>NC_046287.1:92099610-94599610 GCF_004115265.2 Rhinolophus ferrumequinum
CTCTAAATTTTAATGTGATGATGACAAAACCATAGTAATTTAAGGTTTTAGATATCTTCAATCTAAACATCTTTATTCACTGTCCCTTAAATCAGTGTTTCTTGAAGTGTGATCTGCTGAATAAAATCATAATCATTGTGGATTTTCATGAAAAAATTAGATTTTGAATTTTCTCCTAAATTCAAAATTCCTAAATTCCAGAATCTTTAAACAGTAGATTGATATACAATTCTGGAGCCAAATTTCATATTTACGTAATAGCTTTATTATGGAGTCTTGACATGAAATGGTTTGACTTCTTCCGATCACTTTCCCCAACAGCCCGATACCAAATATCATTTCCCTATCTCTTAATGATACGTCTAGTGATATTGATTCCTGAAATTTTGAGTTATTAAAAAGTAGTCCCAGGTCAGTTAAAACTTGAATCTTATAATCAGTTTAAAGCTCTCCTCTTTCTGAAAACAAGCCCGAATGATAGCTTGAAGAACTTGGAATTACCCATCTTTCGCTCATACTTCAACCCAACACTAGAATGGAAGGAGAGACACAGACTCTTTATGTTTTCCCCATTGCTGGGCTTCTGGGAAGAGGGATGACATGAAATTAAACATCTATATTACTTCCTGGGACCCAGGTCACAGCTCTTTCCTTGTTGGTTGTCTACATCTCTGGCTAATACTGAGTAACCTATATGATAGGGCTTGACATGCTGACTCTCCTGACGGATGCATGGGTTCTTTAGTGGGCCCTGTATGCCTCCAAACTGCACAGTTCTCTGAATCAGAGATTAAGCTCTGCCTGACATCTTCTAGTCCCTCAACTCTTTGTGATCAGCACTTGGCCCCTTTTGGGATCCTGTACTTTAGCCAAAGCAAAAAGGCAAGATGGCTCAAACCCAGCTTCTTCCTGTGATAAACACTCACTCCCCAAGAACATCACAAACCTTGTCACATCACACGGGAGGAGCTTAGGCTGCTCTCAGCTGCCAGCTGCCCTACTGCCAAGCCCTACTGTTTTTCTATTTTCCATTATGAAGTACACCCAAGGAGAGGTGTGCAAGACAATCGCCTGAGCAAGACAATTAGCCCCAGCAGGTATTGAAATGCCAGTTTCTCCTTGTAGAAATCTCCAGTTTTTAGGAGGGATTTTCCTGGAGTCTCTCTCACTCAAGGAAGTGTAGTAATCAGCCTCACCTATCCTGCTGGCATTTCCTTTTAGCACAAAAACTATACTTCCCTGACCTCAAGACACTCTTGTCACATCTTGTGAGTCTTCTCTCTGTATAAACCATAGGTTTGGAGTGGCAGGTGGTTGGTTACAGATCTGGTCCTGATGCCTCTTAGTAAGCCCTAGAGGAAAGATGTGGCTAAGCTCTCTTCAGAAGTCGATAATGGGGCTCTTATCTCACTCTTTGTTTGGGTTTTAAGTATCAAACTTAGAAAATAGGAACTGCCCCTTACCTTAGTGCCTCTTCAGGGTCCAGCATTAATGTGAGTCTTTACTGAGACTACATTTAGATTCCTCTTTGGACAGAAGCAGAATTTTAACTAGTTTTTGTTCCCTGATTTTTTGGGGGGAAAGAAGAAAGAAAGGAAACCTTCAGCAGGGAGGAATTCTTATTGTTCTCTTTATCTTCACTAATTTGATGCCACAGCATGGAACTCAGTGTTCTATTAAGGTCAGCTAGCTTTGGGGCTGCCATAACAGGCCCTTGGAGATGGCTGTCGTGCAAAGGTGACTTGCTCTTTGTTTGGGATTATTTACTCTTTGTGTAAGTGCTGACAGAAAGAAAGGACAAGAGATCTGTTTGCAGTATTACACATTTCTCATGTGAAACTGGGGCTGTGAAATGTGGCATCTCCCGCCTGCCTACTTCATCTAATCCTCACAGCCAGCTTCACATGATAAGATGTAATGGAACACTCAAATAGCCCTGATGAAAACTGTTATGGGAAAGTTAGAAAAAAAATACAGTAAAAACTTCCAGGCATCCACATATATTTTTAAAAGAAAGTTCTCTGACTCATTTGCACTGTGATCTTCCTTTTGTTGGTCCCCACAGTCTTGACATCAATGCTTGTAATTAGACGACTCTGAGAAATCATATGTCATCCGTTTATAAACAGCAGAGAGTAAGTTGAAATGTTCCCATTGTGGGAACAGGACAAACATTTTGTGACAGAAGTTCCCTCAAGCTTTGTTGTCTTCAGACTTTTTAGTTACCATGAATAGCTTACTATCTGGATGCGTTTTTCAGTCAGTTAATAGCACCCTCTAGTTTTTCTAAAGGCTTGTTTTCTTCAAAAACTTCAGTAAATGTTGCCAGAATAAAGAAACTTGGTATTTCGCTAATGTGCTTATAAAAACTAGAGATCAATAGTCCTCAAACACATGTGGTAACTAGAGCAATAAGATAATCCAATGTGGTGCTTTAAAAACAAAAGAGCTCAAACTCCATTAGCCAATGAGCACTAATTCACAGTCTTATTTACAGCTCAAGTTATAAAAAAATGATGGTGCAAGGTCTCAGTTTGATCAGGATCTCTGTTTTTCACAGAGAAGTGTGCCTTACAGAGGTCAGAAGTAAAATTATTTTGTGTGGTCAGGAAAGTCAGATTTAAAATCTCTTCGAACTCCAAAAGAACTGTACTATATCTAGATTGTGAGATTTTGTTGTTAACTCATCTCAGGAAACCTTAAAGGTCATCTAGTCCAAACTTCGAACAGACGTGTCATCTCCTTGAACTCATCTAAGAAGAACAGAGTCTGCTCAGATATTAAGGAGCTGTAGGCTAAAATTTTGCCTTATAATAAACTTCCTCCTTGCTTCCCAATGGTCCTCATTTTGGCCTCTGAAGCAATTAGCCCTAATGTCTTTATTCCTCTACATAATCACCCTGAAAATATTTGAAGTTACTTATTTTGGTTACTGTTAATAATCATGTTTGGCTTTCCGGTTTGGTAGAAGAAGGAAGAGAGACAACACAATTTATCTATAAAGGGAAATAAAATATAAACACTCTGGTTGGTTAGTAAGTATTGAAAATATATTCATTTTATGATACATACAAATTTGAAAACAACACAATCACAAATTCATAGAGTTGGAATAACCTGTAGAGATTAGACAGCCCAGGTTTCCATTTTCTCCTGGAATTTCTCTGGAGTATGACTGATGGAAGACATTCCAGGTTCTGGATTGGAATCCCCATTCCACAGGGCGATCCATTCCAGTTCTGGAAGAGCTTGGATTGCCTTTCTTACATTGGGCAAGAAGGTTCCTTTCTGTGATTTTCATATCAAAAATCCAGCTTCTGCTTTCTGAGGCCGATCAAAGCACATCTGTGTCCTCAGGTACAGGGTAGTTTTTCATCTTTCATGGCAGCTATTATAATAACTGATTTTAGTAAAATTTTGATAATCCAAACAGGAAGAAGCAATGTCTGGCTATTTATACCATTGGAGTAGAATGATAGTTCCTGTATGATACTATACATAGAATTTTGTGTGTAGTTCAACCTCGCTTTCTTTGAAGTAAGATAACTGAAACCGAGAAAGATGAGACTACTGGCTAAGATCACAAAGCTGATGACGAGCTGAACTAAGGCTGGCACCTCATTCACCTGACATTGTCCAGTTCCTATCACTGTGCCTTCTGATGAAAGTTAATTTGAAATGCAGGCAGTCAAAGATTGCATGAGCAAGTCTTCTAATCTCTGGGAACTGGCAAAGTTTCAAGCAAAACAGCACAAATAAGCTACATTGTGAAATCTCAAGAATCAGAAAATGCTGTTTAAGAGCGCTGCTTTAAGGAGATTGAGATCCAGTCCTGGTTTCTCCATTACCTTGTAGCATAATATTGGTCACACTGCTTCTTTGGGCTTTAAATTTTGTTGTTGTTATTGTTTTTGTGTTTTATGTACGTTGTGTTTGCATGCTGGACTCTACGACTGTACCCAGGCTCAGTAGGTAAAAGTACCACGGAAGTGGGAGAGGGGAGTGTTTCTATCTGTACTGAGCATTTGTCCTCATTGGATAAAACAAATTCTAGAGTTTCCACAAGCTCTAAAATACAGTGCATCCATCATATTTTATTCAGTTCTGATATATTCCTATCTTCAAAATACAGGAAGAAATATATGCCCCAATTATGTCGCAGTCTTATCCAAGCTCTCAAGGGAGATTTATTTATGAAAGGAACCTCAAAAGGGAAGCTAGGACGTAAACACCAAATCCAGAATAAAGCAGTGGTCTACAGCAGCCTTTAAAATGCACACTATGATTGATTCAACTGAAATCAGTCTTAAATTAAATGTAACTTAAAATTAAACATAAAACTTTATTGAGAACATTAAATAGTCACTGCTAGTTTTCACTAATTAATGAGAGATCATCATGTCTAAAACACTTTTCCAAAGTTTGATTGTGAAAATTTTCAAAACTACAGAAAATGTGAAAGAAATGTATAGCAATGCATATATTACCTGTCACCAGTATATCACCATTAGTATTTTCTTTATTTTTAATCTATCCCTATTTCCATTCATCTATCTACATCAATCTCTCGTAATTTTTTTGCTATCTTCAAATTAAGCTGTAGCACTACTTTATTTTATAGTAGTTTTAGAATATAGAGATCTAAAATGTTGATAAACAGAGTCATGCATGTATCACCACAATCAAGATACAGGACAGGGGTTGGCAAACTATGGCACAGAGGCCAAATCTGGCCCTTTCACTGTTTTTCTAAATAAATTCATTGTAACACACCACACCCAATAATTAATTGCAAACCCTAAATTATTTATTCCCTGACCCTTTACAGAATATGTATGATGGTAGTTGTAGATCTTTATAGATCTTTATCAAATCAAGAAATTTCCCTGCTATTCATGTTTTGCTGAAAATTTTTAACATGAATGCATATTAAATTTTGTCAAAAGCATTTACTGAATCTATTGAGAAGATCTTCTCTTTTCAATACTCTGCTGATGATATAAATTACATTGATTGATCCTTAAATGTTAAAACAATCTTTCATTCCTGGGAAAACCAGCACTTGGACATGATTTTATCATCAATTTTATATATTACTGTATTTAATTTACTAATATTTGTTGAGGATTTTTAGTGCATGTTCATAAGGGTTATGAGTGTGTACTGCAGTTTTCTTTGTGTTATTTTTGTCTGAAGTTTGTCAGAATAATACTTGCCTCTTAAATGTTTCTTCCTCTTGAATATTTGTGTTTGATTCACACTGGTATTACTTCTTCCTTAAATGTATGGTAGAATTCACCATGAAACAACTGAACCTGAAATTGTCTTTGTAAGAAGATTTTTAACTACGAATTAACTTTCTTTAATAAGCATAGGACATTTCAGGTTATTCTGGGTCCTCTGGAGTCAGTTTAGAAGTTTGTATCTTTCAGGGAAAATGTCCAATTCATTCCAGATGTGAAATTTACGGGTATCAAGTTGCTCTTTTTATTCACTTGTTATCTTTATAATATCTGTATGTCTGTATTGATGGCCCTTCTTTCATTTTTTTTTTTTTTGATATTGATCATATATATCTTCTCAATTTTCTCTTGACCATCATTCTGGCTAGAGTTGTATCTATTTTGACTATTTCAAACTTCTAGATTCTGTTTTCATTGATTTTTCCCCTCAAGTTTTATGTTTTAAAGTTCATTGATTTCTGCTCTTATCTTTTTTATTTTCTTTTTTCTGCTGGTTTTGGGTTCAATTTGCTCTTCTTTCCATAGTGTCATGTTTGAAGCTGAGATCTCTTATTTGTGATCTTTATTCTTTTCTATCTAGTAAAGCACTTAGACCTACAAAGTCCACTCTTAGCTGCAGCACAGATTTATACCTATAAAGTCCACTCTTAGTTGCATCGCAGATTTATTTATTTTTTGGTTGTACTTTCAATCAATTCAAAATATTTTCTAATTATTCTGTAATTTGCCCTCCGACCAAGAGTTGTTAGAAGTTTATTGTTTAATTGCAAAATATGTAGGGATTTTCTAGATACATTTCATCATTGATTTGCTGTTTATGTTATCATATAGCACACTTTGTATGATTTCAACTGGTATAAGTATTCAAGGTTTGTTTTATAGCCCATAATATGGTCTATCTCAGTAAATGTTCCACATGCACTCGGAAAAGAAAATGTTGTCAGGTTGTTGATAGTGTTATTCAGGACTTCTATGTCATTACTAAATTTTGGCCTACTGGTTCTGTTGGTTATAGAGAGGAATGCTAAATTTAGTCTCTCGCTATAATTGTACCTTTATTTTTTATTTTAGTTCTAATAATTATGGCATCTTGCATTATATACGGTTATTTTGTTAGTTGTATCCATATTTAGGATTGTTCTGTCGTCTCTCTGAATTGACCTTTTTATCCTCATGTTATATCTCTTTACATACCTAATAACGTTTCTTCTTCTGAAATATATCTACTCTTATATTAATGTGGCCATTTGAGCTTTCTTTTCATTGGTATTTCATGGTGTCTTTATTATTCCTTTATTTTTAACCTATTGATGAATTATGATATAGGTGGGTTTTTTGTATTTTTATCTTATATAGCCATCTGCCTTATAATTATTATGTTTAGACCATACATTTCATTCAATGTAATTATAGATAAGGGTGGATTTAAAAATCCATGCCATTACTATTGTTTATCCTATTTGCTCCATCTGTTCTTTGTTGCATTTTTCCATTTTATTTTCTGCCTGTTCATGGATTGAGTATTCTTTTGTAGCTCCACATTTATTTACATTTCTGGTTCTTTATTTAAACATTTAAAAATATTTTAAGGGAATTCCCTAGGATTTACAATATGGAATTTTAATTTGTCACAGTCTAACCTCAAATAATATTTTGTCTTACATGTAGTATAAGAAGAACCTCATGATAGTATGTTTCAAATTCCTCTCTCTCATCTTCTGTGCTAATGTCAGATATTTTACTTTTACATATGTCACATGTTATAAACTACAGTAAATTGCTATTATTTTTGCATTAGGCCCTCAATGGTATGTTAGAGCAATTCAAAAAATTTTTAAAGATATATTTTACATTTATTTTTATTTTAGCCATTTTAGATATAGATTTTCGTTTCTTTTTATTAACCTAAGTTTGTATTTAGTATCATACACCTTTTGCTTAAAAAAAATATCCCTTTAGCATTTCTTGTAGCATGGGTCTTAGGACAATAAATTTTCTGAGTTTTTGATTGTCTAAAAAATGTCTTTTGTTCACCTTCATTTATTTGAACTATTTGTTCTATGTGTAGAATTCTGGAATGACTTTTTTTTCCCTTTTAACACTTTAATGATGTCACTCTGTCTTGCATAATTTCAGATAAGTTTGGTATCAGTCTTATATTATTCCTTTATGTGCAATGTGTCTTTTATTTTCATGCCACCCCCAACTCAATGCTGTCAATGCTTTATCTTTGTAAAAACAGTGTGAACAAGAAGTATCGTGTGTGTGTGTGTGTGTGTGTGTGTGTGTGTGTGTGTTGTAAGGGTGATTCCGCCTGTGCAGAAGACTAGACAGATGTACATAGCATTTATGTGTGAAAATAGAGATTCCTCTTCTGCTAGAACATTAGTGGAGGAATTGAGGCAATATTATCAGTAGCTGAGCTGGGTTTGGGTTTCGTTGTTGTTACAGTCGGCTTCAGCACACCATATACTTCTTAGGGTGATATATGGACTGCATGTCTCTGTCTCTGCCATATTCATATGTTGAAATCCTAACCCCCAATGTGATGGTATTTGGAGGTGGGCCTTTGGCAGACAGTTAGGTCATGAGAGTGGATTGTACATGAATAAGATTAGTGCCCTTATAAAAAGAGGTCAGAGAGCTAGCTTACTCTCTTTCTGCTCTGTGAAGAAACAAAGAGAAGTCAGCAGTGTGCAACTTGGAAGAGGGCTCTCATCAAAACCTGACCATGCTGATATCCTGGTCTTAGATTTGCAGACTCCAGAACTATGAGAAATGCATTTCTGCTTTTTACAAGACACCCAGTCTGTGATGCTTTGGTATGGCAACCTAAAATGACTAAGACAGGTGGGGAAGAGGGTTCCATAGCTTTTGGCTTCTCTGTGCACCCGTGCCTCAGAGGGTGTTCTCTATGCTCTTACCACTCCTCTAGTAATTGTCAGCTTCGGCTTGTCACCTGTTGTCTGTCAGCCTGGTGATGAGGAGCAGAAGAGTCTCTGTTGTCCTAGTCAAGGGTCCGATTTATCAGCTCATGTCTGGGAATGGGGATGGAGGTCTCAGTGATCCATGCCAGCCTTCTTGTGGCAGTGAAACTTTTCAGGTCATGTGCAAAAGAGAGTTAGTTTCCTAACCTTCCCCCAGTGGTAGGAAATCTCTAACGATATTGGTATTAACCCTAGGCCCAGGACTGTTTCCTGCTTTTCCCATAGTGCTAAAGTGTTTTACTCCTTAGGGGACAGGAACCTGGGTAGGGCTTTGTGCTCTTCCCCCAGAATCAGTGGGGTCTGTGGAAAAGAGCATGCATGTGGGTGCAAACTCTCCTTGTGTCTGTGTCCCAGGGGTTCTATTCTCTCCTGCTAGCTCACACTCAGTGTGTTTAAAAAGTTTGTCTGAAATCTTACTCCCTTGTATGATGCCAGTGATCTGCCACAGGTGACCTAATACTCAGATCGTGGCTCGTACTGGAGAACCTGCTTTTCTTTGAAGTATAGGCTCCTTGGTTTTTCATCTCTGATGGGTTTCTGAAAAGTTATGGTTTCATAGTTAATCTGACTTTTTCTTGCTTTTCGTGTCAGACAGATGTGAAACTCTCTGCTACACATTGAATTTCCAGACTATCATTTTCTTAAAAGAGTCTTATTTTTAGCTAGTATTAATGTAGCTGTTAAATCATATTTATCCTTTTAATATTTCCTGATTCTGGATACTTTGATATCTTTGTCTCATCGTTAGGCTCTAAAACAGATTTATAGCATTTTAGTAAGAATATGGAAATAGAATAATGATATACAATGATATTTTATAAGTACTTTCTAGAATTTGAAAATAAAACATTTCCTATTAAATTATGACCATAATAAAGTAAAGGGATATTTATTTTCTCTGGATGTAGCTTTAAAGCTATTGCTAGATAAAAGGTCTTTTGAGGAAGTACCATGAATGTTATAACTTCGTTTTGTCCAGGCCTGAAATCAGATTTCTGAAGGTGCTAATTGCTTCCAAATACACAACAAAATACCCTGTTTAATGGTATTTACATACCATTAGTTACATTCACTAGATACACTGTTTTTGACTTGGGATGAAAAACATCTTAAAGTATTTGTTTACAAGTATATGCTATGTTATTTTCCATGAGAAAAATATAGCGGAATTACTGTTTGATTTCAAAATCGCACATTCGTATGAATTTTCAAATACTATGTAAAAGAAAGTGAAGCTGCTCTAACAACATTCTCTACAATTAGCTGAGTGTCCTGAAATTCTACAATCTGGCTGGGACTCAATATTATTACCTATAAAAATAAAAGTTGCATCTAGTATGGTCTCTTGCAGCTCCAAGATTCTATAATTCTTAAATTGTGAATCTGTTTTTAGTAATGTGATTGAACATTACACTTACAATAAATCTTTCTATAATTGCAGGTTTTATATGGGGAGAAATAAAACAAATGTGGGATGGTGGACTTCAGGATTACATCCACGATTGGTGGAATCTAATGGATTTTGTGATGAACTCCTTATATTTGGCAACAATCTCTTTGAAAATTGTGGCGTTTGTAAAGGTAACTATTGTTGATGTTGTTGGTAAAGCATAAATTCTGATAAATATTGATGTATTTTCAATTGCTATCAATTTTATTAACATTGTTACTTAGTGTTATTTATCTATATGTGATATTTGTCAGTTCATGACCTTATTGATAGATATAAAATACGTAGATAATACACAATTTATAGTCATAATAATACAAATTTAATAAACAATTAGAAGTTACCACTCAATTTTCTTGCATCTAAATTGAATGATGCCTCAAAATTATTCATAATAGCTGCTCTTGTTTCTATTCCTTTCAATTTCTAATGAAATTCTACCTCAAACACTGTTTAAATTTTGGCGACCAAATCTATTTTTATCAGTTATAACTAAATGATAAAATTACATAGCCAGATCAAAATATTACTCTTCAAAGTACTGACATTATTACTGCAGTTTATACTAACATAGTTTGATATTATTAGAGCAGAATATAATTTCTTTCTCCTCATCCCATTCAACGTGATGGTGCCTGAAATCTTACACACCCATTACTCCCCCAGATTTTGCACATCAATCTTATGCCAAACCACATAATTTACATAAAACAGTTTTCTTCTGCAATGACAATTGGGATTATTTTGTACTTTGGGGGATGTTTTTCAAACCAAAGTATTATCGTCTCTTCCTTCCTGCATTTCTTTTTCCGTCTTTTTTTTTTTTTTGTCCCTTTTTAAAAATTTTGTTTCAAAAATGATTAGTCAGTTAGTAAAAAATGAAGAGCATCTAATTGTGCTTTGCAGGAATGATTCATGCAATTTAGTCATCTGTATTAGAAAATGCTAACATGTAGGTGAACTCATTCATTTACTCTCATTTTCAAAATAGAGACCTGAGTCTCCTTGTGCAATATTCAGTAATGACAGGATCAAAATTGCCCAAATTGGAAAGACCATAGTTTCCAGAATTTGTTTAATTCAAATGTCTTCAGCACTCATCAAAACATTAGGGAAAAGCATTTTTTCTACCTATTTCATGGAAAGCAAGCTATGTTTTAATAATGGAAACATAATTAGTAATGGTTCCTGTTACTACTGAGGTTACTGCCCTTGAAGATCTTGAGATAGTAGAAGGTACTATCTTAACCGACTAGGATATGAATCTATGTAGAAGATGGACAGTCTGTTTTTAAGTGCAATTCCTCTTTCCTCTGTAATGATCCTTAAGTAAGTTTATCTATAAAATACTTGACGTCTCTCTACTAAAAAGTAGTGTATTTTTGTGTGTTTGTGTGGCCCCATGCAGTTATAAAATTCTGTTTTTCTACAACTATAGCAGTTTTTCTCAAGCTTTCTGGTGCGTAAGAATCACCTGGAGAGCTTGCTAAAACAGATTCTTTTCCTTCATCTGTAGAAATTCTAAATTGGGAGTATTAGGGAGGGACATAAATTTGCATTTCTAGCAAACTCATTAGGTTACGCTGATGTAGCTAGTCTAAGGAAGAACTTAGAATAGCACTGGACTGTATAAGTCTATTCAACAGCACAGAGAACTATAAGATTGATTCCAAAAGAGATCTCTCTCATAAGAGGTCAGACAATTAAGTTCGCAAACTTATCCTAGAAAAAGTGCTACACACCTCATTGCTGAATATCATTATGGTCACCTTTGAAGTACTCTCCTTGGGAAGCTATGCACTGATGCCAGTGCCTAGTCCATACTTCAAAGTAATTTTGGAACCTTTTTTCTAGAATGGCCATTAGAGATGTCATCATGTTACCCTTGATGTCCTGAATGTCATCAAAATGTCTTTCTTTCAATATTTCATTTATCTTCGGGTAAAGAAAGAAGTCATTGGGGGCCAGATAATGTGAGTAGGGAAGGTGTTCCAATACAGTTATTTGTTTACTGGCTCAAAACTCCCTCATAGACAGTGCTATGTGAGCTGATGCATTGTTGTGATGCAAGAGCCATGAATTGTTGGTGAAAGGTTCAGGTCAACTAACTTTTTCACGCAGCCTTTTCAGCACTTCCAAATAGCAAATTTGGTTAACTGTTTGTCCAATTGGTACAAATTCATAATGAATAATCCCTCTGATGTAAAAATAAAAGGTTAGTAATATCATTGCAGCTAGTTCACAAGTCAGACCTTGCATATTTCTTATATGTAATATTTATACTAAGATACATAATATTTTATATATTACTATGGTGTTTACATGTAGTCATATATATTTTCACATATAAGATTCTTGTATACAGAAGATACAAATACATAAATTAATGGATACTGTGGGTTTTTTGCTTTCATGCTGCTAGACATGGGATTTTAATTTTCTTAAAAAGTTGTCAATTCTTCATATGCAACATCTATTTTAATATTAAAATACAAACATCATTCTATATTTCACATTAAGGGAATATTTATGCCTAACATTCAACTCATCCACCCCAATTGATGAAGAAGAAAGGGAAGGAGCGTGGGAAAAGGGAGGTAGAAAAGTTGTCACTTTACCTCAAGTGACAATGAGGTAAATGACATGAAATCTTCTGAAGATATAGTTTATTTATGCACTTGAGTGATAGGAGTTATACATATATGATTACACATATAAATTCTGAAATGTTCTCCCCGAATGATTAGTTTGTGTGACTATAACTTGAGTTGCATGGTCAATGGGTAATGGTATGCACTTTAGAGTCAGGCTTCCTGAGCTCAGTTCCTTCCTCCATCACTTACTAGTTGTGTGAACTTGAACCTGTTGTTTCACTTCTCTGTGCTTCATCTATAAAATTACAAAAATAACAATTTCTACCTTATTGTGTTGGTATAAGATGTAAAAGGGTTGATATATTTAAAGTGCCTGTTGTGGAATAAATGCTCATGTTAGTTTTTCTTTTCTCATTTACTCCTTTCTTCCTCCTTCGTGTACTGATCCCACTGGACTTGCTATTTGTAATGTCTTTATTACACCTCTTCGTTTGTTTTATTTTAGTTGAAAAAGAGTTTGAGTTCTTGATTCACACCTGTGTTTTTTACAGCTAACATATAATATTATATTAGTTTCAGGGGTACACAGTAATTATTTAACTAGGTATTTATATACCTAATGGAGTGATCACCATGATAAGTCCAGCAACCATCTGACACCATACTATGCTATCACAATATTATTGAATATATTCCCTATGCTATATATTATATCACCATTATTTGTTTTATACCTGGAAATTTGGATGTCTTATTCCCATTCACCTTCCTTTAATTTCCTCAACTATGGTTGACATTCAGTATTATTTTATATTAATTTCAGGTGTATAGCACAGTGGTTAGATATATGTATAATTTAAGAACTGATCCCCCTGACTAGTCTAGTACCCACCTAGCACTATACATAGTTATTGCAATATAACTTAGTATATTCCCTGCGCTTTATATCTCCATGACTGTTTTTTAACTAACAATTTGTACTTATAAACGCATCACCCTTTTACCCTGCCCTCCAACCCCCTCCCATCTATCACCCCTATAAATTTAACACCCATCTGACACCATACATAGTTATTACAATATTACTGACTCTATTCCTTATGCTATACTCTACCTCCCCATAACTACTTTGTAACAACTAATTTGTACATCTTAATCCCTTCCCCCTTTTTCATCCACCCTAACCCCCCTCCCATCTGGCAACCATCAAAATGTTTTCTGTATCTGTGAGTTTGTTTTGGATTCATTTGTCTATTTTGTTCTTTAGATTCCACAGGTAAGTGAAATTACATTGCGTCTGTCTTTCTTTGTCTGACTCTCCACTCAGCACAACACCCTCCACATCTTGCTACCACAGATGGCAAGAACCTTTTCCCTTCCCTGACCGAGCAATATTCCATTGTATATATGCACTACCTCCTCTTTATCCATTCTTCCATTGACAAACACTTAGGCTGCTTCTATAGCTGGTTCATTGTAAACGATGCTGCAATGGATGCACACATCCCTTTGAAGTAGTGCTTTGGGTTTCTTCAGATAAATACCCAGAAGTGGGATTACTGGGTCCTCCTCTGTCTATTGTTACAGCCTGTGTTTTAAAGTCTATTTTGTCTGATATAAGTATTGCTACTGCAGAATTTTTTGTATGTTTCTCATTTCTATTTTCATGAAATATCTTTTTCCATCCCTTTACTTTCTGTTTGTGTGTGTCTTTTGATCTGAAGTGATTCTCTTAAAGGTAGCATATATAAGGGTTTTGTTTTCTTATCCAAGCAGCCTTCCTATCTTTTTTCATTTTTTTTTAATTGGGGAATATTGGGGAGCAGTGTGTTTCTCCAGGGCCCATCAGCTCCACGTTATTGTCCTTCAATGTACTTGTGGAGGGCACAGCTCAGGTCCAAGTCCGGTCACCATTTTCAATCTTAGTTGCAGGGGGTGCAGCCCACCATCACATGTGGAAATTGAACCGGCAACCTTGTTATTGAGAGCTCGGGCTCTAACCAACTGAACCATCTGGCTGCCCTTTTTTTTTTTTTCCTTGGATTAGAGCATTTAATCCATTTACATTGAAAGTAATTTTTGATAGATATATAGGTATTGCCATTTTATTATTCATATTTTTATTCCCCCGCCCCACCATCTTAAAGAAATCCCTGTAACATTCCTTGTAATACTATTGGTTCAGTGGTGATGAACTCCTTTAGCTTTTCCTTTACTGTCCTTTGATTCTAAGTGATAGCTTTGCTGTGTAGAATACTCTTGGTTGTAGGTCATTACTTTTCATCACATTGAATATTTCATGTCAGTCCCTTCTGGCCTACAAAGTTTCTGTTGAGAAATCAGCTGACTGCTGAGGACTACCTGGTAGGAGCTACAAAGTAATCTTCAGTTGTTTGCTGCCTGTGCTAAACCTGGTGGCATGTGGGAGAGGTCACACTGCAAACCAAAGATGTCTGCCACCAGTACCAGGCCTGGGGTTGTTCTGCGAAACTCCAGGGGCCTGTTGCTACCTGCCAGCTCCCTTAAGGTTCAGCCACTGATAAAGCTTCATGCAGTATGCAGGTTGGGTGAGGCAGGGTCTCAGGGAGTCACTAGAGTGGGAAGCGTTGTGGGTCACCAGATAAATACAGATTCTGGTTTAGTGCCAGTGCTGAGCCTGGTACTACTCAGCAAAAGTCTCAGAGCACACTGAGGCCAGTCATTGCCTTCCTGGAGTCCACAGACTCATAGTTTTACAAGACACAGTTCCCCACCTGGCTGCTCAACCAGGAAGTGCCTCTGGGGGAGTCGGGTGTGGTCCCAGTGAGTCAGCAGGGTGGAGCAGCAGAGCTCACCAGGTCAATGAGATTCAAATTTGGCCATCAGCATTTGGGGAGGGCTCAACACAGGAAAGATGACCGCTGCCTGCTAGCTGCATGGGAGAAGGACCCTACACAGGGAAAATAGTGACTGTCTTCCAGCCCTTGCCTCAAAGCTTTATACCTCAGTCTGCCTCCCCCCATATGCCTCTGATGCCTTCTGAGTCATTATCCTTCTGGAGAGCGCAGGGTGAGTGCCTGTGAGTGAGTGGGTCTGTGCACAGTACCCAAAAGAGGATGTCTGAGTTTCCCATAGCCTTCCGTCCCACACACGGTCAGAATCCCCACAGTTTTTCACAGCCAGATGTTGCAGGGGCTCCTCTTCCTGGTACCAGTACTCTGGGCTGGGGAGCCTGATGTGGGGCTGTGGTATCTCTCTCCTCAGGAGGGAACCTCCACAGCCGAGATATCCCTCCTCAGTCTCAACCGCCACATGGAGG
The DNA here is from genome assembly GCF_004115265.2 of Rhinolophus ferrumequinum. Taxonomy (NCBI): domain Eukaryota; kingdom Metazoa; phylum Chordata; class Mammalia; order Chiroptera; family Rhinolophidae; genus Rhinolophus; species Rhinolophus ferrumequinum. The sequence goes on from NC_046287.1 coordinate 92,115,183, forward strand.
TTTGAGGCAATCCCATTTCGTGTCTGCATCCATCCCACCAGTCTTGAGTGGCTTCTTTTTTATATCCTTAGCTATAAAACTTCTGTTCAGTTAGACTTTAATGTTTCTCCAGGTTGATGTTCTGTAATTTAGTTGTAATTTTAATGTGTTCATGAAAGGAAGCAGGCACAGTGTTTATCTACTCTGCCATCTTGGATCTCTTGAGGCCACAGGTGCCTTTACTGCATGCAATCTGTCTGATTTGGGGCAAGTTATAATATTTAATGAAGTCCTTAATTTTATATGTGTTAAATAATGATAATTAAAAGAGTGTGTACTTTGGGAGTCTGTGATGTCATACTTACTTGTTGACTCAGGCTTCCTTACCTTCTTTTGTTTATCATTTAATTTTTCGTGCTAATTTTTAATAACGTATGACTCACTATTTCAGGAAAAGGTGCCTTATTTGTGTACAAATACAGACTCTGTGACAAGTAAAGAGGACAGCCATTATGTGAATCAATCAATAAGAATTTATAGGGCACACTAGGAAACCAGCTTTTGATATGGTTGCTGAGAATGCAAAAATAAAAGATATAGCCTATGTACTCCAGCAGTTCACAGTCAGGTGGAGGAAAAAGAAATGCATATAAATAAGGGTCTTGCAATGTGATAAGATCTACATCAGAGGCCTTGGTTGCATCAAGGGAGGAATTAAACTTTATTGGCATTGTCCTGAAATTATATAGACGATAGAGTGAGTGGGCAACTGTCATGTTCATGAACATGCATGAGCATTCCAGACAGAAGACACAATGTGCCTGAGTGTACAAAGGAGGTCAATATCTATGAGATATGATACCAGAAATGGAGTCCGGAAGAGGATGGAAAGGACTTTCCATATTCTGCTATAGAATTTGGATTTTGTCCTATAAATAAAGAGTAGCCATTAAAGAGATTGAAATAGAATGAGCCAAATGATGAATCCTGAAGTAAAGCAATGGACATATGGGAAGCTAATAGAAGGTTGGATTTGGAAAAAAGAAATTAGAGGTGAGAACCACAGGATAGGTGATTTATCAATTGTGAAGTATCAGGTAAATGGAATCATCCTAATTCTGCTCCTTGGTAAATAGTTTACCTGTTATGGCACAGGCAAGATTATCAAATATTATAACTGACATCTCTGCTGGGATCGTACTGGTTCTACCCCGGATCTGAGGGTGCATGAATGGTAATGAGAATCCAGCCCTAGATCTTTTTTGGCCAAGCTGTGGATCCAGACCAAAAACGCTGTCAGCCAACAAAAGGGAAACTTTTCCGTAACTGGTCTCTTCAGGGAGAGAACCTTTTGTAATAGGTCTGACAGAAGAGTCATACTTGCTTAATTGCTTTATTCTTTTGTAATTCTTCTATCTGGAGGTGTTTTGTTTGTTTTTTAATACCAAAAAGGGCCTTTCTAACTAAGGCCCTGGTGAAGTTTGGACTCTGATCCACACTTGATATAAGTATTACCTGTGCCACTTCCGATCTGTGTGATTTGGGGCAAGTTACTTAATGTATGCCTCAATTTTCTTATCTGTAAAATGACACTAATAATTAAATCCCATAGAATGTTTGTGAAGATTACATTAATAATCACATTTATTATCATAGAATAGAGCTTAATATAAGAACTCAGTTGTTTTTACTTTTATGTATATAATATAATGTGCAATGCAATAGCATTATATTGTACAAACACAGAGAACAGAAATATATGTGACTTCAGTATTCCCCTCCTTTTATGACAGGCTTTGTGGTGCTTCCTTAAATAGCTTGATTCATTAGCATTTCACAATTCATGGATTGTGGCTTAAAAAAACAAAACAAAACAAAAAAAACTCCTACTTCTTAAAGAAGATGGTTTGTAAACCATTTCCTCTTCTCACTATGTATGAAATGTTAGCTAATCCAGAGCTTGTTGATGGCTAGGCATAATTGTAAAATATTAGTTTAGCTTCATCAGGACTGATTTTCTCCTGAATATTATTTAGTCCCTTTCCATACATACAACTTATCTCATATTTATCTTCAGTCATTTGGCAAAAATGATTAAATTCCTATGCCAATTCCATTGAGTAATTTAAGTGATATTTTCAAAAATCAAAAATATTATAAATAGGAATATTTATTTTAATTGTTATGATAGATTTTTTTCATTGCACTATTCTAAATAGTTCTGCATATATATTTCATTGATCATCCTATTTTTATCAGATAGAAAAGAGGCAATATTGTTGTTTCCATTTCACAAATGCTGTAACTGTAGTGTACTCTCCAAGTTATGGGATTTTCTAAATAGCTTTTAGTTTGATAGCAGAGAGCTATAGAAGTTTGAATCCTAATTGTTTAATGTAGTATTATCTATCACAGGAGAAAATCATATGGCTTTCTACTCTTTTTCACTACTTAATTATCTAACCAATTTGTAGAAAAGGAATGGTTATTACCTTGTAAATTAGACATTAATACCAGTCTACATTTTCTATTTAATCTCATATGACAAACATTTTTATTTTGCATCAATTTAGTTTTACTCATTTTGATTGATCACTTGGCTTTTATAAATATACATCAGAGTCTAAGAGGATATAAAGATACACTAACATATATTTTTCTGTATCCAAGGAACTTATGACTCAGTGCTATGATTCAATCATTCCTCCTCTCTTAACATTTCTGCTATAGTTTTTATGACCTGGTTCCAACTTCCTCTCATATTAATCTCACTATTTTCAAATGCTCCATTTTCCATTTTCCATTTCCACAAATGATCCACCTTTTCTAACAACATTGCTTCTGAATATGTCTATAATTTTCTCCCTTGAATGCTTTTTGAGTTCCCATTTATATATATGCCCAGCACATAAAATCATTAGACAAAGCTTCATGCATGGGAAACTAACAAGAAATCCAAGGATGCATAATCTATTTTGTAGGTCTGCAAAGGGGCAGTTCTCTTAAAATGAATCTGAATAGAAATGAAGTCTTAGGGCAAAACCAAACTGTGACAGGTTTAGACTAGAAATCAAATACTTGAGAGAAAAAGGGAAGCAGGAATTGATGGTCCTCAAGGGGCTATGGATGTTTAGGGTAGCTTTTGATCTCTCTCTGTCAAGGATTATTCTACAACATGAAGTGGACCAGCTCTGGTCAGTAGAATCCTAGTGTCCAATCATCTTCAGTCAAAGTGTACTTATAAAGAGAAGGACTAGAGTTATTTCTCTAATGTCTGTCTTCTTCACTACATTGTAAGCTCATATGGCATGAACTATTATCTTGTCTGATCAAGATGCTGCACCCTGAAGATAGTGCATGACATGGAGTACTGAAGACAGTGGCACAGAGTAGGGCCTCAACATATATTTGATGAATGAATAACAGCTGAAAAATCAAAATAATAAGAATTTAAATCCATTCTGGACCAAGGGCCCAGTATTCACAGAAAGGCATTTTGGTAAGAATGTGAGGGTAATTTGGGGAATTACAAGGACTAAATATTTGAGCCACAGCATTTGGTATCTAACAGGGGACAAGTGACAGGTTAATCTTAAGAGGAAATCAGAACCCAGAGTCCAGATTCTTCATGTGACATGTTGGGAAATTGGAATTTCATCTTGAGGACATTGCAGAGTCGTTGAAGTACTTTAAGCAATATGTATGATGGTCTGATTGGCCCTTTTAACAGATGATTTTGGAGGAAATAGATGATTGTTGAGATAAGGTTCAAGTCAGGGAGAGTTGTTAGGAGGCTATTATAATAATTTCTGTGTGAAATTGAGAAACTTTTTTAAGACAATGAGGTACAAATGAAGAGAAGTAAGCAGCATATATAAAATTTTGGTTTAGAGGCCGGGAATTTGGAAAGGAAGACTTGAGCATCAACCTCAAATTCTGCCTTAGGTGATTTATGGCCATTCACTAAGAATCAGAAAGCATAAATGGAGAAAGAGTTTGAGGATGATAAGATGATGAGTTCCAATTTAGCCTCTGAGTTTGAGATGACTACGAGATACCCAAGTGGAAAAGTCAATGAGGCATTAGAATATCAAATAAGACTGTAAGGTGAGGAGGCTCGGCTGGGGATGTGGAAGTGAATCATCAGCACATAACTGACAGTTGAAATCATAGGAGACTTTCAGGGAGCGTAGACTGAAGGAAAAGGGAAGAAGCTTGCAAAGTGAACACAACATTTAAGGGGCAAGGGAGAAAAAGGAACCTGAAAAGGATACGGAGAAGAGGTATCACAAATGGCTAGAGGCAAACATACAGAGATTAAAAAAGAGAGAGAGAGAATATACGTAGATTTTGTGAATATATTTTTGAAAATAGAGCCAAAGAAAAATGTGAAATTCAAGTTAACCTTTTAATTCTTAATAACATATGTGGAAAATGCATTATAACCGAAGAATTACAATTTCCTCTGCAAATTCAAAGAACATGATGGTTTGTAGAAAAAATTTTAATTGCTCTGTAAAACAATGACTGTGTATTTAAGAACCAAAGCTAAATGGCTATGTGAATGACAGGAGAAAAATTAAAAAGCAAAACTTAAAAGGATGAAATTAAGAAATAATTGTTAAATGTTTATATCTCTACTTACACTAGTACCCCCTAATCTGTGGCTTTGCTTTCCACGGTCTCAGTTACCCACTGTCAACCGCAGTCCAAAAATATTAAATGGATAATTCCAGAAATAAACAATTATAAGTTTGAAAATGCGTGCTGTTCTTAGTAGTTGGTGAAATCTCACACAGTCTAGCTCTGTCCAGTCCGGATGTGAATGACCCCTTTATCCAGCATCTCCACACTCCAGACACTTCCGGCCCGTTAGTCCCTGAGTAGCGATCTGGGCTATCAGATCAACTGTTGTGGTAGCACAGTGCTTGTGTCCAAGTAACCTTTATTTTACTTAATAACGTCCCTAAAGACATTCACATACCTTTTATTACAGTATATTGTTAAAATTGTTCCATTTTTTTAATTACTGTTGTCAATCTCTTACTGTGCCTAATTTACAAATTAAACTTTATCATAGGTATGTACCTGTTTCCCTGAAAATCAGACCTAGATGGACAATCAGCTCTATTGTGTCTTTTGGAGCAAAAATTAATATAAGACCCGGTTTTATTTTACTATTATATTTTATTTTACTATAATATAAGACCAGGTATAATATAATATAATATAATATAATATAAAATAATATAATACAATACAATATAATACAATATAATATAATACAATATAATACCGGGTCTTATATTAGTTTTTGCTCCAAAATACGTATTAAAGCTGATTGTCCAGCTAGGTCTTATTTTTTGGGGAAACAGGGTTTATATAGGACAAAACAGTATATATGTGGTTTGGTACTATCTGTGGTTTCTGGCATCCACTTAGCATCTTGGAATGTATTCCTCATGGATAAGTGGGAAATGCTATATTCCTGACAGGAAACAAAGTTTCTGGATCAGGGAACAGACAAATTATTTACTTATGTAACAATCTTAGCATTGGTTTCCATGCTGCAGATCCCCACAGGGTGGCAGATGAGAGCCTGGTGAACCCAATGCATACAGGAGTTTGTACCACGGGAGAGGAACTAGGAAATTATAAATCTCAGAGCTTATATAGTGCAGCTTTACCAGCTGCCCATCTTCCCACTGGAGAAGGAGAAAAACCTTAATTTTCTAAAGTAAAGGAACTCTCTCTGGGCAGGCAAAGGTTCCTAGGTTTATCATCTTTAGAATGTTAGCAGATGGCTCCAGGGAAGGAGCCATGTTTGACTTAAGGTTTCTTTACCATTCAAACATTCTTTAACCCAGATGCTAGCAATGCTAGGATGCTCAGAAAGCCCTGACCTTGCATAAATGTGAACATATTCACGAAGCGTTGTTTCCCAAGAATTACCAGAAGTGCTAGACCCTGAAGCAGACTGGAGTAATTATACTGGGGCTGACCCTAGTGTTTCATGATTTATAAAATGCAAGACATTCCTCTTATGATTTTGCAAATCCCAGTTGAGAAAATTTGCTATGAAGAACTCTGAGTAGGTTGATAGCAGAGTTGGAGTCATTCACCATGTGATGATGGTTTCCACATCCAACTGTCTAGAATAAGGAACAGCATCGCTACTAGACACCATAATTGGAAGACCCCTAAACTTTGAACAACATGTAATCTCTATTCATTGCTGACCCCATCAGCCCCAGTCTGAATTTTCCACTTTCTCTTCTGTTTTCCGATAGCACTTCATGTTAAACTCTTAGAGCATTTTTTACTACAATTAGTTGTACCTGTCAGCCTCACTGGACTATGAATACTTGCTGGGAGAAAATATTTCTTGAGCAGCTATTACATGCAGGCCGTTGTGTTAAATCTTGTGAGAAATTCCTAGAAAATGATCACATCCTTAAGAATGCTTACTGTTTCGTATTTTGTACATTTTGAGATGTAATTATAAGTCATATTGGTTAAAAAAAGAGAGAGAGAGAGAGAGAGAAAGAGAAATATAGAATTAGCCACTGACGGGGGGAGATGTTCTTTACTTACATGTCTTTACTTACATGACGGGGGGAGTATGTCTTTCAAGAAAACTGAGAAAAGGGAAGTGAATGGGATCTTAGTCTTTGAAGGAAAAGATCACATGTGGGGCACCCAGTGGAGAGATTTAGGTGGTGTTTAATACCACAAACCCTCACTCTGATACTTGTTATAATGAATTTTAAATTTTTTCATTTTTTTTCTTTACCTACAATAGCTGTTTTATGCTAAAACTATGCATAAGAATGTTTAGAACAGTTATCAGGATTTAAAAATAGAAAATAATTTCTCTCTAGTTCAAACTTGATTGTTTTAAATTGTCACTCAAGCGTCTGCTTGCTGAACAAAATCAGTCACTAACAATATATTTTGTCCCCGGGGTGATTAAAAAATACTATCTATTAGTTTCAAAAGAAGTAATTACCACTTGTAAAGTTCTTTGGTATAAAATATAAAAGGAATGGAAATATTCTGATGGGACTCACACAGAAGTAAAAATTATTTTTCTGACATGATCATTAGGAAAAAGATGCAATTGTCTAGACGTAATTTGTAGTGATGTTATGAAGAAGATAATTTAATTTATTGTTCAGTTCTTATACATATTTAATTATAAGTTTTCATAATGCAATATTTCAGAGAGCATATTTGATCCTTTTTTTAAAAAAAAAGGGAACAAATGTACCTCAGTAGTGTGAGGAATACATTTCATTGTGTTCTTTATATAGCTCAATATCAAGATAATTCAAAGCTGTCATTTTATTTAACTCTTACTTTTAAAATAATTCCTGGTCAAAGTTTAACATAGCAAACATTTTTCTCAAATCACATGTTTCATATAATTAAGGAATCTTTAGATAAATATAACATTTTCTGCACATTAAATATAAAAAAATTAGCAATTCATTGACTTCCAGGAGGATTTCCAAGTTAGGTTTTATCTACGCTTAGGATATAACAGATATGAAGCACTAACTATTATACCTATATTGGTCATTACTATTTCCAAGGCAACAGACCACTACTTCCACTCACTTATATGTAATTTGCATCCTGCATGCATTCCTCTAGAATAGGTAAGTGTGTCAAAATGGTAAGTAAAGCCATTGATTATTTTTCAAAATTTAGTGCCTTTCATTTATAATGTCGTTTTCTTTGTTATAATGATACTACTATCTTTCCCCAATATAAAATCAGTTTTTTCCCTATGTTGTAAAGTTCCATTGGCAAGGTCAAGGACAGATATAGTTCGCATATTAACAAATAGTACTAATGACAAGGACAGATCAGGAAGGCCACTGATATATAACTGAAGTTCATAAATTATAAATTGCTTTAATAGATTCTTATTTTTGTGTAGATTAATAATGTTAGGGATGGCCAATTAGTTCAGTTGGTTAGAGCATGGTGCTAATAACGCCCAGGTTGCTGGTGCGATCCCCGCAAGGGCCACTGTGAATTGAGCCCTCCTTAAAAAAAAATTAAAAAATAATGCTGCCACTGGCTTGGTGGACATCGCTTCCTGACAATAGGCCATTGTGCTGGATCTACCTCAAAAAGCATCGGGACCTGAACTTGATATATTCATATGTATGTGTTTGTTTTACTTTCCCTGTGTTTCTCTCTTTTCTCCAGTACAGTGCTCTTAATCCAAGAGAATCTTGGGATATGTGGCATCCCACTCTGGTGGCTGAAGCTTTATTTGCTATTGCAAACATCTTCAGTTCCCTGCGCCTGATCTCACTGTTTACTGCCAATTCTCATCTGGGGCCTCTGCAAATATCTCTGGGAAGAATGCTCCTGGACATTTTGAAGTTTCTATTCATATACTGCCTTGTGTTGTTAGCGTTTGCAAATGGCCTAAATCAATTGTACTTCTATTATGAAGAAACAAAAGGGTTAAGCTGCAAAGGCATACGATGTGAAAAACAGAATAATGCATTTTCAACGTAAGTGGAACAAACATTTCTATGGGTAATGTTGTCCAGAATTTAGAGTGTATTTTATTATGAATTTGAAAAATCCATGACAAGTGGTTGCAAAAAAATTATGCTTAATGCAGGAAACAGAATTAACCTGCCTTTGAATATCAATGGCTCCTTTTGACATTAAAACATATATATATATCTAGTACATTTAAGTTTTAGTAAAATGGTCCTTTCTTTCAAAATGACCTCCTAAAAAAGAAAGCTACATATACTATTTAAAAATGTGAAATAAAATGGAAATCTGTGCCCTACTGACAGTTTACAAGCACATTAAAAGATAGAATATATATATATGTAAAAAGCAATCATGTAAGAAAATCCAAGTGTTTTTCAATCTTTCTTTGTGTGTTTTCCAGATGCTAAAGTACCCTTCACATGTCTCTTTCATTCTCTAGTTTTTTACACACGAATCTAAGCATGTAGAAGTAATCCAAGCCTAGGTCATTGTTATTATGCACACAAAACTTTCTGTGCCCTTCCACCTGAGAAGTAATAGACCTTGTCCAGTGTCACCCTCCAGCATATGTCACAATCAGATCTGCTGACAGCACAGGTTCATGACCACTGTGTTTGATGCTCACAGTCCTTATAGAATTCGCTTCTACAGATCAGTGTCCATCTCCTTCCCACCATGGTAAACAATTAATTAGCAGATTAATGAAAAAGGTAATTTTCATCTCCACAGTAACCACAAGTAAACACATGGTCATTTTGTAGTTGACTTTAAAAGTCAGACACTATTCATGGGCTGTTCAAGAATTTTCTGTACTATAAGAGAGTACAGCAACTCGTCAAGTGGGAGGAAACCAATAATGTCACATAAACTGAGTCACTTATGGTTAAAATATCCTTGTTGGTTCAACTCTCTATCTGTCTTATCTTTGATCCCAATATTTAAAACTCCACTTTAATTAATCAAGATCTGATTATTTGCACATGAAATTTAAATCTCAGCCTTAGCTGACTCAAATCCTTTCAGAAATAGATTCGATACAAACCACGAATCGTGAGGAAAACAAAAAGTCATCCCAGCTTCCCGTTGTCATGTCATCCTTTGCTCCAAGCCTCTTTATTCTTCTGGGCTTAAGCGGCAGTTCTCCAGCCAACCAGCTCGCTCAGCTTTGTTGTTTTCCTTATGCCCTTTTCTGACCCTGGACAGGAGGCATTCAATGAAACTCAGCAGCATCATCCTTGTGACTAGCATGGCCTTGGATCACATCTGTTTTGATACCAGAACCTATCATTCCCCACTCATTTGTGATCCCTGTCTTGGTAATTAGCCTGTGATAACTCGGACCAGTGATTTACAGTGGTCAGATCCCACCAGCCTACCCCTTCAGAGACTGGAATTCTGACTTTAACAGTCCTCCTGGATATTGTATGCCTGCTAACTGGCCTCTCAGATTTCTGATGAAGCACCCTTTTGCACGCTCTGTCTTCCATAAGTGCCTTGTTATTCGTACTGCGTGCCCTGATGCATACTGCTTGCCAAGAACACCCCATCTATGTTTGTTGCCATATCCTTCTGATTCCATGCTTTGTCTTCCAGAAAGAACTTCCACACAGCATCTAGAAATGACTAACCGATCTCCCCAGGTCTTCTTTAATTCAGGCAATAGCTGTGGTTCAAGACCGTAACCCCTTCTCAGAAATCTGATTCATCTGCACCTAATAAGTTTATATCCAACCCCATCCTAATTTATCTTCTTTAAGGTTCCCAGGAAACCCTTTGCCTTATTACTGTTTTCATGGTAAATGATTACATATTACTAACTAAATTAAATCTCTATCTAAGAAGAATAAGGCTAGAGAAGTCTGATGCAAAATATCTAACATACAGTAAATTATATTCTAAAAGCAAATATATTGAATTCTTGGGGTTATGTATTATTTTCATGTATCCTTATCAATGGCCTCCTCTATAATCATGAAAAGCAACAGATAATTGCATATTTAAAATATTATGGGCCCAAATCATTCAACCCAAATAAATCAAGTGTTCTACCTGGAAATTTTTTTTCAGGTAACAGAATGTAAACCAGCAAGCAACAAATTATTTTTGTGCAAAATTATTCAAAAACTAAAAAAAATATGGTAATAACTCCTAGAATTATGACTGTACTAGAGTATATAGAATGTACCAGGCAGGCATAAGTTACCTGTTCCATGATGACTCTGTTCCAGCTTAATGGATGTCAATCACTGTCAGGGGATGTCTAGTGGTGCCCTCGGGCTCCTGCTCTATGTCTCATTTCTGTGCTTCTGTTGGTCTTCAGTTTTCTTTTTATAACTTTATAACTTCCATAAATTTCAAGGTTTGTTTTTATACCCACCCTCTCAGAGATTTTACTCCATGTGAGGATTAAAAAACACATTAATTCATGTACACTGCCTAATACAGTGCCTGTCATACAATGTGATTTAAAAAAAAAGGTAGCTACTTTACTCCTTTATATTATTAGTTGTATTAATAGAGTATTTATTATCTCTCCCCTATATCTCTCATAGTCCCTTTCTATTACTCCTTCCATGGGAGTACAGATGGATGCTGAAACTTTGAACTCTGTATTTCTCATTAGCTACCACTCCTGTGTGTCTCCTTCCTTTCATCCAAGCAACCCTGAAATGAAGCCTAAACATGATACCTTGTTTTCTTGCTCCTTATGCATTCTTTATCCAATTTCAATTTGGCTATTGCTTCCACCACTCCACTAACACTATTCTAGAAAATACTAGAGCTACTGTCAATGGACATTTATCTTTTTATATCTTATTTAATGTCTCTGCATCATTTGAACCTGTTTAACACTTTTGTTTTTTTAAATCTTGTTCCTCTTTTTTTTAATTTCAATGTTACTATGTTTTTAGATTTCATTTCTTCTTTAATCTTTCCCACTTTTCTCTGATAATTATTTTACAATTATTGCTTTTAAATAGTGGTCTGCCTTATCAACTATCCTCAAACCCTATTCCAATATCCCTTTGAAAACTCATCTATGATTAAGGCTTTGGCCCTATATAGTGTCTGAGATGACTCCTACGTTCGTATCACTAGAGGTTCATATCACAGATCCTCAAGATTTGTAGGTCCAACTTTTAGACACCTCTACATCTATATCTCGTAAAAATGTAGACCCAATCAAAGAAAATTCATCAGAGTCTCTCTCAAAATGTATACTTCCTCCTTCTCAACTACCTTTGTAGTCAATGCTACCATAACCCACCCCGATACTTAAATTAAAAGCTTGTGTTAGATATTGCCTCTCCCTTTCCCCATCCCCGTGCAGTCAGTCAATAAATGTTTACTCCTGCTCTGTTACCTTAGTGTGTCTTCCCTTGCTTACTCTTATGCCAAAAATCTAAGTTCCCCTACCTCTGGGTTCTGTCTTTGGTCATATGTCTTCCACCCTATTGCCTGAATGATCTTTCTAAATGAAAACGTTGACACTCCTCTATTTAAAGTATCAAAATAGATTCTCATTCCTTATTGGATACACCCAAATTGCTCTTCTTGACATACCAGGTCCTTCAGGGATGTTCTGTCTTGCTTCTTCTTCAAGCCTCATCTTTCTTCATTCCCTAATCACACATTTCTAGTGGGTTATCAATCCCCAAATATGCTTATATTCTACTCTCGCCACAGAATGCTTTTTTCCTGCCATCCCACTTGGCAAAATTTTATTCTGTTTCCCAAAATCTGTCTGAGATGTACCTTTTCCAGAATGCTTTCCTGATTCCCCTCCTGTGAGCTTTCAGGGGGCGTAAACTGTGATGTATGTCTTCTATGTCTCTTGTTCCTACCAGCAAATGGACACTTCTTCCTGTTATTTTCTCTTTAACATGGGAAGAAATACATGTTACAAAAAGAAACCGATGTTTAATCATTGAAGTTATTCTATATACAATTTTAAACTAATAGTCTCTGATTAACGGACTCTCCTTTGAAGAGAGGTGCATCAGCTTTGTGACAGATATTGTCTTATTAAGAAAAACCCTTTGATGTTTATTGAAGCTTTATTCCTCATAATTAGAACTTGCCAATTGAGGTCTTACTTTGTTATAATTTTACATTATTCCTTATAAATTAAGAATAAAATACGCAGATGTGTTTTCCTCATTGTTTTAGTCTCAAGGTGATAAGGGAAAATCTCAACTGTGGAATACATTACCTTTTTACTTGTTTGCTTTCTCTAGTTGTAAGTACTTAACTAGGGAACAAGCTAACTTTTAAAAGTAGCGATTGAGAAATATCTTCAAAGAGCAAGAGACAAAATGCTACCTTTAGAAAGGCAATGTTATAACATCATCCCATAGAAATTGCCAGATTTTAGTCTTCAACTGAAGTTTTATACTATGCTGTTTAATTAAGAGGGGCATTACCATAGAAAGCTTTCTGTCCTTATTTCAACATGGAATTATGAAAATAGCTGTCACCTAAAAGCAGTCTGAGATTTGATGTAGCTAATGACTCTTCAGTGTATGGGAAATGTTGATATCAATAGATTTGGGAATCACTAAGTAAGAAACCATTTCTAGAAGCAATGACTTTGAAATGTTAACCTAGTTTGATTTTCTTAAATCATATAACAAAAGGATAATTAACTTACAAACACCAAGGTTTTAACTCATCTAAGAAGTGAATATATTTTAGTTAAGTGGAACTATTCTGCAAACCTCACTTCAGAGTCATTCCATTCAAAAACGAAAAATAAAATAAAAATAAGAATGAAAGACATAGGAATTATTAATAATAATTAATTATAAAACATTATCCTATTTTGAATTTTCTCTTTTTCAATTCTAATTAAAAGTGTAAATAAATATTTTGCCTAAGGGTTTGCTAATATTCCCTAATAATCTAGTACTTCTTATGTGGACAGAAGTAAATCCATATTATTAAAACATGAGAATCCATTTATCCTACATCACTTTTTATTTAAACATTAAAGAAAACAACTGTTGTGGGATTTTGTTGGCAACATTTTATTATTTATTTATTTATTTATTGTATCACTTATGTTATATAACCTCTAGCTTTCTCTGAACTGCTATTGATGTCAAGAGAAAAACATGTGAATTATATTGATACATGCACAGTGAGAATACACACTATTCAGAATGAAAGAAAATAATTTCACATTGAACCCAAAGACACTATCATTAATTTTAGAAATTGTCATTAAAGTTATTAAAAAGAAAGACTCATGATGCTCATTCCTGATGACAGTCGCAGTCTGACTCAGGTTGATCAGATCAGCACCCTTACCACTTTATGGTAACTTGTCTCATTGTTGAACAGCTTTAGCAAAATAAACCAATAAACACACAATTAAATTTCATATCTTATAATTACAATTCAATTATACAATTAAAATATGAAATTGTTTACTTTTTTAAGAAAGCAATCAATTTGAGAAAAGAAGTCCTGAACTCCAATTAAGGCACCCTGAGTAAGATTACCCTGGTTATACAAACGAGAAGTTCACGGATATCAAGTAATGGACTTTTTTACAAGAATCATACACAAAATTGCAATCCTATCCTTTAATCCTCTGAGCAAGGGTTGTTCTTAGCAGGGGCAGAACTTAGAGTAAAACCTGGCTTCAGAAAGAACAGGAGTTGCCATCATGCTGGATCACAGGATTTTTTTTTAATGAACATTATCTTGATTCAACTAGTCCATGTATATTCTCTTCAAAAGTTACTTATTACCTGGCTTCTTCATCCTCAATTCTCTGCTTAGTTTGTGCTTTTCAAACCTTTGGCTTCTCATAATTCCAGTGATCCTGACCCTATATCATAACTCATGTCATTTGAGTCCCTTTTGGCAACTACCTCATTCTCTGGATAAGTCTAAGTTAAACTTTCTTAGAAAGGAAATCAGATTGTTTAGGCTCATCTTTTCACATTAGGCCATGACACTGTCCAGCAGCCTCAGATGAATTGGCTCTCCTTGGGTCACTCAACCATGACTGACCTTACCCATACCTACTAAGGACCACCCCTACATAAAATGGTACACATGGAACAGTGTCACCGGGGCTAGGAGCTGCTAGGAAACATGATTGACTTTGTCCTACAACAGGATTCCAAACTAATGCTAATCTTCCAAAACACTGAAATCTCAGTCGCCATGCCATGTATGAAATAGGTTTGCATTTGTTTTTACAATATAATTGAACTACAGTCTTACTGTAACCTTTTATCAAAGAGTGTAAGCGTTCTGTTGTCTTTTTATGATATTATATGAAGGTGTTATAATGGTTCTCCTGAAGCAAACAACTCTTCATTTGGGTTCAGACATTCTTCATCTTATTCCACTTCTTGCAGTTAGTTACAGAAACTTTACTTGCAATAAAATCATCAAACTTCACTCATAGGCAAGAATGAAAAAATCTTCCCCGAAATATAAAAAATAGCAAATTTTATAATCTAAGCATTCTGAGACACTGCCATCTTACAGTATTCGCTTTGTGCAACTTTAATTGTCAATGTGGAAATCCATGGTAACATGATTTTTAATCCTCCTACAACTAAAAGCAAAATCAGGTAAAAGAACTGACATTTTTCAAAGACTAAACTTGAGAATCTATTATTTCTTAACTATCATTCAGTGTTTTAAGATGGTTGGGCAAACTTTCTATATAAAGGACGCATAGTAAATATTTTAGGCTTTATGGGTCATATGTTCTCTGTTACAACTACTCACCTTTGCCATTGTAACACAAAAGAAACCATAGACAATGCATAAATGAATGAGCATAGCTATGTTTCAATAAAACTTTATTTATGGACATTGAATTGTAAATTTATACAATTATTGCATGTCACAAAATATCACTCTTCTTTTTATTTTTTTTCCTCAACCATTTGAAGAAACAAAACTCATTCTTAACTCAGTGGCCATAAAAAACAGGGTATGGGTCAGATCTGTCATTCCTGCAGTAGCAAATTAAACGTAGCTTTCAAAGATCTTAGGAAAATTAAGTACACCATTTGTGCTAGTATGATAAAAAATGTTTCAATTTTTTAATTAAGTTTAATTTTATATTTGCCCTAAAATATTATTTTACTATTGATACATATTTGTAAATTAATCAAATTTTCATAACTAAACAAATTCTATTGTTACATCTTATTGTATACTGGTTCTATTAATATAGCTATTAGTGTCATTTTATCTTTTTTTCAGATTATTTGAGACACTCCAGTCCCTATTTTGGTCAATATTTGGGCTCATCAATTTATATGTGACCAATGTCAAAGCACAGCATGAATTTACTGAATTTGTTGGTGCCACCATGTTTGGGACATACAATGTCATCTCTCTGGTTGTCCTACTCAACATGTTAATAGCTATGATGAATAATTCTTACCAACTTATTGCTGTAAGTAGAATAACTTTATTTTAATTCAATTTTTCGCCCTAGAATGTGTTATTCCTAGTTATACTCCATCTTATTATTTTTGGAAATAAAGCCTGTCATTGACTATTGATAAGATAGAATCAGATCACAAGTATACTATGAATGGTTAATTTGAAGTTTCTGAGCAGTGTTCACTGTATTTAGCTATATACTAATTTGGTGTTATTATATTACACATGATTATAAAATAAACTAAATCTATCTTGCCAGACAGTCATTGGCTATGGAAAGAACTAGATGAGATATGAATTATGAATAGGCAACTTATATCTATGCAATGCCCTTTGGACTTTGCATTGTCTCTGTCCATTTAACCTAGAATCTTGGTATAATCAAATGCAGGCCACCTTGGCAAGATACAAAAGATAGCCCTGAGGGGTGTCTGAGGGGAAAAGCCATAGGATTTTCAGTTTCTTGAAGTGTAGAAAAAAGCTATGTAGGTGTAACCCTGACTTCTGTAGCAGAACAAACAATATCTGTGTTTATTTGAAATTCTGGAATCCAAACACTTAGTTTAATTTATTTATTCATTCACTCAACAAATTCTTATTGAGTCCCTACTCTGCTGCCAGGTTCTGTTCTAGAAATTAGAAATATAACCATGAACAAGGAAGACAAAGTCCTTTATCCCCTTGAACTTACATGCCAGTGAGGATATATGTCTATGGCCAATAGCAATAGATAAAACAAACTATACAGAAATGAAATATTTTTCTTCAGTCTTTACTATAACCTTAGACAAGTAGCATTTTATAAAGATAATTATAGACTGCTCATTTTCTCCGTAAATACCTAAAATTATATTTCATCTTAGAATCTATTGCTAAACTTCTTGAGTGTTATTATTGTTATTTTGAAAAGCAGCATTCAGAATTTTATTTAAACCTGTCACAAAAGAAAAACTGCATAAATCTACTAGATGATTTTTATTTACTGATTGACAGTCTAAAGCATTCCCACTTGGATATACTTAGGTCCTAGGATTTGCATATGAATAGGTAAATCTCTGGAGTTCATTTGAGCGTATTACAAATCTGAAATGTGTAGATAGCACCTATATACGTCCCTCGGAATTTATGTATTCCTCTAGTCAACACACTTTCACAATGTGGATTCTATTTTCCAGACCACTCCATCAAAAACATTAGAAAGCCTCTAACTATCAAGCTATATACAGAGAAGCTATATATACAATTTGGAGTCTATAAAACATTAAATATACTGATTCATCAAGAGAACATTATTCAAGAACAGTATGACATTTTCTTGTTGCTTCTTTGTGGAGTGTCTTCCTAGGGTCCTTCTTACAGAGATGAGAACAAGCTTCAAATCTCTATTTTTGTTTAGCCCAAACTCTAAATCTTCTTGACAGGAGCAGGCACGAGGAGGCTGGGAGGCTGGGACAGGTATACCTCCCATGACGCCTCCTTGGAACAAGAATGTGACAAGTATTTGACTTTCACCTGTCCCAGAATATCAGAATTTACCCTGAGGGCTTTCTCTTTGGTCCTGCTACCTGTAACTCAGAGCTTTAGGATCAAGCATGAAAACAGAAGACAGCTTAACAGCTAAAATGCAAACGCAATCATGCAGGTCATGTCTAAAGCCTGCTTTTCACTCACTCATCTGTTCATTGATCAAATATTTATTGTGTAGCTAGTACATGCCTGACAGATGCTTGATTTTAGGGATACGCCAAATAATGAGGTTACTGCCCTCAAGAAAAATGTAATGCAGTAGGGACAAAGTCTAAATAATTTCAATACTGAGAAAAGGGATTTGAGAATTAGATGGAAGTACAGAAGAGAGGACCAAGACGGGCAGGGGTGGGAGGCAGCTGAGGTTGATTGCAGTCAGGGCAGCCTTCCTAGGAGAGGAAATACCTAAGCGAAGTTTTAAATATTGACTGAGTCAGAAGGTGAGTAGCAGAAGATGGTTTTTAGTCATCACCAGTCTAGAACTTTTCACTTCCAGTTTTTCTAACCACTGTAGACTTTGTTTAGACCCTTTCTGAATCCCAAACCAGGAACAGCTTTGTGTTAGCAGTAAGAGAACATGATGAGGCCAGGATAACCCTTCATTTATGACTCCCTGAGAATCAGAAGGAATAGAAGGCACTCTAGGCCAATACTCTAGCTAGATAGAGTGACTGCCTTTTTATTACCGTAAGCCAATTCTACTGAGTCCCATTCTTTGTGACTGCAGCAAACAATACATAAGTTTTTTCATTAATGCAGAATAGAAGCTTGTTTAAAAAGAAAGGGACGGAGGAAGAACTAGAGGAGGGAAGAGGAGGGAAATAGGAGGAAAACTGTAGCTTCTGGGCTTCCATCTATTGATTGAACCCTCCAATTAGACATTTGCTAAGCAACAATGAAGGCCACGTATTTTCTAGACATGGTGATTCCTGTTGAAAGCACAATTCGTCCAGTGTCTAGACTAAAATCGATATTGTTCATATTAGAAATGTGTAGACAGCATATGCATTTATTAGCACCCAACAATTTAAGACTATTAGAATGGTATATTATCCTACTCTAAAAACTGAGTTTTAAAAATAACATTCACAGGTTAAAATGAATTATTTTGAATTTTGAATTGTATGTATGCCTTGGTTCTACCACTTCCTACTTCCCAGATTTTTTGCTTAGATTGTGGTTAGTTTGAGAGGAGACTGGCTGCCCTCTATCTGATTGCCACAAATGTTCCTAAGATTTCCCAGGAAATTAATAAAATGGATTAATAAATGATGATGGAGGATAGCCTCAGGCTTGTTGGCAGGCACAGGCCAGACCCTTGTCTGGTGCCCTTTGGCAAGGTTCAGCGCTGTGTCCGTCCCTACTCTACGTGTGGCAGGGGACGTCTGAGTTTACACCTGTTGCCTAAGGGTGGACAATAATTATTCACATGGAAACCTTATTAAGTAAAGCTTTTCCTGGAAACTCCAGAAGGCTGAGCCATAAAGGTGGCATTCACCTAGGCAGGGGTTCAAAGCATTGAGTAAGATATAAAGCCCTGTTTGTGGCTAAACTCCAATGACATTGAGCTGACGTAAGCCTACAGTACAGGAAATGAAGATTCAACTTCAAGGCAAAACTAATCACTGCAGTCTCTTTAACATGGAATTATTTCAGATGTCTGTTTCATGGGAGAGGGAAGGATGAAAAGTGACAACAGAGCTGTGATTCCTTACCAGGGTCAGCCCCCATCTGAAATGTTTTGATGATTATCTCCGAGAGTCAGCAATGTTTTTATAAGCAATTTAATTAATATTCCAAGAGCCACTCAAAGTCAGGTTAAAGGCTCTCTGTGAAGTTTATCTTACCTTATTAATTAAGAAACCTGTCAGCAGTTGTCATATTCTCTTGTTCAGGACCATGCAGACATAGAATGGAAATTTGCTCGAACAAAACTTTGGATGAGTTATTTTGAAGAAGGAGGTACCCTGCCTACTCCCTTCAATGTCATCCCAAGCCCCAAGTCTCTCTGGTACCTGATCAAATGGATTTGGACACACCTGTGCAAGAAAAAGATGAGAAGAAAGCCAGAAAGTTTTGGAACAATAGGGGTAAGAATACAGCATGTTAGTATTCCTTTTTATTTTAATTGTGTATTTAAATGTATTTGTGGTCCTTGTTTTTTGCATTTTTAGCTTTTTTCTTCTTACTTGTTGCATTGAACATTTTTTTGCACAACTACCATATTTAAGACACGGTCTGAGTAACTGACTTTTTCACTAAGCTATTTCCTACACTGAGGGCCATCACTGCTATTTTAATAGGATCCACACTTTACACAAGACTCTACACCCATCAGTCATTGCTTGGGGAACTAGCACATTCTCTCTTAATGTCTTAGTTTCTAGCTCTTTTCAGAGCTATCCCCTCAGGTTATTTGTGGGTTACTTACTCTTTGTTCGTTTCTCTCTCTGGGTGGAAGGGGTCTACTACATTCACCTCATAATACCTGCCATCGGCTTCTTCACAGAGCATATTGTGCTTGATAAAATTTTCTCAATTAAATGATCAAATGAATATTATCACTTGAAAACGCTGTGCCATATTCAACCACAGTGATTTGAGAATATGTTTAATTGCTCCACATTTTGCTTCTACTCCCAATCATATTAGATGCCAAGAAATTGTGCTTTTTTAAAAAAAAATTATTAGGACTCCTGAGAGCCGTGCCCCTCTTATCCTGGAAGATTATACTTCCTTTGGCAATTTCTTTCACACTGGATGGAAAACAAGAGTTCAAGCAATTCAAGCAGAAAAATACATGGACTTAGAGTTTCGTTCCAGCCAAACCACTGACATGGGACAAGTGATTTCTTCATTTCTTTCTCACTTAATTTCCTAATTTTTAAAGGTCTCATAGTGATATTTTGGGAATCAATACCCTAACATTCCTCAGTTACTTTGACCTTCTCAGAGAAATTGCTTTGGAAGTATTCTAATATGCCTTTATATTAGAATCACTAAGTAATGTTAGTTACTTAATTTAAAAAAGTCTAATTCGTTTTTAATTTTATTTAACATATTTTATGACTGCTAGTTATGCCCTAAGTGTTCCTCTTCACTCATTAACTTCATTGCCCACTAGGCATTGTTATCAGCACAAAATGGGGCTTTCTGTACCAAAAGTGGTCTTGATATTTCTGTAATCTCAATAACAATTCTAATTCTAAAGAGAATTGACTGGCATGAGAGCACAGCAAATAAAGAGGTGGTTAGGAGAAGCAAATATATTCTTTCCTGTAAGCTGTTACTCTGTAAACTTGGAGGACTAAAGTTTGGGCATATATCTGATCTTAGAAACAAAGTCAGGTTACAGTGTAGCCTTACGCTGCGATCCTCATACTCGTTTGTAGACTTTATCATTGATACTAGGAAGAGTTACATTATGTTACTCCAAATGTTTGAATTCTTTGTTAAATAAATTCAACTTATTTAAAAATATATAGTTGTAAAAAATGTAATAATTTAATAGGCAATTATTATATGTGTTCCACATGCCAGTAACTGAGCTAGGAATTGGCTCTGGGATGGGATGGGGTACAAAGCTGTAGTTTCCATCCCTGAGGGCCTTGTTTCTAATGTGGGAGATACAGATATGAGAACATATTACTACAATACTTCTTATGTAATAAATTTAACATTATAATATAGTTACATGCAAGATGCTATGAGCACAGTGTGAGAAATATGTTTTTTTTCTTTGAGAGAAACAGTAAAAGACTTCAAGGAAGCCAAACTCTGGCTTACTCCCTTCCACATCAAAATATACTTGACCTTTCCTCCATCTTACTCTTAAATTCATAACAAATGTATTTAATCCCTAAAAAGATATTAGTGAATAAAACTATGTTATTATGGTATCTGTTCATAGGAGTATTTTGATTTAAAAAGAGTTTCTGGGTCCAAAACTGAAGGCCACACACAAAAGATATCTGTCTTTCAATTTTCAATTTTAGACCATAGCAGAGGGCATCTTTGGTTTTAAGATGCCACAAAACTTGTAAGAAGATACGAGGCCCTGCTCTAATATTTTAAGAAATCCATCTGTGAGACCACCAAAATCATGGAGAACCACTCTAAGAACTTGACTTCCAACTCTCCTGCTGCCCAACCCAAGGGTACCCCCACTGTTGACGCATTGTTAAGAATATGTTACCATCATTTCTTAGATTAAAGAGCAGCTTAAGGTTCCCTTGGGCTTTTCTATTAAAGCAGTGATTCACACCTATCAGAGGGAGAGGGTAAATGGCATAAGTTAAAGAGCTTTCTTTTCTATACATTACTGGGCTCAAAAAAAAAAAATTTCTTTTTATGTCTTTATCTCTGTATTTGAATATTTTGATCCAAGCTGATCACAGAAAGATAATTCACAATTAGTTGTGACCTCAAAGCATTCCCTTTTCCTTAGCCATGTGAATGTTGTTAACCATTTGATATTTTTATGCTTTGGGAATTGATTAATGCCATATCACAAAACTCCCGAAGTGGGGACTCAGGCCCTGGGCCAAGAAGGTTCCTGGCTTCATGTAGGAAAGAATTCAAACATGAGCCCTGTCATGCAGGGAGTTATGCGGGGTCTCTGGTCCAGCTCCCCACATAAGAACACAGGACATGATGAGGCCAAAAAGGAACACCCACGGAGCCATAGATAGGGGAGTCACATCACTAAAGTCTCACTGGTGGCTGGGTTGGAGACACAGGAAGCAGGATCCACAGGATCTGCAACCTGCTGTCCGCTTCTCTGCCAACCAACCAATCCTACCTGCTTGCTACAACCCGCCTTGCTAACTGCAATCTGCTCTTGCTGGCTCAGCCACTATCTTCTTGCCAGCCCCCATTTGCTGCTAGCGTAGCCACGGCAGTTATATTAGTGGCCAATGGCTCACTGGTTACAGCTGACACCCAACTAGCCACAGCTGATGGCCATCCAATCACAGTTGATGGCCATTTACTACCCGAGTGAGCACCTTTCCATGTGAGGGTGAGAGCCTGGAAACTGCACTTCTGGCTCTGTCCCCACAAGCCCTGTCATGCGGGGTCTCAGTTCCCACTCCCCGCATAAGAACACAGGACATGGTGAGGCCAAAAAGGAACACCCATGGTGCCAGAGGTAGGGGAGTCATACCACTATATTCTCGCTGGCGGCTGGGTTGGAGATACAGGAAGCAGGAACCACATGATCTGCAATCTGTAGTCCACTTCTCTGCCAACCTTCTTGCTAGCTGCAATCTGCGCTTGCTAACCGCACTTGCTAGCCGCAATCCACCGTCCGCTTCTCTGCCAACCAACCAACCCCTTGCTAACTGCAGTCATGGCAGTTAAATCAATGGCCAATGGCTAACCTGTTACAGCTGGTGGCCAACTAATCACAGCTGATGGCCATCTACTACCCGAGTCAGCCCCTCTCCACATGAGGCTGAGCCTGGAAACTGCTCTCTGGGTCTCTGTCCCCACAAGTCCATATAGAGTTTAAAGTGAAAATAATTTTCTTTAGCAGAGAATAAGTAAGAAAAAGCCACTCCACAAACATAGTGGTGGACTCTAATCACTAGTGGAAGAGGCCCTCTCCCCCCAGTGGGCTAAGGTTTATATGTGTTTCTTGTTTCTATGGAAAATTTCTTGGTATGGGAAACTTCTGCAAAACACAAAAAGAATAGGGGCAGGTTTCCGTTTAACCTTTGTAAGGTACAGCCTGTGGCTAGTTTGTAATAAGTTTAATTACGGGAATGGCCATGATGGAATCTCTTTGCTCAGGAGGCTTCAATTGGACTGTTCTGTGTGATTGATGAACATCTGACCCAGTTCTGTTTCTGGCTGCACACAGGCAGCAGGCTTGTAATGCAACTTCCTAGTTCCTTCCGAGAAAACAGTCCTCATGCCCCTTCCCTATATTATTATGACAAACTAAATAAATACTGTGAGTCATGTCTCTTTTCTCCAGCCCCATTCCCTCTCAATCCTGCCTGTTCTCTGCCAAGCTCAGGCTTTGGGCAAGCACGAGCCTAATCAAATTCAATGCTATAAATTTACTTTTTATCTAGATTGTATTTCACAGTGAAAAGGAAATTTTATATATATATATATATATATATATATATATATATATATATATTAATTTTTATTGGGGAATATTGGGGAACAGTGTGTTTCTCCAAGGCCCATTAGCTCCAAGTTGTTGTCCTTCAATCTAATTGTAGAGGACACAGCTCAGCTCCAAGTCCAGTCGCAGTTTTCAATGTTTAGATGCAGGGGGCTCAGCCCACCATCCCATGTGGTAATTGAATTTGCAACCTTGTTGTTGAGAGTTGTTGTTGAGAGTTCCCGCTCTAACCAACTTAGCCATCTGGCCGCCCTTTTGGGGGCTCAGCTGCAGCTCATTGTCTTCAATCTAGTTGTGGAGGGCGCAGCTCACTGGCCCATGTGGGAATTGAACCGAAAAGGACATAATATTAATATTTTGTTTTGCATACTTTCAGTTGAGTTTTATCCATTTAGATTTTAAATGGAAATAAATAATATATATTATTTGTAAAGAAAAGTATGATAAATGAAAAGTAAATTAAGAAGATTGTAATATTAAAAAGAGTTAAATGAGAAAATAATGACAAAAAGTAATTTATTTTGCTGCAAATTCATTTTAGTTTGGTTAATCTCCCTGTTATTTGTGTAGACATATGAAGACAAGGAGATATACATATATCCATTAATTAAAAGGTGACATGGAAATACCAATGACAGTCACTTTGTGTAACCAAGACATAGTTTAGACTATCTCATTACACTTCAAAGAGACCTTAGAAATCATTTAGCTCAACCATTTCTTTTAAAAGATAATTTGTTTACCTAACCCAATGTTTCAGGGTCCCTTGGCAGTGACAAAGCTGGGAAAAAACCTGGGTCATTTGTTTCCCAATCTAATGTGCTTTCCATTGCCTCCTCTTGTTTCCCTGAAAAGTCTGATGAAAACTCACACAATATCTTCCATGTTGTGTGTTCATCTTTTGGGTTTCCTCATTGGAGGTAGATTTCATGCATTCTTTTAGGCATTTTCTCTAACCTTCCCACCTGTGATTCATTTACTCTTGTCACCCAGTGGCTGCCTGAATGTCACCCTCATGCTCATTCCCTGCAAAGGGTTGCCACATTAGCCTGTCTCTAGGAGCCCATCATTGGTGAGCTTATGTTGCTATTTATGACTTCTGGTAATATTAATACAGCTACCCGTGTAAACTCATTAACTCTTTTTTTTTTCCTTTAAACTTTGGACTTCTTTCTATGGATGATTAGGAGTTCTGGGTAAATTAATCTTTCATTTGGAATGCTTGATGGGAGAAAGTATAAATGAAGCAGAAATGCTTTATTGAGCAAAACATGTATTGTAGGGATCTGTTAAGAGGGATTGTGTCACACAGGCCGGCTTGCAGGGTCTCAGCTCCAACTCCCCACATAAGAACGCAGGACATGGTGAGGCCATAAAGGAACACCAATAGAGCCATAGGTAGGGGAGTCATACCGCCATACTCTCGCTGGCGGCTGGGTTGGAGACACAGGAAGCAGAAGCCACAGAATCCGCAATCCACACTCCGCCACACTCCGCGCTTGCTAGCTGTAATCTGCTCTTGCTATCTCAGCCACCATCTTCTTGCTAGCCCCCCCATTTTTGCTGCTAGAGTAGCCACAGCAGTTATGTTAGTGGCCAATGGTTCACTGGTTACAGCTGACGGCCAACTAGCCTCAGCTGATGGCCATCCAATCACAGTTGATGGCCATTTACTATCTGAGCCAGCACCTTTCCACGTGAGGCCGAGAGACTAGAAACTGCACTCCTGGCTCTGTCCCCACAGATTGTAATGGTGGCACTAAATCTTCTATTTTGAGACTTGTATCTCTGATATAATTTGATTTAAAAAATGTATTTCAGCTTGGGATTTTTTGAAAGCTTTTCTTTCTCTGCTTCCTTTCCGCCAAATGTTAATAATCCTGTTTCCTATACATTTACTATATGCAGTTTCAATGGTTTGTTTATTTCGGGCGCACAGTGCTGGCCCTGTGACTTAGGGAGAGATTTTGCATCTGTATGGGATAACCAGCTTAACTGCACCTTCCCCCACCCCAACCGACAAAGCCGAACTCAATGGAAAATTCCACTACAGGCTGAAGCAATTTACATCCTGGTTAGAAAATATAAAACTTGAGACCAAACAAAGAATCCACGCAGTAGTTTCCAGAAGACTCTGCACACCTGACCCTTCTCTTAAATCTTCCTTCTATTTTTCTACCTGACTTGTGAATGCTTTCATGGCCTGCGAGCGAGCAGCCACAACAGGAGCAAATTCATTATTGAGAAATGGTTTCTCTCTGGGAAATCATGAAAATCCTACCAAAGGGACAGCCTATTGAGAGTGCAATAATAGAATACAAAACATATTGGAGCTTTGGGGTTTTGATATTTCTCACTGTCGAATTTTTTGCTTAATTCCATTTTATCAACAAAACCCCCTTTCAGTATCAAAACACTGGTTCTCAAACTTTAATGTGTACTAGAATCATCAGGAATATCCCTGTTAACAAATATTTCCAGCTTGTAACTTTAATTGGAAACTCCTGTTGAAGAAAGCACTGGTATCTAGCTCAGCTTTTTAAACTAAAACAAAACAAACGTTTGTACTTGTTGCACGTGGGATCCAGATCACTTAATAAAAGTAGAAAGATGTTAATGCAATACATCGCCAAAGTGTTTAATTAATATGAAACATTTTTAATGCCATAGACTGGGTTTCTAAATGGAATTCTTAAGTTAATACGTCAATATGCTAAACCAAAAACTACTAGATCTTTTAACAACATCATTTAAAAAAATGATTTTTAATTCCTTCATTTAATGTTTTCCACTTTCTAGTTTTCTCTGGAGCACGTAGTGAGGAGCTCATGAGATACCATCCTTGTTAGGGTCAATTAGCCCCCCTCAGCTTTGGGAATACTCATGCTAATGAGTTGCCATAAAAATATGCTCAGTTAAGTCACGGAAAGAGAATTAGAAACTTTGAATGGGTTATCACCACCTATCATCATAAAAGAAAAATACTAATAGTACATGCCTTTCAGACTTCATTTTTAGTGATAATTTATCAGAATGTATTGTTCCTTAATCTCCATCACTTTCGGGAGGCCTAACTACAAATCTTACAGATATGTCAGTATCCATCTGTGAATAACTCTCAAGCCCTAATTTACTGCTGAAAGATTTGCTGACAGGGCCTTTTAATTAAATTTTCTTTCCCAAGTAGGGATGTAGAGGAATGAATTGCTTGATATTCTTGGTATTTCAAGAGTAAGATCATGAATATTTGGTTTGACAAGGCGTATTTTATTTCTTTTGTTTTTATATGCTTCGGAAGTGTGTTTATAGAGAACAATATGTAGATCCATCTGTAAATGAGCCAAACTGCAGTTTGTTAAAAAAGGGGTCACACCCTGGAATGGCCCCTTGCCATTTTTGCTTAGTTTTAAAAGAAGGAGAGAGCACAGCAAGCTGCATCCCTCAAGGGATTCACTGAGCAAAGCAAAGAATAAAAAAGGCATAACTCATGGGCTTAAAATTAGTGATCGACCAAAGCCGGAGTGGAAATGAGAGAAAAACGGCAATGACAATTGACTGCAGGGAACCAGCAATAGGAAGTGAGCCTGACATCCCACCGAGTGGACCTGCAGAGAACTAGAGATAAAGAGTGAGAAAAATGTCACAGCTGATTCCCCAGAGCCTTTCCTTTCAAGGCTGTAAAACCCTTCCTGCTCTAAAGCAACCTGACACTTCTGTTGAAATGCGAAGCTACCACATAGCAAACAGGAAGTTTCTCACCAGTTGGTATTTTCCTTTATCATTAGTTCAGTGATCCAAAAACTGCCATTGTCTTGTCCTTACAAATCAGGAGGAGCCTGCAAACTGAAAGTTAGCTAATAGGTGCCCTGGGCACCTGCCAAAGAATATTCTACTCATAATGCTGGGCTTCTGATATAATTTACGAAGAAAACTGCCAAATTAAAGGGCACGTCTTCCTTCAAAATATTTTTCCTAGACACCAAGTTAAGAAAGGAAGGTTCTTGATTGGCCATGTAGTCCATATCTCCTGTCTTAAACATAACTGACAACCGATCTGATTTTTTTCTTTTTTTTTTTTTTTAAAGCTGCAAAATGCAACTCCACTAAAGCCTCCGAACTCATTCATGGAGAAATTCTTTTCTAACCTAGGTCTGCCTAGTTTATTTTTAGTAAAGACAGAGAATACCTAGACATTGCAAATTACTTTATCAATCAAAATTTAACATGTGAATGGCTTGAAAAAAATTAAATGCGCATTACCCACTCAGGTAATTTTTAAAGAAATGTCCTTTATTATATTACTTTCATAAACACAAATTGGTCAGTTCTGTTCTTGGTTATTTCCAGTGACAATTATAAGTTGTAATGTTTTCCCTTATGATAGTAAATCCCTTTGAAGCTCAGCTGATCTTTACCCAACAAAAAGATTGCAAACATATGAGGTATTGTTGATGTTAGTTCTACTATTCAAATAATATTTAATAATGTCACTAAGTTCCAAAAATCATCATCATATTTATTGCAAAAGGTATATATGTTATGGGTTGAATTGTGTCCCCCCAAAAGATATGTTGAAATCCTAACCCCCAATTCTTCAAAATGTGACCTTATTTGGCAATAGGGTCGTTGCAGGAGTAATTAGTTAGGATGAGGTCATATTGCAATAGAGTCCTTATAGGAATATGACGATGTGAAGACACAGAGACACAGAGAGAACAGCATGTGAATGAAGATAGAAACAGAGAATGGAATTACGCAGCTACAGGCCAAGAAACACCGAGGATTGACAGCTACCACGAAAAGCTAGGAAGAGGAAAAGAAGGATTCTACCAAGTCTAAGAGAAAACATATCCCTGACAAAGTCTTGATTTGAGACTTCTGGTCTCTACAGGTGTGAGACAATAATTTCTGTTGTTTTAAGTCACCTGGTTTGTAGTACTTTGCATGGCAGCCCCAGGAAACTAATACAACATATACCATACATTTTGTGGGTATTAATTTTTATTAAAATAAATATGAATCCAGTATGGTAAGGATGCTGACCCTCAAATTAAGATGTGTTGGGAGAAGGAGGCAAAGTCACAGAATACATAGCAGATGTCTCTTAATGTCTTCTTGATAGAAAGAGCAAGGAGTAAAGTGAATTCTAGCCTGGGATCCTAGAACTGGCACTGCCATGAGAACATCGTGGTATTTTATTTACTCACTCAACTCTGTGGGCCTTGCTTTCCTTACTTATAAATGAGGTGATGAAACTGGAACAGCTTTCTTGTTCTAATAAATAATATGTCTGTTCTTATTGCCTATGTGTTAACTGTCAGGTATTAAAATTTAA
Source organism: Rhinolophus ferrumequinum (assembly GCF_004115265.2). Lineage (NCBI taxonomy): Eukaryota > Metazoa > Chordata > Mammalia > Chiroptera > Rhinolophidae > Rhinolophus > Rhinolophus ferrumequinum. Next base: position 92,144,114 of record NC_046287.1, read on the forward strand.
ATCCCAGCCTGTTTTCCTAGACTTTTGGTAGATCCTAGGAAGTTAGAGAATTAAATTAACTGTAGTGTTAGCCTAAGAATGCTAATTAAAAAAGAAAGAAGGTCATTTTGGGCATACCTAATAACTATATTCAAAATTTATCACTGACTTTATTGTCCATGATACTTTCTTTTCGTTCATGCTGAGATATGTGGGTTAGTGATTATATCCACTATTGCCTCTAGGCATATAATCCCCAAGTCTTCTTCTTTGGTCCTAAACTTCCCCCAAATATGTAAACTAGACAGTAGCACTTCCACCTTAATGTCCTATGTCAACATCTCCTGATAAAAGTGACCTGGCATCTTAAGATGCTTAACCAAAGAGCTGGGAGGACTATGGGTGGAGCTGGGCCCCTTGTTAACTCTCTAGTCTTTACTTCCTGATGAACTTTGTGGTAACTTCCAGGAGAAGGATGCAAATAAAGGGGGAAGCCATGTTGGTCTCGGCCCTTTTTTTTCCATGTGGACGGCCGGTTGGAACACCAGCCTGTGAGTGTGCATGTGCACACTCCTTGGTGGCTTTGTTTCTTTTTTTTTTTTTTTCTTTTCCCGAATAAACCGTTCTTTTGGTGGATTTTCTGAAGTTATTTTTTTGCCGGTTGACACTCCAAAATTGAATTCTTTTATTATTTTTTTAATAGCACCAACATCTCAGCAGCCAGGCTAAAAATCTTTGTCATCATGCTCCCACCCTCGCGTCAAAGCCCCCTGGCTTGTCTTTCCCCCTCAACATTTTCTTTCCCCTGCAACTCTTACTGTCCCTTCCTGTCTATTCACACTGCTATCATTTTATCTGACAGCCGTAATGTAACTTTACCCTTCAGTTACATTATGGTAATAGCATCCCAGTTAACATCTTCAGCTACTGATTATCTCACATATACCTTTCCTACCTAATGCTGCTGCCAGATGACTACAAAAGTTAAATTTTCATCACATCACTCAATTAGTCGGAAACTCCAGGTGCCTACCCACCACGGAATTCACTGTGCCAGCTAAGATTCTCTATAGAGAACCCATTCTAACTTTCTTACATAATATAATCTATATACTCTTATTATCAGAGCACATTGCAACTGGACTGGAAGTCACCTTAACATGTATCTTACTCTCTCCGGCGAGCATATTTGCTCACCCTGTTCCAATCTTCTAGAACACCTGTGCGTCTCTGCCGGTCAAAGTCCTATAATTCTTTCACATCCTATCTGAAATCACGTTCCCTGTTTGAAGGCTGTTGCTGATTCTTTCCTTAGTCCAATGGTATGTCTTTCTTCCCTGTATTCAAATAACATTCTTAATAGCACTTCCCATATTTTCTTTTGTATTTTGCCTTCATCTATAGACATATGCGTTCTTGGTATTCCATTAACAGACTGACTATAAGCCATTTAAGGGCAAAAAGTATGTCTTACTCATTTCTGGTTTCTTGCAGCCCACTTGCAGTCACTCGTTAAATCTGTCTTAAATCGGTCCTTCAAACTAAGTTTCATGATATAGAAACCCACTAAGCAAAATTCACAGGGGTCATAGCAAAAATCCAATATCATGCAGAGATGTTCATAAAACTTTAGGGACCCTCCAAAAGATGACTGACTAGCATTACAGACCTATCAGATGGGTTAAAAACCGGTACACTGATACCACCAAATGCATAAGGATGTGAAACAATGGGAACCCTCATACATTGCTGGTGGGAGTGCAAAATAGTGCAACCACTGGGGAAGCCAGTTTGATGGTTTCTTACAAAATTGAATATAATCTTACCATACAATCCAACAATCATACTCCTTGATATTTACTGAAAACAGTTGAAAACGTATGTCTACAAACATCTTGCACAAGGATGCACACGGCAGCTTTACTCATAATTACCAAAACTTGGAAGACACCAATATGTCCTTCAGTAAGTGAATGGATAAATAAACTGTGGTACATCCAGACAAAGGAATAGTATTCAGCACTAAAAAGAAATGAGCTATCAAGGCATGAAAAAACCATGGAGGAACCTTAAATGAACATTAATAAGTGAAAGAAGCCAATCTGAAAAGACTACATACTATATGATTCCATTTATATGACATTCTGGAAAAAGGCAAAATTATGGAGACAGCGGTTGATAGAGGTTGTGATGGAAGAAGGGATAAATAAGCTGAGAACAGATTTTTAGGGCAGTGAAAATACTCTTTATGAGACCATAAGGATCATATCATTACAGTAAACATTTGTCCAAACCCATTAACTTATATATCACTGAGCGAAACATAAAGTAAATCATGGACTTTGAGTGATTACAATGTGTCAATGGAGGTTCCTTAGTTGTAGCAAATGCACCTCTTCAGCAGGGATGTTAACATTGAGGGAGCCCATGTTTGTGTGGCATTGGAGATGTACGGGAAATCTCTCTGTACCTTCTCCTCAATTTTGCTCTGAAACTTAAATTGCTCTAAAAAAATGAAGTCTAATGAAACAAAAATAACTGCCTACGGAAGTGTGTTACATCTCTGTATTTCCTAGAACCAGCCCCTCACCCTATTACTTAAATATAAATTCCTTACGTCCTACCTCCAGCTCTGTAGCTAAAGAAAATTCTCTCCTCAAGCATGACATGCCATGCTAATCACACAAAGAGAGACAATCGCATCTAAGTACATTCTTTTACTTCTCAAGGTAATCCTGATACCTGTCAAACTATCCACAGGTTGTTTTGATTCAAGAATATTTTTTAAAAACTGTTAAATCATACTAATCTGGAAAAACAAATGAAAAGATGATGGGAACTAATATTAGAGAGATATTATGTCATTTAATCTCCAAAATCACCCAGTGAGTTTATTCTCATCTTGCAAAATAAAAAATGGGGAAGAGAGAGGGCCTCAGAGATAAGTTCCTTGTTCCTGCTCAGTCAGCTTCAAACCCACTTTTGACCCCTAAGTCCAGGTTCCCAACATCACACAACCCTACCTCCCAGAAAGTAAAAGAAGTAGAAAACAGGTACTCATAATAGTGATGGTCAATCAGACAAGATCAATTCTCTGGTGTTAACCAGAGGAGAGATTAAATAGATACCAGGGATATCTGAGCTACATAATTTAGTGGTCATAATTTGGTTAATTTATTTCATTCATTTTTATTTCAATATTCAGAAGATGGTTAACTTCATTTTTATTTTCCTAGGATATTGAAGTTAAGTTGGCTGATACAATCTCGCAAGACTAAAAATAGTTTTGTAGTATAGTCATGTAAGTTGGAAAGAAATTGATGGGCAAAAATAATTGACTATATTAACCTAGTCTTATCCTGGGATAAAGATATTGAAAATTCCTGAAAGTTATCATAGTAAACTTTGTCTCTGTTCCCTCTTTCTGTCAGAATACTTTTTCCTTTTTAAAAAAAAAATTTCCCTAGAAAAATAAACCTGCAATTTTTTAAAGTGTGATCTTTGATCTTTCCATATTTGTGTTAAAATTTAAAAATTTGTATGTAAGTAAGTTACTGCTGAAGGAGAGAGAGAGTTGTGCTCTTTTTAATAATAAAATACACGATGATATTTTCATTTATTACTCATAATTTTCTGATTCTGTCATCCTTAGTTTTAATTTTACAGTAAGGAAATTTAAAGTGACTTCATGACTTCAAACTGCTCTTCGCTGACCAATTTTACTGGCTTTTTAAAGACTAAAATAGAATGGTGAAATGCCATAGAACCCCAAAATAATAAAAATTGAGTCGACTAAATCCTATGTTAAATTCAGAGTTTCTATCTATTTAAATTATGGAACATGGATCTCTTATACAATATTTATAGTGATAGTGTTAAAGAAGTAAATATACAGCTTGCTTTAATATTTGTGTTCACTTGCGGTAAATTTAAGATCTGGAAGATTTGTTTCCTTCTATAAGTGTTTTTGTTTTGGATTTAACTTAGCTCTGTCTCAAAAAGAGTCATATACCTCCATCTGGTGGCCCAGTACAAAATATTTTTTCAAGGTTTTAATTTTGTATTGTTTCAAATTTCCCAGTTTTTAAATTAATACCATAATCATGTTGAAAATTTGTTGCTTAAGGTTCATATTATAGTAAACAGTGTTCAAATAATTAGTGGACTTTAGGAAGTTAAGCATTGTCTCATCTGTTCCTCAAAGTCACTAATAATGATGAAACACAAATCTATTCTCGTGGCCACTGAAAATGCCATCTTCCCCTATTCCCCTAAGGAGAAAAAAGAGTTTCTTTTAAATTGTTTGTTTTTTTCCCCAATATCATTTCTCAATGATGAATGTACAGCTCTTTCCAAAATTCCATTTCATCAGCCTATGATTAAGTATTTAGTAAGAAACAAGATCAAAAGACATTAAACCCAAGCTATTTTATTTATTTTGTTTTCTCACAATTTACCAAATTCACCCCTTTATTACAGAATGTGTTTATTTTAGATTATTTTCAAAAGTTTTCTTCTTTAAGAATCAATACTGATATTTATTGAACATCCATAAAATTGGAATTATGATAACTTTTTTCTAACATCTTTAGAATAGTTATGAAATCAGCAAATATATAATTTTAGTGTTATTTATTATTTAATATATAATGCATTTTTTTTTCAGTCATTAAAACATCCTCTCTCTTCATTCTGCACTCCAAAATCACTGTTCTATGCTAATCTTAGCTCTGCTCCCCAACCATTCTGATCTCTTCAAAATGATAGCTGGGACTCACACTTATTTTTTTAAATGATAAAATCATGAACCCTATGTTAGAACAGAATCTTTTATTTTTTTGTTAAATTCAAACTTCTAATTTAATTAAAACAGCAATCCCCTCTTAATAAACATTGATTGAAATTAGTGTTGGGGTATTTATTGACTAAAAATGTTTTTGATTACATGTTGCATATCGTGGCTAAACTCTTAATCTTGCTATGTTGATATTTATGAAGACCTTTATATTATTATAACACTAGCTTTTTAGTCTATCAAATTTGTATTTTTATTGAATATTTCTTTTATTTTTTTTTTTATTTGATATGTCCCATCTGTGTCTCTTAGCATCATTTAAAGTGATTTGGGGCACGTATCAACTATAATTACATAATTCTTCATCATAATTCTTATATTAGAAAAACAACATTTCCACCATTGTTAACTTATTCTACATATCAAATGCCATACAGATTGTAATCTTGCACTTTGTTGCTTTGGTTCACTCATTTTTTTGATTCATGCAAAACAGTCTCTAGCTACTGTCCACTGTCTAATAAATATCCCACTTGGAAAAAATGAGGAAGAAGTATGCTTGATTAAAAGAACAAATAACTTATTTTCCAGAAGAGTCATACATCAATGTAACTGGAAAGTAAACATTCTTTTTCTTTTCAGAGGCGAGCTGCTGATAATTTAAGAAGACATCACCAGTATCAAGTAAGTCATTCTTCTATTGTATCTTGAAATTTGTATTAAAATTCAAGTACAGTCCCCTCTTCAGAACTGACTCAAGAAATAATTCATATTTATGCACTGAATATCAATTCTGTTGTTTCAAAATGCCTCAGGAAGTTATGAGGAATCTGGTGAAGCGATATGTTGCCGCGATGATTAGAGATGCCAAAACTGAAGAGGGCCTGACTGAAGAGAACTTTAAGGTAACCATTTTCATTTTAGTGTTGAAAACACCAAAAGGCAGGTTCTATAAGTACATGCAACCCGAAACAGAATATTTGAAATCAAAGCTGGAAGCTCAGCTGTGTGTTCCAACAAGACTGTGTGTCTTCTGATTTTTAAATTAAAGCCCTATTGAATTATCAAAAAAAAAAAAAGTGGTGACATTTCTTCTTAAAATACATTGTTTTCAAACATACTTAATCTGAAATGTCAAGGGGATTTATTTGGAGGCAGAGAAAATCCTAGGGCCCTGTAGCATTCTGACTTGCTGATCCCAGCAGCAGTCTCCTGAGTGAGCTCTAGTTTCGAAATTTCAATCTAATATCTAATCCTGAAACATTAAGTAACCTACGTGCTAAAAACAACAACAAAACCTGTCTTCGTGCTCTGCACAACTTTGGTAGCAGGAATTTAAGGTTTGAGCTTAATTGTAACTTATAAACTTAGTCTTTCTCCCTGAGTGTTTTTTGTTTGTTTGGTTGGTTTTGTTATTTTTTAATTCTCGCAGAGGAGGTAGTGTGTATAAAAATACCTCTGTTATTCTGCATGAGTTTTTAGAGATTTTGGAAGAATGATTAAAATCAGTAAGATCTTATAGGCAAATACAAACAAAAATCCCACAGGAGACTTTTAACAGAGAAAAGCAGCAAGTTTGACAAAGAACAAAGATAAGCGGGCAATTCAGTAAGAAAGTAGATAAATTGCAAAACTTAACGCACAGATTGAAAGTTGGCTAGAATCCATAATGTTCTTGGCAGACACAAAATCCAAATTTTGGAGTTGAATGATTCATGGTGCTTTGGGAGATAAATTAGAGGCAGGAGACGACCCCAAAGGCCACCATCAGGTCAGACTGAGAATTCAGATATCCAAAAAGAGAAGAAAAAAGGATGACTCTCAGGAATGCTGTCTGACTTGACACATTTTGCAGGACGAAGTGGCTGACCCAAGGGTTAGGGTAAAATCAACTCCAATGTGTTAAACAATGGAAAGTACTGCCGACTCTAGGAAAGGTAGACTCCACTTTAATTATTTTGTTATAGATGTCCCTTTGGACAGCTAATTGTGCCTTGTTAAAAATCTTTACAAAATGCATCCCTGAGAGAGTGTGATGTGACTTGAAAGCAGATGAATATTGGAAGAGGAAGTATTTGAAACTTTAGTCCCCCCAAAAAAACAATATATTTAACTACACAGTTGTGGAAAAGAAAACCCTTCATGTTCCTTTTCACATCAACCTTAGGAAGTCTCTTTATTACCTCATAATGCCACAAATGCCAGGAAAAAACCTGAAATTCTAGATAGAACCACTGGAATCTAGCTCTTTAAAATGAGTGAAAACACATCAGACCCATATATATGAAATGCGTAAATGACATTTCCTAATGTTTATTTAAGTCACAAACTAATTTCATCATTTTAAATTTCATTTAGGAACTAAAGCAAGACATTTCTAGTTTCCGCTTTGAAGTCCTGGGGTTACTGAGAGGCTGCAAACTCTCTGCAGTCCAGTCGGCTCAGGCCGCGAAGGACTCTCCCAATTCGGCAGACTCCGATGAAAAGAGTGATAACGAAGGTAGCAGCAAAGACAAGAAGAAGAACTTCAGCCTTTTCGATTTAACCACTCTGATTCACCCGCGATCAGCAGCAATTGCCGCAGAAAGACACAGCATAAGCAATGGCTCCGCCCTGGTGGTACAGGAGCCCCCGCGGGAGAAGCAGAGAAAAGTGAATTTTGTGACCGATATCAAAAACTTCGGGTTATTTCATAGACGATCAAAACAAAACGCCTCCGAGCCAAATGCAAATCAGATCTTCTCTGTTTCAGAAGATGTTGCTCGTCATCAGGCTGAAGGACCCCTGGAGAAAAATATTCAACTGGAATCTCGAGGACTAGCTTCCCGGGGTGACCTGAGCATCCCAGGTCTCAGTGAACAGTGCGTATTAGTAGACCATCGGGAAAGGAATACGGACAGCCTGGGTTTACAGGTCAGCAAGAGAATGTGTTCGTTCAAGTCAGAAAAGGTGGCGGTGGAGGACACTGTTCCAATAATACCAAAGGAGGAGCACGGAAAGGAAGAGGACTCCAGCATAGGCTATGATGTCACCCTCCCAGACTCAGCTACCCATGACGATTATGTGACCACAAGATTGTGATACTTGAAGGAGGAAGCGTTTATCCTACGTATATATATTTTCCATTGGGGGGAGATGTTTAAAAGTAAATTAGCAAATGCTAACTTACACTTTATAGCATTTATCCACTGTGGCATAATAACGTGTAACATGTTTAAATAAGGCAGAGGCTATCAAAAATCCTTGTTTTGGACCCTGCTTTTGCTTTCACAATTTGTTTTACAATTTTTGTTGTTGTTGTTGTTAATAAATAAATACACCTTGTATTCTTGTACTGTTGCAATAACCCACAGGAAATTTTTAGCTATCTTTTTCAATTAAAACAAATGCAATTACTTCATGTGGTAGTTGACTCCTATAATAGATATTTTTATATGCGAACATCAATGTAGCTGAATTATTAGAGCTTTTTATAAATTTTTAGGGTCTCTAGAGATGGGTACTCATTAAGAACATTTCACTTAGCCCTACAGTTTAGCTTTAAACGACAAATATTAGCAAACTATTTCTTAAAAACATATAAATAATTATAGTACGCAATTAAAGCAAGCAAGCCTTCTTTTCATGGAGTCATGATCAAACTTTTCCTTAAAAATGAAAGTCAAGTATACCTTGTCGAGTTTTAGTTTGGGCAGTTTTTCCTTTCAGAAAGTAAGTTTTTCTAATAAATTTTAATGGTTGATGATTTTTAATGCTTTGTCAGAAAAAGGTTTACTTCAAGTTGTTTTTTTTTTAATGGCCCTTTTCAGGTTCAACTGCTGATCAGTATAAATACCATGTTTCCCCGAAAATAAGACCTAGCCAGACAATCAGCTTTAATGCATCTTTTGGAGCAAAAATTAATATGAGACCTGGTATTTATCATATTATGTTATGTTACATTATATTATATTATATTACATTACATTATATTATATTATTATTCCCGTCTCATATTATGTAAAATAAGACCTGGTCTCATATTAATTTTTGCTCCAAAAGACAGATTCGAGCTAATGGTCCAGCTAGGTCTTATTTTTGGGGAAACACAGTATGGGGCTTTATGAATAATGGAATTTCAAAAAGGTGGAAAAAGTTCTCATTGCCACAAAGGAATCACAATAAATTAGAATAATTTAAGCACCTCAAACAAAGCAAAGTGATTGCATGCTTATAATACCCAGCTGATATTTAATTCATTCTAACAATCTTAAGTCTAAGCAAAATTAAATTCTATTTTCAATTAGTGTGATATTGTTGTCAATTCAAAAGAATTACAAAAACCTAGTAGTTTCCTCTTCTTTCCCACAGGGACTGCTATATAGTTATTTAAAATTAAAATTACCCCAAAATAATTATTAATCTTAGCAGTGGATATAGAAATATAGTTTTCCCCAGAAGGACAACATTCTTAATTGCTTGTTTCTTCTGTAGTTTTCGAAGTAATTTAGCATATATTACACTCCTTCACTGAACTACTAAGAAGAAAATGTTTTCACCTGATATAAAACAGGGACTGGCAACTTTTAAAGTTTAAACTGTATAACTTGTGTCTAAGCCACCATGGAAACAGAAGTTTCCTCATTAAATGCAATTCGCCTTTATTTCAAATTAATAGAAAAATGCTGAGTTCATTTTATTTCAGAAATTACCTCCATGGAATAGACAAATTCTGTGTTTTCCCGAAAATAAGACCTAGACGGACAATCAGCTCTAATGCGTCTTTTGGAACAAAAATTAATATAAGACCAAGTCTTATTTTACTAAAATATAAGACCAGGTTTTATATAAGACCGGGTCTTATTTTAATTTTTGCTCCAAAGACGCATTAGAGCTGATTATCTGACTAGATCTTATTTTCAGGGAAACACTGTTGTATTTGATTTAGCATTAACCAAAAACTCCACAGTATTACAAAACCCAGTTTCTGATATTCATACATCAAAAATAAGGAATAACAGCAGTAACAATGCCAGCCACTGTTTTATGTGCTTTGTAGGTATTAGCACATATGTGCTGCTCATAATGATACTTTGAGGTAGCTACTATTCCTACCTCCACTTGATCGATGCAGAAACTCAGGCAAGTACTAACTAGGTAGGCGAAGGTTCACAATAAGTGATGGAGCTATGAGGTGTTGTCCTTCAGAGCCATGCCCTAACCACTGCACTGCACTGCCTCTCAGAACATAAACAGACCAAGCAAAAATATGCACATAATAACTCTGGAATTTAGTTGAATGAAGGATTATCTAGTCCCATGACTTTTGGTTACTATTTTCACTTGTGAAACGCTATGTTTTGAGAGAGAAGGAGTTTAGTAAACTCCATAAATGTGTGTCCCTTCTTGTAAGGCAAGAAGAATGTGCAAAATTAAAGATGTAACACATTTGATTCTTTAGACTCAATTACAGTGTGGGGACAGAGCCCCAGAGAGCAGTTTCCAGGCTCTCAGCCTCACGTGGAAAGGCTCGGGTAGTAGATGGCCGTCGGCTGTGGCTAGTTGACCGTCAGCTGTAGCTGGTTAGCCAATTGGCCACTGATATAACTGCCGCGGCTGCGTTGGGGAGTCAGTTGGTTGGCAGAAAAGCGGACAGCAGTTCGCACGTCCTATGAATCCAGCCTCCAGTGAGACTATAGTGGTATGACTCCCCTACATATGGCTCCGTGGGTGTTCCTTTTTGGCCTAGCCACATCCTGCATTCTTATGTGGGGAGCGGGAACAGAGACCCCGCAGGCCACCCCAAATGACATACAGTACAGAAGTTAGATTTTTAAAAACATATTTGTTATAGAATATCAAAATTCAACTTGAAATATTAGATTTTAGTTTTCGGAAAATCCATGGGCATTGATATACTGCTCATTCCTAAATCTGGTTTTGTCCTGTGGATTTAGGAATGGGCCCAGTAGGTTTGGAGCAAACAATAAGCCTAATGAATGTTCTTGTTGCTTCAAGCACACCGTTACCTCAAGTATTATTATATATTACGACGCAAAATAAGCACTGGGGGTAGTGAAATACCCAAATTGTTCTAAGTCAGACATACAGTAGTAGGCGAATTGTAGGCTTATTCTCAATACTTGGAGTATTTTCCAATGATTCCATTTTAGCTCTCTCTGATTTTTGTTTTTGGTTTTGTTCCCCAAAGTAAAAATCATATACATCACAATTATACATACTCTACCAGAATTTAATTTCAAATTTTCTCTGTTCCTTTGAATAACAACAAAAATAAGGGAAACCAAAAAAAAAGAAAATTCTTAGCGGCTTGTTTATATCCAGGGTTAGGATGCTGATATTTTACAGGTGAACATGGTGATCATAGAGGGATTTACTCGTATTTAGAACCAGTAACACCTTTCTTTTCAGTTTCTGGAAATGATGGTTTCTAACAACTCTCAGAAGTCACTGACATATGCATTTATGAATGTAAACAAAGTTTTGCATATTGTTAGTCCCATGTGTTCTAAAATTAAATATTCTAAATATGTAGTGATGTTAGGTAGCATTAAGGAAGATGAATAGGGGAAACATAAGAAAACATAAAACAATAGCAGGATTGCAAGTAAAGAGACAATGTTTTTTGAGGTCTTTAAATGAGTAATTTGGAGTTTCTGTCCATTTCTATTCCTAGCAACAAAAAAGTTCCTAAACACCGAAGACAGGTTTGACATCACACCTTCATTTGTATAAATAATGTTCTTGTGTTTCACACCCTCTTGGTCTTCTTGTTGCTCACCTTTATTTATTTATTTATTTTTGCCAGATTGGGTGGAAAAATGTTTAGAAAATTTAGTTTAACTTTAATAAAATTCGGTTAAATTCACAGCACTTCATTTATCATCAATATATTTTGAAAAACCTATTTATAAGAAAGAATGCTATAAAGATGTACCTCACCATTCGTGACAGATGTATTCTTGAAAATATTTGTGTAAATAACTGTATATTAACTTTAGTAGGGAAACTGGCTATGTAAAAGGGAGAAAAAAAGATTAAAAAAAGAAAGGTAGTAAATTATTTTGTAAAATGATGAATTATTTTTCAAAGTGATGATCATCCTCAAAATGTTAACTGTTTCATAAGCTGGATATTTGTACATTAAATTTTCTTAAATTAGATATTATATTTACTGGCCGGCAATTAAAACACTGCAAAATCATGCTCACTTTTTTGCCTTGACCGGGATAGCACCTTAACAATTTTAGTAATCAAATACACAAAGCCAAATGATGAAATTTCTTGAGTAACTGTTGGGGTGTAAAGAAAAAAACTGATGTAGAGTTAAGGGTAGTAAACTTATAGTATTCTCAAAGAAGCACCCATTTTCCAACCAAAGAGTGTATAAAAATACACTCTTCCAATATTCAATAATCTAATAATTCTAGGATTTAGTTGAGTGAATAAATAAAATTATTTCTTCAGTTTAGCTTTATTATATCTTTTTACTTGTCTTACATTCTCCAAAATTCAGACCTCACAGGAATCATAAAATTTTGAAATTTAATATATCTGGCAGTCTCCTTAAATTTAAACTCAAAAATGTTATTTCACAACATACTACAATGCATTTTGTTTATGTAGTGTTATCATGTGACAAAAGAAAAATTATAAACTAATTTTGGAGAAACTCATCCTCAGGGCATTTATGGAAGTTATCCAAACATACCCAGCTACTCAGCGGTTGGACTGGATATTAAAGAAAAAATTTTCCATCTAGATATTCAGATGTCTGAGACGTTAGGTCATAAATATCTTGGCAAATGAATTTTTAATCTTGTAGAATTTTATCTTCTTTTCTCTCTCCTTCCATAGAAAATATTTATAGTTATTCAAAGTTTTCCACAGCTAAAAATCAGAATTGGTATCATATTACTTATTTTCCCCTATAAAATCGTGTTCACAGATTTTTTAAAAACTGGTTTCTTATCCTTTTTTAAAAAACACTTCATTATTTTCACTTGAACGGTAGATTTTGTGATAATTCTTTACGCACAGTGGTAATAATAAAATGTGTCAAATAATATAAGGCTTCTCAACTGAAAAATGATAGAGCTGGAAAATATGAAGCTGAACCAAGATTGAGACCGGACCAGATATGGCTGTGCTGTCACTGAGCTGAAAAATTGTGAAGCTGTCTCTGCCAGTGAAACACACCAGTAACAAAACCATCAGTTTTCTTCAGAGCTGCACTGTCCAATAAATATGGTAGTTACTCTCCGCATGTGGCTACTAAGCACTTGAAATATGGCTCTTAATGTAAAACACACACTGGATTTCAAAGACCAAATGTGAAAACATGTAAAATATCTCATCTCTTACGGTGATTGTATGTTCAAATGATAGTATTTTAGATGCATTGGGTTAAAATATACTAATTAGTTTCATGTATCTTTTTTACTTTTTAATGTAGCTACTAGAAATTTAAAAATATATCTTGGCTTGCATTTGTAACTAGCAGTGCATTTCTATGGACAGTGGAGCTCTGGAGCATCCCTATTTGTTTCACTCAATTCATGTATTTCCATCTTTTTATTTCATAGGTAAAACTTACATCTTCAACCGCCCCAAAAATATTGATGTAGCTCAACGATAATTTGCTATCTCTTGTCGATTCCCAACTTCTTAATGGAATCACTATTGACAAGTCCCTGTTTTTCACGTTTTCTTTGCCTCTGCAAATATAGATATGTATGCATAGATTTAGGTTATAGTTTTTAATTGTTTTTATCAAGAATGGGATTATATTATACCCATAACTCAGTGCCTTATTTGTTTTTCATATAATGGAATATCATGGAAGCCTTCTTTAGAGTCACTTTATATAGCAGAGCTGTTTGAATCTATTCAAAGAAATACTTTCATTCGTTGTTTTAGCTACTGAAATATATTCATATGCTGTTCTTAAAACCACTGTGGAAGAGCTGCTTATTGGACAAAACATGAGGTTTTGAGGAGTAGTTGAGACAAGATGTTTCTGAAAGACAAATAAGCTCATTTCTCTCCTGTTTACAATCCTGCAGAGCTCTCTATTTTCCTTGTGATTAAGTGCAGATTCCATAGCATAAGCTTTCTAAAGTGACCTCCGGCATGTGATACCGGCATCATTTCTCAGCATCATTCTTTCAAACACACTAAACTTCAGCCATTCTGGAGTCCTTTTATCTATTTAAGACAATATTTCCCTTTCCCCAACATTTGCAGATACTGTTTCTCCAGGCTTGGATCAGAATTGGACTGAAATTGTATTACTTTAAAGAATTTTCTTTGGTCCAGGATTTTAATTATTTACAAATGATATGTTTTTAGGGTTTCCTTTAGATCTAATGTTTTACCAGATATCTTTTTTCTTAAAGATTATCTTTTCCTAAACCTGCAGATAATGAGCCGGGTTTCCCCACGCTGGGAATAAGAAGTTAGCTGTATTGAATTCCTTTCAGGGCATCAGTGTACTTAGAGAGGTTTCATTTACTCCCAGGAAATAACTCCAGTGTTGCTTCAGCATTCAGAATGCAAAATGCCCTGTGGTCTGGAGGAAGGCAGGAAGCTGGCATCTTTTTATAGCTGCTGTGGAGTGACCCCAAATCAGGCATTTCACTCATTTAGACATCATTGGCTGATAAAAGTTTCTGGATGAAAGTGTCCTATCTACCTTTAAAATATTGAACTATGCTAAATTACCTTTCTAAAGGGAGAAGAATCAAACAGGAGAGTGGAAATTCAGGAAAAATAAAGGCACCATAAAATATTCAGTTACTAGATATTTCTTCTGTTTTTTTTTTCAATTAGACTTGTTTTGTTTTAATTTTGAGATAATTATAGATTAATGTGCAGTTATAAGAATAATACAAAGGTATCTCATGGACCTTGACCCATTTTCCCCCAAGGGAAATATTTTTGAAACTATAGTACAAAATTAACATAGATAGAATCCACCGATCTTATTCAGATTTCTGCAGTTTTACTGGTACTTGTTTGGCTTGGCTTGTGTGTGTATGAGTATTTAGTTTTACTGAATTTTACCACATGTATAGGTTTGTGTATCCACAACCATTGTCAAGATACGAAGCATTTCCACTGCCACAAGGATCCCTGGCATTGCCCTGTTTTAACCACACCCATCTCCTAACAACCCCAGTTCCAAACCCCTGAAAACCACTAACTTGTTCTCCATTTTTATAATTGTGTCATTTACAGATTGTTACATCAATAGAATCATACAGTTTGCACATTTTCTAAATAGATTATTTATGGTGTTTTTTTTAACATTGAGTTTTGAGAGTTTTTTTCATGTATTCTAGATACTAGTTTTTTGATAGATATGTGTTTTGCACACATTTTCTCCCAGTCTGGAACTCATCTTTTCATCCTCTTAACAGGATCTTTCACAGAGAAAAATTTTTTAATTTTGACTAAGTTTAATTTTGCAATCTTACATTTAATGGCAATTCTAACAAGTCATTTCGCAGACCTATGTCATGAATATTTTCTCCTGTATTTTTCTAAAAGCTTTATACTGTTATGTTTTATATGGAACTATGTTGTTTTTCCTATCTCTTTTCTTCCAAATACTTTAGCATGTAGACACATTTACAGAAGAAAAGTCATTTTGAAGAATGGGATCACATACATATACAGAAAGGACATGATAAGGATGGTTGTTGACAAGCAAACGTGCTGGTAGTAGTGAAATGGGACAAGAAAGGTAAATCATTTTTATGAGATAGCAACTGACTTAGTTACCCTGAAATTATAACCAGACTTTTTTGAAGCTTGAAAAATAAAAAGCTCAAATAATATTTTAACTCCATTACATTTTCACCAACTTCCTGAATCAGATGGAGAAGCTGATGAGCAAAACTGCTATAATGAGACTGGAAGCCAGAAATATAAAAAAATTTCAAATGCATCCCTCTTCATGAAATCCAATTGCTATTTGAAAAAAGGTAGGCTTGTTGAAACATGATCTGCCCTCTATTTTCTGAAGGCAATTTACTATATTTGAAGTTAGTATGTAGATATCATTAAAACAACCAATCATTTGTTTAAAATGATTTTTTTGGCTTTAACAACAAAGAAGTGCACAACAACAAAAAATAATTTGGGTATAAAAGCAATGTAACCCATTGGTGTAAACTTAATAAACTAGCATAATAAAATTATGACTACATGAGAATATATGAAGCAATTTAGAAACAAAGCAATTTAGTGCACACAAAAAAAATAATAATTGAATAATAGAATGTGGCATAAAATTCCGAAGTTAATTAAAATAATTTCTGAGGCTTGCATTAGAAAGTAAAATTATCAATAATACCTACAAAAATGTGGACTATAATTTTTGACTAAGTCATTATGATATATAACATCACAATATTTTGATTCTCAAATGGAGATACAATAATTGAATTGCTTAATCAGTGGGAACAATGGGAATTTTTCTATAAATTGAAAGTTACTACTTACAAAGCACAAAATTGGAAATTGTAACTTAGTTTGTAAAATGAACTATCTTTAATTTTGCTTTTACTTTCTATCATTTCCATCCCTCACCACATACACACATACACACACACACACACCCAATTAGAGATTTGCCCGTTGGTAAACAACAGGGATAAAAAGATAAAGTATACTTTCTAGAGGAGCTCACAAAGTCAAATCTGGAAAATCTCACTTACATTCCAAATTATAAGAGATTAGAAACAGTATTATTTTCCATACATCTGGTGCTTAGCAGTCAGGGTTTGTAGACTGAATTTCTTCTTCTTCATCATCTGTCAAGCCATGCGAAAAGAGACTTTTTAAAAATGAGGTATGTTTTTTAGTTTTCTTTGAGACAAAAATGTGAGAAATACAGAAAAACAGTCTTTAATTTCATGCCTACAATAAATTTATTTAATTGGTGATTCATTGATCAACTTTCATCTTCATATTTTCACCCAGCCACTTGATAAACTGCTTTTTGCAACAATTACTCCATATTCACAAACATTGATTAAGCACACACTTTGTGACAGGCATTTTAATGCATTCTGAGAATAAAATAATAAAACAAGAAGTCACTGATGATTAAAAGGTTATAAATAATAAAGAAAACCAAGAAAAACAAGAAGTCACTGAAGCTTAAAAGGTTAATCTTCTGGAAATAACAATTCAATATGATAAGCACAGTTTCCCTGGGGAGCATCTAGGAGGGTCACCCAACCTTGTTTGGGTACAGTTTTATAGTTTTATAGCTTTAGCCCTTACATTTAGGTCTTTGATCCATTTTGAACTAATTTTTGAATGTGCATTGAGGTAAGAACTTCATTCTTTTTCAAGTGTCTATCCAGTTGCCTCTGCATGGTTTGTTGAAAAGACTATTTATTCTTTCCCCATCAAAAAGTCTTGGCACTCCTGTCAAAAATCAGTTGACCATAGATGTATGTGTGGACTTATTTCTGGACTGTCAATTCTATTTCATTGACATATATGTTTACCTGTGTACTATTACTACACGGTCTTGATTACTATTGCTTTGTAGTTTTGAAATCAGAAAATTTGAGTCCTCTTACTTTATTCTTGTTTTTAAACATTGTTTTAGCTATCATAAGTCCCTTAAAATTCTACATGAATTTTAGAATCAACTTCTCAATTTCTGCAAATAAATTAAGTGAGGTTTTGGTAGGGATTTCATTGAATGTGTAGGTCAGTTTGGGGAGTATTTAACATTTTAAGAATGTTAAATCTTCTGATCCATGAACATGGGATGTTTTCCCATTTATTTAGATCTTCTTTAATTTCTTTCAACAATGTTTTATAGTTTTCAGAACAAAGTTTGGTACTTCTTTTGTTAAATTTATTCGTAAGTACTTAATTTTTTGATGCTGTTGTGATTGAAATTTTACTTACTACTTAAGATTCTCAAGTCAGAAATTATTGATACACAAATACATATAAAGAAATTCATTGATATATTAATTAAAAACTGGATAAAGTGAAATTTCTATCCCCTGTTACCTTAGAAACTTTTGCTTAATAATGGAATCTCTGAAGATCCAATCTTTTTTGTTAATAAAGTGATTTAATGGCTTGAATTATTTTGCAGATGGTATATATAAAAGCCAATAATAAAATATATTATGTATTTAAGCATAGGAATTCTCCATTTCTGTTCAGATTTCTGCTAAATGGTCTCATTTTAATTATTCTGTGTAGTATCTACATAACTTTTTTCAATTTAAATTGCAGTATCGTTACATGTGTTAATAACATTTTTGTACTTACACCTAAACCTGACATTGTCGTCTATCTTTCCATATCATAGTATGAACACAAACTTCCCATGGTTCATTTTTAAGCAGGATCTTTCAAACTATACTGGGTTTTATGTATGTTCATACTGTAGCTTATTGATGCTATTATACACAAAGTAACCATTATAGGAGAACTCACAGATATCTAATTATAATCCTAGCGATCAATGAGGAGTGAGGAGTAGGGAAGTAAACTAAAATACTTACTATTATTGTTCATATTTGTAAATATACTATACTTAGTTTTTTACTAATATGGAAAGCATGCCCACAAATTTTACCCGTTTTCAGAATCAAAATATTCCATTAATCTTTTATATATGACAAGAAGAAAGATAAATCTAGATACTTTGGAGAATTAGTGCTCAAATTACTTCTTAGACAAAGCCATAACCAGACTAATTGGTTGCGTTAGTTGAAAAAGTGAGATTAAAAGAAAAAGATGAGTGGGCTGTATTGGAAAACTAGGTCCACGTATCTGAAAATTAAGATTGCACTATGGATGATGGGGAAAAAGAGGGAGAAGGAAGATGGCAATAGCACAGCTTTACATCCACATCTCAGTAGAGGAAGTGTTAGGATTGATGCTCCTGACAATGCCTTACTTACTCATTGGCCTTCATTTGCTCTTTCTGTTTCTACAAGGAATTTAAAGAGAAATAAAAATGTATTGAAGAAATCAAATAGGCCAATCATAGATACAAATATGCTGACTTTATATATATGTCTACATGGCATTAAATTGAGTGGGAATTTGTTTGTAATTATGTTTCATAAATAAAAAGAGCCAAAGCTCCAGGCCAAAATTGTTGACTGGAATCCTCTGCTTGATGATTGGACTTGAAAGCAAGAAGTTCAGTTTCCAGCTTCATCCTAGTTTTTATTGGCTCATTTGTAAAATGAGAAAATAGCAACTTACTACTCCTGACCAAGGAGCTCAATTATCATTATGATTAAAAAATGCAAAAATAAATGAAAAACATTTTTTTAAGTATAAGGAACTATATATGCATGATTTTCTTTTCATTCCCTGAAGATAATACCACTAAGGAGCACCAAAGAATTTAGGATTAAGTGATATGTAAGTTTCCTCTCATATAACTTGGATCAAAGAAAAACTATGAAATCACATTAAGGAAGCAGAATGAGCTGCAGGTCAAGCTTTCATTGCAACCTAATCAAATGTATTAATGTGGCAAAACAAAGAATATATATGTCAGAGTGGGGGTGACAGCCACAATTGGAGAAATGTCATAGAGAAAAGGGAAAGGAGTGTCAGAACAGACAGTTTTTGTATTTTGCAGTCACCTATGGCCCTGGAAAAGAAGGATTCTTAGCCCATGGGCTTGGATCATTCAGATCCCATGGGTAAAGCTGACCCAGTTGTAGAGATAAATGAATGAAAGTATGTTAGCTAGATGGCTCTGATATCATGCCTAAAATTTCACTTTTTAATGCTAGTGAGGTCCCCATTATAGTTTTATTCATGGAGCAAATGCTGTACTAATGTTGAGTCATGCGTTTTGTTTATGTGACAGCTATAACCATGGAAATAATAAGTAGGCATTTTGATTATAGAAAGCAAGCTTCTAACTTAAGTAACTTCAGCGTGTGAGAGATGGGACCTTTGAAGACCCTAGTTACTCAACACCAAAAAAATAAAAAGATCACAGATACTATCTACTTGGACTTAGATCTGATTCTGAAATTTACAGAAATAAAAAGAACGTATATGCTAACACAACCTATGAATACTCTAGAGTTTGATTTTAAAGATCAACTTAATATTTTTGCGACGTTCCTCTAAAGTCGAACGATATTTCCATGCCGCTGACTGCGCGTTCGACTTTACCCCAGAGCTCAGTGTTCCAGAAATGAAGTTTAGGAAAGCAGATGTACATTTTTCTATATTTTTGTTTCTTTCAAGAATGAATAACAATAGGAAATTTTTATACTTTAAAGTAATCATTTATTTTAACAATGTAGCACCTTAACTGTATTTACTTAAAAATATAAATACTGTAATTGTTTTTGGTGGAATTTTGACATTTTGGAGAAAAAAACTTGAAATCAATTAATGCAGAGGAAGGGTTAAGCTGGTGGTGAGAAAGATGGGACATCAAGAAGCATACTCACATCTCTGACATGAGAAGATGAATAGTTTAAGGGATGGGCAGATGAAAGGAAATGACCGAACAACCTAAACAGCTACAGCCAGAAAAGATAATGGAAAATCAGGCAATATAAGAAAGGAAAGCATTTTAAAGAGAAAATGGCTTACACTGACAAGAAATCAAATAACGTAAACATAGAATTTCTCTGGGAACAACAAAAATGTATAACAGAGTAGGTTAAAGTTAAAATGAGATTTACAGGGTAGAGGAGTAATATTCTGAGAGGTGCATTGAAAATTGAAAAGATTTCACACTTCCAGCTTCCTCCTCTCAAGATACATGGGATGTAGAGAATGAACTACACCCCCATGACAGAGCTATATGGGGAGATGGTTTCCTCAGGAGGGAACCAAAGATTCAGGAGTGGAAAATTGGTGGAAATTATTTTCAATGTAGAGTGTGATTATTTAAAACTCATTTATTTACAATGAAATAAAACAAACAAACAAACAAACAAATTCCACAGTTTAAACTAGAAGGGAAGACATCATAAAAGAAAATAAATGACTAGGGAGAATAACATTAAGAGTAGTTAACAATAGAACAAGGATATCAAATGGTGGTTCTAATGTGTTGCAAGATTACCTAAAATAATTGATTTTCCAAGTTTCTAGTGGATTTGGGAAGAGAGTGGGAGCATTACTTATACTAATCCTCTTTCTGAGAAAAATCAGCCTCATCTTAATTGTGTTTTTGAAGAGACCTTAGCCCAGGTGAGCAGGTATGTTATGTTACAGGTTCAATTAAAGATTAAGAGTCTAATCAGGAGTTCCAAATAGCAATATATTTATTCATTTGTTGAATGAAAAGAGGAACTGAAGTCAACATTTTATTTTTTTTTTTTTGTATTTTGAGAATTATTACTGAAAATCAGGAAAGAAAAAAATTAACTTGGTTGAGCTGGTGACATAAGCTTATTCAAAAGGGATTAAAGGATCCAGTGAAAATTTTACAGGAGATTGGATAAGTTAATTTGCAGCTCTCAATTTTTATAACAGTTTTCAAAAATCACCATACCACCTAAAATTTTTCCTAGCCAGCAACTTGTTTATTTGTTGCTTCTCTTTGCATTTTCTGTTTCTTTGTCTCCAAAATACTACTCGGTAAAGGCAGGGGCTTTATCCATCTTGTTCACTCTTATGTTTCTAGTACCTAGAAGAGTTCTTGGGATATTAGGGTGCCCCTAATACATAATTTTGAATAAAGTTTTGAAATGTTCCTTCATACTACCAGGTTCATTTGCCACCCCAATTTCCTCTATCGACAGTCAAACAAGTAGGAAGAGTAAATAAATTCAATGGTGTTCAATGGTGTATATAAATTCAATGGTGTTCTAAAATCACAATTTTTATAGAAAATTTAAAAAAGAAATAAAGGAAAGAAAAGACATCTATTTTTGAACACTTAACTTTTACCAGGAGACTTTCACACATATTTTATTTAATGTAGTTCATAAAGGTTGTTGAATAAATTTTGTAGGTGAAGGAAAAAGAGATTGAGAAAAATTTAGCATGTTGCCTTGTTTCAAATGATATGTTTGCGGAATAAGATGGATTTAAACATATGCACCTCACTTCAAAGAGAAAGAAAAAGAAGGAGGAAAAAGAAGAAGAGGGAGAGGAAGAGGATAAAGAAGAGAGGAGAAAAATTATACAGAAAAAGAACTACACTTCTTGAGATAAACATTTACCTCATAATTTTCACAAGAGTTAGATATGACAAACACCATTCCTCCCTCATGCAAAACTGATGATTATAATGTTTTGTGATTTTTCCAAGTGATTCATAACTAAAAGGTAGTGCAGCTGGGATCTGAATCCCAAAGCCCATGTTCTTCTGATTATATCAAAGATTTTGACAGAAATACAGAACATATTCAGTTACATTTAGAACCCAAAGTGCCTGTAGAATATTCTATTTGGGCTGGTTCTTGCAGTCATGAGAAATTGAAGGACATGGCGTTCCTTCTTTTCCACAAGTCCCCATGATTCAGTTGGTGAGTTATATTGTTTGCATTCACATATTCATATTACACTAAAAATGAAATTATGAGGAACTTATGATTAATAAGCTATTATTCCTTACATATATAATTACCATCATAGGGGTAATTGTTTCCTGTCACATTGGAGAACCTGTCAGAGAACTATTGTATAAACAGAAACAAAAAGACTTTTTTTCTTTGCTTTCTGTCTCTACAGACTCACATGTACAGTTGCCATGTGATTCTAAAGAAATCCACCCTGAAAGTTACCCCAGGAGTGATCTATGTGATGAAAAATGGAATGATATTCAAAATGATATTTAGTACATTTTTCATTAAAGATATA
The DNA here is from genome assembly GCF_004115265.2 of Rhinolophus ferrumequinum. Classification (NCBI taxonomy): domain Eukaryota; kingdom Metazoa; phylum Chordata; class Mammalia; order Chiroptera; family Rhinolophidae; genus Rhinolophus; species Rhinolophus ferrumequinum. The sequence continues at coordinate 92,166,732 of NC_046287.1, forward strand.
TTTAAAGCACTGCATTTTCAGTTAATAAAAGCAGAGCAATTTTAATGGGCTGTGCCTGCCTACTCTAACCTTTCACATCTGTCTGTCTTCCTGAGCTTTCATGCTGTTTCATTCATTTCATGTCATCACCTACAATAATCATTATAGACTCTCATAAACGTTTCCATCATCTGATTATTGAGTAAGTGATGCATATAATAGCATAGGATGAAACATCCAAAGCTACAAAAGCCAACATTAGCTTTGTGGGCAGAAAAAAAAAGGGGGGGGAAACAATTGCATCAACATAGAGTCAAGGCAGATTCTGTTGTCATGACATGATGTTTTACAAAGGTTTGTCTAATAAATTTGATCTGATAATCTAATTTGATCTAATAAATTTAACAAGTGCTGCTTTTGCTTGAAGTTTTTAAAGTATCATATTTTAGAGATTTATGAAATTTTCTATACATAGCTATTGCCTGGCTCTAAAATAAAATAAATATTCATGCCATACTCTGTGCGGGATGATTATGATTTCAGCTTTTGAACAAAATTGGCTGATTGGACGAGAACAAATAGGGACACGAATGCTCTTTATCTTTTCCTCTCTGCTTTTGTCCTTCATTCTTTCACCCACTCGAGTCACTAGCTCTCAAAATCAATAATGCCTTTTTTCTCACATCATAATGCTCTCTTGACCTGACTCAAGTAGAGAAATAATGGCAATTGTCACAGTTTAACTCTTTAGCTCACAGGTTATTGCAACAGTAATGTATTTATTTCCAACCTTTCACTCTTTGTCAACAATTCTCTGAGAGAATTGTTTTACAGAAGAGACAAAATGTGATGTGTCCAGGTCCAAAGCCTTTGATCATGAGTATAGAGGGAAAATATGAATTCTAATCAGGAAGACAGTGTTACAAGGATGCTTCAAACTTATTTTGACCTTCAAACATATATTTGAGTGTGAGTTTGTGCATTGGCGTATGCATCTCTGTGTCATAGGCAGGGAGTAATCAGAGCCTGGCTCCCAATGCAGAGAAAATTATCAACGGTAATTCTTCCCAGAGAGGAAAAATTTGGCAATGGCAAAAACTCAGGTGATGTATAAGCTTACTGTAGCGGACATAAAGATCTTTCCATTCTCTCTATTAGTACCATGAAATTCCCTATAAGAAATATTACTATTAAATGTAATAAGAAAAGCTATAAAATCTGACTCAGGCACTGCACATCTTTTAAAAATACTTAGTCTCATTATTTCCAAATAATATGTGTTATTATTCTCATTGTAAAGATGATGAAACTAAGGGTCTTCCAACATCAAACAGCCGGTGGAACTTGTGCCCGGATTCTAATTCTCTGTTTCATGTAATAGCTTTTTGAGTATTATAGATGAATATCACATATTCTATACTGTTAAAAGTAAACGCTCTACCATTTTTCTTTTACGTAGTGCATGCTTTGAGTTTCCCAGTCCTGCTCTCTCCTGTCCATGGTTGCCAATGGGAATCCAGGGTTTAAATTTGAGAATGGTGCTAATGAAAGAAATCTCAGAAATATCTGAAGGAGCGGATGATCCTTCTCCCCCCTGCAGCTTTAGTAGGGACACACCATTCTGAGTCATAAAACTAATTAAAAGAATCTCACGTAATAGGTGGTGAATCAATATCAATTTTTGTTTTTTTCCTCTCTAGTATGGAGACATTTGTGAAACTTTATAGCTATTAACTTCCTGTTTTGTATTCTTGTATTATAAAACTGTTCTTTAATGTGCAGTTTGTATACCTTTCTCTGAACATCAGAAATTGAGAAGTAAGTTATTATCTCTAAAAATTCTGTCATCGTAATTGATTATCTTACCTAACACATCAGTGCACAGGAATAGTTTAATCAATATATTCTAAAATGCTCAGACTTTATCAAAATTATTTATCAGACAATAGAGAATCATTGGCACTTCTGTCTTATATCAACATATATGAAAATATAAGTCATTTTAAAACATTTCTTGTTCAGAAGAATATTTGAGGATTGTATCCTGCTTAAATTAACTGTGTGCTGTAGCTTAGTTATAGAATTTCAAGTTAGAGGAAATCTTTAAAATCATCTACCCAGCACTCAAATTTCAACTGAGTCTTTGTGAAGTGAAAATGTATTTACAAGGTTACAGTCAATTAGAGATGGAAGCAACACTGGAACCCAGGTTCACAGATTCCCATCTTAAGTCCGACCTATATGACCAGCCTTGAGAAATTATACTGAATGGCACCTACCCCCGATTAAATACTATATTTTGGAGAGTCCTATATAAACCTCTCATTCTACATGAGACCTGATTGGGTTGCCGACTTGCTGTGATCCTACAGTAGGCTAATACCTCAGAGCTATACCTAGATCATGCTTAGAGACTATGTTGTAGTATGAGAGACATGATATTTATACCAAGTCATATTCAGGAAGTCGAAGAATGAATTTGTATACTGTATTAATTTACAATATTTTATCTCCTTGTAGAACTTGTTCTGGGCACTACTAAGCACCAGTTACACACTAAAATGTTTACCACTATCTGGGACCCACTTATTACTATTTGATTGGTAGTGCCTTTTTTTGGCTAATTTACAGCAGTGCAAAAAGTCAGAAGACATTAGAATTATCTCAGAATCCATCATTTAGGCCTTATTCTAACTTACCTTCACTAAGAGCTGGTTGCCATAGCACTAAAATGGAGTTAATTGTAATACTTGACTTACTGAACTATGAGAATCAAATGAAGTCAGGTGTTTGAAAGTTCTTGGAGGGGCAAAAATGTAAACAAACATAAGCTGATGGTTCTCTTGCCCAAACTTAACTTATAGATTCCACAGAAGCAAGAAAGAGATTGAAAGATGCCGGAATATCTCTCTCTCTCTCTTTCTCTCTCTCTCTCTCTCTCTCTCTCTCTCTCTCACACACACACACACACACACACACACACACACACACAGATTCTTGGAGAAGAAAACATTTTTATTTTCAAGATTGGGGACAGAATGGTAGTCTAGGATATTATAGAAAGAACATAGACTGAAGAAGAGATTTCTAGATGTCTATCACTAAGGGAATGGATACGTATAATATCCTATAAGCATAAAATTGAATGTTATGCAGTAGTGAAAAGTAACAAACTAAATCTATATATAGCTATATGGATCAATTTTTAAAACATACCATAGCACTGAGTAAAATATATACTTATCTATAGCAAAATTTTATTTGCATAAATTCATAATGGGGACACACACAAAACCAAAATACTTTTGCTTACACACACATATATTTATAATCAATTGAGTTTCTATGGGAATAAGAGGAATGCCATGTGGGGTGAGCTTAAAAATAAAAAGAAAACAATAATAAACTGAACAAGGGAAGAGCCTTAAACTTCCCCATTATAATGTTTCATGAACAAAGGAATACTGTTATCTTTAATCCACTAATTTGATGAAGAAAAGAACGGAGGGTCAGGAAAATAGAGAGGACGTGGAAAGTAGGGAATGCTGCTTAAAATTAGGGTATGCTTCACCTGTCTTCATTGTTATTGCAGAAAAGCATCCTATGACGGTTCCACAGTAACCATCCCAATAATACATCACTTTCTCTTATTGATATTTGTATTCATACATATACATATGCACACACACACACATTTTTTCCACTCACGTCTTTAATGTCTGCTCAGATAATAGAGGTTTAATAAAGAGCTAAAAATAGGCTGACTGTATTTTTGATGTTTGAGCACTTTCAAGCCTCACTCTTCCTTTTTCTCCTCCTGACCCACATCTAGACAAGCCGATAAGAAAGATTACAAGCACTTACTTCCTCTGTTTGTGTTGATGGGACATTCAAACTAAACAAACCCAGGCCTTGTGTGAAACCACTCATCCCGGCCCCAGAACTTAATTCCGATGAAAGTCAAAGTCAGTTCTGCCTTCCGGCTCACTCAAGCCACTTTTGAACCATCTGAGAGACTCCCTGCTCTCCAGGGAAAGCCTTGGTATATAAGCAATAAATTTCTTTATGCTTCTTCATGCATACGTGGCATCATCAGTCTTGCCGTACCGACCAAATTTGAATAGTGGAGTCAATTCTGCCTCCCCTCTGGACAATCACAAACGAAAAGGGAAAATAAAATATAAACAGGCACCAGTTTCCACTCATGAGGTCATTCTAATGATGATGCTAATGATGATGGCCTGAGGAGCCAGCACATAGTAAAAGAGTTGCTAAAAAGACGTATACGTAGGTTACCTTTTCCTTCTTCCTGAAATTACTATTAAGGCTAAAGGCAAAAGAAAAACATTTTTAAATTTTATCTCTATTTCATTTTGAATAATTTAAAAATAGCACTTAAGCAAAATAAGTCTTTTCTAACTCACAGGAAATGTATTACTATGGTAACATGATCCCCAACAGAAATAGTAACACTGATCTTGACATAGGATTAGTTTTCTCAGTGGTATGCAGATAAGACCTGCAAGACCTTAAGCAGAACACCTAAGCCACATTTTAATGCAACCTTATAATGAGGTTATATAAAGCTTTGCCATGAAAGTCACCATGCGATATAATCAAAAACTGCTTTCTGGACTGTTCATTTTATATATGGATGAGGAATACAGAGCACAGCTGCTTTTTCAGGGAACACAAGCAGAATAGAAACCCCAGCAGGCACTCCTTAAATGTTTAAAGTCAGTGGCAACTATTTATGTCTCCTGGCAGCCAAAAACAAACAAAAAACAAAACAAAACCCAAAGAACAAGAAGTATCTTGTACTTTTTAGACAAAATACTAAAAGGGGATTTTTAAAATTCGATTTACATTTGTTTACAAACAAATGTGGAAAATGATTGCATATCATCCTGATATATTGAATAATATTCATATTCATATACATTTCTTTTTAATTTGGATATGTTCCATTTTGAAGACTTGTTAATTTAATATCTCCATGTCACCAGGACCTAATCATACAACTCTCACAGTAAAATTATTGAGCAAGTATTTCTCTCTCTGTATCTCCCCCAATGACTTCCTCAGTAGGTTGAGTAGGTACCCCTACATATTTTCCTCCCTGCAGCGGTCTTAATCCTAGAATTCCAAATCTTCCTGCACCTACTTTACAGTTTAAAAAGCACTTTCACACACAGTTCACTTCATCTTCAACAACAAAAAATAACAGTAGATATTTTCACTGTCATTTTTGGTGCAGTATGACAGTTTCTTAAGGTAAATCACTGCACCTGTAAAGGCTGAAAATAAGGTATTGCTTAGTACCTTCTGAGGTCGCACTTGACATTAATATGGAGTTGACAATTTTGAGAGTGATGTTCACTTTTGTCAACTTTGAAAAGACACAGAATTTATTCCATTTGGACATTTACTTAAAAACTTCCTCCAATTTTAAAAATAACTCCTAAAACATCTCTAAAGGGTTGAAAGGGCAGATATTTTTAGCTGATTCTTCAGCTAACGAAAATGAGGCACAGGGATGTTAAGTGATTTTCCCAGTGATCTCACAGCTGACAACTGGGATTGTTCAAGGGATTGTTCAACCCGGGCTACCTGATGTCCTAATAGCAGCCACTTTAAAATATCTATATATTTTATGTCTCTCTCTTTGCCTCGAATCTTTAAGTTTTAATTTGTTTACTCTGTCTTTTTACTTTCATTAATATCCAAGTGTCCCTTTAAATTTTAACAGTAATATATAAGTTTCTATGAAAAATGATCTAATACAAAGGTTATAGAGAGGAATCAAAAAAAGAGGAGTGAAGAGCAAATGATCTTTACTAAGGGGTAGAACTGGTACCAATCTCATAAGTTTACTTAGAGTTTTTCCTAATTTTTTTTATGAGAATCTGATCTCAAATAGACAGAGATAAGTTCACTTTTACCTTAAAAAATAAACAGCTGGTAACAGATGAAAGTTTTACTCCTACCTCTCAGAGATGTACTTTAAAAGATAAAATTTCTTTTTTCTTTTTAACTTTTCAATTACAGTTGACATCCAACACTACGTTATATTAGTTTCAGATGTACAGCTCAGTGGTCAGCCATCCATATAATTTCCAAAGTGATCCTTCCAATCAACCCAGTACTCACTTGGCACCATACATAGTTATTACCATATTATTGACTATATTCCCTATGTTGTACTTTACATCCCCATGACTATTTTGTAACTACCAATTATATTTCTTAATACCTTCACCTTTTTCACCCTGTCCCTCAACTCCCCTCCCATCTGGCAACCCTCTGTTTGTTCTTGTATCTATGAATCTGTTTAACATGAAATTCTTAAAAGACTTTCATACAGTGGAATTTCATGTTACATCAAACAGTGGTAGACATTTGAAGAATGAAGAATTTGGAAGGGAAGGAAAGAGTGTTTGCACTAGTGTCTGAAAACATACTCAGTAGGTATGTGGTTTAGGTCATTACCATATAGACTAACCCTAAACACCATCCATCTCACCTTTATACTTTTCAACTGTGTGAAGTTATATAACTGAATAAAAAAGTGATCCTAAGAATCATCTAATCTCATTGCTTTATTTTGAACTAACCTCAAAACAAAAATCTTTATCTTGAGTTCTAAATATGTTATCTAGTAAAGATGTTTACATCCCAAATTAATTAGAAGCTAGAAGTATTTGTTTGTTTAACTGAAAGGAAACAACAACAGAATCCGCTGACATACTTAATGCCAGAATCACCTGAACTAAGGTTTCTCAATTCTGGCTGCTTTTCGAGGAAGAATTGATTTTTTTTTTTTTTTTTTGATGTAGTTTCTGGCTATCTGTATTTTTAAAGCTTTTCAGGTCAGTCTAATGCGTAACTAGGATTGACAACCACTGATCTACACTTTATATAATAGTACTTAGATCCCAAATTTGCTAGGCAGTGGCCAAAATAATTTCTTCCCTGAACAGTGAGCCACAATTTGCACCGCAGCCTCTCTTGGGCAGTTCTCAGGTACCTGTGAGCCTGAGGTGAACAGTGGCTGGCTGCAGTATTCTCATGGCATTTTGTGAAGTGATCACAGCCCAGGCACTGGAGCAAGAACTTAATCTGCATTAACCTTGTAAAAACTGTCGACCATGCCTTGTGACTCCCTGGGACCCCACCCCGCCCAGCCAGTGTTGCATTGCCAGGGGTACTTTCAACATAGCTCAACCAGCCTGCCTTTGCAGCAAAGGGGGCTCTTTCAATGGCTGAGCCTTACAGGCAGCTGGCAGATGGCAACAGGTGTAGGGGAGACCTGGGCCTCCTGCTAAGCTGACCCAGGTCCAATACTGGTGGCACTTGGCCTCACTTCACAGTGAGGCCACCCCTATATGCCTCTAGGTCTAGCACAGACAGCAACCAACCACATATAGCTGTGTAACTCTTACCAGGTAACCTCGGGCTGGACACAGTCAAAGCTCCAATGGGTTGCATGGGAACCCTCCCAAGAGACACCAGAAACAATAGACCCAGAGTATAGCTTCAGATCACAGCAGAGCACTACCTGGTTAACCCCACAAACAGCACACCCAAAAGGGTGGTCTTAACAGAGACAAGAGACTGTGGGTGTGAATCCCCCTCTGAAAGCTCACCCCTCCACACAGCTGATCATACATTGCAGGCATAGCCAATCCTCAGTCAGTCAGCCTGGGAGTCAATCCCTTTCAATGACACTCCAAAAGCAATCAAAGCTCAACTATAATAAGAGAATACACACAACACAAACAAGGGACACTCCAGGAACACATGCACAGTTGATCAGGCAGATGGGGCCACTGGACCACACAGGACAAAGTCCACCCAGCAAAGACTGAGAGACATAGGAGATCTACCTAACACATACAAGTGAACACAGAGAGGCAGCCAGAATGAGGAAACAAAGAAACACGTCCCAAAGAAAAGAACAGGAGAAACCTTCAAAAATAGAACTAAATGAAATGGAGGAAACAAATGCACCAAAGACAGAGTTTAACACTGGTTATAAGAATGCTTAAGGAACTTAGTGAGGATTTCAGCAAAGAGATAGTATGAGTAAAGAAAGACATAGAAACCATAAAAAAGAATCAGTCAGAAATAAAGAATACAATAACTGAAATAAAGAATACACTAGAAAGAATCAACAGCAGATTGGAAGAAGCAGAGGATGGATTCAGCGATTTAGAAGATGAGGTAGCAGAAAACACAAAATCTGAACAACAAAAACAAAAAAGAATTTTAAAAAATGAAGATAATTTAAAGGGACCTGTGAGATGACATCAAGCGTAACAACAATCACATCATAGGGGTACCAGATGGAGAAGAGAAGAGCAAGGGATCAAGAACCTATTTAAAGAGATAAAGACAGAAAACTTTCCTAACTTTGCAAAGGAAATAGACATACAGGTCCAGGAAGTACACAGAGTCTCAAACAAGATAAGCCTAAAGACACCCACACCAGACACATTATAATTAGAATGCCAAGGTTAAAGGCAAGGAGAGAATCCTAAAAGCAGCAAGAGAAAGACAGCTAGTTACCTACACAGGAGCTCCCATAAGACTATCAGGAGATGTCTCAACAGAAACTTTGCAGGCCAGAAGGGAGTGGCAGGAAATATTCAAAGTGATGAAAAACGAGGGCCTACAACCAAGACTACTCTATCCCAGAAAGGCTATCATTGAAAATTTAAGGAGAGAGAATGAGCTTCCCAGACAAGAAAAAGCTAATGAAGTTCATTACCACTAAGTCAGTATCACAAGAAATATTAAAAGAACTTCTTTAAGCAGAAGAAAGGAGAAAACAAACAAATGAACATCAAAAATATGAATAATAAAATGCAATAACTATGTACCTATCAATAATCACTTTCAATGTAAATGGGTTAAGTTCTCCTATCAAAAAACATAGGGTAGCTGACAAGACACATGCATATGCTGTCTACAAGAGACCCACCTCAATCAAAAGACACATACAGACTGAAAGGAAAGGGATGGAAAAAGATAATTCATGAAAATGGAAACAAGATATATTCATTAAATAAAAATTGCAAAATATAGATACTTGAAAGACCAATATCAATAATCTTATTATCCAGACAAGCACATTATGTGTTCTTACAGGATTTTTCCTATGATTTAAACAACGTACAGTTTAATTTACTCAGTGTATATAACTTTATATCCACTTTTCCAATTTTACTTCAGATCATGAGCATTTCTTCATGTTTTCACTCTTTGTAGATATAGCCTGAGGATAGATAAAGCTTTTAGGTAATGGGTGGTACTTCTTTTTCTCCCCCGCTTTTGGAAGCATGGAAGAGCTGCCTCAGGGGCATTAGGCCAGCTACACTCAACAGCAAGATCTTGGCTGTTGTATGTAAACTCCCTTTGCTAAGCTCTAGAAGACCACTTTCCCAACAAAGGCATTCTCTCAACCTGAAACCTTTCATTGTTGCCATTCCATTTCCCTAATAAATAGCAGTAGCGTGGGGGCAGGTCTCTCTCCTGGAACATTTCTGTCAGTGTGTCCACCTGTAACCAACTCTCTGTGAGATAATGAGAGCTAAGGGATTGTGCACTCTACTGTTTCTTTGTGTAAAAGTTTTTCCTTAATAAACTTTACTTTACCCTTGAAAAAAAAGAGAAAGTGGCAGTAAAAGTAAAGCTTTAATATTCTCACCATAACAACAACAAAATGGTAATCATATGAAGTGAAGGATATGTAACTAACCTTCTTGTGGTAATATTTCACAATTCATATGTATATCAAATCATCACATTGTACACCTTAAACTTACATTAGGTTATATGTCAATTATATTTCTATAAGGTTAGAAATAAAAGGAAAGAAGAACATAAAGACATACTGTTCTTTAAAAAGATATACTGTTTAAAAACGAATCTACAGAAAACTGGTGTAGCTAATTTAATAATGTGAAAGCAAACTTCAAAACAAGGATAATGATCAGAGATAAAGACTTAGAATCCATAATTATCAAAGGGTCAATTCATAAAGTAGACATAAAAATCCTAAAAAAAGTGTACTCAATCTCAGAGCTTCAAAATACATGAAACAAAAATGGAAACAGCTGAATTGAGGAGTGAACAAGTCAAAATAGTTAGAAAGTTTGCAATCAAGAAGAAGCTTTTCTCCCCTTTCCCATAACCAAGACCACCTGTGTGACCTGTCAAGAAAGACCAAAGGAATGTTCTCCACCTTGTTGGGATTTCAAATAGGGCAGCTTCTTGAGGGCCTTACCTCCTAAACATAGTAAAAGCCACCTCCCACAATTTACTCACCTACTTATCTGATCCTGGATGAGCCTGCCTCCTATTTGGGAATCCCCCATCTTTTGTGAGTACTAAGTAAACTTTATTCTTATTTATTGGTGACGGCATGTGTTATCATTGTCAACATCCAAATAAGTTCCTGAGTGGACAATCATACCTGTCTCTGGGGGGACTAATTAGAAGAGCTTTTAACACTCCATTCTCAAGAATGATGAAAAATATATGTAATCACACAATTAATGAGGATATTGAAGGATTAATACCATCCACCAATTTGACTTTATTGACATTTAACATTTATTGACATGAAACATTTACCAAGATAAATCATATGTTGGACCATAAAAAGTCACAGTTAATATAAAAAAAATTGAAATCGTACATAGTATATTCTATGACCAGGATGAAATTAGACAGAAATCAATAAGACATATATAAAATATCCAAGGTTACATAATACAAGATCTATACAAAATCAATTCTATTTATATATACTAGGAATGAACAATTGAAAAATCTACCATTTGTGATAGCATCAAGCATAAAATACTTTGTGAAGACGCAACTTTAAAAAATGCATACCAATTCACAGTTGCAAAAATTAGTTGCAACCACTAGAGGTCAGACATTTAAGTGCAATATGATGCTCAAACACTAAAATTCATCCAGTCTAGAATTCTGTACCCTGATCTTCAAAATATTTTCTAAATTTTCTTCCATTATTGAAAGTCATTTCCTTTCAAAAAGCTCAAAGACTGTGTGGATATGTCTGTTATACTATGTTTAATCCAAGCTTCAGAATTCCAAAGAGAATTGTAATCCAGAAATTCAGAAAGATAAAGCACGATAGCATGGTCTGAAAATAAATTTTCTGAAAATACAATAAAAATAAAGTAACTATTAGTTGTGTAGTACTTCCACATACATGATCTAATTTACACATGGTTAGAGGACTCTGTAGGCATTTTTAGGTTTACCAGGAGCCCCAGGGCCTAAATGCCATTCTCCTATAACCACAAATATTTCTATTCTCCTGTCATTGAGGGGAGGAGTCTATGTGTTCTCCTCTTATATTTGGGCGGACTTGTGACATCTTCAACCGGTAGTAGGTATATGTAGCAGAACATCACCATGTGTGGTCTTTGGCTAGCTAATAAAAGATCATGCATATTCTGCTTGTTAGGTGGCTCACCGAGCTAGCATGTACAAGGTGCAAATACTCTGAGGCCACCATGCTAGCGAGGCCACATGGAGATGCTATAGCTGACAGTTTCACCTGAGCTCAGCCTTCCAATATCGTTGCTAACATGTTAGACATGTGAGTGAAGACGCCAATTTGGGAGTGGAGCCTCCTCCTTTCTGAGGCGTTCCAGGTGGCACCTGATGGTCACTGGAGTTGCCACTCTGGTCTTCCCAGCTTAAGCCACAGACATGACAGAGCAGAATGGCTTACAAGCAATCCCCATTGTGCACTGTTGCAATCTGTGACCCATAGAAACCATGAGTGTAATAAATTGATTGCTATTTTATGCCAATAAATTTTTAGTGATGTGTTAGGCAGGAACAGATAACTAGAAAACCCAGCGAAATTTCCTGAACTCCCTCTCTTCAACTGGGCTTTTGTCAAAGCAGAAGTGCTCAAAATGTAGGTCAACCTGGGTAAGTGATTTGTTTGTTCTTCTCCATTACCCTCTAGCTATGCAATAGCAGTGAGAAGAAAAAGAGAAAAAAAAAAAACACTGAAGAAAACGCTGCTGCTTTTGGTAAAAATATGTGGTGGTAGATATTTAAATACAACTGAAAAATTAACATAATCTGTTTCAAAACTGAAGTTCACCAAATATTCTCTCATGCTGAAGAATTATTCATTTACAACTTTTATAGTTTAACACTGCTTGGCTACTAAAATTTCTTTTCATACCATTATATCAACTCCCACCCAAAATAATAGTTTTCCTACCATATTTTACTTTGTGTATAAATTCCACACACTGCTAATGTACATGAATATAGTCATTATATTGAATATCTGCTATTGCTGTTTTTATTTTAAGCAATTTCTACATACCTAAGAGTTTATTTTAATTAGACTGAAAATAATTTGCTAACTGCAAAAATATACAACTGTGTATGTGTCTGTTTCTGAGACTTAAAAACTGTTTAAAAAATCAAAGGTTCTTTTCTCATTTAAAGGTCAAAGGGTTCATTAACTATTATAGGCCTTTTTGTTTTCTGAGTAAGCACCATACCTTGTTTTCCCGAAAATAAGACCTAGTCGGACAATCAGCTCTAATGCATCTTTTGGAGCAAAAATTAATATAAGACCCGGTCTTATATAAGAACTGGTATTATATTATATTAATTATATTATATTATATTATATTATATTATATTATATAGACCCAGTCTTATAGTAAAATAAGACCTGGTCTTATATTAATTTTTGCTCCAAAAGATGCATTAGAGCTGATTGTCCAGCTAGGTCTTATTTTTGGGGAAACACAGTAGAATTAGTCTCTATGTCCACTGGAATAATTTTCTTCCCAAGAGTTTTTTCTAATGAGATCACCGTCTCTTTTCTTGTTCATTAAATACTGGGAAGCTATGACGTTCAAACTTTTGCTCAGGTCATGCATACAGACATGACCTGAGGTCCTGTGACTTGTCTAATTACACTTTCCACAAGTATGGGTATCTCTGGGAACAAGAATAGAAATATAAAGAATGTTAGACATTTGTTAACAAAGAATAATAGGTTTTTCCCATTTTTTCACGGTATTAACAAAGTACTCCAAGATTGGTTTGCATATAGGAAAATTGTAGTGAATACAAACCTTCATTAGATGCATGTATTTAGAGAAGAAATTACATTTTTCAGTAAATGTGAACAAGGAAAGCAGAAACCCTCATGATGTATGGGGAGAACGAGAAGAAAGAATCTCTAATAGTAGTAATGCTGAATCCCTGCAATTGGAAATTAATTACATATGATCAATGTCTGGAGAAGAGGAGAAACACAGTTTATTTTAGGGTAGAATATATTCAATGTCTTTGAAGAGAGCAGACAGATTTTGGTTAAACGAGAAGTAACTCAATTTTGGTCGCCATTTTTCCTGGGACGAAGTGCAAGACAGTTTTCAGATGTGCAGAGAGTACAGACCATGTGTTACAAACACTGGGAACAGAAGATGAAGAGAATTTGAGGACAGTGTTGACTTGAACAAATAAACAAAGGAGATATCAGCAGACAGAAGGTCTAAATATGGGACTTGAGAATGTTTCTGTTTCAGAAGGACAGGGTCCAAGGAGGGTGATAAATGAATGATCATGAATTAAGGAGTTACCATAATTCAGACTATTGTTTCAGCAGGCCAAATGTGCCAGATGTTGAAATTCTAGTACTGTAAGGGATGAATGTCTACAGAGTTTTTTTAATTGCAGCAATTACCCATCCCCTCATCATAGGGTCTGAAGAAATATTGGCAGTTATTTGTAAGTGGGAAACAGATGATGATGAGAGTCTTAATTGCCTCTGAAACAAAATGTCCAGATCTAAATGAGAGAAAAGATGAAAAGAACAATATTAGCAGTACCAAGCAGGCCAGCGATGATAAAACTGGGTGTATAAATGTGAGGGGAACCAATGAGTGAAAATAGACTGCAGATGTGATTATTTCTAATCACTTATTTGAAGTAGAAAAATCCATCACAACTCCTTAGTCAAAATTTTGTATTCGTATCTCTATGCAGCATAGAACAGCAACAACAAACTCAGATAAAAGGTAAAGCAATTCACTCTTCAGTCACTTACATACAGAAACAAACTAGATTGTTCACTTTTTTCCAGAAGTGACATCTTTTATTGTGGTCAATCTAAATCAACTTTAAAATATTTTACATAAGAGACAATTATTAATCTTCAGTTGTTTGGCATTTTGAAATGCTTGTAAAATAATTAAGAATTTTTCATATCAATTTCATATGACTATTTTAATCAAAATGTCATAGATGGTGTCTGTGATACCATAAATGTATACTGTACTTTGTCCACTAGATGTCTCCAGAGAAATACAAGTAAATACTGCTAATGAGAAATGCTGTTATTACGCACCCAGTTTTAAGATTTCAAAAGTTCTCAGCTCAACTAGGGACAAATAAATAGGTACATTGATTACTTAATACGAGAGTGACCTCTGTCACTTGATAGCTTACTACCTACATTTATCAAAGAAAGCCTTTTGTTCTGCTTCTAAATGACTTAACATTAAAGAGACATCATTTAATGTTTACTTTGGGGTCAAGTTAGTCATCTCTTTCTCTGAATATGATTTCACTATCTTAGATATGTTAGGCCAGAAAATCTATGGAAGATCTATGGGAGTAGAGGAAAATATTGGGAGGAGGGCTCAGGAGACCTCACTTCTTTTAGGTTCTACAATGTGTCAGCCACAAATATCTGAGCCTATATATTGCCCTTCTGACGTGTTTAAGTTGGTCATTGATATTTAATTTGAGTTTAGCTGTATGAATATTTTATAAAAGGAAAAAAAATCACAAAATTTAATTTTTGCTTACTTTGAATTCCTTCTATTGTTGGCTTTGTTCAGTATAATCTAATAATTTTAAGAAAACTTTTCTCCTCACTTAAAAGAAACAATGATCACTGAGTCTTTTCCAGAGCAGTAATATAGGAAAGTGATATTTTAAAAATGTCAGGATTCCATAGACCATATATTAAAAAGCAGGGTTCATAAACTTTGGGCAGATAACCACTCTGGATCATTCAAAACCAAGGAAATTCTGTCCTAAAAATCTGCTTTTGGTTTGAGTATCCAGGTTTGTTGACTCCATAAACCGTGTCCAATTCTAGACAGTGTGGAGCAGGTTTAATGTAGATTACATGCTAGTGACAGTAAGCATAATATTACAATGACCTCACAGTCTCCAGAGGCTACAGTAAGACTTGCTACAAAGATCCACTGGATAATTTGGGAACTACCAATAAATTAGCATCCTGATAGCTAGAAACAAATGTCTCTGTCTTTCAGACACACTATTTCTGTTTGATTGCGTAATAAACGGTTTCTTTTTCATTAATGACTTCCATTTCTGGGTCAGACTTTGCAACCCTGAAACTCAGATTTAATTGCCAGGATTTCAATTTTTCTCCAAACTGCTAAGAAAATTATGTAGCCAACCCAGGGGCAAGATTGAAGCTGAAGAATAAGGGTCCTATGTGGGGAGAAAGAGAGAGACAGACTCTTGATGAGTGCTCTGAAAGAAGAGAACTGTGTTCCTTTCATGATTTTTCAGTCTTTTCTCTGTAACTTAGACTATTTTTTCTTCCCATTCATTCTTTGGAACTTCCCTTTCCTTCCCTCACCCTACCCCAAACTGTCAGCTATGGAGTGGGATTTAATTGTTAGCCTCCCTGAAGCCAGGATTCTAGCCTAGCTAAAGCAGTTGCTTGGATTTTCTCCCACTATATCACATTTCTGGGCTCGGCTCAGCTTTTTAAGTTGCAGTGCTTTAACGTTTTTATATTTACCCTAAAATTTTCCTTCTCTTGGAATATTCTCCAACCTCTAAATTTATGTGTCGTTTATACGCACAATCCGGCCCTCATTTTCAAGATCCTCTTTGAGTGTAAATATTTGTTACATTCATCTTGAGTGTGAATATTTGTTGAGGCATTTGTTGACTTCCATGGGACTTATTCAAGCTCAAGATAGGATGTTCAGGATGGATAGACTGAAGACTCTATTATTTGAAACCCTGAAAAGGAAGATTTAAGAACTTTCTCTTTAGTGTATGTGTATGTATCATGGTTTTTACAGAAAGGAAACCTGTATCTCCTGTCGGAAGGGAACAGCCCTCTTTTAAAATACCAATACATTTCCATTTTCACTACTCATCTCATGCAATTATTTGTCCATTTAGACCACTGAAAGAAACAAGATGAATGGAAGCCATTGATTCCAAATGATTAAACTGTGATCACAAGGAACAACTAGGTCAACATTGATCATGAAACCATCAATATATTTTCAATTTATTGCAGGCACTAGTAAGAAAGAAGGTGACATCGTAGGAAATTATCGATTCTTCCTTCATCCCTATACTCATAATCAAGGTTATCTGTTATCACTCTGGCCTGTATTTAAAGAGCTCTTTTACTCTTGATACATAATTATCCAAGTCTGAATCTCTTTATCTCTATACCCCATTCCTTCCTCTCCAATCAAACCACACTGGTGTTCAACAGATTTCAGCTTCATTACAGAAAAACTTATAAATAGTTACCGCTGTCTAAAACAAAAAGGGTTGTATGAATAGTAGTGAGCATCCAGGGAAGACTAAATTATTATTTATAGTGGTGATGTTAGAGAGATTCCTGTGTTTTAAGTTTGATGTATTTTTCTGAAATTTCAAAATTTTATTTTTATGTCTTAAGAAAATGAATAATCTACATTATAATGTCTAACCAGTCTAGAATTGAAGACTTGTATATATCTATGTTATTAATAATGTTCTAACAACTAATTTGCAGATATTAAATAGACCTTATTTTCATAAAATCTTTCCATTCTCGTCAATATACAATTACTAATCAACTACTCTTTGTACAACATAAGAGTAACAGAAATCTACTATATAAACCATGCCAGTGACATACAGATGAAGTTAGAATAATTACATTCAGAGAAATATAAGTGATAGGCTAATTCTCTTCTGCCCACTGGGGACAGGGAAAAAATGTAATTTACCTTTTATGGCATGTTCTCTCCAGCTCTCCTTTTGAATTGCTCTATCATTTTCTATACCTTACTACCAAGATTTTCAAATTGAAAAGAAGCCTCTGAATCATATTCACAATTTATTTTTTTCATTTTGTGTGTGTTTTTTAATATACTAGGAGCAAGTTGCAGAATTATTTATTTCCCCAAGACAAAATCTTGTAGCAAGCTTAATATAACTTTCCTGACAGTCGAAATTCTCTCTGGCCCAATCCAACCTTCCATAAGAGCCCTTCCAACTGTACAACATAGAAATTTGGTGTAAAATTTCTCTTTATAACCAGTGAGGAAATAACATTGATGTACTATTACAGCAGGAGAACTTTGTCACAAGAAATACCTGAATTACACTTTGACTATAGGATGGTGTACTCGTATAACTTGTTTATTCAAGGAGACTCATAGCAGCTATCATTTGAACTTATTGTTGACTTCTGAACTTCTGATTTCTTTTATCCAACATGTTCTGAAGATTTGATATATCATGAGTGGAGTGGTGAGAATACGTATTTCCTGGCTAGGAATTGCATAGTGTGACATTAAAAGACTTTAGTTACTCTTGAAAAATATCAGAAGACTAAATCTGGCAGTGTCCCTGTTTTTCAATATGTGTCTAATTATTCTATTATAGTTAGATGGGTAATACTTGTTTCCAATAGGGGATGTTTTTGACCAGTGGTTATCAGTAGATGTGCTGCCTGGAGATTTTCAACGTCATGTGAAGTATGTGATGAAAAAACAATAAAGCACAAATGTTTTTCTTTTCTGCTTCATTTCAAGAGTCAGGGAAACTTGCCAGAAGTAAGTAGATTTATGTTAACTCCATTCCTTGATATTTAAAGAGAGAAGTGAAGTGGGAAAGGTCTCCTCAGTTAAGTAGAATTGCAAGGAAAATTAGTCTCTCTTACATGTTTTGTCAGCAAGTTAGAATTCTTATTTCAGACTTTGTGCAAGTTTTAGATCCATTCAACCCTTGTTTTTAACCAATAGCTATTACTCCTTTGTGACTATCAAACTTACATCTACCTTTGTTTTCTGGTGAAAAAACAGTAACTGTTCACTTCTGATGTGAATTGAATGTGACAAGATGTGATGAGAGCAAATAAAGATCTCATCGAGCACAGGGACGCGTGCCCTGAAAGGGACGGATTGCAGAATATTCCTTCAAACCCAAACAAAATCATTTTCCATCAAAAAACCTCTTCTACATTACCAAAGAATAAAACTGAAATATGAACATGCAATGAGCCAGGTATTAAAAATAAAGAAAAATACAAATAATGTAAAAGTAAATATCTTCTTCATAATGAGAAGAAAAAGAGGCTCAATGAGTTCAGTAAACCTAACTAACAAAAGCAGATTTTAGCTGGCAACTTAAGTTGCTGGTGTGTTTTGCAGAGTTCAGATTCCCAAGGTTGATACAGTGCTCCCTCCCACAACTCTGACATGTATATAAACTCTGAGCTCTCCAAAGCCCGCTGCCAGTTCTCTTCCGGGACAAACTGCAGCGGAGAGACTAAAGATGACTCCTTTCTTAGCCATATTTTCTCTACTCTTGCTGGTTGTTGTTAACCCTGCAAATGCCAATGGTCATTATGACAAGATTTTGGCTCACAGCCGAATCAGGGGCCGAGATCAGGGGTAAGTCAGTGGTTATAAACCTTTTGTTTGCCTTTATTTTAGCTTGTTATGTACAAGTATACATAAAGTTTTTTCTACTTATTACAAAGTAAGAATAAAATGGAAAAATAATTATTTTGTGATATGTGTTTTAAACTTTAAGAATTACTGTCACAATAACCTGTATAATTGCTTTTTATGAAACATTATATAATTTTAATCTAATTAACAACATTAAACAGAGCATTTCTTTATGATTCAGTTTATTTGTGTGTTTATTTTCCTTCCAAAAATCTGGAATGAAGTTTTCAAAATTAAAGAATCTATGGTTAAAGCCTCTCATTATGTAGACAGCTTTGCAATATCTCACATGACATTAGGGAAAATTTTATTTAAATAGTATATGAAAACTAAATAATGGGTAATGTAACCATTTCTCTGAATTTTTGAACACAGCTTTTAAATTTTACATTTTGTAAAATTACAAAAACAATTTATATGTCTTGAAATAAATTTAACTACAATTTAGCATTTTTAGTTATCAATCATAATTTAGTCTCTTAACCAACTACTTATAATTTTTGTAAAGTGGATCTTGGCACGTCTTCCTGTGTCTTAAAGGGATATTCATAATTCCCAAAAGCTCCTTTGCCTAACAGTGCAAATAAGACTTCCATTTCTTTAAGAGAGAAAAACACTTAAAATTCTGGCAGAGAATGTACTTCCATTCAAAGAAATAAATTTTCCTTTGTGCAGCCATATTATTTAAATTAATTTTAGCAGTCTTTTATTTCTGTGATGACTTACCTAAAAAATTGCAGAGTGTACTGTCTGTAGACATAGTAACACTTGTCTATTTTTCTCTCTGATTCTCATTGTTCCAGAGCCCAAAGGCTCCCCAACACCCAAAATGAGCACATGTTTGGTTTTAAAAGGGCCAATGGATTATTTACTATTAAAAGTAGTAAGACACATGAAAACAAAATTATGTTAAATTTAATGCTGCCTTTATATTCCTATTAACTTAACTTTTGGATCACTGGCATTTTACTCTCAGGGATGTATAATTTCTTCTCTCTAGTTGTGCCAATGAGTCAGTAAGATTGGATCAAGAATCAGATTTGTGCAAGACTAGAATCACTTCTTTGAAAGTCAAATCCCCATATTTATGTTTTTCTTTTCTTTTTTTTTCTTTTTCTTTAGCCATTTGATCATTTGATATAGAAAACTCGTCATCACTGGGACATTGACTGTCTTTCTTTCCCTATATCTTTCAGCCCAAATGTCTGTGCCCTTCAACAGATTTTAGGCACCAAAAGGAAATACTTCAGCACTTGTAGGAACTGGTATCAAGGTGCCATCTGTGGAAAGAAAACGTAAGTCTCATCTTTTTCTTAATGTGCCAGTTCCAAAAGCTACATCCTGATCTCTGTGCCTTTCGTTGAGCATATGCTCCATTTTTCTTGAAAATTCTCTCCAAAATTGTGAGCTTTAAAAAAATAAATCACATACATAAATAAAGAAATTACCCCTACATTTCTCCAAATACCTGTGGAACTCTCCTTCCTGAACCTGTGTGTCATGGAAGTCCAAAGGAGGCAAATTGCATGGCAATGTGGTTTGGTATAGAATTAGTGTGAGAGGTTGACTACGTCATTTCTACTCCTGATGTGGCCCTCTTTTCTCTTAGGTAAGACAATTAACCTCTATGCCTCAGTTTTCTCATTATATATAGATATATATCTATATCTATATATATATAGATATATATCTATATATAGATATATATATGTATATATGTGTGTATATATATACGTATATATGTGTGTGTATACATGTGTGTATATACATACACACACACACACACACACACACACACACACACACATATATATATATATATATGTATGCGCCAAAAAAAAACCAAAATGAGCTGAAATAACAGAGTTGTTGAGGAACAAATTAATGTTTGCCTATAGTCATTTGGAAATTATCTAAAGTACTGGAATTTATCTCAGAGTTTTGATCAGAGCTTAAAGTTGGAAAAGATTGAAATTTTATCTCTTCATCTAATCCATTCTATTCCAAAATGCCAGATGCCCAGGAGTCCACAAAGGTGAGAAAGTCCACCACTCTACTTACTGTTTCAATAGCCAAAAAGACAATTACTTTTTAACTTAGCTATATGTTTCACTGATTAACTTAAAATTGGAAAACATTTTTATTACTTGATAGGCATGCTTATTGGTTTAATCTATCAATAAATATTAGTAGAAAAATACGAACCTGGACACACAAATCTCATGTGGTCCATATTCTTCATTTTTAAAATGAAGGAGCTGAGTCACAGAGAGAATTGGTTTCTAGGTCAAAAATAGTAGAGATGTTCTCCCCAGTCAAGAAAATAGCCCCTCCTTGCTTCCTATTAATTTGGACCACACCCTCCGTGAGGGCACCTTGAGAACAAGAGTAGCTCATGGAGGACCTGTTTAGCATGTCATTGTTAACTATCAGTCACCCTAAAAAGGGTGGAAGGATTGGAGCACTGTTAAAAACGTATTCCTAACTTAATATTGGTACAAAAAATAAATATGGAATTAGTTAACCTCTTGCAGTCTTCATTTTCTTTACTGTAAAATGTTGATTTAATACTTATAGAGTTTCTGAAGGTAAACTGAATGGATGAATATGAAATTGCTAAGTAATTAATTGCCAATATCAATTGTCCTTAAATTTTAACTATTTTAAACAAATGGATACATGCTGGTGGGAAAAGGAGTTGTGAGAAGATGCCTGTTTAAAATCCATAAGATTATCTTTATAACTGAACAAGAATCATGTATTCAAGGCATATAACTTTAGGTGGACTGTACCTCCCCATGGTAACCAGATCTAACTCACTTATTGGCTTAACAGAGTTTCAACTGATGTTAAATTTTGACCTGGACATTATTCTTATTAGTTTGCAGACATCTGCTAGACTTGTGAGTCATTCACACATTTACAATTATAAGTCAGTGGTGACAATGATCTTGGCCATGAGGCAGGCCAGGCCCCATCTGGGAACTCGAAGCCTCTGGATTCTCTTCTCTTTGTTCTTTATATTCTTAGTTACCATGAGACATTTTGAAAAGCACACTAACTACGTAAGAAAGGACCTGTTCTCTGAAATATTTAGGGAAAATCTTTATTTCATCCTTCCTGGAAGTTAAGAAGTGCTATATAATCTTACTTTTACCATCCAAATATATTAGAGATGCCAAAGCTTGTACAAAGCATATGCCAAGATTCTTTTTTGCTATCTACTAAAAAATTGTTTTCTGCTTTGAAGTCTGGCTTTTTACCACAAATATAACAATGCCTGCTTTGTTTAATTATATTAGCTTATTCTTCTCAAGTAACTTCTTTTTTCACAACACATTTATATCTGTGCTCTGGGATAAATATAAACGCTAGCTGCTAGTTTTAAATAACCAAATAAATCAATAATATTGATAGGAAGAACGCCTAATTTGCCATCTGTTTGCAGGTGCTAAAGTTTCCGATGACATCTTTAGGATTTTATGTTTCAGTTGATAGAAATATTTGTCTTCTGGTTGAATAGCTGCTTTGGGGAGATGGGGGTAGTAACTGGGCAGGTCTAATGAAAAACATGAGGTTTCCTAGGTTTAAGATATTTCCTAAAATATAATTGATCAAGTAATATAGTATTTTATAGACTTCCTTTAAAGAATGTCAGTGACATTTTCAGTTGGCATTTCCATGAGATTTTAAATACTATTCTGAAAATGAGAATAAATTTCCCACTTTCATATATGTGCATAGCAGCAATTTTTTTTTCTTTATTCTTATTTGTCCTATTGATCATATAGGAACTTTGAATTTTGTATAGAATAAAAGTTCTCCGGAAAAAATTATTTTTCTCTTTTTAAAATATCAACTCAACCATATGGTTCAACTATCAGCTGAATTTGCAATTTACTGTTTTGAAATTCTAATTTATCTGGTGTATTAAAACTCTACATTAAGATTGATCCTTGGTTTATATTAGCATTTGTTACAGAAATTTTTGTTACATTAACATTTTCCTCTTCCATTCACTTTTTTATTTCAAGTAAGTATTTTTAGTCATGGACTATAAAATATGTATCTCATTTTTTGTTGTTTACAATATTTGATAAAGTGAATGTGTAAGTAATTTTTAATTAGTCCCTTGACATTCAAATATTGAAATGTTTATATGGGGATCTATGTAAATAAAATTGTTTCAAGGGCTATATTAGGATTTACATAATGGTTCCCTATTTTTGCATATGTTTCCCATACCAACTAATCTTGAAATTATTTTAAAATAAGAGAACAATTTTAAATTGTCATTTCCCACTTAACTTTGTCTATATCATATTATCTATTGAATATTCTTAAGCCAATATTCTTGCCAGAATATTTTTATCCATATTTTCATATTTTACAAAATAAAAGTGTATGTATATCCATAAACAATATTACATTATGCTCTTAAAATTTACATTAAGAAAATAGACAAATAGGAATCCAACCAAGATCATAAGCAGGACCACAAATCATTGATAAACAATTAATGGACCTGGTTTCAATTTGAAAAGCTTATTTGCTTTTTGTTAACTATATAAGACTATTTCTTACATCATTAAAAGTTATGCTTTTTGGAGATTTGCTTATTGTAATTTTTATCATACTAAGAAAAAGTCTTTTATTGTTATATTGGCAATCTTTCTCCTAAATACATCCAAATTCATTCATGCTTCTTGAATATAATTATCACAGATAATTAACCAGAAAGAAATAATATCTGGATAAGCTAATATATACTTAATTATTAAATTGCAAGGTATTTTGTCCATAAGTAATTATCTTAAGTGGCATAACATGAAATTTATCAGTTAAAAATTACAAACTTATCTGTACTTCCTCTTATAATATCTCTGTATTTCGAATTGTTGTTTTATATATTCCTCTTCATATTTCTATGGAGAGGAAGCAAAGTATTATGTAAAATTTTAATTAAAAATACTACTTATACTAGATCTTGAAGAAGTCCAGAAAGTGTCAAATGGAATTTAATAAAATGAAGATCAGGATGATATTTTTACTAAAGTAAAAAAGTAAATTACATAGATGATTTCAGATTACCATTTTCCCAGAAGAACCAGTAAATTAGCAAGTTACTTTGGATATATCTTTGTTTGCTTAAATTTTCTGGCTTGTTGCCTTAATTAATTATTGCCTGTATATAACTTAACACAGTTTGCTAACTTTGAACAAGGTAGCCTTTTCTTGAATATGTTATTCTAATAACTTGAAACAAACATTTAAATTGTCTTTTCAAACTCTACAAAAATAAAGAAGATTTTAAAGGTTTTCTTTAAAAAAGCGTTATTGTATTTAGCAATGAATGGGATAACTTTTATTGATTGGAATGGATTAATTCATTTCCTGATGTTTCTAGTTTCTAATAACTTTATACAAATAAATATTTTTAACTATTTGTAGTTTATAAAATGATTTCCAAACCATAAGTTTAGATTCACAACTACTATAGGTATTAGAGCTACTATATCCATGTTAAACAGTTGGAAAAACTGAGATTCAACTTTGTTAAATGACTTGCTCAAGGTCAGACATCTACCAAGTAGGAACTTGGGTACCAAACTCCATTGTTTTGGCTCAAGATCCTGGCACTTTTCTACAGTGCCATGAGGCTATAGAGAAAGAGAAAACCAATATAGATCCTTGGTGTTGGAAAAAGAACTGATTTCTGGATTCTAAAAAAATCATGGCAATAGTGATATGTTTCACTATGTTTATGTAAAAATGTATCCTACTTAGGAATTTTAATATTAATTTTCTTCCAATGTACAGGACTGTGTTATATGAATGTTGCCCTGGTTATATGAGAATGGAAGGAATGAAAGGCTGCCCAGCAGGTAAAATCTCAATTACTGAATTAAATGAGGAATTTTTCTTCTGTGAGGAAAAAAGTTTGAGGTAGCTTGTAGAGAAGCCAATTGTGTGTGTGTGTGTGTGTGTGTGTGTGAGAGAGAGAGAGAGAGAGAGAGAGAGAGAGAGAGAGAGAGAGAGAGAGAGAGAGAGATCATGATAAATCCTAGATATACCCCATATTTTGGTGTTAATCTTGAATGTATCATGGTGCTAAAGGATTAAAACATACAGTTCTCATGCACTGAATAATGGACAATACAACAGAAGTTCAGTCATAAATTTAAATTAGTTTAACTTGCCTTCATGAAGAAAACTTCTCTCTACAAAATCCCTTTCTTTGAAGTTGTCTAGAAACATGTAGCTGGCTACTTGGCGAAGTATCATCTTTCCTAATTGAACAGCTCTGGTTTTATAATGTTCTTCATATTGAAAGTTAGTTTCCTATAACTCTGCCAACTAGAGAAAAAAATAGTTCATTTTTTTTCCTCTTTGAAATGGGAGACATTCTGATATTTAGTACCAATCATCACACCCTTCCTCCATCTACCTTGACTTCCCCAACAGAATCTCTTCTCTTACATACCTCCATTTTGGGGCTGCTGAACTTTGGTTAATGTCATAGGTTACCACGTCATATCATTAGCTCATATGGAATTTGCACTCAATTAAACTTGATTTTAGGTCTTGTTTACATGAACCCTATCAAGTCATGTCTTTTTCTAGAATTTTTTTTTTCAACCGAAGCATAGAACTTACATGGAATTTACTATTTAATCTGTTAATTTTGACTCATTTTTCTCACCCTGTTGAGGTCTTTTTAAATCCTGATTTTATAATTTAATATATTAATCATATCACCTAGTATTGTTATAGTCACACATCTAATAATCGTTTCTCCTATGATATTGTCCAAATCAGACAAATTCTCAAATAAGATAGAGTTATAACAAAATAAGTTGGCTGCACCAATATATCAAATAAGATAGAATTAGAACAAAATAGGTTGACATTCATATATTACTTTCTTCTGAAGTTCAAGAAAATTGTTCTAGAAATGTTAAATACTTTGATCTATTTTCCTTCCTGAAATTATGATGAAAGGAAGCAGGTCTACATATTTCTTTTAGGGACCCATATCTATAAAAAGTTATATCCCTATATTTAACATTATTATACTATTTAGGAACTTTAAGCCAACATGAAAGAAAATATTACCTTTGCCATGAAATAATCAGATATTTACTGATAATTATAGTTGAGCTGCTTAACACGGAAATAGATTAAGTGTTAAACCAAAATGATAATTTAAAATTCATTTTCCCTCAAAACAAGGAACATATGAAATAATAGTTTTCAATAATATTTCATTATTTAGTGCTCAAAAGGCAACTTTCATATAAAATTGGTGACTCATAGAATTTTATTATTAAAATTATCAGCTCACTGTATTGGGAAACTTAGTGTAAAGTTCAAATGATTGTGAAATAGTATTCTTGACATAAAATCCTAACTACTTATTCTTTTCTTTGCTATTTCAGTTATGCCTATTGACCATGTTTACGGTACTCTGGGCATTGTGGGAGCCACCACAACGCAGCGCTATTCTGATGTCTCAAAACTGAGGGAAGAGATAGAAGGAAAGGGATCATTCACTTACTTTGCACCGAGCAATGAGGCGTGGGACAACTTGGATCCTGTAATTCATTATTTTTATTAATATAACTATTTTTGCTGTTATTTTTATTGTGTTTTAATTGCTTTATTAACTTGGAAATAAATGGAAATTTTACCTTCCTATTATACATATATGAAGATAAAAGGATAAGTTATTGAGGGCAAGGAGTAAATCAGTTTAATATGTCCATAAATGAAATTACTTTCCAGCAGGTTCATAGCCTAATAAAGAAAAGGCAAACCAAGAATGGACTGAATAAGCACTTATCATTATTCTATTTTATTCCTTGCCTCCTTCCTTTTTGGTAGTGAGAAAATGTATGTAATTTTAAATGACATATCTAATAGAAAGGTATGTTAAGAAGCCTCGTGGAATTTAACATTTATTATGAGCTATATTTCATAGAGATAATTATTATTTTAATTATATGTAAATATATATGGCTGTTCAGAAACTGACAGATTTATAAACATGTGTGTGCACATTTAAATGAAGTGTTGTAAAACTGCATTTCATTATCAGATTTTTGTGCATTGTTTGATTTACAACGCACTACATTATGACTCATTGTCCAAATCTGTAAAACTGGTGTAGAAATATATTCCTACCTTCTACTTGATAAGAAGATGAATTAATAATTACTACTAGAGTCAAATAATATTTAGTAAAACTTAGGTAGATTCCTCTAGATATGACCTTGGGACATTTACTGTGTCGTTGTTAGTTGCTTGCATTGTAGAACATACTCTCTCTCTTCTGGTTACCTTTGACCACATCTCTAACCATCTTTCTGCTTTCTTTTCCTGACTCCCCTTCCTCCTTGCCTTAAGAATGAGTCTTATTAAAGTCTCTGCAGAAGTAGACTTTGCTCTTTTTATGCACTTCTGACAGCTTCAGCTATCACTGCAGTGCAGGTAACCATGAAATCTGTGTTTCTTGTACTTGGTGCCTTTGGAAATCCAGGAGACTATTTATTTCTAACATCTATCTTAATATTTCTCCTTGGATACGCCATCTGTATTTTTCAACAAAAAAATATCTAAAATATATGACGCTCTTTTATCCCCATAAACAAACAATTGCCTTTCAGCTGCCTATGTTTCCATAATTGGCAGTGGTAATCTCGGTGTTCAGACTTGAAAACTGTGAGTCATCCTCACCACTGCTCTCTCCAATGCTTACAACCTGCTACTGTTAGTCACCCATATCCCATGTTTCATCCTCTTAATACCCTCGTTTCTACTACGCATTACCACCATATCAACATTCTCAAAGTCCAGTCTAATTATTATGTTCCAATGCCACAAAATTTTCAGTGGCTTCCCATTGCCAGTTTAATTTATGCTTTACTCGAGTATTAAAGTCTTACATGTTATTGTCCCACATACTTTTCTAAATTTCTTTCTTAATATTACCTGAGAAACATAGAAGTATATAGTAACTACACTGGACAATTTCTGCCCTCCCAGTATTCATCCTGTGTCAGCGATTGGACTTAGAATGATCATTACGCCATTCTTATCCTATCTACCCTGGAAGGCCTATCTCCATACCTTGAATAGCTGGCTTTCTTCATTTGACCTCTGAAAACATTTTTTCCTCCTTCTGCCCTTTATCTTACTCTGTTTATTTTTATATGCTGTTACATGATAAGGATCTTAAAGGCAGAAACTTCACCTTACTTACTATTGTATTTCCCATAGAACCATGTACAGTATGATAGAATACATGGTATTGGATAAATAAAAGGGTGCAGAATGGTTGAATTCTTAAATTCGTTTTTGAGTAAACATAAAATCCTTGTTTAAATTCAAATGTGTACAGATATAGTGTTTTTTGTTTTGTTTACAACTCAAACGAATTTAAATATCTGATAATTTTCATTTTACCTTAAATCTTTATATCAAGATTATCTCTTTGTCAATTATTCATTTAAAAAATTCACTTTGACTCCAAAAATGCCCAAGCCTTCAGAACCTTTAACTGAGTACCAGAATTTACAGAATTCCTTAATCAATTAAAATAATATAATATTAAGTCATTTATGTCAATTGGTTTGCCCAGCTGGACAATGCAATCAGAAAATACTTAGAAGAGAAATAGGATAATTATAAGAACATTAATAATGAACTGCAATAAAATACACTTGTATCATTATGATTTATTCTAGGATATCCGTAGAGGTTTGGAGAGCAATGTAAATGTCGAATTATTGAATGCTTTGCATAGCCACATGGTTAATAAGAGAATGTTAACCAAGGACTTAAAAAATGGCATGATCGTTCCTTCGATGTACAACAATTTGGGGCTTTTCATTAACCATTATCCTAATGGGGTAAGTTTCATTACTAAGCAGTACATTTATGAGTAATTTTTCTGTATACGGTTCACAGCAATAACAAAAATTAATGAATATAAGTGCAATATCAAGACTTTCCCCCACATTTAGGGCATGTAAATTTCTGATTCAGAGACTGATTTTTACCAAAGAGTGATTGTGAGGAAGAAATTAAATTGACAGTTCATTGATAGTAGACTTCAATGTTCTAAAAAAGCACATTTTATTAGTTGATGTGTTTGAAAAAAATAATAAATAAGAATTTATCAGAGAATTTGTCAAAGAATAATCAGAGAATAAGTATTATTTTATTCACCCTCTGGCTACTATACTTATTTAGGTTCTTGTGTATTTAGATAAGAGTCTTTGTGCGAAACTTAAAAGTTCATAGGGATCTTTCAATAGTCAAATTTCCAGGGACTAAAAGGCCCACCGATAAGGCAATATTTACGAAATTACTATAATAGGACTTGTTATATTTATGCAATAATTATCTGTTTTTTCCTCTCAGAATTTATTTTAGGACTATTTAGACTTCTTTATATAATTCATTGATCTACATTGGAAATATTTGATTACTATATCTATACAAGAAAGATAAGAATAAAAGCAATAATTCAAATCAAAAAACACTTTAGCCTTATATTTCATGATATGTTCAGTGTAACTGAACTTGGGTTCTTTACTAGCTCTGTTTTCCCTTATTTTTTTTTTTTAGACATAGCAATATGTAACTCTTCATTCTCAGTGTTTATATCAGAATGTCAGTTCCTTCACTGTTACTTTTACTAGTATAAATAAAAAATAGGGAAAAGGCTTGCTGTCTCAGTGGTCAATGGATAGTCCTGATTTCTGTACTTTGATTTTTCCAAATAATTATAGGTTGTCACTGTTAATTGTGCTCGAATCATCCATGGGAACCAGATTGCGACAAATGGTGTTGTACACGTCATTGACCGTGTTCTTACACAAATTGGTACCTCAATTCAAGACTTCATCGAAGCAGAAGATGATCTCTCATCTTTTAGGGTAAATACCAAGAAGTAACAATAGATTGTCTGGAATCATTGAAATTTCTTCCTTTTCTCTGTCAGAATCTAAAAATAATTTTTAAAATGCTGTTAAATCTGGAAGAAATATAACAAATATATTTCTTGAACTGAAAAGATTTTCATATTACACAGAAGAAATCATCTCCTAGTATGAAATAATACTACTTATGTGGATGATATAAATACAGAGTGGTAATTTATGAGACTGTAATATATCTAGTGCATTTAGAATGTGTCCATTTCAGTTATTATATGTATGGCTGGCAACATTTTCATTCTTACAAACATAGTTTGAGGAAAGTTGGAAAGGACATAGTTGGTGTGCCAAAAAATAATGTCTTAAAGATCATGGTTTTCTGTAGAATGAGCTTCTTCATGTCAGCCTAAGCTAAGTGTGTTGTAATTTTCTTTTGAATTTGCTAAGCACAAGCTTCTGAAAAGCATGTTTATGTTTCAGGCAGCTGCCATCACATCTGATATATTGGAAGCCCTTGGAAGAGATGGTCACTTCACACTCTTTGCTCCCACCAATGAGGCTTTTGAGAAACTTCCACGAGGTGTCCTAGAAAGGATCATGGGAGATAAAGTGGCTTCTGAAGGTACAAAAATGTCTTCCTCTATGAGAAGCCTCCCAGAATTCCAAGAAGAAAAAGAAATGAAAAAGAGATTATCATGCCAATGTTATCAGCTTTGATAAGTAAAGACAAATAAAACATTTTTTGAGGTGGACGATAAAAATCTTAAAAATCAAAGTCCTTGAAAGAGCATGCAGAGTAATTAATTAACTTAATAATTAATTAAAGTAATTAAAATAATAAGAATATCCTAAAGACCACATTTTTGTATTGCTTTCAAGTAAATAAGTAGCAACATTAAAAAGGATTAGCAAGTGTCGAAAAGAAATATAAGATCAAATTTTAATATTGTATACATATTATGCTCTTAATTCTAAATTTATGCTAAAAGATATAATTGAGTTAAGAAAATTTCATAGATCTCTTGGACCATTACTTACTGATACACAGAATTTTTCAAATAGATTTTAATTGTGACTAGTACATTTCACTTACTCTGGCTATGCCAAAATACATTTAACCAATTTGAGAAATTTTGAGGAAGTAGATATCAATAAAATATAGTTCACGCATAGATTCCTTCAAGAAATCATCTATAGTTTTGCTACTTTCTAGATGTTGTTGCCTATAGTTGGGTATAGTTTGTCTACTTTCTAAATGTTGGGAATTATTTGTCTTACTTCGGCCTCTATTGAACTCTTTACAAATTATGTACAGCTATTCTATTAAGAGTGACTATTGCAAGATACTGCTTGGGTGTTTTGGAACAGGTAGCACTGCACGAATAACTTTACAGGCCTTCTGAGTGAAACAGTTTTTTTGCTTTCACATCAGAAATTACTTCCTTTTGACAGCGGGAACTTGATCTCTAACATTATTTAGTACTACACAAATCATTTCATGAAATTGATCTTCTCTTCTACTTCCTACCACGCTAAGCTTTTTTGATTATATAGTTGATGAAAAAAAAAACATTCTATAACTTAAACAGTATTTAAAAACCTTCAGTCAATCCTTAGGTCTTACATATGCATTGTATTTATTGGGAATACTTAGTTCCATAGTGAAACACATCTTAAGTGTCAAATGCTCTTTCTCTTGATCTAAATGCATGTTCTTTTTATTTTGTTTTCCAGCTCTCATGAAGTTCCACATTTTAAACACTCTCCAGTGTTCTGAGGCTATTATGGGAGGAGCAGTCTTTGAGACTTTGGAAGGAAACACAATTGAGATAGGATGTGATGGTGATAGCATAACAGTAAATGGAATCAAAATGGTGAACAAAAAAGATATTGTGACAAATAATGGTGTCATCCATTTGATTGATCAGGTCCTAATTCCTGATTCTGGTGAGCAACAGTTTCATATTCTTTTACTTACTATTGTTTATGAATTATGATGCCTCAGGAGTAAGTCCATGAAAAATGAGTATGTAGTATAAGGAATAGTATGTGATGACTGCTAACTAGGTAGCCTGCGTAGTCCTGGGCATTCCATGCAAGGAACCTTGGTTTTCTAGTGTTTCTAACACTTAATATTTATAAAGGTTCTCACAGTGCCAAAGTTTTCTGGAAAACACAAGGCATGATAGAACCAAAGGGTCAGCTTTAAATAAACGAAAGAGCTATGGCTCTCACAAAAGTAGAGTCAAGAGATGAGCAATAGAGAATCAAAGAAAATGAAAAGTAAGAAGACAAAGATATTTTCCTTCTGAAACATTTTGTGGTTATCAAACCCAAAAAAGGGAAGTTGAAATTCTTACTCGGGCAAGGCAGAATGTCTCATCACATTGTCAGTGCAGCAAATAGCTTATAGAAAACAGCCAAGAATTGATTTACTAATTTCATGATGATGATAATAACAATGATGACATTTGGGGAATGGTGATGGTTTATTTTACAGCCAAACAAGTTATTGAGCTGGCTGGAAATCAGCAAACCACTTTCACAGACCTCGTGGCCCAATTAGGTTTGGCATCCACTCTGAGGCCAGATGGAGAGTACACTTTGCTGGCCCCTGTGAATAACGCATTTTCTGGTATGTACTGGACACTGTCATTCCTGTTCTCCACACTCCCTCTACATGCATACCTTTTTTCACCATAATTGTTTGCAATAAGAAGTAATAGATATTTTACAAGGTATTTATTAGTTTCTGCATTGGCGACACATATAGTGTGTGTATGTAGTACTATGTAGTCACTTTTAAAATGCTTTTCAAAACATTTCATAATAATAGATAATAGACTATAGGGAGTGAAAGTTTTTGATGAGAGGTATTCAATTATTCTCTGAATATAACCATATTTCCAGCACACAGAATTGATATTAAGAAAAATAAATTTGATTTTCTTATTTAACACATCTTATTTAATATGTTAATTTATAAACAAATAAAAACAAGAGACTATTATTCACTTCCATAAATGATGTGAACTATTATTAGTATTTTTCCTAGTAACTACTATTCACCGGCAGTGTTTACATTAATGCAATCTGCCACTTTTACCAGAAATGTGATTCACAGAGACCTATTTAAATTGTTAGGCCCAATTCAGTAATTAAAAAAACAAATAAGCATCATTTTTTTTTTTACATTTTTCCAAATACCAAATTGTGACGTAGAGATTATTAATAAAAATTCAAATTCCTAGAAATGCCATTTTTCCTCTTTGTAATAACAATGTCCATATGTGTTGTCATTAACCCATCTTTAACAGGTTGTGTGCTTTGGTTTTCTGTTCAGTTATAAAGATAAATTAACAAATGATTCATCAGTAGTCTTTCATGTGACTAATGGGTATCTAATTCTCAGAAAATATCTTGACCAGCATTACAGTTGAACTTTTGCCAATGACCACATAAAACTATGTAGCCCTCACAGAAATGAAACTCACTGTTTGGACTGCTTGGAGTCATGTTATAGTCACTTGATAGAAGAGTTCATAGAGCTTCTGCTGGTACATGGAATTCATTGCCTTGAGCATTTAGTTGAGTCCTATATTATATGAGTGTAGACTCCACAATATCAATAGTATTAGGAATTATCCATTTTCATAATTTTCTCTTACCAGGAGAAACTTTAATGCTTTCTAAATAAAATCATCTTTTTTTCTTTTAAACTGTATTTATAGAAGATACTCTGAGCATGGATCAGCGCCTTCTTAAATTAATTCTGCAGAATCACATATTGAAAGTAAAAGTTGGCCTTAATGAGCTTTACAACGGACAAAAACTTGAGACCATTGGAGGCAAACAGCTCAGAGTCTTCGTGTATCGTACAGTAAGTGAACCAGAATAATTAAAATATTCACATTGGCTTAAATGTCAAATGACATGCCCTTATCAAAGAATGGTGTTACAACAAATGTTCCTCAGAATTTTATCATGCGATTTTAATAATAAATATGCATAGGAAGACCAGAAACTGAGTAATGTGTGAAATGACTAAGAAAATTACACAAAAAGTGCTATGTATTAATAATTCAGAAGATTTGCATTTGTTTCATTATAAATAATTTTATGTTCTAAAGCATTAATTATTTCAATTAACGAAGTTACTCAAACTCCTCTAAAATAAGCTTTTTTTAAATGTAAGTATAGTTGATATGCAAATTTGTTTCAGGTGTACAATATAGTGTTTCAACATTTATATACCTTGCAGTGTGATTGCTGCACTAAGTCTAGTAATCACCTGTCACCTTGCAAACATACCACAATATTATTGACTATATTCCCCAACCCTTTTTGTACTCATCCCCCCTCTGGAAACTATCAGTTTGATCTACGTTTCTAAGTGTCTGTTTTTGTTTTATATTCCACATATAAAAACTATATGGTATTTGTCTTTGTCTGACTTATTTCATTTAGCATAATACCCTCTAGGTCCATCCAGGTTGTCAACAATGGCAAGATTTCATTCTTTTTATTGCTGAGTATTATTACATTGTATGTATATACCACATCTTATTCATCCATTCACCTATTGATGGGCACCTAAGTTGCTTTCATATCCTGGATATTGTAAATAATGCTGCAATGAACTAGGATGCATATATCTTTACAAATTAGTGTTTTGGATTTCTTCAGGTAAATACCCAGAAGTGGTACTTCTAGGTGATATGGTAGTTCTGTTTTTAATTTTTTGAGGATATTTCATACTGTTTTCCATAGTGGCTGCAGTAATTTGCAGTCCCATTAAGAGTGCACAAGGGTTCTCTTTTCTCCACATCCTCACCAATACATGTTATTAGTTGACTGGAGTGAGGTGATATCTCATTGTGGTTTTGATTTGCATTTCTCTAATGATTAGTGATGTTGAGCATCTTTTCATATGTCTGTTGGCCATCTGTATGTCGATGTATAGCATCCTTTACTGTTTACAAGATAATTAGGTAATTTTTATATAGAATCAAATATGTAGGATGATCTTTTACTGTAAGATCACGATTCAGCTACTGAATCTCTTTTGAATGACTTTCAAGGTAAACTTTTCTAGACACGTAAAAATTCTGAACTCTATAAAATGATTCTAATGTAATTATCTAAAGAAAAATTTCTAGAAAATATTGCTTATCAAAATTACAATGCGACTAGTGGTGCTGTTCACTTTATGACTGGGCAACACGTGTGGCTGTAGCTAAAATATTTCACAGGAAGTTAAGTATTGCTTAGAACTGAATGTGACACCCATCAGCTGCTCATCAGTTTCATAATTCCAAGACACATATTTTAAAGGTGCAGAATATGGGTCCACTCTAAATTATATATATACCTATGTTCAAAAATACTGTAATAAAATCAATAATTTCACTTCTAATTGATCCTACAGTCAAGAAAATACAGTAAATATTTCTGAAGACCACAAGAGGCACTGGTCATGATACTTAATGGTTAAAGAGGGTCCTAAAGAGTTAAAAGGTTAAAGTTTCCTAAGAAAGTTAGAAAATGGTTAGAACGTGGAGAGGAATGATAGAAAATGTAGAAGTAGAATTCTATGGAACTTTTGCTATTTACTGAAAAAACTACCTGCCTGACACGCAGGGTAGCTTGACTAGTAAAAAACCTGGTTGAATAAAAAGTGTGATGTCAGGTTGTACAATATCTTAAAACCAGAGAAGAGAAGCTATTTCCTCTGGCCAGAGAGTTCAGGTGACCTCTTAAAAGAGTCAATCCAGAAATGTAATTATGCAACTATTTCCACACAGGAAATTTCAAGTAAGGAAATGGACAGCTGTATCTTTCTTTTCTTTGCTAGGCTGTCTGCATTGAAAATTCATGCATGGTGAGAGGAAGCAAGCAAGGAAGAAATGGTGCCATTCACATATTCCGAGAGATCATCAAACCAGCAGAGAAATCCCTCCATGAAAAATTAAAACAAGATAAACGCTTTAGGTGAGCTTATTAGTTCTACCTCCACAAAAGAATGAGAGCTATTGGCATATTTTTGTTTCACAGTTAGTATTCCAAAATGTATTTAGTATTCAGTATTGCTAAGAATAGAATTTAGAATGAGAAGTCTATGAAGTGTTTTCAGAATTGGAATATGTCCTTAACACAATGTTGCTTCCTGGTGTACCATAATACATATAATTTGGTGAGTGAAAAAAACAACCTCATAAACTGAACTATTCCTTGCACATTTTCTATAATTAATTTTTTTAAAGATAATACATACCAGAAAAGACTATCTTGTGAAATATTAAATTTTTTAAAATGCTTCTTATTTGTTATAAAGTATGACCTTGTTAAGTTTTATAGGATAAAAACAAAACATAGAAAATTTATTAGGTTGCTTTATGCACTACATGGATTCTATTCTATTCCATGCATTGTGGGTGACGATACCATACCTAAATCTAAATCTAACACAATAAACATTATGTTCTTCCTGCTTAGCATCTTCCTCAGCCTTCTAGAAGCTGCAGACTTGAAAGAGCTCCTGACACAACCTGGGGATTGGACTTTATTTGTTCCAACTAATGATGCCTTTAAGGGAATGACTAATGAAGAAAAGGAAGTTCTGATTCGTAAGTAGAAGTGAATACCAGATATTTGCCCCTTGATTTCAGGATCTCATTTCTTCCTCAAGTGTCCCTGCCGAGAGACATCAGCCTCCAAAATGTCTCGTCTTTCATATTCTTGTCTAGCCTTAGTTTTCTTTAATTTCACTTGGGGTATGTGGAGGGTCACTCATTAATGTTCTTAATTAATTTCATACTGTCATGTTGTTGGGCTAGATGTTCACTTATGTTGGCCAAACAATTAGGTGAAAAAGAAGGAAACAGTCACAATTTCAAAAATATTTTTTTTTCTGCCAGTAAGTTGGGTAATATTTTGATTGAGCTGATTGCAGTGACTGTATATTTTGACATAGCATTGATATCAATTTAAGAAAACAATGACATTATGAGAAATTACAGTGTGGAAAAAATAAAGACAAAGAAATGTTTTTCTCTTTAGTCTTCATAGTATCAAAATGTGAAAAAAAATAATGACATGTTATTAAATAGATATATTTTTTCCCAATAGGGGACAAAAATGCCCTGCAAAACATCATCCTTTATCACCTGACACCAGGAGTCTTCATTGGAAAGGGGTTTGAACCTGGTGTTACTAACATTCTAAAGACCACACAAGGAAGCAAAATCTATTTGAAAGGAGTAAGTTTTCTAGAATGAGTTTATGATAATGTTCATCCACCTTTAATTATCTTAATATTCATTTTTCATTAAATTTTCATTGACATTATCCCTTATTTTGATAGGTAAATGACACACTTCTGGTGAATGAATTGAAATCAAAAGAATCTGATATCATGACAACAAATGGTGTCATTCATGTTGTAGATAAACTCCTCTATCCAGCAGGTTGGTAATTATTGAATTTATTAATGGACTAGATTTTTTTCAATAAAAACCTAGATTTTTATTTCACATATTCTTGCCAATATTCATTTACTATTCCTCTTCATAGACACACCTATTGGAAATGATCAGCTGCTGGAAATACTTAATAAACTGATCAAATACATCCAAATTAAGGTAAAGAATGTTATTGGATTTATTTCTAATGTGTTGAACATAAGAGACTAGAAATGGATACATTAGTGAGTAGATGTACACTAGCCTTGGATTGGTCTCTGTTGATCATGCACCACTAGCCCACCTATAAAGAAGTGACATCATTTCTTTATGGTTTTATTCAACAAACACCTATTCAAATCTACATGGTGCCAAGCAGTGTATTACATGTTATGGAAAAATGAAGTTAAATCAGATAGGATCATTTATTCAAAAAATTTACAGTGCAGTTGGGCAGTGAAGATATGTACATTAAAAAATGTACATAATTTTTCTATCATCAAGTGTCTTTGCTACTGAATATAAAGAAAAGATATAATATTTACTTATAAAAAGTTGTCACTAATCACAGTAGTTAAAGACAAAGAAATATTTTGCTTCTTTATCTGTATAAGATCAAAGTGTCAGAAAGTATATGAAATATTATTTTATAAATCTATTTAACTTTTGATTTACTATTCTATAATTTTTGTAACTGAGTAATGATTCCAATAATTTTTATGCCATCTGACCATAGTAGGAAATTGAAAGATGACACATATGAAGACTTCATTTCTAAGTGTAATAATAGCTTCACTTTATTTATTTTAGTAAAAATTAAAGTAGTGCCATGATTTTGTTAATATAACTACTAAATTTCATGTTACTCAGTATAAACGTTTATTTTCAGTTTGTTCGTGGCAGCACCTTCAAAGAAATCCCCATGACTGTCTATAGTAAGTACATAATGTATATTTGTCACATATAAGTGACAACATTAAAATAATAATAGTATTTTTTGTATTTACAAACAGAGACTATTGATAATCTGGTATTTAGAATTCCAAACAATGGCAAATTTCATCCCACTTGAACTAGGGCTTTAGGTCTGGATGAGGCCTCTCAGACCTCGCCGTAACCTCCAACTCCAATGAACCAGTTCCTTACTCATCCAAAAAACAGGAGTGATAAGACATGTAAGAATAACAGTAAAATATAATAGCTATCATGACAAAGAAGCAGAAAAAAAGGCATACAATCATAAAAAGCAAGAGATAACTAAAAGGCATTCCAGAGCAATCTGCAAATTCAGATGTGTGGACACATAAATAACATTGCTGAAGGGTTTGTCACTCATTCCACTCTCAAGCCCTCAGCCATCTAAGGGCAGGTAGGGAGACAGTGTGCCAAAGAATCCTAATGTGTCTGAGTTGGAGGTTAAGAAGCTCT
This sequence comes from Rhinolophus ferrumequinum, assembly GCF_004115265.2. Lineage (NCBI taxonomy): Eukaryota > Metazoa > Chordata > Mammalia > Chiroptera > Rhinolophidae > Rhinolophus > Rhinolophus ferrumequinum. The sequence continues at coordinate 92,205,360 of NC_046287.1, forward strand.
CTCCATCCAAAAAATTGTATAAAAGAATAAAAAAATTGCTAGGTAATAAACCTAAAGTTTCTAGATCCTAAGATCCTTTTATCCCTGACTACCAGATTATCAAAATTAAACCTCTACTACTTAACAATGGTAAAGGGTATTTTATTCTCATAAACATAACTCGTGGTATTTCTTTGTCAATGTGACTTTTCTTCATTTGTCTTTTTTCTTTCTTTCTTGTAGCTTTCAAAGCAGAAATTTGTTTCATTTTGTTTTGACTCTATGATTAAACACTCAAAATGTATCAGTAGCTAAAGCATTACATCAATTCCAACATTTATCCTGGCTAGAAAATTATTCTCTTTTACAACATGAACATCCTGTAATTTAATTAAGAAAAATTTTCTTAAGATTTATACTAGATATGGAAAAGGAGTAAAAATAATGTAAGGAGCAAAACAAAATGTCTGCTGCTCTTCCTGATTTCAATTGTGTAATAATAACATATGCAAATCCAGTATCAGGCCAGCCCAGCAGTGTTTTAAAGATATAGTTGGAATAGTTATGATTCAACATCGTATAAATTTCAGTATGGAAGTATACAATATTGTTAAAGATATATTTTATAACAAATTATGGGCTCTATTCATCAGAAATGTTATGTCATCTTTCTCCACTAAAGATGTATATCTGCACTACATTTCTTTATTTTTCCTACTTTATCCATAATAGGTCCACCACTTTCCATGTATGTCAATGCAATATGTTGCTTAAAATGAGCCAACATATTATAATTCTTTTATTTTCCTCTATTGAAATGGAATCCTCACTCACAGAAAATAAGTTACTATTTATGAAGTGATGCAAGTCTAATGAAACTCACCTACCAACTCAGAGCTCTTGAAATAGCTCTGATGTTTACATTCTGGTGTCGATGTTTATTTAACTCCTCTCCAGATGGGTATGCTGTTATTTAGGCATACTTCAAATAGAGGTAGAGACCAATTAAACCAAAGATTTCATTTTTATGTTCCTTTCTTCACTTGTCTATAAAATTTCCTTGCTACATTTTATTCTTGTTCCCCAAATACTATACATTTTAAATTGTTTTTGGGGAAAATGCTCTTTAGTATGTGAAATATATCACATTTGAGGTGGAGAGGAGTAAAATCAGCATTTTACTCTCAGTCTGTGACCTGTCAAAACTATTTAAGTCCTAAGAAAAGCAAGATTGAAACAAAACTGACAACCAACGAAACATCCTAAACTTCAAGTACCTTAACATGAAGTAAAGATTTAAGATAAAAGTAATTAACCATTCTGATAGTAGCAGAAGATTTGACCTGTGAATTTGACCTTCATGACCTTCATAGAAAGGTTCCTCTATAGTAAAACCACCTGTGGAATCAATACACAGGTGGTCTTGAATACAGAGATCTGATATATTTTAGAGCTTCTTAATTTGAGATATCAAGATATAAAATCTGATATTACCAAAACATAGTCACAATTAAGGTCCAGAACCCAGCTAAACATTGCAGAAACCTGAGGTAAAATGTGACAGTATCCGAAACTATGCTAACATCTCACCTCTAAAGTGTCAACACAATCTGTTACGATTGTAAGGTTTAGCTTTAGTGCAGCCTGTTTCCTAATGGAGCCATCTTTTCAGGCTTCTAATTAGAAATGACAAAAAGCCAGTAGCTCTGGTTGTATGGCTCCAGAGGCTCCTCTCCAGTTATTCTGTACAACCAAAAGCCAACCAAATTGTTGGCTGTTACCTTAAGTAAATTTTGCACATTATTATCTTTGTTGGGTGGATGACATACATTCAAGAAACAAACCTTTAAATTTTTTTTAAAAAATGATGAAGATGATAATACTGAAAATTAAAGACATTTTAGCCTGTAACTTAAATATTGATCATATTGTGCTTGTTGCATAGAGCTCATATCTGGCTGGCTGAAATTTATTTTTACTGTTAAGTATAGTGATCTATTTTTCATATTTTCTTTTCACATTACTGTTATAAAATGCATGAAAACGATTTTGAGTCTTTTTCCTTTAGTTTTTTTTTCTTTTAATTGAAAAAGAATTCATCAATGCAATTTAAGATATTATGAATTGCATGAAATTAATCATGTTTATTTGTCTTCTGTTGCTATGCAGCCAATATTTTCGAGAAGTACAAAAGAAGGTAAAGAGCTTTAGTGGTGCAGTTCAAAATTATAGATTTCTAGATAGAATTCCTCACTTAGTGAGTGTATATTTCACTGGGACAAATCCAAGTCACTGGACGTCAGAGTTCACCATCTGGACATGAGAAGAAATACTAGATAATGTACCACGAATAATTCCTGTATCTGACTGCCCCATCATCTTACCATATCAAATATCTCAGTACCCACCAAAGACAAAAAAAAAAAGAAAAAGAAAAAGAACAATTTTCTTAAGGATGTTTTATATGCAAACATCATTTATGTTCCACTTTCTATACTTTCAGCAACTAAAATTATAACCAAAGTTGTGGAACCAAAAATTAAAGTGATTGAAGGCAGTCTTCAGCCTATTATCAAAACTGAAGGTAAAAATATCAATGTTGTATATGGTTCCTTTTATTGTGAAAAAAGATCCATATAATAGACTGATTTCTATGAATGTATCTACATTCTTTTTGAAACTAACATGCTAAATATTTCTATACCAGGGGCATGCTCATGTTATTGCAGAATGCGGAATGCAAATCGTTTAGCAGAGCGGATGGTGCATTCCTAATACTTTCAGTACATTTGCTTGTTCTGTACTGAGACAGAACATTAGTTTCAAATGAACCTAATTGGCCATTGCATTAGCACTAGTACCCAGATACTTGCTAAGCAAGTAAATCCTGAGCTTTTTTTATTGCAGTTAGACTCCTTCAGAGAGTATACTCTTTTTGTCACTTTATTTCCAATCTTCCCATGTGGATTTCTTTTGTACTGTTACAAGAAGCTCTTCCAAAAAATGCAGGCATTTTTCATTCAACAACTTAAGAAAGAAAGCACAGAAGCTGCACATTGATGAAAGCTTTGAAAATTACAACCACACATGATATATTTTGAAATTAGATCACCAGAAACAGAAGAGGGAATAAGTACTAGCTGCGGGTGCAGTGAGTCAAACCTCAGAATCCTTAATTCTAGCCCTGAATTTATATATATGAGAACATATATATTATATATTATATATTACATAATATATAATATGTATGTTAAACATCTCTCCTGATGTTCAGACTATAACATTAAATAAACACTCACTTTCCTCAGTTACCTACTGTCTATGTTAGCCAACTTCAACATTGTTGATGCCACGTTTATGTCATGAATTTTAATTACTGCTAAGGGTCAGACCTTAAGAAGTTTTATTTCCATATCTAAATATCTTTTGTTTTTTGTTGAGGGGGGAGACAATTGTTTTAATTTTAAGCCTTTCTACATTGCTTAAGTTTTTCTTTTTAATTACATTTATTGGGATGACATTGGTTAGTAAAATTATATTTTTGAAGTGTACAATTCTGTAATATATCATCTATATATTGCATTGTGTGTTCACCAGCCAGAGTCAGTTCTCCTTCCAGCACCGTATATTTGACTCTCTTTACCCGCTTCTACTACCCTTTGCCCTTACCCTCTAGTAACCACCAAACAGAAGTTTTTATTTCCATGCCTAAACATCTCAATGTGGCAACTTGCCACAGAGAAAAGACTATGTAAAAAGGATAGAAACAGGCTTCCAAAAAATATATATATATCTCATTTGAAACTCAAGAAAACTATTATTTTAATTATCTTCGATTTTGGTATTTCTTCCCATTCTCTGAATTGAAATGGAAAATTCTTGAATACTTTTGTCTAAGCCTTTAAAAACTAGTCATGACTTAAAACTTGGACATTGGCAAAACATATGTAAAAGTTTATTCCCTACCTAATTAGTTATCTACATTTTGAGACCTAAAATTAAGGTATTCTTTGAAATCTGTGCTTCTTTTCTTAAAAATATTATACTATGATCATTTGATTCCTTTTATATATTGATGAAGAGAATTAGGTGTCTTAAGAAGAAATTAAATCACCGACATTTTTGTTGAGAAAATGTTTCTTGATCCTTTGAAAGACATTTCATTTTAAAATTCATGTACAGTTTTAAAAAATTAGATTCCCTAAAATTTTATATCATCACTAGTGTACAGCTTCTATATTGAAATCATTCACATATGCTGCTGTGCTTATATTCAGAGAATCCTATCTTTTATTTCAAGCTTCTTCATTCAATCCATTTATTTTCCCAGTCTTTGTCAGTGGGATTCTATTGTATTAATATTCAATTAAGAACACAGTGGAGCATCAACTCTATTTGGATTCTTCCTATAAAGAGAACAAGAATGAAAAATAGAGTCATGTCACCTAAGCATTAACAACTCTTCAATCCAAAAATTCAGAAGTTCTGTTTCTGTATAACATAATGAAGGAAACAAATACCTTGGCAGCCATTTACAATTGCTGAGCTCTAAGACTGCTACTGGCATTTTTTTCTCACTGTTAGAACTTTTGCAGATTCATTGATGACTCTTGAATTCTCACTAAGTGAATTAGACTCCAAGACACAATTTTGAGATGTTTCTTATTTAAAAAAGATATTTAGTAAAATTTTAGAATAAAAGCAACTGAAACTCAATTCAACACATACTTACTGAGAACTGTGCTGATTACTCTCCTAGATGCTATGAATAAATATGAAAAAAATTATAAAAATCCTACCTTCATAGAGTTTAACTATGGAGAGGATATTTTTGAAATGTCAATTTTGATTCTTTTAAATCAATGTTGATTTGGATAATTTATTTACTCATTTCCTGTTTTTAAACTCCTTAAGTGTGCTTTCCTTCTGAAATTACTACATCTTAAAAACCTAGCCTTATGCTTTGATATTTAATATGTCTTATCCCCATAGATCAAATATCATGGTCTGAAGTGTTCCTTGTTTGAAAGAACTATACTTTTAATTTCATTATTTTAAATTGTTCTAGACTATTTCATTCTGGGTAATGGTGTACACTGACAAGCAAATAAACCCTCTCAAAGATAGCAAATACAGTTACATTCGACTGTTGAAGGGTGTTACAGTATGAGTTAAATGTACTGAACTTCATTTTTCTTCTCTATGAAACAGTCTTGATTAACTAATGTAATAATCAGCTTTCTAACATTCAAAATGATTTTCGCTGGAAATAAAATCATTTTGCAAGTCAAATGCAACACTTGTATAACTTTGCATTTGAAGGACTGTTTAACTATTAATTAGTAAAATTTTGCATCATTTGCATATACAAGGTAAGTACTCAAATCCATTTTCTCATAAAACCTGAAATTCAGTATCTTACAGGTAGGCATAAAGTTGGGATTTTTTTATGTTCAATCTTATGCCCATTAGATAAAAAGTGTAAGATACTGAGTGATTAAATTAAAATAAAATTTTAATAATGAAGGAGTAATAGACAATCTCAGTATGGTAAGTAAGATTTATACCAGTTATCATTAGAGCAACTCAAATTTTACATATTATATGATTCACAAAGTATAGTTACACCTATTTTGTGTGATCATACTTTATCATTATGAATGAGTAGATGGACTTATATATCAGTTTAAATGCTAGTTTCAGATGAAAGTAATTTTAGCAGCACACCAATAGACTGAGGCATTTGTTCTCATAAATACTGCCAAATTTGAAAAAACTGGGAAATGTTTTAAATGGATTTCATGAAGCCTGAACCCACCCTGATGTTCCAGTAACACCGAAAGTTGAAATAAATTTCCTCTTCCGGTACATTTAAAGGACTGCTTTAACATGATAATTTGTCTCCTAAAACAATGTCTCAGGACCCACAATAACAAAGGTGAAAATTGAAGGTGAACCTGAATTCAGGCTGATAACAGAAGGTGAAACAGTAACTGAAGTGATCCATGGAGGTGTGTTAATGTGTTTCCTGGTGCCTAGTTGGCATTACTTTAATTATTTTAAAATACTGTTGGTTTAAATATACTGAACATGGGATGTTTTCTCTGGAATTTTGTTTTATATAAATTGTGGGACTACTTTTCTTAGTTATGGACCTGTAAAGGTAAAATATAGCTTAACGTTCACTGGATCTAGTAGGAATTAACTTACCCATTAAGTCATTCTGTTCAACAAAACTGTCATTACTTCTGCATATGCAGTGATGACTATGAAATATAGTAACAATAATGTTAATACAAAAGAATATATTGGACTTAGAAGCAAAAAAATGGCCATTGTTTAAGATTAGTAAGCCATTGTTAGGACTTCTCACAGGGTTCTCATTCTAATGATGTAGAATTAACTCCCTGGATTCTCACTAAATACTCATTCCACAGTCAGGAAACAAACATGACACGGAGAGTTAGCCTGCCATCTGCCTCTTAACCTCACCTAAGATTCAGGACATAACTAGTACCTTTTTGATCTCTATTGATCTGAATTTATTTAAGACATGTCCCTAAAATGATTATGATTTCATTCCAAATGGCATTGTTTTGAAAAATATATTTAATCAAATGTCTGGTTTATGACGGTTTAGACACCATCAGGTGAAAAATCAAATGCATTCTTCTTCCCCTACTTTCAGAGCCAATTATTAAAAAATACACCAAAATCATTGATGGGGTGCCTATGGAAATAACTGAAAAAGAGACAAGGGAAGAACGAATCATTACAGGTAATCTTTAATTCTATACACGGAACTATACTTGGATTATAGAGAGCAAGCTATAGTTAACCTAAAATATCTCTATAGAATCATTTGAGAAACAGAGTAAGTTATTTTCATGGTGGTTACTGAAGTTATTTCATCACCTTTTTTTCATATATAATATTCTAAATACAATGTCCCGTATAATACGGTCGTTAGTTTCCTTAAAATGCCATGTTATACAAATCCGTGTTATACAAAATAAACAACTAGTACAAAAAAGAGGGTTAGGTTCCAAAAATTAAAAAAAATAACCATATTATTAAATTTTTATAATTAAGAGAAATATCTGCATTAAAACAATTTTCACCAAAAGTATAAGATATTAATATGTATAAAATAATATTTTCTTCGTCATCACTACTAAGCACCATTAACCGAGAGCATTTTCTTTTTGATAAGATATATTCATCCTCTGAACTTAATACTCCGCAAACAAAATGAATTTAAAATTCTAATAAATTTTAAAATTCTGCAGTCAAATCTGATACGACATTCATGCTTGAATGAAAAATTTCAAATGAGATATCTTTTGCTCTTAAAAGCTTTTATTACATTCCGTGTTGTTCAGGGATTTCTCTAATTTTCAAACCGTGTTAGAGTGAAACCGTTTTCTAGGGTGCCGTGTTATACAGGGGTTACCTGTATGTAATCTACGTTTTTCTCTGAATTAGAAAATTTTAGACAACTCTAAGTACTTTTATTATATGTATTCATAAATATTATATAATATACTATTATAACCTAGAATCAACACTTTCCCTCCTTTGATTTTCCATTAATCTTAAGGTTTACACATCTATGTACCAAAATATATGCAAGTTTGTATAAATCTATCGATCAATAATTTTAGTTAACCTCTGTATCAGTCTCCTACCAGTAAATTAGCCTAAAATTCTGAATACATCTATTCTATAAATATTTGTTTAAATGAACAGTCAGCAGTTACAGCCTGTGCTACCTACATATGTAAATAAAGTTTTACTGGAACACAGAGTGTCCATTCATTTATTTAAAGTTTATGGTTGTTTTCACACTATAATGACACCATTGAATGGTGGCAACACAGGCCATAATGCTCACAAAATCTGAAACGTTTACTGTCTGACTCTTTCTAGAGTAAGTTTACCTACCCGTATTAGACACTTTTTTTGTAATTGTCTTTATTTTAGGTCCTGAAATAAAATATACTAGGATTACTACTGGTGGTGGAGAAACAGAAGAAACTCTGAAGAAATTATTGCAAGAAGGTCAGCATTCTAAAAAAAAAACAATAAGAACATGACTTTACTTAAGCTACCTGTATCAAAGTCTAAATAATCTTTGAGGCCTCATATATGTTTTCTATTCTATATAATTTCTTTGTTTAAGTTCCATACCAACATAAGGAAAAAGTCCAAAGATATACAATGAAACTTAAATGACAGTCATATTGATTGTTATGTTATATATTTGTTATATATTGTTCAACAGCTTTATAAGAAAATTGGTTTATCAAAAGACAGCACCAAAAACTGAGAAAGAACCAAGTGTTGGTCTGGAATTCATTGTTGGGCAGAAGCCGTTATATATCACATCAAGTCTCCTGTCTTTTTGTTACATAAACCTATTTCTGCTATAAACATGTATCCTCTCAGAGGTCACCAAGGTCACCAAATTCATTGAAGGTGGTGATGGTCATTTATTTGAAGATGAAGATATTAAAAGACTGCTTCAGGGAGGTTAGTAAAAGGGAAATAACTAACCCGTTAACAGGTTCTGGTGACTGAGTTCAACTTTTTAAAGACTGAGCATTCAGGATTTTTTTTTTTTTAAGATGGCATCATGTACTGTCTTAACACATTGATTTGTTCAATAGCAGTTTAATTCATATTTATAAAGAAATGATTACTAGTTTAAGCAGTCTTTAAAAAGTTCTGTGGTATAAAGCTTGGGGAGCAATGAATATTTTTTTCTGCTTTGATACAGATAATTGTAAGGACATTTTAAGTATGTGAAAGGGGAAAACTTTTTAAATTGGTAGTTGTTTAAACAAGCCCAAATTAACATACTTTTCATATTTTAAAAAAATGTATTCACTGCCCCCACAACAATAATAAAGGCATGTTTATGGATTTTTTTAAGTGCATAGATCTAGAAAAAAAAAAGTGCATTTAGTAATTTTCTTTTCTAAAACTACATTCTTGGGAATGGGTATCTGTTTCTTCTAACAGTTTGAGTAATAATCTATATCTGGAGATGTAAATTATTTTGCATATGAAATTAATCTTAATCTTTAAAGTATGGAATGTTCTCTGTCTATGGCATTAAAAGGACCTACTTTTAAAAGCAAAAGAGGAAAAAAAAGAATTCAAAATGTTATGCAAACTCAAAACAGTAATTATTCAAAGAAATAGTAAATGTTATAAATATAATTTGGATAATTTTCATTTGAATAAATGAATTTCTAGCCCATTTTATTAACAAAAGCATTTAGATGACAGATTGTTTTAAAGAAACAAGTAATTTAAATTATATACAAAAATCAAATATGCTCCTTGAAATACGCTATGAATTGGGAAATACACCTGCAGTTTGGTACTTGTCCAAAGTATGGTCTAGATGGCTTTTCTTCTTAAAATTTTAAAAATTGTATCACTATGTCCAAAAAGATGTAAATTATCTTGGGACCATTTACGTATTCAGCAATTATTGTTTCTTTAGTCCTTAGTTTTATATAAATAAAATCTCGTATATAGTGTTAAAACTGTTCAGCAATAGTAAAAATAAATAATTTTAATTGAACCCATGATTGAATTTTCCCCCAATAGAAAGATATGTGTCTGAAAATTACAGGATTTCCTTTCAGGCAGGGAGTATATGACACACCCAAAGCATAATGGAACAAAAGTTTTCTGTGAGATATAATACAGAATTCGCTCATCTACCTCTAAATGCTTAACAATCTGCTAGGTAAACATACGAATTTGAGGGAAGAAGCAAAGACTTTATGAAGAGTAAATTGAATTCTTTTTTTTTTAGTCCTTGCCATAGCAAGCAGCTTTGTAGAATGGCAGTGCTTTTTAGAGAATGAATTGATTACTAGCTGTACCTGTTTACATTGCTTTAATTTATTTAAGCTTAAACTTCAGGTAAGTATGTTTCCTTCCCTATAATAAGCCCCTGTTAAAAAGTCCATTATAAACAATAAACTTAGAACTAAAGAATAGCTTCAGCCAAGAAAAAAGATATACTTGCTACAAGTTAAGAATATGATACTCTATTTTTAGTTAGTGGACTGTTCCCTTAACTCCTGATTTTGTTCATTGAAGAGGTTGGTTCCTTTAGTTGCTAATATATGGTTTCTCTGCATATCTATAAAGCATCAGTTTCCACAATGCACACCATAAATTTTCACCAAAACATTTCCAAGGTTTTTCTTCGTAGCAGTATATTCAGTATAGCTACTAGTGTCTGGACATTGATTGGACATGTTAGTTTTCTTTCTTCCATCCCTGTAAAGTCATTAGGTCAACCCTGAGTTACAAGTATGCTCTTGCCTAGATCCTAAGAGACACAGATTTACAAAGAAGCTGGTGTGAATAAAGATTATGTCATGTGACACTGGCTTTTTTCTTTGAGATAGATCATTGATCTATATCCAAACTATGGTCTTCTCTAAGATTATGGTCTATCTCTAAGTTTGGAGTTTTCTATCTGAACTGTTCATGTTGTGGTACATACAGTAAACTATGATGAACTGAGTGTATTCCTCAATCATTTAAGTCATGACTTTTAATATGGCGAACTGGTCCTTTCAGTACTAATATTGTGATTTGTCACTGAAACACTTCAGAGCCCTTAACTAAAAAATGTTCTCACAAAATGCATAAAGATTTTCATTCTTAGGTAGAACTGCATTTACTGAAACTGCTAAAGTAATTAAGGGAGAATATTAGGCTATGGAGAAAGGAACCAAAAAGAGTCATTTTGGACGGTTTTGACAAATCTGCCAATATAACATGTAAAGATTTATGGCTTCTGTAGTGAATAGGGGATCGGGTTGTAGATCTGACTCCCAATCTGGGCTCCAACTCAAACTAACTTAAGTAAGTTGATTCTTTCCTGCCTTGGTTCCTTCTTCTGAAAAGTGGGATAGTAATGTTATCTACATGTGAGTTAATATGTGAAAAGTGCTTGAAATAATGTTCAGCATATATAAATTCTCAGTAATGTTAGATATTATCAGAATTATGTTCAATTAACATTAATCTGATCAATAAAGTCATATTTTACACAGTATTTAAAATTTCCAAAATGATAGCCACATAAAAATGCAAAAATGTTGCAAATAATTGAGCTGAAGCACTTTGCATGTTTCACAAAACATGCTCCTCTAAACATAACCTGATACAACTCTCTTCATTTTGAGGTAGCAGGGAGCCAGTGGGAAGAAATCTGATTTTGTGAACGTTATTCACGTTTTCTTCTAAAGATGTTTGTTTGTCACAATGAACATATATTTTGATATTATCACAGTAAAATAGTAATAAATTAATGAATTAGTTAATTGGGTGCTCATCGATTGGATGCTGTCAAGTGTATGAAAAAAAAATCTAAGTGTAAGTGTTTGCTTTGAAAAGTAACGCTGTGAATACTTCTATGATCTTGTTTTAAATTGTACAATAACAGTAATTTGGAATTTAATAAGTCTATTATAAACAGTGGTCTTATTCACTAATTAAAGGTTATTTCCATCTTTTCTTGACAATATTTTATAAGCCATAACTTGTTACCAAATAAATCTGAGGTTAAAGAAAGTATATAAATTGGAGCATATTCCAAAATTCAGACTTTCCTATCTCATATAAACTTTCCCACATTATCCAATCTAATGAAGTTTTTCCACAGTTCTGTGTTTTAATATGGTTATTCATCTTATAGTCTGGGAGAGAAAAGGACATGTTTGATATGTGTTACATAGACAGACAGAAAATTCTTCAAAAAAAATTTGTAAATGTTTTCTTTTTACTTGGTGTCGTATAGCCAAAATTACTGTTGGTGACTATTTCATACCTTACATTTTGTGAGATTTCAGAGAATTAAAAAAATATATATAATAGAAAAAATTTTTGACTTAATTGTTTAATATGGATGATATATAAAAAGCAACAAGTCAAAATTTGGAGAAAAAATAAAGGTAAACAGAAAAATGAAATTGCTATAAGAACATCTTTGATCTCAAATGCCCAACAACAGAGTGAAACTGTGACTCTCGGCCTACCAGCTGAGTATTATTGATGAATTAAAATAAAAACAAAGGAATTGAGAAATATTTTGCAACTGTCACAACCAAAAACTGCATTGTGATAGACACATGAAATTATTAAATATGAAAGCTTTTATCATTTTTAACTAATTAATCTTTTTTGAAGGGGTCGTGTTGAATTGGAATTAAATTTGGGGATATGTTGTTGCACATTTCCTGAATTGCTTATTATTATACAACAATAACCTGACAAGGTTTTACATTCTTTTTATTAGAAATTCTGGCTAACTTTGGGATCCATAGAAAAAAACTCTTATTACTGAATTCATTACATTTCAAATCTATTTCTAGAGTTATTAGGACAGTGCTATTTTGTTGTCTTCATGTACTACACAGTAATCATGAATTAATTTACAAAGAGAATTTATAGAGGGAGAAGTCTGACACGTCACAAATAAGAATTAGTGGATATCTGTCGGAAGATACTTCTGCTAAACTTTACATCGCTTCATCATAAAATCATGCTTTTTACATAAATGATGAAAAAGTCATGTAAGTTATTTACTCCATGCAAAAGTGGCACATTATACGGGGTTCCAAATGCCATAATGAAATAATATGTTTTGTAACAGTAAACATTCTCGTGCTGTATGGAAAATAACAAGTGTGATTTGCTGCCAGTGCAAAAGTCTCATGTTTGTGAAATTCACTACTCCAGAAGAAAATCCATACTTTTAAGTGATGTTTATTTAAAACTTTATGCTTTTCCACTTAACTATCATCTCCTGTCTGATGTTAGCCATAATTTCAAAGTTTTTTTCTAACCACAAATATTTAATTGTAGACACACCTGTGAGGAAGATACAAGCCAACAAAAGAGTTCAAGGTAAATATACTGACTATAGTACATCATTTTATGTTAAGAAAAAAACAAAGAAAAGGAGAGTGCTTTCATGTCTTTTACTGGACTTTGTTCTGTCTGTCAGGGAGAAAAGGTAGCCAGTGTGGGGGCAAAGTATTTTAATGACAAAAATCAGAAAATAACTTGTTCATGTTCTGCACTATCAGTAAAATCTAAGAATAACGAATGTTAAAGGAAAGACAATTATGCTCATGTAAGCTGCTAGATATATTGAACGCTTGAGGAAGACTCAAATAGAGTTAAACTGAAAAGAAATCCTTGAATATCAGAGCCGAGAAAAAATAGGTTCAGGAGGACCTGAACTCTGTTAAATGTTATTAATTGAAATAATAAACTTTATGTTTGAGGCATAAATAAACACTGTACACATACAGAAAATTGTTAATATAACTATGTATAACATTTTCATATAATTTGTCGATTATAATCATGTATATATCATCCATGCACTACAATATTTTTCATTACTATTCTTACATGCATTTTCTAATCTTCCACTTAAGTTACCCTACATTCTCACGTTCAAAAATCAAAGATTCCCCTTGTGGAACTTAGAATAAATTACAAGTTTGGAATTTCTAAAGTAATTACATAGTAACAGTCAAAAGAATTTGCATGGCTTGTAAATACACTATGAGCATATCTGATTTTAAGTCAATCCACTATAGATATTTAAAATTAAATAATCAATTGTACACGTAATTTCTAATTGAGGGATTTATGAGTGATTTCTTCTAAACATTCAAATTCATTCAAATTTTCTGAAGAACTGAGATCATCACTTTTAATTATTATTTTCACATACCTTTAAACACAGGATAACCTTGATTTCATCATCATAAATGAAGGATTTTCTTACTAAGACATAATCTAAAGTTTACTACAATAAGAAATGATGGTCTTTTATAGATATAGTTATGCATAGAATATCATATTTTTAAACTCTAAAGTTGCGTCACATTTACAATCTGTATGTTCTCCCTTCTTCCTAATCAGGATCTAGAAGACGATCAAGAGAAGGTCGTTCTCAGTAAAAATCCAGACGAGACAACAAAGTTTATACCACCCTAAATTGATAACCTGATCTTAAAGGAAAATTATGAGAGCCACTTTGACTTCAGGAAATGAACTGTCAGTGCAAATAAGCAATCATTGGACATTCAGAATACATTTTTTTTCCCCCTGGATGAGGAACATGAGGGAAATTGTGGAGTTGGCCTCCTGTGGGATGGGAACTGAGGGAACTAGAATACCTTACAGGCTTTTACATCTTTTCATTAGAAGTTCTGGCTAACTTTGGGATCATCAAAGACAATCCTTATCACAGGATTCATTACAAATCAAATCTCAGAGTGGTGAGCTGTTATCCCACTGAGAAGATTGAGCCTTGAATTTTTTTGTAGTGGATAGATAAAATGCGTGCAACCAGTTACCTCCCCATGGGAAGCTAAGTTATAAAAAAGAGTAACCAGTATTAAAAAAACAAACAAAACTTTTACATCAAACTGTTTTGCACATTTCTAATGCAATGTGGATCTACCGGTAAATTATGTTATTTCTACAACTAATTTTGTACTCTTGAAATGTTTGTCATATGCTTCTTGCAATACATATGTTTATCTCAAACATTTTAATAAAATCATTTTTCAGGTATAAAGAGAATTACTTCAAATTGGGTAATTCAGAAAACTCAAGGTTTAAGTTAATAAGTTTGGACTTGGGAACGGGACTTTATACTCCTTTTTAATAACAAATACTCATTAAAGGAAATTGAATGAATTTAGTGTTTCTTGAATTTTTAAACTATTATGATAATAAAGAATCATTATACAATAAATGAATAATTAAACACGACCTGAGTATCTAGCATAACCCGAGAACTATACTACGTTGTGAGAAACCAAAAGATTATTAGACCTTTACTGTTCTCAAAGGGTAAAGAAACAAATCATCCATAATCTACAATGCACCATGTCCTTTACTCAGCACTACACAAACACAAGTATGTCAATTACTTTTCCTAGGGTTGGGCTAGTCATAGGAGAAGCCAGAGAGATGCTCAAAACTAAGACTGAAGTAACACTAGAGTCCATTGCATGACAAAAGAGGGGAAGAAAACTACTTGTTTGCTAACAATGATAAAGGTATCAGTTTGATCTACTCAGGTCTCAACGAGTGTCATGCTTGCTTGGACTGATTGATAAAAGAGCATTTAAGGAATAGAATTCATAGTGACAAAAACTGAGTGGTGATTATGTAATAAAATGATGCCATGCATTGGAAGTCACTGAGGTGGAGGCTATAAAACTGAGGAAGATACCAGTCGTGACAACAGATGTCCACCTTGGATCAGAGGCTCAGTTCTAAGGTATCACTACAGAACCTGGAAAGGTGTTTGGGTAGCTTACAGGCTTTTACATCTTTTCATTAAAAAGTATTGGTTCTTCTTTTGAAGGGGGATTGAGATAAGGAAGTGAGACATAAAATTTTTATAGTACCACTTACTGAAGCAGATAGCTTTGGATTTACAGAATGCTTTCTAGTCTGGGACTAGTGGTGAGATTAATGTCTGGCACATACAACCCCTGCCAGGAAACAAAATGTCCTACAACTCGGTACTCATGAGAGAATGTTGGGACTTCAGTCTGAACTGGATGGAGTGTGGCCGTGATCTTCCCAAAATGCCTCAGAGGAGGCGGACATAAGGGGGAATTGTAGAAAACACTAAACCATCAACACAGATGGCTATTCCAAACACACAGCGTGTTTGTCATGATCTGCTAGAACAGGGGTGTCCAAACTGCGGCCCACAATCCATTTTTTATTGGCCCGCAGCAAATTCCAAAAATATATTTAGTCTACTTAAATAAACCAGGTGAGGCAATACGTACTTCACCTCGAGTGAGTGGCCCGGCTGTTTGTGTATTTTACCGCATGTGGTCCTTGGTGAAAAACATTGAAAAAAGTTTGGACACCCCTGTGCTAAAACATCACAAGTTAATTGCATAGAACAAACAGTAAATATATTCATTCATTCACCTCCTTCAGGATTTTCATTAATGATGAGCCAGGTGTTCCAGTGTTAAACTTTGAACACAATAATCCAGGACAATAGGAATGAGGTTGAAAGGTTGAAGTATTTTTAAAGACTTCTAACTTAAAGGTTTCGTTTATTTTTTCCCTAGAAGAATAAAAAAATCAGTATTAGCCCATACACATAAAATCTAGTATGTCTCTCTCTCTCTCTCTGGTAAAGGACACAGTCTTTTAAGTGGCACATGTAAATATATTTAAAGATAAAATTTCAAGAGGAATTATTAATAAAATAGAAAAAAATTAGACAATAATACAAAAAGTAATATTAAGATATATGAAAATAAAGAATAATTTAAAACCCTAAACATTTAAAATAGATAGATAGGTAGACAGATGATGATAGATAGATAGATAGATGATATAGATAGATACCAGTCCTATTCACTTTCTTCAAACTGAAGAGGCGGAGTAGTGTGTACTTTTAGACACAATATTTAATCTTTTAAAAATCCTGAAAAGTTTTATTATCTCTAGTTTTATATGAAAAAAGTTAGGCTTAATGAGTTTACGTAACTTTTCTTTCTTGTTTTGCTCTGTACCCTTAAATCAGGCCACCAATTAACTTGCCACATGTCCATTACCCAAGTGCAAACTAGGACAAAGCAAATGCATTTTGTTTTCACCTTTGTGCTGACTCTATACTACCTGATTTCATCTTTTTTTCTAGCCATTCTCTGCATAAGTAGCATTTAGCAGGTTTGAGCACACTGAACTTAAGACTATTTTAAAATAAGCCCCTTTAGTTTATCCTGATGCATGAGGTCCATGGCCTTAACTTTGAGAAATATTGTTTTAGAAATGTCTGCCGATACCACATGTCTCCAAGCAACCACTGGTCCACTTTCTATCACTATAAAAAACAGCATTTTCTAGACTTTTATATAAATTGAATCACTCAGTACGTATCGCTTCTTTGTCTGGCTTTCCTGGCTTTGGGATTAATATGTAGATATGGAATGGCAGGACCATATAAAAGGTGTATGATTAACATTTTTGGAAAAGGCGAAATCATACTCCAGGGAGCTTCATTTTGCATTCCCCACAGAAGTATATGAGAGTTTCAATTTCTCTTGCCAACACTTGACATGGTCAATCTTTTTAATTTTAGCCACTCTAATAGGTGTGTAGTAGTATCTCATTGTGATATTTAAGTTACATTCCCCTAATGTATGTTTTCTATATGCTTATTTGACATTTGTATGTCTTCTATGCTGAAGTAAGTTTCTTTTCAAATCTTTTGCCAAATTTTAATTGGGTTGGTTTTAAAAAATATTATTGTTTTGAGATTCCTCATATATTATGGATACAAGTCCTTTATCAGCTATATAAGGTGCAAATATGTTCTCCCAATATGTGACTTTTCATTCTCTTAGCAGTGTTTTTGAAGATATCAAAGTCACATTTACCTTTTTTTCTTTTATGAATTGTATCTTTGGTGTCATATCTAAGAAATCCTTTATTAACTGAAGGTCACAAAAACGTCCTGATATGTTTTCTTTTAGAAGTTTTATTTGATTTAAGTTTTACATTGAGGTATATGATTTATTTTGAATTAATTTTTGTTTATAATACAGGTATGAACTGAAGTTCTTTTTTTCCCTATAAAAAGCCAATTATTCCAGCACCATTTTCTGAAAAGATTGTTCTTTGTCTACTGATTTGCCTTTACACCTTTGTCAAAATTCCATATATTTGTGATTCTATTTCTGTTCATTTGTTTCTATTCTTTTTATTCTGTTCCATTATTCTATTTGTCTCTCTTAATTGAAATGCCACACTGACTGGATTAGTGTAGGTTTAAAATAAGTCATGAAATCAGGTACAATTAGTCCAAATTTGCTCTTTTTTTCAGTTTTTTGTTTGCTTGTTTTTGTGTTTTTGTTGTTGTTGCTGTTTTAAGTCATTTGCATTTCCATATAAATTTTGAAATCAACTTGGCAATTTCTACAAAAAAATAAGACATCTGTTGGACTTTTAATTTAGGTTGTGTTGAATCTATGGATGAATTTGGGGATAATTAAAATCTTCACCAAATTTAGACTCCAAATCATGAACATAGGACATTTCTCAGATAATATAGGCCTTCCTTAATTACCTTACCAATGTTTTATCATTTTAAGTGTACAGGTCTTGCACATCTTTTGTAGATTCTCCTTAAATACTTAATATTTTTAATGGTTTTATAAATAGCATTGCTTTTATTGCAATTGCTGATTGTTCATTTTCTGTGTATTGATCTTGTATTCTGCAACCTTGTTAAGCTCGCTTATTAGTGCTTTACTAGTTCTCATAGTAACTTTGTGATAGTTCTACTAGTAACTTTTTCATAAATTGCATCATATTTTCTACATTGACCATCACGTTGTCTGCAAATAAAGACAATTTTACTTCTTCCTTTGCAATCTCAATGCCTTTGATATTTTCTTTCTTTATTTTATTGGTTGATTTTGAATGGTTATGTAATGCTGAATAGAAGTGACAAGAGCAGCCATTCATTTTTGTCCTGATCTTAGAGGGAAAACATTCAGTAAGTCATTTAGCCTTAAGTATGATGTTTAATTTGATGTTAGCAATCACTGCTTTTTTCATGATCCACTTTTGGGTTTAAGAAAGTGTCTTCTATTCAAAGTTTCCTGAGAATTTTTAATCAGGAATAAAAGTTGGTTTTTACCAAATGTTTTTTCTGCATCTATTAAATGATCTTGTGGGTTTTCTTTTTTAGTTTTTTTTAATATGGTGAATTACATGGATTTAATTTTGAATGTTAAATCCCTTATTACATTCACCTCATTTATTCTGGGTGCAATTCCACTTAGTCATGATGTAGTCAATCTACAAAAATTTTGTTAAAAATTTTTACCTGTATTTTTATTAGGGATGTTGGTCTATACTTTTATTTTAATCTCCTTGTCTGAGTTTAGTATCATGAAACTTTACAGGATGAGTTGGGAAGAATTCTCTTCTCTTCAGTTTTTAGAAAAAGTTTGTGTAAAATTTATATTTTTTCCTCCTTACCTGTTTTGTAGAATTCACAAATGGAGTTATTCACACTTGGAGTTTTCTCTGAAGTAAGGTTTTTAACTACAAATTCAATTTATTTAATAGATATAAAACTATTTGGATGATTTCTTTTTGAGTGAAATTTGGCAGTTTGTGTCTTACAAGGAACTTGCCCATTTTATACAATTTTCAAATTTATTGGCATAACATTGTTAAAAATATTCCATTATTGAAGAGTGGCATCAGAAATATGGTGGTGTGAAGGGTGCTCCTTGATATCTCCCCTGAAGTTTCAACAAATTGAACAAAGTGTTGCCTATGCAACCCACAAACATATCTGAGAAATCCGCACATTGAAACATCTGAAGGTGGGTGAATCAGGGCAAACAGGTAAGAGGGAAGGGAGGAGTAAAGAGAAGGGGACTGTAGAAACAGTCTGGAAGTCACTGCAGTCCCCAGAGAGGGAAGGAGTGAGACTGCAGGTGCACACTCTGAGGCCTCAATAATTCTGCCTGTGTGATCAGCATATAATATAGCTGAACCAAGCAATTGGTGCAGAGACCTTGGGGCAAAGACCAAATAGAGAAGCACAACAATTGTGGTCTAACAGCCCCCACTGCCAGGCAGAAAACAAAGCCATGAAACTGGATATCTCTCCCCCATCCTCCCAGAGCTCATCTCCCCTACACCCTCCCAGTGTTAGCAGTGGGACCCAGGAAAAACAGTCTAGTAGTGTCAGATTGGAGAGCAGAATAACTACAGCCCTGAGAACTGGAGAGACAGTTCCTGAGTGGCAGACACACACGCAGCTAAACCCAGTGACAAAGGAGGAGATATAGGGGTGAGGCAGCTGTGTTCTGGCGGTCACTATTAGAAGAGTAGAAAGCCAGAAACATATCTGCTGCCTCTCCCAGGCCACCCCATTGCCACCTTTCCCAGGTGATGACAGTGGGGTCACCCAGAGATGCTGAGGCACACAGCTCTGCATCTGGCTGCAGGGGCAGCACTGGGATTTCAGAGTCTGTAAACCCCATTGCCCACCACATCCTCCCATGGGATGGTGCCCTGAAATTGAGGCAACATGGTCAAAGAGGAGAAGCCCACCTCCCCAGGATCTCTTTCCACTTCTGGGCATTTATCTAAAGAAATCCAAACTACGAAATAAAAAGATATATGCACCACTAAGTTCATTGCAGCATCATTAACAATAGCCAAATTATCAAAGCAACAGAAATGCCCATCAATTGATAATTGGATAAAGAAGGGGTATATATGTACAATGGAATATTACTTGACCATAAAAAATAAAATAAAATCTTACCATTTGTGACAAATATGAATGGAACTACAGGGTATTATTCTAAGTCAAATAAGTCAGACAGAGAAAGAAAAGTACTATATGATTTCACTTACATGTGGAATCTAAAGAACAAAACAAAGGATCAAACAAAACAGAAACAGACCCATAGACACATAGAACAAACTGATGGTTGTCTGATAGTAGGGGGATTGGCAGGCTAGGTGAGAAGGTGAAGGGATTAAGTACAAATTAGTAGTTACAAAATAGTCACGGGGATGTAAAGTACAAAGAGTGTATAGTCAATAATATGGTAATAATTATGATGCCAGGTGGGTACTGGACTTCTTGGGGGACGAATTTGTAAATTATTTAAATATCTAACCACTATGTCGTGCACCTGAAATTAATATAAAAGAATACTGAATGTCAACTGTAATTGAAAAATAAAAATAAAAAATTTAAAACAATTAAAAATCATCATGAATATCTTTTATCCTTCCAGCTATAAAATATTTTAATGGAGTATATCACGTAATTTGAAGGGGAGATGAACTCAACAATTTAAGGAAATATTTGGATTTATTTTTAACAGTCACCACCAAAAACATGAGATTTAACTTCTCAGTCAAAGACAAATTTCCAAAGAATACCAAATCTAGTGTATTAAGTCACAAGCTAAGACTTACACAAGCGAGTGTCTGCTTAGTAGAATACTATTGTTACTCATGAGTTTTAGACATTTTCCCCTAATACTTAGCACTGAAATGTATGGGCCTGTGGCCACCACACACCTAATATAAAAGTTAATAAATTTCTGATAATGTGATATTAATAATAGAAAAGTTATCCACATTACAGAAGTTACAATACATTTTATAATAATAACTTTAGTAATGTTCTTTGCAAGATGTGGTTTTTCTTGTTGGTTTCCCATCACCCTTATTCTGAGTGCATGTGTGTACTGTCATACTTTATGAGATATAAAGCATAAATAGGTCCAGTTTTTCTAGGAGTCATTTTGAATTAAAAACATGTCAACCCTATAAACCAGAAATTCAGCTTACAAGAATCGTTTCAAAGGAAATCAGAGAAGCACATTATTAAAATATTGACTATAGAGTAATTTGTAATAGTGGAAAATGGAAATAAGCTTCATGTCAGACTTCGAGAGAATGGTTAAATTATGGCGGTTAGAATAATATTCAGGCAGAAAATGTTTGAATACATTTTTCTTGAAGATTCTGACAGAACAATCCAAAGAACAATAGGATAATGTGTTACACAACAAGTTACTACAAAGACTATACAGCATGGATCTATTTGAATAAAATATGTATGCATAGGAAAAAATACAACTTTTGGTAAACCTCCACTTTTTTAAAGTTCACTTTATGCACTTTGCTTTTATGAAAGATCTGCATTAGTACCTGTCTCACTAACCAAAAGAAATCTGAAGAGGATTTCCATTTTTAAGAAAGAAGGTGAATAATGAAAAAAGCGTTTAGTATTTGTTTTGCTGCAAGCCCTTAAAATGGCAGCAAGCAGAGCACCCAGAGTAACACCGCCAAGCTCCTTCCTGAGGAACCACACTGAGCATTTCAGCATCAAGCTGCTAGAGCTTTGAACTGTCCGTGAGCATTTGTGCTTTATCTCCATTTATTCTGTGCATCTGTTGGCAAGATATGTCCCGGTGATTGCTTCTTTGCTTTATGCCATTTTGTCTTATGAAAGTTTTCATAGGAACACTCTACTTTCAGAAGTGAGGGAACCAGTGTCTTAAAAGTGATTATCTTTAGTGGTAAAATTAAACTCTATGCTAAGAAAAATAAAAAACTAAGCTGCATCACTATTAGAATAAAAAAGAGTTGTAAAAATTAAGTTTTAGTTATTTAATTTCATGTTTTAATATATTTACATGTATTCCATCCCAGTGTGAAAGAACACGAGGTAATGTTTCTGAAGGCAGAACTAAGGACAGAGAGGGAGCACTTCTTCCGACTTACAAAAAAGAAGGTAAAGACAGGTATTATTTTCTATTTATGGAGACAAGGGCTACCTTTTGTTTATAAAAGCAGAAAGTCTGTGCAGACTCTTTAAAGCTTTCTGTGAATGGAGTGGAGTTAGAAATGTCTGACTTACTGTCCACTATAACAGAAAAATGAAGACCCGTTAGAAAACTTCTGAGGCAAAGAGGGTAAGAAATCCTGGTGGCTTGAACAAAGCTGGTGGCAATGAAGATGAAGAGAAAGTGATGGTTTGAAAATATATTTTGAAGGTAGAGATGACAGGTCTTGGGACAGATTGGGTGGAATGTGAAAAAGAGAAAGGAATCGAAGATGATCCTGAACCCCAGGTTCGTGGCTGGATGATGGTGCCATTTAATAAAATAGGAAAGCCTATAGGGGAGGGGGGAAATTAAGAGAACTATTTTGGACTTGATAAATCTTAGGTTCTTTAAAAACATACAAGTGGATACATCAAATAGGATTTTTTGGGGGGCGGGGTTCTTTTTTTATTAAATGCATTGGGATGACATGGGCTAATAAAATTATATCGGTTCCAAGTGTACAATTCTATAATACATCATCTGTATATTGCATTGTGTGTTCACCACCCAGAGTCAGTTCTTCTTCCATCACCATATATGTGATTCCCTTTACCCTCTTCTACCCCTTCCCCACTCTCTTTACCCCTGGTAACCACTAAACTGTTGTCTGTGTCTACGAGTTTTCGCTTGTTCGTCTTGTACATTTGTTGCTTTCAGTTTTATATCCCACATATGAATGAAATCATATGGTTCTTGACTTTCTGTCTGACTTATTTCGCTTAGCATGAAAATCTCAAGATCCATCCAGCAACAATAATCAAAACAGCATGGTATTGGCAGAAGAACAGACACACAGACCAATGGAAGAGAGCTGAGAACACAGAAATAAACCCACATATATATGGGCAAATAATTTTTGACAAAGAAGCCATATGCATACAGTGGAGAAATGAAAGCCTCTTCAAGAATTGGTGCTGGGAAAAATAGGAAAGCCACATGGCAAAGAAAGAAACCAGACTGCTGTGTGTCACCATTTACAAAAATTAAGTCAAAATGGATCAAAGACCTAAACACAAGACCTGAAACAACAAATTGCATAGAAGAAAACATAGGTACTAAACTTATGGACCTTGGTCTTAGAGAGGATTTTATAAATTTGACCTCAATGTGAAGTAAAAGCAAAAATAAATCAATGGAATTATATCAAAATTAAAAGTTTCTTCATAGCAAAAAAAGCTGTCAGCAAAACAAAAGGGCAACCACTGAATGGGAGAAGATATTTGCAAACAACATCTCTGATAAGGCACTAACATCCAAAATATGTAAAGAATTCATACAACTCAACAACAGAAAAACCCAAACAATCCAATTGAAAAATGGGTGGAGGACCTGATCAAATAGGTTTTTGGACACAGGACTTTAGAATTCAGAGAAGATATTCTTACTAGAGTTGATATAAATTATGCTCATATTGCCACATTGGTGTTTTTTTCAGTTACAGTTGACATTCAATATTATTTTATATTGTTTCACTTGTACAGCATAGTGATTAAACATTTATGCAGTCTAATTTATGCAGTGACCTCCCCCCAATTAGTCTAGTACCCACTTGGCACTATACACAGTCGTTGCAACATTATTGACTATATTCTCTGTGCTGTACTATATCCCTGTGATTATTTGGTAGCTACCAATTTGGTCACATAGGTGTTTTTTTTTTTTTTTTTAAAATTATAAAATGGATTACATTAAGAGAAAAGTTAGAGAAAATTTAAGTTATATGCATCTTAAAGAACTTCATTAGCTAGAGATTAGTTGGAAAAGAAAAAGCTAGGAAAGGACATCGAAACAGATTGAAAACAAAGATGGGAGAAAAACTGTGATCATAGTTTCAAGGGAAGGAGGTGTCTCAAGAAGAACAAAGTGGACACATATGTTGAGCAATAGTAGGACAAGAAGGAGAATGGCAGAAGGGTGCTCACTGAGTATTCCAACAGAGATGTCATTGTGGGCCCTGGTTAAGTTAGTACTGGCAGCAGAAGCCAAGAGTGTATTGACAAGAACATGAAAAGTAAGAGAATGAAGACATTAGAAATACTCATATACCACTTTTTGACAAAATTGTCTTTGGAGGGAAGAGAAAATTAGGCAGAACTTGGACAGAACTTGATTAGAAATCAAGGGAAGTGATTTGTTAAGGAAAGGTTTTATTATTATTATTATTATTATTATTATTATTATTATTATTATTATTACTGGAATGATTCAGTGAAGAGAAATCAATATAAATTATACGAAGCAAGATGCTTCATATCACGAACTGTCAATAAAAATTTTCTGGAAGGTAGACAGCTTAAAAATGTTTCTAAAAGACCTCATTATACATCCAGTCGAGGTAGCTATGGATGAAACATTTTTTTTCTTTCATCTTTTCTTCATTACCACTCATATGATACATATATTTTTAACCATAATTTCTCATCTGGATTACTGCATTAGCCACTCACTGACTGTAGCATTGCCTCTCTGTTATCAGTAATCTTTCAAAAATCCCAAATACAGTTATGTCTCACCATTGTTTAAAGACTTCCTTAAGCTTTCTGGATAAAGGCCAAACCCCTTACTTTAGCCAAATCAGCCCCTACCTTCTAAACACCTCTTTCCACGTCTTTCATCATGCACCAGTTCCCCAAACTACAACGATGTACTGAGTATAGTCTGACTCTCTCCTTCGTACTTGTGCATATGCTTAGAATACACATTTGCTTAGAATGTTTTCTGCAATAATCCCAGGACTCAGATCGTCTCCATAAATACATACACCCTCACACATAAAACCCCCTTGTACATGTAGCTAACATCCAGTCATCTTTCAACTCTCACCTCAAATGTCACCTCTTCTGGTAAGCTTTTCTTATTCTATTTGCATCTTACAGATTCTGATTGCATAAAGTACATCTTACCAATCATAACACTAATTCTACTGTATCGTATCACTGGTTTTCTTTCCAGAATTGGAAGAAAATAGAAAGTCCTTGAAAGCAAGAACAAAGGGTTGTGAACCTTGTAGCCTCAAGACAGCATAATGCAATTGTTCTTAACATAAGATATAACAAAATAGCTGGAAGGAAACTGGAAAGAGTATGGGGGAGAAAAAAAGGATTTACAATTTATAGGCGTTCCCAACTGAACCTTAGTTCCAATATGCCAACCTCCGTGAAAAAGAGTGATCTGGGTGAACATCCATTCCTGGGAAGCAAAGGAAAAAATTACTTCATTGTTTTGTTTTTGGGTCTGAAATCATACCTAATTAAAAGGACACTTTGTTTTTCTTAACAGAGCATATACTAAGAATTGCAGATGTCAAATTTTGGCACATTTGCAATAAAATTGCCAAACAAAAATTTTAAATTCATTACTTGAACCAGATAGATGATTGGAGGAAAATAAAAAGTAACATTTAATGATAACCACATTTCCTTCAAAATAGGCTGCACATTTTTTTGAATAAAACTGTTATTCCTTATGGTTTGACTAATCCAAGTGAAATAATCATTGCAAGTTTTGACGTGGCATAGTTTTTGGTCTTACTATTAAAACTGAAAAAAAGAAGTTTAAAGTCTCTTTGCCCTTTTAAATAATATGGCAAAATAACAACAAAAATAGCCTTTGGTGCAGTCTTATATATACATTTTTAAAACGGATTAGGCCTTCAAAATAGGTGTTCTATTCTCTTCTCTTTCCCTACTGAAGATATCTATTATACCTTGTGTTGTCTTCAAGTGAATAACAGGTAACAAAACAATCTGCCTGCTGAAAACACACTCCGAATTTGTTTCTCACACTCAGATTGTCATTAAAGGGTAAGGGAAAAGAAAAAGTATATTATATTTTTTATTTTGATATCTTCTGGTTAGTTTATAAGTCCCAAACTTACAGAAATTGATTGTCATTTTTAGAATTTTTCATCATAATGATAAATGCTTTGCCAAGTAGTTGGTTTCTAAAAGGACATGCCATCTTGCTATAGAAAAATTTAGAATAAAACCACAGTAAAATACTTAGAAGTTTTAATGCCTCTCAGACAATATAGTTTTAGAGCTATAACTCTTAAAGTGAAGCCAATGATTTTTTATGTCTCCTGTCTTCTCACTTTGGAAATGCCTCAATGAATCCATCTCTGATCTCTGCATTCTTGAGGCCATCTCATTTATTTGTCTGTGTCGCTTCATAATATTTAATCCCTCTATCTCACCCACATCACTCACATACTCAGTTATCATCCTATTCCTAAACCAGGCTCATGACTAAATAGGAAAGGAATTGAGGGACCTAACTTTGGATTCTCTTCAAAACAGCTATGTCATCTTGGTCATATTCAAGACACAGAATTCTCAACTGCCACCACAATTAGATTACAATATTTCATAAACAGAAACAAATAAAGCTGCCTTCCAAGAATATAATTTGCACGCCAAGAAATACAGCAAATCTATGGAATTTCATCTTTTTTATTACTGGAAGGAATTAGGGAAATAAAAATTATTAAATTCATAAAATAATTTTCCTAAAACAATTTCCTCTAGTCATGTATGCATTTTGAAATATTTGTTTTAGATATGTGGTTTTCTTTTCTTTCTCCCTTTATATGCTTTATGTTTATTTTTCACAATTATTTTAATTATGGTCAGGGTCACTGGGGCAAACAAGATCTTCATTTGTATAATTTAGGCAAATGAAAAATTTTTGAAGCTAAATTATTATAATACCCTGATTTTTTAAAATATATCTTTTTTCTGATTAAAGTTGCACTAAATCTTTGTCTATGGCATTTAATGTAAGGCGTAAATTGATAATTGGAATGATTACATTAAAGTACAGATTAAATCAGTTTTATGTTTCATCGACACTAAAAGAGCAAGAAAAAGCAGAGGAAAATGCTGTAAGTAATGCTTTTATCTCCATTCTTGTGATAAGTTCTGTAAAGTGTTTTCAAACTATTTTCAAACTATTGCAGAGGCAATATCTAAACTCAAGTTTGGATCCCTTTTCAGTTCTCTAAAAAAATAACCATATTGCTTTTCAACATCCACAAAATTTCATGAACCACCATTAAAAAAAAAAAATCATTACATTCTAACATCTTCCCTTTGGGATTAAGACAACCTAATTTATCAATTTATGCCATCTGTACAGGCTTATATATTAGTTTCTTCCAAGTTTCAGAGGACATAGAATAGCCTACTCAAGCCAAACCCTGAGAAAATATAAATGACTATATCAAGAACCATAAGTGCTTTGGTAATACACAAATGAAAAACAAACAAAGAAAAAGTGAAAAATCTAGAAACTACATCAAGAAAGTCAGCATTGATTTGGGGAATACTCTGACTTTAACACAGTATAAACAGAACCTGATAAGAGTTTAGAATGCAAAGGTATATCATAAGTTACGTCAGTATAAAGAATGCATCTTTTCCATATTCCCTTTCTAAAGAAAAACAGATATTTTTGTAAAGGTCTGTGATTTGATAGTGAGTAACTACCAAAATTAAAAAGCCAGAATATTCTTTATGAATAGAAAGTAATCCACGGGTATGGGTTTAAGGGGAAAAGGCACTGGGCAGTGTTGGAGGAAGTTTAGAATAATCAAAGGGATAATGACAAAGAAAGTCGTCAATTCCTCAATACTGCTAAAATCTTAAAAACTTTCAGCACTATTTACTTATACTTTGACCTTCTACATATAGTTGTCAGATAATTTAATCCTACATGTAATTTAGGCATGCAGTAATTGTTTTGTATAGTCAATATTCACTTGTTTACCAATATATTTATTCTCTTATTGTTTTTTATTCCCTCCTGCTCTGTCAAGTTTTTAACTTCTTTATTTCTGCCTGAAAATAATTATTCCTTTTGATTTTTACTTTGGTTCAGGGTAGATGCTGACCTAGTCTCTGTCTTTCTCTGAAAATGTTTTCTTTCACCTTTATTTGAAAGATATCTTGGAAGGGTATGGAATTATAATTTTGTAATTATTTTCTTTCAGCAACTAAATATGTCATATTATCTTCTGATTTCCAGTATTTCTGTTGAGAAATTAATAATATTTGTTTCTTTGATAGTAATATACCTTTTTTTTTTTTTTTCCTTCTGACTGCTTTTAAGATTTTCTCATCTGTGGTTTTCAGCAATTTGATTACTCTATATCCTGGTGTGGCTTTTTATTTAGCCTGCTCTAGGTTCTCTGAGATTTTTGAATATGTGTGTTGATGTCTTTCATTGGATTGAAAAACTCCTTGGCTGTTAACTCTGTCTTATTCTTTCACTCTTTTTCTGGGAATTCAATGAAATATATATTACATTATTCTAGCATGTTGGACACTTTTGCTCTGTCCAGTGGTTTCCATGCTCTTTATTCTCTGTGCTTCAAGTCAGATATGTTCTATTGGTCTCTTTTTCACTTTATTAGTCTTGTCTTCTAATACATCTAATCTGCTGATAAACTCATCTATTGGGTTGTTAATTTTAGATGTCACTTTTTTTTTCCATTGTAGAATATCAATTTGAATAACTCTTTAGAAAATTTTCTGATACTATTTTTATACTTTCATTTATTTTGTCCAACTTTTTCTTTATATTCTTAAACATAGTAATCATAGTTATTTCAAAATCATCTACTGCTAACTACAACCTCTGGATTAACTGTGACTTTATGATTACTTATTTTTTATTTTGATTTTTATCATTTTTTTAACTTTGTGATTGTTATAAATGTTTGACTGCAGGCTAAATAAACACTGTGTACAAAAGAATGTGAGGCTCCAGATGATGTTATCTTCCACCAGAATGTTTCCCTTTTTCTTTGTTATACAAATAATCTGAGTTGCTGACCATATCAATTAAATATGAGAATAAACTAATTCTGTATTTCCTTAAAGATTTATCTACTTCTGGGTCAACTCTGTTGTTCTGGCATATATAATCTTGGCTTTAGATTGAGAACCTGGTAGGTATCTATGTGACAAGTCTTGAAATTCTGCAGGAGAAAGAGCTTTGAATTTTAAAAATTTCCAGCCCATCTCTCTAAAATCTCGCCAATAAGGCTTCAAAAATCTGTCAAATGTCTTAAAGTGGAGATTGACAAGGAAATTCAGGCTGGCCTCTTCCCTTTTGTAAGAGTGGCTTCTTAAACTATGTAAAACTGTCAGAGATTTCATTCTGCCTTTTTAGGAGAATGAGCCTTTTAGGGGGCTCATTCTCAACTCTCTAGCCTTCTAGATAGCCCCAAAGTCAGTAAATGGCTGCTTATAATCGGTCTCAATTATAACTGTAGCTTAGCATGACCACTAAAATTGTTACTTTAGCTTACTGCCCAAGCTTTCTGTCAAGATCAAGCCCAATCATTAGCTTTCCCATAGGATCAAGGAATGTCCCCAGGGTTGGGGAAACGTTCTTCACTCCCTGAAATATTATTTCATCTAGTACTCATTCCTTCTAAAGCTCTCTATGGAATGTGATTTATGTAATCTATTCTGCTTTTTCTCATTTTAATGGAAATATTTGTCTCCAATTAACTGCTTCTCACCCGGAAGTAAAAATTTTCTCTACCTGTTTTTTAAGCTTAAAAATTTTGTGGAGCTTGACTCTGTGGTTTGTATTACCAAAACAAGCTAATAAAAAGTTGTGATTTAATTTAATGTTCTGAATATTGAATTACATTTTATCAAATATGACACACCAGCATTCAAAATTCTTACATGTTCCCCTTATAAGGAAGATCCCACACCCTCTGCTGTTGGTAATCACTTTCCAATTTAGAACACATATTTATACTATGAACAGTCCATTGCTATTGTAATTTTTTTCATCAGCTCATAAGAGCCAGAAGGAGGGACAAAAATGGTTTAATGTTTAATTTTAGGACTCAACATAGAATGAAGAAGAGAAAATTAGTAGGTTGAGAGTTGAAAGTGCTAGAAAACAAAGTTAAATGCTCTATGGAGTTGATATAAAACTAAAAGCTGCATAAGAAACTAGATAAAAAGGAGGTCCCAATGAAGTAAAAAACTAAGCTTCACAAGAGTAACTGAGGGAGGGAGCAAGGATGAACAATTTGGTATAAATTTGGAGAGCATATATGAAATATAATCTAAAAAGTAATTTTTCAGAAATAGTTAAGTTGACACAATTGACTAGAACCTAGAAAAGATAAAATCATGAAGTTGAGAGAGTGCATTTGTTAAAAATAGAGTCTCGACTATTTGGTACTTATATAGGAATCTGGTGTCTGGTTCCCCAGGGCTCATGGCCTCACACACTCCCAGAATGAGAACGGGGACTCAGAGAGGTAAATTGAAGCACTGTACAGTTTTATTGCAAAAGTGAAAAGCGCAAGAGTACAGCTCCCCCGAGAGAAGGGGATCCGAAGAGAATGTCCCGAAGGCTAAGCTGAGCCAGAGACTATATGTCCTTGGATCCCTAATCTTTAAATTGTTTACCAGGAGCCAGTTGGGCTCCCCTCTCTCCCCATCCTGTGCCTGGGCTGGTATCTTGGCTGACTCCGAGTCTGATGTGGTAGCCCCTCCCGTCTAATTCCTTTTCTACATTTTTTTTTTCTGTTAGTTACTGTTTCTTTGGCCTTGAAGCCCTCTGCTGCACATCCCTGGCTGCCCACGATTTTCTCATCTCATTCTGAGACTGTCTGGGCCTTGATACCCTCCCCGCGATCCCATCCTTAACTGCCTATGACTTTCCTATCTCAGTACCAAGTGCTCAAAATTAGTATTATGTTAAAATTCAAATACATATCTTTTCTTACTGTATTTCACTTTAATTACCTTTTAAATTTTAATCTTTAGGTTAGGTAATTTATATTTTATTGACCATTCTTTGGGTTATACATAAATAATGCAGAAATAGTAAACATAAGTTTTGCTGAAAGTAAGATTGATTGTTTAAAACAGGGACTCTTACTAAGCAGAATACCAAGCATCAAAAAACAATACCAAAGTTTTCACCTTGGAAAAATCCAGAATAAAGCCTGTAAGACATGGAAATACTGACCAATTCTTTATGCAACACAGTATATGGGAGAAGATTATAAACCTATTCGATAATTGATTTATTATCCTTTGATATAGGCTCTGACATCAGGTGGAACAAAACAAAAACATATTGTAAGTTCAAAACAGCTTCATTAATTGAATCCATTGCCTGCCTGTCTATACATTTAATTCTATCAACCCCACTACACAAGTGATTGCTAAGACATGAATTAACATTTATTTGGGAAAACATTAGGGAAGAAACCAATAAAATAATTTATGAAAGACGTGTGGCCCTGAGTGGCAGTGTGGTAAAACTGAAAGAAGACAACTTCATTGGGAATCAAGAGTTTCAGGTTTGGTTTTGTTCTTAGGGTCCTAAGGTATATAGCACAGAGTATTCTAGGTTTTTTTTTCAAAATATGTTTTTGTAAAGGTAGTCAATATACAGGGCATAAAATACAAAGTACAGAGATGACCATATTTTAAAATAGTAATCTTCCTTCCTATCCCAAACCATTCTTTCCAATTTTCTGTATTGTCTTCAAAAAATGTATGATGAGACGCTATCTGTCGTCTGTTAATATCATCTACCTATCATCTTTCTATTCATCTATACATCAAAGGTAGCATATTAAACCTATTCCTTGTGCCAGTCATTTTTTTTTGAAAGAGTAATATATTTTGAAGATCTTCCATATTGACATATATATATAGGGCTACTTCATTCTTTTTAAAGCCTCCTAAATTCTGTAGAAGATTTTTTCTTTGATACAAGCTAGCTTCATAATTTGTCAGATAAGTTTTTTTAAAGAAGGGGGTAAAAAGATAAACTTATTTAGCTATTGGTCAACATCATAAATCATTCCTTTCATGTTTACCATACATAATAATTTAATACATTTTCAAAACTCATAATTTACTTTAGTTGTACTTTATTAATTCAAAGTTTGAGAATTATGATTTTGAATAATGTCTGGTTGTCTTCCAGTTTTGAAAATACTCTGCTCTTAGAAGAATTGGGAGAAATCTGGCAAAGAAATTACTAGATTAAAACTGACATCAATCCAGAAGGCCAGCTCCCCAGCTAAGAAGCTGTGGTAAAGTTCACATCCATTAACTCTGAGAACCTTTACAAGTATCATTTAACATGTGTGCATAGTCTCATGGGGATATGGTTTCTGACTTGACCGGCTTGGGATGCTGACAACTACAGATTCTTTAAAAAAAGAGCTTCCAAACTAAACTAAAATCCTTCCAGGCTAGTCATCTACTTAGACAAAAATGGCTAAATCTCCAGTAACTGTGTAGAAACAGGAAAAGGCATCATATAAGGAACAATTGAGTTGCATTCTATTAGATTCTGTGAATGACATGATCAACCTAAAATTGTGCAAAATACATATTAATTAACTAAAAATATAAAAAAGAAAATCATAAGAAAAGTCAGTTAATGGCCTTTCTCATCCAGTCAAAGAAGTATAAAATGATAATTACTAGTATTTGCACAATGTATTTTAGGTTTACAAAGTACAGTCACGAACACGGATTCAATTAAACATTTGGAAGTTTGTGTATTCCACATGTATGACTATAACCACAATAGAATTCAGCGATTTGCACATTAACATACTACCATATGTTCACACAGGCTTCTACTCAAGGCTGACATTAATACCTTTAAGAAAATTATTATAAGGTAGTGAATGAAAAGGGTGGAGGGCAGCTGGTTCTTCCTGAGGTTTTGGTAATGTCTATTTCTTGATTTGGGGCCTGGGTACACTGGTGTACTCAATTTGTGAAAAGTCACCAATCTGTAAACTTATAATTTGCATACGTTTGTGTATCTCTTTTATTCTTCAATTAAAAAGTTTAATATGGTAGAAAAACTACAGAGTAATACATCCTCCAAATATTAGAAGAAAAACATTTTGAAACATCAACCATAAATTTATCCAACTCTCCAAAAATAACACATTTTTTATTCTACATATTTTCTATTTTTTAAATTCATATGTTATATAGGTATTTTATCATTATTAATCATAATGTGGTACTTCTTTATAATTTTTTTCCATTTTATGACATGTTGTAAGCAAACATCTTTTCCTGATGATAACAGTATCCCTAAAATAGCATTTTCATTAATTTCTCTATATGGTGACACCATCATTTAATTTTGATTGTTTTGGTTATTTTGGGTTATTTTCTTCCTCACAAAATACTGAAATATATCACAAGTGAATTGCACCTTTAACTGTTCTGTTAGTGTTGTTGTGTCCCTCTCAGAAAGTCTATTTTGGTCTCCATTTTTATTCTAATCAATTCTTGTCGAAATTTTGCCAGCTATTAACAATAGCCAGCAATATCTGAATGTATTATGAAACCACCATGGATTATTTATGCTCTAAAAAGGATTTTATCGTAGAGAAGTCCTTGGTGTCCTAAAAGATTAGAATAATAATGGTAGGCAAATAGATGCTACTATACATACCTCGGGACAATGGAATTGGCCTAGACCATTGCTGGTCCCTCAATGCAAGGGCTGGCTTTGTTCTTATTTAAGGTAAATTGTGAATCTCTCCCAAGTAGACTGTGAAATCTTTCATGAGAGTAAACATGATGTATTAATTTCCTTTGTATCCTTAATTCCTAAAACAGAACATGGTAGGTAGCAGATGCTCAATAAATTTTAGAATAATGAATAATGAATTCAAAGGTGAGTACATGCATTAATGGACTAACAAGTAAATAACTTCCTGTCTTCAAAATACCTTTGGTCCCTTCTTGCTTATATCCGATAGTAAGGTAAAGACAATAACTTTTTCTCTCTAATTGAGCTTTTGCATGGATTCAATTCAAACTCAGTATGCCAAATATACTGAAATCCTTTATTTTACTATTTTGGGAAGTAGTAGTTTACACAGGTTACCACTACCATTTCCCTTAAAAATTTAAGCTGCCAGCTTTCCATTTCTTATTCTGTCTATATTTTCTGCTTTACCCCAAGCCGGTTTTCAATTAATCTCACCTTGAAGGCAGAGAGCACCATCTTTACAGTAATCTTTATTTACTACTCCCCAGTGCCTAGCACAGGAGTTTACAAATTATAGCTCTTTATTAAGTATGTGTGATATGTACCTGCCAAAAACATCTGATATACTCAATACTACTTGGATATACCTGAGGAACTCTCATCAAATTAAAACATAAAGTACCAAATCAGTCCGTCCACAGATTTAGGTTT
Source organism: Rhinolophus ferrumequinum (assembly GCF_004115265.2). NCBI lineage: Eukaryota > Metazoa > Chordata > Mammalia > Chiroptera > Rhinolophidae > Rhinolophus > Rhinolophus ferrumequinum. The sequence continues at coordinate 92,240,057 of NC_046287.1, forward strand.
GTGTCTAATATGACAAAGAAACTTTATCACACTGATTTCTATATCCAGACTATATGTTATAAGTGATTCAAAACAGGGAGAAAAAGTTGCCTCTGCTCTCAAGTGTGATCTAACTGGGAAAAGGAAGACACATGGATGTGATTTTCCTGCTTTGTGCATGTTAAGAAAGATCAAAACAACATACAAATACTGATTATATACTGCTAAGATGACATAATGAAGAAATGTCTGTGAAATTTGGAGGTGATTGAAGAAACTTTGGAGAAAGTTAACTTTGAAGATGATATCTATACTATGGGGTAGAAAATGATAATTAGAATTGTAGTTGTAATTATAATTACATTACTGAATGTAGAAATGATCATTCATACCACATTTCTTTTCATTAGCCATAGATATGACTCATGGTTTCCATATAGACTAGTAAATATTATAGTATTGTGCTAAGTGGAGTAATTCTGACAGAGAAAGACAAATGTCATATGATTTCATTTATATGTAGAATCTAGAGAACAAGGTAAACAAACAAAATATAAACAAGCTCGTAGATACAGAGGGCATTTGGATTGTTGCTGGATAGGAAGGGGGTGGGGGTTGGTAGATGGTTGAAAGGGGGAGGGGATTAAGAAGTACAAATTGCTAGTTACAAAATAGTCTTGAGGATGTAGAAGAAAGAAAGCACTAGAAATATAGTCAGTAGTTTTTTGAGGAACCTCCAACACTCTCTTCCTTAAGGGTTGCACCAATCTGCATTCCCACCAACAGTGTATGAGGGTTCCTCTTTCTCCACAGCCTCTCCAACACTGTTATTAAAAATAGAATTACCATATGACCCAGCAATCCTTTTCCTGAGTATCTACCCAAAAAATCTGAAAACATGTATCCCTAAAAATATGTGTGCTCCAATGTTCACTGCAGCTTTATTTACAGTTGCCAAGACATGGAAACAACCAAAGTGATCTTTGATAGATGATTGGATAAAAAAGATCAGATATATATACACAATGGAATACTATTCTGCCATAAGAAAGATGAAACAGTGCCATTTGTGACAACATGGATGGATCTTGAGATTATTATGCTAAGCGAAATAAGTCAGACAGAAAAAGTCAAGAACCATATGATTTCACTGATATGTAGGATATAAAAATGGAAATTAACAAAGGAACAAGACAAACAAACAGAGCAACAAAAACTGATAGACATAGACAATAGTTTAGTGGTTACCAGAGGGTAAGGAGACAGGGGGTGATAGATGAGTGTAAACGGGATTAAATTTATGGTGATGGAAGAAAAACTGACCCTGGGTGGTAAACACACATGTGAAATATAAATGATGTATTATAGAAATGTACACTTGAAACCTATGTAACTTTAGTAACCATTGTCACCCCAATAAACTTTAATTAAAAAACAAAGAAATATATTCAGTAGTACTATAATAACTATGTATGCTATCAGATGGGTACTGGATTTATCAGGGTGATTACTTTGTAAGTTATATAAATGTCTAATCACTGTGGTCTATACCTGAAATTAATGTAACATTGTATGTCAACTGTACGTAAAAAATATTTTTAAAAATTAAAAAAAAAGTTTTAAGTAAATATATAGAAGAAATTACTAACTTGAGTTGTTCAGAAAAATTTCACAGTATTTTTTGTGGATAGTCACTGATCTTTCTCTATAGACCACAATGAATTGTGGTTGATTGACAATTAACAAGCAGAGCCTATGCTCAGCTGATTTCCTTGACCATAATGGTCACTGTAAGGGGAAATATTCCCTTCCACTCACCTTGTCTCTCCTCAGTCTTTCAGTGACTTGGAAGTTTTGGGAAAGAAGCTTTTATCTCTATTTCCACCACTTATTACTTTCCACAAAAGAAGTGTGACATCAGATTGGAAAATGAACTCCATTAGTGTTCAGCAAAGCCCCTTGGTTCTATAGAAAATTTGCCATGTCTTATTCACCCACTCTCCCCTGCATTTGATTTGCTCACATTTGCAGGGCTTCCCCACCCTGGAGAGGCACTAAAAACTCTCCAGCCACTGTACTGCCTGTGGCAGGATGGGTCATAATATGTAGCCCATTTTCACTACTGGCCCAAGCTGCATTCCCCATTAAATCTTACCACTGTTAAAGCTGACTTTTTTTTTTTTATCCCAATCTGAATTCATGTCTATTTCTCAATTTATTTGGAACCTGAAAAGCAGGGTATGATTAATTAGCTTCCTCCAATGCCAATGCTTTCAACACAACAATAACAAACAAATACAGCCTAAGTATGCTGTCATAGGGTAATTTTCCTAAACTGATTTTGAAACATTCAACTTTTAATTTTTCTTTAAAAAAATCTATAATTCCCCTAAACTTTCTTTACAAACAAAATAATTTTTATTCATCCCATTAAAAAATACATATACATCCTATTGTTTAATAGGCATTTTCTGTAGATCAACAAGATCATTGTGCTTGTTTGAAAACATTTAAATAAGAACAAGTTTGCAAGGAATGTACAAACCTGTTGCACAGAAATACTAAAAAGAATAAACGTTTTCTACAGAGGTAATCTGTCCTACAATTCTCTACCTGCCATGTTATTTGAAAGACTAAAAAGCATGTACTTTAAGGAAGTAGTATTGGAATATTCTGTTTTGCCATAAACTCATGTAAACATGTTCTCTATAATTCTCCTGAAATGTACCCACCAAGGTTACAACCATTTCATGTATGTATAGTGAGCAATGATGAAGGACTCTGTGAAGGACGAGCCTATTTCCCTTCATCCTCCCTTATCTGCCGTCCCCTTCAAGGAATCATCAGCTGTTCCTTCCTCTGATTGTTCCTTGTTTATATTTATCTAATGCATTTATGATATTGTGTGTATTGGTATTATAGCTGTTTTTCTCGTTAAATCATGACGTTTTTTCTTTAGAGTACTCTTCATGTGTCATAGATAAACACTATATTGTAATAGTTAACCACTTAGATTCACTTTATTTGTCCTTCAGTTCTAAATGATAGCTTTGCTGGGTAGATCAATCCTTGTTCTAGGTTCTTGCTTTTCATCACTTTAGTTTGGACTCCAACTCATCCGCTTATCATCTGAGTGACTCTGAGTAAGTTACTTAGCATTTCTGTGCCTCAACTTCCTCATCTATAAAATGGAGATCATTTATAAACTCCACAGAACTGTTGTGAAGACTCAATAAAATACTATACGTAAAGCACCTAGAAATGTGCTGACATTGAGTAAAAATTATGTAATTGTTGATTTATTATTTGGATTTTTATCACCAGCTGCTAACTTAATTGCTTACGTATTTTTGACGCCAAATAAATGGTTGTTAGGTGAATGTACAATTTTAAAATAAAAACATTGACATTGTTTTTCTGCCAGTCATAAAGATAATCAGGAAAATTATGACTGAGGAGCTATATGCTGAACAGATTTCCAGAACTAACACAGGGCAAGGGCAAGGGGCCATTTGGACTCCAACTAACCAGAGTGGAGATTGTCTCACTGATCATTCAGACTACTCTGTACAAATACCAAAAGTGTTGCACCATAGTTGTAGGGTTGGATTCTGACTAGAATAAGGCTATTATAGATCTGTCTTCTAAAAGCTTAAAATCAGGACTCAGAAAGATAAAACTGAGCTGTGAAACTTTACTGTCTGCTAGATCAAAGTCCAACATTCTTCAAGACAAGAATCCAGATACTGAAATATATAACAGTTACAATATAAAGCACTGGATCAAAACTGCTAGGTATACTAAGAAACAGAAAAAGGCAACTTGTCATCAGGAAAATAATAAGTCAATAGAACTAGGCCCAAAAGTGAAAGTATACTTGAGAATTTAAAAGAAAATATAAATATTATGAGGATAAACATGGAAGATATTTTAAAAGGAAAGAATGAAAAACAAATATACATAATAGAGAATTCCTGAATGGAATAAACAGAAGATTAGACAATGCAGAACAAAAAAAAGTCAGTGAATTTGAAGCTATAACAATAGAAACTAACAGAACTGAATCAAGGAGAGAAAAAAATGGACAGGCCCTCAGTGACCAGTTGGAAAATATCAAGTGTTTAAAGATACATGTAACTGTCATCTCAAAAGATTTGTGAATGTTTGTCAGTGCAGGAGGAAGAGGACAAAAATATTAGAATAAGTAATAATATTATGTTGGTGTAAACATAATTGCGGTTTTTGCAATTATTAACCTAACAGCAGCAATTTTCTAAATATTTTGAAAATGATAAAGCCACAGATTCAAAAAGTTCAATGAACCACAAGCAGAATACTTAAAATAATTCATACCAGGACATGTCACAATCATATTGCTTGAAACCAGTAGTAATGATAAAATCGTAAAATCACTCTGAAGAATAAAATTCACACTATTTCAAAGAGACAGTGATTAGAATTAAGAATACTACAGAATTTTTATTAGAAATTATGTAAGACAGAAGAAAACAAACCTGAAAACTAGAATTGTAAAGCCAGAAAAAATAATCTTCAAAAATAAGGAGGACATAGAGACTTTGTCAAACTAATGAAAGCTGGGATAATTGTTGCCAGAACACTTACACTACAATAAACTGTAAAAGCAGTTCTACAGGCAAAAGGAAAATGACTCCTGACAGAAACTTGGATTTAGATAAAGAAAATAAATGTGCTGAAATGATAATAAATTCATAAATGTAATAGACTCACAGTAAGTCCTCACTTGACATCATGGATTGTTTCTAGAACACTGTGACTTTAAGCGAAATAATGTACAAGAAAACTCATTTTACCTAGGCTAATTGATATAAACAGAGTTAAGTTCCTACAGTATATTTCTGGTCACAAAATCATCACCAAACTTCTAAATAAAGACCTGTTAACTGAAGGTTGTTGCTACCAATTCAATACAGACAGGAGTCCTTCATTCAGGGTGCAGTGAAGGGGGACACTTTATTCCATGCAAATAGCTCAATTGTGGCACAGTTCAGCTGTGGCACAGCATGGCTGTGAGACAGCTCCATAGTGCTACAGCTGAGTCATGACACACCATGGCAGTGGAACAGCACAGCTGTGGGGCAGGCCTGGGTGAAGTGGGCCCCAGTGTTGCAGCTCTGCTCTTCACTGGCAAGACAACTCTGTTCGCCTCTGGTCCAGTCCACTGAGACAGTCTGGTCTTGTGAGACAGTTTTGGTGTTACAGCTCCAGATGGGGAAATGCAGTCATTGGTGGAAACTGAAAGTGATCCCTGAGCCAGAGGGGTGCTCCACTTACATAGAAAGAAGTCCCCACCTCTGGTCCCTAATTGGTTTGCCTTCCTGCAAATGACTACTCCAAATCCTCACAGTTTGATTAATCCTAAAAGCACTATTCTGATTAGTCAAAATGGAGCTACTCTGAATGGTTGGTGAATCTGCTGCAGAGCTCCAATTGGACAGGGGAAGTCTCAGTCTTATTGGCTGAAATAGGATTCCAGGAATTCCTTTATAAGGACTGGCTCAGGTGGGAGGAACATAGGGCAGTCAGGCAGTTTAGTGTAGGCTTCTTCTGAAGCCTGGCTTTCATGAGAGGCCTCTGTTTATCAATGGCTGCTAGGTTCTGTTTATAAATTTGAGCCTAATCAGCCACCAGGAGCTGTTCTCAACACATACATTTATTCAGAGGGTCCAGAGTCCCCAACTACTTCTAATATTAAACATTGAAATAAATGTGAGCTATACATACATTTTAGAAAGATTGATAACAACAGAGAAGATAATGATTTTCCAACCTGTTTATTCCATTTCAGATTGGCCAAAAGCCTCTCCCGAAAACCCAGGATGGGACCCTAGGCAGGATGTCCTTCCATTGCAGGACACGCACACACCCACACCCACAGTCACTCAAAGTGGGACGACATAGACATGCCAGTTCACCTAATATGCGCATCTTTGGGATATGGGAGTAAACCAGAGGAACCAGAGAAAACCCATTTGAACATGGGGGGAATGTGCAAAACCCACACAGACGATGGCCCTAACTAGGAATCATTTTTGTTTCTCATCAATATTGTATAAAACAAAGTTGAACAAAACGACATTATTCAAGGGCCTGCTGTATTTTTGCACTTTTTAAATTCTTTAAAATGTGATTGATGGCTTAAAGAAAAACAAAAACATTGTATTGTGTTAGGTTACTAGGTTAAAACACAGGGATACAATCAGTTACAACATGCACATACTAATAATTAGAAAGCTGAAGGAGCTATACAAAGTACAGAAGATAGTAGAATAAAAATATTACCAAGGATAAAGGGGATATGTCATAAAGATATAAAATCATCAAGAAGATCAAACTTAAGTGCTTATTCAATCATAACACCAATATAAACAACTGGTTTTTGACAAAAGTGCAAAGTCAATTCAATAGAAAAAGGATAATCTTTTCAACACATAAGACTGGAACCATTGCTAGAAGAAAACACAAAAGAAAATTACTATAGATATATACATAAATTTATATTATATTTTATATATATGTATCACAAAAATATGATATATTAAAGAAAAACAGTAAATTGGAATATCAAAATTAAAATCGTCTTACCTTTGAAGAGATTAAAAAGAAAAACCACACACTTCCAAGAAATGTCCGCAAAATACATTTATAACAAAGCACCTGCAGTTAAAATATATAAAGCAGTCTTAAACCTCAATAAGAAAATAAGCAATCTAGTAAACAAATAGACAAAAGATTTAACAAACACTTCATTAAAGAAGATATATAAACAGCCAATAAGCACATGAAAAGATGTGTAATAACCTCATCAGTCACCAGGAAAATGCAAATTAAAATGACTACTCACTATTAAATGACCAATATTCAAAAGGTTGACAACAACAAATGTATGAATACGAAGCAACTGAAACTCCTGTATATTGCAAGTAGGAATGTAAAATAGTACAATGACTTTGGAAAATTGGCAATTTCTTAAGAAATTCAATATACACCTACCATAAAATTCAGTCATTTCATTCTTAGGTATTTAACTACAAGGAATGAAAACTTAGGTCCACACAAAGATATGTACATACATATTCATAGCAACTTGATTTGTAATATTCAAAAACAACCTAATAATATCCACCAACAAATTAGTGGATAAACAAAATGTGGTATAACCATAAAATGGAACACTACTTAGTAATCAAAGGAACAGACTTTGCAGTATAAATAAATCTCAAATATTAGGATGAGTGAAATAAGCTATATAGTTTTTAAAAGAGTGTATTGTCTAATTCTATTTGTTAAAAATGCAAAATAATTTATAGTGATAAAAAGAAGATTAGTGGTTGCCAGTGAGTTGAGGTGGGGTCGGGTGGGGGGTGATGAACAAATTGGGTTACAGGAAATTTTGCAGATTCTTAAATATTATCTTGATTTTGAGTATATCTGTTATCTTGGTATGAGTTTATGCAATTGTCAAAAATCATGAAATTTCATGCTCAAATGTCTAAGTATACGACAGTATAGGTGGGAAAGAAGACAAATGTAAAAGACTACTGAACAATATAAGAGATCTCATAATTCAATGCTAAAATAGGCATTAGGTACATCAGCTAGAATAGGCAAGAATGAGAAAGCAATTTTGGCTATAATTGTCCAGATAGGTTACATAAAAGATGCCCTCAGAAAAGAGAAGATATTACACGTGAGGAAAAAACAAAACTTAAACTACAGGGGCAAATGATATGGCCTATGGAAAGTTTGTGTGAAGAGTTTTAAGTTCAGGTTTTGTTCAATAATAAATAAAGTTTGGTATCTTTGGCATTTTACCCTGCTTTTATTAAAAAAACAACAACAACAACAACAACAACAACAAAACATACCCACAAATCATTCTAAATCCAAGCTCCAGTGCAAATTGATTTACACCTCTGTGAAAGAAGTGAAACATCAGAGGTATGAAATGCTCTAATATCTCTGTGACCAGTGTTTTTACACCCATGTGCACTGACATAAGTGTCCAAAAGGGGAAAACAACGTAAATCAGAGAGTAATTTGGTGAGGGCCATGATTATAACTTGTATTTAACAGCATAATTTGATCAAATAGGGAATGCCTTTTAGGGTTTTTTTTTATTTATTTAGGTATAATTGAGATATAAAATTATATTTGTTTATATAAGATTATATTGGTTTCAGGTATACAACATAATGATTCAATATATGTATATATTGTGAAATGATCACCACAATAAGTCTAGTTAACATCTGTCACCCTAAATACAAGGTGTGATCACAAAATACAGTGAATGTTTAAATAAAAATATTATTACAGTAAAAGACATTGCCATCAATCACCCTCAACATACTCCCCTTTGCTTTGAACACACTTATCCCATCATTCTTGCCACTTTCTGAAGCAGTTTTGGAAGTCCTCTCTCGCAAGTGTCTCTAGTTGTGCTGTCGTGGCTAGCCTGATGTCCTGAATTGATTCAAAATGTTTATCTTTCACGGTCATTTTGACTTTGGGGAAGAGCCAGAAGTCACACAGTGCCAGATCTGGTGAATAAGGTGGATGAGGACACACCATAATGTTTTCATTTGACAGAAATTGCCATACCAGAAGCAATGTGTGACACGGGGCATTGTCATGATGGAAGATGAAACCGTTTTTCCATTTAATGTTAATGCATTGTTTGTGATCCATGATTTATGGCACACTTTAAAACACACCTTCTCTCAACTGTAGCTCACACCCAACTGACTGCACAGAACAAGGTGAAACTTGTCACACACTGTTACTAAGATTCGACATGTCGCTTCCGTATTGCAGATCCCTGCCTTTCCATTAGATGGCACTTGGTAGCAGCATTCAGTATGTTTTGATCATACCTCATAGTCACAATATTTTTCTTGTGATGAGAACTTTTAAGATTTACTCTTAGCAATTTTCAAACATTATAGTCACTATGCTGTACATTACATACTATAACTTATTTATTTTATGACTGTAAGTTTGTATCTTTTGACCCCCTGCATCCATTTCACCCCCATGCTCTGCCTCTGGCAACCACCAATCTGAGTTTTGTTTTGATTTTTAGATTCCTAATATAAGTGAGACAAATAAGATAATCTTTGTCTTTCTCTGACTTATTTCACAAAGAATAATGCCCTAAAAAAATCCATCCTTGTTGTCACAAATGGCAAGATTTTCTTCTTTTTCATGGTTGAATAATATTCCATTGTGTATATATACCACATTTTCTTTATCCATTCATCCATCAGTGGCACACTTTGAAACACACCTTCTTTTTGAAGAAACCCACCTTCTTCTTTGAAACACGTTGTTTCCATGTGTTGGCTATTGCAAATAATGCAATGAATAGTGGGGTGCAGACACCTGTTAAAGATAGTGGGGTTTTTTCCTTTGGATAAATACCCAGAAGTGGAATTACTTGATCATATGATTGAGTTGTGGAATAAAAGTTGTGTTCAAAAAAATGGTTTTTAAAGCCTCATGGACATTAAAACCTGATTCCTGTTTAAATTCTTTATACCATATGTCTGTTTCTCAGTTTCTCCTATACTGATCATCTTCTATGGGCTGAGTTTCTTCATTTTTGATTTGAGATAACGCCATCTATCTCAGGACTGCCATAAGCACTAAATCCCTGTACATAAAGTACTAAACATATTCTCTGATATATACTAGGCTTTCGGAAATATTAGCTTAGCACTTTTTTGATCCAAGATGAAATAAGAGTACTATAGTGTAGAAGAGATGAATAATATAGTAAAGAAACTGGAAACAGACATCAGTTATGAGGTAATGCCATCATCTTCTTCAACTTTAATGTAGCCAATAACTCATTCACTTCTCTGGAAATCAGCTGCATCATTTCATCGCTACTACGTTTTTTTTCCCAGATTCCTAATAATCCACATTATAAAGACAATATCTTAGCAAATTTTCTGACCCTATATTCTTTCTCTCTAATGTATTCTACATACTATTGACATATTTGTTTTTTAAACAACATCATACCTGCCAGGCCTACATACAAGCTTTACCAGATCTTTGTCTTTTAATACTCCAAAGTCAAAATAAAAAACTAGAATTTAAAAACAATCAAAGTGGCAGTTTAGGTCCAAGAAGGTGGCATGTAATTCTCTTAAATTCAGCTCCTCCCACAGACACACCGAATACACAATACCAATTAGCTGAATGACTCCTACACGTCAAATGAATAAGAAAATACCCACATCACTCACACTGAAATGGATAAGAAAGGCTGAGTCACACTCCTGCCATAAACCCCACCCCTGGCAAAGCACCATACAATTGCAAAGGATCTCTGAACTCCCATCTTCTCCCAGAGGAGCAAAGGGTTTGGACCTCATAGTTAGCACTCCAACTTTTAAGACTCCCAACTGAGGAATAACCCCCCAAAAAACTAGCTCTGAAAGCCAGTGGGGTTTGAGTCCACAAGACAAACAGTACCATAGCAAACAAATAAATAGTTCTTAATGGGTTTGATGTGGCGATCCTCCCAGGGTTTAGCACAAAGAAAGCAGGCAAAACAAAACAAAATAAACAAACAATTTCTCAGTCTTTCCCTGAGAGGCCTGTTTGCATACTTTAAAAGCTACTGCCTGAGGATAATCTAGGGTCTGACCACCATCCTCACCAGAGATTGGAGAGGCCAGCACATACCACCTCCACCTTCTCATTCGAGCCCACACCAAAGAGTGAATATCTCTCTGGAAGGAGCTTGTACCCACCTCTGGCACCCCAGCTTTTGCAACTACTACCCAAGAGACTGTTCCCTAGATCACCTCGCTCTGATTGCCAACAGGGTTTGCTAATCCCACAGGACTAAAACAAACAAACAATAAAATTAAAAAAAAAAAAAATCTTAACCTGCTATCCCCCAGGGCTCACTACAGAGGGAACAGACAGAAACACCCATCTACCAGTCTTTCCCTGAAAAAGATCTTTTTAAAAGCTGCTGCCTGAGGGCCAGGCTTCTAATATAACACACATGTCAGGGCTGACTATGATCTTCCTGGGATACTGGGGAAACCTATGGACACTTCCCTGCCATCTCCCTCTAGCCTGCTCCAAGTTGCCAGTATCTCCCTGGAAAGAGCTTGTACACAGATCTGATGCCCCAGCTTTGTGGCTACCAGGCAGTGAATGGTTCCTGCGTCTCTGGCTAAAATAGCCAAAGGTGATTATATTCACAAGTCCCACAGAACTGTAGCAAACAAAGAAATAGCCATTAATGGGTGCAGAAGCACTCCCCCACCCCTGTGGCTGAATGAATTAAAAAAAAGACCAACTATATGCTGTCTACAAAAGACACACTTCAATTTTCAAACACATACAGACTAAAAGTGAAAGGATAGAAAAAGACATTTTATGCAAATGGAAACCAAAAGACAGCAGGGTAGCTATATTTATATCAGACAAAATAAACCTTATGCCACCGACTGTAATAACAGACAAAGAAGGTCATTATAAAATGATAAAGAGCTCTATCCAACAAGAGGATATGCTATTTATAAATATTTATAAATCCATAATGGGAACACCTAAACATACAAAGCAAATATTAATAGACTTGAAGGGAGAAATAGATTGCAATATAATCATAGTAGGGGATTTTAATAACCTACTGTTAAAAATGGATAGATCATTGTGACAGAAAATCAATACAGAAAAATTGGACTTAAACTACACATTAGATCAGATTGACTTAACAGACATTTGCAAAACATTCCATCCAAAAACAGCAGAATACACATTCTTCTCAAGCTCATATAGAGCATACTTCAGGATAGATCACATGATAGGCCACAAAACAAGTCTTAATAAATTTAAGAAGACTGAAATCATATCAAACATCTTTTCCAAATATAATGGTATGAAATGAAAAATCAATTAAAAGAATAAAAATGGAAAATTCACAAATATGTGGACATTAAAATAATACACTTCTGAAAAACCAGGGTTAAAGAAGAAATCAAAAAAGAAATAAAAAATATCTTGAGAGAACTGAAAATGGAAACACAACATACCAAAGCTTATAGGATACAGCAAAAGCAGCATTTCTAAGAGGGTTATTGAGCATAATAGATATCTACATTAAAAAAAAAAAATCTCAAATGCACAACCTAACTTGACAACTCAAGGAACTAGAAAAAGACCAAACTATGCTCAAAGTAGGTAGAAGAAAGAAAAAAGGGAAAAAAAGATAAGAGTGGAAGTAAATAAAAGAGACTGAAAGACAATAGAAAAGGTCAATACAAGTAAGACCTAGTTTTTTGAAAAAATACAAAAAGTAGACAAATCTTTAACTGCTCTTACCATGAAAAAAAAAGAGAGAAAACTCAAATAAATAAAAGACAAGACATTACTTCTGATACCACACAAATGCAGAAGATCACACGACTGCAATGAACAATTATGTGCCAACAAATTGGAGAATCTAGAAAAAATGGATAAATTCCTAGAATCATACGAACTACTAAGACTGAAACATGAAAAAATAGAAAATATGAATAGACCAATTGCTAATAAGACAACTGAATCAGTAATCAGAAATTTCCCAATGAAGAAAAGCCTGGGACCAGGCCAGTATTGCTCTGATTCAAAACAAGACAAAGACACCACAAGAAAATAAAATTAAAGGCCAAAATCCCTGATAAACATAGATGCAAAAATTGTCAACAAAATATTAGTAAACAGACTTCAACAGTATATTAAAGAAACATACAACATGATCAAGTGGGATTTATGTCAGTTCAACATCTATAAATCAATCAATGTGATACACCTCATTAACAAAATGAAGGATAAAAATCATATGATCATCTCCATATATGCAGAAAAAGCATTTGACAAAATTCAGTATCCATTCATAATAAATACTCTTAACAAGGTGAGTATAGAGAGAAAGTACCTCAACATACTGATAGGTATAGATGACAATCCCACAGATAACATCATACTCAATGGTAAAAAATGGAAAGCTTAAAGCTTTTCCTTTAAGATCAGAAACAACACGAAGATGCCTACTCTTGCTACTTTTAGTCAATATAGTACTGAAAATCCTAGCCGGGGCAATTAGGCAAGAAAAAGAAATAAAAGGCATTCAAATCAGAAAGGAAGAAGTAAAATTGTCTCTTTGTAGGTGTCATGATATTATATATAGAAAATCCTAAAAAACTCCACAAAAAACCTGTTAGAACTACTAAACAAAATCAGTAAAGTTCCAAGATACAAAATCAATATTCAAAAATCAGTTGTGTTTCTAAACACTAATAACGAACTATCAGAAAGACAAATTAAGAAACAATTCATTTACAATTGCATCAAGAGTAATAAAATACCTAGGAATAAATATAACTAAGGAAGTAGTTATATTTCAGTACACTGAAGGCTATATTAATGAAATAAATTGAAGATACAAATAAGTTGAAAGATATCCATGCTCATGATTGGAAGAACTAATATTATTATGCCCATACTACTCACAGCAATATACAGATGGAATGAAATGCTATCAAAATTCCAATGGCATTTTTATAGAAAGAGAATAAACAATCCTAAAGATGTTTATTCTCTTTCTATAAAAGAGAATAACTCCAAAGATGCTGAACTTTGGATGTGAAAGTTTGGATGTGGAACTCCAAAAGATGCTGAATATCGAAACATATCTTGAAAAGAACAACACAACTGGAGTCATCACACTTCCTGATTTCAAACAATATTACAAAGGTATAGTAATCAACACAGTGTGGTATTGGCATAAAAACAAACATATACACTAAAGAACAGAATAAGAAGCCCATAAACAAACCCATGCACATGGTCAATTAATATATAAAAAAGGAACCAAGAATATGCAATGGAGAAAGGATAGTCTCTTTAATAAGTGGACAGTCTCTTTAATAAGTGCAGAAGAATGCAACTGAACCACTACCTTAAACCATACACAAAATCAACTCAAAATGGATTGAAGACTTGAATGTAAAACCTGAAACCATAAAACGCTTAGATGAAAACATAGGGGGTAAGCTCCTTGGCATCAGTGTTGGCAATAATTTTTTGAATTCGACACCACAAAGACAACAAAAGCAAAAATAAATAAGTGGGAATATATCTAACTAAAAAGCTTCTGCACAGCAGTGGAAACCATAAATCAAATGAAAAGGCAACCTAAAGAATGGGAGAAAATATTTTCTGATCATATATTTGAAAAGGGATTAATCATCATGATGTATACTTTAAATATCTTATCATTTTATTTGCCAATTTTAACTCAATAAAGCTGAAAAACTATTTTGCATTAAAAAAATAAACCAAAGACATGAATCTTCAAACACATCAACAGAGAATGGACTAGACACTATTCCAAGGCGTGACTGCTATGAGACCCATGAGCTGGACCCAGGCCAAAAGGTGGAAATTGCTCCACACAAATCCCCGTTGGAGACTGTCTGATCGTAATTAATGTTTATTCTGAAATAAACCAGTTCTCCACCCCTGACTCCTACTACTTGCTGGTTCCTGGAACAGGCCATTGTCCTGACCTGGTGAAGTATGTAAAGTAATTTCCAGTACCTGGTAGCATTCTTGTACTAGTAGACATGACTACTCTCAACTTTACCCTATATAATTCTTTGGCATCTGCCAAGAGGTGCAGGGGATTCATTTCATCTTGCTGCTACCCAAGACACCCCTTGTATGTAAATTTTCCCTTAATAAACTCTGTTAATTACCAGACTAGAGCCTCTTTCTTCAGTCTTTCCCTGCTCTCCACTTAGGCAGGGAGACTTTTCTGTCCCAGGAAATTTCCCTGGGTCTGCGTGTACAAACACAGGGTAGCAGATCTAAAACATTCCAGAGGCAATCATAGAGAAGTCTGGCACTCAAATCTCATATGACAGCTTAAAACCTTTCTGACTGAGTCAAGATGGTGTTTCATGGCTTGCTTTGAGGCTCCAGATACAGATAATCCTGATGGATAACACACATAGCATTAACAGATAACATTTAAAAAACTAAAAAGATATATTGCACTTAAAAATATTATAATATCATTATAACCAGAAATGGAATGGAAATTTAAGATAGTAGGCAAAGCTGCCTCTAGGGCCACTAAAGTTCATTTCCAGGTCTGAAAGCAGAAGCTGACAGAATTTCATAATCTTTGGGGTAACAGGACTAAAACTGTAGTAGGAATCAGACCCAGTGTTTGATACTAGGGTCTGAAGTAAGACTTCCTTCTCCAAAGGAAGAGCCTAAACAAAGTGACCATATTGTTACTAGGACTGTGACATAAATCAATCTGCATGTCTGAACTAGAGGAAGCAAAGGTGTCCTCATGACCAAGACCTGAGCCATCCTGCCTACTGGTTCAATACCTGGGTCTATAGTACCATCAATATCACTTCCAAATGTGGCTGTCAATACAAGAATAAGTTCTAAGACCAGTGGAGAGATAAGGATGAGCTCAAAGATAACTGGGGTTGGGGGTGAGGGGAGGGAAAATAACTTTCATACAAGATAGGCCTTTACACATCCAGACCCCAAAACACGAGATGAAAAAGCTTAACCCAAAATATGTGATGATAAGCTAATTCTAAGAAAAAAATCCAGCAACTCAAAAATTCATGCATCTCAAATGGAAATAAAATTTCAATCAGAGTTTAGGATCTTCAAATAGCTAGTTTTTTTTTCTAATTTAAGCAATAGGTTATAAAACAAAAATAGGCAAAAATAAAACATAAACAAGTAGATATGTAAAAAAACAACATAAAATATTTACATGACTAGTTATTAAATGGATGAAAGAATCAGAGGGCAGTGACTGCTAAGAGGTACAAAATTTTTTGAGTGATGATGAATATGATCTAAAATCATTATAAAGATTATAGTGATGGTTGCACAAGTCTATAAATGTACCAAAAACATTTGACTCATACACCTAAAATGGGTAAACTTTATAATATGTAAGTTATATCTCAATAAATCTCTAATAAATTTATTAAAATAAAAAAGTCATTTTCAACAGAAAAGCCAAACTGTAAATCCAAGACATAAAGAGAATTGCCATATTTCATCAATTTTTTTTTTTATTTTTATTAAACTTACTGGGGTGACAATGAGTAGTAAAATTACATAGGTTTCAAGTGTATATTTCTATAATACATTATCTACATATCACATTGCATGCTTACCACCCAGAGTCAGTTCTCCTTCCATCACCATATATTTCACCCCCTTTTTCCTCTTCTACCACCCTGCCTCCCTCTTTCCCTCTGGTAACCACTAAACTGCTTTCTGTGTCTATGAGTTTTTGTTTCTTTGTTTGTCTTGTTCCTTTGTTGCTTTCAGTTTTATATCCCACATATGAGTGAAGTCATATGGTTCTCAACTTTTTCTGTCTGACTTACTTTGCTTAGCATAATAATCTCAAGATTCATCCATGTTGTCACAAATAGCACTATTTCTTCTTCTCTTATAGCAGAGTAATATTCCATTGTGTATATATACCACATCTTCTTCATCGAATCATCTATCAAAGGACATTTTGGTTGTTTCCATGTCTTGGTCACCGTAAATAAAACTGCAATGAATATTGGAGCACATATATCTATACAGATAAATGTTTTCAGATTTTTGGGGTAGATAACCCTGGAGAGGGATTGCTGGGTCATATGGTAATTCTAATCTTAAATTTTCAGGAACCTTTTTCAGGAACCATACCATTTTTCATAGCTCTACCAATTTACATTCCCACCAACAGTGTATGAGAGTTCCTTTTTCTCCACAGCCTCTCCAACACTTGTTATTATTTGTCTTGTTGATGATAGCTATTCTAACTGTGTGAGGTGATTTCTCATTGTGGTTTTGATTTGCATTTCCCTAATAGCTAGTGAAGTTGAGCGTTTTTCATGTATCTGTTGGCCATTTGCATGTCTTGTTAGGAGAAGTGCCTGTTCAGTTCCTCTGTTCATTCTTTAATTGGATTGTTTTCTTTTAGTTGTTGAGTTTCATGAGTTTTTAAAGATATTTTTTATATTAGCCCCTTATCGAAGGTGTTGTTTGTGAATATCTTTTCCCATTTGGTTCGTTGCCTCTTTACTTTGTTGATGGTTTCTTTTGCTGTGCATAAGTTTTTTAGGTTGACATAGTCCCATTCATTTATTTTTACTTTTACATTCCTTGCCTTTGAGGTCAAATTTATAAAATCCTCTTTGAACCCAAGGTACATAAGTTTAGTACCTATGTTTTCTTCTATGAAGTTTATTGTTTCAGGTCTTATGTTTAGGTCTTTGATGCATTTTGAGTTAATTTTGATACATGGTGACAGAGAGCAGTCAAGTTCCATTCTTTTGCATGTAGCTTTCCAATTTTTCCAACACCATTTATTAAAGAGGCTGTTTTTTCTCCACTGTATGTTTTTGGCACCTTTGTCAAAAATTATCTGTCCATATCTATGTGGGTTTATTTCTTGGTTTTCAATTCTATTTCATTGGTCTGTGTGTCTGCTTTTCTGCCAATACCATGCTGTTTTGATTATTGTCACTTTAAAGTACAACCTGAAGTCAGGGAGTCTGATACCTCCAACCTTGTTCTTTTTCTTCAGGATTCCTTTGACTATTTTTGGTCTTTTATGATTGCATACAAAACTGACAATTTTTTGTTCTATTTCTTTAAAAAATGCCATTAGGATTTTGATGGGCATTGTATTAAGTCTGTATATTGCTTTGGGTAATATGGTCATTTTAACTATGTTGATTCTTCCCATCCATGAACATGGTATGTCTTTCCATTTCTTTGTGTCTTCTTCAATATGTTTCATCAATTTTAAGATGCAAATATTATTCACATTTTAACATCTCTGAAATCAGAATGCATCTTGAAACCAATGGTGACCTATAATCACTCACACCCAGGCAGACTTTATAAAGAAACAGTCACTGCCTCATATCTTACATATGTGAACTTGCTTATATATATATTCATTTGAGTTAGGTGCTTTGTAATGCACATTTCATATAATTTCCATTTAAAATATTTTTAAAATATTGTATTTATCAATATTTTGTCT
The DNA here is from genome assembly GCF_004115265.2 of Rhinolophus ferrumequinum. Classification (NCBI taxonomy): domain Eukaryota; kingdom Metazoa; phylum Chordata; class Mammalia; order Chiroptera; family Rhinolophidae; genus Rhinolophus; species Rhinolophus ferrumequinum. The sequence goes on from NC_046287.1 coordinate 92,258,184, forward strand.
TCTTAGAGTCATAAAACAGCAGCAGGGATAAAATTTGATATTAATGAGACAAATACCACTGTAGGAAGACTAGTGATAATTCAAAAAAAAATTTGCAAGACAACACAAAATTCTTTAAGGATTCTAAATAAGAAAAATACACATTAGTTGGAATCTTCACTTCATTTTGATTACAAACAAAAGCAGGAGAAAGTGTCAAATCCTAGAGAGAGGTATATTTACTGCAAAGTTAATGAAGCTTAAGCTATAGGGCCCTTCATTTGCACAGAACTTTTCCAAGGCCCTGACCCTAATTTTCTTTTTTCATAAAGAGAGTTACCAAACTTATGACGCTGTTGGTCCTGCAGAACCTGGATCCAGCCCTGCCCTCAAAATTTTTCAAAGCACAGATGGCTGATGTGATGAATTCATAGGTAAAGTAGGATATTATCAAGGTGACAAAGATGGAGTTCACAGACATTCTGCTTAGATTCTCATGTCATGTAACTCAGTTGGAGGAAAAATACCACAATGGATTTTATTAAATAAGAAAAACTGAAGAAATAACATTGTTCTTCAATACGGCTCAAAATTATGCTGTCAATGCTAATGGTGCTAATGAGATCAAATCACATACATGAGTTACAACAAACAGCATTATCACTGGAATTCCATTCATAATTAGTCAAAAGATTTTTTTACCATAGTTAATTTAAAACTGAAAAAGAAAAAAACAAAACAAAAACAATTACTAAGAATGAAAACTCCCCAGAAATATTATGGTGCATGCACCACCACCCCCAAGAAAGGAATGATGGCTAGGCTAATGAATGGAGAGCTGCTGTCATCTGGAATAGATATCACACATCTGTACATAACCCAACAAGTATGTGAATTCTTAATGTAGTTCATAATGTGTGCCTAAATGCTTAAAAATAGCTCATCAGAGTTGAGTAACTTAGTTGTGACTCCTGGCAGCATGACTGGACATTTGTAACCAATCCCTAGGGATGTCATCAGGAACACTTATGTTCATACTGGAGAAGTTGAGGTCAATTTCATTCCTCCATCACCTCATAGTACAAGTTAGCTTCCAAATTCCTTGTTTGCCCAAATGGTTTCAGAGCCAGATGTTCTAATCCATTTAAGCAGAAGAGATGTGCTCTCTTCTCAAGGATTTTGAATTGATCAACCCCTGGTGATGCTTGAGTCTAGTACAGACTTTGAAGTAGATATTCCTAGTGCTATTTTTGGTTGTCTTGTGGTTTATTCTTGATGCCCAACATCCTCCAGTATTTTACACATGTATTTATTGACTCATACTCCCGGTCTCAACCTCATTCTCAAAATTAACTTCTTAGTAGTAGACCCCAACTGCAAAGTAGATTGAAGTTTAAAGAGGTTCGAAATTCCCCCAAGTCACCCTGGGACTTGAGGTAAGAAGACAGAAGTCACTTGAATTTTTACTAAGATTTCTAAGTCACTTAAATTTTCACTGAGGTTAGTCCACCGCCCAAGGTAAATTGTTAAATGACCACTTGCTTTAGGAACTGCAATCTGGAATGCCATTTTTCGTTTAAAATTAATATTATAATTTTATTTTTATACGTTTAAGAAGTTCCTTATTTAATATGTAATTTTTAGTCTCCATTATTTCTGATGTAGTCACATTTTAGCATACAATAGTCCAGATGGCAATAGTATTGTATATTTATTTTGGACAAAATCTATTTTTTTCTAATTTTCAACTTAATATGCATGAATTAATCACGTTTTGAAAGAGTTTCAAAACATTCATACAAATGTGTCCAGTAATTTTTGCTGGAGCAGATTATAGGAAACATTTTTCTTCCTAATTTGAGGTCAAAATTTTTTATTTGTCACCAACCCCCCCAAAACAACAACAACAACCAAAACCTGACATAGGACTAACTATATCAAGATAAAGAGGCCAAAAGCTATGTTCTGAGTGTTGAATCAAAGCACATGTAATCTATCTTTATAGTCGTTGGAAATCGCATATTTTATTTTCCATACTAACATAAAATAGGAAAATAGAAATATACCTGGCCAAATAATCAATTCACTGCAAGTAAAAATCAGAAATAACTTATCATTCAAGAACTTGGGGAAGTGGGATTTTTTTTAGGGCTCTCTTTACTTAATAACATATCATGAAGAAAGAAAACAAAACAACACAAAATTATTACATCTCAAATATTTCCTGATGGTTACGTTTCTAACTCAATCCTTTTGCTTATGGATTTTGCTCCTTGTAGAGTCACAGGAAAATTGTGGGACAGAAGTTGAAACCTAAAAGGAAGAAGGAATCACATGTTGGACATAAACCCTGGAGTGTCTCACTCAGCAGTGACAGCTCAGCCAGCCACAAGTGTTTACCAGATGAACATGAGTGTCTGATGACATTCCATGGTCAGCCCATCCCATGGTTTATTGGCTTTTCGAGTTTTTTACACAATGAATGCACATTTTCCAAAATTCTCCACCCATAATAAAGAATTTTTGTTACTCTGTTCCTCAACCATCATCTTTGCTCCAAAATGAGGATGTGGGTTTTTGCTGCCATGCTCTTCTAAAGATCTTACATTCTGTGATTTTTCTTTTCCTACTTCATAAAAGTTTCTTCCAAGAAACAGCACTTATATGGTTGATGGCGGATAACGGGAATTTAGGTCCATATCCAGTGATTTGGAAGGAATAGGGGAAAGTAAGAACACGATATCCAACAGACACATTACCTAACCTCTACATAGTGCCACAGAAAATATTACTATAGTAAAGAAAAAGTCAACATTTATTGAAGGCTTTTATATAAATGATTGAGTGCTAGTTTAAGAAGTCCATAGAATACAAACGTATGTATTCTATGAGGCTGAAAAGAAAGAAATACCTGGTGTTGAAAAGCTTTCATCTAAGTAAAACGATGGATAAAGGTACAGAAATCCCTGCTGCATTGGTCAGAACACACGAGTCATGACTAGGCAGAGCAGAGAGAGGACTTCCTCTATGTATTCCAGACACTGCATTTCTTTTTATGCTGAAGATCTTTTATTCTAGTCCTTCAGGGCACATACAGTTTCTGGCACTTTCTTTCTTAAGATAAACCGAGAAATCTCTCTGTACACTCATATCTTACCTTGAAATTATTCACGAGATTAAATGGCATTACACGTATGAAGAACACAGCATGTGGATGTTTAAAGGTCAGTTTGTCTCCTGTTGGGAACTTGACGGAGCTATCACACCAAAGTCATATTCTAGGCTCAGAGCAGATTCTTTCCTTTCTGAAAACCTCAAATTTCTATCATCTTCATGGTTTCTATTCAATATCTTGAATTCATTGTGTCATTGAAGATTTATACCTTTGTGGACGATGTATGAAGACAAAGGCTATAGCACAGAAGTTATCAGCAACAGTTGGAAGTTGTGAAACCACTGGAATAGCAGTGACCTGCTTAGACAGAATGGTGAATGCCGTCAGTCAGGAAAGCCTGGAAGCAGACTCATCGCATCGCCAACACCAAGAAAGACTTGGGAAATAAGAACACCGATTTGGACTTCTTGACAGGAATACCACGATCTAGAAGACAATGAAGCAATGTTTTCAATATCAGCAGTTCAATGTATTTCTACCCAAAAAGCTATACCCTATTAAACTACGCATCAACCGAAAGGGTAAAATAATGGCATTTGGGGCATGCAAATGCTGAAAATATTTTTGTCCCATGCACCCTTTGTGAGGAAGTCACATGATACTATGTTATATTATACAAACAAATTAACCAAGGAAGAGGAAGACATGGAATCAGGAGATGGGGAGAAGTACTGAGAGAGGTAAGGGATGCCCCAGGTGATGGTGAAAGAAGATCTAGGATAATGACCCTTCAGTGGATCGGGAGAATAACAGCCAGTTCAGATTGGTATAGAAGAATTAGGGCTCCAGTTGGCATATCTTCTTGAAAAGGATGAAATAGATTAAATGCCTCATGTGCCTATAGGTAGGAGAGTCACACTTGTATTAGAAAACTTGTAGATTAATTCCATGCTGGTAACACCAAGAAAAACAAAAATTCCATGGAACCTAAATTTTTGCTCTAAACAAGTAATCATGGTCAATAGCTTAACTCTGAATTCTAGTTATATATTACAAGCTATGAATGCTACTCCAATACAAATTAGGATGAAACTCCTTTTGAAAGTAGGAGTGAGAAAAGGCATAAACAAGAGAGAAGGAGGAAGACTGGGCTATAAGAATTTAATGCTAATTTTCTGTTGTACGAAACCATTGTGTCAAACCTAAAAAGTCGTCAAATAATAATATTGAAACATTACTTAGTAATGTGGATTCAAATGCCAAAACAATTCACTAGTCTAGCTGAAACTGGCTGTTTCTGTAGAGTAGGAATTGAGAGTACAGAGAAGTTAAGAGACATTCTTCATGGAAAGTCTTATAGAATGGTTTGCCTTTTTAAAACTTAGTGCATAACTCTAATAATAAATATTACATTTAAATAGGTAAAATTTTACTTAAATAAGTTAAATTAAATTTAAAATTTAACATTTTTATTATGATAGATAATTCTGACAGATATTCTAGATCTATATGGAGACATAAAATAATTATTCCTCTCTTATAGTCCCTTTTCTCAGGCATTTTCCTATAAAGCCATAGAATGAATTATCTAGCACCTCAAAATGTGGTCCTAGACCAGAAACATCAGCATCACTTGGGAGCTTGTTAGAAATGCAGGATGTTAGAACTCATCTCAAACATACTGAATTGAAATCTGCATTTTAACAAAATCCCTAAGTGATTTGTACACACATTGAGCCTTGAGACGCATTGATTGGTCTAAGTCACTGCATTAGCACTCGTCTGTAGGCAAAATGTTTAGTTCTCTCTCATAGATATCTTCTTCCATCTCTAAGCTGCAAATCTCAAAAATAGTAAATAGTCCATTAGTTTTTGGACCAGATATTTCTTTGTGATGGGGGCTGCCCTATGCATTGTAGGATGTTTAGCAGATCTGTGGTCTTTTCCAATCTCCCTTCTTAGAGTGACAACCAAAATCATCTCTATACTTTGCCAAATGATCCCTGAGGGGTAAAAATCAGGCCCTACTTTAGAACCACTGCATTAGAGAAGGCATCTTGAGGTAGGGAGAATGGCAGCACAACCCGCAGTCTGAAGTACAACCAGAATTTGGGGGGAGTGAGTTGGCAGGCAGGCAGAAATATAATTTGAAATAGGATAGTAAATATTACAATATAATTTTATATTTGAAATAAAGTACTTGTGGTTTGAAATATGCGTTATTGACAATAAAGCACCTAAACATTTCCTTGGGGATATGCAGCAGACTCAATAAATCCTAATTTAAGTCCATCTCCTTTTGGTCTTGGGGTTTTTATAGGCAGACTTCATTTTTGAAATTCCTAACCAGAGGGTACAAAAATATGACCTCTAGCTTAAATATTTGAATAGTAAGTTTCAAATTCCAAAATTATTTTACAAAGAACTGGTTTCAAAACTGGAAAGAATATACCTTGAAATGTATAATACTGTTGGGAGTACAGAAAAGACATCTGAAAACTTGTTTTATTTTTTAATTAAAAAAGTTTTAAAATATCTAGATTTACTGATAATTATAATGTGGACTGACACCTGCACCTTAACTCAGTTCATATGTCAAATGGTCAAGTCAGCGACTATAGAACTGACACCCTGAGGGAAGTGACAGTAGGACTATGATTCATTCATGTTGAAATAGATCACTGTTTAGAGGAGCTGAGAGGGCTGCAGGTAGATGCCTTATAGATCATTTATTCTCAACTCATCAAGCCATCTAAATGAAAAACAGGCTTTAAAAGATCCTCCTGGTATTGCAGACACAAGGGAACAACAACAAAAAAAATGCTGGAGTTGACCTGTGTCCTACTCCTACTATAATTTCTTCATGTGGTGCAGTTAAGAAAAAAATGAAAAATGTGGACAAAAGTGTGAACAAAATTGGCATTTTTATCAGGACTATTTAAAATATGGACTTACATAAACTGTTACTGACAGCCTCTCAAGTGTATGTTATCCTGGAATACAGTTAATTATATGTCTGTATATATATATAATTAAGAGATAAATACCTATATGTACATATAAGACAAGGCGTGTGTGTGTGTGCATGCATGGGTGTGTGTGTGTGTGTATGTATATATATATATATATGTGTGTGTGTGTGTGTATATATATATATGCCTTGAAAATCTGTAAAGAGTTGCACATAAGTTTCTTTCACACATACTTGTGGGATGAAAGATTAGTGCAGAGAATTGTGCAAAGCAACACTGGATTAGTATAGTTACCCTAAATGTTTGCTTGAAATTTCTCTCAATTAGAGAGGTTTTACTTGTAAAAATCTTCCCAAATAAAATCACCATAGATGATTTAGAAAGCAGTTTAATTTACTCATCCTGCTTTAGAACTGCATATTGTGTGGAAAATATTGAACACCAGTGTTATCAGATCTGGAGGCTCTAGAGCCTGCACGGGGAAAAGCAAAAATTTTTTTCCATTTATTAACAAATAAAAATACTTGAAATTAAAATCAAATTTTCACACCTTATTAAATGCCTACTGCATGCCAAGTACACTGCAAACCAGATTGCACAAAAATACAACTCTAGCCTAAAATAGATGTGTAGTATATTATTACTGAATTAAAATAAGAATGAATAATTTTACAATGGGCCAAAGCAAAAAAGGACTTTTTCATTCATGAAATTTTTGTCGTTTAAATAATCTGAAAGCAGAGTGGCAATAATCTAGTTGACAAAGATACATATGGGAAGATGTGATGAAGGAAAAGAAGGAAACAAAAAGAAAAGATGGCAAATGCTATAGCCTTTATAGCCTTTAAAGAAATTCTGCATGGACAGAAGGACATGGCTAGTCCCTTTTGCATAGACTTTCAAAGAAAGCTGGGCAGACTTTCAAAGATCCCATGAGCTAAACTCCAAAGCTGTAGAATTTGTCCTTTAGCCTGGACGATGACTGGACATTGAAAGATTTTAAACAAGGAAAATGGATGGGATCCAGTTAAACATCACATTCTCTCAGAAGCTTTGTCTGGTTCCTAAATTATTTTCAGTTCCCCTGGTAATAACTACACAGTAAAGGCTTTAATGCAATTATAGATGAACTTGAGTATATTTTGAGACATTAATCTTTGTTAATTTTTGTTATACACGCATATACACAGAACAAACAAGAAAGAAATTCTTCCAGTCTGAGGAAAGGAGAAAGGGTCTAATATGGGTTAGACAGCAGGTCCAAGAATGGCACAGAACCTCAGAGAAGTAATAACCAGACCTGCAGAAGGAGTGGGGATGTCTCCTGGACTTCCTGTACAGACTGGTGCAGAGTTCTTAGCCTTTGGAGGAGTGGAGAATAAGTTATACACAAAAGCGCAGAAAAGAGGCTCAAAACAACTAATTTTTGTATTAGTTATAGATAAATAAAATCCTATTTTAAGAACTCATACTTCTTTCCTACTCTAGATTGTAAATTCCATGAAATGTAAAGGTGATATCTACTTTGATCACTGTTGTATTCCTAAGATCAATTTTATCACAAAATAGATTCCCCCAAAATGCTGTTTAAACAAATAAATATAAGAATAGATGCTCTTTTTCAAAATTAACTCTGGAAGCAAGGTGTAAATGGATTAGAAAAGGACAATTCAAGCACAGTGTATTGGGTTATATTCTGGAGAGGGAGATGAGAGTCTCTTCTAAGTTGCAGTGGAGATAAAGAGGAGGGATATATTCAAGAAATATTTAGAAGGTAAAATTTAGATATTGGCTGACAATTGGGAATTGAAAATAAGAGCATGAGAAAAGTCAAGAATAATATCTGAGTAACGATTTGGAAAGAGTGATGTTGTTATTCATTGAACTAAAGAAAACAGGAAGAAGAAACAGTTCTCAAAGCAAAATATTAGCAATTAACTTAGTTTAGGTGACTATGGCACACTCTCTCAGAGGTTCTCAACAGATATACTATTATGTATAGACTGCAGGACTGTATTTTGGCCTTGAAATTCAAATTTGGAGTTATCAACAAATAGACCACTCAGTGGAAGACAGTGTAGAATTGCATTGTTCAATATGGTAGCCAATACCCATATTTGAATATTTAATTTCAATTAAATTAAAACAAACATAAAACTTCAGTTAGTCGCACTACCACATTTCAAGTGCTTAATACACACACAATGCTGGCGGCTACCATGTTGGATAGCATGGAGAATATTTTCACTTCCATTGTCACATCTATGACATTGTCATCACCGGGCCCTGCCCAGTTATCTGTGAAATTATAAATTCCAGTATTTCAATATCTGATCAAGCAGTCTATCTCTCCAGCTTCCCTCATCCACTTACTTCCTGGTATATCTGTTTAAAAAACCAAAAAAACAAAAACTTTATATCATTTTCTCTTTCCCTGTTTTCCTACTCTAAGGTGACCCTCCTGATCATATTACTTTATTTAAAGTCTCTAGTCAGCCTCAGTACCATGATCTGTCAATCCCTTTCTAAACCTTCAATAGTCTCACGCTCTTGCCCTTGTCAGAAAGTGCCTGAAAGCTTTCAATATTGTTATATCAATTCCAAAACATATCTTCTGCTCTCACACCTGGGTGAGAGCAGAAGTGCTCTCACCTGGTGAGTGCTCCTCAACTAATCACAGGGCTCTGTATTTGTATTTGGTACCAACCCAAAGTAATGGCTTTGACCCCAGCCATACTTTCAGTCCTGCTAAGCACTATTCCTGACCAAATTCCTTCTTCATTTCCTTCAATGGCTTTGTACCTCTTCATAAGTCTTTTACTCCACCACCAACACCTTGCTATCTAAGTGACTGATATTGCCTCCTAATTCTTCGAGAAAATTAAGGTCCTCCTCAAGCATACTTTCTCCGAGCTTCTTCCTCCCTATTTATATTTGCAGCAAACGTCTGTTCGTTTTCCTCCAGACTCAGGGGAAAAAACAAGTTTTGTTTCCCTCCCAAGCTCATTCCTTTGCCTGTCAATCTAGTAAGATGATAATTCATTCAGTCCTGTATTTTCATATGTTTTTTCCTCTATAAGCATTTTCTCTAAAGACTATTAACTTTCTATCTTATGTTAAATAAATATCCCTCTGGCCCATGCATTTCTCCCTGCCAGCTGATCATTCTCATATTCTTCTTTCAAATCCAAGATTCTTATAGAATAGTCCACACTGAACAACTCCATCCCTTTCTTCTCATTCATCAATTTCTGGCTCCAGTGACATGTGTTGCAATATGGACTCTTCTTAATTCTCAGGCACCAAGTAAAGAACAGTAGGAGATGAGACTTCACCTAAAATGAAGGTGATATATTGCCACCAGGTTTATTTATATTATTTGACCTTCTTCATGAAGGCCTCTAGTCACTTTGTTTTCATAATGCCAGTGTAAGACAGCTTTTCGTCCAATTTATTCTCTTCTCCTAACCCTCTGATCATTTCTTCGTAGTCATCTTCCAGCTCCAGTCTTATTTCTAATTGCTCCTTCCTATGATGCTTCATTTTAATAATACCAATCAATTTGCAACTCCTTGAATACTTAGTGCTATTGCATGCTTTGGGTCTTTGTACTTGTTATTTTTCTCCCCAATGCTTAATTCTCATTTTTTAGGCAAAGTCCCGCTCAGGTATTAGCTTCTCCAGGGAGTCTGCCTTAAGGCTCCTACTCTCAGGCTCGTTTGGAGGACCCGTTCAAAGATTTCCATAATACTGTGTTTTCATTTCCATCTCTGCACTTGATTTTCTCTTTTTGATAGTTTCACAATTATCTTTTCTTCCATTAGGCCATTAGCTTCTTAAAATCTTTGGTGTTTCATGACTCTCTGCATCCCTAGCACAGAGAACATCGTAAGTGCCCACTAAAAGCTTGTTGAATGGGTACAATTAATTTAATAAAGTGGAATAGCTTAGTAACAATGCAAAGCTACAGGAAGTGTTTGGGTAGATTTTTATAATTTAACAAGTATTTTGTGTCATTTGATCTGAAAGCTTATGAAACACAGATTTGAGTGAAAAAGAATAAGAAAAGCAGCATCAGCGGCAGGAGAACCTGGCAGGAGTGACAGTGATGTCACACAGGACAAAAGACAAGAGATGCTCAAGAATTAAATATTAGTCAGCAATATTCCTATAAGCAGGCCAGAAAGGGCAGGCAGAAAACAGACTGTGATAGGCTGCATAACGGTCCCCAAAGAGGCCCACATCCTAACCCCAAAAACCTGTGAATATGTTACCTTACATGGCAAAAGGGATTTTGTAAGGTGATTAAATTTAGGGTCTTGAGATGGAGAGATTACCCTAAATTACTGTGGTGGATCCAATGTAATTACAAAGATCTTTATAAGAGGAAGCCAAGGGGATCAGAGCGAGAGGCAATACGTGATGTCAGAAGCAGAGGTCACAAGGCTACCGGGCCACAAGAAATGCAGACAGTTTCTAGAAGACAGAAACCAGCAGGGAAAGGATCCAGGCCTAGAGTCTCAACAAGGAACACAGGTCTGGCAACTGAGTTTCAGACTTCTGAACTGCAGGACATAAGAGGATAAATTTGTGTTCTTTGAAGCTACTAGCTTTGTGACATTTTATTATAACAAGAAAAAGAAACCAACACACAGACCCTGAGAGAGTAAAAATGCAGTTACAAGAGGAGATAGCAGGTATAAACCACATGTGAAAATGCCTCTTAGTGAACGATATAAAAAATAAGATAGACACTTCGAATAAACAAGATCATGAAGCTTTTTCTTCACAGAAGGAGAGACTTAGATATGTTCAAAGGAAGAAAGGAAACGTGGAGCGAAAATTATTGAAGATTTTGAAGAGAAACTGTGTGTGAGGGGGAAGTTTCTAACGGACACAGGAGAAACCACTGTAATAAGTACAGTTTCCACATGTCTGCTTAGTGGCAGTCTTTGGTAGTCACAGTCCTTCCCACTTTCCAGAACCATCTCAGTCAGTCCTTAGAGGAACCCATTTACTAATGAAGAAATTATGGCTGAGGGATGTTAACTAATTTGCCCAGGCTATACACATTACAGATTGTGGAGCAGGACCTAAATCCAAGTCTGCCTGATAAGGTCCATGCTCTTAAACTCCCCAAGGAGAGGAAAGGTTAGCACTGCTGTCAAGTGCTCATCCGATCCTTTGAGAGGGGACCGGAGGAAGTGAAAATGGGTTAAGCAACAAATATGCTTTGGATACAAAAGAAGGAAGATGACAATATACTTAATAAAATAGGAAAAAATGTTTAATGTGTTTAGGGAGCCAACTTTTAAATATTTCCCCACTGAATAATAATATTCAATCAATATGTGATTATTTTTATGCACAATTTTAACAACTGTCAAATGGTCAAGAATTTCAGTTCAACTAAATGTTCATGGTTTTCCCTTAAAAGAGAAAAAAAAGTTGGGAATAAAATTAACATATCAGAGTGGTCGGGTCTAAATCAAAATAAATTACATTTCTAGTGAGTTTCAAAAGTGCAAGCCATTTTCCCACATCTCTAAGTGATAGATTTTACTGAGTGTGAGAAAGTTCAGCCTACTTGGCAGAGTACATTGCAAATTGCCTTATCTGAATGGCATTTTGTGCTTCTAATTTGGGAAGGTGCTTGGCTTAACAATTCGTCTGCATCCAAAAAAAGGAAGAGAAATTACAATAAAAATTCGGTAAGTACAGAGTCACACATTAGTATGCAGGTATTTTCACTAAGAATTTTTTAATGCTTAAAATTTATACTTTTTAAAATCTCCACAGATCATGCTGTTTTAAACAATTAGATCAGATTTATTCAATAAATATGAAGTAGTTCAATTTGTGCTGTTCTGAAGATAACTTAAAATATAAATCAATGACAAAGAAAATGTAAATTGATAAAACATTTTAAATGAGTGAGCCAGTTTGGGCAGTTGAATATAAGTAATAATAAACAAGATAAATTAAATAATTCAAAGGAAACTGTTGTACAGCAAAATTAAATTTTGTACTGAAGCAGAAAGAACAGAATTGTCATTTTGAAGAAATAAAATTGTGACATAGACAACAAACATAAAATGGTGTACCAGAGTTTATAGGAAAAGTAAAAAGTTTAACTTATAACATAAATGGAAGATGGAGAACAGAGGAGCAGAACAAGAATGACCAGTGTTCCTGTAGAAAAGTAGACTAATTGAACCAGAAACAAAAATGAAGAAAACGTTGCTGAGTTTTAAAAAACTATGTAATATAAATTAAGATATTTTATTATATTCAGAGGGGGAGGACAATGAAAAAGACCGTTAAATTAGACACATCCTGGAAAAATCACCTACCTGATAAGAATAAAAGTATACCTCCAAGCATCCATGCAGAAACCGAATATACAAAAAAAGGTGAGACTCTATTAAAGAACAAAACTCAAGATTTCTCCAGACAGTTCTTTTTAAAATTCCAGATAACCTAGAGAAAGCTTAAGCACAAACATAAAGTTCTGAATGCACATGATTTGGGTCACCCAGCCACATTAAATTTTATCTAAGATAGCAACAGAAAATTTCAGATATTTAAGGACTCTGAAAAAAAATCTCCTTTGTCCCCCTCTTAAATAAAATATACCAAACGATAAACTCCAGTCAAATAAGAATGGCATTACTGTCTTGCCCATCCTTTCATGCCCTTCTTGAAAGAGTCTGCGTTTGTGGACATTTTGCCTCACTCATCCATTTTCAAGCAAGGAGAGCCATATTCATACTACGGCTTTGCTCACAAACAGATTATACAATCACTACTGACTCTGGAACACTTTCTGTTGACATACAGAATGCTTGCTCAGATCTATTGCTGTAGGTCATTTTATGCCTGGTCTCAATTGGAGCTCTGCTTATTAGAAGCGCTCTCATTGCTCTTGCTTATGATCTGACTCCGTTACTTTGCTCTTATTCTGCTGGTATTAGTGTCAGATTGAGTCTGTGGTGTTGATGATGGGGGTCAGGACTGTTCTGTGGAAGGCCTGTGTGCTCCTACACCATCTGTATTCCACCAGCAAAGGACTTATAACACGTAGTACACCTGCCAATTAAATATGCAGTTCCTATTTTTCCTACGACATTCATACAATCCTTATAAATCAGTTCCCAGCAGAGTACTTGAGATGCAGTACATATTTCAATTTTTTTGAATAAATGAATGAAAAGGAGCTGTAATCCAGATGTTATTTTGTATTTTATTTTTAGTTGACAGAGGCTTTAATGATTCATGTGTGATATTTCAAAATCTGTGCTTCTGTTGTTCTTAATATATTAAACAGTGTTCTGATTTGTGAGCCCAATTATGGTTAAATTGTTACTATAATTTATTTACACAGAGATCTTTTCCTTATTTTTGAAAAATATCGTATTCCTGATATAATTAGGCTCCCTTATGTCTTTTACATGTATCATTCAAGTTATGTAGTTAAAAAGTTTTGGTAACTTAATCAATGCTGAGCATGTTAAATCTGAAAGATTTATTAATCTTTTTAATATTCCATAATCAGTGAAAACAAGCAAGTAGGCCTGCTGGAGCAGGCTCATACCAGCTGATGAGAGCCAATTGTTAAATTTTCAAAAATTTTAAGAGCTGGCTGTTAAACATAGGCATTAATAAAAATAAATTATATAAATCTATAATTAAATAAGTTACATTAAAAACAAATATAAATACTCAAACTCATCATTTTCTAATTGTTTACTACATTTTACTATTGTCTATGCTCTTGAGTTTATATTTATTGTAACTGTATGTTGGACCTACTATATAACAGAGTGCTGCTAAGCATATTTTCTCAATTCATCATTGCTGCCCACCCTCATCTTTGTTCATATTTTCAGCACAAATATGTTGGATTTCACCATATTAATTTGAAATTTTCCATTTTATTAGTCAATGTGGTTATTTACAACAAGATCTGAATCTTGTCTTGATTTGGTATCCCTTCCATTGCACAGAACAAACAAGTGCTGTTAGGCTTTCTGCTACACAGGTATCTTGAGGATTCAAAAGTAGAGTTCTTTTTCAGCAAAGAGGACCAAAATATCCTGCCGAGCATAAAAAGTCTGATAGTTTAAGCTCCTGATTCTTCATTTCAGGGGCTGCTTAAACTACCACCATTTCCTTGATGTCTGATTCTGCCATAGTCTGAGATTTCCTGATTAGTCTGAGTACTACAAGAGGAAGAAACACAATAAATATCTCTTACCAATGAAAAGAAATGAAATATGACTGGGAGAAATGCAACAGGAGCATACCTAGGTGATGTGAAACAAGAATAGCAAATTAGAAATTTAAAGGAAAAAAATATAGGGAATTGAGAAAGCAGCATATATTTTCAATTATACACATATCTCCAGAATAAGTCATTGGATTTTCCACAAAAGGAAAGAGTATTTGGTACATATTCCTATATAAGCCACTGCTATCTTCCTCCAAAGCTTAAGCCTGTTATAGGAGGCTGTTCCTTATCTCTTATTATTTTTTTTATGAACAAATACTTAGCTTATATCCTTATTTTTACCTAAAATATAGCATATCTAACTTATCTCCTGAGATAACAGATTTTTTTTCTTACGTAACATTTCCCGGGCTTTTCCTCAGAGTTTTCTAATACACCACACAGACTCCTGTGTAATTTAGTCTAAAATCTGGATAATCCTTCTCACCTCCTCACAGAATGAATAAAAATTAGCATTTCACAGTTTCTTGTAAGCTGATTAAAATATATTGAAATTAAGAAAAATTGGGTTAAGTAAAAAGAATGAAGTATCACAGATGCATTTATAATTTGTTTATAACTTTAACATATAATTTTAAAACAAAAGATTTTCATAGTAGGAGTCTGTACTGTATTTCCTATGGGTTGGTAGGCTATGGGCGTTCTTACATACTCTAGATATGGGAAAGAAGTTTTCTGTGTGCATAGGTTGAAGCCACTATATGAAATTCTCCCACCTGTCATCTTGCTACAGTAATATTTATGTGCACACAAGTCAGTACTATTGGATTTTTTCCATATCAATGTTGTTGGAATTCTCTCCAAATTCTGCTTGCAACAGCTTGTATACAAGATATTTGCTTTACTATGTGTAATTCCATATGCAATAATCTTTGGATATGATAAATGGAGGATACTGCCAAGCCTGCATGTCTTCCATCCTTTATTAAATTTTAATTTACTGTGAACCAACTACACAATCAGCAGTAGTGGTAGGTATTCTAGGATAATATTAATAAGACAAGGTTTTTACTTTCAAGGTGATAAAAATTACATCAAGGAAGAGAAAACTACAGTGCAAAACAGAATCCTTTATTTAGGGGTCTCTGGGACAGCACCAAATCAAGTATACCAACATTTGCATCATAGCGGTACCAGAAAGAGAAGAGAGAAAGCACAGGATTGAGAACCTGTTTGAAGAAAGAATGATGGAAAGCTTCCCTAACCTGGCAAAGGAAATAAACATATAAGCCCAGGACACAAGGGGAGTCCCAAACCAAGATACATCATAATTAAAAGACCAAAGCTTTCCAATTCTCCATTTATTGAAGAGGCTGTCTTTTCTCCATTGTGTGGTTTTGGCTTCTTTGTAAAAAATTATCTGCCTATATTTACGTGGGTTTATTTCTGAGTTCTCAATTCTATTCCATTGGTCTGTGTATCTGTTTTTCTGCCAATACCATGCTGTTTTGATTACTGTTGCCCTGTAGTACAAGCTGAAGTCAGGGAGTGTGATACCTCCAGCATTGTTCTTTTATCTTAGGATTGCTTTGGCTATTCAGGGTCTTTTTTGGTTCCACACAAATCTGATTATTTTTTTGTTCTATTTCTTTAAAAAATGCCATTAGGATTTTGATGGGGATTGTATTAAATCTGTATATTGCTTTGGGTAATATGGCCATTTTAACTATGTTGATTCTTCTAATCCATGAACATGGAATGTCTTTCCATTTCTTTTTGTCTTCAATTTCTTTTAAAAATGTCTTATACTTTTCAGTATGTAGGTCTCTCACATCCTTGGTTAAGTTTATTCCTAAGTACTTTATTCTTTTTGTTGCAATTGCAAAAGGAATTGCTTTTTTCTTTTTTCTTTTTCTTTTTCTGAGATTTCATTGTTAGTTTATAGGAATGCAATGGACTTTTGTACGTTGATTTTGTAGCCAGCAAGTTGACTATATTCATTTATTGTTTTTAATGGCTTTTCGGTGGATTGTTTAGGGTTTTCTATATATAGCATCATGTCATCTGCAAAGAGTGACAATTTAACTTCTTCATTCCCAATTTGGATGCCTTTGATTTCTTTCTCTTGCCTGATTGCTCTGGCTAGGACTTCCATTACTATGTTGAAAAGCGGAGGTGATTGGGGACAGCCCTGTCATGTTCTTGAACATAGAGCAAAGGGCTTCAGTTTTTCACTGTTAATTATGATATTAGCTGAGGGTTTGTCACAAATGGCCTTTATTATGTTAAGGCATTTTCCTTCTATACCTATTTTATTAAGTGTTTTAATCATAAATGGATATTGTATCTTGTCAAACACATTTTCTGCATCTATTGATATAATCATGTGATTTTTGTCCTTTATTTTGTTTATGTGGTGTATCACATTGATTGATTTGCAGATGTTGAACCATCCTTTTGCCCCTGGGATGAACTCCACTTGATCGTGATGAATAACCTTTTTAATGTATTGTTGCATTTGATTTGCCAGAATTTTGTTTAGGATTTTTGCGTCTGTATTCATCAGAGATATTGGTCTGTAGTTTTCTTTTTTTGTGTTGTCCTTACCAGGTTTTGGTATCAGGGTAGTGTTGGGCTCATAAAATGAGTTAGGGAATATTGTCTCTTCTTCAACGTTTTGGAAGAGTTTGAGTAGGACAGGTATTAGATCCTCTTTGAGTGTTTGGTAGAATTCACTAGTGAAGCCATCTGGTCTTGGACTTTAGCTTTTTGGAAAGTTTCAGATGACTGATTCAATTTCCTTACTGGTGATCTGTCTATTTATATTTTCCAATTCTTTGTGATTCAGCCTAGGAAGGCTATATGTTTCTAAGAACTTGTCCATTTCTTCTAGGTTATTGAATTTGGTGGCATATAGTCCTTCATAGTATTCTTGGATGATCCTTTGTATTTCTGTGGCATCCGTGGTAACTTCCCCTCTTTCATTTTTTTTGTTTGTTTATTTGTATCTTTTCTCTTTTTTCTTAGTGAGTATAGCCAAGGTTTGTCAATTTTATTAATCTTTTCAAAGAACCAGCTCTTATTGCAATATTTTTTCCTATGGTCTTTTTGTTCTCTATTTCATTTAGTTCTGCTCTGATTTTTATTATTTCCTTCCTTCTGTGCATTTGGGTTACATTTGTTTTTCTTTTTCTACTTCTTTAAGGTGTAACATGAGGTTATTTACCGGAATTTTTCTTGTTTCTTGATATAGGACTGTAATGATAAATTTCCCTCTTAAAACTGCTTTCGCTGCATCCCAAAAATTTTGGTAGGATGTATTTTTGTTTTCACTTGTTTCTATGTATCTTTTGATCTCTCCTTTTATTTCTTCTTTGACCCAGTCTTTCTTTAAAAGTATATTGTTTAATCTCCACATATTTGTGGGTTTTCCTGCTTTTTTGTTGTTGTTGTTTTTTTGTTTGTTTGTTTGCTTTTGCAGTTGATATCCAATTTCAAAGCCTTGTGATCAGAGAATATGCTTGGTATGATTTCAGTTTTCTTAAAGTGTCCTTCAATAGATGAATGGATAAAGAAGTTGAGGTATATATACACAATGGAATACTATTCAGCCACAATAAAAGATGAAATAGTACCATTTGCGACAACATGGATGGATCTTGAGATTATAATGCTAAGTAAAATAAGTCAGACAGAAAAAGTGTAGAACCATATGATTTCACTGGCATGTGGCATATAAAACTGAAAACAACAAAAGAACAAGACAAACAAATGAAGAAAGAAAAACTCAGACATAGACAATAGTTTAGTGGTTACTAGAGGGTAAGAGGGGAGTGGGGTTCTAGAAGAGGGTAAATGGGGTCAAATGTATGATGATGGAAGGAGAACTGACTCTGGGTGGTGAACACACAATATGAGATGTAGATGATGTATTACAGAATTGTGCACGTGAAATCTATGTAACTTTACTAACAATTGTCAATCAACTTTAATTTTTAAAAAAGAGATATATATAAGTAAAGAATTAGAAGTAATTTTTCTCAAAGTCTTTGGGCTGCCAAATATGAACTGTGTAAAATGTCCAAAACTGAAAAAGTCACACCAAATAGAAAGGAACACGAGAAATAAACAGCAATGCAAAATTTCCATGCTCATCATTCTATGCTAGGAGGAGTTGAGATAAGATAAGTATATCTGGAAAACATGGTCTATCAACAAGTATTTCTGTGTTATCAAAGGCTACTATATGTTTCATTACAGTGTTAATAGAAAATAAAACACTTAAATACTACCTGCTCAAATTTTGGCAAACCTACCTTAACATAAGAATAAAGTCAAAATCTAATCCTTGCCTTTTCCTGTTCAGAGTCTATGGTTCCTCAGTGCTGTCTTTAAAGGAAAATTTACTCTGATCACTTTACAAAATGGTTATCTAATAGTGAAATAACTTCTTGAAGGCTCAGAGCAAACCAGAATCTTGAGCCAAAAATATGGTTATATGCTCTCAAAGCATATAGTTTTATAAATTCAACATATTTTTAGGTGTAGGTAACTTTAGCGTAAACATACACAAGAGTAGGGTAAAGGATTTGTGGGCCATAGTTTATATTGATCACTGCCTTTTATAATTACTCAGATTTCAGAAATCAAGTCTCTCTGAATAAAAATTAAATGACATTTTTAAACATCTTAGAAATTCTTTACTTTCATTCCTATCAGCTTCATTAGATTACACCTATATTAGTCTGTTTAATCCCACTGATTATCATGTGTTTTGTCTGAGCAAGAACGATCGTACTAGGAAATTTACTTATCACTGTTTTACTATACAATGTCACCACAGGAAAAAAAGAAATGAAACCTAGCTAATTACTTAGTTTACATGGAAATAGGAATAATACCAGATACTATCTACCAACTGAGCATTCAGTATGACCAAAATACACTGCCTCATTTAATCATCTTGATAACCTTTTGATGAAGATATTGTTAGTCCATTTTACATATAGGAAAGTTGTAAGTTGCTCAGTCACATTCAGTAAATGACAGGACCAAAGTTCTGAACCAGGTTTGTCTGATTTGCTGTTCCTTAATCAATCTACTTAAAGTAAAACTATATTTGGTCCTTTTTTCTCCCTATTTTTTATTCTCATGGAATCAACCAGTTATTTTGATTTATACCCTAAGTATAAATTGTGTTTATTTCTTTAGAGTAAGAAAAATAAGTCATAAATTTTTTGCAACACGAGTGTTCAATAATCTATATTCTTGGGTTGAAAAAAAATTTTTTTTAATCAGTCTAGCTGACAACACTGATAATTTATCACTGTTTTTCAGGTTTAGCTACATCAACCTTGCACTAATGAACTAAATAAAAAGATCCTACCCAGAATTATTTGTGTATTGGTGTCTGTGCAAATTTTATTGTCATTTCCAATACGTTAGATAATTTTGATTTATCAAATTTTAAGGAATCAGAACAAATTTAAGATATTTTAAAAGAAATGTTTAATATGACTACACCATTGGGAATATTTTTTTACTCAAAATGAACAGGAAAAACTTGCTATTATTCCTTATCTATTCCTAAACATACCAAAAGAAAACATAAAGTGTTACTACATATAAATATTACATTTAAAAAAAAAAAATTTGGAGTGCCAGTACTGCGCAGGACTTTTGTTTCTGATGTTTGATTACTGAAAAGCCAACTGCTAGTGAGAATTTTGTCTATATTAACATAGACCAAACTTTACTTAGAAACCAATTTGAACTTTGAGAGAGATAATTAGATTCACAATAAAGAGAACTTTCTCTGCATGTCCAATGTCTAACTATAAAATCTCAAAGGAATAAGAGAAAAAAGAAGAACCATTAACTGTATTTTTGTTCTTAGAAAATAAGTAGTACTTTCTATGGAATTAATGACTTAAGGAATCTGTTTTATGCAATTTTCACATGCTCTGTAGTTAGCAAGAAAAAAGCTTGAAGCAGTGAACATTACAATTTCTACTTTGATTCAGGATGTAAAGCCTAATTTAGATATGAAAGTCTTTTGTTACCATTTCCTTCTGTTAAAGATGTAGGTGATATGTTGAAATGTAGCTAACAATTTTTTTGGAAAAATTAATGATTCATAAAGAAATTTCTTAAACCATAATTTTCTTACATTCTTTGAAAAGAAGAAAACAATATCAGTTTAATAACACTATTTTGTTTCAAGCTAAATCAAGTTAACCATAGAGACAGTAGAGAAAATGAACATTAAATATGGCTGTATTTCCAAAGTGATAACAAGAGAAAAGGGAACACTTTGATAAATAATAAGATAATAACACAATATTCAAATATTGTTCAGATGCTTTGGAAATGTGTGCCAGCAACCCATTTTGAAATATAGAGACTAAAAGTCTTATTTTTAAGACTTAAGAAGAATTTTTATTTTTTAGATGTATTAATTATGCCCACATACTAGAAAATAAGGTTATGATTTATCACATTATAGAAAGTAAAAATTGATAATTCAGATACAAAATTAGATAAACAATAGTTAGTTATAAATGTAACAACATGTATACAGGACTTGCATACTGAAAACTACAATAATGATGTAAGAAATCAAAGAGTATATAAATAGATATATTGTGTTCATGAATGAAAAATCATAACAAAGATGTCAATTCTCCTCAAATTGATATACAGTTTTAATGCAACTTTTATCAAAATCCCTACAACATTATCTATTTAAAACAAGATTATACTAAAATTTATATAGAAAGGCAAAGAAACTAGAATACCTAGATAATTTTGAGAAAGTAAAATAGAATAAAGTGAGAGATTTTGGGCTACTCATTTTCAAGACATTATATAACTGTAATAATTAAGAATGTGTGGTAGTAGTGGGGGAATTGACACATAGATAAACAACGCAAAATAATGAACCAAAAAGTAGATTCACAAAAGTATGCGCAACTGATTTTTGACAAATGTTCAAAAATAATTTAATATAGGAAAGATAATCTTTTCAACAAATGGTGCTAGAGTAATTGGACATCTATAGGCAAAAAAACAAAAACAAAAACAAAAAACCCTCAACCTAATTCTCACATTTTATACAAAATTAACTTCAAATTGATGATGGAATTAAATGTGAAATTGAAGAAAAAATAAAAAACTATAACACTTCTAGTGGAAAATTTATGAGAAAAATCTGGATTTAGAACTAGGCAAAAGGTTTTTAGACTTCACAACAAAAGCATGATCCATAAAATAAAAATTGATAAAAAAATCTTCAACAAAATTTAAAACTTCTACTCTGAGAGAGACTGTTAAAAGGGTAAAAACAGAGGCTACAGAGGAAAATTATTTGAAAATCATGTATCTGACAAAGAGCTAGTATCTGAAATACATAAAAAACTCTCAGAACACAACAGTAAAAAAATAAACAATTAAATTGGAAAATAGGCAAAAGACATAGAGATACTTAAAGAGGATAAACATATGCTAGATAAGCATATGAAAAAATACTCAACATCATTAGCTATTAGGAAAATGTAAATTAAAATCTCAATGAAATATCACCACACACTTATTAGAATGACTAAATAAAAAATAGTGAAACAACAAAGACTTAAGAGATTGTAGAAAAACTGGATTACTCATACATTGCTGGTGGGCTTTGGAATGGTACAGCCACTTTGTAAAATCATTTGGCAGTTATTTAAAGATTTAATAGGCGGTTGCCATACAATCCAGCAATTGCCATCTTGGGTATTTTATCCAAGAGAAATGAAAAGTTATGTTCACACAAAAACCTCTACATGAATGTTCTAGCAAATTTATTCATAATAGTGAAAAACAAAACAATCTAGTGTCCTTCAACAGTGAATATTTAAACAAATGTCCCATACTCAGCAATAAAAAGGAACACACTGTTCAGTCTATTTTTAAAATGCCAATAAAAATTAGATAAATCTCCTGAATGACTAATCAAAGAATAAAGAGCAAAAGGAATAATAATAATATAGGGAATTCAAATGATGTACAACTATTGAAATATAGATCATTAAAAATATAAGTAATTACTATGAACAATTGTTTACCAATAAATATAAACATTTAGATGAAATGGTCAATCTGGAGTATCAAACTCCCTGACTTCAAACCATACTAAAAGGCTACAATAATCTAAAGATTATGCCCCAGGCAAAAAACAACAACAACAAAAAGAAAAACAGACCCACAGGCAAATGGAACACAATTGGGAAGCCAGAGATAAACCCACATATGTGGACAATTTTCGGCAAAGCACACAAAAGCTTGCAATGGAGAAAGGAAAAGTCTCTTCAATAGAGGGCATTGGAAAAACTGGAAAGCGACATGCAAAGAATAAAACTAGACTGCTGACACTACACACAAAAATTAAACTCTAATGGATTAAAGCCTTGAATATAAGGCATGAAATACTAAAGATACATATAAAAAAATAGACATTAAACATATGGACTTTGGTCTCCAAGAGGTCTTTGTGAACTTGACCCCAGAGGCAAGAAAAGAAAAAGCAAAATATAAATGAATGGACTACATCAAATTAAAACGTTTCTGCACAGCACAAGACACCATAAACAAAAGAAAAAGGCAACCAGCCAAATGGGAAAATATATTTGCAAATGATACCTCCAATAAGGGGCTAATATCCAAAATATATAAAGAATTCATACAACTCAACAACAACAAAATAAACAATCTGACTTAAAAATGGAAAGATGATCTAAATAGACACTATTCCAAGGAAGATATATGGATGACCAACAGATATATGAAAAATGTTCAACATCACAAATGGAAGATATGCAAATCAAAACCACAATGAGATACTATCTGTTAGAATGTCTATTATCTACAAGACAAGGAATAACAAGTTTTGGAGAGGCTATAAAGAAAAGGGAACCCTCATATACTGCTGGTGGGAATGTAAATTGGTACAGCTAGTATGGAAAATAGTATGGAGTTTACTCAAAAAATTAAGAATAGACCCACCATATGACCCAGGAATCCCTCTTCTGGGTATCGACCTGAAAAAAATTGAAAGTGTTTATTCATAAAGATATATGTACCCCCATGTCATTGCAGCATTATTTCTAGTAGCCAAGACATGGAAATAACCAAGTGTTCTTCAACAGATGATCAGATAAAGAAGATGTGGTACATATATACAATGAAATACAACTCAGCCATAAAAAGATAAAATATTGCTATTTGCAACAATGAATAGCTCTTGAAAGTATTATTCTAAGTGAATGGATGAATCTTGAGAGTATTATGCTAAGTTAGATGGAAAAGGACAAGAACTGTATGATTTCACTTATATATGGTATGTAAAACAAAAAGCAACAAACAAACAAAAACTCATAGAAACAGACAGGAAAAGCAGAGAACCATATGATTTCACTGATACGTTGTACATAAACCAAAAACAATAAAAGAACAAGACAAACAAATGAGAAACAAAAACTCATAGACAATAGTTTAGTGGTTACCAGAGGGTAAAGGGAGAGGAGGGTGGTAGATGAGGGTAAAGGGGATCAAATATATGGTGATGGAAGGAGAACTGACTCTGGGTGGTGAACACACAGTGGGATTTACAGATGATGTGATACAGAATTGTACCCCTGAAATCTATGTAACTTTACTAACAATTGTCACCCCAATAAACTTTAATTTTAAAAAAAAAGAAAGAAACAGACAAAATAATGGAGTTTACCAGAAGTGAAGGGGGTGGGGAGAGGACAAGAGGATAAAGGGGGTCAAATATAAGGTGACAGCACACAGCAGATTTTGGGTGGTGAGCACACAATAGAGTATACAGATGTTGTATTATTAAGTTGTGTAACTAAAAGTTATCCAATGTCACCCTGATAAATTTAATTTAAAAATTTTTTTTAAATGGGCAGAGGACTTGAATAGACATTGCTCCCATGAGGACATATACATGGGCAACAGACATATGAAAAGATGCTCAACATCACCAATAATCAGAGAAATGTAAATTAAAGCCACAATGAGATGTCACTTCACACCTGTCAGAATGGCTCTCATCAATAAATCTACAATTAACAACTGCTCTTGAGGATGAGGAGAAAAGGGAACCCTTGTACACCCTTAATGGGATTGTAAATTCCTGCAGCCACTATGGAGAACAGCGTGGAGATTCCTCAAAAAATTAAAAATAGAGCTGCCCATACGATCCAGCAATTCCACTTCTGTATATTTATCTGAAGAAAACAAAATCACTAGTTTGAAAACACATTGGCACCTCTATGTTCATTGCAGCATTACTAGTAATAGCCAAGATATGGAAGCAACCTAGATGTTCATTCATAGATGAATGGATAAAGAAGATGTTGTATACAGAGAGAATGGAATATTATTCTGCATATAAAAAAGAATGAAATATTGCTATTTGTGACAACATGGATAGATCTTGAGGGTATTATGCTAAGTGAAATACATCAGACAGAGAAAGATAGATACCATATAATTTAATTTACATGTGGAGTCTAAAACAACGAAACAAATGTAAAACAAAACAGAAACACACTCACAGATATAGAGAACAAGTTGATAGTTGCCAAAGGGAAGGGGAGTAGGGTGGGAATTTAAAAAACAACAACAATAAAATCTAGAAATATTTTGAACTGCACAATGATAAAAATGCAACATGACAAATCTTGCACAACACAACTAAAATTATACTCACATGCATATATTGCTCAACTTCACTAGCAATTAGGGAAATACAAATCAAAACCACAATGAGATACCACCACATAACTGTTAGAATGTTATTATCAACAAGACAAGTAATAATAAGTGTTGCAGAGGCTATACAGAAAAAGGAACTCTCATACATGGCTGGTGGGAATGCAAATTGGAACAGCCACATTGGGAAGCAGTGTGGAGGTTCCTTGAATAATCAAGAATAGAATTACCATATGACCCAGTAGTCTCTCTCCTAGGTATCCATCCAAAAAAATCTGAAAACATTTATCCATAAAGGTATATTAATATGTTCTCTGATGTTCATTGTGGCTTTATTTACAGTGGCCAAGACATGGAAACAACAAAATTGTCCTTCGATAGATGAGTGGTAAAGAAGATGTGGTATATATACACAATGGAATACTACTCTGCCATAAGAAAATATGAAATACTGCCATTTGCGACAACATGGATGGATCTTGAGATTATTATGCTAAGCAAAATAAGTTAGAAAAAAAAAATCAAGAACCATATGATTTCATTGATATGTGATATATAAAACCAAAAACAACAAAGGAACAAGAAAAATAAATAAAGAAACAAAAACTCATTGACACAGATAACAGTACGGTGGTTAGCAGAGGGTAAGAGGGGAGGGGGTTGGTAGATGAGAGTAAACGGGGTCAAATGTATGGTGATGGAAGAACAACTGATTCTGGGTGGTGAACACACAATGTGATATATAGATGATGTATTACAGAATTGTACACCTGAAACTTATGTAACTTTATTAACAATTGTCACCCCAATAAACTTTAATAAAAAAAAGGAACAGAATTAACATATGGCCCAGCAATCCTTCCTCTGGGTATCTACCCAGAAAGTCTAAAAACATTTTTCCATAAAGGTATTATGTACCCTTATGTTCATTGCAGTACTATTCACTGTGGCCAAGAGATAGAAACAACCAAATGTCCTTCAGTAGATGATTGGATAAAGAAGATGTGGTACATATATGCAATGGAATATTACTTAGCCGTAAGAAGAGATGAAATACTGCCATTTGTGACAACATGGATGGGTCTTGAGATTATCATGCTAAACGAAATAAATCAGGCAGAAAAAATCATGAACCATATAATTTCACTCATATATAGGATATAAAACTGAAAATGACAAATGAACAAGACAACAAACAAAACTCATAGACACAGACAATGGTTTAGTGGTTACCAGAGGGTAAGGAGGGGGAGGTACAAGAGGGTAAAGGGGGTCAAATATATGGTGATGGAAGGAGAATTGACTTTGGATGGTGAGCACACAATGCAATATATAGGTGATACATTATAAAAAATGTACACTTGAAACCTATATAATTTTACTAACCAGTGTCACCCGATAACTTAATAAAAATACATAAAATAAAATAAATTTTAAAATTAAAAAAACGAAAAGGAAATCAAAGAGCTTAATATCTATCTCAAGAAATTATAAAGAGATAATCAGATTAAACCAACAGGTGGTAGAAAGGAGGAATTAATAAAGATACAAACAAACAATAATAAAATATAAAATAACTAAACATACAACAATGTATATAGAAACAACAAAGCCAAAAATAAAAAGGACGCAAGATTGATAAAATGAAAAAATGTTCAAGTTACCAATATCTAGAATAAAAAATGGGATGCATACACACCCTACATATATTTATAAGACAACAAGGGGATCTCATGCAAAACTTTATATCAATGAATTTCAAAAGATAGATTAAAAATAACTAATTTCTGGAAAAATTAAATTGTCCAAACTAAAACAAGAAGCATAAAAACTCTGAAGAGTCCTGTATCTATGAAAGAAATTGAATCAATAATTAAAAACTTTTCCATAAGAAAATTAAAATTTCAGTCCCAGATGGTCTTACCCATGGGTGTGGGGAAGAATAATTTGTCATCCCAGTGTACTGATAAGAGTACATTTTTAATGCCTTTCTTTGGGGATATAATATTGTGTCTTCTTTCCATTTTACAATCTAGGACTTTGATCATCAAACATCCCATAAAGCATTACATGAAACCATTGCATCGATAACATTTAATTAATTGATCCTGGTGAGCAAGGAATAACAAGCATCCTAAGTACTTTATTGAGTAAGATGGATGGGAGGATACAAAGTATCATATGTATGTGATATGTGGGTGGGGGGCAAGGTTATAACCAGACTCAGTGGTTTTGGAAGAGCTTACAGTGAGCAGACATGCCATATGGAACTTTGGGCAAATCTCAACAGGAAGATAGTAACACGTGCCGCAAAATTTTGGGATACAGTCATGCCTTCCTTTGCTCACAAATTCTCTACTTGAAAGACTTGTAGCTGAGCCATAGTAGGAACTTAACAACAGCCCCTATGACGTGCAATACGGACTATCCATCCTGGGCAAGGTGTTATATAATTTACCAAATCATGAAATTGGACAAGTACAGAAGAATGACATTGTAAAATGGATTTTAAAAATGGATATATACAACTAGGTCCAAGCAGTTTCAGAAGTCACTAGTAAATTCTACAAGCTGGTGGCTCAGACACTCATAATACCTATCCGTACTGCTTTTTCACCTGTTTCTCAAAATATCTATAAGGCCTCCCTGGAAGTTCCCTAAGACCAGTTAAAAGAAATGGAAAAGCAGTGGGCCTGATTAGCAATGGATTTGTATGGCATGCAGGCATCAGCCAGAAATAGATGATGACCACACTACAGCCTCTGAAAGACAGTAATGAAGGAAAAATACCCCATGGGGAGAACTCCAGACTCCAGCATCGGTTTGTCCACATTATCGGGAAGGAAAAATAGAATGAGGTACGGACCTTGTTTCAGGGTCAAGGACTTGGAAAGAACATGATTAAAATACTGTTGATAAGAGGTATTAGTGTACCTTTCTAGATGCATGCAGAGTGTGAAAATTCTTTTGTCCACTACAAAGGAGATTCTCTGTTATGAGGAGAGAAGACCCATATTGCAAAACATGTAATAGAAGCTTCTTTTGCTCAATGAACCCTTGTGTAAAGCAATTTTGGTAGCAGGGATTGAGTTATGCCTGCAAAGTGGACTATTTCTCATTAAAGCTGATCTGTCTACTACTGCTGCTGAGTGCTTAATCTGCTAAGGAGTAGAGGCCAATGTCATAGGGTCACTGTCCCATAGGGAGGATCACGGGACACCTGGTGGCACTTTGAGTATAATGGCTCACTTCCATTATACCACAAGCAGCAATGTATCCTCACAGGGACACACAGATATTTTCAGTCCAGACTTTATTTTCTTACCTACAGCTTTTCAATTAGCATGACCATCTATGGACTTACAATATGTCTTATCTATTCATTGCCAAATTAGTCCACACAACAATCACCTTTGAACAAAGGACACATTTTGTAGTAAAGGAGACAATAAATTCATGCTCACTGAATTCATTAGTCAGACCACAAGTCCCATCTCCCAGAAGATGGCTTTACTGAACAGTAAATACCTTCTGAAGACTTAATTATGGCACCAATTGAAAAATAAGATTTTTGAGGTTAGAGTGCTATCCTAGAGAATACAGTATATAACTTATAACAATAACAAATAGATAGTACCATCTCCCCATGGCCCGAAGACGTGGTCTGGGAATCAAGGAGCAAACATTTTCTTCTTTTGCCATCACTTGGGATCCATGGTCTGGAGGTCCTTGTGCTGAGAAAGAAATGATAACATATACTCATGTATCTGTTAAATTGGATGCTAATGCGGATCTGGCTACATTGGGCTTCTCATGTCACAGTAAAATGTCTTCCAACAGGTGGAGGAAGGGATTGATTTACTGGTTGGGGTGACTGGTGCCAATTGGAAGTGAGAAATCATGTTAAGACCAAAAAAAAGGACTATCTCTAGAACCCAGGGATTTGTTGGGGACCCCCTTAGTACTCCATGACCAATAGTCATAATCAATAAAAAACTGGGCAACACAATGAAGATGAGGATCACCAAGTACTCAAATCCAGCATAACGGAAGGTTTGGGATACACTAGTAGATTCAGAACTTCAACTGGCCAAGGTATTAACAGATATTAAGGGGAGCATGGCGATGGAAAAAGGAAGTATCAGTCTCAATGTAAGCCTCACAAACAACTACAAAAGCAGGTCCCAAACAGCTCTATTTCTGCTATTTAACTCCTTGATTTGTTTCTTCCCTTCCTTTTCTTGTTAATTTATATGAAGAGCATTGGTGGTGACTAGCATTTTAGACTCTAAGGTGGAGTATACTGGAGTATATGCAAACTGGCATCACCCTGCATGGTTATAATACAGGATTTTATAATACATGTATAATATAATCCTAATATAATCCAATATAATCCTATGTATAATACATAGGATTTTGTCTCCTGTATCTACATAGTTCATACCATGCATTCTTGATACAGCTACTCTCCATGTTTTGGTAGTTATCCCTACCCTCTTTCCTCTCAGGTCTTCTTGGAGTAAGGGCTCACTGCGGGACTATCACCACTCATTGATTTTACTAACTTATCCAAGTCTTTATAAATGTCCTTTATTAAACTCTCCTGAAAGACCAGGCTTGAGCACCCATCTCTTTCTTACAAGGACTCTGAGTAATAAAGGAAATATGATTTTAGATCGGCAGTCTAATTTTCATACTTCAACCTGAATTAGAATCACCCATCTGGCACTGGCACAGCTGGACAAATAAGGTCTCCCCCACAAGGACAGAATCCCTGCTACACGGCACAGAGAAGACCTGTCCTGCACTCTTTCTAGCTCCAGGAAAAGAGAGATCCAGTGAGGACTGCATAGAGCATGCTTAGATACATTTAATCTCAACAATGAGATAATTCATTCAGAAGAAGGAATAAAGGGTGGGCAGAGAGACCAAGAATAACAGCTCTGGGGACATTCAATCACATGGAAAAATTAGGCCAGAGAGATGGAGGCCCCCCTCTAATATACAGCATATACTAAGAAATCTTATAAACCAAAGAGAAAAGAACAACAGAAAATAGAAACTTTCCAAAGGATATGAAAAGACAGTTCACAGAAGAAGAAACTCAAATTATCAGTTATATAATTCCTAGCGCAAATAAACATCCAGGATTCTATTTCTTTTTATGAGATCATATTATTAGTAATAGACATTAGCTTTCTATTTTGTGTCATACTAAATATTTTGTCATTCATCAAAGGAATCAGAGGTAATCTGTAAGTCAATTCTAAGCTTTAAACCATATTGTAAAGGCTTAGACTTGTCTTCTTAATTCAGGACTGTCCTTCCCATATCTTTGACTGTAATTCTGTCCTTAAAAATAAAAATAATAATGTTATTTATAAATAGGATTTGCTATACGCCAAGCAGTGTTCTAAGTGCTTCACACATGACAACTAATTTAACCTTCACAACACTCCTTTGAAGTACATAATATTATTATTATTATTCCAACTGATCCATGAGCAAACTCTGCGCCCAAGGTCAAATGGGATCAAACAAGGACAGTAGACCCCAAGGTCCACAGTATGAAATACTAGCACATCATGCTGCCTCTAATATGCAACTTGTTCCTAGCCTGAGCAGCATTCAACCTATTTTAACCATCTTCCTCTCCATGACTTGAATAGCATAAACACGACCTCCTTCAAGGGAAAAGTACCAAGTCACTGGTGGAAAATGTAAACTGTGGTCTAATCCAGTGTGAATACCATGAAGAAATATGGTATGCATTAGAGTAATAGATTTCATTGTAAAACAACAGATATAATAATTTCGAGCCAACATTCCCCTCCATCTTTGACTTTCCCAGCATTTGGAAAAGATTTAGAAAGACTTAATGGCAATGGTAGGGGAAATTCCAGGCTGGAAATAGAGCTTGGACCCAGCAGCCTATTTAAGGAGGCAGAAGTTATGGCCTCCACAGGATTTCCTAGGGAGATAAGTAATGCAGACCAAACAAGGAGCCCTGATGAGCAACACCACAATACCGGATGCTTCCGAACCTGTGAAAGTATTTCAGCAATAAACCAGGACCACAGGAATGCACTGCTTCTCTCCTGGACAAAAGGTGATTGTATCTTAAGCACAAAAAGTCAAAGGTCCTAAATGTTAGTACTTAAAAATCCCTTTTGTCTTCCTTTAAAATATTTATCAACTAGATCAAAATTGGCAAAACAAGAAAAGAAATTCTGGAAAGAAAAAAGAAATACAAATGTAGATTACAATTACTTTTTAAAGATATTTGGGAGAATTTTTCAGTAAAGATGGGAAAATCCTCCAGTAAAATATCAGTTCCATAAGGGCCTTATTTGTCTTGCTCATTGTCATGCGGGGCGGCCTGCTGGATCTCTGCTCCTGTTCCCCACATAAGAACACAGGACATGGTGAGGCCAAAAAGGAACACCCATGGAGCCATAGGTAGGGGAGTCATACCACTATCTTGCTAGCCCCCATTTTTTGTTAGCGTAGCCACAGCAGTTATATTAGTGGCCAATGGCTCACTGGTCACAGCTGATGGCCAACTAGCCACAGCTGATGGCCATCCAATCACAGTTGATGGCCATTTACTACCCGAGCCAGCACCTTTCCACGTGAGGCCGACAGCCTGGAAACTGCTCTCTGGGGCTCTGTCCCCACACTCATTATTCTGTACTCATTGCCTAGAACACTGTCTGGCAGAAGGAGATACTCAATAAATACTTGTTGAATAATTTAATTAATTAATTTCCAAACAAATGAACTAACATTGGCAGGCCAGCAACCACAAAACATTTCTATTTCTTCCTTATACATAAACCCTACTCATTTGGCGCTGAAATTATCAGGATTATGTGAATGAAGATGGTATTTTGGCCGTAAAGATCAGTCTGATCTCAGCTGGTTAAAACATTTTCAGATATGCCAGACTAGTGTTTTCTTGCCAAGAGTTCCATTTTTTTTTTCTTTCTCCCAGTCCAAGGCACTTACCTTCTTTTTGCTTCATCACCCTTAGGCCTATTTCAGTTTAAACATAAAAACTTCAGCAATAGGATGATCTCTCTCTCTCTCTCTTTCCTCTCTCTTCTTCCCTCCCCTACGCCCTCCCTCCCTCGCCAGCTACTAATTAACTAGGACGGGGCTCTTAGTTACTTCAGAGAAAAAATAATAATCAAGCCATTCACAGATGCATGTGTTTATTTATTGAAATCTCTGGTTTCTCCTGCCAGGGCAAAAACTTCACTCTACCAAACGCTTCTTTTAAACTCACCCTGTTCAGAGACAGAGAAAGCCTTCAAGAGCCAGTGCGCATTCTAAGGAACCGTCCATTTGCCCATGTAAATAAGAAACTGAAACCTTTCAGAGCAGTCACTGAAAACACCTTAAAATCAGCACATAAATACATCCGAAATTGTCCTCTCTAAGCCTTAAAGCCACTGCTTGAAAGCAGAAACTCATAAATCAAAACCATATTTTAGACCTTGTCTGTAGTTTCGAATGTTCTCACTATCAACCTCAGAGGTTTTCTAGGGTCCTGCCAATCATGTCCTGCCAAGCCAAAGGTAGGTAGGCACACGGGGCAAGTACTCATTAGTTTCTGTTAATGCTGCTTCTAATGAGATAGTAAATGAGTGAACGTGGTGACTATAATAGGTGTTGTACCTGGTACAGAGCGTCACTCCAAACATGGAGACTCTTTCTGTTTTCCCTTTCCCACTTAAATACAAATCAATCACTTCCCCCAAATCTCTTGCTTGAATATTTTAAGTCAATTATATTTGATTGGAGTTGAAAGTCAATATTCTGGTAACTTCTGATTTTCTTTTTGGCTTTTGGGGCAGATTTCACTAATATAGCTAAATTAGTATAGACGGGTTAAATATTATCTAGATATTAAGGCAAATATACTATTTAATTATGGGAGAAGAAGAAAGATTAATATGTCATCATTTCTTTCCAGCTAATATGCATTAATCTTAAATTTATACTAATACTTCAATACCTACTAGCATAGCATCTTTTTTTAGTCTATTTTGTCTATTTAACTTCCTTCAGGTTCTCCATGCCTTTGCTTGGATCTCTGTCTTGAATGATTTGAAACCTGACAGTTGTCTCTTTTGTTCACCTAGCACCAAATTGGGTTAGATAATATCTCGGAGATCACATGTGCTTAATTAACATATGTTCTGGAAGGAGTTTCTGTCCCATTGTAATACATGATTTCATTAGTATGGATCTCAAAAAAAGTATGAAATGTATTTCCATTGTGCACAGTGTTTTCAATCACAAATTGTTATGGAACGAATTTACATCTATTTATACTGCGTTGCCATATCAGAAGTTATTTTTCAGCTATAACAATGCAAACTAAGACTGGACAGCTCACTTTTTTCCAAATAGATGTCTACACAGTTAAGTGCATCCTTTTTATATCCAAAAATTACTAAGAGCTTTGAAGGTATAATTTATTTTTTTAGAAGAGTACAGATTTTTGTAAATAATGATATTAACAATAAATAACTCTATATTTCATATTTAGCAAACATAGTGAATACATTGTATATTAAAAATTCTTCATATTTTCAATTTTTTAATTGATCTTTTTCTGACTATATATCCAGGAAATTAAGTGTAACTTCAAAATTGATCGTTTTCCATTAAGAAAGAAAAATATTCAGTCGGTTTTAAATGCTAACTAACTACACATATCCTTTTTAACCATAGTTACTGATAAAATTAAGTTTTTAAACAATTAGTTAAGGAAAATAACATGATAAAACTCAGTTGCAAGGTAATTATTTTTCTTAGAATAGAAATATAGATTATAATGGTATATTGCTTCTTACTGGATACCTACTATGCACTAGAAACTCTGCTTGGTACTTTTCATAATTACTTCATTTAATCTTCAAAACAACCGTGGAAGCTAATTATTCACATTTTACACATGAGGTCATTGAGATTCAGAGATGTTTGCCAAATATCACAGAGTAATAGACACTGCTGGGATTCTAAATCCATTCTACCTTCCAAACTCACAATCCAGCCAACTTCATGAGGGTTTAGTTCATTGTGTTTTGAAACAATTAGTTTCACATTAGGTCTAAAAAACTTAGGAAAATATTGCTCCATTTTCAAGAAAGCACGGATGCATTTGCATCTCCAAGGTATAGCTTAGATGAAGAAAAACCTGGAACATTGAAACAGAGAACTGGTCAGTTTTTATTAGTGTGTTGGGGGTAAATAGAAAAATACATGAAATACAAGGGAAAAAATGCAAAACTTCCCTTTCATTTAATGATTGGAATAACATACAAAATAGTTTACCTTTTCCTGAGTGTTCACTGGCGTCTCTGTCAATCTCCTATTTCAGTGACTCATTTTTGTTGTTTTTCAAGGGCTTGTTTGTGTTAATAAAAGTCCTCTTGTAAGAACGTTTTCTAAAAACATGTCTCAATATCAAACTAAAAATTATGTGCATTCATCAGTTTTATACAGTTAACAGAATTTAAAACAAAATTAACTCTGTAAAGGGCTGTTTTAAGGTGAAAGATGCTCCTGAGGTTACTGGACTTGAGCTGCATTTTGCTTCTACGCCATCCATGTTCCCTTTCTTCATGCACACACACAACTCAGAATGGCTCTCCCATTAATTGTTTCTCTTTTACTTTTTTTCTTTTAAACTCAACAAGACAGTAACTAAAACATGGAGGTTTTCTATTACTAAAACATGGAGGAATTATATTAATAATATAATTCAAGCCCACTTTTTGTATGAAAAACTGAGTTAACCAAGATAGTAAGTGTAAACTTCAATTATTTGGATTCTTTGTCAATTTTTACATCACCCTGCAAAGAGAGTGAAAAAGAAGATGTACAGACACTTGTAGAATCTCTGGGCGTACTGATCTCATCTCCTCTTTATTTCCTGGCTTTGAAAGTGGCTCCCTTTGCAGCATTAATTGCTTATTTATAATGTGCCAGGAAGTCTTTTCTTACAATTAATATGGGAAAAGATACAAAATAAGCACTGTGTAAACTGTTTGGCAAATAAAGCCCAGGAGCAATTTTCTTGTTTATTTTTTCTAGTTTTTCAGACAGGAACTAAATGAAAATCAGATTTTTACACTAGTAGTCATTAGAGCTTCAAGGTGAATAAAGATTTAAGAAAGTAAAAGTTTTGCAAATAAATGTATTAGATTTTACATTTCCCTAAGAAAATTATTAAATACTATCTTGGATTTATAAGGAGCATTCTGCCATAAAAGTTTTTAACTTTCTTGAGGTTATAACAAAAAAATAAAGATTTCCACAATCTTTAATGATAGCTTTGTGAAAATATAAAGTCAAAGGAAATAGCAAACACATTTCATGATAGACTCAAGATAGATATCAATGAGTAGAAAAGATAGACCATATTTAATTAATTGGAATTTAACTTAATGTAAAATCCATTGAAAAGAATGAAAAAAATATTGAAAGTTATGGGAGACATACTTTATTATTAGCAAATGTGTCAGACTTTGGAGTTTCAACTGATGATACTTCTATCAAAAGTCAGTTATGTACTATGATATTAAAAAAAAAAAAAGACCAGTGAGAACTTCAGGAGCAGTATAATAATATAATGTCCAAAAAAAAGACAATTATCATCCTACTCTATGTTGCTCTGACCAGTGTGCTTAATTCTCCCTCATGTTAAGACATCTATAGGCAAATGAGGATTCATTGAGAGGCTAGCAAGTAAGATAGTTTAGG
The DNA here is from genome assembly GCF_004115265.2 of Rhinolophus ferrumequinum. Lineage (NCBI taxonomy): Eukaryota > Metazoa > Chordata > Mammalia > Chiroptera > Rhinolophidae > Rhinolophus > Rhinolophus ferrumequinum. Next base: position 92,294,020 of record NC_046287.1, read on the forward strand.
AAACTACGTCACATGAAGAAAAGTTGAAGAAACTGAATAAAGAACCTGGAGAAGAGAAGACTGAGCAATTGCCAGGACAAAGAGAGAGTAACTTTCTCTAAGTGTTAGAAACATTGTTATACGAAAGAAGAATCACACTTTTTATGCCTGTCACCAAAAAGACATCTGGGCTCCATATAGAGAAAAATGTTCTAAAAGCGAAAACTGTAAAAGACAAAGGGGGTTTACTGGCCCCCACACTTGAGAAAGCTAAGGGTGGAGTTAGCTTTGGGCACAGAGCATGCAGAAGTTCAAACAGTGTCATCATGTTCTCCATTTCTTAGCTTTCGTCTCTTTTGTGTTTCGTTTCTTTTTCAGGAAGTCTCTTGCTACCTGAGAGTTAAGAGGCCCACTGGAAACATCAGGCTTACTAGAGCTTGAGATCACAGAGAAAAGAAAGCAGCTCTCTATCTCCCATCTTTCATTTTTGAGTTTTAATAGAGAATTGTGATTGGGTCTGCTTGGCTTCCGGGGTGGTCACTTCTTGGACCAATCACTATAAACAGAGGGATGGATGCTGTAGAGACCTACCCTGAGTCACGTGCCTACTCCTAAAAGCACAGTAATCATGACTGACATGAGCAGAATCACTCTTAGAAGAGTGGACCCTAGGGGGAGCTGTACAGATAAAATCAAACAGGCAAAAATAATAATAATAATAATAATAATGTAAAAAGTAAAATAAATAAAATACAAAGTGCATCACAGTACTTGGCAAGGTGATGAATTTTTCATCACTGAAAATGTTTAAGCAGAATTTAAATAACACGTGTCAATGATAAAAGATCACATTGTCCCTTGTCAACTGTGGATCCTGAGCTAGTCAGCCCTCATTTCCTTGTTCAGTCAGTGTATAATCACAGAGCACTCACAACATGGCAAACCGTGCAGACACAGCGGTGTGTAAGATGGCCGAGGCCACTGCCCTGGAGGCGTTTACAATCTACGGTTTCTAATCTTTAAAAGAGATCATATTTGTCACACAGGTGTGATATGTATGTGGAAACTGACAATTGTAAAAGAGTTTATGAATGCAAGATATTAGACAGCATAAGAAGAATAACTAATACTTGTGCTAGGAAAAGTGGGAGTCCAAACCAAACTTCATCTCTAAAAGAATTTTATCTATGTAGGCCACAGGCAGCCCTCCCGGCTCCACTGTGCAGATGGTAGTCTAATCCCAAAGAAATTGTTTCATCCAGCAAAGATCAAGGGAAAAAAATCCTCAGGGTTACTTCTCAGCCTAGGGGGCTAGGGTCAAAGATTTAAGGAGCAGTTTATCCCATGGGCCATGAACATGGTGACACTGCTTCTAAAACAGAGACCTGGGTGAGGTCCATAGCAGGCTTGACCCCAGGGCTCCACGAGCTAACCCAAAGCAGGGCAACTTCTCAGAGCAGCTAGAGTGCACCGGTACCCGACCTTCTGGGACACCAATGACACTGGCCTGCTAAAGCTAAAAGGACATGAAACAACCTTGGGAAGGGTGGATGGCCCCATCAACAGACACTCCACTTAAGGAGGACTGAAGTAGCAAAATCTCATCCAGTATTGTGTCTCTAGTATCCAGGCACAGTGCCAAACACGTCTTCTGTGTCACTTTTGCCATTGGTGGAACATACTCTAATTCTAACTAGACGTATTTTGGGAAGCTCTTTATGTGAGTCATGGTCACTTTATTTTTCTAAGCTTCAACTTCCTACTGAAGGTGAAATGAAAGTGAGTGTGAACTAATAAATTCTCAGAAACTAAATAAATTTACAGGATAAATAATGGAATATTGCCTCTCTGTTACTAGCTCTTAAAGGTGGGCTGATGCTACAATTGTGTGGCCTTAAATGAGTGAGTGCTAATTTCCCCACCAAAATCCATCTATTCAACGAAGACAATCAAAGATGTAAGAATTTATTGTTTGTGCATGGGACTTAAATACTTTTAATTCATTTTAATTGAAAAAAGTGGTCAGATAATCTATTTTAGGGAATAGGAGGTTGCAGTTATTGGGCAATGTGGAAAAATAAAAAGTTACTCACCATTCTCTTAGATTTTATCCTAGTTACATCACTCATAGTTTTCCCAGGCACATATACGGTGTAGTGACAGCCCCTGATGTATGATAGGAAGTCGTAGGATTAAAAGAAACCTCTAAATCAAAGAGTGCTTGCCACAGCCTAGTTTCCAAATCATCTGACTAGAAAGGTCTGTTTGGACCAAGATTAGATTTGGCCCACACAGGACCCTTCATATCTTTAAATCAGCCATTGAAACACAAATGTGGAATTTCCTTCTAGCTCCCAAATATTGATGTCATATTTTCACAAGAATAAACCATAAATAACCTGAAGAAATTTCATTCCATTTGAGAGAGTCAAATAAGATGTAGAAAACCCTGCTGCCCAGCTGACCCAAAATGAAAAGTCAAGAAGCAGTTGCCAAAACATCTACCTCAAAGGAGACATTTACATCGAATGAGGAATCCATCTCTAGGTAAGGACCAGTTGTTTGGGATTGAAACACAAAGGATATGGCAAAGCCTTTTGTTTTTCCATTCTCAAAGGTAAAGAGTCAAATAATTTTTTCAGATATTAAGTATTCTATGCGTACCATTGATCGGTGGAGTGTGAGGTGACTTTGGTTGTTTGTTTCTTTTTAATCCCCAAGTTCCTTTATTGCATACGTTAGTCATTTAAAATGAGAGGATAAGATGTCTTGTAAAAGGCCTGGTTATTCTTTCCCTGTTAGTAGTAATCTTCAATACAACACTTTTTTTTTTCTGGTGAGAAGGACAAAGATGTGTGTTTATGTGCATGTGTGTGTCTATCTTTCATTTTGTCCTGAAGACAACAAAATGGCAGTCTCTAAATAAAAGTGTCTTTTGGTTTTCTGAGTCTATGCAGCTCAGATATTCCCAATAACTGACCCTGCTTGTTTTTTGATAGAAATAGTCTATTGCCTCATGGTTGCGCTTTCCAACATTTCCCTTGCCATAGCACACATGGAACAACCAGGGCTGCCTCTGGCTGGAGGTGATCAACTTACAAAGGAGTTCTTCACCTGGAGGTGGAGACCAGACAGGGCATGGGCAGCTTTGACTAGAGATCTCAAACAACTCCCTCCAAAGGAGCTGGAACACACAGTCTTTCTCTGTCAACAATTCTGCTAATAAGATCACCCAGTTTTTCTGTATCAGCTTACAGGCTTGTGTTCTCTTTCTCATTTAGAATACATTAATTATTAATACTTTTGGAATAATGTACTGTGTGATTTAGTGTCATTTTCCACAAATACAGGTTGCCTAAACTAGGTGGGTCCCTCCCCACACACTGAGAGATCTCTCTCTAACCATACTGTCTCTGATGAGATTCCATCCTATCTATTTTTGCTGCATTATTCTGCAATAAAGAGGGCTTTCGTAAACAAGCAGGCATCTCACAAGTGAAGAAATAATACCTTACAGACTCACAGAATTTCTTTCAAAATTCAAGGATCTAGGCTTCAAAGGGAAAACACAAAGTTAGGCAATTTTGACCAAAAAAAAAACCCCTAGCATTTCAACGCCAAAGACAGATAGGTATGAGCAATGTAGTTTTGATATTTGTAACAGAGAAGAATTAGTGTTTGCTAAACAGGGCTGGTCTCTGTCTACTGTGTCAGAAGAGGTTCCCTTCCTGATGGAGCCCTTGTGAACAGCGGCGACCAGGAGACTGCAAAGTGTGGGGCGGTGAGGATTGGGCATTTGTTGGGCAGCGCTAGAGCTGACTCTCACAGGACAGCTTCTGTTCTAGCCAAGTTTTGATTTGTATACAACAGTGCTTTCATAGGGCCAAGGAGAAGAAACAAGAATGAGCCAAGCATTAGCCTGCTAAGCCTTAGCCTGCTTTTGCTGCTTCTCAAAACAGCATGGGAGTGGTTGATTCTTTAAGTCTGAATTTGGTATACAAAAACTCTATTCCTAATGCATGCCAGCTAATAATAGAATCTTTTTGGAGAGAAATATTCTTTTACACCCCTGAGGGAAGTTAACCTACGAAAAGGAGGATGTGCTTTCCTAAGCCTTCTTCTCATTTGCTATCTCAGTCTCTCATTCTCAAATTTAAGCCATAAAATGCAAGATTGCAGTTGATTTTACTTATAAATCATATGACACGATCTTGGTTTGTTTTTAAGGAGAAACAGACTTAGTTAAATCACACTTTTCAAAGTTGACTCTTATGGTTTAAATGTTTGTGAAAGTTCTCTATTAAAGGTTTTTTTGGTTTTGGGGGGTGGGGGTTGGTTTTTTTGTTGTTTTGTTTTATAACTGACTCTACCATTAGTTGGTTTCATTGTTTCCCTGAGGAGAATGATGTCCTTATATTTTAAAGATGCTGGTAAAAAACTTGGAATTACATTGTCTTGTTTTTTTCCAGCTGACTGCTTCCTGAAATGGATTATAATGCACAATGATCCCTTAAATGCCTTTTTTATTTAAATTAGTCTACTGCTTTATCAAAAAATACACACGGCTACTATCATAAATTTTTGACTAAAAAGATATATAAATATTAAAATGCTGATAAGAATTACTTATGCCTTATTTGATTTGAAAAATAAAAATGCTATTAAACACTGAGTTGGAGAGAAATAGAATTGGAGTAAGTAGCTTCTGTCATTATTCATGGGAAAAGAAGAAAATCTTAATTAGTGATTATCTGAAAATCTTTACAATAAATTATTTACTTAACAGCTGATTTAAAATACACAAAACTAGAGACAAAAGCAGCTTTCCTTCTTGTTCTTTGGACTTTGAAATAAAAAACTTTTGAGGAGAAAGCTCTGGTTTTCTTCAAGTGTGACAATAGACTCAATTGTTTCCTGTAATTCAAACAAAAAACCAACCCACTAGACAATCTGCAAAGCCAGCACTTTTATATATATATTCAGAAAAGTTTGTGTCCAATGATTACTAAACAATTAGTAAATTTCTCCCTTGCATGTCATCTGCACATAAGTGTGCACTGTACAGATGTAAGCAGAATGAAAGCCATCTTTGTGTGAGTATTTAACACAGTTCCTCTTTAGTTTAATAAAATGTAATCGGCAACAAAATATTTAGAAGGAGCCATATAAAAACCAAAGGGTTTTGTTGTCTCAGGTGGTTTCACTGGCAAGAAAAGGCGCTCTTTCTAGATGTTCAGAGATGAAAAAGATACACTGAAGAGCTTAAATAATCCCCAGCCTCTGAAAATATCATCATGAAATGTAACACTCTTCTAAAAATGCTGCTGAATGTAATTGCCAAAGGCTGACTACACTCAGAATGAACTGTTGTTCAGAATATGGATATTCTTATTTTCTAAGGTTGAAATAAGAGAACAAAAAAATTGGGAAATGTGTGGGATAAAATAGCACTTCATCAGTGGGTTCCATCAAGTTGTAGTTTCTGGAGAATATTATAGTATCGTGCCAACTTTGGACTCCTTAGTGAACAACTCATTTTCCTCGTTTTTATTATTGTCTTGGTTTTCAAGTTTTTTCCCACCTAATACTGAATGCTGCTTCTCGCTATTTTTAGGTCATCCCTTCTGTCTCCTAATACTTCTCCCATCAGTCTAATCAGCTACCATTGCGATTGCAATTCATTCATGATTACATCATGAAAAGCCTGTCCTCTTTTCCTATTTAAGGGCATTATTAAAAATTTCCAATACTTCATCAGTTCCCTAATAAGAGAATCAAATTCTCCCCACCTGACCCCTCCTCCAAAATCACTGTATCTAATGTAATGCACAAAGGGAGCGGTCATCAGTCCCAGCCGTACTGGGCTTTCTCAGCAATGGCCCTCCATTGTGCAGACATTTCTTTTACTAAAATGACTGTCTCACCACAGCTAAACACACCCATATGGCCTGCCCCCAAGGTTCCCTTTAATAAATTGGCCAAATGAAACATTGGGAATGTCTGCGTAGCAGGAACACTAATGTGCACTTTTTAGAAAATGACTACAATGTGGTTTTATTGAAAATTACAGTGTTAAAATGAGAAAGAGATAGAGAGAGCATGCTCACGCATGAGCGGCCAGGTTTCCATAGACATACTCATTTACCCATGTATCCGTTCTTTCACAGTAATAGAACTTTTATCTGGATCACATGACTACTCAAAATAAAGACTATGTTTTTTTCTCTCTTGTTGTAGGTATGGCATGTGACCAACTTCTGACTCAGGGATGCCTGTAACTTGAAATGGAGGGACATGTCATCCCCTTCCCCGTCCCATGCTGCTACCTAGAAAGTGTATATGGACAGGAGTCATGGAAAGCCACAAGCATGAAGACAACCCTATAGAAATGGTATAGCCACATGATGGATTCTCGTTGGTCTCTGGAACTTGAATGGAATTGCTCTCGAATGGAATCGCTCTCCTCCAATGTTTACACGAGAAATTAAACACTCTTTTGTTTAAGATGCCATTATTTTTGGTCAATAGTACCAGTACCTGAAGCTATGTGCTCTTTCCATCAACCGCCAGCTCTCATATACTTGCCTTCAGCTGTCTGAGAGTCATTGCATACAGAGTTCTGATACCTTTATATATTTATTGTTCTAAAGAATTACAAATTTTTCGCTAAACTATCTAAACCAAATGTTGAAATTTCTAAAATCCTTGCTCCGATACTACCCACCGTGCTCTACTATAGGTGTACACAAGGAATAAGTAGATGGACATGGGCCTGGGAGACAGGCTGGGTGCTGGACCAGGGTCAGTTCACAGACACATTCACAGAATCAGGATTAGCATTTTAATAAGTTTTACTAAGGACAAAAGTGACGGTGTCTTGAATCTTAGAAACCAAACTGTACACACCTGAGCAATTTTTCTAGCTTTTCCCTTTTCTGAATTTCTAACTACATATTTCTCCGTGTCAATTCTTTATTTACTAAGCCATCAGTTGAACATTCTCACATAGAAACTACTCTCATGATTCACAAGTGATCCTACCGAGTCTGTGCCTTCTCTCACTTTGTGTTTTAGGGAATGAGGTAGATGACGGTTATCTTATTAATTTCTTGAACCCATGCCTATCTCTACCATTGCTTTATGAAGGGTTAGTAGTATGTCATTGTCAATAGTGTTCTATTTATTTGTCAGACTCCTGAGTGCCTTTTAGTTTGATTCTTCATGAGGCATTAAAGTGAGACAATGTTTCATATGTCTTACTGTTGAAAGTGTCATCTGGTCCAACTGCACAACTAGTACAAAAGACTCTGACAGCTAGTTTCCAACAGTGTTTGAGCAAATTACTTATGCTCTCTGAACCTCACTCAGTTTCCCACTTAAAAGTACAAATAAATTTCTACATTATACAGTTAGCATTGCTTCAATAATAATAATAACACCCAATGAAATTATCGCTTGATATTGTATGTCTTGGACCTTCCTGAAGGGCTTGGAGAATGAATCTACTCCATTCACATGCGCCTGGTGGTTCCCAGCAACATTTTTTATTCCTCAGGCTCAGCATTCCTAGTGACTCTAACATTTTCAGATATGAGATTCAAGTCTTTCTCACAAAGCTGGCTTCTCTTCTCCTGGTGATCCTGTGTCCCGTGCCCCTCATAAAGTATAGTACATAGACCCAAAACACACAAATCAAGCTGTGACCTGATCAGCATTTTTGGTGGAGGGCAGTGAATAAATACCTGTATCTTCTCACAAGAAGGCCAATCCAGAGGCAAGTTTTAGCCATAGTAGGGGTGACTTGCTCCAAGCTCTCTTCCTTAAATTTTGCTCCCCACTTACATTTTATTTGGCTTTAACTATTTCAATGTGATTCAGAGATAAGGATTATTGAACCAAAGTGCTGTATGTGTTTGTAGTTTCCATCATTTATGTGTTGGGTGACTTGGCCAATGCCTCATTTTCCTCTTTTGCAAAATCCCCACCTTGCCTGTTGCACTGTATTAATCCAAGTGTCAAATGAAAATATGATTCATGAAGCACCATATAAATGTTGTATAGTATTGATAAAAGTGACACAATTGTCCTTTCCTCATTATTTTATATCCTTCTGAGTTCCTCTGTTTATAAAGAGGAAATTAAAGTACAGAATTATGTGAGGATTGATTAAGTTATTATGTTTGCCTAACACAGTCTCTGACACACATTGGTCAATAGATATGAATTTTGTAACTTATAGTTAATTGATTCTGGCTCTCTAAATTACATAGCCATTGTACCCATTTGTACAAATATAAGTTTGTACATCATCCTCTGTGGTGTCTCTAAGGGGGTAAGACACTAGGTGCCACCTGGAAACTATTCATCTGCATGACAGAAGATTAAATTCACCAAATAATTTCCTTGAAATGAATGATCAAGGTAATCTCTTCGTGTTCATTAACAGCTACTGTTCCTTTAAGCCTCACATACACTCAAATCCATAAAGAAATCAATTGAAATATAATATATTTTCCTTAGGTAGAAAAAGTGAGACACAACAAATAGCATCTTGATTCTGCAGAGGAGATAATTCACCTCCCTTGTTTGAAGAACTTGTTCTTCTAATGATAATACCTTACCCTGGTTCACTGCCTAAACTGATTGAATAGCTTGTATGTCTCCTGACTCCTTTCTCTGTATAGCGAAAGATACAGCCATATAAATTAACACTGTCAAATTGATTATCCATTCTCTGTTTGGTGATTGTGAGGTTTTTGTTTTTGTTTTGTTTTGTTTTGTTTTTTTGTTTTGTTTTTTTGTTATCAATTATATTTTTTGGTTGCTGGCTATATTTCCCTACATTATCCATTTGCAGTTATTTTAAACCTTTAAAGAAACAATTTCTCTGGTATGGTAAAAACAGCTTTTTCATTAAATTTATAAGACTTCCATAATGCACTGCCTTTAGATTCTGAGCTTAACATAAAAATGTTGTTGAAAAAAAATTTATAAACCAAGTTGATCTGGACCATTTCAGTTTCCAACTCTTCCCTAACCACATTGGGAAGCATTTATTGTTTTTCCTTTATTAAATATAATATAACCACAAGCTACATCTGTTCTTTAAGATACTCAAGTATCACCTAAAACTTGTTCTCTGTTCCTCTTCTTCTTTCTATATAGTAACAATCTCATAACTGCTTTAGAGAAAAAGGAAGACAATCAGCAAAAACCAACCTGAAATGCCCATTTCCAAACACTCTTCCTAATACTTATCCATCCATCCATTCAAAGAGTACCTCAGCCATTTATCAGACATTTATTGAGTATCTGGGCACTTTTGGAGATAACAAAACAAGTATTTCTCAATCCCAAATACAAAATAAAGGGATTATAAATCTATTTTCAAGGAGCTATGGTCTCCTAGGAGGTCCTCATATACACACATTTAATATACAATACAGAAAGTACCGAGTGTCATTAAGAGAAATAAAGCCACTATAAAAGAGTAGAGAATTAAAAGATCATAGCCCACCTTGGAGACTGGGCCCCAACTGCAGTTATGATTTGGTCAAATAGACATGGGAAGAAAGAGATTTTCCAGGGGAAGGGAAGAACCTGAACAAAGAAATGGAGGTAGAAAATTACACAAAATGTACAGATATTATAATAAGTATAATTAATCTGATTTTACTAACTCCTAGGAACTCTGAAGGAGGAGAGTGAGAGAAAAAGTTAAAAAGATAGACTTGAATCTTTGTCATGCTGGGTTATATAAATTTTATTTATTTGGAAATAGTGAACCATTGATAGTTTTCTAGTAGGTCAGAGGTATTCAAGAATATTAATGTAACAGCTACTTCTAGAATTAATTGGAAGGGAAAAACTGAAAGGAGAGATAGCTTGGATATTCAACTGTAATGACCTGAACAATAAACAAAAAGAGCCTGAAAGAAGCAATGTGAATAGAGTAAAAGAGTTAGACGTAGAGAAGAGAAATCTAGAAGATTCAGCACTTGGCAACTAACTGGGTATGGCCAAAAAAAGAGGGCAAGAAAGAGAGCTGTCTCATTCTAAACCAAAGTTATTCTTTGAAATTTACTTCATGGATAAAATTGATGTTTATTTATACTCTGTTCTAATTTATAAATGGAAAGAGAATTTGTTGAAATTCTGGAAAAGTAGTAAAGAGAATGCTGATTTAAAAATAATGCAGAAATTACTAAGTTGACTGTCAAAGAGTTTACTGCCTATGTTTTCTTCTAAGGAGTTTTCAGTCTTAGCAATATTTCAGCCAAGGGCAACAAAAGCAAAAATTAAACAAATGGAATTACATCAAACTAAAAAGCTTTTGCACAGCAAAGGCAACCATCAACAAAATGGAAAGGCTACCTCCTGAATGGGAGAAGATATTTGCAAATTATACTCCAATAAATTGTTAACATCCAAAATATACAAAGAATTTACACAACTTAATATCAACAAAACAATTTCATTAAAAAATGGTCAGAGGACTTGAATAGACATTTTTCAAAGAAGACACACAGATGGCCAACAGGCACATGAAAAGATGCTCAACATCACTAATCTTCAAGGAAATGCAAATCAAAACCATAATAAGGTACCACCTCACACATGTCAGACGGCTATAATCAAAAAGACAAAAAATAACAAGTGTTGGCAAAAATGTGGAGAAAAGAGAACCCCTGTAAGCTATAGGTGGGAATGTAAAATGGTGCAGCCACTATGGAAAAAAGTATGGACATTCCTCAACAAATTAAAAATAGAACTACCATACTATTCAGCAAGTCCACTTCTGGATATTTATCTGATGAAAATGAAAACATTAATTTGAAGAGAAATATGCACTCCTACATCCATCGCAGCATTATTTACAATATCCAAGCATCCTAAGTGTCGACTGATAGATAAATGGATAAAGATGTGAGATTATATATATATAAGCACATATATCTATCTGTATATGTGTGTGTGTATATAGATATATATATATACAAATATATGTGTGTGTGTGTATATATATATATATCTCACAATGGACAAAATGACAATCTCACAATTGTCAGCTATAAAAAAGATGAAATCTTGCTGTTTGTGATAACATGGATGGGCCTAGAGAGTATTATGCTAAGGGAAATAAGACAGAAAGACAAATACTATACAATTGTATGTATATGTGGAATCTAAAATATAAGCAAATAAACAAAACAGAAACAGACTCAGAGATATAGGAAACAAACTGACGGTTACCAGAGGAGTAAGGGGATGGGGTGTGGGAGAGCAGGTGACTAAGGAACTTAAGAGGTATAAACTTTCAGTCATAAAGTAAGTAAGTCATAGGGATGTAATGTACAGCACAGGGAATGTAGTCAATAAAATTATAATAACTTTTCATGGTGACAGATGGTAACTAGACTTTAAGTAGGGATCATTTCATAATCTATATAAACATCAAATCACTATGACGTACACCTGAAGTTAATAGGATATTGTATGTTAATTATACATCAATATAAAATAATACTAAAATGAAATGTTACAAAGAATTAAAAAAACCAGAAATTAATTGAGCCAAGCCAATATGACAAAATCATGATAAAACACAGATAGTTTTCTAATTTAGCATAAAATAAGACTTCTACAAAAAAAAGTACTTGTTTGCAGTGTGAGCAATAATGAAAAGAAGAAATTTATATATTATAAGATACAATGAACCTCCAATAAACATTCAATGTGTATGTGACTTGCAGTAAAACCAACGATGCAGAATTCATTCCAGGCTTAATTTTGGGCTTAACGTACTCAGATACCAAATACTAATAATATACATGAAACTAGGACATAAACTCAGTAAAACATACTAAAAATGAAAATACCAAATACTTCTTTAAAACAATACAAAATTAAGCATTCTAGTTTTTACAAACAGTATACTTTCATGATTTCTATTCTTTGTCTTTTATTTTCAGCACAAAAGTAATGAAGGAATTGTGTGTGCACTTAACTGTGAACAATGAAAAGTTCATATTCAGCCTCATTTATGAGTATAATATTTATAAATGTATCATTCCCATCCTACATCAAGCAATACTTTAAAGAACAGCAACCCCCCCACCCCCCAGATATTCATTGAAGTCTTCACTTTGTCATGACTTTCCAAAAGGAAAGAGTTTTTTCCAGAAGGAAGGCAGTAAGATAGCATTTCCTGAGTACAGTGATCTTTAATGTCAGGACTGACTAGCAAATGAAAGGCTTGTTCTGTATGTGGAAATATTCAGAAAGGGAATTCAGAGAAGGCAAATTGAGGATAAAAAAGTAGAGTGAGAAAAATAACATGCTAAAAAAACTGGGGCTCAGATTCTAAATTTATACACCTCCTTATAAAATGAACATACAAATGTTTTTGCAAAATGCAAATTTGCACATCAATATAAATTACTATAGGTACATACTTATAGAATTAAAAATATTCAAAACCAGAAACGACTTTATAGACACTCTTTATTGTATGGACAACAAAGATGTTACTGAGGAAAGTTAAGACTCCTTCAATCTCTTCCTCCTCTCTGTCTGGTTTTGTTAATGCATCAGCATCACTAAAAATTAACTTTTTTTTTATATAAAATGCAATAGTCTGTATTTTAATAGAAAGGGCAAACAAGAGGTGCAGGTGCACTAATCCTCTGAGATTTTGAAATCAATCCCATTTCATTATTAAATCCATTGTGAGTATCCCTACCAATTCAACATCTAGTCTCTTCTACTGCCTTCTGCGCATTCTTTAGGGCTCTGAGTCTCTGCTTTCCTTCCTGCCCCTGTGTGTTGCTCACGTGGTATCTGATCTGGGCCTGCAGATCTGGCAGCTCTTCAGCCAGGGCCTCTGCCACAGTTTATGCATATGTAAGCTATTAATTCACGAGATCAAAGAATGGAAAAAGCTACAGGCCATAGCCCTAATGTTCCTCATCAAAAGCAAGTCCACAAGAATGGAGTATGATGACTGAAAATCTTCAAAAACTGCAGCCATTTCATTAAAGCATTATGTACTAATAAACAGATTAAATGAAGAATTTCCTTTCAAGGATAAAAAGGATCCACATGAGTACAAACACCTAAGATAGAAATAAATATAAATGTTAATTTAGAACTAGGAAAGGCATTAAAAAAAAAAAAAACTAGTATGTTCTAAATGCATTTATCTAAAATTAGGTGAAAATGACTTTGGTTATTTATCAGTAATTAAAATATCAAATATCTGTGTCCTTTTCAATGACTGAAATTGTGATAAAATATTTTCAGATATTATATACTTTAGTATTTACCATTTGGCATATCATTAAGAATAGCATATTTAGACAACGACAACTGTGTCTGGTTATGATATTTTTGCGAAACTAAATGACACCAGAATATAAATTAGACTTGACATGTGATTATTGTAAAGTTTTTTTCTTTTCCCCCTCTTTATTTCTATTTAAACAACTGTGTAAGGGCAAAATGAAAATGTGTAAACAGTTTATTCGAGAATACTTGTAGCAAATTTTTCTTAATGTTGGCTGCATTTTCTTTCATTTGTCCCATGAAATGCAATAGAGATGTTGGATAAGGAACTACATGTGTCAGTACTATTTTAGCCATTATGCCTGTAGGTGTAATTAGATTTTCTTACTTGAAACCCATGCGTTTATGTGAGTTCATGGCACGGCACTTCTGTGAGCACTCATCACTGAATGTCTGCAACAGGCTTACAATGGGACATATTTATAGCAGCACAAGATTTTTTTCTAATTGAAGTCACAGTCTCCTTGTTTCAGATCTATGGATTGAAAAAATTCAAACTTTCTCAAACTATGCTGGATGATCCTATTACATATCTCCATATGCTGATAAAAGCAGATTTTATAAGTGTTCATAAATAGTCATTGTATACCATGAGAAAATGTGAATGGAATAGCAATAGTAGACTGCGGGGTGGGGGGTATCACTTTGTGAGGGGTATAAATGTCTAACTATTACTTTATTCTGTACACCTGAAACTAATTAAAAAAAAATGATAAACTTTCCCTCAAATACCCCCCAGAAAATAATAAAAAATTTAAAAGTTTATATATTATGTATAATATAAAAAGTTATATAAAATATAATACAAAAGTTATATATATTATATATAATATGTACGTATTCCAGAATATATCCAGAAATTTTCATTATAATTAGATGAGAAAACAAAGCTGATAGTTTTTGAAGTTCAAAAGTTTTAATATCTCAATAGCAAAAAAATAAACAATCTAATTAAAAATGGGCAGAGGATCTTCATAAACATTTTTCTAAAGAAGACATACAGACAGATGGCCAACAGGTACATGAAAAGGTGCTCAACAACACTTATCATCACTATTCATGAAAATTAGAAAAGCCACAGACAGGGAAAAAATATTTCCAAAGCACAGATTTGGTAAAGGACTGTTATCCAAAATATATAAAGAACACTTAAAATTCAACAATAAGAAAACTAACAATCTGATTTGAAAATGTCTCAAAGACCTTAACAGACATCTCACCAAAGGAGATACAGATGGCCAATAAGTATATGAAAAGATGCTCTATGTCATTTTTCATCAAATGCAAAACAAAACTTCAGCGAGATACCACTACACATCTATTAGAATGGCTAAAACCCAGAACACTGACACCACCAAATGCTGGTGAGGAGGTGGAGCAGCAAGAACTCTCACATACCTTGCTGGAGGAAATACAAAAGTTTGGAAGACCGTTTGGCAGTTTCTTACAAAACTAAACATACTCTTTACCATAAAGTCACACTCTTTGTATTTATTCAAAGGAATTGAAAACATGACCACACAAAAACCTCCACGAGGATGTTTATTGGGCTTCATTTATAATTGCCAAAACTTGGAAGTAACCAAGATGTCCTTTAATAGGTGAATGGACAAATAAATGGTGGTACATCTAGACAATGGATTATTACTCAGCACTACAAAGAAATGTGTTATAAAGCCATGAAAAGACATGGAGGAACATTAAATGTATAATATTAAGTGAAAACAGCCAGTCTGAAAAGGCTACACATGATTCCATCTATATGACTTTCTAGAAAAGGCAAACTATGGAGACAGTAGAAAAGATCAGTGGTTACCAGGGTTTGAGGTGGGGAAGGGATGAATATGTGGAACACAGAGGATTCTCTGGACCTTGGAAATACTCTGTATGACCCTGTAATGATGGAATCACATCATTTCACATATGTCCAAACCCACAGAATGAACTATACCACTATAACACCAAGAGTGAACTATAATATAAACTATGGACTTTGGGTAATTATGTTTTGTGAATGTAGTTTCATCAGGTGTAATAAATGTACCCCTCTGGAGGGGGAATGTTGATAATGGAAGACGCTATGCATGTGTAGGGTCGAGGGTTATTTAAAAAACGTCATAACTTCCTTTCAATTTTGCTATGAACCAAAAAGTGCTCTAAAAAAGTAAAGTTCAAGGAAAAAATGAAAAAAGACAGATAGGGTCCTGTCTGCTAGTCTCTGTGGGAGGGAAGTAGACTAACTTCGGTAATCACCAGTCAGTAAACACAGATGGCCTAATCACATGACCAAACTTCCCACCAACATCCCCCAGAATTTTTCAGTAGCTCACCGCAGTGCTTAAAAATTCTCTAGACTTTTGTTTTAATGGAGTTGAGTTCAATCTCTCTCTTTTTGCAATGGTCTTGAAAATGTCTTCCTTGCCTCATTTAACTTGTTCAGTGCAATTTGACATTGATAATTCTCGTAGAATGCTCCCTCCATGGTTAAGGGCCACATGACTCTTGCCTGCGCACTTAGTACTGGTCCAGGATCTGACATCAATCCAACCTTAAGTGTGTATAGGGAAGTTAAGAAATCCTAATTCAATAATGCACATCAACAATAGACTTACTTTGACCTCACAATTTTTTAATGGGCCTGTTCTAACTTGCTTCTGAAATAACGCCTTATTTTGTTTCTATTCACGGAGTATACCTCTTGACCTCTCTAAATAAAATTCCTGGCCTTGCAACCTTCCCATTACCTCATTCCTCCAAGATCTTACCATACAAATATTTCTAATCCCACCAGAAAGATCTTTCTAATCCCACCAGAAAATAGGTCCCAGTTCATGAACCCTACATTTGCTATGTGACAGTTCCTACAGGGATCTTTATTTTCATGTCTAACACATTTTCTGCTGCCTGCATACTTAGAAATATCAGACAGCTTGCTACCTGGATTTTTCTATAACATACATTGTCACATGCCCTGGAGTTGCTATTTGTCCTGTCAAACTGCACTATCGCTCATCACTTCGGTCCTGGTAGGTGCCTATGTCCCTCAGCTACCTCATGAGTGGGCCTAGATTTCCTGGGTGTGCTGTCTGCTGGTCAACGTTATCCTAAGGCACCTCTCAGGTGACGATGCAAGGCCATATTTTATGGAGAATAGACTCAGGTGGAGTCTGTGTTTTGTTCTAGGCCAGAGTGTGCAAATTGTGCTTTAATATGCTTTCTTTTGTTTTAAAATCAGTTTAGATATATCGTTACAGAATGAGTTGTGTTTTATTGGTTTATATTCAACTTAGGCATTTTATTTTTTTATTCAATATAGGCACATTGATTTAGAATGATATGTTTTGGAATGCCTATAAACAGGCATAGAATTCTTTAGAATATAAAATTCCATAAAAAGCTTTATAAATATTTTTAAAATATTTAATTTAAAAGAAAATAGCAAAGGCATGACGGACTAGTAGAGAGCCCCTGGTTTCCTTGTTACCTCCCGAAAGAGGTACTGGAGAAGTCCCCACCCCAGAATGGCAACACAGGCAAAATAAGCTCCAACCAAATCCTGTTTCCCCTAGCCAAGGGACTGCGAAAGAATGGCCTAACGATTTTGGTAGTACCTGTGTTACTCCAGCCAAACACCAACAAAAACCTCCTCCACCCCCTGATCTCTTGCAGGTTCAGTGAACTAAGTGGGGAATTGCTCTTCCCCCCACCACACACCCCAAGTTCATGGAAGCAGGCTCCATCACCCTGCCCAGACAGAGAGGTAACCTTCTGTCCCCTGCCTGGCAGAAGCAGGTGGGGCTCTGATTTCTCTGCTGGGATAGTGTCAGATGGGCTAAGTGGGAAGGCAATTTTCTACCCCCTACTCAGCAAGCACAGGCAATACTCTGATTGCTCGGCCATCATGTGTATTGTTCTCTCCTTTTTTCTGTTACCCTTCAGCGTTTTTTTAGTGTAATTTGTAGCTTATTTTTCAATATATTTATATGCTTGTAAGTACATTTGAGATAATCATCTTCTAAGTACTGTTACGCTGCATTTCATAAATATAAGTTTCTATTCTACCAAAAGCTATTTAATAGTTTATTTTAGTTCCAAAGATTTTTTAAGCTATGTTTTTGTTTGTTTTCTACTTTTATTTCACTGAGGTCAGAAAATATGGTCTATTTGGTGCTGATGCCTTAGAATATATTGAGGATTTTTTAAAAGCCTAATACACACTCAAAAAAATATTTTCAGTTTTCATAAATATTCTATGTGTGCTCAAAAAAAATATGGATTCTCATGTCTTGGGTTGTAATGTTACATATAAAATACAAATCTGTAATCTTTTGTTTGCAATTCTTAAATGTGAAAGGCTCCGAAGTTAAGATCTTTTTAACTCATTTGGTGGGGAAAACTGAGCTGACTTGCAAGAATTCAGTGACAAAAACCTATCACGAACACCTACAGCTAATTAATGTTTCTTTTATTCTTTATTTATTTAGCTGCTGTAATATTAATATTTTGATTATGGAGTCTTGTGCTAAATCCCATCAGGGATAATATATAATATACAGCATATGTATTATATAATTTTACTTTATTACCAAAAAACAAATCTAAATTCGGAAATTCTACTGGTTTTCTGGGTTTCAGATAAAAGACTGTGACCTAAATATTAGGTTGGTGCAAAAGTGATTGCAGTTTAAAAAGTTAAAAAAAATATTTGCAGAAACCGCAATTATTTTTGTACCAACCTAACATAATACAATTGACCATTGAACAACATTGGTTTGAACTACATGGATCCACTTATATGAGGATTTTTTTTCAATTGACCACAGTTTAATTGACTCATGCAGTTCAAATCCTTGTTATCTGAGGGTCAATTCTATGGTTGGGCATTCACCTATGTGGAAGGCCAACTATAGTTACACAAAGATTTTTCACTACGAGGTAGGACAGTGCCTCTAACCCCAATGTTATTCAAGGGTCAACTGTATTAGTTTATTGATCATATTTAAACTTTCTACATCTTTGCTTATTTTTTTTTAATTTTGTTCACTTTTGGTAAAAAGTATATCAAAATTCTTCAGATCAATTATTGATTCATCTATTCTCCATATATTTCTGTCAGTTATTACATTATAGATTTAGGGGTATAATATTTGCTGCATATTTTCAAATTTTGTATTTGTTAGCTATTGGTTCATTACAAATTACCACATAATTCCTGGCTTAAAACAACACATATTTATTTTGTGGATCAGTATTCTAGTCATAACTTAATTGAACTCTGTGTTCAGGATTTCACAAGACTAAAACCAAGGTGTCAGCCAGGCTGCATTCTCATCTGGAAGTTCGAATAGAGTACAATGTGCTTCCAAGATCCCTCAGGATGTTGGCAGAATTCATTTTCTTATAGCTGTAGCATCCGTGGCAACTGGTTTCTTCAAAGCCAGTAAAGGAGAAAAAGAGATAGAGAGAAACTGACAGAGAAAGAAGAAGGTTGCGTATTCAGACTGCTGAATTCATGAAAGGCATGGACACTCTTTTATTGGGTCAGACCCACCCAGAATGATCACCATTTTGATTAACTTAAAGCCAACTGATTATAGGGCTTAATTCCTTCACATTTGCTATATTCTAAGGTCCAGCGCCTGGCCACTCTCAAGGAGAGGGGATTACACAGGTTTGGATCATTGGGAGGGGATCACCTTAGAATTCTGCCTGTCTCCCCTTTGATATATCATCTTATTCCATTGTGCCTTTTTTACAAAAAGCATAACTTCCTTTTGTACCATATGACATTTTTCCCTGTCAGATTAAAAAAAGTGCTACTTTGCTACCTTGATTTTATTTTGGGTATTGATTTGATAGTAAGTACATATTTTCCATGCCTTTATTTTCAAGTTATCATTACCCTTTTATTTAAGTTTTAAAAACATATTTTATATCTGTTTTAAGAACTAAACCATTAGATTTAACATTTTTATTGAGGGTAATTATCCTACAATAAGTTTTATTGTATGATTTTCTTTCATATTTTCTACTTTCCATATTTTTAAATATAGTTTTTTAATTCCATTCTTTTGAAAGGCATGTATCCTACTTGTCATCTTCTGTTCTCTCATACATGAACTGGAGGGAAATTTTCCCTGTTTAGAATCCTCCCCCTGAGTAGCTGACAGGCAGGTACCATCTTTCTTGTGTTAAGCCTGCCCCCACAGGACAAATCTAAATCTGCATTGGCCTGGTGAACTCCACTCACTCCACCCTGGACTCCCTAGGATCCCATTTCACCCAACTCTCATAATGGTGAAAGCACTTCCTTATCCTCTAGCCACCCCTGCCTGCACTATACTGTTTCTTGGACAACTCTCAGAGTTCTATGGGCCCCAGGTGGGTGGCAGCTGGCCATGGTGTGCTCTGAGACTTTTGCTTAGTACTGCTCCAGGCTCTCTACTGTCACCAAACTAGAATCTACATTAACCTGGTGAATATCACGCATCCCAGCCTGGTGACTCCCTGAGATATAGCCTCACCCAGTTTGCATTTCTCATGAGGCTCCATCAGCAGCTGAGACTTAGAGGGAACCATCCGGTGGCAGCATGCCTGAGGGTGCCCTAAGATTTTTGTGGAGTGACTCCAAGCCAAGTATTAGTGATGGCCAGACTTGGTTGGCAGCATGACCTCTCCCATACACCTCCAGGTCCAGTAAAAGGAGTGACCGACTGTGGATCTCTTTGTAGCTCCTACCAGATAGTACCTGACCGGGAACAGGCAGTGGCTCACCTGGGCCTGCACAGAAGCCCTTCTCAAGACATCTCAGAACCAACATACCTGGTGGCCAGCTTCAAACCATAACAGAACACCACCAATTAGCCCAAGTGGCACACCAAAGGGCCATCTCAGTAGGCACAGGAGCCTGCTGGGGAAAATCCCACTCAGCAGGGTAACATCCACACAGAGCAGGGGTAAGCTGTGAACATGGCCAATTCTAACAGCCAGTTAGCCTGAGAGTCAATCCCACTCACAGGCATGCCAATAGCAATCAAGGCTCATAGGAGGGCACACACAACCCACACAAGGGACACTCCTGGAATACCTGGCACAGGTTACCAGGGAGACAGTGCAAGGGCCCCATAGAGCACCTACTACATAAAGCCACTTGCATAAGACTGAGAGACATAGCATATCTACATAATACATAGAAATGAACACAGTAAGGCAGCCAAAATGAGGAAACAAAGAAATATGTTCCATATGAAAGAACAGCAGGAAACTCCAGAAGAAGAGCTAAATGAAATGGAGGTAAGCAACTTACCAGATATAGAGTTCAAAACAATTGTTGTAAGGATGCTCAAGAAACTTAGTGAGAACTTCAACAAAGAGATAACAAGTATAAAAAAGGACATAGAAACTATGAAAAGGAACTAGTCCAAAGTGAAGAATACAAAAACTGAAATGAAGAATGCAATAGAAAGAATCACCAGCAGACTAGATGAAGTAGAGGATCAAATCAGCAATTTGGAAGACAAGGTAGTAGAAAACACTCAAAGGGAAAACAAGAAGAAAAAAAGAATCAAGAAAAGTGAGGATAGTTTAAGAGACCTGTGGAAAAATATTTGCATCATAGGGTTACTGGGAGAAGAGAGAAAGCAAGGAATTGAGAACCCTTTTGAAGAAATGATGATGGAAAATTTAATATCCTGGTGAAGAAAATAGACATACAAGTCCAGGGAGCACAGAGTCCCAAACAAGAGGAACCCAAACAGTCTCACATTAAGACACTTTATAATTTAAATGTCAAAGGTTACAGACAAAGAGAGAACCTAAAAGCAGCAAGAGAAAGGCAACTATTTACTTACAAGGGAGCTCCCATAAGATTGTCAGCTGATTTCTCAACAGAAACTTTGCAGGTAAGAAGGGATTGACACAAAGTATTCAAAGTGATGAAAAGCAAGGACCTACAACCAAGATTACTCTACCCAGCAAAGCTACCATTTAGAATTGCAGAAGAGATAAAGAACTTCCCAGACAAGAAAAAGCTAAAGTAGTTCATCACCTCCAAACCAGAATTACAAAAAATGTTGAAAGGACTTCTTTAAGAACTAGAAAGGGGAGAATATAAAGATAAATAAAATGGCAATAACTATGTATCTATCAATAATCGTTTTAAATATAAATGGATTAAATGCTCCACTAAAAAAATATAGGGTAGTTGAAGGAATAAAAAAATACGACCTAAAGATAAATAAAATGGCAATGACTATGTATCTATCAATAATCGTTTTAAATATAAATGGATTAAATGCTCCACTAAAAAAATATAGGGTAGTTGAAGGAATAAAAAAATACGACCTACATTAAAGTTGTCTACAAGAGACCCACTGCAGATCAAAAGTCACACACAGACTGAAAGTAAAGAGATGGAGAAAGATATTTCATGTGAATGGAAGCAAGAAAATAACCAGGGTACCAATATTTATATGAGACAAAATAGATTTTAAAACAAAGTCTATACTGACTAGTATGGGAGTTTTGACGTGCTCCATTTATGACCTGGGCCAGTTCACCCCTCCTTAGGCAACTTGGTAATCCCCTGCTCCCAGGAGGTCACAATGTTGATGCCAAACTTAGTGCGGACAGCCAATCAGCATCACACACTACAGCCCAGAACTTCCTAGGCTCTGGTGATCTTCCTGCCTCAGCCTCCCGAAACTGGGACTACAAGCACATGCCACCGCATTTTTTTAAAAAAAAAAGAGCCGAAAACATACAACGGAGAAAATAAATTTTGCTGGGAAATATGGAAAGACATGATCAAAAGAATGAAACTAAACTGGTATCTGTCACTATATTCCAAAATTAACTGAAAGTGGATCAAAGACCTAAACGTAAGACCTGAAACAATAAACTGCATAAAAATAGCATAGGTACTAAACTCATGGACCTTGATTCAAAGAGGATTTTATGAATTTGATCTCAAAGGCAAAGGAAGTAAAAGCTAAAATAAATAAATGGGACTATATCGAACTAAAAAGCTTCTGCACAGCAAAGAAACCATCAACAAAATGAACAGGCAACCAACAAAATGGGTAAAGATATTTGAAAACAACACCTTCGATATGGGGCTAATATCCAAAACATATAAAGAACTTATACAATTCAACAACAAAAAAACAACCAATCTAAATAAAAAATAGGCAAAGGACCAAACAGAAACTTCTTCCAAGAAGACATACGAATGGGCAACAGATATATGAAAAATTGCTCAACTTCACTAGTTATGAGTGAAATGCAAATCAACACAACAATGAGATATCACCTCACACCTGTTAGAACGGCTATCATCAAGACAAATAATACAAGTGTTGGAGAGGCTGTGGAGCAAAAGGAACCCTCATACACTGTTGGTGGGAATGTAAATTGGTACATTCACTGTGGAGAATGGTATGGAGATTCCTCAAAAATTTAAGAATAGAATTACCATATGACCCAGCAATCCCTGTCCTTGGTATTTACCCCAAAAATCTGAAAACATTTAACTGTAAAGATGTACATACTCAGATGTTCATTGTAGCATTATTTATGGTGGCCAAGACATGGAAACAACCAGTGTTTTTCAATAGATGATTGGATAAAGAAGATGTGGTATATATACACAATGGACTACTACTCTGCCATAAGATGAAATAGTGCCATTTGCAACAACACGGATTAAACTTAAGGTTATTATATCATGCAAAATAAGTCAGACAGAAATAAGTCAAGAATCATATGACTTCACCCATACGTGGAATATAAAACTGAAAGCAATAAAGGGACAAGACAAACAAACAAAGAAACAAAAACTCATAGATACAGACAACGGTTTAGAGGTTACCAGAGGGTAAGGGGGGGGCATGGTAGAGAGGGTAAAAGGGTTAAATATATGGTGATGAAAGGAGAACTGACTCTGGGTGGTGAGCAACCAATGTGATATATAAATGCTGTATTATAGAAATATACAATTGAAACCTATGTAATTTTACCAACCATTGTCACCCCAATAAATTTAATAATAAAAAAACCCAAAGGCTATATTAAGAGACAAAGAGGGACATTACACAATGATAAAAGGATTAATCCAACAAGAGGATATAACCCTAGAAAAATGTATGTACCCAACATTGGAGCTCCTAAATATATAAAGCAAACGTTGACTGACATGAAGGGAAAGATCAACAGTAATACAGTCATAGTAGGGGACTTTAACACCCCTTTGACACCAATGGACACATCTTCCAGATAGAAAATCAACAGTGAAACAGCAGGTACACCCTATATCAGTGAAACACCCTATATCAGCTGGATTTAATTGATATTTTTAGATATTTCAACCCAAAGCAGCAGAATATATGAGGTCAGGTCACAAAATATGGTGAGTGGTTAAATTATAAAAATTATTACAGCAAAAGACACATTACAGTAAAAGACACATTTTGATTCCCTCAAAATGCTCCCCCTTGCTTTAAACCCATCATTCTTGCCACTTTATGTAGCAGTTCTGGAAGTCCTCTTTCATAAGTATCTTTAGTTGCATTGTGGTGGCTGCTTCGATGTCCTGAATCAATTCAAAACGTTTACATTTCATGGTAATTTTGACTTTGAAGAAGAGCCAGAAGTTGCACAGTGCCAGATCCAGTGAATAAGGTGAATGAGGACACACTGTAATGTTTTTATTTGACATAAATTACCATACCAGAAGTGATGTGTGACATGGAGCATTGTCATGATGGAGGATGAAACCATTTGCGTACTTCTCAGGCCGTTTTCTACTCACATCATTTCTTAAACACTCTAATAAGCCCTTATAATATTCAGAGTTCACCATAGTGTCCCTGGGTACAAACTCAGCTTGCACAGCTCTACCAATGTCAAAAGACCCAATTAACATCACCTTGATTTTAGATCTTGATTGATGTGCTTTTTTCTCACGAGGAGAACTCAGTGATTTACATTGAGAACTCTGAACCTTAGTCTCAGGATCATAGCCATTGTAGATCCAAGTTTCATCTCCCATGATGACATGTCTTAAAAAGCAGGAATATGGAGCTGTACAATCACACAACTCCAACGAAATTGACAAATGCTGTTGCTTTTCTTTGACAGTCAAAAATGAATGGAACAAATTTCGCACTCACTCACCTCATGTTCAAATCTGTTGTTAAAATGCTTTGAATGGAGCCATAAGAGATGTTCAGATCGTCATAAATTTTCATAATAATGAACTGCCTGCCTGATCAAATCATTTTGCTTACTCTTTCAACATTCTCTTGAGATTTTTTTATGGTGGACCATTGGAGAAATATGAATATAAGATGTATATAACTTGATATTATTGAATTATTATTAAACTTGTTATGTGTAATAATGGTTACACAGGAGAATCTTTATTTTTAGAAGTTACAAGCTAAAGTATTTGGAGTTGGGGTGTCACGATTTCTGCAATTCACTTTTAAATGATTCACCAAACAATGTGTGTACGAAGAGAAGCAAATGAGGCAAAGTCATTAAAAAAAAAAAAAAAAAAAAAAATGGATCTATATAAAGGGTATACAGGTGTTCGTTTTTATGTTCAATTTTCAAAATGGAAAACTGAAGAAAATAAAGAAAAAGATTTCTACTTATTGTTTTGAGCAAATAGATGAAAGAAATATATTGTGTATGAGCAAACTTCCCAAATATCCCTTTAAGCATCTCTTTCCCACAGTTTCTACTCCCTACTACAGCTACCACACCCTCCCTCTCATTCTCTCTCCTTCTGTCTCCTTCCCTCCTTCATTCACTTCATCAAGTGCACACACACACACACACACACACACACCCCTAAACACATATACATAAAGACACCCCTAGTAAAATTCATTCAGATTGCCCACTGCCCTCTATGAAGCAAGATGCTCGGTTACATGCCCAGCATTATAACATTTCTTGGAAAGGAGCTCGGTTGGAAGGTAAAAAAAAATGTTGAATTCATCCCTCTCAACAAAAACTGTGACATGAATCCATAGGCAAGATAAAGTGCCTGCTTTCTCACTCCATCACGTGCAGCCCCCAAATCTTGGACCACTCTTTGTGAGAACCTGCGAAATGGGTTTGAGTTGGAGGTTGAGAAGGCTGACCTTCAAATGCTGCCAAGCCCCTGACCAACTGGTTTAGAAACAGCTGCAGTTTAAAAGTTTGCCACAGTAGCAAAGCAATCAAAGAGCTGATTAAAGAATGTAATAGACTAGAGGGAACTCCAAACACACAAAATTAACAGCCAGAAAGTTAGAAATTATTTTCTGTCTTTGTGGGCTTTATTTTGCTGTGCATGAGGCAATATTAGACTTCATTTAAAGCTACCTCACTTATCTAGGAAAAGAATGGGGTGATGATCAGCAATTTTCCTTCAGTAAACCCAAATCTGCGGACTTCATGAGCCATATATATAGTACAGACATTACTGAAATCACCTCTGTGCTGAGAGGATAATGATAAATACTCAAGCACACCTCTTACACCTTATAACCCTAAACCATGTCTTGATTGAGAAGGAGAAAAGCAACCTCGTGGGCAGAACATAGGGATTAGGAAGGACTACTTAGTCTAAAGACGTTTGGTTAAAAAAATATTAGACCTTGGTGTCAGAACATTTAGTGATAAAGTGCACTAAGTTTACTAGAAACTTAGTTTGCTATGCTCTTCCTTCTTAAATAATAGTCAATAGTGTGTGTGTGTGTGTTGCATGCCACGAGCTCCAACTCGTGGTGACCCTATGAATGAGTGACATTAACCATCAGCACTGCTCAGCTCCTGTAGACTCCATGCCTATAGCTTCTTTTATGTAGTCAATTCACCTCATATTGGTCTTGCTCTTATCCTGCTGCCTTCTAGTTGTCCCAGAATTATTGTCTTTTCCAAAGAATCCTCCCTTCTCATGATGTGCCTAAAGTTAGAAAGCTTCAGTTTTGTCATTTTTGCCTCTAGCAATGTTTGCTCTAAGACTCACTTGTTGATATATCTTGCAGTCCAAGGTAGCTGTAGAGCTCTCCTCCAACACCATATTTCAAATAAATCATTTTTTTTTATTCTATTAGCCTTCTTCAATGTCCAACTTTTGCATCCGTACAGAGTAATTGGGAATACAAGGGTGTGGTTGATCTTAGCTTTGAACTCTAACGACACATCTTTGCTCTTGATGATTTTTCCTAAGTATTCCATTGCTTCCCTTCCAAATCTCAGCCTTTTCTTGATTTCTTGGCTGCAGTCTCTATTTGAATTGATGACTGAGCCAAGGTAAGTAAAATCTTTAACAATTTCAATGTCTTCATTTTCTAGGTTAAAGTTGTGTATTTCTTCTGTTGTCGTAATTTTTGTCTTTTTAAAAAAGATTCCTCTCATTTTTTCAATTAATTTTTATTAAATTTATTGGGGTGACGTTGTTTAGTAAAATTATATAGGTTTCAAGTGTACATTTTTATAATATATGATCTATATGTTGCATTGTGTGTTCACCACCCAGAATCAGTTCCCCTTCCATCACCATATATTTGACCCCCTTTACTTTCTTCTACCACCTCCCTCCCCCCTTCCCTTCTGGTAACCACTAAACAGTTGTCTGAGTCTATGAGCTTTTGTTTGTTTGTCTTGTTCGTTTGTTGCTGTCAGTTTTATATCCCACATATGAGTGAAGTTATATGGTTCTTGACTTTCTCTGTCTGGCTTATTTCACTTAGCATGATAGTCTCCAGATCCATCCATGTTGTTGCAAATGGCACTATTTCATCTTTTTCTTTGGCCAAATAGTATTCCATTGTGTATATATACCACATCTTGATGTTCAAAGGCAGTCCTTCTTTGGCACTTTCTTCATTCACTTTCAGAAGTCATTTCAAATCATTGCTACTTTCTGCCAGTATGATGATGTCATCTGCATATCTTAAGTTATTGATATTTTTTCCACCAATTTTTACCCCTCCTTCCTCTGTATCTAGACCAGTTTTTTGTATGATATGTTCTCTGTACAGATTAAACAAATAGGGAAATAAAATGCACCATTGCCTGACTCCTTTTCCTATGGGAAACTATTTGTTTCTCCATATTCTTTCCTGACAATGGCTTCTTCTTCATAATAAAGGTTAAATATCAATAGTACTAATGCATAAAATGCCAAGAATTTTATGTGGTATTTGTTTTTATTGGCTTTGAAACATCCACATTTATAGACATGGGATCCACAGGGTCACGTACAAAGTTAGAAATTATTTTTCTGTTCTTGTTGGCTTTATTTTGCTGTATATGAGGCAATAGTAGACTTCATTTGCAGCTATCTTACTTATCTAGGAAAAGAATGGGGTGATGATCAGCAATTTTCCTTCAGTAAACCCAAATCTGCGGACTTCAACAGCCAAAGCCTTCATATGAACTACAAAGTATTCAAAGCTATGGGCGTCTCCTTACATTTCTGGAACAAATGTTTCTCCCAAATTATTACTGTGACACAATGCAAAAGGTATGTCCTAAAGGAGCAAACCCTGATTGATTTAAGGAGTGATTATTATTGCCCGACAATTTCAGTGTCTGTGTGGTCATGTTTGCCTTGTTATTCTGTTCTGAAGTTGCATCTGTGTAGCTGAAGAAACATCTGGCGAGCGGTGGATTCAGTTACCACACGATGCGTATGGGGCAATGGAGCGAATTAGCAATAAGTTTAAGCAGATAGAATATAACAGATATCTCACATAAACATAAAAACAACCAAACCAAAAACAGCAAACTAAGACAGAAAAATATAACTATCTAAAATGAATGTAAAATGAGACAATCGCCAGTTATGTTATGGAAAACTGAGTGACTTCTAA
Organism: Rhinolophus ferrumequinum; assembly: GCF_004115265.2. NCBI lineage: Eukaryota > Metazoa > Chordata > Mammalia > Chiroptera > Rhinolophidae > Rhinolophus > Rhinolophus ferrumequinum. The sequence goes on from NC_046287.1 coordinate 92,322,213, forward strand.
GATGCTGATTAGGGAAAACTTTGTCTTATTGCAAATAAAAGGAAATGGTCCCCAAAAGACATTTGATGTTTTACAATGTTGATATTCAGAATCATGATGAAAAAAATATATATATTAATGAGAGGTTGGTGCTATCCTGCAGAAAGGAAAATGATACTTGAGGTTTCTCCCAATAATATGTTTATTTTAAAGCAATGTCTACAAAACAAAATTAGATGGAGAGGTGCAATTATTAGGTTACTGTGTTCACCCCAAGTTATTTCAATTCTCCAATTTATCTACAGAAATAAATTGAGACAAGTCACTTTTTACATAAAAGTTATTAATTACATTTTTGGAGATCCAAAATATGCAATTCTGTATTTTAGAATACAGCATGCCATGTTTGAAATCATATCTGTTAAGCCATCTCTAGAACAGCAATTAGCAAATGTATTTGAGGAACTTCAAAAGCATTACAATTTATCACAAAAGATGATAAAATTGTCCAAATATTTAAAATAATGTATATTTAAAACATATATTTATGACATCAACTGCTTTGTATTGAGAGATTTATTAAATGAAATGACAATAAAAATTTGAAAGGCTCCAGTTCATTGCACTAGAATTGTATATGCCCAGAACAAAATTCTGAAGATACACTGTAATGAAAAAGTGTCCTATGCTCACATAATGGGAGGAATTCTGCACTCTTGGCTGCAGAACCCCTCCTAAGAGATGGTGTTTTATGGTGTGCTGCAGAGAGCTCCAGGTGTTTGGATGCAGGCCCTTCTTTGTGGAGTCTCTCCAGGACCAGTGTTCACAGGCACACACTTTGGAAATGTCCTGACTGACAAACAGTAGGCTTATAATGGTAGTTAAAACCTTCTAGATGTGGGTAAGACGGTACATTGGTTTGCTAGGGCTGCCATCACAAAGTGCTTAAATGACAAAAGTTTAATGTCTCACAATCCTGGAAGCTAGCAGTCTGAGATCAAGATATTGGCAGGGGCAGGTCCCTTGAAGACTCTAAGGCAGGATCTGTTCCAGGCTTCCCTCCTAGCTTCTGGTAGTTCCTTGGCTTGTGGCTGCATATCTCCAATCTTGACCTGGAGTTCTCCCCGTGTGCGTGTCTCTGTCCAGATTTCTTCTTCACATTCCACACATCACAGTTAACTCATGCTTTTCAAATTTTGTGTTGGGAAAGAAGCTGTTGTCAGGCAAAAGAAATGTTTGCAATATTTCTTTGAGGTGGCCTTAATATATTCTAGTGTGCTGTGAGCTACAGAGCTTGATGCATGTTTTGTTATGTCTCCGTGTAAAACTTAGTCTCTCCCTTTTTCTGACTGACAATAGAATTCTCTAAGACATATATTTTATCATTTAAAAATATCCAGTTTATCTTGTATTATATATATTGCCTTGTGCTATGTTCCAGGACTTTCGATAAGATTTTAAGTCCCTAGAGGGCAACAGCTCATTCTACATCAATTTTACATGCTCAGTGTGGCTTATCTCAGCGCTCAATGCAAAGTACATGCTGAGTGTAAACTTGTTTAAGGAATGAAATTATTTACTCTCCAAAAAGAAATATCAAACATTCATAACTGGAAAGGTCATCCAGAATTCCATTCTAAAGTAAACATGGTTAAATCTACTCTCCAAACCTTCTCTAACTGTAAAGCATACACAGATATAAAAGTTATGATTTTCATCATTAAAATTTTTGTCACCCCTCTGGAGTCTGTCTGCTCTCCTCCCATACATTCTGACGGCTATTTGTTGGCTTCCTTGGCCAATTCATATCTCTGCCTTCTCCTCATAGGTTGGCATTCCCCAGGGTTCTGTGCTTAGCTTGATTTACATTTTCTAAATTATTTCCCTGGACAATATTCATACACTTCAGTTGTCAACTCCAAAGTCCATTATGTATAAGTATACTTCTCCAGCTCTGACCTCTTTTCTCAGGCACAGACACAAACGTCCAATTTTCACTTGCCCACACTTAAATTCATTATTCTCCTTAAAAACATCAATTCTCTCAATGAAGACTTACTTCTCCATTGAAATCATATCTTGTTTCTTCGTTCTTCTAAATCTATTGTATTATTAATTAAGCTCTGGGTTAAACTATTCTATTTGTACTATTTCAAGTAATGGGCTATGTATTAATATCTTGTGTTCATATGAAAAGTTCCATTTTTTTGTGACATGTGTATTAAGTGCACACGTCACAAAAGAATCACTCTCTCCGTAGGCCAAAGTTTCTAGAAGGAAATGCAGCCTGAGCTGGGTGCTACCTGCAACTGTAGTTCTGTGCCTCATGCAAAAACCCCTACATCCCAACCAAATGCAACTTCTATGCTATTGAGCATTATCATAAAATGATGATATTGAGAGGAAAATACAGATGGCAGAGTTAAAATAGAGAGTGTATATATAGTTCTTGGTGAGAGAAAAATAGATATAATTCTTAGAATGACATCTTAATTTCTGGATAGCAAGCTAGGGACATAGGCAAGAGTCACAGACGAGCCAAGTGAGAATATTTTTCTGTGCTTTGACTCATAACTTTGTGAACTTAGAAAGGAAGTCAAGAAATTCCCCCAAGAGAACCAAGGGATTTCTTGCTTGGTTACGTTGTGCTGAGAACGTTGAATAAATGTTACCCCTGATTTTTCCCATTACTAACATCCCAATTTCTCTTACTCTCTGGGAACACAATCAAATTCAACGCACAGATACTGACTTCAAATGATACTACCCTGGAAGAACTGGTTTCTACCTTAGGCTAGAGTTAAATACAGGTCAAGTTGTGCAAGTGGAATAAGGTTCAATGTATTTTTTATTTTTTTTACTATCAATAATACAAGTTCTTACATTACTTGGATGTGAGTCATGAAATCGTAGAGTATTCTGCAATGAATGATTAGAGCAAAGACTTAAGAGGCAATTGTGAGTTTGAAGCTATACATACTGAACTTTAAAAATACATAAAAAGAAAAGGGGGAAAAAAACAGCCCACCATGCAGGTATTTGGGCTACAAGATGAAATACAATTCCATATTTCAAAACAATAAGAGTAATGACAAAACTTTTCACTTTTTGTGAAATTGTTATATACCTTCATAGACCAAATTGAAACAGCATTGCTTAAAACCAGCCCTGAGGAAAAGAGCATTTGCAGTCACATACATTTGGTGCTTAGTAGATATCTAGCCCTTCAACCACACTTACATGCAGAGGAAATATTGAACATGAAATGAAGGATGGTGGGACAAAAAGTATTAGCAATGTACTTGGAACATCAAAGCTCATCTAGAATTTCCCTTGAATCAGGTCTTTTCTTTAAGTGAGGGACAGTTATCCAAGGCTGTGTGGGAATGATGAGAGCACAAAGCCCAGACCCAGGCATGGTGGAAGGAAACACACATGCCAGGAGGGGTTGCCCCCAAATTTACCAACTCCTTTTATTGCCATCTCTAATTTTGTGGAACTCTGTCTTGCCTTTCTGTGCATTTCTCTTCCCACAATCTCCACAGTTTCCACAACCCACAGCCCTTCCTCACTCTCCACCCAAGCCACTGCTGGAAGAACACATGATTAGCTTGAAAACAAACTCAGATGCTGAAGTTAGAGGTGCCTCATTACAGAAGTGACCCCATTTGTATCCATTTCTTGGTAAACTTTTTAAACTAGAGGGGGATAATTCTCTTGGAAATAACAACCAACATGAGATGCCCAGAAATCTAAGTCATGTCTTTGCACTTAGTGGGAGCTCAGTCAATTGTTAATTGGCAGTCATACGTATTTCTATGAGTTGGATTTAAAATCACGTTATTCAGAAACTTGTATTATATCTCCTCCTTGAAAATACGTAATTAAAGTTTCAACTTGGAGTAGAAGTCTTTGTGTTATAGAAAGGAATAAGTGTGCTTTAGTTTAAAGGTACATTTTTAAAAATAAGTGAATAAAAATAAAACTATATTTAAAAGTCAGCTTTATGACTATCTGCTATATTTGTGATCAAGTATTTTTCTCAAAAGCTAATTTTAGACCATATTTTATATCCACGCATGATTGATCTAAAGAGCCTCCTGCTTCTTGGTTTCTGCAGAGTGTGACTCACTATATAGCTAACAAAGCAAGGACTTCCACATAAGGCTGGTACTCTCATTGGAGCAGGAAATCACTGCATGTTTAACTTAATAGAACATAATAGCCGGAGACAAAAACTGTTTTGTGACTTTTTCCCCCCACTAATCCAAAGAAGTGGCTTTGTTATATCAGAAAGGAATTCTGTAGTCAACTTTGTGGTCAATTATTTTTGTCTTTGTTTCCTTTAAAATATCATTATTTAGATACTATGGTTATAAACCCACTAAAAGACATGTCCTTTTTTTCAAGGTTACCACTAAAATATGAAAAGTATTATAGTATCTTTAGAAGAAAATATATTTTCTATGAGCAGTAACTTTGTGTTAATTGCCAAAATAAAACGGAGTGATTGACCCATAATATTAAAAGTATATCCAAATATCCTACTTTAACTATGTTTTTATATTAGAATATCATAATGACCTGTTTGAATTCCTTCTGCCACTTAACCTTGCTTTCTTTGTCTATAAATGAGAAACCCATACCAAGTACTTCTGATTTCAGTCTACATCAACTATTATATTACTTTAAGTCCTTACACATTGCTTGAATATAAGAAAGGAAGAAGCTCATCAACATCTAAGCTTATCACCACAGCCAGACTATACAGCCACTGCATTAAAAACATTAATTGTAGACTTAGATTGATAGAACTACCAAACACAATCTAGTTAAACTGGATAGAGTGTACTGATAACGTCACAAAGCAAAGACAGAACCATCAGTGTACAGAGCAGAGATCAGTCATGCTGTCTAAGATAGAGACAGGTGTAAGCTTCTGAACCCCAAAATCCACACCAGAATTATACAGATGGGAATAAAGTGTCTGAAATAATAAGGTCTTTATCTGACTTTCCAGCTTCCAGTATATAAGACCCAGCTTTATAAACATATATCATGTTTTTATATAGTGAAATTATTCAACATATAAGCACTTCTAAGTATATACAAAAGCCCACTTCATCTGGTCTTGGTCTTAGTGCACCTTTTGATATCAGAATTTTGCAAAAAATGTTAGGACTGCAGTGTGGTACGATACCTTTACACAAGAACACAGTTCTTTTTGATGACACTCACCTCCCCAGATTAATCCGACTGACCCAACTGTATAACAGAAACCAGTAGTATGGAACAAGAAAAAGGGTCAGTTCCCTCCGAGATTTGGGCTAGCAGGGGAAGACGATCAGCAAGAAGACAACACTGATAAGTTTTCACAGTGAGAACTTAGAAAAGAAAGTAAAGAAAGAAGGGAGGCCATTCCCACACTCTTTACTCTGGTCTCATATGTTACATATATGTCCCTCATTCACTCATCTTACTAAGTATTGAGCACTCGCTGGATGCCTGGTATTGTTCTAGGAGCTGAGTAAAGAATGGTCAGAAAGACTCTACTCACACGGTGCTGACATTCTACTAGGGTTGAGTTCTGTGTGACATTGAGCACTGTTACTTGGAGAAAGAGCACACTTATGAGTTAATCGAGGCATGGCCTGTGTTTACTCAAGGATAATGGGATGTGGCAGGAAGGGACAGACTGCCCGGGGAAGCTGTCAAAGTTATGGGGAATGAACATATGGGTGATGAGAGCAAGCACTGCTACAAAAATTTGAGTCTTTCCCGTGGGCCCACTTGTTAGCTTGTGCTAAAAGTTTTATAAACTTCAAAACAGAATTGACCCTTGAAACACAAAAGGTCATGGGAGAGTGGAGAGGTTATTAGCAAATCACTTAGGTACAGAGAGGGTCATATGTTTTTCTGTGGAATGAGAATCATTCTTAAAATCACTGTGAGTTAATTATAATCTTTAAGAGTCCCTGGAGTCTCTCTTGAGTGGAGTCATGTGTGTGAATGAAGCTGCTGGTGGTAGAAGAAAACAAGGAGGGATTTGTGGGAGCAGGTTCTCTCTGAAGCCATTCAAATTTATTTTGTTAAGAACACTATGTAGGCTAAATTTGGCCCCAAATCTGCCAAATTACAACCTCTGCCACAGTATTATGAAAAACTAAGCTCTTTTAATTATAAAAATAATAATTATTATTAACATTATTATTGGACATAGGTGTATTACTTTTGCACACCTCTTATTTTTGCCACCCAGAATCCAGTCTCTCTTCCTTTTATAATCATAACCCACTTTTCCTTCTGAACAGCCAATCTGTCCCCTATTTTTTTTTTTTAATAAATGGCAATCATTTATTTCTCACATTCTAGAGGCTGGAAGTCCAAGGTGCAGGCAGGTTCAGTAAGGACCTGCTTTCTTTTTCAGAGATAATTGTTGGTTGTGTCCCCACATGGAGGAAGGATGTCTCCTATTTTCTGACCATGTGCTTTGAATGGGATCTGCCATCCCAGGAAGAGATGCAGCATTTGATTTGGTATGAGCCAATAAAAGCCAATTATAATTCCTCCTCGGAAAGGGCGATTGGCTTTATAAGATGGACACGACCCAATCAGACCTAAAGAGATGGAATAAGCAATTCCTATTATTTATGGAAAGTACTGTATTTTGCCATGTATGATGCACACCCACGTTTTTGGCCCAAACTTTCAGGGGAAAAACATCTTTGCTTTTAATTTTTAATTCAAATTTTTACTTGTTTACATTTAGGTACTTGTTTTTGTATTATAAAGGAATTTTAGCTTTGATTTTTTTAACCTGTTAAGTACAAGAAATTTTATGTAACAAATAATTACAACACACAAGAACAGGTATAAGGTACAAGAAATTTTCTGTACCAGTGACAAATTCACGATATGTACGCATCATAGAAGGCCAAGAACTCTTCAATGTTGCAAGTTCGCCGTAAGTTCCACAAAACTGATTATCATATCCCAGGGTATTATTTTGCATATAGATATTGTTATTGATTTCTAGAGTTACACTTTTAACTCATAAGCATAGACAAAAAAATTTGAAACATTTATATAGACACAGAATTAGTACTACCCATGTATTTTTCTCTCCTTATTTTTTCTCCTTATTTTTTACCCATCCTTATTTTTCTCTCAAAAACTTGGGCAAATAAGTGTGCATTATACATAGCAAAATATGGTATATTTCATTTCTCATTTTGAATATAAAAATGAGATGTAGTAAGGTCTGAAGCATTGGTTACCATCATCATGGGACCATGATGGGTAGAGCTTATCAGTCAGCAAAATCAAGGAAGATTGCTGTGAACATAGTAAGTGAACGCTGAAAATGTATTGGGCAAATGAATGAACAGCATCAGCATTTGCAGATCTGGGTTGCGAGGCAACTTAACATCGTCATGGCACAATTTCCTTTACTCTAAAGTAAATGGCACAGTCTAGGTCAGTGATTCAAGCTATTTACAGAGAAAAAAATTATTCTCAGGGGATGAGGGAGTGTAACCAGCAACAGTCTCACTAGTGGAAATTGCATTCAGGTTTTATGTTTTATTTTAAACATAGGCAGCATTTTATTTTCGTAATTTTTATTTTAATATAAAAATAATCCTCAAGTAAAAACTGATGTTCCAGGGAAATGAGTATGTTTATTGTCTAGCGTCAAGTAATCCATCATCCTGCCCTAGAGGTATTGAGAAACATGGGACTGGATCATTCATAAATAAACATTAAAAGTCTGTTAATTTGCATTTCTGAACACTTGATCTTCAAGACACTCTCTTAACAATTTATAAGTAAAGGAGTAATATTATTGAGTTTTCCTATAATTAAAGGTAAAAATATATCAGCAAATAAGTGTCTCTGGAGAATTCAACTAGGCCCACTTCTTCTTCCCTCCTTCTATTTCTTATCACTACCATTTACAAACTTGACTACTTCCCTTCCCCTGTTTTGGCCATTAAAATTGTAATATGAATTTAAAGATTGCTCCTCAGCCGGTACGAAGAAGCAGGCTCTCTTCATCAAAAATGCAAAAATATGTATTAAGTGTTAAAACAAAAACAACAACAGCAAAAGCTTTTCCAAGGCAATAAAGCATTTGCCCACCTGATGTCAACCAAAAGAAGGTTTAAAAATGGGGGTGAGGGAGGATGTTTAACAAGTTCTTAACTCCCCAGGAGCTTTATTTCAATGTGTCCAGCTCTGAGGAGGCAGTACAAGAGCAGCAGGGCACAGTGTCACTCAAAATCCTGAGGACATTCTGCTAATGAGATGTAATTATGGAAAGAGCTTGTTACTGAGACAATGAAAAACCAGTCCTGGATTTTTCAGTGTAACGTACATTTGCTGGAAAACTCAACTCTCCACAGGCAGAAGTCAGAATGTTTATAGCTTTCAGTCTCACTGTTTGTAAATGGAAAGCTGAGCTCAGAATTTGTAATCACTGATGAAGCTGCTGTTTTACCCAACATCGAGGGGGGTGTTGTGGGGGCCAGAGGGAGGGAACAGTGGGTTCTCTTATACTGAACCATAAACACATGTGATGTTATGTGTAATAAATTCCCTAACTTTGCACTTCTTTTGAAGGGAAGGATGAGGGATGTAATAGAATATTTTGTACCAAAAGCTAAGAGTCTGTCTAGTTGGCATATTAAACTAAAAATGAAAAGACAACCCTAGAAGTGGTGTACCATATGTTTTTTATAAGTTAAGTTTTAAGGGTTAACATCATAGAATGCTAAAGCTAGAAGAGCCTTAGAGGTCATCTAATCCAACCCTTTCTTTACAAAAGAGAAAACTGAAAGCCATTGAAGCAAAGTGACTTACTCAGAGTCACACAGAAAGCGTCAACACAGAGAACAGACTGAAGTGTCCCGACTTCTAACACATCATTCCTTTACTGCACAAAGGACTGCACAGGACATACACTGATTTTGTACGTTAATAGCTAATCAGTACCACATATCACAAATTGTGACACACCATTTTGAATATATCTGAGTTCTCTCTCACTGTTTTCACCATTGTGGAGCCAAGTATTTAGCCATTACATTGATCTAGGACTTTGTTCACTGGAACTACTTTACCCCACTTATGTAAGCTGGTGGCTTGGGCTATTTCAGGGAGTTGCTCCATTTTCCTGGGTATACAGGAGGGATACATGTTAGTAAACTTTTGCTTGTTAATCTCCTGTTAATCCATCTTCTATTATAGGGAGGTATCAGCCAAGAATCTAAAAGGGCAGAGGGAATTTTTTTTTTTCCCCCTACAATGTCTTAGAGAACCTGAAGGTACAGCCCCTCCAAGATCAAGCCAGTTCCTAGAGAGAGTAAAGGACTGGCCTGTAGGTGCGCTGTTCCTATGCAAACCAACCACTCCAGAGTCCACACTCCAACCACCTCCTTTTCTGGCTCTCACACTCTGGGCCATTACTCCTGCCCTAATCACCCCAAGGCCAGAACCAGATGAATAGAGACACCTTCTATGCCCCAGGGCCCACCGAAATGATTCAAACTAGCCAATCCTAAACGTGCTTGTCCCGTCTTGCCTGTTACCTAAGGAAACCACAATATAAGTTCGAACCCACATTTTCCCCTTGCACCCTCTGCCCCCCACCCAACCCTGGTGCTTCTCCCATGTGGCCCTGCACAGCGTGATATGCCCCCTCCTCTCAGGATCTTTGAGTAATAAACTCTGTTTCCAGTGGAAATCCTCTTTTGATCTGTTGGCCTCACCATATCTGAATGATAATAAAACAGATTTTACAAGACAGGGGTCAAAGGTCAGGAAAAATAAAGGTACCAGAGTGAGAGATGGATTTGAAGCAAACCAGAGGAAACTAGAGATAAGCCACAAGTCGGGAGAATGTGGCAAAGGACTGGCTGAGGTAGAACTCATACAAATACAGAATTCTGATGGTGATATCATGTTGGTGCCCTCATGCTAAAGGGAAAGTTGCCTTTAAAATAGCACCTTAACAACTTCCTCTGGAACACACTGCTCAGCAAAGGGCATGTGAGCACTTGAACATTCCTAGACACAGACTCAGCAGTCGCATTCCCATGACCAGTGCCCCAGTTCTAGTCCACAACAAAAGCGTTAAAATAGCCGCTTAGTCATCTCCCTGAGTTTTCTTTCTCCATTCTTTAATTCATTTATTCCATTCTGCGTCACAGCTTCTATATTCATAAAAATCCTCCATAATTCCTCATTTCTTTTTCAAGCACTAAGCCCTCACTCTCACATTAAAGCTCTCCAAAGAGTGTCTCCAGCCTAGTTTCCAGTCTGAACTCCCACTATTGCACTATATTCTCTCTGATCTGGCTAAATTAAACCATCTGCTTTTCCCAGCACATTTTTCCCACTCACGGAATCACTCCATTGTTAGAATCACCATAAAATTTGACAAATATCTTACAAATTTTACCATATTATCTTCCAATAAACTGTGATATGATCTTGGAACTTTAAGTCTTTTTTTTTCATTCGAAAGTAGCATTAATAATACCCATGTTATAGGATTCTTACACAGGTTAAATGAGATAATATGTATAAAGCTTTCAGCACAATTTTGATGTGAATTAATACTAGTAAGTAGCAGCTATTATATAATGACGAACCTTAAAATACTCTTCCTGAGCTTTCAGTGGGTCATATACATTACCATTTACTTTTACTCTTTTCTTCTCTGCACAATAGCTGACCTGATGGCATATAGCATCGTTTAGTGAAGGTACTATGGCTCATTTATCATTTATTTCCACAGTACTTCAGAATTTTTTGAAATTTAAACTAACTTTATTGCATATTTGCTATGTGTCCAACATTATTTTAAAAGATTTATATAAATGATATCATATAAATATGACAATACGGCCACGAGTCAAATATTATTATACCGTTTTCAGGTGAACAAATAGAGAATGACAGAGATTATTACCTGCTCACCTCAAACAGTGGTAACTGAAAACCCTAGCCATCTACAGCAAATTTGATGTGCTTACACACTGGGTTAAGCTACAGTTCAAAATAGGCATGCAATTCATTTCAAATTTTAATTGACATCTGCAAAATATATCTTCTTGCCATGCTAAAGAGTGCAAAATAATGAGATTTTCCGGAAAACCTGTGTGTGTGCGTGTGTAGTATCTGACTGTGCCATGCGTATCTCCATAAGCATTCTTTCTTTCAACAACAGAAATCCTCAGTTTAAGCTGAGCACGTGTCTACTTGGGGAGCACGGGACAGTTATGGGGGCTGGAGGGTATCTTTCCAGCCTTCTTTGCAACTATCTGTCTGTGACTCTGTGAAAAATTCTGATCAATGGGATTAGGAGAAATACATGTAAATACATGTAAATACATTATGTAAATACATGTAAATAAGTTCCAAGAAGTGTCTCAAGGACAAGAGCAAGCTAATTCTTCTCACTTTCCCCCACCCTGCTTAAAGCACAGATGTGGTGGCCGCAGGTATGATTTAGAGCAGGAGAATAAAGACCATTCCCTAGGGATAATATTGTGGAAATTTCTAAGTAGCCTGAGTCCCACCCAGTCTGCTACCGAGGCACTTCGCCATTCCTGAACTCTAAATCCTAACTTCCACTTAAACCTCTGTTATTTTGGTTCTCTATTACATATAGCCAAGTTGTCATCATGTTTATTTCTCAATTATTTACTGACGAGTAAGGAAAATCTAAGGAAGAAAAGGGAAAAACAATTGAAATGTATTTTGAGGGATTTATGCGTTAAGGAGCAAGCCATAGAAATATGGCGTCTCAGGGTTGGGAGGGATACTAACGATAATCTAATCTGTCCACAGAGGGAACGTTCAAATCCACTCTCCAAACTTTGCAAAGTAAAGTGACAGAAAAATGATAAACAAATATGGTGAATTAAACGTGTCTAAAATAAAGCGTGGGGTATTTATAGCTGTCAGAGACACATCTTTGAGTTGGTAGTCATTCCTTGCATGGGGAAGCAAGGCTTCCCCTCCATCTTCTTGAAAATACCCTCAAAAACTGATTATAAAAGCCCAACTTAAAAGATGCTCTAAAGTCTGTTGAGAGTTCAATTCTGGGGTACGTGCAAGAAATTGATTTGAGCCTAAAATGTGCTGGCTCTCCATGGGATGAAGCAGGAGGGACGAATCTGCTGGAGCCACTGCGGAGGCCCATGGGGTATATTAATCAAGAGAAGAAAAGTACTAGATGCTCACGTAGATTTACCGCTCAGTGCTACATCTAATGTCTTTATTTTGTTCATCTAATTCAGAATATTTCGTCTCAAATCTTAGAGACTTGGAGAAGCATTTTCTCCCACACATCCCTAATTGCACATCCTCAGTGACTTGCTTCATGGAAAGCAGGACCAAATCACATGAGACTCATTATGGTTTTTCAAATATGTGTATTATAAGGGCTGCATTTGCATGCAGACAAGTTGAGAGTGAGGTCATTGTTGCTGTACAAAGTAACCTTGTGGTCTAGTCTTAGGTTTATGCCGACTGTTCAGAAGGAAAACAGGAAATCAAAGATGCTGACACATGGATAATGCCTTAGGTAGCAGAAAGTTCAATACCACACTCCTAAGCGGAGTTACACAACATCTGCCCAGGGGCCTGAGAATTTATAATACCTACACATTAGGCAGAGAGACTCCAAGGATGATAAGAGACACGTACTCCCTTCTATTACTCAAGGGGCAGGGGTGGGAAAGAGGAAAATAAGCTGCCCATGTGGAACAGGCCCTTCCTGCTCACTCCTAGGTTACCCCAGCCCCTCACCCAAGCGCCTAGATACTTGCATCAGCCCTCCAGCACCAAAGAAAGGCTTCCCCTCCATCTTCTTGAAAATACCCTCAAAAACTGATTATAAAAGGCCAACTTAAAAGATGCTCTAAAGTCTGTTGAGAGTTCAATTCTGCTCATCTAACAGAATTGCTTTTCCAAGCATTTGACATTTTTTTCTTTTTCAAAGACATAATTTGTATGTTCCATTGAAGTGAAAATGAACTGCTACAGAAGGCATTTTTATGAAAAGAAAAACAAGCAGCACTACTTGGAAGATTTCATTTGACTAGCATACTTCTTTGGTCATGTGCCCACAAATAATGCTGTTATGACCTATCAAATGTACTTTACACACTTAGAAGGGCTAAACTTAAAACAACTTTCAGTGAATATGTCACAACTTACTAAAAATACAAGTATTCAGTTGTACATATCTATATTAATTATAATTCTCACTAGTTATTTTTGTTCTTTAAGGGAAGTAATATTAACCTTCAACCAACATAAAATTTACCCTCATTTAATAAACACTCTAAACCTAATTATTTAGTTGAGTTAAAGACCAGGTATTTTATGATTGTCTTCCAGAATTATATTTGCTTATTATAAAAAACACATAAAGAAAAAAAATTGTACTATTGAATCACTATGTTGTAAAGCTGAAACTAGTATAATGTTATATGTCAATGATATCTCAATTTTTAAAAAAGTTTTAAAAATGTATGAAATACAAATAAGTGCAAAAAAGAATAAAATTCACTGTAATCCTTTCATAGAAATTAAGAAAAAACATGTTCCGATACATTTTATATATACTTTACTATACAGTATATATTTTATAATTTTTAATATTTTTAACATTTTAATATATTTGATATTTAAAATTATATCATAAGCATTTTTCCATGTTTCAAGACGTTTTCTGCTTTCCTAATATTCTCCTTTGCTACATGGACTATATTTTATTTAGTTTTAACTCCTTAAGTTTCTTGATAAAATATCTTCTGATAGCAGTTAATTTAAAGTCTTCCAAAATAATTTCACTATAGTACTACTCTATCAAAATAAAGAAAAAATGAACATCATTTAAGTCACCCCTTTATATAATAATAATAATAAAAAATAGAACATTTAGGCTCCCTCTGTCCCTTCCTATTGTGGTGGCTTCATAAAGTACCAACTTGGTGAGGCTGAACAGTATTTCCTGGCAATCCCATCCCTATGTTTCAGGCTAAGGTGGGATCCTCGTGAGGTACGCCGGGCAGAGCTGAAGTGGCAGCCATTGTGTAGCTTACAAGCATGCCAACTCATCTCACTGGTGTGATGAGAAGAGGCTGAGCCTGCAAATGCTTCACCTTCTCCTTGATCCTTCCTCAGCTTCTCCAACTTCTAGGCCAGGTGTGTGTGTTTAGCTCTATGTCAAGGGCCCTGGCTCCTGCAGGACACACACACGATCAAGTTCAGAGGACCAAAATCTAACAGGGTTCACACCATCCTTGTAGCTCCTGCTCATGCTTGTGGATTCCAGGGTGTTCTTTTTCTAAGACAGCTTTATTGACATATGAATTACATTCACCCATAGTTAGTGTACAATTTATTGATTTTTAGTAAACTTATATACTTGTGCATCCATCAGCATAATCCAGTTTTAGAATATTTCTCTCTTCCCCCCAAATTCCCTCAAACCTATTTGCGGACAGTCCCTGCTTCCACTATCAACCTCAGGTAATCACTTTCTTTGTAAATGGGCCTTTTCTGGGCATTTCATATAAATGACATCATGCAAATATAGTCATTTTGATCTGACACACTTCATCTAGCATAGTGTTTCTGAGGTTCATCCATGTTTTAGTATATATCAGTATTTTGTTCTTTTTTATTTTATGGATATGTTACATTTTGTTTATATATTCATGAGTTGATAGACATTTGAAATGTTTCCAATTTTTGCCTGTTTTGAATAATGTTGCTATGAACATTTCTGTTCATATGTGAACAGAACATATAAGTCTTTATGTGAAATTAGTTTCATTAGATTCATGGGAATGGATGCTGGATTCTATGGTAGGTAAGTTTATATGTACCTATCTATGAAACTTCCAAACTGTTTTGCAACGAGCCTGCATCATTTCACATTTCCACCAACATTGCATAAGGGTTCCTGTTTCTCCATATCTAGCCAATAGTTGCTTTTGACTTTTTTTTTTTTATTGTAGTCATTCTAGTGGGTACCTTGGGTGTTTGATTTGCAATGCTCTAATGGCTTTTAGTCATTGAGTACCTCTTCTTGTTTTATTAGCCATTTGTATGTCTTCTTAATGCAATATCTGTTCAAGCCTTTTCCTCGTTTTAAAAATTGGGTTGTTTTCTTATTATGATCATGCTGTAAGAGTTTTTTATATATTTCAGATGCAAGTCCTTTATCATATATGTGATCTGCAAATGTTTTCTCCAATCTGTAGAGTTTTGGGAAGCATAAAAGTTTTCAATTTTTCCTGATATACAAATTATCATTTTTCTTTTTTGGTCTGTGTTTTTGGTTTCAATTCTAAGAAATTTGTGCCTAATCTAAGGTTATTAAGATTAGAGTCTATGTGTTCATTCAGAAGTTTTAGCTGTTACATTTAGCTCTATGGTTATGAGTAAATTTTTGTTTATGATGTGAGGTAAGGGTATAAATTGTTTTTGTTTTTGTTTTTTCAAATAACTATCCAATTGTTCCAGAAACACTTGTAAATTCTATCCTTTTCCCCACTGAATTTTCTTTGTAGCTCTGTTCCAGCCTGTTCTGGCTCTCTCTCATTTTACATCCGTCTTTGTTTCCTAAATGCTTTCAGACAAGAAGACAGCAATGCTGCAGAGACTGTTTAAACAGCTCCCAATATTACATAAGGTTAAACCCCTTAATACAGATAGGTAGATGGTGATAGACAGATGATGATGACAACGATGACGACGACGGAGATAGATAGATAGATAGATAGATAGATAGATAGATAGATAGACAGATATAGATAGACAACATACTGGTTCTGCTTCTTTGATTGAACCCTGACTGATAAACTAGTCTTACTGTGCAATGTTTATTAATATTATCTGGAATTTTCAACTGAAAATTTTTGTGTCAAATGTTATTCAGCCATCAAAGATTTTCTATTTGTATTTAGAGTTGTAAATATTCTTTACTAATAAAGCATAACTCTATATTCAACTGGTTTCAATATTCACATTTAAGTCCTATAAATTTGCAAAACCTCAATTCTTAAAATATTGAATCTACTCATCATTTAGTATATATGGGAAATAAGTTGTTTTATGCCATCAAAGTCTGAGGATGCCTTTCTGTTGAATTTATGCATAAATGAAAATTTAGTTGTGTATTAAATCCTTGACTCAGGAGTGTTTGTGACTCCATGGAAAAACTTCAGGAGAGATAGATGTTTATTTCTGCGTTCTTGTTTTCAATATATTACTGACTCTCCTCTTTCGTGACCTGAGTCTAGCTGACATGAGGAAAGTTAATAATTTGACATCAACATCACTTTAATGCTAAAGTAATTCTTCTTAAAATTCTTCCTTTTAATGTCAAACTACCAGGGTACCACAGGGCTAGTGAAAATTTTCTGTGAATTTTATGAAAACAATTGTTAAAACACCTGGTATAAAGTATGGGGAATAGTCAATGAGTAACAAACAGTAAGCCATCTACAGTTTGTCTGAATTTTTGCGTGTTGTTTGAAAATGAATTATGTGAAATATTTCCAAAAGAACAAGATATATTTTATCCACTAGTAGAAATGTCTGTATCTAAATTCCTGCTCGAGTTTAAAAATGCAATTACTATTGGGTTACAATTTACTAAATATATTTGCCTGCTTATATCTCATGTTTCCTTTCCTACATAATCCCCTCCAATTCATTTTATATAAAATTAATTATCTTATTAAAATTTTATTATGGAATACAAATAATTAAATGAATACTTGTGAACCCATCACCCAATTTAAGATCTGGGACATTGAATCTACCTATGTGCTCATCTCTGTTTCTCTCTCGCCCATCCTCCCCTTCCCTATTCTGAATTTTATTTTTTATGTTCCATTTTTTTCTTTATTTTGTTATCTTTATTGAGTAGTTTTTACATGCAATATTATTCATCAGTTTTATTCAAAGAGTTTTGACAAATTTTAACCACCACCACAATCAAGATAAAGAATATTTTCATTACCCTGAGAACATTCCTCTTCCCCTTTGCATTCAGTCTCCTCCCTGACTCTCTACAACCTGTCGACTACTGACTTGTTTTCTGGCACTATTGTTTTGCCTATTCTAGAACTTTCTATAAATGGAATTTATAATATATAGCATTCTGTGTCTGAGTTCTTTCACTTAGCATAATGATCTTGAGATTCAACCATGTTGTGTGTATCAGCAGTACATTTTTATTACTGAGCAGTGTTCCATTGTATGGATATACTATAATTTGTTCATCCATTCCTCAGTTGATGGAGATCTGAATTATTTCCATTGGGGGTTATTATGAATAAATTGATATGAGCATTGATTACAAGGCTTTATATTAGATGTAAGTTTCTATTTCTCACATGTAAACATCTAAGAGTAGAACTGCTTAGCAATATAAGTGTATATTTAGCTTTATAAGAAACTACAAACCTATTCTCCAACATGGCTGTGCCATTTTATTCATTGCTTTTTAAAAAATACACTTCAACACATGTATATGTATCCTTAGGCAATATTTTAATTTTGCTTGTTTTAGAGTTTTATAAAATACTATCATAAAGTAGATAGTCTTTTCTGGCTTGTTTTTCTTCACTTAATATTACAATTTTAATTTTAATTGTACAGATACAATTTTGCTATCTGTACAATTGCTTCACTGCTGTATGTGACTGTGTAAATATACCATGATTTATTTTTCCATTCTATATATGTATATTAAGTGAACTTTTACAATTGTATGTTCAATTCTTCTATACCTTTGTGAAAATTTTTGTCTGTATAGCCTATCAGCATTGAGAAGAGTATGGTGATAGATTTTTACTTTTTACAAATATTTCTGTAAATTTTTAATTTACACATTCTGAAGATGTTTTCCAAAGACCACATGGTTAGAATTGTTGTTTTCCTGATAAATTAAAATGTTAGTCATCAGTGCTTTCCTGTATATCTTACCAGGCTTTTTAAGCATGAAGTCTACTGTTTTTGACATTAATATAATTGTTCCAGCTTTCTTTTACTTAGTATTTCCCTGAAAAATCTTATTTTTATTTGTTACATACAGCTTTTCAACTTATTTTCATTTTGGATGTTTTTCTTGATAACAACATATGGCAAAAATATGCACTTTATCTGATAACTTTTGTTTTTCGACTGCTGAATTTAGCCCATATATGTATATTGTGATTATGTCCCACCATTTTCTTTCTTACTTTCTATTGTTCCCACTTCCTCTCTCCTCTTTTCTCCTTTCTTTATTATTTTCGTGTTAACTGAGTTTTTCTTTGTTTTTGTCTTATTCTACTTTTTCCCTCTCTAGCAGGTATATAATTTATTCTTTCTTTCTTCCTCCCTTCCTTCCTTCCTTTCTTTCTTACAAAAGAGGTAATTCTTGAACTTTACCATGTATATTTATTACTTAATGATTTCTGAAGTTAATGCTTTAATCCCACTCATGAACAATATAAGCATCCTAGACCACGTTAATTTATTAGAGGAGGGAATGAGGAGACTCAAACATGGACAAAGGCAACAAAGTCCTCAAACACTCCTCCAAGGCATAGCATATCTCATTTTCTGTGAAATATTCAATCTCCCCCAAAAGTTGATCGTTCCTTTTCCCCATACTACTTAACACATATAACCATTGTTGTGTGTATGTCACACTGAAGCATGATTTCCTTGAGGATGAGAAATATATCACCTTTATTATTTTTTATTAGTAGTACCTGACACAGGACTTAGCATATAGTAGCATACATTTCATTTAGTGAATGAATTTTAAAAATGAACAAGTTTATATTCCTCTGCATTCGTGACTTTTATTTTTCTGATATTTCATGGAGATAATCAGCTTCATCAAAAACTTCATTCAACATGATCACTGATAAAAGAGGAAGTCTTATCAAGTTCCAAATCACAAAATGTATATTTTCTATGTATGTATCTCCACTTTTCATATTAACTAGGATTCTGGTCTTTGCCTCCAATTAATTCATCCAAATAGAAGTACAATGACTTCAGTTTGAGAGAAGCAGGATGAGGCCTTTTAAGAATTATTCTATCAAATTAAATCTGTGTCATAAAGAGTTCCATGTGTTTAGAAAGCAAAGGAGAGAAAGATGACCTAAGTCTGGTTGAGCTAAATGAAATAGATTACATAATCATATTTTGAAGAAAACCCGGCAGGAATAGAGAAAAAGGGTAACTTGAAAAAAAGAAACAGACCCAACAGGATTAAAGAGTACCTCTGAAGCTCTTCTGATCTGTCCACCCAGATCCAGGCACAATCACTTCAGACTATGGAGTGCATTTTGCTTTTAAATAAATCTAACAAAAGAGACTCCACAACCATCCTTCCTGACAAATTCTAGCTTTTAAAAATCACCAGAAATGATTTCCCACTATAAATCAAAATTCCTTATGGTAAAAGCTAAAAGTGATAACGTGATAACTGCCTCGTGTAAACTATTTCATTTAATCCTCATGATCATGTGACCTAGGAAGAAAAGAGAAAACTAAGGTTGATAGGGCTTAAAGAATGGGCAGAACCAGGACTTCAGCCTAGGAAATTTGACTTCAGCATTCCCCCGCATGGTTATTACACTCTTCACTTCCTTGTGCTGTAATATAAATAATTTTTTTTATAGCGAATTGATAGTACAATTCAATAACAGATCTCCACTCTTAGGAAGCCTCAACTGAATAAGGATTTATATATTTTAAAAGTATTTTTAGAGTTAATTCCTATTTTAAGAGGGAGTAAAACAAGGATAAATTGTATTTCCTGCTTCTTTGTCTTCTCCCCGACACCTACCCCAAACACTCCACAACACACCTCACCCTCTCCACACACACATACAACTTTTTAATCTGTATCAAACTTATTGAATATCACTCTTAGACCAGTTCTTTGTAAGTTTTTCAGCCATAGCAAATAAGAAGATAAAAATGCCACTACTATCGAAAATTTCATATTTCCAGAACCATCCACGAGTAGGTGAAACAGGAAGTGAGATAGTTTAGTGACTGAGAATTTAAGCTCCAGAGTCAGAATGTCTGGCCTTTAATTACTATTTGTGAGGCAATGGGCAAGTTTTTATTAACCTCATCTGTAAAATAGAGAATTAAACAATTTCCAGTTGTCATAAGGATCTAATTACATGTCTCTATAAAGTTTTCCACATTACTCATGGCACACACTAAGTGGTCAACTAAGGATTAATTGTTACCTGAAAAATATCTAGTCATAAATTATGCCACAAACATGGTGGTGGTGGTGATTTTTAGCAGATTCACTATGTTAGCTACATAGAAAACTATTGTTCAGATGTTAACATTAATTATTAAGAGGATTATTTTACAATCCTGTTCTGGTACACAGTTATAGCTAGAAACAAATGTGTTATAAGAATCATACTACGTTTGTGCAATGGTAGGTGTAGGCATTTGAGATTATTTAGATACAAAACTGTGCCTCTTTTTCAACCATGTATAAGACTCTAACACTGTTATTGGGGAAAGTGCTGTGTGATTGTAGGCATTTCTCCAGCACACCTTCATGAAGAGCTGGCATAGCTCTCTAGAAAGGTGAGAAAACAGGTCTGGAATTTCCACATCAAAGTATCATCTCTGCCATCTAAACCACTAAAATGAAGCTCTAGTTTACTTCCTCTAGCTTCTTACCAGCAATATCTATTTCAAATGAACCTCACTCCGCGTTTAGCAAATTCCTGATGCAAATATCTGATCATTGCAGCAGCCACATATTCCTCTAAAGACTCCAAGCTTGATTCTTACATTAAACCAGTTATCCATAAAACCACAAAATTGGAACATGTTATGCTTGACCTCATATTATGCCTTCAGCTTTCATATAAGCTGTTTCCAATTGTTGTAAAATTATTATCAAGTACATCGCCGTTTTGTCCTTTATGAAAACCATCACATGAAAAGTGTCTCTTTAATCTCGGGGCCAGATTTAAAAAAGAAATATACTTAACAAATTTCTAAGCTTCCCATTTTAGGATAATGAGAGTTTTATGATACACCAACTACCAGGATAAAGCTCTGAGTTAAATTTGAGTTCAAATATATAGTTTTCCACTACCATTTTTTCCCTTTGGTTATTTTAAATAGCTTTATATTAGTCACATTTCTTTTACCTGATTTTCATAGTAACCAGTACAAAAATGTCCCCTGCAGTCTCTATCTGTTGAGACACTAAGTTGACCATTGCTTGTGATCACGGGTTCGTTTGGCATCTCCAGATCATCTGACTGGTACCCATGCCCAGCTTTGCTCAATATCTGACATACCTACTCTGTATACCAAGCCTTTCTAGATCACTAAAGCAAAACAATATTTCATGATCTAGTTTCCAACCTCCAATCACTGATCTATTCTGACCGAGTACCTCTGCCTGCAGTTTATTGCCCCATTTCTTTTTTCCTTTTTAAAAAATCCTTAAAAAATCCTTGAGGATTTGGCTATATTCAATATCACTAATACCTCCCCATCCATTTTTTCTTAAACTCACTCACACCCACTTCTCCACTATGACAGCTGTTTTCATAGTTACCGATGACTTCCCAGTTATTAAATATAATAGCTAATTCTGAATTTTCATTTTTCTTCAGTAGTATTTGACACAGGTGCTCACCCCCCTCTTCCTAGGCCTCTCAGGGACTTTCTTCACTTGCCTCTCATGGACACCTTGCCCATTGCTCCTTCTGTCTCCTTGGTTAGCTCCTCTTCTCCCATTGCTACTGATGGAGTCTCTCAGGGCTTAGTCCTTGGACCACTTCTCCATCTTCATTCCCTCCTTTGGTGATCTCATCCAGACTCAAGATTTCCACCTGTATTCCTCCATGACAGAGCTTTTGGACATCAACTATTCCACCTATCATAACTAAGGGCAATTCTGTTCTTAAATTTCCTCAGGCCTAAATTCTTACAGTCATTCTTATTTCCTCTCTTTTTCTCACTTCTTATACCCAGTTTCTCAGAAAATATTATTGGCTGTAAGAAAATACATGCAGACTCTACCAGCTCTCAGACAGACACAGATTCCACCTTGACTTAGGTCACCATCATATCTCACTTGGATTACTACAACAGCTCCTAACTGATTTCCTGTTTCTATCCTTGTCCTACTACAATCTATTCTCAACAAAGCAACTGGACGGATTCTTTCAAAACATAAGTAAGATGCTGTCACACTTGTCAAAATCCTTTGGAGGCTTCCTATTTCACTAAAGAAGTATCTGAATTCCTTACAGGGAAGGGTGTACCATTACCTTTCTGATCTCACTGCCTTGCTCACTTTACATTGGCCTCTTTGCTGCTTCTCCAGCAAATCAGGCATGTGCCACATCAGGGCCTGAGCACAGGCTCTTGCCTTGGAATGATTTCATCTTTTATTTATTTTATGTGCTTGCTCAATCCCTCCTTTGAAATGAGAGTGACTCTGACAAGCTAATTTAAAATTATTGTCTTCCTCTGTATTTCCCTTTCTCCTGTCTCTGCTTTACTTTAATTTTTTTTCAATATAATTTAATGCTTTCTAATTTACTTATCATACTTATTGTCTACTGCTCTCTTTCTTGGCATATACTAGGGACTCAGTAAATGTTTGTTCAATGAACATGGCTAGAATATCTATATTAATCAACATTCTTGAAGAAAACAGAATCCACTCTAGTTAATTTGAGAAAAGTTATGAAATTGTCCCTTTTACCTTTGGTACAACTGAAGAGAAAAAATAGAGAGTCACTTTTCGATAATTCCCAGAACCACATGGTAAACGTTTCCAGGTAAAAGAGCAGCTGCTGCCATTACCCTGCCCCATGATCTAAAAGCAACCAAACAAGAAAGCTGTTGAAACTATTTAGATGCAAGAAGAACCAATTCCTTTTGTCACCATTCTTACCAGAATATCCCATCTTTTCACTCATGACTACCACCATGGAAAAACCCACTTGGCCAAAACCTGGGTTATAAGCACAACCAAAGCTGAAGGGCAACCTGATAAATGTAGCTTTTATCTTTCTAGTCTCTTGCCTTTGATCTTTCCGGGAAGAGGGACTCCAAAGGAGTGGCAGTGGGGATGCACTAAACCAATTGCATTACGTATCACAACCCACCCTTGTGGCTACTGTACATCAATAGGGTCACTAACTCTTATACTTAAACTTTCTAATAAAAACAGCATTGTTCTTGCCTAATCATAATGCAACTTTCCTCACATAAATGAAAATATGCAGACTATCTTCTCAAAGGAGGAGATCCAAAATTTCATCAAACATTATGATCATTTCTTGATGATCAGCTCTCCTCAAATTCAGTCACATTGCTTTCTCACTTTCCTGTAACTATATATCATCCTGTAATTATTCAGATCATTACCACCACTACACTTATATAAAGTACTAGTGAAAACAGAGAGAAAGGAGGGAAATTTTTACATATATAACTATATATGTGACAGACTAGGAAGAGAAAACATACCCTAATTTCAGCACTACAACTGGTCACAAAGCCATATAATTTATAACTTCCTTCTTCTACTATGCACTCCGTGTTCCCTTTCCTGCCAGGTAGCGTTAGAAAGGGCCCTCCAAATACTTATATGCATATATTACTATATATAAAATAACTACTATTTTATCTTGTCAGTTGTAAATACGTTTTCAGTTTGTACTTTTCCATTTTTTGACTTTATACTTCTAACATCAATTATGTGGTCATATCTGATACCCTCTTTTGTTTCTTTTATACATCTTTTACACATTATTTTGTACAACTTTTTTATATCCACCATCTTTTATTAACATAGTTTTTCTTAATGACATCATTTTAAAATATTTTAATCTATCTGGAATGTATTTTGGGATCTGGTCATGCTCCAACCTTATATATTCTATTTTTATTCCAACATTTATTCTATATCTTGTACTATTCCAACACTTGTACTATATCTATTGTGTAAATATTACTGTTTTTATAGGTTTAGATTTATATTTGTTAATTCAATAAAAAATATTATACAAGTTAGTTACAGTGCTAGGTGATAAGGATAATGAGAAAATATCTTTACCGTTATATTCTGGTGATTAAAATAGTTAATAAATAAGCTGGTAAAATAATTTCAGAAGGTAGAACAGTACATTAGAAGGAACAAATGGGATGTAGTGACCTGAAAAAAAATGAAAATACAAAGGACATCTTTTAATAGCAAGTCCAGAGGAGGTCTCTTTGAGAATAGGCATTTAAGCTGAGAACCCAAGGGTGGGACAGCAGCTAAGATAAAGGGACCAGGCAGAGGACAGATAGCTTTTCTGCATGTCCTAAGATTGGCCATCTATTCAGTGTGATTCAGTGCCTAGAGGTTGGGCTGGAAGGATAGACAGGGTTGGCACATGTAGGGCCTTATAGAGAGCACAGACACTTTGGATCTAATTCTAAGTGCATAAAGAGGAACTGAACGGTGTCCTTTGGCTACTATTCATAGAATTGATTATAAGGGGGCACGGTTGGAAGTGGGGAGGTTTGTTAGAAAGTGTGGCAGTTATTAGTACTGTCTGCCACATGAATGAGATGATTACACTTCCAGGACCTCTTGTGGTTAGAGAGATCATATAACTAGCTCTAGTCACTGAGTCATGAAAAGAAATATCCCTTGTAAATTCCAGAGTGAAGCATTTATTGTCAATGTGAGACTATCCAGGGTTCACTATCATCCCTCTAAGCAACAACTGGCAATGTTTGAAATGATGCCTGATCCTTTTTTAGGATGAGTCCAGAGATGGGCAGAATTTCAGCCTATTCGTGATGGACAAGGGGCGTGCCCCATTAAGTCCTTATTGTTACAGACCAGAATTTCTGTCACAGACAGAAGCTTTCGGGACCATGATTTTTTTCCAGCTTTATTGAGAAAATTCTAAGATATTTGAAGGACACAACAAGAAGATTTGATATACATTGTGACAAGATTCTTAGAACCATTTTCATAGCATAACCTAGCTCATCCCAGCTAAATACAAGAGGCTATTTTAAAAGACTAGTTGAGAGATGGCTGTGGCCTGAGCAAGATACTGGCAGTGAAGTAGAGAAATCGACAGATTCAGTGTATGTTTCTGGCTGATAGGCTACATTTACAAGTAGTATTTAAATGTATGAGGTGACCAAAGGAAGTGTCAAAGAAAATTCCAGTTTCTGGCTTTAGTAAATGGTGTCATTTACTGAGATAGAAAAGAATAGACTTAGACCAGGTATAATGGAGAGAAGCAAAAAATTCTGTTTCAGACAAGTTAAATTTGAAACTCCTGCATGAAGCTGTCATTTAAGCAGCTGAATAAATGAATTTGGACCTGAGATCAGAAATAATAGTGGCATTTATAAAATTTGGGAGCTATCTGAATATACGTGATAGTCAAAGCTGTGGAAATGAATGGGATCTCCCAGCAGGAGTTAAGAAGACACCCCAGAGCCAAGCCCTCAGGAACGCCAGCATTTAGCATTTTGTAGAAGAGGAGGAGCTGGCCAAAAAGATTATGAAGAGACTAGTGATTAGAAAATAAATACCAGGAAATGTTGAGAAGTCAAGTAAAATAATGACCAAAGAGTGTTCATTGGACAAGTCACTGATAACCGTGACAAGAATATTTTTGATGCAGTAATGAGCACTGCGGCCAGACTGGAGTGGGCAAAGAGTGAACAGATGAATAGGGAGTAGAGGTAATAGGAATGGAGAAATGTAACGGGAGCAGATAGAGGGCCAGTTCCTTGAGAATTCTGCAAAGACAGAAAAGTTTTATTGTGACTGTTATTGCAGCTTTAGTAAGAAATAAAAAGTACATTAGCCTTTTTAAAAAAATATGTAAGTTTCATGATAAAAATGATCCAATCAAGAGGGACTGATATTTTGATATATAACAATATAAGTTTCCTCTTAATTCTTTTTCTTTTCTTTTGTTTTTTTAACTAAAGTTTATTGGGGTGACAATTGTCAATAAACTTACATAGATTTCAGGTGTACAATTCTGTAATACATCATTTGTATCTCACATTGTGTGTTTACCACTCAGAGTCAGTTGTCTTTCCATCACCATATATTGGACCCCTTTATCCTCATCTACCACCCCATCTGCCCCCTTATCCTCTAGCAACCACTAAACTATTGTCTGTGTCTATGAGCTTTTGTTTCTTCACTTGTTTGTCCCGTTCTTTTGTTCTTTGCAGTTTTATATACCACATACCAGTGAAATCATATGGTTCTCAACTTTTTCTGTCTGACTTATTTCGCTTAGCATAATAATCTCAAGAACCATCCATGTCATCACAAATGGTACTATTTCATCTTTTCTTAAGGCAGAATAGTATTCTATTGTGTATATATACCACAACTTCTTTATCCATTCATCTATCGAAGGATACTGGTTGTTTCTATGTCTTGGCCACCGTGAATAAAGCTGCAATGAACATTGGAGCACATATATCTTTACGGATAAATGTTTTTCAGATTTTGTGGGTAGATACCCAGCAATCCCAGGAGAGGGATTGCTGGGTCATATGGGTAATTCTATTCTTAATTTTTTGAGGAACCTCCACACTTTTTTTGAGGTTCCACAATTTTTTGAGGAACCTTCCATAGCGGCTGCACCAATCTGCATTCCCACCAATAGTGTATGAGGGTTCCTTTTTCTCCACAGCCTCTCCTACACTTATTATTTGTCTTGTTGATGATAGCCATTCTAACTGGGGTAAGGTGATATCTCATTGTGGTTTTTATTTGTATTTCTCTGATGATTAGTGATGTTGAACATTTTTTCATATATCTGTTGGCCATTTGTATGTCTTCTTTGGAGAAATGTCTCTTCAGGTCCTCTGCCCATTTTTTAATTGGATTGTTTGTTTTTTGTTGTTGCTGAGTTGTATGAGTTCCTTATATATTTTGGATATTAGCCTCTTACTGGAGGTGTTGTTTTTAAAAAATCTCCCATTCAGTTGGTTGCCTCTTTCTTTTGTCGATGTTTCTTTTGCTGTGCAGAAGCTTTTTAGTCTGATATAGTCCTAACTTTTACTTCCCTTGCCTTTGAGGTCTAATTTATAAAATGTTCTTTGAACCTAAGGTCCATAAGTTTAGTACCTATGTTTTCTTCTATGCATTTTATTGTTTCAGTTCTTACATTTAGGTCTTAATTCTTTTTCAAGAACAACTTCAGCCAGGCTTTAAAAAATTCTTTTACATTCATTTGTGAGTTTTGTTTTTTTTTTAATTTACTACATATTAGGCACACCATGGTTACATCCAGACCTTCCCTTGGGTTTTAAATAAATGAATCCTTTGTGAACTGTTTAAAGTTTTTGGCCACAAACTTAATTGCTTTTTTTCATGTCAGGAGGCTTTACTGAGACACAAACTTATGTGAAACTTTTTTGTTTTCTTCTTAATACTTCACTAAATTACAGTAAAAAAATTCAGTGATTAAAATTTTAAAATAAATTAAAAGTAAAATAGAAAACAAAACTCAATGTTTAAAAATATTTTAAAGTAAAACAAATTTTGTTCATATTTCATTAAAATATATTTATATAATTTTATATTTACCTATATATGTGTGTATGTATGTGTATATATATATATATGTACACATATATATGCGTGTGTGTGCGTGCACACATGTGTTTTCATCTATGAGTGAAATAGAGAGTCTTTAATGTAGTTGAAAAAAGATATTATTCTGAATGGGAAGCCAGTCTAACTCAATTAGCAATTGCAAACAAATGAAAATAAATAATTTGTTAAATTTCTGTTCCTGATTTAGGAAATAATCGAAACTGTCTTAATGAATGATTATAATTTTTACTGTTAAAAGTGTGTTTCTCATTAGTCCTAAGAAATACTTTTGAATAAATTATTTTTCTACATAGCTATTTGTCAGCTCTAACAGTAATTTTGCTGTACTTTTATGCTCAAAACAGCTCTTTCTTTTTTTTTTTTTTTAAGATTTTTATTGGGGAAGGGGAACAGGACTTCATCGGGGAACAGTGTGTACTTCCAGGACTTTTTTCCACGTCAAGTTGTTGTCCTTTCAGTCTTCGTTGTGGAGGGCGCAGCTCAGCTCCAGGTCCAGTTGCCATTGCCATCGTTAGTTGCAGGGGTCACAGCCCACCATCCCTTGCGGGAGTCGAGGAGTTGAGCCAGCAACCTTATGGTTGAGAGCCCATTAGCCCATGTGGGAATCGAACCGGCAACCTTAGGAGTTAGGAGCACGGAGCTCCAACCACCCGAGCCACCGGGCCGGCCCTCAAAACTGCTCTTAAATATCCTAAATACAAATTTAGATCGTAATGACATTTTCTAAATTAGACTTGGTAGACTTGATTTTCATTAAGTAATTGGTAGAAAAATAGAACTAAACTTTGCCTTGCTTTAATGTTTATTTTAATATGGAAAATCTGAGGAATATATATTAAAGAAAATACAAATATTTTATATATAAAAAATTACTGTTACTGTCCTCTCATATTCCACCAGAATATATGGTATTTATATCATTAGAAACTTTACTGCTATAGTAATAGAGTTGAGTTTTATGATGTTCATTGATCCAATTACTAATTCTACAAATATATGTACTTTAAACACTTAAGAGAGGGATGCCATCTCCACTTCTGATTACAAATTTAATATCCAAAATATATTAGGCTCAAGAATCAATAACCTGAATACCAAATACTAACATAAAAAAATGTATATAGAAAGTTAAAGGTCACTCACATAACTCTCAAGGAAACCGAGAGCCCTGACATAAGTGTACAGATGGACACTGCCTCTCATCTTACCCATTGCTCCCTTGGCATGGGTTGCAAAATATACAGATCTCAAGTCTGGGGGTCTGTTCCTCACTCTTCTGATAACTTGCTTTTGTATTTTTCAAATACTTGACCTGTCTGTGGTTAGATTTCTCTTGTATATTAGTCAGGAGATGACTGAATGCAAATAACTTAAATCTACATAAAAATTAATTTATTGGAAGACTAAATGGGTACCTCTTAGAACCCAAGGAATAAAATGCAGCAGACTGTACGGAAGGAGGGGGGAGGTAGAAGAGGGTTAAGGGGGTCAAATATACGGTGACAGGAGATTTGACTTTGGGTGGTAAACACACAATGCAATATATAGATGACATATTACAGATTGTACACTTGAAAGCTATATAATTTTATTAACCAATGTCACCCCAGTAAATCAAAATAAATAGACAGGAGAAAGAAAGAAAGAAAGAAAGAAAGAAAGAAAGAAGGAAAGAAGGAAAGAAGGAAAGAAGGAAAGAAGGAAAGAAGGAAAGAAGGAAGAAGGAAAGAAGGAAAGAAGGAAAGAAGGAAAGAAGGAAAGAAGGAAAGAAGGAAAGAAGGAAAGAAGGAAAGAAGGAAAGAAGGAAAGAAGGAGGAAAGAAGGAAGGAAGGAAGAAGGAAGGAAGGAAGGAAGGAAGGAAGGAAGGAAGGAAGGAAGGAAGGAAGGAAGGAAGGAAGGAAGGAAGGAAGGAAGGAAGAGAACTGAGGAACTAGAATCAAGAAATAAAACGGTTGGGAACCAAGGCATTTACTTTCTACTTTTCTCTCTCTTTAGCCAAATGTCTCATTTCTGCTTCTTTTCTGTCTGATTTTTCTTCTGTCTCCCTCCATCTTGGTTCCACAGTTTATTTATCAGCATATGGCCCAAATGTGGCCATACTCACTCAAATATCTCTGTAAATTGCATACCCACAGCTAAATGAGCAAGTCCCTCCAAACTGCAATTATTTTGTTTTGCTTTGCTGTACAGTGGTGGTTTAAAGTAGACTACAGATAATTGGTAGAGCTATATATGTGGAAAACTGCATAGAAAGACAGGAAGCAAGTCCCCACAGGAATGTGAAAAGAGAATTCTCCCATTCTGCATTTAGTTGCCAAAGTACTATATTTAAAGAATAAATTAAAATTACAGGGCGGAGTAAATAAATATAAATAATTAAATAATATCATTAATTAATTAAAATTACAGGAAGATTTTTAACTTCAACTACACTCACAAAATCATCTTTCAGCTTCTCTAAGCAGTTCTGTTCCCTTCCATCCTTGCCTTCATGTACATCATAAGGTTGAACCTTTCCTTTTTTCTAAGTTACAAAACCGCCTTTCTAAAAGCTATGTTCATGTTACACTTGTTTTTCTCTCTCACAAAGATTATGTCAGGCCTATGTTTGGAGGTGAGAGCAGGTTTCATCACTATCCTCTTTTCTGAGATGAGAAACTTGAAAAAGGACTTGTTTTACCCAATGCTTAAAGTGAAAACACATTTTTTAACATTTCATAGTTGTAGAGCCTTTCATCATGTAGTCACCATCATTTCTAAGTTAGCCAGCATATTGAAAAGAAACCCACCAACCACTTCCTGTAAGTAAAAAATATATAATAATTCCCTGAGCATTTACATTGAACCAAGCACTTGGCTTATTGCTTTTATATTATTTGTTTTTAGTACTTTGTTTAATATACACTTATATTATTATTATTTGGCAGTAACTGGCTTAAGCTCTTTACAAGTATTAACATATTTAATTCAGAAAACAAAACCAAAAAATTAGGTTGGTACAATCATAAAACCTGTTTTACAAATGCTGAAGTTAGGCACAGGCACGTCAAGTAACTAGCCTAACATCACAACCTAGTAAGTGATGAGGCTGGGATTTGAACCCAGGCAGTCTGTCTCTCAAGTCACTGCTCTTAACCACTGTACTGTCCTCCCACATTCCCAGCATGTGGCATCTACCATCCTATGGATGCTTTACACCATGTAGTCCTCAAAACTATTATATGAAGTAATGTTTCAGTCTGAACACTTTCAGGGCAAGTGTCTAAAACTCAGGGAGCACTCATTTAAACAACACTGAGGATGATTGGAAGGATGTTATCACAGCCCAGAACTGAAGGAAGAGTCATGGGAACAAGAGCAGCACTGGAGACCTCAGGGGTCAGAAGAGGGACTCCATGACTGTCAGTTTATCTTCTCATGTTTTCTCTCTTTTTCTAACAGTTACTTTCTTTTTCTTTTTCTTATATGAGACTTTCTCCAGACTATAAAAAATATACATACAGGCTTTCTCTAGAATCACATACTTTAGCAACTTGACCAGACGATCTTTCCTTACCAGCTCTACATAAAAACAGCCCAGAAAGATGTATGATTTGTCCCCTGCTCAGGACTCCACAGCATCCCTGTAGCCAGCGTGATGGAATTTCACAATTGGACAGCCTGTGTCAAGTGTCCAATCTTAAAGCTTGGGGGTGAGGTTGTGTTTATCTCTACTCACCAAAACCAGCAGTTTCCTTAAAAGAAGGTTTGGCTTGGGCAAAAGAGAGAGCCAGTTCTGATTTGGATTGACTCAATTATTTGTTTCTTCTATAAATGAGTGCTATTATTGTCCCATTTTACCAGACTGTGCAACAAAGAAGCTGCTGAGTCAGGACTTAGGCTGAACCAGGTCAACTGAAAACAATGTCCCAGCTCTTAATAATTAGGCACTTTTTATTATGAGTTTCTCTGCGCGGTATAGTTGCACTGACTCATACTGATTGGGTTAAGATATTTACTGTTTATTATGCATTTCAAAAATGAAAGGAAACTAACATCTCTGATAATCTACATTGAGCTAAGCACCTTGCTAAGTGGTTTAGCATATGATCTTATTTTTTTATCTCATATTAATTCCGAGAAGGGGGTATATATTTTTGTTTATTTCACAGATCACTTGCTGTATGATAAGTAATGAGCCCAAGTTCATACATCCAGTTAGATATAGAACAATAACTTCAACAGAGAGATTTTTCATATACCCATAGTATTACAATACATCAGAGATTTCCATGCTTTTAAATACATGAACCAACAAAATATTGAAATAAAGAAAATGAGGGAACTGACATGAGCTGCATTTTATTTTTATTTTTTTTTTTTTGGCCAGGTTAGGACATACAAAAACAAACAAATTAAAACAAATAAGTAGAGGTCAGAGTTGCCGTTCCCTTCAGCAGTCACTATCAAGTCATGGCTGGATAAGATGCAAGAAGACCTTGTCACCTTGGTGAAAACAGCAAATGGAGTCAATCGGCTTGTTGATATTTATGAGAAATACCAATATTTGTATACTGTAGAACCAAATAACGCACTCCAGCTGGTGGAAAATGCATCCAGGGATATTGAGCAACTTCTATGCAACAGATCTAAAGCCATGGTGCACCTGGCTTTGTAAGCAGAGAAAGTTCAAGCAGCCTACCAGTGGAGGGAGGATTTTGAAAGCAATGAAGTTGTCTATCACAATGCAAAAGATGATCTCTATCCTGAAAGCAATGACAGTGAGCCAGGCAATCAGAAGATAAAACCCATTTTTATCAAAGATGCTAATTTTGGAAGACAAATATCCAATCAGCATGCAGCAGTTCATCTCAACAACTGTGTTAAATGAACTCCACTGGACAAGTGCCTTAGATAAAGTTTTCAAAAAAAAATCAAGATAAATATCTTTCATTATTGTGGCAGGTATTTGGCAGTGCCACAAGCCTGACCTGATATTACCCAGTTTCTCATGGGTTGATAACAGCAGAATTCCAAACAAGATCGACCTTTATGATGTATGCTGAAAACCTTGGTATATCCAAGGAGCTGCATCTCCTAAAGTCATGCTTATTCTGATTGATGTGAGTGGAAGTGTTATGAATTGAAAGTTAAACTGATCTGAACATCCATCTCCAAAATGATGGAAACCACATCAGATGACAATTTTTGGTTGTAGCTTCAAATAATCATTAGTACATTTTCATGATTCAAAAGTCACTAAATGATGTTGTGATCATACTAGTCCAGAAAATAGATTTGCCCTTCAGAAAATCAACACAGATTTTCTGGTTAAGATGGCGGAGTAGGTAAATGCTGTGGTCGCCTCCTCTCAGGACCACATCAATTAAAACTAAACTACAGAACAACCATCATTGAGAATCACCTGAAGTCTAGCTAAACAAAAGTCCCACAGGTACGAACATACAGAAGTCACCTCGAGACTGGTAGGAGGGGCAGAGATACTGAACAGGCTGGTTCCCAAACCCACATGTAGCCATTAAAAATCAGGAGGGATTTCTCTCCTGCAGAGGCTCCCCCTGAAGAGTGAGGGGTCCCATACCAGGCTCCCCAGCTCAGGGTCCCAGTGCCAGGAAAAGAAGGCTCCCAGCAGAGATTGTGGCTAACTGAAACCAGGGCAGCTGATGTCCGAGGCAAGTCTCTTAAAAGTACTGCCACATGCACTTACTCAATGACGGACTCACTCACTCTGAATTCCAGCACTGAATCAGCAGCTCAAAAGGTGCCAGGGACATATTGGAAGAAACTGAATTGTCTGGCTTCAGAATGAGGGCTGGGGGGATGGGCAGCTTTCTCCAGGAGCGAAGAGCTGTCAGAAGCCATTGTTTCTTTGTTGAGCCCTCCCACTCCCTGCATGCAGACATAGGCAGATTCCATCTCTGAGTCTCCATCAAACTGGTTATCACCTTCCATCTGCCCCACCCTAGTGATTCCCTGAGACCATGCCCCACCCAACATTCTAGCACACAAAAGCTGCTTCCAGTGGCTTTTCCATAAAAACTGTTTTAGCTCATGCTGTGGGCTTTCATAAAATCTCACAAAGACTCATAAAACTCAAACAAGCAGCATCTGGCTTCAGTGTGTCCCATACATCTGGCTGAGAAGTCTTAAGGCTGGCACTAGCGACAGCAAGTCTTGATTCACAGATTGGCCTCTCAGGGTACCCCTAATCCTAGTGTGGGCAACTGCCATCTGTGGATTGCTTTGTGGCTCATACCAGGAGGCCCCAGGCAGAGCACAGTTTGCAGCTAAATCTAGCTTGCAGAGGGTTCCCTCCCAGAAGACCCCAGGACTGGCATACCTGGTGGCCAGCTTCAGACCAACCCAGAGTATCATCTGGCCTCTTACAAGAATGATACACACCAAGGGCAGACTAGGCAGGCACCGGAGCCCCACTAAAGCAAACCCTGCTCTTTAGGGTAAACCCTTTCACAACCTCCTCCACTGTAGTCATAGGCAGTCCTCACAACCAATTAGCCCAAGGGTCCCTCCCACTGACATGCAAACAGCAACCAAGTCTCAGCAGGAATGTACACACAATCCACACAGTGGACACACCTGGAGCACCTGGCTCAGGTGACTAGAGACTGTGCGACTGGGCCACATCAGGCACCTACTACATAAGGCCGCTCTATTAAGACTGGGAGGCATAGCAGCCCTACCTAAAACATACAAACAAACACAGGGAGAAAACCAAAATGGGAAGACAAAGAAACATGTCCCAAATTAGAAAAACAGAACAAAGTTCCAGAAAAAGAACTAAACAAAGTGGAGACAAGCAATCTACCAGATGTAGAGCCCCTTTCAGTTTTCATTGTATGTTCTTGTTTTCACTTTGTAATTAATCATTTGTATGACTATTTGTCTAATTCTTGTTCTTCCACAGTAGATTATAAAATCCCGTGAGGACGTGTCACTCTAGTTCATTGCTCTATACCCAGCTCCAAGCACAATGCCTAGTATATAGTAGAGGCTCAAGAACTAAATTGTTAAATAAATAAAAAGTACCTAGGGGCCAGGCTAAGAAGTATAAATTTATTGTGTAGGTAATGGGGAAGAACCAAAGATCTCTTAGTTGGTGTCTCTTAGGTTTGACAATATTCTAGGACCATTATTCTGGCAGAATGGTATAGAATCATCTGGATGGCAGGAAGTCTGGAGACCTATTCCTCACAACATTGACCACAGGGACAGACTGTAACCTCCTGCAGCACACAGGTAAACTTAAACAAATGTCCAAGCAAATAAATCAAAACTGTCATGACCATTTTTGTTTGTTTTGTGTATTTGTGTGTATGCTGTGTTTCTTTCCCCTCACTGAAATGATTGGTTGGCTGCCTGAACTGATTTAAATCACAGAAAATTAGGGATACATGGCCTGCAGCTGAAATCAGATGAAAGTGGTTTCTAACCTATCCAGTAGAACTTATTGCTGGAGAAGTCTTAACTGGACTTCAGTTTTGTAAACATGTGAAAAGGACACGAACATCTGTCCAATTTCTCTTTCCAGTAATTTTCATAACTTTTCAAAGGAAGAGCCTTTAATGTTTCACTTTCCGGACTGGAGAGGATGGCAGCCTCTCCGAGCCAGGAAACAAAGCTCTGACTGGAGAGACTCTGGCTTCCAGATCGGGTATCCCTAGAGAAACCATCTTCATTACAGGAGAAAAAGATCAAGCTGTATGGGTCAAGTTCAATCAAACTTGTAGAAACTGCAGGTACAAACATCACTATTCTCATTCCTTCGCATTTCCACCTACTCCATCTCCACAACTCCGTTCTTCTAGAAAGTCATGTTTATTCAAGACAGTGGATTTACTAGAACTTACCTTGTCACATGAGTCATGAAACCATATTTTATAAACTATGTGGAAAATTTCCAGTTAACATATTTTTAGACACTTCTGGCCTACACTACAATGAATTCATTTTTTCCCCCTGAATTTTATTTCAGTAAAGATAGCCAAACTCAGTAAAGGAATTCAGTAAAGGATTCCAAACTCAGCATTCTCTATATGAGAGACCAAAAGAAGTATATGCCATTTTCTAAGATTTGAAAGTACCAGGAATATTTTTTTAAAAACTAAAATTCCCTCAGAGCTTTAAAATTTGAATTTTAAAAATCTTATTTCCACTCCAGTTACTAGGGCTATCTCTATTATATAAGCAAAGCAGGCATTTATAGCCATATATCAGATACTTAATACGTGGCTATAAATGCCTGCTTTTGCATTTATAACAACATGGCATTTACCATTATTATTTAGGAACAAATAGATTAACAGTAAGAAATAGGAATTAGAAGTAAAATTATCTATTAAAAGCTTATCATTGGTATCATAATGATCTTGCTACTTTGAAGTACATTATAGATGGGTTTTATAGCACAGAATTGCCCAAGCAAGTATGTCACTGTTTTTCCTCACTATGTCTTGGTACTTGGTATAGTGCCTAGCTGGACACTAAGTATATATTTGTAAAATAAATATTAGTAGGAGGATAATGAATGAATGAATTCTCGATTTGATGTAAAAATTCTTCTCATGTTATTTTACTTATAGTGCATTGCATCTGAAGGTCCTGCAAAATTCACCCTCTGGGTCCCTTAGTGGCCTAATCTAGTCCCATGGCCTTAAATACCACTTACATGCCAACCACTCCCACTTCAGCTCTACCTCTTCCCTGAACTTCAGATTTAAATATCCAACGGTCATGCAAACACCTCTACTTAAGTGTATGCATGTGTGTGTGTGCACATGAGAGTGAGCAAATGATGTATTGAAAACTGAACTCTATTTCTAATTATCCCCCCATAGCCTGCCTCTCTTCAGTCTTATTCTCATTAGCAAATGATAACTTCACATCTCAGACAAAAAAGGATTCTGGGGGTCATCCTTGAATCCTCTCTTTTGCTCACATCCTTTATCCAACTCATCTGCAAATCTTGCTTTACCCTCAAAATATATTCTAAATACAACCACGTCTTCCCACTCCAGCATTGATCCTGCTAATACAAGTGAGTTATCTTAGCCTGTACCAGGATAATGGCTGCCAGATGTTCATCCTACTTCCACTTTCCCCACCCCCATCGCACCCAACAGAGATTGTGCAGAACCTAAGTCATGTCACGTTCTCTCCTCCCATGCTTTTCCATCTCACTTTGAATAAAACCAAAGCCCTTACCTCAGTCTACAAAGCCTTACACAATCTGCTCACTGGCTGCCTCTCAGGTATCCTCTTCCCCTTCTACTGCTATTGATCCTGCTACAATCATGCAGGCCTCCTTGCTGCTTTTCAAATCCACCCAAAAAGGTCCTGCCTCAAGGCTGTTGTGTTTGTTCTCTCCTCTGTCAAGGGTCTTGCCCAAATGTTAATGTGGCTCATTTCACTGAATTCAGATGTCACCTCATGGGATCACCTTACCTAAAACACCACTGTCTCAAGTCACTTTCCATCCTTTTACACTGCTTGATGTTAATTCTTATTACTTATCACCACTTGAAATGTTGTCATATTTGTATATGGATCATTTGTTTGTTTGCTTTCTACTGCTCTGCACTGGAACATAAGCTCTGTGAGAGCAGGTCTTCTTTTTTTTTTTTTCCTAGAATAGAGCCTGATAGTACTGTGTGAACTGACTAAGATCCATGGCACTCTTTATTATTCACCTTTGTATATCCCATGCTTAGTTTTGGTACAAATCGTTACTATGTAAAGATCTATTAAATGAAATAATTGATTTATCGTAGAAATAAGTCCACTCAGGGGACCATTAAAGTAATAGAACCAGATGAGATCCCACAGAGCTAAGTCAGAGTCCATCTTGCTCTTGCTTGTATGTGTAGATAGCTTAGAGTCAAGGCCTATTCTGAATCTTAGCTCTAAAGGAACAACTCCCTCCCTTGACAATATATGTCAGACAGCTCAGATACAAGTTTTGGACAAAGCTGTGCTCTATCTTCAATTTCACTATAACCGGGGTTGGTTAATGATTTCTTCAGAGCAGTCTGAGTTGTCAGAGTCTGGTTTCCTAGCACTCTCCTCACCACGGCTGAAGAGTCATTTTTTTACAGAAAAATATCCTGCCTTGACAAAAAGTGGTGGAAACTTTTATTTATTTTACATTAATTACCCACTAGTTTCCTGCACTTGAAGTTTATGTTGCATTAATCTTACTGAGATCACATCAAAGCATATCAAATTGGTCATTTATGACATTCTTTTGAAACAAGAATTGTACTTTTTAAAAAACTTAAAAAGATGCCAAACCTATTTTCAAGATACACATGAGTATCTAGGATGTTGACCAGTCCCTTCCTTCTCTTTTCATACTCAATTACATACTCTGAACAAGAAATCTTAGGACAAGGCTTTCTTTCTTTTTTTTTTTTTTAACTTTTATTTATTTTAAGCGTGTTTTTCTAGGACCCATCAGCTCCAAGTCAAGTAGTTGTTTCAATCTAGTTGTGGAGGGCAGAGCTCACAGTGGCACAGGAAGGGATTGAACCGGCACCTTGTTGTTAAGAGCACCGCGCTCTAACCAACTGAGCTAACCGGCCACCCCAAGGACTTCGTTTTTAAAAACAGTTTGCACAGGATGGCCGATTAGCTCAGTTGGTTAGAGCATGGTTCTGATAAAAACAGTTTGCACATGAGAAGCATCGATAATAATAGTAATTATAATCCGAAATTACTCTCCCTCCTCCAAAAAAAAAAATGCTTTAGGTCCTTCTATCTAAAAATTAAATGTCAATGAAAAAAATAACTTTATTGAAAAATATGTATATAATGACTCTTTTTGAAATGTATTGTACTTTGTTATAATGAATGATCCACAGAGTAACATTTTCTTCCTGTAAATTAGAGTAGGGTTACCTCTCAGAAGAATTTTTCAATTTGAATTTTTCCTGCGTTGATCTGTGCTGCATCCCAAACAAAGCATATTTGCCTGAGGAGATAACTTATTTACTCTAAAAATTTCCTTGAGCAGTAACTTATGGCTGGAATCAGTCATTTTTATAACAAATCAATCACTATCTTTAGACACTTTGTGATAGCTATCCATTTCCTATGGATAGCTATTTTTCGAAGAGTCCCTGGAGCTCAAAATATTTATCTTCAGTCTTAATTTTACATACACTTTCCCTGAAACACAGCCCAGCAGGGGTACCCTAACCGAGGCCTGACTGACCAATCACGGTAGCCTATGACCCTGAGTGCAGTGATGGCTCCAAAAAGAGGCAAGTAACTCCAGCAGGTCAATCAGAGCCATTTCTCTGAAGTGATTTTTTCAGACATTAAAAGAGAAACACTCTTCTGGAGTGGCCAAACTGAAAGGGGCCACCTGCCCAGATGGCCTCAGTTGGAGAAGGTATAAACAGGTGACGATCGAGGTGTAGATCGTTTGCCACCTTCTCAACTTGAAATAATCCCAGAAATTATCATTTCCGTTTATCAAAGAGCAATGCCAAAGCCACCTAGAAATAAGCAGTAAATTTAAATTGCAGCTCAGCTGTCTGACTTGTCTTCATTTTTTCAACATTTCCCCATTACAGATGTGTGGGGCAATGATTTGTTAGGTATTTGATGGTAGTCTTTTGTATTCGGGATTTTGTTTTCCCTTTCAGGTTTGGAGCTTTGCTTTTTTATTTCAATAGGAAACTGTGGGCAGGCTACTGCAGCTCAGTTCTCTGCTGGCATTGGTTCCTGGAGTTACAGATTAATCAGGAATTATTAGAGGAAATATATGGGAGCAAGATGAGATGAGAAAAAAAACTGTATATGCTCCCTGGGTGGGCATCCAAAAATAAGAGCGGGAAGGTCATCTCAGTTCCATCATTCATCTTATAGACAAGGCTCCTAAGAGAACAGAGAGCTTTGACAAACGTCTCACACAGTTAATGGCAACTCAGCCTCCAGCCCCTTCCTTATCAATTGCCCTTTATGGAGAAAGCCCACGTATACCGTGTTTCCCTGAAAATCAGACCTAGCCAGACAATCAGCTCTAATGCATCTTTTAGAGAAAAAAATTAATATAAGACCGGGTCTTATATTATATTACATTATATAAGACCCAGTCTTATAGTAAAATAAGACTGGGTCTTATATTAATTTTTGCTCCAAAAGACGCATTAGAACTGATTGTCCAGCTATGTCTTATTTTCAGAAAAACACGGTAGTTGAAAAGAACGAGGCCAACTCACCAAAGAAAATGCAATTGAGATATAGGCTGGAGAAAGAGAAAGAGGGAGAGTGGGGATGAGAGTGAAAGAAAACATTCATGACTCTGAATCAATTTGTCCTTGTTTTCAGTTCCATCCCTCTCCTCGCCAGGAACACGTAGTCCCAAACTCTCTAATTTGGTGAAAATTAATTTGGATTAGATTTGTGTTGCCACAAATATGCTGATTTTAGGCAACTTGAACTCTCTGAGACTCATGCTGTGTCTCTATAAAATGAATACAATAATATACCTATCACATAAGATCCTATGACTAATTAAATAAAGCCACGTTCATTAAGCGCTGGTCTGATTTATGGCAGTTACCTATGCTTAACAATTGTTACTTGCCCCTTTCATTTACTGAGCCTGATGGTAGATGTGAAAATAAAAATGGCACCTCTGATAGGACTGTTCTTTCTAGAAAAAAAATGGATGGGGGTGGGGGTGCCATATTGTGCCCAACTGCTCAAAGCCCAGCCAGGCTATTCTTCAAAATGGGCCATAACTCTAAAACACAAAAAATAAAATGGCCTCCAAATATAGAACAACATACCCACAAAAATACTCATTTTTCTCCTGGAAGTATTTTTGTTACTACCATATAGATGAGTACAAAAATATTTTTCACCCAAACATCTGCGTCTGAGATACAGACACTGAGGTGGGAAGAGGGTTTTGAGGACATTTGGAAAGACAGTAGTATCCTTCTCACATTTCTTGGAGTATGTGACTAAGGCCAGTCAGACCTTGAGAGTCGTGCTCTGGCTACCATCTTATCCATGTGTGAGCAGACTTCTCGGCAGCCAAGAGGAAAAAAAATCTCTCTGCTTTTCAATAGCTTTCAAGCCATGAGAAAAAGAACTCACCAGGCATGTGTCCTCTACAAAGTTTGCTAAATGTAGCTATTCATTATTTTATAGCATTTTACAAACTGCCTTTTTAGTCAATCTTTGTTTTGGTTGGGATTGGATAATACAAGCAAACAATTTGGAGAATACACAGTCATACTCAGAAAAAGGCTTAATGAATATCATTGATCTAATCCAAATTAGATGACAGAACAGGTTGTTTCTGACATTATTTGTTGATTTTGCCAACTTGAAGGAAATTGATGTTAGCTAATAACCAATTTTTAATCAAGCATTGCCAGGGGCATGGGACAAATGATGTCCTAGGGACGGTTTGCATCTCATTCAGATGTGATGTCTGGCCTTTTAGAGGTTGAGGGAAAAGACACCTGTTTAAATTATCATTTATTTAACAAATACAGAAGAATGAAGAAAGTCTTGAATCCAAATCTTACAAAATAAATAATAAAACATCTATGCTTATTACTTCGTGTCCTACGTAGCTATTCATGGACAGAATGAGAATAAACATATACACACTTATCTTGTCATCTTGAGAGAGTGTTATGCTTAGGAGCCAGGCTCCTGGGTTCAAATCCAGTGCTGCCCATTATGAGCTGTGTGATGTCAAGCAAATCCCTTAACCGCTCTACAGCTGCTTCCTCATGTAGAAAAAGGTTAATGCTAGATTCTTCCTCGTTGCAAAGAAGAATTGTTGCAAAGAAGAAATTACATATAAATGAAAATTATTTAGAACAGTACCTGGCATATGTATGTTAACTACTACTATCATCCTCATCATCTGAATCCCACCAAAGTATATACAACAGTGTCTATCACATAATAAGAGCTCATTAAAATGTACTGGCCAGCCAACCGACGACCAGCAACCGACTGCCTCAGCCAGGGGGAGTGCAAGGCTCAGAATACCAGCATGGGCCAGAGAGCTGTGTCCACAACTAGACTGAGAAACAATGGCTTGAACCGGAGTGGGGAGGTGGAAGAAGGAAAAAAATATATACTGGCTTAATGAATGATTAGTGGAAATTCAGAATCAAAAGCACAGCCCCTATTCTCAATTTTTGGTATTTGGGTAGATACGGGCCAAGCGAGTAGCCCCCCCAACTGAAAATCTTTTAAGTTTTCTTTCCTGTAGGGATTTTAAGTTTCGGTTTCTTTAAGTTTCCTTTCCCCCGGTTTCTTACCTCCCTGGTTCCTGATCTTAATCACCTTTCAAATCAGCTTTTTAATCTTAAACAGAAGATTGTTCCTAGCCTGAATCCTAGGAAGTCCCCTGCCCCCTGCTTGAGGCCGTTCCAGGTCCAGCTCCTGGGTGAATACTGCCACCTGAATGACCGGATTAACTAGAGGAAAAGACCACAGGCTCCACGAAGCTAAACAGAATTTCTATCACACAGTCACCTGGCGTTGATGGCTTTGGGTCCCGCTTCTTGAGCCAATACTTTTAACTCTGTTTAACCAAAATCTATCTCTCCTCATCTAGGAGCCTTGGGGATACAGAGGATACCCCAACAAGATTGCCAGTCCCAACCAAAGAAGCCAGCACAGTCTTCCAGGCGGTTCTCAAGACCCCTTCCTCTCATCTAAGGCCAGATAGGGCGAGAGTTCCATGAATCCCCCAATAGGTAGGGACAGCTCTACGCCCCTGCCCAGCAGGAAGCAGATACAGAAGAAAAGACCCCTGTGCCCGTCAACTTCCCATAGAGATTTTATGAAGATCACATCTCTCAGGGGAAAACAAGGCAGGCAGGTAGAGATAGACATCGGGTCTCTGCATTCTTGCACATCCAACACAACCCACAGAATGCGACCACCCAAAAGACCTTCCTTTTCTACCCAAAACTTTCCCTTTTCATTGTAATTATCTATCCCTATGAGGAAAAAAATGGGTACAAAATACCCAACTAGATTAAACAGTCACTCACACCTGTGCAATAAAGGCCACAATGACCTTCATTTCACCTGGGCCTCATTATACCATCATTATAATATAATGCATATGCCCAGAAGTTCATTAATATCATTATAACAGACTGAATTCTGGGAGGGAACACACGCAGTTTAAAAAGATGAGGTAATAGCCCTTTATCAATCACAGGTGTCAATCACTCCTGGAAAGGAACAGCCCATTCTAGAGTAAAAAGGGATGAAAAACTCCAAGTCCTCACAGGTCAGCGCCTTTGAGCCTCTTGAGCTTTGCCTTTGCTCTGGGGCCCGCTCCAAACTCTTCGGAGTGTACTTTCTCTTCTCTTCTAATAACGGCCCTTGAGCCATTCTCTGCTGCTCGGATCCGTTCCTACTTCTTTGGAGTGTCCTACCTCTTCTAATAAACTATTCTTTCACCACTTTATTGGCAACAGGGTGACTGGGTAAGATGGTATATATTATAAAAAGAATATGATTTTTAGTGTCAGATGACTGACTTTGAATCAGCCACTGATTCAAACCTTGACTCAGCCACTTCAGCTCTATGTCCATATAAAACCTGGTCTTCCTGAGCCTCTGTTTCCACAATTGGTGACAATTTGCTGACACATATGTAGTGCTTCAGGACAGATACCTGCCAGATGTTTGTCCTCCTTCTGACACCCTCCCTCTCAAATGCTAGTTACCAATTTAGTAGCAGAGACAATACGGTTTCCATTATTTAGAAAAGGAGGTTATCAGGAAAAATGAATCATGTGGGTCTGGGGAAATCTGGGAAAGTATCTTGAAAGAAGTAACCTTGAACCAGATTGGAATGCTGGGAGAATGTCAACATCCTAGAAGGGAGGGAGGAATGGTGTGGGAACAAGGTATAGAGCAAGAACTAGAGCACAGGTAACCACTTTGGCAGAAGCAGGGGGCTGTGTGAAAACCGTTAAAGGAAAAGAGAGGTACAAATAATAACATTCGTAAGTCCGACATGTGTGCACT
Organism: Rhinolophus ferrumequinum; assembly: GCF_004115265.2. Classification (NCBI taxonomy): domain Eukaryota; kingdom Metazoa; phylum Chordata; class Mammalia; order Chiroptera; family Rhinolophidae; genus Rhinolophus; species Rhinolophus ferrumequinum. The sequence goes on from NC_046287.1 coordinate 92,365,942, forward strand.
GTTGCATGGAAAGCTCGGTCTGCTGGCTTTGGGCACAAAATGGAGGCGAGATTGGCAGGAGGTGATTGCATTAGATGATGAGGCATTTTCAGAGACTTGGAAACTATGGGGTTTTCTTTACCAATTGTCTCACAGAACAGGCTTCCAATACCTGGATCAAGCAAAATGCTAACAAATAATGGGTTTGAAAGCCAAGGCCAGTGGAAATGACTGAAAACTTGCTTTGAGTCAGACAAACTTGCTTTGAGTCAGACAAAAAAAATAGTTATGAATTATTTTTTTTTTTAGTTTCAAGGAACAAAAATTTGGCCTAAGTAAGTCAACCCAGTATATTATCCATATGTAAAGGAAATAATTTTCCTGTGGTCAAAAGGAAACAGAGTATTAAGATAAAGTATTTTTGAAAGGATTATAAATTACACTACAAAGTATTTATGTTTTACTTGCAATACCATTTTGTATAAATAAACACTATCTACCCAAACAGAATCATTTTGCAATCACTAATTCATTACAGATTTAACAGTCATTTTCCTAAGAAATGCTGGCGGGATTGGCTTGTCACATAAATCAGAAAGATGGCAAGTGTGTTTCTTAATCTCTGTTTGCCCAAAATTATCTCAACCACTTTTACCAAACTGGTGCTTTAATTTTTTTAGAAAATTTACACTCCTGTGGACACAAGAATGTCCAAACCTGTAGAAAACTTTATGAGTTTATTTGAGCCAAACAGAGGATACACTTGTATGCTTCTCTTAAGGGTGGTTATGCTTCAGGAGTCTGAAAAACAGGATTACTCTGGCCTTTCCAAGGTGTGTTAACCTAGATACACAAGAACAATGGACCAGGCTTGCTTAAGGCAAAAATAAACCTTTTACTGAAAATGTTGTATGCTTGGAGCATGACTACCCACCATGACTTGCCCAGTTAGGAATTTATGATCAGATCATCTATCACTGGAATTGTCAGTTTCATTAAAGAACCCCTTTTTTTTGTCCACACCCCTACTTTATAATTGATTCAACCAATACTAAATATCTGGCACTTAGTGGGAAGTGGCAGTCCCAGGTATATGGACTCACTTCTCTCTCCAAAGGTCTCTGTCTCAGATCTTAAACAGTAACTTTCTTGTTTAATCCAAGTTCTTCGACACAAAGAAAGTTAAGCAGTACTTTCCTGGTTTGCAAAGGCAGACGGTATTGTTTGGTCTTTAGAGCTGCTAAGTAACAAAGGCAATTTGGGAACCTGAAGAACTAACTTGATTTTGTTTTCAGGGGTAATTATTTCATTCTTCCCCTCCCCTTTACTGCTTTAAATTGAACCTCTTAACTAAGTTTAATTTTGCAAAAAAAATAATTTTTCATTTAAACCTTCATATGATTTCTTTACATTTTTAACTTCTTGAAACTTCTTATTTCCTATACTGACAAAGGAAATTATGTGTACTACTTAATAATGCTAGATTCTTAAAAGCCTGAATATTAAATACTTATAAATAAAAGCTAAGACTTGGCCCTTTATTATACATATATGAAAACAAATTGATTATGTTTTATTTTACCATGTGTCACCTTGCATTTGCAAATCATTCACTATTACCATCCTAAGTGAATTCTGTGTCTTGGGAGACCAGAAAATGTAATGAAATATAGCTCCCACAAACTTGTAATCAGTCTATAGTGTTAACATATTAATATAGATTATTATTACCATCCTAACATTCTGAATTAATGTGTGCCAGTCACAACATACTTGACAGGAAGGATCTGATTTACTTCTCATAAAAATCCTGGGAGGTACAAAATATTATCTCCATTTTGCAAATGAGCCAAATGAGGCCCAGGGTGACAGAGCTTATCAGAGACGGGGCTGGGATTCAGCCTTAGGCTGCCTGACTCCAAAGGCCTTGAGCCATAAATATGCTGCCTCTATTAATATCATTTCCAAGATTCCACCAATCACAAAACATAACTAAAATGACATGGAACACTTGACTCTAATTAGGGGAAGAAAAGGATTCTATGACTTCTACTGCGAGCTCTGTGTAAAGGTAAAATTTTAAAGAAAACCAGATTGGAATACCTAGAAATTCTCTAACTCAGAGAACAGAGCTATAATAGGAAGATTTTTGTAAACAAACCTTTCAGCAAAAATACAAGTGTCCTAAGTAAGCCCACGTTTGTCTGACTCAAAGCAAGTTTTCAGTCATTTCCACTGGCCTTGGATTTCAAACCCATTGTGTGCTTTCCCGTCATAATGGAAATGAGTATAATACACATACAAGTTCTTGGTAGAACTTTTGCAAAAATACTTTTGGAAAATTTTTTGGAAAAAAATGGTAACTCCAATATTTTTCAAAATGATTCATGCAAAAAAAAAAAATGCTTCCAGTTAAAATAAGCACTTTTCACCAATAGATACTATCATCTAAAATCCTATCTTACATATTCATGAGCTTGTTCTGGTTTCTGGATTTATTTGCTTTCCATAAAATTACCATTACATTCAATGTTTGGAAGAGATAAAGACAGTGTATTTGGCAGCCCAGAAAACCAGATCTATATATAACAAATGTCATATTCCAACTCTAGTTGTGCCCCAAACTACTGAATTCCTTTTTACTAACAGTAAACCACACCACCAAATACACAAAGAGACACCAAAAGTTTGGAAAGGAAGCTCAAAAAGCTGAAAGGATTTTTCAACAACCACTAACAGACTGAATGGTACACAAAGCTTAGCATCCAAAATAAATGCTGAGACATGAGAATAACGGATTAGTAGATATCAGAAATGTAGCCCTAGTAAAATCACCAGGGAGCCTCACAGAATCAGAGAATGCCCACATTCGCAGATGGGAGAGGGATGTAGCAGATTTTATAATCTTATAAGGTTTGAATAGCTAGTGAATCACACAACCAAAATATTTTCTAAGAATATAGCTCATGAAGGAACTGTTATATTGCTTCTATGTGTGGGCATTTACTTAGATAACTTAAAGAGTCACTTAAACTTCTGGTTTCCTTAAATTGAAGAAAAAGTGCTATCAATTTGCTGCTTTCCTGATCATAGTCATTACACCCCAAGTAGGGTTGACTTGTACCGACAGATGACTCAGTTGCTGGCTTAGTGTATTCAGAAAACACTAGAAAGGAAAAACTGGCCTATTATAGTCATGCACCACTTAACAGTAGGGATATGTTTTGAGAAATTCACCATTAGGTGATTTTGTCATTACGTGAACATCAGAGAGTACACTTAGGCAAACCTAGATGGTCTAGCATAATACGAGCACACACCTAGGCTTTATGGTACGGCCTATTGCTCATAGACTACAAACCTGTACAACACGTTACTGTACTGAATACTGTAGGCAACTGTAACACAATGGTAAACTATTTGTCAATCTAAACATACCAAAACATAGAAAAGGTACAGAAAAAATATGGTATTGTTGATGAAAGAGATTCCAAACTTAAAGATCTGAAGAGTTTATTTGAGCAGGTTTCAGAGCTAGTCCTAGAAGCAAACTCTCACGGGAATGAGAAAGTGCTCCGAGGAATAGCAGTTTTACAGTTTATTTTATACATTAGAATTAAAGGAGAAGACGTAAAAAGGGTTACATGAAATCTTTAAATCTTTTGTGGTAGATTAAGGAGGAAGTAAAGAAGGGAAGCCTCTAGGATTGGATAAAAAGTAAAATAGAGAAATACTTCTTTTACATTGGTGGGTGCAGAATTCTTAACGTTTAACATATATGGTTTACAGAGGTATGCAGGTGAAAGATAATCATGAGGAATGTTGGGGTTATCTTGTCCCAGTACCAGGAATGTTTATCTTCACAGGTCTGGAGATGAGATCATTCTCACATTTTAAGTCTGTTATTCTAGATGCAGAAAAACAATGGTAGAACTTGATAATGATTAATCTATCATATAGGCCTTAGGACACGGCTTCCCATTAAAACTCAGGAATTTTCTTTTAGGATTAAAACATCCTGTCTGGTTACTTTCAGTTACTGAGCTGGTCTGGCTTACTAAGGTAGCTCCTTTTTTGTTCACAGTACAAAGATTTTTTAAAAATGGTACACTTGTATAGGGCACTTACCATGAGTGGAGCTTGCAGGACTGGAAGTTGCTCTGGGTGAGTCAGTGAGTGGTGAGTGATTGTGAAGACCTAGGGGACATGACTGTCCACTACTGTAGACTTTAGAAACGCTGTACACTTAGGCTACACTAAATTTACAAAACAACACGAGATTAAATTAAGCACAAGAAAAATATGCAATCAAGAAACAATAAAACACAAAATGAATGAGAGGTATAACACAGCATTCTGTTTTACAGCAAACGTTCTTATAAGTAGGAAAATGTATGCTCTAAAATAATGATAAAAAGTATAGTACAGTAAATACGTAAACCAGTATCATAGTCATTTATTATCATTATCCAGTATTACGTACTGTACATAATTTTATGTGCTATACTTTTATACAACTGGCAGCACACCAGCATCACCACAGACCCATGTGTAATGCATCATGCTACCACATTATAATGACTAACGTCACTAGTCCATAGGAATTTTTCTCCTCCATTATAATCTTATGGACTACCGTCATACATGCAGCCCCTCGTTGACCAAAACTTCACTACATGACTTCATCTCCCTGGTTCTTCTTACCGTGTTTCCCTGAAAATGAGACCTAGCTGGACCATCAGCTCTAAGGCATCCTTTGGAGCAAAAATTAATATAAGACCTAGTTTTATTTTATTATAATATAAGTCCGGGTCTTTATAATATAATATAATATAATATAATATAATATAATATAATATAATATAATATAATATAATATAATACCAGGTCTTATATTAATTTTTGCTCCAAAAAACACATTAGAGCTGATGGTCCAGCTAGCTCTTATTTTCGTAGAAACAGGGTATTCCACCATTGCCAATTGATTTTGTTTTTGTTTTTTTAAATGCCCATGCCATTTTGTCATCTTTTAAAATGCAAATATTCTTGAAAGCACAGAAAATTACTCCCTATAATACTTCTTTGAGTATCAATGGATTTCTCTTTGCCTTATTAAGATGAATTCAGGCTCCGAGAGGAGCAATGAGCTTCTGAGAAAGGACCTGGGAATGGCAGCCAGTGGTAGAGGAAAACAAAACAGGTGTTCGATTCAATAATTTTATGAACAATGTCTTAAGTTTCACAAAAGCTGTACAAAGTGCCTTTTAGTTGCATTTTATAAAGGAGTAAATGAAGTTAGGGAGGTTCCAAACCAAAATCTGTCTTCCTCCAAAACCCATAGTAAGCTACAATTAGAAGGAGACTGATATACTGAGATTGATAAGAATGGCGACCAAAATAATCAAGAATGCTTTTCGCTATAACATGCTCTTTTATTTAAGCCTAAAGTCACACAGATACCGTATCATGAGTATTTACTGAGTATTTGATTGCTCATAAAATTCTGGAGAGCTCTGGGAGATAGAAATAGAAAAGATTACAGCATTTTGATTCAAGAAAAAAAAAGGTGTTAAAGTCTCAGACTGTCAGTGTTTAACTTTAGTATATTAATTTCTCTGAGCCTCAGTTTCCCTTAGAATACTCTCATAATAGCATTATTTTTATGAATTACTTAATTTTTGAAAACCCTTCAAAGTATACCCTATATTTATAATTCCAAAATTGTTGTCACACCAGTCAAATATAGGCAATATTAAACAATTTGAAAAAAATATTTGAATGACTGACAGATTTTTGAAATTTTTTCCTGATAGAATTATTAGGTAACTTGAGCAAGATTGTGTAACTAGTTAATTGCATAATATATATTAGCTGTTCGTATATGCTTCACTGTAATGTATATTAAAAGAATACAAATACATAAAGTTTGTATATATACATTTATGGCCAAGACTAGATTTCAAACACTACTGAAGAAAAGCCATGGCATAAAAAAATCCAATATGTGATAGAAGGAGAATTGACTTTGGGTGGTAAACACAATGCAATATATAGATGATGCACTATAGAATTGTACACTTGAGGCCTATATAATTTTGCTAACCAATGTCACCCCAATAAATCCAATACATTTTTTTTAAAAATCCAAAATGCCAGATACCCCACTGTAATTTGGAATGTCCTTTTGTACTCACCTTTGTATGTATGCTTGACATTTTTGGAATTGGCACTACCTTGAAAACAATAATTAAACCACACCATGAAAATGACTAAAATAGAATTGAGAGTTATATTCTCAATTCTTAGTTATATATTCTTCCCCATCAAGGAAAGAATCTTATGTTGATGTAAAGTACAAAATAAATTATAATAATCTAGAATCTTTCTTGCATTTAAAAAGCAATCAGAATTTTCTGCCAAAGAATTACCTAAAGGAGGCCAAGCTTCCAGCAAAGTAAAAATAAGAAGACAACCAGGCTAACAATAATGTTGTGGGACAGATTTAATCCCCAAGGACTTGTTACATCATTTTTCACTGATCCCTGAAGCAAGCAACACATTCAATTGGGAAGCTCAACGCAAGGGCAGAAATGGACCTGTACTCTATAGCTAATGGGTTTTAGAACCAGATACTGGGGTGGAGGAGAGACGATTGCAATTTAATATGTCTAATACCTACACCGTTCCATGTTCAATAGTGAACTTGTTAATTAACAAGTAAAGGACTGACAATTTAATAATGAATTTTCAAAGATATCTTATTTAGAAACATTGCATTGAATTCTAACTGAGACTATGTGTTATTGGTTCATGCTATTAATTACCTCCAGATTATCTACATAAGGTGTATCCTTCAGTATCAGACATGTTCACCCACAGCTCGCTAGGCCGCAGAGCACCAGAGTCAGGCAGGCCACTGCCCGTCCTGCAATGGCTCCAGTGCTCTCTTCTAGCCTCTGGACAACTCTGCCAATAAGAACAAAGCTCACTATGTCTGAAAGTAACACAGTTTTAATCAAAATGCAGTTAATCAGTTCTAAAACATTTGCTCTCTCTTGCTACTCTCCTCTCTTAAACAGGTGGAATTATTGTTATCATTTTATTTTACCTATTCACTTCCCAGACACATTTATCCAGATGTTTGGACATTTTTCTCCATCACCCACCTTCACTCACTAATCAAACTTCATTATTCCAACTTGCATTAAGCTGGCCAGGTCCTCTGTAGAGGCATTTGAATGAAGAGTTCCTCAGAAATAGAAATAGATTTTTCTTCCCACTAAGGAAATTTTTTTCTTTTTTCTTTCAAGTTAAATTTATTGGGGTGACAATAATTAGTAAAATTACATAGGTTTCAAGTGTACAATTCTATAACATATCATTTATATATTACATTGTGTGCTCACCACCCAGAGTCAGTTCTCCTTCCATCACCATATATTTGACCCCTTTTCCCTTTCTACCTTCCCCGTCCCCGCTAACCCTCCAATAACCACTAAGTTCTTGTGGATATCTACCCCAAAAATCTGAAAACATTTATCTGTAAGACATATGTGCTCCAATGTTCATTGCAGCATTATTTACATTGGCCAAGAAATAGAAATAATCAAAGTGTCCTTCGATAAATGATTGGAAAAAGAAGATGTGGTACATATACACAATAGAATATTACTCTGCAATAAAAAAATATGAAATACTGCCATTTGCAACAACATGGATGGATCTGTAGATTATTATGCTAAGCGAAATAACTCAGATAGAAAAAGTCAAGAACCATATGACTTCACTCATAGGTAAGATATAAAACTGAAAGCAACAAAGAAACAAGACAAACAAATAAACAAAGCCTCATAGACATGGAAATTTTTTTCTTGGTGATGAGATCATCAATTTGTATCTAATGAATAGAAACATTTTTCCATGGAATTTTAAATGAACAGCATTTAAAACCTCATTTAGTCCGAAATTTCTCATTCTATCATCTTCCAATTTGAGTGAGTCATGACAGAACAAAAATGTTTCTTTCATCAAAATGTGCAGAAAATTTCTTCAGAATGAGTATAACGAGATTTCAGGTGGTAAAGTAACTAATTAATTTACTGGAAAAGAAAATCAAATACATAATTGTCAAGCTACTCTGTGTCTTCATTAACCTATCTTTGTAACATAGCCAGGTCTCAATGAGACATCTTAAAATGTTTGAATGTTTAAGATAATAATCAATCAGACCCACCGGTAAGCAAATACAGATCACAAATTACTGTGTTTTAAAAGGCACACTACGCATAAGTCTAGTACCCATCTGACTCCACATATAGTCATTACAATATTATTGATTATATTCCCTATACTGTACTTTACATCCTTATGATTATTTTTATAACTGTTAATTGTACTTCTTAGTGGTGACTACTTTGTAAGGTATATAAATGTCTAATCATTATGTCATACACACGAAACTAACATAATATTACATGTCAATTGTAATTGAAAAACAAATTTAAATTTTTTTCAATAATAAAAAAATAAAGGCACAATAATGGGACAGCCACCAAATGTGAGATTCCAAATTCATTTAGTGCAAACACTGAAAAACTTCAGAAATGACATGGTAATATAATCCCACATCTGTGTAATACAGTAACAACTGATAATAATGACAGAATCATTTAAAATAAAGGTCTAGCAAAAAAGCTTATACAGGTGCAATAAAGTACTTATATTACACAGTGTATTTTATTTTAATTTAATTTAAAATAAATATTCTGCTTGGAGTCACATGAAATACTGGAGTTTGTTGCCACATTATATTGAAATTATTTAAGTCCTTTGAGAGCAAGGAACATTTATGATTATATGTGCACCACCTGACGTGGCACAATGCCTGCCTCACAGAACAATGGCATCAGGTAGGGAGTTCAAGTGCGAATGCATAGGCCTCACTCTTCAAACTCCAAAACAGAAAATTTTAAGTGAATCACAGAAACCTGCACTTTAAAAAAATTGTCCAGGTGATCTTATGCACACTGAAGTCTGATAACGATTAACATAAAAAGCTACTCAGAAAATGTTTTAGCGACTTTGGAACACTGATGTGTAGAAAGTAGAAGAACCACATTTGCATATTCCGTAGCAAAAATGTTACGTGGGCATGAAGTCTAGTATTCTCCCTCAAAGAGACTGATGATACTGAATCACCATACTTTTCATGGGTTGATCCAAAAAAAGATCATGTCATGATCAAGTGGGATTTATTCCTGGGATGCAAGTTTGATTCAATATCCACAAATCAATTAACATGATATAACACGTAAATAAAATGAAGGATAAATATATATATGAGCATATCACTTAATGCAAAAAAGTTTGACAAAATCCAGCATCCATTTCTGATAAAAACTCTCAGCAAAGGGTGGATGGAGGGAACCTCCAAATAATAGAGGCCATGCATGACACACCCACAGCTAACATCACATCCAACTGGGGAAAGCTGAAAGTTTTTTCTTTAAGATCAGGAACATGACCAGGATGTCCACTGTCACCGCTTTCGTTCAACATAATATTGGAAGTCCTAGCCACAGCAATCAGACAAGGGAAAAAAAAGGGCATCCAAATTGGAAAGGAAGAGGTAAAACCATCATTGTTTGCAGATGACATGATACTATATAAAGAGAACCCTAAAGATTCCACCAAAACCCTATTAGAACTAATAAATGAATTCAGTAAAGTGGTAGGATATAAAATTAATATTCCGAAATACATCTATGATGAGCTATCACAAAGATACATTAAGAAAACAATCACATTAACAATTACATTAAAAAATAAAATTCTTAAGAATACATTTAACCAAAGAGGTAAAAATGTGTACTTGGAGAACTATAAGACATTGAAGAAAGAAACTGAGGAAGATACAAATTAACGGAATATACTGCGCTATGGATCGGAAGAATTAACATTGTTAAAATGTCCATAGTCACCAAAGCAATCTACAGATTCAATGCAATCCCTATAAAAATACTAATGTCATTTTTCACAGAACTAGATCAAATAATCCTAAAATTTATATGGAATTACAAAAGACCCTGAATAGCCAAAGCAATAGTGAGAAACAAAAACAAAGTTGGAGGTGCACACTACCTGTTATCAATCTGTGCTACAAGGCTATAGTCATCAAAATGGTATGGTAATGGCATAAAAACAGATATATAGATAAATGGAACAGAATAGAGAGCCCAGAAATAAATTCACACATATATGGTCATTTAATCTATGACAAAGGAGGCAAGAATATACAGTGGCATGAAGGCAGTCTACTGAATAAATGGTGTTGGGAAAACTGTACAGTATATGCAAAAAAAACTGTACAACTATTTTACACCATATACAAGAATAAACTCAAAATGGATTAAAGACTTAAATGTAATACCCGAAACCATAAAACTCCTAGAAGAAAACATAAACAGTAAAGTCTTTGGCATTACCCGTAGCAATATTTTTTTGCATACGTCTCTTTAAGCAAGGAAAGAAAATAAAAAATAAAGAAATGGGAGTACATCAAACTAAAAATTTTTTGCACAGCCAAGGAAACCATGACAAAAATGAACACAGCATAATGAATGGTAGCATATATTTTCCAATGATACATCCAATAAGGGGTTAATATCCAAAATATATAAAGAACTCATATAAGTTCATACCAAAAAGAAACAATCTAATTAAAAAATAGGCAGAGGACCTGAATAAACATTTCTCCAAAGAGGACATACAGATGGCAAATAGATATATGAATAGATGCTCAACATCACTAATCACCAGAGAAATGCAAATTAAAACCACAATGAGATATCATCTCACACCTGTCAAACTGGCTATCGTCAATAAATCAACAAACAAAAAATATTGGCAATTATACAGAGAAAGGGAATTCTTGTGCCCTGTTGGTAGGATTGCAAGTTGATGCATCCACTGTGGAAAACAGCATGGAGTTTCCTCAAAAAAATAACAGTAGAACTACCTTGTGACCCAGCAATTCCATTCCTGAGTATTTATCTGAAGAAATCCAAAACACTAATTTGAAAGATATATGCACCATTATGTTCACTGCAGCACCATTTACTATAGCCAAGATATGGAAACAACTTAAGTGTCCATCAATAAATGACTGGAAAATGAAGAAGTGCAACATATAAAATTGAATATTACTTGGCCCTAAAAACAAATGAAATTACCATTTCCAACAACATGAATGGACCTAGAGGATATTATGCTAAATGAAATAAGTCAGACTGAGAAAGACAAATACCATATGATCTCACTTAAAGGTGGAATCTGAAGAACAAAATAAATGAACAAACAATAGAAACAGACTCATAGATACAGTGAACAAACTGATGTTGCCAAATGGGAGGGTTTGGGGACTGGGTGAAAAAGGTGACGGGATTAAGAAGTACAAATTGGGTAGTTACAAAATAGTCTCAGGGATGTAAAGTCAATATGAAGAATATAGTCAATAATGCTGCAACAACTATGTATAGCCCCAAATAGGTAATAGACTAATCGCTGGGATCACAGCATAAGTTATATAAATGTCTAACCACTATGCGGCACACCTAAAACTAACATAAAATAATATTGAGTGTCTGCTGTAACTGAAAGACATAAATAAATTTAAAGAATGAATAAAACAAGAAATAAATAATAATACTAAAAAAGTTAAAAATATTAAATACTTAAAGAACTGATTAAAACAATAAATGCATGTCCTTTATATATTTAATATTAATAAACAATACCTCACACTAAACTTTGTAGTTCTGATTGAAAGATATATTATATAGTCTACTGAAATCAGACTTAACTAAAACATATTTACTTCTCTGATACTTCTATTCATAAAAATCCAAATATAAATAATATAAATTAATATTTCATTAATCCAATAGTCTAGAATGTCATTAATTTAAGAAGAGTTTATTTAAACTACTTCTTGCTGCTATTAATATAAAATGAAAATTTTCACACAGTCAATTCCTTTACTAATTTTAATATAAATGCATGCTGTTTCTTTTTTCACCACCCTAGGAGAATAGAGATTAAAAGTGCTATCTTTCTATTTGGCTATTTTTCTTTTCCTTCAAAGGAGCATTGGATCACCTGGCACATACCCCTCAATCATTATTTGTTAAATTAATGAATGAATAATTGAATGAATGATCACACATGATCCAGACTTATCAATGCAGAGAGAAGTAAAGGTAATTTGGGTAAAGGAGAAAGAAAATAGTAGAAAACAGAGAGGGTATCACCCAAGAGATATTTTTTCATTCAGCTATGCGTACACACAAAAACACACACACACACACATGCACACACACACATGCACACAACACACTAATGCCATCTATATCACTCTGCAAACGAAGGTAAAGATGGATAACCAGAAAAGCTCTGTAAGTAAAAAAATGTGATTTTTATCAATGCTTTTTTGCATCCCAGAATACATTGTCCTTGTTATTGCTCTTCATTTCAAAGAAAAACAATGGTCAATCAAGAGCCTCAGTATTCAGGAAAGAGGTGTTTGGAGAACACATTCACCCAGTGTTGATATCTAAGCAATAACCATTTGTATGCTGGGAGTCCATAAAGCACATATGTTCTAAGTTCTTAATAATATATTCATATATCAAACTTATTTTCAGATTATAAAAACTCTTCTCCAATTGATTCCACTAAGGAGCAGAGACAACCTTAATCAAGTTTGTAACTTGAATAAATAATAAGCTATTTGTATCATATTCACATAAGATAGATCTCAGAAATGTTTCTGAAACTCTCCCACATCTGGAATGATAAATAGCTTGCTCTTGGCTTATTTGTATTACAAATCACAAAGAAATCTTGTATTATGCTTGGTTAGAAATATGTTCCATCCTAAAAAAAATTAAAAATGCCTCTGAAGTATTACAAGGCAAATAACCTCATAAATAAGCCATTTATGATATTCTAGTAACATGTCACATTTGTAGTGTTTTAGCTTTGTTCTTAAAGTACAGAGTTGACATTCAAAAGTAAAAAAGATAGGTAAAAGTAATAAATACTATATAGTCATGCATATATCTTGATAAAAATTGGTTTTGAGTAAAATATGTTCAGAAAAGTTATCTACTAAATTTTTCAGTAGTTATATCTGCACAGTGGGTTGGAAGTGATTTTCTTCTGTTTCGCTCATCAGCATTTTTCAAATACACTTTTATAATAAAAAAAACTTTAAAATTATATTCATGTTCAACACACATAGTAATCATTTGCTAACTGAAAATAAAAAATTAAAGTCATATTCATTTTAATTTCAAGAAAAAGAAGTTCATGATTGCGTGTTCCTGCATCTACTACAAGAAGTCTTGGCTCTGGAAAAAGACCTCCCAGCCCCTCATTTCCTGTCAATTAGCAGCTGCTTCTTGTGTTCATTTTAACACTTTATCTGCCTCTTTATTTCCTGCAGATCAGGGGTGATGCATGAGTCATAGTTACTTACCACATTTTATTAATTTGGCCTAACTTCGTATTTGTTGGCTGTGATCTCATTAAACTTTTAATTTTCTGTGCTTGGCAAAAAGAGAACATCGTTGAGGATGTGTAGCTTCAAACTTTCTCCTATGGACTTTCTTCCCCTTTTGGAAAATCCCAGGCTGCTGCAGAAAACAGCAATTTAACAATTTCGTTGAATGTGCTTGTGCATCTAACCTAGAAGGAACTTCAAATATAAACTCTAGATTATACTTATGTAGTGGTAATTTTATCAGTTTCCATGCTTACCCAAGTAGGATATTGTTTTCTGCTGTTTTATTTTTTTTTTAAGATTTTCTTATCCATTTAATAATTGTTCAAAGTGATCAAGAAGAATAAAAGTAAAAGTCATATATTACTTAACACAATTTTCATTCATTTAATTCAATGCGCATCTAAAATTCTACACTAGGATTTTGAAAGGAGATGTTTCCTCTTGCTCTTTTCTCTTCTCTGTATAATACAAATAAATATTCGAAGTATTTAAACCTGTACCATTCCAAGGAAAGTCTTCAAAGTTGGTATAACCACACTTTCACAATGGAAGGGAGCTAGTCAGAGAGATAAATTTATATTTGTCAAAGTCTTTTCATTCCTATACAGACAACAAGTTTTCTGTGGATGCAACTCTAAGAGAGGATTTCCAGATCATCTCTGAGAACTGAAAAAGTGATGAGAGAAACTGAGGCACAGGAAAATAAAACAACTTGACAAGGTTTCTCAGGCTGATTCTCTTCAACCCAGTGTAGCCATCTGAAGGCTCTCTTATCTTTAGTGTTGCCAGCTGCTGGGAAATGTTAAACCAATTGTCATGTGTGGTATTGAAATACTGGGAAGAGGAAGCACAGCAAAAATGAGAGCAGGAGCATGTCCCAAACATTATCCACAGCAGACCACATCATGAACTAAAATTTTGTATTTCCTGGAATTGCCCATTTTTCTTTTGCCTTGTTTTCTATACATCTATCACTTCCCCGATTCTTCCCCAAATTCTCTGAGAGAACAATAAAACACCTGCTGATATAATCACATATGTCCTAACCCATCAGTTCTTTTTGATTTTTGTGTATGTTGCTTCAGGAGCACTCCCACCTCTGACAGTGTATTGTCACACTATGCCTGCTACTCAGCTGTTGCCATAATATTTTTCTTTGCCACCATCCTAGGATTTCCAAAGCCTCTCTCCTGCACGCTCTATTTCCTGGAGCCCAGATCATCCTCTTTTGTCTTCCTCTCCTTCCTTTTGTTGTAAAGATCTTCTGTTCATTTCTTGAGAAAGAGTGCTTGGAAGATAGAATTATGTAGAACTTTAACATCTCAAATTGTCCTATTCTAGCGGCATATGTGATGATAATTTAACTAAATATTGAGTTTAGGTTGAAAAGTATGGTCCATGACAGACTTAATCAATTACTATTGTTGCTTTGAAGAAGTCTAAGTTATTCTGATTCCTGTTCCTTTATATATGCATTCTGTTTTATTTCTAACTGGAATATTTTAGGATCTTCAATTTCTCTTTGGTATTTTGGACTTTCATGATGATAAGGCTCAGCATAAATCATTTCTCATTGGCTGTGCTGAATAGTTGGTAGGACCTTTCAATCTAGATACTCATGACTTCAGTTATGTGAAAGTTTCTTGTATTATGTCTTCTTTTTTTCTGTCCATGTCTGTCCTCTTTTTGAAACTGCAATTAGTTGTATACTAGATCTTGTAGTTGACCATGTACTTCTTTTATTTTTTTATCCTTGCTCTTATATTCTATCTCCTTTTCATTTTGTTTTAGTTACTATAAAAACTCATTAAAATGTTCAAAATTTTACTAAATTTTTTAATTTCTTCCTAGTGTTTTCCATTTCCAGGATCTCTTTTAGTCTGTAGTACTTTCCTTCTACTTTTAAAATATTCTAGGTTATTTTCCCGTATCTCTTTGAGAATAGCAATTTTGTTTTGATTCAAAATAAAAATTCTTGTGCTAGCTGCATTTCTTTTCCTTTAACTCAAAATTCTCAAAGGTTTTAAAAGCTAAGATTCAATAGGGAATATAAATTGGTACAGTCCCTGTGGAAAACAGTATGGAAGTTCCTCAAAAATTTAAGAATAGAATATCGTTTGACCCAGCAATCCCTCTTCTGGGTATCTACCAAAAAAAAAAATCTGAAAACATTTATCTGTAAAGATATATGTACCTATAAGTTCCATTGCAGCATTATTCACAGTGGCCAGGACATGCAAACACCAAAGTATCCTTCGATAGACAATTGGATAAAGAAGATGTGGTACATATATACAATGAAACATTATTTAGCCATAAGAAAAGATGAAATATTGCCATATGTGACAACATGGATGCATCTTGAGATTATCATGCTAAGTGAAATAAGTCAGAAAAAAATCGAGAAACATATGACTTCACTATATGTGGGATATAAAACTGAAAGCAACAAATGAAGTAGACAAACAAACAAAAACTCATAGACATAGACAACAGTTTAGTGATTACCAGAGGATCAGTGGGGAGGCGGGTGGTAGAAAAGGGTAAAGGGGGTCAAATATATAGTGATGGAAGGAGAACTGACTCTGGGTGGTGAACACACAATGCAGTATATACCACGGGTGCCAAAGAAATGTATACACATGACTTGTATTCATTTTGTTATCAGTATATACTGAGTATTACAATTTTAATACAGTTTTTTCCTTTCTTAAATGTGTATACATATTTTTGGCACCCTCTATAGATCATGTATTATAGAAATGTACACTCGAAACCTATATAATTTAACTAACCAATGTCACCCCAATAAAATCAATTAAAAAATTTTTTAAAAGATTCAATAGGAATAGGCAACTTATTTTTCTCTCAGAATAATGTTTAAGTGATCCATATAGCTGAGGCATAGGTTATTAACTATTTCTTCCTGACAATTACTGTGATCATTTGAAATCAAAATAACCTTTCGTTTATTTCTTATCAAATATAAATAAACGGCAGCACAGAAAATCAAAAAGCCTTGACTTAATTATTTGATTTATAGTTATTAGGTCCAGATCAGATATAAATGAATGAGAGCATCACACTGGACACTCCTCAGTTAAAGAAAAAAGGGAGTCTCTAGCACAGTAAATAAAGATTCCTTTCCTTTATAGTTATTTCTCTCATAAACAAACAAGCCAACACTGGCTCTATTTATGTAACCTTGAGTAACCTCAAAAAATGTGGGTGATAGAGGAAGGGGTTTTTTCCCATTATACATGTAAAGTTTACAGAATGTGAAACAGCTTTATTCCAGAGCAGAAACTAACATGTTGATAAATTCTCAGGAATTCAGACACTAGTTTGGCTATTTTCCAATAAGTATTCTGAACATATTCCCACGTATAAAGTCTCCCTATCTGGCAATTTTCCTGCCAGCTGAAAGGGATGTGATAGATCGTCTTTCTGTTTCCAAGAACATTTCTTTGCACGAAGTTTTGATACATGAAGGAGAATTTCTCCCCAGTAGCAACTCTGCTTTCTCAGGGAATGTGATCTCTTTACTGAGAACAGTTAGTCAGGAACCTTTCATTTCCACAAACATGAGCCTGTGATTAGTTTATCTTGTGTCTTATAATGCCTGGATTTTACTATATGTAGTCTAAGGAAAACTTTTGAAAACATACTATTAGTATCAGTCAAAATACTTATTAACACTAACTGAAAAAATGATTTCTTAAAATATGAAAAGCTAAAGGATAGAAAAACGAACTAATTGTTCGATTATATGGTATCTCCTTGTAACAGAATTGTTGGCCAAAACTGTAATAAAAAAATCCATATCAGGATATTTCATTCTATATTCAATGATTTAAGAACCCATACTAAATTCTAAATGTGTACCTATAATTTTTTCATGGAAAATTGGATGGTGTTTTTACATATCATATAGAGCATAAAAATGCCGGCTGTAGATTATTCTTCACAGTGATCTTTATTGTAAATTATTGGGGTTTTTATGTTGTCTGAACTACACTTTCCATGAGAACATAAACTCCATGAGATTAGAAACCTGTTATCTTTTTTTCTTCGCCATACCTCATACAAAGTAGATGACTCAATGAATATTCGTGGAATAAATTAACAAAACTCAATTTACATTTATAAAACCGTATGCTTTTTTTTAATCCCCACAAATATACTGTTCTGTTGTATTTTTTTCTCTATTTTACTGCTAAAGAATGAAAATCATACTTAAATAGAACATATTTACTTCTCCAATACTTCTACTCATAAAAACCTACATATAAACTTATATTAATTAACATTTCATTAATCCAATCCTGTGCCCTTATGACATTAATGAATATAACTTCATTTCAAATGAATTTGTGGAGCAGATACTTGTGGTAGGCAAAAATAAAAAGTATATTTTAAAGAAAGCAACTCTATTTTAAATTTGGTGATTACTTCTACATTTTAAAGTAAATAATTTGAAAGTTTTAGAAATTCTACTAATTCACTTTTCACTTTACCAAAAGTACATCAATTTTCTCTTAATTTTTGTGAATTCCTTATCTTTAACTTATTCAATAACTACGTCAACAAGTGTATTCATTTGTTCAATATGTACATTCATGTATCTGTTGATTAAATATAACTATATTTATATTCATTCATAAAGAGTTCTTACTATTTTAAAGGAACTATGCTGAGTCCTAGACATAAAAGTGAAAGGAATCTCATTAAGTAAATTCATGTTGATGTTTTTCATGCCTCTATCAGATTTTTTAGAACCTGAAAGTCATATACTCTAAACTGTATAAAATGATGTCTTATGCATATTTCTGAAAAATGCAGACAATAAGACACAATAAATATGTGCCATCCTGATTTTCTTAATTATCTTTCCTAAAATTCATCTACCAAATGAAATTATCTAAATTGTACTCCTAAAACTGTAAAGTTTTTTATCAATAATTAATTGCATAGTTATATGTACAGCAAAGTTTAAGGAAGTTCTCCTTTATGCCATTCAATGATCTTGATAAGGAAATAATAGCAAAAATATTTCCAAAAAATACTAAACACTCACCCCCCACTACACAAATATGCTTTTAAAATAATAACATGGTGAAAATTTGTTATAAATCAGTTATTGGATATGTTTTAAGTCTAATCAAGTCCCCTGACACATTGCTACACAAAGTTAAAGCTTTTAAAATGCTTTCTCTATATTATAGGTGTGCATGGGGGGGCGGAGCTTGTATCCAGGCAACAGCAATATAACTTAGACATGTCTTATATGCTACAGCCAGACAGTGGCAATGCCACTGTCTCGTTTGGATTTGTTTCTCAACTGTAACTGGGTGCTACTATTCTGGAAATTGTCACTAGCTAGTAATCAGAGACCAAGAAATTTGTCTGTGCTTCTGCTCAATATAGTCATTTCAGTTCAATTAAATTCTATATTCTTGGCTAAAATAAACTGGGAATTTACAGCAGCTGTGTATGTCAGACTTTTCCCACTAATACATATCTTAACTACAACAATACAAATACCAGAATATAATATCTGGAAGATGATTAAAATACATTTTGTTTTGATAATACTAACTATAGGAAATAAAGCCAAATCCTGATCCCTTAAAAATATTAGAAACTGGGAGAGTAAAGTGGGCCTTACACCTTCTATATTCATTCATAGGAAGCAGGAGTTCAAAAAAGTTGACAAGATAATGAGGATGTTACTAACTGCCTTAATTACTCTCATGATTCCGTGAGAGACCAAAAGAGCAGAAGGTCAATGGGGATGGTGCAGAGGAAACAAGGGATAGAATATATTGCAGATATGGGTAAAGGCCAGATCATTAATGGCCTTTACCATTGGTTGGTTGTAATAAGGAATTTCTATTTTATTCCAAGTACAAAGGGAAGCCCTTAAAGTGTTAGTATCAAACAACAATAGTGGCTTAAAGTGAGATAGAAATTTGTTCCTTTCATTTAAAAGAAGTCCAGAAGTAAGCAGATTGGTTTGGTTTGGAGCTTCAACAAGCTTAGGGACTCAGGGGTCTTGTCAAGATGGTGAAGTAGGTAAACTCTGTGCTCACCTTCTCTCAGGACATCAATTACAACTAAACCACCACACAACCATTATTAAGAATCAGCTGAAGCCTACCTGAACCAAAGCCCAACAAGTACAGACATACAGAAAAAGCCACCTCAAGACTGTTAGGAGGGGCAGAGACACGGGATGGGCTGGTCCCACACCAGCATGTGACCATTAAAAATCAGGAGTGATATCTCAGCTGCAGAGTTCCCCCCCCCCTGAGGAGCAAGGGATCCCAGCCTTTCCTCAGCCTGTGGTTTCAGAGCTGGGGAGAGAGGTACCCATAATTCCTGGCTGTAAAAACCAGTAGAGATTGTGGCTGAGTGAGATGGAGGGTGGCTGCACTCCCAGGTGCTCCTCTTAAAGGGACCATGCATGGACGTACTCACAGAACCACTTTCTCTGAGTTCCAGGTTTGGGACAGAAGCTTGAAAAGTGCCAGGGACATTCGGGGATGAACGGAATTGTCCAGATTCAGAGTGAGGGCTGGAGGGGAAGCTTTCTCCCAAACGAAGGAGCTGGTGGAAGCCATTGTTTCTTTGTTGAGCCCTGCCCCTTCCTGCATGCAGATGCAGGGAGATGCCATATCTGAATCTACATCAAAGTGGCTATTACCTTTTATCTACCCCATCCTAGTGACTCCCTGAAATCATGCCCTACCCAACTTTGGGGAACACCCAAGCTGCTTCCAGTGGATTTTTCCTACAAATATCCTCCTAATACTCAAGCTTCAGACATTTCTAAAATCTTTCAATGGTTCACAAAATCCAAACAAGTAGGCTCTAGCTTCAGAGTGTCCTGTATCTCTGGCTGAGTGACCCTAAACACAGCACTAGAGAGAGCCAGCCTTTGTTGGCAGCTTGGCCTCTAAAGGCAACTCCAAGCACAGCATGGGTAGTGGGCATCTCTGGATTTCTTTGTGGCTCATGCCAGGTGGCACCAGGCAGGGCATAGATTGCAGCTGAACTTGGTCTGCAGCAGGCCCCCTCCCAGGAGGACCGAGGGTTGGCAGATCCAGTGGCAAGCTTCAGAGAGGTCTGGAGCATCACCTGGCCACCTCTAAAAATAACACACCCAAAGGGCAACCTGGGCAGGCACCAGAGCCTTGCTAAAGCAAACCCTGCTCTGTAGGGTCATCCCCTGCACAACAGCTCCTACACTGTAGTCTTAGCCAGTCCCCACAACCAATCAACCTGAGGGTCAATCCCTCTCAATAATGTGCAAATGAAAATCAAGTCTCAACTAAACAGGAGAGGCCACACAACCCACACAAGGGACACATCTGGAGCACTGGGCTCTGGGGACTAGGGAGATTACACTACTGGGTCCCACAAGACCCCTAAAACATAAGGCCACTATACTAAGACCAGGACACATAGCAGTCCTACATAGAAACAAACACAGGGAGGCAGCAAAAATGGGGAGAAACATGTCCCAAATGAAAGATCAGAACAAAGCTCCAGGAAAAGTACCAAACAAAATGGACACAAGAAATCTATCACGCACAGAGTTTGAAAGACTGGTTACAAAGATGCTCAATGATCTCAGGGAGAACTTCACTGAAAAGATAGGAAACATAAAAATGGAGATAGAAAACATTTTTTAAAAAGTCAGAAATGAAGACTACAATAATTGAAATAAAGAATACGTTAGGCTCTCTTGGCAACTCGGAGGCAATTGGATGCTTCAGGATAAAGCTGAACATCCCTTTCCCAGCCACTGGCTGCCAGAAACTCATTGAAGTGGACAATGAACACAAACTTCGTACATTTTATGAGAAGCGTATGGCCACAGAAGTTGCTGCTGACACTCTGGGTGAAGAATGGATGGGTTAGGTGGTTCAAATCAGTGGTGGGAATGACAAACAAGGTTTCCCCATGAAGCAGGGTGTCTTGACCCATGACCATGTCTGCCTGGTCCTGAGTAAGAGGAATTCCTGTTATAAACCAAGGAGGACTGAAGATAGAAAGTACAAATCTGTTCAAGGTTGCATTGTGGGTGCCATTCTGAGTGTCCTCAACTTGGTCATTGTAAAAAAAAAAGGAGAGAAAGATATTCTTGGTCTCATTGATACTACTGTGCCTCGACACCTGGGGCCCAAAAGCACTAGCAGAATTCACAAACTTTTCAATCTCTCTAAAAAAGTTGATGTCCACCAACACGTTGTAAGAAAGACCCGGAACAAAAAAGGTAAGAAACCTAGGACCAAAGCACCCAGGATTCAACGTCTTGTTACTCCATGTGTCCTGCAACACAAACATTGGCATATTGCTCTGAAGAAAGAGTGTACTAAGAAAAATAATAAAGAGGCCACAGAATATACCAACTTTTTGGCCAAGGAATGAAGGATGCCAAAGAAAAATGTCAGGAGCAGACTGCCAAGAGACATACACTGTCCTTTCTGAGAGCTTCTACTTCTAAGTCTGAGGCCAGTCAAAAATGAGATTTTTCATATACATTGTATATACATGTATATGTATGTATATATGCATATGGCTATATATATATATATTTCATATATATTATTCATATATATGAATAATACATTGGCAGTAACTACATATCTATCAACAATTACTTTAAATGTAAGTGGATTAAATGCTCCAATGAAAAGATAAGGTGGCTGAATGGATAAGAAAACAAGACCCTTACATATGCTGCCTACAACAGACTCAGTTCAGATCAAAAGACACACACAGACTGAAAGCAACGAGACGGGAAAAAGGTATTTCATGAAAATAGAAATGAAAACAAAAAATTTGTGGTAGCAATACTTGTACCAGACAAAGTAGACTATAAAACAAAGACTATCACAAGAGACAAAAAAGGACCAAGTAATCCCACTTCTAGGTAATTATCCAAAGAAAACTAAAACACTAAGTTGAGGGGACATGAGCATCCATATGTTCATTACAGCATTGTTATAATGGCCAAGATTCAGAGGCAGCCTAGGTGTCCATCAATGCCTGAATGGATAAAGAGCAGGTGGTATATATATACAATGAAATATTGCTTGGCTATAGAAGGGAATGGATTCTCGCCATCTGTGGCAGGATGGATGAACCTGAAGGGTATTGTGTTGAGTGAAGTATGTCAGACAGTGAAAGACAGATGCAATGTGATTTCACTTATATGTGGAATCTAAAGAACAAAATAAACAAACAAAACAGAAACAAACTCATAGATATAGAGAACATTTTGATAATTGCCAGGTGGGAGGGGTTGAGAATGGTTGAAAAGGGGGAAGGGAATTAAGAAGTACAAATTGGTTGTTACAAAGTAGTCATGGAGATATAGGGTATAGCACAAGGAATATATAGTCAATAATATTGTAATAATTATATATGGTGTCAGATGGGTACTCGATTTATTGGGGTGATACATAGAAGGAATTTGGGAGACACAGTGAAAAAGGTGAAGGCATTAAGAAGTACAATTGGTAGTTACAATATAGTCATCGGGATGTAAAGCAAAGCATAGGGAATATAGTCCAACGATATGCAATGACTACGTATAGTGCCAGGTGGGTACTAGACTAGTCAGGGAGTTCACTTCTTAAATTATATAAATATCTAACCACTATGCTGTATACCTAAAATTAATATAAAATAATATTGAATGTCAACTGTAATTAAAAAAATTAAGAAGGGGGAAGGTGAAAGGGAATAAGAGGTTCAAATTTCCAGATATAAAACAAATAAGTCATGGGGATGTAATGTACAGCATGTGGAATATAGTAAGTAATACTGTGATAGCATGGTACAGTTTCAGATGGTTTCTGGACTTACGGTGATCACTTCTTTAGGTATATAAATGTTGAATGATTATTGTGTGCACCTGAAACTAATATAATATTGTATGTTAACTATATTTTAATAAAAATGTTTAAAAAAAAAGCTTTAGGGACAGAAAATCCTTTCAGCCAACGATTCAATCATACTGAAGGTATGGTCCTTATCCTCAGAAATCCAGATGGCTGTTGGAGTTCTAATCATCATAAGCATATTCCAAACAGCAAAGTAGAGTGAAGATCAAAGAAAATGGAAACAAAGACATGTGCCAGCTATCCTTTGAAAAGTTTGTGGAAACTGACTTCTCACACTTTAGTTTGCATCCTATTGGCCACAACTTACTCACATGGCTATACCAAACTGCAATAATCTCAGCTTGAAAATGGCAGTTCCAGTACTAAAGAAGAGGATAGATATTGAGTAAGGAAGGAACTCACACTCTGTGACATAAACATTGTCAGAATTGGCTGGGCTATACAACAGTAAAACACCACCTCAAAATGTCAGTGCCTTGAAACAAGAATGATTTATTTCTTGTTCATACCACATGTCATCATGGGTCAGCAGGAGGACTCTGTCCATCATTCAGACCCATGGATAGGTGACCCTGATGAAGAAGCCTCTAACTCATATGGTATCGATCACCATGCCAGAAAAAAAAAAAAGAGGAGTGAGGAAGCGACGTTGTGTAGTAGTCAGCCTCAAAGATGACCCCTACCTCCTAGATTCACACACATCCCCAACATTGTATCAGGGTTGGCCTGTGTGATAAATAGAATACTGCAGAAGTGATATTGTCATTTCCAAGGCTAGATCATAAAAGACATTGTGGTTTCTGCCATTCTCTCAGGTTACTGGCTGGGGAAGCAATTAGTTGCCATGTTGTGAGCAGTCTCATGGAGAGGCCCACATAGTGAGGAACTAAGGCCTCCTGTTGACATCCCGCCAGAAACTAAAAGCTCCAGACCCAGTGTAGAGCATCTTCAGACCCCAAATGACTACAGTCCTGGACAACACCTTGACTGCAGTGTCATCAGAGACTCTGAGCCAGAACAAACCAGCTAAGCAACTCCCAGGTTTATGATCCAAAGAAACTATGGAAGAAAAAATGCCTGTTGTTTAAGTTTTGGGGTAATTTTTTATACAGCAATAAATAATAATACACTTTGTCTCTATACTTCTATCCACATATTGCAAATCATTGAATAAAGCAAGTCACATGGCCACAGCTACAGTCAACTACATGAGGAAGCTCTACGCTATTCTGTGTGCCCAGAATAATGATACTTATTATTATATATTTAAAAGATCATTCTTTCTATTAAGTGAAAAATGGACTGGAGTGGACAATATTGTAAGTGAAGAGAGCAGTTAAAGCAATTTTACTAACCTAAGTGTGAGAGGATGGAAGCTTGGACTAGGGAGGAGTAATTATGGGGGATGGACATGGCAATTAGAAATTTATTAGTGACCTCACTAGGAGCCATATCATTTGGATGGTGAAGGTAAAATCTGTATATCTAGAGGTTGAGAAATGGGAAATAAAGAAAAAGAAACTGAGTACAGAATAATTTTTCGATAAATTTAGATATTTTCCAGAAGGAAAGAGCCAGTTGGCTTGTAAGGAGCATGGAAGTCATCACTCCTATCCTCAGAACAATAAAAAAGCTGAACAATCTACAAATCAGCAGTTCTTGTGAGATGTGTCAGCGAAGTGAGGGCACAGGCAAACCACTCCCCCAAAATTGGAGAGGCAGAACAGGCAGACAGAGAGTCACAACTTAACAGAGTACAAACCCAGAACCAGAAACTTCTGCAAAAACCACTTCTAAGGTAAGAAAAATTAAACTGCGATTGATGAACAGCTGGAAGTTCATCGTGCAGAGGCCTGAAAGTAAAAAACTTCAGGATGCCCAGATGTGAAAGGAGGGCCTCACAATTTCATAAATTTTACTTTCAGGAGCCCTACCAGGTTCCCACAGTGAACATCAGAGAAAAATCCCCTCATACTTCCAGCAGGAAAGAAAAAACCATTTTTGAAATAAGCCCATTCTGTTCTTAGGAAGGTCTGTCCTTAAGCAAAATGATTTTACAGAGCCTAACATACTGGGGTTTTATCAGACCCTACCTCACCTGGGATAAAGGAAACACCCAACTCCAGAGCTCTCCAGCCTTCCTAAATCACTTAAGGATGGAACAATCACTGAGAAGCACATGTGAATATCAAAGCCCAGGGGCACAGGCTCACTGAAATATTGAGACCCAATCATAGGACTAAAAATAATTACTGCCCCCCATACCTTGCCAGCACATCTTAGGGTTCCTGTACAATAACAGGGAATTACAACTGAAAGAACGGCACCTTATTGAAGAAGGAGAACCCAAAGACAACAGGGAAAACAACAGGGACACCAGGGGAAATTTTAGCCCCTGACCACCGATAGCTACAGCAAGCAGTAAGTACAGCATAATTCCTACCCAGATAAACATAAAACCTCACACTAAAAGCCTATTTGCCTCAGCTCTTTTTACCTAGTACATCATGTCCAGATTTCACAAAAATCACAAGGCAGTTAAAAGACAAAAGACCCAGTTTGGGGTGTGGCCAGATGGCTCAGTTGGTTAGAGCATGAGCTCTTAACAACAGGGTTGCCTGTTCAATTCCTACAAGGGATGGTGGACTGTGCCCTCTGCAACTAAAGGTTGAAAACGGCGACTGGACTTGGAGCTGAGCTGCGCCCTCCACAACTAGAATGAAGGACAACAACTTGGAGCTGATGGGCCCTGGAGAATCACACTGTTCCCCAATATTCCCCCAATTAAAAAATAAAAATAAAAGACCCAGTTTGAAGAGATAGAACAGGCAGTAGAATCAGACTCAGATATGAAAGAGATATTGGAATTATCAGACTGGAAATTTAAAACAAGTATGATCAATATGCTGAGGCACTCATGTAAAAAGTACACAATACAAAAGAATTGATGAATAATATAAGCAGAGAAATGAAAAGTCTAAGAAAGAATTAAAGGGAAATGCTATCAAAAATATAACACAAATGAAGAATGACTTTGATAAGCTCACCTATAAACTACATACAACCAAGGAAAGAATCAGTGAGCTTCAAGAAATATTAATAGCAACTCAGAAAACTGAAAAGTAAAGAGAAAAAAAAAAGAATTTAAAACACGGGGCAATATATCCAAGAACTATAAGACAATTTTTAAAAAGATATGCAACGGGAATATCAGAAGGAGAAAAAAGAAAAAAGGGAAGAAGAAATGTTGAAGTAAAAATGGCTGAGAATTGTCCAAAATTAATGACAGTCATCAAACTACAGATCTAGAAAGTTCATAAAATACAAAGCAGGAAAATACCCAATATCATACTCAAACTTCAGACAAAAATAAAATCTTGAAATAGCCAGAACAACAACAACAAAAAAACTTACCTATATAGGAACAAGGATAAGAAACCTTAAAAGTGAGAAAAGAGTGAAAATATTTAATGTGTTGAAAGGAAAAAAATAAACACCGACAAAATTCTCTATACAGAGAAATTATCCTTTAAATCTGGAGAAGAAATAAATACTTTATCAGACAAACAAATATTGAGAGATTTTTCTCACCAGTAGACCTGCTTTGCAAGAGGTAATATAGGTCAGAAATTTGGATCAACATAAAGAAAGGAAGAAAATTAGAGAAGGAATAAATGAAGTCAAAATAAAATCTTTTCTTTTTCGCATTCTTAGTTGATCTAACATAACTGTTTATTCAAAATAATAATAACAACAACAACAATGTATTCTATGATAATAACTTTTGGATAAGTCAAATCAATGACAGTAATGTTATAAGGGATGGAAGAGAGGAATTGGGAATATTTTGTTATAAATTACTTGCACTACCCATGAAGCAGTATAGTTATTTAAAAATGAATTTAGATTAGTTGTAAGTGTATTTTAAAAAATTCAGGGCAACCCCTACAATAATTTTTTTAGATGTCCTTGATATGCCGAGATGAAAGTGAAATCGTATAAAATGCTCAGTTAAACCCAGAGAAAGCTAATAAAGAGTGGAAGAGTCCCCAGAAAAGAAACAAAGAACAAGGACAATGAATAGAAAACAGTAAAAATATGATAGAAATTATTCCAACTACATCAGTAATGCCTTTAAATGTCAATAATCTAAATACACCCCAATTAAAAGAGAGAGATAGAATGGATATTTAAAAAGGCCAATTATATATTGTCTATAAGAAACCCACTTTAAATATGAAGTAACAGATAAATTAAAAGTAAAGGGATAGGAAAAGATATATGCTAACACTAATCAAAACAAAGCTTGAATAGCTACTATATAAATGTCAGATGAACAGAATTAAAATCAAGGGAAATTCTTAGGAATAAATAAAAAAAATTACATAATGATAAAGAAGTCAAGTCTCTAAGAAAATTTAACAATTCTTAATATATATACATCTAACAACACAACATCAACAAAAACTGTAGAGGTTCAAGGAGAAATAGTTGACTATTATTATAGTTGGAGACTTCAACATCTCTCAGTAATTGACAGATCCCACAGGCAGAAAATCTGTACCGACATAGCTGAACTAAGTAGCACCATCAGTCAACTGGATCTAATTAACATCTGTATAATGGTTTATCCAACAACAGCAAAATGAACATTCTTGTCAAGCTTACATGGAACCAAGACAATCAACATTCTGGGTCATGAATACCTCTTAACAAATTTAAAAGTATAGGAATCATACATGGTATGCTTTCATACCACAATGAAATTTAACTAGAAGTCAGTAACAGAGAGATAGCTGGAAAACACAAAAATATTTGGAGATTAAACAAAACACTTCCAAATAACACATGGGTCAAAGAAGTCTCAAGAGATGTTAAACAATATTTTGAACTAGAGTAAAATGAAAACTAAAGTTAGCAAAACTTGTGGGATACAGCAAAGGCAGAGTTTAAAGGGAAATTTCTAACATTGAATGCATATGAGGTGTGATCAAATAATACACCTGTTTAAATGTTTGAATGTTTAAATTAAAAAAATATATTATAGTAAAAGACACATTGCCATTATTTCCCCTCAAAATACTCCCCCTCTCTTCAAACACATTATCCCATCATTCTTGCCACTTTCTGAAGCAGTTCTGGAAGTCCTCTTTCGTGAGTGTTTTTAGTTGCTCTGTCATGGCTGCCTCACTATCCTGAATCATTTTGACTTTGGATAG
Source organism: Rhinolophus ferrumequinum (assembly GCF_004115265.2). NCBI lineage: Eukaryota > Metazoa > Chordata > Mammalia > Chiroptera > Rhinolophidae > Rhinolophus > Rhinolophus ferrumequinum. The sequence goes on from NC_046287.1 coordinate 92,394,621, forward strand.
AGCCAGAAGTCACACAGTGCCAGATCTGGTGAATAAGGTGGATGAGGACAAACCATAAGGTTTTGTTTTGTTTTTTATTATTAGTTTCAAGGGTACAAAGCAACATAATAGTAAGACATTTATACCCCTCACAAAGTTGATAATCCCCTCCCCCAAGCTACTGCCCTCTGACATCTTATATAGCTGTTACAATACCATTGACTATCTTCTTCATGATATACTCCACATCCTATGACTATATGCATATATATATATATATATATATATATATATATATATATATTTAACTATAGTTGACAAAATATTATTCTACTTCAGCTTCAGATGGACATCGCATTGCTCATGCATCTACACAGTTTATGAGCAAACAAAACAGAAATAGACTCAAAGATAAAGAAAAAGAAAACTGTTGGTTGTTAGATGGGAGAGGGATGGAATGGGGAAAGGTGAAGGGATTAGAAGTGCAAATTAATAGACAAAATATAGTCATGGGGATATGAAATACACCATGGGGAATAGAATCAACAATGTTGTAAAAATTATGTAAAGTGCCAGATGGGCACTGGACTTTTCAGGAGGACCACTTCATAGAAACACTGTAATGTTTTTATTCGACAGAAATTGCCATATACCAGAAGTGATGTGTGACACAGTGTATTGTCATGATGGAGGATGATTTACGGCACATTTTAAAACACACCTTCTCTTAACCATAGCTCATAACCAACTGATTGCACCTAACAAGTTAAAACTTGTCACACACTGTTATTAAGGTTTCACGGACTACTTCCTGTATTGATGATCCCTGCCTTTCCGTTGGATGGCACTCAGCAGCCAAATTCACCACAGTTTTTGATCACAACAAAAAAGCTCCTTGTCACACATTGCTTCTGGTATGTCAATTTCTGTCAAATAAAAACATTGCGGTGTGTCCTCATCCACCTTATTCACTGGATCTGGCACCGTGCAACTTCTGGCTCTTCCCCAAAGTTAAAATGACCATGAAAAGTAAAGATTTTGAATTGATTCATGACATCGAGGCAGCCATGATAGTGTAGCTAAAGACACTCACAAAAGAGTTCTTCCAGAACTGCTTCAGAAAGTGTCAAGGACGATGGGATAAATGTGTTCAAAGTGAGGGGGAGTATTTTGAGAGGGATTAAGGGCAATATGTCTTCTACTGTAATGAATTTTTTAAATTTAAACCTTCATCATATTGTTTGATCACACCTCATATATTGGAAAGAATAAAGAACCAAAATCCATAATTCAAACTTCTACCTTAGGGAACTAGAAAAATAACACCAAGCTAAATTCAGAATAAACAGAAGAAAATAAAAAATAAAAATTCAAGCAAAAAAAATAAAAAATAAAAGTCAAAATTAACCAAATTGAAAATAAAAAGTAGAGAAAATTTTGTTAAAATCTGCTTCTTTGGAAATAGCAATAACATTGATAAGCCTCTAGCCAGGTTAACTAAGAAAGAAAGAAAAAAGACATCAATTACTAATATCAGAAAGAAAAAATATAACTAAAGATCTCATGGACATTAAAATAACAATAGAGGAACATTATGAACAACTCTATGCACAAATTTGATAACCTAGATTAAATGAATCAATTTCTTGAAAGACATAATCTACAAAAACTCACACAAGGAGAAATAGAGAATCTGAATAGGCCTATGTCTATTAAAGAAATTGAATCAATAATTAATAACCTTTGAAAACAAAAGTCAACTGGCACTGATGGGTTCACAGGTAAATTATACCAAATATTTAAGGAAGAAATTACACAAATTCTCTACAACCTCTTCCAGAAAATAGAAGCAGGGGTAATACTTCCTAACTCATTCTTTTTTTTTTTAATTAAAGTTTATTGGGGTGACCATTGTTAGTAAAGTTACATAGATTTCAGGTGTACAATTCGGTATTACATCATCTATAAATCACATCATGTATTCACCACTCAGAGTCAGTTCTCCTTCCATCACCATATATTTGATCCCCTTTACCCTCATCTACCACCCCTCTCCCCCCTTACCTTCTGTCCTAACTCATTCTATGAAGCCAGCTTTACCCTGATACCAAAAGCAATTACATTACAGTAAAAGTAAACTATGGATCAATGTCTCTCTTGAACATAAATGTAAAAAGTCTCAATAAAATATTAACAAATTGAACCCAACAACACCAGAAAATTAAATGAGCTAGTGGGATATACCCCAGTTATACAGGCTGGTTCAACATATGAATATCATTAATCCATCAACAGGCTACAGAAGAAAAATGATATGATTATATCAATAGATACAGAAAAATCATTTGACAAAATCCAACACTAATTCACGGTGAAAAAAAAAAAACTCTCAGCAAACTAGAAAAATAGAGAATTTCCTCAACTTCATAAGGCTAACATCATACTTGATGAGAAATTAGATGCTTTTCTGCTATGATCAGAAACAAGATAAAGATGTCCCTCTCACCACTCCTATTCAACATCATACTGGAAATCCTAGCTAATGAAATAAGACAAGAAAAGGAAATAAAACATATAAGAACTTAGAAGAAAGAAATGAAGGAAGATATCGCTAGATTGGCGGTAAAGAAGGGTAGGAGAAATATATTTGGAGATACGGACTTTTGATTTTGGGAAGAGAACTATGAATATAACTATGATCTGACAGGAGAAGTTATAGAAAGAAAAATGTTTAAGATACAGTAGAGACAATAATCCATAAAGCAATGTCCCTCAGAACCAGCAAGGGACAGGATTCAGGATATAGGTAAAAGGAGACATAAAAATTAATGCTGAAGTTAAATATCCCCAGGTTTGTCTTTAATCAGTCAACGACAGAGGCAGTAGAAAAAGAATAACTGGGTTAATGACTCTCTAGAATTCTGGGGTTTTCTACCCTAAAAAAAGAAGAAAAAAAATCCACCTAGGCTACGTATTTTCCTGTTCTCAAGAAGTTATTCCCCCTCAGGCTCTGCAGAAATAGCCATTCCAAGGAAAATTTCCATTCTCCCTCCCCATTCTACCTCTCTTTCCACCCCTGACACATAAAATCATTGCTGTGTTTCAAACCATATGCAGTTTTGCTAGATTTTATATTCAATTATTAATTGTGCTGGAATTTCTCACAATGAAATTTTTAACAGAAATTTGTCACTTACCCAGAGTCAACTGGAAGACAATCCCATTAATGAAAATGAATAACGGTAATTAATAACAATAATGATTACTATTTACTGAGCACTATTTTGTGTCAGACAAAGTGTATCTGCTGTGATGCTTCACTTCATCTTAGCTGAATGGGCACTTAGTACCAGTGCATGTTAGACCACTAGGCAGTTTTTAAAGTGAAAAGTTTGTTTTGAAACTATTCCTAAACTAGTTTATAACATGAGGTAAATTTATTAAGTCTGGTTAAATGGAGGAGAAGTAATTTAAACATATTTTATGCTTTTAAAATGTTACTGGTAAAATATTACCTAGGCTAAAGAAAAATTGGCTCATGGATCATAGTAACTCATTAGAAGTTGGACAGTGGAATCTGTTTCCTGGCAAAGGTTTCCTCCTGAAAATTAGAAGAAAAAATTTTAGCTGAAGCCAAAGTAAAAAATAACTCCAGTGTGCCACATTTGAGAATGTCAAGTAAGCAGAACTCTAGTTGGACTAAACATTTTTATTTATAATAGGTACCAGACTAGTTTATCTTTATCATCACTAAAGTTAAATTTTGCTTTGATTTGGTGCAGTTTGTAATGAATTTTTTTTTCTAAAACAGTTACATGTGATTTCAGTATCTTTCTAATGGTTAAGTAATCTTTGTTTAAAATTCAATTGCTAAATTGTCATTTATAGAGTAATTTTGATGAAATGTTGTTACTCACATCTCAAAATAAGCCAAATTCATTTGTAGAACCACTTTTAAATCGGTATAATTTACTACTTACATTTTTAAACCATGACTTTCTAACCGACTGTATATAAGTAACAATTAAGAAACCATATTTCTGTAAATGTAGACATTTCAATAATTTTCTTTTGGAAACTTTGTCGCATCCTGGGGAACCGGTAAGTGACAATGACTGGGTGGAAAGCTTGAATATGGGAAAGAAAGAAAAAGTAACATGTGAGCATAAGGCTTTCATCCAGGTCCAAAATGCAGCTCACCAGATGAACAAGCACAAGTAATCAGAGAACAGAGAATAAACCAGGAAACCTCAGGCACAAGGAAGGAAGCCCGAATCAATCAGAGAAAATCTTGAGGTAACAGCAGAAAGATAAATTGAGAGCATTTGCAGATTCAAAGTAATAGGACAGTTATTACAATAGACTTGCTTAATAGTCCAAAGTATTTTATTGTTCCTAGGTCAGGATATTTTGGAGGCATGAAAAGATTTGGTGTGTCCTAGAAAAAATAATGGTACAGATTAGAACATTAATTCCCTAGAAATATCCTCTTCCTATCAACACCAACTCTTTATCCATCTTCATTAGGGATAGCTAAACTATAAAGTCATAAAAATAGATACTGTTCAAATAATATTTTAAATTTCTCTGCGATTCTTGGATAAAAGGTATTGCAAATGAAATACAACAATCTGCTTTCTGGAGGTTATTTTTCAGATACTGCTCATATTCTGGAACATAGACAACAGACAGAAATGAAAGTAAAGGGCCTCTGGGAATTCAAAACAGAACTAGTCATTCATTCACTCATTATTTGTTGAGTAATTACACCATGAACAAGGCATAGTACTGGATGCCACAAAACACTGGAGAAAATACAACCTCTGCCCTGTGGTTTATAGTCCTTTGGAAAAGATAATGGTATAACAGGGCATGCACAGGGTATCCAGAGATATATAGAAGGAACCCATATCCCCATCACTCCCTGAAGAAGATGGCATGATAGGGATCAGGGAAAGCTGTCCAAAGGATAAAACCAAATTAATATTTAGATGATAATGTTTTTGGGCAAAGGTAGGCAAGGTTGTGAGGGAAAAGAAGAGGAAGATGTTGTTTTAGGAAAAGTACAAAATAAGTGAGTTGAACTCAAGAGAAGAATGCAGTGCATTTGAGGAATCAAAAAGAAATACATTTATTCAACACATATTTATTGAACATTTAGATGGCTAGGAATAGAGCCATGGACAAAACATACGAGACCTCTGCTCTCCTACTGTTTATATTTTGGTTGTTTGAAATACATTCAAAACAGAGGAAACAACAGAAACTACAAAGGCTTGATGTGTTTCAGGAATAAAGAATGGGCCAGAGAGGCCCAATGTATTGACCAAGAATCGTGATCTGCAATAAGGTGGACATATAGTTAGGACTCAGATCCCATAGGGCTTTGTTAGCCAGAGTCAAGATATTTTCTTTTATTCATTACTGGAGGGTTTTAAGTAGAAGAGATATAGAATTTGATTTACATTTTTCAAGTTACTCTGGCTCTTTCAAGTTACTATGTATAGAGAGTGACAATGAAAGCAAGAAAATCACAGACTAGTATATTCAGGCAACACAGAGATAATTGTGGCTTACAATGGAAGCAGTGGAAATGACAGAAAGTGTTGAATTTTGGGTATAGAGTTTTAGAGATAGAATTTACAGCACTTGTCAATGAATGCAATAGACACGAGGAGCTAAGGGAAAGAAAGATATCAAGATTAATACAGAGTTCTACGTGGCTGGAATTTAAAGGAAATGATAAGGCTGGCATGAAAGAAGAGGTGGAGAAAAAACAAGAACCAGTTTGTGAGAAATATGTATTATATGTCTTTGTAGAATCTAAATATTAATACCAAGGATAATAAGAATCCACTGAAGGATTTTAGGAGCTATTTTGCCCTGAGTAGACATGCATTTTTGAAAAGTCATTCTGATGGAAAAGTGATCACACAGAAAAGATCCTGTAAGTACTGTAAAAACATCTATAGAAAAAAATATAAAGCATTATTAGAGGAGAAAAAGAAACTTAATTAATGGAGATATAACATATTCATGGATTAGGAGATTCAGTGTTATAAATATTTCAGCCCTCTCCACAGCTAATATGTAAATTCAGTGCTATGCCAATCAAAATCCCCAAAAGTTATTTTTTGTTACTGAGCATTATGGTTCTAAAATGTATATGGAGGAAAGCCCTGATAATAGATAAAATCATTTTGAAGAAAGGAAGAGTGTAGGAGTTCTTGCCCTTCCAGATATCAAGACTTACCAAAAAATAAAAATAAAAAAAGCTGTAGTAACTGAACTATGTGATAATTAACAGGGTGAGAGAAAAACAGACTAATTAATCAGATAGATAACTCAGAAACTGGCTGGATAATTAACAGGGTGAGAGAAAAACAGACTAATTAATCAGATAGATAACTCAGAAACTGGCTGGATATAAAAGAAAAAAATATAGTAATGACATTAAAAGAAAAAATATGTATATATGTGTGTGTGTATATATATATATATATACACACACACATATATAATGACAATAAATACATGATATTGGGATAATTATTTATTCATATGAAAAAATTAAAATAAAATTAGATTCCTACCTCACAATACACACTGTAGCCAAAGGGAAAAAGGAAACAAAGGATGCAAATGTTGCTACATTTTAGGGTTAGTGCCCTCAGTGGGTGGCCTATTCTTTCCCGAGGTAAGATCACTCACTGAAAGTGACAGTAAAAGTAAAACATTTTTCAAAAGGGGGAGAATTTTGAAGCTGTGAAGAACAGGACACAGAGTTGCCTAGGAAAATATAGAAATTATGTGTAGTATTAAAATTCATATGAGTTTGAAGACTTTGAATTTAAGGCAGCATCCATCTTAGAGCTATCCAACTTTCCTGTTCCTTTCTGATAGAGACTTAAAGGAGATAGCTGGATTAATTGAGTGTTGCTTACCACAAAGAAAGGAAAGTGGGTTGAGGAAGTTTAGAATAATATCAGGGGGATGCTCAAAGTAATGGCGCATAAACTATCAGAACTGAGAATCCAGAATTTGGATCCATAATCAGCATGGCTGAGAAAGTCAACCAAGGTGAAAGCAGAACTTGGAGTGAAGACAAAAACAGGAAATCACATGACAAAATCTTCCCAAAATCCATGGAATAAAATGTATTCCCTTTGTTCATAGTACTTACTGGTTTTATTTTGGAGACAATTAGAATCCATTACCCAGTCTTACAAAGTGACTGCTGTTGGACTGAGAGCAGAAAAAATACAATAAAAACCATAAATAACAAAGAGAAAAATTATGAAAGCATAACAGTTTAGGATCACTTACAATGGAGAAAATAGCCCTACATACATCAAAGACCATGGAAAGTAATATCAAAAGCACAATATGATAACATTGCAAAAGCCCAACAGTCAGGAAAATTTAGATCTCTCCCCCGATCACTCTTGGGGAATTCTCTGAGATTCAGTTTCTATAACTGTCCAATGAAGAGATTAGACTAGATTATCTCTAAATTTATTTCTAGCTTAAAGTATCAATGTCCATGATGATGATCTTGATATGCCTGGAAAATATTTTTATTTAGGAATAGATTGTGTTATGTTTTAGAAAAACCTCATCAAAATAATTTAAGTTAAAATATCAAGGTGATGAATTTCAATTATTAGAAAATTTTACCTATATTGGATATTGCATATTCCACCAGTGGAAATAAACTAAAAGGAAATTGTAGTAGAGACCTAGTAGAGACCTAATTGAATTCTCATATTCCAGAATTCCTGTACTCCACAATTTAACACTATTTTGCTGAGTTCACTCTTTGCTTCATCTTGTGCCCCAGTTAGAAATTGTGAGGTCCTTCAAGGCAACCTTAGTCAGTAGTTCACTTTTCTTCTCCAAGACAGTTCTGGGTAAAAAATAGACACGATTTTTTTTCACGTCTAAGATGAATAAAGACCAGATTTCTAAAGTTTCAAAAGAAAAAGGACATGATTATACCCATACACAGAATACCCCAAGAACTAGCACCCAAAGCCAATAATTGTCTTATTTCAATAGAAAAACATTTAATGAGACTCCTGATATCCTACATCAAGAGTTTTTTTTTTTTAATGTAGTGTTAAAATGGATTTTTTCATATAAAACAAATCAATCCCTAGCCTTACCCATTTCTGGCTCATATATCATGGACTTCAGATGTTTTTAAAACATTATTTATCTTGATCTGCTTTCCAGTTATGTAAAAAAGCAACATATCAAACACAAAACGTCTAGAATTTTACATCTGTGCCCAAAGACCTAGAATTCAGATTATTCTTATTAATTGCCCCAGTGCTTTCCAAAATAGATCATAGTCATAAAACTGATTATAAAAGCAGTTAAGAAAAGAGCACTTTATATTTTAAAGACTACAAAATGAGGTACTAGCTGAGATGACAGCAAATCTTTAGTCTAAGCTTAATGTTTCCGGGAACAGATGAACCCCGGGCTCCCCTCCACCGGCAACTAAATCTCCACCAGTCTTTTGCAAAGAATGAGAAAAGCACTAGCAGCCAAAGGCACGTGTGTCACACTCTTCTTAACTTATTTTGCTTGTCCTGGCTTGTCTCTCCATGGAGCATGAAAGTTCCTTCCAAAAAACTTCAAAAGACCCTCAACAGCAAAAACAAAATAAATACATGTCAAGAGGATTGGGCTGTTGGTGAAACAAAACTTACAACATTCTCTACCACTGGAGTTGAACATCTTTTATGCTCTGAGGGTTCTCTGGCATTAAAAGAAAAGTAAAATCTCTTGTTCATGTTTCTGTACTTAAAAACCTGAAGCAATTTCAACAGATTATCCAAATGTGGACATAATCCATTTGGACACGTGTTTCTTTTTCATTCAACTCACAATCATAAGACACTGAAGATACAGAAGAATAAGAAAGAAATCGCATACACAGAGGCCCAGAGATCATCAATGCACAAACACATAGTAAATAGCAGAACAGGGACTAGAATCCAGGATTCCTCGTTGAGAGTCTAACGCTCTTTCCGCCACATCAAGAGGCTGCTTGTGCCAAGTTTCACATTAACATCCCCACAATTAATGGAAACATATCTCTTCAGCAAAGACATTTTCCTTTCACAGGGTTAAAGTCTGGCCCACTCTTCGTAAAGTATACTAATAGTGAGATATTTATATTTTGTGTCATATTCTGACAATTGTTAGTTTAAATCACTAAGAGTACTATAATTAATCACAGATTAAGTAACATTGATTAAATTAATTATAATTGCTATAACACCTTTATACAGGTACAGAGATGTAATACATGGAATCCAAGGCTGCTGTTAAAACGCCCAACCTTCCTTTCTCCTCTATAACTCTGAAGTACAGAACAGTAAGTTAAAACTTCTCTGAATTCAATCACTTGGGACTACTGCTCCATTTTTCATATACCTCCCCGCAACTCTTACTCTAGAGCTACCAAGGATGCTCAAAACTAGCTCTCTCACTTCCAAAACCACCATCCAAAGGTAGGTTCGATCACATGTCGCTTTTTCAAAATCAGGAGCATTTTATATATATTAAAATAGTTATAACACGACTAAAAGAAATTCTTCATCCTCTCTTTGCCACATCTGTGAGGCTGAAAACCGTTCTCAGCAATCGGACCGCGGACATTCCAGAAAACATGGACATCACTCTAAACGGGACGCAGAGTTATTGGGAAGGGCCCCAGAGGCACCCTGCAGAGGGACTTCAATCACATCAATATAGAACTCAGTCTGCTTGGAAAGAAAAGGAGACTCCAGTTTGACAAATGGTGGGGAAATAGAAAGGAGTTGGCTCTTGTCCACTCTCTGTAGTCACATACAGAACGTGACCAAGGTTGTTACCCTGGGAGTCCATTATGAGATTAGGTCTGTGTGTGCTCACTTCCCCATCAACACCGTTATTCAGGAGAAGGGTTCTCTTGTTGAAATCTGAAATTTATTGGGTGAAAAATACATCCACATGGTCTGGATGAGGTCAGGTGTTGCTTGTTCAGTATCTCAAGCCCAAAAAGATGAGTGAATTCTTGAAGGAAATGACACTGTACTTGCATCAAATTCACCTACTTTGATTCAACAAGCCACAATAGGTAAAAACAAGAATATCAGAAAATTTTGGATGGTATCTATGCTTCTGAAAAAAGAACAGTTCAGCAGATTGATGACTAAAACCTAAATTGTCCAGCTACAGAAATGTCAAGATGTTCGGTGATTTCTCAGAGCTATTTGTGATATTTTAAAGATGCAATAAAAGTCATGTATTGAAAAAAAAATTCTTCATAATTGCTATGTTGTAAGAGCTGCTAAAAGTTTTCTCTAGTACAAATTGTATAAAATTAAATACTGAGTACTTCTCAAAAGAAAACATGAAACTTAAAGTGGGGCTTGTGAGAGGAGAGATGTTTATCATACCCAATCTCCCTATAGTCTTAACATATTTTTCTGCTTGGCAGCCTCTTCTCCAGTTATTTCTAGGACATCATTTTCTTTTCTCCAATTATCTGTCATTTCTCCTTTTCAGTGCCCATGTGGACTTTTTTTCCCCTGCCTCTCCATAAATGTTGATGAGTTTCAATATTTCAACTCAAAAATGTTTACCACCTCATTCCCTATAATGTCATCTATTATCATGAATATAGATAGCTATTACTTATATGCTGATAACACCTCTCTATATATATTTTTGAGGGCTTACCTCATTCATTTAACAAATACAGCATTTTTGAGTCCCTTCTATGACCCAGGCACCATTCTCAATGCTGGAGTTACAACAATGAATAAAATGTAAAAATCTCTTGTCATCATGGAAACGACATTCCAGGTGAGGAAAGTGACAAACAAAATAAATAAGTAAAATATATTAGACGATGATAAATCCTGTGGCAAAAAAAAAAAAAATGCAAAAGGAGGAAGACGGCACTGATCAGAGCACTAAAAACATGAATACAGTTGGGTGAAATAAATTCGCTCTGCAACAAACTTTGGGATCTGTCACGTATGTCGATTGGGCCTCATATGATAAGGACAATACAGGATCTCCCATTTCAAATTAGTGCCAAAAGTTTAAAAATCTTCTTTCATTCTAAACTTCTCAGAGCTTCTCCAGATGATCCCTTCAAAGTACGACTATATCCAATGTCAGTCAAGTCTTCTTAGTAGTAAACAGTTTAAATTTCTCCTCTCTGTCCTTTGTGGAAAAGATCATTGATCACAGTCCTCTATCCCAGGAATGTCACAGTGACAAACCGTTCATGTGGTGTGAGTGCAGAGGACAAAGCCCCTAAACCAGCATTTCCCATTATGCATTCCATGATCCAGTGATTCTGATAAACATCAATAAATGACATCGAAACAAATAATTGTTGGCTTGAATGGTTAAATACAATTGCTGAATGCTGTGTTAAACAGAATTAAATATTTTTTTTCACAAGTCTTTTCAAAGTGTTTATGATCCTAAGGTGAATTTTGAATTTCAAATAAAGGGATAAATAGCCTTTCCCAAAAATTTGACCATGGAATCTTCTTTAAGAAAATTACTTAGGACTCATGTTATATGGACAGTCTTTCAGAATTGCTGGCTTCAACTACTCTTCCTTATTCTGCAGCTCATAAAAGAAGCCCCCCAATGAGTGTGGCTATACTTACTAACATAGGATCACCCTGGAAGTAAGTAAAGTTTAAAATATTATGAATGCGTAACACCTTCGTATACAATTGAGTACAGATTTTGATGATAGTGGCTATCCAGAAAATAAGAAGGAATCAATCTGTTGAAATGGGTGGAGGAAAAGCAATAAGCTCTAACAGGAGGAGAAAGACAATAGGTTATTTCCTTAGAGGTAATCTTCCCCTATCACAAATTTTCCAACACCTAACCTTAAATTGAATAATGCCACAGATTTAATAAAATTTGGGTTAAATTTTCCTCAAGCCTTTCTTCATATTTAAAAAAGTCCAAATCCCTTGAATATATCGGCCATTCATTTACTAACATTCACAGTTTTCTTCTGGCTCAGTAAAAAACTAAAGAGCAAGTTCAATATTCATTATTGATAACCCATCAGATTTGCCCCTTTACACACAAAGGAAAAAGTCATTAAATCAAAATTGAGTTGCCCACGTGTACAACATATGTAGAGAGAAAAACTGGAGTTGATACTGTCTGCTTCTAGATGTTTTGACTTTTTTTAATAATGTTTTTATTTTTCAATTATAGTTGACATGCAATATTATATTAGTTTCAGGTGTACAACATAGTGATTAGACATTTATATAACTTATATAGTGATCACCCCAATAAATCTAGTACCCATCTGACACCATACATTGCTATTACAATGTTATTGAATAATCTCTTATGCTATACATTATATCCCCATGACTATTTTGAAACTACCAATTCGTACTTCTTAATTCCTTCACTTTTTCACCAAACCCCCAAGCCCCCTTCCAGCTGGCAACCATCAAAATGTTCTCTGTATCTAAGAGTTTGTTTCTGTTTTGTTTATTTATTTTGTACTTTAGATTCCACATATAAGTGAAATCATATGACATTTGTCTTTCTCTGACTTACTACACTCAGCACAATACCCTCTAGGTCCATCCATATTGTTGCATGGCAAGATTTCATTCTTTTTTATGGCTGAGTAATATTCTATTCTATATATGTACCATTTCTTTACCCATTCATCCACTGATAGACACCCAAGCTGCCTCCATATCTTGGCTACTGCAAATAATGAATGCTGCAATGAACATATAGCTGAACATATAGATGTACATGTCCCTTCAAAATAGTGTTTTGGGTTTCTTCAGATAAGTATTCAAAAGTGGAATTATTGGGACCTTCTTTGTCTCTTATTTATTATAGACTTTGTTTTGAGGTCTATTTTGTCTGATCTAAGTATTATTACTCCAGCTTTCTTCTCTTTTGTTTCTATTTTCATGAAATACCTTTTTTAATCTATTTACTTTCAGTTTGTGTGTGTCTTTTGATCTTAAATGTGTCTTCTGTAAGGGTCTTGTTTTCTTATGCATTCTGCCAGCCTATCTTTTGATTGGAGTATTTGGTCCATTTATATTGAAAGTAATTGTTGATAGATATGTAGTTATTGCCATTTTATTATTCATATTTTTTAATCTTTTCTTCTTCTCCTTCTTCTTCTCCTACTTCTTCTAGAAGTCCCTCTAACATATCTTGTAATACTGGTTTGGTGTTGATAAATTCCTTTAGCTTTTTCTTGTCTGGGAAACTTTTTTTGTCTTTTGATTCTAAATTATAGCTTTGTTGGGTAGAGTAATCTTGGTTGTAAATCCCTGTTTTTCAGCATTTTGAATATTTTGTGTCAATTCTTTCTGGCCTGCAAAGTTTCTGTTGAAAAATCAACTGACAGTCTTATGGAAGCTCCCTTCGTAGGTAACAAACTGCTTTTCTCTTGCTTCTTTTAAGATCGCTCTTTGTCTTTAAATTTTGACATTTAATGATGTGTCTTGGTGTGGGCCTCTGAGTTCATCTTGTTTGGGACTCTCTATACTTCCTGGGTTTGTATGTGTATTTCATTCAGTAAGTTAGGGAAGTTTTCCATCATTATTTCTTCAAATAGGTTTTCAATTCCTTGCTCTCTCTCTTCTCTTTCTGGTACCCCTATAACGCGACTGTTGGTACACTTGATGTTGTCCCAGAGGCCCATGAAACTCTCCTTATTTTGTAAAATTATTTTTCCTTTTTGCTGTTATGTTGGGTGCTGTCTGCTACTTTCTCTTCCAAATTGGTGATCCAGTCCTCTGCTTCATCTGATCTATTATTGATTCCCTCTAATGTGTTCCTCTAATATGTCCCTGGCACCTTTTGAACTATTACCCCAGTGCTGTAGCTCAGAGTGAGTGAGTCTGTCAGTGAGTAAGTCTCTATGTGGGCCCTTTAAAAGAAGTGCTTGGGATTGCAGCTGCCCTCTGTCTCACCCGGCTACTATCTGCACTGGTTTTCACAGCCAGAAATTATGGGGACTTTTCTTCCCAGAACTTGAGCCCTGGGCTGGGGAGTTTGGTTGTGGGGCTGGGATCCCTAGCTCCTCTGGGATATACCACAGCTGAGATATCCTTCCCAATTTTTAACTGCACACATGGATGTGTATTCTAGATATTTTTGGTATAATAACGCCTCACATATATGGAATTTAAGTATGATAATTCCACCTAAATGAACTGAGAGGCAAATGATCTACTTCAAATTATTTATTTTAATACCTCTCTCTCTCTCTCTCTCTCTCTCTTTCTCTCTCTCTCTCTCTGTCTCGCTCTCTCTCTCTCTATATATATATATATGTATATATATATACATATATATACATACATATATACATATATATACACACACATATATATACACATATATCTACATACATATATATATGTATGTAGATATATGTATATATATACATATATGTGTGTATATATATATATATATATATATATATATATTTTCAAGTTAGCAAATATTTTTCCATATAGTACCTGAAGCGACTTATGAATCATATTAATGTGCTTCTGGGGAAAATATGTGTTAACAAATATGGAAGGAAACAGGGATCTATACCAATCAGATTATAATCTGTACTTCCGTTAACTACAAGCTGTGGAAATTTGGCAAGACTAACTTTCAAGGCCACATGAACTGCAGCCAACTACTTCCCTCACCACATGCCCTAATTTTAGGGTTTGTAGAGCTACACAATTTGTACAGACTTGTATGAAATTATTCACTGAAGAAAAACTGCTGATTTATCAACTAGGTTAAAATCCCCTCCTTACCATCCTTCACTGAAAAATAGTTTTTATTCTACAATAGAACAGCTTTGGAACACTATCAAAAGATAATACAATAATAATAATGTAATTTATATAATTCATTTAGAAATATTTTTGAAGATTAAAGTATGCCAGAAAAATTCTGAGCCACAGCAAACATGTGACAAGAACTGTTTCATGAATAAATGGTGGTTTGAGAAATCCGACACAAAGATCTTAAATGTTCTTACCCTAAAGAGAAATGATAATTATGTGACATGCTGGAGGTATTAGCTAATGCTACGGTTATAAGCATTTTACAATATATAAGTGTATCAAATCAAACCAATACTTTGTACACCTTAAATTTACATAATGTTATACGGCAATTATATCTCAATGAAGCTGTGGGGAAAAAAGAAATCCCTCACAGTCAAAAACTTTCCTCTATCCTTTGAATCCTAGCTAATGTTTTATTCCACATTATAATTCCTCCCACATCTCACTTCTAATTAAAACTCTGCTAATTCTCATTCATGACTCTACTCTTCCTAATACTAATGCTACTAATAACAGCAATAATTATGTATATATCATTTTATATTATATGTATAATTTTATATATGTAGTATATTTTTCTAATGAACTCTGCCTCTAGGCAACATGTTCTAGGATCATAAAGGCTTATTCTATATCCATCTAAGCTCAGAAAAACTAGATTTCCCTAAAATTGTCATGTAGTGTGCTATCTAAAGAATTATAAACTGCATGTTCCTAAATGAAGTGGGGACTCTGAAGTAGAATAGCTATGAATATTTTCCGTAGAATTTAGAAATTTATACTTTTAAATACACAACAAATTATCCCACCACTTTTTGATTATTTTATGAAAATAATTTCCATTCTTTTCACATTTGGGGGCTTTCTTCCTTCATGTTATTCATCAAAGTCAAATTGGAAGACTTTATTGAGGATTAGTCATGTTGTTGAATGGAACATTTCATAAAACGGGGGAAATGTTCCATACATTTCCAATTAAAGAGCCAGCATTACTGATTACTTAATGCATACTTTTACTTAATTATTTCAGGAAATGTTTATGCTGAAAACGCTGATAGTGTTGTCCAGACACCCTCATGTACACACGTACCCTCATACAAGCACACCCCACTGAAATGATCTCCATAAGGAAGCCTTCAAAGCAGAGGTGCAGTTACTGCAAAACAACGAAACAATTGCACATACGAGTATGTATCAAAGTAGACTTTGGATCTCTTTTAACAACCATAGTACCAACACTATTAAATTAGCAAAGCACATGAAATACAGGGATCTTGTTGAATTTCATTAATAAATGCAGCTTAAAAATATTTAGCATTACAGTCACCCTATGTTTTATATTGTTTTAAAATTGTTAACCAAACTTACAATGATTTGAAATCTATGTTGGGTTGCTTGTTCTTTCTCTGGTATTGCCCCAGAGGTTTCCTATATAGTTCCTAATAGGTTTTTGTACTGCTGCTTATTTTTCCAGTGTATCCTCTATTTCCAGTTGCATATCAAAGGATACATCCTCCATGATCTTTTAAGTGCCAGTGATGGAATGTATGCCTCTCAACTGGAGTTCAAGTTCAAAAGAATGTTATCTAATAAAGTCACTACTCTCTCCTATGTCTTAATATAGGAAATAATTTTCACACTACAACTACAAATAAGGCTTAGCTTAGAAGGGCTACAGAGGCTTTTTAGGGCAGTGAAATTACTCTGTATGACACTATAGTTCAAGAATAGCATACCTCATATACTCTACTTTTGCAGTTTATAGTTGGTCTTGGTGTGCTACCAATACTTCAATGAAGGTTATTTTCCTTTTGTCTCATCATATACAAATAGATATTATTACTTATTGTAAAAGTCTTTATTCTAGTGCATATTCATATCCTCGCTTTTTCATTTTCCTGCACTTCTTATACAGATTGGCTTGTGATCATTTATCTTAAACATATCCATTTTAAATATCAGCAACATCTAATATTTCATTACCTCTTCCTGGGTAGTTATGTCCAAACGTATTCAATTAAAGTGCATATTATTTTGTTATAAATTAATTTCCTTCTACTTTTCTTTATGTTAAAGTTAAGCCCAGAGAATTATGTTGATGATTTTTAGATTGTATGTGTAGGCAGGTTATATTACGTACAGACTTTGGATGATTATGATGTGTCAGTGTTCATCATGTGGCTTCATCAATTGTAACAAATGTCCCACTCTGGTGAGGGGTGTTGATAATGGGGGAGGCTATGGTCAAAGGAAAATTACAAATATTATTTAATAAAGAGAGGTTATTAGTTAATGTACATTTACAGCAATTAGTATAAGAAGTTTCAAACAAAAGAGATAAAGTATTCCTTTTCATATAAAGATTTGTCCATCAAATGACACTGGGAAAGAGACAAGGGAAACAACAAGATTATTCCAGAAAGAAATTCATGAGGATTAACATTGTGACAAATTCCTGTTATATATTTATAAAAAGTATGTGAATAAACTGAGCCACATAACATCTGATTCCAACTATATAACATTCTAGAGATAACAAACTACGGAGACAGTAAAAAGACCAGTATTTGCCAGGGACGGAGAAGAAGAGATGAATAGAAGGAGCACAGAGGATTTTTAAGGGAGTGAAAATACTCTGTATGATACTGTCTGATAGATATATGTGATTACACATTTGTCCAAACCTACAGAGTGTACAATATCAAGAGTGAACCCTAAGGTAAACTACGGACTTTGGATGATTGTGATGTGTCAGTGTTCATGATGTGGGTTCATCAATTATAACAAATGTCCCACTCTGGTGAGGGACGCTGATAATGGAGGAGGTTATGCCTACGTGAGGGCAAGGCCTATACAGGAAATTTTACCTCCTCTTAATTTTCCTGTGAACCTAAAAGTATCCAAAAAAAAACCAAGTTTTTTTTTTTTTAAATAATAATTGTCAAATGATGGTAAGGCCTAAGAAGAAAAATAAAATCCAGTAAGGATACAGAAAGTGCTCATTTATGTAGATCAAGGGGAAAGAAAAAAAAAGAGAGAAACTGATAATAAAAATGCAATAAACAATATTTTATTACATTAGTGTTACATTTACAGAATTTAGATCCCAAATTTTAGGGTTTTTAAACTATATAATCTTAATTGTAAAAATCATTTTAATTATTTTACAAAATAAATATATTTTATAAAAAGCAGTTGCCTCAAACCCAAGGAAAGCAACAAAGATCATATTTATGTATGTCCTTTGGGTCTTTTATTAATATGCGTATAGGTTAATTTAAAACACCATAAAATTTTATACCTTATATTTTTTCTTTAAACTACCATTTTACTGCAATTATTCCACAATTTTCATAACCATCATTTATATCATTAAGATAAATTATTGAAGAGGTAAATTATAATTTACTTAAGGATTGCTCTACTATTAAACCTTTGTATTGCTTCCAGTATTTCACAGTTTTAACTAACAGTGCCATAAATATATTTAAACATTTGTATTTTTTCCATATTTCAAATGACTTTATTAGACTAGCACACAAGATGAAGAAGTGAGATTATGCGTAAGAGAGATTTAAAGCAAACCTTTACATCTCTTGCCCAAATATTTTGTAAATATTGCCCCAATATGTTGTACCAATATAGATGCCATAATCAATGTAATTATTGTCTCAGCACTATTTTCTAACATTGGAAGTTAATCATTTTAATTAAAAGATTCTACATAAATGAATAGGATATAGCATTTTCCCTTAAGGAACTCATAACATAATATGAGATACAGATGCATAAATAGTCATACAACATTGGGATACATGATCTAATGGAAGTTATTGATTTATAACAAGATTGATGTATATATGCACATCTGTGTGGATTTTTCTCTTGTACATTCTATTTTCCATTGTCTATATAAGGATATGACTTCCTATATCTTTCTAAGTATCACAAACAATGTCTGCCTTTCAACTGGTGGGATTTCAAGCTAGGATGTGTATCATCTGAGAAAGTGACTACCAGTGATAATCACTTTCCTGTTTAGATCCTGAAATTCACATATAATATAGGTATTACTGAAACATACCATGTTAAAGTTAGCAAAAGTAGATTTATTTCCTCATTTATTCATGAAGCATTGGCACTTATCTTCCAAACTCAGGATGGCCAAAGGCAAAGAACTATATAAAATTGCTAATATTTAATTTCATAAAGACCTACAAAAATTTGATTTCATTAGTTCAACGTGTGTGTGTGTGTGTGACTGTGTGTGTGTGTGTGTGTGTGTGTGTGTGTGTGTAAGATTAATGTTAGATACACATCCTGCTAGAGGAGAGTGAAAATGCCGAGTGTCAGAGAAAATTGTCCTGTTCTCCAATAGATGTGCAGTTCTGCAAATAGAGAGACCAGCTTCCAAACAAGGAATTCAGAACAAACAAACCCATGAAAGCATGAAAAAATATGGCATGGCCAGGGAATAACAAATGTCTGAGTTGTCTAGAATACAGTTTATTTTAAGATTTTTGCTAAAATATAGTTAACATACAATATTATATTAGTTTCAGGTGTATACCATAGTTGGTCAACATTTATATACCTAAACAATTGATCACCATAAGTCCAGCAACTATCTGACACCTTACTATGCTATCACAATATTATTAACTATATTCCATGTTGTATATTACATCCCCGTGATTTATTTGCTTTATACCTGGAAATTTCAACCTCTTATTCCCCTTCACCTCCCCCCCCTTTTTTATAATTTTTCAATTATAGTTGACATTCAGTATTATTTTATATTAAATTCAGGTGTACAGCGTAGTGGTTAGACATTTATATAATTTACAAAGTGATCCTCCTGATTGGTCTAGTACTCACCTGGCACTATAGACAATCATTACTATATCATCGACAACATTCCCTATGCATTACTTTACATCCTCACGACTATGCCTTCATCTTTCTTACCCCATCCCCAAAAACCCTCCCGTCTGGCAACTATCCATTTGTTAGAATGCAGTTCTTGTATGGAGGAAGCGAAGTGGCTGGAGGTAAAAAACAAACAACAATAACAAAACAGCATTGTTTTAGCCCTAAGAAATCTAGCTAATTCACAGCAGCGTTCTAATAATTATCAGTGTGCAACTAAGGATTGAGAATTAACATTCTGCTAATTCTGTTTAGAACAGAAGTAACATTCTGTTCTAAAAGGAGATGCATCAAAGTTTAGCTAATACAGATATGCTTACTCTTTCACTTTATGACCCCAAACTTCTATACTTTCACAGTTCTTTTGTTAACTTACATATTTTTTTCTCCTTTCACTAACAGTCAGCTGCCACTTATCACTTTGACCTCACACCATAAAACATAGTATAGTATACTAAAATCATGTCTAAAGCAAGTTTAATAATATAAGTCCTGAATAACAACCATTAGAATACAAATATAAGGTATAGTAGTCAAACTTTTTAAATATAATTTTGACCTCTAGTGGCCTTTTTTCTTAGTTTATATTCAGGATTGGGCTCCACAGTCAAGACAGCTAAGAGGCTAAATGTTTGATAACCTGGGGTATGATATTTATATACTGTACCAAATGGTTTCATAGTCATGAAATTAATCTTCCAGAGCCCACCAAAATAGCCCATCAGTTATATGAACTGTCTTGCTTCTCACACTGAACTCTGTGGTTGGTACAATGAGTGTAAATGCCCACCCAGATGTGAACATATAAAAATGGGAAGGTGGGGCGGACCAGTGGCTCAGTTGGTTGGAGCGCAAGCTCTGGGCAACAGGGCTGCCGGTTCAATTCCTACATGGGCCAGAGAGCTGCACCTTCTGCAGCTAGAATGAAGTCAGTGAGCTGCTGCTGAGCAGCTCAGATGGCTCAGTTGGTTGGAGTGCGGGCTCTCAAACACAAGCTTGCCGGTTCAACTCCTCGACTCCCACAAGGGATGGTGGGCTGCGCCTTCTGCAACCAACAATGGCGACTGCACCTGGAGCTGAGCTGCGCCCTCCACAACTAAGATTGAAAAGACAACAATTTGACTTGGATGGAGCTGATGAGTCCTGGGGAAAACACACTACAGTTCCCCAATATAAAAATCCTGTTCCCTTCCCCAATAAAACCTTAAAAAAAAAAAAAAAATGGGAAGGTACCTCTTCCAGAGAACAACCACAGGAGACTGTCTGGCATTGCCATTCAGAGGATAAACTTTTATTCGTACAACTTCTCTGTTTTTCATCCCTTGACCAGATTGATTTTGGAACATGAAGACATCTAGTAAATGTAATTCTGCTCAGCTGAATTTTATATAATTTCCCAATACCTACGATAGAGGCGAATTTCAGAATTAAAATGGAGTTACTATCATCGGTAGCTTTGCCAATGGTAAGAATCGGATCCTACAACTGTGAAAGCAAATCTAAATGAACTGGGAAGTCTGCGTCGGTTTACTATGTCAATTATTTTAACTTGCTCTTTGCATTTCAATGGACTTATATGGAGAGATGTAGAAGAATAATGAAAGCAAGTAATGCCAGAACTAGAAAACATTCGTCCATGCTAACTCAACTATGGTACATGCCAAAACACATCACTGAAGTTCTCAAATATGCAGGCCTTTGGAGTGATTTAATGTACAATATATTCCATTGATTTCCCTTGGTAAAAACAGTGAAGTTTTCCAACTATACATTTTGTTAAAGCTAACAAATAAGAGTTGGTTTTTTATGCTTGAAGGCAGTCTTGTAACATTTTTTTCAGCCAAATCCACAGTTATTTTTTATCCAACTATTATCACTAATCATTAAGATCCCACAGAGAACTAGGGGTTATCCAGTCCATTTGCCAAGCACTCAAATCCTTATGGTGTTGGAAGTTTTGCCTTCATGGCAAATATATGTCAAGAGATTTTTTCTCAGTATAAATGGATATTAAACAGAATAAAAAGCTTTTATACCTACAAATACACATTGACATAATGTACAAATAAAATTAAGATCATTCTCAATCATAAATATGTATAAGGAGTTCATTAAGATGTTCTCACAGTGCCTAAATCACTCCCCAGTAACAGCTTTGCATTAGTACGTGATTGGATGTAGCAAGGAACTGTATAGGTCACAATCATATTCCAGTTTATTGAAAAGAAAAGTCATACTAAATTCAGGCTGATGCATTAATAAACTACAGAACTAAAAGCAGAAATGTACCACTGACCCCAGAACCTTATGGAAGAAGTTTAAAAAAAAATTTTAAAACCAAATTTCATGGTAAACACAGCAGATAAACATGACTGTCTCTGCTTTATACCAAAATCAAACTAAACAGATAATTAAGAAATTCTAAAAAGGGATAAGACCACCAAGCAAAAAAAAAGTGCAAAAACAAACAAACAAGCAAAAAACAAAAAAGAAAGATAAGAAAACAGCAAATAAGTCTGGAGCTGAAAAGCTAATGGTAGAATGTTACCTAATTTATCTAATCTGAAAGAGCCTAGGGAAGAAGGATGTTAATAAATACTGCAGCAATGCCTGGAAGGATCAGGTGTTCTGAAGTATGTGGGTTGGGCATAACACAAGAAAGACTGGTTGAAAGTTGAATAGCTCCCTAACCCTTTGACTATGCTGCACACCAGACAACTACCCCTCTGCTACCATGGCTGAAAACATTACATGGACTCTCTAAAGAGGCTGATGTAGAAAAGCTCTGAGGTAAAAGACAATAGAGTTAAAATTAAAGAAGAACTATTAAACTAAAAACAGAAGGGTTAATTAAAAGTTAATATGCAAAATAGAGAACATGAGTGTCCTTATATTCCCCAGGCAAAAACATTAAAAGGTTCTAAAGAAAGTGATCAACTGAAGGGAAGAAAATACAGATGCAAACATTTGGAGGTTCCTCAATGAAAGAATTAGGTATCCACTGGATAGCCCTACAATTAAGCCCACCAGTAAACCCCAATCCATATAACTTCTGATAAACTTTTTAAAATCTTATTTTTAAATATACATGGATAGCCTACAATGACTAAATATTTAAAAATACCATCCAACTTGAAAGAGATTCATCAAAATAAGGAAGTAAAGAGGTTACAGAGAACAGAAGAAAAATATTTTTTTCAAAATTTAATTAAGATCTTTAGAAGAGAGATGATATTGCATCTGTGAAACAAGGGTGGAAAGCTATAAAAATGTTTTTATTTTTTATTACTTATTTCTTTTTGATTACAGTTAATATTTAATATAATGTTATATTAGTTTCAGGTGTACAACATAGTGATAAGATCTTTATATAACTTATGAAGTGATCACCCCAATAAATCTAGTACCCATCTGACACCATGCATAGTTATTAAAATATTATTGACTATATTCCCTATGCTATACTTTACATTACATTACTATTTTGTGACTACAAATTAGTACCTCTTAATCCCTTCCCACACTTCACCCAGCCCTACAAACCCCTCCCATCTCGGAACCATCAAAATGTCCTCTGTATCTATGTTTGTTTCTGTTTTGTTTGTTCATTTAGATTGCTCTTTAGATTCCACATATAAGTGAAATTATATGGTATTTGTCTTTCTCCATTTGATATTTCACTCAGCATAACAGCCTCTAGTTCTGTCCATGTTGTTGCAGATGGCAAGATTTCATTGCTTTTTATGGCTGAGTAATGTTTCACTATATTATATGTACCACTTCTTCTTTATCCATTCATCTATTGATGAATACTTAGGATGTTTCTATATCTTGGCTATTGTAAATAATGCTGCAATGAACAATAGATGAACATATCTTTTAGAATTAGTATTTTGGCAGCATGGTATTGGCAGAAAAACAAACACACTGACCAATGGAATAATTGAGAATCCAGAAATAAACCCACATATATGGGGGCAGACAGTTTTTGACAACGGAGTCAAAACATACAATGGAGAAAAGAAAGTATCTCCAATAAATGGTGATGGGAGAATTGGAAAGCCACAAGCAAAAGAATGAAACTAGACTGCTATCTGTCACCATATACCAAAATTTACTCAAAGTGGATCAAAGACCTAAATATAAGACCTAAAACAATAAATTGCATAGAAGAAAGCCTAGGTACTAAACTTATGGACCTTGGGTTTAGAGAGGATTTTATTAATTTGACCTCAAAGGCAAGGGATGTATGCAAAAGCAAATTTAAATGAATGAGACTATATCAAACTAAAAGCTTCTGCACAGCAAAAGAAACTGTCAGCAAAACAAAGAAGCAACCTACTGAATGGGAGAAGTTATTTTCAAACAACACCTCCAATAAGGAGCTAATATTCAAAACACATAAGGAACTCATATAACCAAAAAACCAAACAAACAAAACAAGCAAACAATCCAATTTTAAAAATGGGCAGAAAACCTGAAAAGATACTACTCCCAAGAAGATGTACAAATGGCCAGATATATGAAAAAATGCTCAACTTCACGAGCTATTAGGGAAATGCAAATCAAAACCACAACAAGATACCACCTCACATCTGTTAGAATGGCTATTATCAACAAGAAAAGTAGTAACAAGTATTGGAGAGATTGCGGAGAAAAAGGAATCTGCATATACTGTTGGTGGGAATGCAGATTGGTGCAGCCACTATGAAAGGCAGTGTGGAGATTCCTCAAAAAATTAAGAATAGAATTATCACATGACCCACCAATCTCTCTTCTGGGTATCCACCTAAAATACCTGCAAACATTTATCTGTAAAGCTTATATGTACCAATATGCTCATTGCAGCATTATTTAGGGGGCCAAGACTGGGAAACAACCAAAGTGTTCTTCAATAAATAATCAGAGACGTCATCAAAATGTCGGCGTGAGGTGAGCCTCTAGAAATCTCCCCTGGAATTTACAACAAATTGAAAAACTATAACTCCACAAAGGACTCCCTGCACAGCAGACAGGCAAGACGAAGAGGCTTACTACTGAATTCACCTAAAAGTGGCAAATTGCTCGAGCAGGGGGAGGAGGGAAGGGAGAAGTGCGGAGACAGAGCCTCGTGGGCGCAGGATGCAGACCTAGCTCAGTGCTCTGAGCTTGCTGCATCCCAGAACTAGCACAGCTGGGGGAGATGGAAGAACTTGGACTGCTAGGGCTCCGTTTATGTCCCACAGGGCTGAGAGGACAGCATATAACACAGCTGAACCCAACGCTCACGGCAGAGACCTTGCAGCAAAGACTGAGGGAAGAAGGAGGAAAACGGTGGTTTAAGCCCTCACTGCCAAGCCGAGAATGGAAGCCTTAGGCACTGAGACTAGCCACCCCCTCCCTACCCTCCCAGAGCTCGTCCTGCCCCCACCTGCCCGGTGCTAGAAGTGGAAGAGTAGCAGTGCCAGATCAAAAGAACAGAATATTTGCAGTTCTGAGAACTGTGGTCTGGAGACACAGATTCACAGCCCAACCAGTTCCGGCAAAGGGGAGGGAGCTGTGGAAGCAGGACTGGCTGTGTTGGTGGTCTCTGCCATTGCTCTGGGTCACCTCTCACAACTCACCCAGCCCATGTCCCCACCTATCTGGGCAGATCCCCGCAGGAGTAAAAAGAACTGCTGAAACACACGGGCTCTGAATCTGGTACAGGAAGAGCTTTGGAACTTCAAAAGCTCTCCGCATCCACACAGGGACGCGGTGTCCTATGAACAAGGCAAACTGTTAACAGCGGAGAAGTCTGCCTTCCAGGGAATTCCCCCATTGTGTGAGAAGCTGGAATAGTACAGAGAAAACAATACTACAGTGTGAGAGAGAAGAAAAGGCTGCAGTCGGAGAGAAAATAAAACATTCTACAAACACGTACTGGAAAACAAAAGAAAGACCTCTTCCTACCAACCTGTTGCAGAACCCACTCCTGTAGATGTCTAGGAAGAGAAATAATAAATCACCAATGGCCATGAATAACCAAGGCAACAAGACAGCTCAGAAAGAAAGTGAAACGTCTCCAGAAAAGGAACTTAAAGATGGAAATATGTGACTTAAATGACAGAGAATTCAAGATTGCAGTTCTGAAAAAACTCAACAAGATGCAAGAAAACACAGAAAGGCAGTTCAACGAACTCAGAAACACAATCAAAGAACAACATGAACATTTTAACAAACAGATTGAAATTTTAAAAAAGAACCAAATAGAATTTCTGGAGAGTAAGAACTCAGTAGAAGAAATTAAGAATGAAATAGCCAGCTTAGGTAGTAAAGTTGACCAGATGGAGGAAAGAATCAGTGGCTTCGAAGATAGAAACCTGGAAATGACACCGATGGAAGAAGAAAGAGACTTGAAACTTAAAAGAAATGAAAGAACTCTACAAGAACTTTCTGACTCCATCAGAAAGAGCAATATAAGAATAATGGGCATACCAAAAGGAGAAGAAAGAGAGAAAGGAACAGAGAGTATATTCAAACAGTCGACAAGAACTTCCCAAACTTGTGCAAAGAACTGGATCCTCGAATCCAACAAGCAAATAGAACACCTAATTACCTCAACCCCAACAGGCCTTCTCCAAGGGATATTGTATTGAAGCTGTCAAAAATCAACGACAAAGAAAGAATCCTCGAGGCAGCCAGGGAAAAGAAGACGGTAACCTACAAAGGAAAGACCATTAGATTATCATCAGATTTCTCAGCAGAAAATCTACAAGACAGGAGGGAGTGGAACCAAATATTCAAACTATTGAAAGAGAGGAATTATGAACCAAGAATAAGATACCCAGCAAAGATATCCTTTAGATACGAAGGAGTAATAAAGACCTTTCCAGACATACAGAAGCTGAGGGAATTTTCTAATATATGACCTGCACTACAAGAAATACTAAAGGAGGCTATTCGGCCACCATCAACAGGGACAATTTGTGGCAACCAAAACATAAAAAGGGGGAGAGTAAAGGCCTGAACCAGAATATGGGAATGGAGAAAGTAGGCATGCTGAAGAAAATGGAATACTCTAAATATCAAACTTCCTTTTACATAAACTTAAGAGTAACCACTCAAAAAAATTCCAGAACTGAAATATATACAGTAATAAAAGAAGAAACAGAGGGAAACATCATAGAATACCACCACACAGAAATAATAGACAACAACAAAAAGGCAAAGAAACAATGGAGACACAGTCTTACCAGAAAACTAAAGATAGAATGACAGGAAATCCTCACATATCAATGATCACCCTAAATGTAAATGGACTGAACTCACCAATAAAAAGGCACAGAGTAGCAGATTGGATCAAAAAACTAAACCCAACCATATGCTGTCTCCAAGAGATGCATCTTAGCTACAAGAACAAGCACAGACTCAAAGTGAAAGGTGGGAATTGACACTCCAAACAAATGGTACCCAGAGAAAATCAGATGTAGTTATACTGATATCAGATGAAACAGACTTCAAGGTAAAAAAGGTAACAAGAGACAAAGATGGACATTACATAATGGTAAAGGGGACTATACAACAAGAAGACATCACAGTCATCAATATTTATGCCCCCAATCAGGGAGCACCAAAATATACGTAGACCAATGGAATAAAATTGAGAACTCAGAAATAAAACCACATAAATATGGACAGATAATTTTTGACAAAGAAGCAAAAAACATACAACGGAGAAAAGACAGCCTCTTCAATAAATGGTGCTGGGAGAATTGGAAAGCCACGTGCAAAAGAATGAACCTGGACTGCTATCTGTCACCATGTACCAAAATTACTTCAAAATTGATCAAAGACTTAAGCATAAGACCTGAAACAATAAACTGAAACATAGGTACTAAACATATGGACCTTGGGTTCAAAGAGCATTTTATGAATTTGACTCCAAAGGCAAGGGAAATAAAAGCTAAAATAAATGAATGGGACTATATCAAACTTAAAACCTTCTGCACAGCAAAAGAAACCATTGACAAAATAAAGGGGCAACCAACTGAATGGGAGAAGATTTTTGCAAACAGCACCTCCAATAAGGGGCTAATATCCAAAATATACAAGGAACTCATGCAACTCAACAATAAAAAAACAAACAACCCAATTGAAAAATGGGCAGAGGACCTGAAAAGACATTTCTCCAAACAGGACATACAAATGGCAAATAGACATATGAAAAAATGCTCAACATCACTAATCATCAGAGATAAAACCACAATGAGATATCACCTCACTCCAGTCAGAATGGCTATCATCAACAAGACAAAGAGTAATAAGTATTGGAGAGACTGTGGAGAAAAAGGAACCCTCATACACTGCTGGTGGGAATGCAGTCTGGTGCAGCTGCTATGGAAGGCAGTGTGGAGATTCCTCAAAAAATTACAAATAGAATTACTGTATGACCCAGCAATCCCTCTCCTGGGTATCAACTAAAAACATCTGAAAACATTTATCCATAAAGACACGTGTGCTCCAATGTTCATTGCAGCTTTATTTACGGTGACCAAGACATGGAAACAACCAAAATGTCCTTCGATAGATTAATGAATAAAGAAGTTATGGTATATATACACAATGGAATACTATTCAGCGGTAAGAAAAGATGAAATAGGACCATTTGTGACAACATGGATGGATCTTGAGACTATAATGCTAAGCGAAATAAGTCAGACAGGAAAAGCAGAGAACCATATGATTTCCCTGATATGTGGTATATAAACCAAAAACAACAAAAGAACAAGACAAACAAATGAGAAACAAAAACTCATAGACACAGAGAATAGTTTAGTGGTTACCAGAGGATAAGGGGGGGTGGGGGGTGGGAGATGAGGGTAAAGGGGATTAAATATATGGTGATGGAAGGAGAACTGACTCTGGGTGGTGAACATACAATGGGATTTATAGATGATGTAATACAGAATTGTACACCTGAAATCTATGTAACTTTACTAACAATTGTCACCCCAATAAATTTTAATTAATTAAATAAATAAATAAATAAAATCATTAGGAAAAGAAAGGCTGACTAGCTGTGAAGACTGGCCACAACTACAGTGGAGGAGCTATTGTGCAAGGGCTGACACTATGGAGCATTATTTGCTTTAATGGGTCTCTGGTGCCTCCACAGTCTGTCCATCAAATCTATCATTTATGTAGGTGGTTGAGTGGTACTCTGGTGTTGTCTGAAGCTGGCTACCAGTTGTGTTGATTCTGATGTCTCTTGAGAAGGTCTCTGATGTAGGCCAAGTTCAGCTACTGCCTGTGCCCTGCAAGGGATACTTGGTATGAACTACAAAGTGATTTGCAGATTGAAGGCACTTGTGCTAGGTTTGGAGATGCCTGAAAGAGGCTAAGCTGCAAAAAGACTGGCTGCTGCTAGTGCCAGACTTGGGGTTGCCTAGCAAGAGGTATAGGGCACACCGAGGCTAGGTGCTGTTTCTTAGGTGTTTGTAAACATTTGAGAGATTTTAGGAAAATCCGCAGCTTGAGCTAAGACATACCATATGTATGGGAAAACAACTGAAAGTGGCTTGATTTGCCCCACAAGTTAGGTAGGGTGGGATCTCAGGATATCACCAGGGTAGGGCCAATGGTGTTAGCTAGGTTCATGGAGACTCATATATGGTGGCCACCTGAACGTGAATTCTAGGGTGGGGGGAGGGCTCAACAAAGGAACAAAGTCTTTTGCCAGCACTTCTGTCTGGGAGAAAGCTGCCCCTCCAGCCCTCACTTTGAAGCTAGACAATTCATTTCCTTCCTGTATGTCCTTGGTGCATTTTCAGGTGCTGTACCAGTGCTAGAGCTCAGGGTAAGTGAGTCCATCAGTGAGGGACTCCTGCACAGGCCCTTTAAGAGGAATGCCTGGACCTTCAGCCACGCTCCATCTCTCGCAGCCATAATCTCTGCTGGTTTTCACAGCCAGAAGTTATGGAAACTTCTCTTCCTGGCACTGGAACCCTGGGTGGGAGAGGCTGGTGTGGATCTGGGAACCTTTACTCCTCAGTAGAGAACTACACAGGCTAGGATATCCCTTACAATTTTTAACCACTATATGTGGGACCAACTCTACCTGCATCTCTGCCCATCCTACCGTTATCAAGGTGGCTTCATCTGTATATCCTTAGCTATAGGACTTCTGTTCAGCTAGACTTCAGCTGATTCTTAGTGATGGTTTTTCCATAATTTTGTTGTAATTTTGAGATGGTTCTGGAAGGATTCAAGCATGGTGTTTACCTACTGTGCCATCTGGACGAACCCCATAAAAATGTTTTTAAATATTCACATAATAATAAAGAACCATTAAAAACTTTTAAATGTGGTAGTATAATTATAAAAATTCAACATAAGCTTTGTAAAATATAGTAAAGGAAGTCTCCCAGAAACTAGACCAAAAAGACAAAGAGACAGAAAATAGGACAGGAAATATCTCTTAA
Source organism: Rhinolophus ferrumequinum (assembly GCF_004115265.2). Classification (NCBI taxonomy): domain Eukaryota; kingdom Metazoa; phylum Chordata; class Mammalia; order Chiroptera; family Rhinolophidae; genus Rhinolophus; species Rhinolophus ferrumequinum. The sequence continues at coordinate 92,424,859 of NC_046287.1, forward strand.
AATCATATTCCATTAAGTATATCCAACATTAACCTAATTAGTGCTCAAGTAAAAGAAAAGAGAGATAGCATAAAGTGTTGAACAATTGAAGGACATGAGTTTTCAGGTTGAAATCCTAAAGGCATCTGAAATATCAAGAGCAACAGTAGAAAGTAGAAAAAATATTTTTAGGGAAATACAATATCCCTCTTAGAATTATATATGCAGGTAAAGTATCAATTAAGTGGAGGATAGATATAAAAGCATTTTCAGAAACACAAGATCTGAAATGCACCCTGTCCACATTACCTTTCTCAGAAAGCTACTTCAGGATACGTTTACCCATAAGAAAGAAATAAAAGAAGAAAGGAAAACACAGGTTATAATAAAGAAGAAATCCAACATAGGAAAGTAACAAAATAAAGTCCCTAGATTGATGGTAAAGAGATATGCTAGGACATCAGCCATATAAATTCTGGAGAGCAGCTAGTTCAGTTTGGAGCAAGAAATGGAAGGCTAGATGGGGGGAGGGGAAAGAAGTGGGTATATATAATAACAACAAAAAGTTAAAATGATATATTACCTCATATATTTATTAAATATAATGTAGAGAATCTGAGAAACAGGCACAGCTATTTGAAAGCTTGATATATGACAATCAGCATAGTAAATTAGTGGGGAAATGCAGGGCTATGCAATAAATGATGCTGGGAAACTTGTTGATTTGTATAAAGAAGAAATTGATTCTTATCTAACAGGAAACCAAAATGTTGATTCCATATTGGTTATAGACTTAAAGGTAAATAGCAAAATTTAAAAATTTTATAGGAAATATAAAATGTTATGTTTATGCTCTGGAGATATGGTAAGATTTCTTTTAAAAAGACATAAAAGTGCTTTTGGAAGCAGAAAACTACAAATTTAACTGCACTAAAGTTTAAACTTTTTATTAAGAGATTATTTAAATGCAATTAGTAAATAGCTTGCTGTCTTTGGTTCTATTGAGAGTATTTTGCTATTTAGAAAGTAAAGTAGAAAACTAAGCAAACTAGAAACTGAGGAAATTATTAAGTTCAGGGAAAATGAAATGACATGCAGAAAGAAATAGTGATCATAATATAATGTGTGATATATATATGTATATATGACACATATATATATACTAATCTTAACACTGAATATTGATTTACCTCAAAATCATGGTATACATACTCATATATTGGCAGACTGGAAGGAAGACATATATGTAGGGAAAGTGTGAAATCCAACTCAGCTTCTTCCATAACAGTAAATTAAAAATAAAAAGTAATAACAACAGTTAACACAGTCCTTACTGTTTACATATTTTACTTTATTTAATCTCCTCACCATCCTTATGAGGTAGTTGTTATTGTATTCATATTATACTAATATTTAGAAATATGAAGTAAAGGCCAGTAAAAAAGATCAAAATAATTGCCCTTTCAGAGCAAGCCTAAGTTTTACAAAGTAGTAGAGAAGGAAGATTCTGGTTTATGTTATCATAGAGTAGTATTTGATGTTTTTACCAAATATGTACTTTGTTGAAAAATTTTAAATCTACTGAAAATCCAAACCTAAAAACTTGTTTCTCACCTATAGTAATGTAAGTAACCGAAGTAAAAGAACAGATTTTCGTTCTAGACTTAATTTCACCATTTGCTAATCTTATAAAACATATTATTCTGTGTCTCAGATCTTTTACAATGGTCCTTATTTCTTTATTATAAATTTCTTCTTAACCAGTAAACATTGTAGCCAGAGTTCAGTTCTTGGTCTTATGATTTCTTGTCATCTTTTTATATACTCACCCCCATGAAATCTCATCTGGTCTCATTACTATACACTCTCTATACCCTGATAACTTCCACACTTATATGTAAATTTAATTTTTCCATTAAATTCTAGGTTCTTATATCTAGAGTGACCTAGATATAAATCTGTAACTCACCCTTAGCACAGTTCAAGTTTATGCCTATTGACTTAGCTTCCTACCAGTTAGATATCCCTTTCACTCTCAAAAGTGACGTGGTTGAAATGATCAATTATATGTTCACCCTAATTGCATCCTACTTCTAGTTAATAGATTTCAAATAGCCCTCTGAAACTTAAATAATTAAAACAGAACTTTTGATTTTCTTTGAAGAACTCCATCTGCCCAGGTTCCTCATCTCAGAAAATGTAACATCATTCACTCTGTTACTCAGTTTATAAAAGTTTCAAGTCATCCTTGGTTCCTCCCATAGCTCTTAATCAATCAGTTATAACTTCAAAGTGTGTACAGAATCTGACCCTTTCTCAACCTCTTCTCTATGATCTTCACCTAACTCACTATCATAACTCACCTGGGCTATTACAATTGCTCCTGCTTTCACCCTTAACCCCCATACCTTAATATATTTACCAAACAACAGCCAGAGTATGTGTCAGCTCTGGTCACTTGCCCCTTCATAACTCCTTGATGAATTTCCATCTCACTAAGAATAAAATCTAAATCCTTACTTAATTTTGCTTGGTTTCCTCTCCAATGTTATCTCTCACCATTCTCGTTATTAATCTGCTCCATCCACACTGCCTTCCTTGCTTTTCCTCAAAAGATCAAGAATGCTTGAATCCGTCATAGATGGTTTATACCTTCCCTTCATTCAGTCTCTACTCAGACTTAATAATAGCTACACAGAGGCACCTCTGACCATTTAAACTAGCAGCCTTAATCATTTCCTGACCCTTGTCTTGCTTTGTATTATAGCATTTATCTCTATGTGACATTTTATTTTTATTTCTTTTTTATATTTTATGTTTTCACATGGTAATCCATATTCCATGGAGACAAAGAGTTTATCAATTATGTTTACTGCTATATACTCAGCACTTAGAATAATGTATAATAATGAAAAAAAGGAGCTCAATAAGTATCTGAGAAATAAATGAACAGAATTTTATGAAAATGTTTCTGTAAGTTAAAATATAAGGTAATAGCACTTCCTGAGTACCAACATTGTAACAGGCACTTTATTGATAATAATGGTGAGCATTTATTGCATGTGTATAACACAGCAGTCACTGCATTAAGGGTTCCATTTTCATTAGCCCAGTAAATCTCACAAAAATTCCTAAAGGCTGTAGTTTCGCATTTTTAGGTATGATGAAAAAGGCCATCTAGGGGTAAGTGACAGAGCAGACTTCAAAGCAAGATTAGTTATCATGGATAAAAAAGGACATTACATAATGATAAAAGGGTGAATTCTCCAATAAGACATAATAATTTTTAACGATCCTATATGAGCCTACCAGCAGAACAGCTAACTACATAAAGCAAAAACTTAGAGAATTACAAGGAGAACTACATGAATGCATTATCACAGATGTAGATTGCAAACCTCTTTAACAAAAAGGAACAGACCCAGCAAGCAGAAAATGAATAAGGACATAGTGGAACACAACAACACCATCGATCAACTGGATGTCACTGACCTCTATAGACTATTTCATTGAACAACAGCAGAACGACACATTTTTCTCAAGCTTACATGGAGTATTCACCAAGATAGACCATGTTCTGGGCCATAAACCATATCTTAACAACTTAAAAAAAGAGTAGATATACACTGGGTACTTGCAGACTAGAATGATATTAAATTAGAAATCAATAAATAGAAAGATGAGCGGAAAATCCCAAAATACATGCAGAGCAAACAAGACACTTCTAAATAACACATGGGTCAAGAAAAAAAGCATATGAGAAATTTTAAATGTTTTGAGCTAAATGAAAATGAAAACAAAACTTATCAAAGTTTTGGGATGTAGCAAAAGCAGTGATCAGTGGAAAATTATATCACTGAAAGCCTATATTTGAAAAGAAGACAGATATAAAATTAATAATCTAAGTTTCTACCTTAGGAAACTGGAAAAGCAAATTAAATCAAAGTAAGCAGAAAAAAAGAAAGAACAAGAATTAGAGTAGAAATCAATAAATTGAAAAAAGTATATCAACAGAGAAAATATGCAAAACCAAGTGCTAATTTTTTGAAAAGATCCATAAAATCAATAAGCTTCTATGCAATGAGCTAACAGAAAAAGTAGAGGAGAAAAAATTACTATTATCAAAAATGAAAAAAAGAACATTAGCACAGATCCCATACATGTTAAAAGGATAATAAAGGAAAAGTGTGAACAACTCTATGCCAACAAATTTGATAATCTAAATGAAATGGACAAATTCCTTGAAAGATACACGCTGCCAAAACTGACACAAGAAAAAAACAGGCAATACGAATAGGGCAATATATATGAAATAAATTGAATTAATAATTAATAACCTTCCAAAACAGAAAACACCAGTACCAGAGGGCTTCGCTAGTGAATTCTACCAAATATTTAAGAAAGAAATTATAGCAATTATCTAGTACCTCTTTCAGAGAACAGAAGCAGAGGGAATACTTTCAAACTTTCTCTACGGCTAGCATTACAATAATACCAAAACCAGACAAAGAATACAAGAAAAGAAAATTACAGACCAATATCTCTTGCGATAACAGCTGCAAAAATCCTCAACAAAACATTAGCAAACTGAATCCAACAATGTATAAAAAGTATTATACACCACACAAACTAGGAATTATTCCAGGTTACAAGGTTGGTTCAACATTTGAAAATTAATTAATTCATCACATCCATAGGCTAACAAAGAAAAAATATTTGAAGAAATCAAACATTCATTCATAATAAAAACTCTCAGTAAACAAGGAATAAAAGGAAACTTCCTCAACTTGGTAATTTCCTCAATTCTCTCCACTCCTTTACAACATTGTACTGGAAGTTCTAACTTCCTAACAAAATTCTAATGCAATTAGACCAGAAAAGGAAGGAAGAAGTAAAACTATCTTTGTTACCAGATGACATGATCATCTATGTAGAAAATCCAAAAGAGTTAACAACAACAAAAAACTCCTAGAACTAATAAGTAATTATAGCAATGTTGCAGGATATAAGGTTAATATGTGAGAGTCCTATACTTTCCTATATGTGAGCAATGAATAAGTGGAATTTGAAATAAAAACACAATACCATTTACATTAGCATCCTAAAAAATGAAATACTTAGGTATAAATCTAACAAAATATGTACCAATCTATACTTAAAAACTGCAAAATTTCTATGAATACAATCAAAGAAGAACTAAATAAATGGAGAAATATTCCATATTCATGGATAGAAGACTCAATATTGTCAAGATATCAGTTCTTCCCAACTTGATCTATAGATCCAATGCTATCCTAGTCAAAATCCCAGCAAGTTATTTTGTGGATATCAACAAAATGATCTAACACTTATGTAGAGAGCTAAAAGACCCAGAATAATCAGTAGAATATTGAAGAAGAAGAACAAACTTGGAGGAATTATGCTTCCTGACTTTGAGACTTACTATAAAGCCACAGTAATCAAGACAGTGTGGTATATAGACGAAACCAAGTAAAGAGCCCAGAACTAGATCCACTTAAGTACAATGAACTGATCTTTGATAATGGAGCAAAAGCAATTTAATGGAACAAAGTTGGTTTGTTTCTTCAATAAATAGTGTATCTAAAACTGGACATCCAACATGCAAAAAAAAATGGCTTTAGACACAATCCTTAGGAAATAATCTTTGATATTGGAAAGGAGATAGATTAAAGATATGGAAGGGGAAAAAACCAAGTTAATACTTGTCCAATAAACATGTAAGTTAAGTAATGCCAAAAGAGAGAAATAATTATGCCACACAATAAATGAATAAAGTCTCATCTTTTATTAAGAGAAAAAATAAGTATGTAGAAAAAAAATTGAGAGATTATATTTGGGGAAGTTTTTATGATGAGTTTATTACCATGAAAGGCTGTAACAGACAATTTAAGATCTTGAGGTTTTACTTGAAGTCCAACAAAGTAGATAAAAATTTCAATTTGTATTCTCAACATTATGAATTTTTCCCTCAAAGGACCTATTGGATAACTAAGAAACTTTTCAAAGACAAGAAAACAAAGTGGTATTGATAGAACTGAAAGGTCAATGTTCACCAACAAAAGAAGTTATTTTCCTGATCACTAGTAGAAAGTAAAATTTAGGTAAAACTATATAAATATTTGTTTGATTTTTTTCACTGGGAGAAGAAACATTGAATAAAATATATTATTCCCATTGGAAAACTCCGTAATGCATAAGGAGCTATCCAAAACACACAACAAACCTACTGGCAAAGATTCCAACACTGACTCACTAAAAATTTTGGATAGAATCAGCATGCGTTGATTTTTGGCAGTCATATATTTGTTTGTTCATGAAGGAGAATAAGCTGTTGTGGGATTTTTTGTTTTTTCAAAGAACATGTTTTAACTAGTCCTGAAGACATTTTACCATTTCGCCAACATCTACAAAGATACCTGTGTGTAGAATAAAGGTCTGAATGTTGCATTCCAACTCTTAGGTGAATAATCCTAATATGACCAACTGAAAAGTTAGATGAGAGCATACCCTGTGGATTTACAATTTAATTTATTCTGAGAGACAACTAGAGTCATTCCAAGTCCTTCTGAAAGGCAGTAGCCATGCACCTGGATAATCTCCCACAGCTTGTCCTGCAGCCCTGAGCTCAGTGAATGATGACTGAAAGGAACACCAAAAAATTCAATAGGAAAGCATAAATTTATAGCTCCATTCAATCAGGAAACACTCATCATTAAAGGGGGTGTCTTATATGGCAGGTTTGCATGCCTCTGTCTTCAAAATATAGCTGCAGTCTGATCCTTCCCAGTGCACTGCTGGTCATCTCAAAGACAGTTGAGTTAGTTGTTTCATGCAAAGCTGGCATAGTCTTTCAGGTTGGCTCTCTTCCCTATGTTCCAAGGCCACATGCGTCCAGAAATCAAATTCACTTTAAAGGAAACCAGATTTGAAGGAACGGGTTCATGATAACTTTAGCAGTAGGTAGTGGATTTATCAACCAGAAGCCTATCATTTACAATTAATTGATACCAATATGTGTCACATGTATCAGTCAGATAATCAGTTTCACCTTTCTAAAATGAAGATACTTGGGAAATCTAATTCATAATTAGAAATTGAATTCATAATTAGAAATCTAATTCATAATTTGACTTCTGCTTCATGATAATCAATTCAGGGCAAACTGAAACGAAGGATCCTACAGTAATCTTTTGATTCTGCCTTACTCATTCTAGGGAGGATAAGTGTCAAACCAACCAGGATGGTAACTGAGCTCAGATTATCTCTTCTTTGTGTAATATTGAACAAAAAATGACATATTTTTATTTTCTATCCCCTTTGTCTAGATAAATCAATATCATATCCCAACTGTTTATATTTACTATTAGTACATCTTTCTTTGTTCAGTAATCTTATTCAGCTATTACCAACATACATGTTCATCAGTTCTCTTAGACAGGTTACATTTCAGGGTGAGGACTTTCTGGCACTAGGCAGAGCAATAGTCTGTTATTTCCTGGGGCTAGCTGACCTAGAGCTATAGCCAACTGTCACCAGTGAATAGCTTCAAATTTTATAAAAATCAGAGCAGAAGTAAATGAAAGAGAGAATCAAAAGACAATAGAAAAAATTAATGCAACAAAGAGCTGGTTCTTTGAAAAGATTAATAAAATTGACAAACTCTTGGCTAGACTCATTAAGATAAAAAGAGAAAAGACACAAATAAAATCAGATATGGAAAAGGAGAAGTTACCACGGATGCCACAGAAATATAAAAAACCATCAAAGAATACTGAAGGACTATATGCTACCAAATTCAATAGCAAAGAAGAAATGGACAAGTTCTTAGAAACATATAGCCTTCTTAGGCTGAACCATGAACAACTGGAAAAACTAAATAGACCGATCAACAGTAAGGAAATTGAATCAGATCCAAAATCTTCCCAAAAGCAAAAGTCCAGAACCAGATGGCTTCACTACAGAATTCTACCAAACACTCAAAGAGGATCTAACAGCTGTCCTCCTCAAACTCTTCTGAAAAATTGAAGAAGAAACAATACTCTCTAACTCATTTGATGAGGCCAGCATTACCCTGATAGCAAAACCTGGTAAGGATAACACAAAAGGATAACACAGACCAATATCTCTGATGAATACAGATGCAAAAATTTCTAAACAAAATTCTAGCAAATCAAATATAACAATGCATTAAAAAGATTATGCATCATGATCAAAAAAATCTTTTTTCATAGCTTCTCTTCTAATATTTGCCTGTTTCTCTTTCTCCTTAACATTTAATATTCACTTTGGAATTTATGAAAAACTACAGAGGGTTGGTGGGTTCTCTCTCCCTGTCTCCTTCGATAGATGATAGATAGACAGATAGATATAGAGATACTAGGGGGAAAAAACCTCCCATAACCCTCAGTAAGAATGCCCCTTACATTTCATTAGTCAGAAATGGGTTACATGCTGATCCTCAGAACAATCATTGCCAGGTAAGAAGGACATTCTCATAAATGGATCAAACTAAGCCTCCTCCGTTAATAGAAAAGGAAACTATCTTCCTAAGCATGTTACCACTTGCCCAATATCTGAACACATGTGGGTTCTCTATTAGGGAAGAAGGAGAATGGCCATTCAATAGGCAAAAAAACAGAGACTGCCACTAGCACCTCACTATCCATATTTTGAGAGCCCAAGTAGTCAAAATATCATTAGCACAATGCCTTCATCCTCATTGGGAACATTCTCCAAGGTCTCTGCTTTTACAGTTCAGTTCTAGGAATTTCTATTTCGATTTTTACATGGGATAATTACCATTTCCAAATGATTGTAAACGTTGGTAGTTATGAGTGGTTGCTGCTAAATCTAATTTTTTCAAGCCACTACCCACAGTAATTTGGCCATCCCTAGAGTTCTTTTTGGAATGAATAACGAAAATGCCAGGGGATGGGTTAACAATAATCATAAGGGTACATGTTATTTTAGTGTTTTAGATTTCTTCAAAAAAAATACCCAGAAGTGGAATTGCTGGGTCATATAAATGGTTGTTTTAATTTTTTGAAGAGCCTCCATATTATTTTCCAGAGTGGCTGCACCAATTTACAATTCCACAGAGAACACGAGGGTTCCCTTTTCTCCACATCATTACTAACACTGGATATTAGCTGATTTATTAACAATGGCTATTCTGATAGATGTGAGGTGATAGCTCATGGTGGTTTGCATTTGCATTTCTCTGATGATTAGTGATGCTGAGCAACTTGTCATATGTCTATTGGCCATTTGTATGTCCTCTTTGTAGAAACGTCTATTCAAATTTTTTAATTGGATATTTTTTTCTGGTGTTAAGTTGTATGAGTTCTTTATAAATTTTGGATATTAACCCCTAATCCAATGTATCATTGGCAAATATATCTTCCCAATTGATTGGTTATCTTTTTGTTTTGTTTATGGTTTCCTTCACTGTGTAAAAACTCTTCAGCTCTGTATTATTGACTATATTTCCTATGCTGTACATTACATCCCCATGACTAATTTGTTTTATACCTGGAAATTTAGACCTCTTATTCCCCTTCAGCATTCCCCCCTTTTTAATTTTTAAATTACAGTTGACATTCAGTATTATTTTATATTAATTTCAGGTGTACAGCATAGTGGTTAGACATTTATATAATTTAAGAAGTGATCGCCCAACTAGCCTAGTACTGACCTGGCACTGTACATAGTTATTACAATATTATTGACTATATTCCCAATACTTTACATCCCCATGACTATTTTGTAATTACCAATTTCTACTTATTAATCCTTTCACCTTTTCACCCTATCCCCATCCCCCTCCGGTATATCATCCTGAGAAATCTAGTACCCATATGACACCATACATAGATATTATAATATTATTGACTATATTCTTTATCCTATATCTTACATACCCATGATTATTGAGTAACAACAACTTTGTACTTTTTAATTCCTTCCCCTCTTTCACCTACTTCTCATCTGGCAATCATCAAAATGTTCTCTGTAGGGGTGGCCAGTTGGCTTAGTTGGTTAGAATGCAGTGCTCATAGCACCAAAGTCGCCGGTTCGATTCCCACATGGTCCAGTGAGCTGCACCCTCCACAACTACATTGAAGATGACTTGACTTGGAGATGATGGGTCCTGGAAAAACACACTGTTCCCCAATATTCCCCAATAAAAAATTAAAATATAAAAAATAAATAGAAGAATTTGTAGAAATAAAAAAAATAATATTTATTTTAAAAGTATTCCCTGTATCTATGAGTTTGTTTCATTTTTCGTTTATTTTGTTCTTTATAGTCCACTTATAAGTTAAATCATATGACATCTGTCTTTCTCTGTCTAACTTACTACACTAAGCACAATACAATCTAGGTCCATCCATGTTGTTGCAGATGGCAATATTTCATCTTTTATTATGGCTGACAATATTCCATTGTATATATGTACCACCTCTTCTTTATCCATTCATACATTCAGGGACACCCAGGTTGGCTTCATATCTTTGTAAATAATGCTGCAATGAACACGTGGATGCACATGTCCCTGAGAAGTAGCATTTTGGTTTTCTTCATATAAACACCCAGAAGTGGGATTACTTTGTCTCTTGTTATGCGTGGCCTTTGTTTTAAAGTCTATTTAAAAGGTATAAGTATTGCTACACCAGCTTTCATGTTTGTTTTCATTTTCATTAAATATCTTTTTCCATCTCTTTAATTTTAGTCTGTGTGGATTTTTGATATAAAGTAAATCTCTTGTAGGCAGCATACATATAGAATTTGTTTCCTTATCCATTCAGCCATCCTATGCGTTTCGACTGGAACAAAGTAATTGTGGTTTTCGCAATAGTTTTTAAACTTTTAACTGCAATTACTTTTGCACCATTCTAATAATTCATTTACATTGAAAGTAACTATTCATAGATATGGAGTTATTGTCACTTTTGTATTCATATTTTTTTTATCTTTTTTTCTTTCATCTTAAAGAAGTCCCTCTAACATTTCTTGTAATACTAGTTTGGTGGTGAGGGACTTCTTTAGGTTTCTCTTGCCTGGGAAGCTCTTTCTCGCTCCTTTGATTCTAAATGATAGCCTTTCTGTGTAATCTTGGTTGTGGGTCTTTGCTTTTCATCACTTTGAATGTTTTGTACCAGTCCCTTCTGGCCTGCAAAGTTTCTCTTGAGAAATCAGCTGACAGTCTCACAGGAGCACCCTTGTAGGAAACTGCTTTTCTCTTGCTGCTTAAGATTCTCTCTTGGTCTTTAACCTTTGGCATTTTAATTATGATGTGTCTTGATGTTGGACCCTTTGGGTTCATCTTGTTTGGGATTCTCCATGCTACCTGGACTTGTATATCTATTTCCTTTGTCAGGGTAGGGGAGTTTTCATTCATTATTTCTTCAAATATGTTCTCAATTTCTTGCTCTATCCTCCTTCTGGTACCCCTATGATACAAATGTTGTTACACTTGATGTTGTCCCAGAGGTCCCTTAAACTGTCATCATTTTTTTGGATTTTTTTTCTTTTTGCAGTTCTGAATGGATATTTTCTGCTACCTTGTATTCCAAATTACTGATTCAGTCTTCTACTTCATCTAATTGTTGTTGATTTCTTCTAGTGCATTCTTCATTTCAGTTATTGTAGTCTTCATTTCTGACTGGTTTTTTTTTATGATTTCTATGTCCTTTTTTATTCTTACTATCTCTTTGTTGACGTTCTCACTGAGTTCAGCTATTTTTTTCCTAAGTTCATTGAACATCCTTGTAACTGGTGTTTTGAACTTTGCATCTGGTAGATTGCTTGTCTCCACTTCTTTTAGTTCTTTTTCTGGAATTCTGTCCTGTTTTTTCACATTAGACATGTTTATTCGTTTCCTCATTTTTGCTGATTCCCTGTGGTTTTTTTCTATATGTTAGGTAGATCTGCTTCATCTCCGTCATTGAATATTGGCCTTATGTGGTAAGTGTCTTACGGGGTCCAATGGCACAGTCTCCCTGCAATTCAGGTATGTTTATGACGGCATAAAACAGTGGAGAGTATAGAACCACATTCTAAACAAAAATGTTCTGAAAGTATTTTCCAGTTTTACAAGACAAATGTAAATGCTATAACATTTACCTATGATATAAAGTTAAAAAAATTGTTGCTGTTTTCAAAGACTATACAGCTTGTGGAACAAAGAGAAGCATGAACTATTTATCTAATACACTGTGAATTCTGCTGCAGTTGAAGTATAAATAAAGTATTATGTGAATACAAAAAAGGGAATGGCTTAAAAAAACCAGCAGTGACTGGTAAAAATTATCAAGCAACAGAAAGTTTGTTTTGATTCATGTTAATGCTACATTAATGTAAAGTAGTAAACAATGGAGTGGGAAGATATATCAAAATCAGTACAGGAAATTGGGAATTTGGACCTGGGAAGTAGGAGGGTGGGTTTTTTTAAAGAATATAGAGGAAGAAATTATTTATAACATAAAAATGTTGTAATATTACATTTATCAAATAAATATATAATAAATCATATATTAACATTTAAAAATATGTACTGCATGCCTACTCTATGCTAAAATTATGGTAAGTACTGGGGACATAACAGTGGGCATAGAAACATGCCTCTGCTCTCATGGAATATATTGTCTAGCAAGGCAGTCAGATCTTACGTAAGCAATAATAATGAAGTACAATGAACACTGGTAGAAGATAAATCAGTTAAGAGTCTCAGCTGCCAGTGAGGAAAACATACACATACAAACACAACCTGGCTTAAACAATAAAAGGGAATGTATTGGCTCATGCAACTGAAAACATCAGACATACACTTACCTACAAGTGATTTTTGATGCAGAGCTTTCTATTAATATAATATCACCCAAAAATGGTTTCTTTCTTGCTTTCTTTTGGATCCCTTCTCTGGGTTGGCTGCCTTATCCAACTGTCTCTCACTTTGTGGAGACAACATAACTATAGCAACCATCATCTCATATCTTCACAAGAATAACAGAAAAAGAGAGTCACTTTTCCAATTGGTCCCTAAGAGTTCTGAGATTCACTCTGATTGTTATCAACTTGGATTATATACACACCCTGAGCCAATGCTCACAGCCAGGGAAATGTGATATATTGATTGTCTAGGCCAATATTTATGGCAATGATCTCATGGAAACAGCCACCATATTATGTCAGATTTAGCCAACACGTCCACAATTATTTTTGTTAGATCTAGACTCAGATATCAATGTGTCAGTGTTGTTATTGATCATTATAAAAGGATAGGAATAACTTCCTGAATCCTTTTTTCTTTCCTAGGTAACACTGATGCATCTTACAAGAAATTTATTGACAACTAATGTATTTACCCCTCATTATCACTTTTGAACTTCAAACCACAAAAATATAAATGAGGCATTCTACTGTCAATATGCTGTAATCCAAGAATTGAGTACTTCAGCAGAGCAGATAGTATTTAACATAAAATACTATTTAATGATTTTAAGTATGTTATATTAAAAGAAGAGATCCTTTGGTCCAGGAGAAACCCTGAGTATAAAATTACTTAAGGATAACCAATATATATGATCAACTTCAGATCTAATATGTGTTGAATGTTAAAAGATACCTGTGTAATAAAACCTGAAATTCCTTATGGATCATAGACTTTTCCGAAAATTTCTGTTACATTTGGGGAGAGAGAAGATGGACATAAGGAGAAAAGGAAGGAATTCATACAAAACAAGAAGGAAGAAAGTCAATTCTAACATCTTATGTCAAACAACCTGACACAAGATGTTTATTCCTCTAAAGTAGCAAGTTACAAACTTTAGAGTGCATCAAATTACCTGGGAAACATATTTAAAATATAGAATCTTGAGCCCTATTCCCAGACATTCTGATCCCATAAGTTTTTAGTGGGGACTAAGATCCTACCTTTTTATTATAAATTAATACTTAGGATGATTCTGATGTTAGTGGTCCAAACCAGACTAAGAGAAAACTACTTTGTGGCTAAATCAAAAACTTCTGTATCTTAGAAAACCCAAAATTTTAAAACTACCCTGCACTGCAACAATAGGGAGAGTGGACATCTCAGTCCCATCTCTCATTCATGAGTAAATCCCAGCAACAGATCAGTTCTGCTTCACAAATGCAAGCCTACATAAAACAGACCACACAGATAACGACCAGTTCTTAGAAACATTCAGACAGTAAAATTTAAGATAGTCGTGCCCCTAAGGACAAACACTAACATCTTGGAGATATGGTGCATTTTTGAAGTAAAGATAGAGAGCAGGACTATGTAAAGCAAAGGCTTCAATCCAGAAGGTTACTTGGAGGTCAGCTGTGGAATTCTCTGGAACAGGCATCAGATCAGCACTATTTGTTCTATCTGTAAGCATTTTAGCAAACTTCCCTAACAAATCGTGAGTTCTGGTTGATTTCCAAAATGATTCCAAGGCAGTTGGAATATCTCATCTGCAGAAGCAGTGACGAGTAGGGAATTGTGGTCATCCACATCTTTCCATCAGGATCCAATTTCTGATTCATCAGGTTACATCATGTAATGTAACCAGAGAAGAGCAAAATATAATAAGCAGACTACTGTTCATACAAATACCTGTTCATTTTCAAATCCACTAGAAATCCAAGGAGACTGTTGTGGCTTTATACTCTCTATTAATTTTTCTACCCAGTCTATCCCCATAAAGTTGATTTCTGCTGGACTTGCAGAAATTTTCTGTACTGTACATTTTTACAAAGCCCCAAAATCCATGGGTAATAACTGGAGATTTAAGAGTGTTCATCTCTGATAAATCTGGCCTTATATTCCAAGACAGTTTTGACAAAAATTCAGATGTCCAGAAAAAAAGATTTCATCCTTGCTATGATACATATTGTGGGGGCAGAGGGGGGAGGGGTATATGTGTAGGCAGTAGTGTAAATTTCAAGTAAAAACATATATTTATCTCTAATGGGAAACTCTATCTCTCATCTTTTTAACCAATGTTAATTTATTTTAGGAGAAGATTAAAATCAATACAGCATAGTGACTAAAAGCACAGATTCTGAGTTGAATTTGAATCTCAACTTTGTTACCACTTTTGAGATTTGGGATAAATTTCTCCAATCTTTGAGCATCAATTTTCACACCTCTAATATGGACATGAAAATAACCTGCCTTATGGGATTGTTGAGAGTATTAAAAGATACAATGTGTGTAAAGCACCTAACACAGTGAACTATACATAACATAGCAGGTAATTCTAATGATGCGTTGATCAATAGCTACCTTGAAAAAAACCAATTAGTAAGAAAGAAGACACATTCCTTCATTGTTTTCTCATGGAATCCTGAAGAGAATCAACTCAAATGGTTTCAGAGAACATTTGAAAATTTGTTAAGTGACCTTAAAACATCCTGCACTTCTTACACATCACAAAATAGGGGGGTCAGAGTGGAAGAGAAAACCTTTTTACCTGTCTTAACTGAAATTCATGGCAAAGATATTGGTTCTCAAATAGTTAGCTACTGTCTCAAGCTGTGTTAAAATCAAGGCATGTAACATTTCCTTTGTATACAGTCCTGATTACTGTGTTTGTTAAGAGGACCAGCATGCAATTGAAAACTAAATTCACTTATAAAAGGGCAATCAGAATACTAATGAGTCTAAAAAACCAATATGCCTGAGAATGCTTATTTTCCTCTAAGAATTATTCTGTTCTCCCACAGTGACAAAACACCTGATTTTAACTGGACATTTGACCACCCAGAATAAAAACTCCCTCACAAGTGGTTTTGGCAAGTGATCCTGTCTGTGGACAGCAGCCAGCCTAGTCATCAGTCACCCCAGAGCCATAATGGGCACATGAATGGAGTGGTCAAGGTGGAAGATATAAAGGTTATACAGGGCCCAGCAGCATGAGCTCCCACAGACAGGCTGATTTAGCTGCTGTGGCCAATGAATGCCCAACCTGTTAGCAACAGAAGTCAACGTTGAGCCCCTAATATGGCACTATTTCTCATGGAGTTTGGCCAGCTATATGGGGTCAACCTTCCTACATGGGTCTCTTACATCCTAAAAGGGGCAGTGACTTGATTTCCATGAAATAGATATGTATTCTAGGAATGCGTTTGTTTTTCCTGTCCTTTAGGCCTCAGCTAGCACCACTATCTAAGTGTTTACAGAATGTTTATTTCACCAGCATGGGACCCACATAATATTGTATCAGAACAGATGACCCATTTTACAACAAAGGAGGTATACGGAGTAGAGCCATGAAAATAGACAGTATCCAATAGATAGGATTACATATCATACCACCAAAAAAGCTGCTATTGTTTCTGAAAGTCACATCTGATGTGCCAGTTTACAGGCACTCCTCTATGAGGATAGAATGTCATCCTCTATGAAGCAGTACATATATTGAACTAAAGAACTTTATACGGTACTGTGTACTTAATAGGAAGAATACATGAGTTTGGGAACCAAGGCATGCAATGGCTCCATCATTACCCATGATCCACTGAAGGACTCAGGAATTACTATCACCACAACTCTGAGATCTTCAGGGTTTGAAGTCCTGATCCCTAAAGCGAGCACAATTTCACCAGAGAACAAAATAATAGTCCTTTTCAACTCCAAACTATAGCAACAAACTGTCAGCAACAGGCAGGCAAGAAGAGTCACCATCTTGACAGGAATAATTGGCCCTGATCATCAGAAAGAGGCAGAACTGCTCTTTGATAGCAGCAGCAGTGTTGGGCACTTTTGAGCACCTCTGGTACTCTCTCGCTCAGTTGTGATATGTATAACAGCCTTGGCCTGACAAGAGCACGGAGAATAAAAACTTATATTCAGTCTAAGTCATTAAGACAAGCTGATGTAGTACTATGGTTGAGGCAACTTCAGACTGGATAGTGGAATAGGGTCAACAATGAATATCAGCCTAATACCATCTAGAGTGAAGAGGCTATAGGTCTTCCGACTAGCCTTCCTCTTCTAAGTTTCCCCCAGAAAGACAGGTATGCCAGAGTCCTGGAGGAGCTGCTGCCGAAATACACATGAAGAAGTGGATTTGAGCAGCGTAAAAGGTAATCTGTGTGGGACCTTCCCCAGGGGGTAGGCAGTGATGGACATAGATCCCACTGATTTATAGCTCCACTTCTGAAAGTTCTATGAGCTCCCTCAAGGCTTGCCTCAGCTGCAAAGAGTCACTTCACATGAGAGTACATATTTCTGGGGCAGTCCAGACCCAATGACTGATTTCTGCAAGAGTACAGAGGTCTCACCATTTCTGCCGACCAAGAGACATCTGTGATACGCTATATCTGGAACCACAAGGTTCAGGAGAACCTTGTGGGTTTGGCCACGGCTTTGCCAGGCTTACATTGCAGTTTGACTTTTTTTCTTTGCCCAATCCTGCTTCCTATCCCTCCCTTCTACAGGTGTTGATCCTTTATAAATTGCCTGTACACCAAATATTTTCTCATCACTTTCAAAAACCCCAACCAGTGGCAAACACACCAAATAACCAGGAATGAATCTAACATTGCAGAAAAAAATGTTTAATGTTAGTGAGAAAAAATAAAGATCAAATAAATGGAGGAATAATTCATTTTATGGATTAAAAGTCAAATTTGTACAAATGTCCATTGTTTCCAAATTGATCTATAAATGTAATACAATCCCAAAAAATTATCTCAGCAAGTTTTATTTGTGAAAATCGACAAATTGATTCTAACATTTATATGGACATTCAAAAGGAAAAAACAGCACACCCAAAATGAAGAATAAATTTGGAGAACTACAATTCAGGAAATTACAAATTACAAAGCTACAGTAATGAAGAGAATGCAGTTATGGCATAAAAAATAGACAAATAGACGAAAGTAATATAATAGAGAGTTCAAAAATATAGAGATTGATTTATGATAAGGTGATGGCACAGAGCAGTAGAGAAAAGGATGATCATTTCAATGTATGATTTTGAATCAATGGTTTCCATATGGAAAAACAAAATTCATCTTACCACCTACCTCACATTATGTTCAAAAATCAACTCTAGGTGAACCGTAGATATGAATATAAAAGATAAAAGAGTCAAGTTTTGAGCAGATAATATAGAAGAATATTGCATGACCTTGGAATAGACAAGGATTTCTAAAACAGGATATGTGCTTACAAACACATACACACACAAAAACTAATCATATTTTCATCAAAAGACAGAGTTATGACAGTAAAAATGCACAGAATGGAAGATGTAATCAACAAAAGATTGATTCCAAATAATCAAAGAACACCTATAAATCAATTAGAAAAAGACAAACCTGTAGTAGAGTTCAAAGTCTAAATGGAGGTTGTTTAAGGAAGAGAGGGTAGTGACTGCGAGAGGCACAAGAGGGGCATTTCGCTGTATACATATGATCTGTGGACTTATTTTAAAAACTAATAAGTTACACACCTAGTATAATGCTAGATAAAAGGAAACTTAGATATCTGTAGATTTAATTGGTGAACTTCACTTGCCATATACACACTGCATCAAAAGAATGGGAGATCTGGGTACAGGAAAAACAGATAAAAACCAATCTGCCCTCACAGGTGCGAGGGAGGGCTGAGTGGAGAGTCAGGCCCTGATGTCTGTGCCAAGATCATCACACCCTTGGCACAGATGTGCGTGCCCATGTGCCATACTCACTTTATAGAAGAACATTTTGCTAACTCTCTAAGGCCACAGACCTAAACACAAAACTCTGTTTCTAAGATAACATCCTGTACCATAGCTTATGTTTTACTTTGGCTGTCGAGTTGGAATAGTCATTGCCTCCATTATTTTTAAGTGGAGGGCCTTTCAGTGCTACATTTATGAGTTTCTCCTTTCTTAAGTGGATAAACCTGGCCAACACCACAACCCTAAATACTTCTACTCGTACAAGTACCATCCACAGCAGACACGTTCTTCACAGGGAAAAATCTGGGTTTTTGATACTTTGATTTGGCCAACAGACATCCCGCCAGGTTTATAGTGAAAGATTAGAGTTCTTTGACAACAGCATGAAGAATATTTCCCATCCTGGGATGATTTTGCAGGTCTGGCAAGACATTGCATGGACCAGGCCAAACCAAACATCAACTGGAAAACTCCACTCAGACAGTGTTCCGTGGGCCCAGGCCCCCTGTGGCCAGCCCACTTGTGCAACTGACTCTAGTAAGTAATGAAGCAGCAGCCAAACAGTACTGCACATACTGTACAGAGGGCTCAGCCAGGTGGAGGAAAGGATAACAGGGCCACTTGGACACCATCCCAGGCCTACTCAGAAGAGCACACTGAGTTTTTCCAGGATTTCATAATGCCAGAGATATTCTGATCATGGCTTTGAGGAAATATTTTGAGCATAAATGGCTTTTGTGACCCATATGTCTAAATATTTTCCCTTTTATGCTAGGAGAAAAGAAACTGTGTTTCACATCTCTACAAAGTATAAAAAAATCAAAAGAGAGAGAAAACTGTACTTGAATCACAAATGTATCCTACCAGATTCTGCCATCTCCCTTCAACCTTCTCCTTCCTCAACTGCAAATTCACTACTCAGGAACAGTGTTCCTATACCTTTTGCATAGTGACAGTATACTATTCATACCCAAAAACTTTTGAATATTTATTCTTATATCTACTTTTGTTAATTTATTTTAAAAACTTTAAAAAGTGCTACTACCTCTTGAAATTGTGCCTCCAATAAGAAACCTTTCATCAAGAAAGAGAACAAATTGATTCATCATATCTAAACTTGCACTGGCCACAACTTTGACATTACTTCTCTTCATTGGCATGAATAATTGAGAATTGTTTGTGTATTTGCTTTAAATGTATGTGACATTTACCCATTGTTTCAGCAGCTGGACAGCATGGTGATGCATGTGGACAATGCAGAAATAGTCTCAAAAAAAAGGTGGGAAATGCATTACTTACTTTTTATTATAGTAGACTTCACAGAGCAGTTGAAGACAACAGAAGATCCCTAAATGTGGAAAGAAAGATTAATTTTAAAAATCTGTGAATTTCAAAGGATTGTGCATATATATAAACTATATCAATTACATCACGTGCACTAATGTCCCTATGACTAACAATGGCTATCAACATCCAATTTCCAAGAAGATGCATATTTCTTGACATATAAATTGTTATAACTAGAGCAGCATAGTTTTTCAAATAAATATACTCACATTCATTTAAATAAAATCACATTTTATCCACATCTTATTGTGCAAACAATAAGCAAAGAGCCAAAAATGACTGTAAGCTGTTAACTCTAACAGAGCTCAGTTCCCTTCTGCTGTGCTTCATGCTTCCTCAAAACTCCACATCACTCCACTTTGCAACCCTATATTTTCAGTCAGCTCAGTAAAAATTCAAAGATCCTAACCCTTCTCACAAGTGGCAAGGAAGGGTAAAAGATTGCACCCCAGGTCAATTCACTTGCCAGGGAGCTAAGATTTTCCAGTACCCATTTTCCAAAGGCGAAAGGTTTAAGAGAGAGAAGAGATAGGTTATTTTGTTCAATCCAGGAAATGTTTTGACTGAAATATTTTTATCTTTTTTTAAAAAATAATACCTACAATTTCTATAACCACTTATAGTTTACAAAGCGGTGCCCCCCATTTTATTTAATGATCACCAGAACATCACTATTTTGTAGATGTAGAAACTGAATTTAGAACCTGAATCTAAGCCTGTGACCCCCAGCACAAAGCTTTTCCCTCTTGACAACAACTGCACTAAATACATGAAAAAAAGATGAGGTTGCTTAGAACTCCTTTCTCTTAGGTGAAATGAATAAAGAAGATACATGATTTAAAAGAAATAGAGATGGTAATACAGCCTGAATCGAGATACTTAGCAATTCTGATAGCTCTGTGCAAATACTTTTTTGATAGCCAATGGAGAACTGATGCATAAAAGTGATCATTTCAACCTCTAAGTAATTCACTAAAAAATGAGAACCACTGTAGCATCAGTATGACTAATGCTAAAGCAGAGGTTCTAACTGGTGGTACAAAAAGTCAGAGATTTAAAACACTACATTTGTTATCATAGTAAGGAAAGGTCTATGTAAGAGATGTTTGTAACTGGTAAATAAATAACATGGCTAATATAGTCAAGTACAAAAAACACTTTTAAACAGAATTTGCAGTGTAATGGTAAGACGGCTGAAGAGCACGGCAATTTGAAAGAGGTTTGTGAAGAAAATTATACTATCAAGCAAAGTGGGAAAACCTACGATCTAAAAATTGATTGTAATTGAAAGAAAATTATTAAGCAGTTTTAGCTGATAATCTTTTGCAACTGTGCCAACTATATGAGTCGAAGTTATTGGTGAGTTTCCTGTCTTACAGATCTGTTTGAGACTTGACCTAACAATTCCTACAGCTTGTGGAAGCACTAAATGTTCCCACGGTCCCCTTCTGTCTTCATCTTCTAATTCCACCTGTGCTGTCTCAGTGTTTCATGCATCAACTGAATTGTGACCTCATACCTTTTACTGGTTTCAAAGAAGTTAAAACAAATATTACCTTTTTCTTAAAGTCGTAATCACATCAATCATTATGAGCAATGGAGATTTTATTAACGATTTCAGATTAGAAGAGTGTGGTATAGCTCAAATTTTTTAATTTATCTCTCAGATACCATCTTTCTCAAAATTTTTCTGACAAGAATGGGATTTAGGTATCCTTTCTTGGACCCTTCTCTATCCTGCACTTCATCTAGTCTCCCAATCTTTCACTGCTCTTGTTTCTCAATAACCTCCTTTTCTTCTCATTTTCTTCCCCCTCCATCTCAGGAAAAAACAAAAATGTTCTTTCTTGTCTCAAGTTTAACAATTTAGTGATTGTCTTTTCTTGTTCTGATGTTCCTAAGGTCTCACCATCCAATCCAAAAAATTACCCAAGCATTTTTCTCCACCAATAGATCATAACTATATAAAGGGAAAAGGAATGGAGCAATAGTCATAAATGACCAAACAACACTTGTCGGCCATTGATTTTAAAAGAAATGTACATTTAAAACCAATTTAGATAGTGTATGATTTGTCCTATGAATTTCATCTTCACAGTTGTTTTAGAAGCAAACTGCTTGTAAATATCCAGGTCATACAAATCTGAAGGATCAGCAACCAGAGTCCCTCATACAGAGTCAGGAGCAATAATGAAGAGCATGGCATCTGAATCTAGACAGCAAAGTTCAAATTCTGTCTTCTCCACTACCTTAGGCAAGTTACTCAACCTCTCTGACCTCAATTTTCTCATGTGTGAAATGGAATGATAATATTGCTTCCACCTTCTACGATTATCATATGGATAAAATGAGTTAATACATATAAAGTCCTTAGAACATTCCTGGCACATAGTAAGTACTGAATAATGTTGGCTCTTATTAGAATTATCTTAACTCACTCAAAAAGGTAGTGGTGTCTTCCTCCTTACACCTCTTCTTAAGAACTTGCTATTTTTACTATTTATTTATCAATTACTAATGTGCTACTTTGAAATAACTCTTATACATTTATAATATAATAGAGTACAACTTATATGCATATCTTTACTCAATGAATTCATATATGACTGTGTGTTCTAAATTGTGATCTTCTTACAGACATTGACTGCATTTTAACATCTTTGTATCTGCCATGGTGCTCAGCAGAATAACTTGCTCATAATAGGGACTTAACTAAAATGTACTAGTTCAAAGACCACCTATAAGAAATCCAATGGTGTATTGATATATTTCTGACTTGATTTATTACACCTTATGGAAGAACCACCTCAAAACTTATCAACCAGTATTGGCCTTTTCCTCCCTCTCCATTGCTGGAGATAATATGACTTAATTTTCATGAGCTTTTCATTGTCCCTACCAAAATTCCAAGCCAAAAAAAAGGTGGGGGTGGGGGAGGGTGGACAGGAGGCTAAATAAAGTTACATTCATGAAGCTGCATCTATACCCATGGTAAACAACATATTTCTGTACTTTCTATCTTCCAGTAATTTTTTTCCAGCATATTTGCAATGTAAAATATGTAAGCAATTGCAAAAGAATATTTTTAGTTGTCCATTTAAAATTTATTGGAAAATGTGAGCATACCTGAGCATGAGATTTTTTTCTCTCTTGTGTTTTTCATTTTACTTTAAAATTATTTTATTTGTGTGTTGCTAATGGTTAAGGTAGACTTAATTTGTAATGGACAGTTTAGCTGTTTTTCATGGCAATGAGAAAATCAAGGATTAGAGACTACTTTCCAGACATTTGGGTCATGCTATCTCTTCATTTTCCTGCTCTTGTCTCTCACTCTTACTCCCACATGCATACACACCCCACCTTAAAACAAGTTCTCAGACTCACAAGAGACCAATATTATGAAGTGAGTGAGGAAGTCACCCAAAGGAAAAAAGAGGAGGCAATTTTAGGATTCTGATTCTTGTCAGATAGCAAAACATGAGGATTGAGCTGTCTGCAAACACTTCTTCCTAATTAGGAGAGGAGTACTGTGTTTTGTAGCTCTCTAACAAAGTACCTCTTAATGAAATGTACATTATCATTTTTAAAGAACAATTTCATGGAAATACACTTTGCTAAGAAATGATAAATATAGAAAGTCAAATTATTGACATTTTATTCCTTTTGAATCCATGAATAATAATATGTATCAGGTAAGATTTCCAGTCAAGATGGCTGAGTAGGTAAAACTCTGCTCACCTTTTCTCAGAACCACATCAATTACAACTAGACTACAGAAAAACCATCATTGAGAATCACCTGAATTCTAATTTAACTGAGGTCATAAAACTATGGATATACAGAAACTGGTAGGACACCTAGAAACTGGTCGGAAGGCAGAGACACTGAACAGTCCCAAACCCATGTGTGACCTTTAAAAATCAGGAGTGATAACTCAGCTGCAGAGGTTCCCCTTTGGAGCAAGGGGTCACAGCACCACATCAGGCTCCCCAGCTCAGAGTTCCAGGGACAGGGAGAGAAGTCCCCATAACTCCCGGCTGTGCACACCAGCAGAGATTGTGGCTAAGTGAGATGGAGGGCGTCTACAGTCCTAGGCACGCCTCTTAAAGAGTCTGCACATAGACTTACTCGTGAATGCACTCACTCACTCTGAGCTCCTGTGCTGGGACAGCAGTTCAAAAGACACCAGGGATATACAGGGAGGATTTGAATTGTCTAGCTTCAGAGCAAGGGCTGGAGGGGCAGCTTTCTCTTGGAGGGAGGAGCTGGTGGAAGCCATTGATTTTTGATGAGCTCTCCCATCTCCCTGAGTGCAGATACAGGTGGACATTATATCTGAGTCACCATCATACTGGCTATCACCTTTCATCTGCCCCACCCTAGTAATTCCCTGAGACACCATCCAACTTTTGGGCCCACCCAAGCCACTGCAAGCGGCTTTTCCATAACCTGCCTTAGCTCATGCTGCAGACTTTCCTCTCAAAGTTCACAAAACCCAAAAAAGCAGCATCTGGTTTCAGTGTGTCCCAGACCTCTGGCTGACAAGCCTAAATCAGCACTGGTGGCAGCCAGCCTTAATTCACAGATTGGCCTCTCAAAGTACCTTCAAGTCCAGGGTGGTTGGTGGCCACTGTGGTTTGCTTTGTGGCTCATACCAGGTGGCAACAGGCAAGGCACAAGCTACACTGAAACTTAGCCCGTGGTGAGGCCCCTTTCAGTAAACCCCTGGGTGGCACACCCAGTGGCCAGCTTTGGACCAAGCCAGAACGTGACTTGGCTGCCTCCAAGGACAACACACACAAAGGGCAAACTGGGCAGGCATCGGAGCCCCACTAAAGTGAACCCTTCTCTGTAGGGTCAGCCCTTGCATAATACCTCCTCCACTGTAGTCACAACCAGTCCTTACAATAAATCAGCCTGAGGGTCAATCCCTCCCATTAATGTGCAAACAGCAACCAAGGCTTAACTACAACAGGAAAACACATACAACACACACAAGAGACACACCTGCAGCACCCAGCTCTAGTGATCAGGGGGACTATACCACTAGGTCCTACAGGAGACCTACTACATAAGACCACTCAACTAAGACCAGGAGGCATAGCAGCACTACATAGAAATAAACACAAAGAGGCAGCCAAAATGGGAGACAAAGAAACATGTCCCAAGTAAAAGAACAGAACAAAGCTCCAGAAAAATAAGTAAACAAAATGGAGACAAGCAATCCACCAGACACAGAGTTCTAATCACTGGTTATAAGGATTTTCAATGATCTCAGGGAGAACTTTAACAAACAGATAGGAAAAATAAAAATAGTGATAGAAAATATAAAAAAGAACCAGTCAGAAATGAAGAATACGAAAACTAAACTGAAGAATGCATTAGAGGGAATCAATAGTATATTAGATGAAGCAGAGGATCAAGTCAGCAATTTAGAAGATAACATAGCTGAAAACACCCAATCAGAACAGCAAAAAGAAAAAAGAATCCCCCAAAAAATGAGGATAGCTTAAGGGGCCTCAGGAACAACATCAAGCGTACCAACATGTGTATCATAGGAGGACCAGAAGGAGAAGAACGAGAGCAAGGAATTGAGAACCTATCTGAAGAAATAATGATGGAAAACTTTCAGACCCTGGTGAAGGAAATACATATACAAGTCCAGACAGCACAGAGTCCCAAACAAGATGAACCCAAAGAGGCCAACATCAAGACATATCATAATTAAGATGCTAGAGATTAAAAACAAAGAGAACATTTAAAGCAACAAGAGAAAAGCAGTTAGTCACCTACAAGGGAGCTCCCATAAGACTGTCTGCCAATTTCTCAACAGAAACTTTGCAGGCCAGAAGGAATTAGCAGAAAATATTCAAAGTGATGAAAAAAACATAAGGACCTACACCCAAGATTACTCTACCCATCAAAGCTACCATTTAGAATTGAAGGACAGATAAAGAGTTTCCCATACAAGAATAAAGCTAAGGAGTTCATCACCACAAAACCAGTATTACAAAGAGTCTTAGAGGGACTTCTGTAAAGATGAAAAGAAAAAAGAAAGAACAAAAATGTGAATAATAAAATGGCAATAACTATACATGTAGCAACGATTACTTTAAATGTAAATGGATTAAATGCTCCAATCAAAAGCTAGGGTGGGTGCCCTTTCAGCCATGCCAGCAGTAGCCATGGCTCTGCACTACCCCATGGCCATAAGCCTCAACAAGGGCCACAAGGTGACCAAGAATGTCAGCAAGCCGAGGCACAGCCGCTGCCACAGGGACCTCAACAAACACACCAATTTCATGCAGGACATGATACAAGAGGTGTGCAGCTTTGCCCCCTATAAGCAGCATGCCATGGAACTGCTCAATGTCTCTAAGGACAAGTGGGCCTTGAAGTTCATCAAGAAAAGTGTGGGGACACACATCCACCAGACACAGAGTTCTAATCACTGCCAAAAGGAAGAGAGAGTTGCTGAGCAATGTCCTTGCAACCAAGAAGAAGGTAGCAGGCAAGAAGGAATGAAACCCATCCCCTCTGTGTATAACAAAACCTATTCAGGGGGTGGCGGAAATTAGGGTGGCTGAATATATGAGAAAACAAGACTCTTAAATATGCTGCCTACAAGAGACTCAGTTCAGACAGAAAGGCACACACAGACAGAAAGTAAAGGGATAGGAAAAAGATATTTCATTAAAATGGAAACAAACCCAAACAAACAAAAAATCTACAGTAACAATACTTATACCAGAAAAAAATAAACCTAAAACACAGGCTACAAGAGACAAAGAAGGATCCAGTAATCCCACTTCTGGGTATTTAACTGAAGAAGCCCAAGGTACTTTAAGGGAACATGTGCATCCATACGTTCATTGCAGTATTGTTTACAATGTCCAAGATGTGGAGGAAGCCTGGGTGTCCGTTGATGGAAAAATAGATAAAGAGGAGGTGGTACATACGAGTACATGCAATGGAATATTTCTCGGCCAGAGAAGGGAATGGGTTCTTGCCATCTGTGGTGGCATGGGTGGACCTGGAGGGTGTTGTACTGAGTGGAGTATGTCAGACAGAGAAAGAGAGGCAGTGTGATTTCTCTTATATGTGGACTCCAAAGAACAACATAAATAAACAAACAAAACAGATACTAATATAATATTGTATCTCATCTGTAATTGAAAAATTCAAATTATTAAAGGATAAAAAGTGAATTTTTTGGATTGGGGATGTCATAGAAATGGCAGTGTGAAGTGAGTCTCTTGAAATCTCCCTTGGAATTTACAACAAATTGAACAATTATAACTCCACAAAGGACTCCCCTCTCAGCAAACAGGCAAGACTAAGAGACGCACAACTGAAATCATCTAAAGGTGGGCAAATTGGATGAGTTGGGGAGGGGAGAAGGGGAAATGGGGAGATGCAGGCCGTGTGGGAGCAGGATGCAGACCAGAGCTCCGAGCTCCCTGCTTTCTGGAGCTATCACAGCTGTGGGAGAGGGAAGAACTCAGACTGCTAGTGCTCTGCTTATGGCCCACAGTCCTGCCTGAAGGATCAGCATATAACACGGCTGAACCCAACATTCATGGCAGAGACCTTGGAGCAAAGAATGAAGAAAGAAGGGTGAAAGTGGTGGTTTAAGCCCTCACTGGCAAGCAGAGGCAGGAAGGCTAAAGGATGGAGACTAGCCAACCTCTCCCCACCTTTCCAGAGCTCGCCCCACCCCCACCTGCCCAGTGATAGAAGCAGAATGGTATCAGTGTCATATCAAAAGAACAGAATATTTGGAGTTCTGAAAACAGTGGCCCACAGCCATGGACTTACAGCCCACCTAGTTCCGGCAAAGGGGAGGAAGCCCTGGGTGCAGGATGGGCTGTGCTACACCAATGGTCGCCATCATTGCTCTGGGCCACCTCTCAGAACCCACCCGCCCCTGCCCACACCTATCTGGGTGGATTTCTACAGGGGTAAACAGAGTCACTGAAACACACAGGTTCTGAAACTGGTGCAGTAAGAGCTTTGGAACTTCAGAAGCTCTCCACATCACCCCACTGTGGCAGTGCCCTGAGACCGAGGCGACCTGCTTGCAGAGGAGAAGCCCACCTTTCAGAGAATTCTCCCCATTGTGTGAGAAGCCAGAACAGTGCAGAGGAAATTTAACAGTACAGCATGACAGAGAATAAAAGGCTGCAGTCAGAGAGAAAATAAAACATTCTACCAACATCTATCAGAAAGACCTCTTCCTATCATCCTGCTGTAGAACCCACTCCTGTAGATGCCTAGAAAGAGAAATTAAATGCCATGAATAACCAAGATGACAAGGCAGTTCAGAAAGAAAATGAAAAGTCCCCAGAAAATGAACTTAAAGACTTGGAAATATGTGACTTAAATGACAGAGAATTCAAGGTTGCAGTTCTGAAAAAACTCGAAGAGGTGCAAGAAAACACAGACAGTTTAGTGAACTCAGAAACACAATCAAAGAACAAAATTGAACATTTTACCAAAGAGATTGAAATTTTTAAAAACAACCAAATAGAATTCCTGAAGATTAAAAACTCAATAAAAGAAATGAAGAATGAAATAGCCAGCTTAGGTAATAGAGCTGACCAGGTGGAGGAAAGAATCAATGACACTGAAGATAGAAATCTGGAAAAGACACAGATGGAAGAAGAGAGAGACTTGAGAGTTAAAAGAAATGAAAGAACTCTACAAGAACTTTCTAACTCCATCAGAAAGAGCAATATAAGAATAATGGGCACACCAGAAGTAGAAGAAAGAGAGAAGGGAACAGAGAGTATATTCAAACAAATAGTGGACGAGAACTTCCCAAACTTGTGGAAAGAATTGGATCCTCGAATCCAAGAAGCAAATAGAACATCTAATTACCTCAATCCAACAGGCCTGTTCCAAGACACATTGTATTGAAGCTGTCAAAAATTAACGACAAAGAAAGAATCCTCAAGGTACCCAAGGAAAAGAAGGCAGTAATCTACAAAGGAAAGACCATTATATTATCCTCAGATTTTTCAGCAGAAACTCTACAAGCCAGAAGGGAGTGGAAACAAACATTCCAACTATTGAAAGAGAGAAATTATGAGCCAAGAATAATATATCCAGCAAAAATATCCGTTAGATATGAAGGAGGAATAAAGACCTTTCCAGACATACAGAAGCTGAGGGAATTTTCTAACACATGACTGCACTACAAGAAATACTGAAGAAGGCTATTTGACCTGAAACAAAACAGCAAAAGAATACAAAACCAGGAATAGTATTATGAACACACAGACAGAAGCAGGAAATGGAAACCCCTACACCAAATAGAACACTACACACTTAAACATAACATACAAGGTAAAGAAGAAAAAAAACACTTTGAGAGAGAGAGAGAGAAAGGAAAAAGACAATTTGTTGCTGCAGCACGGAAATCAACTCACAATTTGGGATAATTTCTGACAACAAAAACATAAAAGGGGAGAGAATAAAGGTCTGAACCCGCACAAGGGAATGGAAAAGCGAAGCATGCTGAAGAAAAGGAATACTCTAAATATAAAACTATCTTTTACATAAAGTTAATGATAACCTCTCAAAAAAAAATCCAGAACTGAAACATATAGTATTAAAAACAAGAAGAAACAGAGGGAAAAATCATTGAATACCACCACACTGAAATAACAAACAGCAACAAAAAGGCAAAGAAACAACGGAGACATCTTCCTATCAGAAAACCAGATATAAAATGATAGGAAATCCTCATATATCAATAATCACCTTAAAAGTAAATAGACTGAACTCATGAATAAAATGGCACAGAGTAGCAGATTGGATTTAAAACCTAAACCCAACCTTTTGCTGCCTCCAAGAAACACATCTCAACTACAAGGACAAACATAGACTCAAAGTGAAACGGTAGAAATTGACACTCCAGGCAAATGGTATCCAGAGAAAATCAGTTGTGGCCATACTGATGTCAGATGAAACAGAATTCAGGATAAAAAAGGTAACAAGAGACGAAGATAGACATTTCATAATGATACAAGAAGATATAACAGTCATCAATATTTATGGCCCCGATCAGGGAGCACCAAAATACACAAAGTAACTACTAACAGAACTAAAGGGAGAAATTAACCAAAACACAATTATAGTGGGGGACCTAAATACATCTTTGACAGCTATGGACAGATCACCCAAAAGAAAATAAATAAAGAAATATCAGTCCTAAATGACACATTTGATGAAATGGACATAATTGACATTTATAGAGCACTTCATCCTAGAACATCAGACTGTACATTTTTTTCTAGTGTACATGGAACATTCTCAAGGATAGACCATATATTGGAACATAAAACTAGCCTCAGCCAATTTAAGAAGATTGACATTATACCAAGCATATTCTCTGATCACAAGACTTTGAAATTGGATATCAACTGCAAAAAGAAAGCAGCAACACCACAAATATGTGGACATTAAACAACATGCTTTTAAAAAACGACTGGGTCAAAGAAGAAATAAAAGGAGATATCAAAAGATACATAGAAACAAATGAGAATGAAAATACATCCTATCAAAATTTTGGCGATGCAGCAAAAGCACTTTTAAGAGGGAAATTTATATCATTACAGGCCTATCTTAAGAAACAAGAAAAATCCCACATAAATAA
Organism: Rhinolophus ferrumequinum; assembly: GCF_004115265.2. NCBI lineage: Eukaryota > Metazoa > Chordata > Mammalia > Chiroptera > Rhinolophidae > Rhinolophus > Rhinolophus ferrumequinum. The sequence continues at coordinate 92,455,546 of NC_046287.1, forward strand.
CTTCACATTACACTTTAAAGAACTAGAAAAAAAAAGAATTAGTGAAACCCAAAGTCAACAGAAGGAAGGAAATAACAAAAATCAGAGCAGAACTAAATGAAATAGAAACAGAAAGACAATAGAAAAAAATTAATGCAACAAAGAGCTGGTTCTTTGAAAAGATTAACAAAATTGACAAACTCTTAGCTAGACTCACTAAGATAAAAAGAGAAAGACACAAATAAAATCAGAAATGAAAGAGGGGACGTTACCACGGATGCCACAGAAATACAAAGGATCATCCAAGAATACTATGAAGGACTATATGCCACCAAATTCAGTAACCTAGAGGAAATGGACAAGTTCTTAGAAACATATAGGCTTCCTAGGCTGAACCATGAAGAACTGGAAAATCTAAATAGACCGATTACCAGTAACAAAATTGGATCAGTCATCCAAAACCTTTCCAATAGCAAAAGTCCAGGAATAGATGGCTTCACTAGTGAATTCTACCAAACATTCAAACCTGTCCTACTCAAACTCTTCCAAAAAATTGAAGAAGAGACAATACTCCCTAACTCATCTTATGAGGCCAACATTACCCTGCTAGCAAAAACTGGTAAGGATAACATAAGAAAAGAAAATTACAGACCAATATCTCTGATGAATACTGATGCAAAAATCCTAAAAAAAAATTCTAGCAAATAGAATACAACAATGCATTAAAAAGATTGTATACATCACAACCAAGTGGGGTTCATCCCAGGGGCACAAGGATGGTTCAACATATGCAAATCCATCAATGTGATACATCACATAAACAAAGGACAAAAGTCATATGATTATATCAATAGATGCGAAAAAAGCATTTGACAAGATACAATTTACAATTGTAACACTTACTGTGTTTATTAATGATTTATGATTTATGATTAAAACACTTAATAAAATAGGTATAGGTGAAAAATACCTAACATAATAAAAACCATATATGACAAACCCTCAGCTGATATCATAATTAACAGTGAAAAACTGAAGCCCTTTGCTCTACGTTCAGGAACATGACAGGGCTGTCCCCTATCACCTCTGCTTTTCAACATAGTATTGGAAGTCCTAGCCAAACCAATCAGGAATAAAAGGAATAAAAAGAGAAAGGAATAAAAGGCATCCAAATTGGGAATGAAGTTAAATTGTCACTCTTTTTAGATGACATGATACTATATACAGAAAACCCTAAAGACTCCACCAAAAAGTTATTAGAGACAATCAACGAATACAGTAAAGTTGCTGGGTACAAAATCAACGTGCAAAAGTCCATTGCATTCCTATATACTAACAATGAAACCTCAGAAAAAGAAATTTTAAAAAGTCCTTTTGCAATTGCAACAAAAAGAATAAAATGCCTAGGAATAAACTTACCACCGATGTGAAAGACCTATACACTGAAAACAATAAGACATTTTTAAAAGAAATTGAAGAAGATGCAAAGAAATGGAAAGACATTCTGTGTTCATGGATTAGAAGAGTCAACACAGTTAAAATGGCTATATTACCCATAGCAATATACAGCTTTAATGCATTCCCCATCAAAATCCCAATGGCATTTTTTAAAGAAAAGAATAAAAAACATCAGATTTCTACGGAATCACCAAAGACCCCCAAATAGCAAAACCAATCCTAAGAAAAAAGAACGATACTGGAGGTATCACACTCCCTGACTTTAGCTTGTACTACAGGGCAACAGTAATCAAAACAGTATGGTATTGGCAGAAAAATAGACTCACAGACCAATAGAATAGAATTAAGAACCCAGAAATAAACTTGCATAAATATGGATGAATAATTTTCAACAAAGAAGCCAAAAACATACAATGGAGAAAAGACAGCCTCTTCAATAAATGGTGCTGGGAGAATGGAAAGCCATATACAAAAGAATGAAACTGGACTGCTATCTGTCACCATGTACCAAAATTAACTCAAATAGATCAAAGATCTAAACATAAGTCCTGAAACAATAAACAGCGTAGAAGGAAACATAGGTACTAAACTTATGGACCTTGGGTTCAAAGGGGATTTTATAAATTTGACTCCAAAGGCAAAGGGAAGTAAAAGTTAAAATAAATGAATGGGACTACATCAAAATAAAGCGCTTCTGCACAGCAAAAGAAACCATCAACCAAATAAAGAGACAACCAATTGAATAGGAGAAAATTTTTGCAAACAGTGTCTCCGATAAGGGGCTAATATCCAAAATATACAAGGAACACATGCAACTCAACAACAAAAAGACAAACAGCCCAATTGAAAAATGGGCAGACGACCTGAAGAAACATTTCTCCAAAGAGGACATACAGATGGCCAATAGACACATAAAAAAATGTTCAACATAACTAATCATCAGAGAAATGCAAGTAAAAACCACAATAAGATATCACCTCACACCAGTTACAACGTCTATCATCAAGACAAATAGTAACAAGTGTTGGAGAGGCTGTGGAGAAAAAGGAACCCTCATACACTGTTGGTGGGAATTCAGATTGGTGCAGCCACTATGGAAGGTACTGTGGAGATTCCTCAAAAAATTAAAAATAGAATTACCATATGACCCAGCAATCCTTCTCCTGGTTATCTACCAAAAAAAATCTGAAAACACTTATCCATAAAGATGTATGTGCTCCAATGTTCATTGCAGCTTTATTTAGAGTGGCCAAGACATTGAAACAACCAAAATGTCCTTCGCTAGATGAATGGATAAAGAAGTTGTGATATATATACACAATGGAATACTATTCAGCCATAAGAAATGATGAAATAGTACCATTTGAGACAACACGGATGGATTTTGAGATTATAATGCTAAGCAAAATAAGTCAGACAGAATAAAGCAGAGAACCATATGAGTTCACTGATATGTGGTATATAAAACTGAAAATTACAAAGGAGCAAGACAAACAAATGAAGAAACAAAAACTCATAGACATAGACAATAGTTTAGTGGTTACCAGAGGGTAAGGGGGGAGGGACATTGTAGAAGAAGGTAAATGGGGTCAAATATATGATGATGGAAGGAGAACTGACTCTGGGAGGTGAACACACAATGTGAGATATAGATGATGTATTACAGAATTGTACACTTGAAACATATGTAACTTTACTAACAATTGTCATTCCAATAAACATTATTTTTTTAAAAAAGTGAATTTTTCCTTTTACAAAAGTAAAATATCTATACAACTTTGAATTAAAATAATCTACTTGATATCATAACAGTTCTTCGAAAACCAATTTTAACGTATTTGTTTAACCTTCAAGGCATTTTTTCAGGGAAGAGTTTAAAAGACCAACAACTATATAACTAATATATCAGTAAATGATCCTTTTTTCCCCTTCAAATAATTGTATACATGTCCTTCATCAAACCCAAGCATTGGAACTTTTACCAAACTTAGAGTGATGTCCCTTTGACATTGCACAGATACAGGATAACATTGTGGTAATCAGTCCCTTGCAGGCATTGCACAGGAGGCAATTTAAATGTTGGTGGAGATAATCTATGGAACCAAACATAAAATCTAAAGTGGAAAAAAGCAGACCCCTTCTTTTCTGGAATGATAAGTCAGAGAAACAGGACAGAGTTTCCTGAAGATGTACCAGGAACCATGCTAAGGCCTGTTTTGATTGTTCCCAGAGGCTCCCTTGGCTATTCTGCCACTTCCTCTCAGATTTATTTTCCACCATACCAGTTCCCAGAGTGATTAGAAACAAATACTAATGCCAAGCAAGTCCAAATATGTCTAAGATCCTCTCAAACAGCTTGGCACTTCCTGCTGCTTTCATTGGCAATTCCGTGATGTGGCTTCCTAGGGAAGTTTTAATTTAAATCAGCTAACACAATAATTTGATATTTTGATTGATTCATTTTTAAAAGTATTTCTAGTTTTCTATTAATGTTCAACATAACTAATCCAAGTTATACCATAGGTTAAGAAAGAGAGATATTTTATATAGGCGTAGGCTTAAACATAGTGAAATAAACCATGATTTAAAGAATATGATTTGAGATGCATCACAGAAATCTAAATTATCTCAACATTTTTGTCCCCCTTACTTCCCTTGGCACTTCTCACCTTTTTATCCACCTTACTTGATATATTCATGTTAGAGTCCACAATTTTTGTTGGAAAAAAATAAATCAAATTATCTCCAGAAGGTTGAAAATACATGCTACCTAGGAAGAGGAAGTGTGGGGAGGTTGCTTTGAAAGGGGGTTTCATCTCGCATTAAAGAATCATGGTGAATTGCTTTATGACACTAGCCAGGTTTAATCTTTCAGAGCAGAAACTGAAGAGAAGCTATATATGTTGCACTAAAGTAGAGAAAATCATCTCATGTCTATTAGGTTGTGAACTTGCCAAAGGCAGGTCCAATTTAATATCTCAAACTCAATGTATGTTACCACAGAGTTCAGAGTCATTCCTGGAAATGGCCAGTGCAATACTAAGAGAAAAATATATGTAAACTTTAAAACAAAAGACATTTTGCTTTTCCCATATCAATTTCATCCTATGAAAGGTGTGATAGCTCTAAAAAGATTACATTCAGACTATTTAAAACAAAAAAAAAAAGGTCTGATGAAGAGTAAGGATCTGAAAAAATCTGTTCCTCCATAAAAGTAATATGAATGTCAAAAATTTTTTAAATCAACATTTTCAGAACTCTGGAAATAACTGAAAGCTTGCAAAAATCTGAGGAAATTTTTTCAAGTAAAAAGACTGAATAGCAGCAAGCTTTACCGCATTTTAAATTGGTCTATTCCCGTTCACCTCACCCTAGTTTCACAGTGGCCATAAAAACCGACAGACTCACATGTCCTAGTTGCAAAACCCATAAACCTAGCAGCCATTGAAGAGAGAAGAATTGATTTGGAACTTCTAAAAAGAGTCCCATCTGAGAAATTTGTCATTATTTGACCTGTCTTGTAGCTCCCTAGAAGCCCTTACTTGCAGAACTCACCTTTATTTGACAACTCAGGGCTTGTTCACTGCAAATAGGCTTCCTCCAGAGCCTTTATCCATCCGATAACATTCAGCAGCAGATGTTTAACATTATGGCTGACTAAGACAGGGATAACAGTTGGGGCAAACAAGAGGCTGACCAAAACAACTACAAGGAAAAGCTGGACAATGAGATGTCTATCATAGGCCATAAAAAACTTCAGTATTATCTGGGAATTTAGAAGGCCACATGAATATGTCGGCGTATTGTTTAGGATTTTTTATCTTCTGTGTATTATGTTTTGACATCTTAAAAATCTTTTCGGCATGAGAGAGACTGCCCCTCCTGAGACTAGCCAATTCCTAGAGATTAGCAAAGGATTCAGGGAGGAGCATGCCTTTGATATGTAAACTAACCAGGCCAGACCATACACTGTCCTATGTGGTTTATGCAGCTGACAAGACTATATTCCTCTGCCTTAATCTGGATCCCTGGGCCAGGTACTGGCAACTAGAGACCACCCCAATAGCCCAAAGTGCACTGGAAGTATTCAAACTAGTCAGTCCTAACCTGTTTATCCTGATCTGTCTTGCCTTTCCTGAGAAAACCCCAATACAGGCTCTGACTTAAAAGTTCCCTTGCTCCTGTTGATGTAGGATGTTCCTTAATGTATGCAGGGTTTGTAGTCTGGTGGAGCCGAAGAATGGATACACAGACCAAGGAGAGGCAAAGACTTGCGCAGAAAGATAGTTTATTATAGCAAGCAAAGAGTTACAGCTCCCGAGCGTGAGGGGGTACCTGAAGCTGGGATGCCCACTAGCTAAGGCAAAAAGCTTGTGTTTATGTACCTTTATTTCTACCTGGGAGGGGGATGTTGGGATGTGGGTGCCTATGGATACAATGTTTCCCAGACTCCTTCTACTGCTCAGCTTGGGGGAGACCACTGAAGCAACACAGTTGCGCCAGAGCATGATTGATGATATTGTTGCCCTGGTATGGGTGCCCTGTTGCGGGTAAGTTCTGTTTTTTGTTTTGTTTTTGCTCAGTCTACCAAGGAATTTCTAACTGCCTGATTTCATACTAACTAACCTGCCCCACTGTTTTCTGTCTCCCGACCCAAACCTGGTGTTCCTCACATGGTCCTGTGTCGTGTTCCATGCCTCCCATTTACAGAACCCGTGAATACAATAAACTTTGCTTTCCTGAGACTCTCCTGTGGCCCTTCTTACGGCTATACCTTACTAACCATTTCGTTAAAAAGCAGAGAACATCAGGGCTATGGGCATAATCAGAAAATACCTCAAAAGGCCCTAATGTCTCACCTCAGGCGGACCCCAAATCTCTGCACAAGCAGGAAATAAAACCTAAGGCAGAGCTATAAACTACTGGAACACTGAAGGCGTGCCCCAGCTGAGAGGCAGAGCTGTTCAATGAAAGCTGAGAGATGGATTGGTGCAAGGCATTTAAAGATATCTCTGTCTAAGCATTAACTGACTACAAAGCTAACCAGGCAGGTACTTCAGTGGCCACATATGACAAAGAATAGAGACTTTACATAATTACAACTGAACTAAATGAGCTTCCCAGACAAGAAAAACTTAAAAAAACGAGTTTATCACCACCAAACCAGTATTACAAGGAATGTTAGAGGGACTTCTTTAAGACAAAATAAAAATATATGAATAATAAAAAGGGTATATTTTTATCAATACTTATTTTCAATGTAAATGGATTAAATGTACCAATGAAAAGATACGATGACTGAATGCAAAAAAAAATAAGACCCTCACATATGCTGCCTACAAGAGACTCAACTCAGATGAAAAGGCACACACAGACTGAAAGTAAAGGATAGGAAAAAGATATTTCATGAAAATGGAAACAAACAAACAAGCTGGGGTAGCAAAATTTATACCAGACTAAATAGACTTTAAAACAAAGGCTGTAACGAGACAAAGAAGGATCCAGTAACCCCACTTCTGTGTAGTTATCCAAAGAAACCCAAAATGCTACTTCGAGGGGATGTGTGTATCTGTATGTTCCTTGCAGCATTATTTACAATGGCCAAGATGTGCAGGCAGCCTGGGTGCTCCTCGATGAACGAATGGATAAAGAGGAGGTGGTACATACATACAATAGAACGTTGCTGGGCCGGGGAAGGGAATGGGTTCTTGCCATCTGAGGAGGCATGGATGGACCTGGAGGGTGTTGTGCTGAGTGGAGTGTCAGCCAGAGAAAGACAGATGCAATGTGATTTCACTTGTATGTGGAATCTAAACAACAAAATAAACAAAATAGAAACAAAGTCATAGATACAGAGAATATTTTGATGGTTGCTAGACAGGAAGGGGGTTGGGAATGGGTGAAAAAGGTGAAGGGATTAAGAAGTAGAAATTGGTAGTTACAAAATAATCATGGGGACATAAAGTAAAGCATAGGGAATATAGTCAATAATATGGTAACAACTATGCACAGTGCCAGGTGGGTACTAGACTAGTCAGGAGGATCACTGCTTAAATTATATAAATGTCTAACCACTATGCTGTACACCTGAAATTAATATAAAATAATACTGAATGTCAATTGTAATTTAAAAATTAAAAAGGGGGGAATGGTGAAGGGGAATAAGAGGTCCAAATTTACAGGTATAAAACAAATAAGTCATGGGATGTAATGTACAGCATATAGAATATAGTCAATAATATTGTGATAGGTTGGTACAGTGTCAGATGGTTGCTGGACTTTTCATGGTGATCACTTCTTTAGGTATGTAAATGTTGAACAACTATGGTGTGCCCCTGAAAGTAATATTATATTGTATGTTAACTATCTTTTAATAAAAATAATTTAAAATAATACCTCCTTTTTCTTTTTTCTGTCTTTTTCCCCTTGATCCTTTGTACCTTTCACCCATTTAACTGCTCTGGGTCAGTCCTGTTCTGGTTGTTGAGAACTAAGTGTGCTCCAGAGAAAACTGAGCTAAGTAGGAGAAGTTCTCCAAGCAGTTCGGGTGGAGAACAGCTGGTGCTACTTGCTTGTCTGAGTCTGAGGGGTTCAGAGCAGGCAGAGATCCTCTGCCTGCCTAACCTGAGATGCAGCAAACAGAGGCCCTGCAGGGCTCAGGAATTCCACCTTCTGGAAACAGACTAATTAGAAAGCAGGAGCCCAAATCAACACAAAGGCTACTTTGAAAATCCCTTCCTTAGCTTTTGTTTATCCTTTCCACTTTTAGAGCTGCAGGCATGAGGCTGTGCTATTTGAAAGAAGTGCATATAAAAGCAGTTGGAGTTAATATAAGCTAGGGAAAAATGGAATCATACCAGGCAAAAAAGTTGGCTGCCAGTTAAGAGGCTTGATTTGTCTAGGTTTGTGGATTTCTACCCATAGCACTGAGATATGAAGGAACTTTGCAGCAGCTGAAAATAAAAGCTTTGGTATTTTAAAGGATATTTCAGTGCTACATTCTACTCTATTATTTTCTTGTATTTCATTATAGTTTTCATGACTTGGGACATAGTGTGAGGCTTGAAAAAAAAGAATCTGATGAATGTGAAAGAATGATTTGGGAAAACGCAGAACTAAAATTAGCACATTCTTCATCTGCAGTGAAAAGTAGTATAAAGCTTATACTCGTTCATTTCCTCAATGAATCTTTTAAATATTTGGGTTTTCATTTTTCGTGTTTTTTTTTTTTTTGTAAAATATAAAGGCATACAAAAAGGTCATAAAATTCCTTTCCTTTGCTGAAAACTTTTAGACTCATTTCCACTTTTTAAATAGAGTTTTGCAAATAGAAACAAATGAAGCTAAACTATATCAAAATGGTTTTTAATCACATACAGTAATTTTAAACGTTCTGTAGGAAATTATAAAGAAGGAAATAGTTATAGCAGCAGAGATAATTGGTATCACTATGCTAATATATTTCCTTACATATTTTTTCATACATAACAGCACTTTTTACAATTTGAGATACTATGTACTACTCTTTTTTTCTTAACATTTGTTTCTGTAAAATAGTAGGCATACAGAAAAACCCTCAAAACAACTATTAAACTAACAGATAGAGAGGGAAAACCCTCATAACCACCCTGCTGGAACAATGCTAGGGCTATCGAATCCCACAATAACTTCCCTTCAGGCTAAGTCTTTCTCATCAGGCAACTTTCCCTTCTGATTGTATTGCCCAGGTTGCCTGACCACAGGGAGAAGAAAGCACTGATGTGGATACAAGTATTCCGTCCCCATGGGATTGTTTTCTTTTCTCATTGTGAAATGTTGTCATTTTTGTTCTAGATATCAGTGTTTTGAACTTAGTTTCTGAGAATCTCCTCCAGCGAAATGGATCTGATCTTGGTGCTACTAACATCACATTTCCAAGTCTGAAAGATAAAGGCCAGAAGTTGGCATGAAATAAAATCACCAAGGTAATTAATTATGAGGCTGATAGAACATGAGCCTACTGGCATTCCCAGGGCAATACGGGCTCTAGCTTACCATTGGCTTAGTACACACTTGCTTTTCCCACAAACATTTTGCTATTTTAATTTTGGAGGAGATAGTTTGTCTACAAATTAAACTGAAGTTGCAAAACGCAAAGAAAAAGCAAAAAAAAACAAAACAAAACAAAAAACTAACCTGAGGGAAAATATAATTACCCAGCAATCTGCCTACCTAGTCTTTAATTTTAATTCAAAAGTGTTGAAGCTGGGCTCCAAACCTGAAATTAGGAGTTTACTACAGAGTCTGTCTTGGACTCAGAGAGCTACAGAAGATATATACTAGATGCATAAACAGCCTCTTCCTCTTTCTCCTTCCCCTGGCCTCCTGTTACCGTATCTAATCACCCAGATACACCCACTGAGTTTTCTACATGCACAAAACAACACAACTGAACTGTGGTTATCAGTTCCCTTCTCAACAGAAACCAGGGTCAGATCTACACAGTCTCTTCATGGAAGCTTTGGCCAAATTGAGAGAAGAGGAGAGAGGACAGAAAATGTACTAAGAGATAAGTGATAATAATTACATTACACTGAATAAGAACAACTTGAAATATAATGAAAACACAACTTCCTTGGCCTTCCACTCCAATGGGGAAACATTTGCCTGGTCACTGGATAAAAACTCACCAGACTACATGATTCTCTTTCACTTTATATATGAAATAATTGCATTGTATGTATTACAGATATGTAATCTGTGTAGTAAAAGTTCCCACTTAGAGAATGGGTGGTTTAAAATTACCTCTGGAGTCTCTGGGCCTGTTATGTCAAAACTTCACTCTCCCATGGGCTCCTCTGTGAGCTCTTATGGGCCCTCTGGTGGGTCCTTCTGACCACAACTCCCCTAACATGGGTTGTGCTTCTCTTCCGATAGGCCATTCCCCACATATCCGCTCTCAAGTGTGGAGTCTCCTCATAGGTGGTCTTTTGGAGCAGCTTGCCTGCCCTTCCTGCCTTGCTGCTGCTAGTTCTGTAGTTACACCCACTCTCTCACTCTGCTCTTTTACATTCTGGGAGTTTAAGAGTCTGAAACTGGTCCTTGAATAATCAACTTTGGAGACTCCTTCAGAGGGGCATGGCTCACACTCACTTTGGTATCTGCCTCAATTGAAACTTCAGTTTTAACATTCTGTTACTGTTTGTTCAATCGTTCAATAGTTAATTAACAAATGATATTGAGGACTAATTATGTGCCATGCTCTCTACAAGAAAATAAAATACAAAATTAAATATAATATGTTCCTTTCCTTGGAAGCACTCACAGTCTTTGATGGATGAACGTATTGGAAAGATGAATCAAGACATACATGTACATAAATAATTAAATAGTCTATAAGTGCTATAGAAGAATAATGAACAAAACACTGTAGAAACACTAAAAGAGCAATTTGTTCCCAGGGACTAGTAGGGTTATCTTCAGTAAGTTTTCCACAATTAAATTATTTTTAATTATATGCCTCCATATGATGAAGGAGAAGAAAGGCTTTCCTTACATGTAGAGAAATCTAAATCAGAGTTTATTTGTCAAATAAGTGCAACTCTGTTATTTTTTTGAATATACAGAAATTCATTGAGTTTTAGAAAGTCAATCCCTCATTTAAGTGTTAACCCAATAGATATCCTTTTAAAGCTAGTTTTTGAAGGAGGCAGTGTGGTACAATGGAAAGAGTATTATGAATAAGATTCCACTTAGAAGTCAAGTTCTCTAGGAGAAAGCATATCCTGGACCACTAGAGCTGTGCTCTCATAGCACATTACCTATCACACAGCATTGTAACTGCCACTTCTGATTTGCCTCTTATATTAAATCATAAGATTCCTAGTGGAAGAGATTCTGACACAAACTTTTGTACATTGTAAGCATCAAGCAAAGGGTTTTTGAGTGGATGGATCTGTCAATGATTTACATGTCTTTGAATTTCTAACTGCCACAGTTCCTCAACTTCCAGATAAATTTCTTTCTAAAACAGTTCATTAACAATGCTTAAAGACCAAAAAGAACAGCAAAAAAAGTGAATAATAATGTGAGAGCATGTGTTTCAATCTGGATCCAGAAAACATGATCAGCAAACCTATACATCAAATATTAGCTGATAATTTAACATTTCATTGATGATTTTCCCCTCAGTAATTACTTCATTTTTTTCTCTGCATCTTTTAAGCTCTGCTCAGTTGCTTTTATATTCATGTCTTTCTTTTCTATGCTTACTTTAATTAGCTTATGTATTTTATTATGAAAATAAACTTTAAGCCATATCTTTCCTGTTTGTAATTTTTTATTAATCTTGTAATAGTGATTCTTTGTCTCCAGTGTGTCTCCTATTCGGGAGCATTTTTTTCTTTTTCATACTTATTCTGATTTTTAGGCTCTAATCTTTGATGTTATCTTATTAAATTTATATTCTTTGACAATTCTTTAATGATGAGGTGATTTCATGGAGATGTTTCTTCTTTTCCCTGGGTTATGTTTAGTTTTAGAATAATTTTCTTTTTAATTTGAATTTTGCCTGCAACGATTATTTTCTTTCTTTTCCCCCAACATTTTCCCTAGTATATCTACTACAATTTATTTACATACATCCCAGGCTGGCATACTGTTTTTTGTTTTCATTTGTATGTTGCTCATGCAAGGAGGTTACTAAGCAACTGAGTCAATTTCTGCATCATAATTCTTCCTGACTCCCTTTCCACACTGCACCTTCATAGTTCTATTTACTGTAGCCTCAAGACTTACTATTTGGGTTTGGAGAAAAGTCAGTTTCAGTTGTAACTTTGGCATATACAAGATGTGATAAAACAATACAGTGAACATTTAAATTTAAAAAAATTTATTACAGTAAAAGGCACATTGCCATTAATCCCCCTTAAAATACTCCTCCTTGCTTCTCACACACTTATCCCATCATTCTTGTCATTTTCTGAAGCAATTCTGGAAGTCCTCTTTCATGAGTGTCTTTAGTTGCGCTGTCATGGCTGCTTCCATGTCCTGAATCATTTTGACATTGGGAAAGAGCCAGAAGTCACACAGTGCCAGATCCAGTGAATAAGGTGGATGAGGACATACTGTGATGTTTTCTTTTTTAAATATTTTATTTTATTTTTTTATTCAAACATTTATACTCCATGGGCTTTATTTTCATATATTCCCTTGATGAATTTAATTTTAATTAAAATACAGCTAACACATAATATTATATTATCATGATAATGATTTATGGCACACTTTAAAACACTCCTTCTCTCAACCATAGCTCACACCCAACTCCACCAAACAAGTTGAAACTTGTCATGCACTGTTACTAAGATTCCCCGTACTGCTTCCCGTATTGAAGATCCCTGCCTTTCCGTTGGATGGCACTCGGCAGCAGCATTGACCATATTTAGCGATCATAACAGAAAGGCTCCTGATATGACAATTTCTATCAAATAAAAACATTATGGTGTGTCCTCATCCACTTTATTCACTGGATCGGGCAGTGTGTGAATTTTGACTCTTCCCCAAAGTAAAAGTGACCATGTGAGGTACCCGTTTTGAATCAACTCAGGACATTGAAGCAGCCATGACAGCACATCTAAAGACACTCATGAAAGAGGACTCCTAGAACTGCTTCAGAAAGCGGCAAGAAAGATGGGATGAGTGCGTTTGAAGTGAGGGGGAGTAATGGCAATGTGTCTTTTACTGGAATAAATTTTTTTATTTAAACATTCACTGTATTTTTTTACCACACCTTGTAATTAAAAATAATTTAATTATGGAGAAGTTACTGAAGATAACTCTACTAATCCCTGAGAACAAATTGCTCCCTTCTTAGTGTTTCTACAGTATTTTGTTCAGTATTCTTCTATAGTACTCATAGATTATATTTAATTATTTATGTACATGTGTTGATTCACCTTCATCCGCCAAAAACCTTCATCCGCCAAAAACTATGAGTGCTTCCAAGGAAAGGAAGATACCATATTTAATTTTGTATCTTATTTTCTTATAGAGAGCCTGGCACATAATTAGTCCTCAATATCGTTTGTTAATTAACTAGTGAACGATTGAACAAACAGTAACAGAATGTTAAAACTGAAGTTTCAATTGAGGCAGATACCAAAGTGAGTGTGAGCCATACCACTCCGAAGGAGTCTCCAAAGTTGATGAAGCTGTGAGTGGTCTTTGTTATCAAGATTGGGCTCTCTTCTGTCTTTGAGGATTTTGTTAAATAGTATGTAATCCAGTTCCCTCTTCCTAATCTTGAGTTTGCCTTAATACAGTGTAGGCAATTTGAAATTCAAACAATTACTCCAATTTAGTGTGAGTCCCTAGAGAGTTAGCTCCATTAAGGTCAGCCTGAATTTTCCAACTGCATTTTACTTTTCCTTGTCCACCAGCCACTTCTATTCTCCAAAAGAAGTGGGGAAAGTGGGCTTCTGGTGGACAGGGGGGCATTTTGTTTCTTGGCCTCTGTGTTAAGAGTTCACAGTTTACTGAAGGGAACTTTCTTTACCAGATGCTCTTAGCTGATTTCTTTCCCTGCCTCCCTAAGAAGATCTAGTCTTACAATAGATCTCCTCTTCTGCCTGTTGTTTCTAATTTCTATTTATTTCTGTATTAATGAGTATTCAGTATTTATAGGATCCTATTGTCTTCTTTCTTCCTCTTTCATCCCAACAGAAGGCTTCAAATATTGTAAACTCATTTTCCCCCACACTAAAGGGCAAACAGAAAGCCTGGAGAGAGGTTTTTAATTTCAAGTGCATTTCCGTATCTCCCATCACTGCCCAATCTTCTCTCTGTCTCTCTTCTGTCACAACTGTGTTTGATAATGAATTTGATTTTTCAGAACTGTGTTTATCCACAGCCCTTCCTCACTTCCATCTTCACCCTGACCTGCACAACAAATGCTTCTCTATAGGAAAGTCAGAAGCTTCTCTGCGCATCTCCAAACTATGTTCTATTAACTCTTGGAAAATTGCTTGTTTTTTCATTAGCCACAGGCCCTTCCTTTGCATTGTTTAACTCAAGCTGGCATATTTTTTTTCCAGATTCTTTTTTTTCCTAATGATATTCATTTATACCATTAGGTTTTGGAGGGGGAAGATTTTTAAACCTGGCTTTAGTTCACTATCTTAAGTAAGAATTCATTTGTTCTGCTCTTAACAGGCCATAGGTGAAAGCTCCGAGGTCCTTGAGAAAGACTCTCCTGAGTTATAAAACTGTCAAGAGGTTTTTTAAAAGAGTTACATACATCTCAAAAAGGCCGCAAAAGAATTGACAATACAAATTTTCTAAAGTGCTCTAAGAAAAAGGAGGTCAGGGGCCTAGAGTCAAGACAAATCTGTCTAAAGTCTAGTCAAGCTAAGGGGAGCAGTAAGCTTGACTTAGTCATCTTATTTGCCACCAACTATGACAGCATGTGAAATGCAGGCTGCCAAATGCCTATCTTGTTCTCCTTACTTAGCTTACTTTGTAAAATGTGATATACAATTGATTGATCATCAAGGCTACAAGATAATTGAATAGATAGTTTCAGTTGTTAGTAAACAATTATACAGAGTTGTAGATAGTACCACAAAGATAGAAAGATTAGTGCAAATCCTCTGAAGTCAGAAAAACAAAAGTTTAAAAATTTCCTTTGAAGATCAACTTACTGCTTCAGACTTTCAAATTCAGTACAGCCAAATGCTCCCAATTTCTCACTGTTCAGAACATATGAGGTTGGACAATTAAGTTCACGAACTCATCCTAGAAAAAGTACTACATACCTCATTGCTGAATATCACTATGGTCACCTTCGAAGTACTTCCCTTGGGAAGCTATGGACCAATGCCAGTGCCTAGTCCACCCTTCAAAGCAATTTTGGAACACTTTTTCTGAAATGGCCATCAGAGCTGTCGTCGTATTACCCTTGATGTCCTGTACTGAATGTCATCAAATTGTCTTCCTTTCAATATTTCCTTTATTTTCAGATAAAGAAAGAAGTGTCATTAGGGCCCAGATCAGATGAATAGGAAGGGTGTTCCAATACAGTTATTTGTTTACTGACTAAAAACTCCCTCACAGACAGTGCCATGTGAGCTGGTGCACTGTCGTGATGCAAGAGCCATGAATTGTTGGCGAAAATTTCAGGTCATCTAACTTTTTCACACAGCCTTTTCAGCACTTCCAAATAGTAAACTTGGTTAACTGTTTGTCCAATTGGTACAAATTCATAATGAATAATCCCTCTGATACCAAGAAAGGTAAGCAACATCATTGCAATAAGTTCACGAACTTAATTGTCACACCTCGTATACAGACATTGAAAACTGTTCCTCAGTGATCAAGTATTTTTATTCAACAGCAATGAGTTTGCAAAGTTTCTCAGGGTATTATTGCTAAATGTGATTATCTTTTAACACTAAATAAATTAGACTTCCTTTTACATGTTTAAAACTATACTCTCATATTTAATTTTTATCTCAAATATATGTCTATACATATTTCTCAATTATTTATATTAATAAACAAAAGCAAGTGAAATACTTAAAACACTTTGAATTACCTTTAAAATATTTTTTTTTGGTGTGCTCATACTTCAAGTTATCTGATAATCCAAAACTGTATTTTCATTGCCTTCCCTCAAAAAGAAAGTTTCTGACTCTTTCCATCTGAATTTAAGTTACCTCCTCACTACAGCACACTATATATTTGTAATTAATCTCTCCCTTGTTAACTCTAACTAGGCTTAGAAATTCTAGTTTATATTTTTAATTCTCAAAGGCTTCTCCTCCTGAGACTTAATTCCATTCCATTCAATTCAATAAACACTTATTATCTCCTACTATGTGCCAGCCATTTTATTACTCACTGAGATGCCATACACTCTCAAGGAGCTCACAGTCCAGTAGGATTCAAATTAAAAAATAGGAGAGTGAGAGATAGAGGTTAAATTTTTTAAAAAAATAAGTACAAAATAATTCTATAAATGCTACCAATAAACTTTAAACCAAGATTTTACATGTGTGAGTCATATTCAGATATATTTTTAATCAATAATCTTATTCCCTCTGCCTATAATACTATCACCTACTGCCCTACTAAATCTTTCATCCTCTAAACTTCAATCCAGATATCACCTTCAAGTAATTTTCCATGGCTTCCACTTCCACCCAGGTTGGGTGGCTCATAATATCGTCTGTCTTACCACTTATGACAATGAATTATATTCATTTATTTACTTATCTCTATTTCCAACTGGATAGTGAGTTCACTGATGACTGAGGCAAAGCCTGTATCTCTGATTTCTATGCACCTCACCTCTGGGCATCCATTTGAATGAATAAATGGGTTGAATGAATACATGAATGGATAACTACATACAATAATAATAATAGCTAGCATTTATTGACTGATTTATCTGTGCCACTCACTATGCTAAGATGTATTACTATGCATGTTATTTTAATTAATCTAATTATTATTCACAATTTACAGATGAGAAAAACAGAAGCTATGAGATATTAAGAAACTTCTCTAGATTAAACTTCTCTACAAAAACAGAAGCTATGAGATATTAATAAACTTCTCTAGAGCTAGAAGTTAAACATTAGCAGTCTGACTTTGGAGCCTGCTCTCTTGACCACATTATGAATGAATAACGTAATTTTCTAAGTGGTATTACACAATTCAAAATGAGACTAACTTCATGAAACAGATGGAAAAAATTTCTGGTAAGTCTAGTAATTTAACTAAGATTTCATCATGGGAGTTAAAATGTCAAGAGTTTCAATTGTCCTTGCCCCACAGCAATTATCAAATGCTAAATGTCACACTGGAACTAGTTAAGTATGGAACTTGTCTAAAGGCAAGGAGAGCCTTTCCAGGAATTCTTCCCATCTGGGGACATCACAATTAAATAGTATTTTCAAGATACAAATCCAGTTTTGGAACTAGTGTAATAAGCCCCATGAACGCATCACTCAGTTTCTATAATTATCATCACATAGCTTAACTTTTTTCATTTATAACCCTATTTTTTTTTTTGCCCTTGATTCCCAACTTATTGGGAATTATTTTAAAGCAAATCTCAAGCACCCTGTTATTTCACCTATAGATACTTCAAAATGTATCTTTAAAAGAGAACTTGTTTTTCACTTACTTGAATCACTAAACTTTTATTCATGATAGGAAACATTATGAGGAAGTAGAATTTCTAAGCTGTTACACAATTAATAACCTTCACATTAAAGAATACAGTAATATTAAAAATTCATGAGAAGAAAAATACCATAAAAAACTGTTCGGTATCACAAGATGTGCTTACACGGAAGAAAATTATTAATAAGACTACATATTCTCACTTTACCAATACAAAAAAACCCCTCATAGTTTAAACTTCCTTCTTCATTTCATTTCTGAGGAAAGCAAGTTTAACATATTCAGGTACATTTTGTTCTATCTGTGTGCTGAAGATTATAAACTTAAGGCTAAAGGTATTCTATAGAGGAAAAGTTTACACATGTAACTGATTTTTTTATTTCATTTTTTATTATTAGTTTCAGGTGCACCAAACAACATAATAATTAGATATTTACACTCCTTACAAGCCTTCTACCCATCTGACACGGTACATAGCTATTACAATACCATTGACAATATTCCTCACGCTGCACCCCGTGACTATAACCTTTTTAAATTACAGTTGATATTCAAGATTATTTTATATTAATTTCAGGAGTACAGCACAGTGGTTAGGTGTGTACATAATTTATGAAGTGATCCCCCCCAATAAGTCTAGTATCCATCTGACACTATACATAGCTTTTACATTATTGACTATATTTCTCATACTGTATTTTACATCCCCATGTATTTTTAAATGTAATTTTTATCTATAACTCAATTTCATAAGCCTAATAATTCAATTTGACATATATGGGGTCTGACAATTAATTTTGAGAACTTATTGCAATGATGTAACTAACTTTTTTTAATATCAGAAGGATTATTCATTATGAGTTTGTATCAACTGGACAAACAGTTAACCAAGTTTACTATTTGGAAGTGCTGAAAAGGCTGCATGAAAAAGTTAGATGACCTGAAATTTTCACCAACAATTCATGTCTCTTGCATCACGACAATGCACCAGCTCACATGGCACTGTCTGTGAGGGAATTCTTAGCCAGTAAACAAATAACTGTATTGGAACACACTCCCTTCTCACCTGATCTGGTCCCCAATGACTTCTTTCTTTACCTGAAGACAAAGGAAATATTGAAAGGAAGATATTTTGATGACATTCAGGATATCAAGGATAATATGACAACAGCTCTGATGGCCATTTCAGAAAAAGGGTTTCAAAATTGCTTCGAAGGGAGAACTAGGCACTGGTGTTGGTACATAACTTCCCAAGTGGAGTACTTTGAAGGTGACCATAGTGATATTCAGCAATAAGGTATGTAGTACTTTTTCTAGGATGAGTTCGTGAACTTAATTGTCAAACAATGAATTGACAGTGATTTTCTGTACTAATAAGGTTATATTAAATGTGTAATCAGACTCTCATCATAATTAAAAGCCCTCACATTTAACTCAAGTCACAGAGTAGTGATACCAACACTCTACCTGGAAAGACTGATTGTTTTGAGCCAATCAGTCTCAAATGATAATGGAGGAGTTTATTTGTTTAGCAAATGTCATTCAATTCTTTGTACTCCTTCATCAAAACCATATAGTGATCTAAAATCAAAATATTTTTCATAATCAATTAGCTGGAAACTCATTTAGGTCTTTCCCCAATACTACTAAAAGCAAAGAAATGGAAACCTACTGATTGCAAAAGAATTGTCACACAAACAGTAGTCATTCACATTCTCATTTTCTGAGATGTATTGTTATATTACATTAATATTAACTATACCCATTATTCTTTCATCTAGAGGCAGATGGCTAACTCTACATATACAGAAACGGTTGGGGAAGCAAGATATTATCAATTCCAATGTATTTTTACCATTATAATTATCTTATTATATGCTTTAAATCACTTGTCAAAAAGCCAAAACTGTATGTTTAGCTTATTCAGTTACTGTTGTATGATTTTATTATAGATTTTCAATCTCTAATCATAGCTGTAAGTGACCCACAATTTTCCTCTTTTTTTGCCTTTGAGATTTTATTATCTGGTAGCTAAGTTATACTAACTAGCCTCATAAAAGTATCAAGCAATTTTACCTCTTTTAGTATTTGTTTAGACAATTTAAAGTAAGGTAATATTGGCTATGGGGTACTTGAAAGTTGTGTAGAACTAGCATGAAAAATCATCTATCCCGGTGCTTTTATAGAGGGGATGGTTTTGTGTAACATTTCAATTTATTTTGTGATCATTATCTTCTCAAGTTTTCTGGCATTTTTTTCTATTTATTTTTCTATTTGACTAGGAACAAACTCTAGCATTTTACAGTTTTTCCAGAAATGTAACCACGTCATTTTTGTTTTCAAATTAGTGTATTATTGTTCATAATATTTTCTTTTGATTTTTAAATTATTTATACATATAATTACTTACATTTCATTTTTCTTTCTTCTACATTTTCTGGGTAAGCTTTTCCACACGTTTATTAGTTTACCAATCTTTTCAAAGAAACATTTCATTTCTCATAATCAAATGTATGAAATAAGATGAAAGACATACCATTCACAAGAAAGAATAAAAAACCTAAAATGCATATGAATGATTATTTTACAAATGCACTTGAATCTTATGAAGGAAATTATAAATATCACTACAGGAATTAAAATGTAGTCTTATTTCTGCACTGAAAGATTAATGTTATAAAAATATCAATTCTTCCTACATTACTTTAAAGTTTTAATTTTTTTCCAATAAGAATACCAAAATATTTTAAAGAATTTTAATGCCTAAAAAGGATTTGAGTTTTATCTGGAAGAATAATTATACACCAATATCAAAGACCCTTTTTTAAAGGAAGTAGGGATTCACACACAACAGTTACTGAAATTTGTTACGAGACTATAATAATTTTTTAAATGCAGTGCTAGCATAAGAATAAGGTGGCAAGTCAACCTACTTTTAAAAAATGTTTGGAAAAATATCCACAAAAGTGACAGAGACATTACTGTTCACTGAATGCCCATGGTTTCACCTACAATTCTCAACCAACTTGCATCTAGGTGGAGCCATGTGACTAGTTATAGTCAATCAACAGGAAGTGATGGGAGTCAAGGCATACAAATGTGAATTGGTGTTCTCCACTTATTATCACCCCCTGCTTTGCAAGAGTATACGAATTCAGATAGTAGCACCCAAAATGGGAACAGCCTTAATCAATCATCATGTGGAGGATGAAGGATTAAGCTGCCCTAAAGAGTCGTCCAATTCTCACTGAATGTTCCATGAGCTAGAATAAATCTTGGTTGTGTTCCTCTACTGAGACTGGGGGGTTGATGTGTTATCACAGCATAAATAGCTTATCAGGACTAATAACATAAATAAGGAATAATACTGGTGTCTCCCAATTAAAAAATCCTATTGATTATCTGAGTCAAGTACTATGAAAAGTAAAGAGAACAATTATGAACAGCCCCTTAAAACCTTAGAAATAGGGGAAGTGAAATTTCCTTTGAAAGTTAGCCTAAAGAAATAACACTTCATTGACTGGAGAAAAGGCCCTGGGTCAGAGACATAAGACATTTTTACTCATGGAAACTGAGCGTCATGGTCACGTCTATCCCTCTTGCCCCCCAGTCCTATGAGAATGATGCAGAGTCGGGTGGGTGGATATCACACACACTGTGGGTTATTGCCACAGCTGCAGAACACTGAACTTAGGTAACCCAAATATTTTATAATGGGCAGTAAGCAAACCTGCCTGACCTTTGCTCTGGAAAGAGGCATTATCTTTATTACACCAAAAAATAAGCATATCTGTTGTCTTTTAGAGAGGGAGACATTATCTTTATCTTCCAAAGCTATTCTCTGTACAAACATCCTTGAAAACATAGTGTGGAACACGAAGGGCAGTTACCACCTCTGCTCACATGATGTGCAGACACAGAAGAGATCCATAGAGAGTTGTATCCCAACAGTCATAAAAGTAAATAACCAATTCAGTAAGTCTACCATACTAGTTTGCATGAGTCAAGAATTATCTACTCAGCTCTACCCCCAATTTACTTATAAGGAAAAGTTAAAGCTTTTTATCTCCATGAAGAAATGCCTTGGAACTGGGTCATCTTTCTTTCAGTTAACTTCTGTCATAATGGGATTATGGGAGAAAAGGGGAAATTAAATTCAACATAAGCTTTATCACTACCCAAATGCCATTTTGATAGGTTTATTTTATGAACTCTCATTTCTAAAGATTCCCATATTTCATAGACATATCAATAATTTTGGAAAATTTCTATGTGCATTATTTCCCTCTGTCCCTAGGGTAAGGTTTCCTTTCGTTTCATTTAAGTTGGGATAGGAGGACTTTTTTCCATACTTATAAAATTATAAGAAGTGAGAATGCATGCAAATTAAAGCCAATGGCAAAGTGAATTAAAGAGTTCCTGGCGAAGTCATTAAATGAGAACAGCAGCTGTCAGACTGGGCTTAACAAACACCTAAGCTTTCAGTAAGAACTTGGCAAGCCACTCAAAGCACTGCTCTTGGGTAGAACCAGAAGCTCATTAGGTGCGCTCAAGTACAATGGAATAAGTGGAGTGAAAGTCTATGTAAAGGAAACCAAATGTATGTGTCATCTATGATAATGGAAACTCTGAGGATCATATGTGATACTCTGACTAATTTGTCAGTGTTTCAATGCACTAAAGGTTTTAAGACTCTCTAGAGAATAAATTCTCAGCCACCAAGCAGTTCTTTGCTGTTATACAGTTTTGAAGAGCACTGCATGTTACATATTACTTCTAAAGGAAATATTTTCATTTTTTAAAAGTTTCCTTTTAAATTTCATCCTAAAGGTATATTTAAACTTTTTTTTCTTTTTCTTTTTTATTAAAGTTTATTGGGGTGACAATGGTTAGTAAAATTACACAGGCTTCAAGTGTACAATTCTGTAGTACATCATCTATGTATCACATTGTGTGTTCACTACCCAGAGTCAGTTCTCCTTCCTCAAAGGTATTTTTAAAGGAACTTACCTTTGCTTTAACATTGTAGAAAGAAAAGTTATCATACATATGTGGAAAATTAACAATAAAACATGGAATTTATCAAAATGAACAAGGGTCTGAAATATCAATGTTGCTGTTGCCTAGTACCTTTTAAAATTCCTACACTAACTCAAAACTTGCAGAAAATCCCATGAGCAATGAAGAGTAGCCTAAAGGCCTGAACCATGTGTCTAAATATGCAACCATTTTACATGTTCTTTCTGAACCTTAAATGATAACATATGGTTTGTTCTAGATGCCATTTACTAAAACATTTTGAAGATTTATGGGTTCATATAGAAATATTAAAAGTTCTAGACCAGTTACTATTTTCTGTCTATGTAGAAAATTTGAAGTAAAAATTCTTTAAAAAATGTTTAAGGCTGTTATTTTGAAAAATGATAGAAAACAAGAGTTTTAAACATCAATTTAAAAGCCTGGGAAATGAAAGGAATTGCTCATTCTCAGCCAATACTGGGTAGGAAATGCAAAAATTTAAGCTGATACAGATCAAACCTAGAGATGTGAATTTAGCAGTCACCAACATGTCGACATAAAAACGTCCAAACCTGTAGAGAATACTTATAAGAGTTTATTTGAGCCAAACTGATAACTAGGAAGTAAGATTTCAAATGCTCTGCATAATGACAATTTTCATTCCCTTATACATCTGAAATTAGGGAGGGAACATAAGAAAGATTACATGAGGGTGGCAAAAAGCAAAGCAGGGAAATCTCTATGATGGATTGCAGGATTGTAAAGATTACATGCTCCCTTGAAGGTGGTTACATTTCTGAGGGTCTGGAAAAGAGGATTACTTCTGGCATTTCAAAAGTGGGTTAACATAAATGAGCTAGAACAATGGACAGGGCTTGCTTAAAGCAAACATAAAGCTTTAAATAAGGAAGGTATAAGCCTGACACGTTACTACCCACCATGACCTGCCCAGTTAGGAACTGATGATCAGATAACACAGAGATGTTACTTTCAGTTGCTGCAGATGCATTACAGAACACTTTATCATTGACATACATAAGTATGGGGTAGAAATCTTAGGGACAATATAATAATTTTTATTGAAGTGTAGAAATGAGTTGAAAAACAAAAGCTGAGACCTGTTCGGAGTTACGCAGGAAATGAATTTCTAGTTTCAAGTGTACAAAATAGTGGTTAGACATTTATATACTTTATGAGGTGATTCCCAAGATAAATCTCATACACACCTGGCACAATACAGTTATTAAAATATTATTGACTATATTCCCACAAAAAGCAAGAGGGAAAAACCACAAATATGTGGAGATTAATCAACATGTTACTAAAGAATGAATGGGTCAAAGAAGAAATAAAAGGAGAGATCAAAATATACATAAAAACAAATGAAAATAAAAATACAACTTATCAAAATTTTTTGGATGCAGCCCAAGTGGTAATAAGAGGGAAGTTTATATCATTACAGGTGAATCTCAAGAAAAAGAAAAATCTCAAATAAACAACCTAACATTACATCTCAAAAAACTAGAAAAATAAAAACAAGTAAAACCTAAAGTCAACAAAAGGAAGGAAATAATAAATTAAGCAGAATTAAATTAAATAAAATAGAAAACAAAAGACAATAGAAAAAACTAATGCAACAAAGAGATGGTTCTTTGAAAAGATTAATAAAATTGACAAACGCCTGGCAAGACTCACTAAGGAAAAAAGAGAAAATATACAAAAAAATAAAATCAGAAATGAAAGAGAAGTCACAACAAATACCACAGAAACACAAAGGATCATACAAGAATACAATAAAAGACTATATGTCACCAAATTCAACAAACAAGAGGACATGGACAAGTTCTTAGAAATATATAACCTCCCTAGTCTGAATCAAAAGAACTAGAAAATCTAAATAGACCAATCAACAGCAAAGAAACTGAAACAATCATCAAAAACTTCCCCAAAAGCAAAAGTCCAAGACAAGATGACTTCACTAGTGAATTCTACAAAACATTCAAAGATAATTTAATACCTCCTCCTCAAACTCTTCTAAAAAATTGAAGAAGAGGCAATACTTGGAGTTGATTTCTAGTTTCACACCTTTGTCATTGGAGAATACTCTTGATAGGATTTCAATCTTCTTAAATTTGCTGAGACTTGCTTTGCAGCCTAAAATGCAGTCTATTCTGAAAAATATGTCATGTGAGTTTGAAAGAATGTATATTCTGCTCCTTTTAGGTGAAAAATATCTAAAAATATCAGTAAAATCCATATGATCTAATATGTCATTTAAGGTTGCTATTTCATTGTGCATTTTCCATCTGGATGATAAATCCATTCATGTGTATGGGGTGTTAAAGTCCTGCACAATTATTGTATTACTCTCAATCTCTCTCTTTATGTCCATCAATATTTGCTTTATATATTTAGGTGCTCCTACACTGGGTGCATAAATATTTCAAGGGTTATATTCTCACGTTGGATTGCTGCCGTATCATCATGAAATATCCTTCTTTATCTCTTGCTGTAGACATTGTTTTAATGTCAATTGCTCCTTTAGCTTTTTTTTTTTTTTTTGGTTTCTATTTTCATAAAATGTATTTTTCCATCCCTTTACTCTCAGTCTGTATATGTCTTTCAATCTGAACTGGATCTCTTGTACACAGCATGTGTACGAGGTTTGACAATTAAGTTCACAAATTCATCTTAGAAAAAGTGCTACATACCTCTTTGCTGAATATCACTATGGTCACCTTCGAAGTACTCCCCTTGGGAAGCTATGCACTGACACCAGCACTTAGTCCAACCTTCAAAGCAATTTTGGAACTTTTTCTGGAATGGCCATCAGAGCTGTCATCATATTACCTTTGATGTCCCAAATGTCATCAAAATGTCCTCCTTTCAATATTTCATTGTGGATCAGATCAGGTAAGCAGGGAGGTTGTTCCAATACAGTTATTTATAGACTGGCTAAAAACTCTCTCACATAGAGTGCAGTGTAAGCTGGTGCATTGTCATGATGCAAGAACCATGAATTGTTGGTGAAAAGGTCAGGTCATTGTCATCTAATTTTTTCATGCAGCCTTTGCAGCACTTCCAGATAGCAAACTTAGTTAATTGTTTGTCCAGCTGATACAAATCCATAATTTTTAATCCTTCTGATATCAAAAAAAGTTAGCAACGTTGTTGCAACAAGTTCGTGAACTTAATTGTCAGCCCTCGTATACTACTAGCAATGTTCTATGAAACATTTTTTAGGGAAACTCATGAAAATTTTCAGATATATATACACCATAGTTTCAAGTATTCTTGCCACCCACACAACATTGTAAAAATAAATGGCCCTCCTCCAGTCAAGAGTATAGGTTAAATTCCTGAAATCATGCAGAAGATGGCAGATTTGTCCCTATCTATCAAAAGTACACTGATAGCCAGTAATCAGATTGTTATCACCTAGGTTCTCCTCAGAATTCAATCTCTAGGCTTAAGTTAATGAGAAATCAACTGAGACATATATTCAGAAAATATCATTGAGATATATTCATTCTAAGAGTTTCAAAATCGTACTAAGTTAATCCCATTCTATTGAACTTATTTTTCATTCATTCAGTTACTAACCAATATTTACTGAGTGCCTATCTTGAGCAAGGTGTCCTTCTAGGCATAAACAGAATGACTGGAAAGCCAAATAAATACAATTCCTAAGGGTTATTTTCCTCCTGTTTTTACAACTATTTAATTTTCCAGATAGAATGTAGAAATATTTCTATACTGGTAAGAATAGACAAGTAGATAATGATAATAAAAAATAATAAGTAGCTCAGAAACAGATTATTTTATACGTAAGATTTTGCAAATGACAAGGATGCCATCAAAAATTCACGGAGAAGAAAAAAGTATAGAGCAAATGGCCTTGGGATAATTGGTTAGTAATTGAATATTATCCCTTTAACTCAACACCATACAGCAATATAGAGAGTATGTTCCAAAATCAAACATACAAAAATCAAAAGACAGCACAATAGTAACCAAACGTCCCTAAGGAGTTTTCCAGTAGCTTGAAAATTAATGGGGGAAAAAACCTACCTAGAAAAAAGAAAACAATCATAAAATTTGACTAGACAGATAGATGGCTTAGGAAGTCTATATAATGACATGAAAAACAATTTTGACTAATTAATGGAAGCGGTTTAGCACATGACTGCAATTATGTAAAGAAATTATGGATAGAAGAAAGATATTCAAGCAGTAATCATTTATTTGACCAGGACCACTGAATGATTGATATATAGCATTTCCTAATTTCTAATTTTTTCTAAGCACTTAATATTTGAATTATGAAACATTTCAAATAAATACATCAAACACATTTGGCAGCCTTGTCCATCTAAATTCTTCTGGGAAAAATAAGTCTACAAAAATGTACTATCTTCAGAATGAAGCATAAAATTATATAAATTAATTGTTTGTAGTAATCAACATTACATTCCATCATTAACCCATAAATAATGGAGTACTTCTGGTTTTATTATTTTAATTCCTTCATAAATACTTCTAAGAATTTTTTTCTGTTGAAACTTGTGATTGAACACTGAAGTTTAAAGATTATTTGGGGGGAAGCACACACGTGGTTTTTAATTTTTCTCTTTAAATGATAGTAGCATAAACAGTTCATTTAAACATTAGAAAACCTAATGCATACACCCACTCATAGCATTACAAAGTCATGATTTCAACAGGAAATTCTGCTGCTCATGTTTCAACCACACACAATTCATGAACAAACTACAAATTTTCAGATTGTGACTGCAGATTTTCTGAGCCTTGCTAAGCCTTCTTGGTCTATGGTCTATACCTCCTTCTCTCCAGAGCTCAGCAGATAGTGGGCACTCAATAAATATTTACTGAGTGAATATGTTATTCATCTATTCGCATTATCCACATGTATCCACTTCTAAAGACATACTAGTAAGAGACAATTTTTCCAGCAGCATGAAATTCATCACATGTATAAATATCATTGAGTATCAAAGCCAGATACTATAAGGTATTCAAAGTAAGAAAATTTAGAATTAGAATAGTACCTACTCAAGAAGTTTCATTAATAAGAATTAAGAATAACGAGATTCATTAATTTTTACTAATTTTTATACAGCAAAAAGTATTTTCTGTATCTTCCTAATTAGATCACAAAACTAGTAAACCCTAGAGTCTATCAGTTGTTTCAACAATATTTGGCATTTTGTGTTGGTGGCAGTGTTTTTTACAGCTTTAATGAGAAATAATGTACACATATAACAGCCATTGTAAGTACACATTTCAGTAATGTTTTTAAAAATGTATTTAGTAAATTTATGGAGTTGTGCAACCAATAGCACAATTCAGTTCTACAACAATTTCATCACTCAAAAATGTTTTCCTAAAGTCCATTTACAGTTAATCTGTGCTCCCACCCCAGCCCTGGGCGACCACTGATCTGCTTTCTATAACTATAGATATTTTTCCTGCACATCTCATATAAATGGAGTTATATAATATG
The DNA here is from genome assembly GCF_004115265.2 of Rhinolophus ferrumequinum. NCBI lineage: Eukaryota > Metazoa > Chordata > Mammalia > Chiroptera > Rhinolophidae > Rhinolophus > Rhinolophus ferrumequinum. Next base: position 92,483,693 of record NC_046287.1, read on the forward strand.
CAGTACTTTGCAGCTGCCTTCTTCTTCTTAATATAATATTTTTGAGGTTTACCCATGCTGTAGCATGTATCAGTATTCCATTTATTCTAATTGATAAATAGCAGTCTGTTGCAGGGATAAAGCCCATTTGTTTATCCAGTCACTGGTTGACGGACATTTTGATTGCTTCCAGTTTTTCTCTTTTATGACTAATGCTGATATAATATTTGTATACAAGTCTTTGTATAAATATTGGTTTTCATTTAATTTGAGCATAGAGATGAAATGAAACTGCCAGGTCACATAGTAAATTAATGTTTAACTATTTAAGAAACTGGCAAAATTTTTCAAAAGGGCTATATACCACTTTACAGTCTCACCAACAATGTATGAGAATTCATATTTCTCCACATCTTCCCAACAGTTTGTATCATCTGTCTTTTTTATTATAGCCATTCCATCTGGTGTGTGGTAGAACTCATTGTGGTCTTAATTTGTATTTCCCTGACATCTAATGATGTTGAGTACCTTATCATGTGCTTCTCAGCCATTCATATGTATTCTTTGGTGAAATGTCTATTCAAGTCTTTACCCATTTTTTTAAATTTAGCTGTTTGTCTTCTTATTCTTGATTTATGAGGTCTTCATATATTCTGCATATAGTCCTTTATCAGATATATGACAGGAATATGTTTGTCCACTCTATGGCTTTTTCTCCATTTTCTCAATGGTATATTTGGAAACACGAAAGTTTTCATTTTGATGGAATCCAGTTTATCAATTTTTATTTTTATGGCTCAAACTGAGCCATAGGTAGACTAGGAAATTGAAAACCCCTCCAGAATAGGGTGAGGTGCCTCACTGGTTATACAAGTAACAAGTGACCCTATCTGGCACCTGCAGCTGGAAAAAAACAAGAACCAGTTTCATCCAGCAAAGCTAAATAAACTCTATGACCGGGACCTGACCTTTAGCTAATTATAGTGGTATTATAATCTCATTTGCATTGCAGTTACTATGATTCCCATCATGCACCTGACACCATGACAGTCTGGAGGCACCAAATGGGGGGAAAAAGCAGGAAGGAAGGGTGCCACCCAGGGGGAGGAATGAACCACGTCAATGGGATGTCACCAATTCCCAATTGGGAAGGATAAATATGCCTGATCGTGACTTCCTCAGTAGATTCTTCTCTGAGTTCACCCACACTTTCCTCTCAAGTGTGTACTTTCATTTTCAGTAAATCCCTTTCACTTTCCTGCATCTGTCTCACTCTTAAATTCTTTCTTGCGTGGAGACAAGAACCTGGTCACTGCCACTCCAGGTTAAGTCCTCCATTGGACATCCCCCTGAGCCTCCAGCGACAAATTTTTTGTTCTCATTTCTAAGAAATCTTTGACTCATTCAAGAGCACAAAAAATTTGCTCCTGTGTTTTCTTCTAAAATTTCCTTCTATATCATCATATCCAGCATAAGAGTTTGGAAGTAACATGAGTAAGAAAAAATATAATTCCTTGGTTCTTTGTGTTTCTTAGACTGCCATTGATGACTTTGTTTTGGAAGCAAGTTCTGGTTTAAATGCAAAGTTCAAATGCCTCGAGGCTTTAAATCGGTCATAGATGTAACAAAAATACATTTTTCTTGTACTTGCTTAGAGTCTCACTGAACTGCTGCCACACACTGAGTCCATAAGAATTCTATGTTCATTGGGGCATCACACAATTATATGTGAGTAGGGCAGCAAAAAACAGTGAACATGTATGTTGCAGGAGATCTGCTCACATATGTGTTCCATTGTCACATAGACATTTCAAGTAGATGACTTCAGAGCCCTAACACAGGAATCTATGTGACTGCACCCATGAAACTAGACGACAATAGATTTTTCAAAAGTGCCTTTAATGGATAAAGGAAGTTTCCTTTTATTCCCAGATTTCTAGTTGTTGTTTTTTTATCATGAGTAAATGTTGCATTTTGTGAATTGTCTTTTCCATGTGTATTAAGATGATCATGTAGGGTTTTCCCCTTAATTCATATTCAAATAGTTAAGCCAATCTTTCATTCATGGAATAAATCCTAGAATAAAACCCAGTTGTATAATTCCTTTACATGTTGCTGTATTTGGTTAGTAAATGTCTTCTTAAAGATTTTTGTAGCTATGCTCATGAAAAAAAAAGATGTTGGTATGTAGTTTTCTTTCCTTGTGCTGCCTTTGTTTGACTTTGATATCAGGATAATGCTGACTTGAGAATTTTTCCTTCCTCCTTCACTATTTTCTGAGAAAGTTTGTATTTGGTATTATTCATTATTTAAATATTTGATAAAAGTGACTAATGAAGCCCATCTGGGCCTGGACATTTCTTTATGGGAAGATTTTTAACTAATTCAACATTTATACTTCTTAGCGATCTGGGAAGATTTTCTCTCTATTAAGTCCATTTTGGTAATTTGTATTTTTCTAGAAATTTGTTTCATCTAAGCCAATTTGTTGGTATAGTAGTTTGTTATTTTTTTAAAAATAATATTCCCTTATAATCCTTTTAAATTTCTGTAGAATCAATAGTGATGCCATATTTTTCGCTTATGATTTGGTATTTTGAGCCTCTTTTTCATTTTCTTTGTCATTCTAAGTGCTTTTTCAATTTTGTCTTTTCAAAGAACCAACTTTTGGTTTCATTTATTTTCTCTATTGTTCTGTTCTCTATTTCATTGATTTCCACACTCATCCTTATTTATCCTTCTCTTTATTTTGGAGTTAGTTTGTTTTGCTTTTTCTATATTTTTATATTCTATTTTTTCTATTTCTATATTCTGTATATTCTATATTCTGCATTTCTATATTTAGTTTGTATAAATGAAAGTGGAAGCTTAGGTGATTAAGACCTTTTTTCTTTTCTAACATAGATATGTAAAATTTTATTTTTCCTCTAAGCATTGCTTTAACTGCATCTTATAATTTTTGAAATGCTGCAATGTTGTTTCATTTAAAAATATTTTAAAATTTTGATTGCTATTTCCTCTTTCACTCAGTTATTGTATGCTTTTTAATTTTGAAAAATGTGTTTTTTCATGTATTTTTTTATTGTGAGGATCTAATCAAATTCCACAGTGTCAAAAAACATACTTATGAAAAAAAAAACATACTTATGATTCAAATTTTTAAAACTGAGACTTGTATTCTGTAGTCATTGACTATATATGTCACTTAGATTGAGTTGCTTGATAGTGTTGTTCAAATCTTTTTTATCCTGGTGATTTCGGTCTAGTTGTTCTATTAATTATTGAAAGTATTTAAATTTCCAATTATTGTTGTTTAAATGCCTCTTTCTCTTTTAAATTCCTTCATGCGTTCAAGGCTCTATTGTGAGGTGCATATACATCTATAAATGTTATTTCATCCTGTTTGCTTTGCCTCTTTTATGATTATGAAACGTTCTTCTTTGTCTTTAGTAATATTTCTCATCATAAAGTCTATTTATTATAATATTCATATAATGACTCAAGCTCTCTTATGGTTACTGTTTACATGGTATTCATGTAATTGAATCTATGATGTGTCTCTTATTGACTGACAGTTTATAGTTGTGTCTTGCATTTTCATTCAGTCTGACAATCTTGGTCTTTTGATTGATTTGTTTGGTCCACTCACATTTAATATAATATGGATATGTTGGGATATATGTCTGCATTTTTCTCTTTGTTTTCTATATGTCTCAGTTTTTTTGATTCAACATTTTTTTAGTGCCTATTTTGTAATATGTATGTGTACCATTTTAATTACTTTGTTAAATTTTTACTATATTTTTAGTTATTCTCTCAATGATTGCTCTCTGCATTTTAACTTATCACAATCTCCTTCAGAATAATACTAATTTAATTCTGATAAAACATACAAATTTTGCTCCAATATATCTCCTTTTCTTCTCTTCTCCTTTATGTTAATACTATTCCATCTATTACTGCTACGTTATAAACTTAACCATACAGTGTTATAATTATTGTTTTAAACAATTTTGCCCTTGAAGACATTTCAAAAACAAATGAGATAAATATATTAATAGAATCGTTTTTATTTCCTACACATTTGACATTTATGTCATCCCTCATTTCTTCAGTGGAATTGAGTTACTGTCTGGTATCACTTGTTTTCAAACTAAAGGACTTTCTTCAGTATTTCTTGTAAGACATATTTGTTGGTAACTAACTCTCTCCATCTTTGTTTATTATTTTTTTATTGTGCCATTATTTTTGAAGAATAACATTGCTATGTATAGAATTATGGCATTTTTTTTCCTTCACCACTTTGATATGGCATCCCACTGCCTTCTGACTTCTATTGTTTTTCATATGAAATCAGCTGTTATTTTTTCAGTTGTTACCCTGTACATGATGAGACATTTTTCTCGTCTTTCAAGATTTTCTCTATTTCTGAACAGCTTGCTTTACTGTGATATGTTTAGGCCTATAAGTTTTTATGCTTATTTTTCTTGGGTTTTGTTGCAATTCTTGACTCTGTAGGTTCACCATTTTCACCAGCCATTATTTCTTCAAATGTTATTTCTGCCTCTTTATCATCTCTTTTTCTAGGACTCCCATTACATGTGTGCTTTGTGTTGTTCCACAGTTCTCTGAGGTTCTGTTCAAGCTCTTCAATTATTTTTCTCTCTGTTCTTCAGAATAGATAACTTCCATTGATCTATCTTCAAATTCACTGATTCTTTTTTTCTGCCATATCAGATCTGATATTGAACCCCATTAGTAAAATTTTCAATTCACTTACTATACTTTTCAAATTCAGGATTTCAATTTGGTTCTTTTTTATAATTTCTATATCGTCATATTTTATTGCATCATTCTCTCTTTCTATAAGCATTATTTTGTTTAGGTCTTTGGGTATTGTCATCATAGTTGCTTAAAGTATTTGTAAGATAAATACAAATTCTGCGGAAATTCCAAGAATTTCTGGGTATGGATCATACTTTCTTGTTTTTTTATATATACTGTAATTTCTTATTGAACACTGGACATTTTAGATAATATGTTGTAGCAACTCTGAATTATCATTTTACTCTACGAGGGTTGTTGCTAATTATTTAGTAACTAGCCTAGACTAAATCTGTGAAGTGTGTCTCAGTCATAATGTGTCTATTCATTTTTTTTTTCTCCTTGTTTTTATTTTTTAAGCCTGGTATCCCAGGAATCACAGATGTATTCACATAGCTTAGTGTTCATTCAAAGATTTTTCACAAGTTGTATTCAAGGACCTCAAGCTAGTAAGGCTCTCTGCTCTTTTGATGGATCTTGTGTGGCCTGGAGAGCACATTCAAAATTCAAGCCACTTTCAAGCCAGTCTCTGCTTTTACTTTCCACCAAGCTCTCTTGAATCTTTTCTATGCAAGTGATATTCTATCAGCCAGGAATATATAGGTGCCTTGGACTCATTTCTGTCTTTACATTCACACAGCCTCTGGTCAACTGGAATATGTGGAGAGCTTATCAAACCCTATGACTGGTTCACTTCCTAGAAGTCCCCCAGCTACTCCATCAGTCCACTGTTTACCCTGAATGGGACCACAACCTCAGGCTAGCAGAGTTGCTAGTTCTCCCTGTTTACTTGGCTGGCAGTGTTTTTAATTCAGGACTTTATAACAACCATACAGGGATTCATTCAAGAAGTACTTAACCTCCATTGTAAAGTTAATTCTAAGTAGTTTATTACCAATTAACTTAAGCATGGCTATAACTACAGTATGCTTTTTATAATTGCAAATTTCTTTTCTATATTAGAATGATATGGAGTATGGAGCAATTATGAAATCATGGATTCTAGATTCAGAATGCCTGAATTTTTATCCCAGCTCTACCATTCCTAACCTTGAAACAACACTGAAAAAATTACTGTAAAATAATTTTAGAGACTGACAATAATAGTGTCTAAAAGTTTGAAGTGAAGATTAAATGGAATTATATGTCTAAAGCATTGGGCAGAGTACCCGTTGTAGATTATAAAGCCCTTGATCATTAATAATTTGGGTCATATTACTATCCTGGTTCTGATCTTGCTCTAGTTATGGATCCCAACAGTTGCTAATTCCCATTGAGAATGTCATTTTCTTGATACAAATGCTGAGACATCAATTAAAAAAAAAAAAAGTCTGCCATTGCTCAAAGTTCAAATAACAAAGTACGGGTCTAGTGCCTCATATTTCTTTTTTCTCTTTCTAGATACTTTTGCACCAATATGCAACCAGAAGCTACAAAAGTTTGGGCTCTCCAATACAAATACTTTTAATGTTTTTGACCATATACAGTGGTATGCTGTGCAGAGAGAGTGACTCTTGCGTGAATATACTGTTATATGTAATAAGGGATTTCTCTGTGACTCTCTTCTACTCCTTTATTCCGTAAAACTCATTTTCCTCTTTGGTTATTTCCTGCCTTTTGAAACAAAGAATTTATATGATTCAGGATCCACTTTCTTTTAGAGCTGAGCCTAGTCTAACATAGGGCTTTGCTACTTCACTGTTTCATATTTAGTACATATGTGTTTAATTATTTTTGTTAGAAAAATTCAACCACTTAACAGAATACTGGGTGATGGAGAGAAAAAAATAAAACACAGCTGATCCAAATTTAAGACCTATTACTTGGAAGTATTTATCCACAGAGATTCTCTTTTAGAATCTATGAAAGTTGAATTAAGTAAATGTCTTCTATGTGTACTTCAGAGTTTATAATCCAACACAGATGTTGTTAATAATAATAATAGGTTCTATTTGTTGAGTGCTTACATGCCCCAGGCATATTCTAAGTGCTTTATATATTATTCTATTTAAACTCACAGCAAACCGCTAACTTTGGTACCATCGATATACCAATTTTACAAATGAGAGCATTATGGCTCAGTGATATAAAATATCTTGTCCAAAGGCAGAACCAGGAAAGGATCAAGCAAGTTTGACTCCGGAGCCTTGGCTTTACCTTCTATGCTCTACTCCATTCCATAATAATGGTCAACATTTACAGATACTTCCTATCTCTTCTCAGTACAATATAAGTGTGACTCCTTTCATCCTAGCCACAGCACGAGGAATTTGCAATATCATAATGCCCATTTAGAGATGGGGAAAATGAGAACAAAAAAATTAATTAAACCCACAAGGACACATGATAGGAATTGTTGGAACCAGGATTATAAACAAAGTATATTAAATCAATAGTACAGAAGCAGCTCACAGCATCTGATTCTTATTAAGTAGTATGTTTAGATAAGGTAAATTCCAGAGAAGTTTTCAAATTTTTTCTCCTACCCTTTTGCCAGAGAATCTTACAGTGTGTTGGGAGGGGGACCTAGAGTTTTCATCTCACGTGTTATCTCCCATGCCCATAATAATAAGTTATCTCTTATGCCCATAATAAGTTACCTAGGTAGATGCCCTTTACTTATTTACATGTGCTAAGCATACGGTAGCAAAACCAAATTAAATGAAAGGGCCTGCTTATTAATTTGATCTTGAAGAGACAACTGAATGAATTCAACTCAATGAAGTAAAATAAAAATTAAGATTATGTTGCAACAAAATGGAAATTATTTTGATCACTGAGCTATTTATGCATTTATTAATTATAAACACTCAATGTAATTAAAAGAGCATTACTTACTGAGTGAGATTATCAAATCAAAACACAAATCTAGTCAAAAATAAAGCACCCAAAATTTTCCCTTGTAAGCATTTGAAAATGCACTAGAAGAAAAGTATTATCACTGATGATCTAATTATATTGCTATCTTCCAGGAAAATTCACCAATAATAAAAACATACTGTGATAGAGTCTGAAAATCCCAATGCTTGTTTTTAAAATCGAATTCTTCAGCTTTATCATTTGAAAATGATATGCTACATAACAGTGTACAAGGTTTAAAGTTGAATTACTTTTTCTTTTTCCCTGATAAATCCAATACCTCAAAATTTTAGCGACTACCTAACATCGATTTTGGACTTATTCAGGCAAAAAAGAAAAATAGCATGTTATTTAAGTTTTATTTATCCACACTTAATATTAATTAGTATAAAAATAAGTAAATATAAATGGAATTAGGTAGAGAAAACTACACCCACTCATATTATGGTAATAAAATATTAACCAGCATTATGTATATCAGCTAAAGTTTTACATATTTAGAATGATGTCCTAAGTCCATGGGAAAGTGCTCAAGAATAAATGGAACTTTAAATTATCTAAGGAAGAGTTTTAAGAGGTAATACTTGTTACCAATCACAGCTATAAATCTTCCCAAAAATCTAAAAATAGGAATGTATTAAACAGAATGCACAAAGACATAGAAAACAGCTCATCAAGCTTTCCCAGCTTGGAAAATGTGGCTTTCCCATAGATCATTCAATAAAAAACAGATGGGAGAAATTGGTTGCCAGAAAGAAAGGAAAGACATACAGCATGTTATAATTATGAGCTTCAGATAAACAAAGGGAGGGAGAAAAATATTTTAAAACAAAAAGTAAACGTTTCTTCCGTGAATAGGGCAAGGAACTATATCTCTCCTGAGGAGGGCAAACTAAGCATAAAATGACATCCTCTTAGGAACATTAATGGGCTTCTTTTTTTTTTTAATTAAAATCTATTGGAGTGACAATGGTTAGGAAAATTACATACATTTCAAGTGGACAATTCTGTAATACATCGTCTATATTGTGTGTTCACCCCCCAGACTCAGTTCTCCTTCCATCACCATATATTTGACCCCATTTACCCTTTTCTACAACTCGCTTCCCCCCTTACCCTCTGGTAACCACTAAACTATTGTCTGTGTCTATGAGTTTCTGTTTCTTTATTAGTTTGTCTTGTTCCTTTGTTGCTTTCAGTTTTATATCCCACATATCAGTGAAATCAGATGATTCTCGACTTTTTCTGCGTGGCTCATTTTGCTTAGCATAAAAATCTCAAGATCCATCCATTTTGTCCCAAATGGCACTATTTCATCTTTTCTTATGGCAAAGTAGTACACCATTGTGTATATATACCACAATTTCTTTATCCAAAACCCAGGAATAAACCCACATAAATATGGACAGATAATTTTCAACAAAGGAGCTAAAAACATACGATGGAGTAAAAAAAAGCCTCTTCAATAAATGGTGCTGGGAGAATGGGAAAGCCATGTGCAAAACAATGAAACTGGACTGCTATCTGTCACAGTTGTACCAAAATTAACTCAAAATGGCTCAAAGACCTAAACATAGGACCTAAAACAATAAACTGTATAGAAGAAAACGTAAGTACCAAACTTATAGACTTTGGATTCAAAGAGGATTTTATGAATTTGACCTCAAAGGCAAAGGAAGTAAAAGCTAAAATAAATGGACTTTTTTTTTTTTAAGCATCTAGAAAGCACCCGCCTTCTTTTGGTTGTAACACCCCAAATCCTTTGCCACTCCTGGTACTTGTAGTTCAGGGGTCCTATCCAGGCTCTAGGAATGGACTATGTGATTCGAGGCGGTTCCGTCCCTCTAGCCTCATGATCAAATCAGGCCATGTCAGGGATGGGCATGTCTCTCAAACCGGTCCAATTTAAAGTAAATCTTAGGGTTTGTGCAGAAACTCTGAAAGTCCTATGCTCTTTTTCAATGGAGTTGAGAACGGGAGGCTACAGGTCTAATGCTCCTGACAGCCATACTGATATCACATGAAAGTAAAATGAAGCTACTATACACGAAAGCAGGCTGAAGAGATAGATGGTGGGTCCTGACGACATTTCAGCCCTTGATCAAACTGCTCCTGAGTCAGATACTCCTCTGGAATTTTGAGTCATGTGAGCCAATAAACTCCCCTTTTATCTGAAGCCAGTTTGGATTGGATTTTCTATTTATCGGCCCTAGAAAAATCCTTAATAATCAGACTCAAGTCTCAGGAACAATGGTGAATAAAGAAAAACTAGATCCACTGCAGTTTACAAAGCACCTTTTCCACATTCGTTATCAAAACAACTCTGTGAAGGGTTACTATAATTTCCATTTTACAGATGAGATTAAATGGTGTGTTAGTCTGTTCAGGTTGCTATTTTAAAAACCCACTTCTGCTATCAGAAATACCACTGGGTGGCTTGTAAACAACAGAAATTTATTTCTCACAGTTCTGGAGGCTGGAAGACGGAGATTAAGTTACCAGCATAATGGAGAGAGGGCCCTTTTCTAGTCTGCAAACTTTGTGTTGTATCTTTACATGGGAGAAAGGGGGCTAGGCTAGTAAGTTCTCTGCACCTCTTATAAGGGCACTAATCTCATGCATGAGGGCAGAGCCCTCATGACCTAATCTCCTCCCTCAAAGGCCCCACCTTATACCATCATATCAGACATTAGAATTTCAACATATTAATTTTGAGGAGACAGAAACATTCAGACAATAGAAAATGACTTGCCCAAGAGTGTAAAGTTGGCAATTAGTAGCACTCTGGTCTTCTGAATATAAAGTCCCTACTTTTCCACTTCAGGTTAAAAAAAAAAAAAAAAAAAAAAAAAAAAAAAAGGTATTCTCAGTGCTATCACTGGTGGATGGAGAAGTCATAGTTTAAGTGTAACTTATCTATCTAAAACTTCAGTTATGTTCAAATATCTTACTACAAGGGTAAAAATTATGTAATATAATTCATAAAGAGTTCTATATAGTATTATTGTATTTAAAATCTCTATATAATATAGAACAATGCAGACATTTTTAGAATTCAAATATCAGATCATAATAAGATGCCAGACTTTCACTGGCCACTTGGGTATTTACCCCTAGACCAAAAAGGTAGGAGTTCTATCCTTTCACCATTAAGAAGCACATAAAATGCAGAAGTATTTTTAAGCTCAAATGAAAGGACAAAATTGACTGTTTATAAATAAATGAGGTTCCTCAAGTAAAATCTGTCATTTTCTTTTATAGTTAGACACAAAAATACTAAAGGTCCCAGAGAATGATTGTTATAATGGCTAAACAAGCCCAGAACATTTTGAAAAAGAACAAAAGCCTGTATAAGTACAAAATATTCCAAACAAACCAAAATTTCTATTGTCACTTACATACAATTATCCTACATGGTCTGGAAGTCAAGGTCACTAATAATTGTATAGACAGACTTCCAAAATACTTGTATCTTGGCAGTACAGTTCAATCAAATGTTTGTTTTAAAGCTAACACAGGAAAAATTAATTGTTGATTGATTTTTCATTTCATTCACTATTTTTGGCAGAAGTCTAATCATCTTGAGAATATAGTGAGGATAAAACAATACTGAAAGAAATTTTAAAAGATCTATATAAATAGATAAATCATAATTATAGATTAGCATATTAGTATTATAATGATATCAATTTTCCCCAAATTGATCTAGTGAAATCCACATTACCAAGGAAATTTATGATTTTAAAATTGATGTGGAAATTACAAAGAACCGAGAGTAACCAAAACAATCTTAAAGTAGAAGAAAAAGATAGATAGGAGGACTACTCTACTGAAAATCAACACTTCCAAATAAAACAATGGATTACATAAGAGACCTAGACACAGACCCATATATATAGGGATATTGAGATTTATGACTATGGCAACTTTGCACAGGCTTCAGTAAAAGGTATTAGGACCATCTGACATCATACAATATTATTACAATATCATTGACTATATTCTTTATGCTGTACATTACATCTGCTTCACTTTAGATATATGAATGTTGAATAACTATGGTGTACACTTGAATGTTGCTTTAAAACAGCAAAATATAGTATGTTGCTATATTTTAATTAAAATTTTTAAATAGAAATAAAAAAATAGTCATGAGGCTATAAAATACAGCATAGGAAATATAGTCAATAACATTGTAATAACTATTTCTGGTGTCAAATGGGTACTAGACCCATCAGGGTAATTACTTTATAAGTTATGTAAATGTCTAATCACTATGTTGTACACCTGAAACTAATATAATATTGTATGTCAACAATAAAAAAAGTAATAAAAAGAGGGAGAAGACATTAGGACAATTGGTTATCCATATGGAAAGAAGTGTTTAACTTGATGTCTGCCTCATATCAAACACATAAATCAGAGGAAGATAGGTTATATACTGAAGTTTAAAAAAAAAGCTATCACAAAATAATTTAGGATAATATTTTCATGATCTTGTATTGGGAAATGTTTCATCAATAAAAACCATTTATTATCAAAGAAATTATCAATAAATTGGACTATATTATAATTAAGAATTACTGTTCATTAAATGATACCACTAAGACCGTAAAAACACAAATCAGAATGGTGTTATTTGCAACATATATAACCAACCAAAGATTTATTCAGAATATACAAAATATTTATTAAAATAAATAAGTTATGGGGATGTAATGTACAACATGGTGATTATAGTTAATACTGTATTGTATATTTGAAAGTTGCTATGAGAGTATATCTTAAAAATCCTTATCAAAAGAAAAAATTGTAAATATGTAGGGTGATGGATGTTAACTAGACTTATTGTGGTGATTATTTCACAATATTTCACAAATATTGAATCATTACATTGTATTACTGAAAGTAATATAATGTTATATGTCAATTACACTACAATAAAAACAGTTCCTCCAAATCAAAATGTAGAGAAAAAACAGTCCAATTAAAAATAAACAAAAGTTCTGAGCAGGCACTTCACAAAAGAGGAAATTCAAGACCAATAAACATAGGAAAAGGTGTTCAAATTTATCATTAGTTAGGAAATTCAAACTAAACCATTTCACACCCACTAGATTGGCAAGAATTTCAAAGATTAACAATAACAAATATCGGCAAAGATATGGAGTAACAAGAACTTACACACAACACTGGTGGAAGTATAAACTAATACAACCAATTAAGAAAATAGCTTGTCATTGAAGATATAGATATCCTATGACCCAGTAATTCCACCCACAGAAATATGGCTCATAAAAATGTGTGCATATATGCACCAGAAAACATGTACAAGAATATTCCTAATGACATTATTGACAACAGTAAAAACTAAGAAACAACCTAAATGTACACTGACAATAGAGTGGATAAAGAAATTGAAATATATTCATGCAATGAAATAATATGTTTCAATAAAAATTAACAAATGGCAGCTACACAAAACAACATGGATGAATTTCACAAACATAATGTTGAGCAAAAGAAGCTAGACATGAAAGAATAAATATGGAATTCCATTCACATAAAATTCAAAAACAGGCAAGACTAGAGGTTTAGTATTTATGAATGCATATTAGGTGGCAAAAATTATAGAGCAAAGCAGAGACGTGATTATCACTATCAATATAATGTTTATTTTTAGAAATAAGAAAGAGATGTGTAAGTGAAGTAATTACAGTATTCTATCTTAACCTGGCTGATTGTTACATATATGTTTGCTTTGAATTGTACACTTGCATGCACTTTTCCATTTGTGGAAAAGTTTTTCCAAAATTAAAAATGCTGCAGAAAGGAAAAGTAATCATAGTTTACTAAGTGGCTCAGATCTCAATAGTATACATAATCTATAAGATATAATAATATAATGTTTACTAATATACTGATCTGAGTAAAATTACAATGCAACTTTATTAAAATGATGGGGGTTGGGAATACATATTTATGTGTTTGGGGAAGGCGATTAAAGAAAGGTAAATCATTGTCGTTAGTGGAAAATTAACGATAATGCCTAAAATTGAGAAAACAAGAAGTAGCAATACAAGCTTGTTATTTAGAGACATGAAAATAAATTCAAAAAGAATATTCTAGAAGAATCAAAAATTACTACCTCTGGAGAAAAAAATAATTACATAGACTACTAAATGTCTTTTAAACTAGTGTAGATACAATTAACCATTTAAACTATGTCCATATATATCAGGCAGGAATACCTAGGTTGTGCTGTGATAAACAAACATTCACTAACCTTGAACCCAGAGCAAAAGGAAGAAGTCTTTTTTTTTTTTTTTTGGCATTAAATCACTGAAAGTTAGGGTTATTGACTTTACAAATATCTCTAAATTTAATTAGATTGTATTTTCCAAGTTGGCTACCAGATCTTTCATTTCACATGTTCTTCTCCGAATGTGATATTGCCACTCCTTCCACAGGAAAGGTGGTTCTGTGTTCCTTGATTTTGGGTAAGCCTGGAAGAATTTATCAAAACACACAGAAGAAGAAATTAACAACCTGAACAAGCCTATATCTATTAAAATTAAATCAATAATCAATAACCTCCAAAACAGAAAGCACCATGTACAAATGGGTACACTGGTGAATTCTACCAAATATGTAAGGAAGAAATTATACCAGTTCGCTACAATCTCTTCCAGGATAGAAGCAAAGGGAATACTGCTTAACTGATTCTACTAGGTCAGCATTATGCTAATATCAAAAACATACAAAGACATTACAAGAATAGAAAACTACAGACCAATATATCTCATGGACCTAGATGCAAAAATTTCTCAGCAAATTTTAGCAAATTGAATCCAGTAACATATAAAAAGAATTATACACCATGGCCTCGTGAGATTTACCCCAATTATGCAGGCTGGTTCAACATCTGAATCTCAATACTGTAATCCATTACATCAATATGATTTAAAAAAGAAAAGTCACATGATGATTTCAGATGTAGAAAAAGCAATTTACAAAATCCAACACCTATTCATAATAAAAATTCTCAGTAAACTAGGAATAAAGGAGAACTTCTTCAACTTGATAAAGAATATCTATTTTAAAAAAAAACCCTACAGTTAACATTATACTCAATGGTGAGAAATGTGAAGATCAGAAACAAGACAAGGGTGTCCACTCCCACCACTCCTTTTTAACATCATACTGGAAGTACTAGTTAATGTTAAGACAAGACAAGACAAGACAAGAAAAGGTATACAAATTGGGAAGGGAAAAATAAAACTCTTTTTTCACATAATCATCTATGTAGAAAATCCAAAATAAAAATAAAAATAAATAACTCCTGGAACTAACTAATAATTATAGCAAGATTTCTAAATAAAACGTTAATATACAAAAGTCCATTGCTGTCCTAAACATCATCAATGTATGAGTGTAATTTGCTATTAAAAATACAATACCACTTATATTAGCACCCCCCTAAATGAAATACTTAAGTATAAATCTAACAAAATATGTAAAGGAAGATCTCTGTGTAGAAAACTTCAAAATTCTGATGAATCAATGAAGAGGAACTAAATAAATGGAGAGATATCCCATGTTCACAGACAGAAAGACTCAATATTGTCAAAATGTCAGTTCTTCCTAGCTTAACATATAGGTTCAATGCAATCCCAATTAAAATTGCAGCAAGTTATTTTGTGGATATGAAGGC
Source organism: Rhinolophus ferrumequinum (assembly GCF_004115265.2). Taxonomy (NCBI): domain Eukaryota; kingdom Metazoa; phylum Chordata; class Mammalia; order Chiroptera; family Rhinolophidae; genus Rhinolophus; species Rhinolophus ferrumequinum. The sequence goes on from NC_046287.1 coordinate 92,499,069, forward strand.
ATCTCTATATTATCTTAATAATCAGGGTTAATCACTACAATCAACGTTCTAATACCCTTTTTACGTCTTCATTTATGCCACAAGGATCAGAATCATGAGAGCTCTGTTTCTTAGAAATAACTCACAGAATCACATCACAAAATTGACCCACTGAGTTGTTGCTACTTCTGTCAATCCATTAAAAAAAAAAAATAGTTTTTTACTCAGTTTTTCTTTTCAAATTCTCTGAGATCTCTGAGTCATACGCTACTACCGCTCCATAAATTTTGGAACCTAAGAGAGCTTTGTTGGAAATGCCAAACATTAGAGTAAAAACTTTTAACAAAAAAACTAAATTTTGAAAATAAATAAATCAATAAAGAGAAATAAGTATATCTGGTTTTTAAGGAGCAATAGCTACTTGTTAGAGCATTTACTCAGTATTCAAATATCCTACATAGCAAACAGGCAAATAATTAATTAGAATCTTAGTAACTTCACTAAAGGATCTATTCTGTAGTCACATGTATGTTAAAGTGAAATGTTATTAATTAACACATTGTATACATTTGCCAAATCTCTATTTTCTACTTTGTTCACACCAGACGATTATAAATTTTGTAAAAAAATGTACTTGGCAAGTCACTTCATAACTTAAAGAGATAAAGTGAACAAAATTTAAGAAAAGTTGATAAAAGCAATGTATTCCTGTTTTTTATATATCTGGAAAATTTTAATCATATACACAAGTTGTTTTTATAAAAATCATATTTAATTTTATGAATCACATAAACTGTTATTATAACTGAAATGGTACATAGAAATGACAGTTCTTACAATAATCATAATTCATCAAAAACACATTATTTCCTTATCTACTAAATAAGGAACAAGCCACACACACACATAGAAAGAGAGAAAGAGGGGGAGAAAACACTAGCCAGCCAAAAAAACATCAATTTTTCTTAAGAGAATCTTAGGGAAATTCAACACTTTTTCTCATTTTTTTCCTTGTCATATTTTCCCTCTAAAGTACAAATCTATTGTGGTCAGAATTAAAGAACACTGAAAAACCAACCTTGACTATAGAATTTAATACAGTAAGTCAGGCTATTTCTTCCTATTATAAAAATCAAAGCCTATCTACAAATTTATCTAAGTTTTTTTTTTATTATTACATGTTTCTCCCACTACAGGCATAAATATTATTTGTGTTCTTCTTAGATAGATGCTTTAGTCCCAAAACCTTTTTATCTTTTCAGAATAAACACAATTCAGAATGTTATGTAATGTGATAAATATGGTATGAAAGGTCAATCAACACTAATGTGGGTAGTCAAATTCTATAAGGGAAAAAAAGAAAATAAGGTGATGGGGACATAATTTGCTCTCTCTCTTTATGTGGAAACACTAGATATTATTGATTCTAGGGGCCATGAGCAGCTACTTAAATTTGAAAGTTACTTGCACCATTAGAATACCAGTGATACAGAAAACAAATTTCCTTTGGCACAAGATTCACTTGTTAACGACCATTTACTTTATGACTCTTCTATTGTTGAAAAGTGAGGGCAATATATAAATATATGAATCTGAGCACTATACTGTTCAATTATACTTTTAACTATAAGTGGTTGGTTTCTATGTGCAACAAATATAAGAGACAGGTAATTCTTATCAGTACAATTCACAAATTCCTACATCTACACAAATTCAATGCACAAAATGGAGTCCTGAAGCACAGTAGGACCCTCTTTTCATCCAGAATTATGGTTGTGGGTATCTGATAAAATCCTCCTTCAAAAATCTTTAGCTATTCAGCATATTCTTTTAGGCTTCCTCTCTGCACTTGATATTCTCTCATCCCAATCTGGTTTTCCTATTTCTTTCTCATTCCCTCTTTTATATTTTCTCTACTTGGAGTAATAACCTAATTGGTTATCTACCTGGATTGGATTTCACTCTTGCCTCCTAGATGCAGCATATTGGACAATTATCCTTGCTTTCAGGAGGCCCTGTTGCCACACCAAATCCAGCTCCTATAACTCTGACCCCCAATACAAATCTGATGCAGAGTTTCTGTATTTTGGGGAGGGGGGATGTGCAAGGTACAAGGAGGTGGGAATAGTTTGTTTCCCTAAGTCAAAATCACCATTGATTTAATAATAATGAAAAGTGAAGGGGTTTGCTTCACACATAACCTTCAAATATAATAGGTATGTAAATTCAGAAACATAAGACTGCAAAGAAAAAGAAGGGGCTTTGAATAGAAGAAATATAACAGTATATTTCCATTAAACCATTGCTCTTGCCAGAGCAACCCTACATTAAATCCTTCAAAAAAAATGGTCACAAATTAATCTCTTTAAATAAGCTTTAAAAAATGTCTTTTTAAAGAAATGTGTTAAAATTTAAAACTTCAGGTTACAATTTAAGTAATAACATTGAGTTCAACAAACTGAAACCATAACCATATAACAACTCAAAAGAAGGTGAACTTCTGTGAACAGGGATGTTCATAGAATCTACAGGAGAAATTTCAAACACAGATTCCCAAACAGCATCCCAAACCTGCCAAATCAGAATCTCCATGAATCAGGAGAGCTTCCAATTGAGATGGAGCAGTAGGTAAGCAATGTGCTTGCCTTCTCTCATGACCACATCGAAATTACAACTAAACTACAAAACAACCATCATTGAGAATCGCCTGAAATCTTGCTGAACTGAAGCCCTACAACTAAGGACATGCAGAAGAAGCCACCTCAAGACTGATAGGAGGGGTAGAGATGCAAAACAGGCTGGTCCCACATCCAAGTGTGATGTGCAACAGCAACCAAGGCTCAAATATAAGAGAGTACACACAACCCACACAAGGGACACATGTGGAATTTGTGTGTCAAATGACAAGGAAGAGTGCTCTGCCAAGTCCCATAGCACGCTACATAAGGCCACTCTACTAAGACCAGGAGACATAACAGCCCTACCTAATACATAGACGTAAACACTGGAGGAAACTAAAATGGGGAGACAAAGAAACATGTCTCAAATGAAAGAACAGACCAAAGCTCCATAAAAAGAACTAAACAAAATGGAGACAAGTAATCTACCAGATGCAAAGCTTCAAACACTGGTTATAAGATGCTCAATGATCTCAGGGAGAACTTCAACAAAGACACAGGAAACATAAAAATGGAGATAAAAAAACATAAAAAAGAACCAGTCAGAAATAAAGAATACAATAATGAAAACGAAGAATATATTACAGAGAATCAACAGTAGATTAGATAAAGCAGAGGATCAAATCAGAAATTTAGAAAATAACAAAGAAGAAAGCACCCAGTCAGAAGAGCAGAAAGGGAAGAAAAAATGAGGAGAGTTTAAGACATCTCTAGGACAACATCAAGTGTACCAATATTTGCATCATAGGCGTACAAAGAGGAGAAGAGAGAAAGCAAGACATTGAGAACCTATTTGAAGAAAGAATGATGGAAAACTTCCCTAACCTGGTAAAAGAAATAAATATACAAGCCCAGGAAGTGCAGAGTCCCAAACCAGATGAGACCAAACGGGCCAACACCAAGACACATCATAATTAAAATGTCAAAGGTTAAAGACAAAGAAAGAATCTTAAAAGTAGCAAGAGAAAAGCAGTTACTTACAGGGGAGTTCCCATAAGACTGTCAGTTGATTTCTCAACAGAAACTTTGCAGGCCAGAAGGGATTGGCAGGAAATATTCAATGTAATGTAAGGACTTACAACCAAGTTTACTCTACCCAGTAAAGCTATCATTTATAATCAATAGATAAAGACCTTCCCAGACAAGAAAAAGCTAAAGGAGTTCCTCACCAACAAACCAGTATGACAAGGAATCTTAGAGGGAATTCTTTAAGATAAATAATAATAATAATAATAATAATAATAAATAAATAACAAAATGGCAATAAGTACATACCAATTATTACTTTCAATATAAGGGATTAAATGCTCCAATCAAAAAATTGGGGAACTGAATGAATAAGAAAACAAGACTCTTACATATGCTGCCTACCGGAGACTCACTTCAGATCAAAAGACACACAGAGACTGAAAGTAAAGGGATGGAAAAAAGATATTTCATGAAAATGAAAACAAGCAAACAAATAAAAAATCTGGGGTAGCAATACTGATACCAGTCAAAGTGGACTTTAAAACAAAGACTATAACGAGAGACAAAGAAGGACCCAGTAATCCCATATCTGGGTATTTACCTGAACAAACCCAAAATACTACTTCATGCTCATCCATATGTTCATTGCAGCATTGTTTACAAGAGCCAAGATATGAAGGTACAACTGGCTATCCCTGAATGGATCAATGAATGAAGAAAATGTAGTACATATATACAATGGAATATATCCATATTCCATAAAAAAGAATGAAATCTTGCCATCTGCAACAACATGGAGAGCCTAGAGGATATTGTGCTGAATGTAGTAAGTCAGACAGAGAAAGATAAGTGCCATATGATTTCACTTATAAATGCAATCTAAAATACAAAATAAATAAACAAATGAAACAAAAACAAACTCACAGATATGGAAATCGTTTTGATGGTTGCCAGATGGGAGATGGGTGAAAGAGGGGAAGGGATCAAGAAGTACAAAGTGATTGTTACACACTAGTCATGGGGATGTAGAGTATAGCATAAGGAATATAGTCAATAATACTGTAATAACTATATATAGTATCAGATGGATACTGAATCTATCAGAGTTATAGATGGGAGGGAGCTTAGGGGCAGGGTGAAAAAGGAGAAGGGATTAAGAAATACAAATTGGTAGTTATAAAATAGTAGTGGGGATATAAAGTAGAGTATAGGGAATATAATTAACAATATGGTAATGGCTATGTGTAGTGCCAGGTGTGTACTAGTCAGGGGGATCACTTTGTAAATTATTTAAATGTCTAAGCACTATGCTGTACATCTGAAGCTAATATAAAATAATGTTAGATGTCAACTCTAAATTTAAAAGGGAGAGAAGATAAAGAAGAATAAGAGGTTTGAATTTCCAGGTATAATCGCTACATGGTCATAACTACATATAGTGCCAGGTGGGTACTGTGGGGATTACATCAAATTAAAAAGCTTTTGCCCAGCAAAAGAAAACATTAACCAAATGAAAAGGCAACCTATGGTATGGGAGAAAATATTTGCAAACCACATACCTAATAAGGGGTCAATATCCAAAACAGACAACTAACACACAACTCAGTAGTAAAAATAAGTAAATAAATAACCCAATTTTAAAATGTGCAAAGAACCTGAAAGACATTTTCCAAAGAAGACATACAAATAGTCAACAGGTACATGAAAAGATGTTCCACATTACTAATCATTATGGAATGCAAACCAAAACCACAATAAGATACCATCTCACACATATTAGAATGTTTATTATCAAAAAGACAAGAGGTAACATGCTGGCGAGGATGTGGAGAAAAAGAATCATTGTGCACTGTTACTGGCAATGTAAATTGGTATAGCCATTATGTAAAAATGTATGGCGGTATCTCAAGAAATTAAAAATAGAATTACCATATGACCCAGCAATCCCACTTTTGGATATATATACAAATGAAATAAAATCAAGATCTCGAAAAGGTTTCTGCTCTCTTCTGTTTATTTAAACAATATCCAAATAATGAAAACATCCTAGGTGTCCATCAATGGATGAATGGATTAAAAAATGTATATATACACAATGGAATATTGTTCATCAATAAAAAAGAAGGAAATCCTGTCATTTGCCACAACGTGGATGAAACTGGAAGGCATTATGCTAAACCAAAAAAGTCAGACAGAGAAAGACAATTCATGGTCAATTCCACTTATATGCGGAATCTAAAAAAAATTTTAAAAATTGAAAAAAATCGAACTCATAGAAAGAGAGTAGAATGGTGGTTGTCAGGGGCTGGGGGGTGGAGAAGTAAAGAGAGGCTGGTAAAAGAGTACAGACTTTCAGTTATAAGATGAATGAGGTCTAAGGATCTAATGTATAATGTGGTGACTATAGCTGATAACACCGTATGATGTGATCAAAATTTGCTAAGACAGTAGAACTTAAATGTTCTCACAACAAAGGTAAATATGTGCGATGATTGATGTGCTAATTAACTAAATGGGAGGAATCCTTTCACACTGTATATGTATATCTAATCATCCTGCTGTATACTTTAAATATCTTACAAATTTATTTATCAATTATACCTCAATAAAGTAGAAAAAATAAATAAAAATTTTAAAAAAAGAATCTCCATTGTCAGGATAAGATGTATTTTTAATAAGTGGTTCTATAACAGTCCCTGAAGAAACTTTTGCCAATCCCTGATGTCAGAGTGGTCCTTTAGTTCTCCATTTTATTTTGTATGCCTTGTCCCAAAATTGCCATGACAATAAGCAATCAAAGTGCCAATTCTAATGAAAGTCAGAAGTGGAAATAAAAAAGAAGACCTAATATAAACATACTAATAGTTATTGACTCCGACTGATCATGATGTTTTTGATATCCACTTCGTATTTCACAGCTTTAAAGCAGAGTAGCATTTAAGGACATAGAACTGGGAGTCATGCGACCTGGTTTCAATCCAGGCTCAGTCACAGCACTAGCTTTGTGATCCTGAGAAATTTTCTCCATTTCTTATTTTCTTTAGCTGAAAACCCAGAAATAATATTAGTATTTGTTTCATAGAGTCACTGTCAAGATTAAATTACTAAATAGATGAAAATTACTATGAGAAATTCCTAGCATACAGAAAGCATTAAAGAATCTGAGTTATAATAAATAGTATTTTCATTATAGCACTGGAGTGGGGTGGAAGAGTTAGAAAGACACTACATTCAACTTAAAATAAATCAGGCTACAGAATATTTCAAATTACTATTTCTTTTCATAGATATTAAAATGTCATTCTAGTTTATTAGAAACAAAATGTTTGCCTACAAACATACTGAAAAACAATTATATATAATATATATATTACATATATATTATATATACTTATATATTATATATACTTATGCTCAATTTTACTAGTTTGGAAATAGAGAGAGAGAGCCTTTGGTGGATTTATTTTTTTAATGTGTTTGTTTTGATCTAAAGGGTCTGAATTAAAAAAAATATCTTGCCCAAGTAAATATGCCCCCATGACACATGAATGATAAATACATTTCATACTGTGGAAGGTTTTCTTTCCAAAAAACAGTTATCAACTGCTTAAATAAATTCCCACAGGGAAGAAGAAACACCACACAAGTTCTGTGTTTCTCATTCTTGTCAGTTAATTGCTCTGTATTTGTATCTGGCTTTACCACAGGAAAGTTTGATGCATGGAATTTGCTTCAAAGTTGAAAATAATACTCTCTTCTTCCAGACTTATTCTATACAGCATAATTTTTTAAGGGAAGAAAATGTGCAAAAGTCCTTTGTGGCAAATATATGTAATAGGGGAGAAAATGGTAAAAAAAAAAAAAGTGCAAAGGAAATGTGACTGGGGTGAAACCTTCCGTGGGTTATTTAAACCCACATGTCCACTATTATTTATAATTTTTCAGGGTCTAAAGGTGAGTAGGAAAATAAAAAGTGAATTCATTAAGTAGGACTATTTTAAATTTATGCATATGTGTCAAAAATTTCTTGTGTTAAGATTTGAGGAAACTAACTCCTTCTTACCCATCAAAAAAAAAAAAAATGCAGGGTAGATATTCTTTAGATTTTAGACCAGTTTTGACTTTTCCTCTCCTATCCCCTTAATAATGTATAAGTTTTTAAAGTGAAGATATAACATTACAGAAATCTTTCAATCTTAGAACTGAAAAGTAAGTGGAAAGATTAAAAGGAGCTTATTTCTCAGTCCCCAAAAGATTAATGTGGAATCTTGATTGCTGCTAATTTAAATCTACCTTAAGAATACTTATCATGCCAAAGTACCTCCTAGATTTCTAAATATTTCCCTCTTTCTCAAAGCTAAAGGAAAAGTGGAAACCTCCAAAGGTAACACAAGTGTCTTGAGGGACTCTGTTCAAAAAAGGTGGAGGCCAAGCAGGGACATCTACCTTAAAATAGGGCTGGGTCTGAAAAGGCATTACAGTAAGTTAGCCATAAACTACACTGCCTGCATCAGGGACTTGAATAATGTGGAGTTCAGAGTAGAAAGAGGAGTGTCTACGAAAGACCTGAGGGGAGAGTATTTGGACTCCTGCCATGAAGGAAGGCTTGATGTTAGGCCAGTGTGAGTCAAAGCACAAAGGGCTCCAGCTATGTAACAGCTTATCCCTTTTCTTCTAATCTGCATTTTTTTTGCCTAGACCTTGATGAACAAGGAGGAGGAATGGTAGAAGTAGGTGTGTGAAGAAACCATTACTCCTAGTCCTTGATCCCCAGATCTAGCTGGGAAAGCGTGAGAGTTGGGGTTGTGTGAGGAGAAAGAGAATCTTTGTATTGGGTATGAGATTAAAACTTTGATGAAGTCGGGGCTGGAGATACTCTTAGTATATTGCTTAATGTAATATATTCTTAGTATGTAACTTGAAAATAAGAAAATCCTCAGACCTGAAAGTTACTAAGAGGTTATGGGATCTTCCCAAGCCGTCATCCAGGGGCAGGAAGAGAAATTTGGTAGAGCATATTTGAAGTTGTAAAGTGGGGAAGGGAAGAGTAGTAATTTCCTACTTGTATACCACTGAGTCCAGGCCATTTAATAAACAGGTTACATTTGGAGTAAACCTGGATTCACTAATATAAACTAAGTGTTTCTCTATTCCCTGGAAGAGCCCAAACAAAAAGCTTAGAGAGTTTCATTTAGACTGTCTATTATGTAAATAAATTCTTTGCTAAGTAGGGAGGTAACATTTTGTTATAGCTTTCTCTTACTTCTTTTTTTAAAATTCAAGCTCTTATCTAAATCAATGAAAGATTATCTGCTCTCCTTTTTACCAGATATTTTGGAGGTGAGGCAGAAAAAACAAATTCCAACTCTATTTTTTAAATGATAGAAAGTAATAAGTATGAAAACTACAGGTATTCTTAGAATTCATGCATGCCTTATACAGAAGCTTATCAGAAGATAGGCTTTGCAGTGCTTTCTATAATCATTCACTTCATAGTAAGCAAATACTTTTGTGTTCACTTATCCAAAAGAAAATCTTGCAAAAAATGTTTTTTGTTAGTAAAAATCATGCTTAATAAGATTGCAAATATTTTTGATAACTTTGAACTGAATTTTTAGTTCCTGTCTATCACAGCCAAAGGAAAAAATTACTTCCTGCGGCATCATTTGACTGTGTCTCCCCATGTATTGTCAAGGGCTTGAAATATACAGTCTACATACCCAGACATGCAGAAATATGATTTTCTGTGTTTTAAATTACTTACCTCATCTTGGCTCTCAAGCTGCTTTTCTAACTTTGCCAACCAAATGTATCCTTATGCCTTCACTTTAAAACAGTCTATTTAGAGTAATTACTCATTTCCAGATTTGTGCTTTCCCTCTAATTCTTTCTTCCTAACATGACCTCTAGGTTCAAGATAAACTTAAAGTTCCCATTAGTAAAGGTCAGGAAGTGTCTAATCCTTATGATTTCTTCTCATTGCATGAATCATCCCATTTGGTTAGAGCATTGACTTCTGTTCTCACTGCATCTGTTAAGATGTACCCTGGCCTGCCTGATCACTACATACCCTAAACTAATATTCACCGAAATGTGGCTGCTCCCACTCAGTTTATTTAGTTCCGGGCTCACAGATGCTACTAATAATCATGCAACTTCACTTTGCTTCCAGCCCTAAAATGCTCACACATACTGTGGTCTCCTTATCCCAACCTCAGTCTTTTAACCAATGATTCACTCCCCACTTCCTTTTCCCATTGTCAACCTCCATTTCAGTAGTTGAGCTTCTTTGTTATAAGCAACAGGAGTATTTTCTGGCTGAATTTGTGGGTGGGGGTGGGGGAGAAAAAGCTATAAAAAGATTTTGCTTGGATTGAAGAAATATTGAGAAGGTTATAGAACCAGATTTGAATCTGGGATTGCAGGAACACAATCCAAAACTATGCCATAGTACTTCTACTCCTGAGTATAATATAGTAGGTGGCAGCAGGCTAATGTTCCCACTGCAGCAGCTAGGAACAAAAAAAAAACAGATGAATGATAAGAATCATAAACATATTATAAAGCTACAGAAACAAAGATGACTAGGAATACTAAAACTCTAGTCCTTCCTAAGTGAACCAATTATTTTCAGATGTCCCAGGGGGAAATTGTTAATTTCAAGAGCAGGCTGAGGATGCAGCATGGATTAGGTAGGTATTCTCCTGAGAAAGGGGAATCAGGGAAGTCTTTGAAGTTCACATGAACTGGAATGACGTATCAGAACCTAGAGTAACTCTGGAATAGTAATCTGTTTTCCCTCAAGGGATATTTTTTTAGTTCTGGAGTAGCATAAGAGCCTGGTGCTCTAGGCTGAACACAAAATTCTCCCCGTCCTATAGTAACTGGAAAACAAAGTCCACTAGACTGAGAAGGCCTGTCTCAAATAGTCCACTGGTCTCCCCATCAAGAGCTTTGCCTGATTTTGAAGCTACTTGTGATAGGAAACCAAAGAATTACACATAAAAAATCTGAAAGGCACAACTGAATCTCCCAGTTTCTCAGGGTTAAAAAGATGGAGACTTGACCAGCTCTCGATCACAAACCTGGGAGGGAAATGCCCAAGGAATAGGGTCAAACACAAATTGGCTGAATTTTAAGAAAACTGCAACCCAAAACTAACCCAGTCCAATCCTGTATTGGATTGAGATGATACTCCTTCCTATTATCTGCCTTCCTATTATCTGCCTTTACAGAGTAAAAGGGGTACAATCTCTGGCAGAAATAACATCATCAAGTGGACATTCTGGATCTGAAAACTATATCTAAAATTGAGAAATAGTCACAGGTGCTTAACATCAAACGGGACATAGCAAAAGACAGGATTACTGAACTCAAAGACAGGTCGATAGAAAATATGCAGCCTAAGGCAGAGAGAGAGAGAGAATAGGGCATAAGAAAATACAAGACACAGTAAAAACCTCTAATGTAAACGGAAGTCCAAAAGATGAGGAATAAAAGAAATTAAGGCAGAAGTAATATTTGAAGAGATAATAGCCAAGACTTTTCTAAAACTAATAAAAGGCAGCGACACATAGATTCAAGAAGCTCAGCAAGCATATGGCAAGATAAATACAAAGCAAAACACACCAAGTCTCATGAAAATCAAACAACTGAAACCCCAAAACAGAAAAACAAAAACAAAAACCAAACACTTAAAAACAATCAGAGGAAAAAAATAAGATAAATTATCTCCAAGAGAGGAAAAGCAAGACTACAAACTAGCTTTTTTTTCCTTTTCTTTTTTTTAACTAAAGTTTATTGGGGTGACAATTGTTAGTAAAGTTACATATGTTTCAGGTGTACAATTCTGTAATACATCATCTATATATCACATTGTGTGTTCACCACACAGAGTCAGTTCTCCTTCCATCACCGTATGTTTGATTCCTTTTGCCCTCATCTACCAACCCTCTCCCACCTTACTTTTTAATGACACTATGGAATCTAGAAGACAATGAAACGGCATCTTAAAAACGCTGAAAGAAAAAAATCTAGAATTCATTATCCAGCAGAAATACCCTCCAAAAATGAAAGCAAATTAGATATTTCCTACAACAAAATAAGCTAAGAGAATTTTTCACCAAAAGACCCATAATAAAAGAAGTACTATTTTGGGGCTGAGATATTTCAAAGAACTTTTTATCTCACTCTTGAAGTTTGCTAGGAAATCATTACGTTTTTGGAATTTCTGTTACAAAAGCAGCTTTATATTGCCAAACTGAGGATTATGTTGCCATCAAATAGTCCACAGTTTCCTTCTAGGTGAAAAACTAAAAAAGAATCACACAAGGCAATTTCCCTTCTTGGATCACAATCATGATTTTCTACAGACAAAATTACTGAGTAATGTCTACATTTTTTTCATTTTGATATAATGACAGCAATGAATTTTATACTCTATGAAATAGGCATACAATATATAAATACAGAAATGTGTATGAATTTCTTGGTTTTCAGTCCAGGGACACTGAAACAGAAATTCAAGAAAATTTTAATATCTGTCCTTAATATAACTTTTTAGAGTTTAAAAATAATTTTCACATCTATGATATCATTTAATACTTCTAAACTTCTAGATTTAATGGCATTCAAATTTTATATATGAGAAAGATGTATCTCCAATAAGTTAAGCAACATATTGAGGTAAGAGTGTATATTTTCTCATTAGGTGGGAGAAAAGGTTGAGAGGAATAAAATAAAGAAAGCTAAGCTTCAAGGAGATTAAGTATCCATATTCAAACCCTGATTTCTTTACCCCAAATTATCAAAATTTAGCACTATTTGAAACAAAAAAAAAGTGTGTGTGTGTATACACAGTGTGTGTATAAAGCTATTAAATTGTAATACTCAATATATACCAATAACAAAAGATGAATACCGTGTTACCTTGAAAATAAGACCGAGCCAAACAATCAGCTCTAGTTCATCTTTTGGAGCATAAATTAATGTATGACTGGATATTATATTATATTATATTATATTATATTATATTACATTATACTATATTATAAAGACCAGGTCTTATATTATAGTAAAATAAGACCAGGTTTTATATTAATTATATTAATTTTTGCCCCAAAAGATGCATTAGAGCTAATTGTCCGGCTAGGTCTTATTTTCAGGGAAAGTGGGACAAGTCACGTTTGACTTCTGCAATTACAAGAGGTGCTCAAAGTGGTTACCATCAGCATCCAGACACTTCTGATTATGCAGAACTTCTGCATGGGCAACATTGACCAAAGTGTCCACTTCTATACATTTTTTTGGCAACCTGGTATAAAGGAGGTCTGATAATTAAGTTTGTGATCTCATCCTAGAAAAAGTGCTACATACCTCATTGAGGAATAGCACTACAGTCACCATCGAAGTACTCCCCCTGGGAAGCTATGCACTGATGCCAGCGCCTAGTCCACCCTTCAAAGCAATTTTGGAATTCTTTTTCTGGAATGGCCATCAGGGTGTCATATTACCTTTGATGTCCTGAATGTCATCAATATGTCTTCTTTTCAATATTGTCTTTATCTTTGGGTAAAGAGAGAAGGCATTGGGGGCCAGATCACATGAGGAAGGAAGATGTTGCAATACAATTATTTGTTTACTGGCTAAAAACTCCCTCACAGACAGTGCCATGTGAGCTGGTGCATTGTCATGATGCAAGAGCCATGAATTGATGGTGAAAAGTTCAGGTCATCTAACTTTTTCACACAGACTTTTCAGCACTTCCAAATAGTAAACTTGGTTAACTCTCTGTACAGTTGGTATAAATTCATAATGAATCATCCCTCTAATATCAAAAAAGTTTAGCAACATCATTGCAACAAGTTTGCAAACTTAATTGTCATACCTACTACATTGAGGTCTGGGACAGAAAAGTGGGGCAAAGGGTGGCAGTAGTCAACCAGTGGCTTTCACCAAGATAACTAAGTTGCAGGTGTGGGAATCAATGCTCCTCACCCTTATGTGGCTCACAGGTATTGCAACCCTCACTTGGCAGATCATGAAGGGTTAGAAGCAACAGTATAGTCTATGCAGTCCCCAGGACTCAAGAAGGTAGTGGCTTGCCTGTCCATTTTGCCTGTGCATTTTGCTAAGTGGCCCCAAGTTCAGTGATCACACCAAATCTGAATCTGCATTAACATGGTAAACACTACCCACCATCCTGGTGACTCCCTGAGAACCTCCATCATTCAACTTGCAACTGCCCAAGACTGTTTCAGCGGCTGAGTCTTAAGGGAAGCTAACAGGCAGCACCAGTTCTTGGGGTTCCCTGTGACATTCCCAGCTACCCCAGGCCCAGTACTGGTGGCAGCTGGCCATGGATCACAGCATGGCCTCCAGGTCCAGCACAGACAGTTTCCAACAGTGGATCACTTTGTACCTCCTACCAGATAGCCCTAGGCCAGGCACCGGCAATTGCAGACTTAGGCCTGCACCTGCACTCCTGAAAATAGGCCCCAGAAACAAAATACTTAGTAGCTGCTTTCAGTCCACAACAGAGAACCACCTGATTAGCTCCACAAGTGGGACACCCAAGAGATGGTCTCGGTTGCCACCACAGCCCACTAAGGCAAATCCCACTCCTTGGAGACAGCCCGTGCAAACTAGCAAGTATGCTGTGGTCATAACCAATCATCATAGACACTCAACCTGACTGCCAATCCCACCCAATGATGTGCTAACAGCAATCAAGACTCATCTACAACAGACAGGCACACACAACCCACACAAAGGACACTCCTGGAGCACTTGGCTCAGATGATCAGGAAGACTGTGACACTGGGCCCAGCAGGACACCTACTATATAAGGCCACCATGCCAAGATTGCCAAGATTAGCAGATCTCCCTAATACATAGAAACAAACACAAAGAGGCACAAAATGAAAAGACAAAAAAACATCTCCCAAATGAGAGATCAAGAAAAATCTCCGGAAAAAGAACTAAATAAAATGTAGGCAAGCAATCTACCAGATACTGACTTCAAAACACTGGGTATAAGAATACTCAAGGAACTCAGTGAAAACTTCAACAAAGATATAGAAAACATAAAAATGGAGATAGAAAACATTTAAAAGAACCAGTCAGAATGGAAGAACACAATAACTGAAATAAAGAATACAGTAGACAGTATCAACAGCAGATTTGCACAATGAGGTAGCAGAAAACAACCAATCGAAACAGCAAAAAGAAAAAAACGTTACTGAGGGTAATTTAAGGGACTACTGGGACAACACCAAGCAAACCAATATTCACATCATAGGGGTGAAGAAGAAGAAGAGAGAGAACAAGGAATTATAAACCTATCGTGTTTCTCTGAAAATAAGACCTAGCCGGACCATCAGCTCTAATGTGCCTTTTGGAGCAAAAATTAATATAAGACCTAGTCTTATTTCAATATAATATAAGACCAGGTATAATATAATATAATACAATATAATACCAGGTATAATATAATATAATATAACCAGTTCTTATATAATAATATAATATAATACCAAGTCTTATATTAATTTTTGCTCCAAAAGACACATTAGAGCTGATGGTCCAGCTAGGTCTTATTTTCGGGGAAATACGGTATCTAAAAAAAATGGTGACTGAAAACTTCCTTAACCTGGTAAAGGTAATAGACATACAAGCTCAGGAAGCGGAAAGAGCCTGAAATAAGATGAACCCGAAGAGACCCACACCAAGACACATCATAATTAATATGCCAAAGGTTAAAGACAAAAAATCCTAAAAGCAGCAAGAGAAAGGCAGCTAGTTACTTACAAGGAGCTCCTATAAGACTTTTAGCAGATTTCTCGACAGAGATTTTGCAGGTCAGAAGGAACTGGTACAAAAAATTCAAATCGATGAAAAGTAAAGACCTACAACCAATATTATTCAGCAAAGATATCATTTAGACTCAAAGGACAGAGGAAGATCTTCCCAGACAAGAAAAACCTAAAGGAGTTCATCACCATGCAACTGGTATTACAGGATATGTTAAAGGGGCTTCTTTAAGAAGAAGAAGAAAAAAAGTTAAAAAATTACTTTAAGTGTAAATGGAAAAAATGCAAATCAAAAAACAAAGTGGTTAAATTGATAAGAAAACAAAACCCTTTCACATGCTGCTTACAAAAGACTCATTTCAGATCAAAAGACACACAGACTGGGGGTGGCCGATGCTCAGTTATTTAGAGCATGGTGCTAACACCAAGGTTGCCGGTTCGATCCCTGCATGGGCCACTGCGAGCTCTACCCTCCTTAAAAGAGAAAGAAAAGAAAGGAAGGAAGAAAGGAAGGAAGGAAGGAAGGAAGGAAGGAAGGAAGGAAGGAAGGAAGGAAGGAAGGAAGGAAGGAAGGAAGGAAGGAAGGAAGGAAGGAAAGAAGGAAGGAAGGAAGGAAGGAAGAAAGACTGAAGTGGTGGCAACACTTATACCAGACAAAAAAGACTTTAAAACAAAGGCTATAAGAAGAGAAAAAGAAGGACCCAGTATTCCCACTACTGGATATTTTTCTGAAGAAACCAAAAACATCAATTAAAAGACATATGTATCCATATGTTTACTGCAGCATTATTTACAATAGCCAAGATTTGGAAGCATCCCAAGTGTCCGTCAATAGATGAATGGATAAAGAGGTGGTACATAATATACAACGGACATTACTCAGCCATAGGAAAGAATGAAATCTTGCCATCTGCACAACATGGATAGACCTCGATGGTATTATGCTAAGTGAAAAAACTCAGACAGAGAAAGACAAATACCATACGATTTCACTTATATGTGCAATTAAAAAACAAAATAAACAAACAAAGAAAATAGAATCAAACTCATAGATACAGAGAACATTTTGATGGTTATCAGACAGGAGGGGGCCAAGGGAATGGGTAAATAAGGTGAAGGGATTAAGAAGTACAAATTGGTAGATACAAAATAGTCATGGGTATGTAGAGTATAGTATGGGGAACATAGTCAGTAGTATTGTAATAGCTATGAATGGTGTCAGATGGGTACTGGATTTATTGGGCTGACTCCTTCATAATTTATATAAATGTCTAATCACTGTGTGGTGTATGTGAAACTAATATAAAAGTGTATGTCAACTGTAATTGAAAAATATAAAAAATATTTTAAAAAGATAAAGAAAAAATAAAATTAAAATTAAATACATATTTTAAAGAATTAAAGAAAAAGAAATGGAATGATATTCTGTTTCTCAGTATTGGAAGAATCAGCATAGTTAAAATGGCTGAGTTTAAAATGGCCTTACTCCCTAAAGCAATATGCAGATTTAAAGCAATCCTTATGAAAATCCCAATGGTATTTTTGATAGAAATAGAAGAAAAAAGTAATGAAATTTGTATGAAACCATGAAAGTCCCCACATAGCTAAAACAATTCTGAGAAAGAAAAATAAAACCAGGGTTACCACACTCCTGACTTCAAACCATACTACAAAGCTATAACATTCAAAACATTATTGTTTTGTCTAAAAACAAACACACAGACCAATGGAAAAGAGTTGAGAGCCCAGAAGTAAACCCACAAATATAGAGGCAACTAATTTTTTACAAATAAGCCAAAAACATATAACGGAGAAAGGAAAGCCTCTTCAACAGATGTTGGAAAATTGGAAGACAGCATGCAAAAGAATGAAACTAGACTGCTATTTGACACCATATACAAAAATTAACTCAAAATGGCTTAAAGACTTACACATAAGACTGAAATAGTAAAACATACAGATGGAAACATAGGTACTAAATTTGTGGGCCTTGGTCTCAGAGAGGCTTTTGTGAACTTGACCTCAAAGGCAAGGGAAGTAAAATAAAAAATAAAGGAATTGAAGGAACTACATCAAACTAAAAACTTCTACACAGTAAAAGAAACTGTCAACAAAACAAAAAAGGCAATCAACCAAAAGTGGGAAGATATTTGCAAACAATACCTCTGATAAGGGACTCATATCCAAAACATATGAAGAAGTCATACAACTCAACAACAGAAAATGAACAACCCAATTTAAAAATGGGCAGAGGACCTGAACAGAAACTTTTCTTAAGAAGACATACAATAGCCAACATGTATATGAAAAGATGCTCAACTTCACTAATATAAGGGAAATGTGAATCAAAACCACAATGAGATACCACCTCACACCTGTTAGAATGCCTATTATCAACAAGACAAGTAACAACAAGTTTTGGACAGGTTGTGGAGAAAAAGGAGTACTCATACACTGCCAGTGGGGATGTAAATTGGTACAGTCACTGTTGAAAACAGTATGGAGGTTTCTCAAAAAAATAAGAATAGAACTACCACATGAATGAGCAATACTTCTTCTGGGTATCTACCCTAAAATTTTGAAAACGTTTATTTGTAAGGATATATGTACCCCCTATGTGCACTGCAGCATTTTTCTCGGTGGCCAAGACATGGAAACAACCAAAGTGTCCTTCGATAGATGGTTGGATAAAGAAGACGTGGTCATATATACAATGGACTATTACTTGGCCATAAGAAAAGATGAAATATTGCCATTTGGGATAACATGGATGGATCTTGAAATTATCATGCTAAGCGATATAAGTCAGAAGAAAAAGGATAACAACCATATTATTTCACTCATATGTGAGATATAAAACAGAAAGCAACAAACAACCCAGCAAAACAAAATCATAGACACAGACAACAGTATGGTGGTTACCAGAGGGTAAGGGAGGTAGGGGGGTGCAGAGAGGTTAAACAGGGTAAAGTGGGTCAAATATATGGTGATGTAAGGACACTAGACCTGGGTGTTGAGCACACAATGAAATATACAGATGATGTATTATGTAATTGTACACTTGAAACCTATCTAATGTTTTTAACCAATGTCACCCTAATAAATTTAATTTTTAAAAATCAAAACATATAGACACACAAATCCCCAACAAAATATTATGAACCTAAATCCAGCAATATATAAACAAAAAGATTATACACCATGAAAAAAATGGGATTTACCTAGGGAATTCAAGGTTGATTTAACATCCAAACATTTATTAATATAACACACCATGTTAGTAAAATAAGGAAAAATAATCTCTTCAATAGATACATAAAATAAACTAACAAAATCCAACGCCCTTACATAATAATAAAACACTCAACAAACAAGGAGTAGAAGGGAAATTTCTCAACCCAATAAAGGACATCTAAAGAAAAAATATCTGGTTTCATAGTTAAAGATGAAGGATTAAATGTTTTCCCCTCTAACATCAGGAACAAGACAAGAATATCTGCTTTCACCTCTTCAATTCAAGATTGTACTGGAAATCTAAGCCAGAACACTTAGGCAGCAAAAATAAATAAAATACATCCAGATTGAGAAGGAAGAAGTCAATAGATGTTGGAAAATCTATCTCTATTTGCAGTTGCCATAATTTTGTACATAGAAAATACTAACATTCACTAAAAAACTATTAGTACTAATAATTAAGGTAGGCAAGGTTACAGCATAAAAGGTCAATATGAAAAAATCAATTATATTTCTATACACTATCAATAAACAATCCAAAATTGAAACTAAGAAAACAATTTCTTGAGTTTGTGTAGTAAACACATAATGCAATATACAGATGATGCATTATAGAATTGTACATTTGAAACCTATATAAATGTATTAACTAATGTCACCCCAATAAACTTAATTTTTTTAAAATGGAAAAAATAAAACAATTCCACTTATAATAGGATCGAAAAGAATAAAATAGTTAAATAAAGTGCAAGACATAAGTATAAGATTTGTACATTGAAAAATACAAAATATTAGAAGAAATTAAAGATGATCTAAATGAATGAATCAGAAAACTAATATTGTTGACAGCAATATACCCCAATAGATCTAAATATTAATATGATCCCTACCAAAATCCTAGCTGTCTTTTTTGCAGAAATTGACACAATTGTCCTAAAATTCACATGGAAATGCAAATAACTCAAATTAACCAAAATAATCTTGAAAAAGAACAAATGTGGAGTACTCATAATTCTCAAGCTCAAATCTTACTGTAAAACTATAATAATCAAGACAATGGGGTACTAGCATAAGGATAGATGTATAGATTAATGGAATAGAATTGAGAATTCAGGAATAAATCCATGCATTTATGGTCAATTGATTTTGAGAAGGGTACCAAGACTATTTCAACAGGGAAAGAGTAATCTTTTCAACAAATAGTACAGGGACAAATTGATATCCACATACAAAACAATAATGTTGGACTTATTTTAAAATAAAACAAAAATTAACACAAATGGATCATAGACTTAAATATAAAAACTAAAACTACAAAATTTTTAGAAGAAAACATGAAGCAAGTATTAATGACTTTGGGTTAGGCAATGGTTTCTTAGATATGACACAAAAGCAAAAGAGACCAAAGAAAATTAGATAAATTGAAGTATATCAAAATTTTAAAACTTCTATGCTGCAAATAATACCATCAAGAAAGTGAAAATACAAAATACAGAATGGGAGAAAATATTTGCAAATTACGTATCTGATAAGGAATTATATGCATAATGTATAAAAACCCTTACAACTCAATAATGAAAAGACTAATAATCCTATGTAAAAGTGCACAAAAGATTTGGATTTGAATGGACATTTCTCCAACGAAGATATGCAAATGGCCAATAAGAACAAGAAATAGTGAACACATTAGGATCATTAGGGAAACATAAATCAAAACTATGAGTTTTTGTCTTTATAATTCATCTTCACTAATCTTCAAAGGTTATTAAAAAAAAAGAGAAACAATAGCAAAGTGTTGATAAAGACACAGAAAAATTCACTGCTGATAGGACTGTAAAGATGGTGCAGCTGTTTTGGAATAGAATTTGGCAGGTCCTCAAAAAGTTAAACTTTGAATAACCATATGACTCAACAATTCCACTTCGAAATATATATCCAAAAGAAATGAAAACAAATGCTCACACAAAAATGTGTACTGAACTGTTAATAGCAGCATTATTCATAATAGTCAAAAAGTGGAAACAACTCAAATGTCTATCAAGTAATGAATAAATAAGCAAAATGTGTTGTATCCATACAATGGAATATGATTCAGCCATACAAAGTAATGAAGTACTGATACATGGTACAAACATGTATGAACCTGAAACCTTACATGAAGGAAGTCAGTAAGAAATGACCACATATTGCAGGGTTCCATTATATGAAATGTCCAAGATAGGCAAATATATAAAAACAGAAAGTAGATTAGTAGTTGCCTGGGGCTGGGGGTGGGTGATGAGTGATAGGGAAAGTAACTGCTAAGGAATTAGGCATTTATTTTTAGGGTGATGAAAATGTTCTAAACTTAGACTTTGGCGATGTTTGTACAATACTGTGACTATAATAAAAACCACCGAATCATGTACTTTAAATGGGTGAATTTAATGGTATGTGAATTATATCTCAAGAAAGATGTTTAAAAAAGAAAGAAAGAAAAAGAAAAAGAAAAAGGAAAACAATGTGCTGCACTGAAGAGACCACGGAGTTGTGAACCAGAACAGTGACAATGGGTATGGAAAAAAGTGCACATGTGTAATAAATTTGATATGGAAGAGAGAGAACAGAGATAAGCATCATTGATAGCTTCCTCTTTCTGGAATGATCAATCAGGTGTATATAGAAATATCTTGGGTTGAGACAGGGATATCTGGTGGAAAAGAGATACTGGGAATGTAGAGGGGGAAATGATCACAAGTTCTGTTTGCTCTATCTTAATTATAAGGATCTAGAAGACACGCTAATGGAAATAAGCAGGTGATATGAATTGGGTAGTGTTCAGGAGATAGATGGTACATAAAGGTTATGGAAGTCAGTGAGATCAACCAAGGCAAGACTGTACATATAGAGATGAAAATGACTCAGGATAAAGCCCTAATGAGCACAAAAGGTTATAATTTATAAGTTGAATAAGTGATAATGACTCCTCAATGTCTATAACAGGGCATTTCAGCATTGCTGAGAGCCTGTGTGTGTTTGCTTGGTGTACGTGTGTGTGTGTGTGTGTGTGTGTGTGTTCTTTGGGTTCTCCTTTGAACCAGTTGTAACATCTTACAGGTGTCCTCATTAATGACTTAAACAATATCTTCAATGTGTGTTTATATCTATATGAAACATGATTTTATAGGAAACATGATTTTACCTTTTTAAACAATTATCGTGCAAATATACAACACACTATTTCAAATCCTTCCATGGTTTCACATGGTCCTTCATATAAGAAACCAAAATCCTTAAATGATCTGCCCATCTCTTCTGCCTCATTTTTATCAACTTTACTCGTTTTGCTTTTGCTCCTCCAATTATTACTGGCTTTAGTTCTTCCTTCCCCCGTTGCCCTTTCCCATCTTAGATTCTTCATTAAGTCCTCTGCCTGGAGTTCTTTGCTTTCTCAGTCTTTTGCTTTTTTGCTAGGTATCTACTAGCCATCACAAGCACAGTGTTCCCTAACCGTTTCTGTGTAAGCCAGGGTCCCTCATTCTATGTTCTTTTATTATAGCTCCAGGAAATAGCACAGTTTAATACATAGAGAACACTTAATATATGTTGAATGAATGTTACATAATTCCAGCTCTGATGGTTCTGATTTGTTGGTTGTATTCTTGAAACTCAAGAAAAGTGTGGTGAACACACAATGTGATATGTTGATGATGTAGTACAGAGTTGTACACTTGAAACCTATGTAATTTTACTAACCATTGTCACCCCAATAAATTTTAAATAAAAAAAAGTACGTAACGGTATCTGCTTTTAAGTTAGTGACTTAATTGAGCCAAATGTAAGACTTGAAATACACTTTTTCCTTTGAGTTGAATTGTCCCTATAAATATCCAAAGACAAACTTCACACACATCATGCCCAGTACAGTACACAGCTATAGGGCCAGACTTCCACTGCCTGTTTCTCATCATCACTCTGTCCCTTGGAAGTTGGGTATGTTTTTCTCTGCCTGGAAAAAAAAGGGCAAGAGCAATGTGATTCATATCTCCATGCCTTTTGGGAATCAATCAGTGCTCAGGGTTCTGCTACAAGAGAAGTCTCCCCAAAAGATCTGTGTTCCTGACAGGAGGCCTGCCTCTGGGTCCAGAAGTTAGTTCTGACACATCAGTCACACCATTAGACACCCACTCAAGCATGGTATAAAAAGGCAAAGCCCGAATCACAACATTAAAGGTTTCTGCCATGTTAAATATCTGTGATTTTGCTGATGAATCAGATCATATCTCCCTGCAAGTAGTTCATCTTTTGTACCCTCTCTACTCCCATGTTGCAGTGGGAGGGTGGAAAGGCGGAGATGGAGAGCAACTCAATAAACAAAGATACATCACATCAACATAGATACATCACATATAAGGAACATAAAAATATGACTAAAGATTGATTTTCTTCTGTGCTTTTATTGTGTATAAATATTGGTCGACATGTATTAACTTTTAATTTTATAATATTGTCTATTTTCTATATTATGAGTCTTGACTTGTCACAGAAGGAGGAGGCACTATAGTAAATTGACAATGAATGGTTTTAGAATGGATGAATAAGTGACACTAGTTCTTTCAACCCAAAAGAAATTTAGAAAATTACTAAAGCCAATGGGTCAGCGAGGTGACATCAGACATCATGTTAGAGCTTCTCGCTTGACTCCACTAGATGTGCTTCTCAGCCTGATCCTAGGTCAGATGTTTAGGTATCCATGAGATACCACAGTTCTAACCAATTAAGCAGGCATTGTTTATATCAAAGTAGGACTTCTAATTACAAATGCCTACCTTATTTCAACTCTGGTGGACAGCCTGAACTGTGTAGACATCTCAAGTCTAACTCTCTTACAACCTAGACTAATACCAAGCCCTTAATAGACATTTTATATCAGCTTTAATTTTTTTTTAAGTACAGATGACATACAATACTACTATATTAGTTTCAGATGTACACCACAGTGGTACTTACGAAGTGGTCAGCCCAATAAATCTAGTACCCACCTAACACCATACATAGTTATTACAGTACTACTGACTATATTCCCCATGCTATACTCAACATCCCATTATTATTTGGTGACTACAAATTTGCACCTCTTAACACCCTCCCTACCTTCACCCACCCCACAACCCTTCCGAATCTAGCAACCATCAAAATGCTGTGTATATCTAGGAGCTTGTTTATGTTTTCTTTGTCCATCCATCCTTTTCTCTAGATTCCACATCTAAGTGAAATCATAATGACATTTGTCTTTCGCTGTCTGACTTACTCCATTCAGCACAATACCCTCTAGGTCCACTAATGTTGTTGCAGATGGCAAGTTTCAGTCTTTTTATGGTTGAATAATATTTCACTGTATATACGTACCACTTCTTCTTCATCCATTTATCAACTGATGGATGTCCAGATTGCCTCCATAGCTTGGCTATTGTAAATAATATTGCAATGAAAATATGTATGCTGCAATGTCCCTTTTAAGTACTGTTTTGGGTTTCTTTAAATATTTGTAAATACCCAGAAGTGGAATTACTGGGTCCTTCTTTGTCTCTTGTTAGAGAGCCTTTTCTTAAAGTCTATTTTGTCGGGTATAAGTATTGCTACTCCAGATATTTGTTTCCATTTTCATAAAATATCCTTTTCTATCCCTTTACTTTCAATCTGTGTGTGTCTTTTGATCTGAAATGAGTCTCTTGTGGGCAGCATACAAGTATGTAATGGTCTTGTTTTCTTATACATTCAGCCACCTTGTCTTTTGATTGGAGCATTTAATCCATTTACATTGAAAGTAATTGTTGATAGAAATGTAATTATTGACGTTTTATTATGGATAGTTTTTCTCTTTTTGTGTGTGTCTTAAAGCAGTCCCTCTAATATTTATTTTAATACTGGTTTGGTGGTGAGGAATTCCTTTAGCTTTTTCTTGTCTGGGAAGTTCTTTATGTATGTGTCCTTCAATTTTAAATGATAGCTTTGCTAGGTAGACTAATCTTGGTTGTAGGTCCTTGCTTTTCATCACTTTGAATATTTCATGCCAATCCCTTCTAGCCTGCAAAGTTTCTGTTGAGAAAACAGCTGTTGGCCTTATGGGAGCTCCCTTGTAGGTAACTAACTGCTTTTCTCTTGCTGCTTTTAAGATTCTTTCTTTATCTTTAACCTTTGGCATTTTAATTATGATGTGTCTTGGTGTTGGCCTGTTTGGGTTCATCTTGTTTGGGACTCTCTGCACTTTTTGGACTTATATGTCTATGTCCTTCACCAGGTTAGGGAAGTTTTCAGCTATTATTTTTTCAAATAGGTTGTCAATTCCTTGCTCTTTCTCTTCTCCTTCTGGTACCCCTATGATGTGAATGTTTTTATGTTTGATGTTGTCCCTGAGAGTCCTTAAGCTTTCCTTATTTTTTTGGATTCTTTTTTTTTTTTTTTTTTTTTTTTTTTGCTGTTCTGTGTGGGTATTTTTGGCTACCGTATTTTCCAAATTGCTGATTTGATTCTCTGCTTCATCTAATCTACTGTTCATTCCCTCCAATGTATTATTCATTTCAGTTATTGTATTCTTCATTACTGACTGGTTCTTTTTTAATGTTTTCTTTTTTTTAAAGTTAATTGGGGTGACAATTGTTAGTAAAGTTACATAGATTTCAGGTGTACAATTCTGTAATAGATCATCCATATATCACATTGTGTGTTCAGCACCCAGAGTCAGTTCTCCTTCGATCACCATATATTTGATCCCTTTTATCCTCATCTACTACCCCTCCCCACTTACCCTCTGGTAACCACTAAACTATTGTCTGTGTCTATGCGTTTTTTATCTTCGTTTATCTTGTTCCTTTGTTGTTTTCAGCTTTATATCCCACATATCACTGAAATCATATGATTCTCAACTTTTTCTCTCTGACTTATTTCACTTAGAATAATGTTTTTTATTTCCATGTTTGCGTCTCCTTTTCGTTGAAGTTCTCACTGAGATCACTGAGCATCCTTATAACCAGTGTTTGGAATTCTGCATCTGGTAGATTGCTTGTCTCCATTTTGTTTAGTTCTTTTTCTGGAGCTTTGTTCTGATCTTTCATTTAAGACATGTTTCTTTGTATTGACTTAGTATGTAAAAGACTTATAGCTGCCAAACAAAGGTACAATTCAAAATCTTAGTATTAGAATTGAGAAAGTGAAAGACATTAATAACTGCATAGGAAATCTTCTTGAAAATCCAGTAGTTTCTAATCCCTTGCTTTCAACTAAAGAAAAATCTAATTGAGTTGTCAGCTCATAAATCATTAAAACTTATTTTTCATGACAGAGCACCATGTGATTTTCGGCATATAACTTGGAAGGAATTTATTTCAGGTGTCTATTTTTGCCTAACAAACAACCTTAATTCTGTAAGATAAGAATTTGAGCTAAGCTTAGTAAGTAGTTCTTCTGTTCCTTGTTATGACAACTGTGATCATTCACTCAGCTTCTTTCAGTTGCTGAGCAGACTGAAATTAAAAGGCCAAGGAGACTTCACTCCCATGTTTGGAGCCTCTCTCTCTTTGTGACTCTGTGTGGACTTTCTCCAAGGACAGTGGATGAAGGACTTCTTACACGTAGACAAGCTTAGAGAGATAATTAGTAGCTGCAGGCCTCTTGAATGAGAGGCCTGAAACTATCACATTATCTCTTCCTTAAAATTCAATCGGTCAAAGCATATTACAAGACCAGCCTCAAGACAAGGATAGATAGAAGACAAGGATATTTGGCTTCTTATTGAGTGAAATGGTATGAAAGTACATGCAAGGAAGGAACTGATAGCAGACATCTTTGGAGATTACGTACCACAGAGTTCAAAGAATTGAATGACATCACTGTAACAAAACTTCTTCCATTCCTATATACTTTTCATGCATTTCTTTAGGAAGATTGAGTTACTACTCTAAGTCTGGTACTGTTCAAAGAATGGAGGATACAATAGTGAGCAAGAGGCTACTGATTTCTAGCCTAGATTCTGGTGGGAAACGACAAGAAAAGATAACCTTATTTTGTAAGAACTACATAATACTGGTGACATATTTTATGTCACAAATTATTGAGGACTCTGAGGTGACAATTTAAAATAATACATCATTCATTTAACTGAGCTTTGCAGCATAATCACACTACCAGCACTAGAAAGTCTTAGAAGAAATTTCTATATTACTTCAGGTTTATATGGTCTAACAAAAGACTTATTTTCAATGGTTTCGGTATAAGAAAGCATAAAATCACAGGTTGGAATGAATTTATATTTCTAGCTCATTATTCCAATAAAAGCATATGGTTTAATACAGAAGAAGATCCCTGCTGTTTAAAGACTAAGAGATGACAGGATTATAAAAAGTTCTGTCTGAGAGTGTTTTTCAGAAATTTGATGAGGAATTTCCTGTACAGTCTGGAGTGGAAAGACTAGGATGATGCCCTGGTCTTTGCAGGCTAAGTACCCTTTTATTATTACTAAAAATACTCCTGCTTTATTATAGGTAGTACATAATATTCTTATTATATTATATTATGTGACACATATTTCTCCTAATAAAAATTTATTATACATATAAATGTATATATAGATTACTATTAAAGTTTTGATGATTAAGCAATCTTCCTAAATGGGAATTAATATCTAGGTATGGGAATCCAGAGTTATATCAGTGTGTCAGTGAGCCATTGTGTTGTCAGCCCAACATCTAAACTCTATACACAGCAGTCCCCCTTGCCATCCCAATTAACATGCCCATATAGTATGACCCAGGAGTCATGTTTGTCCAGTGGGACCATTACATCAACCACTGCTGGTTGGAGCAGGCTTGGGCACCTGATCCAATCTGGGACAATTAGTTAAGATTGAGTCTGACAAACTAGACTGCATACAAGTGAAGCTTGGGTACTGTGGGTTCACACGTACCATACATGCTCCAGCAAAGCAGAAAATCCATTCCTTAAAGAGAAAGGAAGAGGAATGTCAGAGATTCTCAGAGTCTAGTAAATAAGGATCTTCCTGGCTTTTTTACTAACTGAATCCAGCTCCTTTCTGCCCTTGAGTTCTATGAAACACCCCTGTATTCTCCTAATAAATTCCCTTTTTCCTTCAGCAAGCTATAATCAGATGAATGCTAATCAGAGTTAAAGGAGAGAAGTCAAAGAGGAGGAAGTGGAGTAGGTCAGAACTAGGTAGGAGAACTAGGTAGGAGAGCTAGGAGAAAATAAGAAATGAGGGTCAATAACAAAATATAGTAGACATATATATGCCATGTGGACAAATCAAAAATTGATTCAAAACTGTCACTCATACAGTTTACATTCCTTCTCTGTGGCCCAGACCACTTTATAGCTAACAGGTGACCAAGTAGGGGTGCATGATCTCTCTCTCCTCTATATTCCTAACCATTCTCTCTCCAAGGGCTTTTTATCCCAGTCTTAAAACAACAACAAATTTGTCCTTCTAAAAAAAAAGGAAAAACTTTCTTTCCTGCTTTGTCAATCAAACAAATAAAAACAAAAAATAGACTGCACTTCTGCCTCTTCTTGTCCTCACTCAGTCAAGTGGTTCTTCCCTTCAGGCTCCCTCATTACTGTGTGGCTTTGTTCCCAGACAGTCCTATCCCCTCCAATTCCCTACTCAGTCCCTCATCCTTTCCTACTGAGACCATGTAACAACATCCTGTTATACTGTCGCCCTGTTCCCAGCCTTTCCTCTTTCCAATCCCTCATTTACAATAGCACTAGAACTATCTCCTAAAAACACAAATATGACTGGGTCCACTCCACTGTCATTTAAAGACCTCTGAATGTTGCCTTAGATTAAAACTGTACTTCTTACTTTGGCTGTCAAAACCACTTTCTATCTTACCCCAACTTATTTATTCCAATTTTATCTTCCACAAACTCCTCCCCATGTATAATATACCATACATTGTATTGCCACAATCCCAAATACAATAACCTTTCATGCTTTTGTGCTTTTTTTATGTTGTTCCCTTTGTCTAAAATGCCCTATCTCTCCATACATACCATTTATCCATCCTATGCCTCATAAAATTTTTAAAGTTCTTCTTCTGAAACTTTGCTGTTTTTAGCTGCTACTATAGCTCATAAAGGCTATATTAATATTTGTTGTGACATCAATAGAGCACTTGCCACCCTGTACAGTGTGATCCTCCTACTGAACTATAACCCCCTGGAATCCAGAGACAATGTGTTATTAATGTTTACATCTCTAATGCCAAAAAATGTCTTTAAATACCAAATAAATGTTTATGAAATTATTAAATAGTAAACCTGCAAGTAAAAGATGGCATCCTAGTCCCTGTGATTTATACATTGACATGGAGGTGTTTTTATTTTTAAAATAGCAAGTCAACAAAGTCATTCATTCATTCATTCATTCATTCACTCAATAATTGATTCATTCTATTCCTCAAATATATTTTATAATTCAATTGTGCAGCAGTAACTTCAAAGTCCTTAATAAACCAATTTTTACTTAAATAGTGAACAAATGTTCCAGAGATGACAGTAGTCAATATCCCAGCTAAGTATTCCTATACAAGTGGATATTGCAGTACAATATCAAAATGCAGTCAAATAAGCAAAATAACAACTCTGGTATTGTTTCAAGACTTGCATTATATTTTAAACTATAATGCAAGTATTTCATAAAGAAACCAGAAATTAAATGCTTGATACATTTCAAATTCAAAATGATATATGCTTATTACAAAACATAAACTAAAAACATAATCTATTTTAAATATGTTATTAGAAAATAACATTAATTCTAACTCAAATATAATAAATACTACATTAACATGAGAAAAATTACTCATAAATTTTTGCTATTAAGCAATAGCCTAAAATATGAAAATATTTGTATTATAAAACAAATTAGCCAGCATATTCTAGAATCAAAATTTAGTAACAAAAAAAAAAAGGCTTACTCCAAAATAATTCTCTTTTCCAAAACTATTAAAGAAAATGTATAAAGATGATGGGAACAATCTAAGATAATATATTTTATACCTAAATGATTTTCCACCTTGAGAAATTTTCGTGTGCTCCAATTTTGTGATTTTTTTTAGTTCTTCCAGTTGTTTCTAGGTCCAAGTTGTCTGGAATAATATTCTGAATGTTAGCAGTTGCATAACGTTAGTATAGCATTCATGTTTCTGCCAAATATCATTACCTCATTTCTCAAACTGAGCTATGGAAATAACTGGAATCTTTTTATATACACCTTTGGTGACCTCAAATGAAGAAATGAGAAAAGCAAAGATATGAAAGCTAGTAAAACTCTTCTGTGCTTTACAATTCAAATTATATCAATATGATTTATCAAATCTACCAACATTTGCTTATTTTGAGATGTGAGGCAATATTATGGACAAGTAAATGATTAGATGTAAACATAACTCAGATTTTGTGTCTCTGGTAGCCAAGGGATTGCTTCATTTTGATCCACAAAAAGTCAACCAGCCATATAGACACACCCAGAATATAAGTCAGAGATCTAAAAATGATCAAAGAATCTTACTGGTGTCTAACTTTAAACAGAGTAAAAAAAGTTCAGAAGCTATGTCTGGTACCATAATAGTGGACCCCTCTTCCCCCACTTTGCCCCTCCAAAAACTGCACACAACTGATTGTTTGTGTGTGGATGTGTGCATTTATGTTCTCATATGTGTATTCAATCCTCATTATTCAGATTCCATAATCATGAATTCACTTACTTTCTAAAATGTATTTATAACACCCAAATCAATGTTCCTATCACTTTTGCAATAATTCATGAACATGTTCAGAGCAGCAAAATGTTAAGTTGTGCAAAGCTGAGGTCAAACAAGGGGATGCTCTGCTTTCTTGTTTCACTCAAATACAGAGATGATCAGAGAGGGTGGAGATACAGGGCGGCACAGTGTAGCACAAGAAGCTCCAGATCTGAGGCCAGTTGGATGGGATTTGAATCCCAGCTCTGGTAACTGTTAGTGAGATTAGAGATAGAGAGATCGAGATATATAGACAGAGATACATCTACATATCTATCTACATAGACATATATATTGATATATAGATATATCTATCCCTTAGGAGCTATGTCAATGTTTGTGCTAATTCAGTGTTTGCAGTGGCTTTATAGAATATAGCTACCTCTAATATTAAGAACCCATTGTAGCTAGACATTGTTGATGACATTCTAAGGCATCACAATAACTTAAATTTGTATTCCGAACGGACTGAGACAGACGTTTCTTACCCCAGGCTTTACGTGCACTGATTTTTACATACACTTCAGTATAACTACATTGCTTGCCAATTTAATGGCAGAAATGTATATGCTAGTTTTTTATAACCAGTCAAATTCCCTTTCTATTTGCTATACAAAACTGTTTATCGAATTGTTTCAAGCCATGCAAGAGAGTTGACTTGTGTAAGCTACTCATTGACTGATGTATTTCTCTTGATAATATTACTATATAATATTTATGACAGGTTCAAGTCTTTTGCAAAAGTAATAGACACTTATCAAGAAACAGTTTATAGCAGTTTCTGGCCTCATGAAAGACTTTCCAACTGACTAACTGCCGCACTTGACTTAGATATAAACAAAAATATTGGAACTATTGAATTACATCAGACATTTGTCTACCTTGATTAAACACAAAACTACCATTTTTAAATTAAAAATAAATTATGTATTGCTGACATATAAAGAATTCATAATTCATAATAAGATTATTAAATACATTTTATATGGACAAAAGATTGGAATAGACACTTAAAAAGATATACAAATGCCCAAAAAGCACATGAGAAGATGATCGATATCATTAGACATCAGAGAAATGCAGAATAAATCACCATGGGATAGTACTATACACTCACTAGAGTGACTAAATTTTAAAGATTGATTAATACCAGTGTCAACAGGAACATGGAAAAAGTGGAGGTTCATACATAGTCAATGGGAATGTAAAACGGCACAATCACTTTAGAAACAGTGCAGCAGTTTCTTGTAAAGTGAAATATATATTTATCTTATACCCAGCAAAATAACTCCCAGGTAACTACTTAAGAAAAATGAAAACATACGTCCACACAAAGATTTAGACATGAATATGTCTAAAACTGGAACCACCCAAATGTAAGCAGGTGAATGAATAAACAATTGTGGTATATACATATAATGAAATACTAATCAATGATAGAAAAGAATGAACTACTGAAACACACCACATGAATGAATTTTAAAACCATGATACTGAACAATATAATCATTCACAAAAGAGTACACACTGCATGATTCCATTTATATGAAATTATAGAAAAAACAAAAAAAAGCAATAACAATAGAAAGCAGATCAGTGTTTGCCAGCGGCTAAGGGAGTTGGGAGAGTGCCACAAAGAATCATGAGGAAACTTTAGGGGTTATGGAAATAACCTCTGCCTTAACTGTGGCAGTGGTTACATGGCCATAAACTTTTATCAAAACTCATTGAACTGTACACACAAATGGATGTATGCAATTGCAACAAAAAGAATAAAATATCTAGGAACAAATTTAAAAAGATGTGAAGGAGCTATGCACTGAAAACTACAAGACATTATTAAAAGAAATTGAAGAAGACACAAAGAAATGGAAACATATTCCATGTTCATGGATTGAAAGAATCAATATAGTTAAAATGGCCATATTACCCAAAGTAATATACAGATTTAATGCAATCCCCTTCAAAATAACAATGGAATATTTTAAAGAAAGAGATTTTTAAAATCATCAGATTTGTATGAAATTACAAAAGACCCCAAATAACCAAAGCAATCCCAAAGGGGAGGGGGAAAAAGATTGGAGGTATCACACTCTCTGACTTCAACTTATACTACAAAGCAAGAATAATCAAAACAGCATGGTATTGACAGGAAAATAGACAAACAGACCAATGGAAGAGCATTGAAAGCCAAGAAATAAAACAACATCCATAAGGGCAAATAATTTTTGACAAAGGAGCCAAAATAATACAATGAGTAAAAGAAAGCCTCTTCAATAAATGGTGCTGGGAAAATTGGAAAGCCACAAGCAAAAGAATGAAACCAGACTGCTATCTGTCACCATATACCAAAATTAATGCAAAATGTATTAAGAAGCTAAACATAAGACCTGAAATAATAAACTGCATAGTAGAAAGTACAGGACCTTGGGTTCAAAGAGGATTTTATGAATTTGAACTCAAAGGCAAGGGAAGTAAAGGCAAAAATAAATGAATGGGACTATATCAAACAGTAAAGCTTCTGCACAGTAAAAGAAACCATCAGCAAAACATAGAGCCAACCAACCAAATGGGAGAAGATACGTGTATTTGTAAACAACACCTTCTATAAGAGGCTAATATCCAAAAATATATAAAGAACTCATACAAAAATCCAAACAATCCAATTAAAAAATAGGAAGAGAACCTGAGCAGACACTTTTCCCCAGAAGATATACAAATGGCCAATGAATATATGAATGATGTCCAACTTCACTAGCTATTAGGGAAATGCAAATCAAAACCAAAATGAGATACCATCTCACACCTGTCAGAATAGCTATCATCAACAAGACAAGTAATAACAAGGGTTGGAGAGGTTGTGGAGAAAAAGAAAACTTCATACACTGTAGTGCTAATCCACTGTTGGTGGGAATGTAAATTAATACAGCCACTATGGAAAATAGTATGGAGGTGCCTCAAAAAATTAAAAATAGAACTCACCTATGGTCCAGCAATTCCACTTATGGGTACTTATCCAAAGAAATTCAAAACACTAATTTGAAAAAAATATTTGCATACCTATGTTCATTGCAGCACTATTTACCACATATCCATACAGATATGGAAACAACCTAAGTGTCCATCAATAGACCAATAGATAAAGAAGATGTGGTACATACATACAATGGTCTATTACTCAACTATAAAAAACAATGAAATCTTACCATTTGCCACAACATGGATGGACCTGGAGGGTATTATGCTAAGTGAAATAAGTCAGACTGGGAATCACAAATACTATATATGGAATCTAAAGAACAAAATAAATGAACAAACAAAACAGAAACAGATTCACAGATACAGAGAACAAACTGATGGTTGCCAGAGAAGGGGGGATGGGGAGTAGGTGAAAAAGGTGAAGGGATTAGGAAGCACAAATTGGTAGTCAAAAACAGTCACAGGGAGGTAAAGCACAGCATAGACAATATAGTCAACAATGTTGCAAAAACTATGTATAGTCCTTTGGGTATGAGACTAATTGGGGGGATCACTGCATATATTATATGAATATCTAACCACTAATATAAAATAATACTGAATGTTAACTGTAACTGAAAAATAATAAGTAAAAAGAAAGAAGGAAAGAAAAAGCTAAAGGAATTCATCAAAACAAACCCAGTATTACAAGAAATGTTAAAGGAACAAAATATGAATAATAAAATGGCAACAACAACATATCTATCACCAATTAATTTAAATTTAAATGGATTAAATGCTCCAATCAAAAGACAGAGTGGCTGAATGGATAAGAAAACAAAACCCTTACATATGCTGCCTACAAGAGATGCATTTCAGATCAAAAGACACACACAGACTGAAAGTAAAGAGATGGATAAAGATATTTCATGGAAATGGAAACAATCAAACAAAATACCTGTGGTGGCAATACTTATACCAGACAAAATAGACTTTAAAACAAAGGCTATATAATGAGACAGAAGTACCCAGTAATACCACTTCGGAATATTTTTCCAAAAAAATCCAAAACACTAATTCAAAAAAATATATGCACCCCTAGGTTTACTGCAGCATCATTTACAGTAGTCAAGATTTGGAAGCAACCTAAGTGTCCATCAATAGACAATTGGATAAAGAAGAGGTGGTACATATATGCAATGGAAAAAGAATGAAAACTTGCCATCTGCAGCAACATAGATGGACCTAGAGGGTATTTTGCTGAAAGGAGTAAGTCACAGAGAAAGATAAATGTCTCATGATATATGTGGAATCTAGAAAACTAGATAAATGAACAAATAAAACAGAAACAAGCTCATAGATACAGACAGCAATTTGATGGCTGCCAGACGGGAGGGTTGGGGGCATGGGAGAAGGCAGGGTGAGCATTAAGAAGTACAAATTGGTAGTTGCAAAATAAATGTGGGGATGTAGAGTACAATATAGGGAATATAGGCAGTAGTGTTATAATAACTATGCATGGTGTCAGATGTGTGGGTTTATCAGGATGATCACGACATGTAATATTGAATGTCAATGGTAATTGAAAAGGAAAAAGTTATTAAAAAATAAAATAACAATAAAAACAAGCAACTGTTACATAATCAGAGGTCACTGGGTTTGGGGAAAAACTACTGTCTCTCTTCAACTGAATTTTTACTTTTTTAAAAATGATAAGCAGGAAACATACCTGACCCATTTCAATTATTTAGAGCTATTTAATATGGCTCTAATGCGTGCAGAAATGAACCTAGTGAAGGAGATAAACTGCTGGTGGGAATGTAAATTGGTACAGCCACCATGGAAAACAGTGTGGATGTTCCTCAAAAAAAACAATTAAGAATAGAATCACCACACAACCCAGCAATCCTTCTTCTGGGTATCTACACAAAAAAATCTGAAAACATTTATCTATAAAGATATATGTACCCCTATATTCACTGCAGCATTATTCAGGGTGGCCAACTAAACTGTCCTCTGATAGATGATTGGATAAAGATGTGGTACATATACACAATGGAATATTACTCAGCCATAAGAAAAGATGAAATACTGCCATTTGTGACAACACAGATGGATCTTGAGATTATCATGCTAAGCAAAATAAGTCAAACAGGAAATGTCCAGAACCACTTGACTTCACTCATCTGTGGGATATAAAACTGAAAGCAACAAATGAATAAGACATACAAACAAAAACTCATAGACACAGACAACAGTTTAGTGGTTACTAGAGATTAAAGGGCAAGGGGCTGTGGTAGAAGAAGAAAAAGGGGATCAAACACTCTGGATGATGAACACACAGTGCAATATATAGATGACATATTATAGAATGCACCCTTGAAAGCTATATAATTTTACTAACCAATGTCACCCCAATAAATTTAATATTTTTTTAAAAGTCACATTTAACCAGTGTCTGAAAGGAAGACAGAAAATACTGAGTTGATTAAACAACATACAAAATTAAAAATAATAAAAATTAAAAAATAAAATAAACATCAATGTTCAAAGTACCACCCAACATATAATATGTGAAATATAAGTCCAAAATAGTTTGTAACTATAAATGTATTTAAAATAACTGTAATTGGTAGGTAGAGAGCAAGGGTCACTCCTGAGTGTTGAAAGATGCAAATGTTTTGTACTGAAGACTTCTGGTTTGTTGGGCAATGAGAGGGTGCATGATGGAGTTAAAGAAAATAATATAAATAAAATTATGTAAACCAAAAACCCAGTGCCTGTATATGAGAATTATGAATAGAACAGATACCCGTTATACTGGTTTTGTGCTAAGTATGTCTGAAAAATAAAAATGTTAGAAATCACAGAGTTGGTGAGCCAAGTTAGTGAGTCTGAACTTCACTCAATCACAGAAGGTACTACTGTGTAATGGTTAAGACCCTAGGTGCTGTCCCCTCTCCCCCTCCAATCCCAATCGCTAGCCTCCCACACCCAGTGTTTGACTCCTGAACTTGTCTTATAAGCTATGTAATCTTGGGTGAGTTGCTAAACTCTATAAGGCTCAGTGTTCACAGTTAAATGACAATCCTAGCTACCTTAAAAGACTCTTTTGAGAATTAATTAAATCTATCCATGCAAACTGCTTAGAATTGTGCCTAAGACATAGTAAGCCTTCCATAATTGCCAGCTACTAAAATTGAGATTAAAGTAATATAACGAAAGTGAAGTAATGTAAACTAAAGCTTTAGGAAGGTGTCAAAATGCATTGGAGAAGGGTGACCATAAGAAATGATTCCCATAAAGAGAATACCACTAATGTCTTAAATAAGTGGTGACTGAGGACTACACTAAAGTAGGAGAAGTGAGAAAATATGTGAGAAATATTCCAAAGGTAAATTTTTTGGGACTTAGGGATTGATTCTCTCTGGGAGATAACAAAAAGGAATGAATCAAAGATGGCTCCAAGATTTCATTCCTGCGGAAATAGTCTCCTTTATAAAAATCAGGGAATAAACTAGGAGAGTGAGAGATCATTTGAATGAAAAGACCATGAGTTCAATTTGAGCATGTTGTGTTTGAGGTGCTTATAAATCCAGGTGGGAATGTCCACCAGCAGCCTAACAACAAAGAACTGGAGCTTATGATAGAGAGGACTAGAGAGATGTGAAAAACATCAGCTTACAAGTGATAGGATAGAATATGCGTAGGGTTAGAAGGAATGAGAAAGGAGAGTGAAGGACTGGAGAATGCCCATCTTTGGCAGGGAGGTAAAACAGTAACTAACATTTTCAGATAAAGAACAATCTGGGTTAAGAAGGAAGCACTCTTGCAGAGACCAAAGAGTAAAAGTTTCCAAGAAGTATGTGCTACTTATCACAGCATAATGCTAAGGAAGCAAAAGAAGATAAAAAGGTTGTTGTATTTATCCCTTGGAAGTTCACTAGTAATTCTTGAGAACAGATTTAAAAAAAAAAAAATGAAGAAGACAAGACAGATTGCAAGGACTAAAGGATAAGTTATGAAGGCATCACGTATAGACCATACTTTTAAGACATAAAATGTTTGACCACGAAAGAGACTGGACAGCAGTCTTAAATAAACAGAAGTTCCAAGAAGTGATTCGTTTTGATATGGATTTTTTTTTTATTGTTTTAAGGCAAAGGTGAAGAGGTGATATGCTAGGGCACCTCCCAGTGAGAACAGAAGCTCGACCAGTCAGAAAAGATTCTGGTGGAGCGTCACACCAGTGCAGAACAGCTGAATAAACCCTCTTTTTAAGGACTAGGAGACCTGAGCGTGTCCATAGGAAAAAGAGAAAGAGCCAGTAAAGAGCAGAGAGATGCTAACATAAGAGATAGTGGAAATCTCTCACTGAACAATTTTATGGAAAGACTTAAAAAATAGTGATATAGAGAGCACAAGAGAAGTTTTTATTTTAGAGTTTCTGCTTTTTTGTTTGTTTCAGGTGTACAAGACAAACAAGAGACAATTTAGTCATGGAAAAACAAGAGACACATTTTTCTCCTTTGATAAAAAAGAGGTGAAGATACAGTGAAATATTAGGTTATGGGGAACAAGTGACATGGAGGTATCTGAGGACAAGGGGAGAAACTTGCCAGAGCTCATGTTGGATGACATGAATGGGTGAGCAAGGGTCATCTCTTAGAGTGAGGGAGATGTCATAGCATTGGAAGTTGAAACGTGTAGAAAATCGAAACCAGCTGCCATGAGGAATGCTGGAAGAATATAACAAACAAAGAATAAAGAAAGTTGCATTCTTTACTAACAAGTAGCATTAATAGCCCAAATGAGTTTAGATAGCATGAATTTGAAGTGGATCAAATGTACACAGTTTCATGATTTTCTGTAATACCAAATAGGTTTTATCATGTTATCAACTCATCAGTTGTTCCTCAATTAATACTTTCCTTTTCAATTTTCTTCCAATATACTTTTAAATGAATCCAGAAATGAATTAAAACCTCACACTATTTGATAAAAATCCATATAGCATAATATTAGAAAGATAAAATTGTTTAACCCTAAATCACACATTCAATTTTGCTTCTAACTATATTCTCACAATATTATGTTAGCAAATGATTAAATGAATATTCTTGTCTATTCAAGTTAGACCATACAAAATATGCTCATATAATTACCATAATAAATAAACAATACGATCCAATTGTTTAATATAACTGATATTCATATTTTATTCCAGGAGTTGGCAAATTACACCTCACAAGCTAAATCCAGCCTACCATCTGTTTTTGTTTATCCAATTAGCTAAGAATGATTTTTCACATTTTTATTTTATTAGTTTCAGGTGTACAGATCAACATAATGATTAGACATTTACACCCCTTACAAAGTGATAAGCCTAAGAAGTCTACTACCCCTCTGACATCATACATAGCTATTATAATACCATTGACTATATTTCCTATGCTGTGCTTTACATCCCATGACTATATATATATAAAACATTCAATATTATTTTATGTTAGCTTCAGGTGTACAGTGCAGTGGTTAGGCATTTATATAACTTATGAAGTGATCCCCCGATAAGTCCAGTACCCATCTGACACCATACATAGTCTTTACAACATTATTGATTTGATTTTCACATTTTTAAATGGCTGAAAAAAATCAAAATAAGAGTATTTTGTGATGTGAAAAAATATATGAAATTCAGATTTAAATGCCCATAAACAATTTTATTGGAACACATTTATGTTCATCATTTATATACCTGTGTAGCTGCTTTTGCATTACAAGAGCAGCATTGAGCAGTTGCAACAGAGATCAAATGGCCCACAAAGCCTAAAACATTTACTATCTGGCCCTTTGCAGAAAAAGTTTGAGGACCCCTGTCCTATTCATCCATTTAACCAATATTTATTGAGCACTTGCTATGCATTAGGCACTATGCTAAGTGTTCGGAAAACAGAAAGATGAGACAGGGACATGGCTCCTACCCTCAAGGAGATTATAGTCTCTCAGTGGTGATAAATTAATGCCACTTGAACGGTGTTTGAAAGTTACCAAATCTGATTAATGCCACACAGCAATGGACCCTCACAGCACTGCATCCTCTAACATATTTTCAGAAGAGAAAACTAAAATTTCATGTGTATATGGCCTATTCACAACCGTACACCTCATGAGTAAGAAAATAGAAAGTAGAACCCAAGTCTTCTGATGCAGGCTCATCGCACCACCTCACATCCCTAATATCAGTAAAATGAGGATGATTTATTGAATCATAAAGTTTATGTGAGAATTGGTAAATATAATGTGAATAAACTTAAGTGAGTAAACTTTTAAAGCTATGAAAACTATGCAAATACCAGAAAGTACTACCATTACAAAGTAATCAGGAAGAAGTTCATATAAACAATTGATAGAAGACGGAAAATGAAAAGTGTCACCAAAGGGTACAAAGAAATTGCTACAGTAGTCCATTTCAGAAAAGATCACAGTTTAATGAGGGTATCAAGGAAAACTTCATGAAGAGACAGCATTTGTTCTCAGCCCAGAAGTTTGAATTAGCTAGCAAAGCTTCAATAAGGGATAAAGGAAATTATCGATACATTACTTATGATTTCGTTTAGAAAAATATTGAAGTTATTAATTCCTCAAAATCATCCTCCCAGCTCCCACTGTTTGGTTGCAGTTTATCTGCAGACTCATATTAACATTAAAATATTTACACCTGTATACCACCTCCGTTAGTACCAAGAGGCCAGACAGGGTACGCTGCCACTCTATCCCCTGATACATGGCACTAATCACTCGATTCCTGCACTTTCTTTCCTGGAAAGCAGAACCAGCCTGGAAATCATTCTGCCCACAGCTTCTCAGGCAGAAGCACGTAAGTTAAAACCTATCTGACAGCTTTGGACATTTAAGAAATTAAGCAGTTAACACCTTGCTGTGCTTCAGAAGAATTTGCTTAAAAGTGTGGATTATTGAGTTCAGTTTCTCTGGGAATGTACCAGTTTGGTTTAATTTGGTCTATTTGAGGAAGGCAAAATTATTTCCAACTAAATATGTGTATTCTTCACTAGAAATAAAATTTATAATTGCTCAGAATTAAAATACCTTGAGGCAGATACAGACAGCAACTTCATGTATATTCAGGCGTGGAATGCATTAAGTGATTATAATTACTCTGTATATGAAGGTAATTTTAGATAACTGTTTGTCATTATTCTCTGAGACTGTCCTTGGACTTTCTATGCTTCACCATGTCCTCATCAGTCATCAGTGTTTCTAATGCTAATCAGGATATTTTGACTCTATTTGACTTGGATCCTATCGAAATAGCACACCCTACTTTTCTAATTCACCTAATTAAACACAGTAAGAGAGGGAGTCCAGATAAGGAATGATTTACTATTCCTAACCAAATTTAAGATAAAAATGATGCTACGACTTTTTAAAAATCTTAGAAGTTCAAATACTCCACAAATTCATTTTCCTTAACCCCCATAACTGGTAACTTCCACTAATCCAATTTATTATGACAGATTATACCTTCTTCAGCAACATCAAAATATTTAATAAAATAATAGAAAATGAAGACTCAAATTCAATCTTTGTATTATCAATTTATAATCTCATTCAAGATCACTGGTACCAAGTGTTGGAGTCGTTCCTTGATTGCTGAGGAAAACTTCAGTCTGCTCCACCCTCACCTTACCTTTCATGTACCTCATGTGCAGTAAACATTTTTTGAATGAGTGAGTGAAGGTATAATTATCATAGTGTATGCATTATAGAAATGTACACTTGAAACTTATATAATTTTACTATTTACCGATGTCACCCCAATAAATGTAATAAATTAAAAAATCTATACTTTTGCAGATAATCAAGAGTAATCTGTTTTCTGTCAAAATCCAAAAGTTGTACAACATATTGACTACATTACCAACAAACATTTAAATTCTTTTGGTAAGTTATTATAATTATTCTATTATCTGGAATGATTACCGTATATCTATTAAAGTTTATTCAATAAATGAATAAGTCCTCAGTGATATTTCCTGTCTTTTAATTCGCTCTCCATATGTGCTGTGCTCTTCTGGAATCAAAGCACTGTCTGAGAGCTCCACAGGGTAGCCTCTTAGTGTAACTTAGCTTTTTTATGGTTTAAATCTGCACATATTAGTAACTTGCCTCCCAAATGAAATTGGGAGCTCTTCTTTCTTATTTTAAACATCATTTCATTATAAAATGTTACAAATATGCAGATAATTACAGGAAATTAATGCACACCAAACTCCACAAAGCCTTAACATTTTGACATATTTGATTCATATTTTAAGTAATTAATATTACCGGTAGAGTTGAAGCCCTCAGCTATCCTGTTCTCTCTCCCTCCCCAGAGGTAACTTTTGTTCAAATTTGAGTTTGTCTTTTTTTTTTTTATGACTGTAGTGTTTGTATCCCTAGACATCATAGAGTATTACTATTCATTCTTAAAAATAGTTGAAAGAAAAGCAAAAAATTAGATGCTTGTGAGAGTCTCCATTCCCTCAATTTCTCCCTCATGTATACCCCCCAAAACTAGGGTTAACTTCAAAAGGAAGAGTTAATTCAAAGCTTCAGAGGACTTTGGGGCTATGGTGTAGAAAGGACCTGTGCTATCTTCTCGGCAAAGGTCTAAGGAAGCAAGCTGGGTTCTAAGACTTCCCCTAGAGTAGAGGAGAGAGGCTGTTTTGGGGTATGTGACATAAAGACCGGGAGTGCCCACAGCTACCAGACCAGGACACCTGCAGTTCTGAAGTGATATGGAAAAGCAGACAAATTTCCCTACCCCCCTGGGACCAGGGACTAGAGGACTTAAAGACTTTCTGGTTAGGCGAGAGAGCTTCAGAGTGTATGAACCAGAGCCTAATCAGAATGCTGACTATTCAAGGGATGGCAGTGTACTGGATGAGCCCACCAAGGCAGCAGATGAAGCAAGTTACATCTCTACAGATGAGAGACTGGACGGATGCCAACAACCAGTGGTCAAATGTAATCCCCAATGCCATCATGTAGAGTAAAGGTAAAGCCACTGGATTTACATGTGATTTCATTGGGTTTACCCAGGATGCACTAAGATTATGTGTTCTTCCATAAGAGACTGAAACAAAGATTATCATGAGTTAGTTAAAAAGGAAAAAATATCACTTTTTGCCAAACCTGAGTAAATGAAAATATTGTAACAATTACAAGCACATTACTACGCTCAGTTCATCACAGTCTTAAAATGTCACTCCACAAATTATTTAAATACAAAGCTACCTTTAAGTGTGCTTTACTTGGAAATAACTAATCTACTGACAACTTTAAAGAATTACTAGAAAAAGCTGTTAAAGGGACCTCACCTTACAGAGGACAAATATTTGAATTATCCTTACACCTTAAGAATTTACCTCAAATAAGAAAAATGTAATATTGTCATTAATTTCAAAATCACAAATCAATTAGAAACTATAAACAAGACTGACTCTCAGTGCTCAGTACTGGCAGCCTATAAAAGAAACCCTTGAAACTATAGTCAGAACTATGGATTTAATCCTTGTACATGTAGATGCTGCTGTGTGAATTTGAATAAGACACTTAGACTCTGAGTCTCGGTTTCTATAAAAATGGTACCTACCCCATTTTTGGAATTTTGAAAGAATGGATTTTATGCTACATATTCTTATCGAATGCCTAATATACGTTAAGCATTGACTATAGATGAAAACAAAAAATTAAAACATTGGTCCCTGTCCTCAATGAATTCAGAGACTGGTAGGGAAACAGACAACAAAGATTTATAAGATCATGTAGTACTTCCTATAAAGTTATGAGGTGGGGGAAATAAAAGGAAAAA
This sequence comes from Rhinolophus ferrumequinum, assembly GCF_004115265.2. Taxonomy (NCBI): domain Eukaryota; kingdom Metazoa; phylum Chordata; class Mammalia; order Chiroptera; family Rhinolophidae; genus Rhinolophus; species Rhinolophus ferrumequinum. The sequence continues at coordinate 92,542,375 of NC_046287.1, forward strand.
GAAGCACAGGAAAGCTTAGAACAGTAGATTAAGAATGGGTAAAATTCAGAAAGGTTAAGTTTGGAAAGACTCTTAAAAGATAGGATTCATACCACACTACTTGATCACCCATAAAAATTTATTAAAACTCTCAGAGATAAAAACTGGAAAAGATTGATCAAAATTGATATATAAGTTAATCAAGGGATATGTGTATTAAAATAAATTCAATTTTTAGTATCATTCAAAAATCACACAGTTAATGGTAGAATTGAAATTAGGTCAATAAAATTCAATTAAACCAATAAAATGCCAACTGATATGGCACCTCCTTAAGGCCTAACAGTGTTTTTTTTAAAAAGCAGTTATTAATAAAAATTATGATTCATATTTTACCCTCAAGGAATTACACTATTCTAGTCAACAAGATTTATATACATGAAATTATTCAAAATATGAAGAAATATAAATTTGTATACAGTGCCAAAAAGACACTATATAACATAAAAGATCAGAACGCGAATAGAAACAGTACTGTCTGGGTTTACTGAGGAAGATTGTAAGGAAAATGTGGCACCTAGCATAGAACTCATCGGCTGTAAATAAATGATGAGAAAGAAGGCTGGCATTCCAAATAATTGACATGATGAAGGCACACAGCAGAAATGAACATGGAATATGAGAGACAGAAAACACAATGGATAAACTTGAGTAGATTTAGGCATTGAGGATCATTATTTTGAATAATCACAGACATATCCTTGATGGCAGAAATCCTAAACTATAGTTTAGTAATATTTTCATGAAATCATGAAATCAACCTTCTTTTCCTGTATCACAATTAAATTTTTAAGTCTACAACAAAAAATGAGAGAAAGGAAAGAACTCCAAAATATTCCATGAGAAAGATGTAACACTCCAAGAGTCAACCTACAATATAGATGCAGATTGCTCTGGAACACTGCCCTCCCTAGCTGCCCTTCAGATAAATTCTCCAAAGAGCATTTTGACAGAAAATCTTTTCTCATTACAGTTATATTGCACATACATATTTAAGACAATAAAACATTTTGTATTGCACAAACTGTTTTGATATCATGATAACATGTTAATGCCTGAATGTTTTTGTTCATTCAGAGCTAACGCATTTGTCTGCAATTAAGGATGCATGAATAGAATGTTATATATTATATGCATTATGTATAAATTTTAATTGAACCACTTTGCAAAAATGTTTTAACTTAATTCATTAGTAAAGCTTTCCAACCCTCAATATTAAACCACACATCTACTCTGAATGAAATTCCCAAACACGAGAAATAAAGAGCTAGCTCCTACACTATTGGGAAGGAACATTTATTAGAGCTAAAAGAAAACTCCAGCAGAGACAGGAAGTCACACAGTTTTAGAGTTCCAACTAACTGAACATGTCTTTGAGGAGCACATCTGGAATGAATTTCAAGTGATTCCCATGCAAAGTAGAGAATTGTAAGGTCAAATGAAAACCATACGCAAAAGTTACCAGTTGTAAACAATTTAAATCTGAAGCTGTTCAACATAGATCCTTAAAACTGAGTTTGTAGCTTCTTTTCAAATCAACAAATCAGAGCAATGCTAAAGGCACAGCACTGTCAATCTATAAAAACCCTACCAGATTTTCTGAAATATTTTCTATTATAAATTATATAATTTGGTAAAATAGTTACCAAGTCTTTAAAAAAAATGTTATGACAGATACCACAGAAATGCAAAGGATCATTCAAAAATATGATGAAAGACCATGTGACATGAAATTCAATAACCTGGAAGAAACAGAAAAGTTCTTAGAAATATATAAACCTTCCTAGCCTGAATCACAAAGAACTGGAAAACTAAATAAACAGATCAACAGTAAGGAAATTGAAACAATCATCCAAAACCTCCCCAAAAGCAAAAGTTCAGGATGAGATGGCTTCAAAAATGAATTCTACTCAAAGATGATTTAATACCTGTCCTCCTCCAACTCTTCCAAAAAATTAAAGAAAAGGCAATATTTCCTAACTCATTTTATGAGGCCAACATCACCCTGAGACTAAAAATTAGTAAGGATAACAAAAAAATAAATAAAACTACAGACAAATATCTCTGATGAATACAGACACAAAACTCCTAAATAAAATACTAGCAAATCGAAAACAATACATTAAAAAGATTATATATCACGATCAAGTGGGGTTCATTCCAAGGGCATAAGGATGCATAAGCTAAACATATACAAATCCATCAATGTGATACACCACATAAACAAAATAAAAGATAAAAATCAAGTGATTATATCAATAGATGTAGAAAAAGCATTTGACAAGGTACAATACCCATTTATGACTAAAACACTTCATGAAATGGGTATACAAGGAAAGTATCTCAATATAATAAAAGCCATATACAACAAACCCTCAGCTAATATACTTAATGGTGAAAAAAATGAAATCTTTTCCTCTAAGATGAGGAACAAGACAGAGATACCCCTGTCACCACTGTTATTCAACCTACTATTGGAAGTCCTAGCCAGAGCAATCAGGCAAGAGAAAGAAATAAAAGGCATCCAAATTGGTAATGAAGAAGTGAAATTGTCACTTTTTGCAGATGACATGATTCTTTATAGAGAAAACACAAAAGACTCCACCAAAAGACTATTAGAAACAATAAACAAATACAGTGAAGTTGCAGGATACAAAAATCGATGTACAAAAATCCACTGTATTCCTATATATTAACAATGAAATTTCAGGAAAAAAATAAATAAAAATAAATTCCTTTTGCAATTGCAACAAAAAAAATAAAATACCTAGGGATAAACTTAACAAAGGATGAAAGGACCTATACACTGAAAACTACCAGACATTATTAAATGAACTGAAGAAGACATAAAGAAATGGAAAAATATTCCATTTTCATGGATTGAAAGAATCAACACAGTTTAAATGGCCATACTACCCAAAGCAACATAGAGATTTAATGCAATCCCCATCAAAATCCCAATGACAATTTTTAAAGAATTAGAACAAAAATCATCAGATTTGTATGGAATAACAAAAGACCCCAAATAGCCAAAGCAATCCTGACAAAAATAAAAAATAAGGCTAGAGGTATCACACTCCCTGAATTTAATTTATACTACAGAGCTACAATAATCAAAACAACATGGTATTAGCAGAGAAGCAGACACACAGACCAATGGAATAGAATCGAGAGCCCACATATATACAGGCAGATAATTTTCAACAAAGGAGCCAAAAACATACAATGAAGAAAAAGCCTCTTCAATAAATGGTGCTGGAAAATTGGAAAGCCACAGGCAAAAGAATAAAACTAGACTGTTATCCGTCACCATAACAAAATTAACTCAAAATTGATCAAAGACCTAAACATGAGACCTGAATCAATATATTGCATAAAAGAAAGCATAGGTATTAAATTTACAGACCTTGGTCGCAGAGATGATCTTGTGAATTTGACCTCAAAGGCAAAGGAAGTAAAAAAAAATAAATAAATGAATGGGACTACACCAAACTAAAAAGCTTCAGTACAACAAAAGAAACCATCAACAAAACAAAGATGCAACAACTGAATGGGAAAAGATATTTATAAATAATACCTCTGATAAGGGGCTAATATCCAAAATTATATAAAGAACTTGCACAACTCAACAACAACAAAAATAATCCAATTAAAAAATGGGCAAGGATATGAACAGACACTTCTCCCAAGAAGACATACAAATGGCCAACAGATGTATGAAATAATACTCAACTTCAGTAGCTATTAGGGAAATGCAAATCAAACCTACAATGAGATACCACCTCACACCTGTGAGAATGCCTATTATCAACATGACAAGCAATAACAAGTGTTAGAGAGGTTGTAGAGAAAAAGGAACACTTATACACTGCTGCTGGGAATGTCAATTGGTACAGCCACTATGGAAAACAGCATGCAGTTTCCTCAAAAAAGAATGGAATAACCATACAACCCAGCAATCCCTCTTCTGGGTATCTACCCAAAATATCTGAAAACATTTATACATAAATATATAGGTACCTCTATGTTCATTGCAGTAGTCTTCACGGCGACCATTACATGGAAAAAACCAAAGTGTCCTTCAATAGATGTTTGAATAAAGAAGATGTGGTACATATATACAATGGAATATTTCTCAGCCATAAGAAAAGATGAAATACTGCCATTCACGACAACATAAATGGATCTTGAGATTATCATGCTAAGTGAAATAAATCAAACAGAACAGTCAAGAACTGTGTGACTCCACTTATATGTGGGATACAAAACAGAAAGAAACAAACGAAAAAAACAAGCAAATAAACAAAAACTCATAGACACCGACAACAGTTTAGTGGTCACCAGAGGTTAAGGGGGGACGGGGGTGGTAAAAGAGGATAAAGTACGCCAAATATATGGTGATGAAAGAACTGACTCTGGGTAGTGAACACACAATGCAATATGTAGATCATATAGAAATGTATACTTGAAACCTATATAATTTTACTACCATACGTCACCCCAATAAATTTAGTAGATAAAAAACTACTAGCTATTGTTAGGATAAATATGTAAAAACAAAATATTGAATTTTCATTAAAAAAAGAAAACAATTCCATTTTTAATAGTTCAAAGAGAATGAAATACTTAGGAATAAATTTAAACTAGGTGGTGAAAGATTTGTACACTGAAACTGCAAAACACTGCTAAAAGAAATCAAAGAAGATATAAATAACTGGAAAGACATCCTGTAGTCATGAATTAGAAAACTTAATATTATTAAAATGTCTCCACTACTCAAAATGATACAGATTCAGTACAATCTCTACCAAAATTCCAATTTCAATGTTTTGCAGAAACATTAAAAGACATCCTAAAATTCATATGGAATCTCAAGGGATCTCAAAGAGCCAAAACAATCTTACTAAAGAAGAATAAAGTTAGAAATCTCACACTTGCTGACTTCAAAACATATTACAAACAATAATTAAAACATAAAGATGGATATATAGACTAATGAAATATAATAGCCCAGAAATAAACTCTCACATATATGGTAAAATGGTCTTCAACAAAGGTGCCAAGATCACATATTGAGGCAAGGACTGTGTCTTCAACAAATGTCTTTCGAAAAACTGGATATCTACATGTAAAAGAATGAAGTTAGACCGTTAACTTATACCATATACAAAAATTAACTCAAGATGGGTTCAAGACCCAAATGTAAGACCAAAAGCTGTAAAACTACCAGAAGAAAACATACAGTAAAAGCTTTAGGACATTGGATTGGGCAATGATATCTTAGATATGACAGCAAAACTACAGGCAAAAATAGACAAATGGAACCATATCAAACTTTAAAAATTTGTGTAACTCACTGAACTTCTGATTCGCAAACTTCCCTTCCAGCGTCTGGTGCGAGAAATTGCTCAGGACTTCAAAATAGATCTGCGCTTTCAGAGTGCAGCTATTGGTGCTTTGCAGGAGGCAAGTGAGGCCTATATGGTTGGCCTTTTTGAAGATACCAACCTGTGTGCTATCCATGCCAAACGTGTAACAATTATGCCAAAAGACATCCAGCTAGCACGCCGCATACGTGGAGAACGTGCTTAAGAATCCACTATGATGGAAACATTTCATTCTTTAAAAAAAAAAAAAAAAATTTCTCTTCTTCCTGTTATTGGTAGTTCTGAATGTTAGTTATTTTTTTTTCCATGGGGTCAAAAGGTACCTAAGTATATGATTGCAAGTGGAAAAATAGGGGACAGAAATCAGGTATTGGCAGTTTTTCCATTTCCATTTGTGTGTGAATTTTTAATATAAATGCGGGGACAAAGCATTAATGCAAGTCAAAAGTTTCAGTGAACAAAACAAGTTTCAGCAGTTCAACTTTATAACAATTATAAATAAGCCTGTTAAATTTTTCTGGACAATGCCAGCATTTGGATTTTTTTAAAACAAGTAAATTTCTTATTGATGGCAACTAAATGGTGTTTGTAGCATTTTTATCATACAGTAGATTCCATCCATTCGCTATACTTTTCTGAGTTGTCCTACATGCAAGTACATGTTTTTAATGTTGTCTGTCTTCTGTGCTGTTCCTGTAAGTTTGCTATTAAAATACATTAAACTTAAATAAAAAAAAAATTGTGTAACAAAGAAAACAATTAACAGAGTGAAAAAGCAACCTATGGAATACGGAATGGGAGAAAATATTTGCAAATCGTATATGTGATAAGAGGTTAATGTCCAGAATAATATATAAGGAACTGAACAACAACCAAATAAAAACAAATAACCCAATTTAAAAATGGGCAAAGATGAGAAACAAAACCTTATAGACACAGACAATTGTTTAGTGGTTACCAGAGGGTAAAGGGGAATGGGGGTGATAGATGAGGGTAAAGGGGACCAAATATATGGTGGTGGAAGGAGAACTGACTCTGGGTGGTGAACACACAATGGGATTTATGGATGATGTATTACACAATGGTACACCTGAAATCTATGTAACTTTACTAACAATTGTCACCCCAATAAATTTTAATTTAAAAAAAATGGGCAAAGGACTTGAAGAGACAATTCTCCAAATAACATATACAAACAGCCAATGGGCATATGAAAAGGTGCTCAAGATCACTAATCATTAGACAAAAGCAAATCAAAACCACAATGAGATATCACCTTACACCACTATCAAAATAACAGAAAATAACAAGTATTGGTGAAGATGCAGAGAAATTGGGACACTTGTGCATTGTTAGTATAAATACAAAATGTGCAGTTGCTATAGAAAATAGTTGGCATTTCCTCAAAACATTAAAAATAGAATTACAGTATAATCCAACAATCCCATTTCTGTGTATATATAAAAACAAATTCAAAGCAGAAACTTAAAGAGATATTTCCACATCCGTGTTCACAGTAGCCATTCACTCACAGTAGCGAAGAGGTGAAAGCACCCCAAATGTCTATCAACAGACAAATGGATAAAGAAAATATGGTATATACTTGCAAAGGAATATTATGCAGCCTTAAAAAGGATATCGTGTCAAATGCTACAACATGGATGAACTTCGAGGACATTATACTAAATGAAATAAGTCAGTCACAAAACAATAAATACTAATGTACAGTCCCAGTCATATGATGTCTATAAAGTAGTCAAAATCATAGAAAAACAAAGTAGAAAGGTGGTTGTCAAAGGCTCAGAGGAGAGGAATTAGTGTTTAATGGGCAGAGTTTCAATTTTGCAAGATAAAAAAATATCTAGAGATCTGTTGTACAACAATTTGAATATACTTAACACTACTGAACTGTACACTTTAAAATGTTTGAGATGGTAAGTTTAATGTTATTGATTGTAATCACAATTGAAATAAAATTAAAATTAAGAATTTTAAAAGCTTCATGGAAGTAACTACATCAAAATTAAGGATATCAGTTCAGTGAGGATCAGCTTAAACAAAGTTAACTAGCAAGGCAAACTAAGAAATGATATATGCGATTTCTTAAGGATTAATATTGAGAACATACAAAGAACATTTTAAAATCAAAATGAAAAAGACAGGGCGATCTAAGATGGCAGAGTAGATAAATACTGTGCTTGCACACTTCCATGAACACATTAAAAATTACAACTAAATTATAGGCAAATAAACCTGGAGAACCATTTGAAGTCTAGCCAAACAGAAGTCCTATAACTAAAAATATAAATAAGCCGCCACATTGAGACTGGCAGGAGGGGTAGAGATGCGGAACAGGCCCCAAACTTCCCTGTGGTGGTTGAGAATCAGGAGGGATGTCTTGGCTATGGAGAGTCCCCCCAAAGGAGCGAGGGCTCCCCAACCTGAAGTACTGGTGTGGGGAAGAGGAGCCCCCACAACATCAGGCTGTGAAAATCAGTGGGGATTCTGACCATCAGGGTGAAACAGATGGCTGCAGAAAACCAAAAGTTCCTCTTAAACAACCCACACACAGACTTGCTCACTAGCAGGCACTAACCTTGGGCTCCAGCGAAGGTACAGTGACTTGGGCAGGGACTCAGAGACATGGGGGGAGGGGGGCAGACTGAGGTGTGTATCATCAGAGGAAGGACTGGAGGACGGTCGGCATTTTCCAGGTGAGAGGTCTTCCCTTATAGCCGGCAGGCAGGCGCCATCTTTCCTGTGTTGAGCCCGCCCCCACCACGGCCAAATCTGAATCTGATTGGCCTGGTGAGCTCCACAGCTCCATCCTGCTGACTCACTAGGACCCTGCCTTACCCAACTCATGCACCGCCAGAGGCACTTTCTCCGCAAGCAGCCAGCCCCACTAGCCAGCCCCATTGCACTCTTTCTTGGAAAATTATCAGAGTCCACTGGCCCCAGACAGGCAGCAACTGGCCTCAGTATGCTCTGAGATTTTCGCTGAGTTGCTCCAGGCCAGCGTTGGCACCAACCCAGAATCTACATTAACATGGTGACTACAACTCTTCCCACTCTGTTGACTCCCTGAGATCCTGTCTCACCCAACTTGCATATTGCAAAAGGCTTTATCATTGGCTGAACCTTAAGGAAGCCAGCAGGTGGCAGCAGGCCTCCAGCTGTCCTGGCTTTTTGCAGAGTTTCCACAGGCCTGGTACTGGTGGCATCCATCCTTGGTTCACAGCATGGCCTCTCTGATGTGCCTCCAGGTCCAGCACAGGCAATAAACAACTCCAGATTGCTTTGTAACTCCAACTCAGTAGCCCTCAGCCAGTCACAGGCAATGTGTGGGAACGCAGCCCCGGAGAGCAGTTTCCAGGCTCTCAGCCTCACATGGAAATTTGCTCGCTACTGGTTGGCCATCAGCTGTAAACAGTTAGCCAATTAGCCACTGATAACTGCCGTGGTACGTTGGTTGGTTGGTTGGCAGGCAGAAAAGCAGACGGTGGATTGCAGATCATGAGGATCCTACTTCCTGTGTCTCGCCCGGCCGCCAGCAAGACTGGGGTGCAGGAAGACCCCTTGTTAGCGTACTGGTGGATGTTTGCTCCCGGTGTCTCCAGCCCACCAACAGTGAGAATATAGTGGTATGACTCCCCTATCCATGGCTCCGTTGGTGTTCCTGTTTGGCCTCACCATATCCTGCATTCTCATATGGGGAGCAGGACCAGAGTCCCTGCATGACACAGTGGCTGACCTGGGCCTGCAGCAGGGCTCTTCCCAAGGGGCTCCAGAACTAATGTACTTGGAGGTTGGCTTCAGACCACAGAAAAGCACTGCCCAATTAGCCCCACAGGTGATACACACAAAGGGTGATCTCAACAGACATCAGAGCCTACTGGGGCAAATATCACTCAGTGGGGTAGCCTCCACACAGCAGCCCATAAGCTGTGGACATAGCCTAATCCCAGAGCCAGTGAGCCTAAGAGTCAATCCTACCCATTGATGTGCCAATAGCAATCAAGGTTCAACTACTACAGGAGGGCACACACAATCCACACAAAGGACTTTCCTAGAACACCCAGCCAGGTAACCAGGAAGACTGTGCCACTAGGTCCCACAGGACACCTACTACATAAGACCACTGGGCCAAGACTGGGGAACGTAGCAGATCTACCTAATACATAGAAATAAACACAGAGAGGCAGTCAAAATGAGGAAACAAAGAAATGTGTCCCAAATGAAAAAACAGGAGAAAAATCCAGAAAAATAACTAAACAAAATGGAGACAAGCAACCCACCAGAGACAGAGTTCAAAACAATGGTTATAAGGATACTCAAGGAACTTAGTAAGAACTTCAACAAAGAGAGTGCAAGCTTTATAAAACAAAAACAGAAACAGAAAAACATTGAAACCATAAAAACAAAAAAACAGTCAGAAGTGAAGAATACAATAACTGAAATGAAGAATGCATGAGCAGACTAGATGAAGCAGAGGATAGAATTAGTGATTTGGAAGACAAGATAACAGAAAATACCCAATCAGAACAGCAAAAGAAAAAAAGAATTTTAAAAAATGAAGATAGTTTAAGAGAACTCTGGGACAACAGCAAATGTAACAACATTTACCTCATAGGGGTAGCAGAAGGAGAAGAGAGAAAGTGAGAGATTGAAAACCTACTTGAGGAAATAATGACTGAAAACTTTCCTAACCTAGCAAAGGAAATAGGCATACAAGTCCAGTAAGTACAGAGCATCCCAAACAGGATGAACCCAAACAGGCCCACACCAAAAACATAATTAAAATGGTGAAGGTTAAAGACAGAGCAAAGACAAAAGCAAGAGAAAGGCAACTAGTAAGTTATAAGAGCACTCCCATAAGACTGTCAGCTGATTTCTCAACAGAAACTTTGCAGGCCAGAAGGGATTGGCAGGAAATATTCAATGTGATGAAAAGCAAGGACCTACAGTAAAGATTACTCTATTCAGCAAAGTTATCATTTAAAATCAAAGGACAGATAAAAAGCTTCCCAGACAAGAAAAATCTAAAGGAGTACATCACTACCAAACCATTATTACAATGAAAGTTAGAGGGACTTCTTTAAGACGGAAAAAAAAAAATCAAAATTATGAATAATAAAGTGGCAATAGCTACATATATATCAACAGTTACTTTCAATGTAAATGGATTAAACACTTTACTCAAAAGACATAGAAAAGCTGAATGGAAAAGAAAATAAAAACTTTATATATGCTGTCTACAAGAGACTCAGTTCAGATTGAAAGGCACACACACAGACAGAATGTAAAGAAATGGAAAAAGATATTTCATGAAAATGGAAATGAAAAAAAAAAAAAGCTGGGGTAGCAGTACTTACACCAGACAAAACAGACTTTAAAACAAAGGCTGTAAATAGAGACAGTGAAGGACCCAGTAATACGACTTCAGAGTATTTATCCGAAGAAACCCAAAATGCTACTTCAACGGGACATGTGCATCCATGTGTTCATTGCAGCATTGTTTACAATGGCCAAGATGTGGAGGCAGCCTGGGTGTCCTCTGATGAAAGAATGGATGAAGAAGAGGTGGTGCATATATACAATGGATTATTGCTCGGCCAGGGAAGGGAATGGGTTCTTGCCATCTGTGGTGGCATGAATGAACCTGGAGGGTGTTGTGCTGAGTGGAGCATCAGACAGAAAAAGACAGATGCAATGTGATTTCTCTTATATGTGGAATCCAAGAACAGAATTAAAAAACAAGACAGAAAGCAACTCATAGATGCAAAAAACATTTTGATGGTTGCCAGATGAGGGGGGGTTGGGAGAATGGGTGAAAAAAGGGGAAGGGATTAAGAAGTACAAATTGTTTTTTGCAAAGTAGTTATGGGGAGTTAGGGTATAGCATAAGGAATATAGTCAATAATACTGTAATAACTATGTATGGTGTCAGATGGGTACTGTATTTTTCAGGGTGATAGATGTGTGTGGGTTGGGGGTCAGGGTGAAAAAGGTGAAGGCATTAAGAAGTACAAATTGGGAGTTACAAAATAGTCATGGTGATGTAAAGCATAGGGAATATAGTCAATTATATATGGCAATAACTATGTATAATGCTAGGTGAGTACTAGACTAGTCAGCAAGATCCCTTGTTAAATTATATAAATGTCTAACCACTATGACACCTGAAATTAATATAAAATAATATCGAATGTCAACTGTAATTGATAAATTTAAAAAAGAGGGTAAAGGGGAAGGGGAATAAGAGGTCCAGATTTCTAGGTATAATACAAATAAGTCATGGAGATGTAATGTACAATATGGGGAATATAATCAAAAATATTGTGATAGAGTGGTACAGTGTCAGATGGTTGCTGGACTTATCACTTCTTTAGGTATATAAATGTTGAATAACTATAGTGTACCCCTGAAAGTAACATAATATTGTATGTTAGCTATATTTTTAATAAAATCTTTAAAAAAAAAAAAGAAAGAAAAAGAGAGGAAGCCCAATGGAAAAGAAAGGTATGAGTAAGCAATTTACAGAAAAGGAAGCCCTAACACCATAAACATAAAGGTTTATGAGGGTGATGTTCTAACTTGTTAGTAATCGGAGACATGTGACTCCACAATGAGATACCACTTTATAGTGTCAGAAGGAGAAAATTTAGAAAATTGTGATGGTACAAACTGAGAATAAAAGGAAATAAAAACTCTCATATTTCACAGCCTTTCTTACGAGCAATCTAGTTGTCGAACATATTAAAATTACTTAATAGAATTATATAGGCATAAACTCTAGATACAGCAATCCTATTTTGTGATATATATTTTAAAACACACACACGCGCAAGCGCAACAACCTCTTAACCAGGTCAGTTCAAAGCAGGGTGTTCACCAAATTACTGTTCCACGATTTTGTGATTGGGGTAAATGTGGTAAATACTATGGAATAATACACAGAAATTAGAAAGAACAAAATAGATACACATGTAACAATGTGAATTGATCTTTTTCTTAGTTTATAAATATTGAACATTTTTATTATGTGTCTTTCCAAACATACAGAAAATAGAAAAAACAGTTCAGTGAACATCCATGCACACACGACTTAGATTCAATAATAGCCATATATGTTTCATGCACACACACATATACACTCTGTTAAATCATTTAAAAATATATTAAGAGACATTATAAAACTTCACTTGTAAATACTTTAGAATGCAAATTTAAAAAGACATTCTTCTATAAAATACAACACTCTTACCACAGCTCATAAAATTAGCAATAATTATCTAATATCATTTATAATCCAGTTCATATTCAAATTTCTTCAATCCCCAACTCTTTTCAAAGCAGAGTCCAATCAAGGAAGTCACACTGTATTTAGCTGCTGGGTCTCTTAAGTCACTTTTAATCTAGAATAGTTACCCACTGCCCACCTTTTTTTTTTTTTTTATGACAATGGCTTTTTAAAGAAGCGAGGTCAGTTGTCTTCTATAACACTCCACATTGTGGAGCTGTCTGATCATTTCTTTTATGGTGTCATTCAACTTTTTGCTCTATCCCCCCCTGTATTTCTGGTAAATGGGAAGGTAGATCTTAAAGGTTTGATTAAATTCCAATTACACTTTTTTAACCAGAACACTTCATAGGTAAGAAAGTGAATTTCATACGGCATCACAAATCAAAAAGCAAGCCTGGCTGTCTGACCAGTGATATAAAGTTTCACCACAGAGTCTAAGGATCTCTTTATTGGAAAGTAAGTTTGCTTTTCTTTCCACCACCAACCAACAATTTCATGAGAATTCTAGAGGGATGTAGACAAAACTTTTACCACAGTTTTGGCATCAAAATGTCTTTAATATTGTTTTATATTAACTTTTTTACTTTGTAACATTTCAATTTTTAAACATATGTTTTTCACAAACTATAAAATTTATACAAAAGTAAGGTTCATTTTTATAATGATGGTAGACTTACTCCTTAATTAAAATGTGAGCACCTTCCTTCTTTTCTATTTTGTTTGAAACCCGTAGAGTAACTGGTATGATAGCCGCTCATGCATCAAGAGATTAACATACATCCCAAAGCATCATCAAGAGAATCTAGACATATGGGAGGTGGTGGGGGAATCATTGGTGGTCTAGAAGAAAAGGAAGGCAGCCAGCATGGCAGGAAGTGTGGTAGTGGTGGTGGTGGTCGGGGGGCGGTGGACACTGAATTTTAGAGCTGGCTTTCCTGGTCCCAGCCTTGATCCTGGCATGGGCGGTGATGGAGGGAGAAAAGGACCCCATGGAGCAGCTTTTGAATTGACGTTATTTGCTTTATTTCCAGGAAACCTGGAGGAGTTCTCACTTTGATCTGTTGAAATTTGGCTTTCCTTTTCATTCTCCTGAGCATTCTGTTCTATATTATTAACAGTAGCTACTTCGGAGGTTGGGGATCAGACAGGTTTGCTCTTCTCTATTTCCATAACCACTGTAAACCATAACACAAGTTTTTCTCTTAAAATCAGTTGAAGTAATGGTAGTGGATAAATGGAGCCGTCTTCGGACCAAATAGCAGAACATCTGTCATAAATTTTCCACTCCTTCAAATGAGTTGCAGTACTCTTTTTTTTTGGCTTTTATTCTTCTTAGCAGGTGTTCTTTTAGGTGTGCTTTTTGGTTTATCTGAAGCTTCAGAAATGCCACCATTGTTTAGAGCAGGCTTAAGGGAAGCCACAGGTTTATGGCATGCTTTTATCAATGCTGTATTATCCCAGATGTCAGCATCATCCCTCTGGCCTGTGCCGCGCCTCCTGGCTGCACCTCCTGGCCAGGGCACTGCCACCACCGCCTCGTCCTCTCATTGCCACTGCGAGACTACTGCCAGTGTAAATAGATCTTTAAAACATAATGTTGAGTTAAAAAAAAAGTAGGGAGAATGCAATTTATAGCCCAATGCCATTTAAGAAATACACGTATGACACCACGTATTTTGTAAGGCACTTAAGAACATATATAAAATATGGGATAGGATGGAGGAGTTGAGATAAGTAAGAGAATAGAAAAAGAATAAATGACAAATGCAAAGCATAAAATGTAGTGAGGAAAGAGGAAAGTAGATAAAGAAGTGTAAAAGTATAATATAAAATAAAAGTTTTAACGCCCTGCAGTAACCAATAATAACAACGAGCTGAGATCCTCAGGAGAATGATTTCTTTAACAAGGAAAGGGTAAGAGAGACACTCGGACCACCGTAAGAAAAATAGAGCTTCTTATAGGATATATAAGGCCCAGAACTACAATTAAGTGGCAAGCAATCAGGAACTGATAAATCTCTAGGAACCAATTACTGTCTCTGTTTCTCAGATCATCTCTCTCCTGGCTTTCAGTTTGCTGAGTTCTCTCCCATTAGACTACTGGCTTATCCAGTCCTTCATTTTGTATTCTTTTTACTTCTTCATAGCTTCAGCTTTTTCATCCTCACTTTAGTTTTGACATGATGGAACATTGCATAAACTCTACGTCTGTTTTCTCCATGCCTTCCTCACGCTACACCCTAGCTCCCCCAAGTGCATCCTTCCCACTACTGTCTCATGCCTTCACATTTCCTACTTCAAATACATCTGTATCCAGTTTAGCATTAGAGATAATATTCCTGGAAATAGGAGGACTGAATAAGCACTGCTCAGGGTCATTATAACTTTGTCCCTGTGGGGACTCATTCTTAACTACAGCAACATACCATTTGACATTCATTGGATGACATTCATATTCTCCTTGTTCTTTAGAATTATTCTAATGATGGCTTTAGGCTAGTGGCTATTTCAGGTACTTGGAGTCACACAATACAAATGGCTGCCTAGACTTGCACTTTCAATAGAGCCCATGATTAAGACAATTGTTTGGAAATGCATTGAATTTATAGACTAATTTGGAAAGAGTTGATATCTTTAGTTTTAAGTTACTCTGTATATGTATAAATAGATAGATAAGTAGATTGGTAGATGATAGACTAGATAGATAGATAGATCGATAGACGATAGATAGATAGATAGATAGATAGATAGATAGATAGATAGATAGATAGATAGATAGATACTGTGTGTCGTGCAGGGCGGCCTGCGGGGTTTCTGGTCCCTCTCCCCACATAAGAATGCAGGACATGATGAGGCCAAAAAGGAACACCCACGGAGCCATAGGTAGGGGAGTCATACCACTATAGTCTCACTGGAGGCTGGATTCACACGACGTGCGACCTGCTATCCGCTTTTCTGCCTGCCAACCGACTGACTCCACTCTCCATCACAGCCACGGCAGTTATATCAGTGGCCAATTGGCTAACCGGCTACAGCCGATGGCCATCTACTACCCGAGCCAGCACCTTTCCACATGAGGCCCAGAACCTGGAAACTGCTGTCTGGGGCTCTGTCCCCACACTGTGTTTCTCCGAAAATAAGACCTAGCCAGACCATCAGCTAATGCATCTCTTGGAGCAAAAATTAATATCAGACCCAATATGATATGATATGATATGATATGATGTGATATGATATGATACTCAGTCTTATAATAAAATAAGACTAGGTCTTATATTAATTTTTGTTCCAAAAGACTCATTAGAGTTGATGGTCCGGCTAGGTCTTATTTTCGGGGAAACACGGTGAATAGATAGATAGACAGATAGATGGGCATGTATCTTCATTTATTTAGGTATTTTCTATGTCTTTCAATGAAGTTTCAAGACTTTGTCTTGTTCATTCATTATTAGGTTAATTCCTATATAATGTAGAGTTGTTTTCCTTTACAAATGACTTATATTCTATTGTATTTTTTGTTTATTTTTGCTAAGCATAGAAAAAATATTGATTTTTATAAGTCATGAATCGTATTTCTGAGTTAATTCTCCTTCTGTTTCTCTAGATAATTCCTCTAATAAGATATAGTCTCCATCATCATTTTGTTCTTTTTCATTTTGAGTCTTTACACTGGTTCTTTTTTATATCAGTATTCATCTTTGAAAGTGCTCAGCCATTTAGTTTAAAAAAAATAGTAGAGAGTCTTTGATTTGGGTTTTTGCTAACCAAATGCTATTGCCTTAGCCCTAAATTTTTGACATGAAACATGGTGGTGTGACTCATTGAACTGTCATTAAATCCCAACTCTTTGTGTTGTGATCCAGTTTCCCTTCTTCCCCACCCTCTCTATCCTCATTTGCCCTCTAGAAAGCAACACTGCAGTTAACTGAAATGTCACATCATTAAACTTCAAGACAAAATGGTAGCCTGAACAGATACAGACACTCTCCTTCCCTGCATCAACTTTGACAACTAGAAATATTGGGTCAATGTGTTTTAATTCAAACGATGTGTATCTTTTTAAATACAGTATTCTGATTTTACATCATAAGTGTGATATTGTCTAACAAGAGTAATGAAAAGAAATATTTAAACTTTTCTCATTTAAGATTACCGTTAACAATAACATCAGTATTATAATTTGCAACTACTCTATGTACCTTGAATGATAAAGCAATAATTAAATATATTAAGATTTTAGGAACTGGTTTACTTAGGATTCTTCCAGAAGCAGGCCCTGAGACAAGAATTAAAGTGAGAATAGTTTAGTTGGAAAGCACAAATAACACTGTGCTTTATAGGGAAAGGAAGGCAGCCTATAGGGTGGTGCTATTAAACCAACTACCACAGTGAGAAATTAAAGCTTAATCCCACAGGGAAACTCTGAGAATGCATGCAAAACATATGCCTCAGAACTCTCCAGCTCTATGAAGGAAGGAGCTCAAGTTTTTATATACCTGCTTACAGTGATGGAGAGCTGCCCTCTAGGGATTGTTAATTCATTAGCATTTCCAGTCCTATGTACAGGCAGTTTCCTACAGTTTCAGGAAAAAAGGAGCAGATACTGGCAGTTATAAAGGAGCAAGATTTCCCAGAGTTACAGATTGGGAACAGCCTGTATCTGCTGCAGTCCATCCCTGGCATTAATCAGATGCCCTCTGTCCCCATGCTGAGTTCACTTCACCTAATTATTGTTCTTCAAAGTGGTAAACAATCACAATTTTTATTTAAAAAGGAAATAAACTTACAACGGGGTTAATATCAATGCGAGCTACTGTCTTGGCTGGCTATCGCTGATGGTCCCAACGCTACAATTGATATTGGCCATCTCCCTTTTCTAACACACATTGTAGATTCGCCTCACTTTTGGACAGCACTTGTGCCCATCTAGGTGGGTTGCTCAGTGGAGTTACCCAGACCTTCAAACCTCAGAAGTCTGCACCTCTGATTACCTTTATCTTGTCAGGATGCTGTTCTTGCACTTCCCTATTCACGGTAATCATTGGCTTTGAAGGCAGTAAGAGGCACCCAGTAAATCTCCTAGTTCCAGATAGACTTCTTGCTGTCCCTATTTGGTAGCAGAAATCCTGCCTTCTCACAATAATCAAGGTCAAATTACTCCTGTCAATATACTAACCACCGCCCCCCTTCTTTTTTCTTTCAGTCTATTTCGATGTAAAAAAACAAAAACAAAAACCTATTAGGGGTAGTTTGAACAGTGGTTGCCTTCTTCTTTCTGTCCTATAACTAATGATAATGATGAAACATCTTTCCATGCCTTGGCAAATTGTCATACTACTTTCCAACTTTGAATCAGCTTCCAGCATTTTATCCCTTCCACGTTCAATGTGGTGAACTATCTCTGAGAATTCCATGAATGTACAGTTTCTCACTTGCATCCTTTTTTCTGCGATATATTCATCCTGTCTGTCATGACCATTTTTCCCATTCATGTCAATAAGGTTGTCTTCACTAAGTTCCTCTGATTGGAGTCTCTTAAATAGCAGTAGCGTCAATATTCCCACAATCAGCTATTTCTTCTTTAACCCCGTTTACATTCAACTAGAATTTCACTTCTAGCATTATCACTTTTTGTTCCTTTTCTATAGTTTAATTTTTTGGTGGCCAATTTTCCCTTTCAATTATTTTTGTAAAATGTTACATGGCTTTCTCACTGGGACACCAAGAGACAACACAACTATACACTTTCCATCTGTGTATAAACTGAATAACAAATGTTCAGTGACCAACTACCTACAGACTTTGAATAAAGTGACATAATTGGTCATTGATCATAATGTGCATCTGTTATTTATATAGGGATTTGTTTATATTTTATTTATTTATTTTTTATGTAGTGCATTGAAGAGCTAGCAGCAAAGTTTGCATTTTATGTGGTTACAGTTACTACGTCTTGGTAACTGAAATTTGAACTTTATTGTTGGAGCACTGGTACTATTTAGCTGAACTGTGGTAACCAAAATTCATGCATATCAGAACCAACCAAAGCAAGGACTGTAAATCCATTCTGACATACCTAGGTCCCTGAGCCTTTTGACTGCTCCCTCAATGCGTTGCCAAAGCAGTTCCAGCATCTCCACCATCCAAGCAGAAGATTCTAACTGACTCCTGGTGTCCTTGCCTCGCATCAAATCCTAAGTCATGTGAGAGTACTCACATCAGCAAACCCCATTGACATTCAATTAGAATTTCACTTTTAGCATTATCACTTTTTGTTCCTTCTCTATAGTTTAATTTTTGGTGGCCAATTTCCCCTTTCAATTATTTTCGTAACATGTTACATGGCTTTCTCACTGGGACACAAAGAGACAACACAGCTATACATTTTCCATCTGTGTATAAACTGAATAACAAATGTTATTAGCCGCCCTATTTTGTAAGTCCCGACGCTTTCTAGGCACGATTGATTTCTAGGCACACTTTCTTGGTTCCTGACAATATATTATAGCTATGTCCTGCAACTCCTCTGGTGAACAGTTCCTTTCCTGACAAATCCGAGATAGCGCTTGCCTAGTTGGGCAATGCTGAGGTAAAGCCTAGTTATGGGCCTCGATAACACAGGGAGAAAATCTTGAGGTAAGTATACTTGCAAGCATATTACCTTACAAAACATCTGCCTCAGGTGAGGCAGGATTGGGAGGGGAGGTGATTGCTATCATCTAGTAAAACAAGTTATCAACGTCTGCAGGCCTAGGAGTTCAGGGAGATCTTGGGGAAATTCACTGGGTTACTTCTGCAAGTCCAAGAGTTCATGGAGATCTTCAAGGAGATGAAGATTCTCGAGTCAATCCATTCTAGATATCAGGGCCTCACTCTTTTCAGGCTCCTAATTTTAAAAAGAGACTTGCCAGAGCTGTTATAATTCTTTGTAATTCTACTATTCTCACAATCAGATCCTGGGCCTAATTTTCAGCATAATCTGTAATCTAGTTTTAGAAGATGAGAGCTTCCTTAAATATTGCCAGAGCGATTTTCTGGCTTTCACACAATTCCCATGGTTCATGACTGGCTCGTTTGAGTGTGTGGTTTTCTTTCTTCAGCACATTCATGTCATTTAACAGTAAGTGATCAAATCCGTAATCCTGATAATTACCAATGCCACCATCTCTCAAATTCTGGAGATATCACATAAAATGGTGCTCCACCCTTCACCTCATCCCATCCCAATTCAGCACAGTAAGAGTCTTAGTGATTGTAATGCTGTTACATGCCAGAGCTTTTCACCACCCACTTATTACTAGCGATGGGGTCTTTCTGCAATCTGGATGTCAAGTAATTCTAGAATTCAACCGGAAGATCTGCTTTCTAGAACAACTTGTGGTATCAATTGCCTTAGTTTAAGGTTCTGCAACCCCAAAGCAGACCCAGAGAAAATAATCAAATACAAATATGTATTTGGGAGTAGCAGTAAACAATGGAGGGGAAGGCTAATGTGAGATAGGGAAAAGAAGACAGTCAATGAAGAGTGCATTATGAAATTGAATATTACAGTAGGCAACTGGAGTTTAATCCCTTGGGGAATATCTGGGAAATTATGTAAAACGCATGCCTCAGAATTATCCTGAGGTTCAAAGAAGCTGGAATATTATATACCAATTTCTCTCAGTCATTGGTTGAGAACAGCTCCTGGGAGTTGTTAATCCCTCAGCATGTGCAACCTGTCTGGCTCACAAGGAAAGTGTGGAGAGCCCTCATCCAATACTGGTAGTTGAAGTCAGCCAGAAAACAGAGTAGTGGAAAGACTTCATGAATCTGAACAAGGCAATACAGCATCTGCTATACCAGACATCCCTGATCCTCAGAAAAACAAACTCTTGAACTGTGGTGCAGAGTGGAATTAAAAAATAGTCTCCCCATGAGTCTGGATATAGAAAATTCCCTGAATCATCAGATCACCAAAGAAGGGGGAACATTAGGCTGGTGTTATGGCCTGACTTGTGTTCCCTCAAAATTACATGTTGAAGCCATAACCCCCACTCCCTCAGAATGTGTCTATATTTGGAAATAGGGCCTTTAAAGTGATGATTAAGTTTAAAGAAAGCTGTCAGTGTGGGCTCTAATGCAATCTCACTGGTGTCCTTATGAGAGGACGAGATTTGGACACACAGTGAGACACCAGGGGCACAAGTACAGAGAAGAAAGACAACGTGAGGAACAGCACAAAAGCAACCATCTGCAAGCCTAGAAGAGAGGCCTCCAAAAAAACCAAAACTGTCAACACCTTGATCTTTGACCTTTCGCCTCCAGAACTGTGAGAAAAATATATTTGTATTGTTTAAGGCACCCAATTTGTGGTACTTTGACTGGCAGCCCTAGCAAACTGGGATGACTCCAGGGACGTCATCCCTGTGGATGCAGAATCACAAGAAAAGGACCCTTCCATCAGGCAACTCTATCCTAATCAAGCACTTCTTCTACAAGTGCAATACAGAACTTGTCTTGGAGCTCCTTGCCCTGCCAGACTCTCAGGACCACAGGACTTGTGAGGCTCACTATGTCTTCATAATACAGAAGTCCATCTTCATAAATGGAATCCAGTCGAAATGACACCACAGATAATCTTGGTCCTTTAAGTATGTCTGATTCACTGCTCCTACATGAACAGGACACAGCTGGCCCAGACTCTGGTCCTCCACTGCATCCTTCAGTCAGAAGGTACATGTTGCAGAGGATGCCAAGGGACAACTCCTGAAAAGAGGCCTTCCTGTCCCTCTTTCTCCCCTGTAAAGCTACTACAGACCCTCCCAAGAACCGTTTCCACCAAGTGATTTCCCTACTGTAGTATACCTTCCACTGACAACAAGAAATGTCTCTCCACCATGCACTGTATTTTGTCTTCCATCCTACAACCAAAAAAAAAGAAGTGAGTCACTTTCAGAGTTGATCCAGCCTTCCAGTAAGATCCAGTACCACAGGAAAACATTCTTTTCTGTCTCAGCTAAGGTAATTTTGATTTTTTTCTTTTAGTTTTATTGTTGCTAGTTAAGTGAATATACAATGGCTCAAATGGAAACTTGATAGAAGTATAATTCTTAAGATAGTGATTATTGTAATTGGAATCCTATGTCACTTCCACTTTTTATTGTAAATAGTATACGTATAGTAAATCTGCTGTTTTTATCAAGTCCAATAAAATAATTCAAACACACAGCGAGAATGTTTTGTCTTTCTTCTAAAATAATTTTTTAAACAAATTAATTAATTAAATAATTTTTAATTTTTTCTCTTTTAATTTTATTGCTATTAGTTAAATGACTGTATAATAGCTCAAGTTGAAACTTAACAGATTTAAAACTCTTAAAGGTAATGCTTTATAAATGTACATTCTATAAATGTAAATCCTATAAATAAATTATTTCCATTTTATAAGTTTAATTGGAATCCAATTCCAAATGTTTATATTTAAGGCTTAGATAATGTTACCTTAGTATTTTCTCATTGCTATTAACAAGTCTTCTTATTAATCCAGAAACACATCATCTAGTTTCGGTGCTATAGTCAAGTAATTATACAACTGTTCTAGTAGAAACTTAGTAGAATTATAATTCTTAGGATACTGTTTTATAACAATAAAAGTTGTAATTGTTGTTTATTTAACAGTGAATTTTGTGAGTCAGTGGTTTTATTTTCTTCTATTTTAAATAGTGGAAGTAGAGTATTTTGGTTGTTGGTGTTTGTATTAGCTTCCTGTAGCTGCTATTATAAATGACCACAAACTACAACAAATTTATTTTCTCTCTGTTCTGGAGGCTGGAAGGCCCAAATCAAAGTGTCAGCAAAGTCACACTTCATTTGGAGGCTATGGGGAGAATCTTTCCTTGCCTCTTCCACTTTCTTGTGGCAGCTAACATCCCCTGATTTCCTTGGCTTATGTCCACATCACTCCATTCTCTGCTTATCTTCACACTGCCTTCTCCTCTGTGTGTGCCTTCTCTTCTATGTGTCTATCTTGTCATTGGATTTAAAATCCATCCAGGTAATCCAGGATTATCTCCTCATCACAAGATCCTTAATTACACCTACCAAGACCCTTTTTCCAAAAATGGTAACATTCACAGGTTCCAGGATATCAGATAGAGACATACCTTTTTAGGGGAGCCATTCAACCCACTACAGTATTTTACAAGACCCCATAATGTGAACTGTAGTGAGACTTTTATGTGATTAGTCTAAAAAGTGGAGACATTTGAACCTCAAAGTCTATTTCTGTATACCAAGAGTTGTATTTATTCTGATTGTTAGATAACTATATTTACCTTTAAAAATAGTTATTATTCTTTGAAAAAATAAGATAGACTAATATTTGTGCAATGAAAAGATAGTAGAGTTGGAAGTCAAAGTATATTTAGTTTTTTAAATGTGTGCGTGGATTAAGGACTAAAAAGATGCACACTAAAATGTAAACAGTGGTGCTGGAAGGAGAGTGGGAATTGGAGGATAGGGAAGGATGAAGTGGGAATTTTATATTCCTTCTTTGTACACATTTGCATTAAAGTGCACACACAGTAAAAAAATTAACATACATAAAGAGAAAAAGAGACAGAAATTCAGAATGGCAGAGAGAAAATAAGTACAGGAAGTTGAAAGTTGGTTCGGAAACCACTCTCTAAACTACAAATGCCCCTAGGACAGTCCTCTTCTGTGTGGCCCAGCAGCTTTCCCCAGCCAAAGATGGAACTTCAAAGTAAAGTCCCTACAGATGGAGAGGACTGGAAAGAGAGACCATATTCTGTGAAAATGAACTTCACCTACTTCACGACTTGTCCCGGGGCTTGTGTTAAACTACGGGTACATTCTAATTTTCACAAAGTCTGTTATTCTGGGCCTTAGAGATAAACATTTTGAACTGGATTCCAAATTAAACTCATAAAATGCAAAAAAGACCTGATTCACTCAAGTCACACACACACACACACACACACACACACACACACACAGCATATATGTTTATGAGACTAAGAATTATTATATTAATCATTAATATGTGTTCAGGGAATAGTTGTAAGAAAACAAAATTCTAGCCAGAACTATGAGTTATGTTCCTTTAGGATTTAGGAATAGAGTGAAGATGTTCATTTTTCCATAACATTTCTCTATTCTTTTAAAACACTTGAAGCATTATCTGAGCAAAAACAAGAGAATGTCTGACAGAAAAAAATATTCTACAACTATTTAAAATGTCTTCAGGAGCACAGATTGAATGTCTTCTGATGCATCAAAGTTTGAAATAGGTGAATCTAGCAATGTTACTTTTTCTTTCTTCCAAGAATACCCTTCATGGTTAAATATGTTTTTCCAACTTGTGCTCTAAGCAAACATTCCTTTTCACAGTTCTTCTTCTAAAAAGAATCCATTAAAAACCTTTATACCATAAAGGTCCAGTCTACATTTTAACTTTTATAAATCAGATTTTCATGAACACACATAAGGAATTTTGTCAACAGATAAATCATGATGGCCAATGAAAAGTGTCATGTTTTTGGAAGAAAACTTAAAACTGAAGCTGTGTATATCTTATATGGGCATCAAGAATCCATAATGGTTTTTTCTTAATAATTGATGTTTATTTTTGTTTCTGTTCATTGCCAGAATTGTTTTCCAACTAACCAGTATACGAGGGGCCAGGTCATTTCCCCAGAAATATGATTACATTAGTCACTCATTAAATCTTGAATTACTTTTGATCCAAAGTTTTCTAAGGAACTCATTTGATCATCTCTAGACCTAGGGAGGTTAGTCACAAGTCCTAAAGGAATTCACCTTTGCTGAACCAAAAAGAAAAAAAATCAGCAACAGCAAATAGGCAGAAGAAATTTTAACAAAAAGATTTCCCAACCTCTAATAAATATGAATTCATGATACTTTGAATATTTCTACTACAGAATAAATAACCAAAACCTATATTTATAGCATCTTATGTTGGATGATCTGTAAATCTCAAGATTGGTATAAATCGGTGATTTACTTGAAGCAGCACAGCTCTAGGTCTAATAGCCACTGGGTGAGTCTTCAACAAAGGTCACTTTCATTTCACAGATCTGAACTACAGTTCTAAGGCATCCCTGACAAAACTCTATGCTGCTGGAAATAATGTCTTTCAAGTAAGGGCTCAAGTGACAGTTCTCGTCTCACTGACACATTGCATTTGCCCTTTTCTCCCACCACATTTTAATCAAAAGCAGCCAAAATGAGGAGATAAATAGTCATGTTGTTGAATATTCATTAGCTCCATCCTTGCCAGCCCTCTCAATGATATAGTCTATGTGTTACTTGTTCCAGAGATCATATAGACAGGAAAAGTACACAGGTAATTGTTAGACTACAACTCCACAGAAATCTACCATTCCCACCCCAAAAACCAGTACTAGAAAATCCATTTGCCATGTTTCCCTGAAAATAAGAACTACCCCGAAAATAAGCCCCAGATAAGATCCTCAGCCAGACAGATGCATTTAGTACCTTATGACGATGTTCCAGAAGATGACATGACTGTATTTGAACAAATGTAAATTGATGTGCATGAAAAACTAAGACATACCCTGAAAATACGCCCTAATGCTTCTTTTGGAGCAAAAATTAATATAAGATCCGAGCTTATTTTTGGGTAAACATGGTAGCTCCACACACAGAGAATAGGATTCAGAATCAGTTCACCCACTGCATTCCCAGATCAATTTTCTATCATACTTTTCTTCCTAAAATTTCAAAATTGCCTTTAATTAATTAAAAGTATTAATTAATTCCTACCTTTAATTCCCAGAAATGAACTCTAAAAATAATAAAAACAAAACTTTGCTTCATAAAGAAACAAGACTAGCCTTGTCCCCAGTTTATGTAGTTGTCAGCAGCAAGCTTAGAACTAAAAAGTGCCATGGGAAATTAAAGCAATAGTAAAAGGAAGTCAAAGCAAGTTTCAACATACTGATGCACTCTTAAGTCATGTTACTAATAAGCAGTGAAGAGTCCATGGAATTCAGAAAATCCTTGTAACTTTGAGTTTTGTTTTCATCACTGTGCTATGGAGAAGAGAGTTTTGTTTTCACTGAGTTCTGCCCTCACTAGAATGTGTTTAATTTTTTTCTAGCAGTGGTAAATGACGATGAAAATCTAAACCCTGCCTTGGAGGACTCTTAACTTCTAGTTTTCACTGTAACATATAAATCTTACAAAATAAACTGTACTACAGTGTATTCCAGCTGGCCTTAGTTGCTTCAAGAAGCCACAACAGCTGTGTGAACTCCTTAATAAATTTGCCCCGATTGGTGGAAGGAGAGGTTAAAGGCTACAATAAACAATGCGGAGGGCTGGTGTGGCCAGAGGAATTTTGTTCCCTGCACGAAACACGAAGGCCCAGATGTCCAGTTGCCCAATACACCATTTCCCACCTAATCTACACGGTTCTTATAAAGACTTTGCTGAAACAGTCTATATTCATCTTGAGAACAGAAAACACAAAAAAGAAGACTATGGATCTTTTCAAGATTTGGATTAGAAAGCACAATCGGTAACCACAAGATTGCCCTGGAGATCCGAAAGTCAATTTGGGGAATATAATCAATAATGTTGTAAAGATTTTCTAGGGTATCCAATGGACACTTGTCTTATTAGGGAGACCACTTCAGGGATGCTGTAGATGGCTGATCACTGCACTGTACACCTGAAGCTGAAGCTGAACAATAATGAATGTCAACTATAATTTTATATATATATAGTCTCAAGAAGTGGAGTACAGCATAAGGAATAGAGACAGTGGAAATGGAATGGCTGTATGCGATGTCAGAGGGCTAGTAGATTGGGGGAGGGACGTTATCACACTGTGAAGGGTATAAATGATAAATGTCTAACTACCACAGTGTTTTGCACACATGAAACTAATAAAAAAAATTTTAAACATTAAAAAATGATTTGAGTTTTGATAACTCAGGGCAATTTGCCCTTGAAGAGCAAAATTATCTCTGTATTTATGATATGGAATAACACATTAAGATACTTAGGAAATGAGGAAAATGCTAGGACCTTGGAAGATTTTTTTAATAGAAAAAGATAAAGTCTGTTTTTATAGCTTAATTGTTGCCCTTTCTCACATCTTTTCAAGCAGTTGGCTTACAATGAGTTTTCCCCAAAGAATTATACTTATCTAAGAAAACCATCTGAATTCCATTAGTGAGGCAAGCTCCAACAAAGATTAAGACAACCAACTGACATCAGGATATCATATGCTATGAAGGAAAGGGAATAAAATTCACATTGACCCAGAGAATCATAATACACATCCATTATATATTGTTTAAGTTGAATACTGCAAGGAAAAGTTAAAGAGTAACAATTTTATGTAAAATACAAGTTATTAGCCCAGTATTCAGTCTTGTCAAGTGAGTATACGAATATATTACAGGAGAATTAACAGAGAAATAAATGGCTAATAACACGTCCATTTCTTGTAATTTTAAAAATTAAAATTGATTATCAAAAGGCTGTTTTTCATCCTGTGTAGAATATATCAGTATGATAATTTATGAATGAACATTCGTTACTCAGATTTAGAGCCCTTTCTGCATCGGCATCAGATTCACACCAACCAAATGCCTCAGTGAATGCTATTTTCTCAATACTCTATACCAGGAGTTCACAAATTAGGCCCTACTCCAGCCTGTTTTTTGTAAATAAAGTTTTAATGGAAAACAGTCATGTCCATTCAGTTATATATTTTTATGGTTGCTTTTGAGCACAGATTAATAGTTGCAATAGAGACTTTATGGTCCAGGAAGCCTAAATGAATTACTACCCCCCACTTTAACAAAAAGTTTGCCTACTGCTGTTCTATACCCATTCTATACCTCTTCTCTCCCAATTTGACTCTCATTTCCTATTGAAATACGTATTTCTAACACCTTATTTATTATAAGCCTTGATGATCATTCATTATACTTTCAGGTTTTGGCTTGGAAAAGACTTTTAGTAGATTATATTTCTTTCCAAAGAACTATAAATTGTTGTTAGCTTCCATAACATAGGCCTTACTCTTTATTCTCTGCTAATTTTACATTTACCCACTTGCACTTTCCTGGTGCAGCCATATAGGGTCATGCAGGTTATCAGTTGCACAAAAGAGCCCAGCAAAGGCGATGAGGCCAAAAGCAGCTTGTTTACCATGTGACAAGCCCCTTGGCACAAGGTCACATCCCTCTAAAAGAAAAGGCATTTTTATTTTAAATTGTGTCAACCTAAAAAAAATATAAACAAACAAAAAAACACCAGTTCAAGAGACAAAGCATTTATTTGGGATCTAGGAATTGCAATTCAAGGGACACAGAATTAGACAGATACCCAAATAATGTCCCAGTTACAAGAGAGGGAATTGGGGTTTTTTAATAGAAAAAAGAGGAAGATGAGATAAATTGTTTTTAAGAATTCATTGTTGCTGACAAGCAAAGCTAGTTTTGTAGTTCATCAATTGGTCAGGCGAAGTGATCAATAGGAAAAAGTTGAATTTTACCAGTTCTTTCAACAAGATATTCTTGTTTTCGCTGACTTTTTGGAATGTTGACGGTTTGGCCCAGTTCAAATGTTCGGCAAACAGGACGTGCAAGGCAGTTCCTCCGGAGGAGATGTAGGAAAGGTGGAGCAAATAATGGTTAAAAGGAACAAGAGAGGTTCTCATGGAAAATTAGGAGTAAGAAAGTGAAAGATGAGAATTAAAAGAAACAGGAGGTTTGGGTATGAAAAGAAGAGCCTGGATAAGGGGTGTGAAAGGAAGTTTTAAGGTGACAAATATGAGTTAAAGAGAAAAGAAAAATGAGAAATGGAACCATAGTTGTAACTAGCTAACAAGTAATTAAAGAAATTGTTTTATTTTGTCTTAAAATATACAATTACCCCCAAAATAAAATGCATGATAGCAGAGCTGAAAGAATTTCTGTAGAGATCAACGTTAGAATTCGAGAATTTAAATATTTAAATGTTTCATAATAGGAAATTAAAATAAAGAATAATGTATAAAACTAAATTTGCATTTTGTGTTTTTCTTAAGAAATCTTTAATGTTATACATTTGGATTCTTCATATAATTTAACTCTCTTGAAATAAATATATTATAATTCTGATTATTCAAAGTATTATATTGACTTACTAAAAGATTTTGAAAATTATTTATGGGTAACCAGTTAGAAAGTGAAACGTTTGGAAAAAAAAAAAGGAATTAACCCTTAGCAATTCTACACTACACATTACAAAGTGATTATCTGACTCATATACTTGGGTTTGCTTTAAGTCAAAACATGAAGTGTTTCCTGAAGTAACTAATAAATTAGATGACTATTCTAAACCCCGTGTTGATAGAAATATTAATGATAAAAAAATAGTGGACACAAATATACCCAACAACTTGCAGAAAGTTTATGGGGAGAATTCCCTTTCTTTAACACATTCCTAGATTTTACAAGGTTTGAAGTGGGCCTCTCCTAAAGAAACCACCTTTCTCTTACAGGAGGCTCTCCTCTAAAATATGTCTCCTCACCATTGAAATCATACCATACTGTGTATTACCGGAATAGAGTGATGACATCTCAAGACCAATCTTAGCATGATATCACATCCAAGAGAATTAAAAGTTGTATTGTTTTTGGTTTTGTCTTGAATGTTTTGTTTTTTCTTGTTTTTTTGCTGCACAATAAATTATGACAAACTTAGCAGCCTAAGAAAACACCTATTGAGAGCATTTCACTCCAAAGTAGCAGAATATACGAGGTTGTACAATTAAGTTTGCAACTCATCCTAGAAAAAGTGCTACATACCTCACTGCTGAGTATCATTATAGTCACCTTCCAAGTACTCCCCATTGGGAAGCTATGCACCAACGCCAGCACCTATTTCACCCTTCAAAACAATTTGGGAAATCTTTTTCTGGAATGGCCATCAGAGCTGTAGTCATATTACCCTTGATGTCCTGAATGTCATCAAAATATCTTTCAATATTTCAATATTTCCTTTATCTTCAAGTAAAGAAAGAAGTCATTGGGGGCCAGATCAGGTGAATAGGGAGGGTGTTCCAATACAGTTATTTGTTTACTGACTAAAAACTCCCTCACAGACAGTGCCGTGTGAGCTGGTGCATTGTTGTGATGCAAGAGCCATGAATTGTTGGCGAAAATTTCAGGTCGTCTAACTTTTTCATGCAGCCTTTTCAGCACTTCCAAATAGTAAATTTGGTGAACTATCTGTCCAGTTGGTACAAATTCATAATGAATAATCCCTCTGATATCAAAAAAGTTTAGCAACATCATTGCAACAAGTTCAAAAACTTAATTGTCAGGCCTCATACAACGGAATATTATTCAGTCATAAAAAAGAATGAAAACTTGCCATCTGCAACAACATGGATGAACCTAGGGGGTATTATGCTGAGTGAAATAAGTCAGACTGAGAAAGACAACTACCATATGATCTCCCTTATATGTGGAATCTAAAGAACAAAATAAATGAACAAACAAAATATAAACAGGCTCATAGGTACAGAGAACAAACTGATGGTTACCAGATGGGAGGGGGTTGGGTTGCTGAGTGAAAAAGGAGAAAAGATTAACAAATACAAATTGGTAGTTACAAAATAGTCATGGAGATGTAAAGTGTAGGGAATTTAATCAATAATACGGTGATAACTATGTATGGTGCCAGGTGGGCACTAGACTAATCAGGGGATCACTTCCTAAATTATATAAATGTTTAACCACTATGCTTTACACTTGAAACTAATATAAAATAATATTAAATGTGAACTTTAATTGAAAAATGTCAAAAGGGGGGAAAGATCAATAATATTGTGATAGCGTGGTACAGTTATATAAGGGTGGGGGCTCATTGGTAGTTATCTTAGAAATCTGCCAGTTTTGTTTTAATTTTATTCATACTGTAGTGTTGGTGATGATGCCATGAAATGTGCCTTCTTATATGACCAGTAACTACCCTCTCATCAATTTCTCAACATAGTAATCCCCCACTGACTAAGGCAGTTACCCTCCTGAAAAATATAGTAGTTGGCAAGACTACAGTTGGTAAGATCAGGATCTTACAAAAGAAAGGGACCTGGGGGAGCAATGAAAAAGTCTTTATGTGTTAGGGTCTGATATTCTTTACAAAGGCATCTGTTTCCTAAACCAATGATGTTAGTAGACATTAAATTGTTTAAATAAACAATTGTCCTGACTCATCTTTAATTATTCAGGAAACATGGCTGTAGACAATCATGATTTGCTAAGACTTGTAAATTTGATTGTTTAACTTGCTTGTAAAATTTCCCTCTTTTATAAAGGTTTTTGGAACAGCACTGACAGGCTTACAAATCTAAAGTCTTTTGCACTTGCATTTTCCTTTGGTTATCACAAGTTATAATAAAATGCTTGTATTGCTCTCTTCCTTAACATTTTATTTTCTGGATCTGATTTTTTATCCATATCACTGCATATCCTCAGTGCCTATATCTTTAATAAATATTTGTTGAAAGACTGAACAAATAAATTAATAATTGAATGATTAAATATTGAGAGGCTACAGCATAAAGAGATATCTCTACTCTTTCCTAAGCTAAGAGAAAAGGGAAAAACAATTATTACCTCATTCTTTTTTAATTAAAAGGGCTGAACTGAATTATATATACATAGCAAGATCATGAAGTTTTAGTTTAGGACACTATGTTTATTCCAAAACAGCATCTGTCAGTGGAGAAACTTCTCAGGTATAAATGAGGAAGGGGAAGTGTCATGGTTAATTTTATGTGTCAACTTGGCTGGGCCACAGTGCCCAAATATTTGGTAAAACATAAGGGTGTTTTTGTACAAGATTAACATATACATCTGTAGACTCTGAGTAGAGCAGTTTGTCCTCCATCACTTGGGTGGGCCCCATCCAGTCAGTTGAAGGCCTGACTAGAACAAAAGACTGACTTCCCTGAAGCAAGAGGGAATTGTGCCATAAGACAGCCTTCAGACTTGAACTGGAACATTAGCTCTTCCCTCAGTCTCCAGCCTGACGACCCACCCTGCAGATTTTGAATTTTGCCAGCCTCCATAATTACATGGGCCACTTCCTTAAAGAAAATCTATCAAAATAACTCTCTCTCTCTCTCTCTCTCTCTCTCTCTCTCTCTCTCTCTCTCTCTCTCACACACACACACACACACACACACACACACACACACACACACATATCCTTTAGGTTCTGTTTCTCTGGAGAATCCTTACTAATACAGGAAGTCTCAAGGCACAGCTACACTGTCAGAGTGGCAGCCTGCTAACCTTGGAGCGCTCTTTCCCTCACGACATCCAAGGCTTTGCTCTTGAGCCACAGTCATCACCTATGTTGGATTGTCTCTTGATCAACTTGACATCACAGCCACCCTCTTCAGAGGTCTCCTATGCATCGCAGAAGAGAAACCAGGAACTACGTTGCCAGAATCCCCTTCGCTGTGTGGTCACAGGTTAGAGGCCACCAGTGAGCGGCACTTGCAAGAGCTCTAAAAGGCAGGAGAAACGGAGAGGCTCTTACCCTCTGGAGGCCGTTGCAGGCAGCTGCAGGCAGATATGTTCGCCAACAACAGGAGGATCAAAGTAACTTGAGCTTCTTTGAAAATCACTGAAATCACTGCTGCAGGATGAGATCACCAGTGCGGCTCTCCTGCCCTTTGCTCGTGCAGGCCTTCCAACAGTTACATAAGCCTCCATTCCCTGTATCGAAACCTTTCGTCTTCAGAGCACATACAATGCCTTCTGTGTTCTAGCCAGACCATACATCATTGACACATTCTTTGGGAGAGAGAGAAAGGACTCTCTTCATTCTCTCCAATTAAACGTCCTCAGTTGGGGCTACCCTAATATATTAGATAGGGTGTAATAACTTCGAATTCTAAAGGGATTTTAATCGTCTTCCTCCCAGAAAGCCCCATGGCTCCTATGAAAGTGGGTCAACTCCTCATCGTCCTGAGGTCATTAGGAAAGCAGCATGACTCTCTATAGGGCAAGAGTGAGGTGACTCCCTCAGCAAAAATATCTCCCATTACACTTCCCTGGAAGAGTAAGTACCAACTTATCTTATACGATCACGATTGAGACTAAAACAGTTCTTCCCAGAACAAAGAAGTTAAATTGCTGGTTTCACCTTTAGAATTAAAACTGCTGACAACACTAGAACAAGAGTTTATCCCTCTTAAATATCTGTGGGCACCGTATCTGTGTTTAGCTCCATCTAACATGTCCACTACTATAAGGTAAACCCTAAAACTCACCCTCTTACAGTAGGATACACCTCCAACTCGTAACCTGATGATGGCTCTTCACCTGGTCCATCTGGCCTCTCCATAACATATCAGACTCACTTCATTGATGCTGAATTCAGGCCTCACTCGCCTTTTTATGATTTCTTGAGCCAGTCCTGTTCTTTGAGGTATTAGGGCCATGGCATATTCCATTCCCTGTGCCTGCCTGAAAAAAACTCCCATGGGTTCTGACCCTACCATCATACCCTTTGTCTTAGCAAGTTCTACTAATTCTCCAGGTCTTCCTTTGCATGTCAGTTCCACAGACAGGTTACTTCATCCCATTATTCACACTTATATTATCTTGTACTTCCCCTTTGTAGTGCATATTGCAATTATAATTCACTAATTTTTAAAATATCTTTATTCTCTTCTAGGCTGTAGCTTACATATCACCACTGTATCCTTGGT
Organism: Rhinolophus ferrumequinum; assembly: GCF_004115265.2. Lineage (NCBI taxonomy): Eukaryota > Metazoa > Chordata > Mammalia > Chiroptera > Rhinolophidae > Rhinolophus > Rhinolophus ferrumequinum. The sequence goes on from NC_046287.1 coordinate 92,575,883, forward strand.
ACCTGGTATGGCGCTAAGCAAATAGACCTTAATATGTATTGAATAAAAGAAAGGAAGAGAATGAAGAAGGAAGGAAGGGAGAGAGGAAAGAAGGGAGGAAGGAAGACAAGAAGGGAGGAAAAGGAGGTGATGTGATGGCTAAAATTAAATTAAATTCACCATAAATCCAAGATATTCCAGGCATCACCATAGGAAAAGGAATCTATGAATTGAGAAAAGACCTGCACAGAAGGCTAGAGAAGTATTCTGCCTGGCAAAATATTAATACAGTGCTGGGTCACAAAAAGAAACCTTGTTTTTTTGGAGATGCTGATAATGACAGAACTTGGAGAGAATTCTGTACTTCATCTGCAGTTTTGAGTAGGGAAGTAAGTTTTTACAAAAGGTAGGCTGACATTGGTGGGCTGGCGGAAACCTCCTTTTTTGGAAGCATTTGGCTGCCCCTATTCCCAAATGAACTCCATGGTCTATGTCATCAAACAACGCCTCCAGCCTGTTGTGGTTCTTGGCAATATAAAATAGGCTGAATCATAGGGCAGGAAACAAAAGAGACGTGGACTATTCTCCCCTGTGTACAAGAGTATCCACTTGCCACATGAAAAGGAAAGAAGTGAATACATCATATCGCCTACTCAGAATACAATGTGTAGCTCAGCATTTGAATTAATCAATTTGTTCTACAACATCTACTGAAATCTTACCATTACTCTCCAACTTCTTCATTGTACCTTTATAATCATCCCCCTCCCAAAAGTCAACATGATAACTTTCCCCAGAGATCTGCGTATATGTGTGTGTGTGTGTGTGTTGGGTCACAAGAAGAAAAAAACTTGGCCCCACGAGCACACTTAGATAACTCAAGCCAGGTCAAAGAGAAAGGTCAGGTCAAGAGGAAATGGGAGACACAGTGAAGGGTACATTTCTTTAGAACTAGATTCTTGGATATTGGCCAACACTACACAAGTGCTTATTGTATGGAAGAACGCCAAAATGTGACAGTAAGAAATTTCCACAAATAAGAAAATAAAAGTCTTTTTATAAGCGCTTAATGCACCAAGAATGAAAAGCAATGCAATTTCATGCCTTTAAATTATAGGAAAAATGATTGAGTGGAAAAAATGAAAAATAGTTTAAAAATTATATATATATTACATAGAGCAAAGAGGCTGCATCCAAAACATGTAAGATCTGGAGAGCAAAGTACTTAAATTTTCCCAGTTCTCTGAGGGAATGAAAGAATAGATGCACACATATATACAAATACACATTGATGGTATAAGGAAAATAAGGGGAATCTCATGTTAATAAGAATTTTGATGAGAATTCATGGCTATCAGACTACACTTTAGCTTTCAGAGTCTGTATTCTTATGTTGATTGCTTTTGCCTACTTTTCTTATATGATTCTGTGTCGTTCAGGCATCATCTGAGTCTTGATCACTTTCTTTCCTAAATCTGCATAACTCTCCGAGACATTTTTTGAGCTATGAACCATTTTCCTTTCTTCACAGAACTGCCAAAATCTATTCTACTTTTTAAAATGTATTACTTCCTTAAATCTCCCCAAACCCATGATGTCATCCTTCAGAAAGACAAGGGAAAAAAACACTAAAAAATTCCTTAAAATCTCTATTTTTTTTTCCATGCTACCTATTTTGTCCGCAGTTCAACATGTAGTAACTACTCTGTCTGCTTTTTGTTTCTCAAAGGATGAAATCTGGCTTTGTAAGTAGTTCAGTTTATTATTTCCCCTTTTGCAATATTATACAGATTGATTGATTATGCAGAATGATTAATTACCTCCAAATTTCTATCCCTTGTAATAAAGCACTTTTCAATTGCAGTAAGTGAGCTGATGGAAATACATGGAGGATATAATTGCATAAATTTACTTCTATAGATCATGGCATTCCCATGAAAAACGTGATTTCAAGTTCCCCTCCATAGAGTTTGTGCCATTTTGCATTCCTCACAGCCTTGTCAACAAAATGTTGTAAACTTTTGGAATTTTGGAAATCCGATAATTAAGAAATGGCATGTGAATATAATATTAGTATGCATTGCCCTTGATAACAGATAATTTTGAAAAATTGGATACTGAAACACACTGCTTCCAGTTTCTATTGCAACTTTGTGCTATCTTTAAAATACAAGAACCCTGGGGGCGACCAGCTAGCTCAGTTGGTTAGAGCGTGGTGCTCTTAACAACAAGGTTGTGGGTTCGATCCCTATATGGGCCACTGTGAGCTCTGCCCTCCATAACTAGATGGAAACAACTACTTGACTTGGAGCTGATGGGTCCTGGAAAAACACACTTAAAATAAATTAAAGTTTTAAAAAAAACGAAAACCCTGGAGGAATTCTTCAAAGAATCAATGCATCATTGTATATGAAATCAAGGAACAGTATTAACACTGAAGTGCTAGATGAGAGGGGAATTTCAAATGTGGTGAAAATTTCTACTTCTGGGAGGTACTTAGGACATATTCACATATGTGCAATATGACATATGTATGTGTGTTTGTACATTCATACATAGTACATATACATAGTAATATATTGAAGCATTTTTTAATAATAAAGAATTGGAGATAAACTAAAAGGCCTTCAGTAAGAGATCAGTTTAATACATAATAGTGTATTCATACCATGGAATTGCATACAGCTACAACAAAGAATGGGGAAGCTTTTTATATACCAATATAAAATGATTTTTATATATTTTAAGTAAAATGTATATTAAGTGTGTATAATAAAGTGTGAATACTATTCTATTTGTGTAAAACGAGGAATATGTATTACCATCGTGTAATTACCACAACATATGCATTGCTTAAAAACCTACATTCAGCAAAGGTTTTTGGGGTGGTTTTTTACAGAGCATTATTTTAGCAGTAGTTACCAATCCACTTCATATATGTACCATAATTTATTCAACCAGTACCCTATCAAAGGTCATTTGGGTGACCCCAATTTTCACACTTCCCTGAAACTTTTGATATTTTTACCAATATATCTTTAGGATAGATTCCTTGAAGTGGAATTGCTTATTAAAAGACAACGATGCTTATGATTATGTAGTTTTGCTGGGTAATGTCAAGTTCCCCTCCATAGAGTTTGGGCCATTTTGCTTTCCTCACAGCTTTGTCAACAAAACGTTATAAACTTCTGGAATTTTGGAACTATGATAATTTAGAAATGGGATGTGAATATAATTTTAGTATGTATTTCCCTTATTGTGAGCAACACTTTTATGTATGTTATATATGTGATATCCTGGTGCAGGATGTCAGATCCTGAGCAGGATAAAGACGTTGTCTGTGTTGAGGATGGCACTTCTACAAAGTAGCTCAGGGTGCTGTCACCTGAGTTGGTTGAGGAGGGCATCCACAAGAGAGAAGGTGGCAATGAGATATTGGTTACACACAGGAGTATTAATAAATAAGTAAATATGTTATAATGGAAGTCAGATTGCTCACTGTCAGAGAAGAAAATTACTAATATGGAAAGAGAAAATTAGAATAAACTCTATGGTGCTGGATTAGAATTGGGGATATTAGTGCAAACTCATGGTTTTCAAACAAACAGATATAGAAATAAGTGGGTGGGTACGTGGGTGTCCCTAGCTCTGTCGCTGGGAAGGCCTAGGAGCAGGGAAACCCATAACATGAGCACACTTAGTGCCCAGGTCATGGCTTCTAAATACTCTTCTTCAATGAAAGGAACAGAGCTCTTTTGAGAAATGAACTGATTCCAGGAATGGGAAAAGAAAAGCACAAGATGGGCCTGGGATTTCTTATACCAGAAAGTAAGAAAGTGCTCAAAGAATAGTGGAGAAATGTCAAAAGGACACAGAAGCCAGCCAAAATGGGATAATTTGAGCATCAAATTAAATAATGATAGCAGTGGCTTACAACCAATCGCATAAAATGGTAAACATTGATTCCAATCAGATATAAATAAAAAAATGAAGAAAACAAAAGTTTTATAAAGAACAAGATATTTTCATAGTTTAAAAGTATGTATTAATTTCAATGGGGAAAGGAGTAACATTGCAGGAGAGAATTCTGTAGACTCCACTTTCATCAAGTGAATAATGTGAACATTGTTACTAACGGGACAAACTGAAACTTGCGTCACCTGATAGGATGCAATGTGAACACAGCACTTGTGTGCTATTCCTGCCAGAGGTGCATTACCTGAACAGGATCATGAGGAAACATCAGACAAACCCAATGGGAGGGACATGCTACAAAATAACTGGCCAGTACTCTTCAAGAGTCAAGATCATGAAAGTCAAGGAAAGGCTGAGCAAAGGTTCTAGACTAAAGCCTACTAAAGAGACCTGACAACTAGCTGCTACACATGATTCTCAACTGGATCCTTGTTATAAAAGACCCTATTAGGAAAACTGGCAACATTTGAATGTATCTAAGGATTAAATGGTACTAATGAATCAATGTTGATTTTCAGAATTTGATTTTCCTATTGTGCTTATACAAAAGAGTGCCCTTAATTGAAGGAAATGGACATAAAATATTCTAGGGTGCTGAGGCATCATGTTGGAAACTTACTCTTAAATGGTTCAAGGGGAAAGAGAGGTCTTTGTACTGTATTTGCAACTGCTCTGAAAGTTTGAATTATAATTTTTCATGAATTTTAAAATAATTTTAATGAATTTTAAAAATAAAAAATTAGAGGCAAAATTATGAGAAACATCCAAATAATTTTCAAAGGCATAAACTTTGACCCAGAAATTTCACTTCTGATAGTCTACTTTAGGAAATAATTCAAAATACATGCTCACCTCCAATAGCCCTAGAACATCAGTTCACCTTTTTGCTTTTAGCTCAAGTTTCCCTTAGTTTATAATTATATGTTTGTGTAAACATTTGATTGATGACTCCTTCCCCCTGAAGTCCAGGACCATGTTTGCTCACCATTGTATCCCCAGTCACTAGCACATGGCTGGTACCCAATAAAAATAAATAAACATGCAGTGAATGGATGAATAGGTAAGTAGACAGATAGATACTCAGATAGGTAGACTCTTCGTCCATTCGGACTACTATAACAAACTACCATAAACTGGGTAGCTTATAAACAACAAACATTATTTCTTACAGTTCTAGAGACTAGGAAGTCCAAGATTATGGTGTCAATAGATTTGGTTTTGGGTGAGAGCCCACCTAGATGGCCATCTTTTCAATGTAACCTCACATGGTGGAAAAGTAGCAAGGGAGCTCTTTTACAAAGGCACTAATCTCATTCACGTGGGCTCTGCCCTCACCACCTATTCACCTCCCAAAGGCTCCACCGCCTAATACCATCATCTTGGGGATAAGGATTTCAACACATGAATTTTGAGGGACACAAACATTCGATCAAAGGAAGAAAGGAAGGAAGAAAGGAAGGAAGGAAGGAAGGAAGGAAGGAAGGAAGGAAGGAAGGAAGGAAGGAAGGAAGGAAGGAAGAAAGGAAGGAAGGAAGAGAGAGAGAGATAGACACAGAGAGAGAGAGACTCACAACCCTGTCTGGAACCTTGTTAAATATGTAATTCATTGGTTCTTATAGCCCTTCTGGTCAAAGATAAATATAGGGGAGAAACTCTAGTCTAGCCCCTAAACACATACATCTGACACTAAGGATAAAAGAACCGTAAGCAATAAAAAGCTGCTTCCCTCAGTACACGTTGGGGCCTAAAATAATTTGCTCTATGAGCCCTCTAACAGATATTAACACAAAGAGAGTCCTTCATCCCCATTCCCTCATTCCACCACAAAGCATCACACCCTGAGGGCTATGAGCTACGGCCTGTGGGAAAAAACTAGACTCTGGAGCACCTTCTCACTGGAGTTAGACAAAGCATCAGCAAGCTGGTAGGGTTTGGGCAACATCCCCAGCAGCTACCACATCATGCCAAGGACAAACAGAAGCACCCAGTGGAGCTGCGCAAGGTCGTGAAATAGTGTCAAGACCTGGAAACACTCCCTGGGGAGTCACAGGAACGCTTAGGCAAACTGTCCTGGGGCTTGCGTGCCTCCCCTGAACAGAAGGGAACTAGAACAGAGCCACCCATGATACATGTGTTCACCAAAAGAATGTGTAAAATATTTCTATGAAGAAAATCCATACTTTTATTCCTATCCCACGTATAAGGAAGTAACAGTTTTGAGAAGTAGTGTATCAGTCACATAGAAAATCCACCTTTGCACTAGGATCATGTAAAATACCTCCTCTCCTTTTTGTCAAAGACACTGTTTATCCGGATAACAAGTGAGACTTAAACTAAAAGACTCTTCTTTTCAAATAATAAATAAATTAAATAGCATGCCAGACAAGATTTTCTTAATTAAAAGCAAAATGAGTATAGGAAGCATTGCACTGAATAATCCAAGGAGAAATTTCTTTATCTTATGTTTATTTATTCTCCATTTGAATTTGAGCTGTATAATCTAGGTTATCCATTACCCAAGTATTTTGGTTATATTTGTTTTTAATAAAGCGTTAACACCTTTCATTTTTCATTTCTCTGATGTTTCAGAATATAGTTGAAACCGCCTAGGAGTGAAAGCAGATACTTAAAGCATTGATGTATGGGGGATATTTCTATTTCTCTTCCTCAGATTACCCTTCCCAGGCTCACATCTTCAACCTTCCATTTCAACACAGCCTTACTTCCCTCCAGCTAATCCCCACCTCTCCTCACCTTCAAAGCTACACTTCTCAAAAGCATTGTGCACACTCTTTTCCGTCTTTTCTCACCCCTCATTCACTCCTTAACCCACTCCAACTGGCTTCCACTCCCACCAAAACCACCCTCCGTTAGATAATTATTATCTCCATCTCCAACAGGCATCATTTCTCTGAAGAATTTTATACTGCACACTACTTCTCTCTCCCCTTGCTTCTCTGACTCCCCCTTTTTTCCTCTCTGGCCACTCCTTTTCTAGCTCAGCTCCACACCTCTCTTCATCTAACAGCCTTTAAATGTTGGACTTCCTCAACAATCAGTCATGGGTCCCCTTCTCCTCCTACCCTATGCCAGGGATCGCACATCCAGATGCCTCAGGAGCTAGGCAGGTAACCTAGCACAGCAAAGCAGACTGGGAAACACCCTCATGAAGGGAAAATCCGTCATGAAAAAGGGGAAACCCAGCTCATTTTTTGTGACATGCAGGAAGCAACAGAAATGTTGCCCCTAGCTTCAATTACATATAAACACCAACTGTCAATTATTTACCTTGAATGTAGGTAAACTTCTCTTCAAAACTCCAGATACATACCAGTACAGTCAAATGCCTACCCAACATTTTCACTTGGATGTTTTGAGAGGATTTCACACTAAACTGTTCAAAACAGAATTCATGTTTTCCTGATGTGGTTCTCCTGGGAGAGCAGACTCATTTTATTGTCTGCAATAAGTGACATCATTATGGTTACTGAAAGCTAGATGTTAAGTATAGTTGAACATCCTTCACCCAATTTTTAACAACATATTCTCAGAGTATTCAAAGTACCTGTTTTCAGAATATTTATATACAGTTGACCCTTAAATAACACTCGGGTTAGGGACACCGATGCCCACACAATCAAAAATCCACATATAACTTTTTTTAATTTAATTTTGTTTTATTTTTAATTTTTTTATATTAGCTTCAGGTGTACAAAACAACATAATGATTAGACATTTACATCCCTCACAAAGTGATAACACCTGAAGTCTACTACCCATCTGACATTGGACACATATAACTTTTGACTCCCCAAACACTTAACTACTAATAGCCAACTGTTGACCAGAAGCCTTACTGATAACATAAACAGTAGATTAACACATATTTTGTATGCTCTACTTGTTATATACTGTATTCTTACAATAAATTAAGCTAGAGGAAAGAAAATGTTATTAAGGAAATCATAAGGAAGAGAAAATACATTTATAGTATTGTACATATTTATTGAAAGAAAATCTGTATATAAGTGGACCCACACAGTTCAAATCCATGTTGTCCAAGGGTCAACTGTATATGATATATGTATATGAATATGTGTGTAAATATAAACATACAATTGAGCCTTTTGTGCATAATATATGTTTATATATCATTTACGTATATGTGAAATATATACATGTGTGTATTATAGCAATTGTGCTGGCAGAATATAGTAAAGAATTATGCTAGAAAATGTTGGTAAGACTTGGAATTGACTCCAAAGAGAGTGGATTACATGACAGTCACAGTGAGGAAGACTTTCATTCAATGTAAGACAGTATTTTATCTGAAGGGCTGATCTGGGCATCTGCTGTCAGGCACATATCTCTGTTTTTATGTTTTTTTGCTTTTTTAAAATTAAAGTTTATTGGGGTGACAATTGTTAGTAAAGTTACATAGATTTCAGTTGTACAATTCTGTAATACATTATCTATATCTCACATTGTGTGTTCACGACCCAGAGTCAGTTCTCTTTCCATCACCATATATTAGACCCCGTTTACCCTCTTCTAGAGCCCCTCTTCCCCCTTACCCTCTGATAACCCCTAAACTATTGTCTATGTCTATGAGTTTTTGTTCCTTCATTTGTTTGTCTTGTTCTTTTGTAGTTTTCAGTTTTATATACCACATATCAGTGAAATCATATGGTCCTCTACTTTTTCTGCCTGACTTATTTTGCTTAGCATTATAATCTCAAGATCCATCCATGTTGTCACAAATGGTCCTATTTCATCTTTTCTTATAGCAGAATAGTATTCCATTGTGTATATATACTACATCTTCTTTATCCATTCATCTATCAAAGGACACTTTGGTTGTTTCCATGTCTTGGCCACTGTAAATAAAGCTGCAATGAACATTGGAGCACATATGTCTTTATGGATAAATGTTTTCAGATTTTTTGGGTAGATACCCAAAAGAGGGATTGCTGGGTCATATGGTAATTCTATTCATAATTTTTTGAGGAACCTCCACACTGCCTTCCATAGCAGCTGCACCAATCTGCATTCCCACCAACAGTGTATGAGGGTTCCTTTTTCTCCACAGCCTCTCCAGCACTTGTTACTATTTGTCTTGTTGATGATAGCCATTCTGACTGGGGTGAGGTGATACCTCATTGTGGTTTTTATTTGCATTTCTATGATGATTAGTGATGTTAATCATCACTATAATTATTCTATGTCTATTTGCCATATGTCTATTTGCCATTTTATGTCCTCTTTGGAGAAATGTGTCTTCAGGTCCTCTGCCCATTATTCAATTGGGTTGCTTGTTTTTTTGTTGTTGAGTTGTATAAGTTCCCTGTATATTTTGGATATTAGCCCCTTATTGGAGGCGCTGTTTGCAAAAATCTTCTACCATTCAGTTGGTTGCCTCTATTTTGTTGATGGTTTCTTTTGCTGTGCAAAAGCTTTTAGGTTTGACATAGTCCCATTCATTTATTTTAGCTTTTACTTCCCTTGCCTTTGGAGTCAAATTCATAAAATGCTCTTTGAACCCAAGGTCCTTAAGTTTAGTACCTATGTTTTCTTGTATGCAGTTTATTGTTTCAGGCCTTATGCTTAAGTCTTTGATCCATTTTGAATTAATTTTGGTACATGGTGACAGATAGCAGTCCAGTTTCACTCTTTTGCACGTGGCTTTCCAATTCTGCCAACACCTTTTATTAAAAAGCCTGTCTTTTCTTCATTGTATGTTTTTCACTTCTTTGTCAAAAATTATCTGTCTATTTTTATGTGGGTTTATTTCAGGGTTCTCAATTCTATTCCATCCGTCTGAATATCCCTCTTAAAACTGCTTTCGCTGATCCCAAAAATTTTGGTAGGATGTATTTTCATTGTCATTTGTTTCTATGTATCTTTTGATCTCTCCTCTAATTTCTTCTTTGACCCAGTCATTCTTTAAAAGTATATTGTTTAATCTCCATGTATTTGTGTTTTTTCCTGCTTTTTTTTTGCAGTTGATATCCAATTTCAAAGCCTTGTGATCAGAGAATATGCTTGGTATGATTTCAATCTTCTTAAATTTGCTGAGGCTGATTTTATGTCCCAATATATGGTCTATCCTTGAGAATGTTCCATGTACACTAGAAAAAAATGTATAGTCTGATATTTTAGGATGAAGTGCTCTATATATGTCAATTATGTCCATTTCATCTAATGTGTCATTTAGGGCTGCTATTTCATTATTTATTTTCTGTTTGGATGATCTATCCATAGCTGTCAATGATGTATTTAAGTCCCCTAGTATAATTGTGTTTTGGTCAATTTCTCCCTTTAGTTCTGTTAGTAGTTGCTTGGTATATTTCAGTGCTCCCCAATTGGGGGCATAAATATTGATGACTGTTAGGTCTTCTTGTTGCATAGTCCCCTTTACCATTATGAAATGTCCATCTTTGTCTCTTGTTACCTTTTTCATCCTGAAGTCTATTTCATCTGATATCAGCATGGCTACATCTGATTTTCTCTGGATACCATTTGCTTGGAGTGTCAATTTCCACCCTTTCACTTTGAGTCTATGCTTGTTCTTGTAGCTGAGATGTGTCTCTTGGAGACAGCATATGGTTGGGTTTAGTTTTTTTGATCCAATCTGCTACTCTGTGCCTTTTTATTGGTGAGTTCAGTCCATTTACATTTAGGGTGAATATTGATATGTGAGGATTTCCTGTCATTCTATCTTTAGTTTTCTGGTAAGGCTGTGTCTCCATTGTTTCTTTGCCTTTTTGTTGTCTATTATTTCTGTGTGGTGGTATGCTATGATTTTTCCCTCTGTTTCTTCTTTTATTATGTTATATATTTCAGTTCTGGATTTTTTTTTTGAGTGGTTACCATTAAGTTTATGTAAAAGAAAGTTTCATATTTGGAGTATTCCATTTTCTTCAGCATGCTTATTTTCTCCATTCCCATATTCTTGTTCAGGCTTTTACACTCCCCCCTTTTATGTTTTGGTTGCCACACATTATTCCTATTTATGCTAGTCAAATAGCCTCTTTCAGTATTTCTTGTAGTGCAGGTCATGTGTTAGAAAATTCCCTCAGCTTCTGTATGTCTGGAAAGGTCTTTATTCCTCCTTCATATCTAAAGGATATCTTTGCTGGATATATTATTCTTGGATCATAATTTCTCTCTTTCAGTAGTTTGAATATATAATTCCACTCCCTCCTGACTTGTAGTTTCTGCTGAAAAATCTGACGATAATCTAATGGGCTTTCCTTTGTAGGTTGCCATCTTCTTTTCCCTGGCTGTCTTGAGGATTCTTTCTTTGTAGTTGATTTTAGACAGCTTCAATACAATGTGCCTTGGAGAAGGCCTGTTGGGATTGAGGTAATTAGGTGTTCTATTTGCTTCTTGGATTCGAGGATACAGTTTTTTCCACAGGTTTGGGAAGTTCTCATCGACTATTTGTTTGAATATACTCTCTGTTCCCTTCTCTCTTTTTTCTCCTTTTGGTATGCCCATTATCCTTATATTGCTCTTTCTGATGGAGTCAGAAAGTTCTTATAGAGTTCTTTCATTTCTTTTAAGTCTCAAGTCTCTTTCTTCTTCCATCCGTGTCATTTCCAGATTTCTGTCTTCGATGTCATTGATTCTTTCTTCCACATGGTCAACTCTCCTACCTAAGCTGGCTATTTCATTCCTCATTTCTTTTATTGAGTTCTTAAATTCCAGAAATTCTATTTGGTTCTTTTTAAAATTTCAATCTCTTGGTAAAATGTTCATTTTGTTCTTTGATTGTTTTCCTGAGTTCATTTAACAACCTGTCTGTGTTTTCTTGCATCCCATTGAGTTTTTTAAGAACTGCAATCTTGAGTTCTCTGTCATTTAAGTCACATTTTCTATGTCTTTTAGTTCATTTTCTGGAGAATTTGCATTTTCTTTCTGAGCTATTTTGTTACCTTGGTTATTCATGGCTATCAATGATTTATTATTTCTTTTCCTAGACAATATAGGAGTGGGTTCAGCAAAAGGTTGGTAGAAAGAGGTCTTTCTTTTGTTTTCCAGTTAAGTGTTGGTAGAATGTTTTATTTTCTCTCTGACTACAGCCTTTCATTCTCTTTCACACTTTAGTGTTATATTTTCTCTCCACTATTCTGGCTTCTCACACAATGGGGGGATTCCCTGGAAGGAGAGCTTCTCCTCTGTGAACAGTTTGCCTGGGTCATAGGGCGCCACATCCGTGGAGGGATGTGGAGAACTTCTGAAGTTCCAAAGCTCTTCCTGCACCAGATTCAAAGCCCGGGTGTTTCAGCAATTCTGTTTACTTCTGCAGGGATCCGCCCAGATAGGCGGAGTGAATTGTGAAAGGTGGCCCAGAGCAATGGCGACAACCACCACCACATTCAGTCCTGCTTCCATGGCTCACTCCCTTTTGTTGGAAGTAGTTGGTCTGCAAGTCTGTGTCTGTAGACCACAGTTCTCAGAACTGCAAATATTCTGTTCTTTGATCAGAAAGACATTGCTACTGTTCCACTTCTAGCACTGGGCAGGTGGGGACGGGGCGAGTTCTGGTATGGTAAGGAAGGGGCGGCTAGTCTCAGTGCCTAAGGCTTCCATTCTCTGCTCGGCAGTGAGGGCTTAAACCTCCATTTTCAGGCTTCTTCCCTCAGTCTTTGCTCCGAGGTCTCTGCCATGAGTGTTGGGTTCAGCTGTATTACATGCTGTTCCCTCAGCCCTGTGGGCCATAAGTGGAGCCCCAGTAGTCTGAGTTCTTCCCTCTCCCTCAGCTGTGGTAGTTCCTGGATACAGTGAGCTCAGAGCACCAAGCTAGTTCTGCATCCTGCGCCCACACGTCCTGTCTCCGCACTTCTCCCTTTCCACCTACCCTGCTTCTGCAATTTGCCACCTTTAGATGATTTCAGTAGTGGGCCTCTTAGTCTTGTGTGTCTGCTACACAGGGAGTCCTTTGTGGAGTTATAGTTGTTCAATTTGTTGTAAATTTCAGGGGAGATTTCAAGAGGCTCACCTCATGCCGCCATTTTATGATGTCATCTCTGCCAGATTCCTCTTGAGGAAGGAAAGACTTATTCCCCTAGTTGCAGGAGAAGATGGTCTTCAGCTTTTAACCTCTTTGAGAATTGCCAGAGCTGAAGAAAACTGCCTTGATGTAATGACTGGTCAACAAGCGGGTATAAAATCCCAGCCCTCTAGCCCAAACTCATGAGAACTCTGATGGGCCATTGCAGTCCAGAGCTCGTGTGGGTTCAGCTGAAGCTTTCACCAGGACTGCATGACAGCCTGACTTCTCCCTCTGCCCAATTCTGCCTCCTTCCCTCCTTTACGCAGGTGTTGATGCCAAGGGCACTTACTAATAAATGCCCTACACCCTAATTTCCCCCTCTGTGTCTACTTCCTGAGGAACACAGCCTGGGACACTTGCCACATATGGAATAGCCTGCATCCTAAAGAGTATGGGCTATCGCTGGAAATATGGGACAATTATTTGTAACGTTACAGAAAAGATGCATATATTGGCTGTCCTCTACTGTTCCTTTCAAATATATGGTTTTATGATTCTAAGTTTTGTACAGTGGAAATCATATAATTAATCTACTTTATGTACAGAGTATTTTACAGATGATACATATTATCTCATTCAAGTCTTATAAAAACCAGATGAAATAGAGAGACTATTAGCCCCATTTTACAGAAGAAACTAAGGATCGAAAACATTATTTAGCCCAAGGTCACATATTTATTAAATAAAGGATCTAGTGCTTGAACTGAGTTCTTTTCAGTTCTCAATCTACAACCAACGATCCTTTCACTGTATCAATTTTGAGAAGGGACTATGGGCTTCCATCAAAATACTGTATAACCAAAAATGATATTAAAATTTTAATTTGCTGTGCCATTGCCAGTATTTCAATGAATATCTTTTTAAATTATTGAAAATGCAGCTGTATTTCCATTTGTTAAGTGTAAGTAATTCCATCCAAGAATTTTGATGGGATCTTTGAGACTTACGGGAGTCCTTATTATGTCATTTGGTTCCACAGGAGGCTCTGCCTTTCGTTCAGTTGTATAGGCATGTCCTATGATATAGCTGACAGTACACATTTCACAGCCTCTAGACTGCTAGGACCAAAGCCAGGCGTCCTTGAGTAAAATTTTGCATGTTTCATAAGAACATTACAATAGCAGATGTGGGAAGCTTTGTACAAAATATTTCTGAAATTAAAAGTTAGCATATAGACTCTACTCTAGCATCCACTAGGCTAGACAAAGCAAAACTAGCTCTTTGTGTTGTTGAAACTTAAGGTTGTGTGTAGAAAAAAAAATTAAACAAAGGCCTGACAAATGCCATTATGATGTTGAGCGTTACACTAGATTCTCAGAATGGTTAAAGCACTTGACTACACTCTGAGGAGAGGCAATAGCATGTTTCTTTAGCTCCAGATTATGTTCTTTTAAACAACAGGATAACCCAAATTAACCTTACAAGAGAAAAACTGAGGGCAGAAGTTTTCATGGAATCTGACCAGACCATATTAGCCTTTTAATTAATGAAGACTAGTTCTGCTAACATGTTTTGTTTTCAGAAAAAATTTTCACCCCAGAAGTAGAAATGACAGTTTCAGATTTGATTATATGGAATTCTCTTGGGGGATCCCAGAAGAAGAAGAGAGGGTACCCATGTTAAGGGATGACAGAGCTATACATACCCACTTCTACTTCAATTTTGTATTGGACCTTCCTATAAACTTTCACTTAAAACATGTTACACAAATTTAGCGGGGGTAGTTTGAAACCACTCCAGTAGTGACACAAAACTGTGGCTTCAGAACTGGTGTGCCTCCCAAGTGCTGCAAGCGGGACAGTACCATCACCTCCCTGCTGGGAGAACTTGGGAGTCCAGCTTTCATTCTGGCTCCAAGAGAAATTACTAAGTCCACATTAAGGGCTTTACATGCATTATTTTAAGTAATCCTAGCTACAACTTTGTGAGTTTAATATTATTACCTCCTTTATGCAAATGAAAAAAGTAAAGCTCACTCTTCCTAGGATCACTTAACTTATAAATTTAGAGTTAGTATTGAAGCTTCTAGCCTGAGAATCTGAGCTCTTGACTGATGTTTAACACTGCTTTTTCTAAGACCTTTAAAATGAAATACATCCCATTTAAAGTCATCTGAAAGTTCCACATATTGTATAAAAGCAATCTGTAAGTTATGTTAAAACTGAGCAATAACTCTAGCTGAACAGAGTTTTTGGATCCTTAAAACTCTGAAAATGGCAACCTGTATCATAGATAGAAGGATACTGTCTGAAGCTCTGCTCTAAGCAGTGATTCACCCACTGTGGACAAAGTCAAAAAGATAGCCTAATTAACATGATTTTGAGTTTTCTTGAAAAGCAAAAGACAATGAATATTTTAAAGGGCCAAGTAGTATAACCAGGTAAAAGAGTTATGGGGATAATCAAAATGCACACTTCTAAGTTTCCAGGCAAACGAGTCCAGATGCCTAGGGGAGAAGCAAGTCAGATATTAGTTACCAATAGTATTCTAAATTCATTTAATGCAAACAATTTGTCAAACAAAGTAAAATAATCTGGATATGTATAGCTTACAACCTCTTGAGGAAACCAGGCAGAAAATCCAGGAAGACTTTCCCAAAAATAAATCAAAGCTTTACCAATGACATTCATTACTGAAATGTGGGACAGAAGTTCGAGGCCAAAGAGAAGGCAGAACTATGAAATGGTTTGTCAGGAGCCAGAGTCATTGTAAATAGATCTGACATTGGGAATTCAAAAACTATTACAGAAACATATGGCTTAAAATATTCCAGGGATCTAAAATTTCAACCAAAGCAGGTAAATGCTCTGTACAACACAAAATATTTCTGTAGGTGGCCTAAAAACATGAGGTATGATCATACTACTAATTCCTTCCAGTTCCACAAGCCACCACACCTCTGTAGCATACCGTTGAGCAGAGGTTGCAGTAATTACAACTCATTGTCAGTTACCTACCCGCCCCCAAAGTCGCTGAAAACCATGACACGATTATTAGAAATACAAGAAAAAACAGAACTGATGTGTATAAGAGAGAAAGTGTTATAAACAAACGACTAGCCCAGATTTTTAGAGAAGTGAAACTACTCAGTATAACACTATAACGGTGTATACACGTCATTATTCGCTTGTCAAAACTCACAGAAGGTACATCACCGAGAATGAGCCCTAATGTAGACTATGGACTCTGGGTGACAATGATGTATCAGTGTAGGTTCAGCGATTGTAACAAGTGAACCACTCTGGTGGAGGATACCCACAGTGGGGGAGGCTGAGCATGGGGTAGGGGCGGGGATATATGGAAACTCTTTGTAGTCTCCACTGAATTTTTTTGCTATGAGCCTAAAACTGCTCTAAAACTTAGTCTCTGAAAAAATAAAAGACTAGCCTATGGGTCACTGACAAACCCACAGAGTCCATAGACAACACCTTAAAGGGTAAGCAATACCAAACCGAGCTCCACCCTGCTGCATTCTAGTTATTTTCTCCGTTATGCTAAAATAATCACCGCATATTTCCACCTTCCCACTCCTCCTAGTCTCACATTGTTTTCATTGAGTTCTCTACTTTTTTTTTTCATTTATTTCTTCGTTCATTAAATACTTATTGAGAGCTTACGAAGAAGGAGTAGGACTCCATCTGTAATTTTCTGGGGTTAACCCTAAGAAGCCAGAAAATAGTGTCCATTAACTCTAAAAAGGTTGCATTGCCAAGTTTTGCTCCTCTGGCCACTGTGTGACTGGTTAGAAGGAGTTGTCTACTTTTGAAAACATATTATGAGTGTGTCCATTTCAAAAGGAAATGTCTACTGAATAACAAGTTAGTAAAATCCATTATGGAAATTTTTTTTGCAAATTTAAAAGTTATTAAGTTTACCCTACAAAACTCTGTCTATAATTACTTCCCTTTTGTAGTAAAAATTAGCATAGCAAGCAGTAATTTTAGTATTTGTAGAAAAAGATCAAAGCCATATGATGGGTACATACATGAAGGACCATTATATTATTATATACTTCTGTATCTGTTTGAGAAAGTTAAAGTATATACTCGCTTAATGTACAAATAAGTCTATATAAGGTTATTTGATTGCTATCAGATCACGTTATAAAAAAATATTTTATATTCAATAGTACCATTGTCATGTGGGGCGGCCTGTGGGGTCTCTGGTCCTGCTCCCCACATAAGAACGCAGGATATGGTGAGGCCAAAAAGGAACACCCACAGAGCCATAAGTAGGGGAGTCATATCACTATAGTCTCACTGGTGGGTGGATTGGAGACACAGGAGGCAGGAGCCACAGAATCCGCAATCCACACTCTGCCACACTCCGCTGTGCTAAGTGCAAACTGCTCCTGCTCGCTCAGCCACCGTCTTCTTGCTAGCCCCCATTTTCTGCTAGCATAGCCACAGCAGTTATATTAGTGGCCAATGGCTCACTGGTTACAGGTGATGGCCATCCAATCACAGTTGATGGCCATTTACTACCTGAGCCAGCACCTTTCCACGTGAGGGTGAGAGCCTGGAAACTGTACTCCTGGCTCTGTCCCCACAACCATCATCTGAAAATAAAACATAGTATTTAAGAATATGAATTCATAAATCAGACCTCCTGAAGTTGCGGTGCATCTACTCCACTTCTTAGCTGTTGTAACCTTGGAAAAGTTATTTATTCTGCTTAAGCTCTGATCTCCCCACCTGGCAATGGAGGTAATATTACCATAGGGTCACTGTAGAATTAAATGGCACAAAATGTGTAAAGTCAGCACAGCGTTGGGCTAATAATAGGTGCTCAATAAATATTAGCCATTTTTAACATTCCAAAGTTCTCTATTAATAGTATTGCTCTAAAACTAAAGAATAATAGTAATTAAGAGTTCTACTATGCAGGTGGGAAAAGAGATTTCAGAGAGTGGCAATTCAGAGATTAAGAAACTATTCTCAGGTGGGGATGAGGGAGAAGGTGAGGGGATTAGAAAGCACAATTGGTAACCACAAGATTGCCATGGGGATACGAAAGACAGTTTGGGGAATATAATCAATAATGTTGTAAAGACTTTGTAGGGTATCCGATGGACACCTGTCTTATTAGGGAGACCATTTCATGGATGGTGTAGATGCCTGACCACTGCACTGTACACCTGAAGCTGAATAATACTGAATGTCAACTATACTTTTATATATATATATATATATATATATATATATATATATATATGGCCACAGGATGTGAAATACAGCTATATACGATGTCAAAGGGGT
Source organism: Rhinolophus ferrumequinum (assembly GCF_004115265.2). Classification (NCBI taxonomy): domain Eukaryota; kingdom Metazoa; phylum Chordata; class Mammalia; order Chiroptera; family Rhinolophidae; genus Rhinolophus; species Rhinolophus ferrumequinum. Next base: position 92,594,153 of record NC_046287.1, read on the forward strand.
AGTACATTGGGGTAGAGGAATTATCACTTTGTGAATGGTGTAAATGTCTATTACATTGCTTTGTACACCTGAAACTAATATAAAAGAAAAAAGAAAAGAAAATTGATGGTGAGTTCCAAAAAAAGAAACTATTCTCTATTCTAGTGTATTCCTAGGTTAAATATTTAGAAATTATAATTTACAAAAATAAAAGAAATTATATAATTCTATCATGACCTTTTTATCCTAATTAAATAACCTGAAGAAACGTTTTGCCATTGAATTAATCAATCAGTTTTCAAGACTGCCCTGGCTTTGACTTCCCACCAGGCCTTCCCGCTTGCCCTCTGCACAGGCGTATACTCTCATGCTTAGCCAGGGACACGTGAGTTATGTGTGCCTTCTCCTGTCTCTCCTAAGTACATACGTGGAGGGAGAGCTTATCAGAGCCCTCTGCACCTATCTCATTTCACATACCTCCCTGTTAAGACCAGGCTAGTCTGCTGGTCACTGCTTGCCCCAACCAGGTCTGCAACCTCAGGCTACCTGAGCCATTGGTCTTCCCCATTTATTTTTCAACAAAATTGGTACTTTTACTGACAACACCACTAGATGTGAGGGGTTTCCACACTCTGCTCCAAACCAAATGAGCTCCCTCTAACAGAAAAGCTGCTGGTTCTGTTGTTCTGCAGTGCCCTGTACATTTCTGCTCCTATCCAGATTGGGGGTGAGGGTAGCTGGGTAAAGCTCCCGGCAAAAATACCATAAACTTCCACTGTTCTCAGCTGACATCCAGTGTTTTTTTCATGAATAATTGCTTCTCAATTTGTTGTATGCCTTTGGTTGATTTCAAGAGTCCTGAAATAGTTGTTCGTGACAATATTGTCCAGTTTTATTGTTGTATAATGCTTTATCAGAAAACATAATCAGAAATATCAATTTCATGAAAAACAAACAAAAGGCAACAGGGCTATTCTAGATTAAAGGAGACGAAAGAAACACGCCAACCAAATGCAATATGTAGTTCTTGATTGGATCCTGTATTTAAAAAATTAAACAGCTATAAAAAAATTGGGGGGACAATTGAGAATATTTTTAATTAAAATTCTTGGGTATGATAATATTGCAGAGTTAAAGGAGAATATCCTTGTTTTGGGAACAAACATACTTATGTACTTAGGGGTGAAGTGTCATGATGTCTCCAACTTTCCCATAGTTCAGAGAAAAAGAGTGTATAGACTATGGAGAGAAAAAGAGCGTATAGACATATGGTAAGAAAATGTAGTGAAATGTTATTAGTTATTAGTTATTGAATCTAGGCAAACAATACATAGTTGTTCCTATGCTGTTTTTGCTACTTTTCTCTAGGTTTAAAATTTTTCGAAATAAAAAGTTTTAAATAAATGATATATAATTATACAAAAAAAAGAGAAAATAATCAGAACATACAATGTTTCATCACAAAAGATAAATAGTAAGGTGTATCTAACTGGTAGCTATGTATTATTATTAACATTTTGTTTTGTGGATCACAACAAATATATACAAAATTAAATGCTCATCTAATCTCAGTAAAATATTAGCCCTTTTCTATAGAATATTTATATGTTTTCTATATTAAGTTTATATGAGGGCCCTTTTCTATAACATTTCTGTACAATATTTCTATATAATGTGTATATGTTTATATTATGTGTTCCCATATGTTTATATCTTTCTATCTAATGTTATATGTTACATGTTCACCTCATTTCAATAAAATATTGGCCCTTTTCTATATAATGCTTATATTCCTTAATAGTTAAATTATTCAAGCTCCTCAAGAAGCAAGAATTCTGAAAGCTGGTAATAAACAATAATTCATTATTCTGAAACTCTCTTTCAAGTCTTTTCTAAAGGATGATTAGAATCTTTTTTTCTAAGCAGGATTTTAGAAAAGTACTTTTAGTAAGAGTGAATGATGGCTGGATAAGATAAAAAGTCTCTATGAACATAATTATAAAAAACCAGGTTGAGACCCCAAAAATAAATATATTTGGCTAAAGAACCCAGAGTTATCAAAAATATTTGTGGTCCACTGAAGAGACTCTCTCCTAGACAATACTGGTAAAAAGGTACTCACCGGGACTAAGTACAAACCCACCTATACACTCAGGGTGCAGTAAACTGTAGCTCAGACAATTCTTTTATTTTCTGTGCCATTATCTGTCCTGATCACAGTCACACTAATCACAAGATGAGCCCACAGAATAATTAAGGCAGGCTTACATAATGGATCACCTGGACTCAACCCCATTCATTGTGAATATCTGACATAGTTACAAGCTACAGCTTTTTAAAAAAATTATAGGAGATAACTTTATTAGAACCTGAGCACAATTAGCTGAAAGGCAACTGGAAAATGTAGTAAGTGTGATATTATGTTTTGAACTGCTGTCATGTAATATTTCTGATCTTTGAATAAAGTAATATAATTTACATGAATGCGTTCTCATAATAATCTGCCAATAAATTGGATGAACTTAATAAATAAAGGAACAACCTGTGAGGAAAAACAAAAGAGAGTATACCATTCCTTACTGCTGTAGAAGGAAGTGAAGAAAGAAGTCAAAAGTTCCAACATCTTCACAGGAAAAAAGAAAAAAAGGTAATGTATTTTAAAGTTTACATTAAACCTACATTCTCAATATAGCAAAATTGGTATTTAAAAGGTTATTGGTTTTGTTTGTTTTTAAATAAATGTAATGCAAGTTTCAGAATGAGAGAACGGATGCAGAGCAATAGAGAGAAAACGTTCTTTCGTGGAGAAAGAAAACCCCAGCACATTGCAATGAGGCCCTCTGCTGCCGCTTTTTAATATTACACCAAACAGCCTCATTTCCAGGGGCGTCTCAATGTCGTTGCAGAAAAGTCTGAGCAGAAATGTACAGGGCGCTGCAAAACAAGAAACCCAGCAGCTTCCCTGCCAGAGGGGTCTCACTTGGTTTGGAGCACAGTGTGGAAAAACCTCACATCCAGTGCTGTTGTCAATAAAAGTACCGATTTACTTAAACAAAGCTTTAAGGAAAAAATGACTTAAATCCTTTAACAGTTTAGTCATTGCCAAAATTTTTAAAAATTAAAGTGATTGATTCTGAGTAATGTTATTCTGAACATAGTGTCTCAGCCACATAAACCGCAGCTGAATCCCTTAGTGACAGTATTATTTATTTAAGAGCAGATTTTTACTGTTTATTTTGTATGCTATTTAAACATTTCCAAAAGGAGATTATATCCATGCCAAATAGCTTCAATGATGACAATAGTCCACCCAATGCTATAGCCAAAATATATTTCTGTTTTCATTATAAAGAAGCTGTTGTGTCTCAAAAGGCCTTTCCTGATAAAATATCTCTATTTCTTGAGAAAAGGTACCACGAAGCCCAGAAAATTAACTCAAAAACTCATAGGGGACTAAAATCAATGCCCTTTAACCATTATTTTTGGATTGCCAGGACCACAGATGGACTTCCTGGAAAGTGAATAAAGCCCCTGTTGGTGCTGGGAATGGCCAGGAGTTATGAAATATTCTAGGTGGGGAGTAGAAGTCAGGTGACAACAGGAAGCATTTCTACGTAAGCATTTCTGGTCCATTACCTCAAGATAGATTAGAAAAATACCAGGAAAGGAAGCTAAACCTCCAATGCTCAAGTAAATTATCATGATTTGTTTTCCTATGCTAAATATGTCATACCTCTTTTTATATCTGTAGTTTTACTTTCTTTTCATAAAGAGAGCCCAAAAAGGTCTGTAAACTCAAGACCCACAAACCTGAATCTGCCTATGGGCTGTACAGTTCACCCAATACAGTCCACCCAGAAAATATTGTTTTACTTTTAATGGGATCATCTTCTATAAATAGGGGAAAAAATGGTTTTGAAAGACTAAGTAGTAGATTTAAAAGGCATTGGTGAAATACTGTATACAATTTTTTAAGAGAAAGAAAGAGAATTAACATCTGCCTAACAGTGAAGCCACCTAATATTCAGAAACCTCTAGCTCAGGGGTGTCAAAACTGCGGCCAGCGGGCCAACTGTGGTCCGCAATCCATTGTTAATTGGCCCGCAGCAAATTCCAAAAATATATTTAGTTTACTTAAATAAACCAGGTGAGGCAATACGTACTTCACCTCGAGTGAGTGGCCCGGCCATTTGTGTATTTTACCGCATATGGCCTTTGGTGAAAAACATTGAAAAAAGTTTGGACACCCCTGCTCTAGCTCTTGGTATTGATGTGGTGGTTATCAGTACTGGCTATGGAGTCGGGCAATCCTGGATTTCAATTCCAAATTCGTCTCTCTGTAGCTGGGTCACATTTGGCAAGTCAGTTGTGCCTTACAAATGGGAGGCCACCCATACTTCAGGCCAGGTTGTTGCAGATCAAAAAATTGGGGAATAGAACATTTGATGTGAGAGAGTATGGACAAATGGAAGTACCAGCTGTCAAAGCTGCACCTCCTTCTCCTACCTCTTTCTATTGTTCCCCAAATTCAATGTTATCACCCCCATTAGCACAGTACTTGGTTCCTATCACATCTCCTTACCATACCTCATAAAACAAAACACTCTCGGGGTGTTTTATTTGTGATGTGAATTCCCATGAGGACATTGAAGGGGGAAAATATCTTTAAAATTATACAGCTTTGCATGCTAGAGCTTGTCTCAATTTTTCTGAGTTAATGTTCAGAAACACTTAAATCTGGCTTCCCTCTGTATTTTGGTTAAATCTTGAGTTTTTTTAGGCAGAGTTTTACCAGGACTTATATGTGGAATCCTGTTTATACTTAAAGGATTCCATGGGGGGAAAAACACCTTAAAAAATAGCTTTAAAAAAAGGCATTTAAATTTGACTAGCAGTTAAAAAGAAAGCCTTGACTAATCTCAGTAAGGCAGTAACCATAAAAATGGCAGAGGAAAAGCCCAAGAAATGATACCTTGATTCTCAATAAACCAGGTAGAGATGATGGCTAGGGAAGCAGGTGAGCCAACAGGCCGGAAAATGAGAAAGTCTTTATTATTCAAGCCCCTAGGACTCCCATTTCTTCAAGATGAAGTTGAAAGAACATAGGCATCAGAGTTATGCAAGCCTAGGCAGCTTTGAATTCCAGCTCAGCCACAATCTCTGCACAGCCTTAGGCCAGTACCGCAGTTCAAGACTTACATTCCTTACCCAGTAAATGAGAGGAAATAACAACTACCTCACAGGATTGCAGTGCCTGTTAAATAAACGAAGGTGAATGGAGCACCTAACATAGCATTTGGACAGTAACAGCTTCTCAAAAATTCTCATTCTTGGCTCTTTGCCATTAACTCTTCTCCACATGCCATGAACCAATCTTCAATAATCCATATGCAAGTTCCCAGATTGGGAACCTCCCATAGAGTTACAAAAGTGACTATAATCTACCACATAAAGACAGAAGACAATAAAACAGTTTATGTTTTAAAGGTAACTGTTTGTTTTAGTATGCACATATTTATATGTAGATACTTTTTTCTTAATATATTTACAGCTTTAACTTGGACACAAAAAATAGCACATATCCGAAATATGTAAAAATAAAATCACACATTTTCCAAATAAAGTCACATCAGTTCTGTAGTTATCTGACTACCAACTTTAAAATCCCTAGGAACTAAAACAGAAGGGGAGAGGGCCCTCCACCCATCAAGAGGTCATATTGAGTGATTCCAAGGAACAGTAGAAATCCTGTACTGAATCTAAGTTCTAACTGCCAGGTTTTTAACTCCTGGCTACAGTTCCCATCTACAATTTAGAAACTTAGTTTAGGCACAGGAGCATCATAGGATTTAAAACACTTTGTCCCTCAATATGTAAAATATTAATGAAAAATCCAGAAAAGTCATAATTTATTATAAACAAACTAGAAAACAAAAAGAAATTTGCAAAATGGCAGGGAGACCTTTTTAACCAAAAATGGAAAAGAAGGAAGGATTGCTATTTTATTAATCTGTAAGTTGAATGGGCCTTCCTAGGTCCTTCACACTCATTCCCTTCTTCGGGCATCTTCTACATCCATGATTCCCTATAGCCATTATGACACCTACTATAAGGATGGAACAACCAAGTGTGGTATTACTTTTCCAATCAGAGATGATAAAAAAAGTTTGGAAAGAACAGTTTTCACCCCAGTCCACCAGTACCAGCTCCATTACCCACAACACGTACACACATAAAAACTTGTTCATATTCACTCTGAGAAAAACTTCCAAAGACATCCTACTGCACATTTTTTGAACACATTCATTGATTATTGTTCTGATAATTGACTCAAAAATTCTAGAGAGATCCAGTCAAAATGGTGGAGTAGTAAATGCTATACTGGCCTCTTTCTACAACCACATCAAAATTACAACTAAACCGCAGAACAACCGTCACTGAGAATCGCCTGAAGTCTAGCTGAAATGAAGCCCTACTACAAAGGGCATACAGAAGAAGCCATCTTGAGAATGTTAGGAGGGGCAGAGACTTGGAACCCGCTGGTCCAACACCCAAGTGTGACCATTCAAACTCGGGAGGGATATCTTGGCTGTGGAGGTCCCCCTCTCAGGAGTGAGGGGTCTCAGCCCCATAAGTTCTCCAACCCAGGATTCCAGTGCCAGGGAGAGAAGTCCCCAAACCTTCTGGCTGTGAAAAACAGTAGAGATTGTGGCTAAGTGAGACAAGGGATACTGGGGTTTCAGGTGCTCCTCTTAAAGGGCCCACACACAGACTTACTCACTGATGGACTCACTCTGAGCTCCAGCACTGGGGCAGCAGCTCGAAAGGCGCCAGGGACATATGGAGAGGAACTGAATTGTCGGACCATAGGGCAAAAGCTGCAGGGACAGCTTTCCCCTGAATGGAGGAGTTGGTGAAAGCCATTGTTTCTTTGTTGAGTCCTCCCTCTTCCCAGCATGCAGACGCAGGCAGCTGCCATATCTGAGTCTCCATCAATCTTACTAACACCGTTCATTTTTTCTGATTCCCTGAGACCCCGCCCCACCCAAATTTCGGGACCACCTAAGCCTCTTCCAGTGGCTTTTCTGTATAAATAGTTTGTCTTGACTCATGCTGGGGAATTTCCTAAAATCTCTCAAACGTTCACAAAACCTAGTAAGCAACAGTGGGCTTCAGCATGTTCCATGCCTCTGGCTGAGCAGCCCTAAGCCTGCAGGAGTGACAGGTGGCTGCAGTTCACAGCTTGGCCTCTTGAGGCACCTCCAAGCCCAGAGCGGGTGGTGGCCATATGCAGATTGCTTTGTGGCTTATTCCAGGTAGCCCTGCGCAGGGCACAGGCTGTGGCCAAACTTGACCTGCAGTGGGGTCTCTCCCAGGAGGCTCCAGGACAGGCACACCCAGTGGGCAGCTTTGGACCCAGCTGGAACATCACCCAGCTGCCTCTGGGGAAAAGACACCCAAAGAGCAGACTGGACAGACACCAGAGCTCTGCTAAATCAAATCCTGCTTAATAGGGTCAGCCCCTACACAACACTTCCTCCACTGTAGTCATGGCCAGTCCTAACAATCAGCCCAAGGGTCAATCCCTCCCATTCACATGCAAACAGCAACCAAGGCTCAACTACAACAGGAAGGCATGCACAACCCACACAAGGGACACACCTGGAGCACCCAGCTCAGGTGACAAGGGAGATTGCACCACTGGGTCCCACAGCACACTTACTACATAAGACCACTCTACTAAGACCAGGACACATAGCAGCCCTACCTAATACATAGAAACAAACACAGGGAGGCAGCCAAAATGAAAAGACAAAGAAAGATGTCCCAAATAAAGGAACAGAACAAAGCTCCAGAAAAAGAAATAAACAAAATGGAAACAAGCAATCTACCAGATGCAGAGTTCAAAACACTGGTTATAAGGATGCTCAGTGATCTCAGTGAGAACTTCAACAAAGAGACAGGAAACATAAAAATGGAGCTAGAAAACATAAAAAAAAGAACCAGTTAAAAATGAAGATAAAATAACTGACATGAAGAATACATTAGAGGGAATCAACAGTAGATAAGATGAAGCAGAGGACTGAATCAGCAATTTAGATGAGGTACATAAAATACCCAATCAGAACCGCAAAAATAAAAGATAGTTTAAGGGGCCTCTGGGACAATATCAAGCATACCAACATTCATATCACAGGTGTAACAGAAGGAGAAGAGAGTGCAAGGAGTTAAAAACCTATTTGAAGAAATAATGATGGAAAACTTCCCTAATCTGGTGAAGGAAATAGACATACAAGCCCAGGAAGCTCAGAGTCCCAAACAAGATGAACCCAAAGAGGCCCACACCAAAACACATCCAGATTAAATTACCAAAAGTTAAAGACAAAGAAAGAATCTTAAAAGAAACAAGAGAAAAGCAGATAGTTACCTACAAGGGAGCTCCAATAAGATTGTCAGCTGATATCTCAACAGAAACTTTGCAGGCCAGAAAGGATTGGCACAAGACATTCAAAGTGATGAAAGGCAGGTACCTACAACCAAGATTACTCTACCCAGCAAAGCTATCATTTAGAATTGAAGGACAGATAAAGAACTTCACAGACAAGAAGAAGCTAAAGGAGTTCATTGCCGCCAAACCAATATTACAAAAATATTAAAGGGATTGCTTTACGATTACAAAGAAAAATAAAAAACAAGAATAAAATGGCAATAAGTGCATACCTATTAACAATTACTTTCATGTAAATGAATTAAATGCTCCAATCAAAAGATAGGGTGACTAAATGGATAAGAAAACAAAACCCTTACATGCTGCCTACAAGAGACCCACTTAAAATCAAAAGACACACACAGGCTGAAAGAATGGGAAAAAAATATTTCCTGAAAATGGAAACAATAACAACAAAAAATCTGGGATAGCAATACTTTTTTTTTAATATAATTATTTTATTCCATTTTTTCCCCCTTCTTCCACCTCTCCCCCCGACTCCGGTTCAAGCTGTTGTTTCTCAGTCTAGTTGTGTAGTACACAGCTCCCTGGCCCATGCTGGTATTATGAGCCTTGCACTCCCCCGGCTGAGGTAGTCGGTCGCCGGTCATCAGTTGGCCGCTCACAGCAGCTCATGGCAGCTCTCCCCAGCTGCCGGCCACTCACACTAGCCACTGGCCACTCATGCTGGCCACCGACTGCTCCTGGTAGCACACGGCAGCCACGGCAGCACACAGCAGCTCACAGCAGCCCAGCCCAGGGAGAGCTGTTGTTCACAACCTTAGCTGTAGAGGGCGCAGCTCACTGGCCCATGTGAGAATCCAACTGGCGACCTCGGAGTTAGGAGCACTGTGCTCCAACCACCTGAGTCACTGGGCTGTCCTGGGTAGCAATACTTATACCAGAGAAAATAGACTTTAAAACAAAGTCTATAACAAGACACAAAGAAGTTCCCGGTAATCCTACTTCTGGGTATTTAACCCAAAATGCTACGTTGAGGAGACATATGCATGCATATGTTCTTTGCAGCATTGTTTACAATGGCCAAGTTGTGGACACAGCCTAGGTGTCCGTTGATGGATGAATGGATAGAGGAGGTGGTACATATGTACAATGGAATATTGCTTGGCCATGGAAGAAAATGGGTTCTTGCTATCTGTGGTGGCATGGATGGATCTGGGGAGTATTTTGCTGAGTGGAGTATGTCAGACAGAGAAAGACAGATGCAACGTGATTTTGCTTCTATGTGGAATCTAAAGAATGAAATGAACAAACAAACAAAACAGAAACAAACTCAGAGATACAGAGAATATTTTGATTTTTGTCAGATGGGAGGGAGGTTGGGGAGGTGGGTGAAAAAGGGGAAGGGATTAAGAAGTACAAATTGATAATTACAAAATAGTCTCGGTGATGTAAAGTACAGCATAGTGAATATAGTCAATAATATGGTAATAAATGTATACTGTCAGGTGGGTACTAGACTAGTTAGGGGGATCACAAATTATATAAATGTTTATCTGCTATTCTGTACACCTGAAATTAATATAAAATATTGACACTTAATTGAAAAATTAAAGAGGGGGAGAAAATGTGAAGGGGAATAAAAGGTTCAAGTTTCCAGGTATAAAAATAAGTCATGGGGATGTAATGTACAGCATAGGGAATATAGTCAGTAATATTGTGACAGCATGTTACAGTGTCAGGTGGTTGCTGGATTTATTATGGTGATCACTTCTTTAGGTATATAAATGTTGAATAACTATGGTGTACTCCTGAAACTAATATAATATTGTATGTTAGCTATATTTTAATAAAAATATTTTTAAAAATCTAAATAAGATTAATTTTACCTATAAATTTCATCTTTACCTCTAAAATCCCATATGGTCAATTTCAGTTATCCCTGTTACAGAAAAAGAGAAGTAAAACAACACAGAAAAATTTATCAATTCATACACAACAAATTTCCTCTACCCTTACTAACATTTAACTTTAGACATGTTCTGATACATAAACATCCATCTGGCCAGGACTGTAGTTCTCTATGCACGGGGAAATAGTTCCAGAAATAAATAGTGAAGAGAAAAGGCCACAGTCATGTTTCAGCAGTTAACTTATAGCTTCTTTTATTCATTCAACATTTCTTTATTAAGCACCTATGACATGCCAAATAATGTTCTAGTTGCTAGTAGGTTGTATTCATGAACAAATAGATGAAAACCCCTACTGTCATGGAATCTATACCCTAGACGGGGCAAATAAATAAAAGAAATAAGTAAATAAAGTTACTTAGAAGATGATAATTGTTTTGGTGAAAATAACACAGGAGTATTGTATGCAGTTACAAATTCAAACAGAGTAATCAGAGAATCCCTCATTTAGAAAATGCTATTTGAGCAAAGACATGAGTTGAAAGACCATTCAACAAGTGCAAAAGCTCTGAAGCAGCAACACACCAAGAGTATCTGAGATATGGCAAGAGGGCCAGTGAAGCTGGAGGATGAAGCAGTAGGAGATGAGGTCAGAGACCTGGAGGAGCAGCAGAGGAGACTTCATTGCGAATGCGATGAAAAACTATTACAGGGTTTTAGGCAGAGGAGTGGCATGACCTGACTCAGGTTTAAATGAATCGCTCGGACTTCTCTGTGGAAAGGAGACTGAAGGAAGGGTGAGAAGGTTGGAAGCAGAAAACCCAATTTAGTCTCTACCACAATAATCTTAAGTACTCGGGTGATCAAGGTTAAAATCAGACCGTGAAAGGACAAGAAGTTATTGGATTCTGGGTATATTTGAAAGGTGGAGCCAACAGGGGTTTTTTCTATACATAAAAAAAAAGAGAAAAGGGCGGTCGGATGGCTCAGTTGGTTAGAACACGAGATCTGAGCAACAGGGTTGCCAGTTTGATTCCCACATGGGCCAGTGAGCTGCACCCCCAGCAACTAAGATTGAGCTGAGCTGCCGCTGAGCTGCCGATGGGCGGCCAGATGGCTCAGTTGGTTAGAGTGCGTGCTCTTAAAAACAAGGTGGCGGGTTCTACTCCAGCATGGGATGGTGGACTGCAGCCCCCCACAACTAAATTGAAAATGGCGACTGGACTTAGAGCTGAGCTGCTGTTGCCACACCGCAGCCTACCCATCTGTCCCCTCATACCTGCCCCTAAAGAAAGGAGAGTCCGTAAAACAGATCCTTTCATGGACTTTGCTTCACCTTTGTGCTTACACCTTATGTCTCCCTGTTTGGCCCCAAAGGATGGCTGGTTAATCAGTGACGGGTAAGATTCCTCAAGGAAGGAACAACCTCAGCCAGATATAGTCACATGGGGTCCAACTGGAGAACTCACGGGGTTGATAAAGATGAGCACAGACCCCCATCTTCCCCAGCTAAGGAGAGCGTCTGCCTCTGTGGCTACATTCCTTGCCACATCCTGTTTGGGAAGAAGAGATTCAATGATATGATAACGTCAGCTCTCCATCTATTCATATGCATAAAGGTTTTGTCCCTTGGGGAGGTACATACATCCTGAGACTTATGGTTCCGGCTGCTTGCAGGCAAGGGTGATTGGTTTGAATCAGTTTCCTAGTATAATGTGTGAGATTCACAGATCTTGAGATTAACAAGCTTTACTTCCTCATTTGTTAATCAATAAAAGCTATGTGTTGGCCCTATTTGGGGCTCAGTCCTTGAGGCTGGAGTCCCTTGGCCCCACTTGCACTCTATTTTTGGCTACTGTATTTCTTAACCCTGTGCCACCCTCCTCGCTTCCCACAACTTTGTCGTGCAGGACGCAACAAGCTGCGCCCTCCACATCTAAGATCGAAGGACAACAACTTGACTTGGAGCTGATGGGTCCTGGGAAAAACACACTGTTCCTCAATAAAGTCCTGGAAAAACATACTGGTCCCCTTCCGCAATAAAATATTTGAGAGAGACAGAGACAGAGATAGACAGAGAGACAGAGAGAGAAGGCAAAGATGACTTTTTGTTGTTTGGAGGAAGTTACAATAAACTGAGATGGGCCTGTTTGGGGCAGGGCAAGAGTTCAATTTGCACATGTTAAGTTTGAGATGCCTGTGAGACGCGGGTGCCTAAGGAGAGATGCCTAACGGGAATAGGTACGGTATGCCTAACAGAGAGCAGTCAATTCTGCTGACTCTTCCTTTAAAGCTATGTGGTTTTAAAGTACTTCCAAGGGGTCCTCTGATGGTCTCCTTTGCCCTTCAGCCATCCTAAATACTTCTCCCTTTTGTAGAGGATTAAGATAGCACAGACACTTCCATTGCTGATTCCAACTATGATTCGAGATTTCCTCCATGTTTTGTTTAGGTAACTATTCATCAATACCGTGAAAGCTAAAGCATGGTAAGTAACAAACAGAAAAATCTTAAAGAGACTGAATTGTCCTGGAGATAATTTGGAATTTTAAAATCACATGCAAAAAAATCTCTTGAAGTACATTGGGAAACCAGTTATGGCAGAAACACTGCAACTATTAAGACCACTGTCCAGTGTGAGATATTTGCATAATTGGTATTTTATAATATCAAATTGTTCCCTCTATTTATTATTGAACTAATGCATTTCAGCTGTTGTATCTTGAGGTTTACAAATCATCAGGAGCTTGGGAGATTTGTGGTCATGTGAAAAGCCAAAAAAAAAAAAAAGGCAATGTCATTTCTCAAATTAAAAACGAATCTAATCTTGTTAGGAACAAACATAAATATGATGAGCAAAGAAGCAAGCCACTAACCTAGCGTTGCCTGCAGATCTGTAAAGTTTTTTCTATATATAAAAAAAAGAGAGAAGGTCGGTCGGATGGCTCAGTTGGTTAGAACACGAGATCAGGGCCAAGCTTGAAAAAGGAGCTATGGAAGAACACTGTTTAGATGACAATTCTAGCATTTCTGTGAGTAAAGATTTATTCTAACTCTCAGTAACACTGTGGATCCTGCCTGCAAGTAATGTACATTCTAAATATGAGTGAAAATATGTATGTTGATGGAATTCTTGAGCACTGTCACTCCATCTAAAGACAAGAAAAAGGCCAGCTTCTCTGTACCTATTAACACTCCTTGATAAATTATAGGAAGCTACTTCCTTTTAGGTTTCTAGTAGATTCCTTCAACTCCTTTGCTCCTTTATTTGAGGAAACCCATCTGAGCAAGATTACCCACCCTTTCCATTGTGCAGTAATACAACTTAATGCAGAACTAATTACCAGATGATGCAGTTTTTATAATTAGTCTCATGTCTTAAAAGGTAAATCTTGGAGTCTGAACAACATGTTGCAGATTCCCAAATGATTATTGTTTCCAGACAACCCCACTATTTGTGGTTAATGAGTCTATGTTTTATTCCTTCAAAATGAATGAGAATCATGACTGCTATTTTAATAGCCCTATAGTGGGGTACAGTGGCTAAGAGCGCCGTTCCAGGCCCAGCTCTGCCTCTTTTGAGCTGGGGGACCTTTGATAAAGTTACTTAACCTCTCTATGCCCCAGTTTCATTTTCTGTAAACTGAGGACAGTAATAGGACCTGCCAAATGGCTATTGTGTGGATCAAATTATAAATGACACTTCTCATTGTGACTGACAAATAACAAATTCTGAATAAAAAGGCCCACCTCTAATATTTATGGAGTCTGGAAAGGTATATAAATGAAGTCTCTTATATTGGCAAAGAGAACCAAAGCGAGACTCTGGTCAAGGTGGTAAAGATGGATTTTACTCAAAAACTATTACAAATGGGGTAAAGAGCCTTCAGTATGTAACTGAGCTCAATTCTGAGTACAATTCAAAGTTGGGTAAGCAGGAATTTATAGCCAAATACCAGAATAAGGAGATCAGCAGATGTAAAATTACTAAGAGGAGAGAGACATCAAGTGTAGGGGAATTCTTGCTCAACCAACTTAACCTGATTCTTGCTGAAGGGAGGCCAGCATTATCATATATAAAGGGTGAGAGATTTTCCATAAACAGACTTAGTAAGATTCTTGCTAAAACTGTGCTATGCAGGCCCAGCAAGGACTGGGGCACAAGAAGAAGGCTAAGAGAAGCCTAAAGTGTACTCAAGAAGAGTTTTTGTCAAAATCACAGGTCCAAATATTTAAAAGGTATAAAACCAAGTCAATAAACTATTAAATGGACCATTTATTATTTTATCTATTATATTTATTATCTATTTATACAGTCTTATAATGGCCTAGGACTCCTTCCAGTTCCTCACTAGAATATTGGCAGTTAGGGGAAAGCCAGAACGCTTCTCCTCAGGCAACAACTGCCCTCAGGTACCCCTTGGGCCCAGGTGTGTGCACACTAGCAGGGCAAACCACACTCAGGAGGATGGAGACTGGGAAGAGACTGAAAGAGGCCCCAGAGGCAGGCTCAAGAACATTTGGGCAGGGAATTCCAGGGTCACAGTTACCCACATGTCCCCTTGACCTTATGAATGCCTTAATCCATGGAAAAGAGGGTTAGAACAGGTCTCAAAAGCATGGTGACTACAGAAGGACCTCTCCAGGTATTATTCGGAATGAGTAAATTATTACTATCGGCTACAGAGTAACGAAGTTGTTTTAACAGCTAAAACAAAATAATCTGATAGTATGAGGTTGAATAGAATAAAATGTTTCCTACTACCCATTTAGATTTTTCTGTCCAAAACAAAAAGGTAACCATAATATTATTTTCAAAATGACTTCATACACACACACACACACACACACACACACACACAAACACATATATATGCTAGGGTGTGGGTATAAAAATTCATACTCATAGTACATATATGTGTACTATTACTATGTGTAGATATGTATATATATGTATCGATATGTTATATATATAAATATAATATGTACTATGTGTAAATATATGTATATATATATAATATATGTGTGTGTGTGTGTGTGTGTGTGTGTATATATAGAGAGAGAGAGACAGAGAGACAGAGAGACAGAGAGAGAGAGAGAGAGAGACAGAGAGAGAGAGAGAATTGAATTGTATCCCCCGCCAAAATTTATATATTGAAGCCTTAACTCCCAATGTGATTGTATTTGGAGATAGGGCCTTTAAAGAAGTACATTAAGGTTAATTAGATGATAAGGGTGGGGCACTAATCCATTATATTGGTGTCCTCATAGGAAGAGGAAGAGACTCCAGGGGAGATGAACAGAAAAAAGGCCAACTGAGGACATAATGAGAAGGCAGCCATTTGCAAGTCAAAGACAAAGCTCTCTGGAGAAACCAAACCCACCAACATTTTCATCTTGGATTTTTAGCCTCCTTCTAGCTCCAATTAAAAGAAATAGGGTGGCTGAATGGATAAGAAAAGAAGACCTGTACATAGTCATATGCTGTCTACCAAAGACCCACTTTAGATCAAAACACACAGAGACTGAAAGTAAGGGATGGAAAAAGATATTTCATTCAAATGGAAACAAAAGGAAAACTGGGGTAGCAATACTTACATCAGACATAATAGACTTTTAAAACAATGTCTATAATAAAACATAAAGTAGGACGTTTAATAATGATAAAGGGACCAACCCAATAAAAGGATATAATCCTTTTAGAAATTTATGCAACCAACATAGGAGCACCTAAATACATAAAACAAATATTAATCGACGTAAAGAGAGAGATTGAGAGTAATACAGTCATAGTAGGGGAATTTAACAGCCCATTGACACCAATGGACAGATCTTCCAGAGAGAAAATCAACAAGGAAACAGCAACCTTAAATGACACATTAGACCAGATGGATTTAATTAATATATTTAGAGCATTTCATCCCAAAGCAGCAGAATATACATTCTTTTCAAGTACACATGAAACATTTTTCAAGATAGACCATATGTTAGGCTACAAAACAAGTCTCAATAAATTCAAGATGACTGAAATCATATCAAGCATCTTCTCTAACCACAATGCTATGAAACTAGAAATCAATTACCAAAAACAAACAAATAAACAAACCTAAAAATCACATGGAAACAAAATAACATGCTACTAAACAATAAGTGGATTAACAAAGAGACCAAGGAAGAAATCAAAAGATACCTTTGAGATAATTGAAAACAAAAACACAATGATCCAAAATCTATGGGACACAGCGAAAGCAGCCCTAAAAGAAAAAAATCATAACAATACAGGCCTACCTCAAGAAACAAGAAAAATTTCAAATAAACAATCTAACCATACATTTGAACCAGAAAAGAAACAGCAAACAATCTCAAAGTGATAGATGGAAGGAAATAATAAAGACAGAGAGGAAATAAATGAAACAAAGTCTAAAAATATAATATAAAAAAATCAAAAAAACCAACAGCTGGTTCGTAGAAAAGATAAACAAAGCTGATAAAATTTTAACGAGACTCATCACAAAAATAAAAAGAGAGAAAGAAGACCCAAATAAATAAAATCAGAAATGAAAGAGGAGGAATGACAACTGACACCACAGAAATACAAAGAATTATATGAAAAACACTATGAATAATTATATTCCAACAAATTGGACAATCTGGAAGAAATGGATAAATTCCTAGAAATATATCTTCCAAGACTGAATCAAGAAGAAACAGAAAATCTGAACAAAATGATTATTACTAACAAAATTGAATCAGTAATCAAAAGACTCCCAACAAATCAAAGTCCTGGATCAGATGGCTTCACAAGTGAATTTTACCAAACATTCAAAGAATTAACATCTGTCTTTTCAAGCTATTCCAAAAAATTCAAGAAGATGGAAGGCTCCGACCTCATTTTACAAGGCCATTTTTACCCTGATTCTAAAGTGAGACAAAGACATTACAAAAAACAAAAACTATGCGCTGATATTCCTGATGAACACAGACACATAAATTCTCAACAAAATATTAGCAAAATGAATTCAGCATTACATTAAAATCAAGCAGGATTTATTCCAGGGATGCAAGGTTGGTTCGACATCTGCAAATCAATTAATGTGGTACACCACATAAATAAAATGAAAAATAAAAATTATATGAACATATCAATAGATGCAGAAAAAATATTTGACAAAATCCAGTGTCCATTTATGATAAAAACTCTCAGCAAAGTGGAAATAAAAAGAACATACCTAAACATAATAAAGGCCAGATAAGACAAACCCACAGCTAACATCATACTCAATGGTGAAAAGCTTTTTCCTTAAAATCAGTAACAAGACAAGGTTTTCCATTTATACCACTTTTACTTAACATAGTATTGGAAATCCTACCACCAGCAATCACCCCAGAAAAAGAAATAAAAGGCATCCAAATTAGAAAGGAAGAAGTAAAACTGTCATTATTTGCAGATGACATGATACTATACAGAGAGAACCCTAAAGATTCCACCAAAAAACTATTGCAACTGATAAATGAATTCACTAAAGTAGCAGGATACAAAATTAATATTCAGAAATCAGTTTCATTTTTATACACCAATAATGAATTATCAGAAAGAGAAATTAAGAAAACAACCCCATTTACAGTTGCAACAAAAAAATACCTAGAAATAAATTTAATTGAGGAGGTAAAAGCCTGTACTCAGAAAATTATAAGATATTGAAGAACAAAATTAAAGAACATACTAACAAATGGAAGCATATACTGTGCTCATGAATAGGAAGAGTTAACATCATTAAAATGTCCATACTACCCAAAGCAATCTATAGATTCCCTGCAATCCTTATCAAAATAGCAATGGCATTTTTCACAGTACTAAAACAAATAATCCTAAAATTTATATGGAACCACAAAAGACCTTAAATAGCCACCGCAATCTTAAGAAAAAAGAACAAATTTGGCGGTATCACACTACTTGATATCCAACTATATTACAAGGCTATAGTAATCAAAACAACATGGTACTGGCATAAAAACAGATACATACCGTATTTCCCCAAAAATAGAACCTAACAGGAAAATAAGCACTAGCATGATTTTTCAGGATGCCGTAATATAAAATAAGCCCTAATGCATCTTTTGGAGCAAAAATTAATATAAGGTCGGTCTTATTTTTGGGGAAACACGGTAGATCAGTGGAACAGAATAGAGCCTGGAACTAAACCTACGCCTACATGGTGAATTAATCTATGACAAAGGCAGTAAGACTATACAGTGGGGTAAAGACAATTTATTCAATAAATGCTGTTGGGAAAACTGGACAGATACATGCAGAAAAATGAAACTAGACCAACGTCTTACACCATGTACAAGAACAAACTCAAAATGTATTAAAGATATAAGTCTAAGACCCAAAACCACAAAACTCCTAGAAGAAAACATAGGCAGCAAACTCTATGACATTACCCTTAGTAATAATTTTTCTGATCTATCTCCTCAGGCAAGGGAAAAAAAAGAAAAAATAAACAAGTGGAACTACATCAAACTGAAAAGATTTTGCACAGCAAAGGAAAGCATCAAAAAAATGAACAGATATCCTACTGAATGGGAAGTGATATTCACCAATGATACATCAGATAAGGACTTAATATCCAAATTATAAGGAACTCATATAACTCAACACCAAAAAAAAAAAAAAAAAAAAAGCCCAATTAACAAATGGGCAGAGGACCTGAATAGACATTTCTCCAAAGAGAACATACAGATGGCCAATAGACATATGAATAGATGCTCAACATCACTAATCATCAGAGAAATGAAAATTAAAACCACAATGAGATATCACCTCAATCCTGCCAGAATGGCCATCATCAGTAAATCAATAAACATGTGTTGGGAAGGATGTGGAAAAAAGAGAACCCTTGTGCACTGTTGGTGAGACTGCAAATTGGCACAGCCACTATGCAACAGTATGGAGATGCCACAAAAATTAAAAATAGAACTACCTTATGGCCCAAAAATTTCACTTCTGGGTATTTATCCAAAGAAATCCAGAACACTATATTCATTGCAACATTATTTACAGTAGTCAAGATAGGCAAGCTACCTAAGTATCCATCAACAGACAACTGGATAAAGAAGATATGGTACATATATACAATGTAATATTACTGGGCCATAAAAAAGAATGAAATCTTACCATTTGCAACAACATAGACAGATGTGGAAGATATTATGTGAAGTGAAATAATTCAGGCAGAGAAAAGCAAATACCATATAAACTCACTTATATGTGAAACTTAATGAACAAAATAAATGAACTAACAAAGCAGAAACAGATCACAGATACAGAGAACAAAACTGATGGTTGCCCAATGGGAGGGTGGTTGGCGGTCTGGATGAAAAAGGTGAAGGGATTAAGAAATACAAACTGGTAGTTATGAAATAGTCAAGGGGATGTAAAGTACAGCATAGGGATAGGGACTATGGTCAATAATATTGTAATAACTATGTATAGTGCCAGGTGGGTACTTAAATAATTGGGGGTTGGGGGAGCGAATCAGTTTGTAAATTATATAAATATCTAACCACTATGCTATACACTGAATACTAATATAAAATAATATTGAATGTCAACTGTAATTGAAAAAAAAAAAAGTCTGGTTACATCACTATCCTCTGTGAGATACACCCTGTCAAAGTTTTCTGTGTTGTTTTTTTAAAAGAAAGTCATGTTTGAAAAAGCAGATTTTGAACTATAGCACAATTCTTAGGAACAATTTTATGATAAAAGTAAAAGGGAGAAAACTGTGTGGTACGATATTTTCACTTGATAAAAATGCTTTCTAGGTTTCACTGTTCCAATTTATTAGCTAAGTAATACACTAAATGCTTCCATATGACAGTGACTTCATTTCTGTGAATAAACTAACCTAAATACATGCCAAGGGAGATTGCTCAGTTAAACCCATGAATGTCAGATTAGAAAATATAATTAAACTCTAGCCACAAAGAGTACAAGGTAGGAATAAAAAATGCTGCATACAGTCCAGGTCCAATAGAAATGCAGTTAATTCCCAAATCCTCTTTAAACACTTAAAAAATAGAAAAGCAGCAACGTGCTCCTGAGGAAGTCCATCAACTAAAAGGTTTTTCCTACATTTAGACGTTTATTGCCTTTCAAGCTCACTCTGTCTAAACAAGTAGTTATTTTGAACAGGGTGTCTCAAAAACTCTTGTTAGAATTTTCACCAAAAAATGGCTAAGACACATAAATTACCCTATATGTATGAGTCAGTCAAAATCTAAAAATGGTTATTAACAGAATATTGAGATCCTGATTTATAGTCTTCTTGTGACATTTATATTAACATGACATCTTCCATTTGAAACTCAGAATACTAAGTGAACTGCAAAAGCTAAACTTCGAACTATGACCAATTTACAAGGTCAACAAAATGACTTGCAGATTAATCATCAGGAAAATAATTTTACATCACAGTCTATGCAATTCAGATTATCAAGGTTCCTTTTATTAACTCAAATCTGATCTGAACTGACATAAGGACATTTATAGTCTTTGTTTGCCTACTTATTGTGAACTATTAATAAGAAGTGTTAACCCCATGAAGAGGAAGCATTCTAAATTCCAAACAATCTGGCCCCAAAGGTTCTGAATGAGGGCTAGGACCTGTACCATTATTTTATAATATTGGAAATGTTGATCCGTTTCTTCATTGTGTGCAGATTTTAGAAACTAGATTTTTTTTTAATTAAAGTTTATTGGGGTGACAATAGTTAGTAAAGTTACATAGATTTCAGGTGTGCAATTCTGTATCACATCATCTATAAATCCCATTGTGTGTTCACCACCCAGAGTCAGTTCTCCTTCCATCCCCATATATTTGATCCCCTTTACCCTCATCTACCATCCCCACCCCCCTTACCCTCTGGTTAGAAACTAGATTTAACATCAGTGTTAGAAATAAAACAGAAATCCAATTAGCCATTTTCTCACCTCCCTCATTACTAAGTATTATTTATAATTGACCAGCTACTTTGAATAGAGCACATGCTAGGCATTAGGGCATGAAGATGGATAAGGTAAGACCCCTGTGTTTTAGATATTCACAAACTAGTTAGGGAGTCATGGGACATGCATGTTTTTAAAATCCACCAAATCTGTAAGTAAAGTTTTAGAATTTCCAAGGAAAGAATGGTTGCTTAAGCCTTTAATCTCCTGGGGGCTATTTGAAGGAAGTGAGTCTTGTGCTGGCTTTGGAAGAATATGGTAAGACTTACACAGAGGAGTGCATTCTAAAATGAGGGAAATGGCATAAACACAAGACTTTGGAATGTTCATGGCCAGTTCCTAGAATGATGAGATAACCAATTTAGCTAGAATGGAAGAGGTATCGTCCATTTTTTGCCACCACTCAACTGGAAACTTGAATTACAACTGATAAATTAGAGAGTCTCTGCCCTCAGAGAAATATAATCTAGTAAAGATAGATACACAAAGAATTGTCCTAAAATTTTATAGGTGTTATGATAATGTGACATGAGGATACAAAGGAAGAAATAGTCAAATCTGTGTGGATGGCTAAGGAAAGTCTTCTTAGTGAAAGTAGTGACTGAGTTGGGTCATAGAAAGTACATTAGTGAACAAAGCCAGAGGTTGTTCTAAAATGTTATCTTAAAGGGATCAATACCATAAGTTTAAAGCTCTTAAACAAGAAAATTCCACAACCTCTTTTAATACCCATTCCAACAGTCAATAGGCTTTACTCCTATAAGGTTCTCTTTACTCACCATATTAATGCCTTTCTTTTTACAAAACTCAACATGGAATATTTTATCACTTTCAGTTTAAGTTTCCCAAGTTCCTATTAACGTTTTCTGTGTGGAACAATTAAAGGGAAAAGGCATATTACTTAAATCCCAATACAGACAACTTTAACTCTGTAAATCTGACAAAAAACAAAACAAAACAAGAAACCTGATTTAGCCTCAGGCTGGCAATCTATCTTTGTTGGCTTCCTTGGGCTGCTATAAAAATATGGAGAACACTACAGCTTCGAGGAAAAGCATAAACTAAAATCCAGGGGCTTAAAATATTCCCCAATCCAAACATAAACACACCAGAATGTTTATCTATTAAATCACTCTAAGTACCGCTCATAGGCTATTTTACGTCTCACTTTAGTTTACTCTTTATAATCCCTTCTCTTCAACATTTTCAGGAACCCTATTAAATAATAGCAAAGGTTTTCTTGCTGGTGTATGGAATTTCTGTCTTGCCATTGGCAGAATACAAACCTGCATAAATCCCTGTATAATTTAAGGTAATCTTATTGCCTAACAGCCAATCTCTCCAACCTTTTTCTTGATAAACTTAGTGCATTTTTTTACATGCATGACCGATGAGTTCCCAGGTTTCTTAGGACACTCACATTCCTGGTTCTCATGTGCTCAAAGACTTTCCCAAACTTTCCAAGGCAAATGTCAGATTCTTGTTCACATTACCATGTGAATAGATCTATTCTACAAAATACAAAATTATATCATAGTTAATCCTTCAAGACAGAAGCCCCACTTTTCATCCTTACGTCTACAATTCAATTTTTGGTACGCACGACATCAGACAATTAAGTTCACAAACCCATCCTAGAAAAAGTGCTACATACCTCATTGCTGAATATTGCTATGGTCACCATCAAAGTACTCCCCTTGGGAAGCTATGCACCGACGCCAGCGTCCAGTCCACCCTTCAAAGCAATTTTGGAACTCTTTTTTTGTAGAGGTATCCACACTAGGGCTCCAAAACATAGACAATGTTGCACCAAAACACATAACATAATTTCCAAAAATCTACTCAACATCACTTGTGATCAAAATGTGCATATGTATTTGGAGCAATTGGAGGAAATCAGTGGTGTGCTGCAATTAATTTTTATAGGCTTTTGAGAGCTTACTGCTAAATTTTCAGAAATTTTATATGCCAGATGTTAAACATAGCCACCATTAAAAATTACATTATATGAACTTGCATTCACTAAATTATGTTAAAAACAAAGGTAATTTTTAAAACTCATCAGTTCCTAAATAAATACATTTTTCTATTACTTTGCTTTTGAGATGATTAACTTCTATTGTATTTATATGGTGTAAATATTATATAATGACGTGCTACTATGCATCTTTTCCCAACTCTGTGTTCAGTGATGTCATGTTGATAGCTTGAAATCAATAATGGTGAGAGTATTTCTATCATGAAAACTGGCAAACACTACAAATCAGGAATTGATTTGGTGCTAAAGTTGAAAAATATTTAATAAATATAAATTTGTTCAGGTGAGAAATAATTTAACAGTAGATCACATATCAGATAATAAATTTATTGAGAAAGAGTTAATGGATTGAGATGTAACTCACTTTGTCAAATTATGGTTGAATTGCAAATATAGGTCAGTAATGGATATACGAATTTGGCCCCCCCAAAAAAAATCAATGAAAACATTCTGTGATAATCAATTGGTATGTGAAATTACAAGACAAAGTATTGCATATTTTATTATGTGTAAATTGCATACTGCACTTCCTTTTAAATAGTAAACTTTATAATAACTTACAACACATAGGTATATATGTACATTTTTTCAGAAAGTTGGTTGTTAAACATTTACCCACACACCAGTGGTAGAGAGTTGGGGTGATAGTTTCTCTAAATATAAAGATCGTATCAATAGTTTCCAAGTAAAAAAATAGAGAAACTAGAGGCTCCAATGATAAAACTCTTAGAAGAAAAAAAATGTGAAAATCTTTGTGACCTTACATTAGGCGGTGATTTCTTAGATATAACACCAAAAGCTCAAGGAACACAAGAAAAAATAGATGAATTCAATATCATCAAAATTAAAATTTTTGTACTTCAAATTACTCTATCAAGAAAATGAAAAGGCAACCAACAAAACTGGTGAAAGTATTTACATATCGTATCAGATGAAGGACTAGTATCCCGAATATATAAATTACTCTTACAACTCAACAATAAAAAAATAATCTAAATAAAAGACGGACAAAAATCTGGATGAACATTTCTTCAAAGAAGACATATGAATGGCCCATAAACACACAATAATATGCTCAGCATCAACAGCCGTTAGGGAAATGTACATCAAAACTACAAGGAGATACCACTGCACATCCACTAGGATAGCTGTAATCAAAATGACAACCGACCAT
The DNA here is from genome assembly GCF_004115265.2 of Rhinolophus ferrumequinum. Taxonomy (NCBI): domain Eukaryota; kingdom Metazoa; phylum Chordata; class Mammalia; order Chiroptera; family Rhinolophidae; genus Rhinolophus; species Rhinolophus ferrumequinum. Next base: position 92,618,714 of record NC_046287.1, read on the forward strand.
AAGTGTTGGCAAGGATTTGGAGAAATTAGATCCCCCTCATACACTGGTGGGAATGTAAAATGACACAGTCACTTTGAAAAACAGTCTGGCACTTCCTCAAAATGCTAAATATAGAGTTACCACATGACTTACTAATCCGACTCCTGGGTAAATACCCAAGAGAAATGAAAAGATATGCACACTAAAACTTATACACGGATGTTTGTAACAGCATTAATCAATACAGTTAAAAAGTGGAAACAAACCAAATGTCCATGAACTGATGAATAAATAAAATGTGATATATCCATACAATGGAATATTGTTTAGCAAACAAAAGAAATGAGGTTGGGACTATGCAGAAGATCCAGCAAGGGAGAGTAAGTAGAAGCAACTAATGAGACAAGAAGGAAACCCAATTCTTGCAACCACCTTGGAAGTTCCAGGTCTTATTGGTCCCACTTCACACAGAGATAAACAGAAGCTCAAAGTGGTCATGTTACAAGATACCATAGTAAAGCGGTATCAGAATCTAAACCTGGATTATCTGGGTGTGGTCCATGTTCTTGCACCCCTGTAGAATTGTAACTGAAGAAAAGACACAATTCAAAAAAATGTATTGTTATAATCATACTCATCTATTGTTTTGACATAAGGCTTTTAGGCAGTAATTTACTGAGTTAAGTTTTTCCTACTTATGAAGAATACAAAAAACACATCAGCATCCCTGATCAAAACTCTTAAAATGATTAAATCGAAGAACTTTAGACTCACACGGCTACCCAGCCAATAGCAACGCGTGTTTCATACAAATATCTAGAGAGAGCACTGGGAAACCTTCCCGACAACAGTCCCAGGGCAGAAGCACAGCTTCAGGCTCCCACTGCAGCCACAGATATGGAAATTTACCTTACTTCCTCCTCTCTGCTACCAATCCTTTTCCCCACGTTCTGTTTCACCGGTATTTCTGCTACTGTCCTATCTTTCCTGTTTTACCATCCAGAGTATTGTGTATGGTTAAAGGAGCATATAAACTAACAAACTTATAGGGTACAGGAAACATAATTTTAGCACAGTGATAATGGTTAAAAATGGAAAAATTATGTTGCAAACACAATGTTTAACTTTTTAAAGCAACCAACATTTATATTTAAGAGTCAAAAAAACTTTATCCATAAATTACAAATAATGACAGTTCATTAATATAGACTTTTTTCACTCTTTTAAAAAACTTGAGTCTAGATCCCTCATGAAGTACTTATTTTAAAAATAAAGCCCTGACCTCTAGTGGCTAAATTGAATTAAGTCAATATGTGAATCTCCTAAAAAACATCACAAAAAGAGAGACAAACATTATAACCTCCCTAAAGTAATGCAATAGGCAATATAGAAATCCACCTGTAAAATATTTGTGGGGAAAAAAATCAAACTTGAATCTGATCTAGCGTCCAGGTCTAATCTAACAAGGTTGGGGGAATAAAAAGGAAATAAACATGTTATGTCTATCTAGAATGCAGGAAATTCTATACCACAAAAGACCCAGTCTTTTTTTTTTTTTAAAGACACAAAGAACATTAAAAAAGTGGTGAGAGAGAGAACTCTTAAAGATTAAACGTGTCTTAAGAGACATTAAGCAAATGTAATGTGTGGACTTCCCTTGGATACTAATTTGAACAAAAAACTTTCTTTTATATTGTGAAAACTAGGGAAACGTAAACTTTGTATATCAGATGACATTATGAAATTATAGTTTACTTTTTAGGTGTGATATTGATATTATGATTACTTTTTAAATGATCTCTTAGAGAAGTATTTACAATTGGAAATATGTGAAGTATTTACAATTGGAATTTTTAAAATATTAAAGAAGAGAATTACAAGTAGAAAAAAAACTAAATATGTGAAGGCCTTGAGGCAGAAATGTTTTTGAGAAGATAAAATCGAAAAGACCATTGGGGGTATGGGACTTTTTAGGATTTTTAATGATGTTGACCAGAGCTTTTTTAGCATAAAAGTGATATAATCAAAATTAGATATTTAAAAGGTCATTCTGTATGAAAAGAATACTCTCAACAAGCAGTGGTGAACACAGGGTAACCAGTTAGGAAGCTACTATCATTATCTAGGATAAGGAAGATGGTAGCTTGTACAGCGTGGAAAGAAGTGGTATTATTTATTTATAGTTCAAAAGTAGAGCTGACAGGATTTACTGATGGCTAAACATGAGTGTGAAGAAAAAAAGTCAAAGATGGCCATAGTTTTGTAGCCTGAACTATTGGAAAGATAAAGTTGTCATTTGCTGAGATGGGAAAGATGGTAAAAGAGGACTTTGTGGAGAATTTGAAGTTCAGTTTTTACCATGATATTTTCCCCCCGTTTTATTGTGATGTAATTGGCATATTAACATTGTACTAGTTTAAGGTGTACAACATAGGATTTACATATGTACATATACTGAGAAATGATCACCACAATGTCTGATTAACATTCATCACGTCGCAGTTACATTTTTTCTTGAGATGAGAACGTTTAAGATTTACTCTCAACTTTCACAAGTACAGTATTGTTAAGCTATGCTCACCATGCTGTGCATTGGACTTATTAATCTTATAACATGAAGTTTGTACCTTTTGACCACTTTTGACCTCCTTTACCCATTTCCCACACCCTCAAACCCCTCTGGCAACCACCAATCTATTCTCTATTAAGTTCAGGTTTTTTATTTCATATATAGGCGAGATCACACAGTATTTGTCTTTGTCTAGAGGGCCTATTTCACCTAGCAGTGTATAAGTGAAGAAAGTATAGAAGCACACTGATTTTTGTATATTGATTCTGAATTCTGAAAATTTATTGGATTTGATTAGTTCTAACAGTTTATTGGTGGAATCTTTAGGGTTTTCTATATATTATATCATGTCATCTGCAAGTAAAGACATTTTACTTCTTATTTTCCAATTTCAATGATATTTTTTCTTGCCTAATTTCTCTAGCTAGGACTTCCAGTACCATATTAAATAAAAGTGGCATGGACATCCTTGTCTTGTTTCTGATCTTAGAAGAAATGCTTCCAGCTTTTCACCATTGAGTATGATATTAGGTGTGATCTTGTCTTATTTGGGCCTTATTTATGTTGAGGTATGTTCCCTCTATACCCAGTTTGTTGCAAGTTTTCATCATAAATGGATATTGAATTTTGCAACATGATATTTCTGCATCTATTGAAATGATCATATGGTTCTTATGTGGTGTACCACCTTGATTTGTGGATACTGAACCATCCTTGCATCCCAGGAAAAAATCCCACTTGATCATGGTGTATGATCAAATCGGATTTATTTTAAAGTAATGTTAAATTCAGTTTGCTAGTATGTGATTGAGGATTTTTGCATCTATATGTTCAGTAGTGATACTGACCTGTAATTTTCTTGTAGTGTCCTTGCTTGGCTTTGGTACCTGGGTAATACAGGCCTCATAAAATAAGTGGAATTGTTCTTCCCTCTTCTGTTTTTTTGGAAGAGATTGAAAAGGATTAATTCTTCTTTAAATGGTTAGTAGAATATACCTGTGAAGCGCATGGTCCTGGACTTTTGTTGGGAGCTTTTTGATTACTGGTTAAATAAGCTGACTAGGGATTGTTCTGTTCAGATTTTCTATTTCCTCATGATTCAGTCTTGGTAGGTGGTAAGCTTCTAGGAATTTATCCATTTCTTCTAGGTTGCCCAATTTATTGGTGTAAAATTGTTCACAGTAGTCTCTTATGATCCTTTGTATTTCTATGGCAACAGTTGCAATGTATCCTCTTTCATTTCTAATTGTATTAATTTGAGTTCTCTCTCTTTCTTAGTGAGTCTAGTTAAAGGTTTGTCAACTTTATCTTTTAAAAAATAGCTTTTTATTTCATTGATCTTTTCTGTTGACTTTTAAGTCTATTTCTACTCAGATATTTATTTCCTTTCTTCTACTAACTTTGGGCTTAGTTTGTTCTTGTTTTTCTATTTCCTTAAGTTACAAAGTTGAGTTTTTTACTTGACATTTTTCTTCTTTCCTAATGTAGGTTTTTATAGCTATGAACTTACATTTTAGAACAGCTTTTGCTATATCCCTTAAATTAGGGTGTATTGTATTTCCATTTTCATTTATTTCAAAGTATCTTTTGTTTCTCTTTTAATTTCTTCTTTGACCCCTTTATTGTTCAGGAGCATGTTGTTTAATCTCCACATACTTGTGAATTTTCCAGTATTTTTCTTGTAATTGATTTCTGGTTTCATACTATTGTGGTTGGAAAGGATGCTTGATATAATTTCAATCTTCTTAAATTTATTAAACCTTGTTTTGTGGCCTAACATACCATTTATCCCCGATAATGTTCTATGCATGTTTGAGAAGAATGTATATTCTGTTGCTTTTTAATGGAATGTTCTCTGTGTGTGTGTGTGTGTGTGTGTGTGTGTGTGTGTGTGTGTGTGTATCTGTTAAGTCCATCTGACACAGCATATAGTTTAAGTCCTGTATTTCCTTATTGGTTTTTGTTGTTGTTGTCTGGATGACCTTTGTTGATAGCAGAATATTGAAGTCCTCTGGTATTAATGTATGGTTATCTAGTTCTCTCTTCAGGTCTGTTAATATTTACCATATATAATTAGGTGCTTTTATGTTGAGTGTATCTTTATGCTATATCCTATATTGGATTGACCCCTTTATCATTATATAATGACCTTATTTATCTGCTATTACACTCTTTGGCTTAAAGCCTATTTTGTATGATATAAGTGTATATTCCCCTGCTTTCTTTTGGTTTCCATTTGCATGGAATATCTTTTTCCATCCCTTCATTTTGTCTGTATTTGTCTTTAAAGCTAAATTGAGTCTCTTATAGGCAGCATATACTTGTTTTTCTAATCTATTTAGCCACTCTATGACTTTTGATTAGAGCATGTTAAATTTGAAATACTAAATGATGAAGAAAAGATGATGGGTCTGCAGTCCCTTGGAGTAATCTAGGCTGGAGACATAATTATAGGAGTCATTAAACTCTACCAATAACTCTCCCTTGCCTATCTTAACCTCTCCAATTTCCTCACCTTTTAGGTTGGATCTCATATAATCGCTATTTTCGTAGGTCAAAACTTGTAAAGTATTAGCAGTTTCATATGGTTCAACCAAATATAAAATGGGAAGATTCCTTCACTGTTTCACAAGGCAGTTAAAATGCTCAAATAAGATTAACACGTGTGAAAATTTACAAAGTAAATGTATTGTTATGAGTTTGTCTAGTGATAAATTAGAAGAGACATTTTCAAAGCTCAGAATTCATTCTAATGCAAAATACACACTGAAGATCATTTCAGGTTATCCATATGGACTCTATAGTGAGGTCCGGTGACCAGGTAAATGCAATGTTGAGTGCTCACTGTGTGCCAGCATGTTGTTCACCACATTTAGGCAACTGCTCTTAAACAATGTTAGGGAAATAAAGTCTACCAAAACCTCCTTTTAAAAATAATCCAGTCTATCACCCCCCCGTCCCTCAGGTAATGCCGACCTACCCTCTAGGCCTAGTCCCGACAACCCAGCAGCCTCCAATTTGTCCTACTCTGGTCACCTCCTGCCCTATACCGGGCCGGCAACCCCCTCCCCCCCGGAGATGCCTACCTGCCTTGCCAACAACCGTGGCAATCTCTTAGCCCTCTCAGCATCAGCAGGCGACAGACCCGGAGGAGTTCCCGCTGTCCCCAAAGCCCTCAGAACGGCATCTGCAGTCCCTAACCAAAAGCTGCACAAACCAGGGGACGTCTACTGGAGCTCTCAGCTGCATCTAAACCAGCATTTCCAGCACACGCAGTACCTGGAGCTGCCCGAGATGGCCCAGCTGGCCGCGCAGCTCAGCCTCACCCAGACCCAGGTAAGGATCTGGTTTCAGAACAAACATTCCAAATACAAGAAGCTCCTTAAGCAGAACTCTGGGGGACAGAAAGGGGACTTCCCCGATAGGCCACCCTCACTGATTCCCTGCTCCCCTCCCCTTCTATGTCTCTGGGATCTACCCAAGGCAGGGGCCCTGGCCAGTGGGCGCAATGGCAACAGCTTTGGAGCCTGTTATCAGCATCACTCCCCAGATGTTCTGCCTCCACGTCAGATGATGTGAGCCTGGGCAAGGACAGGTCAGGCCCCCAGCCCTCCTACAAAGCTCAGGACCCTACCACCTACAACCCTTCTGGGCCAAGAGGAAACCAGCTCCAGATGGGTTTTCTCAGGAGGACGAGGAGCTAGAGGAGAAAAAAGATGGGATGGAGTGTGGGGGCAGAGCCCCAGAGAGCAGTTTCCAGGCTCTCGGCCTCACATGGAAAGGTGCTGGCTCAGGTAGTAGATAGCCATCAACTGTGATTGGATGGCCATCACCTGTGGCTAGTTGGCCGTCAGTTGTAACCAGTGAGCCATTGGCCACTAATATAACTGCCGTGGCTAAGCTAGCAGAAAATGGGCGCTAGCAAGAAGATGGTGGCTGAGCTAGCAAGTGGCGGAGTCAGGGTTGCGAATCGTGTGGCTCCTATTTCCTGTTTCTCCAACCCAGCCGCCAGCGAGACTATAGTGGTATGACTCCACTATCTATGGCTCCGGGGGTTTTCCTTTTTGGCCTCACCATGTCCTACGTTCTTATGTGGGGAGCGGGACCAGAGACCCCGCCTGACGACACCCTGCGTGACATGGAGTCCTGTTCCCCTTGGCCCATAACCCAAATAGCCTAATCAAGGATTTGGTCTTAGCCACTGCCCCTCATCACTACCATGGACTGGACACCAGCCCTGTAGTTGGTCAGAGGCTCTAGAGAGAGTCATTGGCTGCAGTTCAGTGCTCGCAGGACCCCTAGTCTTAGCACCCCTTCCTTGAAAGGACTGCAGTCTCACCACAGCCTGAGATCAAAACCAGCAAGAAACACTGAGTGTTTTTCATTTGTGTGTCTTGCACCTTGCCCAACACATTTGTGAGCAAGAACAGAAGTGAAGTGGATATCCAGTGTTCAAGTCGACCACCATCAGGTCCCACCCACCAATTATTCCCGGAAGTCAGCCCATCACCCCATGACTGATACACCTGCTCACCCTCCTGTAGTTGGAGAGGGATGCTGAAAAAGTGGGATTTATAATTGGTAATTTATGCTCTCTTCCTTAAAAAGTCCTCTTTTCCCCATGTCTACCATTATAAGTAGATAATGGATCCAGTTATCCATATAATTCAATAGGTATTTATTAAGAACCCCCCCCCCATACCAAACAACCCCACATGCACACTCTTGAGAACACAGCAGGGTAATACTTTGGGCAGAATGGGGACAATTGGGCTCTCTGAATGAATGTAAGTTAGAGACACCCCAAATAATGGGGTGGCACCATCAGTTCAGCTCCTCACAGCTATCTCTGTTTACACAAACTGCTTACATTTATAACCAATCTGACTAGCATCCCTAAGCTCTTACCACCCCTCATACCATGAGTTCCAGAAATTAAAGCTTATATATATATATTTCATTCATTCTATAATAATCCAGCCCTGGATCAATACCCCTAATTAGCATACCAAAAAGTTGTCCAGTCTTGCCCCAGGGCCTGCTGAAGTCAGTTCAAACTCCACTCAGTGCTAGGTAACCAGGTTAGACACTGTATCTAGCAGGAATATCTTAGTTTGGGTCACTTCTTTTATCTTTGTTAACTAACCTTTAGCCCCACTGTTTTCCTCACTGTTCGTAGAATGTGCCAAGGATTCTCCCATTCCCTCCTACTCATTTTCCCACTGTTTTACTTGTTGTGGGTTCACTCTCTCACCTTCGTCAGACCCTTGCACACATGTTAATTACTCAGAGTCCTTCATCGACCATCCTTATTAAAATCAAAAGCACTCCTGTCTATCGCCACCCAGAAATCCCTTATCACCTTTGCTTGCTTTATTTTTCTTCTTCATGGCACTCACTATCATTTGAAAAAGGAAAAGTCCCTGACATATGGAAATTGGCCTGATGCTGACATCTAGGCCATGGTGTTCTCCTTCTGGACATTAACAATCTCACAGAATGTCAGCAACAGATGACACTAAATCATAGAATTGTGCCTGCTTTCTGAAAACATTCAATCTAGAGCAAATCTCCACTTCATTAAACCCTCCCAAAATTACCCAGCCAAAGCCTAAATCCTATAAAAGGCTCTAATGTTCTCTTATTGAACCTCTCCATGGTTCCCCATAGTGACAGTTCTCCCTCAACCACAACAATAAACCCAAGTTGTTCAACTTGGTGATCTCTGCCTGAAGGACACAGACAAATCTAAGATATTGTATGTTCTTCTTGTTTGTCTCTTCCACCAGTGTATCTCTGTGAGGGCATGAGTTCTTCTCTATTTGGTCATTACTAACATCCCCAGCAGTTAGAGCCATGCCTGGTATATTACAGGTTCTCAATAAATAGTTGTTAAATGAATGAATAAATGAATGAACCTAAAACACTCAGGTTTCAGCAGTCATTAGAGATTCCAACATGAATCAGAGCATGTCCTTGAAATGTTCAGAGTAGTGGCCAATGCCAGTTCAGTAAGTTTGCCTTAGGAAAGGAAGAAAGGGGCAGAGGAAAAAAAAAGTCAAAATTTGCACTGGGGGCTGCTGTGTTACTCTGCCTTCCGTTCCTGCTTCATTTTCTTTTCCTTTGCTTTCTTTCTTTGTCAAGGTCATCCTTGGTAGAAAGTCAGACACACTCTCCTGAAACCAGTTCTGGCCACAGGAAACTAGGGTTTAGCTTGTGCCTGTTCCAGTGAGAAATGGATATGCCAAATTTTAAAAACTTCCACTTGATGGCCTCAGTGAGACAAATCAAGAATTGGGGAGTCATTCATTGCAGTTTAGAAATACCTCTTATGGGTCTCAAACTCCAGAGCACTTAAGAATTCCCTGAGGAATTAGAAAAAGGAGACTTTTTAACTGGAACAAAATTTTCTAAGTTCATAATAAAATTAGTATTCTACATTGAGCTTAAGGGCTTAAAATCTAAATTTACAAGTTCACAATTTTAATAAACTGAATATTCATTAAAACACTGGCAATTATAAATAGTTTTTTAAGCCCAAAATCTTCCCTCAAGACAATTAGCAATACAGCTGACATTTCTCAGGGTTCTTTGCAAATCCTCTTGCCTTTATGACCAACACACACTTCTCCTTTTCCTTAGTTTCAAGTATCATCTTTATGGCAATTATTAAGACATTCACCATTCTGACTTAGGGAAGCTCTGAAAAGTGCGATGGGTTTCCAGACCTGGTAGGAGCTGTGGTGTTCTAGCCAGGAATTGTCCCAGGTTGACTCCACCCCAGTAGACAAAAGCATCTTTTAGGAATAGCATTAACTCCGTACCTCTGATTGCAATAATGCTTCTTTTATGTAAACTTTAAAGAAGATTTATGGGATCTGTATTTTTAAAAAGAAAACAATTTTTTCAAGAAAAATGCTAATACAGTGGTGGTTATTCCATTTGGTGCCACAAGATGTCACTGATATACAAGAAAACTCCCCATGTATAATAGAAACAATTTTAATGTTTTTCAGCAAACATGTTTGAGTCCCTAATTTGTAAGGACACCAGGACAGGCATTCTGGATGATAAAAGTATGAATATAACATGGCTCCCAACATCAAGGGGTTTAAAATATCACAGAGAAATAGATGTATGCTCAAATAGGTAAATACAGTAATAATGGTACATACAATTCAATGCCCGAAATACTAATTGTCAAAGCAATACCAAACAAAGCTAAAAACTTAAAAAAGCCTTTATTCAAGGCTATCAAAACAGGTAAGAGATATCAGGACGTAGTACTATTAACTCCACTGAAACAAAGAATGGGAGAGTTGTTTGTTTTGTGGGTTTAATATTTTTATTATGGTAAAATATACCTAAGATAAAATTTACCAGTTTAACCTGTTTTAAATGTACGATTCAGTGGCATTAAGCACATTCCTAATGTTGTGTAACCATCAGCATTATCTATTTTCAGAAGGTTTTCATTTTCCAAAATGGAAATTCTATACCCATTAAACAATAATTTTCCACTCCTCCCTCCCCACAGGCCCTGGTAAACTGTTCTACTTTCTGTCTCTATAAATTTGACTATTCTAGGTACCTCATTATGTGGAATCATACACTAGTTATCTTTTTTGTGTTTGGCTTATTTCACTTAGTATAATGTTTTCAAGGTTCATCCCTGTTATACAGTATGTATCAGAATTTCATTTCTTTTTAAGGCTGATAAATGCTCTGCTGTGTGTATATACCACAATTTGTTTATGCATTTATCTGTTGATGGACATTTCAGTTGTTATTTTGGCCTTCCGAACAAAGCTGCTGACGTCTACAGGGTTGATGGACAATTATGCCTGTGGGCGATGGGTACTTCAAACGGTGGCAAGCAGTGAGTTTTCTTTGCCAGGATGTTTGGTTCTGGTGCCGTCAATGAAAAAGAAAGCATAGCTGAGTATTCAATAAAATTAAGGCATTCTTCCTTTAATAGTACTCTGAAGTACAAAGTTTCAAAGCCAAAAGAGCTAAATATATAGGAGAAAAAATAATCCCTGTTCTCTAGTCATGAAAAATATATCAATTTATTACATACTGTGACTTCCATTTTTTTATAAAAGTAAAAAGAAACGGTAGCTATCTTTCAAGGCAACTTGAGAAACTACTGCAAACTCATCTCAGGCACGGCTCCTGCCATCATCGCCTTCATCTTATTTTCTCATTCTGTCCAAATAGCATTCTCTTGTGTTTAAAAAAATCCTTTAAATAGGTTATTATTCAAAATATTCTTGATAAAATGACACAAATGATCATCCAGAAGATTAAAGTTATAGGAATCACCAGAAAAATTCATTTAGCAGGTTATTATAAAGATTATAAAGGATATGGATGAACAGCCAGATAAAGAGGTACACAGGGCAAGGTCAGTAAGGGTCCCAGGCACAGGAGCTTCTGCCCCCAGGAAACCTGGGTGCCTCACCCTCCAGGTATGTGGATGTTTTCAGCAACCCAGAGGTTCCTCCTTTGCCCGTTTTTCAATCTAGTTGTTTTTTTGTTGGGTTGTAGGAGTTCTTTATACACTCTATATATTAACCTCGTATCAGATGCATGATTTGCAAATATTTCTCCCATTCTGTGGGTTGCCTTTTTACTCTGTTGACTGTGGCCTTTGATGCAGAGAAGTTTAGCAGGGAAGGTTTTCAAGCTGGTGTGAGGAAGATATAGGCCACCTGTGCGGACTGGCCTCCCCGGAGGAAAAGTAACCTTTCCCTTATCTTCAAGATGGGGGACTGTCATAACTTGTAGTTAGGCATCCACAGAACAAGGAAAAGTAACCTTTCCCTTATCTTCAAGATGGGGGACTGTCACAACTTGTAGTTAGGCATCCACAGAACTTAGGCTCCTACTCTCCCAGCAAACAAGGGGAGATAAGGACATATCTTCCTTGATGATTACATTTCAAAGGGATGGCTCCCATGCCTTTAGGTTGTAAAACTGGCTAGAGATGCTATTTTTTTTTTTTATCTCAAAGGGGCAGAGGAAGAATTTACAATTATAAGTAAATGCCTAAGAAAAAGGGAAGCCAGGGAACTAGAGTCAGGCACAAGCAGTCCCTTTTGGTAAAAATAAAACATTTGGGGACATCACTAAATCCAACTAGGGGAATCCCAGAAACTGTCCCATAGGTGATACCGTTTATGTGGCCTAGAAGGTGGTGTAAGATTCAGTAGACAAAATTATTGAGGAGGAAAATGCCAAGTAAGAGAGAGAGAGAAATGGAAGTTCAAAACAAGATAGGACAGTACAGCTAATAAGACACGGGTGTAAAAGGAATCACTGTGGAAGACTCGGTCTGGAAAACAGTTGGAATCAGACTGTGGAGAGCCTTAATGTCATGCTAAGGATGCAGAGTTTTGGGGACACTGGAGGTTCAATGGAAACATTTTAACAGCGGGAATACAACATGATTTGAATTGGAGATGTATGAAAAGCAGCTAAGCGAGGGGGCAACAGTCAGGAGAGAAGGACCTGCCAGTCAGGCCTTCCTGTTGCCACCGTCACCCACACCTGGCAGGGCAGCTGTCCTTAAGCCAACAGATAGGTCCTCTTAGAATACAGCTGCAACCACCCTCCCCTCTCTCCTACTCCTACACTCACCCTCCCTCTTTCCTAATCCTCTGAGAAGCAGCCTGAGCCAGAAAAGAAGCTTCCACAGGAGTCGCAGGGGCACCAGAGAGTCAAGCATTTGGGAAGGAGGGAGGAAACACACTCAAGGAAACAATTTCCACTCAGGGCAGAGCCAGGCAGTCAAGCTTTCAATTCTAAAACTGAGGACGTACTAAGGTGGGGGGTGGGGGTGGGAGGAAGGCAACAGCCAGGAAAGGGCTCTGAGGCCCTGATGCGTGATTTGCATCACACGGGCCAAACACAACCAGATTCGGGCGGGTCTCCAGCCCACCACTTTTGGTGACAGTGAGGAGATAAAGAGCATTTGTAGGAAGCTAGAGAAAGAGACTCTCAGCCTTGCAGCCTTGTGAGTCTTTCAGCTATGTGACCTGGGGCAATTTACTTAACATTTCCTTGTAGGGTTGTTGTGAATGCGAAACGTAAAGCTCTTAGAACCACACAGGGCATATGCTCAATAACTATTATTAAAGATAAAGTTATTCTAAATTACTCTGACACTAGTTAGAACTGTAATGAAGGCTTTATTCAGGACTGTGACGATAGGTGTGGGTGTCAAGACTCACGATAGGGGGGAGGGGTGGAGCTCAACTCCAAATCCAGCAAGGAAATATGGGAATTATAGCCAAGGAGCAGGCTGGGGGGGCAGGGGTTGCGGGAAGCAGTCAGTGGATGGAAAATTACTAAGAGGAGACATCAAAGCTAGGATTCTTGCTGGAGGCAGGCCAGGGTGATCAGATAGCGAAGGAGGGGGATTCTCTCTAAACTGACTTAGCAGGATTCTTGCTCAAACTGCTCTACAAGAACCACAAGGGTGGAGGTGAGGGCTAGTGGGGGCAAGGCCAGGGCCTAGTGGAGAAGAGGGCTCAGAGCAACCTAACTTGGATCACGGAGAGAGCCTATCGCTGTTAGGTGTTGTTTAAATAACTCATGGAGTTCAGGATTAAATGAAAGGACACATTTCATTTGAAGTGAGAATTGTGCTCAATAAACTTTTTCCTATGACTAGCAGTGTAACTTTAGTAATTAAGATCATTGACTCCAAACCTGAATAGCTTGGATTCACAGCCCAGTAGGGTTAAGCTAAGAAATGTCCAATTCTGTAGAGAATTTTCGAGTTTATCTGAGTCAAATCAGCAATTGCTGGGAAAATGTAAGGAGGGTTACGTGAAATCCATTGGTGGTAGAGGGAAGGGGCAGGAGAAAGCAAAGGGGGGGTCGGGGGGGTCCTCTGGGATTGGGTAAGAAGTAAAACGGAGAGACACATACTTCTTTACATTGATGGATACAGGATAGCTAATAACTAACATTTACAGCACAGAGATGGTATGCGGGGAACAAGATAACAAGGAGGGGTTCTGCCTCCTGCTCTGGTGCATGGGTTGCGCCCTGAGGGGTCTGGAAAAGGAGATGATTCTGACATTTCAAAGATATGTTATCTTAGATGCACAAAGACAAAGAGGCTCACCTAAAGTAGAGATTGACCTTTGTCAAGGAAGCTACAGGCCTAGGACGTGACTACAGGCCATGACTCCCTTTTAGTTAGGAATTTTTATGTTCAGACCATCCTATGTGGTTACTTTTGGTTTCTGAGTTTATAAGGTCCACCATGCAGGCTTCCCCTGAGCGTGTCAGGTTTAGTACGTGGTCCTTTTATCGTTCACACCAACTCTGCTCAGTTTTCCATCTGTAAAATGGGGATAAAAATAGTACTTCCCTTGTATGGTTCTTATGAGAGTTAAATGGATTATTTTAAAAGTAAACAATAAATGAGTATTTGCTATAATTTTGATGATTTGGAGATTAGTGGTATGAGGTACAGTTTGTGGATGAAAAAGGGGTGTTGTAATTAAATCAGAAATTCCTGTCCACTGTTTTTATGCATCATAGGTTAACACACCTGTGAAATAAGAGTACATAATTATCTAATCCCTGCTTTGCTTTCTCCCACCTTCATGTAATCTTCCTTTCCTTCCCTCCATAATCTCCAATGCATAAAAGAAACTGCAAAACTTATTCTCTGGAACATTTGAGATATGTCATCAGTTTAGCTCAAAGAAACTCATAAAAATTCCTGACATGTTTCGACATTTCTTACGTCAACAAGTTTATCAACCTTTGATTAATTCATTACTTATTAGGCAGCTAGCTTCTCAGTACCAAATACCTGCTAGATGCTGGAAATAGTTAACAAATACAGTCTTAACTTCAAAGCACTCAAGATCTAGCAAAGGAGAAAGATGTTACGAAGATGTTACAAAGGAGAAACATTACATTCCAGCAGAAGTGCTGATAGCAGGAGGCATAGGAAACCAAGGGGCCCAGCAGTAGCAGGCTGAAGCCAGGCACAGCAGGTGGTGGGGAAGATGGGTTAATGATTCTAGCTATGTCACTTGAGCAGAACCGCGAAAGGCAACGTAAGGTGGGGGAAGGTTGGGGGAGGTTATAAATATATGAAAAGATGTTCACCTTCACTCATAACTAAAGAAATGTGAATCAAAACAAAATCATCAGACTGGCAAGATCAAAAAGTTTAATAATACACAGTTTTGGTGACAGAGGGAAGAAACAGACACTCATGGAAGTGTCTGTTGATGTAAATTCTTAAAGGAATATTCTACAATACTATGATCTAACAAAATTTAAAACACATATATCCCTTTTTGCAGCAATTCTATTTCTACTAAAAATTTCTGCTACAGATAGTCTCACAGGGTAGCAAGAATTTGTGTGTGGTCATGTACTGCATAACAACATTTCGGTCAACAATGGACCGCATGCAGCTATGACTGTGGTCCCATAAGATTATAATGCTGAAAATTTCCTACTGCCTAGTGACATCGTGGCCATCCTAATGTTGTAACGCAATGTATTACTCACATGTTTGTGGTGATGCTGGTGTAAACAAACCTACCACGCTGCTAGTTGTATAAAAGTATAGCACATACATTATATACAGTATATAATGATGATAATGATATATTTGTAAGGAAACACTATTATGTGTTTTATAGAATTTCCTATATTCTGGGTCTTGTTAGACTGCGTTCCTATTATGTCATTTAACATATTCCGTTGACTTCTTTATTGTTTGTAATAACTTGTGAAATATAGAGGCATGATAGGATTTTTTGCTTTTTTTGCAAGACTCCATCCTAAGTAATTCCATGTACAACTGTCAGGAGGAACATAATGTCTGGTTGTTTCTCTTTGCGTGATGTTTGCAACCAATCAAATGCCTACATGCATTATTTCACTTGGAGTTTCAAATCGTGAAATTCTGATTCTATCCATCCTTCTGCATTTATTAGCCTTTATTCTTTAAAAAGAAACTTCTACTCATGTATTAATTGAATCCCTTGAGGTACAGTGAATTACAAAAATAGGATAAATGCTTAAGTCTATTTCTATTTACCAGTTTCTATTAGTATTCGTAATAGTAGGTACATATATGTGTGTGTATATATGAGAGAGAGAGAGAGAGAGATAATACTATATTAAAATAGAATAAACAAAAAAATTAAAACATAATGATTTACCAATAGAGGGAGGAAATAACCGGATGACAAAACTGTAATAGAAGTTAGAATTTCTGAGTTTAACTTTATTTTGTAGATTTGATTTGTAACCATATAATTATTTTACATATTTATAAAAATAATTAAACAACCAATTCCTAAAAAAGAAAAGCAAAAACAATATCTCTGTATCAAGTTGTTGACATAACCATCCAGAAAGAATTATTTTAAATGACTTTAAAAACACATAATTCATATACGCATTTCTAATAGTATATATACTAAGGACAAAAAATAGTCTTAAAAAAAATCTTTAAATGCTTCAGTGATCATGTTGTTGATGGTAGTCTTGGCGATGTCATTCTGAGACGATTGCAAATATTATGTAGGATAAAGCAATTAGTCATTACTTGGCACCAGCAGTTTCAGTATGGGAGAAAGACTATGCAGATATAAGATCAAGAGGTTAAATAAAAGCCTTATAATGCTGAATTTGAATTGGAATGGCCACGAAATTCATGATGTATGTCATCATGTATTTAATTTTTATTTATACTTATATTTATTTTCTACATCTGTCCCCTGGATTACTAGAAACAGTGACTAATCCACTAAGTATGAACACTGGTAGTGCCATGTTCTGATCTACTTCCCCACCAAAAGGAACCAGAGCTCCTTACAGGTGTGGAGCTTTTTTCACATAACAATATAGTCTACATAGAGATATATTCTTCATTCCTGTTTAGGGCCACAGATTACTCCATTATGTATCCCTACCATGGTTTATTCAAATTACCTTTTGATGGAAATTTGGTTCCTTCTAGATTTGTGCTAGTATAAATAATGCCACAATGATAGATTCACTTTTTTATTGCTATATACTTTTGCATTGGTTCATGTATTCTCTGTCCAAGTTTTTTAAAAAGTTATGAGAAAAGAAAGATAACTTTAGCAACAATCTGAGCAAAACTGGGAGTGGGAGGAAGAGGATGAGAAAGGAAGCAGGGACCGCGGGTAACAGGGACCTACCGCTAACGAGGTAAAAACCCAGAGAACCAGAGTGAGTGCCCTGCAAGTGACACCACAGGAGAGGAGAGGCCAGACCGGACAGGTATTTACAAGTAGAACCAGGGACTTGAGGACTGGTGGGATGTGGGCCTAGAAGAGTTCGCTAGGCCAGACTCTTGTCTGTGGGAAGTTGACAATCACCAGCAGGGAGAACACAGAAAATCTGAAAAAAAATATGATGAATTCATTTTGGACGCTTTACTTTTGAAAGGCTTTTGGTACATCAAGTAAAAATGGTGAGTTACCAGAAATGAGTAGAACTGCAGACTTAAGAGTCCTTAGCATATGATATGGGCAGTAACCAAATCCATGACAGTGGATGAGTTTGAGCCAGAATCCTGAGAAAAATTCTATTTATATATGACATAATTGGCATATTGCATGTATGTGTGTTTAACTGTTTAGTGTGGAGATTTTGAAACATATACAAAAGTGGAGATACAATGAATCACGAATACCTCTTACTCAGTTTCAATAATTAACAGTAATTTACCATTCTCATTTCATCTAACATCTCTTTTTTTTTTTAAGGAGGGGGCAACTCACAGTGGCCCATGCATAAGAACCAGCAACCTTGGTGTTATTAGCGCCACGCTCTAACCAACTGAGCTAACCAGTCACCCCCACCTAATTTTTTTCTTAAGTATTTTAAACCAGATCACAAAATTTATAATTTCATCTGTACAGATGTTCCTCAACTTATGATGGAGTTACGTGCCAATAAACCTATATCATAAATTAAAAATATCTTAAGTTCAAAATGCATTTAACTACACCTAACCTACCAAACACCATCGCTTAGCCTAGCCTACCTTAAATGTCCTCACAACACTGACATTAACCTACAGTTGGGCAAAATTATCTAGCACAAAACCTATTTAATAATAAAATATTGACTATCTCATGTAGCTTATTGAATACTGTACTTAAAGTGAAAAATAGAATGGTACTCACCGTTACTGCACACAGCTGAAAGCACACTGGGCCTTAAGCGTGTCTGAAGCATTGAACTAAAAACACGCTGGCAACACAGTACACTGAGGAGTATCTATTGCTTACCCTCATGACTACGTGGCTGACGGAGAGCTGCAGCTCGCTGCCACTGCCAGGCGTGGCAGAGAGGATCATACTGCATATTGCTAGTCCAGGAAAGGATCAAAATTCAAAGGATGGTTTCTACTGAAAATGTGTATCATTTCTGCATCACCGTAAAGTAAAAGAATCATAAGTCAAACCATCGTGAAGTCAGAGACCATCTGTAAATGCTACATTTTGTGTCTCTAATAGATCAGGTCCAGTTTTCTTATTCTCATAAGCAAAAAAATCACTAGTCCATCTCATGTTATTGTATTAGTTTGCTACGACTGCCATAACAGAAGGCACACTGTGTGCTTGCATCCCTGGTGTCTCTCTGTGCATCCTAACCGCTTCTTATGAGGATACCAGTCGTCCCGGATTGGGGCCTACCCTAGCAGCCTCATTTAACTTACTGACGTCTGTAAAGGCCCTGTCTCCAAATACAGTCACGGTCTGAGGTAACAGGGGTTAGAACTTCAACATACGAATTTTGGGGGGGACACATAACAGTTAACAGTAATTCCTTAATATCATGTAGCAAGTTTATATTTCGTTTTCCTACAGTATTTACATTATGTACTGGGTACATTGCATTGTCATCATCTTACTTAACATGTTGCTTTTTTAAGTAAATTGGTAGTTAGATATAGAGACTTGATTAGATTCAGATTCAGTTTCTGTTTTGTGAAAATATTTCAATAGTAATATGAAATACATAACATCAGGAGGCATATAATACCTGATCACCTCACTTGTAGTATCGTTAAGATTGATCAGGTATTGTCAGCCTGATCCATTCCTTATAAAGTTCCCTTTCAACCTTCGACTTAATGATTATTTGGCAACCATTAGTGATTCTTTCCTCAGCTGTGTCCTGTCTACTAATACACCCTTCAAAGGCATTCTTCATTTCTATTGCAGTGTTTTGATCTCTAGCATTTCTTTTTGGTTCTTTTTTAGGATTTTCATCTCTCTGTTTACATTGCCTATCTTTTCTTGCATACTGTCTACCCATTAGAGCGCTTAGCATATTAATCATAGTTTTAAATCTGATAAGTCCAACTTCTATGCCATGTCTGGTTCTGACGCCTGCTCTGTCTCTTCAAACTTTATTTTTTGCTTTTTAGGATGCTTTGTAATTTTTTTCCTAATAGGCGAACATGATTGTGCTGTGTAAAAGGAACTGTTGTAAGTAGGCCTTTATAATGTGGTGATAATATCTGGGGGAAGGGAAATGTTCTATAGCCCTATGATTGGGTCTCAGTCTGTTTGTCAGCCTGTGTCTCTGAACTGTGACCGTCACAAGTGCTTCTCAGTCTCCCTCTACATATCCCACATATGGGGATATGTGGGACAGGATGGCTAGAGAAGGCAGGAATTGCGTGTGTACTTTCTCCAGGTCAGTGAGGCTCTGGGTAGCTCTGAGGACAGGCCTTGTCACCAACTGACTGCTCTGGTGTAGTTTTCTAAATGGCTCCTTTTCCCCTCCTCCTGCCTGAAGCACGAGATTTTTTCTGCAACGTTTACTGGGAGAACCTGGTAGAGTTCTTGGAGATAAACCTTACAAAAGTATGCGGGTCACTTTATGACTGAGTGCCCCTGGAATTTTTAACTGAGCATCCAGCAATGCATCGAGTATAGTTCAGGTTTCCCTACCCCAGCAATGCTTCCCATGGAGGTTGCTGCTCCAATAAGTTGTGATTCTGTATTTACCTGTCAGTCTAATGTGGGGGCAGGGGTTTACCCTGTGACTTCATTTCTCTTATGGATCTAAGAAGAGTTGTTGATTTTTCAGTTTGTTCAGCTTTTTCCTTGTTAGGATGGAATGGTGATTTTCAAGTTCCTTACGTATGGAACTACACTGATTATTCCTAGAAGCATTATTTTCTTATTATTCTTATAAGCATTATTTCTTATTTCAAAATAGCAATAAACCATCCTCATTCCTCTTTCATTTATTCATTGGACTTTTTCTCTGGAATTCAGTTTGTGTAGGAAAAGCAGGATTTAAAAAAAAAAAATTAACCTTTATTTATCAACTTCAGAATGAACTGGTTTCCTAGCAATCTTCAATGCAACCAGTGAATTTTTTAAAGCATTATTAAGAATTCATGTATTTTAAACATATTTGATGTGTTTCAATCCATTGCAGTCAAAAATAGTTTTGAGGGCAGGCCCGGTGGCTCAGGCGGTTGGAGCTCCGTGCTCCTAACTCCGAAGGCTGGCGGTTCGATTCCCACATGGGCCAGTGGGCTCTCAAACACAAGGTTGCCAGTTGGACTCCCGCAAGGGATGGTGGGCTGTGCCCCCTGCAACTAGAAACGGCAACTGGACCTGGAGCTGAGCTGCGCCCTCCACAGCTAAGACTGAAAGGACAACAACTTCACTTGGAAAAAAGGCCTGGAAGTACACACTGTTCCCCAATAAAGTCCTGTTCCCCTTCCCCAATAAAAATCTTTAAAAAAAAAATAGTTTTGATTCTCCTTGGTGCTCCAATTTATCCCTTCTTTTGCTAGGAGAAGCTCTTTTGTGGATACTATATCACTGCTTACAGAAATACACACATACAAACACACAATACACACAAAAGCAAAATATTAAGAACATGCATGCCTTCCCTTTCACTCCAAGACCCCATCTAGTTTCCTAGCCAGTGGACATATGTGACTGCTCACATTCCATTGGCCAAAGCAAGTCATATGGCAAAATGCAAAGTCACTAGGGCGGAGAAATATGTTCTACCAAAACTGAAGCCATGGAAACAGTAGGAAATTTTACTTAAAAATTGTGAACTAATAATACTATCTACCACCCAGGGGGTAATGTTGGTTTTATGTGTCTACTTTGCTAGCTATAGAACCCATTTATCTAATCAAACACTAATCTACATGTTGCTGTGAATGTAATTTGTAGATGTGTTTTTCATCTACAATTAGTTGACCCTCGGTAAAGGAAATTATTCCTGATAATGTGGTAGGCCTTTTTCAATCAGGTAAAGAAGGCCTTTTGCTTTTAAGCAAAATCTGAGGTTTCTCAGAGAAGAAGATATTCTGTCTCAAAACTGAAGCTTCCACCCCTGCCCAAGTTTTCAGTCTACCAGACTTCCCTACCAACTTCAGACTTGCCAGCCTCCACAATTGCATAGGAATTCCTTAAAATAAAAGAATGACTCTAACCAGAGCAAATAAACAAGGAAAAGAAAAAAAGGCATCCAAGTCGTAAGGCAGAAGTACAGCTATCTCAATTAACAGATGACATGATCCTATATATAGAAACCTAAAACACATACACACACACACACACACACACACACACACACACACACACACCATTAGGGCTAATAAAGAAATCCGGCAAATTTGCAGAGTATAAGATCAACACTCAAAACCAGTTATTTTTACACACCAACAATGAATAATCCAAAACGGTAATTAAGTAACAATTCCATTTATAATTGCATTTGCTATGGAATGAACTGTGTTCCTCCAAAATTCTGTGTTGAAGCCCTAACCTCTAATGTGATTGTTTTTGGAGATAGGACCTATAAAGAATTAAGTAAAGTTAAATGAGGTCGTAAGGGTAAAACCCTGATCTGATAGGGATGGTATCCTTACAAGAAGAGACACCAGAACTCACTTTCCCTCCCTCACTCTTCTTCCCCGATACATGAAGACATAGTGAGAAAGTAGCTGTCTACCAGCCAGGAAGACAACTCTCATCAGAAACCAAATTAGTTAGTACCTTGATCTTGGACTTCCCAGCCCCCGGAACTGTCAGAAAGAAATTTCTGTTGTTTAAGGCACCCAGTCTGTGATATTTTGTTATAGCAACCCAAGCAGACTAAGACAGCTTGCCAAAAAATGAAATACCTAGGAAGAAATTTACCTAAGGAAATTAAAGACTTGTGCACTGAGAATTACAAAACATTGAAGGAAATTAAAGAAGACCTACATAAATGAAAATACGTCATGTTCATGGATTAGAGGACTTAATACTTTAAGACACCAATACTTGTAAAAGTGATCTACTGATTCAAAGCAATCCCTATCAAAATCCCAGTTTGGCCTTTTTTTTACAAATGGAAAAGCTGATCTTCAAACTCATGTAAAATTGCAAGAGGGCCTGAATAGCCAAAACAATATTGGAAAAGAACAAAACTGAAGGACTTACACTCTTAATTTCAAAACCTACGACAAAGCTACAGTAATCAAAACAGTATGCTACTGGCATAAGACAACCATCTAGACCAGGATGTCCAAACTTTTTTCAACGTTTTTTACCAAGGGCCATATGAGGTAAAATACACAAACAGTCGGGCCACTCACTCGAGGTGAAGTACGTATTGCCTCACCTGGTTTATTTAAGTAAACTAAACATATTTTTGGAATTTGCTGCAGGCCAATTAACAATGGATTGCGGGCCGCAGTTGACCCGCAGGCTGCAGTTTTGACACCCCTGATCTAGACCAATGGAATAGAATTAAGAATCCAGAAACAAACCCACACATCTATGATCAATTGATTTTTTGATAAGAAAGTCAAAATCATTCATTGGGGTAAGAATAGTTTCTTTAACAAATGGTTCTGGGACAACATGCAAAAGAATGAAATGGAACCCTTATCATTCCTATATATTAACTGAAAATGGATGAATGACGTAACTA
This sequence comes from Rhinolophus ferrumequinum, assembly GCF_004115265.2. Classification (NCBI taxonomy): domain Eukaryota; kingdom Metazoa; phylum Chordata; class Mammalia; order Chiroptera; family Rhinolophidae; genus Rhinolophus; species Rhinolophus ferrumequinum. The sequence goes on from NC_046287.1 coordinate 92,641,257, forward strand.
TAAGAGATAAAACCATACAACTCTTAGAAGAAAGAATAAGGGTGAACATTGTAGAACCAAAACTAAAATGGAGTCTCTTCTGTTGGGGACAAAATGGAGTTGGCCAACATTAATGCATTAAAGAAAAATGAAACTTACACTTACCTAAGTTTCCGGAATTTACAGCTCTTTTCAGAAATCAGAACAGGATGCCAGCCAATCCCCACCCACCAAGTCTGTTTACACCATCTTTGGACTTTCTTGGTCTTTTGTCTCAGCTACTCTGGTACAGGTAAGGATGAAAACCACTAAGCAATCAATAAGCTGAAAAAGCCAAATAACTTCCACATTTACCCACATAAAAACCCTTCAGTCTGTGAGCAACTTGAAACTCATTGCTTCTTAGTCTTTTGAGATTCCAGGAATGCAATAAACTCATCTTTCTGCTTTGTTTTACTCAGTCTGCAGAGTTTATTTTTTGACAATTCTTAGAAACTTGGATTTGGCAATGGATTCTTAAGTATGACACCAAAAGCACAAGCCACAAGAAAAAAAATAGGTAAATTAGACCACCAAAAATTTAAAGTTTGTATATCAAAGGACATTGGCAAGAAAATGAAAAGACAACCTATGCAACAGGAGATAATATTTGCAAATCATATATCTTATAAAGGCCTAGTATCCGTAATACAAAGAGAACTCAAAACTGAACAAAAAAGACAAACAACTCAATTAAAAAATAGGCAAAGGACTTGAGTAGACAGTTCTCCTCCAAAAAAGATATACAAAAGGCCAAAAAGGACATGAAAAGATGTGAGACATAACTAGCCATTAAGGAAATGCAAATCAAAAGCATAATGAGATATCATTTGATATCTACTGGGATTGTTATAATCAAAAGGAAAAAAACAGAAAAAAGTGTTGGGAATGATGTAGAGATATTGGAACCACCCTATATTGCTATATATATGTAAAATGTCTCAGCCACTATGGAAAACAGTTTATTGCTTCCTCAAATATTTAAGCATAAGAATTACCCTATGACCCAGCAATTCCATTCCCAGGTATGTACTGGCCAAGACTTTCTCCTTCACTAAACTTTAACCAGGCTTCTCTAACCCCTCTAAGCTTCTACTTTAGCATCTTGTGCGACCTGCATCAACCAGTTGTAGTAAGAATCCTGCTAAGTTACTTTAGAGAGAACTCCTACCTGGATATGTAATCACCTTTAATACCTATCTGATCGAATTCTTCGTCCCCCATCCTTAGAAACTGATCACGCTGATCTGCTTTCAGTCAGAATTCTGTCAAGTAGGTTTAGCAAGAATTTCTCCCCTCACCTCTGGTATTTCCTTTTAGGCACTTTCCATTCACTGACCCCATCCATCCGTCTTCTAGGCTGTAAATCCCCACTTGCCCATTCTGTATTTGGAATTGAGCCCATTCTATACTGAGGTCTCTTTTTCCCTATTGCAATAGTTCCTGAATAAAACAAAAAGTTTTTATCACTTGGACTACTGCCAGACTCTGATTTTCTTTAGTAGTATATACCCAAAAGAACTGAAACCATGGAGACTCAAATACTTCCACATAAATATTCACAGCAGCACTATTCAGAGCAGGTCAAAGGTGTAAACCTTCCAAATGTCCATCAATGGATGGATGGATAAAACTGTGATATATACATGTAATGAAACGGAATATTGCCATAAAGAGGAATAAAGTACTGATACTGGCTGCAAAGTCGATGAACCTGGAAAATATTGTGCTGGGTGAAAGAGTGAATGACAGACACAAAAATTATTTCACAGAAATTACATAATTCATTTCTGTGAAATATCCCGATTAGGTAAATCCATAGATTCTGAAAGCAACTGGTGTCTGCTAAGGCCTGGAAGAGGGAAGGCGAGTAACTGCTTAATGGTGGGAGAGTGATAAAAATGTTTTGGAACTCGATAGAGTTGGTGGTTGAAGAACATTGTGAGTGTACTAAATGCTACTAAATTGTACATTTATGTTTCGTTTTATTTTCTATGAATTTCACCTCAATAACATTTTTTAAAGTTTATACCTAAGTTGTTTAAAGGTGCAGAATTACAGATATTGCAATGTGTGCTGGATATTCAGTTTCTGAATTTTAGAAACTCTTCAGTGAGGTTTTGTTTTGTTTTCAGCATTAAATTCATTGGCATTTGACACACTATCGAAGGTTACACGACTTAGACTAGTAAATGGAGGAATGTCATTCTCTTTCCATTTGGATGGGCTGGTCAACAAGGAAAATTCCAAGTTTCTTTCACTCTAGAAATTCAACAGTGTACCCTACCCCGCAAATAACATCCTACCTCGCAAGTTACAGACCTGGAAGCCCACCCCACGAAGGAGCGAGAAGGCCCCACCCCTGCGGGGCCTGAGTTCTAAGAGCCTCGGTCTCCCGGCAGCACCACCTCCCGGCGCCCAAGCCTCAGGGCGGCAGCCCAGCCCTCCCAGTTCCACCACTTCCGCCCGCGGTCGCCCGGCCGCCCCGCCCACCGCGCGCGACGGAAGTGCGGGTGCGGAAACAGCCCCTGAACTGGGCTGCGACGGCGCAACGGCCAGTGAGCGCGCGGAGCGAGCGGCAGGCGAGCTGCAGGTGGGTTCGCGGCGGGCGGCGCAAGGCCGATCTCGGCTCGTCGCGTTTCGGCCGAGCCTGCGGCGCGGTCTGGAGGCCCACAGCTGCGGCGGCCCGCACAGGTGGGCGGTGGCGGCGGGTCGGAGTGTCTTGCCCGCTGTGGGCGGGGAAGGCACGCGAGAACCCGGTCGGGGTCAGGGGTGAGCGAACGGCTTCCCGAGTGGCTTTTCGCCGCTTTGCTGAGCCGGTGGGAGGAGGACGCTGTCCCCAGAGACGCAGGCCGGGCCGAGCCAGCCACCATTTAGCGATCACCTTTGTTGCCTCTGACGGTGCTGCCAAGCCACGCTTTTCATTGTAGTTTTGACTTTTAGGTTCCAGTTACAGGTATTTACGGAAACGCAAGAATTTTGCGTAGCGCTTCTTTGGGGGGGCGGGTTTCTTGGTGTCCATATTGAATAAAGGCTGATCGCTCATCTGTTGAGTTGCGGCGTTTTGCTGGTAAAGCGTAAGTTGTTACAAAAGCTTGAGCAGTTGGGTGAAACTCAGATCAATCTGAGAAATCAGGGGAATCGATTGCGACGTTAGAATTGGATTAACTGCTGGTCCTCGCCATGGTGGCCGGGAGTTCAGAAAAGAACTTGGCGAATGCCTCTGGAAGCCTTCTCTCGGAACCGCCGCATGGGGAGGGGGCTGCGTTTCCCAGAGTACAATACATTCGGGTCTCTGGTGGGACCCGAAATGGAAAGTGGTTATTGCTAACGCAAGATTTTTCGGAGTCTTGTGTTGGATAACTATGATGTAAAGTTAGGTCAAAATTAATATATTAGTCTGAGCAGAATCAGGTTTTTATTTTAAATGCTTTGCTTTTGAAAACCTAAAAACAGGTCCTGGATTGAGTGGTCTGAAAGTTGTAAGCTTTAGTAGAAAGAATCTAAGATTTAAAATGATAGAGGTCTGAGTTCAGTGTAGTTGCGTGATCTTGGGAAATTCACTGGTTCTGAGTGCCTTATTCTGTAAAGTGAAGACGATGATTACATTTTTTTTTCTCACAGGCTTCTATATATTGTATACAGTCAGAATGTTTTGTCTGTAAGTGGTATACCTAGTAATTGATCTTTGTAGAACTTACGTAATTTAAAAGTCACTAAGCCTTCCTCTTCCCCATCCCCCAATTTAATGAAGGATCTAATTTTAAAGCCATCATATTTTGCCTGTAGGTAGTGTATCTTTAGATTCACTAAGAAATTTTTCACCCTAACTTGAATTCACATTTAATCTCCTATGAGTTCTTCGAGGGTAGTATTAATGTCTTAATCATTTTTTTAACGATTATTCCTGATTTGGGTCTTTTCTTCCTTCTCTCTCTTTTTTTAAACCTAAACTGACAAAATCGAAGGTTTGGGTTCACCAAAACAAACCAAAACAATTTTACGTGGAAAATGCTATTTTCTATCACTTCAAGATGTGCTTTTAGCCTAGCTGTATAAACACACGGGTTATAAGGAATTAGGTGAAGAATTTAGATTAAAAATAAGCTTTATTTAGCATCACTCTCAGAGCAAACATAACCAACCATCTCTGTGGGAGGTAGAGACAGCAGTGGAGTTCCATACAGGACAGCAGGCACCTTTGAATCTCCTGGGTAATTCCAGAAATGCTGATCCCTAGGCCCTACTCCAGACCAGTTAATCACTGGAGGGTGGGGCATGGGTATTCCACTTTTTAAAGCTCCTGAGGTTACTCTGTTGTGCAGCTATGATGAGAACCTGTGTGTTAGAGAAATGAGGTTCTTCTGGAGTGTATCCAGTTTGCTTGAGGGGAAGGGAAAGGCTGGAGGAACTGGAGATGCATTTGGAAAATGCCTGGGGCATTTGGGGGAATATGTTTAGAAGACTTTTATCATTGGGTATGATGAAATAAATGTATGATTTGTAAAGTGAACTGTACAGTTACCAAGGCCAGTTGGCAGGGTGTTACAATCCAGAGGAACAATGAAAGCAGCAACAGAGATGATAAGAGAGAAGAAATTAAAGAACATTTGTTGTTGGGGGCTGAGGTTAGCTAAGTTGATTAGAGCGCGGTGCTCTTAACACCAAGATTGCCGGTTCCATCCCCACGTGGGCCACTGTGAGCTGTGCCCTCCACAACTAGATTGAAGCAACTACTTGACTTGGAGCTGATGGGTCCTGGAAAAACACTTTAAATAAATAAAAGTTTAAAAAAACATGTTTATAAAAACCAAAGACACATTTGTTCTTTCCTGGATGTTAAATATTTTTGAAGAAACTGAGTAGTAATTTTAACTTGCAAACTGTATTTTGCCCAACCTAGTTAAAACTATACTTTTCCACAAAATGATAGGTTTTGGTACATGAATTTTATTGTTGCTTATTATTAAAAAGTGTTAGAAATACATAAACCTCAAATAATTTTCCTTGTTAATTACTAAATCTTATTTCTCTTGATAGCTTTATGTTAATATGGAGGTTTTGTTGTTTTTGCTTTTACAGTGCTATAAAATTGATATTAAAGACATGGTTTTCACCCTACTTCATCAACGCACTTAAGTTTTCTTTTTGGACCCGTTTTATACCACAATGGTAAGCTACAGCTGTTTTCATATTTGTGTATTAGAATGTTTTCATCCTTCATCTCCATAAAAATAGCACATTTCTGTCACTGATTTACAGTCACTGAATATACTTAGGGCTGGGGATTTAATGTTTGCCATTAAAAAGTAAAGATGAAGGGGGAAAAATCACTTTCTAAAGTTTTAAAAAGAAGCAGCAGTATTTGACAGTATGAGAATAAATGAACACTGACCACCACTGAATAACGCTCATTTATCTTTCTTCTTTGGGGTCTTGCCTCTACCTCTGCTCTATTAAAGTAGAGCTGTCGCAGTGGGTTTCAGACCTTGCCTTATATTTTGCATACATATTGGCTAATTCCCTCTAAAGTATTTGAAGGAGGTAGTGAAGAAATGATACTTGTGTTTACTTATGCAGGTATATCTCACTAGACGTTTTGAAGTTTTGATTTCAGAAGATGTAATATTTACTTGAGAAGACTGGATATTTAAAATTGTCCTACAGTATATATTTGATTGTATTTATTATCATTTTTTATATAAGCTTAAAGATTTTATGGCCAAAATAATTACAAGAACCTTATGTATTTGTGAAGTGGATATATCCAGAGTTATGTTTTTGTGCTGGCAAATGCATTATATTTAAGAATCTCATCTTGAATCCTGGGAACCAGTTTCATTGGGAATCTACTCTTTATAAGATTTTTTAATAAATTGTTATAAATTTATTTGAACTGAATCTTTTGAAATGAGGGTATATTTCAGATTTTTTTTACTTATTACATTTTAGATGTTTGATAATATGGGTTTTTAATTGCATTTTATAAAGGCCAACTATTTTCGTAATCGTGTGACTTCTTCATCCTTAGGATTAGGGTGGCAGGATCACTTACATGTTTCCATGATTTCCAAAGTCTGTCAATATTTATTCTTCCCCTTCCCCTTTTGGGATTTTGGTGGGTGCTGGGTGTCATGCAACTTGGTAGATTGAATTGTTGGAGTCTACAAAATAAAACAGAAAAATACAGTTGCCCTGTGTGGTACCCAAACCACAAAGCTAGAAAGAGAAATTATTGGTGTGTTTATTGAACTTTGTTTAAAACCTAGTACTTCTTATTTTTAGGTGTCATTACAAAAGAAGCGTTACAAATGAGGAGGACTGAGCTTACCTTATTTCTCCCTCTTGCCTTAAAATAAGGGTTTCCAAGTAATGGATGAAAGATGGGCATCTACTAGTAGATCTCAAACTGTACATATAATAATAATACTGTATTTCATCAACTCTAAGCTGTATTTTCTTTCACATTTTAATATTATCGAATTGATGAGTCCACAGTCAATGACTTCTTACAATTATAGTTGGTGGCACACTTTCTTAATGTTACCTAAAATAATGATGTGTGCTTATAGTTAATGGTATCTTAAAGTCATTGAAACATGGCAATTAGCCATCATTTATTGCATTTCTACTAGGCACTGACCTAAAAACACTGTATTGTAGATTCTCTGCATTAATATATTAGGGATTTCTGAGTTGATGTTAGGTACCAACATAATAGCACCACCCCCCATTTTTGGGATTCTTAGCAGATTAGGAGAGTTTAGTCTTTGCTTCACTTTAATTGCATACTTAATGTCTAATGTATTTTCCTGAATGGTGCTCTTAGAATTTTGAAGAAATTAAAGTTTATAAAATGGTAGTAGTTACCATATCCAGCCCCTTGCGCTGTATCAGCCTCAGAAGCACTGGCCAGAGAAAGCCATTTTAGCATTGCTTACTTAATTTGTTGTCATAATCAGGTGCCCAAGACTGCTATGTTTTTTCTTTGTGGTAATATATCTTGAGCATACCCTGTTTCCCCAAAAATAAGACCTAGCCGGACAATCAACTCTAATGCGTCTTTTGGAGCAAAAATTAATATAAGAACGGTCTTACATTATAGTAAGAAATAAGATCCGGTCTTATAGTAGAAAATAAGACCCCGTCTTATATTAATTTTTGCTCCATAAGATATATTAGAGCTAATTGTCTGACTAGGTCTTATTTTCGGGGAAACATGGTACAATGGGGTGGGTGGAAGAGAGAGTTAAAGGAAAATACGCTAGACCTTTAATTAAACTCTTTTAAACACTTAATTACAAATGTTGTATGTATGTTAAATTATTTTTTTGTGTGAAAATAACTAATATTACCAAATACACTATTTACTTTTACAGCAACAAGCTTTAGAACTAGCTTTGGATCGTGCTGAGGTGAGGCGTGACTAAGTTACATATTGAAATAGTGTTGACTTTAATTGGCAAAACTAAGTTTTAAGAGATTTTTGTCTATGTCAAAGTAGTACATTAATACTTTAGGACAAGTATGCAAATAATTTTGCTGTAAATGTATTAAAATACCAGGGGATACTTGGATCATCTGTTGGAATCCTCAGAATCCTCAGAATAAAAGTGCTGTGGAATAAATATTACTTGAACAAGGACATAGAGTTTCTAAAATTATGTTTTATGTTTTCCTGTTTTGACAAGTTTTCTAATTGCTCTCAATTAAAGGGGAAAATAGCTTAAATTTACATACACACACACACACACACACACACACACAGAGTCCTTGCAATCGGATATGCTATGCATATTCTGAAAAGTCATGTAAAACATTTGAGAATATTTCTGCTATGAAATCACAGTTGTAAAGCTATATGATTTTGCGTATAGCAATGAAATATTGTGCTAAATTTTAGTGCAGTTTAAATTTTACTTGTTTATAACCTATTTAGAAGTTAAGTAGCTTTTCTTACAAGGTATAATTTAGTATGAATCAGACTTGAGTGACTGAATAGCCTTTTTAGCGTTATATGTGTTTTAAATATACTTAATACAGTTGTTCATGTACTAAGCAAAAGGCAAGCTATTTTCATGAACTTTTCTTTTTTAGTATGTCATTGAAAGTGCCCGACAGAGACCTCCTAAAAGGAAATACCTATCTAGTGGAAGGTATGAATACTCAATTAATTGACGACATCTTAGATTGATTGAAATGTAATGATAGCTACCATTTATTGCATTCCTACCAAGCACTGTGCTAGACTTGTTATATATATTACAGGTAATTTGCATCTATTCGAACTTTCTAAGTTAATATTAGCTACCATGTCCAATCCCACTTCCAGTGTTTGGGAAATCAGAAAAAAAATTATGGGGCAATTCAAAATAACACTTACTTTATAATGATTATTGTATTCACATCATTTTGTATATTTTGTTTTTAGAAAATCTGTATTTCAAAAACTTTATGACTTATATATTGAAGAATGTGAAAAAGAGCCTGAGGTTAAGGTAAGTATAAGTTTTTTGTGTTGTTACGGCTTTTGAAATATAGAAGACAAGGGAAATTTGAATGAGTTACATTTGAAGTAGATAAGGATTTGTGTTTTTTGTGAGTGAACTAACACCTTTTCCAGCTAGATTCTAGCCAGTTCTACGACCAACCCAGAGACCTGGCTAATCAATTGGGCACAAGGCAGAGATCACATGCTTAGATAGGTGAGGGGAGCAGTGTTTACTGAGTAACAGAATATCTCAATGGGAAGTCACTAAATACAATCTTTGCTTCATTTCCCTCCTGAGAAATGATTTGTAGACTGAAGACGGGAGAAGAGTAGCTTATTTCCTCATGGTGATTTGCACTAGAAAGTTAAAACTATTGCAGGACACGTAGGAAAATCAGATGTAATAAAAGGTGAATTTGGTCACAAAAATTAGTTCATGGCTGGGTTAACTTAATTTTTATTTAGCATACAAGTATGGGCAGTTGAAATGTAGTAGAAATTGATTGCTTGATATTTATTATACCCTTGGGTTGTAAGGGCCTTAAGGCCTCTCTGTGAGTTTCTGTTATCTTTCATTTAAAAATGAATACCATTTTAAAATACAGCTAACATACAATGTAATATTACTTTCAGGGGCACACCATAGTTATTCAACTTTTACATACCTAAAGAAGTGATCACCATGATAAACCCAACAAACATCTGACACCGTACCACACTATCACAATACTATTCACTATATTATCTGCTGTACATTACATCCCAGTGACTTATTTGTTTTATACCTGGAAATTTGAACCTCTTAATTCCCCTTTACTTTAATCCCTTTTAAAATTTTTCAATTATAGTTTGCATTCGATATATTAATTTCACGTGTATAGCATAGTGGTAAAACATTTATATAATTTTGTTTTCCCCTAGTCAGGAAGTGATCCCCCTGACTAGTCTAGTACCCACCTGGCACTATACATAGTTATTATTATACTATATTATTGACTATGTTCCTGGCACTATACATAGTTATTATTATACTATATTATTGACTATGTTCCCTATGCTTTACTTTACATCCCCATGACTATTTTGTATAGGAAGAAAAACACAAAATTTAAAAATATATGGTTATAAGTAGCAAAATAAGAAAAACAAATCAATATGAGGATAAAAAGTATAGCATAAGGAATATACACAGTAATGTAATAACTATGTAGGGTGTCAGATGGGTACTAGATATATCAGGATGGTTACTTTGTAAGTTACATAAATGTCTAATCACGGTGTTGTACACTTTAATATTGTATGTCAACTGTAATTGCAAAAAATTAACTGAGGGGGACGTGTAAAAGAGAAAATAAAAATGAATACCATTTTACCTTTTAGGCAAAAAAATTAGTGGAAGTCCAGTAGTATCTAACCTTGAAATCTTTACATTGGGAAAAAATGATTGTTAAACTATGAATAAATCTTACGGTATGTTTTCCCTAAGTTTTATTGAGGTATAATTAATTGGCATAATAAATTGCACATGTATAAAGTATACATTTTATAAGTTTTGACATGTAAACACCCATGAAGCTATCATTATAGTCAATATAGTGAACATATTCTTCACCTCAGAGACAGAACTAAGGAGAGATACGTAAGTAAAGATTCTACATTGGGTTGGCAACCATTGTCCACCAGCCAAAAATGGCCCACTGGTGTTTTTGTAAATTAAGTTGTATTGGAATCCAGCCACACTCACAGGTTTATGTCTTCTCTATGGTTAATTTCACTATACGATAGCTGAGCTGAGTGGTTATCACACAGCCCACATGGCCTCCAAGCTTGTCCTTTGAGAAAATTTTCTGTCCTTTGATCTGTATGCTCACCCCAGAACTACATGGGAACCAACTTGTTTTTCTTGAAGAGTACTCTAACTATTCTGTTTTATGTCCAATTATGACCTTTTTTCTACACTTGAAAATAAGACGTGAAAATTTTAGTCTTTACTAAGTTTTTTTAATACCAAAGTGGTTAAAAGTTGTTTGCCATTTTTTTGGATTTGAAAATGCAGTTTTTTGATTTTATGGTGATAGTAATCAAGACTCTGCATATGACTATATATATGTTTTATATATATTATATATAACATATACATACACACTTAATATAAGACACTCAAAACATGGTTTTTGAGATCGTGCAAAAAGAAGTATTCTACTGACTGATACCTTTTGCAAATAAGATTTGATGACAAGAATTGTTATATCTCTAAGTGGGCTTTAATCATGTACATTTCTAAAATAATTTATGCTGATGTGTGTGTATTGTATTTTCGGTTGGATTTTTATTAACAAAGTGGTTCCTAAGGAGTAAATTGAATTTACAGAAAATTGCTTACATTGCCTACTACCTCTTAACCAATTATTAGATATTTTTGAGTTTAACATTTCAGTGAATTTGAGCTGTTGAACATGTTTGGATCTAATTTAGGCCATAAAATATTTAAGAGATGTACACTTGTAACAGTACAACCAAAGAAAATGCCTCAAATTCTTTATTTACTTAATGTAGACTTTTACTTAGTAGAAACTAATTATATAGCATCTTTTTAGAAAATATTTACATTTAATGGTTTTTACATTTTACTAATTTAAATATTTTAAATGTTTGCTACTTATGTACTCAAAGGTACATATTTTATATTTAACTTTATTGTTTCATATAGATCACTAGTTTTTCCTTGTGATATGAATTAATTTGCATAAAACAGCAATAGATTAAAATTAAGTTTACACAGATGTCACCTATTTGGTGGCTATATATAGTGTTTGTGAATCTTCCCTATACAGAGGGTACCAAAAAAATGTATACACATTTTAAGAAAGGAAAAATCTGTGTTAAAATTGTAATACAATGAATGATGCTAGCATTCATTTGATTAACACCATCTTTTGAGGGAACATCATACTACACATTGCTACCACAATTCAACTTTGAAAAGTAATACATAGATAACATCTCTTAAAATGCGTACATTTTTTGGCACCCCCGGCATATTTAGGATCATAATATGGAAGGAACACCAAAAGATTAATACAGGTCAGCTTTTGTTAAATCGTAGCATTATTAAGGTGATGCTGGATTGCTTTCATGAGCTCTGCCTCTTTTTAAAGCAGAAATTAAGAAGAAATGTGAACTTATTAGAGAAGCTTGTTATGCAAGAGACATTGTCATGTTTAGTGGTCAACCTGTACCCAGGAAATGAGGGATATTCTCTGATGCTCAGGGGGAAAAATGGATCAGGTAAGAACCTCCAGAAGGCAGCAGCCACAAAAATCCCTCTGCCTGGCAGGATGTGTTGTGTTTTAGAAGTACCTTCTTACCTGCTCAATATTCTGTCCTTCAGATCAGTGATGACTTGATAAAAGACTGATGAGAAATTTTCCTGTATTTGATGTTTTGTTAGAATATTAGAAATCAACTCTAATATGATTAGCTTTCCTGAATATGCATTTGAGAAGTATTCTGATTGAGATAGGTCTTTGAAATTAAGTTATAAAAGATGTAATTTTTAAATAATTGTTAAAATTTTCTTTCATTCTATTGCTGTTAATATTTTAAGATAGCATAAGGTGTTTTAAGGCATGTTTCTACATTTTGAATATACTAAGTCTGAAAACTCCAAGATTAATCAGACTTTTTGAGTAATTTACATAAGTTAACATTTTATTTTTATTAATGTGAATATGAAAATAGTTTTAATATGTAAATAACATACTTCACTAAAGAGGAATCTAAAAATGTGATATTGTGGTATCATGAGCTCTAAAAGGAACTCACTTTGTTAAGAATTTTTTCTTGTGTTGATACTTAATTGTAAAATGTAAAACAAAGAGAATTTTGTTCTATAAATGACCGTTTTTCAGATGAGGTACCAAATTACTCTGATTTTCAGATTAGAGTAAACAGTTTTCAAGGTCCTTTCAGTTACAGACGTCAGGATTTTATCATAATCTGTATAATGTACTGCTGTCTGATTTGTATTGTGATTGTTATGCTAGATGCGTTAGGCATTTTTCTCCTTTCTGATCTAAAATTCTATACAGTTTATCAAGTCATTTAGCAGTATGTAAAGTCATTCATTTAAAAGACTTGACATAAAGAAGGACTTCAGGAGAGCCTTTTGGCTTTATTGTCTTTATTTTTTTATGAAAAGTCATTTAAATTACGCACCTAGGCTTTTTAGTGAGCCTCATAATTTTCACAAACTTTTATTTTTTTTAAATTAAGATTCTGAGACCATTCGACTGCCTTATGAAGAAGGGGAATTGCTTGAATATTTGGATGCAGAAGAATTACCTCCTATCTTAGTTGATCTCCTAGAAAAATCTCAGGTACAAAATTTTTTCTCTTTAAAATATTCTTAGATTTGTCAACTATATGTTATTTTGTGATAAAGGATATTTAATCGTGTTCACAGCTGCGCTTGGAGCATGACATGCGACATGTACGTAGCTATATGAACACTGGTTTATTGTGGAATATTTATCCTTTAGGCTGTACTGAAATGCATAGATTTAGTTGGTTCTTCTACAGTTGCTCTACAGTTGCTCTAACGATAAGCTCATCCACTGGAAATTTCTCTATAGCTACAATCAACAAATTACAAAAGAAAATGCTTAGTCCCATGGCTTCACCCCAGCCATACTATGTACTTTACTGAAGAAAAAGAAGGCATCAGATGGGAACTTTGTTTGCTCCTAACACTATACACCAGCATCCGCACATTTCTGTCCACTCTTTCTGTGTGCTTTGCTGTTAAAATGGATGAAGTAAGCTCTTCCTGAGGCATCCTCTCCATTTCTGTTCTGCGTCCTCCTTCTCCTTCTCACTGGCTTGCTACTATAACCTCCCTCTCTTCTCTTATTTTTTCCCCCTCTCTTTTAGCTAAAGAATACAAGCCTATTGTACTATATTATACTATTTCTTTAAAAAAAATCCTTTTCTGTTCTCATCTTAATTGGTCTCTTTGCAAAGTTCGGTGCAAATGACTACTTCTTGAAATAGCTTTCTTTTGGCTTCCGAGACATCACATTTTTGGTTTTCCTCATTCTAATCCTCAGTCATCTTTGCTGTCATCTTTGTTCCACTGATAACTGTGTGTAGGTTTGGGGATTCATTTCAGTCCTGGGCACTCTATTCTTTTTTTTTTTTTCCCCTTCCCCCTCCTTCGCCTCCCTGGGTACTCTATTCTTTAGTAACACTCCCTGGATGATCTCAGCCAACTTCATGTGTTTAAAAATGACATGTAATCTCTTGCTTATCTCTCTCACAGTGACCATTCCAAACTTACATATTTACTAGAATACATAATAGGTTTTTCAACATGACAAAACACTTTTTATTTTACTTTCCAAATCAGCTCTATTACCAGTCTTTTTAATCTAATGAATGACCCTACTCTTACCTTTTAACATTCACTCAGCAAATGTCAGCTGTATCTTCAAACTATATGGTCATAACCTGCTATAGTTACCTTGCTGAACTTCCTGCTTTCATTCTAGTATCCCAGAAATCAGTTCTCCACAGACAGATTAAGCTTACAAAACAAAACAAAAAATAAAGCCCCTGCTTAAAGTTCTCTAGTGTCCTCTCACTGCACAAAGCCTCTGCGTTCCTGTTTGTCTTCATCTTCTGATTCTCATCCCCACTCAGGTACACTCCAGCCATTCATGCCTTTTTTCCAAACTAAAACACACCAGTCTTACTCATCTGCTATTCCTTCTATCTGGAATTATTTATCCCAAATATCTGGCCCTAGTGTGATTCAGGTCTCAGCTGAAACATCACTTCCTCAGAGAGGTTTTTATCTGAGCACACAATTTAAATAAGCCCCTCCCTGTTTTATTTCCTTTGTAGTATTCATCACCATCTAAAATTATTTTATTTGGTTACATGTTTATTGCCTATCTTTCCACACTGAGCAAGTGTTGTCTTGGCACCGAATCTGAAGCTTCTTGGATAGGGCCTGGCACATAGTTCACATCGTAGGGGTTCACTAAATACTTACTAGAAAGCATGAGCATAGTGATGACTGATAAACATGGAGCTCACATTACACACTAAAAATTCTGAATGGGTGAAAAAACAATACTATGAGTGACGTGGCAAGGGGTAATTGGCAAGACTTGAGTGATAAAGGTTCTTACCTTTGGACTTAGGAAGAGGCCTAGAAAACAGTATATTTTACAGAAGATTATTTGAATTTATAATTTGCTTCCTTCCTCTTATTAATAAAGACTGTCTTCTGGAAGTTTTAGCAGAACAAATATAGCCGTCGTGTCCATAAGCTGAAACTGGCAGGGTTGATTGATAATTTATAACTGATAAAGTTAGCAAAGTATAACTGAGCCAATGAAACAATTCCAATGATGTATAACAGTAGTATATAAATGCCAAAAACTCTATAACTAGACACTTTGTTGAACTGCTTCTTGGGTCATAGTGATGAACATGAAATACATAATTCGTTTTAAAGGGTTTGTGTATGTAGTGGTAAATCTGCCAAGGAAATCCATTTAAGAGTATCTGAGTGACCAGAAACGTTGCATGAGAGTATAAAGAACTGAAATATTTAATATAAACCCACTTATTTAGGCTTTGGAAAAATGACATTTACTTAAATATTTTCATTTAAAACAGGTTAATATTTTTCATTGTGGATGTGTCATAGCAGAAATACGTGACTACAGGCAGTCCAGTAATATGAAATCGCCAGGTTACCAAAGTAGGCACATTCTCTTACGTCCAACAATGCAGGTGAGGAAAGTTTAATTACCTATTATTTTAGATTTGATTTGGAGTTTTATTAAATGTCTTCATATGTTTGTATGAGTATACATTAATGTGTTTTAAAATTTTTGGTTTCTTCTAGACTTTGATCTGTGATGTACATTCAATAACAAGTGATAACCATAAATGGACCCAGGTTAGTTGATTTTTTTTTTAATCCCAAACAGGCAAAATACAGGATGAAACAACACTTAATATATTAAGTTAAGCAAGATATACTTTCTGCTGGTAGTAACATTTGGGGTTCCTTTGTGAACTTTAGAACTTAGGGTTTATACCGTGTTTCCCCGAAAATAAGACCTAGCCGGACAATCAGCTCTAATGCGTCTTTTGGAGCAAAAATTAATATAAGACCTGGTATTATATTAATTATACCTGGTTTTATATAAGACCGGGTATGTATTGTATTGTATTAAATTATAGTATATATTATATTATACCGGGTCTTATATTTAGTAAAATAAGACCAGGTCTTATATTAATTTTTCCTCCAGAAGACGTGTGGTTCTTGGAAATTTGTATAATGCAGAGATCTGAGTAAACCAACTGATCTAAAAGTGGGCAGTGCCTCCTGGTGTGATGCATGAGAAAGTACACAGAAGTACCAATAAACTCTTGGCTAAAAAAATAGAACCTGAAATACAACAAACCTCTACATCTAACTAACAGTTTATAGGGAATTCAGGGAATAAGAGAAACCATTAAAATGACAAGATAAGGAAGCAGATGATACTATGAGGAAGCAAGTGGTCAAATCCAGCAAATCAGTTGCATGGAAAAAGAAAAGGTGATCATTACAGAATAAAAAAAGATGCTTAAGAGAGAGAAAAACCAAATAACAATTTGTAGGCCTGGTTTGACTTCAAATTCAAACAAATCAACTAAAAATACACTCTGGAGATAATGGGAAACTTAAATATAGACTGGATATTAGAAGTCCTTGTCAGTTAGCGGTGCACGCTGAAGTATTTTCAGGTGAAATAATACAGTGTCAGAGATACATTTTAAATTAGTCAAACAAAAAATAGAGGGGTGGTTGTTAAATGAAATTGGGTGTTGGCACATGGGTGTCATTACAGTTGTGCTTTTGTGTATTTTTGAAAATTTCAATAATTGAATGGAACTATTGAAAGAAGCAATGGTTTTTTTTGTTTTGCAAAAATTCTTATTCAGCAATAAGAACTTATTTGACTCAGAAAGTTTGCTTATAGCTATTAAAACATTTCAGAGATTAAGTGACAAAAATAGGATTCAGTAAAGTAAGTTATGTGATATCAGTGAAAAGCTTGTATATTCTTTGGAATTGGGTATGTAGGGTTTATACAGTATTAGTGTAGTCAATTTTATTGTAATGAAATTAAGCTGAGTATAAAATAGGACCGTTATCTCCTGGTTACTGAAAGCGCTGTGATCCGTCTTGATCTATAAGCTTTGTGGGAGAAGAGGATTTTATCTTTCCTACTTCATCCCCAACTCCTAGAACAGTGTCTAACACATAGTAGGTGCTCAGTAAATATTTGTTGGATTTAGAAATGGACATCTTTACAATTTGACCATTTTGTACACTGTACTAGTTAGTGAATTTCCATTAGTAGTTTCACTACGTTGTCAAGTTTCTACAGTTTACACACTGAATTGGAACTTGAAATAATATATTTTACTCTAGTCCTTAGCAGAGTTCCAAGGAATTGTTCTAGATTAAGTCATGTGTGATTTGAAAATGTTAAATTTGGTATTGACATGTGCTCTTACCTATTTCAGGAAGACAAACTTTTGCTTGAGAGCCAGCTGATCCTTGCTACAGCTGAACCACTGTGTCTTGATCCTTCTATTGCTGTAACGTGCACTGCAAACAGACTGCTTTATAACAAGCAAAAGATGAACACACGCCCAATGAAACGGTAATTACCTTTGTGGAAAGATAAACCAAAATGGGCTTCTAGACAAGTAGCTCTAAATTTTGCTATGTATGGTACCTTTTTCCTCCAAAGGACGTATACAAGTGCTTGTTTTTGTTTTTTATTTTAATAGGATTTTTAATTGCTTTGTGTTTTTTTTTGTGTTCACAGTTTTCAATACTGTTTTATATGGAAGTCATGTATTCTTTTGAAGAACAAACTTCCTATAAATTTAGAATCTATTCACCAAAAAGATAGAGACAAATATGAACAAAAAAATAGTTTATTACTTCCTAATACCCAGTAACCAGTTTAAATTTTGTTAATAGTACTTTTAAAGAAATTTATTTTGAGATTTAGGAAAAATATCACAGTTGCAGAAGTTTATAATTAAATGCCTTTTAATAACATGGTAATTTGTCTTTAAATGTTTTAGCTATCTCTTCTAATTAATAAAAGAACGCATATGAATTTGGCCTACAATTTTAGTGGCTGATCATTAAGTTCTTTTTACATAATTGAGTTGCTCACTTTGGATCTTTTTCAGGTTTGAAGGGATTAAAAAACCTATCTATTTTCTAAGTCCTCTATTTACCAATGAAATAAAATATACTGAGGATAAGGAAGGTACAGCTTTAGAAATAGTGAAATAAGTCCATAGCGGATCTGTCAGCAGTCCTATAAAGTCTCCTTGTATCTGTCCACATCTCTTCATGCTCGCCACGATCATCTTCATCTTCTGTAGTAAATTCCTACCCAATTAGTCTTCCTGCTTCCACTTTTGCTCCCTTCTTGTCTAGTCGCCATGTAAGCAAACTAGAGGAATCTTTTAAAAATCTTTTAACGCAGATTATGGCACCATTTGCTTAAATTTTCCTAAGAGAATTCCATCACACTCCACACTGAATCTAAACACGTTATCATTGACCTGTGAGGCCACTGCCTTGTTCTCTGACGTCATTTCCTACTGTATGGACCCTGGTGTTCTAGTCCCAGCTACCTTTTGTTTTTAAAGCAAACCAAGTTTGTTTCTGCCTCAGCACCTTTTAAAACTTTTTCTGCTTCAAAATCTCATTCCCTGATCTATCTTTAGCTGGTTCCTTCTTGTCAGTCACGTCTCATCTCATAATTTCTTCAGAGTCCTTCCCTTACCTAGTGTTGCCCTCCTTGTCACTTAACACAACCTCACTAACCTTTTTTCCCCCTGCTGCCTATTGCTGTCTGAAATGATCTTAACTATTTACTTGTGAAGGTGTGTCTTCTGCACTGGACTGTCAGCTCCAGGGTTGCAGGAATTTTGTTTGTCTTGTTCCTTTTTATGTCACCAGTACCTAGGACATTGCTTGGCAAGTGGTAGTATTCTACAGATGTTTGTGGTTTAATTACGTATTTAATGCTTACTTATTTAAACCCATATTCTGTATTTCTCTTGTTAGCTTTGTTTAGTTCAAATCTTTTAATATTTCAGGTGTTTCAAGAGGTATTCCAGGTCCTCTCTGAATCGACAGCAGGATCTGTCTCATTGTCCACCTCCTCCTCAGCTAAAATTACTTGATTTTTTACAAAAAAGAAAGGAAAGAAAAGCAGGTCAACATTATGACCTCAAAATTTCTAAAGCAGGAAATGTAAGTATATGCATCTTTAAGTCTAGCTTATCATGCCAAAAGCCTTGCCTTATTTTGAATTTTCAGTATTACTTACACTGTTTTTAATTTTTCAGTGTGTAGATATGTGGAAACGGAGTCCCTGTAATTTGGCCATACCTTCTGAAGTGGATGTAAGTCAGTTCATGAATTGCACTGATTTTCATATAAGGTTCCTACGTTTAACAAATGGTAGCTTATACTTTGGGAAAACAAAGACTCTTAAACTTTTTTAAAAAAGAAAATGAGGTTTTTTAAAAATCAATTGTTTAGTTTTAGAAGCTGTGTTCTTTCGCGTTAACTGCTAGAAAACAGTAACTCCTTAATATAATTCTGTGTTTAGAGCAGGAATAATAACCAAAGAATTTTGAAATGTGGGAAAAGATGGTACATGTTACGTAATAGCATTAAATGCCTCTGTTTTTTTTTTTCATAATACTTTGTCATAATTTTTTGATAATGCTTTTTTCTCTCAAATTGGATAAATTTAAAAATTAGTAATACTGGAGCAGTGGTCAAAAGGAAGAACCTTGGGTAGTATTTTTTGCTGATCCTTAATACACATGACTGTAAATATAAATGTTCAAAGACAGGAAAGGTATCTTTTGATGAGAGGTCCCATACTTGTTTTATTGTCCTATTTCTTTCTCCTGCATTCCTTTTTATTATGCACTCAGCTGTTTATAATTGGTTAGTTGTTTCAACAGTTGTTTACTCTTCATCCTTTCCAGGCTAGCACATGTACTATTCTTTTTATCTCTGATTTTAAAAACAAGAATTTTTTTTTTTTTTTTGTGAAAAGCACAAAGCTCAAGTCATCAGAAGTAGACTGTATGTTCAGCTCAAGAGAATAAACCCCATTATTTTTTGGTAACTTACGTGCTCCTGGAAGAATGCAGCCTGAGAAGAGATGTTTAGTGTAAATACCAAAGAGTGGAATTTAGCTGTAGAGGGCAGGTTGGATATCTAAGCAGTGCTTCCCAAACTCTAGTGTACATACAAATCACCTGTGGTGCTTGTTAAAATGCAGATTCGAATTCAGCAAGGTTGGGCTCGGGGCTGAGATGCTGCAGTGCTGACAAGCTCTTATATCACAGTTTGAGTAGCGAAGCCTTAATACAGAGTTTCTCAGCCTGACTCAATTAGAAGAATCATCTAGGACCAATTAAACATACACATTTCAAATCCCACTTCACACCTACTTACTGAGTCATATCTCGGGGTGGGGCGGGGGGACATGGAAATCCAAATTTTTACCAAGTGCCCAGGTGAGTCTAAGTTACTCTTAAGATCATGGTTTACCAGGAAGATAAGAGCATTTGATTCACAGGCTGGTAGGAAATAGACAGAATATATGATCTAAGTCTGACTAAAAAATGCAAAAGTTTCATAAAAATTTTATCAACTTTAACTTCCCTAGTCTCCTTCAGTCTTGTCCCCACTGTTACATGACAACTGTTTCATTAAAAACCCAGCCAAAGGAAAAGATCCTGGTCCTAATCACCTCTGTGACATTCCGGTTTTCCTAAAGGACAAATGTGATACCAATTTATGAAATAAAAAGAGGCGCTGTTTAAGAAAGCGCTGTGCTTATTACATTTATTTAATGGCAAGGAGATTTAATTTTGTTTTATTTTTAAAACAGTTGGTTTAACTGAATATATCGGGAGAGTTTTAAACTACTTAAGCATAAGTAGTTGGTGATTGTAGGGACAAAAGTTAGTCAGGCTCCCCCTCCTCCACCACCACCCCCCGCCAGCTGCTGACCCTGACCAGCCCACCAGTCTGATAAGATAGTACATCGCTCAAGTGCCTTCCATCCTGAAGATGTTGTTTGTGTATATGCTTATGTAAGCACCTTGGCTGTGTGCCTCTATTGTCTCTATGCTATAAAGGGGTCCTGCCATTTTAGGGGATGGGACAGAGGCTGGGCTGTGGCTGAGGTGGAAACACGGTGGAGACCGTAGGCCGTATTGTACAGGGCTGCTGAGAAAGGGGGTTGTAGGGGCCATGCCCCAGGGCTGCTGCGAAACAGGCTGCTGTGAGTTACGAGGCTGCTACTGGCTGCAGGTTGTAACCTGAAAATGTCCAGCTGTGTGCAGCAGTGAGAAACCCCTAGCTGTGTCCCAGGAAGCCTGTGAATAAAACATGTCTGCTTTGCCTTCAGCTCCACATTATCTTCCAGTTCTCCAAGTCACAGATAACTTACCCCCGGGACCACAACCCATGTGGACATCAACACGACAGTGATATTAGTGATTTAAGAATTCTTGTGCTAAAAAGTATATTTTATTGTTAAGTTACTTAGATTCTTCTCTTTGGTCATAATACAGATTTCATTATATCTGCTGTCTCTTGATTGCTTAGGTGGAGAAATATGCTAAAGTGGAAAAATCTATCAAATCTGATGACTCACAGCCAACAGTCTGGCCAGCCCATGTAAGTAACCATTGCAATCTTCATTTCTAATGATGCTGCTTCTAATGTGGGATCTGAATTTATTAAACAGCAAAAGCGGTTGCCTTTAGTTTGGGATCTTTTTTTAAAAAGGACTTTCTGGGAGTTCATTGAATCAAAAGAAGGGACAACTAATTTCGTTTCTCATAAAGTATGGTTTTCAGTTTAAAAGGCAATTTTAATGCATAACCGCATTTTTACTTTTGGTGGCAGATTGGTAGTTCCGATTTGTTTCCTGTTTCAAATTAGTAACTAGTAAATTATTCTAAGTATGTCTCTTAAGGGAAATAACTCTGGGTAACTTACCCTATTTGTGATGACAACTCCTTAAATGAAGAATAGGCATAATATTTTAAATAAGGTGAATCTAGGAGTGAAATGGTAAGAGATGTTTTGTATGTGCAACAACAAAAAGACTCATGACAAATAGAAATAGACCTGCCTTTGAAAGTTCAATTTTATAATTTACATTCATATGTCCATTGTATGAATTTCTGCCATATTTCACTTAGGCTTTGTTAACTAAATATCCAGATGGTACGCATATTCCCAAAGTTCAGGTGAAAAAGAATTCTGGGCTTTATTATCTTCAGCAGTTTTAAACAGGTTTATAGCCTACATGCCATGTGTTTTCCTATTGCCACATATGTTAGTGTGTTGTTTATGTCTGATTTTTGTCCATTTCTGATTGTGTTTATTAAAGAAGGCATTCTTCTGATGTCCATAAGAGAAATTTCAAACCTAAAGAAAGGTTTAAAGAGTTTATTTGAGCTGGAGCTGAGAGCCAGACCCAGAAGCGAAAATCTCAGAGGACTGAGAAAATGCCCTAAGGAATAGCAATTTTACATTTTATACATTAGAATCAAAGGAAAAGACAGAAGGAAGGTTACATGAAATACGCTGGTGGTAGATGAAGGAGGCAGGAGAAGGTAAATTGGGGAAATTTCTAGGATTGGATAAAAAGTAAAATGGAGAGAGACATATTCTTTTACATTGGTGAGTGCAGGATTGTTAACATTAAATATATGTGGTTTACAGAGGTATGTGGGTGAAAGATAATCATGAGGCATGTTGGGGTCATCTCACTGGAATGTTTATCTGGAGATCTGGAGAAGAGGTCGTCCTGGCATTTTAAATTTATGTATGTTATCCTAGAGACACAAAAACAATGGATAAGATTTGCTCAGAGTAAAGATTTATCATAGGCCTTAGGATGTGACTTCCATTATAATGTGCTCAGTTACAGTTTTTATGATCAGAACATCCCATGTGGTTACTTTGTTACTGAGTTTGTCAGGCCTGCCAGGTAGCCTCCTTTCATTCATGCTCTGTCTTTTTCAGGATGTAAAAGATGATTATGTATTTGAATCTGAAGCTGGTAATCAGTATCAGAAAACAAAGCTGACCATTTTGCAGTCACTTGGTGATCCACTTTACTATGGTAAAATTCAGCCATGTAAAGAAGATGAGGAAAGTGAGAGCCAGATGTCTCCATCCCAGTGAGTTCTGTTAAATGTTTGTAATTGACAGAATCAACCATCAGAATTTATTTAGCAACTGTTGATAAACTATTAGTGATTAAAAATTTCCCCTTGGGATTCATTTGTTAAATACTGCAATTAGATATGGCAGTAGACCTAAATCTGTAAAACTTAAATTGTAGTTACTAGGTTGTACAAGAGTTATTTAAAATAACAGTAATTTTTTAAAAAAATCCTATGGTATAACTATTTTTATATTTGCTTTGAAGGATACTCCTGTGATATCCCTCTTGGTATATTTATGTTTTGCCATTTAGGAGTTTAACCTCTGAGCATGAAATGGTTGCAGGCAATGGTTTGTTTAAATGAGAAGCAAATTTACTGTAAATGTAAGAACTGTTAAAGATGCTAGGTATTTCGGCACTGTGTTTAAGGATACAGACTCAGATCTTCATGTAGTTACTGGCTCTAGAAATATATGTAGATGATCTTCCTAAATTTATGAACTTACATATAATTAGTTTGTTTTTATTAGTTTTTTTAATCAAGTTGATACTCTTTTGAAAAGAAGAAAAATCAAAGAGAAGCTCATCAGAAAAAAGCAGGGCAGGTCTATGTTAAATTGTTTATTTATAAAGCCTTTACTTAACACAAAATACTAATTGAAACTGCAGGAGAAAAATGGATTTTAAAGACTAACCTCACCAATGCCTTACAGTCAATGGGAGGGAATAGTAGCAGTCAGGGAATCTTCAGCTAGTTTTCTCACATTAGCAATTTCTATTGTTGTATATGAAGTAGAAATGTCAGATATTTTGATTACCTATATTTTTTAAAAATCTTCCCCTTAAAGATACACATTGGTCATTTTAAATAAATTTATTAACTTTTCTTGAACACAAGGGAACAACATGTTCCCACTTAAAACAAAATCAGTTTAAAAAGCAACCAATTAGATTTGTTTGACAAGAAAATTGAATTTTTTTTTTTTTTTTTTTGCCTTTACATCAGGGAGTCGCTGCAAAAATGCATGATTTATTGCCTTCCAGTCATTCTCCATATTCATAAATTACTTGATTTGATAACTATGAAGTTAAAGTTTGAGCTGCATTAACCAGGTTTTTTCTTTTTTTTACATTTTATATTTCAGCTCCTCCACAGATGATCATTCAAATTGGTAATTAAAAAATAAACAAACTCACTATTTTAATCTGTTAAGAAATCACATAAATGTCAAACTCTTTAAAAAGACTTGGTAAAGAGATTTTATCTGAATTGGCGATAAACTATCTTCCTCGTATATTCTATGATCCTGCTGTGCAGAACAATGATTTCCAAAATCAAAGGTTAAAGAGAGAGGAAGGCCACAGGCCTTACACATGGAGTTCAGTGAATTTTGCTGTAGGTCAGACACTTGCAAGGGTGCATAGCACTTGGTAACTTTCAGCCCAAATTTTGTTTCGATACTTAAGTTTTGTGCCCAGTCTTTCTTAAAGGAAATCAGCCAATTTATTCACAGAATTATTGCATGCAAAACTTGGTCATTGCTTCATAAATGTAAATGTAGTTTTGATTTTTTTTCATTTCTTGGTAGATTTTAACTCAATTTATAAAATTGTCACTAAAATGTGGAAGCCTTCAAAAGTAATCCCAGGGTTCCTCTTATCTAATACTTTTCTCTCTTTTTAAAACATTTTAGGTTCATTATTGGATCAAAGACTGATGCTGAGAGGTGAATATACTAGTATCTTTAGTTTTTATCTGGATGGATGTGAAAAACTTCTGTCTTAGAGGATAGAGAATTACTCTGTTAGTTGTCAAAACTTTGATTTTAGTTATGCCATAGGTATTACTAGAATTTAAAAAAACAGAATTAAGAAAATAACAGTTAAAAGAATGTTTAAAATAGTTTTACTTTAAATAAGAAAACTTACACATATTTATGTGGTAGGTAAGGAAGATGATTTCTAGGTAGCACTTCAATCACAATGTAAGTGGAAGTTATTGGTAATGTTTTTGGCTGATGATTGGTTAAATAAATGCTGTAATTTCTGTTTAGAAACAAGATAGATGCTAAAACTATATCTTTAGATTGTTGATTTAAATGCAGTGTTTTGAGCATTAGCTTGTCATTGAAAAGATTAGAATATACTTTTAACAAAAAGTTAAATGGCCAAATAATTTTTGTGTTAATTCTGATGTTAATTCTGATAATTTTCATTATCAGATATATGTTTTCTATATAATAAATTTGTTTAAAAGAGTTAACTAATTCTTAACTATTTTTTCCTAATATTTCAGGGTAGTCAATCAGTACCAGGAATTGGTCCAGAATGAAGCCAAGTGTCCAGTCAAGATGTCGCACAGCTCCAGTGGCTCAGCCAGCCTGAGTCAGCTTTCTCCAGGGAAAGAAGCAGAGGTGTGTTTGTTTACCTTTTTGTGCCTACCCTGTTTCCCCGAAAATAAGACCTAGCTGGACAATCAGCTCTAATGCGTCTTTTGGAGCAAAAATTAATAGAAGCCAGGCTTATATTGATATTTCATGGATTTCCTTGTGTGAAATTATATTCTTCTGTAGCACCTATAATCACTGAGAGTACTTTGCAGAGTTTTAAATTATGTTTTCATCTAGGAGTTATACTGGTATTAATTTATGAATTACTGATTTGACCTTAATTTTAACAAGCCTGCTTGATGTCACTGTCCCTTAGCAGCAGCCTGAGACCGTGTCGGTTCAGTCTTCGGTACTGGGGAAGGGAGTAAAACATCGACCCCCACCCATCAAACTTCCCTCAAGCTCAGGAAGTAGTTCCTCAGGTATTAATTACATTCCTTAGTTTCCTGTAATCTACAGTAAGAAACATCATGTGATCTTATTCAGTTTTTAAGACTTTACTTATACTTTGATTTTCACAGAATTTCGAGTTGTAAATTTAGGACATAACTTTTATATTCTTCTAGGTAACTATTTTACGCCACAACAGGCCAGCAGCTTTCTTAAGTCTCCAACTCCTCCTCCTGCTTCTAAGCCACCAAGTCTTTCTCGGAAGTCATCTGTGGATCTCAGTCAAGTTAGCATGCTTTCTCCAGCTGCCCTGTCACCTGCCAGTTCATCACAAAGTGAGTCATAATTTAAATTCTTCATTAACTCTTCATAAGCTTTAGCATTAGTGTTTCTTAAGACAGCTTTTTTTGATCAGGGAAGTAGTGAAATCTGAATGTACTGTGTACTCAAAGTGTGTAAGTTTTGAGAAGCTTCTGGCAAACTTCTTGTTGAATGTATGTATTATGTGTTTAATGTAATTGTATTTGTTTTTCTGTGTGTATGCACTTTGTGTATACCTTTCTTATAGACTTACAACCTACACATCTCTTTTAAAAAATCTGGTAGTTAAATGTGGCAATAAGACTCCAAAATATTTTTTTATTTCATTGTACTCTAGGATCATTTTACATTTTGTATAAACTATGCAGCTGATACAGAAAAAAAAAAGTCATAAGAGTTGTTGCTGCAGTCTTATCTTTGTATATGTAAGAAGCCAACTAGTTCCAAGGTGGTGATACAATAAACTGAAAGCCAATTTTTCATAAACACTTCTACACTCTTAGAAATTGTTGTCAGTTACTAAACCGTGGTGACGATCATAAAGCATTATCTGAAGATAATAAAATGTAATTTTTAGTACTGAATACTTTTTTTAACCATTAAGAGGAGTTATACAATAATTCTAGCATTAGTTTGGGAGAATTTCTTGAAATGAATAAATATCTGAGATATTAGGTACCAATTTACAAAAATGATTCCAGTTTTTTAGATTTTTTTGTAGATAACTAAAGTGTGCTGAAAGTTTTAGTACACTGCACAGTGATAGGGTGGTCTTTACATTAGATAAACATCTTCATCTTGATAGCTCAAAAGGTGTAATTTTTCTGCCTTCTTGTTTTGCACAAAGAAAAATTTATAAATTTCCTGAAAGTCTTATTCACACTTCTTATGTTGTGGGTATGGATTATGTTAATCTACTGCACACAGTTGTTACTTTAAGTAAGGGTTGAGTGACAGCTTCTGGACATTCACATTTCTTTCCTTTCTTTCTGCAGGACATGAAAGCTAAAAAAGAAAACACCTCAAGAGCTTTTGGTTTTATTTTTTTGGTTTTTGTTTTTTTTTTGTTTTTTTTTTAAAGTTGATAAACTGTGCATACTTCATTCACAACAGATTTTCTATACATTCTACATTTAAACAGAAGTACACAGTTACTGTTAAAGATGCAGTATTATCTATCAAATATTTACTTTATTACTGTGTTTTGTAAATTTGTTTGTCAGGATAAACTTGATGTGTTAGGAATTAAACGTATATCTAGGTGCCAAATATGATTGTTAACCATATGTAATTTATTAAATATGTTCAGAGTTTATCTCAGATTGTAACAGAAAATAAGCAGTATTTTAAATGAAGTCCTAAATTAGTGAAATCGTAAATAACAAAAATTAATTTGAATTCCTTTTAAACTTTTTAGGCCAAAGGTAGCATGTAGGAAAATAACTTTTAAATGGGTATTGTGGTAGAATACAATGTATATTTTTACTGTTACTGCAATAGCATCTCTGATGGGAGTTTTAGGTGATATACTGCATCCTTAATTGTAATTGAGTGTAGCAACACTCATGTATCATGTGTAGAAATTAACACTTGCAGTTAACTGCTTAAAAAAAAACTGGAACAAATTGTCAGTGCTAAGTAAGATTCCATTAACCTTATTTTTAAAAGGACTAGCCATTTATAACAAACTAGCAATTTTTATTTTTCTCAATGAGCAGGATCTGGAACTCCTAAGCCATCTACTCCTACACCAACCCCTTCATCGACCCCACACCCTCCTGATGCTCAGAGCTCAACTCCTATTACCCCTTCAACCACCCCTACTCCCCAAGATTCAGGCTTCACCCCTCAGCCCACTTTGTTAACTCAGTTTGCTCAGCAGCAAAGGTCTCTGAGCCAGGCAATGCCTGTAACGACCATTCCTCTTTCCACCATGGTAACATCTATAACTCCAGGAACCACAGCCACCCAGGTCATGGCAAACTCTGCTGGACTTAATTTCATCAATGTAGTGGGGTCTGTTTGGTAAGTTTGAATTGATGCCCTGAATTTTTTTTTTTTTAAAAAAGATATTCTCACCAATATGAATGAATTCTTATTTGTGAAATTAAGAACAAATTACATGTTATTGAAACTGAAAGAAAATAGTTTGGATATGGTTAGAAGCTGTCTCAAGTATGTTTTCATTTTAGGTAATACATTTATTACGCATTAAGACGATACTACTCATTGACAGTAGCTGAGATTTTCTTGTTCGTCCTGTTACCATTTTTTATTCCCTTGATTAGTGCTTTACTCTTTCAAATTATACTGTAAACCTTGATAAATATACAAAACTTAATGTTAGCCAACCTTGCTGTCACTTTCTAGCATAAAAATGAAACTGAGCTTTGAAATTGAAGATAGAATTATCTAATTGTGTGTGTTCAATAGTTTGTTTTTAAGTCAAAGGAATAATTATGTAGCTGATTTTTCTTCCCCCTTTTGTAGTGCAAGTTTAATGCTTTGTCTTGTTCTCCTGCAGTGGAGCTCAGGCTTTGATGAGTGGTTCAAACCCTATGCTGGGCTGTAACACTGGTGCCATAACTCCTGCAGGAATAAACCTGAGTGGCCTTCTCCCCTCAGGAGGTCTGCTACCAAATGCATTGCCCGGGGCTATGCAGGCAGCTTCTCAAGCAGGTCAGGATGTTGGAAATAATAACTCTAAAAAAAATAAAGTACATGCTAACATAAAAACATCATTTTAAGGATATTATTGAAGACATTTAACTTCCTTATTTCATCAAGTATCAAAAGCTTTTTAAAATGAAAGGCTTTCGTTTTGAAAGCCTTTAAAGTTCTGATATTTGAAGTAAAAACCATCTAGCAATCAACTTCTCTGAAGAAACTTGGTAAGCCTGTAAGTCTGCAAATTATATCTTTGCATTCCAAACATTTATAATAAAATTAACATTGATAGTCTTGTTGTTGTCAATGCGATCTTATTCCAAGAGAAAGAAATGTATTTTGAAAACATACGTTGTGCAAGAAAGGCAACATAGCATGGGAGGGAAATGCCCAGGTTCTGGACCCAGACTGCCTGAATTTGAATCCCAGTTGTGTAACTCAGTAGCTGTGTAATTATGGGAAAGTTACCTTTGTGCCTCACTTTCTTCATAAGTAAAATGGGAATAATAATAGTGCTTTACCTCATAATTGTGAGGAGTAAATGAGTATATACAGATGAGGTGCCTTAACTGTGCCTCAGACCTAAGCATTAAAACTATTTGCTGTCATCTTCAGTAGTAGTAGTAGTTTCATTGTAGTAGTTAATATTACATATACTGGAAAACAACACCTTGTGCTCTTTTTTAATGCTCTTTAAGAGAATGCAACATAATATCTTGGAACAATCCAATTTCTTACTAGTGGGGAAAATTTTAACAGGAAAAACAAACTTGACATAGTAAGAAAACTTGAAAAACTTTCTATGACTTAAGAGAAAGAGAGTCCGCAAAATACCCTTTAAACACGTTAACAGATTGCTGTGATTTCCTAATTCCCGCTGATGTTCTTATTTTAATGTGTATAAATGTACTCTTAATGGCAGAAGCCCTGGAAATGGAATCACGTTGAGTTTAGAATGTTTATATTTACATGTAACTCTGGCTTCAGGTGCTAACTGGGGCCTGAAAGAAGTCAGTTTTCTCCTTTAGCCTCAGTTTCATTAGCTTTAAATATCCAACTTTAGTAGGTACTTACAAGAAATACATGAAGGGACGTGAATGTGCCTTTGGTAAGCTGTAAAGCATTATATACAGATGCCATCTACCTTTAAAGGGAATGATGTCAACTCTTTTCATGAGAATTCCTGAAAGGCAAATCAATATTGTCATGTTTTCATCTGATGAAGCTGTTTTAATTTTTATACAAGGCTTTGATACTATCACCTGTGATTTCCTGCCTCTCATAACCTTTTTTCAAATACAATTACATGCTTAGAGGACAAGATACATTTTTAATTAATTCAAATTGTGTATATTGTTGGTGAGCAAAATATATAGGTATTTTGACACCTGGGTCGGAAAACTACAACCTATAGTCCAAGCTAAGAATGACTTTACATTTTAAAAGATGTATTTAAAATAAAACGAAGAGGAAGAATATACACAATGGCTATATGTGGCCAGCGAAGCCTGCTGAAGAAGTTTGCCACCCCCTGGTTTATGTTGTCACAGATTTGAGGGACTTTACATTTAACATAGCATTGTTTCCTGACATTCAGTTTGATTCTTACACTCAAAATTCCATATTCTTTAGCGTTATTAATATTAGCATTTGTCCTTTAAAATAGCACAGAGCACACTGGTTCTCAGAGTTATGGTCGTCATCATGTATCATGGACTGTGTATCCCTGAGGACTGGCAGTGGGTGCCAACCTGAAATGCATTTGGCACAGCTGTGGTATTAGGTTGGTGCAAAAGTAATTGTGGTTGTTGCAATTATTTTTAACCTTTTAAACTGCAGTTACTTTTGCACCAACCTAATAGTTTGATTATATTCATGGTCTCTGCATAATTCTCCAGCTAACAGTCAAAATAGTGATTAAGAAGCCCCAGTTTGTGAAATACAGAATAAAATGTACATGTGGTGCTGCATGTCTTTGATCTCAGTATGGATGGATATAGGTGAAAAAATTTTTTAAGATATTTAAAAGCACAGAAAATAAAGCACATCTTTGCAGAAAGTATTTACGATGTTATATTTATATATACTACAGTAGAAAATATTTTCAAGTGTAATAAAGTTTTAATTCCCTGTTATAACCATGAGTTATATTTAACAGGTGTTCCATTTGGTTTAAAAAATACTTCAAGTCTCAGGCCCTTAAATCTACTCCAGGTAAACCTGAAACTGCTTTTGATTAAAGTTTTTATACTTTTTTTTAAATGATTTTTTTAAAACGATGTATATCTGTACATAATAGCATTTGAAATTTTGAGGCAGATCAGAATCTTGAGGGTGTGGTTATTGCTACCTCTGCATGGTCAAGTGGGTAGGGAGAAAGAATGGGTATCTTATACACCGCACTTTCACTGACCCCTGACAGCTACCAAGGAGAACACTGCCTCCAGTAGCAGCAGTAGATAGAAAGTAATTTTTCTTAGTGGACATTTTGTGTATACATACATGTATTACCGTTTGCTTGCAACAGATTTTGCGCTTGAATAGAGATTCAAAAAATAGGTGTGTGTGCTTTTCCCGAGAATATGATTTCTTAGCACAGTGCCAGGCACCTAATAGTCATTCAGTAAATGTTGGTTAGATTACAGTTTGTGTCTAATGAAGAGGCTTTTCTTACATATGTTATCAGTGTCAGCATAATAGAGTTTGAAGGGTTAGTACACACTGTGTGTGACTTACAATATTTGGGGGTGTTATACTTTAGGGTGTTATATTTTAGGTCCTCTAATGGTGAAGTTCAGTATTAACCTAGGTTGGAAAATAGATGGCATTATCTACAGAGAATTTTTACAAAAGGTAGACATGACTATAAAGATCTGCAGACACAAAATGGCAGAGCTTTGCATTGTTGGGAAATAATAAATCAACCCAACCTGGTATTCAGAAATAACAAATCGGGCAATGTGTTTACAGCCAAAACAAAACTTATTTATCTGAAATGCAAACTGTGTCAGTATTTACAGACTGTATTTGCAGAACAATTTACTTGTAATATGGACAAACCACAGATCACATTGGTTTGCTTAGCCCATGTTCTTGTAGATTGCTGTCGGAATTTCTCTCAGGGATGTCTCAGTGAGGAGTGGAATTAATAAAACATAAATAGGAATAAGGACAAAACCACTTTATAAATAACATTTTGCTACATTTATTATCTGATTGAGGAAGGAAAGTTTGATCTGCACTATGTCCAAATTTAACTAACAATGAGTTGTTGAGATTTTGACTGAAGGACACCTTTTTTTTGACTGTACAGACCTCAAAGTTCTGTATTTGGTATCGACTTGGACTTTTCTCCTAAGGACTTCAAAGTGCTTATAACTTACACCCCTATAGAAGAAAGTGGAACAACCATTGTTTCCTGATGCATTTGGAATGCAGTTTTGATTTTTAGCATGGAATTTTCTGAATGCTTCATAGAAAAAACTTTTTAAAAAAATTTTGAATTAATTTAGATTCAGAATGACAGCAAGTTGTTTGCAAACTAATATGGACATCCAATGCACTTTTCAGCTTTGGAATTTCTGTTATATAAGTACCCATGCATTTCTGGGTTTTGACAAAGCTAGAACAACTTTTGCGAGATGAGTTTTCATAATGTATATCTGATTTTCACTAATTTCTTATGAACAGTATGAACAGGTTCATACTTTCTAATGCTGTTTTATATTGAGGTAGCTGTCAGAAGAGTTGGATATCTAACTTAAAGAAGATTTATGTTTGAGTATTAATATATTTGAGAGCCCTCAATAATAACACAAAAATTGTTTTAAAATAGATCTTTTTTTAAGGGTAGGGATATTTTCATTTTTGTTCACCCCCGTTTCCTCAATCCCTAGAAAAATGCCTGATAACATAGTGAATGCTCCAAAAATATTTGTGGAATAAAGAAATTTAAATAACGTAAAATTTGGCTAATTAATTCATGTTTAAATTCTTTGTAGCTTCCAGGTGGTTCACTGATTTTCAATACTCTGCAGCAGCAGCAGCAGCAACAGCAGCAGCAGCTCTCTCAGTTTACACCCCAACAACCTCAGCACCCCACAACTTGCAGTCCTCAACAGCCTGGGGAGCAGGTATGTGTCTTTCTGGCCTTCCATATGCTTTATATTATAAAATTGTAACGTTTTTTATATGTTCTGAACATATTTCTAGTTCTTTTAATTAGTTTCAACAAACATTTCCTATACTGTTTTTCTTTTACTAACAATAGTAACGACCAGTTACTGGGTGCCTGCTTCTAATTCTCAGAACAGCAATACCGAATACATGTCACTTCCATCTTGCGTGGCATGAACCAGATTCAGAAGAACAACTTGTTCAGGCCATATAATGAGTGGCAGAGCAGGGACTCAAACCCAGGTCTTTCTGCTCCATAGAATTGTATTTTCTACCCAGTCAACATCCTTCTGTTTACAGTATTTTGTCTCCATTAGAATAGAAATGGCCCTAATATTATGAAGCTTAGAGCAGAGGGAAGGTAGACAAAAACAAATACTTGAATAATGTCAAACAGAATGAAATTGAATTAGAATTGCAGTAAATTTAAAGTAGAAGGAACTACAAGTTTTTCTGAACCTTTGCTACACTTTGGAATCATCTGGGAAACTAAAAAATACTGTTTGCGGGGTCCCACTCCCAGCTTGCAATTAAATATATGAAATTTCACCATCAGTCCTGCCAGATATTCCCCTTTTCAATATCTTTTATTTCCTTTTTTTGACTTAATATGTTCACTGGAAATTCCAACACTGTTGCAAAAAGTTTTAAAAAATAGGTTTGATGAAGCTTTATAGAGAAGCCTTAGGAATTATTAATAGAGGCATCACACAATAAACCAATACACAATCAATTCTGAACAATTTGATTTTCTTCCTTTCAAAATACCATACATTTGTTCTTGCTAATTCTAAATATCTTTGAAGCCTTTTCCTTATGTTACCTTTTTTTCCTTATGTTACTTTTTACAAGACCTAATCTAATGTTTTTTTTTTCTCGTATGGGAAAAAGTACTAATTTTTTTTTTTTACCAGCACAAATTTTTTTCCTTTTTGTGCAAGTCATGTATTATTTTTTATTCAGGGTACTGAACAAGGTTCAACCAGTCAAGAACAGGCCTTATCTGCACAGCATGCTGCTGTTATTAATCTTGCTGGAGTAGGAAGTTTTATGCAGTCACAGGCAGCTGGTAGGTATCTTCATAACTTAATATATTGAATTTACTAAGTGTCTATAATCTAGTTGTGTTCTCACTTTTTTAATTTCTTTTCCTGCTCTTATAAGCATTAACTAGGAAAAGTAGTGCGTCAACTGTTAAATCAATTGGTAGCACTCTGAGGTTTTTTTCCATTGACAGTTGATTCACTAAAAGTGCTTTGACCTACATATATTAACATCAGTTGTGTTTTCCTCATGTTACAGTTAGCAAAATTTTATACAGCTATCCAGCTTACTAGAAAGCTGCCAAAGCTATTAACGCTTCAGTTTCCTGGGTGATTGAGATTGCATTTATAGATTGCATAATCTTTTGTCTCATTCTGGTAGCTTGTAGTTGCATGAATTAAGATTTAATGTCAGTAGCATGACTTGTATAAGCCACTTTTTTCATTTGTAAAAAATGAGATTATAATACTAAATGACTGGTTACCACTTCCAACAGTAGTGAACCAAAATTTACCTTTAATGAAAAGTATATTGTGAATTGAAGATATTATAACTACATTTAATTAAAATCAGTAAGCTACATTTGTGAGAAAGCTGTAATCAAGTTTGCGGATTGAATGAGTGTTGTCATCATTTTGAATTATCACTGGGCTTATACCTTTAGAATCTATACAACTGCCAGTGTCTGAATTTAGAATAAGCAAGGTCTTACATACAGTTCTAATTTAGAGCTAGTGAATTTCCAAATGGAAATTTATGATTATAAATCTTTACCACTCAAGTTATACAATTTCTAAAACAGTTGTAGTATAATTTAGTGTAAAGAATTCTAGGCTGAAAAACCTAAGAATGGTCCTTACTCCAGACCTGCCACTAATTTTTAGTGAGTCACTCAAACCATCTAGGCCTGAAATTTCCTTATCTGTACAGTGAGAGGGTTGAACTGATTGTTTTGAACTCAGCTCAAAAAGGAATAATGCAGCCTCAGTTCACTATCTTTGATGTAATAGTATAGTCTGATATTCATTGTAACATCTTTTGTTTAAAGCGCTTGTGTCTACCAGTTTTGTCATTATGGTAGTAGTTTGGATTTCTCCCACTCCTTTTCCTACATTGTAAAATGTACTGTATTTTACATTTTTCAAAAATACTGTCAACAAAATAGCACTAGGATTAAATTTCATTGAGATGTAAGAGAGGGATACAGTGCTCAGGCACACGTGCACTCCCTTCCCTTTTATGTCCAGAAGTTCCTTCAACTAACAGGACACTAAATTTATTCTGAAATGTCTGTGATTTGAGACTTAAGATTAATCATACTGATAACTTTTCTATTTCATTTTCTGTGTTGTCCTTTTCTAACCCTGATAGCCTTCAAACTTTCTGACTGGCCTGCTTTCCCCTTCTCTGTAGTGTTGTCTCAGCTTGGCTCTGCCGAGAACAGACCTGAGCAAAGCCTTCCTCAGCAGAGATTCCAGCTCTCCTCTGCCTTTCAACAGCAGCAGCAACAGATACAAGTAATCCAGCAACTTCACTCTGATTACATTTTAAAGATACTCTGCTCCAAAAGTACCTCAAAATACCTTACTTCAGTTTCATTTTACTGTCTTTTAAGACTATAGTAATAATTTATTTTAGCAAATTTTATTTAAAAGTGACACTTTAGCCAGTCAACTTGGAGCACTGAATATATTTTGTACATTTAAGCCCTACTCTTCCTAATTTAAAATCTTTCATGAAGTGCCTGTGGCACACTAACATCCATTTTTGTAGTTTACAGTATAGTTTGAAATAGACAGTTCTAAGTGCCAAAGGTTAACTTTTTAATATTGTAGTGCAGAAAAAGGCAAGTATGCCAGTGTTCCTATTAGTAAATGTTATACTTGTTTTAGAAAAATGTTACTCCATTATTTTAGGAAGTCAGCGTATTATAGTTGACTGTCTTTAATATGCAGGGTGGTTTTATATTGCTATAAACTTATTATACAACAAAATGGTAACTGAAGTTGCTGAGTTACTGCAATGTAGATTGGCAGGGCAAAGTAACAAATACTTTTTAAGTTTACCAAGAACCATTTTAAAAGCCCTCAGCAGGCTTCTGTGCCACTGGTGCTGTTTGACTGTGCATTGTCTGAATGTGGTATAGTCCCTTTTTGTTATCTTGGTGCTTTCTCCCTTTCAGTTTTTTTGTTGTTTTCATCACTCTCAGGAAAAGCACCTTTTCACACCTGCCTACACTGAACATAACTTGATTTTTTTTCCCCTCCCTTTTGCAGCAGTTGCGATTCTTGCAGCATCAAATGGCTATGGCAGCAGCAGCAGCACAGACAGCTCAGCTACATCGTCATCGGCATACAGGCAGCCAGTCAAAAAGTAAAATGAAGAGAGGCACGCCAACCACTCCAAAATTCTGAGTCTTGCATTATTTTTTTTCTTTTTTAAAAACATAAGAGCATTGAATCAAAAGGATTGAGTTTCTACTTCATTTTGTTTTTTTAAAAAGTGTCAGTATTTTACATTGCTAGATGGACAAACTTTATACAGAAGCACAGTACAACCCTATGATTTTTAAATAAAAACAGGGAAATGGTTTAACAATCCATTAGGGTTGGTTTGCTGATTATGTCATTGCTTTTTCAAAACGGTTTCACTGTACATAACACATGGAAGTGGCCTAAGAAATACTAGAAACATCTTGCAAAAGAATGTAGTTTGATATTTATTTAGTATAAAAGGTTTGTGCACAGTATAACAAATACAGTTTTTACAAATCTGTTTTGAAAATGTGGTGGTTATTTATTTGGGTTTCATACTTTTAATTACTTCATCCATCAGTTTTTTTACTTCTTTGTGTCTTGTAACTGCTCGGCTCATACAGTCCTGAAGTTTAGCTCCAGTCAGCCCACTTCCACCTGAAAAAATTGTGCCAACACTTTTAATGTTATTTTACTTGTAATGATCAATATCATGTCGAGTTATAAAACAATAGTGTAAACCACAGGTAGTCTCAAGATTTGCAAGTGGTTTTAACAAGACTGCCAAGTGATTCTAATGCATGCCATAAGTTTAAGAACCACTGGTATACCATATAAAAAAAGTAGGGAATTTGAGATAACAAACTGTCCTAAACTTGCATTAGGTAAACAGTGAAACATCCCACATTCCATTTGGCCCTCCCTTATATACAGAAGCTCCCACTGTGTTTTCATCTACATGTTTAGGACTGAAATCCAAGGAACATGCCTGGTTTGTGAAGACAACATAGCTTGCCTTCCTCATCCATTACTACGGTTAGGGTTCCAGTTGCCAGATGTTCCTCCTCTCCAGTAGGGTCAACTATGAGCAGAGTGCTGTTTTAAAAATTTTTTAAGTGAAAGTTATCAGTCCACGAAACACTTTATTTTAGAATACTAAATATGCTTTTTATAAGTTTGATTAACTTACTCATCAAACACTGCAAAGGAAGTTGCAACTGGATGAGTTCTAATGTTCAAGTAACTTTGCTTCTTTAAATTAACCTCAGCTAAAGCAGTCTCTTCATTTATTGTAACTTCAGGCAACTGTACTACAAAAATACAAATATGTTAAGTCAGTTTTTCACTCTAGTGTAAGTAACAAACAAGGCTTTCTGTGCCTTTTTTTTTTTAATTAATTGGGGTGATAGTTGTTAGTAAAATTACATAGATTTCAGGTGTACAATTCTGTATTACATCATCTATAAATCCCATTGTGTGTTCACCACCCAGAGTCAGTTCTTCCATCACCATATATTTGTTCCTGTGCTTTCTTAATTCACTCTTCCCTGCTTCATTTGTCCAAAAGTATTCTTTTAAAAAAATTATCTTAGAATAATTAAGGTAAATATAGTGTTAAACATTGTTACTCTGTAATTTAGAAACACTAAAATGAGTGACAGCTAAATCTTAAAACCTCTAAAAAGTCTGAAAGTTTAACAAAACATAACATTATGACAGAAGTAGTAATATCGCTGTTTATTAAGGTTGCTTACCATTTTTTAAAGCTGCTAACAAAGCAAATGTACAGGCATCCAAAATATTTCCATCGTAGTCGAGGCAAATGAGGTCACAGTATAGAACCCAAGCAAGCTAAAACAGTTTACACAGATGTAAATTAAAGCCTTCTAGTAGGTACTGCATATTTGCTTCAACTTACGTACCACAGAACCCTCAGAGAAGATAAACTTCAAGGCTCAGAAACTTAACCAAAAACAAAACAAAAGAACCCTTTAATCAAGTAAAAAACCAAAAAAAGTGGACAGGTTTGGTAAAAGCTGGCTTTTGGCTACCAAGCTGACAAGTGATGAACATTTCCATTCCTGTTAACAGATGAGAGAAATGCTTTTGAAAGTTCCAAATGAAAATCAAAATGATACATGAAATGTTTAGGTTTTAGAATGTTAATCAAGTAAGAAAAGTCTATAGGTTCTAGTCAACTTAGTTCTAAGTTTTCAAACAGACTTTTGGAATTTACAGTGTGGACTCACCTTAAACATATTAGCTGATCAGACAGATAAATTAACAATAATGAATTAAAAATACATATATTATTTGTTGTGGCAATTAAGGGAAAAAGAATTACCTAAGCTTAAAATGTAGCTTTCAGTCAGGCAATAAATTAGTTAACACTGGTTGTTTTTTATGAACTACGTAGTTTCAGAATAAGACTGATATTTTTATTGAATTCCATCTAAAAACAGACATCCCGTATTTAAGGCTACTGTGATTTGTTATTTTAATTTCCCTGTTCATTTCTCCCCACAAAAAACCACTTCATAACTAATAAAAGCTCTTAGCTTCTGTATTCCTCTTACCTTTCCTGGAGAAATGCATAAGTCCTCTTTCTGAATTATCTGTGAACTTAATGACAAAGCACAGTAAATGAAAGGTCAAAACTATCTGAAAATGAAGGATACATTTTATCACGATAATCTTACTTTTCAATGACATCTGCAATGAATTGGCTAGCCACTTGGGCCTCTTCTCCAGGAGGTCCAGACCGAAATCTCGAGGAACACAGAGGTGGCAGATCCACATTAGGAACTGAAAGAAACACTGTAGCTATGAAAAACCCTTTCATAAGTTTTCCAGATTACTTTCAAAATACCTTAACCTGTAATGAGAGATAGCCCTTCTACTCATACCTAACTGTTCTGCATTTTATAAAGGTTGGTTCCTCCTATAAAGAACAGATGGCCAAAGTCAAGAAAGAAATAGTGGTATAAACGAAGGATCTTGATGGAAATAGAAGTTTGCAATTACAGCCCCTTGGCCTAAGCGATTCTGTTTTCTTGGTTGATGACATCTGAATGTATCAACAATTGATCAAGTCTGAAAATTTACAAAATTCTATTTTGCTAGTATGCTTTTAACATATATACAGAAAACTTCAGGAATGTCTGCTTCATTACTGTATATTTCTTATTCAACTCTACAAGGACTTGAAAACTACAATATTAGCATTAAATGTGTTAAATTGTATGAAAATTACAAAATCATTTAGCTTACCAACATATCCTTTGTTAGGGGCATCTGTTGGTGGTGCTGCAAATTCCTATAGAAGCAAACAACAAATTTTCCTATGAAAGCTGAAAAAATTGTGAAGGCAGCTTAGCAGTCAGTATGGAAGGTTCTACCAAAGACCACATTAGCTAATTAATCATGAGCATCTATGCTTGGGAGTTGTGTCGGGGGCTCTATGGACCAATCCTCACAATAGCTCTGCAAGGTAATAAGGCAGTACAGCATAGTTCACTGTAGTGCTACTCATCAAAGTTACCTGGGGCTGTTTTCAGGAAGTATTCTTTGGATTTCTGCTCCACCTTTGCTTCTACTTACTCAGTAGCCAAGAATCTGAATTTAAACCCTAAGGTAATAGTGACATAACCAGATTTAAGAACTGAGCAAAAACTCTGGAATCACCTGGTTCAAACTTCA
Source organism: Rhinolophus ferrumequinum (assembly GCF_004115265.2). NCBI lineage: Eukaryota > Metazoa > Chordata > Mammalia > Chiroptera > Rhinolophidae > Rhinolophus > Rhinolophus ferrumequinum. The sequence goes on from NC_046287.1 coordinate 92,681,029, forward strand.
GACTGACACTTTGGCTGAGACTGAGAAACTAAGTTACTTATTAACCTCTTACCATTCAATGTCCTCATCTGTAAAATGGGACCTACTTTTAGGGATTGTTAATGAGGGTCAAGTGAGATAATGCCCATTAAGTCCCTAACAAAATGTGGCAGTAAGTAAGTGCTCAAATCTTGTTAGATATCCCAGCTTTACCAAGGAAGAATCTGAACTTCGGTGAAGTAACTCTCAGAGTGATAGTCAAGAAGCACAGGCTTTGGAGTCAATGTTCTATTTGTGAGACTTCATTCCTGAACCTCATGGAATGAGGTTCACAAGACTAAGTAAAATTATACCCGAGATGATCGTTCTGAGAATTAAACAGGATAATTCTGTAAAGCATCTAATATTCTGTAAAGCACCCAATCGACAGAATTAAAAGTGTATATTACAATCTAATAAGTATACGAAGCTAATTTGGCAACTCAAATCTCATTAAGACATATTAAACCTACCGCTTTAATTCCGCAAATCACTGTAGTATTTCCCAGCTTCACTAAAGCAGAACCATCTGCAGTACTAATAAGGTGCCTGGAACGTAGCAGGTAGTACCTGGTAGCTATTCTGTCAAGCTTTTCTTTTGAGTGATCTCAATTTTTTACACATTTGCACAGATTAAATGCCATCACTGGATAAAAGGATGTCACCAAAAAACTAATTTCTCAAATGATAATCAAATTTTTTAAAAAAACTAGTTTCAGATGTACAAAACAATGTAATAGGTATTTACAGCCCTCACAAAGTGATACCCCCCCACAACCAAATTCTTAAAAAATTAAAGGTGGTGAGGATTTGATACATTATTTGATTTCAGTACATTTGATGTTCTTAAATTACAACTGAATCATTAAACGGGTCGTATTCAATAAGAGATGAAAGCTCTTGGGAAATGAAAACAAATACTAAAAAACTGACATCTGACTTGCCTAATCGACAGAATTAAAAGTGTATATTACAATCTAATAAGTATACGAAGCTAATTTGGCAACTCAAATCTCATTAAGACATATTAAACCTACCGCTTTAATTCCGCAAATCACTGTAGTATTTCCCAGCTTCACTAAAGCAGAACCATCTGCAGTACTAATTGAACCTGAAAAGATAAGCAAGCAAAATGAAAAAGTCCACAGTGTTTTCATTTATCTTGTTACATATCTTAGTTTATGAAAATTTATTCCTAGCTCAACTCTTTAAAGTGGTATGATTACTGTTTTAAGAATTATATACCTGTCTTTGAATTTGAGTTAATCCTTTTCATTCAGTCACAGGACTGTTGTACAGGTAAAAATCTCTTGACACAAAAATCACTGGAATCTCTTAAACATGGTAGAATTTGGCTGAAATACTGTTTAAGTGGCTTAGAGGCTAAAACTTGGGAATGCCACACAGGTAAAACTGGAAAACTCCATGTTTGTAACAGAAAGTTTAATAAGTTTAAGACATAAAACCATGTCTTAGAGATCTGGAAGGAAGGGGCGGGGAGGGGGGAACGCTCTGTAGTTACTTTAAAATGGAGAACATATCAATTGAGAGGACTTAAAAAAAAACAAACTACAAATAAAAATACTAGTATTAAAAAAACAAGAAACATTCCAGTTTCAAAACTGAAGCAACTTCAACATTCTATTTTAGAATTCAAAATATACTCACCTATGTTGACAGTTGTGGTTCTGAATTCACCAAGTTCTCTTCCATCAGGACGGCAGTTCTCTTTCTAAATAAATATATATGAAAGATTACATCTACATGTATATTTTACATACAACCAGGGAAAACACATTAAACCTTGTTAATTGAAATTACTTGAAATTTTTTTTAGGTATAATTGACATATAACAGTTTCAGGTGTACAATGTAACAATTCAATATTTGTATGTCAAAAATGTCTTTAAAAATGTTATTATCAAAAGTTATAACATGTACATAATCACCTTTACTCACCAAAAATCTCCTGAAATACTCCAGAGGTTCCACAGTTCTGAAATGTTAGCAATATATCCGAGGTAAGTTAATGAATCTTAATATAAATCCAGAAACTGTAAAAGATCTTAAAAACGTAGTCATGCAGTATAAATCTCCACAATGTGTGACTGTTTCCTTCATAAATTCTGACACTTATGTTGCCACATAACTAATTATAAGAAGTAGATACCCTTGCTGTAGCAATCACTCAACTGTCCTTAACTCTGCCTTAAACAATTTCAGGACTGGAGTCCAAAGCCCTTGGACTTCTTTAAAAGGATTAATCCAGGTGTTAATGGCACTCTCCCCCGGAAGCAGGGATTCTCGGCACAAAAAAAAAAGTTACATCTTTATTTTTCACCATCCTATAACTGAAATTTAGCATATTCTTAAATTCTGACTGGGTAATATTAGCAATACCTGTGACTCTTAACAACCACAGACATTAAATGTTTTCGTTTTTACTTAATAGTTATTGAAGGTAGGTTCAGTTACTTTGAAATTCCACTAGTTACTAGACTCCCCACTAGATCTTGTTTAATTTTAAAACAAGTATGTGTACATCACCGTATCGTGAACTCGGGAATTTATAGAAATAGATAAGTGTTTCAATATACTTGGTTTTCTTCGGAATCCTACTTATCCCTTTAAAAATTTGGCTCCGAGAACGAAAATCTATAGGCTTCACCAGAGTGCCACACAAAAAAGCTTAGCTAAAAGCGTCCGTGCAAGGCACAATCCTTTTAGAAATAAATTATGGAGGGAGAATAGAATGGCACGTGGTTCTGATGCAACACTTTTTAAAATACAGCTGTCTCCTGGGGCTAAATGTCCACTACACAAGGCACACGCGCTCCGCAGCGGGTACTGAACTCAACGTATAGTCTTCTTTTCCATCTTCCCGTCTTAGTGCCGGGGAGAGGCCCCCTTTCCTTTCACTACAACCACCTCCAGGTCCTCCCGCCCGTCGCCTGCTTCCGCGAGAGAAAGTGGGAAGATGGTGGGGTGGCCTCCAGGTGAGAAAATCCCAGCTAAGGGTTAAAGGAAGCCGCCATCCGTCAGGATACAAACTCGCGCACAGCCGCCGCCAACACTCACTTGAAACCAGCCGCCATCTTCCCGCCCGCGCGCCTGCGCGGGGGTAGGACACTGCGCCTGCGCCTGCGCCTGCGCCTGCGCGGAGGTTGGGGGAAGGACACTGTTGTCTACGTGCCGCGCGCCGTCTGGGCCACCGCTTTCCGCACGGACTCCAGCGCTCTTCTACGGCTGCAGGAGACGCAGAAGGCCAGGGCATCGCTAGGGTGCGACCCGACCCTTCGCTTCAACAGTCACTAGCCAGACGCACCTGTAGGTTTCTTTGCATTCTACGCGTTTTGACGAGTCTGCTGTTATAGAAGTGATAGCTTCTCTGTTTACAAACAGTTCAAGAGTTTAAGAGAAAATCGACCTTATAGCAAATAATCCAGTATTGAGCGTGAAGCATTATCCCAATGTTCTTAATCCAGTGTTTCTGCGTCCTTTTCCTGCCCCCTCTTAGGTTATGCCTGGGTTTTCCTTCTCCCAGGTAAAGAGCTCCCTGCTTCAGCACTGGAGATTACATATATTTTCTTCGCGCTCATTCTCCGCACCAGGTTACACTTTTCAGGACCTTGGGCGGGCTCCACAGGAGCTGCTTTTATTGTAGGTTGCGTGGTGGGGTTGCCAGATAAAATAAAGGACATCCAATTAAATTTGAATGTCAGATAAGCAAAGAGTAATTTTTTACTATGAGTAAGCCCCAAATAGTGTATGTTAGTCGTTGTTACCAGGGGCTGGAGCAGGGAAAGTTTTAGAAATAGTGATGATGGTTGCAGAAAATTGTGAATGTAATTAATGGCACTGGATTGTGCATTTTAAATAGGAAAAATAGCAAAAAAAAATTTCAGTTTTAAAAAGTTAGGTAACATACCAAAAACTTTTAAATGTGTGGGTTGAATGGTATGTGATTTATATTTCAATAAGGCTGTTACAAAAAAAACTTAGTTGCTTATCTGAAATTCAAATTAAGTGGACGTTCTGTTTTCACGTAGTGCTAATTCTGGCAACTCTGGAGCAGAGCGCCTGGCTGGCAGACAAGACCCAATGTGTTCTCGCCGCGCGAGGGCGCTGTGGGCGGCGGGCGCAGCCTCTCCGCCTGCAGGAGGCGGGGCTGCGGGACGGCTTCCGCATGTGTGTAGGTGCTGGGGAGGGCGGCGGTGCAGCCGGCGCACGGAGGATGGCTTCGCTCCCGCTGCAGCTCGTGGTGCTCGGCGCGGTGCTCGGCGTGGCGCTGGCGGCCGCAGCCCTGATACTGGTGAGAAGGGGTTGGGGACCGACGCGGGTCTGGGCTCACTGCTGTTCTGGAGACAAGGCCCCAGGCGTGCTCTCCTCCTCACTGCCGGTTCTTCGACGTGTCCCTTTTCACCATGCTTCCCCTGTCTTGACCCCAGAATTCCTGTCCTGCCATTTCACATCCCTTTCCTTCCGTTGTTAATTTTTATTTTGGAGCTTTATCTCCCTACGTACCCAGAGCATTGTACGTTTATTAATGTTGGGACGTGCTCACACAGCCTTCACGCGTCCCCTGGTCCCCGGACCCTCTGCCCATCCCGACCTCTCCAAGACTTCCTCCGGGTCTGCAGCCTCTGCAGTTATGGCCCCGCCGAGGAGGTCTTGAGCCCCCCAGAAGGTGAGTGCTCTCTAGACTCCCTTTTCCTGATGTCGTGAAGCAAATAAGAAGTGGTGATAGCCCAGACGGGAGCCATCTATGACAGATTGGAATAAATCAATGGATTACGGAGACCCACCACGGACACAGGAAGACCGAGATAGGCAAGGCCTGATGTTACCATACGTCTGAGGGTCGTTATGTCCCAGAATTAAACACCTTGAATTTGCTGCCTCTCAATGAGGCAGTAAAATAGATTTCAAACTCGATTTTTCTTTGCCATTATTCTGGAAACACAGAATCACTGTAAACACTTGTTGGTCCATAAGTAGTAGAAAACGGCCAAGTGAACTTTCTCCCATATAATTTGGAGTGAACCTGTGCTCTAGTAAGTAAATGGAGAGGTTTCAGCATCCTTGGCATCAGCAGCCAGGAAGGCCACTCTGCCATCTTGCCAGAAAGTTTGTCAACTCACAGCTTAGACACAGTTTAGATAGAGAAAAAGCACTGTATCCTGATTTCTTTGGTGATTTGTGTCTGGCTGAGAGAGAAGTCCTCTCTTTCCCTTGGTGGTATATGGAGATTTTAGTTGTTTTTCAGGTTTTTGAGCAAGTCAGGTTTTTGGCGCGGCAGAGTATGACAAAAATCCTCGATGGTATCAACCTTATGCTGAATCTGTTGTACAGATTTACAGGTGTACATTATGAGTTTGTACTGAAGTATTTGATCTCACTGGCTTAAAATGATTGTAAGGGCTACCATTTATTGAGTACTTAAAATATCTTGGGTATTCAGAGTTTAACAGGATTATCTAATTTGGTCTTTAAAATAATACTGGCAAATGTTATCATTAGCTTCATTTGTCTGGAAAGGAAACTGAGGTTGGAGGGATAAGCTCATGTATACAAATGTCACACAGCTCATGGAACTTGTTTTTTTTTAAATGCCAGAGTGAGAAATCATTACCAAAAACCCATTAATATTGTTATATACACACATATATATATATATATATATGTATATATATATATATCCACCCTCCAATAGTACTTCCTCCCCACCCCGCCTTTCTTTCTGGATTATTTTGAAGCAAATCCAAGACAGTATTTTATCTGTAAAGCCTCAACATTTATCTCTAAAGATAGGACCTCTTCTTTAAAGTATAATGTCAATAGGGTTATCACAGATGTTTTTTAAGTTAAACATTCTTCTATGCTTTTAAATACCGATCATTTCCAATGCCTCCTGCATGTCTTAGTATAGTCAGTTTGTTCCAGTCAGCATTCACACACTTAGCACTTCATTGATAAGTCTCAAGTTTTTTTTCTCTCTTTTTTTACTGGGGACTATTGGGGACCAGTGTGTCTTTCCAGGACCCATCAGCTCCAAGTCAAGGCATTTTCAATCTAGTTGTGGAGGGCGCAGCTCAGCTCCAGGTCAAGTCGTTGTTTTCAGTTTAGTTCTGGAGGGCGCAGCTCACTGGCCCATGTGGAAATGGAACCAGCAACCTTGGTGTTATGAGCACTGTGCTCTAACCACTGAGCAAACCAGCCGCCTGATTTGTCTCAAGTCTTAAATTATAACAGTTTCTTGTCCCTTTTTTTCCTTTAATAAGTTGTCATTTGTCCTGTAGAATTTCTGACAATCTGGGTTTTACTGATTGTACCCTCTTTGACCTTTAACATCTTAGTCTGTCTCCTGAATTTCCCGTAAAGTAGTAGTTACATCTAGAGACTTGATGAAATGCATGTTTGAGGTTTTTAATCAAAAAAAAATGTGAGTGATGCTGAATACTTCCTCTTCCATCACATCAGGAGGCATATAATGTATGATTTCTCTGGTGTTAAGATGGATCCGTGGGTTCAGGAGTTGTTAGCCTGACTCTCCAGTTATAAAATCTGTCATTAACCTAATGGGTTTAGCAGTCACTGACGATCACTACCTAAATCCTTATTTCACTGGGAGTTGCAAAGTGCAATATTCTAATCATATCATTCCTTCTTCATGTATTACTTAGAAATCTATAATGAAAAAGAATTTAATCTTCCATTATCCAATTAACCTGAAATACCTTTCATATATAAAAGGTAAGATAAAAGGCAGGATTTTAAAATAATGAGATAGTTCCCTGGCATCTTACAAAGGTGACCGATTAATTTTCTTTATTTTTGGTATCATTATGAATCCATGGCTTAAAATACTTTTCATGTGTTTCCATGCATTGCTGTAATTTGATGCTCAAATCTCCCGCCATAAGCCAGTAAGAGCCCCTCAGGTTGGCTACTTTGTCCATTTGGCATCGTTCTTCATCGTCATTGAGGTGCTGTTCCACCATTGTCCGTTTCCTGCCCCAGACCTGGATTAGCTGTTCCTTTGAGGAGCACTGGTTGCTTTTAGTGGGAGATGCAATTTAGAAACCACAATCTGGACACCAGGGGTGCAGAGCAGGACGTTTGACTCACCAATCTGGATGTTGCCTCCATGCTCACACCAGTCAGAAGCATATGCAATTTTAGTGTTTTCCCAATAGAACATTATAAATGATTGTCAAATTACAAAAGAGTATCATTCCAAAAATTTGTAGATTGATTGTTTTGAAAGCCGAAGGTATGCCAATAGAAACAATGTTCCAAAGAATAGTTATTTCCAAAGCTAGCTCCCAGGTGCATATGGAAGGGAGCTGTGTAATATTAGTAGTGCATGGTGCCTACAGTCTACTACAAGTTTGATACTTTACTCCAGAAAATACTGTATTCTGAGTTCAAATATAGGATAAGTACCAAGAATATATTCTTAAGCATTACTGCTCCTCACTGTGGGGGTTGGGGTTGATCTGGGCCTGGATGGGAGGTCTGACCTCATCCCACGCATTCATCTGCTATATGAACTTGTCCTCTGTTACATACAGGCTCTAAGTAGGGATGGGACCTCACTGTGTGTGTACCAGGGATTGGGGGTTCAGCGCATCTATGAGTGGATTGTACTGTAATTTGTTCCCTATTAGATCTGGGATGATCGAGGCCAGGGGAATGACAGGTGGGAAGAGACAAAGAGCCCTGTAAGGCATTAGTACCTTACTAATGGAAAAAAGGACAATCATTGTTCTTGAGACTGGTTTGAATTTTTGGGTCACCTCTAGACCATTGTTAATGCACTAAAAACTGAGAATAAATGTTTCATCAAAGGGGAAAAAAATCACGTAAATGATGTGGCATTCCAACATAACAAATGTAAAAAGGGTTACCCTAACGTAATTTCCTTTTAACATATCTGCTTTTAGATTTCCTTTGTTGCATTTATAACCGCTACGGAAATGCCACCTCTTCATCAACATGAAGAAGAGAGATTCTTCTTAAATGCCAAAGGTCAAAAGGAAACTCTGCCCAGCATAAGGGACTCACCCACCAAGCAACTTTCTGTCGTCGTGCCTTCATACAATGAAGAAAAGCGGTGTAAGTCCTATTTGACTTTTTGGTAAGGGGTAGTTTGGGAAGAAGTGGAAATTTAAGGCATTGGATTTTACTGTCTTTGCCAGAGCATGAGTAGATGTGGGCTGTGGTGAGGATATAGTTGGTAGTTGCAGTTCAAAGAGGGGAGATGACTATTAGCTGTAAGGCTATGAGCATCATGAAGTACGGGACTGAGTGTTCTAGAGGAGTGATGAGCAGGACACGAACAGAAGACAGACGTTCCCGGTGGGAATGGCCACTGGGGAACGTCCCAGAGGGGCTTCTTAGATTAGCAGGACTTTTGCCGCCATATGTAAACTGAATGTGCCAGGCCTTGATAAACCATTTTCTAAAGCAATTTTTAATATACTATTTTGTCTTTAAGTGCCTGTGATGATGGATGAAGCTCTGGGCTATCTAGAAGAGAGACAGGTATCATGTTTTCTCTTTCATTATGATGCCTCCAATTAAAACTAGATCAGGTCACCAACTTGTGGACCCCAGGTTAGATCCACTGTGAGGGGCAGTGGCGGCCATGCTTGGGCCATCATGATCACTGGGTCTCCCCATGAGCTCATTGCCCTATGCTCAGCTTGTTGCTAGGCAACCCCAGCACGTAGCAGATTATAGATGTCTAGGTAATACATGAAGGAGGAACGATACGATTCGAATATTCTACTTTGTACATCTCCAGAGGCAGGTGAGTTACCCCAGAGCAAATGGAAAGCTGAAATTTCTTTTTTGTACTCTCCCACCCACTTTTTATCCTCTCTTGCCTGATGATATACTTAAAATAGAGTGATAGAGTGTCTGCAGACTTTGTATCACAGCACAATGCTGTTTTTACTCTTGTGACTTTATTTCGGTTGAAATTATTTTGCGTTTTATTATTCCAAAGAGTTTCTCCTCATTTTTTCCCCTCTTTCCCTGCGTAAAGCCAACAAAAGTAATACCTGCCCCTCTTTTGTAGCATTAGCTGCTGTTGGAATCTCCTTGAAGAGTAAGAAAGCAAATAAGCTTTGGGGCTGGTTCTTTTTTAAGAAAATTCCTTGTTTTGATTTACTTTGATTTTAGGTTTTTTTGTATAAAGGGAAGATAGAAGATTCATCAAAAGAGGGGGGTCCCTATTACTCAAGAAATTAAAGAAAAAAGGAAGAGAATGCAGCTCTTATTAGTATGAGGCTTCTTTCTCTTCTGTTACATGTAATCTTCACACCAGCCACATAGACGGAGGTTTTTTGTTTTGAATGAGAACACAGGCCAAAAATGTTAACTTGCCCAATGTCCTAAGGCTAGGACGTGGTATATCCAGGTGGGGATCTGCACTCTCTGACTTCAGACCTCATGGGCTTTTTCCTCATATGCCTGCTGGCCTCTCGTGCTCAGCACAAGAACCTGGCGCCATGACCTATGGGAGCAGGGCGGGCAAGGGCAAGAGCGGGATGCTCGCAGAGATTTAGTCAGTGTCCGCCCTCTGCTCCTGTCCAGGGTCTCCTGTTTGTTGGCCTTTTTATTTTATGTGGTTTGTGCACTTCTTTATATTCGTATTTATACACATCCATACTAAAATAATTGTTTTTTAAATTTCTTACAGTTTTACTAGAATTCTTCATGACATTTATGCCAAATCATGGTATTTAATTTTTGCTTCTTGCAGAAACAAGATCCTACATTCACTTACGAGGTGATAGTAGTTGATGATGGCAGCAAAGACCAGACTTCAAAGGTAAGTAAACTTGCTTTTAGAATTGCCATTAGATAGAGAAAATACAGAAAAATTTAGCAATTGTAAAATCTTATGTCTGCTCATCAGAGAACCGTAAAGCTTTGCTAAATAGTCTCCATTGCTATAGTGTAGATAGCAAATGAAGCAGAGAGATTTCATTTATGGAAAGCTGTTCCACTGTTCCATAAGACCAGGGAAGCTTTGAAGATCACCAAATTAGGACAGGACATGCACAACCACTGTTGACCTTGGCCACTGGGGAACCCCTTTTGTCTATTAATTTATGGTTCCTTTTTCCCTAAGCATGATTCTATTCTTTATGTGTACCTTACCTGTCAGTTTCTAAAGTAGTCATGCAAATAAGAAGATGCCTTTCTATTCCTCCTGGGTGTCATTAGGCATACCCCCATCTAGATTTACCCACGGGCGGCAACGGTATTTAGGGTCTTATGTCCTCTCATTCCTCCATTCCTAGACCTGTGGCTGCTGGGCCCAGGTGCACTAATTCTTATAAAGGTGCATTTAGTAAATCTTGCCAGTGGTCCTGATTACTCTCCAAACATCCAAATGTTTTTATTGTTAAGTAGGCTTCATATTTTCTTATTTGATATTCATATTTCTATGAGTGAAAGACTCATTAATTCATATTCTTGTTAAATGGTCACATGTTGGCCCTTAAAATAAACACACAGTGAAACATCTGTTCACTTGATTATGCATCAGTAATGATTTTGTTAAATACCAACTATGCACGAAGTACTAGACACTGGATGGACTGTACATCCCTGAGCTTGTGTCTTTGGATGAGCATCCTCCAGGACAGTCGTGCAACATGTCTACAAAATTCTGTAATGCAGGTAAAAAGTGGGGCCGAGAAAATGCTATAAAGAAGTTGAGAGAAAGAGAAGTGACTTTTGAACTAAACCCTTAAGCATGTTTATGACTACAAACATGGAAGATAGTACATTGAGATTGAAAAAACTGTGTAAACAAAGGTATAGAGGCCAGAAAGTATTGTGAGATCTGTTTTAGGAAGAGTAAGTGTTGCACTTTGCATAGTGAATATGGCCTGAACACAGACTGCTCCAGCAACGTATTAATACATGAAGGGCAGGGCATCGAAAATCAACATGGGGCACCTGCTGCTGAGATTACGGAAGCAACATCAGCCCAGCTGGGGAAAAGCTAGTTTTCCAGTTCTCACATGCTCCCTCATCACAAAATTGCCACAGCTCCAGATGTCACATGTCCTAAAGCTGTTCAAGCGACAGCCAGGACATTAAGAATTATCTTTGAGTGCCTCTTTCCTTTTTAACTGGGAATAAAAACCTTTACCAGAAACCTTCCCTTCCCGCAGACCTCCTAGAGTTCATGAGCCAGAACTTGGTGGCATGACCACCCAGGCCTGTAAGGGGGGCTGGGAAAGTACTTGGCAAAGAGGATTTGGAGCAATCATGATCCGTGTCCCAAGGTTGCCCATACTGTCACTAGGTGAGACGGGGGCCATGATAGCAAGGAAGAAGGAGGCATTGTCTGTCGGGTAGGCAGCTAACCGTGCTTACCTACCACACTGCTATAATAGGAGTCGGGACAGGGGACTATGGATGCATTTGTTTATTGAGATTAATTCATTCTAGACTATGTGTCAGGCACTAGAAGTAGTAATCTTTGCCTTTAAATAGCTCACTACCTAATGAGAAAGGTCTGTAGTTACAGTATGTGATGAGTGATGTAACAGTTGAATGGGAAAATACCTTAGGAGAACGTATTATTAGAATTGTACTCTCCTTTTTCTTGGAGGAGTGTGAGGGTGGGCATGGAAGCCAAGAAAAAGACACATATTTGAGCTGCGTCTTAAACTGGCCTGAGAGGAGGGTAAACACCAAATGAGAATAACTTCACAACTGCCTATGGAAATGAGTGCCAAGAGGCGAGGGTGCCGAAGAGTAGGAGTTAAGTAGAAAGGCGATACGGAAAAGCAAAGGGTATGAGCCGTGCTACAATGGCTTGAAGACTAAATAAGTGAGGAAGAGATGTAGATAGCAGCTGTAGGTCACTGTGTCATTACTTTGATTATAAATAAAAAAATAATGGTAGTTGCTTAAGATAATAGTGAAGTCAAAGGAAAGTTTTTAGTATGCTGGAGCCTTGAGCACTTTTAAGGCTGTGGAGCCAGCGGAGAGGAAGAGATTGAAGATTCAGAAGAGGACAAGTTACGGCGTGGATATCTGCTGAGAAAGGATTTCAAGTGAGATTTAGGGGAAATGGTGCAGATACAAACAACCTCTCTGGGGAATAAGATCTGTTGCTGACAAGTAAACAAGTCGTTAAGCACTATTGGAGGCCCCGGTCACAAGTATGTGCTAGTCGATTAGCAAGTGGATTTTATCTCTTCTAGCAGCTCAATAGCTTAGGTACAGGAGTTGACACAAGAAGAGGCAGCTGCTGGCTATTCTGGTGGTTCCTCTGTAGGAAAGTGAATTCTGACTTCAACCTCGTAGGTCAATGTCAGATCTCGGCACCAGTAATTCAGCAACCGAAATGCACAGTGGGTATAATCGAGTCACAGGGAGAGGGCAACTGGAATAGTACGCAGTGTTTAAGCCAAAATGAGAAACCCACTTTAAATTACTATCTTGAAATCCAAGTAAATTTTTTTCTCACTTTGATATAATTTGACAGGTAGCTTTTAAATATTGCCAGAAATACGGAAGTGACAAAGTACGAGTGATCACGCTGGTGAAGAATCGTGGGAAAGGTGGAGCTGTTAGGATGGTAATACAGTTTCAATATTTTTATCTAAAATACAAAGATATTTTGAATAACCTCTCTTACAGACTATAGTACATGTGTATTTTACAGCTGGCTAGTTGAATACCAACATTTCAAGTTAGTGGGCAATTACTTATTTAATAATAACTTCATACATATATGTGTATTTGATCAAATCTGAAAATATGCCATATCTATAACATACTAGGTGATACGGAGAAATATGTTTACCTTAATCAAAGTTTAAAATGTTACGGTTTACCTCTATGTGTCTTTGATAGTGTCATTTGTATAATAAGATTATGTGACTTTTATTTATTTATTTATTTATTTATTTTTGGCAATTTGCAAAATGCTTTGTGTGTAAAATTTTACCTTTATGAAGGCACTTGCTAAGCATGGTAGCATGAACTACGATCAGCCTGATGTGGGTCTGTCCTGAGGAAATTTACGGTCTAATAGAAAAGGTGATTGTACTTAGAGAAATGCAGATGAACTGCTATAGAAACTGCAAGGAAGAAGAACTTACTTTCAGCTGAGGCATATCACATAGGAATCAAGATACCCTAGCAAAAAGACCAAGAGTCAAGATATGTGAAAGAAAATCCAAATAATAGTGCTCTAAATGACTTAGAGTTTTATTTATTTTGCCCCCCTTCCCCAAAAGAACTCTAGATACAGACAGTCTAGAACTTGTTCAGCAACTCCATGCCGTCATCAGAAACCCAGCTCCTATTTTCTTCATGCACACAAGATGACCCCTGGAGCACTAACCATTACATCCACATTCCAGAGAGGAAGACGGGCAAAGGGCAAAAGATCCATGCCAGCTGGTTTGTCCACTTTTAAGGAGCTTTCCCAGAAGCTCCACTCAATGACTTAACTTACTTACATCTCACTGGCCAGAACAGTGTCACAGGGCCACCCCTATTTCCAGGGTGGCTAAAAAAATGTTTATTCTAACATATTCATTCCCAACCAAGTCAGGGTTCCATTAGTAGTGAAGAAGGAAAGAATAGATATTGGGGCAGGTCACGAGCAGTCTCGGCCAGGCACATGAAGTAGCCGACTTCACAAAGGAGAAACTGCTGAAGCCAGGCCTCCAGCGATGGTGAGCGCCAGCTTCCAGTTGCTTATGGATTATTTTGATCTGGACAGTAAATTAACCACTTTTACATAATTATCACACGTAATCTTCCTCACATCGCCTCATGAGGTAGGTCCTGTTATTTTGATTATCTAGATGAGGAATTGAGGATAGATAGGTAGAATAACTTACTCAGGGTCACATAGATATTAAGTCCAGATTTGGAGTAGGTTAGTTTAACCCTGACATCCATATTCTTCCCCTCTGCTACTGTATGGAGAAAGAGGTGAGAAAAGAGAAGAGCATGTCAGTCAGCAAAGCAAGGAAAGCCACGTCGGAACTCTTGGGATATGTCCTAGAAACAATGAGTTTGCTCTGACTGGGTCACAACATACAAAGGAGGAAAAGAAAAGAGGATTGACGCAGTATCATCGTGGGCTTTAAATCCATCCATCCACTTATTCAGCCAACATTTGAGTTTCTACTATATGTTAGGTACTTTATTAGAGATACCGAGGTGAAAGACACCCATCCTATCCTTAAGGATACCACAGTTTACCATTGTTGTAAATGCTGTAATGAAAGCATATGAAAAATGTTAGCACCACCCTCTGCCTGGGAGGAGCAGCAAAGATTCCCACAGGAGGTAAATTTTGAATAGATTCCTCAAGGAGGAATAGGGATTATTCAGGCCAAAGCTGGGGCAGGGAGCTTGCACAGGAGGAACTGCTAGTGGTACTTGTGGCTTGACTTTAGATATGAGGCCAGAGGGGTAGGTGGGTTCTGATCAGGAACTTTAGGCTAGGTGGGGGCTTTTTTTTTACCATCGACTTTTACCATCGACAGAGCGACAGTAGCCAGTGTGTAGTAGTTTAGGCAATATGTAATGAATATTATTTGGATTATGGTAGTGACATAACAGAAGAGAGGAGGACAAATGTAGGAGGTGTTTAAAATGAGGCAAAATTAGATCAGGTGATGGAGGAGAGGAATTAGTTATAAGTATATTAGTTATAATTTCATTTCAAATTCATGGCTACAGGTTTATTAGTAATAAGAGTCTTGGGAACCACTGGCAGAGGAGCTGGTTTAAGAGACAAGATGTTGAGTTGAGTTGGAGCCATGTTAAATTTGAGGTTCCAAGTAGTGGTATCCAGAATAGCCTGGGAGAGAGATGAGTGAGTCATCCACATATGTCAGATAATAATTGAAGCCATTAAATTGGTAAGGAAGAGGGAATAAAGAAGCAGGGCCAGGAACCAAGCTTTGGGGAAAAGAGGCACATGAGGAAGAAAAATTGGAGTAGTCAGAGGGCATAGGGAATGACTGAATGGCAGTGCAGTGAAGGCCATTGGTGGTAGCATGAAAGAGTGGTAGACATTAAAGAATCCCCCTTTGAAAAATAAATAAATAAATAGATAGATGAAGCACCTCAAACCAGTTAGAGAGCCAAAGGCAATTTTCCATTAATGCTAAATAGTAACCTCCAGTTCACCCTTATTAGGTATCATTGAAATAGTCTTTTCTTTCTCTCTCTCTCTCTCTCTCTCTCTCTCTCTCTCTCTCTCTCTCTCCCCCCCCTCCCTCTCCCTCTCCCTCCCCCTCCCTCCCTCCTTCTCCTTCCTTCCTTCCTTCCTTCCTTCCCCTCCCTCCCTCCTTCTCCTTCCTTCCTTCCTTCCTTCCTTCCTTCCTTCCTTCCTTCCTTCCTTCCTTCCTTCCTTCCTTCCTTCCTTCTTTCCTTCCATTCCATTTCATTTCATTTCATTTCATTTCATTTCATTTCAAATTCATGGCTACAGGTTTTGTACCTTGTAATGTTTTCTCTTTTCTAAAACTTCATGTATGTCATTCAGGTGTTAAATATAACATTTTTATTTCTGTTTTTATTTGCCCATATTCTAAAGGGTATGACAAACATCACAAATACTAATTCGTGGACCCATAGCATAGAATAAATGATCAAATTTCTGTCTACATTTGTCTTAACATGTATCTTATCTATATTCACAGTCTTATGTGATATCAAAGCTGTATTTTACTGAATCAAACCATAAATATGTTTACATTTAAGAAACAGTGAATTCACTTAAATGCGCCATGAAATTAAGAGTTGATGTATAGTTTATTTCTGTGTGAAATCTACACTCATAGAGCCATATTTTACACAAAAGACCAATCAATCAAAATTGAGTGGCATAAGTTTGCTAAGTGTCAGATGCCTCAAATAACATGAAATAGTATTTGAATATATCTAGACTTACTAAATTTTACTGACATTCCATATTTCTTTATTCAACAATTAATGTAAAATATTTTAGATTCCATAGTAAAGAATATGAACTTCGGAGCAAATTTTTATTAGGTTGGTGCAAAAGTAATTGCGGTTTTTGCCATTTTTTTTTTAACCTTTTAAACTGCAGTTACTTTTGCACCAACCTAATATGTATTATATCTGTTCAATCTGTTCATAAATGTGTTCTTTATGTGCTGCTCTAAGTAGCCGCTGATCCCTTAAGCACCATGATACATATACATAAAATTCATACATACTGTGTATGATAGGTGTTTCACTTTTTTAATCTTACTGATTCAGAATATCTTTAATTTGTCTAAATTTGTTTTCTATCTTGATATTTTTGAAGTATGACCTCAAAATGTGTTTAAAATCATGAAATAGACATTAGATACATTTAGGAAGATCTTATCAATGTAATTTGTTTTCAGTGAACTTTGGCCTACTGCTGCCATTTCATACCTAATTATTTCACTCTTAGATATCTTAAGTGAAGCAAAATAGACTGATATGTCATTGAATTTAACCATCTTTCTCTTAATTTTTAAATGCAGGGTATATTCAGTTCTCGAGGAGAAAAGATCCTTATGGCAGATGCTGATGGAGCCACAAAGTTTCCAGATGTTGAGAAATTAGAAAAGGGACTGAATGATCTACAGCCTTGGCCTGTGAGTATAAGAGTATAGTTTAAACGATAATCAAGAATGCAGGGGTTCTGAAGTAAAACGAAAATGGAGCTTACCTGTAAGTTAAAAAACTAGGGCTGTTTGGGGTGTGAAATTCTGTATACGGGCCCTCAGAAGAGCTAGTCATTTTATTATAAACATTCACTGATTTTCTGAGGTTCACTTGACAATTACTTATTTAATATTCTGGATATCTCTCGATTTTTAATTTCCTAACTTATATTTATCATTCATATTTAGCGAAGGCTTATTTAAAAACATAGACCGAGACTTCCAGGAAAAGATGTGAAATGAAACTGGATCACAGAATTTTATTTTTGATGAAACAAAGTAGCAACCACTCAGAAAAGATTATGTGCAGTCTCATGCCATAACTTCAGAAAGTAAATTTGGTAAATTCTTAAATTGACTTTCACTCAGCATAATGCATTTGAGATTCATCGATATTGTTGTCTATATTAATGATCGATCCTTGAGTTAATTGCTCATTAGTATTCTGTTAAATGGGTACACTACAGCTTGTTTATTTGTTCAGCTGTAAGGGACATTTGGGCTGTTTCCAGCATTTGATAATTACAAATAAAACCAGTATCAACATTCATGTTAAAAAAAAAAATAAAAAAAAAATAAAAGGTTGAAGAAAGGAAGAAACTCCTGGTGTCTCTCCCACCTTTTAAAAGCCATTTAGAGAAAGAAGATGAATTTACCAAATTCTGATCTTTTTACCAAATACTCCCAATCTGGAAAGAATCACATGGAGAATGAGGAAACACCCTTGGACAACATCAAACAATACACCTACTTACCATCACACTGCATCCCAGGATTTTAGCAGAAGCAAGGAAAATTGCTAGGCCTCACCATTTTCTTTGTGACAGCCCTTCATAGAGTAAAAGCTGTTTTCCATTTGTCTTCTCTATTTTAGGCTGTCAGTAGTACTTCCAGGTTTTAAAAAGTGTATTTCTTTTTCTTATCATCCTGGTCATTTTCCATTGAATATGCTTTGGTTGGTGTGGACCCGGTTACCCCAGTCCTCTGTTACCTCATCTACCAGCTCTTTTTCATATCCATTGCCAGTGAACCTGGTCTCCCCATCGTTATACTGGTGTAGATGTTGTTTTGTTTCTGTATTTCTTTTGTTTCGTTTGATTTAGGAATGGAAGTGGGGCTCTTATCCCTATTAGATGTCAGCATGTCCAAATTCAGTTTTTCAAAGTGTAGGATCTTATTCTATCTCTAATGCAATTGCTGTTTCCTTCTCACTTCATTTAAGCAACAAATTTGATAAGCATGCCTTGCATATATTCCCTTAACCCCTAATACCAATATTGACTAGAATAGTTCAGAAAATAATGAAACCGGAATATGGGATTCAAAGTAGTCAAATCCCAGAGAGATTGACTGATTGAGTCACTAGATGGCAGTAGTTAATTTAAATGTCTTTCACAGTATTGTTTTGACAGGCTTTGCTGTATGTTCTTCAATGGAGTCTAATGTTTTCTTTCTTCTCATCTGGTCTTATTTTTAATTGCAACAAAAAGAAATTTGCTACTACTTTTTACTTGTATTTCCTCTTAGAGTAACCAGGTCACATATTCTAGTCTCATTATTCTTATACGAAGAACTTAGAAAGTTGCTTATAATTCCTTCTCTAAAGATAATTGTTCTTTTAAGATTTTAAAATAAATGTACATAATTTGAGTTTTGTATGACAAATAAAAATAGGGCTTTACATTCAGTTCCAAGTATTTTATTTGTATTATCTTTTATTTTATTTTTTTAAGTACAAAGCTTTTCTCTAAGCTCTTCAATTTCCTAACCAGTAGTCTTCAATTTCCTAACCAGTAGTTATTCCATTTCTTTTAATAAAAATTGTGCTTGATTTTATAGTAATTTTTCTGAGTTAAGTATATATAATAATCACTTGTTTAGTGGCTTAATTATTTGAAGTAGAATCAAAAATCCCTGACCAGGCAAAATAGATGACAAAAAGTCTGTATACCATAATCAGAGTAGTTGCTCAGGCCCTGACTTGGACCTTAAATTCTCATTTAGACATAGTTCCAACAAGCTTTGTTTTTAGGGTTTTAAGGCCACAAATAATGAACGGTAACGTGTGAAAGAGATAACAATAAAATTACATTAAGGAAAACTATAGGAAACAGATGTTAATCACACACACAACTCACTCTGGAGTGATTGCTGACTCATGACCTGAATGTTCCTTTGCCTTCACGATAGTAATCCTTGGCCAAGTGTAGTGTTGGTACACCGCTGTTTCATGTGTGTATGCATGGCTTTGTTGGCCCTTCAACAAAACAACATGACAATTACTGCTTCCCTTTTTGTGGATCAGGTGGGCAGGGCTGACAGCCTATTATGTTTGTCTCACCCTCTCAGTTTGTGGCTAGATGACCAGGCTTCCAAAAGAGAGCCCTTAACTTCCCAAATCATTAATTTTATAGACCAGGTAGTTAACAAGCATTTTGCTGAGATGTTTGTGAAAATCAAACAAAGGAGAATATGAAAAATGAAAAGGCAGTCTTGAAAACATAAAAGGAGGTAGACTTTTAAAATTCAGCAGATTTTGTCTCAGCAGATCACAAAGTTTGTTTCCAGACCTCTGAAGGACAAGGGCTGTCTATCAGAGCAGGTGTTTAAAGCAACAATATTGTGTGAAAATGGGTATTTCTTAGAAAGGGAAAGCGAGCTTTTTCTGTAAAGCGCCAGAGAATAAATATTTCGGGCTTTGTGGACCATGTATGGTCTCTGTTGCAATATTCTTCTTTTTTTAGCAACCTTTTAAAAACTATTCTTGGCTCTCAGACCATCCAAAAACAGACAGCAGGCAGGCTTTGACTCACAGGCCATAGTTTACCACCCTTATTCTAGAAAATTGAAACCTTGATCTTAACAACCATGATTTTTGCTAACCACAGAAATTTTCATAAATTTAATATCCTCATGGTTATCAAGAGAGGATACTCTTACTTTAAAAGGCAGGAAAGTTATAAGGCACTGCCCTGTGAAAGAAAAGGAAAAAAAGGAATGATGTTGCCAAATTTATCTGTTGCATCTGTGCAGGTTGATACAATATTTTTTTAGAACAAGTTGGAAATATGAATCAAAAGCTTTAAATAATTCACATCCATTGACACTGTAATACATATCCACTGATCCCAGCTTTGAGAAATTTATCTCAAGAAAATAATTAAGAATGTATGTAAAAATAAATTTTCAAGGATTTTTGCTTATTTTTTAAATATGGTATATCAGTGTTTTTTAATAAAAGGAAAAAGAAACAATTTAAAATGTCCAATATTAAATAACACTAAGTTCACTATATAGTGACTATTATACATAATTAAGTGAAAAAAGCAAATTTTAAACATCTGGAGCCATATGGCTATATCTATGCATATGTAAAATGTGTTAACATCAGTTGTTTCTGAATGGTGGGATTATGGATATCTTTTCAAGTTGTTTTTTTTTTTTAGATTAATTTCATTGTTTGTTTTTAACAATGAACCTATGTTACTTTTGAGAAAAAAAGGAAGGGAAAGGATTTTTTAATCAAAACTTAATTTTTTTTAATGAATAAAACTTTTTCTTAGTACTTTGCTTCATATACCAAGTTTTTTGTTTCTGCCCATATTGACTATATATGACTAATTTTACTATCTGACTTACTAATTTCTAAATTATTTCAACTTCTTTTATGTATCTCGACATCATTTGCAGTCAGTTGTCTTTTGGAGTGCCTGTGCCAATTTCCTTTTCCATTTCAGTATGTTTCTTAACTTTGGACGTGGAGTTCAAATAGATCTAGGTTCAAATTCCACGTGAACTTGAACAATTTAATCCATCTACCTCACTTTCCTCATCTATGACATAAGGACAATGAGCCCAAGTTCATAATCCTGAGGTAATGATTAAAATTTTTTAAATGTTTGTCTAGTATTTAGCATGTGTTCAGCATTCAGTAACCATTATCTCTAAATTATTAACATTAGTCTTTGTGCTTGATTATCAGAGTTAATTCTAATGTTACTGTTTATAATTGTTAATGCAGATTGGATTTACCTAGTTCTAGTCTATTCTTTCTGTGAATTGTGAGAAAAGACTTAATTGAAGAAGTACTAGGAAAGAGATTCTGAATAAGCATTTCTTTGTAGAATATAATACAGTACCACTTTTTACCACTTTTAAAGGCCAGCTGTCATAGTAACTAAAATATTTATTTTTAAAATCATAAGAATTTCAGTGATACTCTGAAAGAGGCTTAAAAGAAAGAGACTCCATGTCTA
Source organism: Rhinolophus ferrumequinum (assembly GCF_004115265.2). NCBI lineage: Eukaryota > Metazoa > Chordata > Mammalia > Chiroptera > Rhinolophidae > Rhinolophus > Rhinolophus ferrumequinum. The sequence continues at coordinate 92,702,033 of NC_046287.1, forward strand.
CATACATTTTCTAGTATGAGCAGTATTCAAACAAGAATATCCTTCATTCCAGAAGGAACAGCTAACTTCTAAAAGCTACTTAGATGAATTCCACCTAATGTTGAGATCAGTATCAGGGATTCAGTTCTTACATCAGAACTTCAGATAGACAAAACTCTTAAAAGCTTTTAGAGACTTATGATGAAAGAAAAGATTTTGAATGAAAGCTTTTGGTTTTGATTTGTTTTTAGTTTAATTAAATGATTTTTTAACTCTACTAAGTCTCTGAAAGATAGATGTCCTTTTTCATCAATTCCTAGTAATGTTACTGCTCTGTTTGGATTCAAAGTTAAAGCTTATTTGCCATATACTATCTGAACTTTTAATGTGGTTCCTCTTTAAGAAAACCATTCTCTCCCTCCCTGAGCTAAGTACCTCTGCCAGGAAAAGAAGGAAAGAAATTATTCTTACTATTAAATAGTAAGCAAAGTATATGACAGATAATTTCCAAAAGGAAAAAATGGATGGCTAATAAAAATTCCCCAAAAGTTTATCTTTTTATTAAAAAAAGGAAATGAGATCACGTGTGGTTATATTTCCCCCTTATCAAATTAGCAAATTTAAAATGAGGATAATTAGTATCCTTTAAACCTAAAAAGTACACCTTTAATAAATACCTTGTACTGAAATCCCTTGTGGTTGGAGACCTAAATAAATATTAATTTGGGAAACAAACATTTTTCAGAAGAGTTGAATATATTCATTAATTTTATGTACATCCCTGTACTGTTTCTTTGTGCATAGCTGTTGTGCATGAATCCTTGGAAGGGGGATTGAGTTGTCTCTGCAAGAGCATGTTTGTATTAACCATGGCTATAGTAGACGTAATTGGACTGCAAGGTCAAAAAACAAAACAAAACAAAACTGAGTAGATGGAAGCTAAACTCATTGGTTGATATTTAATATGAGTTAAGGGTTCCCTATAGAGGCAATTTTCATTCCAAAAGCATGTTTATTTTCTCTTGAGACAAAATTAGACCTTTCTGGGTATCTCTATCTTCTTTCGGTAAACAGGGTTGAAAGTGCTTAATGAGAGGTTAGGTGGGGTCTATAATTGAAAAGTTCTTCCAATACGCAGTTGACCCCTTCCATCCGATCCCTTTCCATTGTCTTTGAGTTTATACCTAGTTGTATAAGATGAGGTCAGCTTGCCACTTGATCAAGATTGTAGATGATCAAATGCACTTAGCCTGTGAATACAAATGCGTGTGTACACAAGTGTATAATATACATGCTTGATTTTCACAATTCACACGTAAGTGTATTATCCAAGTGAAATTGCATATAATGTGAAGTTTGTTAAAATTTAAGTGGTGATGATGGTATTAAAAAATGAGAATAATTAGAACTGCAAGAATTTGATGAAATAGTCAATCATACCCAGTTAGTGGGAATGTAAGGAGACTTTTAAAGAATAATTTGGCCCACATACATTAAGCACCTTCATACTTTTAACTTAGTATTCTACTTCCGTGACTTTTTCTAAAGAAAGAAAACCAAAATGCAGTTTGAGTTTTATATTCAAAAATGTTCTTTTAAGCACTTTTATAATAACATGAAATTAGAAATGGTTAACATAGGCAAATAGTGAAAGTATGGTTAATCTGTACAGTAAAATATTTTATTGCCCTTAGCGTGGACACAAAAAAGAAAGACAGATATGGAATACTACTGTGACTAGTTCTTGAAAAATGTACCTAAATCTTATCAAGCCTGTCAATCTAACAACCAGTTTACAGGAAATACAGAGGACAAAGGAACATTTTAAATGTCACTAGGGAGATCAATCAGCAAAATCCAAAACCTAGGAAACTCTACGAGAAAATTCCATGGTTTTTTCAACAAATTTTAAGAAAAATATTTAAGAGGCATGGGGAGATCTCATAGATAAAAGAAATACCAACCAATTTGAATGAATTTTATTTAGCTTTTAATTTAAACAAACTAAAAATACTTACGAGATATAATAATTGGGCAAATTTGAAAATTAACTATATCTAATGGTGTTAGGGAATTATTAATGTTTTCAGTATGATACTGGTATTGAAATACATTATCTGTTTATTGTATGTGATGCCTAGAATTTGTTTCAGTCTAATCCCAGGTTGGGTGGGTAATAGTGAGGGGTGGAGAGGAAGCAAGATTGTTGCTGGCCACGTGTTGATGGCTGAAGCCAGGTAGTGGGTGCCTGGGGCTTATTTTCCCATTCTCTCTACTTTTGTGTGTGTTTGGAATTCCCACAATAAAATGTTCAAAAACAATAAAGTTAGGAAATTTTTAGCTTATTGTAAATGAAAAAGAACATGATATACATAAGTAGATTTCAGCTATTGTTTTTTAAATACAGAGAAAAGAACCACAAGGAAATATACAAAATGTTTGCAGTGGCTGCTTTTAGGTAGTGAGATTATGCATGATATCATTAATAAAGTTTTATCGTATGTGTAAATTTATATTCTTACCAATTTTTTACAGTGAGCACTTTTAAATTTTATGTATTTAGTGAATGGTTCCAAATTCAGATAGTTAAGAAGATATACACAGAGTGAAACTGGCTCTATCCTTCATTTTGTCACCTAGTTACTCCCAGAACTTACCGATGTTATCTATTTCTTGTATATCCATGTGGAAGATGTGTGTATCTTTTATTTAAACATGCACTAGATACTATTTTGTTGTTTCCGTTTAACGGTATATCTTGGACATTGAGCAATATGTATACATCAAAGTGCTTCCTTGTTGTTTCACAGCTTCTTAGCTAGTCCCTTTGGATGGACATACAGGTTTGATGCTTTAAACAATACTGAAATGTTTAACCTTGCATGAATATCAGTTTACACATATGCAAGTTTGCTTATAGGAAGAATTACTAGTTGTGGAATTGCTGGGTCAAATTATATGTGTACTTGTGATTTTGATAACAGTTTTCTGTTGCTCTCTGTATAGAGTGTGTAGGCACAATATGGTAAAAACTGATAGGTTTTATTTGCATTGCTCTTGATACAAGTATGATTGAGGATCTTTTCAGTTACTTAAGAGGTATTTTCGCTACCTCTTTTGTGACCTCTGTTCATAGCCTTTGCCTCTTTTCTGACTGAGTTATTGAGTAATTCTCTTAATAATTTATAAGAGCACATTATACATTTTGGAAATTAGCCTTTTGTCTGCAATATAAATTACCAATGTTCCCCCCAATTTATTTGTCTCTTTTTTTTTTTTTAAGATTTTATTGGAGAAGGGGAACAGGACTTTATTGGGGAACAGTGTGTACTTACTTCCAGGACTTTTTTCCAAGTCAAGTTGTTGTCCTTTTAGTCTTAGTTGTGGAGGGCGCAGCTCAGTTCCCGGTCCAGTTGCCGTTGCTAGTTGCCGTTGCTAGTTGCAGGGGGCGCAGTCCACCATCCCTTGAGGGAGTCGAACTAGCAACCTTGTGGCTGAGAGCCCACTGGCCCATATGGGAATCAAACCGGCAGCCTTCGGAGTTAGGAGCACGGAGCTCCAACTGCCTGAGCCACCAGGCCGGCCCCAATTTATTTGTCTTTAATTTTTAATATGGTTGGATTTTGGTTGTTCTGCCATACAATAATTTTTTTTTTTTTAATTTTATTGTCAAATTGATCTGTTCTTCTGGGTTTTGTGTGCTTTTGCCTTCCTAGAGAGTTAAAATTTTATTGCTCATTTTTACTTAAATACTGGGTGTATCTGGAATATATCCTAGTCAGTATGAGGTTCAGGTCCACTTTAACTTGGTTTCCAAATGGCTACCAGGATGGCCCACAGCATATTTTTCCCACTAATTTAAAATGTCATCTTTATCATATTCTAAGTACCCAGGTATTTAATGTGTATATGTTACTGGTTTCTCCGTTATGGTCCATGGATTTATCAATTTACATTCCAATACCTTAGCTTTAATTATTGTATCTTTATAACACATTTTTAAATCCTCTGGAGGTAGTCCTTCCTCACTCTTAGAATTTTAATGGCTCTTCTTGGTTCTTTGTTTTTTAGTATTAACTTCCAGCTTCTCTAGTTCAATGCAAAATTATTTTGGTATTTCTATTATTATGGCCTTAAATTTAAAGATTAACTTAGGGGACATTGACTTTTTAATGCTGGTCATCACATCCTGTCATCCATGATCATGGTATGCCCTTCTGGGTGTTAGATTCTTTTGTTTCCCTTGGTGTAGCATTTATATATTTCCTTTATTTAGATCCTGCTCCATTTCTTGTAAAATTTATTTCTACATTTTTCTTTATTGTTGTTATAAATACTGTCTTCCTCGCATTATATCTTTTGATCACTGTATATATGAAGGCTAAAATAATATATTCATTGTGTGCTCACCCATTGTTTTGAATTCACTTCTTCTAGTAGTTTTTCAGTTGACATTCTTGGATTTTTCCAAATGTAATGATTATATATCATATATATATATATATATATATATATATATATGATATATAATCATACCATCTACAGATAACGCTTTTCTTTCTAATACTACTATTTTTATTGATAATTATATTAATATAGTATTTTAATCAGAAAAATCATTTAAATACATGATTTTTGAAGTAATGCATAGTATAGCCCTGTGTAGCCCTAAATATATCCTCTTAGTAAGTAAAGTTAGACTTCTTGAAGGTGTACATATTCTGAACTCCTTAATAAACCTCTAAAGATACTTAATGTTACTTTTTCAAAAAACCAAAAAATGTTACTTTTTCTAAAAAATGAGATATTCACATTGAAAATAAATGTTTTATTAGTGATGTTTAAATATTGAAGAATTTTAATTGCTTTTTTCCTCAGGATCAAATGGCCATTGCATGTGGATCGCGAGCTCATCTGAAGGAAAAATCCATTGCTCAGGTGAGGTGGAGGTGTTCAGTAACCACGTACTTCAGTAGCCTCTTTTCATATACACATTAGCACAAAATAAGCTTTCAGACTTAGTCTCATAAAAATGAGGTTCCTCTCAAAAGAAAAGAAAAGAATTTTTAATTTGGAAAATTGATGAAGGAGTTAACACATTTAGGAATTGACTTTTTTTTTTTACATGCGTATCGACATCAGAAAGGTCCAAACCTGTAGAGAACTTTAATGAATTTATTAGAGCCAAACTGATCACAACTGGGGAAGCAGAATCTCAACAGATTCAGAAAATGTTGTGGAGAATAGCAGTTTTGCAACTTATTTTATATATTAGAATCAAAGAAGGAGGCCTAATGAGGGTTACATGAAATCATTTGGTGGTAGATTAAGGGGGCGGGAGAAAGCAAAGTGGGAAAATCTCTGGGATTGGATAAAAAGTAACATGGAGAAACACATATATCTTTTATATTGGTGGGTACAGGATAGTTAACAATTAATGTTTACAGCACATAGAGATGGTATTCGGGGAAACAAGATAACAATGAGGGGTTCTGTGGTCTGCTCTGGTGCAGTGGTTGTGCCCTGAGGGTCTGGAAAAAGGGATTACTCTGACATTCCAAGGGTATGTTATCTTAGATGCACAAAAAGACAACAGATAGGCTCACTTAAGGCAAAGAGTGACCTGTGACTACCCGCCATGACTGCTTTTAGTTAAGGAATTTTTATGCTCAGACCATCCAGCGTGGTTAATTTTGGTCTCTTCGTATGTAGGGCCCACCTTGCTGGCCTTCCCAGAGCTTGTCAGGTTCAGTACATGGCCTCTTTTTTGTCCACAGGAGTACACAAGTAGAATGTACACTTCACTTTGACAAAGAATGCAAACAGCTCTTTTGATTTCTTTTTTTAAGACCCAAAGAAAGAGTCCTCATTCAATTACCATATAAGGCAAACTTTTCCAAGTGATGCATTTTGAAACTATCAACTTGCTTTTAGGTTTTTCCATATTGACACACTTAAGCACTATATTTCATTCAAAGTAAAAAAAAATTTAAACTTTATTCCTCTTAGAAAAACACTATACCTTAAAATTTGACAAGTTGTAACTGCCCTTTTTAGAATATTTTTTTTTTTTTAAATCACTGAAGACAGTAATTCTTCATTTTGTAATTTGTAAATTAGGCTAGAAAAGCTGGAATAACTTGAAGGAATGAGTATTATTAAGGAATTATTCTATGCAATCTTAAAAAAATTTTTCAATTACCATTAGCACACAATATTAGCTTCAGGTATACAATGTACTGATTAGGCATTTATTTTATTATAATTATTTTTTCACTTAAAAATATAGGCCTCGTATGTAGCCCAGTAATTGTCCATTATATTCTTAATAGTTCATCTACTAGAATAGTCAAGTAGATCAAGAATAAAGCTGTATTTTTTCAGTGTACAGCCAAAATTATCTGGGGAGGGTTTTTTCCTTTCTTTTAATGCATATTTTTAGGCCAATCCTAGACACATTGAATGAGACTCTAGTAGCTATTGGGCCAGGAGTCTACATTTTTAAGTTTCCCAGGTTACTCTTATGCATACCAGAGTTTCAGAGCCAGTGGAATAAAAAATCGAACCTTTCCCTCAATGATTCTAAAGTAAGATATTAAGAAATTCTAATTTTTGTCAAGATAAATTGATGGCAAAGTCATACAACCTCTTAAGGATTATGCTTACATGTGGAAACCTAGATTCTCCTTTTTTAAGACATAAATGGTTTTAACATCTTCAGCATTTGGTCCAGTGTTCTGTATCCCCATAGACTCTCATTGGTATTCGAAAAAAGTTGATCTATTAACCATAGAGAATATCGCACTTTTAGAAATTTGAAACTGAAAGAGTATAGAAATTAGCTAGTCCAGTTTCATCATTTTACTGATACATGAGGGATAAAGAAAATATATTCCAAGATGTTCAGCACTAATTATAATTACTTACAATTATAAAATACTGGAAGCTATAAAATATTAAATTTTAACCTTGGAAAGTATAGATATTTCCCCTGGATAAAATGTCATGCAGACAATAAAATAGATGAAAATGGAGACTATATAATGTGGGGAAATACCTAAAATATTAGGTTATAGGAAAAAATAGTATAATATTGTAAATACAGTATAATTGTGTAAAAATATGCAAACAAAAGCATTTAATGAAAATAGACTGAAATTAATTTAATGGTTTTGTGATTAAATTTTTTCCTGTTTAAAAATAATATATCAGTAGGGGAAATAAAGAATAATCTACTTGGTGAAGGATAAAGACAGATTGGAGAAATAGGAAGCAGTAATTAGGGAGCTGTTGAAGTAATTGAGGCAAAAGATAGTTGGGACCTGTGTTTACTGTTGGTGGCAGTAGAAGGAACTGGCTTTTTGGGTTTTATTTTTAATAGTGTACATTTTTTTCACTTAGAACTTCCATTACTAGTTGAAAACTCTGAATTTTTCCTACAGTAGTATTTAAGTGAGACTGTACTATGGTCTAAACCTTCTTTTACCCAGTACTGGTTTTAGCCAGACATCAAGGGCCCTATCCCAGGGTCTCCGTGTTTGTAATTTTCTTGTCATCCATCCATCCATTCCTCATTTCTAAAACTAAGTGATTGATTTAGTACTTTTGGAACTCACAGAATTGGCTGCTACTCTATAGAAGGGAAGGATAAACTGATCCACTGATTAGAGATTAGCAGTTGTCTACTGGAGATGCTGTGTATAACTGCTGCTCAGTAGGCTTATAGTTCAAGTCCAGATGATTTCATAGATCTTATATGAGATCTTATACCTACCTACCGTGTTTATACCTACCGTGTTTCCCCGAAAATAAGACCTAGCTGGTCCATCAACTCTAATGTGTCTTTTGGAGCAAAAATATAAGACCCAGTATTATATTTTATATTATATTATATTATATTATATTATATTACATTACATTACATTACATTACATTACATTACATTACACCGGGTCTTATATTAAAATAAGACCAGGTATTATATTATATTATTTTATATTATTATATAATACCCGGTCTTATTATATTAAAGTAAGACCAGGTCTTATATTAATTTTTGCTCCAAAAGACACATTAGAGCTGATGGGTCAAGTAGGTCTTATTTTCGGGGAAACACAGTATAAGTTCCTCTCCAAGAGGAAACATCCATACCTGCTGCATGTCCAAGAAACTGTAGCATGACCTCCCATTTCTGAGCCACTCAGGTTTTTTTGTAATGTGTTATAGGTAGTATAAACCCTTGTATGGTGGACAGTGAAAAAGCTATAAAAGAATTAATAATCAAGATAGTAAATGGCAACTTCAGTAGCTTAATTGCAGTTTTCAGACTTACCTCTCCTAAATACCTATGTACATATTCTCTCTTGGAAGACAAATCTGATACAGCATTGATGGAGTCTTTTAGCACCCTTAAATGTATTCATATACCCATTTGTTCTGTTTAACAGTTATAACAATAATAATGTTTATATTGTCTGGGTATTCTTGAATTTATCATTTTTAAAAGATTCAGTAAAGAATCCATTCCTATCTATTTGATGTATTTAGATTTTCTTTGACGAGTTATTGCTTAAGTTTTGGGGCTTCTTTGAACTCCGTATTTTAAGATAATGAAATTACTAATCAGCTTTAAATTTTATCTAAATTCCTTGTTTATATTTCATAAACATTAGATTATTGTTAATATTGAAGTAGTGAATGTTTTTTTCCTTCGTTTTTCAGTATCTACTTCAGAAGTTCATATAATGTTATTCTATGACTTTGTTAACCTTCTTTAACTAAATAAGCCTATCCTATATTTCAGATGTCTTCTAAATTTTAAGATATTTTGCCAAGTTTTTAAAATTAAAGATCCTTTGTATTATGCTGAGTGGAGTATGTCAGACAGATAAAGACAGATGCAATGTGATTTCACTTATATGTGGAATCTAAAGAACAAAATAAACAAAACAGAAACAAACTCATAAATACAGAGAACATTTTGATGGTTGGCTGGGTGGGAGGGGTGTTCAGGGTAGATATTAAGGGGAAAGATACTAAGCACAAATTGGTTGTTACAAAGTATAATAGTTATGGGGATGTAGGGTATAGCATAAGGAATATCATCAATAATATTGCAATAACTATGTGTGTTCAGATGGGTTCTAGATTTATTAGGGTGGTAGATGGGTTAGAGGGCTGGGTGAAAAAGGTGAAGGCATTAAGAAATACAAATTGGTAGTTACAAAATAGTCCTGTGGATGTGAAGTAAAGCATAGGGAATATAGTCAATAATATGGTAATAACTGTATAGTGCCAGGTGGGTACTAGACTAGTTGGGGGGATCACTTCTTAAATTATATAAATGTCTAACCACTAATGCTGTACACCTGAAATTAATATAAAATAATATTGAATGTCAACTATAATTGAAAAATTTTAAAGGGGGGAAAAGGTGAAGGGGAATAAGAGGTTCAAATTTTCAGGTATAAAACAAATAAGTCATGGGGATATAAAGTACTGCATAGGTAACACAGTCCATAATATTGTGATAGCATGGTACGGTGTCAGATGGTTGCTGGACTTGTCATGGTGATCACTTCTTTAGGTATATAAACGTTGAATAACTATGGTGTATACCTGAAACTAATACAATATTGTATGTTAGCTATATTTTAATAAAAATCTTTAAAAAATAAAAAGATCCTTTGTAGTTTATCTTGTTATGCATTTAAATATGTTACAAATCAAGTAAGTTAAGGTATTCATGTGAACGCCATTATTTCTAGTTTTTTAAAAATAGCCATATTCTATAACAAAAATCTTCTACCAACATCCAAGCAAAAAGCAGCCATGAGTCTTTTTATTTAATAACTAGTAAGCTCACCTATCACATTAAAAATTATTCAAGGAGAATAGTTTATAGGTATTACTTTTCTACCTTTTAATTTTTATTTTTCTATCTTCCAATTTCTATTTGTTCCTTTCCTAAGCATAAATGCTCTTTTGGAGGTTAAATCAATCAACCAGTATTTATTGGAAGTATTTTATATGGAAGGCACAGAGCAAGCTGTTGTGAGATTCCCAGAGTATTTTAAGATGAGGTTTCTGCCCTATCTACTTAGAGAGGTAAGACATATTTACATCAAAACATAGCTAGTGATTCTAGGTGATTAACGAGAAGTGTTAGATCCTTTCAAAAAGTTTGTTTTACATACCTTATAGATAAGTATTTTATTCTGCCTCCCCTTCTTGCCCTTTTTAATACACAAGTGAAATTGTGGTGAGAAGGTTAAAGTGAGCTTTCAAGCTTCTTTATTGAAAACATTTATTGAGTTCCTATTAGTTCTTGTGCCAAACACTTGGCTAAAGACTTTAATATTATCTCATTTAATCCTTCTAATAACTTTGTGAGGTAGACATTTTCATTCTCATTTTTAGATGAGGAAACTTGAACTTAGAGAGTGGAAATAACTTGCTCAGAGCCACCCTGCTAATTATTAATGGAACCAGATTTGAATATAGCAGCAAGCTTAATTCAGTAGTTTTGTTCTACTTATGTCATGTTGTCAGTGTTGAGTCATGGTTCTGTTACATGCCGATAGAAAAAGCTATGTGAATGAAGAATGACACTAAAGATTACAATTATGAAAAACAAAAGCCAAAAGGAGAAATGGGCCTTTATTTACTACTACCGTGTTTCCCCAAAAATAAGACCTAACCGGAAAATAAGCCCTAGCATGCAGGATGACATCCCCTGAACATAAGCCCTAATGCGTCTTTTGGAGCAAAAATTAATATAAGATCGGGTCTTATTTTCGGGAAAACACGGTATGAGATACTAAATATTCTACATAGACTCTTAACCGTGTTTTCCCGAAAATAAGACCTAGCCGGACAATCAGCTCTAATGTGTCTTTTAGAGCAAAAATTAATATAAGACCCGGTCTTATTTTACTATAAGACCGGTTCTTATATAATATACCGTGTTTCCCTGAAAATAAGACCTAGTCAGACCATCAGCTCTTGTGTCTTTTGGAGCAAAAATTAATGTAAGACCCAGTCTTATTTTACTATAATATAAGACCAGGTCTTATATAAATAATATAATATAATACTGGGTATAATATAATATTATAATATAATACCGGGTCTTATATAATATAATGTAAGACCGGGTCTTATATTAATTTTTGCTCCAAAAGACTCATTAGAGTTCATGGTCCAGCTAGGTCTTATTTTCGGGGAAACACAGTGTCATTCCATGGGTCTCTTAATCTTAACTATAGAAAATTGTAAGAGATGTTGTTTTAATCCTAAATATGCAAGTCTTGAATACAATGATAATGATCTATGATCTATTTTTATTATGATTTAAAGTTTGCAGTATTTCATGAATTGAATATTATGTCCTGGTAAGCACTAATAATAAAACTAATCACTAATAACAAGAGTAAATACTCAGGATTTAAAGACTACTTAAGTTTAATAAAAGTATTAAAGAACTTAATTGTTAAAATCTAGTTAATCAGACATCTGTCATACCTAATTAGAGACTGGGTTTTTCTTTCAAATTCCTTTCTGGTCTCCAACTTTTGTGACTTTTGTGACATTACACTGCACCTCTTTCATCAAAATTTTTTATTTGGTAGGATTGAACTTCAGTTTTAAATCTTACTGTTTTGTTTTTTCAAAATAGTATGGTTAACTGTCACCATTTTTGAAACTGAAATATATTTGGGGCAAAGGCACAAAATGTATAGGGGAATGAGATGTTCTCCTAACTCATACGTAATAGCCTCCAGGGCTATGCTTGTTAGATTAAAGCTCCGACCTTTCACAGATACTGTGATTCTTCTCGTCTGACTCAAACTCCAGAAAATGAGCAAGGACTGTTGTAGTGCCTCTGCCCTTCTCTGAGTAGACAGCATCTGCATGGTTTCTATAATATACTTTGCCAGTGAAGCTAGTGGAACAGTGGTGTTCATATGTAAGATCTACCCAGTCAATTAAATATTAGTAGCAGTTGTCTGCAATCAGGTGTTTTCAATGTCTTTACAGGTAAATGGAAAAGTCATTTATATTGTCTTTGTTTCAGCGTTCTTACTTCCGTACTCTTCTCATGTATGGATTCCACTTTCTGGTGTGGTTCCTTTGTGTCCAAGGAATCAGGGACACACAATGTGGGTTCAAATTATTAACTCGAGAAGCAGCTTCACGGACGTTTTCATCTCTACACATTGAACGATGGTAGGTTCCTAACTAGAATGTATCTAGTATATCTTATTATACAGCAGTTATTCCGGTTAATGAAAAGCATAATGAACATCCAGGTTTAAACAAAATTGATGCTTATATATGTAAACTTATCTGTGCCTTATACTTTTACTGGGTTGGACCTTAGTTTGAAAATCTCAAACCAAACATCAGGTATAAAGTTATGAATTCACCTTAATTGTGGACAATACAAATTGAGAGGCCTAAAAACATCTTGTTTCCCTTAAGCTTCCTTTTTTTCTTTGAGGAAAAAAATAAAAAGCTCAGAAATACCAAAGCAGTAGAGGGCATTTTCTCTCCTTTTCTTCCTTTTACAGGAATAAGTTCTCCCTCCTGCCTAAGACCAATCCTTCAACCTCTGCATCCCCTTCCACCTTTTAACAACCTAATCCTGTTTGCTTCTTTTTCTCTTCTACTTTCAGTCTTTCCCCTCAGCCATATCTTTCCCATCACTTTTTAGAACAAGTTTAAATTTCTCTTACCATTAAAGAGAAATCTCTATTGGCACCCCTCCCCCACCACCCCTCCAGCTCTAGCCGACCTTTTCCTGAGAGTGGTCTGTATTCACTGCTTGTTTTCTCCTCTCACACTCCTCACCCCACTACACGGATTTTCCCTCATCCCTCCATTTAAACATCTGGTTACCTTCATGTAATTAAATCCAGTGGTCATGTTTACAATATCTTAATTAACCCATTATCTTAATTAACCCATCAGCAGTGTTGATCTTTCTGAGCTGTTTTAAAATATGCTGTTCCCTCGGCATATCTTTAGCCCCAACCTCTCCTCAGTTGTCAGCCTGTTTAGTGAATAACACACAAAAGCTTGAAACCTTGGAGTCAGCCCCTCCATATATCCATTGCATGACCAAGGCCTGTGGATTTTAGCTTTTATGTCCCTCCATTTTCCTTCTGTCTTCATCACCACCGTCCAGAACATCATCATTTCCTGTGCTGCAGCCCAAAGGGTCTTTTCAAAAATTAAAAGTGATCAATCAAATGCACTTCTTCTGCATACAATCCTTCTGGGGCTTCCCATGGCCCCGAGAGGTGCACTGGTATGCAGTATCAGGACTGATTGCCTAGTATGGCTTGCCTGGGTCTGCGCATGCAGACTCTTCCCTTCTCGCCACCTCCTTTCTCAACTTCAGAGCACGCTTAGGACATCTGGCCCTCACTCTCCAAACTAGGTCAGACACCCTTAGTTGTGCGCTGTTGCAGTACCATAAGCCTCTCTGTCAGATCTATTGCACATGTAGTTTTTTCTTACTTGTGTAATGTTTCTTTTTCTCTATTAAAACACAAGGTCCACAAGAGCTCAAATCCCATCTGATTTTGCTTACTGGTGTATTCCACTGTCTAAGAGTGCCTGACACATCGTAGGCACTCAGTAAATATTGTTGAAAGAATTAATAGTGTTAGTTATGGGTTCTGTGTGAATTCTGTTCATGGTGGGCATCTGCATAATTTTTCCAGTAGATGTTCCTTTTTGTGGCCTCTGAACCTTTGTGCATTTATTTCCCTAGAAATAGATAACATAACCCCTCATCCCCAAATAACGTTAGAGAAACTATACTTTCAGAATTCAAATTATCATACCTGTTTTTAATCTTCTTTACCTAGATAAAAAAATTTAAAGTATATTTGGTCTTCAAATTAAGATACATGTTTCTGTTGTGTTGAAGAATAAAATATACTGACAGTTAATGAACTCCAAAATCAGAAAATCTAATTTAAGGGGCTACTCTGGAAGTAAAGCCCTCCCTGTGCGTTAGCTATTTCACAATCAGCTATGATGTTCAGAACTAGGATCAAAGGACTAGGTTCTTTCTAGTTTGAAAGGAAGGATTTGCAAATAGAAAACATTAGGATTAGGGTTGGTAACTTAAAAATCATGAAGGTTCCTTGTCAGGATTGTTCTAGGGCAGCATCAGCCAATATAAATATAATGTGACCCAAATGTAACCCATCTATGTAATTTTAAATCTTCTAGTAAGCCATATTAAAAAAAAAAGAAAGATGAACTTATTTCAATAATATCTAAAAATATTGTCATTTCAGCATGCACTCAGTATGAAAAAAAGTGTGAGATATTTTACATTCTTTTGTTTGTACTATGTCAAATTATAGTACAGCTCAGTTTAGACTAGACACATTTCAAGTACCCGTTAGCCACATGTAGCTAGTGGCTGCTGTATTGCACAACACAGGTCTAGGGTATTATTTTTTTAAGTTGAACATGTTTTGCATTTTTTCTTCTTTAAATGTTATATTCATGTGCATGCCTTTTATTTTTTAATAATTTTTTATTTTTTCATAGTTGACATACAACATTATATTAATTTCAAGTGCACATCATAGTGATTAGATGTTTATATAACTTACATAGTGATCACCCCAGTAAATCTAGCACCCATCTGACACCATACATCGCTATTACAATATTATCGACTATATTCCTTATGCTGTACCCTACATCCCCATGACTTTTGTAACTCCCAATTTGTACTTCTTAATCCCTTTCCCTTTTTCACCCATTCCTCTGTACCCCCTCCCATCTGACAACCATCAAAATGTTCTGTATGTATGAATTTGTTTTTGTTTTGTTTGTTCTTTTTGTTTGTTTTTTTTTTTAGATTCCACATATGGTATTTGTCTTTCTCTGTGTGACTTCTTTTACTTAGCATAATACCGTCTAGGTCTGTTGTCACAGATGGCAAGATTTCATTCTTTTTTTATGGCTGAGTAATAATCTATTGTATATATGTACCACCTCTTTATCCATTCATCTATTGATGGACACATGGGTTGCTTCCATATATTGGCTATTGTAAATAATGCTGCAGTGAACATACGGATGCATATGTCTTTTAATTAGTGTTTTGGATGTCTTTGGATAAATATCCAGAAGTGGGATAACTGGGTCCTTCACTGTCTCTTGTTAAAGCCTTTGTTTTAAAGTGTATTTTGTCTGGTATAAGTATTGCTACCCCACCTTTATTTTCATTTCCATTTTCATTGCTACCCCACCTTTATTTTCATTTCCATTTTCATGAAATAATCTTTTTCTATCCCTTTACTTTTATTTCCATCTGTGTTTGTCTTTGGATCTGAAATGAGTCTCTTTTAGGCAGCATACCCTGTTTCCCCGAAACTAAGACTTAGCCGGACCATCAGCTCTGATGCATCTTTTGGAGCAAAAATTAATATAAGACTGTGTCTTATATAAGACCCGGTATTATATTATATTGTATTATATTATACCTGGTCTTATATAAGATCCGGTCTTATATTAAAATAAGACCGGATCTTATATTAATTTTTGCTCTAAAAGACGCATTAGATCTGATTGTCCTGCTAGGTCTTATTTTCAGGGAAACACATTATATAAGGGTCTTGTTCTCTTATCCATTCAGCCACCCTATGTCTTTTGATTGGAGCATTTAATCAGTTTACATTTAAAGTAATTATTAATAGATATATAGTTATTGCCATTTTATTTATATTTTTCATCTTTTTTCCTTCTTGAAGAAAATACTGGCTTGGTGGTGAAAATTTCTTCACCTTTTTCTTGTCTGGGAAGCTGTTTATTTGTCCTTCAATTCTTAATGATAGCTTTGCTAGCTAGAGTAATCTTGGTTGTAGGTCCTTGTATTTCATCAATTTGAATATTTCGTATCAATCCCTTCTGGCCTGCAAAGTTTCTGTTGAGAAATCAGCTGACAGTCTCATGGGAGCTCCCTTGTAGGTAACTAATTGTTTTAGTCTTGCTCTTAAGATTCTCTTTTTCTTTAACCTTTGGCATTTTAATTATGATGTGCCTTGGTGTGGGCCTCTTTGGGTTCATCTTGTTTGGGACTCTGTGTGTCCTCCTGGGCTTGTGTGTCTATTTCCTTCACCAGGTTAGGGAAGTTTTCAGTCATTATTTCTTCAAATAGGTTTTCAATTCCTTGCTCTTTCTCTTCTCCTTCTGTTACCCCTATGATGCCAATGTTGGTACACTTGATGTTTCTCAGAGGCCTCTTAAACTATGAGGATTTTTTTGGGTTCTTGGGGTTTTTTTTGTGGTTTTTTTTGCTGTTTTGATTGGGTGTTTTATGCTACTTTATCTTCCAAATCACTCATTCGATCCTCTGCTTCATTTAATCTACTGTTGATCCATCAGATGTATTCTTCATTTTAGTTCTTGTATTCTTCATTTTTGACTGGTTCTTTTTTGTTCCCTCTTTGTTGAAGTTCTCATTGAGATCATTGAACATCCTTATAACAAGTGTTTTGAACTCTGTGTCTCATAGATTGCTTGTCTCCATTTTGTTTAGTTCTTGTTCTGTTCTTTTATTTGGGACATGTTTCTTTGTCTCCTCATTTTGGCTGCCTCCTTGTGTTTGTTTCTAAGTATTAGGCAGCACTGCTATGTCTCCTGGTCTTAGTAGAATGGCCGTATGTAGTAGGTGTGCTGTGGGGCCTAGAGCCACAGTCTCTTTAATCACCTGAGTGGGGTGCTGCAGGTTTGTCCCTTGTGTGGGTTGTGTGTACTCTCCTGTAGTAGTTTAGCCTTAGTTGCTATTTGCAGATCAGTGGGAGGGATTGATCCTCAGGCTGATTGGTTTTGAGGACTGGCCATGACGACAGTGGAGGAGCTGTTGTACAGGGGCTGACCCTACAGAGCAGAATTTGATTTAGCAGGACTGGAGCCTGCCAGATTTGCCCTTTGGGTGTGTTGTTTGTGGAGGTGGTTGGGTGGTGCTCTGCTGTGGTCTGAAGCTGGTCACCAAGTGTATTGGTTCTGGGAACTCTTGGGAGGAGCACTGGTGCAGGCCAAAATCAGCCACTGCCTGAGCCCTGCCTGGGGCTACTTGGTATGAGCTACAAAGTGATGTGCAGATAATTGCCACTTGTGCTGGATTTGGAGGTGTCTGGGAGAGGCAAAGCGGCAAACCAAAGCCAGCTGCTGCTAGTGCCAAATTGGGGCTGCTTAGCAAGAGGTACAGGGCACGCCAAGGCCAGGTGCTGCTTGTTTGGGGTTTGTGAACCTTTGAGAGATTTTAAGAAAGTCGACAGCATGAGTCAAGACAGTTTGTTTGGCAAGTAATTGAAAGTGGCTTGGGTGGGTTCGCAAGTTGGATGGGGTGGGGTCTCGGGATCCCAGAGCAGGGTGAACGATGTTAGCCAGGTTGATGGAGACACAGATATGGCTCCTGCGTGCTGGGGGTGGTGGGGGCTCAACAAAGGAACAATGGCTTCTAGCAGCACTTCTGTCTATGAGAAAGCTACCCAGCCACCCCTCACCCTGAAACTAGACAACTCAGTTCCTCCCGTATGTCCCTGGTGTCTTTTGAGCTGATGCCTCAGTACTGGAGCTCAGAGTGAGTGAGTCCATCAGTGAGTAAGTCCATGCTCAGGCCCTTTAAGAGGAGCACCTGAGACCCCAGCTACTCTCCGGCTCACCCAACCACAACCTCTGCTGGTTTTCACAGCCAGAAGTTATGAGGACTTCTCTCCTTGGCACTGGAACCCTGGGCTGTGACCCCTCGCTCCTCATGGGCAACTTCTGCAGCCAAGACATCCCTCCTGATTTTTAACCACACGTAAGTGTGGGACCAGCCTGTTCCGTGTCTCTGCCCCTCCTACCAGTCTCAAAGTGGTTTCTTCTTTAGGTCTGTAGTTGTTGTAGGGCTTTGGTTCAGCTAGACTTCAGGCACTTCTCAATGATGGTCGTTCTATAGTTGAGTTGCAATATTTATATGGTTATGGGAGGAGGCAAACATAGCGTTTACCTACTCTGCCATCTTGACTGGAAGCTGTGCATTATTTATTTTGGACTTGGTTGACATAGTATTAACCTGACTTAAAATTTTAGCCTCTCATATCACTCTTTAAGGTCCAATTATGTTTATTTTATATCTGTAAAGGAGAACCACCAAATATGCGTGAATCAACTTGATTATCAGTGTACCATTCACTACAGTAAAGTTTTATCAGTGGTTTTCATTTAAACATCTCTGTTGCATGTTAAATCAAGAAAGATTAAAGAAAAGATATATTTTTTCTTATGCAGCGTAATAAGTTATAGAAACCAAGTTGTGCCTCTACTTATTTCCATAAATGTCACCTTAGAGTTGTTTCTTAAAGTATTTATTCTAAAGATTCATTGAAGTTTTTCTTCTAACTTTCAGAACATCCAAGTCAAATAGAATTTCTAGGTATAGAAAACATCAAGAATTATTGCTGAAGTTAAAAGACTAGGCAACTCTTTTATTCATAATTACAGACTTGAGTATGGGTAATGTTAAGTATTAAATATATATATGTAATTTAAATTAAAAAAATATATATATAGATACATAATTTCCATCCTCAACTGTACCTTACCTAAATTATTTCCATTTAATGTTGAATTATAATTTGACTCAATTTATGAGGAACTTTAAAAATGAATTCTTCAAAATGTACTTTCTACTGATGAATTCTTTCTATTTTTAATCAGTGTAATATATGTTTATAATTTAAAGTCAGTTCCACATGGCTTATAACAACAACAAAAACAGTTTTCCCTTGCCCCATGTCCTTTCATACTTAGTCCTACTCCAACTATAGGCACTTTCAATTCTTTACTGTTTCTTTGTGGTATTTGCTTTCATACTCAAAATAATGGGTCTGCACAGCTATATCTCCGTTTTTTTTCAGTTTTAGATAATTACTTTCCAAAACAGGAAATCAGTGGATACTCATGTAATTCTCTTACATTTTTCTATACCCTCCACACGTATTCTCCTAATACAGTTTTAAAATAATTTTTGGTTAGGTCATTATTGATTGTTACAGCTGTATAAAGATAATTCACATTTCAATCCTAGGGTACAATATGAGTATTACCTTCTTGTAGTACTTTTTGTTTTCTTGAGCATAATAACTATCTGGAGTTTTTTGCTTGCATTATTTTACTATGGATCTGTCACATACTGATGCTTACGCTCCGTCAGGAGTATAAATTCTCTCTCAATGTCCCAACACAGCAGATTATGCATCAGTTTCATCTTTTTCTTGGAGACATCTCGTTGGCTGCACCTTTCTAGTTCTCTGGCCTCCTACACAGCTCCTGTCGTCCACCTCCTTTTCCTTGGTTTACAGCCATATTGTACTAGAGTATATCCTCTGTTAAACTTAACTAAAAATAGGAGAAAGGAATTTTGAGATGTTTTATGTGGAAAACTATCTTTATTCTTCTCTCACACTTGTTTAATAGTTAGCTGGAGAAAAAAATTATAGGTTGGAAATCATTTTTCCTCAGGATTTGAAAGCATTGCTGTTGTCTTTGGCACTCTGTTTCTGTGGAGAAGTTCGGTTCTGTAGATAATCTGAATCTTAATTCTTTGTCTATGGTGTGTTGTTTCCACCCACACCTTTGGAAACTTTTTATTCATAGTGTTTTGAAATACGATTCTGGTACTTTATGTGGCTCTTTTTCATTTACTTTGTTGAGTACTCAGTCAGCCATCTAAATCTGGAAACTCCATGCCCTTTAGTTCTGAGAAATGTTCTTTACATTTAACAATCTTCTCTTACGTTTTCTCTGTCCTCAAAACAGATGTGGAACCTCCTTATTGATCCTATAATTTCATGTTCTCTCCTTTTTTCTATTTTTCTTCTTTTGAAGAGATTTTCTCAATTTTACCATTCAACTCTCCTTTTGAATTTTTATTTCTGCTCTCAAAATTTTAATTTCCTTTTTGTTTTCCAGTATTCATTGTTTAAAAATCTATTCTTGTTTCATGATTACAGTATCTTCTACTACTTCTTTTAATCTCATTTAAAACTTTGACATTTTCTACTTTCCCTGTATTGTTTGTTGCTCCAGTTTTTTTTTTCTTTATCTTGTTTTTATCATTATAGTCTATCTTCAGATGTCTTTACTATGATACTTAAAAAGCTCATCAGAAAGTGTGTTCACGGTCAAAGCCTCTGATGGTCTAATAGACTTCACCACAGATTAAATAGTGGGGCCATTTTTTGTGTGAAATTCCCACCTGTCATTATCTTTTGGGCTAGTCATTTTCATTAAAGAGATCCTTCAATCTTCTGCTTAGGAAATATGAACCAATTGGAGCAAAGGAAACTCGCACATGGATTTTCAGTGAGTCCTCCCATTTGCAGCCCCACCTGCACCTCCACTTGCAGAGTCATTGATACCTCTGATGCCTGAGCCTTTGTGGGGGCCTCTGTGGTACCTGGTAGCCTGCTTCTGGCCTCTCCCACTGCCTTTGTCTACTCTCCGGTACCGTTTGTCCAGCTTCTTTCCAACTTCCAAAAAAAATTTTTATTACTCTTGTCTCCTTCTTGTGTTTTTATTCCATCATTGTTTTAATTTTAGTGGGATTTCAGGAGGGAGCAGTAGGGTACATGTGTGTCTGTTGTGTTTAGGAGTCTCAACATACCCTGTTCTCCAGGAATATATCTCTACATGAGATAATAGCTACAGCAGGAACTGAGTAACAAAAGGAAGCATGGTGGCGCAGCCCTCCCCACATTTGTAGAAACACATGAAGGCATCTTAGTTGGAGAATATATATATACACTGCTTATACTGTTCCTCATACTGCTGCTCTGTAATAGCATAAGGTTCTTTCCAGAAGTACTTGGTATTTTAATTATAATGTTTGCTTTGGTAACCAATTGGTCTCTTACTTATAATATGGTGATAAGAGCTGCAATTTTTAAAAAAATAAACATCACGTCTTTTAAAATGTTTAAGGGGAGAAGGACATAATAAAAAGAATAGTTTATAAGCTGAATTGTCCTTTCAGTTTTTTAAATATAAAGTAATTCATTGAATCAGAGCTTTCCCCCTTCATTCATTCTTATTTTGTGTCTTTGATAAGTCACTATTACTGCTACCCTTAGAAAAATATTGATAATCTTCTTCAGATTATTGAATATCATTAGAACTAACTCAGCCCACTAGGTAATTTTTTGTTTTTGTGTTAAAGGAGAGAGTTAAGGATTAAGCTCCAGGCTTAATATTCAAACTATTTCCTCCTTTCATGAGTGTCACAATTATAGTTAACAGAAGTTTTACATAGTCCTTTTAAAAACACAAAGAACACTTTTGTAGATGCTTTTATCCTCTTAAGTAAATATTTTATTAGGATAAGATAAAGCATTAAATGTTTTAAAAAATTGTTTTCATATTGAATTATCCAAATACTTGGGATTTAAACTAGTCGCATAATGGACGGTTTTGGTAGTATGGCCAAGCATACAAAACTCCCAAACTCAAATTGTCTGGGATCAGGAAATCAAACAGAAGGTGGCTTTAGGCATTTTCTTGTCTATGCTAATATTTTAAAACCAAGCACTGCAAGTTTGAAGTGTGTTCCATGCAGTCCAGAAAGTGGGGTCTCAAGGATGACTCAAGGATGAAAGCAAAATGGTGAAGGACTTTAGTTCTTTGGGACAGTTAAAAGAGCATATAGAAGCAGAGCTCAGGAAGGGGTGCTTCTCTTTTTGAGCTTAGTGCCAGTGAAAGGAAGCAACTGGATGAGTGAATTTTGTAAGTATAATAGTAAAATTTCTGAGTCAGGATTCAAAACCTTGAAGGAGAACAGGTTTGACCCAAACCAAGAGGCTGACTGAAGAGGAGCTTTAAGAAAGAGCCTATCTCATGGGTAGAAGGAAGGATGAACTGAAAATTTAGACTAGCTATGATTTTAACAGTGTATGTAAAAACAAGACAATACATCTAATTCCTATGTATGTGTTTAGTTACATTCAGAGGGCATTTCAGACTAGTCTAAGCAGGCTTTTCACTTTCAGTAGGTACCAACACTATTGTCCAGGATGGCATGGGGAAGGGAAAAGGAAAAGACAGGCCCTAGGTGCCCTGTATGTAGAAAAGCAACCTTGATCCTCTGGAGGTAGAAGAATGGAATCAGATAACTCTGAAGCGATTGAGAACATTCAGTCCATGAGCTTCTCAGAGCTCTGTTTTATTAGCTCTCTCAATCAGTTGGAAATGCTATCAAGTCTGTACCCTGAGCCAGTTAAAGCCGGGATGCAAAACCATCAGTCTTGAAAATTTCCAAAATTAAATTTTCTCTTGGGGCCCAAGAGGCCGATTTCACCTCTGGGAGTTTCTGAGTTGTGATAGAGGTACCACATTTCTCATTTAAATGTTATGCAGTGACACACCATATTATTTTATTTGCCTTGAAGCTCCTGAACTGCTTAGCTTTTATTTGACCTTATGTGAATCTGACCTTCAGTTTTATAATGTAAGCTTTACATCTGCCATGTAAGTTTCTTTAAAACATGCCAAGGTAGAGATTCAATTACACTCTATTTATCTTTTAAAAAATAAATACAAATATATTTTCTATTTCAGGGCATTTGATGTAGAACTTCTTTACATAGCACAGTTCTTTAAAATTCCAATAGCAGAAATTGCTGTCAATTGGACTGAAATTGAAGGTGAGTATATTGTTTCTGTTACGGCTGATCCTAAGTGGGGGAGGGGGAGATGTGAGACAAGACAGCTGTCCAGTCAAGTCAGCTGCTTTAATGTCGCCCGCCCCCATCAGGGCCTCCTCAGCTGTCTGGACACTGAGAGGCAGTTCCGTAGAGCATCCTGACTGCCTACCAATCCCCTCCACCCTCCAGCTGCCTTACTGTCTGCTATATTGTTTTCAGTCTTGGGCTCTTCAGTGGGTCTGCCACCCTGCCCAAGAAATTCAGTCAAACTTGCTGCAACAGACAAGATCATAATGATCTGAGCCTAAGAGCGAGGTTGATCTTAGTCTTTTGAGATAAACTTTGTTTTCACCATTTTTTTAGTATTGTATTATTTCATTACTCAGTGAATATCAATTAAGTACCTCGAAACCACTATGCGCAGCTAAATAAGGAATTACAATTGTTGTTATTCCAAATGTCCACAGTCCTTTTAGAGCCAGTTTTTAACTGGTATCTGTACATATGTCCAAAAATGTAAAGCTCTCTAAGATCTATAGTAATGTGAAATCTACCATAATTCTTAATTTCTGTTCAGAAAAGCTTAGACAGCTCTGGCTGTGTGGAATTTAAAATATTTTCTAGTCTTCTCTTGGCTTACCTTTGAATGATCCTAAATTCACAGTTACAGTTGCCTCTATCCCAGCTGAGCGTTGCCAGCTCTTGGAGCCATTGTTGCAGTAAGCCAGCGATTGCCCTCGGATGTTTAGGGACAGAAAGCGGTTAAGAACCAACATGGAAATCATGTAAACTGCATGGTCTAGAATGAATTCCAACCTCTTTCGGAGTCTTGCTGATTCATTGATTTGACAGTAGCAGCCCTGATCAGAGGGGTGGCAAGCCGGTAAAAGGACGGCTCGGACTTGGAATGATCAGCTCTGTCGGTCTGTGTTAATCCATGCCCAGGACAGACTCCCTGGGAAGCTGAAGTGGGGAAAATAAAAATGTTTTTTTTTTTAATTTATATCTTTTGCTCATTTGCATTACAGAGATAATGTGTCTAATATGAGTTATAGGTACCTCAAATTCCTCATTTGTGGGAGGAAGATGATATTTGCCCTTGGTTAATAACAGAGAATAAAGTTAATGAGGACAGAGTGCTGGGATGGTAATGTTTTCA
Organism: Rhinolophus ferrumequinum; assembly: GCF_004115265.2. Lineage (NCBI taxonomy): Eukaryota > Metazoa > Chordata > Mammalia > Chiroptera > Rhinolophidae > Rhinolophus > Rhinolophus ferrumequinum. The sequence goes on from NC_046287.1 coordinate 92,725,892, forward strand.
GAAGAAGAAAGCTCCTGTCAAATACAGAGCAGTGAAAAAGGTCTACTTTGAAGATAAAGTGTAATTAAAATTGTAATGAAATTTTAAACCTTCCTCTTGACAGATGTTCATTTATCTGCAGGTATAGGCCAAGTAACAATTATAACAAGTAACACTGTGACGTGTGGATCAGATATTTAATTAGACTGGTATTCCCATGTAGCCTGGCACAAAGATCTGGACAAAATTGTCTTATGTCTGATCATAGGCTTTTTTTTACCGTTAAGATGTAGAAATAATCTTATTTTTATGCTCTGTCCTTAGTTGTTTTGCATGTATTACTAGTTTTCATTACCCAGCACTCAGAGTAGTTTTTGTGTTAGTCATTCCCAGAACCCTCGACCATGTAGTCAGTCCCTCCTCCCTTTAGCAGGGCCATCTGGACTTTTCAATTTAGATCCTCCCAAGTTTCATTTAACTTCAGGATGTTTTGGTTGTTAAACATCAACTTTTTGGAGAAGCCACCTTACTTCAACATTGAAGAAGTTTAATTCTTTTGTCTATGATTTAAATAAAATTAAGGTGGATGTGTTCATTAACTTAATTGTGATAATTTCATTGTGTGTGTGTGTGTGTGTGTGTCTGTAAATACATATATATTTGTATATATAAAATCGTTACATTGTACACTTTAAATATATTCCCATGGATTTTGTCAGTTATACTTTAGTAAAGCAGGGAAAAAATACAGAAAAAGACAAAGCCAGAGCCCTTGGCCTTAAGTGTGGAAATCGTCAGTGATCAGTATTGTGATCTTGGCCATGACACGTTACCACCCAGCACCCCAACTACCTGACCTGTAAAATCACATAGGGTGGAGGGGAGGCTCCTGACTTACTAAAAAAGACACTTCCAAGGGGTGAAGTGAAGGAATATGAGATATTAAAACATGCTGAAAGAGGTGAACTTTATGTAGTCAGCTGGGCTTGGCACATTGCCATTTGGCAACCACAGGGCAAGAAGAGGCCTAGCTAAGATAGTATTTATTTTAGCTGATTGAGAGTTTTTGGGACAATTAGAATAAAAATTAGGTTTTTGTCCTAGATTTCTTCTCTCAGATTATTAATCTATACTTGTATTATGTGTAGAAGTGTATTTGATTCTCTGTAGTATATATGAAACTGAAAAGTAGTGTGTAAAACATGAAAATTTGTCCCCACAAAATCATTTTGAAGTGTACAGATGGAATTAAATGTTTAACATACATACATACATACATACATACATAACCATAAGTAATATAAATAAAATTAAGGTGACTAGAAGTTCCCAAAGGTCATATAAATACAGTTTTAAACTGCTATATTTTCTTCTGAGTTTATTTAAGTTAATTTATTTTTAATTATTTTTGAATTGCAGGTTCTAAATTAGTCCCATTTTGGAGCTGGCTACAAATGGGCAAGGACCTACTTTTTATACGACTCCGATATTTGACTGGTGCCTGGAAGCTTGAACAAACCAGAAAAATGAATTAGATTATTTGCCATATTTGATTGTATTATATATCAGTGTGACATTATTTCATTTGATTTAAAATTTTAAATAAAGCTGGAATAAACCTGTACCATTGTCTGCCTTTTGATAATCTTAAAGAATTAACTGCCATAAGTAAAAATTTTTAAACCTTAGACAAAAAATATTTTTTAAGGTGTTTGTAACGAAAGTCAGATTTTCTTTTGCTTTAGCAATTTTAGTTACAAGGTGTGACAATTAAGTTCGCGAACTCATCCTAGAAAAAGCGCTACATGCCTCATTGCTGAATATCACTATGGTCACCTTCGAAGTACCTCCTTTTGGGAAGCTATGTACTGATGCCAGCGCCTACTCCACCCTTTAGTGCAATTTTGCAACTCTTCTGGAATGGCCATCAGAGCTGTCATTGTATTACCCTTGATGTCCTGAATATCGTCAAAATGTCTTCCTTTCAGTATTTCCTTTATCTTTGGGTAAAGAAAGAAGTCGTTGGGGGCCAGATCAGGGGAATAGAGAGGGTGTTCCGATACAGTTACTTGTTTACTGTCTAAAAGCTCCCTCACAGACAGTGCATGAGCTGTTTGGTACATTGTTCATCATACAAGAGCCATCAATTGTTAGTGAAAAATTCAGGTCATCTAATTTTTTCATGCAGCATTTTCAGCACTTCCAAAAGGTAAACTTGGTTAACTGTTTGTCCAGTTGGTACAAAGTCATAATGAATAATCCCTCTGATACCAAAGAGGTTAGCAACATCGTTGCAACAAGGTCGCGAACTTAATTGTTAGATTAATTATCATTATGATTCTAAGAAATGTAATTTCTAAACAAGACACACGCAATTATTCTTACTCTAAAGTGCCTTGCATAATTCTCATGAACTTAAATACAAACCACAATCATGTAACAATGTTCAGGGATTTAAAAAATAACATGTTTAAATATATACAAATTTATATGTTAACGACAAGGATATAGGCACAGTCATAAAGGTATCTACTTCCTTGTACAGTCTCATTTGTCTCCTTCCTAATTTTACATGTGTATACCATATTGACTCCCTCCTTCCCTCTTGAGTTCGTTATTAGAAATTGGAAATTCTTCATTAAAAAGAGAAAGTATTTTAATATTAATAAATGTATTTAACATCAGAAGCCTGTTTTTGAATATTGTAAAGACTTACAAAATAATGAACCCCTAAAAATCAGAATTAGAGTCCTTCTGATGTTTTAGAGAAACTGATGATAATACCTGAAATTTACTGAGTACTTACTCTATGCCAGTCACTGTTCGAAGCACTGAGTATAAATTGTTACTCACTTGAGAAACTAAGACAACAAAGGGATTACTAGCCCAAAGTCACACCGCTAGGAAAATGGAGGAGTCCTAATCCTAGCCCATGTAGTCTGGATCCAGAGCCTACTGTCCTAATGACTATGCTACTTCAGTTTCTGAAGGTATGAAAATTGGGGATATATAAGTAGAAAGTTTCAGGAATACATTAAATATAACTTTTAAAGGCAAGACTTAAGTGGAAAAGTAAGCTAAAGAGTGACTCCAGTAATTTGAACAACGGTGACACTTAACATCTGCATTAGTTGGCTCCTTGAAAACCGAAACCATTTCTTACGCAAACTAGTATTCCCAGTATAATGCTTAGCAAATATTAAGTAAATAATAGTTATAAAGTGAATAAACAAACTTCATTTACTACCAGATTTTGAGAGCACTTAATTCATCTATATGAACAGAACACATCAAGGCTTATGCAAGTAGAAATGATAGGAAGCGAATTGATGAATGACCATGAACATTTACAAGAATTTATAAGCCTTGAACCAAAAGTAAAATCTTTAATGGAATTAGACAATAAAAGAATTTATTGTTCTTTGTAAGCTAGTAATAAGAATGCATATTTGAAACAACAGAAATTTAGAGGGAAAGTGTCAATGCATTTTATGTAGTTCATCCATGAACACTATTAAGAAAGGTTTCTGATATCCTTGGTACCAATTTACCTTTCTAAGCAGATTCACTGAAGTTAACAGTATGGTATGTATAGTATAGAATGAGGCAGACTGTGAGAGAAAAGGTAGTTTAACTTGATATTACAGAGCCTGCTAACAAAAATAAGCAGCCACAGCAATAACAAAAATACCAGCTACTATCATTTTACTGTGTGCAAAGAACTGTGATAAAAATTTTATATGCATTATTCAGTTTGATCAAATTATCCACACCTCACAAATGAAGAACTAGGCTTAGCCCAAGATCACACAAGTAGCCAGTAGTCATGCTTCTCCTGAAATAAAAAATAGGAAACAAAGGATCATGGGGCATGATTAAAACTGAGTATAATCTCATTACCATCAGAGAACTTGACCATTTATTTTCCACCTCTGACTTGTTCTTACAGAATATTTATATATGGAGTTTATCTGATTTGAGATCACATCTGGACAATGCTTCTGGACATCTGTAATTCTGTCTATAGTTGGGTAGTTCCAGCATTCATAACCATATTTCCCCGAAAATAAGACCTAGTCGGACAATCAGCTCTAATGCGTCTTTTGAGCAAAAATTAAGACCCGGTCTTATTTTACTATAATATAAGACCGGGTCTAATATAATATAAGACTGGGTCTTATATAATATAAACCAGGTCTTATATTAATTTTTGTTCCAAAAGACACATTAGAGCTGATTGTCCAGCTAGGTCTTATTTTCGGGGAAACAGGGTAGTTGATTCTCTACTTCTACTTTCCATTTTCTTTATTCAGTTATAATTTCCTTAAGAGTAGAAATCTTGCCTTGTATTTGTGTGTCTCCATAGCATCCTAAATTCTGATTGTTTAATAAAGGTTTCCCAAATGTTTAGCTAATGCTACCATTTCAATTCATTTATCAAAAACAAAAAAAACTACACGCATGAGGTTATCCATTTTATGGATAGCTAAATCCCCTGAAGAAGTAGCCTAGTGGGTTGCTTTGATTTTGCACAATCTCAAAAGCATGAGATACACAAACTAATGATTTTATTATGTTAATCCAATAAAGGACCCTGAGTGAAACATTTGTAATTCACTGATTTTGAGTAACACTCCAGTTAGTATTTTGATAGTCACAAAAAGTAATACCTTCCCAGATTTTATTCTATCTAGGTTTTCTTTCTGTATGCTGTATTTTCTTTATTTGAAACCCATCCCACAATCACTTGACATAGTGATAGAGCGCTCTACATGGGCAAGCAAAATAGATCCTCTGGCTGCCCTCTGAGGATTTTGCATTTTAAGGGTATGATGCCTTCAAATCTCACCTGTAGAACCACATAGCCATATATGCCTAGAAGTGTTCAGTGCATCTTCAATTTACAAGTGAGTTTCATTCAGCCAGTATATCAATCGTTTGGAACCCAGAAGGCATTTTCTCATGAAAATAGTGTTAAGAGGATGGTTCAGAGCAGTCTGAAACACAAATAATACGGCTATAGTATAACCAAACTACTCTGTACTAGTCGGCAGTAAAAGCCTAGCTATGCTTTGCAACACTCTGTGGAGAAATTGTTTTCCATGTTCCACGTGGGAACGCCAGGGAAATACCTATCTCTACTCATAACCTCTGGGAATCCCAATGAAAACTCAGGCACGTCAGCAGCGGGTTTACACCTCATTGTGTTCTCTGTGGAGGCTGCAGGCAACTTCCCCCACCAAAGAGGGTCTGATGGGGTAGTGCAAGGGCTCCAGAAAAATCAGTGGCAGTGTGAGTCAGGGAAATCTGCTTCCAGTGCTACATCAAAAGACAGTCCTGTAGAAAGACATGAGGGCAGAGAAAGGACCAAGAGTGGCAGCAGGGGTCCTTTTCTGGGTAGTATCACAATGTACCTCAGAAATGCTCCTAGGAAAATTTAGGTATGTATACTACCTCTCTCACCCATGAATGTCTATAGTAATAAGATGTAAGTGTGCATCTGTGTGCGAGAGAGAGAGAGAGAGAGAGAGAGAGAGAGAGAGAGAGAGAGAGAGAGGGAGGGATGAAGGTGGAGAGTAAGTGACTACAGTGCAACTCATTCTACTATCAGATCACAGACAGCAAAACCAAAGCCCCAAGACATGTAGTGCCCATAAAACATGCCCCAACCATCCAGTGGTATGATTTTAAATTTGAATCCTTCAAAACAAAATTGAAGAGAAAGTACAAGTCCTTAAAGTAACAATAGATATAGTCAAGTCTTTAGAAGAAAATATATTTTATAAATCATTCATTCATGCCTTCATTTGCTCAATGAGTACATATTGAATGCCTAGATTCCAAGTATTGGTAGATTTACTATACAATTAGGAGGAAATCAATAGCCATTCTACACGAAACAGATGCCTACCCTGAAATACTGTACTCAGAAAAAAAAAAGTGAAACATTTTATAACAAATCAAATACTGTAAGATCAAGAGCCAGATATGTTCTGAGGAAGGGTAAATCTTTGAAGTTCAAAATTAGGAAAGTTTTCTCTGAATTTTTGTATTCCTCTGGGGCTCTCCATGCACAATGTACCACTTCAATGAAAGATGAAAGTAGCATCATCTCTATCTGGGAAGATGGTTTATGAGTATATCCTCTCAGCTTCTTTTGGTCTGTGTCATTCTGAAATAAGCTTAAAACAGTGGTCTTACTCATTCATATTTTGCACTATATTCCTTGAGATCTAAAGAGATATTTTTCTCAGAAATTTTAATGGAAGGGTCAGCTAAATCAAGATAATTATACAATGACAAAAACCAAAATTAATGTAAGGATTTCCACATCTGGGAAGATGGAGTAAATGTACTTCTCCCTATCACCTTTGCTAAGTACAACTAAAAGCCCTGAACAGTATATGTAAAAACAAGCATAAGTAAACTCCAAAAGGTGCTAAGAAGAAAGAAGATTGTCTAGGGACCTTGAGACACAAAGACTGACGAGACGGTGAGTTCCCCGGGTTTTCTTTTTGTCTCATGTATCCTAGACAACCTGAAGTGGACAACCTGAAAATATCACTGGGCACAGATAAAAACAAAACAAAAAACAAAACAAAACAAAACACCCTGCAAATGCCTCTCTCCTTTGCCAAAGAACCAAGAAAGGGGCAAGACAGGCAAAACAGAAAACCTTTAGGCCGTAATTGCTGTACTCCAAGCAAACAGTACAGGAAAAATGGTGACCCAACAGCAATGGCAGAGTAGGGAGCCTACTCGCATTCTCCCGGGGCTGTAATAACACCCGAACACCCTTACCAGGGTGATGTCAGAGAATAAACAGGAAGCAGGGCTTTCATCCCCACCAACCAGTACAGAGTCCTCCACCTCATGACATCAATGGAGATCATTAGGGGAGCCAGGACCTTCACTCCCACCCTGCAGTAACAAGCTAATTCACCCCTCCCCGCTGAGGTGGTGTCAGAGGAGGCCTCACTGACTCCAGATCAGCAGTAACGAGGCCACCCCCACTGCAGTGATAATGAAGACTATGGAGTAAGCCAGAGCTCCCACCCCTGCCCAACGTAATAAGTGTCCCCCTTCTGTCTGGTGTCAATGGAGGCCAAGTAGGGACCCTATACTTATACCTCCTACTGGCATATAACAAGGAGCTGCTCCCCCTTCCCCTGCTGGAATAGTGTCAGAAAAAGGCAGCTAAAGCAACAGGGTTAAATAAGACCCAGAGTTTCAGCACCTAATAAAAAAGGTCCAGGTTTCAAAGTCAAAATCAGTCGTCAATTTCAACTTCAATGAAAAAAGACAATCAAAAGACAATTAAAAAACAGACATCACTGAGATTACAGAGATGCTAGAATTATCTGACAATGATTTTAAAGCAACCATCATATAAACCCTTCAATGTAATTACAAACATGCTTAAAACAAATGAAAAAAAAAATAGAAAGTCACACAAAGAAAAAGAAGATACCAACAAGAACCGAATGGAAATTTACTCAATCTGATCAACAGAGAAAGTAGAATTGAAGGGAAAGAAACAACATAGCCTAGGGAACCTGTGGGACTATAAAAAGATTTAATATCGGTTTCATCAGAGTCCCTTGAAGAGCTGAAAAAGTATGTGAAGAAATAATGGCTGAAAACGCCCCAAAGTTGGAAAGAGACATAAACCTACAGATTCAGGTCCCTTACAGGATAAACTCAAAGAAATCCACACCAAACACATCATAATTCATCTTCAAAAACTAAAGACAGAAAAAAATCTTGAAAGACACCAGAAAAAAATGACAGCTTGCCATAGGGGAAAACAATTAGAATGACAGTGAATTGATAATCAGAAACCATGGAGATTAGAAAGATGTGGCACAATATTTTTCAAATGCTAAAAGAAAGGAACTGCCAACACAGAATCTTATGTTCAGGAAAAAAAAAAAAAAACCTTGAAGAATGAAGAGGAAATCAAGATAATCTCAGATGAAGGAAAGCTTATAAAATTGGAAATTCACACACCTACCCTAAAAGAATGGCTAAACAAAGTTCTCTAAATAGAAATAAAATAATAGAAGAAACCTTGGGACATTAGGTAGGAAGAAGCACATAGTAAACAAAAAATATTGGTAAATATAATAGACTTTCTTCTCTGGAGTTCTAAAATTATGTTTCCTGGTGGAAGCAAATGTTATAACACTGTCTGATGTGATTCTAAATGTACGTAGAGGAAATAGAGAAGATAATTATATTATAAATGAGGAAAGGTAAAGAGACAAAAATGGAGGTAAGGTTTCTTTACTTCCCTCCAACTGGTAAAATAACACCACAGTAGACTGTGATAAGTTATGTATATATAATGTAATACTTAGAACAATCGTTGAAAAAAAAGCTATACAAAAATATATACTCAAAAACACTATAGATACAGTCATGTGCCACATAATGACATTTCAGTCAATGACGAACCAGATATATCATGGTGGTCTATAAGATTATAATGGAGCTGAAAAATTCCTATCGCCTACTGACATCATAGCCATCCCAACGTCGGAGCGCAATGCATTACTCACATGTTTGTGGTGATGCCGATGTAAACAAACCTACTGTGATACCAGTCATATAAAACTATAGCACATACATTATGTATGGGACATAATACTTGATAATGATAATAAATGACTATGTTACAAGTTTATATATTTACTATACTATACTTTCTATCATTTTTATAATGCACTCTTTCTACTTATAAAACAAAAAAGTTTGCTGTAAAACAGTATGCCACGTCACTCCAGCAGCAGCCTCATACATCTTTTGTTTACCATCCTTGTTGATTGCATCATTTGCTCTTGTGCTTACCATTGTGTTACAATTGCCTACAGTATTCAGCACAGTAACGTGCTGCTACTGTTACTTTGATTTGTAGCTTAGGAGCAATAGGCTGTACCATATAGTCTAGGTGTGTAGGAAGTTATAATATCTAGGTTTGTGTAAGTAAACTGTATGAACTTCACACAATGACAAAATTGCTAACAACACATTTCTAAGAACATATTCCTATAGTTAAGCGGTGCATGACTATAAAACAAAGTGAAATTCTAAAATTTGTTCAAATAACCCACAAGGCAGCAGGAAAAGACCAAAAAACAAAACAAAACAAAAAACAGAACCATACAACAAAAAATATAATGGCAGACTTAAGCCCTAACATAGCAATAATACATTACACTAAATGTAAGTGGTCTAACACAAGTAAAAGACAGAGATTGGCAGAATGTAAAAACATAATTCAACTATATGCTGTCTTATTATAAGAAACTACAAATATAACAATATAGGCAGGTTGAAAAAAAAAGATATATCATACAAACCTTAATCAAAGGAAAGCAGAAGTGGCTATCATATCAGTTAAAATAGACTTTAGATCAAAGAAAACTACCAGAGACAAAGGAGGACATTATATAATAATTAAAAAGTCCCAATCCACCAAGAAGACATAAAAATCTTAAATGTGTATACCCAAAACAAAGGAGTTCAAAATATGTGAAGCAAAACTGACAGGACTGGGGGAAAAAAAACCGGACAAATTATAGTTGAAGACTTCAATACTACTTTGTCAACAAATAATTAAGAAAAAAAACTACACAGAAAATCAGCAAGAATATAGTATAAAACAACACCATCAACCATTAGGCATTTATAGAAAGCTACCAAACAACAGCAGAATATACATTCTTTTCAAGTATCCGTGGGTACATCTATCAAGATAGATCAGATCTTGTGTCACAAAACATTCATAAACAAATTTAAAAGAACTGAAACCATACAATGTGCTCCCCAGCCACAATCGAATCAAACTAGAATTAAATAGCAAAAATATAACAGGAAATCTCCATTCACTTGAAAACTAAACCTCAGACTTCTAAATGATCTATGGGTCAAAGAGGAAGTCTCAAGTGAAATTTTTAAAAATATACTGAAATTAATGAAAATGAAAACACAACATATCAAAATTTGTGAGACAACAGCCAAAGTGGTGCTGCAAGGTAAATTTATAGCACTAAGTTCATACATTAGAAAAAAGGAAAAATCTCAGATCAATAATCTAAGCTTCCACCTCAAGAACCTAGAAAAAGGAAAGCAAAATAAATCCAAGGCAAGCAGAAGAAAGGAAAGAGCAGAAATTAATAAAATTGAAAACAGAAAAACAATAGAGAAAATCAATGAAACAGAGAGCTGACTCTCTGCAAGAATCAATAAAACTGACAAACCCGTGGCAAGACTGACAAAAAAAAAAAAAAATAGGAGAGAAGACACAGTTATCAATATCAAGAGTAAGAGAAAAGATATCACTACAGACCTTGTAGACATCAAACAGGTAATAACGGAATACTACAAACAATTCTACACATATGAATTTGGCAACTTAGATGAAATAGATTTATCCTTGAAAAATCACATACTATAACTCACCTATGAAACAGATAATTTAAATAGTCCTAAACTATTAAGAAAATTGAATACGAAATTTTAAACCTCCCCTAATGACTCTCCAGGCTCAGATAGTTTTACTGGAAAATTTTACAAAACATTTAAAGAATTAACACCAATTCTACATACACTCTTCCAGAAAATGAACAGGAGGGAACACTTCACAAATCACTTTATGAAGTATTACCTTGATATCAAAACCTGACAAAAAAAGTACAAACAAAATTATATACCAATATCCCTCAAAAATATAAACACAAAATCCTTAATAAAATATTAGCAAATAGAATTCTCAATATATAAAAAAATACATACATCATGACCAAGTGTGGCTTTTTATAGGGATGAAAGGTTGACTCGATATTTGAAATCAAGCAATATAATACATCATATTAACAGGATAAAGGAGAAAAATTAGATATTCATATCAATTATTTGAGAAAACAAATTTGAAAAGTTTGACATCCATTTGTGATAAAAATCCTCAGAAAAACAGGAATAGTGGGTAACTTCCTCAACTTGATAAAGTACATCTACATAAAACCTACAGATAACATTATACTTAACAGTAAAAGAAGTGAATACTTTTATCTAATGTCAGTAAGGTGAGGATGTCTACTGTCACCATTCTTATTCAACAGAGTGCTAGAAGTTCTAGTCAGTGCAATAAGGCAAGAAAAGAAATACAGAAGAGAAAAGAAGAAATAAAACTATCTGTGTTAGCAGATGACATAATTGTCCGTGCAGAAAATCCCAAAGAACCTTAAAAAAAAAAAAAAAAAGCCTCCTAAACTAATAAATGAGTTAAATGAGTTCAGCATGGTCACAGGATGTTTCATTAAGCTTCAGGCTCCTCAACTGTTAAATGGGGGCAATAATTCTCATTCCCTGGGATGTCATGAAGAGTGACATGAGATGAGATAAGTCAGGTCCTGGCAGGACAATCTCACAGCACCAGACAGCTGTCATCCTTCACCACTAAAACAAGATGCCCCATTGTTCCCTTGCCGCAACCACACAGCACTTATTTGGTGGTGTCCTATCTTGTAAATTATTTTCTTATTTATACGAGTTTGACAGTTCTCTTAGGAAAATTGTCTTCATACTCAAAAGCTGAAGGAATTCTGCACATAGTAAGCATTTGAGGCTGCCTTTATGATTGTGCAAGTTGTGCCTGCGTCAGACAGCCTGGCCAGGGGGTCTGAAATCCATCCTGCACCGAGGAGAAGCTTGCACCCACAGAGCTGCATGTCCACTATGACTGGAGTGGGGGTGGGGTTCTTTGGCTATCTGGGTGGTAGGCATTCATACTCACTTCTCAAGGTGTAGGTAAAATTTCACCTCCCATCTGCCTACCTCTAAGTGACACACGAAGTTATGTGACAATCATTGGTATGTGTGTCTCTCCTAGTGAGACCGAGTTTACTGGGAGCCAGTACTCTGTGTCCATATGGTCAGTTCAGGCACCTGGCACTCAGGAAAGTGTTCAATAACGGTTATGGAATGAATGACGGCTCTTGAAGGAAAGTTCGATAGGGAGGCAGAAAATGTGCAGACTTAGGACAGAGTTACCGATGAAACGCAGGAAGGAGACTAGAAATGGAGGATCTCTAAGTGGAACCATTATAACGCTAGATTGAACAGAAGGTACAACAGATGTACAAAGCAGAATCTTTGCATCTCTGGATTACTATGGACTGACACAAGCTTGCCCTATGCTGGGCATAAGGTAAGTGAAAAGAACTGACCCTCTCATGGGTAAGGAAGCTGTTTTATAGGCTGCAGGAGCTCATGTTGCACCAAGACTTTATAGTTTAGAAAAGGAGGAGCTTAGTTTCCAAAATTTTACTACTGGAGTTTCCACCTAATCACAACCTGTGACTCAGTCTCACCCCTCATATGATTCCCACTATTTAGTTTTTTGGTGGAAGTTCTAACAGGCAGTAAAAGTGCAGCAAATCAAGAAAAAAAACAATAAAGCAAAGAGTCTGGATTTCCTATTACAAGGATAGCCAGCTTCTGCAAAATGGAGTTTCAGCACTGAGCCTTCTTTCCCAGAGCAGGCATTTTCTTCTTTTTGGAATTCACCAGGTCTTAATTGTTCTTGAGTATAATGGATTAACTTTCTGTGGTACGTAGGTTTGAGGAATAAATGATAGGAATTGTATAAGTGACATGCTAACTTTTAGGTGCCAAAATTTCTTGGTATGTAAATGGGAATGTACAGAAAAAAAGCAGACTACACACACTCAAGGAATCTGTAAATGCAAGTCCTGCCAAAAGCCAGGAGAATTCTGTGAATTTAAAGACTCCATGCCAGGAGCATGAGCCGGCACCAGCTAGGCAGAGCTTATAATTCCTTGCTCCTTTATACTGTGTCCTCTATACTTTCTAATGCACATAAGAGAAGGCAACTGAGATAGTGACTGGGCCATTTCCTTTCCTAACAATATTTTTTGAAAAAATGATCCACAAAATATCAATTCTGAGGACCTAATTAGTTTACTTGCAATGAAACTGTAGACCACGGACAATCTGTAGCTTTTAGCAGTCCAAATGTTTCCTGGTGTTTCACACCCAGAGCAGTCTCAACCTTAACACCTAGCCTGGAGCAGAGGTAAACGGGCCAGGTGTAGAAAGATGATTTAAATTCGAGGTTCTCCTACAAGTGCTGTTTTAAACAAGGTCATTGCTCAACTACAACAGTATGATAATGCAAAAATGGCATGTGCGATGGGAAGAAAGCCCAGTGCTTTGAGAACCAGAAAAAGCAGTTAAACATAAGGCCTTGCGTTTACATTTCAAGGGGGATTAGGGCCTTTTGAGGTTTAACTTTTCTATGCACAAGAGCAACTGAATACTGTCCTATGTGGCTTTATTCTACTTACACCTCTGCAGTAAATGCCTTTTCTGTGAAGAGCTCCTGGCTGGTGGGGAATCAAAGGCTATCAGGATGTTGGTGGCACTTCCTAAACATATTCTGAGTGAGTTTTAGGAGTCCTCAGTGACCTCAAAAGGCAGGCTACCTAGGCGGTAGGTAGCCAGGCCCTGAGGCAAGAAGGTTGTACATTAACGTTGCTCAGTGCCCATACGTTGTATCTTTATTAGATTAGATATATTATATATTACATGGCTGTTAAGCAAATAAATACGCATAAGGAAATGATAATCCAAATAATTACATGACTAGTTTTAACCACCACTCACCACTCAGAGTGATTAGATTTTCTTCTGCCTACGCCAGTGCAAAACCAGCTGCTCTGGCGCTGTCCATGGGTGTAAGGATCCCCTTTACTTTGAAAAGCTAATCAGGAACAAACGGCACGTAACAGTAACCATGAGAGCCCAGAAACATGTCAGAGTGGCTCAGGGGGGTTTCCAAACCGATTTGTTGGTCCTGTGCCTCTTACTCCGGTAACAACCCTCCTTCGGCCTCGGGCTCCAGGTGGGGTGGCGGGGGAGAGACAGAGATGAGAGGTGACCCACCTTGGTCCCCGAGCGGGACCTGCTGGCGGACAGAGGCGAGCCTGAGGTGTTCAGGAGCACGGAGAAGACAGCCAGGGCTGGGGGCCACGGCGCGCCGGCCCCTGCGAGGCGCCCCCACCGCAAGTTTCCGCGCACGTGGCCGCGGGGCGGGCCGCGCTCCCCCTCGGCGCGGGCTCGGGGAGCGGCCCCGGCGCGCGGCAGCGGCGGGCGGGGGCGGGCCCGCGAGCAGGGCTGCTGGCCGCTTTCCAGGTCCGCGCACTAATACGGGCGATGAGGCTTCGCGGCTCCAGTCTGACTGACGCCGGCTGGGGCCGCCGCCGCCGCTGCAGCCGCTGTCTCGGTCCCCGCCGCCGCCGGGCCCTGCAGCCGCCGGGCGCGCGCAGCCAGGCCGTGAGTGCGCAGCGCTCGGAGCGGGCTGCCGGGGACCCACCGCGGGGGGCGGGGGGCAGCCAGGCCTGGGGAGGGGGGAGGGATGAGTGGCACCGTGGGGACAGGTAAGAGATGCCCTCCCTGGCGCGCGTTGGGCGAGTGCGTGCGTGTGTGTGCGGCTAAGTTTTTCTTCCACAAGGAAGTCTTTGGGGATCTCGGTGTGTGGCTTGGTTATTTGTACTCTCGGTCTCCGGGTTTCTTGGTGGAGCCTGTTTGGATGGGCTTCGGCGGGGTGGGCGAGGAGCCCGAGGGGACAGCTCCGAGGAGTTGGCCGCGCGCCCTCCTCGAGGCCGCACGCTCGGCTGCAGGCACCTGAGACCTGTCAGAGGATGCTTGTCCCACGCCCGGGACTCCGGCCGTGCAGGGCTGTGGCCCAGGGTGTGGGCAGGGACGCGCGCTCGCTCTTCGCCCCCGGGTCTGGGCACCACACGGGGGCCGAGCACCGCGGATGGGCCCCGCAGAGACCCGGACCCGGAGCCGAGTAAACGTTTGTTGTGGCCGGAGTGGGGAGAGGACAGTGATAGTAATTGTGACTCAGCTGGTCTCCCTGGCCTTCTGTGTCATAGACTTTTTACTCTGCTACCTTTGAGGCACGCGAAGTGAGGGGGTGGGGTGGAGGAAGAAAGTTAGGAATGCTGTTCTAGTGTCTCTGGGCTAGCGCTTGGTTTGTGTCGGGAGCTGGGATGTTTGTCTTTTTCTTCGCCTGCCATTCGGTGCCAGCTCTCCGCAGAGGGGAGGGGGGCGAGGTGGGGAACAGATACTGGAGACTGACTGACGCCAGCATTGTGATCGGAAGGAGGAGCGCGGAGAAAACATTTTTATGGAGGGCTAATCGCTGACAAGTCTTCCCGTTACTATTCCTTCCTCCTCTCACCCTTGACTGTGGAGAATTGAAATGACACTTTAGAAATATTCTGTTGACTTTGTCTCTGAGCTAGAACTGGCACTCCTGAGAAATAACCTACAAATGATATAAATCTAGTGTTGGAATAAAATTGCATGTAAATTCTTTACCCAGTAGGGTGTTTTCAGGAAAATAAGACCTAATCGGAAAATAAGCCCTAGGATGATTTTTCAGGATTGACATCCCCTGAACATAAGCCCTAATGCGTCTTTTGGAGCAAAAATTAATATAAGACCCGGTCTTATTTTCCGGGCAACAGGGTAATTCACAGTTAGATAGATACACACCCTCAGGACACTGTGGATTGTTTTTAATGAATCCACCTTAACAAGTACCTTTTCAATGCCTTGCCTGATTTCTCGCGTGATCTTTTGGAAGTCCTAAGGCATTTAATAATGCTACCTCCTTGGCCATAACCAAGCGGATCATTTGGGGCATCCTGGGTGAGTGAAATGGTAATATTACAGGCTTATCTTCTGCGTTAGGATTCCTGTCGGTGTGTGGGAATGCCATTGGATGTTTACATTTTAAAAATAGCGATCTATATTTAAAAAGGAAGTAAAAGTAAAACCCAAACATTCTCCTAACTCCAAATAGACAATTAAATAAGTGATTTTTTCCTATGCTTGTAGGAAACCATGAACATGATTTTGGACGGCTTTCAAGTTTGTGGTTATCCAAGAAGGACACTGCAGATAAGAAAATGATGTAATAGTTTATAAATACGGAGCATTTTAAATATAATACGACAGAAGTTTCAAATAATAAAAATAACCTAGTGATAATAATTACCTTAATTGATGGCAAGACAACTGTCTTTTTAACGGACAACCTTCCACCTCTTAATCTATTCTGACACAACCAACTCCCATTTTTTTGCTTGACTGGCTATCTTTGTCAGAGTTGTTTTATGGTTTGGCTCTGTGGTTTCAAGCTATGTTTAAGAGAATGCCAGCATATTCTTGATCTGAGCAAACTCATTTTTCATCAGCACAGCATTTACTAAACATCAAAGATACAAATAAATTTTAGGTTAAACTTTAGGTTAAACTTTACAATTCTCACGCCTTTGTCATTAATATGACAGTGACAGTCAGCATAAGCTATTGAGCTATTTGACTTTTCTCCTCTTAAAATCTTTTTCTTTTACTTATATATCCCCAGTTAATGAATAATCAGAAAATATTCACAAATGTCAACTACTGCATCTCTGATTGCCTAAGACAAGGAATTAGAAAGAAGAGCTTTGTTTTTTAATGAAACATTGCCAAGGATATCTATAAGTAATAAACAACTGTATACTTGTTGATTCTTGTTAATCATGTGGTAGGTTGGAGGAGGAAAAAATCTGTCGAGATATTATTTTATAAAGATTAAAATATTTATTTTCAGTTTTACAAATAGTTTTAATTCTGATTAATGAGAGTGCAAATGCCTTTGCCAAAGTGGAGAGATGTGTTTAATAAGTGGTCACTATAGCACTTAGGCAACTAACTGGTTTATATCCGACATTCCTTCTACAATAAATAGAACAGCAATTTCATCACATTCTGCTTTAATATGTCCAAAATAATACTTAGCAACAGGATGTATTCTGATTTATGGGAAGGTAAAGGTTATGAAAACTAAAGAAGTTTTTCTAAATTTGCAAAACATACTACATTAAATTATAGAGCTCTAATGAAGCTTAGGGTCCATTTTCTGTGTACTGCTGCTCGTAACATTTAGAGAGGAATTCAAAACAGGGAAGTGTCCAGAATAAAACAGTAAACATTGAAAGCATGAATCTCTTCTAATAGCTGTAATTCTAGACTGTTGGATTTATATTTCCTTGGTTACTATTGCTAGTAAGTTGAAAAGTTATTCTAAGTAAAAAAAAAAGCAAGCAGTAAATTCATAGTAGTTATAACAGTAGGAGTACTTCAGTGATTTTTTTTTTAACTGTTTACCTAGTGACTGTCCACGTCATGAGGAGGGACAAAACAAAAAACAAACATCACTTGGCAATAAACTAATCTTTTAAAATAAATATTCCTATAAATTCTATCTCTTAAGGAACATATACTAAGGTTGTTGGGATTCCAGATAGTTGTTAGCGTTAGGAGCTGTCATCCTCATGAAAGCTGGATGTTCACTTTGCCAGTGGACTGTGTCCCGACACTTCCACCCGAGCCAGCCCAGGTACCACATACACCCTCAGGCTGACCCAGACCACCTTTCCAGGCTTGTCTTCCCACTCCTTCCATATTTTATGCTGCAATTAAAATATGAATTATAATTTTCCACGCATACCCTGTCTTTCCTCTCTTCTGCACCTTTACTCGTGCAGAGGCCTAGAACTGGGCTTTTCCTGCTTCCCCGCCTCTCACCAGACCCTCAGACTCAGCATGTTCCTGGTCTTTTATGGCCCTGGCCAGGGGCTGCCTTCCCAGGCCTTTCTCTGATGACCCTGGTCACAGGTGTGTCCTCCTTGGAACTCCTGTGGCTCTTTGCATTTCCCACTCCTGCCACATCTTGTCTTGTATGAAGTTACTGATGTGCTAATTTATTTCTTCTCCAAAGATGATCCTTTCAAAATCTGTGAGGGAAGGGACCATGTTTCATCTGTCTTTTTGTTCCTTTGATGCTGACCACAGCGCCCTGCCTAGTACTCAGTCAATAAATATTAATTAAATAACACATTTTTTACTGAACCCAGGGTTTCTTCTGAAATAAAATCTGTAAAGGAGTTTCCCCCATACAATAGGTCTTAACAGTTCATCTTTCAAGAAGCCAATGTTGAACTTGAGCTGAGGACTTGCTCAGAGGATGTGGAGAGCTCGTCCTGAAATCCCTCCAGTCCAGCTGAACCTCCTTCTCCTGGATATTGTGGCTGAGCATTACGGTCAGGAAAGCTTATATGAGACTCTTATTGCATTAGCAATTTTCCATATCAGATTCACTAAATACACAATGGAAACCATTTAGTAAAAAAAAAAAAAAAAGAAAAAAACAACAGATTTTAATGTGATATGGCTACCACAATGAAACTCTAATGTGATTCCACAGAAAATTGCTAACAGGATATGCTGACTCCACCCTCCACCAGTAGACACATAAAAATTGATACTGTTTTTAGTGTATATGTTTCAAATTATGCTCAAAAGAAAAAGACTGCTACTGGGATGAGCTTCTGTTTTGGTCAGGTTGGAGGTTTAAAGGGTCTTGGTATCAGCCTTGTCAGAAAGCTGAATCTCCCTTCTGTGCCTTGATCATTTTATTACCAAATAATACTAAATCACATCTGAAAATGCATCATATTCTGTTAAGTGATTCAGAATTAATAAAATGTAAAAATTATTTTGGTATAAATATCATGCCTATATAATATATTTGATTATACAGTTTTAATTGGGAAGTCCAGTCAACTCAGAACCAGTCTTCTCAGAATCTGAGGCTGACACAAAATTTAAATTCAAAACTTGAAATGCATAAATATTAACAAACAAATTATAAATGTGAGTATACAGAACTGTGTCACTTTAGAAGTCATAAACATTAAAAAGATTTTCGGTTCTTTCTTCGTTCCCTAACCCATATTTAATTCAAAGACAAAAATATAACCCATAAAATAAGTGTAAAGGAGTCCTACAAAGTTCTGATTTTTTCCTACAAAAATAATTTTGATTTTCTTTTTTTTCTTTTAAATTAATGGTTATTGGGTGACAATGGTTAGTAAAGTTACATAGGTTTCAGGTGTACAATTCTGTAATACATCATCTATATATCACATTGTATGTGCACATCCAGAGTCAGTTCTCCCTCTATCACCATATATTGGATCCCCTTTACCTTCATCTACCCCTTTTCCCCCTTACCCTATGGTAACCACTAAACTATTGTCTGTGTCTATGAGGTTTTATTTCTTTGTTTGTCTTGTTCCTTTATTGTTTTCAGTTTTATATCCCACATATCAGTGAAATCATATGGTTCTCAACTTTTTCTGTCTGACATATCTCTTAGCATAATAATCCCAAGATCCATCCATGTTGTCACAAATGGCACTATTTCATCTTTTCTTACTGCCGAATAGTATTCTGTCGTGTATATATACCACAACTTCTTTATCCATTCATCATCTATCAAAGGACACTTTGTTTGTTTCCATGTCATGGCCACTGTAAATAAAGCTGCAGTGAACGTCGGAGCACATATATCTTTATGGATAAATGTTTTCAGATTTTTTGGGTAGATACCCAGGAGAGGGATTGCTGGGTCATATGGTAATTCTATTCGTAATTTTTTGAGGAAACTCCACACTGCCTTCCATAGTGGCTGCACTAATCTGCATTCCCACCAACAGTGTATGAGGGTTCCTTTTTCTCCACAGCCTCTCCAGCACTTGTTACTATTTGTCTTGTTGGTGATAGCCATTCTAACTGGTGTGAGGTGATACCTCATTGTGGTTTTTATTTACATTTCTCTGATGATTAGTGATGTTGAGCATCTTTTCATATGTCTATTGGCCATTTGCATGTCCTCTTTGGAGAAATGTCTATTCAGGTCCTCTGCCCATTTTTTAATTGGATTGTTTGTTTTGTTGAATGAGTTCCTTATATATTTTGGATATTAGCCCCTTATCAGAGGTGTTGTTTGCAAAAAAACGCCTCTTTATTTTGTTGATGGTTTCTTTTATTGAGAAGAAGCTTTTTAGTTTGATATAGTCCCTCACTTATTTTAGCTTTTATTTCTCTTGTCTTTGAGGTCGAATTCATAAAATCTTCTTTGAACCCAAGATCCATAAGTTTAGTACCTATGTTTTCTTATAAGCAGTTTATTGTTTCAGGTCTTATATTTAGGTCTTTGATCCAATGGAATAGAATTGAAAACCCAGAAATAAACCCACATAAATATGGACAGGTAATTTTCAACAAAGAAGCCAAAAACACAATGGAGAAAAGACAGCCTCTTCAATAAATGAGAATTGTAAAGCCACGTGCGAAAGAATGAAACTAGATGGCTATCTGTCACTATGTACCAAAATTGATTTTCTTTTTTTGGGAGAAATACTAAATATGGAAATCTTTCTCTCTTTTGGTATTCTGATTAGCTGATGTCACTGGTGGGATAATACATGATTTTCCCCTTGCAGAAATTTAATATTTAATATCTGATCACTTTCTTTTTCCTTTTTTCAAATTTAACTTCGAGTGGCTATAAGTAGGAAATGTGTATTCCTCAATCATGAAATAGGTGTAGTGCTGTGGTAGTGAAATGCAGTCTTTGATTTACAAACACTTAGATTACCAGAGATGACCATTCATTCCAGAACTTCAGTTCCTAGTTTTCTACCACTGGACAAATAGTCTAGAAATAGCACATGTGCTCTTGGGCTCACCCAGATACGGTGATGACATTGGGGATTCCCTCTGAAACAGTTGAGAGAGGTTTGGAGGTAGTGGGAGTTGAACACTGTGAGGTTAGCCACATCTTCAACTCGCTGATCCTGAGAGCGTGGCCTATGCGCTTTCCAATCCCGTGAGTATCTTCTTCCACAGCATAATGTTTTTCACTTTTAATCTGTTAAACTGCTTGGAAGATGATCAAATGTAGATTTTTTGGGGGGTGTGTATGCATTTGTATGGTTTGATTTCTTTTTACAAAAATGCAATAATTGTGAAATGGGCGGGAGATAGATCTGGAACTGGAGATTGGGGCAGTTTATTGAAAGCCTTGAGGATTTTGTCCTAAGTACTTGTGGCCCATGGAAGGTTTAGAGCAGATTGACAGATATTAGAGCAGATTTCTAAAGGAGAGTTTGATGGGTGATAGAGTTCATCTGAAGTGCTAGGGGTTGCTTTCTGAATTCTTGTGTCTCACTTGAACTGGCTTGGCAGTAACACGTTACAGAAAATAACTCAGAAAAAGGATTCACAGATTCCATCAGAGTTTTCCATCTCATGGTAGAATATATGAGACGTCTGGTATTCACACTGCATTACAAATCTATTAATTTATCTATCCTTTTTTCTTTTCTAAGAATCACATGAGAGCATTGGACTTTGGTTGGAGTAGGAAGGAGAAAGAGTAGGTCATTTAAAAGTTTATGCATTTGGGCAATTGTGAGGATTCAAGGCACCTAAACTTGGGCACGGGGGTACTGCAGAAAGCAGGTTAGTAGACACCAAAAGTAGACATCATGCCTTTGGGTGAAGGTTAGCAATAGTAGAGGCCATATATGTACGAAGGGGTAAGAGTGTCTTAGTGGGCTGGCTAGGGAACATATCAGCACTCAGAACATTGTTTCTACAGAAAATGAATCCCACTATCCAAACAACACAGCTGGTTCCTAAAGTGTGACCATTAGTGATTAATGATACGAGTGATTATTATTAATGATATGAGTGATTATTAAAAGCTGATGGTTTTCTTTCCCTTGTTGAGGCATTTGTATCATTCTCTCTCTGTTTTCTAGTGGTAGTAGTATTTCATTTTTAGAGCAGAAGTTGGGTCAGATGTTTTTCAAAGACAAACCTTTGTGTATATAAATGCTTCCCTTTGGGCCTATTGGTTATTTATGTGTTTACACAAAACAGTTATTAGGTATTGGCTGAGTTTGCAAACAATGGCAAGTTGGTGGTTGGTGCTTAAATATTATTTCAAAGGAGTGGCACCTCCATTCTGTTGTCACTGATCTAAATTTATTGCAAATATGTATTTTTAATTATTTTCAAAATGTTGATCATGTATTGGGGTTTTGAAATGTTGTGATTTTGCTCTAGAAAGTGGGACTTATCAATTTTGGGGATTTTATATAGGTTATTCATTCAAACATTATTTACTCTGTCCCTGTTGTACCTACACTGTGTATGAGGCCCCAAACCAGGCCCTCGGGACCACAACAAAATGAAGTAACATAACAAAATAAAATCCTGGTCTCCAGGATGTCATAGCCTAATTAGAGAGAGGTCAGGAAAGCGATTATCAGTGTTTACCCAATAATAAGATTTCTTATGTTAAAAAAAAAAGTAATCTATTTGGATTTGTCTGTGTTTTTCTTGATTAGAATTCCGTTTTTACTGTTTATGAATTTTGAGTCACTCTTGACAGAGGTAAATTAGAATGATACATTTGGGGTGTGGGACTCCAAATAGAGGTGCAACAGAAGGCATAATGGGAATAGAGATTCTTGCTGGACGTCCTTGTGAGAACTTAAGGTTGCTAAGGCCTGGAATTGCATTATTGTGTCAGTCAGGAGGAAGAGCTGTTGATTCTGATTTTCTGCTTTATTCTCTATGGTTCAAGAGAGAGTTTGTGTGGCCCCTCTCGGGGGGAAATCTCCCTAAAGCCAGTTAATAGCAGTTGTAATAGTGTACCTGTCACCTGTTTGGTAATAATGTGTTTAGATTTCTGTCTCCCTCTGTAGACTGTAATATCATAGAGGGAAGGGAACATGTCTTATCTTGAAATACCCAGCACTTAGCGTAGTGTCAGACTCATCATTGATACTTGATGAATTTTGTTTCTTCCTTCAGCTACCCACCTTTCTCTTCCCTAAGGTAAGTTAGGTTGGTGTTTTATAGGGCAAGGTAGAAGGAAGGAGAAGACATTTAGATTTTAGTCTGTAGGCAAGGAGAACTATTACATTTTAAACCATGATCACAGAGAAATATTAAAAGGTTTGAACAGAAAAAGCACATAATCAAAGGGGTATTTGAAGAAGAGTGAAGACGCGTTGAAGTAGTATTATGCTTCAGAAGGGCCACATTCACACCTGGATGGTTGACACACCCTCTCCACTGCTTCACGAATGTCTTTGGTGGTGAAAACTCTGAGCTTCCCAAACAGGAGTCCATCACACGGTTTATTAGTGACTCTTCTCCATCGGTATATGATCTCCATCCCTCAGGCAGCCTTTGGCCAGGAAACTCCACCTCCCACAACACACACATATCAATAAAACTTTAAAAATTGACCACGCACCATTTTTAAGAAAACATTTAAAATGTTATTTATAATCATTTAACACTGCAATTATTCAAGTACATGTCGGTGCTCTATATCACATCACCTTAAGGAGATAGATGATTAAATGCACAGGAAGGAGGGAATGCATCGTATGAGTCTGCCTTTCAGAGGCATTCGTTGTATCACATCAGCAAAGCAATGGGCTTTAGGTCAGAAGTTAGACTAATTACATAGGGCTTACTAATACAGTGGCTAATGTTATTGATTAAACTGGATTTTACCTTTATTCATGTAATGTTTACTGTACACCAGCCCTGATGTTAGGCAGTACAGATCACTCTGTGGCATGGCCTTTAGAAGGAGCTTGACATCTCTGGGTAAACAAAGAATAAACACAAGGAGTCGAGTGTGTTGTGAAGGTATATGTTACCGTGTTTCCCCGAAAATAAGACCTAGTTGGACAGTCAGCTCGAATGCATCTTTATGAGCAAAAATATAAGATTCTGTATTATATTATGTTATGTTATGTTATGTTATATTATATTATTATTATATTATATATATTAAATTATATGTATATAATATGTATCCTATAATATATATTATGTATATTAAAGACCAAGTCTTATAGTAAAATAATACCAGGTCTTATATTAATGTTTGCTCCAAAAGACGCCTTAGAGCGGATTGTCCGGCTAGGTCTTATTTTCAGGGAAATATGGTAGGTGCTGCGGCAGTCTGGACAGCTGGGGAGAGCTGGTTAATGCTGCTGCCTGGGGGCCACAGGGAAGGTTTCCAGGAAGCTGGCTTCCAGTCTGCCTGCAGGAGGAGCAGGATATAGCTGGGCAAAGGCCTCCTGGGCAGAGGGGAGGGTGTGCAGGGCAAAGGAAGCTAGATTGATGAGGCAGGGAATGTAGATTGGGGAGGCCACAGCCTGCTTTGAAATTGATTTTAAAAGCATCAAATCATACTCCCCGTGATATATACTGTTTTCCCCCCACAAATTATATAAATCCATGCGTATAATAGACATTTGGAGAAAAACATTTTAAAGCTCAAATAAAGCACTTTTAATCCCAACCGGTGGAAATAGTGACTGTCCCATTTGACTGCAGTGTCACAGCAAGGTGTGCCGCTTAGGAATGGGACAGGATTAGCTCTGGATTGGGGATGACATCGCATGAGGGGCCCAACAGGGAGAATGCTTTCTGGGGGGGTCGTGGGGTCTGGTGAGGGGAAGCACAGTAGTGTGTGGACAGAAAAAGAGCTTTCCTCCCACCTTACTAAGTTCCTCTGGCTGCGCTTATAATCAGACCAACCTGAGACAGATGAACAGGAGAAAAATGTCCAAAATTTATTACGGATGTACATATGGGGGTGCCAGAAGAATGTGGGACCATAGAAGAGGACGCATGGGGCTGTTGAGGCTTATATGCCGAGTTCTGAATTAAGGAGAGGGAGGCAGGGGTCTGGGATTTCCAAGGGAAAGTCGGCAATTCACAGGTAGATGAGAAAGAGCACATGTATAAACAAATTCTCACTGGGCCACCCAGACAATGGGACACAGAGGGAGGTCCAACAGACGACTTGCTTGCATCCCCCCTGTCTGCCTCCGTAATTCATATACTCATACGCTGAGCTAAATATGCTACGGTGATTTGCTCCTTTCCTTTAAGTAGGTTTTTCCGTCTGAATCTCTTAGGCAGGTAAACGGGGAAAGTCAAAGGTTCCTTCTGAGTCTTATTTCTTAATAACCAACTTAAAATCAATATCCCAAAAGGCGTATTTTGGGGTGGCAAACTGGTCTGCCCTCAGTGTAGGATACAGCTGTCTGGAGTGGAAGAGATTCATTGGGGGCGTCTGGGTCGGGACATATCGAAGAAACGTGGTAGGAGTTGGTGAGTTATTGGAATGCGGGATTGAGGAAGAGAAAAGGATCCAATTTCCGTGGGCTGGTTCTGAATCAAGGGTGGCATCACGATATCTAGCTTGGGCAGGTGGTTAGCGAGTGGGGCTACCAGCAAATAGGGAATGCAGGAAGAAAAAGTGTTTTAAGAAAGCTAATAGGTTCCATTTTTCTCTCTTTTTTAAAAAAATAAGCTTCATTTTTTTCAGAGCAGTTTTAGGTTCACAGCAAATAGTGAAAGAGACAGAATTCCCATATACCCCTGCCCCGCCCCACGTGCAGAGCCTCCCCCACTGTGGACACCCCCCACCAGAGTGGTCATTTGTCACAATTGGTGAACCCACACGGACACATCATTGTCACCCCAATGTAACATTAGGGCTCACTCTTGGGGTTGTACATTCTATGGGTTTGTACAAATGGGTAATGACACTTAGCAGTTTCACCTGCTCTGACAATCCTCGGTGTTCCACCAGTTCACCCCTCCTTCTCCCCAGCTCCTGGCATAGATTCCACGTCTACATTGGCGCATATTGCATTTCAGGATCCTGGAGTGTGGAAGTCAGTGGTGGTCAAATTTTCATTAACTGTTTTTATTTTAACAACAGGGTCCTTTCATCAAGGAAGCCTTCCTGAGGAAGGCTGAATGAAGAAGCGCCGCTCTGCTGCAAGGTGGCATCTCAGAGGGACAGCCTTGTGCGTTGGCTTCCCCCTGGTGTCCCACTCCTCCCCACCACACACTTGTCGCTGTGTCTGAGGCTCTGCCACCTCCAGCATTCTAAGGACACCACCCGGAAACTGCATGGTAAGCAAGTCTGGAGCTCAGAGGAAGGGTTGGTTGTTCCCAGATGCAATGACCTTAAACTCTTGTGCTTTTTGAGACCTGGTGTCTGTTTTTTAAAAGTTTAATAGGATTTTTTTTTCTTCATCTTGTTTGCTTTGGTCCCTTTCCTTGGGGTCAAGCTGCCAGCTTCAATTTTGCTTTGCTATGGTTGCACCTGCTGATAGCATCTCCTCGCCTCTCTCCCAGTTTGCTGCTGTAGTTTGCTACAAACTTGGAAATCATCTAAACACACTTGTTTAAACTGAATTGAAAACAGTTGTAAGTAGGTGGCGCATGAGCTTTTCTGTGCAGACTTGGTAACATCTGTTTTGGCAGGTGGAACTCTTGTTTTGCTTGTTGGTTGTTTTCAGTTACGTTTTGTACAAATGCAGTTGATGGATAGTCAGATTTTTGTACAGTGATCACTCCATTTCTTTCAGGGTCCAGTTATCCTCTCACCTACTCCCTCTTTCTGTCTGACCCTGAAGTTATATAGAAACTGTATAGTATGGGCTCAGAAATGTCTACCCACTAGCTCTACTGGGTGAATACTAGCAGTTAATGCTGATTAGGAAGAAAATAATGCCACAATTTTAATTCCTAGTGAGGTGCTAATATGTGGCAATACTTGAGATACTGTTTTTTTATGTGAACCTTTACCCCCCCCTTTTTTTCCTTCTTTGCCTCTGATCTGTTTCTGAGATTATTTTTCTTTTTCCTTTTTTTTTGGCATCTTTTCTACAATGAGGCATGCAGGAGGAATAAGCAGAAGTAAACCTACTTGTTAATAATTAAAAAACAATATCCTTACATTAGCTTAGTTTTCAAACTGTTCTTGCACACATCCTCTCAGAATGAAAGGTAGTGATTAGTGTTTCAGAGTTACACAGAAGAGGAAACAGGATTGAAGTGGTTAATTACTTGAAGGTCACAGTGATGGAGCTAGCATTCAGAGTCACGTCTTCTTCCTCCAAATCCTGTGTTTTATCCATTACATCATGTTGCCTCTTGTTCATGGAAGCTCTAGTTAAATTGTGGGCCCTTTCAAACTTGAATAATAAAATGTGGGTGGTGTGCAGTATTTCCAAGCATATACTGACAATACAAAGAATATAGATTGGAGTGCTAGAAACTTATGTCATAATCTTCCCAAGGTATTGTTGACATTCTCTTATAACAGTATTACGAGTTTCTCACCCTTAAAATGTTCAATCATGTTCTTAACATGCAGAATAATACATGGAAAAAATATATAGCATTCGAATCACCGTAAATGTGACCCAAACAATGAGGCATGTTCTTTAGGTTCCCTCTTCACTACTCTAATGCCTAGTCTGCTTCCCTTGCACTACATTTGGCATAAATAAAATATCAAACAGGCAATGGAATGATTATTCCATCTCCAAAAGAAGTGGTAACAATAAAAAATGTATCTTATCTCTTTACTTTAAAAAATAATTCTAGATCTTCACTGTGACTTAAGAAATGATGTCTAATCAACATTGGCATTCTAGCTGAAAACAACTGTATGAGTGGCCAAGGGATCTGTATCTCAGGGATTTAAGTGAACATAGATCGAGGCTCCCCAGTGGCTTATTAAGCAGAAATTCCAGTGACATCAGTTTACCTTAGCACTTCATATCATGAGTACAGGCTGCCGACTATAACTAAGTCTTGTTTTGGGCAAAATAGATTACTTTTAGTTAGGGTCTTTTGTTTCGTGTGAAATTCAGTATTAATATGAAAAGAAACCAAGCTGTTATTGGAGGACTTCTATTTTAAAGTGAGCTTGTGTGTAGCTTTATTCACTGATAGGGTGTTGATAAACTTCTGGGCATTCCAGGACGAAACTCAAGCGATCGTTATGTCACTTCCTCCGGGCCACAGCGTACCCAAATCCAGGAATGATGATTAAAAGTATATTTTTTTTAAAAAAAAGTATATTTTAAAATGAACTTAAAATATTCTTGTACTTAGTTGTGTATTATAAGGTAAATTTGTTTAATTACCCAATATAATTTTTATGTGGGAGATCTATGGTATTCCTATTTCAGGAGGGACCGTAAAGTCAATTTTATGAAAGAATGAATTTCATATTGTGTGTACCTTCCAGTGCATTTGAAATCAAAGAGATTCTGGAGTATTAGTAGGTTTTAACACAACTTTAAATATCAGATGTGTTAGTGTGTGAAAAGAAATTTATATTACTGCTTTCTTTCAGAATGCTCACAGTTATTGAATCTATGGATGTTTGTTAAATTTAATTACTTGCTTTGACTGAAGGAGTTTTGTAGTTTTCATTATAAGAATAACTGATTCCAAGAAAGTAAAAATAATATTGATTAATGGTGTGTCACATTGCTCTTGGTTGGCTCTGAGGTAGAAAATAGGTCTCATTAAAAAGATAATCTTTCTACAGATCATTCCATATTTTTCTCTTTTTCTCAGTGTGGAAGCAAATGTTATTTTTAAAACAGTACTTACCCCTCCCCCCAAACTACCACTGTCAGAGAAAATTGATATGTTTACATGAATCATCATTAAGTGGAAGAAAGGATCTGAAAGGCTGGCAGAAAGCCAGGGATCCCACAAAGCTATGGCCATCCTTCCGTGACTGTGGGCTGTTGAAAAGGGATTAACCTCTCTAACGGGGCCTGGGGTACACGTGAAGATTTTGCAGCATTTTATGTTATCAGAGATTCTAATTTCTTTCAAGCCTCCCATGTACCAGTGGCACATTATTTTCCATCTCAAAATTAGAGGTTTTTTAAAACTCTCCTAATTAAAGGTATTTTAAAACTCTGCTAATTTTGGCAGAGGGAGACTTTGTAAAATCCCTGGAAGGTGGCGATGAAGCAAATTATTATAACATTTGCAATGAGATTTTTCTTTTGTACAATATACATTTAATTTACCATTTTAACCATTTTAAGTGTATAATTTAGGTGCAGTAAGTCCATTGACATTGTTGTGCAACCACAACCACTCTCCATCTCCAGAACCCTTCATTCTGCCAAATTGTAACTCTGTACCCGTTAAACAAAAACTCCTCATTCCCTTTCCTTCCAGTTCCTGGTAATCTTTATTCTCCTTTCTGTCTCTATGGATTTGTCTATTCTAGTGACCTCATACCGTGTTTCCCTGAAAATAAGACCAAGCTGGACCATCAGCTCTACTGTGTCCTTTGGAGCAAACATTAATATAAGACCCGGTCTTATTTTACTATAAGACCGGGTATAATATAATATAGTATAGTATAATATAATATAATATAATATAATATAATATAATACCGGGTCTCATATTAATTTTTGCTCCAAAAGATGCATTAGGTTAGGTCTTATTTTCAGGGAAACATGGTATAAGTGGAATCATACAAAATTTGCTTTTTGTGTCATAAGTCATTTCATTGGCATAATGTCCTCCAGGTCACTCATGTTGTAGCACATGTCAGAAGTTCTTCCTTTTTAAGGCTGAATAATATTCCATTGTATGTATATACCACATGTTGCTTATCCATTCATCCGTCCATAGACATTTGGGTTGTTTCCACCTTTTGGCTGTTATTGATACTATGAACACTGGTATACAAGTATCTGAATTTTCAGCTCCTTTGTGTATATACCTAGGAGTGCAATTACTGGTTCAAATGGTAATTCTACATTTAATTCTTGATAAGCTGCCAAACTGTTTTCTTCAATGGCTGAGCCATTTTACATTTCCACCGATAGTGCACGAAGGTTTTAATTTTTTCATATCCTTGCCAACACTTGGCAGTTTCTGTCTTGTTGATAATAGCCATCTTAATGGGTATCTCACTGTGGTGTTGATTTACATTTGCCTGAAGGCTAATGATGTTGAGCATCTTTTCCTGTGCTTATTGGCCATTTGTATATCTTCTTTGGAGAAATGTCTGTTCAAGTGCTTTGCCCACTTTTGAATTGGGTTGTTTGTTTTGTTGTTGTTGAGTTGTAGGAGTTCTTTATATATTCTGCATATTAATCCCTTAACAGATATGTGATTTGCATGGAATGTGATTTTTAATGGAAAGTTTCTAAAAAATTCTGTACCCACATTTTAAGAAAGGAAAATACTGTATTAAAATTGTAATACAATGAATGATGCTAGCATTCCTTTGATTAATGCCACCTTTTGAGTGAACATCTCACATTGCTATTGTAATTCAATTCAACTTTGAAAAGTAATACATAGATAACATCTCTTAAAATGTGTACTTTTTTTCCGCACTCCTGGGGTGTGTGTGTGTGTGTGTGTATCTGTATCTTCCACCTATTTGTCTATATGACTTTACACATTTAAGAATTAATTTTGTAGCATTTCGTAACATATGGTCATGTTAATAAAAGGAGTCAAATATTTTCAAAAAAATTTTTGTTTCTAAAACCCACCAATCTTAGGTCACATTAATTTTAAACAAATCACAGTTAGAGGATATCTAGCCAGCATAAGAGATAACAATCCAGTGTGTTATATAACATTCAGTGACACAGCATTTATTCTGCAAATGAAATTAGAAGGGCCATTTGGTCTTGGTAGCTCTAGAAATTTGAATCATTGAAGAAAAATTAGCTGCCATTCCCCAGTGTCTGTTTTATTCCTCCTCAGTGTCCTCCTCATTTAAAAGCTTTCATTTGAGTTGAGATTTGTAAAGCAGATAGATTAGAAGTAAAAAATTTTTTAATTGGTTCCAGTTCTGCTTTTGACATACTGATATTTTGATAGTGTTATTATAAATTCAGCAGCAACTCATAACTAAAAAGCAAAGATATTTTTTTTAAAAACAAATTTTTTTTTTTAAGATTTTTTTTTTTATTGGGGAAGGGGAACAGGACTTTATTGGGGAACAGTGTGTTCTTCCAGGAGTTTTTTCCAAGTAGAGTTGTTGGCCTGTCAGTCTTAGTTATGGAGGGTGCAGCTCAGCTCCAGGTCCAGTTGCCGTTGCTAGTTGCAGGGGGCGCAGCCCATCATCCCTTGCAGGAGTCGAACCGGCAACCTTGTGGTTGAGAGGACACGCTCCAACCGACTGAGCCATCCGGGAGCTCAGCGGCAGCTCAGCTCAAGGTGCGCTGTTCAATCTTAGTTGCAGGGGGCGCTGCACACCATCCCTTGTGGGACTCGAGGAATTGAACTGGCAACCTTGTGGTTGAGAGCCCACTGGCCCATGTGGGAATCGAACCGGCAGCCTTTGGAGTTAGGAGCATGGAGCTCTAACCGCCTGAGCCACCGGGCCAGCCCAAGCAAAGATATTTTAAAAAGTGCAAAATATTTGAACAGGATAAGGACTATAAAGATTTTTAGTCTCATTTATATGTTGTATCTGAAAAACAAACAGCTCAGATACAGAGAACAGATTGGTGGGGAGCGTGAGATGTAGGCAAAATGGGTGAAGGGGGTCAAAAGATACAAACTTCTAGTTAGAAAAATAAGATATAGTGTACAGGAGATATAGTATACAGGTGACTATAGTTAATAATACTGTATTTCACATTTGAAAGTTGCTGAAAGAGTAGATCTTAAAAGTTACTATAAAAAAAAACATGTTGTAACTATGTATGGTGATGGGTGTTAAATAGACTTACTGTGGTAATCATATCCTAATATATACAAATATTGAATCATGTTGTACACCTGAAAGTAACATAATGTTATATGTCAATTATACCTCAATTTAAAAAAACATTTTTTTAGGAATAATAGATTAGAGGAGAGACAGAGTAGGAATAGAATAGAATGACCAGGAGTCAATTTCAAGAAATGAAAATCTAGGTCAGGGTTTCTCAACCTCGACTGTACTGGCATTTAGGGCTGGATAATTCTTTGTTGTGGGGGGTTGTCCTCTGTGTTGTATGATGTTTAGCAGCATCCATGGCTTCTACCCACTAGATACCAGTGGTACCCACTCCCTTCAGCCCAGTTATGGCAACTGAAAATGTCTCCAGACATTGCCAAATGACCTGTTGCGGGGGCAAAATCAACCCCTCTTCGCTCACTGAAAACCACTGGTCTAGGGTGATGAGAACCTCAGCTGTCTTCTAACAGCAGAATGGTGATAAAAGGATGAAAACAAGTGAAATTTTGAGGAAAGCAAGAAAATTTATGATAATTAATGTTTAGTAAGCCCCTACTATTCCCCAGTCTCCAGCACTAGGTGACATAGTCATTTAACATAAATAATAATAAGTATTTATTAAATGCCTATTTTATGGGAGGGATTGGAGCTACATCGATGAGTAGAGGCACTGTCCTCAAAGACTTTGTTGTTTAATAGAGGAGACATGTGAACAAACACATCACGAACTAAAGTGAAAATAGTAATGTGTATAAAGTACTGACTGAGAAGATGTGCATCTGGCAAGTCACACGCCTCGGCTGATGCCTGAGCTGGATTTGAAGGATGAACAGCCGTTTGATTCCTGGAGTGTGTTTTGCATTTGAGGCAGTGAATTGACCATGGTCTTTTACTCACTTAACTGAAGACCAAGTTGAGGCAAAGCTTTCTCCAGGCTGTCACCTCTGTCCAGGGAATAAAACTCCCAGATCATATTTAAATCTGAGATGACTTCCTGGTGCAATAGTACATTTTCCCTGAGGCTTGAATAGAGTGACTGGCACCTGGCAAATCCCAGAGCTATGCAATCGTAGTGACAGTTTATATACTTCACATGTTGTTTTGAATCATTAGCAGTGCAAGGGGATAAGGAGATACATATCTAACTCCCATAATACATCAAACTCTCTGACAAATGATATCTACAACACCTTGTTGATTTTGAAAAAGTTAAATAAGAGGCATATTTGCATAACCATTCTGGTTAATAGTTTCTTTATTAAACAGTGGGTGTATTGTAATGGAACGTAGAAACAGATGGGACCATATGGCTTAATTTGTGGAGTGGCAACGTATTGCTTAACTACACAGCAGCACTATTTGCCATTATGTAAGGAAAATATAATTATTCAGTGGCAGTTTACATAATATATATGTTCAACAGTAGTGATGCTCTTCATACTTCCTTCATTATTTACGTTTTTAAAATTTTACATTGAAAAAGAAAGTAATCAGCATCAAAAGAAATTGCCAATGCATTTATCTTCAACTACTTCACATGGACTCTAGCTCTGCTTTTTCTTCACTGCTTTCTGTCCCATGAGTAACAATAGTTTTCAGACTTGCTGAGGTCACTACCCCAGTTATTTAGTTTGACTACATGTGATAAATGTATTTATTTAAGATTTTGTTCTGAATTTTTTAAAAAAGGTCAGTATGGTACTTTTGCATTGCAAGGTATGTTTTCTGATATGATTGTAAAGTTGCATTAACTTATCAGCAATAATTATTTACATATACTAAAAGCTGTGGAGACTCTTGAGATAAGATGCAAAACCTATTTTCCCTCTCAGTTCAGAGAAAATAATTCATTGTTATTCATTCTACTTCATCTTATCTGATGTTCTGTTTTTGAAAAACATAAAATATTTAATGTGATAGTAACTAAATGATTTTTAGTTTTAAGTACATTTGAATGACGAAAGCCTGACTCACATACCAGAATGGCTGCTGCTGCTCATGCGTCCTGCCAGTAATGTTTTGAAAGAGTCCCTTGGCACTGTAGCCCAGGGCCTAATGCACTCCTCCTTCTGCCATTTTAACTCTTCTCTGATGGCAGTTGCTCAACCATGGTACCCTCTTCCTCCCCTCACTTCTTCTCCTCCCACTCCACCCTTACCTCTGAGCTGTGGATGACTCTGTCTTCAGAGGAGCCCATTCATTCATTTAGCAAGTATTAAATGCCCATTGTCCTCTAGGCCCTGTTCTATGTGCTAGAGTACCGGTGAACAAAACGGACAAAAATCCACGTCCTAGTCAGCCTATGTTGTGATGGGGAGAAGGAGACGATAAACAATAAAAATAATAAAATATAAAAATCTTGAAAAGGAAGAACAAATTTGGAAGACTCACACTTCCCAGTTTTAAAACTTACTACAAAGCTACAGTAATCCAAACAGTGAGTTCCTGGCATAAGGACAGGTAGAGATCAATGGGATAGAATTGAAAGTCCAAAACTAAATCCGAACATCTATGGCCATCTGAGTTTTGGCAAAGGTGTTAAGATCATTCAAGGAAGAAAGAATAGTGCCTCTTCAACAAATGGTGCTGGGACAACTGGATGGCCACATGCGGAAGCATGAAGTTGAACGCCTACTTCACACTATATACAAAAATTAACTGAAAATGATCAATGACCTAAATATAAATGCTAAAATCATAAGACTTTCAGAGGAAAACAGGGGTTAAACTTCATAACCTTGGATTTGGCAATGGATTCTTAGGAATGACACAAAAACCATGAGTAACAAAAGAAAAAGTAAATAAATTGGATGTTATCAAAATTAAAACGTTTTGGACATCAAAGAACATTCTCATGAAAGTAAAAAGACAACATACAGAAAAGGGGAAATATTTGCAAATCATATATCTTGCTATCTGTATATTTAGAATATATAAAGAACTCTTACAATGCCAATACAAAAAGACAATGCGATTTAAAAATGGGCAAAGGACTAGAATAGACATTTTTCCAAAGAAGATACACAAATGGCCAACGAGCATATGAAAAGTTGCTCAACACCATTCGTCATTAGGAGAACGCCACTTCATCCCCTATAATAAACAAATGAGCAAACAAACAACAGAAAATAACAAGTGTTGGTAAGGATATGGAGAAATCAGAACTCATATATTTCTGTTGAGAATGTAAAATGGTTCAGCTGCTGTGGAAAAGAGATTGGCAGTTTCTCAAAATGTTAAACATAAAATGACCATGTGACCCAGCAGTTCCATTCCTAGGAATATATACTCAAAAGAAGTGAAAAATGGACCCAAACAAACACTTGTGCACAGATGTTCATAGCAGCACTATTCACAATAGCCTGAAGGTGGAAACAACCCAAATGTTCAAAAGTTGAATTAATTGTGTGTATGTATGAATGTATGTATGTATGTATGTATATAAAATGAAATATTAGTCATAAAAAGGAATGAAATACTGATACGTGTTACAATGGGGATGAACCTGGAGAACTTTATGCTAAGTGAAGAAGCCAGATACAAAAGGTCACATGCTGTATGATTCCATTTATATGTCCAGAAGAGCTAAATCCATAGAGATAGAATGTATGTGGGTGGTTGCCAGGGATTGAAGAGGGGCAGGAGCAGGGAATAGTTTCCCTGCTACTGAATGGATATGGGGTTTTATTTTGGAGAGGTGGAAATATTTTGGAACTAGATAGAAGTGGTGGTTGCATAGTAAGTGTCCTAAATGCCACGGAATTGTTCACTTTAAAATGGATGATTTCATGTAATGTGTATTTCACCTCAATAATTTTTTTAAGTAAAATATATGATAGGTTAATGATAAGTCCACTGGGGAAAAATAACACAGAAAAGGGTGGTAGGAATAAGGGGTGTTGCAATTTAAATTAAAGTGTTCAGGGAAGGCTTCATGGTGATGACACCTGAGTAAAGTTGTGAAGAGGAAGGGGGAGGCAGCCATGTACGTCCCTGCAGGAAGAGTATTGAAGAAACAGAAACACCCTGAGGTAGTTGCATGTTTGGCATGTCCAAGAGAAAGGAAGGAGGCAATTGTGGCAGAAGTTGAGAGAGTAGAAAGAAGAGAGGTCTAGGGAGATAACGGGCAGACGCTCAAGTGAGCGTCATTCTAATGTGTTACCAGGGTTGAGAAATAGTGGGGTAGGGCCTTGAAGACCATTGGAAGGACTGTGTCTTTTACTTAGAGTGAATAAAACCATTTGAGCAGAGAAAGATCATGAAATGGTTTTATGGTTTAATACGGTCAACCAGTGTAGACAAAGAAGCAAGTGAAAAAGCAGGGAGAGGGGTTACAATGTAATGGCTGTGTGCTATGTCAGAGGGGTAGTGGATGGGGGGAGGGGGGTTGTCACTGTGTGAGGGATATAAATAATAAATGTCTAACTATTAAAAAATAAAATAAAAACATGGAAAAAAGGAATAAAAAAGTAGAAAAAAGAAAATTATAAGGAAGAGAAAAAAAATTCAAGAAAGTGTTTTTGTTCTGCTCCTGCTTTTTGAATACTATACAGTCTCATCCAAATTATAGTTTCCTTTTCCCCTTAAATGCCCCTAAATTTGGAACTGCATCCCTGCAGTTCATCCTTGCCCTCTGAGCTCCAGATCCATTATCTTACTGCGTACTACATTCCACTTTTTTTCAATTTATTTTATTTTATATTTTTAAAGATTTTTATTAAAATATAGCTAACACACAATATTATATTACTTTCAGAGGCACACCATAGTTACTCAAGATTTATATATCTAAAGAAGTGATCACCATGATAAGTCCAGCAACCATCTGACACCGTACTACGCTATCACAATATTTTTTACTATATTCCATGTTGTACATTACATCTCCATGACTTATTTGTTTTATACCTGGAAATTTGAACCTCTTATTCCCCTTCACCTTTTCCCCTACTTTTAAAATTTTTCAATTACGGTTGACATTCAATATTATTTTATATTAATTTCAGGTGCACAGCATAGTGGTTAGACATATATATAATTTAAGAAGTGATCCCTCTGACTAGTCTAGTACCCACCTGGCACTATACATAGTTATTACCATATTATTGACTGTATTCCCTGTGCTTTACTTTACATCCCCATGACTATTTTGTAATTACCAATTTCTACTTCTTAATCCCTTCACCTTTTTCACCCTGCCCCCAACCTCCTCCCATCTATCACCCCAACAAATCTAGTACCCATCTGCACCATACAGTTATTACAGTATTATTGACTATATTCCTTATGTTGTACCCTACATCCATATGACTACTGTGTAATAACCAATTTGTACTTCTTAATCCCTTCCCATTTTTCACTGACGCCCACCCCACTCCCATCTGGCAGCGATCAAAATGTTCTCTTTATCTATGAGTTTGTTTCTGTTCCATTGGTTTATTTTGTTGTTTAGATTCCACATACACATGAAATCACATTGCATCTGTCTTTCTCTGTCTGACACTCCACTCAGCACAATACCCCCAGGTCCATCCATGCCTTCTCAGATGGCAAGAACACATTCCCTTCCATGGCCGAGCAATATTCCACTATATATATGTATCTTTATCCATTCCTCCATTGACGGACACCCAGGCTGCCTCCACATCTTGGCCATTGTAAACAATACTGCAAAGAACATATGGATGCACACTCCCTCTGATGTAGTGTTTTGGGTTTCTTCAGTTAAATACCCAGAAGTGGGATTGCTGGGACCTTCTTTGTCTCTTGGTGTAGCCTTGGTTTTAAAGTCTATTTTGACTGGTGTTAAGTATTGCTACCCCAGCTTTTTATTTTTTCTCATTTCCATTTTTATGAAACATCTTTTTCTATTCCTTTACTTTCCCTCTCTGTGTGTCTTTCAATCTGAAGTGAAGCTCTTGTAGGCAGCATATGTAAGTATCTTGTATTGTTATCCATTCAGCCCTCTTATGTCTTTTGAGTGGAGAATTTAATCCATTTACATTGAAAGTAGTTGTTGATAGATATGTAGATATTGCCATTTTATTATTCATAATTTTTATGTTTTTTTTTTTTCTATCTTAAAGAAGGCCCTCTAACTTTCCTTGTAATACTGTTTTGGTGATGATGAACTCCTTTAGCTTTTTGTTGTCTGGGAAGCTCTTTATCTGTTCTTCAATTTTAAATGATAACCTTGCTGGGTAGAGTAGTCTTAGTCGTAGATCCTTGCTTTTCATCATGTTGAATATTTTGTGTCAATCCCTTCCGGTCTGTAGTTTCTGTTGAGAAATCCGCTGACAATCTTATGGGAGCTCCCTATAAGTTACTAGTTGCCTTTCTTTTGCTGCTTTTAGGATTCTCTCTTTGTCTTTAACTTTTGCCATTCTAATTATAATGCATTTTGATGTGGGCCTTTTTGGGTTCATCTTGTTTGGGACTCTGCGCTTCCTGGACTTGTATGTCTATTTCCTTTGCCAGGCTAGGAAGTTTTCCTCATTATTTCTTCAAATAAGTTCTCATTCCCTTGCTTTCTCTCTTCTTCTGGTACCCCTGTGATGAGAATGTTGTTACACTTGATGTTATCCCAGAGGTCTCTTAAACTACCCTCATTTATTTTGGATTCATTTTTCTTTTTGCTGTTTTGATTGGGTTTTTTATCTTGTCTGTTATCTTGTCTTCCAAATCGCTGATTC
The DNA here is from genome assembly GCF_004115265.2 of Rhinolophus ferrumequinum. Lineage (NCBI taxonomy): Eukaryota > Metazoa > Chordata > Mammalia > Chiroptera > Rhinolophidae > Rhinolophus > Rhinolophus ferrumequinum. The sequence goes on from NC_046287.1 coordinate 92,764,130, forward strand.
AATCCTCTGCTTCATCTACTGTGCTGGTAATTTCTTCTAGTGCATACTTCATTTCAATTATTGTATTTTTTACTTCTGACTGGTTCTTTTCTGTGGTTTCTCTGTTCTTTTTATGCTTGCTATCTTTTTGTTGAAATTCTCATTAAGTTCCTTGAGCATCCTTATAATCACTGTTTTGAACTCTGTATCTGGTAGGTTGATTGCCTCCATTTTGTTTAGTTCTTTTGTTGGATTTTTCTCCTGTTCTTTCATTTGGGATGCATTTCTTAGTTTCTTCATTTTGGCTGCCTCTGTTTGTTTTTATGTATTAGGTAGATCTGCTATGTTCCCCCGTCTTGGCTGGGGGTCCTGTGGGGCTCTGTGGCAGTCTCCCTGGTCACCTGTGCTGGGTGCTCCAGGAATGCCCCTTTTGTGGGTCGTATGTGCCCTCCTATTATAATTGAGCCTTGGTTGCTATTGGCATGTCAGTGAGCGGGACTGACTCCCAGACTGATTGGCTGTGGGGTTTGGCCATTTCCATAGCTTACAGGCTGCTGTGCAGGGGGCTTACCCCACTGAGTGGGATTCACCCCAGTGGGCTCTGGTGCCTGTTGAAACAGCCCTTTGGGAGTGCCGCTTGTGGGGCTAATTGGGCAGTGTTCTGCTGTGGTTTGAAGCCAACCTCCAAGTGCGTTGGTTCTGGGGCCTCTTGTGAGGGGTTCCAGTGCAGGCCCAGGTCAGCCACTGCCTGTGACTGGCTGGGAGCTACCTGGTAGGAGCTGCAAAGTGATCCACAGTTTTTCCCTGCCTCTGCTAACCCTGGAGGCATGTGGGAGAGTCCACACTGCACACCGAGGAGATCTGCCACCAGTACCAGACCTAGGGTAGCTCCGAAAACTACTAGTACACCCCGAGGCCTGCTACCATCTGCCAGCTCCCTTAAGGTTCAGCCACTGATAAAGCCTCGTGAGGTACACAAGTTGCCTGCGGCAGCGTCTCAGGGAGTCACTAGAAGGGAAAAGCTGTGGTTACCAGGTTAATGTAAATTCTGTTTTGGTGCCAATGCTGACGCTGGAGCAATTTAGCAAAAGTCTCAGAGCATACCGAGGCTAGTCACCACCCACCTGGGGTCTGTTGGACTCTGATAATTTGTGGGGACAGAGCCCCAAAAAGCAGTTTCCAGGCTCTCGGCCTCACATAGAAAGGTGCTGGCTCAGGTAGTAAATGGCCATCGACTGTGATCAAATGGCCAGCAGCTGTGGCTAGTTGGCCGTCAGCTGTAACCAGTGAGCCATTGGCCATGAATATAACTGCCGTGGCTAGGCTAGCAGGAAAAAAGCGGGAGCTAGCAAGAAGATGGTGGCTGAGTCTGCAAGCGGCACAGTGAGGATTGAGAATTGTGTTGCTCCTGGTTCCTGTTTCTCCAACCCAGCCGCCAGCGAGAGTATAGAGATATGACTCCCCTACTTATGGCTCCGTGGGTGTTCCTTTTTGGCCTAGCCATATCCTGCGTTCTTGTGTGGGGAGCAGGAGCAGAGACCCCGCCCGACGCCCTGCATGACATAATTTTTCAAGAAAAATTGCATGCGGGCAGGGCTGGCTGCTTGAGGAGAAAGTGCTTCCAGCTTTGGGGAAGTTGGGTAGAGCAGGTTCCTAGTGAGTCAGCAGGATGGATCAGCTGAGCTCACCAGACCAATCAGATTCAGATTTGGCCGGTAGGGGCGGGCTCAACACAGGAAAGATGGCGCCTGCCTGCTGGCTGCACAGAAGGAGAACCTCCTTACAGGGAAATGGTGATTGTCCTCCAGCCTTCAACCTGAACCAACACAACTTAGTCTGCCTCCCGTATGTCTCCAACTCCCCCTCCGTTACTGTCCCTTCGCTGGAGCCCAAGGTGAGTGCCTGACGATGAAAGAGTCTGTACGCAGCCCCTTTAAGAGGATGCCAGTGTTTCCCCGCCACCTTCCATCTCACCTGGATGTTTGGTATCCCCCCGTTTTTCACAACCAGGTGTTGTGGGGGCTCCTCTATCTGGCACCAGTACTCTGCGCTGTGGAGGCGAGTGTGGGTTTCTCGCTCCTCTGGGGGAAACCTCCACGGCCAATATATCCCTCTTGGTTCTCAACCGCCACACGGAGTTTAGGGGTTAGCCAGTTCTGTGTCTCCGCCCCTCCTAGCTGTGTCGATGTGGCTTCTTCTTTATGTCCTTTGTTATAAAACTTCTATTCATCCAGACTTCAGATGGTTCTTCAGGTTGATTGTTCTATAATTTAGTTGTAATTTTAATTTGTTCATGGAAGGAAGCAGGCAGTGTTTACTCCTCTATCTTGGATTTCTTCTCTGCATACCACTTTGATGTCATGCTTTCCCCAACCCTCCACCCACCTTACCATCTGAGATTCAGTATATCTAAAATAGATTTCATTGCATTTGTCTTACCCCCAACTTCAGTTCCTCCTGAATTTGCCATTCTAATGACTGGCACACCACCACCGAGGTGCTCTAGAAATTTGGACTCTTTGTAGTTTCATGATCCTCGTTGTCAAAATTTTTTTATATTCTAAATTCTATACTTTTTTGTGTAAATTTCAAATGCGCCCTGTCAATTTATACAAAAACTACTACTGGGAATTGGTCAAAATGGCTTGGAATCTATAGATTGATTTGGGGAGACCGGAAATCTTAACAATATTGAGTCTACAAATTCATGAACATGATATAACTCTTTTATTTGGTGTTAAATTTATTCCTAAGTGTTTTATGGTATTGTAAGTATTTTTATTTATTTGTTTTCCACTTGTTTGCTGCTAGTCAATAGGAATATAATTGTTTTTGTACTTTTATCTTATATCCTGCAACTTGCTAAATTCACTAGTTTTAATAGTTTTTTTTGTAGATTCTTTAGGATTTTTTTTGTTATTCTTTCTGTTGTCTGTGAATACAGTTTTATATCTTTTCTATGCTTTATGCCTTTTTTTTTTTTTTTTTTTTTTTTTGCTTTGCTACAGTAGCTAGGATATTTGGTATAATGATGAACTGGTGAGAGGGGATTTTCTTGCTTTGCTTATAATCTCAGTGGACAGTATTAAGAATTTCACCACTAATTCTGATGTTAGCTATGGATTTTTGTAGTTAACCCTTTAAAGATTGTTGAAATTTTTCTCCTATTTCTAGTTTACTGAGAATTGATAATATTTGAAAACTCATGAGTGGGTAGTGACTTCTGTCAAGTGCTTTTTCTGTCAAGTGGTATTTCTCCTTTGTTAACATGGCAAACATTGATTTATTTGATTTATTTATTTATTTTTAAATGTCTGTAACACCAGTCTTGCATTTCTATGCATTGTCATAAGGTAATAACCTGTTTTATACTGCTGGATGTCATTTGCTAATATTTATTATATTTATTAAGTATATTTACATATGTTTCTGAGTAATTTGTCTATGTTTTCTTTTCTTAAGATATCATTATCAGATTTTTGAATCAGGATTATGCTGGCCTTATTAAATGAGTTGGGAAGTCTTCCTTCTTTCTTGATATACTGAAGAGTTTTTATATTTTTACTCCCTTAAATGTTTCATAGAATTTGTCAGTGAAGCCATCTGGACCTAGTCATCTCTTCTAGGGCAAAATTTAATTGTGAATTTAATTTCTTTAACAGATACAAGTTCATACTTTCAACTTTTTTCTCTGTACATCGAAAGATCAGCTTCTGTGTTGCATACATCTGTATAACCCACACGCTTTTTTTTTTTTTTTAAGATTTTACTGGGGAAGGGGAACAGGACTTTATTGGGGAACAGTGTGTACTTCCAGTACTTTTTTCCAAGTCAAGTTGTTGTCCTTTCAATCTTAGTTGTGGAGGGTGCCGTTCAGCTTCAAGTTGTTGTCCTTTCAGTCTTAGTTGTGGAGGGCGCAGCTCAGCTCCAGGTCCAGTTTCCAGTTGCTAGTTGCAGGGGGTGCAGCCCACCATCCCTTGTGGGAGTCAAACCGGCAACCTTGTGGTTGAGAGGACGTGCTCCAACCAACTGAGCCATCTGGGAGGCAGCTCAGCTCAAGGTGCTGTGTTCAATCTTAGTTGCAGGGGTCACTGCCCACCATCCCTTGCGGGACTCGAGGAATTGAACCGGCAGCCTTGTGATTGAGAGCCCATTGGCCCAGGTGGGAATCAAACCGGCAGCCTTCGGAGTTAGGAGCACAGAGCTCTAACCAACCGCCTGAGACACCAGGCCGGCCCTAACCCACATGCTTTTTAAGCCATAGGATATTTCCATTAACTCAGAATGTTTCCATTGATGAACTTTGTATAAATGACTCTTTGTAAGTTGGGGTCTGTATGAATTGAATAATTATAATTGAAAATGCAAGTGTAATATATCTTTTTTTACCCAATCACGTATTAATTTTATTTTATTAATATTTATAAAAAATAGAAATTTTTCTATATTCTACTTTTTTTGAAATTAGGTTATCAAATTCTGCATTTTCTTTTTTATTATTCAGGGCAAAGGTTATTTTAGAATTTCCTCTCAAGATATCCCACATTCCTTGTCGATGCTAGTTTTCAAATATATGGATATGAACATGTTTTGATTTCCTCACTCTCAAAAGAGAGTGGCAGACTCTTGAATGGCAGGTTGGGCTTAAGCAGAAAAGGGCTTAGTCATAATAAATGGAATATTATGCAGCAGTTTAAAAGAATGAAGTAGATTTATATAATGTTAACATCGAAAAATACCCTCAAGCAAGTTACAGATTAAGTAAATATCTTTAAAAACTCAAACTAATGCTGTATATATATATTTTTTTGTGAGGACTTATCTGTGCATGATGAATATGTAGAGTAAAATATCTAAAAGTGAGGCCAAACTTGTAACAGTAGTTATACCAGGAAGTATATGAGGATTTGGAAATTGTGGTTGATGATGAGATGAAATTATGTATAATTTTTAAATTTTTGTAAGAATAATAACTAAATGTAAAACTTATGTATCTAGAACTGTAAAGTGCCCTGACAAACTTAGGGTTTTTTTGTTTGTTTGTTTTTGTTTAGCAAATACTCTGAAATTGCTAAAAATCTGTACCAGAAGTGCTCTAAATCTGTTTTTTTTTTCCAAATTATGGCACAGGAAAGTATTACAAGTGAATTAAAAATGCAATTTGGAACTAAAATTAAAAGTCAAATATTATTCTGGTTACCATAAAACTTTAAAGACAAAATATTTAATAACATGAAAATGCTTATCATATACCCTTCATTGAAATGGACAAAATATGTTATCTCTATAAACTAATCCTATTTTAAATATATGTTTATTTAAAAAAAATTTTTTTAATTCACAAAAATGTTAATAGTGATTATGTGTGTGTGGATGAACAGTGGTTATTTGAGCCTTCTTTTTTAGGAACTTTTCCATATTTTTCTAGCTTTCCTTTTTCTTTTTTTTTACATTTTATTTATTTAATTAGACAGTCAGTATTATTTTATATTAATTACAGGTGTACAGCATAGTAGTTAGAGACATTTATATAATTCAAGAAGTGAGCCCCCTGACTAGTCTAGTATTCAATTGGCACTGTGCATAGTTAGTACCATATTCTTGATTATATTCTCTATGCTTTACTTTATATCCCCATGACTATTTTGTAACCACCAATTTGTACTTCTTAATCCCTTCACCTGTTTCACCCTGCCCCCACATCCCTCCCATCTATCACCCTGATAAATCTAGTACCCATTTGACACAATACATAATTATTACAATATTATTTACTGTATTCCTTATGATATACCGTATATCCCCATGACGACTGTGTAACAACCAATTTGTACTTCTTAATCCCTTCCCCTTTCTCATTTACCCTAATCATCCCCAGCTGGCAACCATCAAAATGTTCTCTGTATCTATGAGTTTGTTTGTTTTGTTTGTTTATTTTGTTCTGTAGGTTCCACATATAAGCGAGATCACATTGCATCTATCTTTCTCTGTCTGACTTACTCCACTCAGCACAGTACCCTTCAGGTCCATCCATGCTGCCACAGATGGCAAGAACCCTGTCCCGTCCATGGTTGAGCAGTGTTCCATTGTGTATATATACCATCTTTTTTTTCTTTAATTAAAGTTTATTGGGGTGACAATCGTTAGTAAAGTTACATAGATTTCAGGTGTACAATTCTATAATACATCATTTGTATTTTGGTTCTTAAATTTCTACCTGCTGAGAAATACCACTGTGTTTTTTTTTCTTGTTTGTTTGTTTTTGTGTGCGTGTGTGTTTTTCTTAGATTTATAATTTGATCAGTTAAAAAATTTTTTTTTAATTTTCATTTACAGTTGACATAAAAATATTAGTTTCAGGTGTACAACATAGTGATGAGACATTTATACCACATACAAAGTGATCACTCTGATAAATCCAGTACCCATCTGATACCATGCCTAGTTATTATACTACTACTGACTGTATTCTCTATGCTGTACTTTATATCCCCATGACTATTTTGTAACTACCAATTTTTGCCTCTTAATCCTCTCTTCCCTTCAACCTTCCCCCCAACTCCTCCAATCCAGCAACCACCAAAATGTTCTCTGTATCTGTGAGCTTGTTTGTTTCATTTGTTCATTTATCCTGTTTTCTAGATTCCACATATAAGTGAAATCATATAGTATTTATCTTTCTCTGTCTGACTTCACTCAACACAATACCCTCTAGGTTCATCCATGTTGTTGCCAAAAGGCAACATTTCATTCTTTTTTATGGCTGAGTAATATTCCATTGTATATATGTACCACTTCTTCTTTATCCGTTTGTCTATCAATGGACACAAAGTTTGCTTTTGTATCTTGGCTATTGTAAATAATGATGCCATGAACATAGGGGTGCATATGTCTTTTTGAATTATTGTTTTGGGTTTCTTTGGATAAATATCCAGAAGTGGAATTGCTAGGTCATAAGGTAATTCTATTTTTAATTTTTTGAGGAACCGCCATACTGTTTTCCACAAGGCTGCACCAATATACAATCCCACCAACAATGCATAAGGATTCCCCTTTTTCTACATCCTCGCCAGTACTTGTTATTTGTTGATTTGTTGATAATGGCTATTTTGACAAGTGTGAGGTTGTATCTCATTGTGGTTTTAATTTACATTTTTCTGATGATTAGTGACATTGAACATCTTTTCATATGTTTATTGGCCATCTGTATGTCCTTATTGGAGAAATGTCTATTCAGGTCCTCTGCCCATTTTAAAATCAGATTGTTTGTTGTTTTGGTGTTGAATTGTATGAGTTCTTTATTGATTTTGGATATTAACCCTTTATCAGAGAGAAATATCAGTTAATTCACAATAGGGACCATGTTATACATGTCCTCTGAGATTTTTGTTTTAAATATATTAAAATATTTTATGTAATATTTGATACTTGCAAAAGAATATGTGGTGCATGTATAAAAATTATGATGGGATATTTTAGTAGTTAGTATATGACAATATAAGGTGCAACATTAGTAATGCCACGTCTTCCTGTTGTGCTATTCATCTGCCTCAAGTATTACTATCTTGAATTTTGTTTTCAGCACCTTAGTGTTTAAAATAGAATCACATGTGTAGGTATCTCCATGATATTTAACTTTTTAAAATTGATTTTACATTTTATAAAAATGTTTTTATACTCTGTGTAGTGTTCTAGGTTCTACTTTGTTTTTTCATTTAACATTGTGTCTCTAAGCTTAATTCTTGTTTGCTGGTATAGTTAATATATTTTTATTATTGTATAATAAATTTAGATAGTAATTTTGAGATTATTCCATTATGAGATTATGCTATCATTAATTATTTATTTATTGTCTAGTTGGTGAATGGATTATTTCCAGTTTTTTACTATTTTGAATAATGCTGCTATGAATACTAGAGTGTCATTAGGGTAGTGCCTTTCAAAGGTTTTTGTTTTAACTATAATCCAACAGGACATATACACAAATATCTCTGTTTTTCTATTTTTCTCTGTGTCTATCACTTTAAAAACTCCAAGATATATTTAGGCAGTCAATATTATTTTATGTTAATTTCAAGTGTATAGCATAGTGGTTAGACATTTATATAATTTAAGAAGTGATCCCCCGACTAGACTAGTACCCACCTGGCACTGTGCATAGTTATTACCATATTCTTGATTATATTCTCTATGCTTTACTTTACATCCCCATGACTATTTTGTAACCACCAATTTGTACCTCTTAATTCCTACTCTGAGCAGTGACTCTAGTAAAATCTGGTCTATTTTTAAAAATGCTTATAGAAACCCAATAAATTGATTTAATTAATCATTCTATTTAAGATTTGAAAACTACTCTCAGATATATACCAGGTTGTGGAATTATTACGTCTTATGAAATGCTAATTTCAACCTCACAAGATGATGGCAGATTGTTTCCATAGTACTTGATTCACCTGTTCTTACCAATTCTTGTTTTTCACATTCTTACCAAGACTTGGTATTTCAGACAAATTTAGGTTTTCAGCAAGAAGTCTATTAACTTATAAATCAAATGAGGACATATTAATAACTTTTACTTATGTTCTAATTTTATAACTAAAAATATTTAGTCAAATAAAGTGCCAGGATTTCTCGAAGAAGGAGACCAGAGAACACTGAGTTGTCCTGTATTCTGTTTGAGATCTTGCTTTGGAATGTCTTCATATTTTCTTTGCTTAAAAATACAACTTGTTTATTATTCTGTTTGCTTTGCTGCTCAAGTGTACAACTATTTTTTTTTTATATTTGCCAACAGCGTTGTTCAGTTTAAGTGAGTCTTTGAATATTTTAGGATTAAAATAGTCTATGCATTTCGTCATATCTGTGGTGCTAATCAAGGAATCTATAATACACTTACTGTTTTCCAAAAAGGGACTAAGCACTTGGGTATAAGATCCCCTTCCTGTGCCATTTGTTCCAGGTAAAGTATGTGGTAAAAGGGAATTAACCACATTCTGGGTCTAACAGAGCAAGGGTTGTGACCAGAGGCTGAGCAGATGGCCAGTGTAGTCTTCCACAGTGGATCAGTTTCTTCAAGAGTAGTAATGACCTTCATAGGCTGGGTGATTGGGTGTACACCTGGCAGAAAGTAGTCAGGCTCATCCCAGTGATTTCAGCAGGATCAACACATTGTATTTCTTTAGCATATTCTGACCCAGGACATCATTCAGGATGTTCGGGACTTGTTTTTACCCAACTGTAATAGTAGTGGGTAATTTTAAGTATTTAGGTGCTGTGTCAAAAACTGAGATGTTCCAACCTGATCCCACTCAGCTCTGGGGGAGGCAGTCAGTAGACATTTCCAGCAGTTAGCTCTTTCAGGATGTGTCTCAGCTCCAGGAGACCCTGTATCCTTCCCAGAGCCACCCTACCCTGTGGCTAAGTGAGGCAAGGGTAATAAGGCCAGGCCATTTTGGCCCAAGGTGGGTCAGCTCTGATGGGCAACATTGGCCCAGACTTCGTGCGTTCTTCATTCCAGTCTGACTTCGCTCTCTTTCCAGAGCTTTCAATCCCTAATAAACATCTTGAGTCCAAAATTTCACCTCAGTGTTTGCTTCAGAGAACCCAATCTGTGACAGGTGCCCATGGTTTCATGAATATGAGCATATTTTTCTCATAATAAGACAAGAATTAAAATAGAAATTAGAATGATTATCAAATATGACGATGATAGTAAGAAATTAGAATACACATTTATATATTTTGCTTTTCACTTAGGACTTATCCAAGTTTTGAACATTCTTTTGCTTTTTAACTGAAAACACTGTTTCTTCGATCTTCTGCAAAGTATAGTGCATCTTCTGGATATTAACATATGAATTTTCTGGAATTGGAATAATTTTCATAAATCAACTAATTTTATTTTGATGATTCTTCTGTATCTGTGCATTTCATTTAAACCAAGTCCTTACTGATCCAATGTCATTTACTTCTCCAAAAATTGTAATAATTAAATCATTCATATTGAAGCCCTCCTGAGAAACTACTAGAATTATAAGAAAAAGTGAATACTCCATCAACGAGGAGTCAAACAAGAGAGACAGAGAGACAGATGAACATAATTGGCATGCATTAATATGAAATAATTGTTTGAAAATTAAGTATTAGGAAAATTTGGGGTAAAATGGGGGCATATGTCTTAAGTAATGAATTTGTGAAGAGGTGAATTGGATAGCTATTTGCATTAGTCAGCTAGGACTATTGCAAAGAACCACACAGCAATAGCAAAGTACCACAGACTGCGTGACATTTATTTCTTAACCATCCTGGAAGCTGGGAGGTCCCAGCTCATTTGGTTCTTGGTGAGCGCCCTCTTCCTGGCCTGCAGACCACCTTCTATCTTGTGTCCTCATATGGCACAGCTCACGTGTGCAGCTGTTAGTCTATCTCAGTCACAGCTTCGTGCTTCATTATTTTAAAGTTAAGCATCACTGAGAAACTATCTGCTAAGTAAAACTTAAACCTACTGAGAACACAACTGTGTTGTCCTTGATGTCGTATGACACATTTCATTCTAAAAAGCCTGGAATTTTTATGGACAGTGGTGATGTCAGTTTTAAAGCTCAGAGGGTTGGTTAAGTACTGTGTTTCCCTGAAAATAAGACCTAGCTGGACCATCAACTCTAATGCGTCTTTTGGAGCAAAAATTAATATAAGACCCAGTCTAATACATTATATTATTATATTATATTATATTGTATTATATTATATTATATATTATATAAGACCGGATTTTATATTACAGTAAAATAAGACCAGGTCTTATATTAATTTTTGCTCCAAAAGATGCATTAGAGCTGATGGCCCGGCTAGGTCTTATTTTTGGGGAAACACAGTATATAAGTAGGCTGTTTGACGGAACATGTTGGTTGATTTTGTCAAAATGTGGCCTTTTGTAGAGTCATCTGAGGCTTCATAGTAAGAACTTAGTTGCTAGCTGGTGGGTCTTGTCATCATTTTAAAGTTTGAGAATGTCTTTCCTGTAGTTTATTTACATTTGCTAGAGCAGTGCCTCTGTATGCTGGTGCATCTCTTGGCTTTTGCTGTGTTTTGTGACTCCTGAGCATGTAGAAATCTCATTAGTCTAGATTCAGTGACTAAATCTACATAGGAAGAATTTTTGTTCTGCACAATGACTGACTTCATTATTCATAGGTGTCCTCCTGGTTAATGGGTGATCAGCCATAACCTTGTAAGGCGCTTTCCTTGTGTCTGTTGGACCTGGGTGGCTCCGACAAGACGTAAACTTCCCTCCAATTTAATCTTTGAAGTCAGTGGTACCATCTAGCCCAGTCACCCAGTAATGCCATTTTGGTATATATTTCAACAAAGTATCATCATCATTGACAAAAATATTTCCAACCTGGTCTGACACTCTGTCTTTCTTCAGGGTGTGTGTTTTTCTGGAATGAGACTGTACAGATCTTATTACCTTGGACAAGCTCACTTTCACTCCTATATAGGTTCAGTTTTTGTTTCTTTTTAGTTTCTGGAATTCTTCCTCAACAGTGAGAATCCACACTGGAGCTCTAAAGAAGTGCTTGCTTGCACGGGGGGAAAGTAGAGTAGCAGTTAGCAGATGCCATATGGAGTGGAAGGAGTAGATGAATTTACAGTGCATAAATATTTAGACTAATTGGTGTCATTTTCTCAGTCACACCATACCTACATTTTCAGAAAGTTTCACCTGGAGAAAAATGTAACAAGTTGGAGCAACGCAAGTTCATGCCTCATAGTCCATCCAGCTCTGGTCTAAGGAACAGGGAAATTGTCCTCTGGGTGCCAGCTACAGATTGTGGGTCTCAGTGGGCCTGGTAAAGAAGAAAACCCATTGCTGCTGGGCTGGTCCAGAGTTTCAGACTCTCTTTGTTTAAAATGAGAATAAAACAAAGCCCAAAATAGTCCCCAAAATATAATTTATTACATTTCTAAGACTCTAAATATTTTGAAGCGGATTAATGGCATTTTGACCTGACTTAGATTCTTTTAATTCCTTAAGTAATGAAGATTTTGAATCTGGGTTGAATCTGGGAAGCTATTGTTCAGTTTTAGCACTCAGCACAGCAGCCAACACATGGTAGAAACGCAATCAGTATTTGTTGACTGAGTCAGAGAATGAATGAAAATGTTGAAAATTGCTTCAGGATGGTTCCCCAGAGGATATTTTTAAGGGTTTTTTTTTAAGAAATAATTCCTACTCCTTATAGTGCATCTAAGCTCAAGTAAAGATAGTAAAATATTTTTAGTGGTCACTGGCAAATGGTCATTCTTCTGAATATTTGCTTTTTTCAGAGAACCAAAGTGAGAAAGAGGAAAAGTGAAGGGTTACGTGTGTTTAGAGGCTGGAGTTATGGAAATTAATAAAAAAAAGTTTTCTTGAGTAAACCCCAAGTATATTACTTGTGTGTTAACATGTGAGAAGTTCTGAATGAAAAATAGGGAAAGTTTTGAAACATACGTTTTTGTCCTTGGTGTGGTGTGGTGATGCACTGTTCTTGCTAACATTCCTATTTTGTGCTGACCTGCATTTGTGTGTTTGTTGACGGTGCGTGTGTGTGTGTGTGTGTGTGTGTGTGTGTGTTGGAGGGGAGCTCATTTCTATTGTTCCTTAACACTCGTCAGGGTAAGAAAATGACATCCAAGTTGTCCTGAGGTGACTTTACAATAATGAGAAGGTGGAAATATACCTAGTTACCTACAAAATCATTCTTAAAACATCTCTTTTTAAAAAAGAGAAATATCCCTTTTCCAAATTTGAGCTAAGCTGTTCTTCATGGATATTATCTGATATTCAGAACACTACAGCTTATCTGTTTTCTGAAGGACATGCTGGGAACACTTAAAAAAAGTGGTTTATTGACTGCACCCGTAAAATAATACTGTATTGCTTACCAAAAAGCTGGAACGGTTGTAAAATTCTTAAAGTTTTAAGGATGTTTGGTGTTTTGATGGGCCAAGGGTTTATAAGATAAAGTGTCCCCAAACTAATTTGATTTGTTCCACAGTTCACTAACAATGGTGTTCTTTAGTGCCTAACGAAAACAAGTAGAGAAATGGCCAGAATACATTTTTAAAGTTAGAATTATATTTTAGAATTGGAATGTAAAGTGAGGCCTCCTCATTCTACTAAAGAGTCCAGATGATTTCTGACTAAAGAATTAGGTATATCTTTAAAAGCAAAATTTGTAAAGTTTGGCAGTTAACTGTAGCAACTGTATTTGGTAAATCAAGTACTTGGTAAATAATTATTGAACAGAAGGATATTTGTTTTTGAAACAGTTGTACATGTTTTACATTTTTGTAAGTTAAATCATACTTTTACATTTATTGTGATTCATTTTGTAAGACAAATAATCGCTCCCAAATTTATATTATGGTAAACCCAGATTTTCATAGGTCAGAATTGCTGCGAGTAAGGACACCTCTAAAATGCCTTCATTGCGTAGGATCTGGTTTATTCTTTTTGAGGTTGCTAAGGTACAGAAAGTTTGTTTTTTTAAAGGTAACAGTTATTCACCAGTTTATAAACAATTCAGTAAAAATAGATTTCTAAGGATCTTCAATTTGTAATTGATAAATCATTCATGCTGAAATAGTTGGCCTTGATTCTTATTCTCCTTGAGAATATAGAATGTTTATCAACACATTAAGATTTACAAATATAGGAGAAAAGAAAGAATTGCACTGTCAGTAATATGATGATATACATTTCTCTCAAAACGCTCTAACGTAAATAATAAAGTGTGTTAGAAAATTTGGTCTAAATTAAGAATAGGATCTAAGAAACACATAGTCTACTTTGTTGCAACCCTGTTTGGGTCCTACTGTGAGTTAAAAGCCTTTTTTATTTCTATTATCTTGTTTGTCTGCTGAGTTCTGGCTATACGATTAAAATTATAGGACAAGTAAGCTCCTGGTGAGTGGGGTGTCTCTGTAAGATGTTCGCTACCTACTATCTAAGTGGGAATGCAAGACTTATCTTGAGAGTGAAAAAAATGTGGAGCCATATTTGAGAGTAAATCACACTACTTCCTGAACGGATACTCGAAATCCAGTCTTCCTGTGGTTTTAACAAGAGCTGAACCAACATGTCTGGGTACCTCAGAAAGACTAATCATATGGCATTGCTTCAAAATGTGTTGAGGAATAGTAGGGGTAAAAGTCAATCTTTGTTAATAAAAAGTTTATGCAGAAAGAGTTTCAAATATGATGCAGAATGAGTGCTTGGAAGAACAACAGACAAAATATTCCCTACTTTTTTGCTGTTCTTTCCTGTCTTCTATTGTGATCTTTCTGACGCTGGAGGTATTTTTCAGTTGACACAAAGTTCACAAAGTGCAGAAGTAACATAACATGTCTTCCACCTTCTTCTCTGCCACCACCATTCCCTTTCCAAAAGCAACTAATGTCAGTTTTTTGTGCACCTTTTCAGAGTTATGAAAGTATTTATCTCCAGCCTCTTCATCTAAGCTATTATATTAAAGAGCTCAAAGGGCAAGTGAATCACTTGTTTCTGTAAGGAACGTAAGTACTCTGTATTACCATTTCAGAGTGTCTTCTGACTTCGTAACTTCCAAGCACCATCACAAAAAATATTCAGAAGTGTTACTTTTTCACCCACTTGAGGGCACTGCCTACTTAGTAGGAATGTGACCAGCTTACAGTTTGAGTTTATTGCAGTGATATATTTGCGACTGTTATAGATAAGTGCCCAAGTGCCAGTTTGGCTATCCTGCTTCTTTATCCAGCTCTGGTCACTGTATCATCAAGGAAGAGCCCAGTGGTAAAGGACCCAGGTTTCGGACTGAGCAGTGAGCAATCCTCATTTTCCAAGAGTAGAGTTACTTTTTCTGAAGCTCCTCTGAGTGGGACCTTAGAGTGGCTTTGTTGTCAGCCATATTGACTGGCAGCCATATGGTCCCTGCACAAGCTTGCCTTTTGTTTTCTATCCAGTATTTCAGAACATGCTCCTGCTTTCCCACTCCCTACTTCCCATCTTTTCTTTGCTCCTCACATCTCTCACTCTCCCTCCCCACAGTCTTACTCAAATTTCTCAAGCTATAATCTTTAAGAGGGAATACTCTCATCTCCCTGTGACCAGATGGACAAAGCTACCTGTATGAGTATCTGCCCTCATTCTCTCCTCTTCCCTTCTGTGGTTGCCCTTCCTCTCTCTATCTTTGGCAACGTGAATCTTTCCTTTTTACTGATTAATTCATCTTTATCTGTAAGGTGCTTTCTAGAAGCCCCCATCTTAAAACAACAAAACTAAACCACGCTCCACTGATCCCCTTTCCACAGCAGCTCCCGCCCCTACTGGTCTCCCAGGGTCTCACTTGTATTTTACATACATTGTCTTCTACTTGGGTCTCCCTACTTGTCGCCCATCCCACCCTTTCTCCACAGAAGCAGTCAGTGGGATTATTTAAAAATATGTCAAATCATTTAACTTGTTTTTGCTTTTAAAACCCATTCAAAGGTTCCCTTCTACACTTAAAATAAAATCCATTTTCCACATTTTGCCTGCAAGGTCCAGCGTGAACTGCCTCCAGCCCACCCTTCCAGCTACTCACCTCCTTGCCTACTTCCTTGTCCATACAGGCTTTTCTTCGGTTACCAAAACGCACCAAATTCTCCCCATCTCTACGCCACCCTCTTAGAACTTTTGCCTGGCATTCTCATTCCAAAGCTTCTGAAGGGGTTGGCACGTTCTCTTCCTGCTGGTTTAATTGTTACCTCCTCAACGAGTTCTTCACTAGTAGGTCCAAGGAGATCCTTCTTCCCTGCTTGTCCCTATGCCAATGCCATGTTTGTTTACTGCCTACTACTCCATAGTATGTTACTATTTGCTTGTTCAAGACTCTGAGGGCAAGGACTATGTCTGTTTTGCTCAACACTAGGTAGTACCTTAGTGGTGAGCGAGGTAACGTTGTTGAATGTGAGTGAATGCTGTCTCATAAGCGAGGCCTGCCTTTGGTGAATCCCTTCCGTTAGAACAGAGAGCCAGTCCTTCAGTTGGGCTGCATTCCCCTTTAGAATCATAACATTTTGGAGACTGAAGAGACGTTGCAGGGCTTCTATCCCACTTCCTGCCATGTATGTCCCTCCCCCCGTCATCCTGCATTTCCGTATCGCTCAGACCCAGGTTTGAGTTCGGGGGCTCTCTTGCTCTCAGTCTCAGCATGACAGGGAGGCAGTCATTACTTCCTGCTGTCTTCTCATCTCCTTTGGAAGCAGGATTATGGCGCAGTGGCTGAGGCTGTGGGTCTGGAGCCAGAGAGCTGGGGTCTGAGTCCTGTCACTACCACTTACTAGTTATGTGACCCTGGGCAACTTATTTAACTTCATTGTGCCTCACTTTCCTCACATGTAGCGTTAATAACCGCACAGAGTTGTTGCGATGATTCAGTGAGTGAATGTGAGGAAAACATTTACCACGGTAATGCTCAATCCATGTTAGCCGAAAGCCTTTCTTATCTCTACTTTGTTTTTCATTATGTCCATTAACTCTAGTCTTTAAAAAAAAATTTTATTGTAGTAAAATATACGTATCAAAATGTATCATCTTAAGCATTTCAAGTATATAGTTCGGTGGTATTAAATACAAGGGGCGCCAAAAAAATGCATATACTCTTTAAGAGGTGTTACCTATGTATTACTTTTTGAAGCTGCATTGAATGACGTAGTAATGTGTAATATGACATTCACTCAAAAGATAGCGTTGATAAAATGAATTCTAGCATCATTCATTGCATTACAATTTTAATATGATTTTTTCCTTTCTTAAAATGTGTATACACTTTTGTGGCACCCACTGTATATTCGTAATGTGGTGCAACATCGTAATGTTCGCAGCCAGCCCCACCAGCCATCTCTACAGCTTTTTGCATCTTGTGAAACTTAAATACTATTCCCATTAAATAGTAACCTACCATCCCGTCCCCAGCCCCTTGCAGCCAGCATTCTACTTTCTGTCTCTTTGGATTTGGCTACCCAAGGTAGCTCAAGTAAGTGCACTCATACAGCATTTGTCCTTTTGTGACTGGCTTGCTTTACTTCTCATAATGTCTTCAGGGTTCGTTCATATTATAGTAGGTCTCAGAATTGCCTTCCCTGTTAAGGCTGAGTAATACCCCATTGTATGTATACATCACGTTTGCTTATCCAGCATGCAGTGACGGACATTTGCGTTGTGTCTACCATTTGGCTATCGTGAATGATGCTGTGAACAGTGGTGTACAAATATCTGTTCAAGTCTCTGCTTTCAGTTTTTTTCGGGTATGTTCCCAGAAGTGACATTGCTGGATCACACAGAGATTCTATTACTAGTCTTTTGAGGAGCCGCCGTCCTGCACCATGCTGCTGCACATACAGCAGCTGCACCATTTTACGTTTCCACCAACAGTGCACAAGGGTTCCAGTTTCTCTACATCCTTGCCAACATCTTTTTATTTTCTGTTTGTTTGTTTTTATCATAGCCATCCTAATAGATGTGAGGTGGTATCTCACTGTAGTTATTATTTGCACTTCCCTAATTATTAGTGATATTGAGCATCTTTTCATGTGCTTATTGGTCATTTGTATATTTTCTTTGGTGAAATGTCTATTTAAGTACTTTGCCCATTTTAAAATCAGGTTGTTTGATTTTTTGTTACTGAGTTACAGGTCTCCACACATTCTGGATATTAAACCCTTATCAGACATATGATTTGCAAATACGTTCTCCCATTCTGTGGGTTGCCTTTTTTACTCGGTTATAGTGTATTTTTGTTTTTGTTGTTGTTGGGGAATGTTGGTGAACAGTGTGTTTTTCCAGGACCTGTCAGCTCCAAATAAAGTCATTGTTTTCTTTTTTTTTTTGTTTTAAGATTTTATTGGGGAAGGGGAACAGGACTTTATTGGGGGAACAGTGTGTACTTCCAGGACTTTTTTCCAAGTCAAGTTGTTGTCCTTTCAATCTTAGTTGTGGAGGGTGCCCTTCAGCTTCAAGTTGTTGTCCTTTCAGTCTTAGTTGTGGAGGGCGCAGCTCAGCTCCAGGTCCAGTTGCCGTTGCTAGTTGCAGGGGGTGCAGCCCACCATCCCTTGCGGGAGTCGAACCAGCAACCTTGTGGTTGAGAGGACGCGCTCCAACCAACTGAGCCCTCCGGGAGCTCAGCGGCAGCTTAGCTCAAGGTGCCGTGTTCAATCTTAGTTGCAGGGGGTGGAGTCCACCATCCCTTGCGGGGCTTGAGGACTCGAGCTGGCAAGCTTGTGGTTGAGAGCCCACAGGCCCATGTGGGAATCGAACCGGCAGCCTTCGGAGTTAGGAGCATGGAGCTCTAACTGCCTGAGCCACCGGACCGGCCTAAAGTAATTGTTTTCAATCTAGTTGTGGAGGGTACAGCTCACTGGCCTATGTAGGAATCAAACTGGCGACCTTGGTGTTATGAGCACTGCGCACTAGCCCACTGAGCCAAGCAGCCGCCCTATAGTGTCTTTTGGTGAGCAAATTTTTTAAAATTTCATGAAGTCCACTTTGTGTATTTTTTCTTTTGTTGCCTGTGCCTTTGTTGTCATGTCTGAGAAAGCACTGCCAAATGCAATGTCATGAAATTTTGCCCTATGTTTTCTTCTAAGAGTTTTATAGTTTTAGGTCTTACATTTAAGTCTTTGATGCATTTTTGAGTTGATTTTTGTATATGGTGTTAGATAAGGGTCCAACTTCGTTCTTTTGCATGTGGATATCCAATTTTCTCAGCACCATTTGTTGAAAAAATTGTCCTTTCCCCCATTGAATGATTTTGGTACCCTGTCAAAAATCATTTGTGAGAGTTTATTCCTGGGCTCTCTATTCTATTCCATTGGTCTAGATGTCTGTCTGTATGCCAGCAACACACTGTTTTGACTACTGTAGCTTGGTAGTTAAGTTTTGAAATCAGGAAGTGTCAGTCCTCCTGTTTTGTTCTTATTTTTCAAGGTTGTTATGACTATTCAGGGTCTCTTGAGATTCCATATGAATTTTAGGCTGAGTTTTCTATTTCTGTAAAAAGCTTCATGGGGATTTTGGTCAGGATTACACTGAATCTATAGATCACTTTGGGTATTGACATCTTAACAATATTGTCTTGTAATCCAGCAACATGGGTCGTATCTCCATTTATTTATGTCTTATTGCTTTCACCAGTGTTCTCTAGTTTTCATTGTAGAAGTCTCTCACCTTTTTGGTTAATTCCTAAATATTTTTGTTTTTTGATGCTATTGTAAATGGTATTGGTTCTGTTCTTTTCAGATCGTTCATTGTTAGTGCATAGAAATGTAACTGATTTTTGTGCGTTGACTGTATACTTCTACTTTGCTGACTCTGGTTATTAGTTCTAACAGTGTTTCTTTTTGCATGGACTTATTAGGGTTTTCTACATACAAGATCACATAATCTACAAACAAAGATAACTTCCCTTGTTTCTTTCCAATTTTATGCCTTTTATTTGTATTTCTTGCCTAATTGTTCTGGCTAGAATGTCAGTGTTATGTTGAACATAAGTGGCAAAAGAGGGCATCTTAGCCTCGTTCCTAATCTTAGAGGAAAAGCTTTCAGTATCACCATGGAATATGATGCTTCCTGTGGATTTTTCACAGATGGCTTTTATTATGTAGTGATAGTTTCCTTTTATTCCTAGTTTATTGAGTGTTTATCCTGAAAGGGTGTTAAATGTTGTCAAATGCTTTTTCTGTATCAATTGAGATGACAATGTGTTTTTTGGATTTTTTTCCCCCTTCATTCTGTTAATGTGGTCTATTACGTTGATTTTTGTAAGTTGAATTATCTTTACATTCCAGGACAAATCCCAGTTGGTGATGGTGAATAACTTTAATATGCTGCTAAATTCAACTTGTTAGCATTTTCTTGAGTATTTTTACATCAATGTTCATAAGGGATATTGGTCTATAGTTTTCTTACAGTGCTTTTGTTTGGCTCCGATTTCAGGGTAATGCTGGCTTTGTAGAATGAGTTAGGAAATGTTCCCTCTTCTTCAATTTTTTGGAAAAGTTTGAGGATTGGTATCAATTCTTCTTTAAATGTTTGGTAGAATTTCCCTATGTAGCCATCAGGTCGTGGGCTTTTCTTTGTTGGGCGATTTTTGATTACTTATTCAATCTCCTTACTAGTTATAAATCTGTTAAGATATTCTATTTCTTTATTATTAAGTCTTAGTAGGTTTTGTGTTTCTAGGAATTTGTCCATTTTGTCTAGGTTATCCAATTTGTTGGCATATAGTTGTTCATAGTACTCTCTTATAACCTTTTTATTTCTGTAGAATTGGTAGCAATTTTGCCACCTTCATTTCTGATTTGAGTCATTTGAGTTTTTTTCTTAGTCTGTCTAGCAAAAAGTGTGACAATTTTGTTGATCTTTTCAGAGAACCAACTCTGGGTTTCATTAATATTTTTTCTGTTCTGTTTTATTTATCTCTGCTCTAATTTTTATTATTTCCTTCCTTCTCATAGCTTTGGGTTTAGTTTGTTCTTTGTTTTCTAGTTATTTTTTCTAGTTATTTACTTGTAAAGTTAAGTTTTTGATTTGAAGTCTTTCTTATTTTTTAATGTAAGTGGTTATAGCTATAAATTTCTCCCTTAACACTGCTTTTGCTGCATCTCATAAGTTTTGGTATGGTGTATTTTCTTTTTCATTTATCTCCAAGTATTTTTTTATTTCTCTTGTCATTTCTTCTGTGATCTATTGCTTGTTTAAGAGTATATTGTTTAATTTCTGCAAATTTGCAAATTTTCCAGTTTTATTTCTGTTGTTGATTTCTAACTTCATCCTATTGTGATTGGAGAAGATACTTTGTACGAAAACTATCTTTTTAAGTCTATTGAGACTTGGGTGGTGGGATGGCTCAGTTGGTTAGAGTGCGAGCACTTAACAACAAGGCTGCTGGTTCAATTCCCGCATGGGATGGTGAGCTGTGCCCCCTGCAACTAAAAATTAAAAACAGCGACTGGACTTGGAGCTGAGCTGTGCCCTCCACAACTAGATTGAAGGACAATGACTTGGAGCTGATGGGCCCTGGAGAAACACACTATTCCCCAATATTCCCCAAGAAAAATTTAAAAATATAACTGACTAACTAACTAAATAAATAAATCTGTTGAGACTTAAGTTTGTGGCGTAACATATGGTCCACCCCAGAAAATGTCTCATGTGCACTTGAAATGATGTGTGTGCTATTGTTGTTGGGTAAAGTGTTCTGTGTATGTCTATTAGAAATAGTTGTTTCATTGTGTTGTTTAAGTTTTCCATTTCCTTACTTGTCTTCTGTCTGTTCTGTATATTATTGAGAGTGGGATATTGAAGTCTCCAATTCTTCTGGTAGTGCTGTCTCTCCCTTCAGTTCTGTCAATTTTGCTCTATATATGTTTGCCAGGCTGAAGTGCATAAATGTTTATAATTGTTATATATTCTTGCTGTATTGAGGTTTTAATTAATACATAATGTTCTTTATGTGTTGTAACCTTTTTTTGACAGTCTATTTTGTCTGATATTAGTATAATCACCCTGCTCTTTTTTGGTTGCTGTTTGCATGGAATATCTTTTCCATACTTCCATTTTCAGTCTATTTGTGTCTTTGGCTCTAAAGTGAGTCTCTTGTTGACAAAATATAGTGGGATCATGGGCTTTTACCCATTCTGCCAATCTCTGTCTATTATTTGGAGAGTTTAATCCATTTAGGTTTAAAATAATTAATGATAAGGAGGGACTTCTGCCATTTTGCTATTTGTTTTATATGTACCCGATAGCTTTTGTCCCTCATTTCCTGCACTATTGTCTTCTTCTGTTTTCTTGGTGAGGAGACAGATTCCTGGTGCTTTATTCTCTGCCATCTTACCAGAATCCACTGACTCTAGTTCTTTTTTTAAGGCACTCGTCCAATAACTGATTTATTCAGTTTTAATAGTCAGCTATTCTTTGGTTTCTTCAGCTTGTTCTCCTTCTATCTGTCACTTTCTCCTTTTCCTCTTCTTTCTAATGCAGTGGGTTTTTTTTTAAAAAATCTTTTGGAGGTAACAGATTCTTTTAAGAATTTGAAAAAAATATCTATGATTATCTCGCTAGAAAAATCCATATATGCATAATCACTCAAAATAAGCAGATAATTCAGAGGTCCATAGATGCCCTGATATCTCACCATGTCCTTCTTGAATGGAGTCCCTATTAAAAGATGCATCTCTGTCATCTTTCTTTGGCACTATGGGCAGAAGATAGCAACCCTGTAACAAGATGCTCACTGGTAGACTGGTGAATGCAAACTGTCCTCTCACAGGTTTGTAGGTAATCTCTGAATACAGCCAGAAAAGCCTCTTTCCCAGAATATGAAATCATGCTACCATTTTTATGTTTGTCCAGCTGCATGCCACTAAACTCATACATGTATGAGGTAGTTATTTATACCTTACAATACAAACTTGTGATTGCTACTCATTTGGAATATGTAGGGATAACAGACTAGTTTAAGTGAGAACAATTTGAATTAATCAAATGTGTGTGTGTGTGTGTGTGTGTGTGTGTGTGTTTAAGCCTGGTTTCCTTTCAAGAAACCAGTGCTGCAATAAAAAATAATACATATGTATGTACATGCCAGTAGTGATAATAACAGTCAACTATTTTCTAGATGGACATTCTTTCTTTGGGATCTCTTTTTACACTTTAAAAACACTTATTATTGTCATATCAATTACTGGTGTACAAAAGTGTTGCAAAAGTCAAGGAAACACTTTGGTCCTTTAAGGGAATTAAGTGTTAGTTTGGCAAATGTTCCTTTCAAATTCTAAATTTGGTTAGTAAACTAAGTTTTATAGAGGCAATTGTAGCATTAACAGCAGCTGAGAGAGTCATGCAATCCCATGTGGCAGGTACAGCCAACAACCATGAGTCGTGGAACCATTGCCCAGACAGACCCTCACAGAGAAGCTCAGCCCCTCTTCATCTGCAGCTGAGGAAATGAGGTGGCCCAGAGAGACCACATGACTTGCTAAAGATCACACAGTTGATCTGTAACATACATTCATACTTTTATTATAAAAGTGAGAATTTAACCATGAAAGATTATCAGAAAATTCTCGTAGTCCATCAAGTTAGTTTATTTTTTTAACTGATTTAAATCCCTCCAAGTACAGCACAGTTGTCATTCAGGAATTCTCCCAGAACCCCCTGCATTGGCTGAGGACTCCTCCTAGACCACCGCCTGCATCTCTCTTCCATAGCTCTTGCTATATATTTTGTTTCGTTCTATTTTTGTACTTTATAGGAATGGAGTAACTACAAGCAATATCAACATCCCCTCCTCCTATTTTTGCTACAGTTGATTTTTAATGATCTCTGAGAGTGCTCTTTTTTAATTATTATGGTGAGCCTGGGCAGCGGTGTTTTCAGGATGTCATGCTAGGTTAAAGTATATAGTCTATGGGCGTTTAACTTATCTGACAGTGGAAAGCTGTCTGAGCCAGGTTGATACTACTGAACAAACTTGGGCGGGGTGGGGCCGGCACAGTTGATGTCAGAGTGATGGCCAGCTGGAGGTGAACAAGCGCCCTTTGTTCTAGTGGCTAAAACATTATAGGAATGAGAATGGAATCACCTTTATGAACCTTAAGCTGCACCCTAGGACAAATAGGGACTATTCACATACACAAGAACCTGAAACCTTAGTGATAGTGAGATTCCATCTTTGATTCATTTTTATTTTTCACGTTTATTTTCTCTATTTAAACTATTATCAAACCTACAAACCAGAGTAGAGAATAATGTTTTGAACATCTGTGTACCCACCAGTCATCTTTATTGTTATTTTCTATTCTCTTCCTTCCCTACCTAGAGGCCACTATTATGAATTTGGTGTTTGTTACTCTGAGATTCTACATTTGACTCCTTGGGGCCTCCCTCCTGTGTATGGGGACAAGAGCTGTGTCTTGTGGCAGTAGAATCATAGTTTTGGAGCCATTGTGAAACTTACAAAGATTTGAAATGTGGCAGTGAGATCAGATGGCAGAGGCAAAGTTTCTCAGACCCTGGGTTCTTGAATACAGTTGACCCTTGAGTAAAATGGGTTTGAATTACGCAGGTCCACATATCCACGGACTTTTTTCAATAAATACCTGTACTGTTTTCAGTCTGTGGTTGGAAGTTCTCTGATGCATAAGGCCAACTGTATGTATTGATTTATGCCATTTTTTAATGTAGGGGACTTGATCATTCATGGATTTTGGTATCCGTGTGGGGGTTGGAATGTCTTGGAACCAATTGCCCGTGGATACTGAGGGTTATTAAGTTTTTAGGAATCAAGATTTATTTACAGAGTTTTTGACTGGGGATGGGGGTTGGTGCCCCTGTTCCCCTTGTTGTTCAAAGGTAAACTGGGGTTGGGATTTCTTCAAGGGACAAAGAAGGATGGCGGCCTCTGAAAGTCACTCATTGAGGTGAACCTCAAACAGACACAGTGTGAGGAACTGTATGGGTTAGGGTAGTGCTTTTCAAACTTTTTTTGGTTGTAACTCCTAATAATAAGTACATTTTGCATTGTGATCTTGACACATGCACATGTATACACACACAGAATATATAACTTCCGAATAAAAAATTTTAATGAAATAATAGTTATTCTTTCTTTGTTAGCTACACTGCCATATAGCGTATTTTGTTATTTTTACAAAAGTATTGTCTTCCGATAAATCAATTTGCATAGCTATGAAACAACAACAACAAACTCTAGTTTAGAGAACTGTTCTTTGTTTCATGGAGCCAAAGTTTTTAAAAGGTATAGTTAGTTTAACATTGCTGAACATTTTTATAAAAAGCCCTTTTCTACCACGGATCTAAGCTTGAAGATTTATG
Source organism: Rhinolophus ferrumequinum (assembly GCF_004115265.2). NCBI lineage: Eukaryota > Metazoa > Chordata > Mammalia > Chiroptera > Rhinolophidae > Rhinolophus > Rhinolophus ferrumequinum. The sequence goes on from NC_046287.1 coordinate 92,789,019, forward strand.
CTACAATTTACTAATAACAAATCCCATGTAAAACTAAGCAGAATTCAAAGTGCTGTTGGAATTTAGATGATTCTGTGTCATGCTACTTCTCCTCCTTAAGGCTCCCAACCCTCTGCAACCATTGCTTTGAGGTAGCCTGTCTAGATTAAGTAAACAGAACTTGAACACAGTGACTTAGCTATACTTTATTAATTCGTGGTTGTTAAGCCACAAAATCAACCTTTCCAAATAAAACTGAGTGTAAGTCAAACTGCCAAGTAAAAAAGAAAAGCTATCAAGCCCTCAACTCTCCTTTTCACCATAGTTTACCTCTTTTTAATGCTAAATAAAATGATGTGTTGCTTCATATGTATTAAATGTCATCAATTTTTGTGTACCCAGGCTTCCCTCCTCCTCGCATCAGGTGCCTGGTCGTGATCACTGTAGCAGAGGTGCATATAACACCTTTGTTCAAAGACGTTTATATAATTGGACTCAGAAAGATGCAGTTTTTGCCTCTAGGGAAGCGTAGGAGAAAATTATATTTAATGCATATTAAACAGCAGTAGTTGGAGATTATGAGCTAGATTGATGGCAAGGTATGAAAATGAGTCAGCTTGCTTCAAAATGTTATCAACAGCCACTTTAAACATTAATAAGGTAGCTGGTTTCTAAAATCCGGGAAGAGAGGGTTTTGTTGAAGCCAACTATTTTCACAGAAGAGGAAGTGCAATTCTACCCGAGGAAATTTAAATTGGACCGTTGAATAACTAGGAAAGAATGTCTCTTTGGGACAAGAGGGCAAAGAAGAGTTCAGTGGATTTTCAGGCAGGATAACAAATGTGACAGCAGTACTTTCTGTGCACGCATTTATGTATGTGACTTTGTGTAACTTCTACAAAAGCAGTTCTTAAACTTCGGTCTTACGACCTCTTCCCACTTTTAAGAATTACTGAGCACTCCGAAGAACCTTTAAGGCTTATGTGGCTTATATCTATCAATTTTTACGATTTTAGGAACTAAAACTGAGAAATTTAAAAATATTTCTTGATTCATTAAAAGATAATAATAAACATATACTAACAGGAACATATTTTTATTTAAAAAGCTGTATTTTTCAAAAAATCCAGTGAGAAGAGTTATTGTTTTCTGTCTTTGCAAATTTCTTTGATGCCTGGTTTGATAGATGGCACTTGGATTCTCATACTCACTCCTGCGTACAATCTGTTGTGATATGTTGTTGGGTTGAAGTACATGAGGAAAATCTAGCACACACAGATATGTAGTTGAGAAAGAGAGGAACTTGCAGCCCCCATGAAAGGGACTCCAGGACTCCAGGAGGGGTCCTTGGGTCACACATTGAGAACCGCTGTCTATAAAGTAGTTTGGAAGAACATATGAGTGGTGAGATCATTAGCGATCCTAATGTTTTTTTCATTTATATGTATTTTCTACAATGAAGATGGATTACTTATGCAAACTATAAATGAGAGAGGGAGAAGCATGAATATGTTGAGGAAAGATTTTGGAGGCCTTAGAGACAGAGGCAGAGAAATCTGTATTTGGGAAAACAAGGAGACACTGTAATTTCTTAAATAGGAGAATGACCTATTAAAAGTTGTATTTGGGAGTAAATGGATTAGAATTGGAAGAGAGAAGCTACTTTAGAGGTTATTGCAGTAATCTAGGTTAGTGGAGAGGTGGGCCGTACCTCAGATATTAGTGGAAATGGAAAGTTTCAAAATCTGAAAGAAATTTTGAAAGCAGAAACACTAAGACTTGGGTCTAGGGAATAAAGGAGAGGGAAGAGTTTTCAGGTCTAAAACACTTGAAGAATATTTTCTCCCTTACGTTCAACTGTAACCTTTTCTGAAAATTATCCTGAGTAAGCTGATTGAAGTCTTGTCTTGTGTTTCAGAGCTGGCCAGTCCATTCCAGGGCTTAGGAGAAAGTCAGCACGCTTCCCACCCCAAGACAGTCACGGTCACTACCAGAAGAAAAGGGGGACCTATGACATCCCTGGAGAGTTACCTGCTGCTCATTTCCCATTAGCCCTGCAGGCAGTGAAGGGCTGTCTGTGCAGTCGCTGTGTGCAGCGGACGCCTGCTGTCCACCTCTTATGCACTCCAGCACGCCCATCAGCTCCCTCTTCTCCTTCACCAGCCCGGCAGTGAAGAGACTGCTAGGCTGGAAGCAAGGAGATGAAGAGGAAAAGTGGGCAGAGAAGGCAGTAGACTCTCTAGTGAAGAAGCTAAAGAAGAAGAAAGGAGCCATGGACGAGCTGGAGAGGGCCCTCAGCTGTCCAGGGCAGCCCAGCAAATGTGTTACGATTCCCCGGTCCCTGGACGGGCGGCTGCAGGTATCCCACCGCAAGGGTTTGCCTCATGTTATTTATTGCCGAGTGTGGCGTTGGCCTGACCTCCAGTCTCACCATGAGTTGAAGCCCCTGGAGTGCTGTGAGTTCCCCTTCGGCTCCAAGCAGAAAGAGGTGTGCATTAACCCCTACCACTACCGCCGGGTGGAGACACCAGGTGAGTTTTCTTCGCGATATCGTGGTTTATTGTAAAAGTTAACGAGATCTGTCCCAGTTGATGGAGAGTGACGGGTTACAAGCCAGACAAGCACGCCGCCCCAGAGAGAGAGAGGTGGGGAGGGGAGGTTCAATTTTTAGGGACTAATCCCAAATTCTATAGTTAGAAAAATCTAGAAAGAAGAATTTTCATTCAGTATACTTGCAAGGTCTGTGTGATTTTTGAAAACTTCAGTTTTATTTTGATGTGTTTTGGAGTCATCATCATCATGTTTTTCCAGTTCTGGGGTCTTTGAAGGTCGTAATGTGGCCTCAGATGATTAACTGTAAACAGTCAACATCCTCTTCCCTGACTCCTCTCCCTCAACTCAACTGAACTGAGCTGAACTAAAATAGACAAGGTTTCTTGGCTGTCACTTTCCCCAAGCTCAGGTAAGTGGAGGCATCTCATTTTTGGGTCTGCAAACAGCCAGTGAAAGAGTTGCTGGAAATCCTCTGAGGACTGAAAGCAATGGAGGTTGGAGGACGACCGGTAGTTGTTCTTCAATGTAGCTTTAAATATAGGAAAGTAATGTCCTGAAACTCTTCACATCCCCAGCTGCATGTGCATGTGCAGACATACATACAGTTCCCCCAGCCTCCCCTTTTGGAGAAGTCTGGTATTGATCTTCATTCCTTCACACTCTTCTGTATGTAGCAGTTTGATTGCATTTCTCTTTGGATGGCGTGTTGCTGTGGCTGTAGGGATACAGTTGTTATGGGAGCTTCCCTGGTTGGCCATCGGCCTCATTCCAGGAGACCTAAGGGCCAACCGGAGTTAGGGAAATGGCCACTTCCATTCAGACGGTTCTAAGGAGACGGCTTTGGTAGGAGTGCAACCTGCCGCGGGGCTCCAGGCTTCAGTTAACCTTCCAGCAGGGCTTCGTGCCCGCCTATGACAGGCTTAGCGGGGCAACTTTTCAGGCTCCCATCTAGCCATCATGTTGTAAAACTGTTGTCTAGGAAGTCACCTGCCTGGGTGTGAGTGCCTCTCAGTTACTTCATCCCGGGATTGAGTCCCTGTGCGAAACTGTGATGAGAAAGCCCCACTCTCCTGGTGAGTCTGATACATTTTCCCCAGATTGTGTAGGTCTTTGCTTTCTTCCCTTCTTTCCTGCTTCTCTCCGGGCAGTCTTTCATACTTGAAAAAAAGAAAAAAGTCTTCAGTGTCTGAGTTTATGACAGAAACGACTTGATTCTTTTTTTGTTGTAAAGATTGGAGTTCTATTAAGCATTAAAAAAAAAATACACCCAGTGAGAAAAATGTTCATTAAGAAATCACATCTCTCTTCCTGAGTAGTATCGTGGTAAAAAGTATCTTGTAAAATGTATCTGAGTTTCCCTTTGAACACCTGAAAACCTAATTTTAAAGGATTGTTTGATATTTTAGTTTTTCATACTATGTAAGATTCTTTTAGGAATGAAAGTGTAAATGTTTTTATGTATGGCAGGTAGATTTCATATCATTAGAGTTTAGGTTTGGGTTCCCAAAATGAAAGATGGGTAAAGATTGCATTTTTAAGATAATATTTAAGCCACACAGGTTTTTAAATTCCTAACTTGACTTTTTTTAATAGAAAAATGAATTTTATGTGTAACTTTTTTGGCCATATTTAAAGTAAATACCAGGGGTGCCCCAAAAAATGTATACACATGACTTGTATTCATCTTAGTTATTTGCAAATATTGAGTATTAAAATTTTAATAAGGTTTTCCTTTCTTAAAAATGTGTATACATTTTTTTGGCACCCTCTGTATTTTGAGAACAATGAAGGCGTCAATGTTAAGCAAGTCTGCTGGGTCTCCAGTTATTGGAAAGCTTATGTTTTGCCTGTGAAAGCTCTCACGTTTTGACCTCGCATTTTAGGAACATGGAAGCGGCATTCTGATTTTCTTTTTACTCATAAACACTTAAATAATATATTTCAGTCCTTCTCAAACTATCTGTGAAGGACCAGCTTTATTTTTTAAATCTCCAATCCTTCAAAAATTGAACTTTTACTAGGCAAATAAAATTTTAAAAAGACTTACAAAATACATTTCTTTTTTTGTTATTCATTTCAACAGATATAAAATCACTCTGTCAAATTTCTGTTAAAGTTTCTAACCATTAATTCTCAGTTTCAATACTTGTACTGTCATAGACTGGTACCCAACAGTTGGTGAAGTGTCACTTGTCTTCAGGCCACTCTGTGTGGTACAGGTCTGGTAGAAGCTGTGCACAAATGTTTTCGTGGCACATAATGAATGGTTTCACTCCACGTGACTGAAGGTGATATCAGGAGTGTAATTTCTCATTTATGCAGAATCCTCATATTCTGTCAAAACCACATGATATTTGAAAAATACAGAAGCTTTCTTCAGCTCTGTCTTTCACCCACACATATACGCAGTAACTCCTTCCACTATTTTCCCCTATGTAACACTTACCTATTAAGGTAGTGTGGTATTTAAAAGGAGGCATACAACTGAATAAATGTCTGTAAGCTCACTGAGTCATATCTGCAAGCAGCAGGTGAGATGTGGAAACAGAATTTAGTAATTAAGGGTAGTTACTCCTATAGATTAAATGCCTGTGTCCTCCCAAAGTACATGTGTTGAAAACAATATGCCTAAGGTGATGTTATTAGCAGGCGGGGCCTTTGGGAGGTGATTAGGTCATTAGGACAGTCCCTCATGAATGGGATTAGTGCCCTTACAAACAGACCCCAGATGGGGTACCTGGCCCATCCACTGTCCACCGTCCACTATGTGAGGACACAGTGAGAAGATGGGAATCTGCAACCCGGAGGAGGGCTCCCACCCAAACCCCACCACGCAGCATCCAGGACTGTGAGAAACACATTCCTGTTGTTTATAAGCTACCAGTCTCAGGTGTTTCTGTTATGGCAGCCCAAATGGACTAAGACAGCTATGTTCCGAGCAAAAGGATTTAAAAATATGATCAGTGCAGATCTAAGGTAACTGAGTCAGCCTGGCCAAATTACTATCAGGAAGATACCATCAGTTTTCTTTACAAATATTCATTGCCTTTGGTTTTACCCAGATGGTAAAAATATATTATCAAGATCTTTGTCTCAATAACGAAAAACATATTCTTTCCCTTCTTTGGTGCCTCAGTTCTGCAGAATGCAGAAGAAATAGAAGTCTGCATTCAGGAGGGTGTGCGGCAGCATGTTTATCAATGGTAGGAATACACTGTAGATATCTCATATTAAAACTGAAGTCACAGAGATTATTCAAATTCCTGTTCATCCAAAAAAAGGAAAATGATTGTTCATTCGAACTTTATTAACATTGTGATGAAGTGTTATTGAAAAGAAGCCATGTATCATTTACAGTCAGCCCCTCACTTTCAGACTCTTCATGAGGCAACTCATCTTTTTATTCCTGCATATTTATAGGGTACATAAAAGGAAATTCAGAGGCTTATTGTCCAGGTAATTTTTGCATGGCGATGTTGAGTGTTTATTCTCTAATGTCATAGGCAGTCTATACAGATACCGACTTTTAAAGGAGGAAGAAATCGTTTGTTTCTCTGCTACTCTCCCTTGTCGTGGTTTTGTTTGAAACTTTTCATTTGCTTGTTTGAGTTTATTTTCTACACGTAGAACTGAAAATTATTGCTTGTTAAGAAAGAGATAAATGTATTATGGTAGGTAAATGGTAGACTTTGTGGTTGATATTATTGTTGTCTGTTTACTTCACAACTTTTTATGAAATTTTTTTATCAGTACTTGCATGTGTTAAGAAATCAATAGTGTGATTGAAAACAAGAGCTACCGTATCCATCTCGAGGAACAACCTCTTTTAATCATTCTTGTTTTGTCCTTGTCCTAGTTCCCTTTATTATTACTAAAAATCATGGATGTAACTCTAGATAATATGCTTATACATCTGTTTCCAAATTTATATCACCGTTAGATAATTTCATTGACTCTCTAACATAAAAGATGAGGATTTAGCTAATGTATATTGCTTTCTTCCTCTTCTCAAACCTTAATATTTGTATTTTGATTTATAGTTTATATTATTTTTTGGCAATTCTATTGGTCTCCATTGTGGGATTTGGGGATAAGAATTATTTTCCCTTAGAAGAGCACTGGTCCATTGCATTCTAGCTTCCAGCATTGCTGATGGAAAGTCGTAAGTCTGTTCGATTCTCATTTCTTTGTAGGTGACTTTGAGGTGATCCGCTGGGAGCCTTTAGAATATTCCAGTTGTCCTGATGTTTGAAATTCAAGATGGTATGACTAGGTTTGGATCTTCTTTCATTAATTGGACTGTGCACTCTGGCTCTCTTCAATCTGATGACATAGATCCTTCTACAGTTCTGGGAAATATTCCTCAGCTATTTCTTTGATCACTCCCTCCTCCTGTTTTCTCTGCATCTCTGTCTGCACTTACATTGATCATAGGTTGCACCTCAACAACACTTATGGAATACCTTCTTTCTGCCAGGCATTGTGACACATTAGAAGACAATAGAAGCTATGAATGTCTGGACAATGCTTGACCTTGAGAAGTGCACCCATTCCTAAGTTTTTGTATAGAATTATGATCGAGAAAACTCACGTTAAAAAGAACTCATGTTCTTTTTAAACTGTGAAACCCAGAAGGAACATAATAAAATGAACAGGCTTTCTTTATACATTCTGTATTGCTGCTTACCTTTTATTTATTCACTTTTATTATTCCTCACTGTTTATTTTCTACTTAATAACCTTTAGTTTCCTTTAAATCTTTCTGGTAAAGACAGGTAGAATGTTTTCCTTTCTTTTTTTTTCTTTTTTCTTTTTTTTTTTGTAAGGAGGGTGCAGCTCACAGTGGCCCATGCGGGGATTAAACCAGCAACCTTGGTGTTATCAGCACCACGCTCCAACCAACTGAGCTAACCGGCCACCCCAAAGAATGTTTTTGCTTTAGCAATACTACTGAGCCAAAATTTTAGTTTGGTCATCTGAATAATTCATCATGGTCTCTGAAGGAAAAATATTTTGGGCATCACTTAGGGTTTTATTGAAACCTATTTTGCCTTTTTAAAAAACACTAAACACTTTATTGGCAGAATCAAAGGAAGACGTGAGCAATTAGGTCATCAGAAAGGTATAGGGCAGCTCTGGTAATTTCTGTGGTAGGAATGAATAGGCACTTTCTCATTAGAGTGCTGACATCAGAATGATTCTCCTTTAAATTGTTTGCTAATTGTGACATTCTGCTTAAGATTCAGACTGCAAGGACAGAAACCATTGTCTTAGCTTCATTCACAAGCTCACTTTTTGGGAAGAGATGGTAAGACCTTAATTGACCATTTCACAGTCAGCGCAAAGAATGGTGAAGCCGCACGTCCCAAAGGAACACGGGAGTTTTATCATCGAAAATGGACAGACAAAAACCAGCAAGTTTCCACTGTTTTGTGCCGACAGCCAACATTCACAGCTAACCTGCTCTTCCCTTTCTCGTCCTAGTGCTGCCGCCTGTACTGGTGCCAAGACACAGCGAATATAACCCCCAGCTCAGCCTTCTGGCCAAGTTCCGCAGTGCCTCCCTCCACAGTGAGCCACTCATGCCGCACAATGCCACCTACCCTGATTCTTTCCAGCAGCCTCCGTGCTCTGCATTCCCTCCCTCACCGGGGCCAGCGTTCCCGCAGTCCCCGTGCACAGCCAGCTACCCTCACTCCCCAGGAAGCCCTTCTGCGCCAGACAGTCCTTATCAGCACTCAGGTCAGTACGAGCTGCCAATCCACATGGAACACAGCAGTTATCTATGGTGTGACCGTCATGCTTATAAACACTGTACCTCACGTTCATACAGGGCTTGAGCGTTCACGCGGCAAGCTCCTGTGGGCCCCTGGACCCTGCCCAGCCTGAGATGAACAGGGCTTTCCCCACTCTGGAGCCATGCTCTGGAGCTCCATGTCTTTGCTCTGCTTTCTGGTTGTGATCCTCTAGAAGTTCTCTGAACCGAAATGGATTTGAACAGCATCCATCCTGGGAATTTCCAGGGATTTATTTTTTTTAAAAAAAGGCAATGGCAATAATATTATATAAAAGACTTCTCTAAGCCGAGCAGGAAGACTTGGCCCGAGAGCAAGCAGTGTGAAGGATCAATGCGAGGCCTTTTCTTTGGCTGCCTCTTTCAACAATCAAAGGGAGCCCCTACCAACCAAAGATGTGTGCGTGTGTGTCCGTGGGGCAGAGGGAGTCCCCAGCTCCAGCCTGTGCATTCCCCGTTTTCGCTGTGGGACGCCAGCACAGCTTCTTGAGGGTAGACCTAGACAATCCATACTTGCTGAACTGAAAAAGTGTGTGGAAGGGAGAAGGCGAACCAAGCCCATTGTGATAAATGCATGGAACACCACACGTATAAAGTGGGTATAAGTTAGAGAATGAAAAAAAGATCCTGTGTACCTCATGGGGGTGAGATAAATAATATCCTGAGCTATCAAATTCCTGAAAGCATGCAGACATGTATTTGGTGATCTGCCTCATTCATTTCTTCATATAGTCACTTATTTCACAGATATTCATTGAACTCTCACTACATGCAAGCATTGCCTTACGGTGCTGAAAGGAAAATGAAAAGATTAATAAAAATCGTCCCTGTCCTCAACTCATAAAATGTGGGAAGACAAAGAAAGAGTTGCCCCTTGCTTTTAGAGTTAATTCAGTTCTTCCTTTTGCCCGCTCAGCAGTACATGTACTGTTTTACATATACATCTACTGTTAAACTTATCACACTATTATATAATTTCTTGTGTCTGCTTTCTCCATTCAGCTGTCAGTTGTCTTCTCCTGTATGTCTAGCACAGAGCCTAAAATGCGGAAGGTGCTCATTAGGTGATTACACAGGCATTTGGAACTTGGAAGTAGATCTCTGAGTCATAGATACTGGTTTTATTGAGTCAGTAAGTAATGACAGACCACCTGCTAAGTGTCAGGCGCTGTACTAGTGCTAGAGGTACAGTGATGATTGATTCCAGCAGTGGTCTCTGACCTTCCAGAGGCGATGACTATTGAGAACAGTCATAAATAACAAAGTGTGATAAAGGCTGTAGCAGTCCAGACTGTTCATTATAAGGACTTGAACTCAAGAAGGGATGTGGGGATGGAAAGAAGGCATTGAATTTGAGAAGGTAGAATGACCAGGACTTGATGTGGGGATGACGGCTGACATGTGGCCCAGGGGTCATTCACACAGAGCGGAGGAGACGGTTGAAGTCTTGCAAGTGGCTGAACTCAGTGAGAAAGGGACACAATAGAGAACTCATTTGAGGACAGAGCCCTAGTTAAGGGACAAGAGGATAATTATGTCGCACAGTACATACAGAGGGTGCCAAAAATATATATATACACATTTTAAGAAAGGAAAAAACTGTATTAAAATTACGCTGATGGTAACCACTTTGAGCACCTCTTGTAATTGCAGAAGTGAAACGTGACTTGTATTCATCTTTTGTTATCGGTGTATCTTGAGTACGACAATTTTAATAGTTTTTTCCTTTCTTAAAATGCATATACATTTTTTTTGGCACCCTCTGTATTTACTTAAAACCCATTTGTGCTATGAAGATTTCCTGTACTGACTTTGTGTTCCTGTACTGGTTAAACTAACAGTTTGGTGGCTTTCTTCCCTCTCCCCTCCCATGAAGGACAGATCCCAGCGCTATGCTGAAGCTGGTTAGTCTCTCACGGTGGGAATAGCCCTTTTAATTTCAAAGAAAATAATTCTTCTCTGAATGATTAACAGCAAAAGTCCAACCTGAATAACAGATCTCTGGATAAAAAAAGACGAGAAGGAACTTTTGAGATTAACTGGTTCAGCGTCTTAAACTTTTTAAAACAACTTTATTGAAATATAATCCACATGTCATGCAATTCATCCATTTAAAGTGTGCAATTCAATGGTTTTTTGTGTATGATATTACATTTTTAAAGTTGTGATAAAATATACATCACACAAAATTTGCCATTTTAATCTTTTTTAAGTGTACCATCCTTTAAGTACATTCACAGTTTTATGCAACCATCGCCACTACCTATTTCCAATTTTTTTCCATCACCCCAGAGACTCTACCCATTAAGCAGTAGTTCCCCATTCCCTGCCTCCTTCCAGCCCCTGGTAACCTCTAATCCACTTTCTGTCTCTATGAATCTGCCTCTTCTAAGGCAGCTCATGGAAATGGAATCATGCCATACTTGTGCTTTTGTGTCTGGCTAATTTAACTTAGCACAGTGTTTTCCCAGTTTATCCATGTCGGAACACCTATCAGATACTTCATTTCTTTAACTGAACAATATTATATTCCTTTACATGGATATACCACATTTAAAAAAATCTATTTATTAGTTTATGGATATTTGCGTTGTTTCCCCCTTTTGGCTACTGTAATGCAGCTATGAACATTGACGTGCAAGTACCTGAGTCCCTGCTTCTAACTCCTTTGGGAATATGCCTGGGAGTGGAACTGCTGAATCATATAGTAACTCTGTATTCAGACCGTTCATTTTATAGATAGATTTACCCCAGGACCTGCAAAAGGGTCACCTTGCTTTACATCTTTTTCACCAGGGTTATAGCTCATTTTCTCACATGGAAATGCCTTATCATGCTTATGAGGTGTGGTCAGCGGAGCAGCTCAGTGCCTGTTAAAACATACCTGGCTACATCCAACCCCTGATCTATAGATTCAGCATTTCTGGGGGTGAGGCCAGCAATCTGCATTTTTCACAAGTTCCACTGGCGGTTTTTATGCACACTTGCGTGTGAGAACTACTTGAATGGACAAGTCAACAAAGGCAGACTGATTCAAGCTTTTATGCTGTTGAAGTCCACTGCTAATATGATGAGGCCATTCCAAACTGACATTGGGAATGTATACAGAAAGAATCAGTTCTTCTGAGGTCCTCACTAAAGAGCTTTCCTTCTGCCTCAGGAGTTTTCATTGTGTTACGAATTCATTTCTGATAAGATATTATGTACTTGAAGGCATGCCATTTTTCTAACCATGATCACTATCTAATCATACAACCGATATCTGGGGAGAAGAGCCCTGCTCAGCGTGCCTTGGGTTCAAGGTTATAACCAGGTTTCGGCTGTTCTGTATTTTGGGGGCACGTTTTGAACCATCTCAGAGACAGAACATCCCCGTGGCCATTGTATTATACAATCCATGGCAACAGAGGAACTGAAAATTTAGCTCATTTCAAAGAAGGTTTAGCTTTCTCTGTTTTGAAAGCCAGATGACAGACTCTTCTGCTCTTGAGAAAAGCTAGGAGAAGAGCTCCTAGATTTGAAAATCTGATCCTGAAGCCATTTGAACTCAATACTAATTCATAAGTCACAGGGAAAACTAATCAACCCTTTAGTGAGGAGCTTAGGACAACGCACTTCTGTAGGACACTCACTATGTCACTTCATAATACTCTTACTTATTATGTTACTGGTCTCTCTAGCAAAAACACTGTCCACCAAACCCAGGAGTTTAATGGCCTAAAAGGTTGGATCAGAGTGTCTTTGTGTAGTTTATCAGTTTGACATGCCTTTGTTTTACTGCTTTCTTTTAGTTGACACACCACCCCCGCCTTATCATGCCACAGAAGCCCCAGGGACCCAGAATGGCCGACCTGTAGCAGCCACAGCTGATAGTCATTTAGTGCTATCAATGCCTAATGGAGGTAACTTTGCAGAAGAACAGCTAAATGTAGCTGTTTTCCAAGAGTATTTCCTATTACCCTGAAACAAAACAAATCAAAACCAAACCAAAACAAAATGTGCTAGCCTGCTCTTTTGCAAGTGTTTTAAGGGACAGACAGCATGGCTTTGCATTTTAACTCCGGCATTCCTCAGTACCATCGAGTAAATGTTTTATCATCCCGGTAACTAGAATACGTTATTTTTTTGTTTTAACCTAACATTTAGAATTTTGTAGTTCTTTTTTTTTTTTTTAAATTTATTTTTAATTTATTGGGGTGACAATTGTTAGTAAAATTACATAGATTTCAGGTGTGCAATTCTGTATCACATCATCCATAAATCACATTGTGTGTTCACCACCCAGAGTCAGCTCCCCTTCCATCACCATACATCTGATCCCCCTCACCCTCATCCCCCACCCCCCAACCCCTTTACCTTCTGGTAACCACCAAATTACGTTCCCCAGATTAATTTTCAAGCCCGTGGCCATCCTATGGTTCTTGATATTTCGTGTGGAACTGAGTATTTAAGAAGTTAGTGATGTTGTCCTACTTGTGTTTTCACTGTCGATTTAGAGGGGTGTCTTTCATTTGGCTTGTAGGGGATGCTCTTAGAAATAGCTGTAAACAGGGTCTTTGCAAAATATTATTTGTATCTGACAATAGGCTAGAAAAATGCTGCTTCACTTTAATGTTCATACAAACCATGTGGCAATTCGTATAAATGCAGATTTTGATCCACTCGATCTGGGGCTGGGCTGAAGAACCTGCATTCCTGACAAGCTCCCAGTGATGCATGGCTGTAGTTCCAGGAACCACACCGAGTGGGGGTGGGGGCCCAGAGGGGTTTACAGTATGCTTAAAGTATCCCAGAGTGAATTCTTTCATAAGTTAAGAACCTTTTGTCAATCAAATAACCCCCTAATTTGTTTTCTAAATTTGTATTTTGTGCATAAAGGAACACATGGGTGAGTCAGTAGGTTCTTAGAAAACGGTACTTTTGCTACAAGGATTCAGTTTGGCACAGTGGCAGTAATATGCTAGCTTTCACGTGGAGAGGTGAGGTGACCTGCCAACTTCCTTTTACTTGTGGTTCCTTTAGGGCTGATGAAATGTACACAGATCTGTTTATAGCATTGTTTGCCCGACCCCCTCAATACTCATAAATTTATGTATGTACAAACTCTACATTTATAGGGTGAGTCACTAGGCCTACGGCCTCTATCGTAGGGGCGTTACCCGGATAAGCTCACTACAAAGTTTTCACAAAAGTGACAGCTTTGAAATGATGGCAAAGCAGCGGACTTGGTCTTGCAGCCAACTTCCTGCTTGACAGCATTAATCTAAGTGTCCCGGTGCAATCAGGAGATGCGCAGCCCAGGCCCGACGGTAGTGATGTGCTGTCTGGTTCGTTCTCTTGCAGACTTCCGGCCGGTTTGCTACGAGGAGCCGCAGCACTGGTGCTCAGTCGCCTACTACGAACTGAATAACCGAGTTGGGGAGACGTTCCAGGCTTCCTCCCGAAGTGTGCTTATAGACGGATTCACAGACCCTTCAAATAACAGGAACAGATTCTGTCTTGGACTTCTTTCTAACGTAAACAGAAACTCAACAATAGAAAATACCAGGAGACACATAGGAAAGGGTAAAAGAAATATGTAATTTCTCTACATGTTCTTCTAAGCTAAAACCTGGAAATAGAAACAAGCCATGTATTGGCACGTAAGCTAGTGGGATGACCGCAAGGCTGGTGAGCTGGGGAACCATGCTGGGTTACTGCTGGAGAACGCCCACGGGCTTCCAGCATCTTAGCTTTTTAACACTGAGATGGCATCTTCTGTGGGGTGACGTGGGGTGGGTATTATGAAGACAAACAAGGTGATAAATATGAATGCAGGATGTAATTACTGAATCGACACAATATGAATTATTTTTGAGTTGCCTAAAGATAACTTCTGAAGAAGAGGCGTTCTGGCTGGCTGATTATTTACATGAGGTAATGTTACCTTTGGAGACTTAGAAGCTAGGGAGTCCTGAATTATTTATGTTTGGAAGTGATTGGGGTTCTCCCGTGTTCAGGCATTGTTACACAGGCCTCACTGGGGTCTGGCCAGTGACGCTTTTGAAGCCTCTCTTACCGGTGCGATCAATGGTACCAAATCCCAGCTGACTGTGAGTCCTGGTTGAGGATCTTTAAATCATTTTATTTTAGAATAGTTGGTAGTGCCTGAGTGACCGCTGGTTGTCCCCTATCGTGTCAGATTGCTCCGGAATCACAGGTGTAAAGAACCTTCAGAGTCATTTGATCTTTTCCGTCCCCATCCAGCACCTGGGAAAGGGAGCCACACAAGACTTTTCTTTCAAATTTCCAAAGAAGACTTATTATTTCACTTGATGATTCATTCTAATATCTTTCCCAGCGTACCTCCTAAGTGTGTCCTGTTGTAGTTAACCTGCAAGCCATTGATTAGAAACAGGTTGAGTTCATTCATGGATGTTGACTCAATGGTGGCAATTACTGTATGCTCCCATAGTGGCTTTGAGGTGAGTTATGAGAAACCTTGGTAGTGAAATGATAAATGAAAAATAGAAAATCGAAAACTAGGGGTGAGCGGGAGAAGAATACAAGTGTGTCATCCATGAGGGTTAGCGTTGTGATTATGATTAAAATTTCACTCTGGGTTTTCTGACGGAGGTCAGAAAAGGGACACTCAATCTGTAATGTAATTTTCATCCCAAAGGGGGAACCATAGCTGTTCTTCATAGGAAATAATACTTTTACTTTGAATTTTTAAACAAATTTCTCAGGTGTGGTTTTACTTTCAAAATTTTTTTTTTTTTTTTTGGATAAGGATCTTCAGGTGCAATCTAAAGGCAGAGCATTCAAATGTAATGTTGTGGAGCTGTAGGGAGCTTGCAAGTTGGTCTATGTATTAGATGTCTGCTGATGCCACTTGCTCCAAGGATAGAATCGAATATGGAAGGAGCGTTGAATACATTCTAGGAAGCTTTCTGAAAGTAGCTTGCTCAGGGTGCTCCTGACACGGGCATGGAGAATGGGTGCTTTGTGTTACTGGCTGAGAGCTAATCCGCAGAGTTAAGAAACCACAGGAGGAAGAGCTTAAGAAAGCTTAACCAAATGCTCACCTGGATGGAAGGGGACTCCATCCTCACGTGGTCCCCATGACAAAGCCACAGTTTTCTCAGAAAGCTGCTTTGGAATGGCTTTAATATGAGAAAAAGTTTTTTTTTTAGAGGAACTACAAGCCATACCATAAAGCATGGCAAAAAAAAAACAACAACAATAAACCCCACAAATGTTGGCTTGGAATGTTTTTTAAAGCCAGAGCTCAGTCTTCTGTGAGGTCAGGGGACTGGTTTTCAGGTGCTCCTATGGATGATTTGGTTCAAAGCAGCATGGCTTCCGGCCTGAATAAGTTTATCTAGGAGTGCATTGCATTCATGCACTCCCAGATCAGTGAATAAATCAACTTGCTCTGTGGAGTTCATTAATAGAGATGCTTAGATTTCAGAGACACACACTCATCATGAGATAATTTATTGAGCGTCTACTTTTAGCCAGATTGTTGTGCCCCTAGGGATGCAGCAGTGGGAATAAAACAAATTGAAAGCAAAAAAAAAAAAAAAAAAAAGATGAAAAGTTCCTGCCTTCATGGATTATATATACAAAGGAAAGACAAACAAGAAATAATAGTATAATATGTCAAATCATAACGTTTAGAGAAAAACAAAGGAGGGGAAGAGAAGAGGGAGGGCATTTAATAATTTAGGACAGAATAGCCAGCAAAGTCCTTCCTAAGAAGGTGACATGTGAGCAGGGAGCTAAAGAGGGAATGAGCCGTGCAGATATTTGGGGGAAGTTCTCCAAGCAAAGGGAACAGCAGGTGCAAAGTCCCTGCAGCCTTCCTGGAATACCAAGGGACAGCAGGACAGCTATGGTGACGGGACAGAGAGAGTAAGGGGTGGCGGAGTCCTAGAGGAGGAAGCAGAACGAGATCCTGTCTGTTTTGAGTGCTTTTGCTCTGACTCTGTGAAATGGGAAGAAAGATTAACTCGAGATGTTTATAGATCTGAGTTTTCACTTTAAAAGGATCTCCTGGCTGCTCTATTAACATTAAACTAACGGAGGGGGGCAAGGGTGGACGGTTTCTACCAAAAATAAATAAATAAAATTGTTTTTATTAGCGCTAATGATGAGCCATTTCTCCCCTCGATGGTTGGTTATCAGTGAACTTTGAGGCTACTTCCGGTATGTGTTCTTTGCCTCTTAACTCCGATGGCTGGTCCTCCTAAGGAAGTTAATTAATGCCACTACCCTCACAGCACAGCATGTAGTTGGAGCTGTATTTTCTCTAGCGGTGATGGTTTATGCTGACTCACTCACCCAAGGCTCTTTCACCCCACTTTCCATCTAATACTAGGACACCACACTGTGCGACGGTGGGGCTAGTACAAAGCATGTGTCTGTAGCCTTGCAGCAGTTAGCTGGTGCAAAGGGAATCGAACCTATTATTGTGACTTCACTAGCAAAGTTTTTTAAATTGCCGTTAGCAAGTTAGTGCTAGCGGACCAGAGTCTACCACTTAAATATCAGCGGCAATACCCCAAAGAACCTGGAACACTGCATTCCAATATAAAGCCTATCCATATTCTTTTCTGAAGACCAGGCAAACCACTCGAACTCTTTCAAATGACTGCTGGCTACCCCTACTGATTACCTCATCTGCGTGAGGGATACTGGTGTGCACTTGCATCTGTTATTTTTATAGTAACCTTACAAGTTAGGTTTTCTTAGTCCCATTTCACAGATGTGAAAATTGAAGCTCAGAGTTCAGTGGCTTAAACTTGGCCACACAAGTGATGCCAGGGATTTGCACCCTCCGCTCTGTCTCCCAGGCCCAGTTGCTCCCCTTTGCTGGAGGGGAGGGCCCCTCCTGCCTTTTTATCTGGGCCCCGCTCAGTATTGTTTGAAGAGCTCAGTGTTTCGGCATGGAATGAAAGCACCTATCATATGCCACAGCAGTGGTGTGTCACAGTCACCTTTGAGATACTGAAATGAGGCCCTACTAATAATAAAGGGCTTGAAGTTTACAATGATTTACTTTAAAAACGTAAATCAGAGATGATTTTATGTTTCCCTTAAAAACATAGTCTAGAAAAGGAGTACTGCGCTGAGAGTTACACAGAGGCCCCATGGGAGAATAATAAGGATCTTTATAGAAAAAAGAACTACTGACATAACAATACCGAGCTGTGCCTGCACAAAATAAAGCAAAGGTCGTTTCCTGATGATTTGCGAATGATGGAAGAGCCAGTCCAGGTCATGGGAGTGTAACGCGTGCCTGCTTTTTTAGAGTGGCTTTTAGGATGGCCCTCACTTCCAAACAATTAGGAAAACCACAGTTTCCTGTCGTTTCGAATTGACTGCATGAGCAGTGATATGCTCTTAAGATAACTGAGATAGGACTGTATTTCTTTGAAAGGCATGACTTAATACAATCAATAGTGCAGTCATCTCTGAGCACCTGTGATTTGTGCTGGGACTGAAGTGAGCTCCTCTTACTGAGCCTGGACCAGAGTCTGGGTATGAAAATGACACTTGAGCAAGACGGGCACATTTCTCTTTTGCGGGTGTAGACAGGTTACATTTATCCTGTTAGATGTTCATTCTTCCCCCAGTTAGTGGGAAAGAGTCAGTAGTTAAGATCATTTCTGAGGTATTAGCCCCAGTTATTGAATTGACTGAGGCAAACCAAAACCTTCCTGAAAAATCATCACGTTTCAAATCATTGAATTGTTTTGGGAGTTAGTCTTTCACCTTGTTATGAATCTTTATTTTCTTGCCTATTTCAAGTTCTGTAGAATTCCAGTAATTCTTCCTGTTTTATGAAAGGAATTATCCAGGGGCCAGGCTTTGGTTTGTCAGTTCCTTGAAAAGAGGGTTTGCACTTCCTCAAGGTGATTTTGGATTGCTTCCTTTCCCAATAGATTTAGGTTCTGTGTCTCAAAATGCCCTTTCTGAGCTGCCTTGGAACATGTGTAAGGCTTCTCATTCTTAAAAAAAGCAAATCCTAAAGAAACTTTCAACATAGAATGTCATACTATTGCAGTCATTAAACTTGATATTGCAGAATACTTAATATCATGAGAAAATGTTCACAATGTGTTAATAAATGAAAAAAATGAAAAGATCCTATAGAGTATGATCCTAATTTTGCTTAAATGCACATTAAAAAAGGAAGATAGATAACAAATGTTAACTTTGATTATTTCTGGGCTGTGGATTTGTGGCTGCTTTTTATTTTCAGTGTCTGCATTGTTCTAAACTTTCTCTAGTGGGCTTTCATGCTCAGGTGAGGATGGGGTGGGCGGGGGTGTGTGAGAGCAGCCCAGCCCCCCGCGAAGTCGCCGAGGTGTGAGTGGCACAGGTGGGGAACTCAGTGTAGGTCATTTGGGCCTAAACTCGCTTGTGCATCACATTGGCCAGAGAGACTTAAGTGTTTTTAAGTACAGATTTGGGGGACCCACAAAAGGGCATACAAAGGGGCAGCTTTGTATGAATTCGGAGCCCCTTTCTTAAGAGAAGTTACTGCCACCTGCTGGAGAAGTTTTGTAATAATCAACGTTTGCAAATCTAGGAAGACAGGCACACCCTGGCGGTGTGCGTGAGCAGCGGTAGAGACAGCCCTGTGAAAGGCCCACCTCCGTCCTCTGAACCAAAGCCCTGGTGTGCATCTGGAAATCTGTACTTTATTTTTTATTGAATGATGGATTAAAACATTTTTTATTTTGGAAAATTTCAAATATACACAAAAGTATAATGTCGTGTAATGAATCTTCATATTATCATCTCCAGCTTCAGTAAGGAGTCACATTCTGTGCCATTCTTTTCCTCTGTCCTCCATAAAATTTCTACGAGAGTATTTTAAAGGCCAGCTCAGACTTCCTACCCTTTCTCCCATATATTTGAGTATATGTCTACTTACATAAAGAATTTCTGAAAATATCATTACACACAGAAATATGCACTTTTGTAAACCTCCCGATGATCCTGATAATCAGCCAGATTTTAAAATAGTTGTGCAGAAAAGAGGGCAAGGGGCAGGTCAGTTGCAAGGTCCAGGGAAGGTGTTGAGTTGGTGCAAGTAAGTTTAGGGTGTTTTCTAAGGAGAGGGGAAAGGCCTGAGTCTGAGCGGGCGGTGGGGTAAAGAAAGCTGCTTTCTGCAGTGGTATTTTTCCCTCGCTCCCAGTCAGGACGGGATCCATGCACATTCCTCCCACTTTGGGACACTGACTTCCTCCTCTGACTCTTAGTAGATTCCAGAGCATCGGAACCCTCCCAGCAGCCTAAGTAACCTGCCCTCCTCCCAGTTTCCCCTCTGTCATTTAAGGCAAGGAGACTAAAAGGGAGCACACTTGCAGTCAGACACAGCAGATCCAAATCCAACCAAGATATGTCCAGTCCTAATTAAGCACAACACAGGACCCCAAGTCCCTAATCTCATGACAGGTGGCTGGCAGTCACACACAAAAAGAAAGCTCAGATAAAGTATGATGCATCCCAAGAAGAGAGGTAGTCCAAGGTGTGGTTAGAACTTGCCTGAAGACTACACTGCCTCAGTTCTCTTCGTCATCTCACATAGCACTTTCTTTGGTCATTTATCCTTAGTGCTTACTGATCTCTATGGTGATCTAGAATGTAATACTGGGGGTGCCAAAAAATGTACACATTTTAAGGGATGTTATCTATGTATTACTTTTCAAAGTTGAATTACCATAGCAAGGTGTGTGTGACGTTCGCTCAAAAGATGGTGTTAATCAAATGAATGCTAACGTCATTCCTTGTATTACAATTTTAATAGTTTTTTCCTTTCTTAAAATCTGTATACATTTTTTTTGGCACTCTCTGTACATATGGTTTAAAGCCACCATTTTGGCCTATCATATGGCTACAAATAAAATCACTTGCCTACTTGACTCTTTTTTTAGATGCTGCTGTCTCTAGCCAAAGCCTGCCTCCTTCCCATTTGGGTTGAATTCCATCCTTATCCTGGTACGCAGAGCTGGCCCAGGTTTCCGCATGCTCATCCCCTTGGCTCTGTCCCTCTCCTGGTTCAGGATGCTAGGCTACCACCTTCCTCCCAGGCTCCTCTCTGCTTTGTTATTCTGCCAACTACTCTATGGTTTCCGATAAGACTAACAGGATTGAAAATTATTCCCTAAATAAAGACCAGTCAGATATGAAATCTTATCTATTCTACTTAATAGTTTTGGGAGGATTATATATTTGAAGGTCATTCAAATCAAATACACGCTAAACACTTAGCAGCCCCACTGTCTGGCTGTTTCATTCCCTGCTACCTGGCTTTTGAAACATCACAAGCACCACAGAGGCAGGCCCTCCCCTGGGAGTTCACAGGGTTTGGTGGTACGCCTTCCTCACCTCAAACATGTCAGTCCCGCCAAGTAACTATGTCCCAGCCAATGAGGACCATCCTTCTGCCTCCCCCCCAGGGCCTGGGCCATGGGTATCAGACCCCAGGGAGAGTGAATAATGGAACTGAGAGAAGGGCAGGAGCCCTCTGATCTGGGAAGGGAGGCAGAAACCTTGGCCTGAATATCAAGGGCTGTGCTTTACCTAGATGGCTCTGGATCAGTTTCTTCTGAGTGATGTGACTGGATTACATAATCCTGAAAAACATTCTTTTCTAAAATTGTATTAAGGGAAAGAAGATGGGAATGGGAAACAAAAACAGTGGCAGGTAGTCACATAAAATGTAAAAATGCCTCCACTGCTACTTAGAACCTGACAAAAAAACTGAGCGGCTATCTCAGCAATGGCACCTAAATCCAACTTATGCAAATTCGGGTCTCAGAACCGGCGTCTATAAATTCTATTTAACATTTTGTGTTTTCATTTTGAGGAGATCCAAAATATATCCCTGGATGTATATTCCGGTTCATTTCTACGAACACCTTGTAACTGCAGGGTGACTGTATTTAACAATCACGTTGACACCAAGCGGTGGCGAATTTTGCTTCTGCTAAAAGGTTGGAGGGAAAATGTTCTGGTATTTAATACTCACTGGACTAGAACGTCTTCATTTTATCTAACCCCAGTCCCTTGCTATAAATTTCTGTCGAATCTCAAACCCAGACATTTGGAGGGAAAGAATCAACTCAAATTTAATTTGGAATAAAAAGCAGTGTGAGCAGCAGCGTTCTCAGGATGCTCATTTTTGCCTTTTAACTCCAAGAATGTGAGATGAAGTAACATAAGCTACATTTTGATTGTCTATATCTGAAAATGTGGCAAGAATTTCATTGTTCGTAAATAAAAAAAGGCATATGTCTGTGATCTATATTAGTAGGTGACAAGCTCTAAAATGAATTAGGTCTCTTTGAGGTATTTATTGAGAAGTGGATTTATAATTGTTGGCAAAATAAAATTTAAACTTCATTTATTGTTTCCTCTGAAGTGAGTTTAGTATATACACATAAGTAGCATTTTCTACCTATGTCCAGTTTTAATCTTTTTATTTATATATGTGTCTGAAGGACTATTTGATGTTTTCTGCATCATGTGTTTATTTTGTATCTGTTATTATGAGCTCTTGCTTTTAGAACGAATGAGCGTGAGACTGAGAAAGTAATGGAAGGAGTAGTACATATATGAGAGCCGACTTATTTGTTCTTGGCAACGATTGTAAACATGGGTTGCAATCTACTCTTAAATGGACTCATAGCAAAAACACAGATTATAATGAAAACGAGTCAGCATTTGGGTCACACATCCTACTATTCTATTGGTGATAATTAAAATTAACCTCACAGTAGATAGTCACATCTCTTGAGGTTACAGAGGTCAGTTAGAAGAGAATGGTGTTGCACCTGAGCTAAAGGTGGTGCTGGTGTTTGAAGACTGTTTTTGCCTCATAGGTGTGCATTTATATTACGTCGGGGGAGAGGTTTATGCCGAGTGTGTGAGTGACAGCAGCATCTTTGTTCAGAGCCGGAACTGCAACTATCAACATGGCTTCCACCCAGCCACAGTCTGCAAGATCCCCAGTGGCTGCAGCCTCAAGGTCTTCAACAACCAGCTCTTTGCTCAGCTACTTGCTCAGTCAGTTCACCATGGATTTGAAGTCGTCTATGAGCTAACTAAGATGTGCACTATCCGGATGAGTTTTGTTAAGGTAAGGAGTGCTTGTCCCAGATTGTAAGACGCAAAATGAAAAACAAAACCAAAAGCACTCTTTGGTAGATGTTGCAGTTACACAGCCAGTTCAGGTAGACAACAATTTTTTTTGGAAGTCTATTTAATTGTCTTTATGAAGAGCCCCTCTGAGTATGAGTTCTCTTGGTTAATTATTAGAAAATTCTTAAGCATAATACTTTTGGAGGAAAAGCAAGTTAAGGTAGTGACCTGATTTTTTTTTTTAATGCATAAGATAAAGTGACACTCATACTTTTATTTTGACATTCAGTATTACTTTATGTTAATTTCAGGTGCACAGCATAGTGGTTCGACATTTATATAATTTGTATAATTTACAAAGTGATCCCCTGATAGTCTAGTACACACCTGGCACTATACATAGTTATTACATTATTGACTATAGTCCCTAGGCTTTACTTTACATCCACATGACTATTTTATAACTACCAATTTGTATTTTTTATTTCCTTCACTTTTTTCACTCTGTTCCCCAATCCCCTTTCATTTATCACCCCAATAAATCTAGTACACATCTGATACCATACATTGTTATTACAGTATTATTGACTATATTCCTTATGCTATAACCAACATTCCCCAAGATTACTAATTAACAACCAATTTGTACTTCTCAATCCCTTCCCCTTTCTCACCCACCCCAATGCCCTTCCCATCTGGCAACCATCAAAATGTTCTCTACATGTATAAGTTTGTTTCTGTTTCGTTTATTTGTTTTGTTTTTTAGATTCCATTTACAAGTGAAATCATATGACATTTGTCTTCCTCTGTCTGACTTACTACACTCAGTGCAGTACCCTCTAGGTCCATCATGTGGCAATGGCAACATTTCATTTTTTTTTTATGGTTGAGTAATACTTCATTGTATATATGTACCATCTCTTCTTTGTTCATTGATCCATTCAGGGACACACAGGTTGCCTTCATATCTTGGCTATTGTACATAATGCTTCAGTGAACATATAGATGAGCACGTCCCCTTGATGTAGCATTTTGGGTTTCTTCAGACAAACACCCAGAAGTGGGATGACTGAGTCCTTCTTTGTCTCTTGTTATAGCCTTTGTTTTGAAGTCTATTTTGTTTGGGATAAGTATAGTTACCCCAGCTTTTTTGTTTGTTTTCATTTTCATGAAATATCTTTTTCCATCCCTTTACTTTCAGGCTGTGTGTGTCTTTAGATCTGAAGTGAGTCTCTTGTAGGTAGCATATGTAAGGGTTTTGTTGTCTTATCCATTCAACCACTCTATTTATTGATTGGAGCATTTAATCCATTTACATTTAAAATAATCGTTGATAGATATGTAGTTATTGCCATTTTATTAGTTATAATATTGATTTTTTTTTTTTTTCATTTTAAAGAAGTCCCTCTAACATTTCTTGTAATACTGGTTTGGTGGTGATGAACTCCTTTAGCTTTTTCTTGTCTGGGAAGCTCTTTATTGGTCCTTTGATTTTAAATGATAGCTTTGCTGGGTAGAGTAATCTTGATTATAGATCCTTGCTTTTCATCACTTTGAATATTTTGTGCCAATCCCTCCTGGCCTGCAAAGTTTCTGTTGAGAAATAACTGACAGTCTTATGGGAGCTCCCTTGTAAGTAACTAACTGCTTTTCTATTGCTCCTTTGAAGATTCTCTCTCTTTTTTTTTTAACCTTTTGCATTTTAATTATGATGTATCTTGGTGTGGGTCTCTTTGGGTTCATCTTGTTTGGGACTCTGTGCTTCCTGGGTTTGAATATCTATTTCCTTTGCCAAGTTATGGAAGTTTTTTGTCAGTATTTCTTTAAATAGGTTTTCAATTCCTTGCTGTCTCTCTTCTCCTGGTATGCCTATTATTCGAATGTTGGTACGCTTGATGTTGTTCCAGAGGCCCCTTAAACTGTCCTAATTTTTTTGGATTCCTTGTTCTTTTTTGCTGTTCTGTTTGGGTGTTTTCTGCTACCTTATAATCTAAATCATTGCTTCATTGATCCTCTGCTTCATCTAATCTGTTGATTCCCTCTAATATATTCTTCATTTCAGTTATTGTATTCTTTATTTCTGACTGGTTCTTTTTTATGTTTCCTATCTCTTTATTTAAGTTCTCACTGAGATCATGAAGCATCCTTATAACCAGTGTTTTGAACTCTGCATCTGATAGATTGCTTGTCTACATTTTCTTTAGTTCTTTTTCTGGAGCTTTGTGCTGTTCTTTTATTTAGGACATGTTTCTTTGTCTGCCCTTTTGGCTGCCTCTCTGTGTTTGTTCGTATATATTAGGTAGAGTTCCTATGTCTACTGGTCTTAGTAGAGTGGCCTTATATAGTTGGTGTTCTGTGAGGTCCAGTGGCACAGTCTTCCTGGTCCCAGAACTGGGTGCTACAAGTGTTTCCCTTGTGTGAGTTGTGTGTGTCCTCCTGTTGTAGTTGAGCCTTGATTGCCATTTGCAAGTCAATGGGAGGGATTGACCCTCAGGCTCATTGGTTGTGAGAACTGGCAGTGACTACAGTGGAGTTGATGTGGTGTGGGGGCTGAACCTACAGAGCAAGATTCGCTTTAGCAGGGCTCTGGTGCCTACCCAGCCTGCTGTTTGGGTATGTCATCCTTGAAGATAGCTAGGTGATGCTCCAACTCAGTTGGAAGCTGGCTATGGGGTGTGCCAGCCCCGGAGCCTCTTGGGAGGAGACCCACTGCACTTCAAGTTCAGCCTGTGCCCTGCCTGGGGCCACCCACATTGAGCCATAAGCAATCCACAGATGGCCACCACTTGCACTGTGCTTAGAGGGGCCTCAAGAGGCCAAGCCATGAACCAATGCTGGCTGTCACTAGTGCCAGTCTTAAGGCTGCTCAGCCAGAGGTACAGGACACGCTGAAGCTGGATGCTGCCTGTTTGGGTTTTGTGAAACTTTGAGAGATTTTATGAAAGTCTGCAGCATGAGCCAACGCAGGCTGTTTGTACAGAAAAAAAACTGAAAGCAGCTTGGGTTTGCCCAAAAGTTGGGTGGGGCAGGGTCTCAGAATCACCAGGGTGGGGTGAATGAACAGTATTAGCTAGGTTGATGGAGATTCAGATATGGTGGTCATCTGTGACTGCACATTGGGAAGGGAGAGGGCTCAACAAAAAAACAATGGCTTCCGCAAGCTCCTCCATCTGGGAGAAAGCTGCTCTCTCAGCCTCACCCTGACGCCAGACAACTCAGTTTTCCCCCTGTATGTCCCTGTGGCCTCTCTAGTTGTTGCCCCAACATTGGAGCTTAGATCCAATAATTCCATCGGTGGGTAAGTCTGTGTATTGTCCCTTTAAGAGGAGCGCCTGGGAGTGCAGCCACCCTTTGTCTCACTTAGCCACAACCTCCACTGGTTTTCATAGCCAGAAGTTATGGGGACTTCTCTTCCAGAAATTGAAACACTGGGCTGGGTCGCCTGGTGTGGAGCTGGACCCCTGATTCCACCAGAGGGGATCTCCACAGCTGAGATATCCCTCTCAATTTTTAATGGTCACACACCGGGTATGGGACCAGCCCATTTTGCATCTCTACCCCTCCTCCCAGTCTAGAGGTGGCTTCTTCTGTATGTCCTTAGTTGTAGGGCTTTGCGTCAGGTAGCTTCAGGTGATTCTCGATGATTGTTCTGTAGTTTAGTTATAATTTTGATGTGGTCATGAAAGGATGTAAGCATAGCATTTACCTACTCCACTATCTTGATGACAGTAATACTTTTAAAGGACTTGATGCTACAGAGATTTTTCTATCCCTCAAATTGCCGAGAACTACTGTCATTCAATAAATATCAGTATACTTGCCCGAACGAAAGTAGATATTCTTACACTTAGAAAGCATACAGGTAATGGAGGAGATAATATTTATAAATAAGCTACAAAAAAGAATTGACTCTAATATAAGATATTATAAATTAAGTGCTGTCATAAAAGTATAAACAAATTAGGACAGAAACATTATGTTGGGTATGATTAATTCTGAAAGAGTACTGATGTTCTGTTTGTGAGTATTTATTGAATTTCTCAAGTTAGATCTTGTTTAAGTTGATGTGAATGTTGGAGCACTGAGGAAGTTACAACTGGATTTGCACATTGAAGCTAAAGGCCTCAATTTCATCATCTGCTATTTCATCTCTTGCAAAGTAACTGCAAGTAATTCTAATATTTCAAAGTCTTAGTTTATTTATCAAACTATCTGGGCATAAGTGACACAGTTTTCACATTGTCACATATCCATCCAAGGAATCACTTATAGATTTTTTCAAAGTAAAACTTATTAGTCCTTTAAATTTACATGAAAAAAAAATCATTGTTCTGTTTTTCATACTCAAATTATGTTTTTATTGTATTTATAATTTTAGCAATTATTTTTAAAAAAGATTCAAGAATACAGTTTCTAGTTTAATAAATAGCTTCTTGAAACTATTTCTCCCTCATGATGACAAAACAGTTTTATTTAAATTTACTGGTAAGCTTTAAAAAGCATTTTTACATTGTAAAACAATTAACAAATACCTGGAATTTTTTTCAAATGTTCTGATACCTTAGAGCCAGCAGAGGGCATTAAATTGCCATTACTGAGCCATCATTTGAATTGTACAGTTATTTTTTTCTAGATCTGTGTTTTTAAAATTAGAATGAAATGCCAATATCTCAGAGATAATAATGTCACTATAATATATGGTTGCATAGAAATCTGATTTTCCTAAAATCAACTAGATATATTGATCAGATATACAATATTTAAATCATAAATATGGACAATTCACAGAAAACAAACTATTAGGAATATTGTAGGGACTTTTTGAAAACTAAATCCTTAGCAAATATAACTACAGATGATCAGTTTAAAAGAAATTTAAAAGTTATCATCACTTGAAAAGAAATGTGTAACTATAGGAGGTACTATAGTTTAGTTTAGGTACTATCTTAACTAAACTTACTGTGGTAATAATCACTTTGCTATATGTACCGGGGGCGCCAAATAAAATGTATACACATTTTAGGAGATGTTATCTATGCTTAAGCAGTAGTTCACCATAATCAGAAGTGTCTGGATGCTGACTGTTATCACTATGAGTACCTCTTGTAATTCCAGAAGTGAAACGTGACTTGTATTCATCTTTTGTTATCGGTATATACTGAGTATTACAATTAATGCAGTTTTTTCCTTTCTTAAAATGTGTATAAATTTTTTGGCACCCTCTGTATACACACACACACACACACATATACACAGAGGATGCCAAAAAAATGTGTATACATTTTAAGAAAACTGTATTAAAATTATAAGAGGTTCTCAAAGTGGTTATCATCAGCGTCCAGACACTCTGATTACTGCGAACTCTACTGCTTGAGCAACGTTGATCAAAGTGTCCACTTGTATACATTTTTTGGCATCCCTGGTATATCAAATCATTATGTGGCATATCTAAAACTGATACGTTATATGTTCATGAAAAGACAGTACAGATGAAAAGAATATAAAATATCTTATTAATAATTTCATATTAATTACATGTTAATATAACACTTTGACTATATTGGGTTGAGTAAAACAAATTATTAGAACTTTTAAAAATAAAAATAAATTATAGATGACTAAACACCAATGGCTACTACTGGGGGGTGATGGACTAGTTCATCTTTAGGGTCTCTTTCAGCTCTAATTTTTACTAATTCTAGGACTCATTCAGTCAGTCAACAAATATTTATTGAACACCTACCATGTACCAGGCCAGGCGCCACTCTAGGCGTTGGAATATGTCAATGGTTACTTAAAGACCTCTGCCCTCGTGGAATCTGTATTCTAGGAGGGAGAGAGACAATAAACAAGTTATAATAAAGAAGTTGAATGGAAAGAGAAAACGTAGAGCAGGGTAAAGGCAAGTGGAGTGCTGGGTAGGGGTAGATTGCAGGTTTTAAAATGTGGGCAGGGGAGTCCTCATTGACGAGGTGACACATCAGCAAAAACTCGCAGGAGATCGGGCGGTAGTCATAGAGCTATCTGAGGGGAACACAGTAGATGCCCAGGGAAGAGCAAGCCCTACAGCGAGAGGCAAGAGCACGCCTGGGAATTTGTAGCAGTTTAGAAGCCGCTGTCACTGGCACACCATGAAGGAGGGGATGTGATCACAGCAGTAGCAGCGAACCAGGTCAGTGCTTTGTCAGCCACTGTGAGGGTTTGGGCTTTTACTCTAAAGAGAAGGGGAACCATTGCAGGGACTTGAGCAGAGGATTTTCATGATCTGACTTAGGATTTTAAAGGATCACTCTGGTTGCTGTGTGGAGAACAGATATTATGCAGGCAAGGTTGGAAGTAGGGAGACCAGTGGGAAGACTGTTGCAATATTCAGATGAGAGATGACGGTTGTTCCCACT
The DNA here is from genome assembly GCF_004115265.2 of Rhinolophus ferrumequinum. Lineage (NCBI taxonomy): Eukaryota > Metazoa > Chordata > Mammalia > Chiroptera > Rhinolophidae > Rhinolophus > Rhinolophus ferrumequinum. Next base: position 92,817,882 of record NC_046287.1, read on the forward strand.
AGGAGAGTTCCAGTAGAAGCTGTGAGACGGGGAAGCGTTCTGGATTGTGAAGGTAGATTTGATGCGGGGTATGAAGAAAAGAGAGGAGTTAGATAAATTTGCCTTTAACCAAGATGGAGAAGATGCAGGTAGATCAGGTTTTGATACAAGATTACGAGTCAGTTTTAGCGAGAATATCTTTGAGATGTCTGTCACACATCCAAGCGGAGATGCTGAGTAGGCAGTTAGATGTGTAAGCCCGGACTTGGGGAGAGAGGGCTGTGTGGAGATATAAATTTAGGAATTGTCAGCACACGGACAGTATTGAATTCCAGGAGCCTGGATGAAATCACCCACAGTTTGAATTTAAACAGAGACGATAAAGGATTCTAGGGTGGAGCCCTGGGACACTTCAACATTAACAGATGGTGGAGAAGAGAAGGAACCAGTGCGGATGACTCTTTGAGGATATTTGCTAGAAAGGGAATCAAAGGCATAGGGCAGGAGGGTCACGAGAAGTATTTTGAAGATGGGAGATATGTATTTCAGCATGTTTGTACATTGATGGGAATGATCCAATAGAAAGCCAAAGATGGCCTGAAAGAACAGAGCGATGTTCTGGAATGCTGTCTCCAGTGTACAAGTGGATGGACTGACTGGCTTATTTGGAAACAGAGATAGTCTATGGTAAGAGATAGAAAGACCAAGTCTGTGGGTGCAGGCGCTATGGAAATTCTCTTGTGATTATTTTATTTCTCTAATTAAAATAGGAAAGAAGATTGTCTGTTGTAAGCAGGCTTGGGGAGTAGGTGAGGTAGTCATTTGGGGCAGGGTGGGGGCTGAATGGGAGAGCGAAGCGACTGGGGGAGTAAGGTGCACTTTCCAGTGGCATCAAAGGTTCCTGGTCGGGAATGTAAAGTGTGATCAGGTAGCATTATTGTTTGAAATCCAAATTTTAAATAACTCTACAGAGAACCAGTGTTCCCAGTAACAAAACTAATTTGCTTCACTGGATCTAGCTTCATTTTTAAAATAACTTTTCATCGATGTATAACAGATAGAGGAAAATGTACATTTGTTTGTTTACTGCCTCTCCTATGAATGGTAATAAATGGGAAATTGCCAAAAGTGAGCCAGAAAGCGAGAGGAGAAACAAGCTTTGTTAATCAATCCTGAATAATCAAGACCACCTTCCAGTTCTCTTCTTTACAGTTTTCAGATCCATCAGTGGTCTGTAGTAACATTTTGTGCAAAACACTGTCTTCAGCTTTAAGGGGGTGAATGTAAGGTCAAGTTTCTTTCCTTGTGGAAGGGAATATGATTTGCCAGTGTTTCTGACGTGACTGGAGCCCAGACGACCTCTAGATCCCTGTATTTAGTTGTGGGCCCAGAGGGAAGGCATCTTAGAGGGTCTGGTTGATACAAAAGATGCCCTGTACTTACAGGAAGGTGGAGTTCATGTTCTTTCATGAGTCTTGGCAGCTGCTCTGGTGCGTGGGCTCTGTGTCCACTAAGCTCTGTCTCGCGCCTCTGGAAGCTGGCTGGAAAGTCTGGCACAATCACTCTTGGCTCCACTCTTGCTTTTCAGGGTTGGGGAGCTGAGTATCATCGCCAGGATGTCACAAGCACCCCCTGCTGGATTGAGATTCATCTTCACGGCCCACTGCAGTGGTTGGACAAAGTTCTGACTCAGATGGGCTCTCCACACAACCCGATTTCTTCAGTGTCTTAATAGTCATGTCTCAATCCACATTTCCATAGGATAGACGCTGTTGCAGGCAGTGGCTTGTATCATTTCAGATTTGCAACTCTGTCACGTGTCTAAGTACATGTGTAAATACATCTAATATACACTATTCATCTATTTTATCACCATTTGTTTTGTGCTTTCTAGTTAACCTGATGTCAGTACAATGCGATTAGAAAAGCAGGTTTTTCGTGCCTATGACGTAAGAAGCAGTAGCTTCTTTTGTTATAAGAAACACGAAAGGCAACTGTGTCAACAGTGTTTGAGGGTGTCAGCAGAATGAAAGGCAGCGTTAGTCAGCCATGTCATTATAAGGCACATTGTGTGGCCGACCAGAAAAACATGAAAACTATTTATATAGCAAAAATCAGGCACTAGTAGCACTAGAGCAAATAACACTTGCAGGTAAAACAAAGCAATCAAAGCCATATAATTTAAATGATCTCACTTTTAGTGCTATTGGCAAGAAACAAAATCAAGCTTACACAATCAATTATATAAGACAAGCCACATAAGCTTTATTTTCTTTCTGAAGTTGAAATAACTCTAGCTGGACTATTGTGCTGATATTAACGGTACCTTTTAAACAGACTTAAACTGTGAAGCTGAAGTCATGTTGCCTCATACCTACCACTGTAAAAAAAAAATCCTGATTTTAATGTGGCAAGATAAATATGAAAATAGCATGAAATGAGTTATATTCCCAACTCGCAAGAGGAGACCAGAACTCAGCCCAGGAATCTCCCAGGGACTTCTGCTTCCCACGTGGGAAAGCAGGCCCGTTTTCCTGGTTACTCCTGTGGGCAGTCCTGCAGACTTCTGAGTCCCCACAGTGACCTCTGAGCCCACGTGTGTTCAGTCCCGTGTGGGGAAGAAGCAGGTAAAATCAGAGGGTTGGACAAAAAGAATCAGATGTTTACGTATGCCTTCTCACATTCCCACATTAAAAGTCTCCAGGTGAGGGCCCCCTTTTGCCATATTTTCCTCACCTGTTGGCAAATCGTAACAACTTACAGGTTGCTAAAACAGTAGTGATGACTTTTGAGAAAAGACACACTGTTAGGATCAAATTTATGAATTATTTAACTTAGTGTCTCTGTTGAATAAGTTATCTACTGGTCAAATCTTGTAGCCTCTTAATAAAGCTTAAGTCTCATACCTGGAAATAACTTCCCAAGTAAAGTGATACTAATTTCCTAATCTCTGTAATTTCTGGGGAACAGTGGTATTGCATAATAGCACATTTAAAAATACACAATGTTAAAAACCTGTTCTTCTTTACCCTTGGATGATAAAGAGAGGACAATGCCCCAAATTTCTAGGTAATCTCATGTATGTATATATATTTCCCACCCATAAAACACAGTATTGCTTGGGAAAATATTTCACACCCTCTTAAAAGTGTATAATTTAAAAAGGTGATTATGCTTGTAACAGAAGGTACTTCAGTAATTCAAGAGGTTTCTTCATTTATCCATTCTGTCTCAACTCTTTCTAGCATTAGTGCACATAGTAGTTGTTTCTCATTAAATTGTATTCAAGGTAGAAATGATCATATGAAAAAGATATATGAGTGAGCTACTACTGTCACATGTTGTAATGACTAGTGTTATCTAATAGAAACTTTCATATATACAACAGAAAATAATTATTACATTTTACATGAAAACTAAGTGACCCATTTAGTGTTTAGAAAACCCTGTAGTTTATTGGTTCATCAACTATATATTGTGCACTTGTATGTGCCAGGTACAGTGATAGGTACTGTGCAATGCAATGTAAACGAGAGACAACCTCGGCCCTCTGGTGCTGAGAGTCTTAGAATAAATCTGCTTGTGTAGACATCTTCATGTTTCAGAACTTGTATAACGAAACGAAATACGTGATCTTTCTTTAGCTCGAAAAATATGTAATTGACTTCTTAATTATCTGTATCTTGAAATTTATTTCCCTTCTCTTCTGAGCAATCAGGTAACGGGTGAAAACTTCCTTGGATAAATGCTACTTTTCTTCTGGATTGTCCTAAAGTTGTTTTTCTTCCTCCCCTTGCTTCTATTTTCCAATAATTCTCCATCTCCCCCTTTCTTGGAAAAGGCATTAATATGGTGAGTCTTCCTCATGCGAGTATTGTTCCAGGAGAGAGCAGCAAGGACACATGGTTTCTGCTGCAGAGATCTAACGCAGATTTCTTGATCAAAATTATTCTCTGGTAATCTTCCAACTTTACAGAATTAATCAGAACTGATAGTTTATAAATGACATTTAAAAAATAGGGTTTTCATCGAGCTTTGCGAAACCAGGAGAAAATATGCCAGTAGACGTGAATGATTTCTTTGAAAAATAAATGATTAAAATGGTACATATGCATCATCATCAGTCATGTGTCACCAAAAGTCTTTATTATTAGGATATGTATGAAATTCAGAGATTTTGGAATTGATGAGAGGTTAACCCTTCGGTCATTGTAACATAGTCACATTTTAATTAGCCTTTTTTTTTTTTAACTTTTGCTGGTAAGAGTTGTCAAAGTTGTAGTGCAGTGTTTATTCCCATTCATTCCTTGATGTAGACAATCCAAAAAAAAAAAAAAAAGTAATGGCATTATTTTGTAGGATAACTAGCAAAATGGACATGCTGAGCCATTCAGTACATCAGCGATGCCAAACATGTTCAAGGTCGCCATGGACAAGGGTTGTGCAATAGAGAATAATAACGTTTTGGCTGCTCTCAAGGCCCAGGACATTTATCCTGTTGTGCAAGCCTGTGTTTTACTTTTTCTTCTTAAAAAATTGAGATGTGAAAGTTTTAGTTAGATGATATTTTAGTATCTGCCAGTGCTTTGGAACTATAAAGATGTCATTGTTGTACACGTTCACTTTAGGGTTTCTGTGTGTTGACACTTAGTATAAATCAGGAAAAGCTGGGCTACAACCTAGCACTTAGAATCCCCCTTTCTTTGTCTTCTAAGGAACTAAATATCCCATAACAACACAAGCATTTTATCAGTATCACTTGCCTGACTTTCAGCACCTGCTTAACTTTAATGTGTCCTGAATATTTGCTGTGTATATTCAGTAAATAAAGCAAAATACAACATGCATTCCAAATTTTGTCTTTCTGTGTTATAATTTAACAGCTGAATTGTATGACAAGATTAGGTGATCTGGCAAATGTTAAGCCTAAGTTCAAATTAATGTAAAACAAAACAAAAAACAAAGAAACTACTTCTATTTAAGTAATGCCTTTGATGATAATACCTAGGCTTCTACTATCTATCAAATGCACAGTTATCTGGTTGTTTATAATAAAGATTCGCTACTTGTATGTCTTTTGGCTCATTGTTCCCCGTAAACGTCATAACAGGATTCATTGCATATGGGTCCTTAGGATGATCTTAAACCATCTCATTTTGAAAATAGAATGTTTGTAAAGTCCAACATGCTATAGAGAAATTAGGTAATGGTTTTAAATTAAACATCTTGGGATAACTGTCATTAAATGTAGAATATGTAAGATATTTAGCTGTAATTTTACAGAGGATATGCATACAAGCATTAAATAATACTGCAGTGTACAGGAAAGAATGAACAACTTTATTGTAAACATCTGTATGTTGCTATATATTACCTATTAGAAAGATGCTAAAGAAGGCTCGTGAGGAAAATCTAAGATGAAATCCAGGAGGATCTCTCAAAATGTAAATTCTTAATTCCCTCCATTTAAATTTCCTTCCTGTCCTAAAATAGAGGGAAAAATACGTAACAACTATTTTGAGAAAACAGCCATCTCATTAATTTATCAAGGTTTTTCCTTTATTTTTTTAAAGAAATGGAGCCCTTAATTCAAAAGAAATATTTTGTGGAATTCCAAAGCATAAGCAAAAGAGTCATATTCTGAGTCACATATAGGTAGGAATTAAGAGACCTCCAGTTTAGGCCCTAAGTTCATGGAGAGCAGTGCTTGTGTCTTGTTTGTGTTTGCATCTCCTATGGTTCCTGTATCTACTATTTGGTATTGGCATTTCAAACACTAACTAGTACTTAATTTTAATATATCATGATACAGACATAAAACATTTTCCTTACACATTAGTCCATCTTAGAGAAGGAGTATTTTCATCATCTTAGAAACTTCCACACATTCACTTATTAGATGGGTCTTATGCATCAGTTACTACTAGGTAGGCACTGAAGATAACAATGACAAATAACAGTTTCTGCCTTCAGCTTACGAGTTGGTGGGAAAGGTGAACGAGTAGACCAGTAAAGGTCAGTGTGCTATCAGATTGACAGGCTGCTGGGGGACCAAGGAACGACATCTCCATCTGGCCCTGGATGGGTACCCAGGAGGCTTTCTGGTTGATCCGACTTGCCTGCCTTCCCATCAGTTCCCTTGGCAAGTCATTGCAGACGTTCCTAAACCAGGTTAGATGCCTGTTCTCTGTGTTCCCATCATAAGCTGTGCTCATCAATGCTTAGTTATGAATTCCTTCACCATATTGTTTGCTTGTCCATCTCCCTACCAGGCTGGGAGCTCTTGAAAGGGCAAGGGTTGTATCTGTTCATGTTCATTTTTCAGTAATTATTTAGAAAAGCATTTGGATTCACATTGTAAAGGCAGTAATGGAAACAAATTCTCCTTTTTAAAAATCAGCAAGTATTTAATTCCTCCTCTTCAAAATAAAAATAATTGCAAGTCTCCAGGTGCATGGTCAGTGGTGACCATGCTGCAGCTGATGGAGATGAGAGAAGCATGCTTATAATTTAGTTTGGAAATACAGTTCACCCTTGAACAACACAGGGGTTAAGGTCACCAATCCCTGGACAGTCAAAAATCTGCATATAAATTTTGACTCGCCCAAAACTTAACTACTAAGAGCCATCTATTGACCAGAAGCCTTACCAATAGCAAACAGTTGATTAGCACATATTTTGCATATGTATTATATACACTATTCTTACAATACAGTAAGCTAAAGAAAAGAAAATGTTATTAAGAAAATCATACGGGAGTGACATCAGCATGATGGCCAAGTGAGAAGACTCCTTTATTTCTCCTCTTAAATCTACAAGTCGGACAACTACAACACAGTAAAGGATTCCCTGCTCAACACATAAACATGCCCGAGAGATCCATGCATAAGTGCATGTTCGACGCCTGCCGCAGCACCAGGTAGCATGGTAGCTCGCGGTGGAGAAGTCTGGCTGCAACCCTCACACCAGCCTGGAGAGTAAGAGCGTCAGAGGCAGTTTCTCTCTGGGAAAAGGCAACTCCCTTCCCTCTTCACCATTGCAGCAGAGCCCTGTGGACTGGTGTGTCACTCTAAACAGCACAGCGATGCCAGCAGCCATCAGTGGCAGGGGGCCAGAGCTGTGAAATCATGAATTTGCCTTCCTTGCCCTTCCCACCCCCACAAAGCTGGATAGAGGTAGTGAGGACACAGCCAGCAACACAGCGGGGCCATGAACAAGGAGGCAATGCTGGGAGCTTGCAAAACCAGTTCTCCACCGCCTGCCACATTCCCCCACTATGGAGGTGATGCCCAGTAACCAAGGCAAGCTGGTCACAGAGGGGACACCAAACACACCAGTGGGTATATGGCATTTTGATCAACAGAAGTGAAGCCTCTTCATCATCATCCCAGAGGCACAAATAGCACTGGGTAGAAAAAATAAAAACTTGTGCTATACCACCATCTACTGGAAAACAAAAGGAAGTACCCTACCTATCAACTTGTTGAATTGCTAAGAGCAGAACAATTATAAACAAGAAGAGTTCACTACCTAAAATGTAGTAAGAATTCACTACATTAGAAAGAGCAACATAATGCTCAGAGAACCAATCCATCAAATACCATGAACAACCAAGGTAACGTGGAAACACAGATAGATAATTAAAAGTCTCCAGAAACTAAACCGGAAGTCATGGACAACTGCAATTTAAATGACAGAGAATTTAAGATTGCGGTTATGAAGAAATGCAATGAGATTCAAGAAAATTCATAAAGGTTATTCAATGAACTCAGGAACAAAATTCAGGAACAAAAGGAATATTTTACCTAAGAGATGAAACTATAAAAAAGAACCAAACAGAAATTCTGGAGCTGAAGAACTTAATAAATGAGATGAGGAATGCATTAGAGAGCACTGGAATAGGAGCAAACCAGGTTGAAAAGAGAATTAGTCGGCATGAAAACAGAAACCAAGAAGTGACCCAGGAGGAAGAAGAGTGAGAACTAAGAATTAAAAAAAGGAAAGAGAACTCTGTGAGAACTATCTGACTACATTAGAAAGAGCAACGTAAGGATAATGGGTATACCAGAAGGAGAAGAGAAGAAAGACACAGACAGCCTATTCAAAGAAATAACTGATGAGTGTCCCAACCTATGGCAAGAACTGGACTTTAGAATGCAAGAAGCTAACAGAACACCTAATAATCTCAATACAAAAAGGACTTCTCCAAGACAAATTTTATTAAAACTGTCAAAAATTAATGACAAAGAAAAAAAAAAACTAATGACAAAGAATTCTCGAGGTATCCAGATTGTAACCTACAAAGGAAACCCCATTAGGTAACCATCAAATTTTTAAATAGATGCATTATAAGCTAAGAGAGAGTGGAAGGAAATATTTAAAATATCGAAAGGGAATATCAGCCCAGGATAATACAGCAAAATTATCTATTAGATATGAAGGAGAAATAAGTCTTTCCCAGAATACCAAAAGCTGAGAGAATTTACCACCACAAGACCTGCATTACAAGAAGTGTCGAAAGGAGCTCGTCTACCACAAACAAAAATATAAAAGTATATAAAATTTGGAATAAGATGACTAACAGAAGTAGGTAATTGCAACTCTACTTCGGAATAGCATATTAAACACTTAATTATACAATGGTGAAAGGGGAATAAGGCATTGAAATAACTATAGCTACTATAATTTGATAATGAATGCATAACATGAAAAGAAATATTTGTGACAATAAAAGCACAAGAAGGGAGGAAGAAAAGGACTGAATGTGTACAGGTGAATGAAGATAAGATGCAATCAGAAGAAAAAGGACTATTGTGTGTATGAGACATTTTACACAAACCTAATGGTAACCACAAAACAAAAACCCAGAGCTGAGACATGAAACATAATAAAAGGGAAAACAGAGAAAATAAATCATAGAAAACCCCAAAATTAAAACAGACAGAAACACAAGGGAAAAGAAGCAATAGAGACACAGAGCAATCATCAGACAAAAGATAAAATGGCTGTAGTAAGTCCTAATATATTAATGATCACCCTAAATGTAAATGAACTGAACTTACCAATCAAAAGGCACAGAGTAGTGGGATGGATTAAAGAACAAGGACCAACTATGTGTTGCCTACAGGAGACTCATCTCAGCTCCAAAGACAAGAAGATGATACTGCAAGCAAATGGCATCCAGAGAAAAGATGGTGTAGCAGTCCTCATCAGACAAAGTAGATTTCAAGATAAAAATGGTAATAAGAGACAAAGATGGACATTTTATGATAGAGGAGACAGCTCATCAAGAAGACAAAACACTTATCAATATATATGCAGCCAAACTGGGAGCACCAAAACGTATAAAGCAAATACTAACAACACATCTACAGGAAGAAACTGACAAAAATACAACTATAATTGAAGACCTGAAGGCCTTGCTCACAGCAATGGAAAGAGCATTTAGAAAGAAAGCCAACAAAAAACACTAACTTTAGATGACACATTAGTACAAATAGACTTAATTGATAATTATAGAACTTTCCATCCTAAAACAACAGAATACACATTCTTCTGAAGTGCACACAGAACATTCTCAAGGATAGACCATATGTTGGAGCACAAAACTAGCCTCAACAAATTTAAGATGATTTAAATCATACCAAGCACTTTTTTTTTTTTTACCACAACGGTATGAAACTGGAAATTAAATAGAAGTGGTAAACTGGAAAAACCACAAATATATGGAGATTAAACAACATGCTACTGAACAAAAAAAAGAAGAAATAAGAGTTCAAAAGACACATACAGACAAATGAAAATGAAAACACGACATACCAAAATATTCGGGATGCAGCAAAAGCACTAAGTACTTTTGAAAAGTCCTAAGAGGAAAGTTTATAGCATTACAAACCTAACTCAAGAAACAAGAAAAATGTCACATAAACAATCTAACATTACACCTTAAAGAACTAGAAAACGTACAAATGAAGCCCTAAGTCAGTAGAAGGAAGGAAATAATAAAAATCAGAGTAGAAATAAACGAAATAGAGAAGAAAAAGACAATAGAAAAAATACTGAAGTAGAGAAGGTTCTTTCAGAAGATAAACAAAATTGACAAACTTCTGGCTAAACTCACTAAGGAGAGAAGAGAGAAGACTCAAATAAATACAATCAGAAATGAAAGAGAAGTTACAACTGACACCACAGAAATACAAAGGATTATACAAGAATACTATGAAAGGCTACAGGCCACCAAATTCTATAACCTAGATGAAATGGACAAATTCTTAGAAGCATGCAACCTCCTAGACTGAATCACTAAGAATCGGAAAACCTAAATAGACTAATCACCAGCAAGGAAGTTGAAACAGTAATAAAAAACCTCCCCCAAAACAAAAGTCAAGGACCAGATGGCTTGACTGGTAAATTCTATCAAATATTCAAAAAAGATTTAATACCAATCCTTCTCAACTTTTTCCCATAAAAGGGTCAACTATAGATATTCAGCTGCACAGCAGTAGCAAAGGTAGCTTTGACAAACAGTTAAAATTGTTTTATTCTCAGCACTTACTTATTTTCAAAATGTGAATTTTAGTAAAGACAAGAAGCATAAGGAATATGATATTGCAACACTAAGTTAACAAGGACTATAAAAAAAACTCCAATTCTGAAAGTTTATCTCTCTATGATCATTGATGGTTCTAATATTTGCATGCATCTGATAAAAATGTTCAGCATGGCCTCAGAATTATTCAGTGATCTGAAAAAATGATGTTAAATGGAGTCAATATAATGAAAGTTATATTCAGTTTGGCTTTTAAGCCAAAAATTACTCACACCTGCAATATGTTATTTGGAGATAATGCTTGCAAATGACAGGCTAACTTCTCTCATCATTTAGAAAGAAAACAACCTTAAAATTTCCAAAAATAACCCACTGCTGTTTAATGAAGAGAGGTCTGTGGAGAGAGAGACTCAGGATCAGTGGTTAGAAGACTTTTTCTAAGAAGGGTGAGATAGAAAATACTTGCAGCTTTGCAAGCCCCGTGGCCACTGCAGCGCAAATGTAGCCACACACAACATGTAAGCAGACAAGTGTAGCTGTGTGCTGATAAAATTTTTGGACAGCAAAATTTGAATTTTCATATAATTTTAACATGTCATGAAATATTTTTCTTTTGCTTCCCCCCACCCACCCAACCATTTAAGAATGTAAAAACGATTCTTAGCCTGTGGCATCTCCCTGGGGAGTGGTGTCCTAGTTTGCCAAGCCCTGCTCTGGAGGCAGAGAGGCCATCTTGAATGTTCCAATTGCAGCCATGCTCCCATCTCAATGCAGCCTCATAAGACACCCCAAGCCTAACTACCAGAAACCCTGAGCTAAGCGCAGCCAACCCACAAGATTGTAAGCAAACAAAAAGGTGGTTATTTTAAGCCACCATGTTGTGTGTGTCTCAACTTTAAGTTCTCATTGCCTTCAGGATGTACACTTTCCAATTGCTAACAAAGCAAGAAATGTTCAAGAAAGTGAGATATTTGATGGACTTTATGTCTCATTTAAAGACAGCAAACGTTGAGGACTAGTGAGCAAAGGGCAATTTGATTGTTGCTGGCACGAAAGTAGTGAACAAGAAATAGAAGAGACAGAGGAACATGAGGAAAAGAGAAGGCTCCCAGGTACAAGGAATGCTTCGCTCTTTTCAGGCAGCATATCCCTGGCTACAAGAATCCCCTGACTAGCACAGAAGTCCAGTGTACATGCCACGAAGGCTTTGCAAGTATAATAGGAGCCTGGAAACAAGGGTCTCTGAACACTACCCTGCGAAAAGCAAACTTGAGTTTTCATCCTAGCAAAAAACTTTTTGTGATCTTAGAAAAATATTGCTCTAAGACTCAGGTATCCTCATTTTCTGAAAGGAAACAATGCTGTCACAATCACCCTCAACACCCCCACAGATGAGTTTGATCAAATGATGAAGTGCAGGTATGTATGTGTTTTATGATTATATTACAATAATAGTAATAAATTTTGTGCAAATATTTAATATTAATTAATATATTACTATTAATATATCCTGCTTCTTATTAGATTTTTTAAAGGCAACCGGTATAAAATCTTATTAGTGCTGACAGTGGTCTCCAATTTGAGGACAGTAAATGATATCAGGTGCAATTATTGGAGAGGAAAACAAACAGAAAATCTCACTAGTCATAACTTCTAAACTTCTCGTCTGGTAGTTTTCCTCAGCCCTCTGTTTTTTGTTTTCCTGCTGCATATACTTGTGGGTCCTCTAAGCCCAAACTACCAATAGCTCATAAAAATCAGCATCTGTGCTTAGTGAATACACCTTCAGAAAGGCTGCATGCATTTCTGTTTTACTAGGGTAAAGCTGTGAAGAGGAAAGATATATTTATTTAGCTGCAATAGATAATAAGGTTCATCTCCAACGCTTTAGAATAGCACAAATGATTATAACGGGGGGTGGAGAAAAATATGTCAAAGATAATACGGTAAGAGGCCCATGTCCTGATTAGATGAAATCAACTCACCTAATTATTAAACATGCAGATATTAGCACTGTTTTAAAACCGTTGGTAATTTTAAATTCAATAAAATCAGTATATTAATCATCTTTTTTCTATAGTGAGGCGAGTTTCTTATTAAACAAATGACAGTTTGGCCCATTGTCAAATAAAGCTGCTATCTGAACACAGGCCCTAATGTATGTACAATTCAACGGCATCTGTTGTCATAATTATAATGTTCATTTTTATAGCTAAAGAAAGTTAAAACCTGAGGGAGTAATGATAAAAAAGAAGGCTAAAATTTGCATGTCACTTAGGTACGCAAAAGAAATTAGGACTATTTGAGAATATCCACATTAATTATATTTTCTAATTTTAGAAAAAGAAACAGGAAATTATAAATCAATAATCATTGGAAAGATCCGCAGTTGAGACCTTTTAAACCAACACTGGAAACACAGAAGCAATTAAGAAATGCTAAGACATGTTGAAATATAGAAAAATTAAAAACTTCTATGGCAAAAAATACCATGAAAAAAAGTAAATAGACCCCTTTTAGATTTAGAAAACAATGAACAAAAATGACATAGGGTTTTTATAATGCTCACCAGTCTTTTGCAGATTGCATAGAAAAAAGGAACCTAATGAAAAAATAGACAAAAGGCAGTTCACAGAACAGCAATCTAAATAACCAACAAGCATATAAAAAGGTGCTCAGATTTACCAGTACTCGGGGAAATGCTAATAAATATAACAACTAGCAGTATATATCTATCAAAAAGTCAAAAGTTAAAAAATAACTCCTACCGCTGTTAAACGTGAGGAAAAGAAATTCTCCATTGCTGCTGGTGGACATGTGAAGTGGTACAGCTTTTTGAGGAAAGGAATATAGCGATACCTATTTTAAAAAGGAAACCTATATCTATATATCTGCCTCCACCCAGCGAGTCCCATTTCTGAGATTCTAGCCCAAGGCCACAGAACCACCAGTTCACACTGGTACATAAAGACACATTACAAGGCTGTTTGCTATAGCGTTGTTAATAGTGGCAGAGACCTGGACACCAAGGGAATCCCCGTCAGCTATGGAATGTTTGACTGTGATGGTACATTCACACCGTGAGAGACTCTGAAGCCATCTAAAGGAATGAATCAGAGCTACACAAGTGACTCACGGGGCTTCTACACAGCACTGATGCATAGAAAGCAATACACTGACATGTGGTATAACATGCTCACAAGTAACAATGACAGTTGCAAAATGTGTATATGTGTTTTTATATAAAATTACATGAACATGGAAAAAATAAGGAAGAATGCATGTTGGATAGCTGACATAGGTTACCTAGAAGTTAGGCAGTGCATGGAAGACAGTGCATGGTGGGAGAACCAAAACAAAGAATAAAAGGGGGAACTAACCTAAACAAAAACCCCTCAGAATATATGAGGTCGGAATATAAGTTCACAGACTTGTTGCACTGATGTTCCTAACTTTTTTTGATATCAGAGGGATTATTCATTATAAATTTGTACCAACTGGACAAACAGTTAACCAAGTTTACTATTTGGAAGTGCTGAAAAGGCTGCATGAAAAAGTAAGACGACCTGAACTTTTCTCCAACAATTCATGGCTCTTGCATCACGACAATGCACCAGCTCACACGGCACTGTCTGTGAGGGAGTTTTTAGCCAGTAAACAAATACCTGGATTGGAACACCCTCCCTACTCACCTGATCTGGCCCCCAATGACTTCTTTCTTTACCCAAAGATAAAGGAAATATTGAAAGGAAGACATTTTGATGACATTCAGGACATCAAGGGTAATATGACGACAGCTCTGATGGCCATTCCAGAAAAGAGTTCCAAAATTGCTTTAAAGGGTGGACTAGGTGCTGGCATAGATGCATAGCTTCCCACGGGGAGTACTTCGAAGGTGACCGTAGTAATATTCAGCAACGAGGTTTGGAGCACTTTTCCTAGGATGAGTTCGCGAACTTAATTGTCCAACATTGTATCATTATATAAAATTGTATACATGTGTGCATGAAGAAAGTTGAAAAAATTAGCATTTACTGAACTGCCTACTGTGCTCAAAACTACACACTTAAAGGTGTCAGCTTCCACTTCAGCAGCAACATCCTACTGTGGCAAAAGCATCGTTTATGGAGACAGAAGATTTAGGTTCAAATCTTTGCTCTGCCTCTAACAGCAACACCTGTTTTATAAATCACTTCTCTGAGTTTCTTTCCTCATCCAGAAACAGGGACACTAATACTTGCCTGGCCGTGTTTTGAGGTTCAACTGAATGAGCACATAGGAAAATGCTTTCTAAAGGAACATAATTACAGTTGGTTTAAATAAACTTTTGTATTTTAAAACATTCCAAACCTCAAGGCTTAATACAGAAAGGCTTTCTTCTTACGGCCCAATGATGCTGTGGCCGAAGTCCAATGAAAGCTCACGTTCAAAGGGCACTGGCCTTTCCACGATCACTCACAGGGATCAGCTTACAACCGTGTACGGGAAGTAACAGCAATCGGAGGCCTGGATTCAAGGCCAGTAGCTGTGCCATCCTGAGCAAACGACTTCGCCTCTGTGCCCTGCCTCCCTCTGCTCCTATCAAATAATAAGTGTGGTGCGTACTCGTACACTATGGGATTGTTGTGAAGACCAAGTGTGTGTGTGTGCAGAACTGTTTTGAAGGTTATAAAGTGCTAGAAAATTGGTATCATTTTGTCATGTTGTCTTTAGATTATGCTTTCTTCACGCACCTCCAGTAGAGATGTACCTATTTTGGGCCTCAGAATAGGTGATAAAAACTCCAGAATGGAAATTGCACTGTAAGTTAAGTGCTACGTATATGGAAATAAAGATTCATTAGTAAAAACGTATTTCTTCCCATAAACTGAAATAGAAAGCAAAGGAAAAAGCATAAACTGTCTACTCTTCTCAATTTGTAACAAGATTCCAATTTGTAGTAAGGAAAACATTTTTGAAAAGGTCATACATGCATGGTAAAAATTCAACCGGTACAAAGAATTATTTTGATAAAAGATGGTCTCCCAACCACTGAGCTCCCCGTTTTCCTAACCCATGCCAGCAGTGCCCCAATTTTCCTTTATGGAAGCAACTTTCAATTTTGTATACAAACATGTATGCATGTACTTTATATATAATTTTTGATAACATAGTTATGATCCTTTGTATTTGCCTATTTATAAATAAGTCTTGAACTGTAGTCCACTTATAATTTTTGGCCAATAATGCCTTTGATGGATACTTCATTTGAGGGCCACCTGGTTGTCTCCTTTTTCTTCATGGTAGTTTGGATTAACTACTCCTGAGGCAAAACATCTTTTAAATAGTTTTCTTTCTTTCCTTTTCCTTTTTTTAAATCACTTTTTAGCAAGTTTTTGCAATACTCTAGAGTTGCTGGTTGATAAGCTGAAGCAAAATCTCTGGGTTTCTCCCTGAAGTGAGCCATTCCAGAGTGACTTTTTGTAATTAAATCCAACAGGCTTGTTTATTCACTCCCTCCAAATCACACTCATTAAGTGTAAACCTGGGAATAGTTTTATAACTGAGAATTTCAGAGTTTGATTTACATGCTGTTGTAGAGTTTAATAAAGATTGGGGCAGTCGCTAATTCATTGTAATGAGAACCATTGGTTTTCTAGCTCAAATATCGTGCTCTCTCATCCTCCCTACACTTGCTCTATCTACAGTGCCTTCGAAAACTCCATGCCATTAGCCTCATTTCTTTTCTGCTAGAACTCCATCTTCTCTTACTGAAAGTACTCCCTCAAATGCATCCTAACTTTCTCATCCTCTTCTGCCACTAATGAATCTGAGCTTAAGCTTGCAATCTACCTTTTCTACTACTATGGCTGGTTGAGCCCTGTGAAATAGTGTCACATAAATGCAGGTTGTCATTATAGAGTCCTGGTTTCCAGAAGGCCAGGACGCCACTTGCCAATCCTTTTACCTAATTATTTAGGAACAGGTCTGGATGTAACAGGGACATCATCATAACTATGGCAGACACAAGATATTCTCTCTCTCTCTCTCTCTCTCTCTCTCTCTCTCTCTCTCTCTCTCTCTCTCTCTCACACACACACACACACACACAAAGTAGTCCAAAAACAGGGGGTCCCAGGCTATGATGGTGGCTCTGCTCCCTGAGGCCATCCAAGCACACAGGATCCTTCTATCTCATCCCACTTTCCCCAGTGAACTACCTGCATTTGGCCTACAGATGATCTGCTGCTTTGACCTATTCCAAGCAGGAGGATGAAGAGGGGAAAGAAGGTGTCTGCTCCCTTTTCCAGGGCACCAGCTGGAAGGTGCACACATCATTTCTGCTCATGTCCCATTGGTTATAACCTACTCTTGTGGTCACACCCAGCTGCAAGGGCAGCTGACAAATAATCCTACCTAAATTTTTAAAAAATTGAAATAAAAAATATATACTGAAAAGTGCAAAAATCAGAAATGTATAGCTTTCTGAATTTTCATTAACAGAACACACATTCAGAACCAGCATCCAGTCCAAGAACAGATATTACCAGAACCCCAGAATCCTCCTCCTAGGCTCTACACCCTTCCAAGGGTGACCACTCCTCTGTGTTCTAACAATAAGTTTCACCTGCTTTTGTACTTTATCTAAATACAATCACCCACAAATCATTTGTCTCTGGATTCTCTGGCATGATCTTATGTGAGAATCAGCTATACTGTTGTGCAGCTATGTTCCAACCAAAAATCCTATTACTATAAAAGAAGAGAAAAACGGTATTAGGGGACTATTAGCAGGTTACTAGCCACTAGTTATTTGTGTTATTGACTTCAGTGTATCTTCCTAATTGTTCCCTTTTTCTTGAAGCCTTTTATTATCAACTCCCCCACTCCGTATCAGCAGATAACTTGCTGGAAAATGGATTCTGAGAATTCCTTTCTGTTCTTATTACTATAAATACACCGCATCTATACTTATGATCCCTCCTTTCCTCTCGCCTCACGTGAACTAGCACAGCATCACTTCTGCCATATTCTGTGAAAGCAGTCACAGGGCCTGCCCAGATTCAAGGGGATAGAAAACAAAATCCAGTTCTTAATTGGCCACATCGCCTAAGAGCATGTGGGGTGTGAGACTCTGTTGTAGCCATCTTTGGAAAGTGCAGTCTACCACACCTAGTTTGAAAGCATTTAGACAGCTATTTAATACAAAAAGTATCATATACAGAGCTATGAGAAATTATAATAAATTGTGGTTTTAAGCCACTAAATTTTGGGATGAATTATTATGCAGCAATAACTGTTCAGCTAGGTGTATTGGTTACCTACTGTCTCAAGAATGCCGCATAACAAACCACCCCAAAACTCTGGCTTACAATCCTGAGCACCTAATATTGCTCACAAGTGCACCAGTCAGCTTGGTGGTTCTGCCAATCTGGCGAGGCCTGGATGATGCCAGTTGGGATCAAATGTATCGACATACAGTCAGCTGGCAGGCTGGCTGGGGGATAGCTAGTCTATCTTGGCTTCATTCACATGTCTGGCTGTTTACTGGCTACTGGCTGGTACAACAGAGGTGACTGAGTCACGTCCAGCAGGCTAGGCTGGACTGAGCTTGTTACCATGGTGGCAGGGTAGAGTTCTAAAAGAACAAGTTGGAAGTGTTCAAAATCTTTGGAAGTCTACCCAGAACCAGCATAATATTATTTCCTCTGTATTCTATTGGCCAAAATAAGTCACATGGTCAGTCCTCCAGATATAAGAGGTAGGTAAATAAATTCAACCTCTTGGTGGGAGGAATGACAAAGACACATTGCAAAAGTCATGAATACATGGAGGGATAAAAAATTGGGGACATACTGCAATAAATTTACCCCAAATAAAACCTTATTGTTTTATTGATACAAAAAAGTTCAATCTTCTTTTAATTCAGCTCTCACTGGCCTATTACTTTCCCTCCTTTCCTATTCCTCCCCTTCCATTTGAAGAAGCACAGTTGATATTTTTTGCCATAAAAGTTAATTTACACTCTAGGGATTCATAAAGCTCCTAACACCCTACGAGAACAAATAACAGTTAATAACAAATGTAAATGAATTCCTCTGCATCCAGTGTGAAGCAACTACAAAATAGAATAAGTAACCAAACAATTCAAAGGTCAACAACTTGACTTTAATGAATAATTTTAGTAAATGCATTTTTGCACACATATGAAGGTATAAAATACACATAAAAATGAACAAAAAGATTCTTTTTAAGTACTTCTTAGGAACAGCTGTGACTAAGTTTAAAATGATATGTTTCAGAGCTTAAATACCAAGAAACTAACAAATTTTTTGCAGTTAAATTTGTGACACATACATTTATTGTCCTAACACTGGAAATACTTTGATTTGTTACTTTTATAGGTAGACTTGACTCTTAAAAGTTTTCCTAGGAGAAAATAAAAGACAAAAATATCCATTAAGAGTATCCATTATTCTTTGAACATTACTTAGGAATATCATCATCTTAAAATAGCTCAATTTTGACAAAATGTTGGAGTGATAGTCTTACTTTCGGGATCTCTTTTTGAAGAAGAAATGAGTATTAAAAAAATAATGTTGTTCTGGCAGTGGTGGGATTGAGATACACTGTACTGTTCACAAAGTCAACACACAAGAGTGTCTGCTTTCAAAGAGATCAACACGAACAGGTAACATGAAGCAGAGAAGCCAACTTTAGGAGATGCATTCATCCCGGTGTACCTAGTTAATCCCTTTCTCAGATTTCACCAGCACATCTCTGAAGAGATGCACACCCTCATTTCACAGATATTTAGCAATTTAACTTTCCCTATAGATATAAAGTATGCTTACCTCTTCGACAGCTCCAGTCTTAACTGCAAGGAAAAGGTTATTAGGAGAACCCAATTCTAAGGGGCCCAACTACATTTTACCGAAGTAGCTATCAGTGTTTCTTAAGAGGAATGTTACTGACATTGTGAGTAAGATAATTCTTAGTTGTGTGGGACCATTCCAGAAACTGCAGAAATTTAGTGTTCCTGGCCATTCAATAAAAGCCAGCAGTTTTCACGGTCACGGTGACAACCAAAAAGCATACTCATACATTTCCAACTGTCCCAAAATGAGAACCACTGAGCTAGATGATCCAAGATTAATATATATGAACGTCGTGACTTCCACAGAAAGTAACTGCTTCATTACCTTCAGTAACAATGACTGAAGAACATTTTGTTTAAAATACATTGCAATTAAATGTTATTTTGGAAAGATAAGCTGATTTCTTCAAATTCATGATCTGAAAGGACCAGACGCACAAAGTGCAATACTTACGTATTTATCCCCAAATGCACACATACATTTACAGAAAAATGTTTATGTTCTACTGGCATATGTTGGCCCACTTATCTTTAGTATAAAAATATGTTCATATGTTCATCTACTACAATAAAATAAAAAACCATGTAGTTCTTCTTAATAAATTCCCTCACACTGATGTTCCTGGAAACTGCTGCTGTCTTTGCTCCAAAACTTGCTGATTTAATAGTTGTTGTTGTTTCTGTAAAAACTGCACCACTTCTGGACTTCTTAGTAATGACTTAAAAAGAAAGAAAAACACAAATGTATTTATTAATAGCATTATTCTTAGGGGATTAAATTGTACTCATGGTATGAAATTACTCTGAAGTGTCCCTAACACAAGACACAGTATGCTTAGAAAACAAAACATGTCTAAACTGAATTTAAATCTGATGCACTGTGATGAAGTTGTTAACTAATAAAATTGGATACCATACATCAGTGTACTAGGACACCAAAATAATGGGTGAAACCTGATCTCACCGGTGACTTTGAACACAAAGGAAATGCTTTATGCTATATGCCAGTATATATACTCTCTATGAAAAGAGCAAACAGCCAGGAATAGCAATGGCCCAGGATTACAGAAAGATAAAAAAGGAAATGAAAAGGGGCCCCATGTGAAAATGGCAGTTAAATGCCACTTTGAGAATACATTTAAAACTAGTACTGGAACTCAAGTTTTTCTCATTAGCCTACTAAGTCTTTCTGAAGAAATTAAAAATTGTGTGTGTGCGTGTGTGTGTGTGTATACATAGGTACTTTACCAAAATTTCAGAAAAGAATACAACTGCTTTAAAATCACCAATGCCTTTTTGTACATGTATCATTTTTAAATATAGTTGTAATCATATAACAAATGTAACAGACTATGGGTAATATGTTTTCTGTTACAATAATAAACATATAAAAATTGATGAAGAAAAAAACTGACTCCAAGAAATTTAAAAAGATAAACTGGATAAAATCAAAATACTATCATTAAATACTGATTTTAAAATTTAACATTATATAATAGCATAGTATATTTTCTAGCTATTTAATAGTTTTGTTTAAAACTTATTTATAAAAATTGCCCAACATTCTATTAAGTCATTTTAATTGTTATGAAAATTGTTTCCTCAGCAATTTATATTTTACATAATAAAAATAAAAACCATATTAACCATCGTTCTTTTAAATTTGTTACAAATATTTTTCCTATATGCTATTATTTTTTTAATCCTATGTTATTTTGAAGTATGCATTTTTATTTTTACCATTTTTGACTTTAAGATTCATTTTTATGTAGTCAAATTTACGATATTTTCTTTGAAATTTTGTCTATTACTTTTATATTTTTAATTTTTATTTTTCAATTAAAGTTGACATTCCATATTATATTAGTTTCAGATATAGAGTATAGTGGTTAGACACATAATTCACGAAGTGATTCTCTTATAAGTCTAGTACCCACCTGGCACCATACATACTTGTTACAATATTATTGACTATATTCCTTATGCTGTACTTTATATCCCCATGACTAATTTGTACTTTTTGTCTATTTTTTTAAATTGCAAATTTCTCATTCCAGATTTTTGAGATAAAATTCCAATTCTATTTTTTTAATTTTAAAAATCTTTACCAGTAATTTATTTTGATGTATAGGGTGACATAACAAGCTAAATTTTTTTTGTCCTCAAATTATTACCCAATTATTCTAGTATTCACTGAAAAGTCTTCCTTTCCTGAGTTCTGATATCAAATTTATAATAGAGATCCTTATTCAATACTGGTCTAATTATACCTCAATACCACTAAAGCATTATTTCACAAACCCCAAAATTCAGTACAATGAGAGTCTGTTTTAAAAATCTCATCTTGCTCAGACACAGTGAAGATACAGTATTAAAAGTGTTCCTGCTCATACAGTCTCGGGAGAGCATTAGGAGATTCCAGAGTGTATTGGCAGAGGCACAATTCAATTCTGATGGCCAGTTTAACAAATTTCAAAAAAACTAAATAGTTCCATTTAAACAAACAACTTTTGTTAACAGATTTGTAACTACTTTTCAGATACTTACCAGTCTTTTTTGGTTTAACACTTGTTCTAAAAGAGTAGGTTTTGCAGGACGATCGCCAAAAGATCCGGTTCTTTGTTTTACAATGGAGAGTATGTTATCTGCACTTTCCTGGGATAAATAAAAATGCAAATAGGATTAAGAGTTAACATAACACAATAATTCATCACTATAACCATTTCAGTAATGTAATGAACAGGTCTTTGCTTCTCTTTCTTCTTGTCCAGTCCATATGGGACTTTGAGAAAGTCCCTCATTAAGCCATAGGCAAAGTGTTGGCAGTTAATTTTATGTGACACTCTTCCCTCTCCCTCCATGATTTCCAACCTAGGATCTTCAGTCTCTTTCAGAGTCTTAAAATCAGTAGTGAGGCAGAGGTGACAGTAGTGGGGAGCAAACACGGCATGCAAAATTAAATATCTACATATGTACATTTTTCTGGGAAAAAGGTTCGTTGAGAATTTCATAAAATTCTCAAAGGAGTCCTTTTACGCTAAACGGATTAAGACTCAATGGGATAATAAGGAATGAGAAGTCACTCAGAACCTAATCAGTGTGAACTAAATGTGACATGTTGGTGACTGCAGGATGTTAGAAATATTTAGAGCATTACATTTGTAAACAATTTCGAAGTCTAAAATTTGAGCAGCGAGGCGCCTGTTCAAGTCCAGCTGAAAACTAAGAAATTTAGACTTTCAAAATACATGCTAGGTAGGACAGCTTTCAGTTTTAAAAATTACCATATTTAGCAGTGTAGTATGTGCACCTTTTTGCCCAAATTTGAGAGAAAAATAAGGATCTGCATTATGCATTGGTTGTACTAATTCTGTATCTATTAGGTTGGTGCAAAAATAATTGCGGTTTAAAAGGTTAAAAATAATTGCAAAAACCGCAATTACTTTTGCACCAACCTAATATATAAATGTTTCTAATTCTTTTACTTATGATTATGAGTTAAAAGTGTAGGTCTAGAAATCAATAATGATATCCGTATGCAAAATAATACCCTGGGATACAATAATCAGTTTTGTTGAACTTACAACCAACTTGCAAAGATGAGTTCTTGGCCTTCTATGATGCGTAAATATCATAAATTTGTTACCAGTACATAAAGTTTCTTGCACCTTGTACCTGTTCTTGTGTTTTGTAATTATTTGTTATATAAAATTTCTTGTACCATAATGTTTAAAAAATGCTAAAATTCCTTTATAATACAAAAAACAAGTACCTAAAGGTAAACAAAATTTGAATTAAAAAATTAAAACGAAAGATTTTTTTCCCTGAAAGTTTGGGCTAAAAACATGGGTGCGCATTACGCACAGGAGCGCATTATAAACAATGTTTAAAAAACGAACATGGCAAAATACGGTATTTTCTGGATCACTTTTAATAAAATTCAATTTTTCTCTGCACTGAAAGATTATAGCTTTTATTAAAAGGAGAGAAACACACAAGATGAAATATCTGCTTATCAAACAACACCACTAATAATGACAATAATGGCTAAGGCTTATTATTGACTTTCATTACCTGCGGGACACTGTGTGAACTTAATATGGAACACCTCACATATTCACAGTAACATGAGAATGGGTATTTTAATATCCAATTTACAGATGAAGAAGCTGAAGCTTGAAAGAGTTAACCTGTTCAAGGCCACACAGCCAACAATTGATAGAATGGAGATTTGCAGTCAGAAGTCTACTGCAGAGTACTGGCTTCAACACAGTTCAAATGAAACAATCCAAAAGTCTTCTGAGGCTTACACCCCATTATTATTCAGTTCTTTCACAAAAGGGTACTGAGAACAGGGTACTAAGAATAGGGACACTAAGAACAAGGTATTGAGTACAGGAACACTGAGAACAGGGGACTAAGCATGGATTTACTGAGAATAGGGTTCTACGCACAGGGTATTAAGTATAAGGGTACTGGGAACTGGGTCCTAAGAATACTCAAAACAGGATACTGAAACAGGGTGGTGAAAACAGAGACTACCATCTCCAAAGTACGAATTTCATCGAGGTTCCTAAGTCTCTTTACCTGCTCCTTTCGAAGTGACAGCTCTGACCTGTAACATCATTTTCACTGAAATTTATTCATGTCTCACAAGGGTGCAACAGAACTGTTAAGGCTTTGCACACGTTTGTATAAACTTTAATTTAGGACAAGCAATCACTAACTCTCAGCCTCCAGTCCAGCCACAGCAACCTGGCCCATCTGGGGGCCGGTGGGCAGGGACTGGAACTGCTTCTGGAACAAGAGTGAGGTTTCTTCTTCCACCTCTCACTCCCCAAGACCCCAACTAAGATCTGATACCTCCAGTTTGACGTTTCCCACGCTGCCAGCCGGAGCGGTCCCGCCGCAGTTCAGAGCCTGATCGCTTTTCTTCTTTTTGTACTTGTCTTTGTACATCTTATTGCGGTGCTTCTTGCACATCCACGGCTTGCGCTGCTTGGCCACCTGGCTCGTGGTTTCGCTGCAGCCCTCGTAGGTGCAGGTCTTGCTCATGCCGCCCCCACCGCTGCCCCGTCTCCGGGCTCCCCCGCTGCTGCCCTCGCCCCCGGAATGGGTCTCTTCGTCCTCCAAGTCCTCCAAACTAGCTGTGCTCTCGCCTCCCCCCGGGGGGTCCGAGGTGTCCAGCAGGTCGGCCTCGTCCTCCCCCACCTCCTCCTCGCCATCGCCCGCCACTTCGCACAGGTATCTAATAGGCTTGCCCGCTCCGGCGCTGCAGCCCAGGGCCGGCGCTTGCCTCAGGACGCCGTCGGAAGCAGCCTCGTCCTGCCCCCCACAGGGGTGCATCACCAGCAGGGTGAACTGCGAGGCCGGGGCCGGGACGTGGGCTGGAGCCAGGGCTGGGCCCGGAGCAGCGGCCGGGGCCCCGGGGCAGAGCGCGCCGCTGCCGGCGCCCGGCCCCGCCCCCTCGACGACACCCTGCACCTCCGTGCTGCTGCGACCTGGCGGGGGTCCACGACCCCAGCGTTTCAGTATTCGCCGGGCTCAACGGAACTTCGCAAATCAATGACCCAAAACGCGCGAGAGGTAAAGGTGCCGACTCCCTGAAAGCCCCGCGACTGCGCCTGCGCGGCCGCCACAGGCTGCGCGGTAGCGTCTTTACGCCTAGTGCCTGTCAGGGAACCCGGCGTCTCTAAGGGGCGGGGCTGCGCGTCCACCCGCGGCACTGACTGCGCAAGTGCGGGTCCTCTGACCTCTGATGTAAGTCTTAAATAACTTTTTCATTAAATACAGGGAAAATGTCTGAAAAGGAACGTTGACTGACAAAAGTTTAAAAAACAATCAACGAGCTATCATTTCTACCAATTGTGCAATTGCTGGTTACTAAATCTTGAGTTAACCAAATTCCCAGGAGGGTCCTGGAGGTCCTGCCATGTCCTGAACACAGCTGATGTTCTCTTCTCGTTTATTCCTTCCTCCTGGCCTAGTCAGGTTTCCCATTTCACTTATTGGAAAGGAAAGCAGTGACTGTCCAACAAATGATACATCCATACATATTATGGTGTTTGGGTAGATCACATTTTAAAGAGAGGCAGAGTGGAAGGGATAAGTTTTGGAATTAGACACACCTGGGTGGCACTGTCCTGTGTGACAGGGCTAGGTAGTGACAGCCTCTCAGGGCTTCAGTTTTTTCATTGGTAAAACGGAGAGTCAGTGGTGTGTTAGAGCTGAGTGATGAGAGCCAGCTGTTAAAATTTCAGGAATTTAATGAGGTGGAAGTTAAACACTGCCATTATTAAAAGTTAAATTATATAAACTTACAATTTAATTATATTAAAAACCAAGGTTAAAAATATCCAAATTCATCACTTTCTAATTGTTTTATTATGTTTTACTATTAGTTATGCTTATAAGATTGTGTCTAATGTATCTGTATGTGGAAACACTGTTTAGTGGTGTGATACTGCACATCTCTTCCCAATTCTGCATTCAGTGATGTCACGTTGGCAGCTTGAAACCAGCCACAGAAGGTGTATTTACACCACGGAATTGTCAAATGCTACAAAGCAGAGCTTTACTTATTGTTGTTTGCAGACTTAAGAAAGTAATAGAAAGATGTTAATGAAGATTAAACTTAAAATGTTTCATGTCTGTGGCTGTCACATTATCAGTAGCCTCCCAAGTTGAAGAAATATTATTTCAGTGTTTCAAAACTATCATGATTTCAACAAAGAAGTTGCTTACATCACTGAAGAACGAGTGAAGCTCTGGCATAAATCTTCATTGTTTCATTTTGTCTTGCTGTAAACAAAAAGATCAGCCAAAATTCATGTCAGAACTATACTCTTTCTCAGTAATATAAGCAAGTTCTTTGCTGATTTGGATGGAAATCCAGCATTTATTTATAGTTTGAATTTTTGATACTATTGGTTGTGAAATAATTATAAAAACTGATAGTGGATTTTTCAAGGAATAGCAGGCCACACTGAAGAATGGGTAAGTAGAATTTACAATAAAGAGTTTTTTGTATTTTCTCATTATTTGTCAGTTGTATGCTGAACGTTCTAATCTTTTTTTAAAAATTTACCAGCATACCAATGAAGGCAGTACTGTTTAAATCCTAGCACAAATTCCTATTACAGTGTTCAGTAAATTACAGCAGGGTGGTTTTTTTTTAAGTTTTATTGAGAGGTAATTTACATACCATGAAATCCACCCATAGAAAGTGTACAACATAATGATTTTTACTAAATTTATAAATTTGTGCAACCATCACGACAATCCAGTGTTAGAACATTTCCATCACCCTACAAAAGAACCTTCCTGTCCGTTCTCCATCAATCTCTGTTCTTTTGCCAGCCCCAGGGAACGACTAATCTACTTTCTGTCACTACAGATTTGCCTTTTCTGGACATTTCATATAAATGTAATCACACAATATGTAGTTTTTTGCACTTGGTTTCTTTCACTTGACATAATGTTTTTGACATTCATCCACTTTGTTGATTGTATCAGTAATTTGTTCCTTTTTATTGCTGAATAGTATTTCATTGTATTGTTTATACATTCGCTAGTTGATGGACATTTGGATTATTTCCAACAATGTTCCCTAGTGGCAACAGGTGTTCTTATCCAGTGCTTAATCCATAATGGGCCCTCAGAATATTTCCTGAGTGAATATATTAACGAATGAATCAGGGTGAAAGGAGCCTGGATGGATGCAAGACTTTGGGGTTCTAGACCTGGCTTTGTCTCTAAGTACCAGTGCAACTGACCAGGTGGGGACCAGGACTCTCTGGGCCTTAGTTTATCGACTATCAAAGGATCAAGTTGGTCTAAATGATCTGTAAGCTCTTTTCAAAGTTTAGAATGTAATATACTCTAATGACCTTTTACTGTGCTTTGACCCACCCCTTGGGATAATGATTCAGTTGGTTTGGAGTGGGGCCAGGCATGCAGAGTTTTAAAAAGATCTCCAGGTAATTCTAATATGTAATCAGGGCTGAGAACCATTGAATTATCTGTCATAGCTAAAATGTAATCTAGCAGACTTACATATATAGCTACCCTAGCTCAAGGATTTATAAACATAATACGTTTGTCACCAACCAGTAAGATTTTGCATATATGGTATTTTTTAGATGGTAGAAACTCTGATTGTAGTCAAAGCAAATTTTTAGCATTATTACTACTGCCATCATTTCATGTAAATTCCATCCATTTGAATCTTCGTTGAAGACTTATTAGTAAGAGAAGGCATTGTGTAAATTCTGTGTGTGCTTCCTCATTTCCTCTGCTTATCTCTTTACTACTTCCTTATAGCCATGCACGTTCCTTCCTCTGTGTTTTGTAACCAATGCTTATTTATTATCAAAAAAAGTCCGGTTAAGTTAAGGAAACAGTGAGATGAAGAAGTGCTTGTTTTCTTTTGATGATGTTTGGTTTATGTGGGCCTTTATGGTTGCAAGGAAGAGAGTCCTATTAAAGGGACTCAAACTCTGGGGAGTGAGTTGGGATGTTGCGGTGAAGTGATAGAACTAGAACCAGAAAGGCATCAGAACCAAGGCAGCGCTAGGGCCTGGCTACTCTCTCCACCCTTCTTTCTCTTAAGTCATTTGCTTCTCTCTCTGGACAGTTTTCCTCTTTCTACCATCCTTCTTCGCATCCATCAGGACTTTCGCCTGCATGTGGCTTTCTGGTGGTGTCTGTGTGATCTCCAGATGTACACACTTTCCTCTGCAGTTTTCTATGCTGTGGGGGCTGACCCATCCCAGAACTCCCATAGTGGCTGGTTTCCCACTGGGTCTGGCTAATGAGTGGGTTACCAGAGGACAAGAGGAGACTGAGAAGTTAGAGTATTTCTTCCCTCTCCCCGGCTCTGCTTCTCTTCTCTGGCAGTATCTATATCCCTGCAAGTCTACAGCTCCTGCTGTGGGACCCTCTTATACATTTCCAGTAACACTGGGCTCCAGCAACATGATTTCTGCCTCCTGTCCCTTCAAGCGCAGGGTAGTAATGGCTTTTGATACTACTCTGGGTGACCTCACTATCCCTTGTTTGTTCTCTTAACCCTGCCTGCACTTATGCAAATAGTCCCTGATTAAATTTCCTTTGAACCGTCTTTGTCTTCTGTTTCCTGCTAGGACTCTGAATGATATAGTGGCCATCAATGGGTTTCAAGTTCTGCAAATCCTTAGGACCTTTTGGTTTCAATTCCCACTACTCACTGGTTGCATTTCTTCGGGGTTCCCAATTCACATCCCCAGGATTTGGTTTTCTAAGTTGTTCTTATTGCTGGGCTGGTGAGAGATCACTGGGATGACCATGGATAGTCTATATCATACTAGCGGTAAAGTGTCCATTCCTG
Source organism: Rhinolophus ferrumequinum (assembly GCF_004115265.2). NCBI lineage: Eukaryota > Metazoa > Chordata > Mammalia > Chiroptera > Rhinolophidae > Rhinolophus > Rhinolophus ferrumequinum. Next base: position 92,846,634 of record NC_046287.1, read on the forward strand.
AGCCAGTCAGTGGTTGGAGGTGGAATCCCTTCATAGAGAACTTGGTTGCCATGGAGCGGTGACCTGCAGTTTCCCTTGAAAGGGAATGTAGGCCCACAAGAACCAAAGAACTGTAGTACTGCTTTATTCCTCCTTTCTCAATGTTAATGTAATTTAACTCTGACTTGGACTTCTGCTTTTGCTAAAGAAAATGATGCACGGTTAATTTTTTATGTGATTCTTAATTCAAGTAAAATTATTTTAAGCCTAGAACCAGAGGTACTCAACTTTTTTCCTTTTTCAAACTCTTTAGAACATTTCCCCTTCTCTAGCTTATTTTTTTCTTCCTTTCTCACTTTCAGTCAATAATATTATGCTTCTCTGAAAAGTAAAATATGCTGTGTGTCAGGGTTGAGAAAAGCAACCATTCTAATTTTCTTTTTAAATCACCGTAGGTATTCTTTCAAATTATAAAACCTGATGTTCACTGAGTATCAATTCTCACCAAAACAGAACTTGATCATTGTCGTTATAACATAGTAGAGTGCTCTTAAAATCTGTTATAACCCTCATTTGTATCTAAGAAAACTTGTATAGAAGTAAATCTTAGGCCTTGAATTTTCTTTTATTACTTCAGAAGAAAATAAAGTACCTAACTGCGCTATGAATTATAAATATATAATATTGATTCCTTGATTGATTGATTGATGATTCTTGCCTGAGTGAATCTCTGCTGTGGTTACTGAAAAACGATAATTTTCAATTCTACATTTCCTCTATATTTATCAGTTGGTATTTTACTGTAAAGAAGAACTCTCCCTTTTACTCTATATGTTTATGTATTTATTGCTTATTTATTTATTATCGGTATAGATTCATGGATTTCTATTTTATTTAATGGATTATATTCCATTACTTACCTTATTGATGTTGCTGCTCAAATTGTTCTAGATTTGGCCGGTATTGATCCTTCAAGCTGGCTCCTGTGTCTTGTTGTGCACGTCCTTACGTTCAGGTACAAGAAGCTATTCCAGACTCATATCTTCCCAGGCCCAGTCCTGGAATCACCCTTTTCTCATTTTTTCCAAGAATTTTTGGTTCCTTTTAATGGGTAATTATATCTACAAACCAAGACTTCAGTACTAGACGTGCTCATTGCTGCTAGGCACTTTCAGCTGATGGAGATAAAGGGAGAAAAAAATACATATATACCGGGGGTGCCGAAAAAACGTATACAAGTGGACACTTTGGTCAACATTGCTCGAGCAGCAGTTCGCCATATCAGAGGCATCTGCACGCTGATGGTCACCACTCTGAGCACCTCTTGTAATTGCAGAAGTCAAACGTGACTTGTATCTTTAGTTATTGGTGTATATTGAGTATTACAATTTTAATACAGTTTTCCTTTCTTAAAATACATTTTTTGGTACCCTTTGTATCTATACACAAATATCTATTTATGTATATCTATCTATATCAATTATCTATCTATCTATCTGACCATGAGTTCGTACTGATTACTGATAACTTCAGTTTGAGTTCTACCCCCTAGGAGTCTTTTTTGCCTTCTGCCATTCCACATTAGTAGTTTCTTTCTTCCCAATGAGAACCCTGGTTCATCTATGATAAATTTATTCATAATAATTTATATTACATGTTATATTTTATATTAAAATAAAATATATTTTATATTTTATTTAATCAAAGTTTGGTTTTTTAAAATAATTTATTTTGTACTTCCAGAAAAGTGAAAAGCATATCAAGAAAAAAAAAAAAAACATAGAGTTTATTTTTGAGCCCATATGTGTGTTTCTTATACATGTCAGTTCATAGATAATGCATGACTATGGCAAAAAAAACAGACTGCGCTAAGATTTTTAGATACACTGTTTGGATTTCATTTAGACGAACCAAGAGATAACCTTTGAAAGAGGATTTCAAAGAGACGTTGGCTACATAACCCTTTTATATTTATGTTATCAGTGCAAGTGCAGAGTACTTTCAGGGGACAAAATATTCCTAGATATTAGTGCCTGATGTTTTGACTTTAGCCAGAGCTTGAGTGCCTATGTTTTTGATCTTTCATATCCTAAATTATCCTTGAATATAGCATAACACAAATGTCACAAAATGTATTGCCCATATGTTACCGTAATAGAATACAGAATAACAGGGAAATACTCCTGTGGTTCTTTTTTTTTTTTACAGCAAAGAGAATTCTTCTGTCATCACATGACATGTATTCATAAATGTTGTGATGTTATCAGATACCCGCACTACCAAGCTGAATCCTCATTGCACAAGCAGGGGAATTTTCCCTAAAAAAATACTTCTAAGTATCAGACAAATTTGGTCTCAGACAAATAGCGTGACTAGAAGAACAATGAAAAGCAGGATTTGATCCAGAGGAGCACAGAGCTGGATCGGTTTGCTATGGCAGTAAAAGTCTGGGTTCCACCGAGAAACAGGTTACCTTCTCATCCTTTGCGAGTTATGAGAGGCTAAAGGGAGGACATGGAAAGCTCCTGGAAGCTTCATGATTGAGTTTATTCAAATTGTTTTCGTAATCAAGATGTTTTAAGATTAGATGAAATGATGTCAGTTTACAGCAACATTAATTTTTCCAGATATGGAAGATCTATAAAAGTGTGTGTATCTTACTTTACCAAAGATCCACTCTAGTAAATAATATTTACTAGATATTACAAACTAGATATTACAAACAAACAAACAAACAACAGAGCTTGAGTGAGGATAGAGTAAGGATAGTTCTGGTAGCACAATGTATGAAGAAATATTTGTTTTCAGCCACCTCGGTCTGTGCAACCCCGTGGCGTTAAGCTTTATTTTGGAACCAGTTTAACACGACCACTTCGTCAAGGGAATCTGAGGGGATTTCAAAGGACATATGATGTAGAATAGGGAACCAGGGAAAGATGCATATCATAGATACATAAAACAGGCACTTCACCTGCAGATGTACTTACTGTTTGAAGTACTGCTAGGTTTGTGCCTAAGAACATAAGCATTCTGGCAAATTCTATTCTGTACAATTCCCATCTAAGAAGGAAAAAAATAAATATGATACATTTATAACTCTATATGCCATATTCCTAACAAGAGAGGACTTCTGTGTGACTAGGTGTGGGTGAGAACCAAATCTTGTACGTACTTATAATTTCACACATTTGATGCCTAGAATAATTTTCCACAGATTGGTTTCTGGCTTCATATATTCAAAGCCCTTTCTTTTTATCCTCCAGTATCTTCTGTTGAGAGCCATAGGAGATGCCCATACTATGATCTGACCTCTGACCTCTGGTCCTACACTTTCTTGTCATGATGCCCAATGAGTCAGCATAGTAGGCAGTAGGAACATTCCTGAAAACCATCACTAAAAACACAGGGATGAAGGGAGTGGAAGCTGAAGAACAAAATCTTATCTGGCGGCTGTTACGATAATCTGCTGTTCGGCCCTTCATGTGCACATGCTGGCTTTCCTTCTGGAGGGGCTTCCATGAATTCTGTTCCCCTGACTTTGGCGATGCCATTTGCTAAGCATCTTTCTTCTTGTGAATCATCATACCTCAGCTGACAGTCCTCCTGCACAGTTCTCCTTCCAAACCCAGCTACCTTGCCCCACCAGGTATAGAAGAGTAGCTGGCTCCTGCTGCCCCTACCTTTTCACCCTGTTATCAAGACAGCTTCAGCCCATCTCTCACCTTTAGATGTTTTTTAGGAAGAAACAGGTAACAGTCCCCATCATCCCCTGAATTCTAAGGTATATGTGTACAATTTCTCTGAAATTCTTTCTGTTCTTTCTAAGCTCTCCACATTTATCTTGAAAGATGCAAGAAGAGAAATGCACCATTCACGTGCAACTCCCTTCAAGGAAACCCTCTTCATATCTTCTACTTTTGTCACTCTCAGCTTCTCTTATATGAAGATTGGGCTGGTGGTTAGGGGTGTGTTTCAAGTTCCAGAACCTGTTTGGGGCCATACAGGTGTGGTACCTGACACCTAAGTGTGAGGACTTAACACCTGTTGTTCTCATCTTTGGGGCTCACTGGGAACTGTGAGACAACAGGAAGGGAAGTAGTTATTGTTGTAATTTTGGAAATCATAGCTTGTGTCACTTAGATTGTCCATATACAGGTAAACCCTGTATAACACAGTTGTTAGGTTCCTAAAAATGCCGTGTTATGCGAATCCATGTTATATGAAACAAAGAACTACTATGTTTCCCCGAAAATAAAACCTAGATGAACAATCAACTCTAATGCATCTTTTGGAGCAAAAATTAATATAAGACCTGGTATTATATTATATTATATTATACCCGGTCTTATATTATATAAGACCCGGTCTTATTTTACTCCAAAAGACGCATTACAGTTGATTGTCTGGCAAGGTCTTATTTTTGGGGAAACACGGTAGTATGTACAAAAAATGGGGTTAGCTTCCAAAAATTAAAAAAACTACTATTATATTTTTATAATTAAGAGAAATATCTTTATTAAAGCAATTTTCACCAAAAGTATAACATATTAATGTATTAAATAATGTTTTCTTTGTCATCACTACAAAGTACCATTAACCAAGGGCATTTTCTTTTTGACAAGATATATTCATCCTCTGAACTTAACAGTCCATGAACAAAATGGATTTAAAATTCTAATAATTTTTTTAAATTCTGCAGTCAAATCTGATACAACATCCACACTCAGGTGAAAAATTTCAAATGAGATATATTTTGCTCTTAAAAGCTCTTATTATGTTTCGTGTTGTTCAGGGATTTCTCTAATTCTCAAACTGTATTCTAGGATGCTGTGTTATACGAGGGTTTCCCCAATTCTTGAACCGTGTTAGAGCAAAACCGTGTTATAGAAATGCCGTGCTATACGGGAGTTACCTGAATCCATACTTTTCATAATCTACTGTTACTGTCTCACTCATCCCTGCCATTTCTCATGCAGCAGGATTCTGCTGCGAAGATACCCTGATTTCCAAGTCTGGTTTGTGTGCAATTCGCCACCACCACATTTCCAGTCCCTTCAGTTAAGGTCACGGTCACAGGTATCGCATTCATGCAGACAGCACTTCATGATATGCACCAAAGGAGGGAGGTAATAGTTTGGGATCATACTGAATTTGGATGTAATAAAAATATAATAACAATATTTTAGGTTCCTCATTTCCACCAGAGAGTTCTTACCTGCTGAGCCTGGAATCTATACCACAAGGAGACTCATTTCTTCATTAGTTACATAGTGGAAGACTTCAGGAAGAGGACCTTTGTTTATTTTAGACACGACCGTTTAGGAAGATCTGCTATGACATATATGCAGAGGGCAATGAATATGAGGATTCCAAGAGGAAAGCTAAGAGTATGAAGCTGGATTGGAGAAACAGAACAAATTAACTGGGAGTAGGGACCTCCTGACTGAAAATAATGGACTTCATATGGAGGTAGACGTGACCAAGAAAAAGTCTGAAATGCAATATTGTGAAAGCTCCCAGGAGACCTGAGCCTTAGAGGATGACCTTGTACAGACAAACATGGTTCAAGGTTAATTACAGAAATATGTCAGGAAGCTGGAGACAAACAAATGATGACTTGGAAACAGCACAACGTGCTGTAATCATTACTCTGGAAGACAGAAATGGAAGGTGAAATCGAGCCATTGAAAGAAATGCCTCCCTGGAGACCGTACTTAAAGAGGAGAGTCTCCTGGAATCCATCCAGCATCTGAAGGGAATTGGCCCTGCAACACCTAAGACAAAACGATGGATGCTGACTCCATGCCATTCCTTGGACCTGCTTACAGTCTGAATACAGCTCACGTGTCCCTGTGAGGTACGGGAAACATCTTTGTCCTGCGGACCAAAGAGTCTGTCTCCCAAACTGATTTGCTGTGAAAAGTCAGGCACTAAAAACCTAACTTTCATTCTTTTGAAAATTTGGGTAGGGTCAGTCTCCAGGCTAGCAAATGTCATAGCCTCCTGCTAGGGGAACAAGGACAGAGATGACAGAGGCAAACAGCTAAGCAGCACCAGCCTAGTGTTGGATGATGAATGGCTGGTAAATACCTACATTTGGAAAACTATATTTAAATACTTGCTCACCATTGCTGGTGACTTGGTCATTGAGGATATAGTCAAGATGTTGGTTGGTTTGCATCATCACCCTTTCCTCTTTTTACACTAGTCTTTTTAAATTATAATACTTTGAGCAAAATAGCAGTCATCATCTTTAGTTCTGTGGTTTGTGGAGCAAGCCAATGATTGGTGGCCACCCCTGAGACCTTTGCTGTTTTTCCTCTTGAAGAGAATTTTGTCACCCTTGACTCTCACTGCTGTGGTGTGTGCAGTGAGGCAGTAAGCCACCAATTTTGTGTGGGAATTTGCATGTTGTCAATCATGTGGCCAGAATCTGAGTCATCCCAAGAGTCCCCACAAGCCGGGGGAGGCTCTTTGATGTCCAGTAACTCCTTACATATGCCTCAGCCCATCTTACTGGCTGACTTTGTCCTTTAAAGTGCTCGAATGCAACAAACATTTCTTCTAGAATGAAATCTCCAGTGCTTTATTGATATCTACAGATCGGCATATGCTTCATTCATCTCTAGAACTTTAGTGAACTTCTTAGATGTTGGAAGAGTACCTCTGTACTAACCAGAAAGGTTTGACCTGCCTCTACATGAGGTTATTTTAGGTTTGCTAGTCTGAGCGTGGTTGACTTTTAGGGAAGAGTTCGTGTTGATCGGGGTCAGTGAAAGGCTACTTATTCCATGGGGCTGTTTGACTCCCCTTGTGTGGGACAACTTCAGCTTTGTCTCATGAGTGCTTTCTAGACCAGACCCAGGGAACAGGACTTTCTTCAAAACATATTGAATAACTCAAGAAGTCATACAAATAAAGCTAAAAGACAAGGAGCACTGTTGTTGGAAGTGCTTTCGCAAATAAGGGTGAAAAACACATGGGTTTTTACATCATGCGTATTATGTATATTCACCATTGCTGTTTAGGAACTATTATCTCACATATTCAGACAAGAGGAAAAAGAATATACTAACTTCAGGGCTATATCCTCTGGAAGAACAACAAAAATATCTTTGAGAATATAACTTTAAGTGCTACTGAAATGCAGCAGAAGATTTCAGTCAAGATGCTAAGTTTTATTACCCAAGTATCAATAACGGAAGTCTTTAATTTTTCCAAAATGAAAAAAAAAAAAGGGAAAAGTAATTGTCAGATAGTTTCTAGCTGGACAATAACTCCATGCTGGTGTTTAATGCCATATACTTGTACATATTCATACATGTATATTTTCTCAATATGATAAAAATTATTTTGTATTTTTCTTTAACAAAGTAACTCACTCCTGTTAACTCTTTGCCTGTCCCATCCTGCCAGCTCACAAGCCCGTTTCTGCTAACTCTTTACTTGTCTCATCAATCCAATTTTTTTAGATGGGATAGTGAGTGACATGGTTATGTAAGAGCATATCCTTATATTTAGGAGATTTATGCTTTAGAATTTAGAGGGAAAGTGGCATATCTACATTTTACTTTGAAATAGTTTAGCCAAAATATACATACATATAGGAAGCAATTATGGCAAACTACTTATATTTCTTGAATCTAGGTAGTGGGGATATGAGTGTTTGTTGTCCTAGTCTTTTAATTTTTCTGTATGTCTAAAAACATACATATTAATATACCTAATATAAATTAAAATATTTATGCATTGAATAAAAAGAAAGACATTTTCACCTAATGGCTTGAAAGATAATAGCTCATTGTTTTGCAATATTTCAAATTTGGTATTTATTTTTCATTGATTACATCAAAATTTCCAATAATTAACATCAGTTTGCTAAGAGGCCCCTACTGGATCATGTATAAGTCTGGGAGCTGAAAGGGCTGGAAGGCCAGAAGAAGGGGTCTTAGTGGAGCTCAGAACAGCTTCTATTAATCAAAACTGGTGCTGAGTTATTTTAAATATAGCGATGACTTTCCCAGTGCATACAGACTGAAGATCAGCCTTAATTGTAAATATTCTCTCCTAGTCTGGTTGCCTTTTTACTTTGTTAATGGTGCATTTGAGACACTTATTTTGGTTTTGCTGTATAAAAGCTTTTATATTTAATGACATCAAATGTATCCATCTTTTCCTTTATAATCAGTGCCTTTTCTATCTTGGTTAAGAAATCTTTTGCTAAACAAAATATTTCCTTCTAAATGTATGGTAATGCTCTTTGTTTTTTATATCTTTCATCCATGTAAAATTTATTTTTCTTTTGTATGAGGTAGGGATTTAATTTTATCCTTTACCATGTAGATATGCTAACTCTGCCGCTTACTATCAGTATGTCCTTATACAAGTTACTGAGCCTCTGTACCAATGTCCTCGTCAATGAAATGAGATTAATAATCGTCTTTACCTCATAAATGATTGAAGAGATTAAATAAAATATTAAAATATTAGGTGTAAAATATCTATAACAGTGTCTGCTGCAAAATGACTACCCTGTGATTATCAGCTAATAAACATAGCCACTAGTTGAGCACCATTTATTGACTCGCCCATACTTCACCTATTAATTGGTCATGTCTCATGTACATATATGTGGGTTTCATTTCTACGCTCTCTATTCTGTTTCTCGATATACTGGGGGTGCCAAAAAATTACATACACATTTTAAGAGATGTTATCTATGCTCAAGCAGTAGTTCTCCGTAATCAGAAGTGTCTGGATACAGATGGGAACCACTCTGAGCACCTCCTGTAATTGCAGAAGTCAAATGTGACTTGTATTCATCTTTTGTTATCGGTATATATTGAGTATTACAATTCATACAGTTTTCTTTCTTTCTTAAAATGTGTATACATTTTTTTGGCACCCTCTGTATTTCTCTCTCTTTTCACCAATATTTAAAGTTTTGATTGCCAAAATTTTATAGTAATTCTTGATATCTGCTCGCGTGAATGCCCCCTAAATAGTATTCAAAATTGCCTGGGCCTTCTACTCTTGTGTATGAATTTTATATCAGATTGCTGATTTCTGTGAAAATTACTGTTGGAATTTTTATGAGAGTTGCACTGAGTCTACAAGTTATTTCAGGGAAAACTTTCATCTTTATGATGTTGATTCTTCTTATAAATAAACATAATACATTGCTTTATTTTAAAAAAATTCACAAAAGTCCATAATGTGAGCCAAATCTTAAAAAAAATTAAAAAATCTTGTAGAACTATCTTATTTGGATAAGACATTAAAACTCTTCATTGAAATTTGATAGGTTATGAATAATCTATTATTAAAGGATTACTTTTAAACACTCATTGATTGGTTTTATTTATGATTCTTAGTAATTACATGTTGCTGAGGGATAATGAAATGACTTTTTAAAAACATTTGGTGCTTCTTTTAAAAATTGGCTCTAACATGAACTACATTACTGATGTGCCATCTGTTAATAAAAAATAATATTGGAAAAGTGTTCTTTTGTTTTAAGTAATATTGAGGGTTTCAAATATTGACAATTCTTTTTATTCATTATCAGTAATTTTGAAAATAACATTTTCTCTGTAACTTTTTCTGTCCTTGCAAACTTGACATATGCAATTGTTAAAGCCTCTGTATCATACAGGACGCTTTCATCTCTTGTAACAAAGATTTATATACATTATGCAGTTGATTTCAACTTTTGTAAACTTATTTTACATTGACTTGTGTTTTATTATTAGTTTCAGGTGTACAAAACAACATAATTACACATTTACACCCCTCACAAAGTGATAACCCCACCAAGAACTTTTGTAAACTTTTAAAAGCAACATTGCAATGGAATAAAGTATTTAATGTGATCTCTTTTCGTTGTCTGTAGTAATCTCATACAGCTGATGAGATTAACTCTCCTCAGTATTGTTTGGCATAGCATATTCCTTGGTCATTTATGTTGTTCTGTGATAATGAGATCTCCTTCTGCATAGAACATTGTCAAACATTCCAGTGACAGTGTTATAGCATTTAGTGTTCTTTAAATATCAGAAATACATATGTATCTTTTCCAATTTGATCAACATGTTCCTTTGTAAAATATTCACTTAATCTTTATGGGTTCCTTGGGTTATTTAGAAAAAAAATGCATTGGCAGAGTAGGCACATTGGTGACTGTTCATTGTACAAAAAGCCGTAAAACCCAATTTCAAATATTTAACTGAATATTTGCCCACATTTTAAATTTATATTTAATATTTCGAAATAAGTGCTAAATAAGGAAATTTGCACATTTACTTAGCATCACCATGATTCCAGAGCTACAAATACGGACTGATACGGTTGTGTTGTTTTGGTGACTCAACTACTACCCACAGTGCTACCCTTGGTGACCTGACTTTCTGAAACCAGAACAACTTGGTATAGTTCTGGCAAAAACCAAGTATATTCTTTCTTCAGTTCATATTATGGTGTATTCCTGTGAATTCAATATATATTAATACCGTGCAATCATACTTTTGGTTATATATAAACCAGACTTTGAATCTGAACTCATAAATAAGTTTTTCACATACATGAAAGTCCAGTGCAACATTAGAAAGTTGGATGTGATGCCTACGCAGTGTTTTTCTTTTTTTACATGTCTGTGTACATGTTGCAAGGTGTCTAGCATCCCTAGTACAACCCACTGAGTGTTTACAGTGCTCCTCCAACCCCCAGCCAAAATACTTCCTAAGGGCCTATGTCACATCTCTTGAGAGCCACTGGCTGGCTTAGTATTTAATAAGAGGTGACAAATAATTAATAAGAGGTGACTTAGTATTTAATAAGAGTCTTAGTATTTAATAAGAAGTGACAAATAGTTAAGAAAAATAAAATATTAAAAGTGCTATGAATGCATGGGTGATTCTACCCAGATGACTTAAGAGCTTCATAGAAGAAGTGATACTTAAAGTGGAGCTTTGCAAGATCCATGTGGACTAAGATAAAAGGGCTTGTCAGATAAATGGAATATGTGATAAAGTTTATAATGCTCAGAGGCCTGCAAATAGTGATATACAGCTGGAACCCAGAATGCAGAGGTGGGTTTTATCAAGAAACAATTCAGGGAGGTACGTAGAAACCAAGCATTGGAAAGGCTTCTCTTCCAAACTAAAGAGTATGGGTTTTTTTTATATGTGTGGAGTTTTGAGTAAGGTAGTAACACAATCAGATTTGCTTCTTACAAATGAGTGGATGAGAGGGGGATAGAATGGGAGGCAAGAAAATCAATTGCTTTTAATATAGACTCTATTAGCAATTTTAAGAATCTACCTTTTAATAATTTCCTGGACCCTAGCCCTGTCAAGAATGTTATATCAATGTACTCTTTTTTTATCTCTCAGATTTTGTATTAGTCTGCTAGTGTTATGATAACAAAATATTACAGACTAGCTGGCCTATGGAACAGAAAATTATTTCTTGCAATTTTGGAGGCTGGGGAGTCCAAGACCAAGGTGCCAGCAAGGTAGATTTTGATCTGAGGCCTTCTTTTTTCTTTTTCTTTTTTTGACTCATTTTTTAAATAATTTTTTTATTTTTCAATTGCTTTTGATATACAATAGTATATTAGTTTCAGGTGTACAAAATAGTGATTAGACATTTATTTAACTTATGAAATGATAACCCCAATAAATCCAGTACCCATCAGACACCATACATAGTTATTACAATATTATTGATTATATTCCCCATGCTGTACCTTACATCCCCATGACTATTTTGTGACTACCAATTTATACTTCTTAATCCCTTCCCCCTTTGACCCAACCTCCCAGCTCTGCCCCACAATCCTGCAACCATCTGTATCTGTGAGCTTGTTTCTGTTTTATTTGTTCATTTATCCTGTTCTAGAGTCCACATATAAATGAAATCATATGGCATTTGTCTTTCTCTGTCTGACTTACTCCACTCAGCTCAATATCCTCTAGATCCATCTATGTTGTTTCAAATGGCAAAATTTCATTCCTTTTTATGCCTAAATGATTTCATTATATATACGTACCACCTCTTCTTTATCCATTCATCCATTGATAGGTACCCAGGCTGCCTCCACATCTTGGCTATTGTAAATAATGCTGCAATGAAAATAAGGATGGACATGTCCCTTTGAAGTAGTGTTTTGGGTTTCTTCAGATAAATACACAGAAGTGGGATTATTGGGTCTTTCTTTGTCTCTTGTTATAGCCTTTGTTTTAAAGTCTATTTTGTCTGGTATAAGCATTGCTATTCCAGCTTTTTTTTCAATTTCCATTTTCATGAAATAACTTATTCCATCCCTCTACTTTCAGTCTGTGTGTGTCATTTGATCTGAAGTAAGTCTCTTGTAGGCACCTGCTAGGTCTTATTTTCAGGGAAACAGTATATAAGGGTTTTGTTTTTTTATCCATTCCCACCCTATGTCTTTTGATTTAAGCATTTAATCCATCTACATTTAAAGTAATTGTTGATACATATGTACTTATTGCCATTTTATTATTCATATTTTTTATCTTTCTTTTTTTCTTTTTTTATCTTAAAGAAATCCCTCTAAGATTCTGTGTAATACTGGCTTGGTGGTGATGAACTCCTTTAGCTTTTTCTTGTCTGGGAAGCTCTTTATCTGTCCTTTAATTCTAAATGATAGTTTTTCTGGGTAGAGTAATCTTGGTTCCTTGCTTTTCATCAGTTTGAATACTTCCTGCCAGCCAATCCTTTCTGGCCTGCAAAGTTTCTGTTGAAAAATCAGCTGATAGTCTTATAGGAATTCCCTTGTAGGTAACTAACTGTTTTTCTCTTGCTGCTTTTAAGATTCTTTCTTTGTCTTTAACTTTTGACATTTTAATTATGATGTATCTTGGTGTTGGCCTCTTTGGGTTCATCTTGTTTGGGACTCTGCGCTTCCTGGGTTTGAATATCTATTTCCTTTGCCAATTTAGGGAAGTTTTTTGCCAATATTTCAGCAAATAGGTTTTCAGTTCCTTGCTGACTCTCTTCTCCTTCTGGTAGCCCTATGATGCAAATTTTGGTATTCTTGATGTTGTCCTAGAGGCCCCTTAAACTGTCCTCGTTTTTTGGGATTCTTTTTTTCTTTTTGCTGTTCTGATTGGGTGTTTTCTGCTACCTTATCTTCTAAGTCGCTGGTTTGATCCTCTGCTTCATCTAATCTGTTGATTCCCTCTAATGTATTTATTTCAGTTATTGTATTCTTTATTTCTGACTGGTTCTTTTTTATGTTTTCTATCTCTTTGTTAAAGTTCCCCTGAGATCATTGAGCATCCTTATAATCAGTGTTTTGAACTCTGCATCGGGTAGATTGCTTGCCTCCATTTTGTTTAGTTCTTTTTTGGAAGCTTTGTTCTGTTCTGTCATTTGGCACATGTTTCTTTGTCTCACTATTATGGCTGCCTCCCTGTGTTTGTTTCTGTGTATTAGGTAGTGGTGCTATGTCTCTGGGTCATAGGTGAGTGGCCTTATGTAGTAAGTGTCCTGTGGGGCTCAGTGGCACAGTCTTCCTCATCCCCTGAGCTGCGCATTTCAGGTGTGTCCCTTGTGTGGGTTGTGTGTGCTCTCCTCTTGTAGTTGAGCCTTGGTTGCTGTTTGCACATCATGGGGGCGGGGATTAGGAATTGACCTTCAGGCTGATTGGTTGTGAGGACTGGCTGTGACTACAGTGGAGGAGCTGTTGTGCAGAGGCGGTCCCTACAGAACAAGATTTGCTTAAGTGGGGCTCTGGTGCCTGTTCAGTCTGCCCTTTTGGTGTGTTACCCTTGGAGGCAGCTGGTTGGTGCTCTGGCTAGGTCCAATGCTGGCCACTGAGCGTGCCGACCCCAGGGCCTCCTGGGAGGGGCCCCGCAGTGGGTCAAGTTTAGCCACAGTCTGTGCCCTGCCCAGGACTACTGGGCATGAGCCACAAAGCAATCCACAGATGGCAACCACTCTTCTGGGCTTGGAGCTGCCTGAGAGAGGCCAAACTGTGAACAGAGACCAGCTGTCACTAGTGCCGGCCTTAAGGCTGCTCAGCAAAAGGCATGGGACATGCCAAAGCCAGATGCTCCTTGTTTGGGATTTGTGAAACTTTGAGAGATTTTAGGAGAGTTGTAGCATGAGCCAAGACAGACTGTTTTTATGGAAAAGCAACTGGAAGCAGCTTGAGTGGGTCTGCAAGTGGCATGGGACAGGGGTCTCAGGGAATCACCAGGCAGGGTGAACAGTGTTCGCCAAATTAAAGTTCTTGGTGGCTATTCCATTGTTTATGGCTATTTCTGCTCACCACTTAGGAATTCTGTTTTTTTTTTTACATTTTTGGATTATGAATTTATGTTTGAAGAGGTAGGCTTTATTCTAGGAAATCTGGGTTGTGTTTTCAAGAAGACTTAAACTTGCTTTGTCCAGGTGTTTTGAGTTTCTACCCATCAATGACCACTTTAAGCTCTTGTCTTGGGGGTTCCCCAATCACACAGGTAGTAGGTATCTGAATCCTAAATTCTATGAAGGCAGGTTTAAGATTGTGACTTCACACAAAAGGTATTTCCCCCATTTTGGAGCCTAGACTAAGGCATACAAATTTCCATGTCATATTCCATTGTTGATGGGCAGTCTTTTCCCATCTTTTTCTAAGGATATTACCCTTTGATAGCTTTAAATTTCTATGAAATCTCAATTCTATCTCCCACATTCCACAATGCATTGGTCTGAAGGCTTATTTTTCTGCCCCCTGCATTGGCACAACCCAAACTTTTTGGTTGCTGAGACTGGTGACATCTCAAGGGAGTTGTAGCTTCTGCTTCATTTTGGGGGTCTTTGAAGGTTTCTCTTATTTTTTTGGAAGGTCAGTTATACATTAAAAGAGCAGTAGCTATGTTTTATCTAGCATAGATGGATGTTTATATTGAAATTTTAAAAAAGGAAATCTAGTCCACTATGTTGATGGAAATACAGGTTTCTCTTATCTCTTTGATTGTCATTTCTGTTTGATCATTTCTGGCTTTTGTCAATATGTACTAGTTAGAAGCTCATCTCTACTGTGATCTTGTTCATATCAATAATCTTCTCTTTTATCACTGTTATCTCATCATTTTCCTCTGTATTCTGAGCGATCTTCTTGACTTTGTTTTGCACATAACTTATTTAATTTTCTGCAGTGTAAATGCCAAACTATATTATCCTGAAAGTGGATGTAATCAAAATACTTTATTCCGATCTTCTGATTATTCCCCATGGCTTCCTGCTCCATTTTCAGAGAGGATGTGTTCTCTATATGTTGAGAATACCAAGCAGGCCTTGACCAAATGTGTATCTTTTCCTCTAGAGAATCATTTCTGTAGGTGTTGTAGGTGTCCCTCTTCCACTGAATTTTCAGGATACTAATCCCTTTCCCTCCAGTCCTAGAATATTTTTATAGGACTATTTGTTTGCTAATAGATGATGTGGATTGTATTTAAATCTTCTTCTTCTTCTTTTTCTTCCTCTTCTTCTTCTTTTTCTTCTTCTTCTTTTGTATTTAAGTTTTCTTGTGAGCCCTTAGTTGCTGACAGGTTTCCTCTCTCAAATCTACACCAGGTGGTCAGGTTGATGTGTACAAATCCTGGTGCCTGACACGCATTTATTTATGTTAATGTGAAGAATTGAAATGCGTTCTTTTCCTGAACCACTTGCTATATTCTAGAACCATGCAAAAATGTCAGAGGTAGGACCTTATTAGAGTTTTTATTTGATAAACATTTGCCTACAGCAGTGGTTCCCAAAGTGAGATCTCTACCAGCAGCAGCCATATCACAGGGAGCTTGTTAGAACTGCAAATTATCTGGAGAATAGCTGTGGGGGTGGGACCCACTAATCTAAGTTTTAATCAGCCGTCGAGGGAATTGTTACACGTGCTGAAGTTTGAGAACCACTAGCCCCCACCACTCTTCCTGAGGCAACTAAATCCAAGATGGAACCCTGAGGCAGTCTGCCATTGCTTCCTAGCTGGGCCACTGCTGGTTTAACAAACAAAAGCTTGCAGGAAGAGCAAAGGTTTGGGGACTGGAGGTTGAGGTTGGAGACTGGCTTAGAAGATGCACTATGGAGGTTGCTGCATGTTTTTCTGGTCAGTGAAATCCCTGTATCCCAGAAGTAGGGACAGATGATGGAGATAATCCAAAGTCTTTTCTTGCCATTCTGTCTTTGATGTTCCATTGCAGAGTACCAGGCACATCTAGAAATTCATCAATTAATTCACTTATTAATAAGTATTTATTGAGTATCTATTGTATGCCAACTACTGTGGGGAATTGAGGATGCAACAATACACAACCAACATGTCGTCATAGAACGTAAATTTTAGCAAAAGAGGCATATATCTGAGAAAGGCCTTGTGTGAAGAATATATGAAGAACTATTCCAACCAAATAATAAGGCCAACAATCCAATTAAAAGTAGGCAAAATATTTGAACAGACACTTCATGAAAGAAGACACAGTAATGACCATTGAGCACATGAAAAGATGCTCAACATCACTAGTCATCAGGGAAATGTAAATTAAAATCACAGGGGATAACACTCACTCCCATTAGCTTGGCTAAAGTTAAAAAGACAGATAATACCAAGTATTGGCAAGGATGTGAAGTAACTACAACATGCTGATGGTAGTGTTGTATTTACTTCATCCTTGAAGTGAAGTAACTTCCTGGTGGGAATGCAAAATGGCACAGGCACTCTGGAACCGTTTTGTCATTTCTTATAATGTTAAACATACACTTACCATACAACTCAGTAAATCCATTCTTGTGGGTCTGTATGAGAGAAAAATGGAAACATAGGACCACATAAATACTTGTACGTGAATGTTCATAGTGACATCACTCATACTAGTCCCACACTGATAACAATCAGAATGTCTGTCAACTGGTGAATGGATAAACACAATGTGGTACATACATGCAACGGAATACTACTTAGCAGTAAAAAGCAGTGAACTACCAGTGCACGCCACAACATCGATGAATCTCAAAAATATCATGCTAAGTAAAAGAAGCCAGACACAAATGCTATGCACTGTATGAGTTTACTTGTAAAAAATTCTAGAATAGGCAAAACCATAATGACAGAAAGTAGATCAATGGTTGTCTGGGGCCAGAGATGGGGAAGAGGATTGGATACAAAAGGACATGAAAGATTTTGGAGGAATGATGGAAATGTTCTATATTTTTGATGTCGAAGTGGTTACATGACTATACATTTATTTGCCAAAAGCCAATGAACTGTACTCTTAAAATGGGGGTATTTTATTTATTATAAATTAAACTCTAGTGAAACTAATTGCACATATATTTGTACATATTTTTAATTATTATACATATTTCCTAATTTAAAAAAAGGATGGGTAAGCACATAATTTTGGAAAATGCCCAAATTTATGAGGCATGGAAAGGAAGTAAATAAGAATAGAGAGGGGGGAACAAAGATAATGCAGTAACATGGAAATTAAGGGAGAAAAGAAACTGCAGAATGAGAAGGGAGTCAAATGTCTCAAATGCTATAGAGAGGTCACTGGAAAGAATTTTAACAACCTGGACACCAGGCAAGAGCAGGTTGTTTTCTTTTCTCTGAAATCTCTGCCTACAAGAACTATATAAGCAGAGAGGAGATGGTGGCCATTCTGGACATGCAAGGAAAGCCTGTTTGAGGATAAAGCTACATGCAGGGCTGAGGAGGCAGAGACAGAGTCCAGAGTCCATGGTCTGAATTCCTGAATCCAACCTGCCAAATGTGCCTCTTGATTTTTCATCTTTGTGAGCCAGTGAAGTCCATTTGTGTTTAAGCTCCTTTGAGTTAGGTTCTCATCACTCAAATACAGTGGAGTCCAGATGAGTACGTACTGTGACTCCCTTTCTAAGGTCAATCATGTCTTTAGGTGAAGGCTCAAGTGTGCGTAGTGAGGGCTAGGAATTGGGACTATAACTGATAAGGGTGTTTCCATTTCTCTGGCAATTTCCCAAGATACCTCTATCTCCCAAGCCCATACTCTGTAACAGGAGTATCTGTCCGTAAGGTGAAGGCCACCTTAACTCTCTGGACAAACTCTTCATGCCAATATTTATATCATTTTCACTAGATTATTTTTTTAAGTTACCCTTAAAAAAAGTTAATGGGTCACATTTTGAGAGTATTAAAATAGAAAGAATCTCTTTGAAAAAGCATGGGTTTGCACTGCAGAAAGCAAGCCAACACAGTAATTTCGGGTATCTAGATGTTCCAAATACGAAATAATTTAAAAATTCAGGAAGTTTCAGTGTGCAATCTTTATTTTTTGAGGGGTAGAGATGCTTGTAGTTTCTGGATAGTTTATTTTATTTCCTATCTTGATTGTTGATATCTCCTTGTCCTCCTGAAAGACTTGCTGGAGGAGAAATGAGATGATTCTTTAAGGATGTGAGGCCTCCTTACAACCTGAGCCAGGTGTACAGGAGTGCCGTGGGGTTTTGACAGAAACCCAGATGTGAGCAGGCAAGGGCCGGTGAGAGAGCTGAAAGGAGTTGAGCACAGTCTCTGCTAATCCCAGGCACTGAGGTCAGAACAGCGACCTATTGCAGAGGAGAGAGGAGACAGCATGCTTGAAAATTCAGACTGTTAGCTACAGAGATTATCTTCCTTCCAGAAGTGCAACACCAGAAAACATGAAGGGTGAACATTCGGTTCTGGTTAATAATATGCATCAATAAAAAGTTAGCCTTAAGTGGAGGCCTAACCGGGCTTCCGCGTCATGTCAGGGTTCACCCCCTTAGGAGTCAGGGGGCTCTGTGTGCGCCATTCTTATTTTCCGCAGGTTCTCATTCATTTAGAATATGGTCCACATATGGCAGACAAGAATAGGCTCAAACTAAATTAAAATGTCTAGAAGACAACCACCTGATTGAAACGGTATGATTTATAGCTACAGCAGCATGAATATTCCTATTTTTATTGTGTTTTCTGGTCACCTTTTCCAGGGGGAGAAGCATCCATCTTAATGACCAGATTATGAGGCTTTTTGCATTTTATAATAGGAAGGATGCACTCTCTCAACAACTTTTATGTGTATGTGATTATTCTACAGCGCAACAAGATTGTTCCTCCTTCTTCTACAGACCAATCAGGTATGTCCGGGTTACATCAGCATTTGGAAATTTATGCTCCATACTCTCCACATATACCGAGAAGCCTCAACTTGCCCTGAGGCAGTTTTTGTTTTTTAAAGTCAGATAGTTGGCTGCATATTAAGAAATGAAACATATTAGAAATGATAGAATTAGAAAATTATCATACTTTAATTACTCATGTAATAATTGACTCAGGCAAGAATCATCATTGGATACTGAAACTATTGGGAGAAAAGGTATTAGAAAACAAAATATTCGAGTCTCAAAAATATCATCCTACCATTTTTTAAAAAATAGTGAGGTATGATTGACATACCAAAAGCTGTACATATTGTATGTACACAACTTAATGAGTTTGGAGATAAATATATAGTCCTGCAATCATCACCAAAATCTATGCCATAAAAATATCCATTACCTCCAAAAATTTCCTCCCACCCTCTACTTATTATTATTTTTCGTGTGTGTGCATGATAAGAACACGTAACATCAGCTCTACCCTCTTAGTAAATGTTTATGAATACAATACAGTATTGGTGGCTGCAGGCTCTGTGGTGTACAGTTGATCTCTAGGACTGTTCGTTCTGCATAACTGGAACCTTGTACCCTTTGCCCAGCACTTCCCCGTACTTCCTCCTCTTCCCAGCCTCTGGTAACCACCATTCCTTCTCTGAGCTTGAGTTTGACAATGTCCTACGTACCTTTTGAGGTAATTTTTTAACTTAATATGTTCCTGCAAGGATTTTCATCTTTAATCAAGCACTATGTTAATACTGTCATCTCAAAATACTGTGTTGAATTATTTAAAATGTTCAAATTGAACCCATTAAAAGGAAGTTTTAAAAAAAAAAAAAAGGTGCACCCACGGTGGAAAACAGTTTGGTGTTTTCTCAAACCCAGAGGGTTGTTGTGAGGATGAAGTGAATTAATAAAAGTATAATGGCTGTAACTATATTTACTACAAAGTCAATATTCAATACACATTACAAATGTTTCTCTCACTTAAATAAATGCAAATCATATGGAAGTTGCTCTAAGAGTAATGTCTCCTTGTGCCGTTATCTATGCAATTCATTTTTACTTCATGCCTCACCATCTTATGTTAATGATTTCTCACATAAAGCTGTTTCTAAAGACATTTGCATTTTCTGGCAGTTTTGTGTCTGTGTTTTTGGACCTATGATTCACAAATATGAATAAGGCGTGCTCTAAGCAATTCAGATAAAATGCCTTTCTTTGAATGGAATCAACATTCCTTTGTAATTCTGTTCAGATTATAAAATAGTAATGGAGTTGACTTTTCCTCATAAGTGTAAAAACTTGCTACGAATCAAAAGTTATTCATGTACTCAAGTTTTTGGAGTTGGAAGGAACTTTAGAATGGTATAACAGGTTTCAGAATAGCAAGACATAGAAAAAGTTCAGTTCTCACTCAGTGATGCCACATGGTCACCGTCAAAAGTTAGAGGCTAGGGGCCGGCCCGGTGGCTCAGGCGGTTAGAGATCCATGCTCCTAACTCCAAAGGCTGACGGTTGGATTCCCACATGGGCCAGTGGGCTCTCAACCACATGGTTGCCAGTTCGACTCCTCAAGCCCCGCAAGGGATGGTGGGCAGCGCCCCCTGCAACTAAGATTGAACACGGCATCTTGAGCTGAGCTGCCGCTGAGCTCCCGGAGGGCTCAGTTGGTTGGAGGGCATCCTCTCAACCACAAGGTTGCTGGTTCGACTCCCACAAGGGATGCTGGGCTGTGCCCCCTGCAACTAGAAACGGCAACTGGACCTGGAGCTGAGCTGCGCCTTCCACAACTAAGATTGAAAGGACAACAACTTGACTTGGAAAAAACTCCTGGAAGTACACACTGTTCCCCAATAAAGTCCTGTTCCCCTTCCCCAATAAAATCTTTAAAAAAAAAAAAAAGAGGCTAAAGATATATAAGATTTTTCTATCTCTACAGGAAGTTTTCTATCTATCCCACTCAATAAATAAAATTTATTTACTGGGAATTTATGACTTACAATTTTAGTTTACACAATACAACTGAGTAGACTACCTGAAAAGAAATTCTGGGATTGTTACACGGAGCTATGTTTTTATGTCTTTCTATACCTGTTATAAATAATAAAAGCAAAGGGAAGTATCATCTGTAACATGTGCTGGGGAGTGTGTTCTCTTCTATGAATCTCCAAACTATTCTATTTGGACCTTTGTTGCTCCACTTACCATATTCCATAACATGGAGTTTTATTATTTCAAAAGCACTTTGACATATCTCTTGTAATTGCCATAAAACTCTTCTGAAGTGTATATTACGTATGTCCATGGGATGGCTGAGAAAATTGAGGCAATCAGGTTAGGTATCTTGTCCAAAACCATAAAATAACGAAATGGAATAGACTAGGGCTCACTCCTAGGACTTCTTACTCCATCTCCAGAGCTCTATTTCCCCATTGCTTCTCAGGTGTCATTGCCCTTTTATACTAAGTACATTCTGATATTCCCTTTAGCATCAAGCTCAGTGCTTTGCCCAGGTAAATATACCTAATACATATGAAGGTATGGATGAAGGAAGGGAGATAGTGGAGGAGACTGTTGAGGATTCTGGAAGAAGGGAAATTGATTAGAAAAAGCAATTGGGACTCTAAGTATAGTGAGAACTCTTTCTTTACCCTTTTTGCACTGAAAAAGAAACATTTGGAATGAAGGAAAAAAGCGAGCGGCCCCTCTAATGATGACATCTCATCTAGCCATCCTCTCAGCCATCCACTGTCTTCCCCGTCCCCCTCTCCACCCCTGTCCTTTATTGCTCATTGACTTCTGAGCATCGAGATGGGATACCTGATTTGTTTTCAGGTATCAAACATCAAAGAAGCCAAGTTTGCAAATGAAAACCAGTTTTATAAAAAGGTGCCATGATAATGATTCAAGGGGAAAAATAATACCCCTAAGTGGATAGAAAGATGTGCAAATGCTGAGACAGACTCTTGGTCTCTATACCATCCTTGGTTTAACCATCCTAAAGACAAAACTCTCAATTGCTAAATCTCACTTCTCCTTCTAACCATTTGTTCTGAGGAAGCATTGAAACTCAGCCAGGAAGCTAGGAGGTGCAACCATCCCTCCCACCCCATCCCGATCCAGTAATCGCACAGGATGCCAGGTCCATTCGGACACCCAAACAACCTGTGCCTGTGTTGGGAGATTGAGGCCAATGAATTCCATCCTTGCTTCCTGTCAAGTTCCTGCATGTCTCATCGCCATCACCTATCACCTCTTCTATCCATACCCTCTGCTCTTCAGCTCAGAGTCTTACCCATCTCTGACTCTCCCACCTTAATGGCCCACAACCCTTCTGACTGGGACCTTGGGAATTATGGTCTATTTTAAGGAACGCCCTCTGCTTCTTCAACATCATAGCACGTTCTCTTTCACCCTTCCTTCCTACAAGATGCCATATCTTTTCAGCTCCAATGAGGATGACTCATTCTCCCATAACCAATACTTCAGGCCTGCTGCTGGTGGGGAGACGGGGTTGTTTAGCATGAGCCGGGCTTCCCATTTGGTGATTCCTATTATTTTACCCTTCCCCTCATGTCAATGCCTGTCCTCTTTTAATACTTATGCAACGTGACCACACTATGCTCTATCCCTCCTCCTTACTCTTTTATGTGGGCCAGTTGTCTCCAACACCCACTGGAGACTTTGGCACCTTATTCATCCACTCCCAACTCCACAAACAGCCATCCTGGGATATTTCAACTACACATCTCGTTTTATGTTGTGACCTTAACTTTATTGATTTTTATTTTCTTTCCACTTCGGTGCCCTACTCCTTAGACATCCCCCTCTCCCCACTGAATTTTAACATCATTTGAATTTTCCATTTCAAATTTCTTAAACTCCAGTACTCCATGTACTCTATTAACCTGCCCTCAGTTAGTTTCCCAATGACTTCTTTTTTTTTTCAATGTTTATTGTGAATATTGAGGAACAGTGTGTTTCTCCAGGGCCCATCAGCTCCAAGTCGTTGTCCTTCAATCTAGTAGTGGAGGGTGCAGCTCAACTCCAAGTCCAGTTGCTGTTTTCACTCTTTAGTTGCAGGGGGCCCAGCCCACTATCCCATGCAGGAATTGAACGACTAACGTTGTTGTTAAGAGCTCATACTCTAAACAACTGAGCCATCTGGCTGACCCCCCACCCCCAATGACTTCTTTTTTTTTCTTCTTTTTTTTTTAAATTAAAGTTTATTGGGGTGACAATTGTTAGTAAAGTTACATAGATTTCAGGTGTACAATTCTGTATTACATCATCTATTAATCCCATTATGTGTTCACCATCCAGAGTCAGTTTTCCTTCCATCACCATATATTTGATCCCCTTTACCCTCTTCTACCACCCCCCTCCCCCCTTACCCTCTGGTAACCACTAAACTATTGTCTGTGTCTATGAGTTTTTGTTTCTCATTTGTTTGTCTTGTTCTTTTATTGTTTTTGCTTTATACACCACATATCAGTGAAATCATATGGTTCTCTGCCTTTTCTGTCTGACTTATTTCGCTTAGCATTATACTCTCAAGATCCATCCATGTTGTCACAAATGGTCCTATTTCATCTTTTCTTACTGCTGAATAGTATTCCATTGTGTATATATACCACAACTTCTTTATCCACTCATCTATCGAAGGACATTTTGGTTGTTTCCATGTCTTGGCCACCATAAATAAAGCTGCAATGAACATTGGAGCACACATGTCTTTATGTATAAATGTTTTCAGATTTTTTTGGTAGATACCCAGGAGAGGGATTGCTGGGTCATACGGTAATTCTATACGTAATTTTTTGAGGAATCTCCACACTGCCTTCCATAACGGCTGCACCAGTCTGCATTCCCACCAACAGTGTATGAGGGTTCCTTTTTCTCCACAGCCTCTCCAACACTTGTTACTATTTGTCTTGTTGATGATAGCCATTCTAACTGGGGTTACGTGATATCTTATTGTGGTTTTTATTTGCATTTCTCTGATGATTAGTGATGTTGAGCATTTTTTCATATGTCTATTTGCCATTTGTATGTCCTCTTTGGACAAATGTCTCTTCAGGTCCTCTGCCCATTTTTCAATCGGGTTGTTTGTTTTTTTGTTGTTGAGTTTCGTGAGTTCCTTGTATATTTTGTATATTAACCCCTTATCGGAGGCACTGTTTGTAAAAATCTTCTCCCATTCAGTGGGTCACTTCTTTATTTTGTTAATGGTTTCTTTTGCTGTGCAGAAGCTTTTAAGTTTGATATAGTCCCATTCATTTATTTGAGCTTTTACTTCCCTTGCCTTTGGAGTCAAGTTCATAAAATACTCTTTGAACCCAAGGTCCATAAGTTTAGTACCTATGTTTTCTTCTATACAGTTTATTGTTTCAGGTCTTATGTTTAAGTCTTTGATCCATTTTGAATTAATTTTGGTACATGATGACAGACAACAGCCCAGTTTCATTCTTTTGCACGTGGCTATCCAATTCTGCCAGCACCATTTATTGAAGAGGCTGTCTTTTCTCCATTGTATGTTTTTGGCTTCTTTGTCAAAAATTATCTGTCCGTATTTATGTGGTTTTATTTCTGGGTTCTCAATTCTATTCCATTGGTCTATGTGTCTGTTTTTCTGCCAACACCAAGCTGTTTTGATTATTGTTGCCCTGTAGTACAAGCTAAAGTCAGAGAGTGTGATACCTCCAGCATTGCTCTTTTTTCTTAGGATTGCTTTGGCTATTCGTGATCTTTTGTGGTTCCAAACAAATCTGATGATTTTTTGTTCTATTTCTTTAAATAATTCCCCCCAATGACTTCTTAATTACTAAATTCAAGGGATTCTTTCCAATCCTTCATTTACTGGTTTTCTCTGTTGAATGTGAATTTCTTCTTGAAACTCCTTTCTCCTGTATTACTTATTTGTACTACTTACCAAGCCAGGGGCCTACCTTCTCTTATTCTGGGTTTTTATGATGAAGCTTTAAATAGTTTTCATAGCATAAGTTTGATATTTTATCCAAATGTTTACAGACATTTTTTCCCTCATTATAATACTTTATATTTTGCAGTAAACAATGCTATATGGAATAAAGAAGAAATAAATACATTAAGAAATACTTAATACAGCCAAGTTAGTTCTCTATTTAAACAAAAACATAAACAGAAACCCAGTGTATAAAACGAAGAAACAAGTGGCTGTCCTGGGTGAAACCCAAATCTCAGTTTCCCCACCTCCATGGGTACCCAGGCTGAGGTTCTCAGAGGGCAGTGGAAAGCTGACCTAGTGGAAAGGGTGCTAAGCCAGGGGGCAAGAGTGGTAGTCTGATCTCTGCATCTTAACTCTGCTCTCCTGTTGCCTGACCCAGGAAGTATAAGTAACACTGCTTTCCCCATCTACTTTGTAGGGTATTGGAGGAGTTTAAAAAGCATATTTGAATAAATACCTTATGAAGAAAAATAACTCAGAAACCTTAAGGCTAAAAGTAATGTCTTATTAATTAGAAATATAGATGGCAATTTTTTTTCCCAAGTGTGTTACCCTTTGGAGAAATACCATGTTTCCCCCCAAATAAGATCTAACCAGAAAATAAGCCCTAGCATGATTTTTCAGGATGACATCCCCTGAACGTAAGCCCTAATGCATCTTTTGGAGCAAAAATTAATATAAGACCCAGTCTTATTTTCAGGGAAACACAGTAGGAAAATAAGGAAATAAATTAGTCTTTATGCATTTGGTAAATAAAGGAACTTCAGGAGTTAAGAATACATAACCCAGGTTTCATGAGTAGCTCCAGGTGGAATTATGTGCAAAATTTCATCTGTTTTTACAATTTGGTAGGGAAGGGATTTGTATTTTATCAGATTATTTAAGGAATTCGTGACCATAAAAAAAGGTTAAGAAGCACTGTCTTAGAAACAGAGACCCTCTCCTTCTTTCTCTCTCCCCACACCCTCACCCCCTTAGAGGTGACGGGCACCCTCTGCTTCTAGTCTGTGTTCCCATAACACTGTGTATACTGCTCATCATGGGTGCTATCTCCCCACTCCTCCTGTGAACTAAGTGAACTTGTCACACAGCACTTTTAATACGAGGTACTTACTAAGACAGGAAAGCAACTGTATAATATAGTGTAGAAATTAGCATTAAAGACAATTAGCATTTAAACAGAAGCTCTTCTGCTACATCTCCAATTAGCCAGAAAATACAATAACTAAGGCCATTTATCGCCTAAGTAGTTTCCACGTTAAATTTTGTATTAGGTCGTAACATATTTTACACTTGTTCTGTTAAAAGCTATATGACTTAATCTCTGATTTTGATGTATAAAAATAAATATTCACAATTTTGAGGAACAGCATTAATTTTTAAAAAATAAAGGTTGAACCAGCATTAAGCATGATGTCAATTTTTTTTTTTAATGGGAAGAAGACTGTATATGGAAATATGGAAGCAAGGATCAATTTTAAACTTGCCTTTGTCCTTTCATTCATTTGCTACAGGGAAGCTGCCAAAGAGATTTGCAACTGGAGAACACATAATTCTGTGATTCTCATGCGTTCTCCCATCACACTGATGCCCCCCTTAGAGGAACCCTGAAAGTATGAGCATAGCCCAAGGCTTTGTGGTCTTCAGGGCAGCTTCACGTGGACGTCAGTAATGGAGGTAGGTAGTGTTTCTCTGCATTTTATTGGTACAGGGTGAGTAGGATGGAGGATACATTTTTTATAAGTCTTTGATAAATTAGGAAATTGTACATTCCATTCTTAAACGCCTTTAATGACAACCACAGTGACAAAAATGGCACAACACTCATGTTGCATTGCATTACAATGGATCCAACTTATTTGGTGACTGATTATAAGGAAAATCAAGGCCGTAGTTCGGGCTTTATGAATATCCTATTTGATCCATTATGTTTCGTGTTCCTAACTCCCATGGTGGTTCCTTCATCCTCAGATGGTACTGGTTAAGTGTTTCAGGAATTGGCTGTAGGTTTTAATCCTTACTCTGATTCTATAAATGTGTGTAATAAACACTTGAGAACTGCTCTCAGCATCCTGTTGGTTTAAAAAAAATGACTATAGCACATACAAGCTGTTGACTGTCTTTCCTTTTAAAGGGTAAAATCTTACCTGCTTTTAAACGCCAGTTGATAAATGGGGTATGCTTGAAGTTACGTTCTTTAGGATGTTATCTCATCAAGTAATGTAGCACCATTTGGCTTCTCCTGACCTTAGTGCAGAAGAAATGGATCATTATTTTGTGAAAGAAATGTAATGGGAATAAGGCTGTACCATTTTCTACTTCAATGCTTGCCTATAGCTTGCTCTGTGATTATACTTAAAATATTATGGAAAGGGCTAAAACCTGGACTTTCCACCTTCTCTAGTGGCCATTCTATTCCTTGTTATGCTTTATATGTTGTTCTCTGTCTGCCCAATGCTATAACCTTGTAGTCTGAGGTCTAACAATAGCATGATAAAGGAGTCCTCTCAATGGAAGCCTTCAGATTTTTTAAGAAACTGCTCTGCTGTAAGGAAAATGAAGTCTCGTTACTCCATGATTGCTGTATTTTTCTTCCGACACTTACTGAAAAAGTGGTGCACAATCTATATAACATACCTGGCTGATTTGTAAAGCAATTGTTGCCAAATTACATTCTGTCCTACTCTTCCCACAACTGCATGGTTACGTGTGATTTGCTAGGATTCTCAACAAATGAGAAAAGTTCCAGGAATGGAACAGGGGAATCATCTGTTTTGAAATGTAAAATTTAAACCTTCTTTGGAGTATATCCAAGGAAGAAAGAAAGACAAGAGAATATGTAGTTCTTAATCATAATAAACCCAATTTCAGTATATTTCCTTGCAATCTGGAATCAACATTTCCACATGTGCTTGAGAGGAAGTGTAATCAGGTACTTGTAAGCCTATATTAGATGTGACAATGAGCTTAAACTTCCCTCGTGTTAGCAAGAACAGAGGGGGTATGATGCAGTGGAAGGAACGGGGGAACCAAAGTTTTAGGCTCTTTTTAACTATTCAAGATTGGACCAGTCACTTAAAATCAATTAATTGATTGCCTCATTCATTCAATCATTCATTCATTCTTCGTTCGTTCATACATTCAGTAGATATCTATTTTGCACCAACAGTGTGCTATGACCCGGAGTCCTCATCTGTGACAACACTGAGGTAATACGTGATAACACTGTTTACAGTTGAATGTCATTGATTTTGAATCATATGATGAAAACAAAATTGAGAGAAATCAAAATATTTTTTAAAAGTATTGGC
This sequence comes from Rhinolophus ferrumequinum, assembly GCF_004115265.2. Lineage (NCBI taxonomy): Eukaryota > Metazoa > Chordata > Mammalia > Chiroptera > Rhinolophidae > Rhinolophus > Rhinolophus ferrumequinum. The sequence goes on from NC_046287.1 coordinate 92,875,074, forward strand.
TACTGTAATGTGGTTTCATAAAAGATACGTAATATTATTTATAAGAAAATATTAATATAGAGTACAATTTTTAAAAACTATTGATTTCTGAAGTGATAGTTCTTTCTTTGGCAGTTAGACATATTCATAGCAGAGCAATTCACACGGGCGATACTAGGTGATAGTTTCTGAAGCCGTGATGGTTCAGCTTCTTTTACTCCAGTGATAGATACCCAGTCAGAAACCATCTTAACTGACACAGGAAATTGATATCTATCCCTGGAATGAATCCTAATTTAACTAAGGGGATAATTATGTGGATCCAGAAGATTTGAAAATTTAATTCAGGAGTCTCAGTTGAAGTTTATCAGGTTATATAGAGGTAACAGCAGTGACCTTTTGGGAGAAAATATTCCAGAATATACTCTGTCCTGTTCCACTACTCTTGGGTGGGGTTTGGCCTCATATCTCATCCCCAAATGAGGTGGAGTTGTTCACTGACTTAGTAAATACATTGGACAAAAAACAGTAGTCTATTGATCATTCAAGGAACTACTTAATGTTACATTTTTGTTTGATTTGAGCACCAGTGATTGTTTGTTGAACAGTATTCTGGCACAGAGAGGATAAAAATCTGTTTAAAATGGCTCCTGTTCTGACTTTCATAATTATGAAAAATAAGGCTCCAGAGCAGAATTTTGAAACTACTCCAAAAAACCAGCCCGAGTGCCAGCGAGCCCCACCCGAAGAGACCTGAATGTAAAGACAGGCTTATGGGAAGTGGGACTGGTACCAGCATCTAGTCACTTCCAAAGGATGTCCGCATGTGGTCTCGCGCAAAGGATGAGTGCAGTCGAGGCAGAGCAGCAGCTGTGAAGCAATCAGAAGGAAAGATCAGGCCTGCAGTGCCTCACCCTGCCCCCCAGAGTAAGTCAAGTAGCAGAGTGGATTATGAAATGTTCTCATATCAACTGTTTCCTTCCTTTCACAGCAACCCCACGTCATAGATCCAGTGGGTTTTATTAATCTTTCTTTTACTGAGGAATAAATTGAACTCCCAATTAAGTAGCTGTTAAATGTTACACAGCTAATAAGCATCAGGGGAAGGGCTTGCAGTCAGGCCTTCTGAACTCTAACTGTCACAGTCAATTGGTTGCCCAACTTCCTCTCACTCAACACTCAGCTCAGAGATGTTAGACATAGAAGCAGCAGCTTTGGGGAGGAGAGGAGGTAGGGGATCAGAAGCTAATTCACCGATGGTGGGTGATTTGGTCTTGGTAACAATGGATTGCAATGGTACAAATACATCTCTGAAATGAATAATCCGCACCCCTTTTAACATACCTCTTCTTCTACAAAGAGCTTAGTTGGTAGCACTTTCAATCTAATCAGAGCTATACTAAGGATCCCTTTTGTTTGGGAAAGGCGCTCAGCCTAGACATCAGTATATTCAAAAGAAATGACAAGATACCAAAGACTTGACATTGAACAAATTAACCATGTGGGCATTTTTTAAATGGAGATTGAAGCAATAGAAATGTCCTCCTCCTCACACTGCATCATGTTAGAGTATGGGAAGATGCTTGTCAAAATTTCTAAGCCTTATGGTGGGAGGTGTAAAATCAATGTACAGACAGACAGCTAGAAATTCTGAATAGGCTAGAACAAAAGAACATATTATAATGAACATGTTGACAGGAAGATGTATCAGACAACATAATACATCCTTTTTTTTTGTCAAATTTCTATAGTCTTTATAATGTGTGCTTATATTTTCTGTTCCTTTAGCTTAGGAGTTGGCAGAATCGATTTTGTCTTAAAAATGTAGATGTGCAATCACAACTTTTTATCTAGTGTGTTGTGTTAAACATCCTAGGACTCAGAATATACCCATACTATTCAAATTAATACCAAATTTGCCCATTTAGTAAGACCCCTAAATTTGTGGCTCATTCTTTTCTTAGGTTTCTCATATTGACAAATTATTAGGTGGTCAAAGGTCTTGAAATTTTCAGTCCAAGTTTGACACTGAAGAGTTAAAAAAAAAATCACACCAGAAATTGGTCCCATTTTTTTCCCCTTTAAATGTATTTCAATGCTTTCCCCTGACAGTTGACCTCGACCCAGGAAGGAATACTCCAGGATGAGTTTTGCCTAGAAATAATTTGCTTTTGGAGACGATGGCGTCCCAATCTCTGCCTCTTATTGCATCTTTATATTTCATACTGTGACCAGTCCAGTGCCTTGTATATGGTAGATAAATACCACAAGTGTCGGACACGACATAGTCATCATTTCATCCAACACTTTCAGTTTGGGGAAATAAGTCCCCCAAAGGTGCCTACACTTATGAAGAGCTAATTTGGGGGAGAACTAAATCTAGAATCCACCTGCCTCAGGACCTCTAGTCTAGTGCTCCATTCACCAGCATGATAAATACCTGTTGGCTCAATGAACTGCTAACGATGCCCTTGCAAAATCAGAAGTGACCTTCCAATCACCAAACCCAATAACCTTTTCTCATTTTTAATACACTTCAGTCTAAATAGCTGGGAAACAGAGAGAAGAGATATCCCAGGCAGAGACATCTCAACTTCCTCGTTTCCAATTGGTAAAATTATCTGCCCCATCCTTGCCTGCCTTCTTTTGAGCCAGTAGACATTGTCCGAGATCAATCTTTTTACCCGGGCTCAATCTCATCCTCTCCAGCTTCTTCAGGAACTTCCTCTGTCAAGTGTATGCCTTCAATTGCAGTTATAAATATCTGCATCTTTTGTCTTTCAGGTAGAAACACACTCAAGTCTGGCACCTTACAAAGGCCTTCCTGGTCCCCTCCACTTCCAAGACTTTTCTCTCATTCCCATCAACTATAGATCACCTTCTTAACAAAGCAGTTTATTCTTTCTGTCTACACCTCCTCTCCTCCCATTCATACCTCAACTCCCTGTTGTGTGGCCTTTTTACTTGTCAGGCCACTTGTTACTAATCTTGCTAGTATTTCTAGTTCTTTCTAATTATCAAATCCAATGGGTACTTTTCAGTCTTTATTTCACTTTTCTGTGACATTTGACATTTGTTGACCTATTATGGACAATTGTCATCTGTTCTGATGACCCCGCACCTAGACTCACTTCCTTTGGGGGAATCTCCCACCTTATGAGGCAGGGTCTGTCTCCCAAATGCCAGGACCTGCTCTCTCTGTCTTTTTTCACCCCCCTCTCCTGCAATGTAGACATTCCATAAACATCCGATTTTAGCCTCCTGTCTCTCTATACTAGTACCTCTCTACCTTTTTTATATGATGATACATACAGAAAAAAATGACAATATGACACACTTGGGGGTGATACACTACCTGACGATATGACACAGGAGGGAATTTGGGGGGATTATATGTGAGGTTTGGTGAAAACTTGTTATATTTTCTTTATATTATATAATATATATATATATAAGCATAGTAAGAAAAAGCGAATGAAAACCTTCTAAAATAAATTTTATTCAAACTTTTTTGAGAAATCAGTTTACTTCTGTAATAATTAACTTCTTTATACTAGGTTTTATGCTTGAATGGCTTCATGCTCGTCCTAACCAAGACTTTGAAAATGATGATCTTTTCAGATTCTTGGTGGCTGCCATGGAACCATGAGGGTTCCACAGATCCCACTTTGCTTTGCCCACCCTTCAAGGAGATTCAGATCGAAGCTGCTCATGGTTGGAGGTGACTGGGGAACTCTCACTACTCAGCAGCCTACCAGCCATACTTACGCCTGTGGGGATCAGTTTTTTTGCAGCAGACCTGCAGCCCACTTAAGGCACAGTGCTGTGGGAACGAAGGCTGGGAAGCTCTGTCCATCACATTTCCTTCCAGCCTTGTTCCTCCTGAGTACACCCAAAGGATGCATCAGTAACCAGTGATTCACAATGGCATACCTTTGTAAAAATCCTTCAGGGAAATTATGTGATAGTCCCCAGGGAGATGTTCTCTACACTTCCTTTCCGCCCTGTGAAAGTGTTCTATACACTGTCTGTTGTAAATTTTACCCAATGTCCCGGCTATCACAGTCACATCTATGAATGACCCCCACACCGACGTGTTTAGTCTCAACCTCTCTCCTGAGGCCATCCCACATTTCCTGTTTCCTGAATTTCATTATCACGTATGTGTCTTGCCAACATTTCACATTCAGTGTGTAGCAAGCTGAAGTCATCTACCTTTCCCAAACCTGTTCTTCCTCCTGTGTTCTTTATTTCTTTTTCAACCACCACCATGTTTCGTGACACACAAATCCTGGCTCTATTTGACTTCTCCCTCTGCCAGCTCATTAGTTACCAAACCCAGTCAAGTGTATCTCACGATGAGCTCATGTCACCTTCTTCATTGCTGATGTGCTTGTTTGTTTGTTTGTTTTCAGGCACTTGCCTAGTATGGTGCAATAAAGCCGTGCTCTCCTAAGATATCTTCCTATCACCAGTTAGTTTTTTTCTCCATTTTATATATTTCTACAGGAATAACTTCCGGGCAGCCAGATGGCTGAGTTGGTTAGAGCATGAGCTCTTAACAAGGTTGCTGGTTCAATTCCCGCATGGGATGGTGGGCTGTGTCCCCTCCCGCCGCCCCCACCTCACACAACTAGATTGAATAGAAAATGGTGACTGGACTTAGTGCTGAGCTGCGCCCTCCACAACTAGATTGAAGGACAACAACTTGACTTGAAGCTGACGGGTCCTGGAAAAACACACTGTTCCCCAATATTCCCCAATTAAAAAAAAAAAAAAACAACTTCCAAAAACAGCCCTAATCATGTCATTCTCCTAACCAAAAACCTTTGATGATTCCCAGAGGCCTACAAGGTAAAGCCCAAAGCCATTAGGTGGTGTCCAGATCTCTTTATGAGCTGGCCTCAGTCTACATTTCCAACCTTATTTCTCAGCTTATCCTGCCCCTAACAAACCCAACATGTTTCTCAGCTTTGCACCTGTATAATTGTTTCCTCCTGCCTTTCCTCCCATCCTCTGCCTACATCTCTGAACATACTTCCAGACCCACCTCAAACGTTCTTCTTTCAAAGATTCTCTTAGGTCCTCTTTAGAACCTCCCTCCCCTCTCTCCTCTGTACTCTTTCAGGCCTTTGCACCTTTCTTGGGGGACTTGTAATTTGACTTATACTGTTATCATTTATGAACCTGTGTCATTGCCCTTCCTAGTCTGTAATTTCTTTGAGGGAAAATGATACCACAGGTTTCTGGGCCTGCTATAATAAATTACCACAAACTTGGTAGCTTAAACAACAGAAATGTATTCTCTCACAGTTCTGGAGGCTAGAAATCTGAAATCAAAGCATTGGCAAGGCCACATTCTCTCTGGAGACTCTAGGGAAGAATCCTTGCTTGCCTCTTGCCTCTAGTGGCAGCCGGCATTCCTTGGCTCATGGCTACATCACTCCTGTCTCTGCTTCATCTTTACATTACTGTCTGCTCCACTGTCTGCTCCATGTGTCTGTCTCTAACCTCTCTCGTATAAGGATACATTTAACGAATTTTATAAAGATGTGGATGGCATTTAATGGCCACCTGGATGATCTAGGATAACCTCCCCAGCTCAAGATCCTTAATTTAATCACATCTGTAAAAACCTTTTTTCCAGATAAGGGAACATTCACAGGTTCCATGGATTAGGACTTGGATATCTTCTAGGAAGCCATTTTTCAACCCACCACACATCTTTGAGTGAGTGTTCTTAAAAGCCACAAGTGATGTTTTCAACTAGAAATATTTTGGTTTGCCTCAGAATTGGTAATATCGAGAGGACTAATCTTAAATCAATGTATACAGAAACAAAGATCATACCTAATTCAATGTTCTGTTCAGTACCTAGTATAGAGATACAGGGTCAGCCAAACCAGCCCAGGCACTGGCTGTGTATTCAGAGCACAATCACATCCAACCTGCTTCCCTCAGGGCAATTGGTCTGCGTTATCCCTGGATCAGGACAGACTCATTCTGTAACTCTGGGGGCCGTCTTTCTAAGCCACAGTGAATCAAAATTTTTGATACATTTAATTAATACAATTAATTTTTTTTGAAGAAAAAGTGTTCTGATTTTACTTTATTTTGTTTAAAAATTTAAAAAAAATTTTGTCAGTTGTCAAGTATATTGATTTATTCAATTCATCAAATATTTATAGCATGCTCAGTACTATGATGATTTTAAGTGATCAAAAATGAATCTTATATATATAAAGCTTTTATGTTGATAAATTCAAACTAGTTCTATCACCAAACAACACTACAAAGTAAAGTCTTTAGGGTACAGTCATATTTTTCAAAAACAATTTAACCTTTAGGTATCTAGAGGTTTTATACTTGTGTGACTGTATATATACCATGTTTTCCCGAAAATAAGACCTAACTGGAAAATAAGCCCTAGCATGATTTTTCAGGATGACATTCCCTGAACATAAGCCTTAATACATCTTTTGGAGCAAAAATTAATATAAAACGCAGTCTGATTTTCAGGGAAACATGATGTATATATAAATCATATATATATATATGCTGGGGTGCCAAAAAAATGTATACAAGTGGACACTTTGGTCAACGTGGCTCAAGCAGTAGTTCGCCGTAATCAGAAGTGTCTGGACGCTGATGGTAACCACTTTGAGCACCTCTTGTAATTGCAGAAGTCAAACGTGACTTGTATTCATCTTTTGTTATCAGTATATATTGAGTAGTACAATTTTAATACAGTTTTCCTTTCTTAAAATGTATATACATTTTTTGGCACCTTTTGTGTGTGTGTATGTATGTGTGTATACACACACACACACAGAGAGAGAGAGAGAGAAAATATAATTTTAATATAAAGCATTATATTGCATAAGGCCAAATCTGACAGATTTCTCCAAGAAGGCAGGCCTTATTTTAGACTCTAGTTCTCAGTTTTCCAGGCTCTCAAAATACGTGGGAGTGGTGTTATTTTTGAGAAAGGAAGCACACCATTTATGTGGTCACACCAAATAGATGGTTACTTTCTCCACGCATAAATGTAGCCTTGATTCTAATTGCCATAATCCATATGATAATAAGTTAGGACATGTTTTAAATTTCACTTTGGGACTATATTAAACTGAAGGGGTAAAAAAAAGCGACTGGATGAAGAAGTAAAAAGTAAACTTCCTAGTTTATGATTTCAGAAAATTATTGCGGTCTTTTTCTTCCCTCTCACTAATTGGCAGTTTAACACACAATCCTTCCGTTGCGCTTGAGCAGAGAAGCACGAAACTCCATTAGCAGTTCAGTAGTGGTGTTGACAGCGGTGAGGTCGCTTGGTGCTGCGTGAGTGCAGGGGTGGAGCGGGTTAGGATTCGCAGGCTTCATGCAAGCTCGGAGTCACGCAGCGATGGTGAAATTCAATTACATAGAGCAATATCCAGTTCTTAAATCCTGAACCCAATACCTATCCGGACCTGTCCTGCTTCATAAAGCATGCTTGTACCACTCGACAAATGGTCTGATGTTTATTTGGAATCATTATTTTTCCTTCCTCTTAAAAAAACATTTCTACAACACTGGAAAAATCAGCTTCTCGCTAATTAGAGTCCTCAAGTGTGAAGAAAGAGAATCTAGTAGTAGTAGAAAAGTAGAATCATAGAAGAATGACTCACTAGTGGGTGGAAGAACGTGTGTATAGATTTTATGCAGTAGGATGTTTATATGTCAAATATAGTGAAAAATAAAAATGAAACTTTCTCTTTACCATAAATGGGTAGGGTTTTGGCCAGTTCCTTGGTTATTTAAATAGACTGCAAAATATAGCACATGGAAAACCATAGCAGAGTGTTCTTGCACATTCTGTTGACATTAAACCCCTCCCTTCCCCGTGCCCATCCCTTCTGTTAGGTGAAAACTTCATCCATCCATCCATCCATTTCTTCAGCAAACATTTATACAGTACCTGCCATGTAGAAGGCGCCTGAGAGACAAGTGAACAGTCACGAAAACTGTGGCAACTGTGACCAGATGGGGGTGGTGGCTGGGGGTGGGGGTGACGTCACTCCGGCCAGGGGGAGGCTGCCGGAGGAGGAGCCCTTCCCAGGCAAGTAGGTGGCTCCTGCAGGGAGAGGAAGGACCAGTGCCTTCTGGGCTTACCTGGGGACAATGAAGGGAAAAAGCTGCAGATTCAGTCAGGAGCCAGATTTTACGAGTCCAAATCAGGAGTTTGTGTTATATCCTTAAAATGCCCTAAAGTATTTTAAACTGCTGACAGATTGTAAATAGGGAAGTGATAGCATTGATTTCCCCTAAGGAGTTAGAGCTAAGAAGGGATTCAGGTGCCTTTCCTGTCAGAGGTAGAGAGGGAACCATTTTCCTCCTCAAGGTGTGATAAGAAAAAAAGGTGCCACATTTTTTGGAAAACACTTCTTATTAGATCCCCTTCTTGGAGTTTCTCTATTTATAATAGAATATTAAGGCAAAATGAAAAGCTGGTAGTAGCAAACAAACCACTCTAATTTTCTTTCAGCCAGGGCCTTTCAAACTTTTTTATTCCAGATCTTGTTTTGCTTGTAGCATCTATTAACATTCTTCGTAATTCTCAAAGGGTAGAGTTTGGAAACGGTTGGCCAGTGTAACTCTGGGCTGTATAGAAAGAGAATCAGGACTGTCCTCGTCAGGTCAGGAAAATATTAATCAGCACTTGCTAGGCATATGTTGGGAGAAATGTACTTTGTTTTATTATTATATATTAAATATGTCATAAGGCATTTATTTCCTTGAAAACAACTCTCATTTCCACTTACAACCCTCCCCATTCCCATAAAGATTACTATGAAAACGAAAGAATTGCAATATAAAGAAAAGGCAAATACCATTGTATTCTTCTCTGATACCTGGACTTTATGCTTATTTTCACGAGTGAATTAGCTAATACTGTAGATGAGGTTGGGTAATCTGCTGGTAATAAATCTCAGCATTAGCTCCGCTAAAACTGAAGGGATAGCAGAAGGGTGCTTATTGCTTTTCTACCATATACACTGACCAGTGCTTTCTAACTAGATAGTCTCTTTTTTTTTTTTTAATGTTTTTTTTTTTTTAATTTATTTTTAATTTATTGGGGTGACAATTGTTAGTAGAATTACATAGATTTCAGTTGTGCAATTCTGTATCACATCATCCATAAATCACACTGTGTGTTCACCACCCAGAGTCAGCTCCCCTTCCATCACCATACATTTGATCCCCCTCACCCTCATCCCCCACCCCCCAACCCCCTTACGCTCTGGTAACCACCAAATTACGTTCCCCAGATTAATTTTCAAACCCCGTGGCCATCCTGTGGTCACCGACTGCCCTCCAATCCGCTCACCCTCCCCCCCAGATAGTCTCTTTTTTAGCAACTTATTTGAAAACAAATGCAATGTTCCTATTGTCTTTAGGATCTAAATATTATTTATGTTTTACAATTGGTTCTTCTTTGCTCTTACATTTTTTTGAGTGAACATGGAAACTTTTATTTGAATTTTTTTTAGTAAAAATTGTTTAGTCTTTTTTTGTAATTCTTGAGATGTAACTAATGTTACCCAAAAAGTAACATTGGGGGGAAGAAAATCCTAATTTTATGAAACATTATTTTCGGCTTGGTATATAGCAGTGCATCTTCTTTAGGCTCAATAATATGGTGTACATTTGGTTTAGAAGAAAACATTTAGGATTTTATTTGGTTCTTTGATACTGAAAGTTAGTACTGAAAAGAGAACATTAATTCTGAGCAAATGAAGCGAATTGTGAAAAAGTTGGCAAATCCTCAGATCAAGTAAGGATGATTCTTCCTATGTCCCTCTCCTCTTCCTTGCTCTTTCAAGATCTCCCATTCCTGTTGAAGTTTTGCCCTCTTCCATTCTTCCCAGCGGGCTGAAGAGAGCGGGAGCGCTTTCTTCCACTTTGCCATTGCCTATGACGCCTGTTGGGAAATAGCTAGAAAAGAGCTTGAGACAGCAGTAGAAAGGGACAGTCTCCACTCTGCTCTTGTAAATCTAAGTGATTTTAGCACAAATTTCAGGGGAGAGACATGAAGAGACTAATCTAAGTTTAAACTCTGTCACTAACTAGTCATGTGCCAAGCATGCCATTCTAGTGAGATGGGGTTTCACTTCTGTAACTAAACAATTTTGCGGCCTATTTTTGTTAATTTTCCTTCAAAATTAATTTAATGGGTGCCTAACTTTGTTCTTTTATTTATCCATTTAAGAAATATTTATGAAACGTCTACTACGTGCCAGGCATTGTTGGAAGGTTCTGGGGTATAGAAATGAGTTACTTTCTAATGAGGAAACTGAAATAATGTAAAACAAGGATTCTTCCACCCCGTATTCCCATTACATATTATTTCCTCTCTGTGCTTTTAAATTTTGTATCCTAGCAAGCAGGGCTGCTGACATAATTTTTTTTTTTGTAAAAGAAAATGTGGTAATATCAATATAAAAATGTACTGTCAGAATATCTTTTATGTAATGTAAGAATTTCTATAACTTCTATAGCTGGAGTTTAGCATGCTTGCTTTAAATATGAAATAATGTTGCTGGTTTTTCAGTGTTTATCCACTGCTAACCCACAGATTCTAACAGAAGCCTTTTTTGTTTTTAATTTTATTGGGGAATATTGGGGAACAGTGTGTTTCTCCAGGGCCCATCAGCTCCAAGTCGTTGTCCTTCAGTCTAGTTGTGGAGGGCACAGCTCAGCTCCAAGTTCAGTTGCCATTTTCAATCTTTAGTTGCAGGGGGCACAGCCCACCATCCCCTGCAGTAATTGAACTGGCAACCTTGTTGTTGAGAACTCGCTCTCTAACTAACAGAGCCATCCGGCCACCCCTCCGGCAGCTCAGTGGCAGCTCCTTGTCTTCAATCTAGCTGTGGAGGGCGCAGCTCACTGGCCCATGTGGGAATCGAATCGGCAGCCCTGTTGTTCACAGCTCACGCTCTAACCAGCTGAGCCATCTGGCCTCCCCTAACAGCAGCCTTTTGATGTTTTTTATTCTTTGTAGATTTATCATCATACATATTAAATATTATCTATCTTCTAGGAGATCTTTAATAAAAGGAAACATTATCTTTGATTTTTGCCCTAGGCATAGAATGATAGTTGAAAGCACTATAGGGTTTTACATTTCGTTTAAATTTCTTTTAGAAGAATTACCCTATATTGTATGTGTCACTGTTGATCACATTTAATTCCAAATATTTCAATTAAAATAAGGTCCCAAACACAGATTTTGCGGGAAGAAACCTGAGTGGGCAAAGTTTACTTATTGTAATTCGTCATAATTAAGCTAATTGTTGCTCAGCAAACGAAGACCATTATGTCATTGAGCCAATTCATTCCTGGGTGATGTTAGGCACGTGGGGAGACTTTTGCCTGAATGTAGCTCCTTTGTGTGTTTGGGAAAGGTGGCACAGATTCTCCTACCACATTCATTGATGCGTGCTTTTAAGTTATCAGAAGTCCCACTTAGCACCTGCCGATTTAGCAGCTGCTGTGAAGTTGAAAACACTGTGGGAACAGAATCTGGGAAGATGGTGAAAGGCAGGACAGATACTGAGAAAAGTCTCCATATTCTAGGAAAATAAATTGCTGGTATCTCCCAGCAATTGCTGGTGCCCAATATTTGTATCCTTCAAAGGGTTACACAGGAAATATACCTCCATCTCTTAATTCCAAGACAGATTTCCTATCCTACTTCCTTTCTTCCTTCTGTGGATAATGAAATTTCTATTATATACCCTTGCTCTCTTCCGCCTATTTTTACTTCACGTAATGTCTTCAAGGTTCATTCATACTATAGCATTTCTCAGAATTCCCTTCCCTTTCAAGGCTGAATAATATTCCACCGTATGTATACATCACATTTGTTTACATATTCATCTGTCAATGGACATTTAGGATGTTTTTACCTTTTGGCTATTGTAAATAATGCTACTATGAACATTGGTGTACAAATATCAATTCAAATCCCTGTTTTCATTTTTAATAGGTATGTACCTAGAAGTAGAATTGCTGGGTCACATGGTAATTCTATATTTAACTTTTTGAGAAATCTCCATACTCTTTTCCACCATGGCTGCACCATTTTATATTCCCACCACAATGTATGAGGGTTCCAATTTCTCCACATGCTTACCAACACCTGTTATTTTTTTCTTTCTTTTTTATAATAGTCATCCTAATGGGTATGAAGTGGTATCTCATTGTGGTTTGATTTACATTTCCATAATGACTAGTGATGTTGAGCGTCTTTTCATCTGCTTATTGATTATTTGTATATCTTCTTTGGAGAAATGTTTATCCAAGTACTTTACCCATTTTTAAATTGGGTTGTTTGTTTTGTTGTTGTTGAGTTGCAAGAGTATTTTAAAATATATCCTGGATATTAATCTGTTATTAGATACATAATTTGCAAATATATTTTTCATTCTGTAGGGTGTCTTTCCACTCTTTTGATAGTGTCCTTTGATGCACAAAAGTTTGTAATTTTGAAGTCCAATTTATCTATTGTTTCCTTTGTTGCCTCTGTGTTTGATGTCATATTCAAGAAATCAATGCTCAAAATAGCCACATACTCTTTTTTTTTTATTAATTTATTTTTAATTTATTGGGGTGACAATTGTTAGTAAAATTACATAGATTTCAGGTGTGCAATTCTGTATCACATCATCCATAAATCACACTGTGTGTTCACCACCCAGAGTCAGCTCCCCTTCCATCACCATACATTTGATCCCCCTCACTCTTAATTGATGGATATTTATTTTTTACATATGTGAATTATATACCAAACAGAAACAAATTGAAATTCAAAAAGGATGAGACAAAGATGAAATAAGCAATTATATTTTAAAAAATTATCATTGCAAACACGTGATTGAATATGCACATGTTTTTGGAAAACATGATTTTAAGTTCTAGTTCTAAAAATTCTGTTTCTTTTCATAATTGGTTCTAATCCTGGTCATAGTGGAAAAGATACCTCACAAAGATACATATACTCGAATTGTAGATGTGCATTGTTAATTGTGCCTGCTAGATTGTGATGCTGGTTTTTCAATTCCATTCACCAATTATGCAATGATTTTTGTTGGAAAGTACTTACCAGATATCCATCTTTCCTGAAATCAATCAGTTTTATGTGCAAAGTCATCAAAAGGTCCTGAGTTTTGTGTATTTTTATAAATGGGTTTAGATTTACTGAAATTACACGTATGAACAATTTAAACACCATTCAATAAAATAATATTGAATGTCTAACTGAAAAAAATTAAAAAAACAAAAACAGATTTGAAATATGTATTTTTCACTTTTAAAAAGGGAGCCCATAATTATTATAGGTGGCATACATTGTTTTCAGTTCTATGATTATACAATGATGGAAATAATTTCAAACATCCATTTTTCAAAATATCTCCCCAGAGTATATTTCTTTCAAAAGGAAGTTATTTTCTCATTATCAAAATCAAAATGATCAAAATGACAGCTTTACTTTAAAGGAAGTGATTAAGGGTATTTATGTCTTTGAAAATATCTTCCAAACATCTTATCCTGACAGCCACTTGTCATCTCAGAAAAAGCACATTTGGAGCATGATGTTCTGTATAATAAAGATGTATAATACTTTGATATTTAACAAATCCTTTATGTATATTGCCACAATAGCCAAAAAACCCTTCTGTGTCATTAACAAGATTACCATGGTTATTCCCCATGTCATTACAAACTATTGTGAAAGAGAGTACTATAATTTAAAGGTCTTGGCTTCATGGAAAGTTAACTGCATTTTTGACATCTCTAGCACTTGGCATACTTCTGGCTTCAACATCTTGATTATAAATTATGCAGTGTGGGATTTCATATGTGGAAAGATCTCTGTGACTTTATCCCAGAATATTTTTTATTTCGCTTAAAGTAGCCATTCCATTAAGCATAATGTTTTTCATAAATCATTGTTTTTATTAAAGAAGATATACTGTTGAGAATATATCTTCTTTGGTACACGTTTTCCTTTAGTTGTTTATGAGAAAATGAGTTATTTTTGTGGTTTTCTTTTGAGCCAGACTAATAATAAGTGTTTCTCCAACAATATGTGGCTTTTTGTCTTTTACATCTTTCAGTATTAAGCAAGCTCAAAAGAGGCTTCTAAGCATTCTCATTAATTTTAGTGATGTTTTGTGATGTACTGGATTGACTATTGCCCGACTTCTCTCATGGTGTGGTTGGGGTTCACCAAAGGGAGTAGGCAGGAGAGCATCCAGGCAGAGAGAAGAGCAGATGCAGACATCTGATGCTGGGAAGAAAGTGGGCAGCTTGGACACCTGTCAATAGGTCTGCTTGGTTTACCGAAAGATGAGTGTAGCTGATGACATTGAAAATGTTGGCAGGAGCCAGATGTAAGGTTTTCTTTAGGTAGAATAAGCAATGAAATGAGACTTAGCCTAGATTCTTTACTAAGCAGAATCCTAGGCAAGGATTAGATGGTAATGCTTTCCTGGGAAGGGTCATTGTCAGGGCAGTGAGACAGGGAAAGAGAAATGATCCAGGGAAGATGGGAGGTCACACAAGGTCTTACCTTATGGGGTTGGCCATTGCCTCAAGAAGAAACAGCCAGTTTCTCAGCCACATGAAACATCCCAACTAAGCTGTACAGAGAAACTGCCTCAAAGCAGCCCATCAGAAGGCGTATGGAGAGGGAATTCATCTGCTAGCCCTCCCTTCTCTTGTCTCCCATTGAACAGAGTTTACTCACGAAGTGTTAACTCCCCTGTGCTTATGATTGCATCACCTGGCACCTTCCTGAGAGCCAGATGCCATGCCTTGTAGTGTGGCACATTATTGGAGTCTGGAGGAGGAGGAGTAGCAGAGACTCCAGGTGTCTCAATCAGCAGGACTGCGTGGGCCTACATGGAACTGGTCATGGTGGCAGTTGTTGAGACAGAACAAATGGCCAAGGGCCTATTGACAGGTGAGGCTGAGACAATGTGAGGCAGTACATGAGATGTGCTCAATACAGACAATCTCTTGTGCACTTTAGATCTGCTGTGACCTTCCATGATTTGCGGCTCCCTTAATACAATACAGGACTTCCATGGTTGTGAGAACAAGTTGCCCTCACTGCTTCCCCAGAGGGAAGGAACAAGTCAGTCAGTCACAGGGTCCCTTTCAAGACGGTGACAAGTTGTGATTTCCAGAAACACTAAGGCAAGTGGGTTAGTGTAATAAGCTACAATCTCTGTATTGGGCCTGGTCCTGAGGTTTTAATTGATATTTATTATTTTACTTCTTTATCACACATTCTATATTTACCTCACCTTCCACCAACCTTTGGCTGGCCTTACTTGCTTTGCTGGCGAAGTGACCCAGAACTTCAAGTGGCCTGATCCTTTATTTGCTCTGTACTTTTTAGGTCATGGTTGCTACAGTTTCCCATGAACAATTATCAATAGGCATGGCAGTACTGAGAGAGACCTAGTGAATCCCCTGGGTTTCAGACATTATCCCCATGACTCCGTTATTTCAATCAGACAGTAAATCATTTTCTTGCCTATTGGACTATTGATATGAAAGCCCCAAGGTGGTCAGGTGGTAGTTAAAAACTTTATGTTCAGTGGAACTCTTATTATATACACTGGCAGAACTGTTCCTTCCCTGGGAACGAAGACCTCTAATTGGGCAAGATGTTAGATTGCAGGGAATAGTAGCACAAATCTATGGACTCCTGTTTTTGATGGTAAGGGAGGTACTTCTACTTTACTTGGTTCCTAGACCCATACATTCTTACTGTTGGAGGCATAGTATCAGCTGTTGATCTGGCACTTACATTTATTTCTTCTTGGAAGACAACATCCAAACCCTGCAAAAGGTTGGACCCTTAGCCGAGTCTTCAGAAGGCTGTTTATCATTTTATTGGTCTGGCTGTTTCTACATGGCGGAGTGGGGGGTACCTGGTTCTATATCAGTGAGTGCCCTGGTGACAGCCCACGTTTGCACCTCCTTTGCTGTAGAAAAGGCCCCATGTTAGTGTGGAATACATGTTGAAGGATAAAGCATTCTGTCAGTGCTTTGTTGGTGATGCAGATAGAGGCACTCTAGGCAGGAAAGGCAACCCAACATCCAAAGCGTGTTTCACTTGTGGTATGGAGGATAATTATTGTCCCCTCCAATGTGGAAAACATCGGATATAATGGACTTGCCATTTGGTAGGGTATTGGATGACACCTCAAATGATGGGATTGTGTTCAGGGCATAGCTTCAGTCTCTGCTAATAGCACACTGGCCACTCAGAAGTAGCTGTAGCTCAGTTGGCCATGATGACAAGAGCCCTCGTCATTAGGACCATGCATGTTCTTCATCCCTGATATCCTGGCCACTCTGTTCACTGGCCAGTTGTACAAGCACTGGGCTGGTCAAGGAGACTATTCAGGGTCATCTTATCAGACCATCGTTCAAGGTCACCCACAAATGGGGCTATAATGTGGCAATAGTCCATTTCTAGTTGCACCAGCATAGCACTCTGATGCATCTGTGACCATTCCTGTCTTTTCTTCTTCTGAGAGTTCCTCAATGGAAATTCATGGGTTGAAGGAGAAACATGAATGTGGTAGAAATAGGAGGTGTGGCAGTCTAGACTAGCAGTTAATGATAATTTACTCATAATTTTGGACCTGCTGCAGCCCCATTCCAAATGTGCCCCTCCTGTCATGCAGGATTGCTGCTATTTCTATCCAACAGTATGATTTGCTCTATCTGAGAACATGCTGTGCTATACGGAGGCCACACTTCCTTCTGTCTGTCCCAGTGATTGATCATCGCAGTGATATTAAAGCAGATCTATTCCTAGGAGGCAGGGGACTCCTCTAACGGAAAATTTTTACCTTGAGGACTCCCCAATGGCCCTGCCAAAATTTCCTTAGAACTGCACTGCATTCTGAGATGCTTCCATCCAAACTTTCTTCCATCTTCTCTCCTTCAATCAGGATCAGAAACGTATTGCATGTCTAGTTGCATCTTGGCATTTGCTTCTCAGAGAACCTGTACTAACATGTGGTGGAGGGAGTCAGAAGCTCCTGGCTTTGGCTTCAGGCAGAAGATCTCCACAGGCACGCATCGAAATGTTTGAGGTGGCTGTGGGTGAGGCAAGTCCTGGGACACAGGGAGGATGAAAGAGCTAAGGAGATGCATAACACATTCAATATAGAGAGTTTTCAACAGCAGATTGAAACTTGCAACTTTAGCCGATCACTCTGGCAGTAGTAAAATGCATGGACCTGAAGGGAGCAAATGTAATGACAGGGAGGCTGGTTAGGAGGAAATATTCCATACACTACAGCAGTGACATTGAGAATGGAGAGAAGGGGACAGGTAAGATGGAGGGACATCCACAGGACTTAATGCTATTGAGGGTAAACATTGGGGAGAGAGAGGAGATAAAAATAATTTCTTGTTTACTGTTTAGAATAACTGAGAGATATAAGACACACAGAAGGAAAAACTTTTTTTTTTTTTAATGAAACCTTTCTGGTCGTGTTGAGTGTCAGGTATCTATTTAAAATCTGAATCAACTGTGGGATGTATAGATTTGAAGCTCAGGAACTGAGGAGTTTGAATAGCAGATACAGGCTTTGGAATTCTTAGCCTTAAGGGGAAGCTATGAACAAGGATGAAATTGCCCTGGCAAGGTGTGAAGAGAAGGGGCCTCATGAGGAAAGTCGGGGGCTCACCAATGTTTAATGGGAGGATTGATGAAGAAGAGACGAGGGAGCGTGGAACTGAGACGCAGCAGAAGAACTGGAATCTTAGAAGCCGAAGGAGAAGAAAAACTCAGGAGAAGAGGGAGTCATCAGTGGTGTTGGGTGCACTAGAGGGTCAAACAAGGTGAGACCTGACGCAGAGCCCCTGTTTTGCCGTTAGTGATCTTACCAAGAGGAATTTCATAGCCGAATCCAGGCAGAAGCTGGATTATAATGGGTTTGAAGATGAAAGGGAAGTATCAAAGGGAAGTCATGGAATTGTGCTACTCTTTCAGTGAGTTGAGTGTGAAGCGAATAGGCAGAATTCAAAGGGACATTTTGAAGTAATTCCTTTTTTAAGATGGCAGAGATATAGGTCTGCGTATAGGCCACTGGGAAAGAGCCAACAGAAAGGGAGAGGTGGAAGTTACAGGAGAGAGGAGGGTGAGACTCAGTTTCCAATAGTTTCTGTCTGTTTAATGAGGGTTTGGTTTCTTAGATGAAGGGACAGAGAAAAAGGAATTTCTTCTGAATGAGCTTCTCGATGTAAATAAACCAATAAGTGACTGTCAGGGACCAGTCTTCGGCTCCCAGAGGATCCTGTGCCCCTGTGAAGACCGTGGCAATGGTTGACTCAGATGGAGCCTTCATAGCCTCTGCTGAGCCTAAGTGAACTAATCAGGCTGAATCCTCAAACTCCTCCATACAACAATTCCTGCAACAATCTGACCTTATTTCCATCCTAGTCTTAGTGTCAGAATTCTAAACAATTGGATGTTTGATTAATCAAGAAAAAGTATATCCAAAAACTCACTGTAAGGAAAGCTTTAGTCTAATCTTCCCTGTGTCACATTTCATTGTGACAGATGTGTCCTCATTTCCAGTTCTTATTTATCTAACACGCAGTCATGTTTCATTACAGATAATTAATCTTAAAAACGTTAGCTTTTAAAACTCAAGTTTTGAGTTTCCCATTCATCCATCAGCATGTTAAGGAAAAATATGCCCCCCCCCCCGCCCAATTAGGTTCTGTGTCTGATTTTCTTTCTGTTCAAGCTCTTTGTCCTTCTCCTGTTTTCCAATGGAGAGGAAGCACGGAGGTGCTCAGAGGAGCCATTGTTCCAGCATTCTAAAACTGCTGGTGTTCTTTTCTATGAAGATAATAATTGAATCACTAAATTTAATGAAAGGCCCCTGAAATATCAGGAAACAGATTTTCTGTGGTCTATGAATACCCCTATTAACAAAAAAAATTTTAAATCAACAGGAAATATCTTGGATTTTTTTTTTCCAGCTTGGCTGTTTTTTCAATAAGAAGCACTTAAAATTTAAGTTATTGCATATCGACAAAACTATGATGTATGGGGATCTTGCTATGAAAGAACACATTGCAAAATGAAAATTAAATACTATAAACTTGTCTTGAACATTTTCTAAGATATTTGGCTTAACAAATATATACTGGAAGGGTCTTAGCTAATATATCTTTGATGATGCTCTAAGGTTCTAAGGAATTGCAATAACAGTAAAATGCTATACTATTTTAGTGGAAAGTTCTTCCCCAATGGTGGGAATAGAAATGTGTGTGGGTCATTGAGTATTTGTTGGATAAGTGGTTCAACTGACTTAAATTTCTGCAGATGTAATCATTTACAGATATTCCTATTCAGAAAATTTTCTTTTTGTGAAAACAATATTAGGGATATTAATGTATAGGGATCTACATTGAAAACTATAGGAAGGAAAAAATGAAAATGTTCAAAACACATGTAATTGAAGTTACAGAAGGAAAAAATGTAAGAAAGGTAATGCTTGATGCAATAATAGCTGATTGTTTCCCAGAATTATTGAAAGGCATGAATCTTCACATGTAAGAATAATAAAAATTTGCAAGTACAATAAATAAAATAAACCTATGTTTAGACATATCATAATGTATGAAGACCTTAAAAGTAGGAAGAGATAAAAAGCAAGTCACCTATACATGAATTACTCTTAGGTTCTCAACTTCTAATGAGCCCCAGGATCACCTGAAACACTAATCCATTAGCATGTAAAAGTGGCCCTGCCACTTCAAAGTTCTGATTTAATTGGTTTAGGATGGGGTCTACATTTTTTAATAAGCTCCATAGACTACAGTATTGGGTGGCTCTATTTATTAATGTGAGAGCTGACTTCTCATTGTCAACAATGGAGGCCATAAAATGGAAAATAATATTTTCAAAATGTTGAAAGAAAAGAATTGTCTATCTGATAGTATATCTAGTTAAAATTTCATTTAAGAATGAAGGCAAAATGAAGACATTTTCAATGAGAGTTTATTACCAACAAATCCTCATTAAAGGATCTTCTACAGGACTTACTTTAGGAAGAAGAAAACAGAAATTAATGATGTGTCGGAGATGCAAGAAGGAATGAGGAGCAAAGGATAACACATGGGTAAATCTAAAATGTTGAGTCAATGAAAAAATATTTAGTTTTGCAGGTAAAAACAATTAAGGTATTTCCAGACAAGAAAAAGCTGAAGGAGTGCATCACCACCAAATCAGTATTACAAGAAATGTTAGCAGGACTGCTTTAAGTAGAAGAAATATATATATATATATATATATATATATATATATATATATGAATAAGAAAATTTCACAAAGAAAAAAATTCTCACTGACAATGGCAAACAAAAACAGTGGATCAAAAAAAATAGGAAAAAAAAAGCAGTGGATCAACCAACACTAAAGCTAATACAAAGGTTAAAAGGCAAAAGTAGGAAGATTTACAATAGTAAATTAAGGGATACACACAAACTCACACACAAAAGAAGTAAAAAGTAATGACAAAAACATAAACATGGAAAGGATAAGTAAAAATGGTACTGGTTTTAGAATGTGTTTGAACTTAAGTGACCATCAACTTAAAATAGACTGCTGTAAACATAGCTTGGTATATATGAAGCACATGGTAACCACAAACCAAAAATCTACAAGAGATATCCAAGAAATAAAGAGAATGGAATCCATACGCAACACTACTGAAAGTCATCAACAGAAGAGAACAAGAGAATAGGAAAGGAACAGAGAACTACAAAAACAATCAGAAAACAATTAATAAATGGCAACTACAGACCTATCAATAATTACTTTAAATGTAAATGGATTAAATGCTTCAATCAAAAGGCTAATGGATAGAGAAGATGTGGTACATATGTACAATGCAATACTACTCGACCATAAAAAAGAATGAATCTTACCATTTGCAACATGGATGGACCTAGAGGGTATTATGCTAAGTGAAATAAGTTAGATGGAGAAAGACAAACGCCGTATGATTTCACTTATATGTGGACTCTAAAGCCCAAAATAAACAAACAAAACAGAAACAGATTCAGATACAGAGAACAAACTGATGGTTGCCAGAGGGGAGAGGGGATGGTGGGATGGGTGAAAAAGGTGAAGGGATTAAGAAGTAAAAATTGGTAGTTACAAAATAGTCATGGAGGTGTAAAGTACAGCATAGAGAATATAGTCAATAATATTGTAATAATTATGTATGAGGGATCACTTCATATAAATATCTAAACACTATGCTGTACACCTGAAATTAATATAATATTGAATGTCAAATGTAACTGAAAAATTTATAAATTAAAAATATTTTAAAAATTAAGATAGAGTTAGAAATGGGGTAAAACTATCTGGTGAATAGAGTGATTTTAGTTAAAGCTTTCTAAGATCTTCTATTTGTTAGAGGAGAGTAGAGATACTAACTTTCATTTAAAATTATATACAAATATTGTTATTGAGGGTTATCAGTAAAAGATCAAATAAAATAAAAGAAAAATACAGTGAACAACTTTCAAAATTTCAGAAGGAAATTAGGTAAATTTAAAAAATGGAACCAATCGAAAGATGAGGGAAGAGAAAATATAAAACTAGTAGGACAAAGAGAAAACACAAAATAGGACAATAGAAATATTTTCAAGTATATAGAAATAAAAATAGATGTAAATAGATGTAAACTTGCCAATTAAAAGAGGCTGTCAAATTAGATTTAAAAATAAATCAGGGGGCAGCCGGATGGCTCAGTTGGTTAGAGCGTGAGCTCTTAACAAGGTTACCGGTTTAATTCCCGCATGGGATTGTGGGCTGCGCCCCCTGCAACTAAGATTGAAAACTGCCACTGGACATGGAGCTGAGCTGTGCCCTCCACAACTAGATTGAAGGACAACGACCTGTTTTGGAGCTGATGGTCCCTGGAAAAACACACTGTTCCCCAACATTCCCCAATAAAAAATTGTTTTAAAAAAATAAAAAATAAATCAGGATTTTTCACTAGGGGCTGCCGCTGGGATCGACCCTGCAGCCTGGATGGCAGCAGTCGTGGTGGGGAGAGCAGCCCCACTACCAGCAGCCATGTGGGAACTTTGTCAGAGGAGCCTGTCACTGGGGGTCAAACTGCGATTTTACTCATGACAGGAAAGTGTCCCAGGTCTGCAGATACTTCTAGGCAGGCTTTTGCTTTCACGGAGATCGATGCACCTGTCAGGACCCACAGCCCCTAGTCACCTTGCATCGTGCCGCCACCTCGCCAGGGCCCTCGCTGGGGCTGACCCACAGGGGTTTCGTGCCCACCTGTCTGCCCTTTGGGGCTGTGGGTTGGGGCTGGGCCTGAGCCTGCTGAGGTTGGCCAGTGAAGGCTAGGAGGTTGGTGGCAGTTCTTGGAAGAACCTGTCTCCATCATCTGCTGACAGCAATCATATCCACTCCCAGGGGTCTCAGCTCAAACCACACCATGCCCAGGAGCTCATGGGCCCACTTCAGAGCCTGGACCTAAAGAGGAAGCAGGACAGTCAGGACGTCCTGTGTGGCATCTGCATGGATAAAGTGTGAGACAAGCCAGAGGCTGAGTGGATTTCAGCATCCTGCCCAACTGCACCCATGCCAACTGCCTGGGCTGCGTATGCACCCTGCGGAAGAGCCTACAGGACTTCCTGCTGGATGTCATTAAGGCCTGTCCCCAGTGCTGTGTCTATTCCAGCTACATCAGCCCCCACAAATTCTGGGTGCGCAAGGGGCTGAGAAGGAGCAAGTCATCAGGAACTTCAGGGCCTGAATCAGCGATTCGATTTCGGTTCTTCATGCAGGGGAAAGGCTGCTACCCCTCTAAGTTTGACTGCATTTACCAGCACCAGCTCCCAGCCAAGGCCCTGAGCTCTGGCCCTACCTGGCCCAAGACTGTGCAGCTGGCCTTCTTAGGGGGCACCTAGTGGGAGAACAAAGAGTTCTTCACACACTGTGCCCTAGCTGTAGGTTCAGAACTCCTACTGGATCCCAACTGTTCTTACCATAGCCTCCTGCAATCAGGATCAACATGTGGGGGTGGGGCTGAGGGCAGGGATTGCTAGATGGTCGGTCTTTTCTCTTTTGGGCTAGGTGAGGGATGAAAGTAACTAGCCCTCCGCCCCCATGAACTGCAGCCGTGACACAGCCTGGGAACATGGGGCTGGGTGGCAGGCTCTCAGGAAAGAGGAAGGGTTCTGATTCCTTTCACAGAGGCTTGGTTTTTAACTTTGCTCTTTTGTAGGATTCTGAAAGAAAACCTATAAAATGCACTTAAGCCATCAAAAAAAAAAATTCTAGGCTGTTAATCAGAGACACATCTGGAAATAGTAGGATCACAAAAGATAAAAGAATGGAAAACATATTAAGTGTGTTAGTTTCTTAGGTAACAAATGATCACAAACTACGTGATTTAAAACAACATAAAGTTATTCTCTCGCAGTTCTGGGGGCCAGAAGTCCAAAATCGAATGTCAGCAGGGTTAGTTCCTTCTTCAGGCTTTGAGGGGAAATCTGTTCCAGGCCTCTCTCCTGGCTCCTGGTGACTGCCAGCAATTCTTGGCATTTCTTGGCTTGTAGACACATCACTCCAATCTCTGCCTCCACCTTCACGTTGCCCTCCCCCATGTCTTTTTGTCAAATCTTCCTCTCCTTTCTCTTATAAGGACACCAGTCCTGGGATTTAAGTTCTACCCTAAATCGAGGGTGATCTTACCCTGAGAGCCTTACTTTATTATAATGGCAAAGAGACTATTTCCAAAGGAGGTCACAGACAAGTACGAGGGATTAAGCCTAGGTTGTTATATCTTTTGGGGGGACACTATTCAATGCACCACAGCCCATACTCTGTCTCCCCCAAATCATATCTGTCCCATGTGCAAAATACATTAATTTTATTCCAACATCCCCAAAAATCTAACTCACCCCAGCATCAACTCTAAATCCAAAATCTCATCTACATATTGTCAACTCAACTCAAAAAGAGGCAAATCTCATCATCTGAATTATCTAACTCGGGTATGGCTGACACTCAAGCATAAGATCCATCTTGAGTCAAAATTCCTCTCCATCTGTGGACCTAAGCACAAGAAACATATTATCTATTTCCAAAATACAATGGTGGGACAGGCATAAGACATTTCCCCAATTCAAAATGGAGAAATTGGAAGGAATAAAGGGGTCACTGGTCCCAAGCATATTTAAAACTCAGGAAGGCAAATTCCATTAGGTTTTAGGCCTGAGAATACCTTCTGTGGCTCAAGATCCAATTTCTGGTCCCACAGAGACTTCGATAACCCCTGCTTCTCTGTCTTCTGTATCTGTATTAAAATTTTACCCACCAACTAAATATTAGACCCAAAGTGTTTTATAAGTAAAAATTTTCACCACATTCAAGGAATAGATAATTCAAGAAATAGATAACTTCATAGTATGAAAAAAGAGGAGAAATTCCTTAAATACGTATGGAACTAGTAAAAACTTGATACTGAATCCAGAAATTATAAAAGTTATAAACCAATCTTATTCATGAACATAAATGTGAAGGTTCTCAGTAAAATAAGATCAAATAGAATAATGCAATGTACGTATATAAAAGTAATACCTAGTAACTAAGTTTATACCATCCTTGCAGGTTTTGTAAGGATGTTTCTATATAAGAAAATATGTTATTATAGTTCACCATATTAAGATTGATGAAGAAAACATTATCATATCAATAAATTTTAAAAATGCATAAAGTTTAACATATTTTCAAGTCAAATATCCTAGCAAACTAGGAATGGAAAGGAATTTCATTTATCTGATTAAATATATCTACCAAAAACCTATAGCAAATGTCACCCTTACTGGTAAACCATTAGAAACTTCTCGTTTAAAATCAGGGTGGGACAAGGATGCTATAACAGCAGCTTTTCAACAGTGAATGAAGTCCATGAATACATAAGAAAAGAGAAAATGATATAAAAGATATAAAGATAAGAGAGAATAAAGTTGCAATTACTCATAGATAATGATTGTCTACATTAATAAAGAGAAAGTCAAGGCACAGGGTTATAATTAATAAGGGAAATCTGCAAGCTCATTGGGTAGACATATATAATGAACACATATATTCAATACAAAAATAAATTGTATTCTATACACCAAAAATAATATTTTTTTCAAAAATAATATTTTTAAAAAATGGTTAAATAAAATATGTCATTTAAAATAACTACAAAATATGAAGAATTAGAAGTAACTCAGATAAAACATGATCATGACCTTAGAATGTTTGTGCTAAGTTGTAGTGTACTTGCTTATGCTAAAGGATTTATAGTATATAATTCCTAATTGTGTAATTATCTCCTAAGTACTTTAAGATTGGTTGTCTATCCAAATAACATTTTCTCCACGTCAGGAATTGTGCCTTCTACTTGTCACACTATACTATTCAGTGATGTGCAATAGATACACTACAAAATGTGCCAGACATTAAAAAAAATGAAGTGATTATTTTGAGATGTTTCAAGCATATTGATCTAATTGAGTTTGTGCATGTATGGTAAAAAATAGTGGAACAAAAACAGTGTTTTGGGCACACTCTTTCTATTACATTATTCAAGAATTATTTGGAAAGATAGCCATACTTCTGCATACCACTCAAAGCTATCTGGGAAAAAAAAGGTTAATATAAATACATCAGTTAACATACCGTGTTTCCCTGAAAATAAGACCTAGCCAGACAATCATCTCTAATGCATCTTTTGGAGCAAAAGTTAATATAAGACACAGTCTTATTTTACTATAAGTCTATATTGTACTATAAGACCGGGTCTTATATAATATATAATATAATATAATATAGTACCGGGTCTTATGTTAATTTTTGCTCCAAAAGATGCATTACAGCTGATTGTCTGGCTAGGTCTTGTTTTTGGGGAAACAGGGTAGACGTAGAGTCCAGATCAGCAAGTAGACCAAACACTTGCACCAAATACTATTGGAAACCCACCTGAAATAGACGATAACAGCACCCTTCCCCCACCTCTCCCACCTATAACCTTTAATAATAGATTTTTGGGATAACCTCTAGACTTTTTATAAGTTCTGAAGCCTTGGGATGGATGTCTTTCATAGTTCCATTTCTTCATTAAACAGAGTTTGGGAAACAAAGGTTATATTAAAAAGAATCGCACTTCTTCACCTGATAATGGGCAATTAGTGGTTTGGGTTTCTGTTTTGAGTTTTGCTAAGCTGTTCTCCAGTCATCTCAAGTAGAACTTAAAATTTTATGAAGGTGACAAGTGAGATAATTAATCACTTTAGTTTGCTGTGAATTTTGTGGGTTGTATTTGGAAATGTAAAGATTAATAGTCTAGAGAAAAGTGAGATTTATTTTCCTCTTGTGGTCCTCTCCTGGTTTCCATGGGATTTTGAAATCTTCTTGGAGAGGGTGGATCAGATGTTTTGGGGTTCTCTCCCAGACCTGCATGCGGTGTTCAATTCTTCTGTTGTTGGGGCTGACCTAACAGCCGCGATATGTTGAACGTATTTGACTGCCATACCCTGAGAGTGGACAAAAGGCATCTTTGTCTGAGGTTAGTACTATATGCGGCCCTTTGGGAGAACAACAGTCCGTGCTTGAGAACGGCTGCAGCCCCGTAGTGCCAAGCAGATCCTTGCCAGCTCGGCGCCTGGCGAGGCAGATGGGCTTTGAAGGCACAGCAACCTTCAAACTGGCAAAGTGACCCCGCCAGGCTGGGCCTCTCCCAGGAAGAGGCCGTGTCAGGAAGGGGCTGAGGGGCTTGGCCATTTACTCCTGACTAACACATTCTTGCTCTTTTATTCCTCTTCCTCAACCTCCACTGCAACACGAACTTTTGAATTGCTTTTTATTCCTATTTACCTTATAGAGCAAAAAGAACATAGCTTACATTTCCTTTACTCAAAATCTGAGGCTATTTGGAAAGCAAATAAATAGTCTGAGTGGCCTCCTGGGTAATTTGAATAAAACTTAGTGCCTGAGAGATTCTTTCAAATGGAAATGAAAAATTGTTATTCACTCATGATCAGTTTCCATTTTCATTTTCATTTTCACTTTAATTACTGAGCTTTCTTTCTCTAAAATCAAGTCTCTAAAACAGACCTTAATTATTCAGTTTTAACTGTAGGAACATTTATTACTGAAAGAGCAGCTAGCAATGCAGAATAGATGTTATTTTGTTTATATTTTAAACAGTCTGAAATATTTCTTCCAATGGGAATATTTTGTACAAAAAAAAAAAAAATCCGCTAGACCAAAAGGTAAACCGCTAGAAAAACAAAGTTTTAAAGTGAATCTATAACAGAGGAAGATGCCTAAATCTTTTGAAATCTTGTGCTCGCTTCGGCAGCACATATACTAAATCTTTTGAAATCTTTAGTGGCATGATCCCCATTGAGTAAGTGAATCAAATTAACATAATTAGATAGAAACGATCTTTGCATTCATACAGCATCTTAGTTTTCCAAGATCTCTTTTTGCCTTATACCTTACATAAATGATTCCTCTAAGGTAAGTACTCTTAAGCCTATCTCGTCTTTTAAGAATTCATCTAACCCTTTTTATGTGCTTCCCTAGAAATGATTTTCTTTGTCAAATGAGCCTTTTTTGGATCTATAGACTTAAATTACAGAACTGTATCTACCCTAAGGTGTAAAAGAATCATCATTTTCCCTTTAGTTCTCTGTATCCTGGTTTATAAAGTCTGCCAAAGAAGTTTAGGAAATTATCATTTCTGGAAATCTTTAAAAGTAGGAGAGATCTTTATCTCTTATTCTTGGTTTTAATGTGGTTTGAGAAAGAGAAGTGTAAGAGATAGACACAAAAGTGTCTGGAAAAGAGATAATGAAAATTAGTTATAGAGATCTCATCCCAAGTGTTGGTGATATCTGTAGGTGGAAGTGTCCCATAGGCAGACAGAAATTAGAACCGTAGCTTGGTAGAGAGGTCAAGACGTTCATATGGGACTAATCCACACAAGAATGATTGTTAAAATTGTGAAGTGAAATATTCAATAAAAGAGATGAGGACCAAGGACATATCTAGAGTGAAGGAGGAGGAGAGACTCCTGTGATAGTTAGGATGTGTGTGAAAAGGTAGGAGGAAGACGAGGGGATTCTGGTGGGCTGAACGACGGGGAGCGGAGCATTTCAAGAACTAGCAAAGATCAGCTATGTCGAATGGAACCTGAAAATAAGGCACTGCACTTGATATTTATTAGGCCATATTTAAGCCGGGAGCAGAAACCTTCTTATCTTAAAAGCCATCTTGTCTTGCTCTGTACCTTGTACCTGCTGGCTTGTGTTTGTCTCCTCGGGGCTTATGATCAGCCGGCAGGCCAGACGGCAGCCTGGGGGCTCGAATGTGGAACCGTAGGGCTTGGTCATGCCCTGAAACCCTTTGTTGCTAGAAACAATGCAACAAAAACCCACCGAAGCATTGAAGGAGGAACAGCCTCATTTACCCGCTCCTGTAAAACTCCATACCCCTTTTGGCTTGGAGATGTTATGGTTTTTTCTAGCCTGCAGCTCAAACACGCCAAATGAATTCTAATAGACTAATTTTGGTCTCCTGGAGCCGTGCTAACAGGGACCTTGATTTTTTTGTTGTTGTTGTTAGATAGCCTTGAGAGAACTGGAGTAACAGTGAAGAAGATGAAGAAAGCAGCTACAAAGCGCTGTGGAGAAATGCCTTAATAACAAAATAGAGGCAATCTGAATACATTGCTCACTGGAATTGTTGGGTATGAAATGTTAGAGACATGATGTTAACTAGAAAGGCCGTGAGGTCAAGTGATTTACAGGAGGGGCTTCTGTGGATGTTTAGGAACAGACCGGAAGACCCCAACAGAGAGGGAAAAAGGGTGAATATAATTGTACAAGAAGAACTCAGAAGCCAAAGTACCTGAACAGGCAAAAATGGGATCCTCCTAAGTAAACCATAGAAACTCAAACCTTAGGAATTAAGAAACTTCATGTTTTCATTAGATCATTAGAACCAAAGAACTCATAGGTGATGGGCTTGGTTTTCTCATTAAGGTAGAGGAGGAAATTAATTCTGGCAGGAAGATATCTTATTGGACCTCCCAATAGGTGGGAAGTGAGTAAAAGAAAAGCAATAAGAAAGAGGTGAAATATGGGTAGTATCATATGGTTAGCTATTTTATAACCAACAATCATCAGTGATTTGCTCATAGTGAGTAGAATGTACTGCTAACTCTTCATTATCAAGACATTTCTCCACAGCCCCTTCTGACTTCCTTCTTTGACGTTTTGTTATACCTCAAGATTATCTATCACTTATCCGGTAGACAAGGATGTGAGAAAGAACATTCAAGAAAAAGAATTAGTATTCACTAAAACAGAGTTGATAAACTAAAGCCAATAGGCCAGTGTGACTGAAATACAAGGTACTGGGTTGGATGAATGATTAGAGGTGAGGACAGAAAAATAACCTGAGGGTGCAATTTGGAAGGGAAGGGCCATATTGAAGGGCTTGGATGTGATTCTTAATGGGGAACTCGGGTAGATTTCCCTCCTCTAGGTACAGTGTACAACATTGATGGTGATGACGCATGACAAGGTAGGGTTCTTTAGGAGCTTGGGTGATAACTGTTGGGCACGGGAGTTTCTCAATGTAGAGGTGGGGTAGAGGTAAGGTAAGAACTGCCAGCAACTAAGGATCGTTCTCTACCTCGAGACTATTGGGCTTGTTTTCCGGAGGAATCTTGCTCCTTGGAACCACGGACCATGAGGTTTATCACGTCATTGCTGTAGTGAAATTAACACCAACAAACAAGCTTAGCAAAGTGGTCATTGAAGGCAATGTCAGGTCCTGTATCAAAAGGGAAGGAATGGGTGACATTGTCAAAGGCACAGGAGATAATTTCATGTTCAGCGTTGCCCAGGATTCTCTTGAGGGGCCCTCCAACACCTCACCACCATATTCTTGATGTCATTGTGTTTAGCAGGTTTTCTAGATAACAGGTCAGATCCATAACAGAGTCTTGGCAGTGCCACTGGCTGCAAGGATGATACTCTGGGCAGCGCCATGACCGGCAGCCACGGTTTACCAGAGGGGCCACCTGCAGTCTCAGAGTGGCACTGATGTTATGGCCTGTGATTGTAAGTTCCTCCGTGATGTGAACATTTCACGGATGAGCTTGGGCAGGAGAGCCACGTGGTCGGTGGTTTAGATAGCGTTGCTGACAATCGTGGGAGACTTCTCATGTTTCTCATGATTCACTCCCATTGCACTCAAGGTGGAGTCAGCAGAAGGGGCTTCACCTTCAAGTGAACCCTTAGCTTTTGTGAAGACAGTGAGGACAACAGGGGTCTCCACACCCACATCACCCAATTTGATGTTGGTGGTGGGAAGGCCTAAGAGAGATGTTTGATTTTCAGTATGCACAGTACATAATAATGTGTTCCGTGAAGTTAGTGCTGATGATGACCTGATTCGTATGTGATGGACGAGGAGGAGAGTTTGCCTAGAGGGGCAGGTATGGAGTTGGGCATATGGCTGAGGCATCAATGTCCGGGATATCACTTGGGAAGGTTTGTCTGGCCAAGCCTCTTCTAGGTGAATAGTTCAAGGGCCTCACAAGAAGCTCAAGTTCACATCAGGATAGGCCTACGGAAACTGAGAGCGCCAGCCAGAACCAGGTCACCCACCATTCCAACTCTGCTGACTTACAACCCTTTCTTCTGCCTGGTCCCATTCCTCCCCAAACTACCTTATCCCCAACCAAAAAGCCTGACTTAACAAGGAGGACCCCTGCCCCATATGCATTACGCACTTGGAATTGTAGCTGTATGCCTTGATCTTTCCTGGTCATTGCTTAGCTGAAAACAAACATTTCTCAATAGCAACCTGATTATTATTTAGGTAAGTAAGTGCTGTTCTTGAGAATTTAAAGAAGTGTAAATAGTGGAGGTGACCACCCTCTCCATGGACTGTCTCACAAAATAGAGATCACATAATGAGGGTCTGACCAATAGATTATAATTCATATATTTGATGAAGAAATAAAGATTTATGTCTATTGAGTTTCATGGCTGTGTGGCTCTACCACTGTCCTCATTATTCTTTTGATAGTATGAGTTCCCATACTATCCTTTTGTTTTAAGTTTAAAAAACGTAGTTTAACATTTTCTCAGTTTTGAAATCAGATTGATGCTGAAGGAGCTTTGTTAGGTTGCAATAAGATTTATACTTTCTACCCTAAGTTGGATAAGAAGTGATACAGAAAAAGAACATCTTCACATCTAGTCATTAAAAAATTTAGTCTTGGGCTTAATCTTTGTAAACAGGTTCCCCAGTACAACACCTAAATACTACCCAAAGTTTAGATAAAACAAGATATGAATGTCTGACAATTAAGTTCATGAACTCATCCTAGAAAAAGTGCACATACTCATTGCTGAATACCACTAAGGTCACCTTTGAAGTACTCTGCTTGGGAAGCTGTGCACCGACACTAACACAGAGTCCACCCTTCAAAGCAATTTTGGAACTCTTTTTCTGGAATGGCCATCAGAGCTTTCGTGATATTACCCTTGATGTCCTGAATGTCATCCAAATGTCTTCCTTTCAATATTTCCTTTATCTTCAGGTAAAGAAAGAAGTCATTGGGGGCCAGAACAGGTGAGTAGGGAGGGTGTTCCAATACAGGTATTTGTTTACTGGCTGAAAACTCCCTCACAGACAGTGCCCTGTGAGCTGGTGCATTGTCGTGATGCAAGAGCTGTGGATTGTTGGCGAAAAGTTCAGGTCGTCTAACTTTCTCACGCAGTCTTTTCGGCACTTCCAAATAGTAAACTTGGTTAACTATTTGCCCAGTTGGTACAAATTCATAATGAATAATCCCTCTGATATCAAAAAGGTTAGCAACATCGTTGCAACAAAGTTTGTGAACTTAATTGTCAATCCTCATATGATTTTGATCAGGCATAATGCATCAGTAAAATGTCAGTTTGTATTATTTTTAAGTGATATTGGAAATGCATAATGGCTGGTAAATTGCCCCTCATTAAAAAAAAATCACAGAATAAAGTCCTCTCTGTAAGTCCTCTCTAAGTATTTATTTCCGCATTTTGATGAACTTATCAACCACACTTATGTTTTCTGAGGGAAGGTAAGCAGCTTCATAGAAAGAAACAAACTATAAACCAATTCAACTTCGCTAATAGGCAAAATTCCCTTTTGCATTTTTCTGATCGCTCTTTGAGTTTCATAGCTGTGTGGCTCTACCACTTTCCCCATCCCATCAGCCTTTATTTATTGAAGATTTGGTAGCTAACTCACAGGAGTCATGACTTCGAAAACTCCTGCATTAATCAGAGACAACAGTAACATTCTGGTGAGCAATCCATCAAGTTTCAACTTGACTTCCTTAACTCACAAAACTTAACTTTCGTTACATGAGGAAGCCATCCTGAACCTCATTCTCACCAAGAATGGTTTAATTTCCAATATAAAAATGTCTTCCCACAGTTTCTTAGTCATCCGACTTTCACCCACCATGCCCTACTGATTTCTCTGTTCCCTCCAGCTCCTCTTCCCCTCATTGCTTTCCTCCCTTTCCTGGCTCAAAGTATCTCTCCAACTATTCTCCTGTCTGGGCCTTATCTCCACTAGTGGTATCAGCCTTCCAAGTCCTGACCTTGGCTAAATGTAAAACTACCTTTTCTGCCCCATGGCTATGTACTGAATATTGCTGGAGGAAATCATAGGTTGCTGTTACTACATACTTTTGGTCCCCCCAACACAGTGAGACCCTCAAAGCAATCCTTTGGTCCTTCACGAAGGTTCATCATCTCACTTTCTTAAAAGGGATTATTCATTTTTCCTTAAGTCCCAACTTTCCTGCTGTCATCATCTTTCTCAGCAGATGACACTGTGTCATGTTTCACAGTGAAAAACTAAAGCTTTCAGGCAGGAATATCTCCACTCTTACTCCCCAGGGCCTGTATTTCTCCTCACTGTACCACCTGGCTGACATATACAATAAGAACTCAACTAGACGTAACGGGATTATGTTAAACCGAAGCCAAACTGGGGTCATTATATCAGGATATTGGGAAATATCTTTTTGCAGTTGCTTTTGTTTGGTTTTATAGCAACAAGCGTTCCATCTCGCAGATAATGTGGAAAGGCCCCTTACTAGGCACAGTGAACCCAATAACGTCATTATCAGTGTATCATTCATGTTCCATAGATGTCAATGGAAGGAGTGAATTAGGTACATGAATGAACGAACGTGGTAAACAATTCCTGAAGTGAATTAATAAATGAAGATGAATTAATTAATTAATAATTCGTATAAGAAAAGTTTTCTGCCCAGAAGGAGCTTAAAATATAATTCAGAAACATCTGAACAAGGCATTATATAATAAAGGTTTGAACTGTGGAATGGAAAATTAAAGATAAAGTAATATACAAGAAGGAACTAATTATATAGTACAGGCAGGATAACAGAGATGGAAAGTTTGTTTAATTTATTTTTTGTTTTTCTTTCTACTGCAAGAGAGATCACAGCCCCAGCATTGAGTGTTCTGGGTTCTCAGTGAAGAAAGAAAAAGCGAACAACATTCTTCAGATTGCTGGAGGGTAGGAGTGTTGGCACAAGATTTAAGGCAACATAGAAAGAAAAAGGGAATCATTTCTAGGTAGTAGGGCCAAAGGAAAACCATAAATAAAGGCAATGGGCGGTGGAGAGCAGTGAAAATTGCATTTGTGGAATGACAAGAAGACCAGTTTAAGTGGCACACAGTTGCTTGAAAAAGCTGGGCACAGAAATTTCAACTTATGGGCTAGTTTGTTAGAAATGTATTAATACTATTGGGAACCACTTTGAAGCAAATCCTATCATGGTGCACTCATATTGGAAGAAGCACACTTTTGCTTATGATGCTATGCTAGGTGCATAGAAAATAAGTCATTCACTTTTGTCCAGTTGTTGGTAAAGAGTCAGTGTCCTTAATAGTTATTCAGCCAACTTCCAGACTGCCTGCCAGATGAAAACTAATGCCCTATATGTTTGGGGAGGTATAAAGATGTATTTAAAAAATCTCATCGTAGGGGAGGGAAGGAATGCATAAGCAGTTTGTAACACAAACACCTGATTTATAAATATTTCGTGCCTATATGTGATCACCACCAGGGGGTGAATTACCGGGGAGGGAAAAATGCTTCCACCAGAGCCAGTCAAAGGAAAAATCCGTGATCTATTTTCCAGAGTCAGGGAAGGTAGTAAAAGTCTCTCCTTTTGCCTGTGGTAGGTTTAAATATGTTTCTAACATTAATTGTATTTCTCCATGGAAATAGCACTATAAATAATGGTTAGGTTTTGCAGGATAATTCCAAAAGTATATATTTTAACTAATCCTTGATATAGTTAGCAAAAAACAAGGCCATCATTTATATATATATGTGTGTGTATCTATATATAGATATAGATACACACACATATATATGTATGTGTGTATATATATATATATATATATAAAATTTATAATTTTCATGGAAAAGTTCCCAAGTACAGACTTTCATAACTCAACCCATTTGTATCAGTGACTGCCTATTATTTCAAGGCATGCAATAAATGTCAAAGGAACAGAGCTATGTATTCACTTTGAATACTTTTCTATCTTCTTTCTTTCCTCATTTAACTATTAATTTTATTTGAAATTAATTATAAAACAAAAAACTTCAGTTTGCAACAAGAAAATTTAAAAATAACATATTTTCTTTGGGACTAATACGTATTAAAATCCAAATTAAATTATAACTATAATACAGCACCATAATATTGCTTTTGTCATCTGATACTATCCTTGTATTCCATGATTTTAAAAGTCAGATGGATTATGTTTGTAAATTTTAATCTTTTTATTTCATTTCAAACATACAGAAAAATACAGAGAACAATATAACACCCATGTACCTACCACACAGATTTAAATTTGGCACTTTCCCCCAAAATTTGCTTCACTTACTCTTTTAAGAAATAAAATTTCATTCACAACAGCTGAAGAGCATTTTGTCATCTTTGATCCCATTCTCCACTCTTGGGATGGATGGTATAAATAAATTTAGCAAGTAGGATCAGACATCAACCAGTAAGAATCTTTGCCACTCCTAGCCCTGGGGCAGGCCTTGGAGCCTCTGCTGGTGGGCATTAGGTTTCGCCGTTACTGGCTTGTGGGGAATGTGAATGGACCCAGGTCTGGGGTGGTGAGACATGGGGGTGTTAGGGCAGCTGCTATTACAAGCCTATGTGAAAGTACTATTCGACCAGCCTGGACCTTTTATTTTTCTCCTCTTAAGAGAGAACTATTCTGAACTAAGTGTATAGGCTTTATGTCCATGTATTTAATACTTACATATATGTGAATGCTTCTAATGTTTTGGACATTTAAAAAATTACATAAATGGTATTCTAGTAGACATAACCTTTTGCCTTGCTATGTGCACTCAATCTTTTTGAGAGTTGTTTCCCTTTGATTCATATAAAATTAATCTGTGCATGTGAACTGCTACGTAGAATTCCATTACAAATTAATATATCACAGTTTTTATGCATTTTTATCATTTTAATTTTAGTTTTATACATTTAAGTTTTTTCTTTTGTTTTTTAAATTTATTGGGGTGACAATTGTTAGTAAAGTTACATAGATTTCAGGTGTACAATTCTGTATTACATCATCTGTAAATCCCATTGTGGGTTCACCACCCAGAGTCAGTTCTCCTTCCAACACCATATATTTGATCTCCCTTACCCTCATCTACCACCCCCCTCCCCCTTTACCCTCTGGTAACCACTAAACTTGTCTGTGTCTATGAGTTTTTGTTTCTCATTTGTTTGTCTTGTTCTTTTGTTGTTTTTGCTTTATATACCACAAATCAGTGAAATCATATGGTTCTCTGCTTTTTCTGTCTGACTTATTTCGCTTAGCATTATACTCTCAAGATCCATCCATGTTGTCACAATTGTTCCTATATCATCTTTTCTTGCCGCCGAATAGTAGTCCATTGTGTATATGTACCACAACTTCTTTATCCATTCATCTATCGAAGCACGTTTTGGTTGTTTCCATGTCTTGGCCACCGTAAACAAAGCTGCAATGAACATTGGAGCACACGTGTCTTTATGGATAAATGTTTTCAATTTTTTGGGTAGATACCCAGGAGAGGGATTGCTGGGTCATATGGTAATTCTATTCGTAATTTTTTGAGGAACCTCCACACTGCCTTCCATAATGGCTGCACCAGTCTGCATTCCCACCAACAGTGTATGAGGGTTCCTTTTTCTCCACAGCCTCTCCAACACTTGTTACTATTTGTCTTGTTGATGATAGCCATTCTGACTGGGGTTAGGTGATATCTCATTGTGGTTTGTATTTGCATTTCTCTGATGATTAGTGATGTTGAGCATTTTTTCATATGTCTATTTGCCATTTGTATGTCCTCTTTGGAGAAATGTCTCTTCAAGTCGTCTGCCCATTTTTCAATTGGGTTGTTTGTTTTTTTGTTGTTGAGTTTCGTGAGTTCCTTGTATATTTTGGATATTAACCCCTTAGTGGAGGCACTGTTTGCAAAAATCTTCTCCCATTCAGTTTGTCGCCTCTTTATTTTGTCGATGGTTTCTTTTGCTGTGCAGAAGCTTTTAAGTTTTATATAGTCCCATTCGTTTATTTTAGCTTTTACTTCCATTGCCTTTGGAGTCAAATTCATAAAATGCTCTTTGAACCCAAGGTCCATAAGTTTAGTACCTATGTTTTCTTCTATGCAGTTTATTGTGTCAGGTCTTATGCTTAAGTCTTTGATCCATTTTGAATTAATTTTGGCACGTGGTGACAGATAGCAGTCCAGTTTCATTCTTTTGCACGTGGCTATCCAATTCTCCCAGCACCATTTATTGAAGAGGCTTCCTCCATTGTATGTTTTTGGCTTCTTTGTCAAAAATTATCTGTCCATATTTATGTGGTTTTATTTCTGGGTTCTCAATTCTATTCCATTGGTCTATGTGTCTGTTTTTCTGCCAATACCATGCTGTTTTGATTATTGTAGCCCTGTAGTACAAGCTAAAGTCAGGGAGTGTGATACCTCCAGTATTGTTCTTTTTTCTTAAGATTGCTTTGGCTATTCGGGGTCTTTCGTGGTTCCAAACAAATCTGATGATTTTTTTGTTCTATTTCTTTAAAAAATGCCATTGGGATTTTGGTGCGGATTGCATTAAATCTGTATATTACTTTGGGTAATATGGCCATTTTAACTATGTTGATTCTTCTAATCCATGAGCACGGAATGTCTTTCCATTTCTTTGTGTCTTCTTCAATTTCTTTCAAAAATGTCTTATAGTTTTCAGCATATAGGTCCTTCCCATCCTTGGTTAAGTTTATTCCTAGGTATTTTATTCTTTTTGCTGCAATTGCAAAAGGAATTGTTTTTTGCATTTCTTTTTCTGAGATTTCATTGTTAATATATAGGAATGCAATGGACTTTTGTACGTTGATTTTGTAGCCGGCAACTTTACTGTATTCGTTGATTGCTTCTAATAGCTTTTTGGTGGAGTCTTTAGGGTTTTCTATATATAGCATCATGTCATTTGCAAAGAGTGACAATTTAACTTCTTCATTCCCAATTTGGATGCCTTTTATTTCTTTCTCTTGCCTGATTGCTCTGGCAAGGACTTCCAACCCTATGTTGAAAAGCGGAGGTGATAGGAGACAGCCCTGTCGTGTTCCTGAACGTAGAGCAAAGGGCTTCAGTTTTTCACCGTTAATTATGAGATTAGCTGAGGGCTTGTCATATATGGCCTTTATTATGTTAAGGTATTTTCCTTCTATACCTATTTTATTAAGTGTTTTAATCATAAATGGATGTTGTATCTTGTCAAATGCTTTTTCTGCATCAATTGATATAATCATATGATTTTTGTCCTTTATTTTGTTTATGTGATGTATCACATTGATGGATTTGTGGATTTTGAACCATCTACTTTTCTGTCTTCTGAAATGTAGAATTACTTATTGAAAAACACTGAGGATTTACCAATAGGTTCAAGATAACCTATTTTCCCTTTTATGAAAGAATAAGCATTTCAGCTTTATTTTTTCAGGTGGACAAAAAGAGACCAGCCTCCCCTCCTTCACCACCATCCCCAAGCACTTGATCACCATTGTTTGGGAATAAATTATGGAAGTCCCAGGTCAGGTGAAAACTGAGCTGTGCTGTGCTTATCAAACAGCTTCAGGTTCTGCAAATACCCTTTGTACTGCAAACACAAAGGCACGTTCATTGTACACTAACTTTTTCAGCCTGATTTGCTCCCATAGCTATCACAGTTAGAAATTCCTGTCATTAACATTATCTTCAAATGGGAAAGACATACACTACCGTGTTTCCCCGAAAAGTAGACCTAGCCGGACCATCAGCTCTAATGCGTCTTTTGGAGCAAAAATTAATATAAGACCTGGTCTTATTTTACTATAATATATTTATTATAATATAAGAGACCGGGTCTTATATAATATAAGACCCAGTCTTATTTTACTATAATGTAAGACCGGGTATAATATAATATAATATATAATATAATATAATATAATACCAGTCTTATATTAATTTTTGCTCCAAAAGACGCATTAGAGCTGATGGTCCGGCTAGGTCTTCTTTTCGGGGAAACATGGTATTAGCAAGGTCCTTTACTCACTTGGTATCTGTGCTCTGACATCACAGTCAAGCGTGACCAGGGTCCTTGGCACTGTTTCCGCCTGGAGACCCAGCCCCTTTCAGATTTCAAGATCAGTTGGATGCCTGCTACCCCCTCTGCATTTAAATAGCATTTTGTCCCTAGTTAGGCTAATCGAAGAAATGTAGTTCTTACCCATCCAACATTTAAGACCAAATTTTTCCTTCAGTGAACCTTTAGTAGGGAAGATGATACATATGAAAGCCTATTCCTGTCAGGGGAACCAGTTAACTACATTCTGGGGCCCCAGATGAGGGATTATAAAATGGGATGCAGGCAGGGCTCTCCAGGGGTCAGGTAGCCTCCTGAAGTTATATCAGTGTTGTGTAAAAATGCCTTTTTGTGGAAGAGTGACCAGAGTGTCATTAGATTCTGAGGTGGGTAACTCCAAAACATTTAACAACCACTAATCTAACATCCCCTATTTCTCTTCTTTTTGTTTTTCTCGTGGATTTGACGTCTAATTAAGAGTATCAACTCCAGGATTAGGAACACAGGAATCGAAAGCCTGGTTTTTTGCTGTGTAATTGGGCAAGTTTCTTAATTTCTTTATCACCTGGTTTTCTCACTTGTTAAATAGGGTGATAACTAATTCCAACCCACAGGACAGGTGGGGTGTTAAATGAGATATAACTGCTTCCTAAAATGGAGAGTGCCTCAGAATCACCAGAGGGCTTGTTAAACAAGTATTACTGGTCCCATCTCCAGAGTTTCTGATTCAATAAGTCAAGGATGGGGCCTGAGAATTTGCATGTCTAACAAGTTCCCAGGTGATGCTGAGCTGCTGGTCCAAGGACAACATTTGAGAACTGCAGCTTGCCTCCTGAAACACTCGTGGAAACCTGGCCTTTGTGATTTATTTGCTTGTTTCTTTGCCCATTACCTTGCTTACCATGGTGGATCCTTCTACAGTCGTCCTCCTTTATCCATGGAGGATAAGTTCCAAGACCCCTGGTGAGTACTTGAAACCACGGATAGTACCAAACCCTATATATACTATGTTTTTTCCTATATGTGTATACCTATGATAAAATGTAATTTATAAATTAGGCACAGTCAGAGATTAACAATAACAACTAATAATAAAATAGAATAATATTCTGTAATAAAAGTTATGTGAATGTGACGTCTCTCTTTCTATTAGGTTGGTGCAAAAGTAATTGCAGTTTAAAAGATTAAGAATAATTGCAAAAACCACAATTATCTTTGCACCAACCTAATAACAGACCTGATAACCAAGACGGTTACTAAATGACTAATGGGCGGGGAGCGTATACAGCATGTATACAGAGATGCTGGACAAAGGGGTGATTCGTGTCCTGTGTGGGATGGAGCAGGTCAGCACAAGATTTCATCACACTGCTCAGAACAGCATCCAATTTAAAACTTACAAATTGTTCATTTCTGGAATTTTCCATTTAATATTTTCTGACCGAGGTTGACCACAGGAACAGGAAATCACAGAAAGCAAAACTGCAGATAAGGGGGAGTTACTGTAGCACTCTATTGTGCAAACATTCATTTCAGCATCCAGGATTTAAAGTTCCAGCTCAGGCCTTGCATGCTGGTATGCCTGCTGGGTGTCATCCAACCCCGGGAGTTAGGAAGAGGATGGGTTTGAACAGTTTTAGAAGAACACTAGCTAGTAGAAATATAATGCATGACATATGTAATTAAAAAATTTCTAGGAGCCACATTAAAAAAAAGAAACAGGTAAAACTAATTTTAACAATGTATTTCATTTGATCTAATATGTCATCGGATGATAGGATATTATCATATTAACATGTAATCGTGATATATTTTACTGTTTTTGTACTAAGTCTTAGAAATCTGATGTGTATTTTACATTCATAGCACATCTCAGGTCAGACCAGCCCCATTTCAGCTGCTCTGCAGCACCTGTGACTCATGGCTACCATACTGGGTGGCACAGTGTCAGAGGACTTGTGAGTGGGACAGAACTGGACTGTCCTGCATGTGTTCTCAAAGTGAGAAACTCCCCGGAACTACTAGGTTCTTTAAAAAAAATATTTCATTTTAAATTAGTTAACATTAAATATTATTTTATATTAGTTTCAGGTGAACAGCACAGTGGTTAGACATTTATATAATTTATGATGTGATCCCCTCGATAAGTCTAGTACCCACCTGGCACCATACATAGTTGTTACAGCATTACTGACTATATTCCCTATGCTGTACTTTATATCCCTGTGACTACTTTGTAACTGCCAATTTGTACTTTTTACTGCCTTCACTGTTTTCACCTATCCCCCCAAGTCCCCTCCTATCTGGCAACCATCAGTTTGTTCTCTGTATCTACAAGTTTGTTTCTGTTTTGTTTGCTCATTTATTTTGTTCTTTAGATTCCACATACAAGTGAAATGATATGGTATTTGCCTTTCTCTGTCTGACTTATTTCACTCAGCATACTACCCTCTAGGCCCATCCAGGTTGTTGCAAATGATAAGATTTCATTCTTTTTTATGGCCAAGTAATATTCCATTGTATATATGTACCACCTCTTCTTTATACAATCGTCTATTGATGGGCTCTTGAGTTGCTTCCATAACTTGGCTATTGTAAATAACGCTGCAATGAACATAGTGGTGCATAGATCTTTTCGAATCAGTATGAGGTTCTCTATGCTATAGATTCTTCTCTCACAACGATGGCACAACCTCTCAAAAGGCCATGTGTCTTTTGAAAGTTGAGGGCCTCCGGCTGAAATGTTTTTTAAAAATGTGCATGTTTTACCAGTAAAAGAAAACATCCTTAGATATCTGTTATAATGCCCTGAAAATAATCACATTTCCAAAATTAGGCTTTTCATTCCTGAAATTAAACTCACAGCAAACCTGTTGATTCTGATATTGTAGTCAAGTCTAGGAGTGGTGAATTATCTGCTTTTAATTCTTCTTGGAGAGAGTCTGAGAGACAGTTTTGAATACCCACCGCCAGGCAAATTGCCACATCAATAACTTAGAGTCACCATCTTCCAATACAGCTTGCCCCCAGATGGCGGCCTCTAGTGGTCATACCTAGGAAGGTGGTGCCTGGGATGAGAAAGCCTGCTTATCCCAGACAATTTCTGAAGTAGATGTGGTGAGTACTTTAATGAAAATACTCAGTCTAAATTCACGTTTCCTATTCAGACAACAGTGAAACTGCTTTTAGCCAGTGATTCTCATTTCTGCTCAAGTAGTCCTTAACCCATGGTATATTTTATAAACACTTCAAGTTGAAAATCATTTCATTTTGTCTCTCCACAGCCAAGTTTTTAAGATTCATAACAGAACAGCTGTACTTTCGAGGCTTTTTAGTCTCACTGGAATCCCTTTTGAACATGTGAATATAGTTCAGAGATCTATTTCATAGACTTCTATAGACGATATTTTAATGTCAGATGTTCTGGTTTTGCTATGGAATCACAGAAGTTGTGCCATTAGCTTAGAATAAGACATAACATGTGATGTGCCTCTGTTTTTCCCTACTGGAAACTCTGTCCACCTCTAGGTATTTTTCAGACACATGGTTGATGAAGGTAGAATAGTATTACATTGAACCCTCCGAACGTACTACAATAATAGAGAATATTGACGATTTCATGTAAATAATCATGACTGCAGAGGACGGTACTTTTCTCTTCTGTTCGTCCCTCATGCCATTTAAACTTGAGTAGTAAGAAAAAAAAGTAAAAGTTATGATTTTCAAATGTGTCCTGTTTTCAGTGGAAAAGAAATAGAACAGAATGTTTTAGAGCAATAGGTCTCAATCGTGGCCGCCCATTAAAGTCAGCCGTGTGCTGGACAGAAGCTACGGTGACCCCCCCACTGAGTCATGTCCTACAGAATATGGCAAAGGTGATGGGATAACACTCCTTCATGAGGTTACCTCTTATAGCCAAACTGATACATCACTCCCATGACTACGTTATGTTATATAAGACTCTGTCTTAACAGATTGAAGCACAGATCTCTCAGCTGACATCTGAGCTGCATTTCTATTTTTCTTTGATTAGAAGAGTAACTATTTAACTATTTTTGAATATAAAGATATTCTGGAATCTTCTTTTACAAGTGGTATTTTAAAATCTCAAAGACACTTTGCCAAATGCAGTAGATACAGTCCTGAAAAGTTTTACATAAATTAAAATTTTGTAAATCAAATCACAAATGTCAATTTTCATGTATCGGAATTGCAGTGTTATTTTAATTTTTAAATGAACTTTAATTAGCAGGACTACTAACTTAGCCACTCTGCTCGTTAAGTATTAATCTCTTATTTTCTGGCTGCTGCTTAATAAATCCATTCAGTTAAATGGCAATCTACTATTTTAGTTGTAAACAAATATTTTAATCTACCTAAAGGGATGTTATCTAAAATAATCTTTGCATAATCTTTTGGTTCAGCCAAGAGATCTTTATAATGGGAATTAAATCCTGTATTTCATTTGCTTTGTGGTTTGGATGTCAAAATATTAGGTTTGTATACGTAATCACTTTGCTCAGAAACATTTAATGGTACCAAGATTGACTAGATTTGCCTAGATTTATCCTACTTCTTAATTCCACTACTTTCCTGTAGACCCTCCCACTCAACCAATGTCCACATGTTCCCCAGAATTTGTTGTGCATACTATTATATTCCTCCAGCCAGGGATACTTTCCCCGTCTTCTTTGGAAAAAATCCTATTCTTCCTTCTAGATCCATCTTCATCTCAGCTATTCTCTTGTTACTGACAGTGACCATTTCAGTTTCAGGTTGGATTTTCCCTCCTTTAACCTTGCAAAGTCCTCAGGTATGCCACCTTGAAGTGCTTTCTAGATGTGTGCTCATGTCATTAATTAAGTTACTCCACAAATATTTACTGAGGCCCCACTATGTACCAGGCACTGTGTTAGAGTTGAGGGTATGGTGGTGAACGAGACCCTTTGCCCTCATGGAATTGGCAGGCTAATTGGGGAGAAAATCATTAAATAACATCAGCCAGAAATAAATATCGCAAATATCTGATCACAATTATGATAGATACAACGAAGGAATGCACAGAAATACAAATTAGAAATGAGGGATCTAGTCTTAGAGCGACAAGGAATAACCCCCCTTTCCAGTTGTTCCCCCCCCACACACACACACACACATCCACTCTGGTAAAGAGGTTAAGAGGTATTTAAGATGAGGATCAATGATTGGTCGGGCTATTGAATGTATAAAGAATGGCCAGGCCAGAGGCTCAGAGGCAGAAAGGTGTGAGGCCACCGGAAGTGATAGGAGGTTGCAAACTCCTTGAGGCACAACCCGTCTTTTTACCACTAGCACATTGATGGCAGTGAGTCACACCGGGATTTCTTGATCTGAGAATCATTGTATAATTTTCCATCCTGGTCATGTTTCAACCCTGGAAATAAGAAGACAATTTGTGACAGTGTTTCTCAACTCATCCTGTCATCTCTTGACCAGCCTCTCTTCAGCTGAAAGCATCGCAAAGGAATTGCAGGAGAATCCAAGCCCAAAGTAATTACCTCATGTGTGAAAGCCTAACTATGGTATATACATAGATTTTAAAAATGGTTTTAAGAGAAGAAAGCACACTATTTGTAAATGGCTACCAAACAGGATATATTTTCTAGATTCACCAAACTTTAGCAACAGCGTCATTTTAAAAGGATGTGGGGAAAAAGTACTTTTGGAGAGGTACAGTGCATCCTACTGATAGTGATTGTGCTAGAAAAGATAACCCACATTTACTTGTAAGTATTTTCCAAGGCCATCTATAGGAATAGGTAGTGTTCAAGACAAAACCATGACTTGCCAAAGTACTACTGCTATATACTTACTGCCATTAGAATATATTTACGCTTTGAAGAGATTACTTCAATTCTTTACATTGAGTTGGCTCAGAGAAAGAAATTATGGCAAGTTTTACAATAGAGTTTGCAC
Source organism: Rhinolophus ferrumequinum (assembly GCF_004115265.2). Lineage (NCBI taxonomy): Eukaryota > Metazoa > Chordata > Mammalia > Chiroptera > Rhinolophidae > Rhinolophus > Rhinolophus ferrumequinum. The sequence continues at coordinate 92,919,887 of NC_046287.1, forward strand.
TCAGTCACCCATATTGCACTGGACTTCCTGACATGTTTCTTAAAACCCTTTGATAACTACTCTGGACAGTTAAATAAGAATCCTTCACTATCTCAAAGCAAAGCATCATTTTTCTCTTGCCAGTGTCAACGAGGTTCACACAGGCAAGAAGTCGATTCTATTTCTTTGTGCTTTCTCAGAAAGAATTCCTAATTTATGTTGAAAATTATAATTGGATCTCTTAGATGGTTTTGCTCATGGAGAAGGAACCCTTAAATGGATCCAAACAAGAGCTTTGTCTTGGGGCCTGTGAGTTCTGAGAAACTCAAGAAGGCTTCAGCCGTCACAGCCAGAGTGATAATGAATGGCTGTAAGGTTCTCTCCTTCTCTTTGACACGTTGGAGTCATCTTTGATTCCTCTCCCTCCCTTAGCAGGTCTTGTCAATTCTTTCTGTAAAATACATCTCACATCTATCCACTGCTTCAACCTAACTCCAGGCCTCCATCATCTCGTGTCTGGATTATTATAATAACCTCTCAGCTTGTCTCCCCATGTCCACTCTGGTCCACCTGTAATCCCTTTTCCAGAGTAGCAAGAGATTCCTGAATGCATACCAAAGCACAATCCCTATTTCACACGTTGGATGCATTTTCCTTTTACTTTGAATCAACTCTAAGGCTGTAAATCCTAATAAAACTTAACTGTTGACATGGTCTGGCTCCAGCCTCTCTCTCTAACTTCATTTTGTGTCAGTGTCTCCTTTGGCAGCAAATTGGAGCCTTGGAAGTGTTCTTTCTATTCCTCAAATATGCTAAGCTCTTTCAACACTCCCATCCCGCTGTTCCCTCTGCTTGGAACCTGTTCCCCTATGCCTGGCTGGCTCCCTTCAATGTTTGAGATAGCCTTAATGTTTCCTCCTCAAAGAAGACTTTCTTGACATTCTGTCCAAAATACAAGTCCAACCAATTTATAGATTTTTGTCTGTTCATATTTATTTTTGGTTTGCCTCCCCATTAGAATATACGCTCCATGTGGGCAGACACATGTCTAGTTTGCTTACCTTTATATTTCTATAACACAGAGCCCCACATAGTAAACCTTTCATTATTTGTTAAATGGCTGTGAGAGTAAGTAAGTGAATAGCACAGAAATCCTCTGTCAGGTTTTCACACAGAGGCAGGGCGTCAGATGCTTACCTCTGAGAAACTCTGCCAGGACCCGCCTGCCTGTAAGTATCTATCCCATTACATCTGTTATGGTTCTGTTGTCCCTTTCACAGAACTGGAAATGCTTCTTCGTCAGCATTACTTCTAAGGCATTGCCTTTGGGAGGTCACTGTTAAAAAGCAAAATGAGGGGCGGCGGGTTAGCTCAGTTGGTTAGAGTGCGGTGCTCTTAACAACAAAGTTGCCGGTTCGATCCCCACCTGGGCCACTGTGAGCTGCAACTAGATTGAAACACTACTTGACTTGGAGCTGATGGGTCCTGGAAAAACACATTTAAAATAAATTAAAGTTTAAAAAAAAAAAAGCAAAATGATCTTTGAAGAAGTGTGATCTTATATGATGAGTTCCTTTCTCTTTCTCCGATTGCCTATTAGCAAAGGTTAAGTTAGTTTACTGAGCTCGCTAACTTTTTTCTTTGGAAAGCCCAGAGTGTCTAGGCCAAGAATATACCTGCAGGACAGGTAAAATCTGTGGGAGGGAGTGGAAGAACAGGACTGGGCCTGGGAGGAATGCAAAGCTTGCGCAGGGAGAGTTTGGGAAGGATTAACATACTGAAAAAGGACCACACATTTCTGCAGACTCACATGTGAGCTTGAGACAGCCCGATTCCCCAATCCTCCCATCTGTGATCGGGATGTGAGTAGGGGACGCCCTTTGACAGTTCAGAAATGGCTTTACCTTCAATCTGTCTCTCCTGAGAAGAATCCTGAAGTTCTTTCTCCTGGGGAGACAAAGAAGCAACACGTACTTAGCCTTACCCAGCTGTCCTCTCTCTCAATGACTGGCCATGCTAAAAACGATGACGTAGAGGGAACTTTAACCTAGGCTTCTGGTTTTCCTGCTTTGGACTGGAAAATGAGGTTTTAAAGCAGGAATCTTCCTTAATTACTTTTTGGCTTTTAAGTGTTCATTGACCTCAGCCATTTCTATCAGTGCTAACGTTCTCTACTTCCAGATGCACTTCCCTTCTTCTACTGCCTTTTCTCTCAGGAAGAAAAAAAAAATCTCCTAAGAATGAAATGAAAGGAGTTGGAAATGGGAATAAGGTTAGAGTCAGGGGACTCGGAAGGGAACATCCTAATGAAGGCTGGGATGATGATTTACACACATGGAGCTGAAGCTGCTTAAAGCTTGGTTAGAATATATTCACTGAAAGATATACATTTTGTGGGTGGCCAGGGTGAGCTTGGATGAAGAGTTAGAAGTCAAGTCCCTCAACATTTGACACTCTTTAATTGGGACCACTCCACCGGACGTTTCATCCTTGACGTCTCCCAGCAAGGAAACTGCCCTGAAGAAGATTCTCTGTAATGGACCTCAGCCCTAACTTTGAATTCAGGTGCACAGGGCATCTGACATTTCCTTTATCCTGTGTGTCACGTCTGGTTCAGTGCCTTTAACAAATCTCCTTCTGGTTTCCCAGAGACCAGATGATACTGGGAGAATAGGGTGCTGGAAGGTAACCCCTGGTGCCCAAGGTCTGGTACACAGCCTTGTGGTTTTCCGCTCTGCCATTTATGCCATTGGGCCCTGCTGAAAACCAGAGGATGGACTCCTGGCTCATCCCAGGTCTATCATTTCCTGTTTCCCTCCTCTGTGGAAATCTGTCCGTCTGGCATTTTGCTCTTCCTTATTACGTAGGCCTAGAACAGCTGGAACCCTCCCTGGACTGTTGGTTCCCTTGGCTCCCAAGGAAATGAAGCTATAGAGGCCCCGCTGGGGCCTAGATGGCCAGCTCTGCAGAGGTCTGCCCCTACCTGGGCGGTGGCCTGGAGGTTCGTGACAGGAAACACGTGCCCGTCTCAAACACCAGAATTTTCACAGAATTCTCCTAAGGAAACCCAGACAAACCTTGGCCTTGCTCTGCCTAGCATACTAGCCTGAGTACACAGATGGGGACAGTTTTGGTGTGCTGCCTTTAAGGAATGTGCTCAGGCAAGAACAGGAATATGAAGTATTAATTTTCCACATAGCCAAGTCTTACCTACTCCACTCTGTGCACGATTTCCTTGGTGCTTCAAGCCACCATTCCTACTGCCCTTAGTTTTGCCCTGTCACTCAAATACCCCATTCTGTGTTCTTTAAATTCCAGTCTCTGTTTTCCTCCTGAATATAATTTTGTCTTTTTTCCTTGACTCTGTATTCACATATAACTCTTGGCATAAACTCAATCTAATTCTGCCTTGTTTGCTTAATATTATCAATTCCCTTTTGATAAATTATCTTTAAGCTATTGTATTTTTCATTGTTTTATTTTGTAAGCAGGAAGAAGAGGTAATACATTTGAAGGGACTGCCAAAAGTATAATTTATATCATGAACTAAGACAGGATGGGAGTGGGGGAAATAACATTTCAGGTTACTATCAGCTTATAAGGACAGGCTTAGGGCTTTTAAAAATGTCTAAGCCTACCTTCCTATAACTTAGAAAAAGCCCATGCTCAAGTTCTTGCCTTTCCCTTCAGGATGACAGTGAGCCCAGTCCTAGTGACAGCTCAGGAGAATTGCCAAAATATTAATATTACTGTGTAGACTGAACCAGACACGAGATGAGGAGCGTTACTCTGTGAGTGGACCTATAATGCAACATGGCTTTTTACAGTTTGTGTAAAATGTGCATAATATAGAAGGAGAAAAACATGGGTGGAAAACTGTGCCTCATGAAGGGCTTTTCAGTACAAAAACATAAAGTTTAACCTAAGAAAATCCTTAAAAATAATTGGCTCTCACTACAAACTCACAGAGCAAGGTTCAACGAAGGATCCATAATTCACATTAGAATTTGAAATATGCCACATGGGCTTCATAAAGACTCAAAATTTGAATAATTCCACAAAGCAGGACTTTGATATGTTTAGCTTAGTGTGTAAGTCATTGTAGTAAAAAAAAAAAATCTTTATTGCACCCTTACTGCATGTCAACCCTGGTACTGGGCTCTGGGTAAGATCGAGTTCTAGGAGGAAGGTAGACGTGTCAGCAAATAATGACAGTGCACAGGGTGCTGAGTGCTTTGGGAGGTGTAGGAAGGAGCAACAAATTGTACATGGGGGTGAAAGAGGACTTCCAAGAGGAAGTGACATTTAAGCTAAATTTTGGAAGATAAGTAAAAGTTCATCAGGTATACGAAGTAGATGAGGGCTATTCCAAGCCCAGGGAACAGAGGCACAGAAACACAAAAAAGTTTGGGATGGCAAGACTTCAGAGCACGTGTGAGAAAGAGGAGAAGCAGAGTAGAGTAGGAGGTAAGGATGGAAAGGGGCCAGGTCATAAAGGGTCTTATTGTTCTTCCAAAGGAATCTAAACTTGATCCCTCAGATAATGGGATTCACTAATCAGGAGACTGACACCTCTAGACATATTTTAGAAATGGCACTAAGAGTAGGCTCAATTGGAAAAGAGCAAGACTGAAGGCATGGAAACTAACTGGAAGAATATTGTAATAGTCCAGGATAGAGATGATAGGGACACAGGTTAAGCAATGGAACGGGCAGAAAAAGGAAAGAAAATAGTGGGAAGGTTTTTAAGAAACAAACGGATGGACAGCTTGGTGATTGATTAGATAAAATGTATGAGAAAGAAGGAGGAGTCTAGAATGGCATTTTTATCTACTTTTTTGATATAATTCTGCATCCCTATGTGGGGGAGGAAAATATTTTCTTTCTACCCTTCTAAGATCTTCTGGCTGATGTAATAATCAAATTGACTTGATTGAGACAGATTAACAGGAAAAAAATGTATAAATATTATGTATGTACATCCAGGGGCTCCATAAAAATATGAGACCTGAGGACAGACTGGGCACTTGACGCTTCTATGTCTTCTGGAGCTAAGGAGAAGGGGTAGAGGGTTTGGGGCTTCAAAGGGCAGGAAGGCAATTCACATGGAGATGGAAAAGCAAATGTCAACAAATGTTACTGGGCCACCTTTAATAATGAGACACAGAGAGGACTTTGATTAAATGGGTCTTGCTAGATTCCTCCCTGTCTATCACACACTAGTTCATAATAAACTACAGTTATCCATGACTAGCTGCCTTTCTGGAGCAGGTCTTTATCTAAATTCTTTTAGGGAGTTCAGGGGAGGTGGGGAGGTCAAAGGTTTTTCCTGGGTCTTCTCTTAAAACTAACCAGGATAAATATCTCAAAAGGCATATTTTGGGGTGGCAAACTCTGCTTCCCCTTATCTGTTTCTGCCAATCCTTTGTTAGATTATTCAGTTAACATGTATTGAGGGTCTGTTATGTACCAGGTGTCATATTAAACACCAAAGATACAAATTTAATTTTTTAACAAATATTTCATAGACACCTGCTTTATATCAGGCACTGTTCTAGATTCTAGGAATCCAACAGTGGACAAAACACACAAAATCTGTTGAGACAAGTAGAAAATAAAAACCAAAACAACAAAAACAAAAACAACTCTCAAATGGAGGAATAAAAGGGTTCTTTTTACTAACTTGGCGGGCAGGAGGGAAGAAAGCTTCTAAAGCAGCTTCTTCAAAGTGGCGAAGCAGAGACAGGGTTTTATAGTGTTATTTGAAGGAGGCAGTCTGAGAACAGGTAATGGAAATTTTGACCAAAAAACCCCCCCCAAAAAACCCAGCAAAGTTTCAAGCATTCTGGCATTCAAAACAGGATATTAGAGATATGGATGAGCATGAGCAAGAATAAAAGAATCCAGCAGCTTCCCTGACAAAGCTACGAGTGGTTATTTCTTAGCAGAATGGAAAAGTCATTGGGAGACCAAGGAAATTCAAGATACTCAGAAAAATACAGGCTTTCAAATTGTTTCCCTCATGCAGTTCGCCTCTCGTGGGGAAATAGGGAATGAGTACATTATGACAGTATCAGTAAGTAAATTATATAGCATATTAGAAAGTGATAAGGGTTATGGAAAGAAATATAAAAGCAGGAAATGATAATAGGGAACATAATGTGTGTGTGTGTGTGTGTGTGGGTGTGGGGGTGTGGGTGTGTGGGTGTATGTGTGTCACATACATACATGTGTTATTTTGAATGGGATGGTTGTAACTGCAGAACCAGCTCAAACCGGTCCTATCCTGTTTCTAAAAAGATAATGAGTTACTTTTCAGAGACAGCAGACCAAAACCGCAAGTCATGCAGCTGAAGCATGTGCGGAGGAGAGAATTTTGATCCCCAGTCAGACCTGGAACCGAAGTCTTGTCACCCCCACGGCCGCAAAGGGCCAGGACGTGACTGGAGCTTGAATACCGGAACTCTTTCAGAAGCAAAGGGTCCTTGTCCAGGAAGAGCCGGTGCTGAAGCCCCTCACCATGTCCTACCATAAATGGTCGAATTCCAAAATCCCTCCAACTGAAACCTCCCAGGCCACGCTTCCACATACCAGCCTGTTCCCCCAACCCCTCTAGTCTCTCCCCTGACCCTGGGTCTGGGAGACAGTTTTATCACTCATCTCCTGTCTCCTTGCAGGTTGACTGTGCAATAAAAGCCTTTCTTTTCTCAGAAGCCAGTGTCGTAGTATTGGCTTCTGTGCAGGTCGGGCAGTGAGCCTTTGCTGGGTAACAGTCGGGAAGGACATACTGAGATGGTGACAGACGCAAATAAGAAAGTGTGCCCGTGTTCCAGGAACTCAGTCTCCCGGAGGAGCCAGACAAGTGTATTACATTCCTAGTTAGGGGACACCTGGAGTGGTATGGGGCACTGGGAATGACGTCTGTACCTCGATTCTTGTCTTCCTGAAGGAAAGAATTCAGTCACATGACAGACATGTGCAGCATAGGACAGCAAGCAGTTTGTTAGTAAAAGAGAGTGCACTACAAGACGTGGAGCGGGCTGACCCAAGAGAGGGAAGCAGCCTCTCCTTACATTGTGTGAGGGTTTTTATCTCTACGGCAGGGGTGTCCAAACTGGGCCCATGATCCATTGTTAATTGGCCCGCAGCAAATTCCAAAAATATATTTAGTTTACTTAAATAAACCAGGTGAGGCAATACGTACTTCACCTCGAGTGAGTGGCCCGGCTGTTTGTGTATTTTACCATATATGGCCCTTGGTAAAAAACGTTGGAAAAAGTTTGGACACCCGTGCTTTATGGGTAGAATTGTCTCCTCCAGTTTCTCTCTATTATCTTTCCCTCTCCCTGCTGAGGTGTCCTCCTCCCTGGTTCTCAAGGTTGTTTCTCACGGCATAACAATAAACCTGTTAATTTCCCATGATGTACTTGAGAACTTCATTAAAAATGGTTCGGCTCTGTATTCTGATAAGCGGGATGGTTTCTCTCCCTCGCCAGCATTTTTCCTTCTTCTGACGACGTATCTTGTTTTCAATATTCTGCTGAGTAAGCAAGGTGTTTGTGCCCTAAGTGAGGGCAGCTGCCCAGGGCTCCTAACCGGGGCTAATTCCTCCTTCTCCTGCTTATTTCTATCTTCCTAACTTCCCAATCAGTATGGGAGCTCATGCACTGGGAACCAAACCCAGTTAGGAAGTGGGGACAGTGAAGGAAAGCACCTCAGATGAAGTGCCACATTTTCTATAACCTGAAAGTTGAGTTAGACTAAGCTGAGTAAGACAAAGATAAAAAGGGTTTTGGTCCAGGAAAAAGGAGCATCATATTCGAAAGTATAAAGAGATGATGGTTTTAGGACAAAATTCTGAGGTGTCCTAAATTAAGGTACAGCAGACCAGAGGGTAGAAGGAAGAGACCACGAGTGGTTAATCAGTTAACAAAGTCAGGGCAAAACGAACCAAAGACTGCTCACATTCCTGGGTGTATTTTGAAACGTTGACTTAACCTTCAGGCGGCTATTTCTGCGATTATCTAAAAGGGAATAGCCAGGTGAACCTCAGGAGCCTCCGCTTCTTACTTACGCATGGACTCTCTGGACTGTTGCCCACAACCAATCCCAAGGAGAAGGCACTTCTTCCTCACGGCCTCTGCACCTATCCCAGAGCTCTGCCTCACCTTCTCCCACCCCCTTTGTCTATAGCCCATGTAATTCTTTCAAAATGACTTGCCTCTTTCTTCCTCCTACTTGATTTATGAAAAACGCCTGTCACCTCCCGGACGGTGGACATGTTTGTCCTGTCTGCCTAGCCCTGCTGCTGGTGGTTTAGACTGCACGCCCCAGGACCTGGTCCTCTCTGGCTAGCATATGGCTCAATAAATCCTTTCTTCTAGAAGAGTTCTCCCCCGTAAAAGTTTTTTGTTTAACAGAACTTCCAGTAGCTTAGTATAGGGTGAAGAGGTGACAGGGACAGGAAAGGAAGGGCTGGGTAATGGATGGACTGGAATATCACAACAGGGAATCCGGATTCAGACTGAAGGCCCCGCGTGTGTGTGTGTGTGTGTGTGTGTGTGTGTGTGCTGTTTTGTATGCGTGCATGTGTGTATGTGTGTGTGATCACTGAAAAATTTTCAGGACTAAAAGAATTTTAAGTAAATAAAGATTGGATTTGTTTTTAGATAGATCAGTCATGTGAAAGATGGCGTAGAGCAGACTGGGAGGAGACAAATCCTACAATTGAGTTAGGGAGGCCAATTTAGGGGTCAGTAGTATTATAAATGCAGGCGAGAAATGAAGGATGCCTGAAAAAGTTGGAGCACAGGTAACAGATGTCATAGGAGGCAAATTCAGGAGCTATTTAGATGCTTCTGTTGATGGCTCAGGCTCATGGGCCTCCAACGCGCTCTCTCCATCCATTCCCTCAGTTGCCTGAGTCTAGAAGCTCAAACAAACTCTTCCACCTCAAAACATCAGTCCGCCCGCATGAATTGCTCTGTCCATCTTAGTTGTTCTCCAAGCCACTGCTCAGGAACCAGGCCTGTAGTTTAGGGGGCAATTCATTCCACGAGCACCTGCTGTGCTGGGTGTTGTGCCGAGGGCCACAGAGATGGGTGAGACACTGTGCTCACCCTCTGCCAGCTGAGTGGGGGAGGGAGGCCGACAACCAGACTGAGAAACTCCACAAAGTACGTTATGGCAAAGGCATAAGAGGCCGAGTCATGGAAAGTAGGTGCTCCCTAAACAAGTGTGACGTCAAGGAATCCAAAAGGTGCTGTTGGAATAGGAAGAAGAGATGCCAAACTCTGCTTGGGGGAGCTAGAGAAGGCTTCACAGAGAGAAAGACATCTGAGCGAGGTCAGGAAGGATGAATGTGCGGTTGCCAGGGAGCGCAGGGACAGCATTCAATGAAGACATGCAGAGTCAGCTGTGAAATTATTTTTCTTTTTGGAAATCTAGCTTAGGTCCACAGCTCTACTCTGTTACCTAAATTCAGCCTTCTGATTAGGCAGGAAGGAAATGATTTCATTCTGAAGGCAGAGACGCAAATAATCCCAGAAAACCAAAAATAAAAATGCTATTTATTTCTGGTTCTTCTGTTAATATATAATTAACGTTTAGACAAAAAATCCAGCGGGAAGCTAATTCTAATATCTGAAATGATTGAAGAAATGGACTGAGGAGTCTAGGAAAAGCCTGGATCTCCTTTAAGCTTATAATGAGCAGGACTTTAAGGGTTAAACCAAGAGTCCTAAGTTCCATTTCTTTCCATGTCAGCTGTCAGCCGTGTCTCTCCTGAATAAATCAAAGATATTAAAACAGACACTAGATGTAAGTCGCCCTGAAAAGGTGCCTTTCGAAGTCATGGAACGTCTTTCAGGCAGTGTGAGCACATGGATTGAGCCCAGGCTAGCAGATGACTGAAGTGTAGGGTTTCCACAGCCGTAAGCTCCCACATCATCTCTTCTCTTTAGCTTTCTTTATCACTTAAAATATCGCACAGATTCCAAACCAACTGCACCTATCTGAGAGAGCAGTGAAAACCTGCCAGAGGCAAACATTAAATTTGGTTAACACTGAATGAAGTTATAGAGCCTCCTTTCTGACTCAGTCCGTTATCAATTTGTGTTTGCTAAAGATGTATGTGAGAATGGGGTTTGTAGAAAGAATATTAGTATCTGTTTCTCCAGTTGCTGATATTGAACCAGAGATAAACCACCGTGGCCTCAGAGCTAAAGCATAGGTTCATACTCTATAACCAAGGGCTCATTAAGTGTTTACATCACTACTTGCTTTGCCCTTCCCTAGGTTATATAGAGAATACAGAAATACCTTTAAGATATATTTCCAAAGGGGCCCCAACAAACAAAGAACAATTAAGTATACCCTGCTCCTCCCAAATATCATCTAGTTTTGACTTTGTCTGCCACTGGCTGAAAGACTATCCAACAGGGACTGGAAGAGTTGGAGATCTCTCTGGAAAGAGTAGAGCTCTCCCTGGCCCTGGACCAATGGAGAAGGCGTTAGGAGGGGGTTGGAGGGGGAGGGAAGGCATTATTCCAAGTGGTAGGGGGAAGGGGGCGGGATAGGACAGGCATCGAGGCAGAGATGAGAATGTCCCTGTACAGGAAGGAGCTGATTCTGTCCATGAGGAGGGCACCTCGGAGCCCAGGAGTGCCAACAAGCAGGAATGGAGCCAAATTCCAAAGGTTTTCAAAGCTGCACAAAGGAGGTACGCTTGATGCAAAAAGCAGTAGGAGCCATTGTAGATTCTTGAACAAGGCCTCCAAATGGTAAGTAATGTTTGTGTTTGGAAGATTTATCTAGCAGTGTAGTAGAGAATAGATTAGGCACAAGAGAAAACTTTGGGAATTGTAGCATTTTCCCAAGTTATTGCAGTTATTCACTTCCAGTTGGCCATGTCGTGACAACCGAAATGAGAAGGAAAGGAAATTATTTTATCACCTCTTATTATCCAAATATAACGCCTTAAGGAAAACATTAGTGGCGAGGGATTGGAGAAAAGTGGTGTCTGATTAGGAAGCTAGCAAAATAGCTAAACAAGCTTATCCATTGAACAATTTGGGAAATGTCACGATTCTCCTGTGTTCACAACCTGTAGGAACCGAAGCGTCATTTGAAAATGGCTGGCTTTGCATTCCTGTTAGTGGAAGCCTAGACAGGGAGCAATATTATATTTCAACTGGAATATAGAAACCAGTGTGTGTGGACATGCAGACTTCTAAATCTGAGAGGAAAACTCACATCCAGAGGGAAATGAGATGTCTGGAGTTTCTGTGACAGAGAGATGCCTGGTGCAGAATCTGCTCTCCTCTGGGGGCTGGGCTTACAGGGCTGCCTTGCATGGCTTTTGGCACAAATGGTAAAGATAAACCTTCTAAGTGATATGTAAATTCTCCACACATTTACATTTTTTTTTTTGGTGTAGCCATAGGATGTATGGCCTGTATGATTATATTTTTAAAAGATTTATATTTTAAAAAGAGTTTCTTAACATTTTCTCTCTTTTCTTCCTATGGTTTCTATCCTCACCTATTGGATTAAGTTTCTACATTTCATTTTTATTGTTATGCATCACTCCGTTTATTTATCCATGAATGTATCTTATGTTATAGCAACGGCAGAATCTTCATCACATTTGAAAATAACCTAATTTCTTTTTTTTTTCAATTAAAGTTTATTGGGGTGACAATTGTTAGTAAAGTTACACAGGTTTCAGGTGTACAATTCTGTAATACATCATCTATATATGACATTGTGTGTTCACCACGCAGAGTCAGTTCTCCTTCCATCACCATACATTAGACCTCGCTTACCCTCTTCTAGAGCCATTATTTTTTACACACAATTTTCTAACTGTGAAACTAAGGAACACTGATGAACTATATTTTGATAATGCCCTGAATATAACTTCATTCACTTCATCCACAGCACTGGAGTGTCTCCTCTACTCTGAGCAGCATGTTCAGTGCTGACGATTCCAGCTTGAAGAGGTGGCCCTGCTCTTGTCCAGGGCCGATCTCAACCCTCTGCACTCTGGATCTCCTTTCCTCCCATCTTATCTGGAATCCTTTAAGTATCAATGAATTAAACCATTCACTCAGTCATTCGACAAACATTTCTGAGACTCTACACAGCCCTCTGCTATGTCTGCAGGTAAAGGGGTAAAAAGAGAACCCCGGACCTGCCATGTTAGATGGAGTTTGCCGTCCAGTGGGATGGCACTGTCTCCTCACTCGCTGGTCCATCTTCTACCTGTCCACTGCACTAGCCTTCTGCTCAGCCCCACACAACTGGGCCCTCCCGCACTAAAAGTACAGGGCAGTGCAGCCCTCCTTTGACACCTGCTTCTCCGTTGTGGCCTTTAGTCCACAACACTGTCCTCCTGCTCCTTCCCTTGCATTTTAGACAACTCCTTCTTCATCTTTTTCGTGGACTTCTCTTCTTTTATGTGCCTCTCAAGCAGTGTTTTTTGGGTTTTTTTTTTGTTTTGCTTTGTTTTTACCCCAAACTACAGTCCTCCGCCTTTTCTCTTCCGGATTTGTACTTAATCCCCAGGGCTCTCATTCATGCCTCAGTCCCTGGCCTTCCCCTGAACCTCAGACCCATATTTTCAAGCATCCAAAGGACCTCCTCTCAGGGATGTCTTACAAAGATGTCAAACTGAGGATCTCTGAATTCATTATGTCTAACCATGCCAACCAAACCTTCTTCCTACCTTTCTCAGTTGATGATTTCATCACAGACAGAGATAGTAATCCTAACTACATGCCGTACTACATGCAGTTATCGTGAAGACGAAATGAAATTATATGTAACATTTTACAAAGTGCTTGACGCATAGCAGACACTCTATGTCTGTGTGTGTGTGTGAGTGTGTGTGTGTGCGCGCGTGTATGTTTTAACTTTTATTTATTTTAAGTGTGTTTTTCCAGGACCTATCAGCTCCAAGTCAAGTAGTTGTTTCAATCTAGTTGTGGAGGGCACAGCTCACAGTGGCCCATGCAGGGATCAAACCAGCAACCCTGGTGTTACAAGCATCACGCTCTAACCAGCTGAGCTAACCGGCCACTCCTGTTTCTTCTTTTCTGTTTTCCTTTCTTCTTCTCCTCTTCTCCCCAACCAGACTGTAAGCAATTTGATGACAGGGTGTGTGACTTCCTTATTTTCGATGTGGAGTAATTATTTAGTGAACCACAGAACCTATATGACAGAGAGCTGAAATATGCAGACCCTCTAAATCTGTATTTAGGAAACTTTGAGGCTGCCTACCTTTCAGGTTTCTGTGTTCTTACTGTCAGGATAAACTCAATACCATGATTGCAGTAAATAATCAATCAGAGTTTCACACTGTGTTTTCACACACATTAGGAACAGACAACCTATCCACCCTATCTTAATGCATTCAGAACACAATCTGCAGCCCACATTTCTAAAATTCGCCACAGTTCTCCATCTGCACATCGTGTGAGCCAAAGGCGTTCATGTCCTTAATTTTAATGGAGTCTTACATTTTTATCAAATTTGCATTACATCGGATGCCAAGGTATAAATTATTTTTGGTAAAATACCATCTTTATCCTGTGGGGGGAAATCAGAGCACTGAGTACTAATCGCACGCTTCCTTCATGAGGAATTATTTGTTGTAGCTTAGCATTCGCCATGGCAATGCAGCTAAGCATGGTTGAATTGTGATCTTGCCCTGAAAAAAAAACCCACAAAGTATAGCTACCTGAAGCTTATAAGCAGGTACCTTCTGATTATGCAGAGATCTGTGTAATGTTTTTCTAATATAATTGTTGTGTGGTGTGTAGTGACTAATTGTATTCAGTCTGCTGGGAGCAAAAAGATCCACTCGTTTAAAAAGGCAGGTTGCAAGCTGCTGAGTCACAGAGCTTCCTTTGACAAAGAAGAAGCGGGTCCAAAAGAGCATTAGTGACAACTGGGGACACACACAGTCCACAGCATGGGCACAGAGTGGAATGTATCATACTTCTCTAGGCTCAAGACAAGCAAAAAGGAGCAGTCTACAGATCAGAAAGTTCAAATACTGAAAGAGGCTACATGGAGCTTTATGCGGTTAAATGACTTGGAAAACCATTTAAACTAAGATTCCGCCCTCCCTCCCCACTCCTCCACCCGTGTTTTCACTTGGGTTACGGGTATTGTGTAGTTTGTAAACAAACGTTTTCAAGTGAATTTTATTTGGTTTGTTACTCTAAATGAATTTTGTATGGAAATCTTGATGTGCATAAGGAAAATTTAATTCTATTTTTCTTAGATTATTCATTCGTGAGGTCTTTATTGAGGATACTTCATGTGCTGGGCCCTGGGCTGTGAGGATAACTGGCAGCTTTGCATGTAAGGAGCTCCATATCACGTGTGAGGGGAGACCGATGAATCAACTGAGCGATGAGCGCTGCGTATTCCACCAACAGGGGGCAGTATGAAACCCATAGGAGACCCCTAACCCCGCCTGGGAAGGTCATGGAAGACCCCTGGGAACTGACATCAAAGTGAGAAGCTAAAGGATACATATGATCTAGCCAGGCATTAGGGATGCGGAGAGGAATTGGTGTTTCTAGACAACAAGAGCAGCATATGCAGGGATGTGATGGTTGTGGGTGGGTGGAGGGGGGACAGAGAGAAATTGAGAGAGATCGCAAGTCCTTCCTTCCATATTGGGGTGGGTGGGGCATGTGGGTAGGATTGAGTAGGAAGATAGAGAAGGCTGGGATAGTGCTAAGAGATATGGAACACGGGCAGTATAACTACTTTTATCTTTATTCTAAGTTCAATGGAAAGCCACTGAAGGATGAGCAATGATGAATCAGAATTCAATTTTCTTAAGATTGTTTTGGCTGCAAATTGGAGAGTGGATTTGAGGGGAATGAGAGTGGAAATCAGACAGGTTAAGGATGGGGTTACATGGCCTGAGGTAGAACAATGGTGTTAGGGAGAAGTGGGCAAATTCAAGAGGTCTTTGGAAGTCTGATGGTCAGGATTGTGTGACTGTTGGTAGATAGGTCAGGCAGTAGGAAGAGTCAAGCATGATGAGTACGAGAGAGGAAGCAGGTTGGGCGAATCGGGCGGGAAGATGAGGAATTTTGGTTTTGGCGTGCTGAGTTTGGGGCAGGAGGTAGTTGGATTGTAGGTCAGCTGAGAGTCATCAGCATGAAGATGGAAATGACTCAATGGGAGGGGAGGTGATCGTGTGCAATGAAAAGAAAAGAAGACCAAGGACAAATATGTGAGGAACACTAACATTTAAAAGAAGAGTCAAGAAAAAAGATGCAGAGAAAGAAAATGAAAAGCTGTGGACAGAGGAATTCCAGGGGAGTATGGGGTCTTAAAAGCAAGGGGAAAAGAATTTTGAAGAGAAGATGTTCAACAGTGTGTCAAATCCTGCAGGAAGTTCAGACAAGGAAAGGAATGAGATGTGTCCACTGGATTAAATGACAAAGAAGTTGGTGGTGACCATCAAAGGTGTGTGAGTGAGTGTGTGTGTGTGTGTGTGTGTGTGTGTGTGTGTGTGTATAGGTTGCGGAATGAATGAATGGAAGCAGGGAAGCGGAGGCAGCTCTTTCATAAAGTGTAGATGACAAGGGGAGGAGATAGAGTGAAAGCTGCTTTGGGCCATTTGCATTGGCTAACTTAATGCTCTCCTAAAGACCGGCCTTTATAGAATAGATAGTTTCCCTCCATAACTGCGCTGCCTGTTCCTGGCAACCGGGGCTTCCCCTCACTTCCTAAGCCATGTTCCCAAGGTCTTGACATCCTTACTACTCGTTCTCTCTTCCAACTTAAGTTAGAACCAGACAGTCCCATTCAGAGAACAACAGAGTGAGTTATAAGGAAATGAACACCTTTAAAAATGCTACTCTTCATACATGATGACATTCTTTGACTAAATTTTTGTGTCAATTTGAGATACTGAATGTGGCATTAATGCAGGAAGAAAGAGTGGTGTCAAGATTAGAATGAAATGTGACTATATTTTAGTTATAGTTTGGAACAGGGATAGTACGAAGAGTAAGAAAAAGTCGTGCAATCACCAAAGCAAATCGGATCATTCTAAATGTTGTTTTGAAAAATTTGTATCAGATGGTGAGCTCTGTCACAAGTGACTGGATCGTGCATATTGATTTCATAAATCCATTTCCTCCTTCAATACTTTCTAATGACAGTGTAATTGAAAATCAAATCTTAGAGTAACTTAAGGAGATTGGAGTTATAAATGTCTCCAGGACCTTAGCTTTGCTGGGATTACAAGTCAGAAGAATTTGAAGGAGCCCAGGGTGCAGAAGAACAAGACAGCAGGTGTCCGTAATTCTGAGCAGAGGGCAGGCAAGTCCCTAAGTGAGAGGGTTGTGCATTCCTGGGAAAAGTTGAAGAAGTGAGTGGAATCTCAGGAGAAGGGGAAAGTTTGGGGTAAATGAAGGACAGCATTAGAAGGAAGGGGGAGAAAGAATGTAGTGGAACACGTTATTCTCACAAGTTGGAGGGAGCCCAAAGCAGCAGGCAGCAAAATCTCTAAAGGGGAAAAAGAATTCAGGCAGAACTATGGATTTCATCCAGCCTTATAAACAGTGCAGGATAAATTGTCTGCAGGACCACTGAATCGAAGGGTACAAAGAAGCCTGACACATTTTGATATTTATATGAAACAGCTGATAGAGAGATGCAATAGTACAGACAGAAAGAGAGATTTAAAGTCTCAAAGGTGCCAGACTTCCTGAACCGAGTAAGATCCTCTCCTGTTCAGCCGTTTATTGGGTTCTTCAGCTTATTACTAAATGCAACACGTCCTCATGAACAGTCTCATGGCGTATGGTATGTCCTGCTTTATCAAACTACTTCTCAATTCAAAAACTGAGTGAGGCAAGCTGTGGTCACATTTCTCCCAGTCTGACTTCTTTCACTCACTTTTCTAAGCAAAGGAACATTTGCGACAGCTTCCATGATGAAATAGGCACATAGAAAGATCCTGAGAGGGCCTTCGATTCAAGATGCTCGCATCAGGCCAGCCCGGTTACTCAGGTGGTTGGAGCGCCATGCTCCTAACGCCGAGCTCGCAGGTTCGATTCCCACGAGGGCCAGTGAGCTGCGCCCTCTACAGCTAAGATTGTGAGCTCCAGGCTCTCCCTGGAGCTGAGCAGCCGGAGGTTTGAACCCGAGTCGGGGGAGGAGAGGAGGAAGAAGGGGGAAAAAAAAAAAAGATGCTCCCATTCATGTTTTAGATGGAGAGTGGATCACAGGTTTAAGGGTTCTAACGCTCTTCTTCTTCTAGAAGAAGAGGGAGTTTGTTCCCGCACGGTTGGTCTGTCTTTCACTCCCTCATTCATTCTACAAACATTACTAGGCCATCCCATGTCCCAAGAACTGGGAAAAAGTAAGACTTCAAGGTTTGCAGGGACTTTTGTGTATGTTATTATTCTAACTTAAAAATAAACTCACGGAGCATATGATCATTCGTTCCCCTGCGGATGAGCACTCAGTAGCCATCCCCAGCCCACACCCCATGTGGCATATACGGCCTGACTGTTTAAGTCCAGGCGGGCTGGGACCATCTCCCACCTGTCTCAGGAACAGCCCTAACTAGCAATTTTGTCATTGTGGGGCCACCAGCCGGAGCTCACCCTCAGAGCCTTAGGTGGAGGTAAATGTGGTAAAGTGGAAAGGGGAGCGGCCTTCTCATGCAGGGCCACTAGTCCTTGATTTTGGATTTCAGGTCTCTTTCCACCCTGTGAAAGTACCCCAGAGAGTATCGAGTTACAGGCTCTGAGATGCTGGTCAGACACCAGGAATTAAGAGGCTGCACCCACAGTGGAGGACTGAGACCCTCTGGAAGGTGGGCCTGTGCTGACCTGCCGACGGGCCTGCACGATCGGTGTCAGTGACACGTGATGCGGTGAGATTCCGCACACAGGCTCATGCCCCTCAGCCTCCCACGGCTTGGGACCTGCTGTTGCTCCTGGAATGTCCTTCAGTGCCTGTCCACATGGCCAACGGCTGGCTCGAACATCTTCCGCTTGGGAACAGGCTTCTTTCTCCGTGCGTCTGCTGCACCTTATACTGACCTCCATGATAGCTAATGTCACAGCTAGTATGTTCTAATGGCAGTTTGTTCTCACTTCCAGCCATTTGGCGGAGGCTGGGTTGACACCAAAGTGTGCATTCATTCCTATTAAGTGTAAAAAAATCACCAAACATTTGGAATTGGACAGCAAAAGCAAATGGTTAATATCATTTTTAAGTTGACAACCTGTTCTCATACATACATCCTCTGTGTCAGTAAGCGGGATACGCAGACCACCTCAGTACATGGAAGACAGAGGACGAAGGTGTCAGTTCCATGTGTGAGGAATCATTTTGATTTTACCCCAGGTAAATCTGTGAAAGCTGTGTTTTGATTGATGGTTTTATTTTGGCTAATTCTGGGTGATTGAAATAATGGAGGTTCATTAACTATTTTTACACTGTAATCTTCAGATGATCATCCTTTGGGAAAATTTTTATTTTAGGAAAGGATGGCACACAAAAAAAGATGCTCTTTGCACTTCACATAGCATCTTCTCAGAGAGGTCTCCCTTTCCACTTGTCTAAACTTTTTGTTACACTCAATTTTTTTTAATCCCCTTTCCGTACTTTACTTTTTCTCCTCTGTACTTTAATTATACAATCTACTACATATTTTATTTACTTATCTTATTACTGTCTGTCTCTTCCACTAGAATGTAAACTTTTAGAAGGATTTTTATCCGGTTTGCTTACTACTGTGTCGTGCGGGAGACCCTGCTCGCTCCGCCATTTGTCGTGCAGGTCGGCCTGCGGGGCCTCTAGTCCCGCTCCCCACACAAGAACGCAGGATGTGGTGAGGCCAAAAAGGAACACCCACGGAGCCATAGGTAGGGGAGTCATAGCACTATAGTCTCACTAGTGGCTGGAGCCACACGACCTGCATCCTGCTGTCTGCTTCTCTGCCTGCCAACTCACCGACTCACCAACCAACGCAGCCGAAGCAGTTATATCAGTGGCTAATTGGCTAACTGGTGTCAGTTGATGGCCAACTAGCCACAGCTGACGGCCACCTACTACCCGAGCCAGCACCTTTCCACGTGAGGCCGAGAGCCTGGAAACTGCTCTCTGGGACTCTGTCCCCACAACTGAACCCCAAAGAGCCAACAACAATGGCATATAGTAGGTGGTCAATAAATATTTGCTAAACGAATGAACAGCCTTTCTTGGCACCGAAATGAATCTGCCCCTCAGAGGGGAGGGGCTCCATGTGCTTCTTATGTGCATCACCCACGCTCCTAGGCTGCCCGTGGAATTGAGACATCCCGTGTCCAGACCCGGAAGCAGGGCCCTCGCTCAGGGTTCATGCTTCAGCGTGGGGCATGGCGATGAGAAAGGAGGCTGTGTGGGACCTGTATCCATAGTTAAGTAAGAGAGCAATAGCTTATGCTCTTTGCTCCATTTTTGACAAGTACATATTATACCAGCCTGGGACATATTACAAAGTTTAATATTTGGTTATATATGTATTCCTCAACCTACCTTTGTGAGTAAACGTTTTCCCAAATATATCTATTTAAAATGACTATTTTTGAATGAAGGAAAGGGAGGAACAAAGCATAGTAGTTAAGTCCTAGAACTTAGAGCCTGACTTTTTTTGGTCAGAGCCCTGATTCTGCCACTCACTCGCTTTATGACCACCTGTAAAATGGGAATAATAGTGCCTGTCTCATGGAGTGCTATGAATGAACACACAAAGTGCTTAAGAGTGCCTGACACACAATAACAACTATGGAAGTGTGGGGACAGAGTCCCAGAGAGCAGTTTCCAGGCTCTCGGCCTCACATGGAAAGGTGCTGTCTTGGGTAGTAGATGGCCATCAGCTGTGACTAGTTGGCCATCAGCTGTAACCAGTTAGCCACTGCCCACTGATATAACTGCTGTGGCTGCGCTAGCAAACGCGGATTGAAGTTAGCAAGTGGGGTTGGTTGGCAGGCTGAGAAGGGGACGGCAGACTGCAGATCGTGTGGCTCCTGCTTCCTGTGTCTCCATCCCAGCCGCCAGCGAGAATATAGTGGTATGACTCCCTGTCTATGGTTCTGTTGATGTTCCTTTCTGGCCCCACTCTATTCTGCGTTCTTGTGCAGGAAGCAGGAGCTGCGTCCCTGCATGACAGAAGTGTTGGCAATTAACATTATTTATCATTATTATTATTCCTCTTTGAATAATGGTCTTGAGCTAAACCAGTCTGCTTTTATTACCCTGTTTCCCCGAAAACAAGACCTAGTCAGACAGCTCTAATGCATCTTTTGGAACAAAAATTAATATAAGACCCAGTCTTATTTTACTATAAGTAAAAGTACTATAAGTACTTATAGTAAAATAAGACTGGGTCTTACATTAATTTTTTTCTAACGTGATATAAGACTGGGTCTTATATTAATTTTTGCTCCAAAAGACGTATTAGAGTTGATTGTCTGGCTAGGTCTTATTTTCGGGGAAACACGGTACTAGTAGCACGTTTACTTAATGTTATTATAACTGATATTATAGAAGAATCTGACATTTTATTAACCAGAATGCCCTCTGGACTGGCAGTTATGCATATAGAGCAAAAAAAGATGTTTATAATGATAAGTCTAGAACACTGGAAGATCTTGAATTGACTTCTGAATTATCGAAATTACTACAGCTTCGGAGTTGAGTGGATTTTATTGTAAAGAAACATAAACAACTTTTTTGAAATGTGGAAATCCATAAGCAGTCATGTGCAGAAGTCCTTTAATACGTTTACATTCTTGAATGCTCGGGATAACTAGTGCACAGACTACTCTAAATCTAAAGACACGAAGAGAGTTTGAGAACCAATAGTATTCTGTGCAGCTCTATAGCATGTCCTTTAGGCCAGTGGTGCTGGCCAATTGCGCAAACTCTGCATGATCTGGGCAAATATACAGAGCCCTGGATGTTGCCTGATTTCTCCAGCACCGTCTCATCTCAGCCTGACCCTCCTCAGATCGTTTCAAGTTTGACTGTAATCCCCAAACCTTCTAGCATATTCATTATGCATCATGAATCAGAAGGTGCTCCCCAGCAGTCTTGGTTCTGATCTGTCTCTCCGCCATTATTACCTGCATGATGACTTGATTGGTTACCGACAGCTGCAGCCCTTGGGAATGGTATTGGCAAGAAGTTGAAGCAGAACAGTAAGGGCCAAATAAATGAGATTAAGCTCAACAAAGAATGGAAGAGGAATTAAATTCATGAAGGTGGGATGAGTAGATCATAGGCAGAAAAAAAGGGGAAAATTTGAACTTTCAGGAACCAAAGGCTCTAAATGATGTTTGCTTGATATTTGCATATACAGTATTACTCACCATGTGTTGAGCAGCATGGTGTCAGATGGTTTATGTGCAATTTATTTAATCCTCAAACCTGTAAGGAAGTTACCGTTCTCTCCATGTTACTAAGACCTGGAGGTTCAAAGAGGTTGCCTAAGGTCACAGAACTAATATTTAGGGCTGAGGGATTTGAAAAAAGCTCAGTCTGAATCCAAACGCTGTGTTCTGTGGTGTCTAGAACTGGTTAAACAGGGCAGGCAGATAACCAAGGAGCAACTATCCAAAAATGTCATGATTCACAAGAGGTACAATCATAAGGCACAAGCCATATAGTGCCTAAAGAATAGCTTTTTCGGAAATGGAATTTTAAAAGTAGCAAAATTTTAAATGCTATAACTTTGCTGCAGCATTAGAATTTTATTGGAACATTAGTCACACATTATGTTAAAAATACTGGAGTAAGAAGAGTACACAGACTAAAAATGATTGAAAGACTTTAAACAAGGGATAAATGGGACAAGTAAGGAGAGGAAAGGAGGGAAATTTTAGAAAGGGGTGTGTGTGTGTGTGTGTGTGTGAGAGAGAGAGAGAGAGAGAGAGAGAGAAAGAGAGAGGTGTGTGTGTGTGTGTGTGTGTGTGTGTGTGGTGGAAAGTAGTGGAGGAGGGAGGGAGTTGTGTGGTTAACAGTCAGCTAAGACCGTTTCCATGGCTAGCAGATGAACAGATATTTGTAGCAGGGAGAACAACTCTCCACCCACTCCCTTACCCCACCCAGGGTGGATCTGAATAGGACTTTTTGTCCACCTCTAGTCTATTTTCTACAAAGCAGATAGTCTTTCTTCAATATCAATTCAATTAAACTTCTCTGCTTAAAATCCTTCAATCGAGTGCCACCTCACTCATAGTAAAACCCAAACTATGACTCTAACCTACAAGGCTCTATTTAATCATCCCCTGCCACCTCTCCAGCTTTACCTCTGCCTCCAGCACTCTTGACTCCCCTGCTCACACAACCAAGACCCATCCTTGCCACAGGGCCTTTGCACATGCTATTTCTTTGAGAGAATACTCTTCCCAACATGTGTCAATACTTATGTATGATCGTGCCAGAAGAGCCCTCTCTGACCACCATATCTTAAGTGAGTTTCCCTTGTTGTTTCTCATTTCACCATTTTATTCTCTTCACAGTGCTAATTGCAGCTGTAATCATGCACATGGTTTGTTCATTTGTTTTTATGGGTATCTTCTTCACTGGATTATAAGTTTCCTGAGGGCCGGAACTATATCTGTTTACTATATCTAGTGACAAGGGACTTATTTACTTAATAGATGCCTGATTATAATAGTGTCTCCTTACAGTTTTCAGGGTGGCACATGCCCTACTTCAGAATGTACCTGATCTAAGATAAAGAAAAGCAGTCAGTACTTGCCATGGTTTGATGAGGTCTCTGGATAGTCAGATGTGACCACAGGGGTCAGTGAGCTCTGTTGCAGTAAAAAGACATACTAGGAATTGTCTCTTGCAAAATGTAGAGGTTTAAGTATGGTTTTGAAGTAGAGGGGTGAACCAGGGGGGACTAGAGTGCTTTGCTCATCACTGAAGGCAGGGTTCCATTGAGGTAAGTGAACATTGAAAATTGAGGGGTTATCTTTGAATATTGAAGATTTCTGTTCTTGTGTTGTGTTTTCTGCTGTTTTTGTTCCTGTTGTTTGTATAGAAGAGAGCGTATGCTTGTGAGTTTCTGTGTGTATGTGAATGTGCACGCACACACGTGGGATTTTAAGAGTGGCCCACCCTCTAGATAACCAGGAAGAAAGAGAAGCACAGTTGTCCGCTCATGAATGGAGAGACTGTAGAGAACTGGGCCCGGGACTGTTTTGCTGCAGCGTTCCCCCCACAACCCACCCAAACTCACCCCTTCCACAATCACCCTTGGGCGAGTCCATCCTGAATAACTCAGGCTCTGGGAGATGTGGAACTGAAGGCTTGAGTCCTGTGTGTTGTACTAATTGAGACATATCCTGGAGGACTTTCTAAAGGAAAGTGGGACCTGCCATTGGTTTGAAGTGGGAACCTCTCTGAAGGGGAAAGGCAGACCTCAGGCAGGGCAGCAAGTCTAGAAACGGCACTGCTTCTGACAATGTTTCATTTTCCAAGCATCCAGGTGATTCTTCTGATCAGGGAAGTTTGGGCCTCACTGCCCCGGAGGGAGGTGACCCTTAGCAGTGAGGGAGAGGCTGACATTTGGGTCACACATTATCGACCCTGCTTCAGAGAGGACGTGAAGAAAAAGAGTGATGGAAAAGCTTCCTTAGGAGAGGCTGAAAACAACAAAACAACCAGGCTTTCAACGGACTCTACTTCTTTATTGATAAACCAGTCTTCTAACCTTTCTGAACTTCTTAAACAACACAAATTCATCTCAAGTTGTACAATCTGTTATCCTGGCAAGTTTTTAATGACAAGCCCTATTTTACATCTTTGACTGTTGCTCCTAATTCTTCTACTTAACCTTGAGAGTTAGAACCATCATGGAGGAGGTGTGCCTGCATCCGTTTTTATTTTTATTTATTTTTTTTTGTTTTATTTTCAGAAGCCTTTATATCTCTTCCAGAGGAGGGTACAAAATTACCTCTTAGAACAGATAATACTCAGATTGTCCTGTTGTGTGGCAAACTTGTTCCTTTATTTTTTTAAATCATTTCATTCACATCCTTTCTTCCTCAGTAACCAAAATAGCACAACAGTAATCAAAGAGAAAAGGTGATAATATAGATACTTCTGAAATCCTGTTTTACTTTCACACAACTTTTAATTGGGAGTATGTGAATATATATGTATATATGTTCTGAGAATGTGTCGCATGTGTGTACAGACACACACATTCAGAGAAGGCTGATAATGATCTAAATAGCAGATTTTCTAATCCAGCATTTATGGTACACTCCAACACACTACCACTGGCAGCCGTGGTAAAATTTTCACTAATTATACATTTTAGGGCAGTGACCGTCTGCAGGTCTTGTGGTGTTTGGGGACATTTCTGATATAGAAATAGTTCAATGTGGTCTGATTTAAGTGCGATGTGTGGGTTAAGAAAGAGCAACCTGATCTTCACCACTGGTCGTCATCTCCTGTAGTGCTTTAGAACGACAGAGATAAACCCTGTAAAAACGGTGGACTCTTTATCCCATTCCAGTTACTGGCTAGTGCTGCCATCAGTCCAAAGGGCATGTTGGAGCCCCACGCTTAAGACGAGCAAGTGTTCTGAGCAAGACGATCACTTGCCGTGGAAGTCAGGGCCATGTTGACGCACGGGGTTCCGTAGACTGAACAAGTTTATGTTCATAGTGTTTATGCTGTGGGCCATTTCTTCTTCAAATTAAATTAAAATTCTTACTCGTGAGAAGCTGTAGCTTGTTTGCCGTTTCGTTTTTAGGGGCAGCTTGACTTCCTCCACACTCCATGTGTGTGCTTACGTGTGCGCCTCCAGGACGAAGCCCCTGCAGACGTGTGTGGCTGACCACAGTACAGCAGCTCCCAGGAGCACGAAGCGCCCAGAAGCTACACAACGTAAGTCTTTATAATTTTTTAATACAAACCCATATCTTGGAATCTAGATGCAGAGTATTAAGGTAACATACAACAACACTGCTCAGAGACATTCATGGAGTCGATGATAACATGTCGATTAGCAATGGAGTCTCTAAGTTTTGCAACCTAATGAGAGGGAACAAGCACTTGACATTCTCAGAGCCTTAATTCTGCACTAAACTTAGATAGACTATGAAACTGAATTAGGGAACATACACGACTGCCAGGAGTGATTACTGTATAAAGCACAACTGAATCAGTAGTTTCCATATGCTCAATTCTCACTGAGGGAACTAGGTATAGAATAAAAACTTGGTGTCTCCTCTGGTACTTCTCTTAGTAATAGTAACAGCAATTACCACAAAGAATTCCACAACTCTAGGGCATTACGACTATAACATAAGGAGGAAAAAAAACCTCACGACGAAGAATTACATTACAAACTGCACAATTAAAAGTTAAACTCTTCTAAAACTTTTCCTGATACAACTTAATCCATCAGTAAATGTAGTTCTCATTAGTTAACGTGAAATTAAATAAAACAGTTTGCATATTTTTGCCTCCAATTTTAGGAATGTTGTACATTAAATCTAGGTTATACAATGCTCTACATTGACTCTTTTTTTAAAATTTGGTGTTTCCGCTTTATCTTTTAAATATGGAAAATACCTTCTGAAGAGCTCAGACTTACTTTTGCCAGTTTCTGCTGGCTCAGTTGGTTTCACAGTTTTGTAAGAGAAACAAAAGGCAGAGTCGATATACAGCGCCCACTCTGAGGCCCTCCTCAGACTCTGCCTCAGGTCCGACAGAATGGAATGAACTGATCCACCTTGGAGAAGCCTGAGCTCCGGATTTGGCAAGTGGTTTGTGTGAAATTCTATACATGCGTTTTGCATGCACCTCTGTCAGCATCAGCTTCTACATTCACAAGTGAATGGAAAAAGAAGTCATGGGTGAGGGAGACGGAGAAACAGGTCTAATTGGTTGACAAAAACAAAAGGGTCATTTCTCTCATGAGGCAACTGCTTCACGTGACACTTCTCATAAGGGAAAACCTCAGCTGCTGCAGCATTTAAGGATTCTTCTATTTTCATCACGTCGAAAGGTTTGAAAAAGTGGACCTTTGAGAGGAAATACTACAGACTTCCAAATTAGTGAAGGAACTCCCAGCGTCGCTTGGATACTCTGGGTAGGAGGAACTGGAGGAGATGATATTTTTGAGCCTCTGGAGGGCAATGATTAAAAGCAGAAGCAGAAACGCTAAAAGGCTGAGGAATATGGACACATAGATGTAGACATTTGACAGGTGGCCTGAGGATGGGTCCACCGACGTGGACAGGGATGTGGGAAATAGCTCAAGGAAAGTTCCATTCTCCACATTTCCCGAAAAAACAGATGAAGAGTCGGGTTCAGACATCTTTATGAGAGTCCAAGAATGAGTGAGTATATTACAAGTCAAAGTTTCACACAGGGGCTACAAAGGACAGAATCAGCATTTTTTTCCCCACGATAGCTTCAGCAAAAATTTCAGGCAGTTAAATCAGTCCAACAAAACTTGATTTTCAAAGGTAGCAGGGGATCAGGTTTCCACTGATGCTGCAACAACAACAACAACAAAAAGCAACTGAGTGTGTTATTTAGAACATATTACATTTAAATCTAATTGCCAGTCTTCAAGAAGTCTTAATTATAACACCTACAAAGGAGGGAAAAGAATGAAATAACTTCCCCAGGAACAATGTTTGTGTCTTTATAGTACAAATGATGATATAAAAAATGAACTTTTAATTTTATCTCCGTAGTACCCTGGGTTCCAGGTTTCTCCAAGGAACTAAAGATAACATAAAAAGGAAAATACATTTCTAATGTGCTCCATCTGCTGCTATTTCAACAGATGCTTCAAGTGGATGCTCTGAGAATAGGACCCAAAAAGTTGGCTCCAAACCTCCCTCCTCCAGAAAATTAACTGCAGGGTCTCCAGCCCACCAGCGCAATGCGACCACTATTTGCCTCTAGCCCACTTTGGAGAATCACAGCTCAGGTAACTTTGCTTTTTGCTGAATATTTACGACGGGATAGGTAGATAGATAGAAATGAGCAGAAGGAGAAATTCAGCTCTGGTTAGAAAGCCACTTGCTATAGCTCCTAACTGGGTCAAGACCCCGGCAGCTGCCCAGCAGGACACCGGCTTACACAGACTTCTCAATCAAAGAGACGTGTTGTTAGAAGTGGGGGTGTGTGGGAGGTGGGGGGGTAGACACAACTTGTTTGTCAGGATCATCAGTACCTCATGAGCCCAACGGGATTCCAGGTTTCACACACCCCTAAGCGATGTGTTTACATATACCCCCAAATCAAGGGGATATATTTATACATGCCAAATCAAAGGGGTGTGTTTACTCATGCCCCTAAATCAAAGAAATGCATGGCTAAATGCCAGAGGACCAGGCACCTCTGAGATAAGAGAAAGGAGAGGGGGTGGCAATTCTACCCATAGAAATAAAAGCCTTCACACAAGGGCTGCTTCCCTCTCTTGGGTCAGCCTGCTCCAGGTCTCAGAGTGTACTTTCTTTTACTAACAAACTTCTGCTATTCGTGCTCCACAAATTTCTGTCGCTTGATTGAAGTCTTTCCTTCAAGAAGACAAGAGCCGAGGTTATCAACATTATTTTCCCGGTTAACATTTATAATTTGCTGATTTGTTCATACAAACGTATCCTCTTGAGATTAGGGGCCATTTCTATTTATTTCTTGTCTTTTAGATCTACCTACATACTTTGTTCTTTATACTTTCGGCACTGATTAAGAAACTTTAGATTACCTCAGAACAAAGGTTGGATTCCCTCTGAGTGGTAGAAACTGAGTACTGGGTTTGCTTTCAAAACTCTTAAGTTTTAGACCTGGATTCTCCTCTATTTTTGGGAAGTAGGGTAAATTGCCAACATTTTCGGAGGTTCACTTTCCTCATCTGTAAAATGTATGGCACCTGCCCCATCTCCTCCCTGTGTTATGCAGGGATCAAGACAATAGGCGTGGAAGCACTTTGTGAATTGTAAAGGGCTGGGCCCAAAAGAGGTGTGTGTGTGTGTGTGTGTGTGTGTGTGTGTGTGTGTGTGTGCGCTTAGAGGTGGGGAGAAGGAATAATCTCTCTGTGGGGAGCAAAGAAATGCTTGTCACTCTTCACCTCCTCCTGTGGCCCCTATGAGGTAGCAAAGTAGACTGTGCCCGGCAAGTAGTAAGTAGGTCACAGCATGACTCCTCCAGCTCAAGGTGTGGGTGCAGCATGTCCCAGATAACCTCTCCTCCAGGACTGGAGAAGTCACACAGTTTCTGAAGGAGCCTCTAGCCCACTAAATCCTTGGTGGATGGGGGCAGAAGGGGGAGAGAAGCAGCTGGGGGAGGACGATCCCTCCGGTGGATGAGCCTCTTTTAAGTCCAGAAAAGATGCTCTTCCTAGCTCTTTTTAGCATTAGACCACTGTGTTGTAAATTTCTAAATCTCGTTGTATCACAGGTAGTGAAATGCTAATACGAAAACATCCGCTCTGCCCTGGCTTTCTTTTCCCTAAACTCTGCCCTGCATATTACCTTGAAAACTTGCCTTTCCCTTCCACTTTCCAAATCGAATTAAGCGGCCGATTCTTTGAGGGGCTGACACTGGTCCCTGCGGCCTGAGCTGACCGTCATGAAGCTCCCTGGAAAGGTGGGGACACTTCTGAGAGGGCTGTCCCTGTCAGGTGTCATGCAGGCTAATGATCTTAGTGAGCCCCTCTGAGTAGACCACAAACAGTGTCTTAGTATGTACTTCATGAAATAATTTGATTTCTACTCCTCACATTTGGCTTTGCCTGGTGATTTTTATTTCATTATGATGCTGCAGGCTCCTAACAATCCTTTAAAAAGAGAGAGAATCACAGCGGAATTGCAAGTGTTACACTGATTTAGCAATACTTTGCCTTTTTCCAGCACGTAAATCCTTTAGGGAAAAGCATGTTCACCTTTAGGGAAAACAGAGTCTCAGAGGCAGCACGATGTATAGGAAAGAAAACTAGGTAGAAATATTGAAAAATGAATCGGTAGAAATATTCCAGATGTTCTGGTAAAACCTCCTAGATCTAGCTGAGGAAACTGAGAAAGATGCTCGGTTGATTTGACAAAAGTAACAGATCAAACTAGTAGATAAGCCAGGACTGGGCTTCTTCACTCCTTATACCATCTGGTCTCCATTTTCCTGTAGGTTTTGGTAGTAAGAATTTTGCATCCTCTTTTTCTAGCATGGGCAAAGAAAAAAGGTAGGGATGGAGCATTTTGTGTGTC
The DNA here is from genome assembly GCF_004115265.2 of Rhinolophus ferrumequinum. NCBI lineage: Eukaryota > Metazoa > Chordata > Mammalia > Chiroptera > Rhinolophidae > Rhinolophus > Rhinolophus ferrumequinum. The sequence goes on from NC_046287.1 coordinate 92,949,145, forward strand.
TCGCATACAAATTATTTCGTAAGGCAGGTAGGGCAGGAATTATTATTCCCATTTTGCAGACGTGGACACTGTGCTGCAAAGATGTTGGGATTCACTCAGGGTACACAGCTGGACAATGACAGAGAAGTGACTAGAACCCATGCCTGAACTGTGTTCTTAGTTTTCTCAACTCTGGTTGAGAAAAATGAGTCTTGGGTAATTAGTTCCTACCTGCCATTTACTTTGGACAAGCTTACAATTTACTCTTGATATTTCAGTTTTCCCATTTGTAAAATGATACTATCTCCTACTTCCCCAGGAGGTCCTGAGTTAAGATGTGATAACGTTCGTTTCCATACTCATACTTAGAAATCTGTAAAAGACAATCCCAAGTAAAGTACTAGGAGACAGTTCTTTCTGAGTACCTAGGGAGACTAGAGGACTTCCAAGTCTCTGCGAGTGCTACAGTTCTCACAGGTCATAGATTCAGCTGCAGTTGGCTGATTTTTCTAAAGCCACATTCAATACCCAAATTTGTATCATTTTCTGGGGGTGGGCTGGACGCACAGATGATGTCACTGGAGTATCAGCCATTCAGCGGCAGAGCTCACAGTTGGCTACCAGACCACTTGTTAAAACAAAGATACCTCTTTAAAGTGTAAATGTTCCGAGAGCACTTATACATCCCGGAAAGATTGCCTTCTTTCACACAAGAAGCCTACTGTGCACCGGATGTCTACAGGACAGTTTACCGGAAATGAGGCTAAGAAGATTTGGGGAAAGCATCTGATCTTTCTTTCAAGTGGCCTTGGGAAAATGGTAGAAATGAATAAACGAAACCTTGCTTCTTTATTTGACATTTCACAATTAAATGTCTTCTCCTTTAAATACCCCCTCCATATTTCAGATTTAATATCATTTCCAGAATGCTTCTTAATTTAATACGACAGACACACAAACTTCATCTCAATGTTCTGCTGCAAAACAATAGTTACATGTACTGTTAGAGATAACTTTAATTTGACAACATTGCTTCTCATTTTCTTATTGAAGTTTTAAAAATTGACAAATCTTTCTCTCTGGTGAATGTTTTGACAGTCTGTGTGTAATGCTCAGGACCAACGGAATTGTACGTGTTTAGGCCTCGTGACAGTGTGAATGAGGCTGCAGGTAGCACTGTGGACACGAACTCAAACAAGTGTGCTTTAAGCTGATGCTTCTTGGACTCTTTTCGCCAAACACTGTGTGTTTCTGTTCTTTAAAGAAGACAGAGAGTTCGTCTTAAATGCACAGCCTCGATCTGTTCCACGGCAGCACCAGCAGACTCTCATTTCTGGTGGCACCCGAAGGCACGTGAAGATGGTGATGCTTTCATTCCGAGCCATTCTCAGAAAGCGATTTTTGAGAAAGGATAATGAGACAGCTGGATCACAATACTATACATGGAGACCTGTGGAAATGTTTTGTTTCATGGTCAGCCAGCTTTCCCTTTGTCTCTTGGAATAAACAACTGTGCTGGGGAGAAATCTACAAAAGGCAATCACCTACCAAAGCAAGGAAGAATGGACTTGTAATCTCACCATGAACCCCGGGGGTGGGGAGATGGAGGGACAGCACAGATAAGGTGGACCTGGCGGTCTCTGGTTCCATGTCACTCAGTGCCATGCCTCGGGTGACTTCTCCAAAAGTATGGAAGCATGCTTTCCCATGGGGTGATCATAAGAATTGTAAAGTTTATGAAGAACAAAAACATTCTCTGAGCGTGGACCTTCCTGCCTAGTAAAAGGAAGAGCTGACAGGCCCTTATCTGGAAATCCTGTCAGAGAAGCATCCCAAGTGCCCTCGGCCTGCCTTTGAGTGAGACTTGAGCCTCGGCCTCCACTTCTGCAAGAGATGAGTGTGTAAAACAGCCTACAGTCGGCCTCAAATCTAGCACAGCAATTTCTGAGTTTCTGACCCATAAACAAATACGTTTCTATGTGAATAACAATGATTTGAAAGGTTTTTTTTGTTGTGGAAAACTGGGACAAGCTGCTTTTTCCTGAGCAGACATTATTTAAAGAGTACACTAGCTGTTAGATGGAAATAAACATTTTATCATCAAGCCCTGCTGTGTCAATCATTCTCCAAAAGATGGTCTTCCCACATAACTAGGAACGATTTGATAAAATATTAACAAGACATGGTAAAATGTTTTTTCCAGTCAACAAATGTAAAATTTGGTATTATAATATAATGAATAATTTTGATGATACTCATATATTGGCTCTCTTTCTCTGTAAAATACATAGAAACTACCATTTTCAGAATCTAGAAGAGACCTTATCACATCTGAGCAAAACTGTTTTTATTCTGTTTAGAAAATAGCATGTTTTATATAAGACCTCAACCCATTCCTTTACAATTTCATGATTATCTTCTCCCTGAATGCTTCCTCTTTGCCTAGTAGCCTTTGGGTCCTGCTAGATGAGAGAAGGTTGGTGCTGACAATACACACTTCTACCCACTCTTCTCAGAATGTAAATCTTCGCTTACACACACTTACCTTCAGGCTTGCAATAAAGAAAATCAAGTTTATTATCTTACCTGCGGTGCTATCCTTATTTAAAGCTGATTCAGCCCTCCATATACTTGTTCATTCAAGAGCTGCTTTTACTTAACAAAATAACACTTTGGGAGAGTAGCCATTTGTGTGAAAATGAGTAGAATCTCATTATGAGTCCTTGTACCAGCCCAATAAAAAACCAAACGAAGTAAGGAAATAAACTGAGCCCATCTGCTATCAAATAATAAATGAGAGGACCATCTTCTGAGAAGAAATGTGGAGAGGTAGAGATTCTGAATAATGCAATGGAATTCATGGACCTGGACTAGATGATGTCCGGCAAAAGATTGAAATTAACAGCCCGCCTTGCCCACTATTCAAATGAATGATCAGAAAATACAGTCAGAGCTTTTTCATAGTACTTTGGTGAAAATTACAGAAATGACAAAGTAACACCTTGGCCTCGGTGATTTATTTTAAAATCAGTTTCTTAGGGAAGGTCATTAGGTTGCTTTCGATTCAGTCCAATCTCCGCCGTCTGTAACTCAGTGATGACTTTCATCTGTCTAAATTAGCCTTAGGCCCAGCAAAATATTTCCTCAGGAAAAAAAAAATTATACTCAGAATACTTTTATGTTAGACAAATTATTTTGTTCTAATTCTTTAAAAATCAGTTACCCATACAAGGCATAATTCACAGAATATTCAGACTACCGTTCTTGATCTATAAAACAGTATAGACTGAGTGAAGTTAAAAAAACATACAAGAATGTATTTCAAAAGGGGATAGGAACATAACTGTTTTGATCATCTATCTTGTATAGCCTCAAAAGTAATTATAGATATGAGTTCCCTTGCATTTATTTGGCACTGTTTTCCTGGAAAAATCAAACTACTGTATTATTCCTAATAAATTTTTGTTATATTTATATTCCATGTGAAGATTTTATGTCCAAATCTCTGCCTTAGTAAGAATAATTATTTTTAAATGATAGTCTCTTAGAATGAGACAGTTTAAGTGGATAATTTTCCAGATGAAAAGGTGAAATATGAAACCACTTATAGGGATAGCATTTTCACGATTCTTACTGGTGTTCAGAAAATACCCAGGAGGGATCTGTCCTGTACTTTGGGGAGACTGGACCCATCTTGGCAACACAATTAGCCTAAAGCAAAACAAGAAAAGCAGCAACTTGAAGGTTGAAGGAATCTTGAACTGGTGAAGAAGTAGCCGAACAATGAAAGCCACTTTTAGGGAGCAGGAGAAAAGGTCATTGGCTAAACACTTGATTTAAAGAAAAAGCAAACAGCCAGAGAAATAATGACTTGAACATCATAGGCAAGTGTGAAATGACTCAGTGGGAAGAAAGAAGGGAAGAAGCAAGACCTGCCTTTCAAGATGTCACAGTATTTTTAATGAGGGCTTTCAGGTTCAGTTCTCTCCCTCCACTCAGCTCTGATCTTTTCCAATATTTTACAAGTGTATGAAGAAAAACACTTTTAATTGTTAGAGTAGCTAGAATTGCTTAGATTATAGGTTAGTATACAAAATGGCTTGCTAATTTTTAATCAGATCATACATGTTTTTAAAAATGCTCATTAAACCATGCTCTGGTAGAAGAATGGAATGGTCCCTTCTTTTCTATCTGTCTCTACAGTTAAAATAATTTGTATCTAATATATTCTTTTTGTCCAATCAGGCAATGCTCATAACAGTCTCCTTATAGAGTATGATATTTGGAAAGATTTTGTTCTGGTAAATTTAATTTTGTGAGTGTCATAGTTTTTCCTTTTTTTTTTTTTAAACCTTTACAGGAAGACAAAGCGTGTCCCCAGTCCACTGTCTCAGGCTTCAGGGGCCTTTGGGTGCTTCTAAAACTGCTCTAAGGGAACGGGGAAGAGCCTGGAAATTTGGTTTCTCTATAGCCATTTGATGAAATCCACTCTAAATGTAAGTAGATTCCTCAGAAGTAGGCACCATGGGCCACTGATACCACTCAGTAGAATAAGAGGGAAATGTGAGATTGTATCACTCCTTACCAATGCCGCTCTTTCTTTTCTTTTTGTTTCTACTGCTATCTCCCTCTTTAAATACATATAGTCCTCAGTTCATGGCTTATTGTCATCATTGGTCCCTCTTTCTCTCCATTCCTCATTCCCTTTTCTTCCATCTCCCATAGGCATCAAAGCTAATGTGTTTAATGAGGACCTCCCTGTTTGTACATGTTTATGTAAATACTTATTGTTGGTTTGCATTTTGTACATTTTCTTGTGAATTCTCATCTGTCTCATAAAATTTCAACTTACAAGAATGGAGATATGGTAAATATTTCATTCACTCTGTAAGTTAAATACCAAACTTCATTTCCACTTAAAATATCCTGATAATTAAGGCATAGGAAAGAGAGAAATATAACTTGTCAATTGTATCCAATTCTCTATTTTTGCACATAAGAATATTGCAAAGACTGATAACCATTTTCTATCCATAAAATCACATGTACAGGTACACAATTTGAAAAAAAGTGATGACATAGGTTGTCTGAAAAGAACTTCAGTATTAGCAAGTTCATTAAGCAAGTCACTATATTTCTGTTGACAACTATAATCGTGTCTTTGTTTAAACTAAGATACTTTATATCATATTCCTGAAAAATAGATCGGAATATGACAAGTATGCATAACTTGTGAAGTCTTGCATTTCCCAGCAGGGACTCAAGCTCACGGAGACTTCTACGTGATGACAGTTTTAATCAAGGCATAGCATTTACTTGAATTAATGAACCATCCTCCCTCGAGTACAAATAGAACCTTAGTTGATTACACAGTGTGTAAATTGCCCATCCTTTCTGGATATTAGCCCAGTATTTAGCATAATATATACATAAGAATTTTGCTAAATCAGTTCGCTCATTCTTCCAGTCCTCTATGGCTGATAGTCAAAGTATTATGATGCTTTTCACAGTAAAATGGGTATTTAAAAAGAATAATGCTTAGTAATTGGCAGTTTAGCAGACAAAGCTTTGGATACATCAAGTTTTGGCCATTTTACATTATTTAGCAGTCAGCTGAATACTTAGGAAAAAAAGGAAGATGCAGATTTCAAGATTTATCCCCTAATGCAATGCAAAATCCTTGGGTGAGTTAAAAGAAAAAAAAAATAGCTTTATTATAAATGCCATTATTAGGACAACTGGGGAAATTTGAATATAGACTGCACATTAGATAATCGTATTATATCAATATTAAATTTCCTGAGTGTGATATAGGAGAATGTTCATATTATTAGGAAATGCATGTTGAAGTTTATAGACATAAAGTGTCATAATATCAGCAACTAACCCTTAAATAGTTAAGCCAAAATGGAAAAAAAACAAGTACAGTAGTTCCCCCTTATCCTCAGGGGATACGTTCCAAGACGTTCAGTGGATACTTGGAACCACAGATAGTAGCAAACAATATATATACTATGGTTTTTCCTATACATACATCCATACGTACGTACGTACGTACGTACGTATATACATACATGCATAGCTTTGCTCCTAAAGGAAGTACTTTATGGCTTCCCTTTGGCATATATGAATTGCCAGCATCACAACGCTTGCACTTTGGGGCCATTATTAAGTAAAATAAGGGTTATTGAATCACAAGCACTGCGATAACCAAGACAGCTATGACGTGACTAATGGGCGGGGAATGTGTACAGCGTGAAAATGCTGGACAAAGGGGTCATTCACATCCAAGGGGGTCGAAGCAGGAAGGTGCGAGATTTCATCATGCTCCTCAGAATGGTGTGCACTTTAAAACTTACGAATTATTTATTTCTGGAATTTTCCATTTACTATTTTCAGACTGCGGTTGACTATGGGTAACTGAAACCATGGAAAGCAAAACTGCGGATAAGGGGGGACTACAGTACACACACATACACACACATAAAGAAAGATGATGAAGCAAATGTGTCAAAATGTTTACAATTGGTTAGTCTACTTAACGGATATATTGCTGCTGTCCATTGTTATTCTTACAACTGTTCAGTAGGTTTGGAATTTCTCGCCAGACAAGTTGGGGAAAAGTTATTTATCCCCAAGGATATTAGAAAATATGCTTGGTATACTATGCAGTTAGTAAGCCAAAATGTTAGAAGCTTCTAAAGAAATACAAGGATAGAAGCATGATTTTTGTGTCCAATGGGCATTGGACAAGTTCAAATATTTGCTGCCACCATCAGCTCATCATGCCCACTGGGTACTGGAGGTGAAGCATCAGAGGATGAGTTAGAAGAAGTTTAATATGCCCGGGAAACTGGATCTATGGTGGTGGGAGAGGCTGCCTGAATACCTCATTCACGACTTCACTCCTGCCTTCACCCGCTGGTCTGAATCTCCCTCTGGACCTCTGGAATCATGGAATCCAGTGATGTTCATCTTGAATCCTCAGTCACCTTCAGAGGCAGCCAAGGACATCACTCCTACAGCTTAAATACCCAGTCAAAGGTAAGGGCTTTGGAGGCATCTTGAGTCAAGAGAGGAGTTTTCTTTCTTTCAGTTTTTAAACTGAGGTATAATTGATATATAACATTATATTAGTTTCAGGTTAAATAGGTTCTGATACCAATTCCAATATTAGGGGGAGGTTGTCCACATCAACAAGTAATTCTCGGGACATCAGCTGGGCGTCCTAGGATTCAACTCAGTTCTGACACTATCTATCTGAAGAGAGCATCAGATTCCACAGATTAAGGGTCCAGTCCTACAAGATGGTCTCCCAACCCCCAATTCAGATACCAGTCGAAAGCCCAGGTCAGAGGTTCCCAAACCTCCTCCGCAGGTTTGATTAATTTGTTAGAGTGGCTTCTATAACTCAGAGAAACATGTTATAACAGGATATAACTTATGAACAGCCAGATGGACAAGATGCACAGGGCAAAGCATGGGGAAAGGGTGTGGAAGCTTCCATGCCCTCTCCAGGTGTGACACTCTCACAGTACCTGTATTTACCAACCTCTCAGAACCCTGTCCTTTTGGGTTTTTATGGAGGCTTCATTACATAGGCATAATTTATTAAATCATTGGTCAGAGATTGATTTAACCTCCAGCCCCTCTGTTCTCCCTGGAGGTCCAGGGGTGGGACTGAAAGTTCCAATCCTCTGATCACAAGGTTGGTTCCCCTGGCAACCAGTCCCCATCCTGAGGTGGTCCAAAAGTCACCCATTAACTTAACAAAAGAATATCTTTATGGCTTTCATCACAGTTCTAGGGTTTGAAGAGCTCTGTGCCAGAAATAAGGACAAGACCAAATATACCAAGGGTGCCCCAAAAATGTACACATGACTTGTATTCATCTTTTGTTATCGGTATATATTGAGTATTATGATGTTAATACAGTTTTTTCCTTTCTTAAAATGTGTATACATTTTTTGGCACCCTCTGTATATTTATTATAAATCACAGTATCACACAGGTGTACAACATAATGATTTGATAGTTGAATATATTACAAAATGATCACCATAATAAGTTAAGTTAACATCAATCACCACATCATTACATTTTTTTTCTTGTGATGAGAACTTTTAAGACTACTCTCTTGGCAACTTTGAAATATATAATACAGTATTATTAACTATAGTTACCATGCTATACCTTACATCCCCAGGACTTGTCTATTTTATACATAACTGAAAGTTTGTACCTTTTGACTACCTTCACCCATTTCCTGATCTCCCCTCTCCCCCACCTCTGGCAGCCACCATTCTGTTCTCTGTATCTATGAGTTTGGGTTTTTTGTTTTGGTTGTTTTTTAGATTCCACATGTAAGTGAGGTCTGTCTGACTTACATCACATAGCATAATGCCCTCAGGTGCCAGACAGAGTAGTTTTCTAATGAGGACTAATGAGTAAGTGGACTCGTGGGAAGTTCACCGAGAGCCCACTACAGCCAGTGAGGTCCAGGTTCCACGCAAGGACTGGAGGAACAATAGCAGCCAATAAGCTAAGCACAGTGGGAGACTTTATTTAGCAAGTGTCAAATAAACTTCAAACAGCACGTTCTGAAGATCAAAGAACTCACACTCCTTACAGCTCTTAAACTAGCAATCACTTCCCTGATCACCATCCTTTCAGTGAATCCTCTAGTGTGGCAAGAGGCCAAACCTGATCACAGGAACTCCCTTACAGTCCAGGGTCATTATCTGCTGCAATAGAGGCCAATAAACAATTTAGAAATTGAATATAGTCATTGCAAAATGAAGCTGCCAATGAAAAAATAGGGAGCATTGATAGGAACAGTGCTTTTTGCCAAGCATCACCAAGCATATGCCTGAGGATATAGGTAGGTACCTCGAAACGATGAGTACCAGATAAGTCAGATTTAGACAGAGGTTATGTACAACATCAGTCCTACAAGGAGACAAAGTGCTCTCTCATGGCTCTCAAGTTACTCGTTTACCGGGATTTCCAGGTACACCAGTAAGGGCAGCAGACAGAAAAGAGGAAGCTGTGTCAGGAAAGCAGGCTCCCGTGTGGCGTTTTCCTTGGTCCTGATAATCCTGGGTGTGAAACAGGCAGCAGAGACTGCCTTAATGCCCTCTCTTTGTCTCTGTCTGTCTGTCTGTCTCTCTCTCTCTCTCTCCAGTGAACTCAGAAGTCTGGCTAACAAAGAGAATATCTACATGTTCCTTGTAACATGGAACAAAATGATATGGCAGGCTATCAAGTGTGGGAGGAAATCAAGTCCTCGGCAGCCTGTTGTCATTTTAGATAATGAATCAAGACCAGAATCTGTCAAAAACAATATGGAAGCAATAAACAAGTGTAGACTCAAATTCTCCAGAATGTGTTTCAACTTAAAAATGCAAGGAGGCGAAACTGAAAAAGAAGGAGGAATTATTTGTAGAAAAAAAGACTACCACACTGGTGACCGATATAAGATAGTTAAACATTCTTTTAAAAATGTAAGTAAATATGGTTTCATTCAAGGGAATCATGAGTATCTTATATATAAGATTTAATTGACATTGATTTTGCCCCATATCAAGGCCAAGCTCTTTACCCTACCCTCTAGGTTGTATGTTCTATGTTTTTTGTTCAAAAATTGTAGAAATAGCCTTAGTCAGAAATGCATGTTCACATGTTTCTCACTGCTCTTATATCTAGTCTTAGTTATCTTTTATTTCAATGATGTCAGCTGGGATATAGGGGGCACACTATGCCAGAAGAGTGGTGGGAAGTAGAGGGGTGAGCAAGAGGGTGGTGGGTATATCCCCAAGTCATTGTGGCATGGGAATATGTCTTCAGAACTTAATAGGCAGGGGAGGCAGACCCAGGATGCTTGTGTAGGAGACAGAATGTCCAGCAAAACCAGTGGGGAAACAACAACATGAATGATAGCACCCAGTATTTATGAAATAAAAGCACATACTAGTTCTGTATGTGTGTTTGTATAGGTGTGCAGGCATGGCATATGTGTACGAGTATTTTCTCTAATCTTCAGTTTTCTCTAATCTCTAATAACTTCTTTAAGGTAGTTATTATTATCCCTCACTTTTCTTTAACAGATGAGGAAATTAATGCTCAGAGAATTTAAAAGTTTGCCCAAGTTAGAGGTAGGGCTGGAATTCAAATCTATATCGCTTCATCTCCAAATTCTATGTTCTTTATATTCCTTTTCTATGGGGAGGCATAGGGTAAAAGAGGGATAATTTTGAGTCTTGTGGTCATTAGTGCTGTCCGTGTGTTTCTGCTGTTCCTTCCTTCTGCAGGCAGGTTGTACGGATTGCATGTTCCCACCCCCTTTGAATTTAGAGTGGCTATATGACTTGTGTTGGCCAATGAAATGTGGGGAAAGTGACGTGTTACTTCTTGATAAAAATGTGGGACCCGGTGTGAGATTTGCCATGTCCCTTCCCTCTGCTGGAGGAACTATGTAAGTACAGGGCAGCTTCTGTCATCCCATTCCTGGGTAACCATGCTTTCACCCGTTGCTGGCCGTATTAATACTTAGTGTGAACAGTGAATAACCTGTTGTTGTTTTAAACCACAGAGATTTCTGGCTCATTTGTTATTGTGGCATAACCTACCTCTACTGACTGACATAAGATCTTACGATACTATGACAGCAGAGGTTCTGATGGGTATTCAAGACATTGACTGTAATGAAGTCAAACTCTGAGTGTAACTGAGCATTGCATGAATTGTACATGTAATATGTTAAAACCCCTTATAGTAATGATGGGAAAGGAGGTTGTACAGGATGTTTTGGTTAGCTTTAATTGCATACAAGAGAGGGATACAAAGGTGTGAGAGTTGGCTACTGGCATAGCAAATTCATATTCCCTAACAAGCTGGAGCATGATGACGTGCTGCTATGTAAGGACAGTCCTGACCCGCTGTCACTTAAACATGCACAAATGGTCCCAAGAGAGAATAGGTGAGAACTAATAAAGATATTAAGACTAACTCATGACCCTAATGGAAAAAACAACTCATTACACAAGTAATGGGACAGTGGTATTGCCTTTGGTTAAGAAAAACTACATACTCTGGTATATTTAATTCTTCATTCAACAAATACTTGTAATTACACATTATGAACAGGAAGGTGATCAAATATTATTATATGCATGACTCTAATGAATATATAATTTTTATAGTGACCATCTTCACTATATAAGAAATCTAAAATATTATCTGTCTTATATGTTCCTTATTATCTGGCCACATCTGTGTTTCCAGTCTCCTTTTTCCCATTGTTCCTAAGATTGGTGTTCCAAGCATGTCAAACTGTTTTCAATTCCCCAAAGTTTAAAAAAATACTTATGTTTAATCTTTATATTTGTACACGTCTTCTCCCAAACTCTACCCCAAATCCAATTTGTTCATTCATCAAGACTACTCATGCCATCCCTCCTGTCTCATGTAATTATTTACTCACAAAATAAAGTCCCACCTAATTTCTCTATACAAATTTTTGGCTCCTTCCTCTGCATTCTCATGATAATTTCTATACCTTTATACACTAACATTTTTCATGGTTTTATTAGACTAATTGAATTTGTTTACTTGTTAGTCTGCTTTGATAGACTGTGAACTCCCAGAATAGAGAACTAATATTCATTTATCTTTATATCCATGAACCAGCACAGTGTCTGTATAAATATGCTCAATAAGTACTTGTTGATGGTTCCATGAATGAAAGGGTATAAGAAAGATGAAACTTGAAGCTTCTTGGAGAGGCAGTCCATATTTGTTCTATTTTTAGATGAATGAAAATATTTATTGAACGAATTAATGATCTTGTATAAAATCATATCGATAACTCAAAGGGTAAGTACTCAATAGTAAAGAATATTGAGGAACAATCCCTAAATTTCATAAATATTTTAGTTATGGCAATAAAATGGATAGTTCCAGGTTTCAGAGTAAACTCGGATCATACTTTTTATCAAGCAATCGTGTCTTTCAAAAATATTCAACAAAGATTTTATTTAGTCAAGTGTCCACAGGGATAATTGAAAAAAGGATGGAGGAATATGCTATAAATATTGAAATATACTACTGTGAATATAGCTGGGGGGATTGTAACAAATGTATTTTGAAGAACACAATAAAACTCAAAAGAGTTTACCATAGTAAGTCAATGAAGATCTGAGTGAATGTGAAATAGATGCATCATTTTTAATTTAAAGTGTTCTTTAAGTTAAACCTCATGATAATCCCACCATTGGAAAATTATCAAGTACCCTATTATCACAACCCTTAGCACTGTGCTCATTTGTGGAGATAAAAAAGAGTCAAGGACAATGGCTGCTTTCTGATCATTGTAGGGGAAGGCTATTACTATTTACTACATTCAGGAACGGTATATGCCATGGTACTCTGTTAATCACTCTATCTCAAGGTTAAACCTACCCTGCTCTCCAAAAACAAAGCAAAACAAAACAAACGAAAAACCAACACCGAAGTTCAATAAAAACTCAGCACAGAAAGAGAAATGTTTACATTTTTATGAAATTTTCAATTGAACTATAAAGCCCCACATCGGAGATCATTGTTACTCAAAGTAGCCACTTGACTTCTTTAGGAATGTGTGGTTATGAGTCTTTGTGGGAGGAGAAACTTGCAAAGCACTGCTTCCTTCTTCATCAAGAGGGTCTTGCTATAAAAAAGAGCTAAACTAAAAAGTGTGCTTAGTACTTTAATTTGATTTATACTCTGGCTGAAGTTCCATATCTCATGGTGAATGAGTAATTAACAATTCAAGGGCTGGCACTGGTGCATGGACGACACTTTGAATGGCACTTTATCTAGATCATAACCATGGTGATGTGAGCAGTGATATCCTAAGCAGTATTGTGCTAGGAAACTAATCCAGACCTCAGCTTCTTAGGGAAATAGGAGGAATGAAAACACATGGGCACAAAAGAAGCAAATATTTTCTCTTCTCATTCATTGTGGAACTAACTGAAAACATCTATGGTGTATCTACTTTATTCCTTCTTTCCTCTTGGTCTCTATCAATATTAACTTTCCTTTTTTAAAAAAAGAAATCAATACCAAAAAATAAAAACAAAACAAAAACAAACAAGCAAGAACAACAAAAAGAAAACATTTTTCATAGAATTGGGAAGTTGGAAATCCTTAAAAATCAGGAAACTTAGGTCTCCAGAAGTTAAGTAAATTTTGAAGGTCATTGTTTATATTCCTTTTGGAAAAGGATGGCAGAAGGAGACAGCTGGTGACAGAAACCACTAATTGGGAGTGCAGGACCCCTTTTCCAATTCCAAATCCACTTTATACTCAGAGCTGAGCTGGGTGGCCAACAAGAGGACATCAGATGAAAAACAAATCATTCAGTTTCTTTTGTTATCCATAGGTTAAGTCATCATATGAATCAAAATATGTACCATGCAGAGTTCAATGGACAAATTTGAGGCCAAAACTGACAGGAATAATAAAGAGATAAAGGGACAGAATGAAGGACCTTGGAAACTCATTCAGTTGAACCAGAACAACTTTGTTGGTAAGGAGTCTTTCTGAAGGTCTAAAAATTCCATCAGTCAATCAATATTCCACTGTCAATCTTAAAAGCACAGTGTCCTTAATCAAGCACTTGACTCATGGAAGCAGAGGTCAACAAGCTCAAGAAGAATTTTCTCAGGAGGAATTGTTAGAATGACAGGTTGCCAAGGCATATGAAAGAGGGTATTGGCAAATATATATATTTCTTGACCTGGGTTCCATTTACATGGATATGTTCAAATTGAACACATAAGTCATAAAATATGACTTGTGTACCTTTCTATATAAATATTAAACATCAATAAAAGCACTTCTTTTTAAGGGTAAAAAGTCATGTGGGTAATGTCTACCACTTGTTGAATGAAGTATTTGAGTGTTCCCTTTTGAGTGAAAAAGTATTCCCTTTTCACTCAAAAAAATATGGTGTTATAAGCTACCAATGTAAATAATACATTTTGAGAATTTATCCCATGGGGAAAAAATCAGGCAAGTTGAAAAGATGTATTACAAAGATGTATTCTGCAACTGAACATTGGAGCTACCAAGATGTCCATGAGTCAAGGACTGGTTAAATAAATGACAGAGTCATACAAGGTGGGATCTGATGTGGTAAAAAGGAGTGTATTCTCTAACATGGAGACATGCTGGGCATGTATGGCTGAGTCAAAAAGTAAGCTTCAGAACTGTGCATAGTATGACTCCATTTCTATAAGACAACAACTACTAGCATTGCTGCTATTACACTGCTATGCACGCATGCACAATGTTAGAGGCATGCAAAAGCAAAACAAAATAGAACAAAACAAAACCAAGCTAAACTAAACAAAAGCAAGCTAAACTAAACTAAACCAGAGGTCATGCACCAAGCTGCTAACATGTTTTTGTTAGTGGGTGATACTATGGGAATGTTCATATTCTACTTTGTGCATGTCTGTATTTGAATTTTGATACAAAGAACATGTATTGTTTTATAATCAGGAAAAACAATAAAGGTAATTTCATTAATAGAAATAAAATTTAATTGTAGCATATGCAGTGAAAATGCAACTGGTGTTTAAGCTTAGAACACTTCCTCTACCTCCTTACCCCCTTCCTTCCTTTTTCTGTGCTGTATATACTTAATGCAATCTTCTGAAATGGTTCATTCATATGCACCTTTTTTTTCAAAGTTTAAGACTTTCAGGCTGAGGCCCGAAAGTCCATCCGCCCAATAGGGCTTAATTGTTCTTTGTGAGACAGTGTATTTTACAGGATGCTGTGAATGTTTTAGTTAAGAAATGACAAGCATGGTCCTCTCTGCTCTCATCCTGGTCACAGGAAAACTGAAAGTGAGTAAGAACCAAACCAGTTTAATTGGCAACAGTTGATAGATTACCAGGCACTTCTAACCAGCACCAGGCTACCATGGGAAGTTAATCTGAAAAGCTGCTATTTTGGCTTCCCCTGGGGAGCAAGTCTATATGTTGAATGTTCCCTGAATAAACTGCCTTAGTGTCTTCACTGTGGTTTAAGTCATCTTCCTAAATTTGAAAGAGGTTCTTACAGATGTCTATTTTGTTGTTTCCCATCAAAAATTGTATTCAAGTTTATTATCTGAAGTTAGCCCTTTTGACAACTATTACAGGCTTACAATTTCCAGACTCTTTCACTATTGTCTATAATAATCTCAGCATCAACAATCAAGTCCATAATATAAATTGTAAATCTGGGCCGACTGATTTCCCATCTTAATATAACTTAATAGATGAAAATTTAAAAGTTAGGAATTCAGGAAATACAATAACAGTCTATCCTGTTCCTGACCTAAATTTAGAACTTTGAAATATTGGCACTATTTTGGCTGGTTTGTGCCATTTCATGCTCAGAGATACTGTTAAATTGTGTATAGCTACTTGACTCAGAATCTCCATTTTTTTGTTGTTCTTTCCAAAACTTAGTATAGACTAAACAATGACTATTTCCTGGTTCCAACTGTGAACATGAGCAAGTCTATAAAAATTAAGCCTGTGATGTTTTATATTAACATAGTAATGTAATAATACAATATACTCCACATATATCTATTTGAAGAAAATAGCATTTTTCTGCAACACTACTTTTCGGCTTCTAGTTTCATTTAACACATGTTTACTGAACAGTCCATGAGTGCCAGAAGCCAGGCAAGAGGGACCTACACAGAGTCTGACGTCCAGGGACTTTTAGAAATGTATTTTTTCAGGTTATTAAATAACTATTTTAAAAGCCCAAATGAGCAAAACACAAAAATTAGGCCATAATTTTACTTTCTGCTTTCCCTAATAACTAGTTACATATATAAAAATGCTTACATAAACTCTACAAAGTTAAAAAAAAAAAATCAGGTCTTAAAATACCAGTTAAAGAGGAAGAGTAAGCCCAGAGAGGAAGGGGTATTATCAAATGGGTTGAGAGTTGATCTGGAATAGAGGCCAAATCAGAGAATTTTGCTTGTGATGGGTTCATTTTTCATTCTTAGAATAAACATACGACTGCAAGTTTACGTAATGATTAATATGATTAATCATTCTCACCAATCACCTCTGTCATCCTTCGTCTGCCCTCATTAAAAAAGAGGGAAAAAAAAGGAACTGGAGAAACCTGTAAATAAAGGCTCTGATGGATTTGATGCCACACGCCTTCACACCATTACTTAGCTCTTAACCCTTGACAAACCTGTGCGCACCATCCAGTATATTCTGTTGAACAGAACTAACTTACAGCAGGGAGAATGGAATGAATATTACGTTATGCAAACGTTCTTTAATGAGAGCCACAATGTAGTAAGCTCTTTAAGGCACTTTACCTTATGTAGAGAAATCAAAAACAATAAATAAATAAGGCAAATAAATAATAAACCTCAAACACAAAAACGGAATACCCCATCCATTTTGGGAACTCAGTATTCCCAGAGTACTTCCGGCGTTGGCACATGGTTCCCCATCCTCACAATGCCCAGTAGCATTTGAAGGTGACCAGGACATGCCCTGTGAGAGGGCTGTCAGTGCAACTGGATTGCGTGCGCGGCAGTCTCACTAACAGCACACTTCAGAAAGCCACCTTCAGTAAATGTTAGTTACCTGCGGATTATACAGTGTACTTGTGTGATGGTGGGGGTGGGGGACAAGTATTGCTATACTTACTAGCAATATGAGGCATTTTTGTCACGAAATACAGAGAGGGTGCCAAAAAAATGTATACACATTTTAAGCAAGGAAAACTGTATTAAAATTGTAATAATATACTGATAACAATGTAATAATACATTGTAATAATGTACTGTAATAATATACTGATAACAAAAGATGAATACAGGTCACGTTTGACTTCTGCAATTACGAGAGGTGCTCAAAGTGGTTACCATCACGTCCAGACACTTCTGATTATGGAGAACTATGCTTGAGCAACGCTGACCAAAGTGTTCACTTGTATACATGTTTTTTTTTTTTGGCTCTCCCAGTATATTTAAGAACCTCTAGGAGCTGGATCACAAATAAGCTAAAACACTCAGACTAGTTGCATAATTTAAGCTAATATTATCTTCCTTTTTTAAAGGAGGGTGCATTGGGCTACAAGACTGCATTAAGAGGTAAATCTTAGAAGAAAAGAGTGTATCACTTAGCTTGCCTCCTTTCCTGTTGATAGGCTGTTGCCTGACAGTCAACCTGGAAACTCTAAAGTGCCAGGTACGCCAGGACAAACATTTGGGGGAGCGGTCCAGTGGCTGGGCCCAGGACGGAACAGCTGCGAGGTTCCAGCCCTTTGCATGGGCAGTGTGGACCCAACCGAACGCTGTGGTTTTGAGATGTCCAGAGCCCTCCGATTCCATTAACATCACAAAGAACCACCTAAGTAAGTACTTAACCACTTTAGCAGTACAGTTTCCGCAGGAATTTTCACCGGCAGAGGAAATCAAGGACATTAACAAAGAGACCCTCTCTCTGCAATCTGACACCAAACCCCAACCAAGCCCGCCGGGCCCCAGGCATCTGGCGGCGGAAAGCGCGCAGGTACGGCCGCAAACCTGGTTCTCAACGAGAGGTTTCTGTGAATGAATGGGTCCTTCTGCACACCGGAGAAGGGCACATCACACACCTCCCTCCTAAATCAGACCTGCAACAATTTGCCCATAATCCACGCACCTCGACAGGAAACGCAGGATTCCAGCGTCTCATCATACCCGGGGAAAGGGGAAGGAAGCTGGTGCGGTTTCCCACTAGGTTTTCCGGGAACTCGGGAAGTCACCGCTGGCGCCCCTGTTTCGCCGATCGGAGCCCAACCGGAGCTAAAGCTCCAGGTAAAACTTCCTCGGATTTGGAGCCACCGAAAACAGGTGAAGAGACTCACGCGAGCACTGTAAGGGGTAAAGCGGCCAGACTGTGTGCGTGGAGAGTCCCCAGGCAGGGACCGATGACCCTGGAAATCCAGACAGACGTAAAACAAACACAAAAATGACCACACACACCACAAAGGGAAAACACAGAATGCACCGAGAAACACCTTCTGCAAAGTGTAGAACGGTCTAGGCTTGCACGGAGAAATCAATCTGTGCAGCGGCGGACGCGAGGGCAGATCTTCCCGATTCCCTATGTCCGGGACAGAAACGGTCATTCTGGGGCCAAGGGCATTGCGCAGCCCCGCGAAGTCATCCCGAGAATCGGGAGAGCTAGGCTGCGGAGGCTGCTGGGGGCCGTAAGGACAAGCGGCCCGCCGCAAAGGGCACAGATTCAGAGTGTCCAGGAGCTGGAGAGTCTGGGAGGAGACTCCGGAAGGAGCGGAGCCCCTGGGACCCGAGGCCGCCCCAAGCGAGGAGCCAGGGCGCCCCCAGCAGAAGGCGAGCCCACCTTCAGCGCTCCACGCCCCGCGCGTCCCCAGCTCCTCACTCCTCTGCCTCCGCTCGCGGGCGGCGTCGGGAACCCTTCACTGACCTGGGGGTCGGGACCCGCCGACTTCCCCGGGCCTGGCTGAGCTCCTCGCGGACGCCCCTTGTCTCGGCAATCAGAGCCCGCGAAGCCGTCCGCAGGAATGTGGGGCTCGCCGCTGGGGCGCACAAGCAGCTGGGGCGCACTCGCGGCAGCCGGCACAGCGGGAATGAGCGCGGGGCCGCCTAGTCCGCGGGACAGCGCGTCTTCCCTCCGCCCCTACCTCCCGCACAACCAATGGAGGCGAGCTGGGCCCACTCCCCGCCGCCCCCGCAGCAGCCCCGCTCCCACGAGGGAGGAGCTTGCGCCAACATTGGAAAATCCTGGGGGACGAGGAGGCGTTTGCGCGGGGAGCCCCATCTGGGGAAGGCAGGTGTGGTGCCCTTAACTTTTGTGTGTAGCGGGGTAGGATGGGGAAGTGCAGTTTCTTTGGGGCCTCAGGGACCTCTCTCTGCAGGCGAAAACATCTACTTTATGCCAAGTTTCTTCCCCTCTTACATCTTTTAGGAGTCCCGCGCAGGGCCCACTCCAAACCGCCAGCCCCATGCGTCACAGCAAGCCCAGCTCTGAGCCGCGTGGGGGCATCTCCGTCAGCGCTTTTCCTTCTCCTCTGAACCCTCTGCCAGCTCATCACCTGAGTTGAACAGAATCGCAGTTGCTTTCACTGCCTGGGAGACGGGCAATCACAGAAGTCTCTGCTGGGTAACGGACTTAGACATTGATAGATCTTCAGAGAAGTCTGGAAAGGTTACCAGTGAGCACTGTGACCTTCACCCAGCGACTCTGGATTCCTGTGTTTCCGTTGGAAAGTGAGAGGCTTGGATCATTTGATGTCTGAGGTCTCTTCCACTCTGACATTCACCAATCCCGTTGGCTCTCTGGCCTATGTGGCTGCGAAGGGCTGAGCCCGGATGAGGTGCTGGTATGGATCCGTTTCCCCCAGCCCCTGCTCCAACCTGCCCGGATGCATTCAGCCTGAAACCGCCCAGCTGTGGCCAGGAAAGTAAATCATGCAAATCCACATAGAAGGATGCTGCCCAAGTCTTAGTGACCATTACATTTGCACAAGTAGTGCCACCTACCAGCTCCTGAAATCATGTTAGTTGTGCTCATGTTCAGTGGTTCTCCAGGTGGAGACACACGGGTGCATGTGGCTTAACTCTGAGACCCCCTTGGTAAGTGAGCAAAAGCTCTATATGTCCCCCTTCCTTCTCCAGAGGAGTTGTGGGAGTGTTTTAATCTTATCCATATGAATCTTTCTGTGTCTGATCTCAAATGCAGGTGGAATGAAATGAATTGTCAAGAGGGCAGATTCAGAGACCTGCTTCCCTCCCAACACGCCTGCATTTGCATGCTAAATTTCACCAGTTCACATGCCACTTTCATGAGTTTTGTTACATCCATCCACTGCCTGCTCTATTATGTACCTAATGTTTTACCTTAGGTTTTTATTTAGCCTCATCTTAAGCAGTAATAGCCATGAAAACCTTGATATATTATATACCAGTTGTATTTCAATACAAAATAAGTAAGTAATAGGTAATCTGTAGGTTTTGGGGTTTTTTTTGACATTTCCTAAGTTTAGTTTCCTAGGGCTGCTGTAACAATTTACCACACAAACTGTTACAAAATTGATATGAGGCAAAGCTTCTTTTGTCTTTATTTTTAAAAATTTCATATACAAGTGATCTAGAGAGTGTTAATTACCCAATTTAGTTCCATAGGAAGTCTTCAAAAGTAGATCAGGCATCCCTTAAGATCCTGGGAGTTTGCAGGCACAGTTTGGAGACATAGTTCTAGCTTCTAGTGAGCATGAACACCTCACCTTACCTTCCCTCCCCCACCCCCATCCTTTTCTGTCTTACTCAGGGAGAGATGGAGTATTAAAAAAAAAAAGTGTGGACTTTGGAATCAGATGGAGAGCCGTTAGATTTTGATGCTGTCACTTATCTGTGTGACTGAATCCAATCGCTCTGGCACTCTGGGCCTCATTTTCCTTATCTATAAAATGGACATAATAGTGTCCACCTTATTAGATTGTTGTCAGGGATAAACTCATGTTCCTGCTGCTTCCCAGGAGTTGTCTTGTATGTAGTAAGTGCTTAAAATTATTATTTCCATCTTGCCTTTCTTGCTGCTATCAAAGCAACATTCAGAATTACTTTGCCCCTCTCTAATTGTTTTCTAGGTTATCACGAAACTTATGTTTGTCTAGTACTCCCTGGACTAATTCTGGGCTCCTTTTCCTTGATTCCTTCAATTCTGCCCCCCTTTTGATATTCCTTTCCCAAACTCTATCCTCTCTCTCATGTTTCAGTCTTTCTTTTTTCAAGCAGTTTTCACATTCCATCTGCCAATTTCAGAGATCTGTGTCCTGTAAAGGAACTGAGATAACTCCAAGAAGAGTGTAAGTCATAAAACTTCTTACTTCTTTTGCTCGTGCATGATGTGTCAATAAGTCCTTTCTGTTTGTTTGTTTAATTCATGGTCTCCCCAGAAGCATGGAGAAATTTATGTTATCTAATACTATGGAAAAATTCCTGGACCACAAGTCCTACTAAATTCAACAGACATTTTTGGAGCATCTGCTATATGCCAAACAGTGCCCCCAGGCACTAGGGAGATAAAAATAAAGAAGATGAAGTCTCTGCCCTAAAGAGTCCAACCAGGCATACAAACGTATATACCTATTTTGCATATAAATGTCCTGTGTGGCTTCAAGCAAATAGTGCACATGAAAGAATTACCTGTACTTTTTTTTTTTTAAGGAGGGTACAGCTCACAGTGGCCCATGTGGGGATCAAACCGGCAACCTTGGTGTTATCAGCACCACGCTGTAACTAACTGAGCTAACCGGCCACCCCTACCTGTACTTTTTTGGTTAGGAGATTGTCTTAGACTCCAATCAAAATGGCCAGCCTGCCTACAGTCCCCTGCTGAGTGAAGGAGTCATGTTTTGCTCTCCTGAGCAGAGCTCAGTGGCTCAGGATGGCCTTGTAATCCAAGGTCAGCCACCCCTGCATTATGTAATGGACATCTGCCCATCATCTAGCCCTCTTACTGTATTGGAGGAATTCTCCACTGGTGGAGGTCATGGCGGGAGGCAGAGCCCATTTCCCATTGACGAAGCCCAAGAGGCCATATAGATATACTCTTTCCTCCCCTCCTTATCTTTACCCCAATCCCCATTGAAGCTAGGGAGACAGCATGTGGCCTAGCCTAGACCAATCAAATACACCTTCTTTAGACCTGGAATTAAGGCTTGGTCATACAAGAAAGCTGAGAGGAGAAGAGCTCTTTGTGGCAGGGATTGCAACAATGTCCTGTTTCCAGGACCAGTAGGGGCAGGGAAACAAGCACTGATACCTGGTTTGTTAGTGCCCAGGTACCTGTTATAATTTATAGCTCCTACTGTTCAGTGGTGGCAATAGTGTCCTCTCCCTGCTAAGTTGGAGGTATGATTTGGCTGTGACGCTGGCTGCTCAGCTTCCCTTAGTTGCTGTTCATTTTCTGAACAGCATTTGTCTGATCCAATAGCCTTCCGATAAATTCCTTTTTTGCTAAACAAGCCAAATTAATTCTTAGCAACTAAGAATACTTTGGCTGCAGCCTAGTGTAAAGGCTCTATTTCAACATGAAGAGTGCTAATTAATTGATCCAGTAATTTCTCCTAGAACATTCAAACTGGAGATATTTGAGTGGGTCAATTAGAATCCAGAACAGAAGCTAAAAACACACATGTGGGGACTCTGAGGCAGCAGGGGCTGTGTGTAGGCTGAAATTGGGAGTGAGCAGAAGTTATGAATAAGCAAAAGTTATGAGTTAGCAGAAATCAAAATACATGCAGAGGAGAGGAAGAGGTGGTTGGCTGACAGCAGCAAGGAAGCAGAAGCCAAGAAGAATCGCATTCCCATGATGACGAGGGAATGGATAAACCCCTGCTCTCCAGGGGATTCCAAACTAATCCATTCCCTAGATAAGCCTTGAATTTCGAAGTGTTTTCTAATTTCCAAACTACATGTCCATTTCTATGAAGATGCTTAACCCTGGCTATTCTTGGGTTCCTTTGAAATTCCAGTTGCTCTCATTTCAATGTATATCTTTATAATAACTCTCCTATTATTTGAGGTAGTCAGGATAAGAGTCTATTCTGTATGACCAAAGGGTCCCAAAGATTACAGGGATGATATGATATGTCAGGTAGACTGTCTCGGAAGTAACTGACATGCCTCTCCAAAGATGTCCTTTCTTCCCCTATCTAACTTGAAATTCCCCACAGTAGAACCTTCCCCTTGGTTGGAAAATTGATGGTTTATAAGAAGCCCCTGTTTAAGATGTGCTCTATTTTCTGGAGGGAAAGAAGAGTCAGAGGTGTTTTTCTCTGCATTAGCCATTAGGACTTGAGCAGATCAAATGAGTTCGTTCTTAACGTGGAACTTTTGGAGGTCTGATACTTAAGGGATGACCTAGATATAGGGCAGAGAAATTGGGCACAGAGGTGGGGAAAGCGGAGGGCAAATAATAGAAAATAGCAGTGAGAAGTTCCTGGGACATTCTAAGGGACTGTCATATGGAACGGTCCCATGAGGGAAGGTTCTGGTGGCAGCCAATGTACGGGGGGTGCCAGGGGCCAGTGGGGCCAAAATGGCGGCCATGCAGCAACGTGGACACCAACACCAAACGTCCTCACTTCACAGTCTGCCTCCTGCCAGCTCCAGGGTACAGTCTGGAATAATTTCCATTATCCTTCAGCTCTTATAGGAAATGAGGCTGGGCCAGAGTGGCAGGGGACGATGACCATCGTATCTGCCCACTTTGAGATTGTGCTTGGAAGTCATGCCAGCATTAGTTGTGCTAGGGTTACTTGCATGAATTCGTAGCCTTCGTTTTATCTCCTGCAACATCTAGTGCCCTTTCATGGCTTGTGAAAAAGCAAATGTCGATATGTCTTCCTAACCAGTGAATGGTACGCAATGTAGAAAAAAAGAGTAATTTTGTTAATGAGACTTGACACAGGAAAGAACAAATTTACACATGCTGCTGTGTTTGAAGGGGGAGAAGATGCATTGAAGCTGCTTTAATGAAAGCAAAAGTCTAAAGTTATCCCGAAAGAGCTTTATTTATTTTCTAAAAGTCTAGAATGTACCTCAGGGTTTTTTGTGTGTGTTTTATTTTTTCCCCCCTAAGAATAGTGAGTAGAGTGTTCTTGGAATAGCAGCCACATCAGGATGCAGGTAGGAGAAAAATATTAATGCCATGGATACATCTTTTCACAGGGTACACACCTCAGCTGCTGGGCGCTTCACTGGCCTGTCAGCTGTGTTTGTGGGGCCAAATGACTTACCGTGGGTTATACATCATGATGAGCAATGTGAAGAGCAGATGGGGAGTTTAATGCATCCTCCACATCTCTATCTTGTGACTGGCTGAAGTCCATGTGCAGTTTTGAAAAGGATGTTTGAAAAGAATATTCATCATTTTAAATTGCTCTGTGGGAGTTTTGCAGTTCATCACGTGTGACTTAGGTAGTTCTCAAAGACAGGTTTTCCTTGACATGGTTTACAATTTCCTCACAGCGAAAGGGCCACTTGGGTTATGTATTAGGATAGAAAAACTAACTGGAGGAGTTAGCAAGAAATGGATGGGGGAGCTTAGGGGGAGCTAAAGCGGTGTGAAATATTCAGGCTGAATTCTACCCCATAATGTCTGGCCTTGGGAATTCCAGTGTCTGGTAATAAGCTTTGCTATCCATTCCTCAGTGTGACCCTCAAAGACTGTTGGGAACCACTATTCAGAGATAAGCTTTCAGATAACTAAAATATATTTGCTTTTATGGAAAAACAGTTTAAAACCCAACAGTAGAATAGTTTAATAATACAAGAGTTGATCATCTGTAAGAAAATGGGAGACTGTTACTGAAATGGTACTGAGCCAAACACATCTGCTATATTCTTTGCCTTATTTTGCGGCTTTGTAGGAAGGGATACTCATTAGCAATGTTGTATGAATGGCATTGACTGTCAAGTGGGGAGTCGGTGTGCCGGCACTACTCCCCAGACACCAGGTGAAGACGAAGCAACAATCAGTAGCCTGGGAAAATATGCATCTTGAGCAAATGTGCTCTGAAGTCAGGAAAAGAAGAAAGCAGAATTGACCTTGATTCTTCCAGTACAGTAAATGTGAGCAGAGTATTATGTGTGCAGAATAAGAAAGCACGAGACTGTTGCAGACCCAGCAGAGGCCGGGGAGGGCCCAGCAGCAGACCCGGTACGGTTACTATTGCAGAGTGAAATGTTTTTCATAAGTTAAAAATGTCTTTTAGAAAAACTCAAGAAAGTATAGCTAGGCAAAGTACATATAATGAAAATGCTTTGGGAAATGGTGCTATACAAACTATAACTATAGTCGTTTTACTTCTGGTGTTGATATACGAGGCAGGTATGTATACAAAATTTTCCCCAAATAGCGCCTTGCAGTCCAAACCTCACAAACACATTTGGTTAGTCAACACGTAATGTATTCAGCCCTTCCCTTGTGACAGGAACTTGTATGCAGTGGTGAACAAGATAGACGAGAGCAGGAGGAGACTTGGTTATCATGAAGGTGTCTGAGAAAGCAGGCCTCCCAGAACACGCTGCTGGTCCTGGTACTTTCCTGTTCCCCCATCCAAAAGTACGCAAACTCTCCCATCTTGCCTTTTCTCTTGTTTTCTCTCTTTAAAAAACAAAACAAAAATCAACCAAAAAGCCCCCACAAGTTTTATTTCCCATCTTCTTGCTCTTGTTCTCTTTGTTTTCCTTTTCCTACTTCACCAGGAACTTCCATTTCAACTTCTTCAAATCCTCTAAACCAGTGGCGCTACAGCTTTTCACAATTGGTCCCCACTTCCCTCCTTACCCATCTGAGAGTTCATCGCTCCAGTGGTCTTCAAAGTACAGGATGACATGCCAAGGGAAGATTTGTGCAAAAGAGAACTTTAAGGAAACCCTCAACCTTTATGTTGATTATTTTTCTTAAATTGATCTTTCTGAGAGTTCATAGGCATTGATAAAGGCATATACCTCACGGATTCCAAGTCTTAATATGGTATATTCAACTAGACTGTAAAACCTCAGGCTTCCAAAAAATACTGATTTGGGGAAATTAAAAAAATAATTAATTAAAACCCTTAAGATTTTCCTGGTTTCCCTGTCTTGTTTATGTATTTTATGTATTTTGGTTAAGGAGAAACATGGTCTTATAAACAATATGTTTGACCCATATGAGGATGTTTTGAATGCAGACATCAGGTAGAATGGTGTGGTGGGATTAATAACAATTTTTTTTTCATGTCTTTGCCTCTTTTATCTTCGGTCTGTTTTCAATGAATAAAAATACATCAGTGTGGGAACAAAACAAAGAAATGCTGAATGTTAAAAATGTTTTTTATATATTTAGATGTTTTTAACTTTAGTTGTTCAACATACTTATCTTTAGTCCTTTTTTTGAGAATTAAATTTTTAAAATTTTAATACAATTTTAGATTTACAGAAAAATTGCAGATAGTATAGGGTTCCCATATACCTCACACCTCACATTATTATGGTATATTGGTCACAGTAATGAATCAGTATTGATGCAATACTATTAACTAAAATCCATATTTTATTCAGATTTTCTTTGTTTTTACCTTACACTCTTTTCCTGTTCCAGGATCCCACATTACATTTAGTCATCACGTCTCCTTAGTCTTCTCTTGGCTATGACAGTTTCTCCAACTTTCTTGGTTTTGATGGTCAGGTATTTTGCAGACTATCTATCTCTCAGTTGGGATTTGTCTGATATTTTTCTCATGCCTAGACTAGAATTATAGGTTTTGGGGAGGAAGACTAAAGAGGTAAAGTGCTGTTTTCATCCCAGGACATCCATGACTTCCCACTGATGATACTGACCTTGATCATGACTGAAGAAGTGGTTGTCTGTTTTCTCCCTGGAAAGCTACTCTTTCCCCCCATCTGCCTACCCCCGGACGTTATTAGCTGAAAAGACAAGAACCTTTGAACTGTTCAAGTAGAATAGGTTTATGATGTTGATTCTTATAAGTGTCAGTGAAATGCTTTTCAAGATATTAAAGGTAAAAAAAAATTATGTGATGTATGCTCATGTGCATTATTCAATAAGATAGTTAAAATAAGTTTTTACCAAATCATGAAATATATATTCCAATTACTGTTAATACTCATCTCATTTCACCTTACAAAGTGTTTAATACTTTCTACCCCCTATTAAAAAATAATACTATATGTTGGCTGCTGCACTGGTGAGGTTTTAGTAATATATATCTTTTTCCTTAATAAATTCAGAGGAAAGGTCTGAATGTATATTGAAGATCACCATGTCTGACAAATTTAATGGCGTTATTTCTGATTTTATATTAACTCTTCTTTAAACATTCCAAAAGGTTGAAAAACAAAGCTAGATGCCATGTATACAATTCACCTACCAAAGTAGAGACATGTGTTTTTATCATATGTCTCATGTCATAAAAATCTTACCATTTCAGCTGGCCATTACACTGCATTATTACAAAATAAGTATTGAGAAACAATGTCTTATTATTATCTCATTTTTATTATAACTGATTAGAAAATATATGAAATAATTATATTAATTCTACATCATTTATATCTTATCTGTAGAAGCAAGTAACCTAGTTGACAAAATGTATTCTGTAATTTTTTTCTCATCATCAATAATCATCTCATTATTTTAATAGTATACTCAAAATACATATATGACACAATTCTTAAGTGAAGACAACCTCTTTTTGAATACAACTAAGTCTGATATTGCTGCTTGATTTGACACTGAGTACTGGCTTTATCAGTTGGATTGCATGGAAGACTTTTCCAGATTTGAAGCAGCTAAATCTGCAGCTTAGAAGAACTGATGAAACTATATTAAAAACATGTGATTAGAAGGGGAAATGAACTAAAGGGTATATGGGACCTCCCTGTCTTATAACTGCAAGTGAATCTACAATTATCTCAAAATAAGTTTAATTTTAAAAAATGTGATGAGATTGCATTTTATTAAACATACTATATTGACAAAGGTGTAATGAAAATAATAATACTCACTTTTCTACATTTCTTTCTGAGTACATTGAATTAAACAAAGTGCTCCAAATAAAAGAAAAGCAAGTATAATTTTGTTTTACATTCCTATAAGTCTTGATAAGCTTTTTTGCAAACTTCTAAGAAATTGAGAAAATAAGTGATTCTAATAATCAGATACATTTCTTTGCAAGTTAGAGGATTTCCAATTCTTTGTTTTCAATAAATTGAGTTGTCAGCTCATAAGTTATTAACATATTTCTTATGATAGATCGTTATGTGACTTTGGCTTTCAACTCAAAAGGAGTTCAGAGAGTTGAGTGACATCGCTATAAAACTCTTGCATTTCTATGTACTTAGTTGTGAGGAAAATATTCTCAGCACTTATGTAACAATGGAAAATAAGAATATAATTTATGGTCAACATTTTCTGTAACTTAATCTAGACATAAATAACATTCGCTTATGTATGAAATAAATGATTGAAAAATATATCCTCATTTACCTTGTTAAGGGAAGAACGTTCAATAAAATGTTAGTTTGTATGTTTGTTATCAAATTTTAAAATATGTTTGTATTTTCATAAAAAGTTTTAATATGAGCATTATTTTAGTCAATTGTATATTAATAACTATAATAGTAACAATCTAGAAGAAAAAATTTAACACTCACGACTTTATGCTCACAGAAAATATAAAAATTACATTAAACTTTATATATATATGTATGTGTGTCTTTTGCAGAGAAATGTGTGAAGGTGATAAATAAAAAACTTGTGAGTACAAAAATATATTATAAAATTCAGTTGTCAGGGAAAGTAAGTAGAGTGGAAGTACAGATTCAAATAGAAAGGAAAATATGTAAAATTTCAAATTAAGAAGCACTTTTAAATGTATTTTTAAATGGATAATGGGGGTACCAAATTTATATGGTATTAAAATCCGTTGGTTACTGCTCTAGACTGAATGTTTGTGTCCCCTTAAAATTCATAACTTGAAACGTAATCCTTCTTGTAATGGCATTTGGAATGGGGCCTTTTAGCAATGGTTAGGTCATGAGGATAGAGCTCTCACGAGTGGGATTAGTGTCCTTATATAAGAGACCCCATGTCTTGGCTAACTGAAATGTCCATTAATAGACAATGGGATAAAGAAATTGTGGTACATTTATACAATGGAGTATTACTGGGCCATAAAAAAGAATGAAATCTTACCATTTCCAACAATATGGATGGACCTTGAGAATATTATGCTAAGTGAAATAAATCAGACTGAGAAAGATAAATACCATATGATCCCACTTATATGTGGAATCTAAAGAACAGAATAGATGAGCAAACAAAACAGAAATAGACTCAGAGATATAGAAAAAAAAAACTGTTAGTTGCTAGATGGGAGTGGGGAGGGGATTGGGGAGAAGGTGAAGGGATTAGAAATTGCAAATTAGTAGACACAATATAGTCATGGGAATATGAAGTACAGAATGGGGAACATAATCAACAATGTTGTAAAGATTATGTAAGTTGCCAGATGGGCACTGGACTTGTCAGGGCGATCACTTCATAGATTGTGTAGATGCCTGACCACTGCACTGTACACCTGAAGCTGAAGAAGAATAATATTGTATGTCAACTATAATTAAATATATGTATAGCCACGGGATGTGGAGTATAGCATAAGGACGATAGTCAAGGGTATTGTATTGTAACAGTTATATAAGATGTCAGAGGTGTAGTAGCCTAGGGGAAGGAGGTTATCACTTTGTAAGGGGTG
This sequence comes from Rhinolophus ferrumequinum, assembly GCF_004115265.2. Lineage (NCBI taxonomy): Eukaryota > Metazoa > Chordata > Mammalia > Chiroptera > Rhinolophidae > Rhinolophus > Rhinolophus ferrumequinum. The sequence continues at coordinate 92,978,497 of NC_046287.1, forward strand.
TAAATGTCTAACTATTATATTGCTTTGTACACCTGAAACTAATACTAAAAAAGGAGACCCCAGAGAGCTCTCTCGTCCCTCCCCCCTGATGACACCGTAAGAAGACTGCCTGTGAATCAGGAAGCAGGCTCTCGACAGACACCAAATAATAATACCAGTGCCTTGATCTTCTGGGGACTTCCTAACTTCCAGAACTGTGAGGAATAAATTTCTGTTGCTTATATGCTATCTAGTTGCTTATAATGCTACAGAGCATTCTGTTAGCACTCCTAATGTACTAAGACAGTTACGTTTTTTTTAAAGTAACATATCAGAATGTACTCTATATCAAAAAGTATATCACATTTAAATGTGTAATAAGAAATTTAAATGTTACCTTAAAAATGTGTGGAGGGTTCATAGTTTTTCAAAACGATTTTTAGGGAATATACAAGTAAAAGGGTTTGAAGTCTATGTGACACTGTACTCACTCCCTTTCAAACACCTTAATGACTTTTGTCCCTCTCTGCTGTCATTGCATGCATCAGGTATAAGTCCAATCCTGGTTAAACCCAACTATCTACTGATTGCATACCTGTACTCAAGTAGCTCAGTGTTGCTGCAGAGAAACATAAGGCCATGCTGACTGGTTTCACGTTCAATCTCTGATTACAACACTCAGAAGGGCTCACCACGCTGCCTCGCTATCCAACTAGTCTGGCATGCTCAAGTTCTCACTTCCAAACAACTGTTTCGCACCTTCTTTTTTCCCTTCAAAATTCTTGTACCACTTCCTCCACATCTCAACTAACAATTTATAACTTTACCTCATACATCCTTGAGAAAATAGTGGAATTAAAACAACTTCCTCATCTTCCCTCCAGGAACCTGCATTTATTTGCACCCATGCTTTGCCTCCGCTCTTACTACTGTGGGAGAAGGTGTTCCTGTGGAAGTCCCACATGTCCTCTTGTGCTCTGGATCCCGTCCTCTGTCAGCTTCTTGAGGACATTGTCCTTACAGTTGTTGCTTCTCACCTGTATCCTCAAGGATATCCCTTTATATAACATCTTTCCCGTCAGCTTAATCACCTGCTGGCATATATCCTGTCTTTAAAACCCCTCCCTTCTTATCCTATCTTATATCCCTCTTGTCCTTCTCCTCTCTCTACTTTTCTTCATACTTAAACTTCTGAAACCAGCTCTCTGTAGTTAGTTTCACTTCCTTACCTTACATTCTCGAGCGTCCACTCCAAGTAGACTTCCTTCACATGACTTCATGGAGACTTATTTCATTAAGGACAATGATGGTTTCCATACTGCCAAATTCAACGACCACGTACCATTTCTGTTCTTACCTAATTGATCCATTGATCACTTCTTCCTTCTAGAAGAGTTTATCTTTTTTTTAATTTTTTTTTTTTAATTAAAGTTTACTGGGGTGACAATTGTTAGTAAAGTTTAGAAGAGTTTACCTTGGTGCCCCTGACACTACACTCTCCTGGTTTTCCTCACAGTTCATCGGCCACACCTTCTCAATCTCGTTTGTCTTTTTTCTGCTCGTCTTGACCTGTAAATTTGGAGTTCTTCCCTGAACTAGTTCCTCTTCTCTACCAACAGACACCTTTTTTAGGTGACTTTATCTTGTGGTTAAAATATCAGTTTTATGTTAATGATTCTCTAATTTATAGATCAATTTTGATTTCTCTCCAGAAAGGCCTACTTGGCATCTTCATTTTTATATGCAATAGGTATCTTCAGTCTAACTTGGTCAACATAGCAGTCTGATTTCTGTTACCCCCCACCCCCCAACTCTATACCTGCATTCTGTCCTGTATTCACAGGCTCAGTTAATGGCAGGAATATCCAGCCAGTTCTTAAGCCAAACTTGAACAGTTACCCTTGATACCTCTGTTTTTATTACTTACATCTAATTCATACAAAAAAAAAAACAAAAAACCATCTTGTCCATCTTCAAAATATACCATACTGATTCTTTTAATGTGTTGAGAGTTGCTTTGTGGCCTAATAATTGGCTAATTTTTGAAAATGTTTCATAGATATTTAAGAAGAATGTGTATTCTCACCGGTGGGATGTCCATGAGATCAAGCTTGTTAATTGTGTTTCAAATAAAATCTCCTATACTCTTAATATTTTTTGTCTTGATTAGTTTTTTAGAGAGGAGTCTTAAAATTCTCTACTGTAATGGTGGATTGTCTTGTGGTAAATCTGGTAATTTTAGCTTTTGTATATTTGAGACCATATTGTCAGGTGCATAGAAATTTAGAATTGGCTATCATCTGGTGAATTTTAACTTTTTATTATTTTATAATATCTCTTTATTTCTAAATAATAATTTTGCCTTAAGGTATTTTCTGTGATGCTAATATATCTGCAGCAAGATTAGCTTAATACAATTCCTTCCATCCTTTTACTTTGAAGGTTTCTATATCCTTATATTTTAGGTATTATTCTTGTAACACCTCTTGTCTAGTTGATAATCTTTGCTTTGCAGCTGGTGAGTTTAGTGCACTTTCATTTAACATGATTATTTATGTATTTGGAATTATTTCTATCATCTTATCAAGTGTGTAGGTTTAATATCATTTCCCCCCCTTTCTTGACTTCTTTTGGAATGATTTTCTAAAATGACGTTTTTCCCCATTACTTTTGGAAAGTATACTCTCAATTTCTATTCTCTTGGATGTTACTCTTAAAATTTTAAACTGCATATTTGATTGAAAGTCTAAAATTATTCAATATCTTTACCTTTATTTTAAATATCTTAGATAACTTGAGCTTCATTCTACCCTATCTTATATTTAAACTTTTTTCCTTTTATTTTTAACTCAGTTTAGATATTTCTTCATAGTTACATGCAGTCAATTTTTAGTTTTACTCACATGTTTACCAATTTCTTTGCTCATAATTCTTTCTTCCATTTCAGTTTTTCTTTTTAGAGACAGTGTTTTTTAAAAAAATTTATGAGTGTATGGGTTCTATTGCATCTTTCTAAAAGATATGTTGAAATCCTAACCCCTAGTACTTGAGAATATGACCTTATTTGCAAATAGGTTTGTTGCAATGTAATTAAGATTTAAGTTAAGATGAAGTCACATTGGAGTAGGGTACTCCAGTAGGGTTGGCCCTTAATCCTATATGGCTGGTGTCCATATACGAAGAGACACACAGAGAAACACACAGAGAGAAAGCCATGTGAAGATAAAAGCAGAGATTAGAGTGATGTGTCTTCTAGACAAGGAATGCCAAAGATTTCTGGAAACACCAGAAGCTAAGAGAAAGGCATGGAACTGTCTCCCCTAAAGTTTCTGATCCCTGAAAAAAGCCATTCCTTGGAATTTCATGGGAAAAATGGATAGAAACAGTGCAAACTGAAGACAATTCATGTAATAGAGGGGTTAGCAAATGGCCAAATGCTGCAAAATGCTGCAAATGGCCAAATGCTGCCTATTTTAAGCTTTTCAGGTCCTATGCCATGCAGTTTCTGTGACAACTCTTCAACTCTGCTATTTTAGCCCCAAACAGCCAGAGGCAATATGTAAACACATAGGCCTGGCCATATTACAATAAAACTTTATGAAAGCAGGGAGTGGGCCAGATTTAGCTAACTCTTGATGTAATTCATGATCTATGATCCACAAGAAGCCAGATGTTGTACTGAGCAGCAGTTGAATCTTAAAATTACCTAAAGAGAATCCTGATTTTACATTGTCAAGATCCAGACATTTGGCCTGATCTTTGACCTTTCACCCAAGGCTACAGTTCTCAAATCTTTTGGTGTTCTCACAACATGGCAGTTGGCTTCCCCCAGGTTCTCTGAGAGAGAACAAGGAGAAAACCACAATACCTTTATGGTAAATCACACATTGTCACTTTTGTCATATTCTAATTTCATACTAGAAGTAAGTCATTAAGTCTGGCCTTCAGAATACAACTTTTGAAGGAAGGATTGTCAGAGAATCTATGGACATATTTTAAAGCCACTACCAGTCTGTTGTGACACGTTGTTTTGGCTGACAGGTGTTAAGAAATCCCAGCGTCACACAGATAGTTACTTGGAAAAGGGAGTATTTTAGTAGCCTTTTCAGATAGTTGTGGCTAGTCTTAACTATGACACCAAATGGTAGTTTCCTAAGGTGAGTTGATGAGTGAATGTGAAACCATGTCAATGAACTTTTCAAATTCTGTTACATTAAAATTTATTAGTCTATCTTGTACTTTGAATAGATGTTTTACCCAAATATGATTTTGTAACATTTAGAATATTGAGCCACTGTGTCACGCACATCGTTCAAATGTTGGCATACTTCATTATACAATATAAATATTATGTGTTAATATCACTATTAATCTCCTCAGAAGTCTTTGAGTATTGGAAAGCTGTCAAGCTTACACCATTTTTCTAAAATTCTAATTTCATCTTCAAAGCGTGAATTTTCTCATTGGCAACCAGACTGTCAGTTGCCTTCCTTGAATTGATCGTCTTCTCTCAGTTTATTGTTGAGAAAATGTCTGGCAAATACCCAAGTCTTAATAAACATGGTTCTTCATTGATTCAAGTAAGAATGGTATTCTCTGAAAAAAATGGCTAGTTCAGATCACAAGTCAAACAATCTTGCAAGTGCTTCTCCTTGAGACAACCACCATATCTCAGTTTGCAATAGTAGTGTTTTTTGCATATTCGTGCTTCCCATTTCATGAAGCAGAATATTAAAATGATGTACACTCAAGGACTGATATTTATACAATTAGTAATTTGTATTGCTTCATAATGCAAATTTTAAAGTGAAACTTTTCTCTGGCTTTTTTTTTTTTTCTGCCAGTGAGTGGCAGTGAAGTACAGTGTACATTATACTAGAGCAATGATTTACCATTAAACAAGTACATATACTAGTACAGTGTGGGGCCACAGCCTTCGTTTGTGCTAAGCCGCCAATAGTTTTACCCACCATTGCTTTTGCACCATCAGTGCAAAACAACACAATGAAAAAGGCAAATAACGTTTTCGTGTTAATATAAAAGTAGTTTTGAGTTTTTGATACTTTGAACGTATATCAGAGACCCTTAGAGGTTTATGGCCTCTGCTTGGATGGAGTAGTGCTGTCCGAAGGCATTGATTAGTAGCCAATTTCTCCTGAGAAAGTCAATTAATCTTCTCACACACTTTAATTTTGACCTTTATCTCCCCGTCTCCATTTCCTCCCCTCTTCTTGTCACCCCCCCACCGCCCCATCCAATGCCTTTACCTATTAGACTGAGAGCAATTGTACTTTTTCTCGAGAGAGACTGTCTTCTGACTTTTTAAGTTTTGTAGAGAATTTTAGAAAAAGACTTATTTTAAATATTGAAACTTTATTTCATGCACATGATAGAAGTTATTTTAAAATAATTTATTTTTAAAAACAACGTACTCCTCTCTACAGTGAGGACTACCATATCCTTTTAGTTAAAGTTGGAGAATTTTCTACAGGAGATGTTAGTAAGTCATGAAATTAATAGTGAGAGAAAATTTTTCCTATTTGGGTGCTGACCATTTATTTATGTGCTTAGTCCACCTCTTGCAGGATGATTGACAAGTATCAGTGGATCAAAAGTGAGTCCATGTTCAAGCAGTGATGCATTATCTCAGCAGATACATGATATCTCAGCAGATATTTCAGTGCGTAGGATATGTGGTGTTCACAAGCTCCTGTAATTCTTTGATATCTTTTTTTCTCATACCGGCTGAGTCTCTGTGCCACATTATCTGTCATGGTGTGCACTGGCTGCTGGATTTTCTCAATGTCACTGAGCTCAGATTTTGCTGAGCAGTTTCAGGGTACGTCATACCTTTTCCCTTGACTTTTACTTGATGCTTCTGAACCTGGTGCAGACCCTGTAGGAGTCCCTAGTTTAGTAGTAAGATTTGAATTAACATCTGCTTGGTCACTGGTGTTGCACTGACCCTCCTATTACAAAGGTTCATGCTGCCACATCTAAATTAGGGCTCTCATTTTTCTCTGAAGCTCAGTGATAATTTCTGCAGACCGTTTGTCTATATTCATGCAAATTACATCTGGGCATTTGGTGAAGCTAATGACTCTCAGTTAGAAAATGTCAATTAAAAAGATTCTTTGAAACAAATTTTCTTTGCAATGAAATCCTTTCTCCTATTAGATGGAGCAGATTCAGGTTTTGTAGGGCCTGAAACTTAAATGATTTGGGGATCCCTCTAAGGAAAAAGAAGTTACAAACGAGATCTTAGTTAAAATGAGAAAATAAATCACAACAAATTGTGGAAAGCTTCACCAAATTGAAGATTCAGAGATCTCTTTAGGCATCTTACCAGAAATGAGTACATAAGAATGCTTTCTGATTAGAACCTGGCTTGCTCGCTCTCCTAGGACACTGCATCTCAGTTGTGGCATTTATAGCTCTGTACAAGGGCGGGGCCCTGAAGGGTCAGCTTCTTTAGCTTCATTGTAAACCCATCTCTCCATTGGGAGGAGTCTATATTAGAGTCAAGGTCACCTCTCAAATCCTGCTGTAGAGCACAGCTGTTTTTCAAGTGACCTCCTATCATGCAAAATAGGAACTTGAGATGCGTTGAAGTGACAAAGACATGTTTCATCAAACTGTGTCATACTTCAAATGACATTTATTTATTCTAAAATTAAATTGTATTTTACATTATTGACATGGAAAACTCCCAAAAGGCACCAAATACTGTTTTTGTCTATAGGAAGGTTATAGCTGTTACTAAAAGAAGATGCGACAAATTTCACAAACACAATTCATGACTTCCATTAATTTTTAAAGAGGTCTACCGCTCAGGAAGACAATTTGAGAGGCAAAATTTTAATGAGCTCTACTGGAGAGTAGGTAATTCATTATTCCAAATATCATATTTATTATAGTAATAGATTAACATGCTGAAAAAAAAGGGCAAGTCTCCATGCATATGTTTTATAGTGAAAGTAAAACCCTTGGAAGCTTGAAATTAGAATAGTGTTAGTTAAAAAAAATAGTAGAGATCCTTAAGAATGATCTTTTAAAATATGCAGCAATGTGGTATCTTTGAAATGATTTTCTTCTTTCCATCTGCCAAGATTATTTAGTGATATCCTCTCTTTTCCAGTGTATAACTGACTTCAGTAAATGCATATGGAGAAATACAAACATTGGGAAAATGGTCTACAGAAAATTTCGTGAGAAAAATTACATTTTATAAATACTAGTTTTAATAGATTAGCCATTCATAAAGAGTGAACACGTCTATAATCCATTATCTTTTGTAACATCAGCACAATACATGTGGCTTTTAGCATATGGTTCTCATTACTAGGATAGAACTAGAACATTCCAGTTATATGACCATTGAATCAACCATTTATTTATTTTATTTATGGGTTATAAAAGATCATTACAAATATCTCATTAATTGAGTGATTCTTCAGTTTGACTCTGCAATGGTTTGACTCAGAGATGGCTGAAATCTCTACATTTATTTCTTAATAAAGTATGTTAAGAGATATACGTACTTTCTAATTCAATGCAGATAATGACAGAATCATAAGGCACAGACTTGAAAAAGGAATATAGTTCATCTGTCTATCCTTGTGCCTCCAGATCTTAAATTTTCTAGATCATATATATGTTTTTAAAATTTATAGAATATTTTGTATCTCACTCAATAATTTTCATCATTAAAAGAATATATGTTATATTTAACATAAATTACAATGCCATGGTTTAATTAAATTCTACAAGTATTTATTGAGTATCTACTAAAGTCAATTTTATGCTAGGCCATGACAGAAGTCAGGAGGGTTACAAATTGAAAGACTGGGATAGATCTCTCTGAAGGAGAAATATGCACCCTATTGAAACAATTAGGCATACTAGCCATTCATTTGTCAATCTTTCTGGTTCCAGCCATAAGTTCTAAAGGAGGGGAGCTGAGAAGATAAAGTTCAGTGTGAAATGGATTCATCTGGGGAAGGTTTACAAAGACGTGGGACTTGTCTAATGACATTGAAGAGGGTTTATATTTGGGTAGACAGAGAGTAAAGGAAAGCAACATTTTAAATGGAAAGAACAGTGTGGGCAAAAATGTGGAGAAAACTTTTATTATTCTATTAGGAGAGATAAAAAAAGATTGTTCCTTTTGCACTGGAAAATTATTGGCAATTCCTTCAGTCTTCTCTTTTCCAAGTTAAATAATCCCAAAACCTCTGAACTCGCAGTGTACATCCTCAGCCTTTTTGAGTCCTCAGCCTTTTCTGAGGCTCTCCAAGGTCTCTGCATCTCTCACGAGCCATGTGGCCTAGTGGATGAAGCCTCAATTAGGGATTCAGGATTTTGACTTCTACTTCTCATTCTTCCAACAATGTGGTTTTGGCCAGGCCCTTACTGAACCTCAGTTTCCATATTTAATGTAAGTCACTGGACTATGGTCTCTTTATTTCTTTCCATCTCAAAATTCTGGAGTTTAAATTGTAAAGCTATTATTCAATGTCAGGTTCTAGCCATGTGGAATCACATTAAAGGGTTAATTTCCAATCTTCTTCATCCTGTATTTGTCTTTAGTCATTCTAATAGCATAATTACTTTTAGAAACCAAGAGCCCAGAGGAAAAAATCTAGTATCTACATAGAAACTGGGTTTCCTTGTCCTAGATTTTATTAATGAAAACGCCATTTGTATAAAATGACCGTAAGTAGCACTCACCCTAAGTATGGAGTAAATTTGTTTTCGTTTTAGGAATAATGAAAATTGCTTTTGTATAAAGGATTTAAGCTTATTATAAAGAATTTAAGCTATGACAAAAGTGAAAAAAACAAAAAAAATTACATCACCCAGAATAATCATTATCATATTACGTGAGTGTTGTCCCAGACTTAAGGAAGTATTTTAGAATACATGATATAAATATATAGCTACCAAAGATAGTTATAATGTAAAAGAACTTTATTAACATTTTAGTAGTTCTTTTCACGATGGAGAGCTATGTTTTAAAAAAAAAAACACCATACTTTATCTCCCTATACTATTTCCTCCATGGCCAAGCTTCCTGAAGGAATCCACACCCAAGAATCCCTCTCCTCACGACCTTGAAACCTGAGTTTACCTCTGTCGTTGAAACTGAAGCTGCCCAGGTGAACAATGACATTTCAGCTAACAGAGTCAATGGCAACGTTTCAGTTCTATGTTTAGTTTGACTTCTGGCTAGGATTCTTCTTCTTCTCCGCTTTCCTGAGATATAACTGACATATAACATTGTGTAAGTTTAGGGCATGCGATGTGATCATTTGATGCATGCATTGTTTTGCAATATGATTACCATAGTAAGGTAAGTCCACACAGCCATCACCCCACATGATTACTCGCTTTTGGTTGTTATGGTGAGAAATTTTAAGATCTGCTCAGCAAATTTCAAGTGCACACTACACTATTATTACCTATAGTCACCATGATGTACGTTAGATCCTCAGAACTGAAACTTTGTACCGTCTGACCAGCATCTCCTCATTCCCCACACTCCACGTACCTGGCAACAATCAATCTGATCTTTGTTTATATGAGTTCGGCTTTTTTAGACACCATATTAAGTGAGATCATCTAGTATTTGTCTCTCACTGTCTGACTCATTTCCCTTAGCGTAATGGCTTCAGATTTCATCCATGTTGTCACAAATACAGAATTTCCTTCTTTCTTATCGCTGAATAATATCCCTCCCCACCACCCTGTGTGTGTAACATTTTCTTTATCCATTCATTTGTTGATGGGCGTTTAGGTTGTTTCCATGTCGTGGCTATTGTGAATAATGCTGTAGTGAACATGGGGGTGCTGATATGTCAAGATACTGATTTCATTTCTTTTGGCTATGTACCCAGAAGTGGGATTGCTGGGTCACACGATAGTTCTATGTTTTCATTTTTTGAGGAAACTTCATAATGTTCTCCATAGTGGCCGCATCAGTTTACATCCCCACCAACAGTACACAAGCGTTCCCTTTTCTCCACATCCTCACCAGCACTTGTTATTTCTTGTCTTTTTGATAATTGTCATCTTAACAAGAGTGAGGTGATCGATACCTCACTGTGGTTTTGACTTGCATTTCCCTGAGGAGTAGCTATGTTGAGCACTTTTTCATTTACCTGTTGGCCAGTTGTATGTCTTCTTTAGAAAAATGTTTATGTAGGTCCTTTGCCTACTTTAAAATTGGAGTTTTTTTACTGTTGAGTTGTTTGAGTTCCTTGTATATTTTGGATATTAACCCATTATAAGATATATGGCTTACAAATATTTTCTCTCATTTCATAGGTTTTCTGTTCATTTTGTTGATTGTTTCATTTGTTGTGCAGAAGCTTTTTAGTTTGATGTAGTCCTACTTGTTTATTTTTGCTTTTGTAACTTGTGCTTTTGGTGTCATATTTAAAAAATCATTGCTATGACTAATGTCAAAGATCTTTGCCCCTATGTTTTTTCCTAAAAGTTTTACAGTTTCATGTCTTATTTTTAAATCTTTAATCCATATCAAGTTAATTTTGTGAGTGGTGTAAGATAGGGGTCCACTTTCCTTTCTTTTTTATGTTTGTGTGTTAATTGATATGTTAACCTCCCCTCAATTTTATTAAGATGTAATTGACATACCACAATGTATTAGTTTAAGGTGTACAATATAATGATTTGCTATATATATTAGGTTGGTGCAAAAGTAATTGTGGTGTTTCCAATTATTTTTAAGCTTTTAAACTGCAATTACTTTTGGAACCAACCTAATATATATTGTGAAATGATGACAACAATAAGTCTGGTTAACATCTATCACCTCCCATAGTTACAAATGTTTTTCTTGTGATGAGAACTTTTAAGATCTACTCTCTTAGCAACATTCAAATATACAAATACAGTGTTGTTAACTGTAGTCACCATGCTATTTATTATCTCCCCAGGACTTAGTATCTTATAAACAGAAATTTGTATCTTTTGAACACCTTCACCCATTTTTCCCTACCCAATTTCATTGTTTTGAATGTGGATATCCAATTTTCCAAAAGTCATTTATTGAAGAGACTATACTTCCTCACTGAGTATTCTTGTCTCCCTTGAAAAATATTAGTAGACTATATTTGCTTTGGTTTATTTCTGGGCTCTTAATTCTGTTTCATTGGTCTATGCGTCTGTTTTAATGCCAATATGATTACTATAATGCTAATTTGATTACTATAGGTTTGTAGTATACTTTGAAATCAGCAAGTGTGATATCACCAGCTTTGTTTGTTTTTTGTTCGTCAAGATTGCTTTGGCTATTTGGGGTCTTTGGTGGTGCTTTCATATGAATTTTAGAGTTACCTTTTCTATTTCTGTGAACTATTGGAATTTTTATAAGTATTGCATTCAATCTATAGATGGTTTTGTGTAATATGGACATTTTAATAATATTAACTCTTTTGATCCATTAATAGAAGATGTGTCTTCCCATTTATTAGTGTCTTTTTCAAGTTATTTTATCAATGTCTTAGATCTTAGTTTTTAGTGTATAGATCTTTCACTTCCTTGGTTAAATTTATTCCTAAGTCTCTTACTGTTTTTAATGCCCCTGTGTATGGGATTGTTTTCTTTATTTCTTTTTCAGATACTTCATTATTAGTGTATAAAAATACAACTGATTTTTTTTTTGTTGTTGACTTTGTATTCTGTATTTGTTTATTAAGTCTAATTTGGTGGAATCTTTAGGATTTTTTTATAGATAAGATCATGTCATCTGCAAACAGAGACAATTTCTGATTTGAATGTATTTTCTGTCTTGTTTTTGGTAGATTGTTGATTAAAGCATGGCTGAATGGATTTAAAAAATATATAATACACACTATATGCTGACTACAAGAGATTTACTTTGGCTTTAAGGATACGCATAGGCTCAAAATGAAAGGATAGAAAATGATATTCCACACAAATGTAAACCAAAAAGGAGCAGGGGTAGCTATACTCATATTATACTGATATAAAGATAAAAGAGACTTTAAGTCAAAAACTAAAAAAAAAAAAAAAAAAGAAGGTCAGTATATAATTAAAAAGGGGCTAATTCATCAAGAGTATAAAATAATTGTAAAAATACATGCACTCATCACTGTAGTATCTAAGTATATTAAGCAAATACTAGCAGATCTGAAGGGAGAAATAGACAACAATAAAATAATAGTAGGAGACTTTAATTCCCTACTTGTAACAATGGATAGATCATACAGAGAGAAAATCAATAAGGCAACATTGGACTTGAACTAAACTTTCAACCAAATGGATGTAACAGATATACAGAACATTCCATCCAACAGCATTAGAATACACATTCTTCTCAAGTGCACATGGAATATTATCCAGGGTAAATCATATGTTAGGTCAGAAAATAAGTCTTAACAAATATTAAAAATGTGAAGTCATACCAAGTATCTTTTCTAACCACAATGTTATTAACTAGAAATCGATAACAGAAAAACTGGAAAATTCATAAATATGTGGAAATTAAATTATACACTCCTGAACAACCAATGGGCCAAAGAAGAAATGAAAAGGAAAATAAAAAATATCTTGAAACAGATAAAAATGGAAACACAACATACAAAGCTTATGGCATGCAGCAAAAGCAGTGCTAAGAGGGGAGTTTATAGTAATAAATGCCTACATTAAGAAAAAGATCTTAAGCAAACTATCAAACTATACACCTTCACGAACTAGAAACAGAAAAATAAACTAAGCCTAAAGTTAGCAGAAGGAAGCAGAATGCAAAGATCAGAACACAAATAAATAAAATGGAGAATAGAAAAACAATAGAAAAGATCAATGAAACTAAGAGTTGTTTTTTTATAAAGATAAACAAAATTGAAAAACCTTTAGCTAAACTTATGAAGAAAAAGAAAGAAGACTGAAATAAATAAAATTATAAATTAAAGAGGAACTATTACAACAGATACCCAGAAATAAGAGACTACTGGGAACAACCATATGCCAATAAATCAGACAACCTAGAACAATGGATAAATTCCTAGATACACACAGCCTACCAAGACTGAATCATGAAGAAATAGAAAATATGAACAGACTAATAATGAATAAAGAGATTAAATCAATAATCAAAAACATTCCAGCAACGAAAAGCCCAAGACCAGATGGCTTTACTAGTGAATTCTTCCAAACATTTAAAGAAGATTTAATGTAAATCATTTTGAAACGTTTCCAAAAAAAAAAAAAAAAAATTTAAGAGGAGGGAACACTTCCAAATGCATTTTATGAAGCCAGCATTACCCTGACATCAAAGCCATTTAAGGGAAAAAAAAAAAACAATAGAAAAGAAAATTATATGCCAATATCCTTGATGAGTATAGATGCAAAAAATTCTCAACAAAGTACTGGCTAACATTCTGCCTCCTTAAAATTCCGTCCTTTTCGTGAGCTCGTCTACCTTTGTCCATCCCTTTAATGCTGGCAGACCCAGGGACCCTCTGCTTGGTATTAGTGTCTTCTCAATGTGTATACTCTCTCTGGGTGTATATGAGTAAGTGGAGGCCATTCATATCGCATGATTTAAGCTAACACTACTCAGATGATGGCTCTAAAATCTTTATTTATATCCCTGACCTATGTCCTAAATTAAATTTCCGTATAGAACTGTCTGATGTCCCCTAGGCACTTCCAAGTCAAAGTTTTCCAAACTGAATTCATCATGTCCACTCTCAAGCCTGCTTTCCCCCTGTTTAGATGAGCTTTATAACTGAAATCATATTTATTAAGACATGAGCTGGGTATTGGTAATCATTTATTGGTAATCATTTATTTCCACTATCTTCTATGTTTTGCCCTATATTTCAGGGACCAGAAATCTGGGAGTTATAAGTAGAGTTATGGATGCAATTGATATTCTACCAAAGAAATACACTTGCATGCATTTGGGAGGGGAAAGAGAAGAACCATTCTCCCCACAGCAGCAGTGGTGGCTGACAAATGGCTCTAGGCAGATAAGAGTTTTGCAGTGACTAGGCTCTGCTTTGGGAGTGGCACGGCACCTGTGACATTGACAGCTGTTTCTCGCAGCCTCCTGGCAGCAACACCAGCTTCCTGATCTCCAGATTATAGTTGCAATGGTGTGCTTAAAAGTCCAGTGACCCTGACAGTCATTCCTCTAGTCTTTCCAGTTATTTTGCAGGCATCTTGTTTCCTGTATGAAATACTTTGTGCTTGATAAACCTTGTGTGGTTTCTCTTTCCTGAACTTAACCTTGAGTGACATACGTTCTTTTATTCCAGGTCCTATTTTGTTTACTCTTTTCTTACGTTTTCTTATTCCATTCTCATTTAAAATTTTTAAGAAAAACTATTCTCATTTTATAGATGAAGAAACGAGGTTTAAGAAATTAACATGACTTTTCCACTGCTGCTAAGAGGTGGATCCAAGGGAAAAAAATTTTCTCAGCAGCCAAAGCTTGTAGTTGTTCTTTCTTTTCTACCTCTACTACCTCTAAAATATCAAAATTAAGGCAGCATGACATAAATCCAAAAACCTGCATAGATTACTTCCTTTCCCTCTCCAATCCCCTCTCTCCTCTTTTCAGACACTAACCCTGTTGCTTTTCTCTATGAGATCTCTTCTCGTTCCATCCCTTTTAAATCCCATTCCACTGCTTTGGTTTGGGCCCTAATTATCTTTCTCCTGGATTATTGTAGTTTAGTTTCCTAACTCGAATGCCGGCCTCCATTCTAATCGTATTTAATCCATCTTTCATGCTCCTGTGGCGAGTTAGAGTTTTAAAACAAAACTGATGTTACTCCTCTGCCTAAAATCCTTCGGTGGCTTTCCATGCCATTGGCTGATATCCGAACCTCTCAGCCAATGAGAGTAGCCATTGTGTTCCAGCTCCTGCAGGTCATTCCTGCCTCATCTACTGCACATCTATCTACCTTCTCTTAGCCCCCAACCCACACTGCATTCTCCTTGTCTGTCTCGCCTAGGGGAGAGGCAGCATCTTCTTTATCTTCGTACCCATCTTTGAGCCTAACACAATGCCTGGCACCTAATAGAGCCCAACAGATATTTACTGAAAATACTGGATGGATGAAGAAAAAACTTACCATTGTTGGAAACCAAATAATGTTTCAGACTTTTGTCAAAACTCCTGGAAGAAGCTGAAAGACATTTACCTCAGGTTAGAAACTATAATGATGTCATTATAACAATGGAAGCAACAAAGGTGTCCTGGCTTAGTCCACCAAAGCTTGTTCTGGTTAATTTCTTAGATAAGGCACTCTGGCTTTCTACATTTTTAAACTTTTTTTTTTCTCTCTAACTAATGATCTATAAAGTACCTTAAATATTACATTGCAGAGGAGTACATTTGTACAGTACTGGATGCAGATTTTTGTCTGACCACATCCCTTCTTACTGAACCATTCTTCAAGATGTTGTCTCTGTCTTTTATTTCCTTTCCCCCGCCCATTGTGCAGCAGTAAGGAAAATGAAATTACGTCTTTGCTGCAAAACACAAGCCAATTATATATATGCTCCATCAAAATAAATGTCAACCCTCTCTTCCTTAACCTTGGATAACACACAGTCTTGCAACCCGTTAAAGTAAGTATTTGTTTAACAGTTGGGACGTTTGGAAGTAGAGAAGGTCCAAAAAATGAAGCCAAATTATTGCTTGAAATGGGATAAATGTACTGTATAGAGGAACCATGAGTCAAAGTCACAAAGATATTTCCTACCATGGTTCCTGTTCCGGGCATGGATGCTGGAGTCGGGTGCCCAGCCTTGGTTCCTATTTCCACCACCTACTGACTGTGTCACCTTGGTAAGTTAGTTAACTTTCTCAAGTTCCAGTTTTCTCGTCTGTAAAATCACAGTCCTTCCTCATAGGGTTGTTGTGAAGATTAAATATGATATAATGCAAATATAGTGCTCAGCACAGTAGCTAATAAAATAAAGGGTCTACAATCTTAGCTATTATTATTGTTTTCACTTGAGCTTCTATCTGTTAGCATTGTATTTTACTGTGATTAATAAAGATCTACAACAGATGTGGTTTCAATAAGACAGAAGCTTGTTTGTCTTTCACATAAAGGTCCCCAAGTGGACAGCCCAGAGCAGGTCCTCAAGGTACTCAGGAACCCAGGCTCCTTCCAGTTTACTCCTCTGCCATTCCTAAGCTGTGACTCTCAGCTTCACCATTCAAGATGGTGCCGAGAGCTCCAGCCAAGTTCTCAGCAGCAGGATAGAGGAAGGGATAAAGAAAAAAAGAGCAAATGGTGACATGTCTTCCTTGCTGTCTTTTAAGGAAGCATCTCTGGAGATCCCTGAGGCATTTTTGTCCATAATATATGAAGGACTGACCTTGATGATTATACAACCCCATTTCAAACTTTTAATTTTTAAAGCATGAGAAAAGTTTAGTCTACAGTCTACTGTGGCTCACTATGATCATGGAATCTTTTTCTGTTATATTTCAACAATGCTGATGAACTAAAACATAGAATAGTATTACTAAATAGAATATCACTCAGTGTTTTGCATAAAGCTGACTTTGAAGCAGCATTGTCTCAGTGTTTCAGATGCACATGAATTGTTCAGATTTTAAACTCTGCATTCTAAAATATGATTTTCCTTCCCCTTTCTGAGCAAGTGTCAAGTTAAGCCCATAGGGTGAGGTTTACATTATACCTGATTGTATAACAAATGCTTCCGTCAGGAGCGCTCTGGGCAGAAGTGGCCGGAAAGGGAGTGTGACAGAAAAACAAGATGATGTGGCAGGAAGATTAGTTTTGCTCCAGGATTCACATGAATAATAGATGCCATGTAATGCAGAATAAAACAATGGTAAAAACATTAAAAACTCACTGAAATGATAGCACCTCCAGGTCCCACATCATGCCCGGTATGTACAGTGGATGAATTACTGCCATAGGAAGTCTGAAACGTGGCTTCTGTGTTCTCCCTTCTCTGTTAAATGACTGTTATTTGGCAGCTATTCATTAGCACAAGCAGTAGGGTCACTGTCTGTAAGGCAATAATTGGAGTGTAATCTCTCTTGGTCTATGGTATGTTATCTTTTATAACTGATCAAAATGGTATATCTAGGGGCATCTTATTCAATATTTCTAAGTATAATAAAGCTTCTGTGGGTTCCTAGTGCTGCCTTCCCATGGCAATGAGTAGATGACAATCTTACACCGTTAATGCAGAATTAGGTATGTTTGCGAACTAAATACAAGTTTGTTAGCAGCATAACTGGGCTAATTTTGAGAAGCAAATATATTAGTATTAAATGTAAGTACTAAATATGGGCCCTAGTATTGACTAGGATTTAGGAATACAAAGTACTTATTGTAAAAAGGACAGAATCATGTTCTTGACTTGAGATGTTTCTTTTAGAGCAGTTCTCCTAGATGCTGTAAGAAGTGGGTCGACGGCCGTTGATAGGATCGTGGCTTTCTGCACACGGACTCTCTACGCCTTTGGTTCATTTGAAGCAAAAAAGGAAATGAACATTGCTTTGTCTGTAATATTCAGTGAGTATGAATGGGCTTCTTTTGAGTACCTAATATTACAAACTATATAATTTATAAATAATATTTAACTGTGGCAGACACTTTCAGTTGCCTATTAAATATTTCCCCACTTCCTCTTTGCTGCCAGAACTTGGGTTTTATCAAGGGTAAGAACATTTGCCTAAATACATGCCTCCAAAACCTCTTTTACAGTTAGAAGTGTGTTTTAGTTGTGGCCAATGAAACAAAAAATGAAAGCATTTGCTCTCCTGATAAAAACAGAAAGATGCAGCTAGCATTATTCTTTCCCTTTCTGCCTTCCTCTTTCCTTGAAGGTATGGGGTAAGAAAAAATAATTTTTCCTTTATCCTTCTAAATTCTTCTGTCTGGTCTAATCATCAAATCAACATGAGACAAAGCAGAAATAGACTCAGAGATACAGAGGAAAAACTGATGACTGCTAGATGGAAGGGGGTTTGGGGAATGGAGGAGAAGGTGAAGGGATTAGAAAGTACAAATTGGTCATCACAAAATAGTCACAGGGATTTCACAGGGATGTGAAATACAGTATGTGGAATATAATCAGTAATGTTGTATAGATTATGTAGGGTGCCAGATGGGTACTTGATTTATCAGGGAGAACACGTCATAGATTGTGTAGATGCCTGACCACTGTGCTGCACACCTGAAAATGATGTAGAATAATAGCAAATGTTAACTATAATTATATCTTCATGATATGTAAAGTACAGCATAAGGAATATAGTCAATGTTATTGTAACGGCTATATGCAATGTCAGCAAGGTAGTAAACTGGGAGGAGGGTCATCATTTCGTGAGGGGGTATGAATGTCTAATTATTATGTTGTGTTATACACCTGAAACTAATACCAAAAAAAGAAAAGAAAAGAAAAAAGTTACCATGAGACAGATTAATGGGAGAAAATGACCAAATTTATTATGTGTGTACATGCTGGGGTTCCTTAAGACTGTGGGACCTGAGGACACACTGGGGAGTTGAGGGTTATATGCCATTCTGGACTAAAGAGAGAGGGGCAGGGATCTGGAACTTCAGAGGGAAACTAGGCAATTCATGGGTAGATGAAAAAGAGCAAACATTTGATAAACAAATCCTTGCCAGGGGCCATCTAGAAACAGTGGGACACAGAAGGGAGTCTAACAAACAGATTTTGCTTGGTTTCTCCCTGTCTGCCACATTTAGCTTATATTATGCTAAGGTGATAGCTCCCTTTCTTTAAGCAGATTTTTCTATCTGAATTCCTTTAGGCAGCCAAGGAGAGCGGGGTGGGGTGGAGGCTCAAAGGTTCTTTCTGAGGCTCTTGTTTCTTAAAAATAACCAGCTTAAAATACATAATAAATATACCAAAAGGCATATTTTGAGGTGGCAAACTCTACTTCCCCTCAAATGTGTGATGTCTGGAGTTGCAGCAACTGTCTTGCAGCCTTGAGGTGAAATTCATGAGATAAAAGCCTAGAAGACAGCTATTCTGGTTGTGATGTCTCTGAGTGCTGACAATGCCAACAGCCTACCCTCTCCAAACTTCTCATGGGTGAATCCTGCTTATTTAAGTCACTGGAATTGGGTTTTTTATTACTTACAGGCAAGTGCATGCCTAAACCCAAGCCCCTATAGAGTCTTGCTCATTGGCATTGCCATAAGAATAATGTAGGCTAATTGATCATATTAAGTAAGGATTTATTTCTGGGCTCTCTATTCTATTCCATTGATCTATAAATCTGTTTTTATGCCAGTACCATACTGTTTTGATTATTGTAGCTTTGTAGTATAGTTTTATATCAGGGAGCACGATATCTCCTGCTTAGTTGTTTCTCAAGATTTCTTTAGCTATTACGGGTCATTTGTGGTTCCATATAAATTTTAGGATTAGTTGTTTTAATTCTGAGAAGAATGCCATTGGTATTTTAATAGGAATTGCATTGAGTCTATATATTGCTTCAGGCAGTAAGGATATTTTAATGACATTAATCTTTACAATCCATAAGCAAGGTATATCTTTCCATTTATTTGTATCTTCTTCGATGTCTTACACTTTTCAGAGTACAGGTTATTCAACTCTTTGGTTAAATTTATTCCTAGGGATTTTATGCTTATCGATGCAATTGTAAATGGGATTGTTTTCTTAATTTCTCCTTCCGATCATTCGTCATTGGTGTATAGAAAAGCAACAGATTTCTGTACATTGCTTCTGTATCCCGAAACTTTACTAAGTTCATGTTCATCAAGGATATTGTCCTGTAATTTTCTTTTTTTTGTAATGTCTTTGTCTGGTCTTGGTATCAGGGTAATGCTAGCTTCATAGAATGAGTTAGAAAACATTCGTTTCGATAAGGGGTTAATATCCAAAGTGCATAAGGAACTCATACAACTTAACACCAATCCTCTACCTCCTCCCCCACAAAAATCCAATAAAAAATGAGCAGAGGACCTAAATAGACATATCACATCTTTATATATATAGAATATTATAATGGAATATTATAGGATTATATATATATATATATATATATATATATATATATATATATATATATATATATCAGCCATAAAAAAAAATGAATGAAATCTTGCCATTTGTGATAACATGGATGGACCTAGAGGGTATTATGCTAAGTGAAATAAGTCAGACAGAAAAAGACAAATACAGTATGATTTCACTTCTATGTTGAATCTAAACAAAACAAAACAAATGAATAAACAGAGCAAAATAGAAAGAGACCTATAAATAAAAAGAACAAGCTGATGGTTGCCAAAGGGCATAGGGGTAGGAAGTTGGAGAAAAAAAAAATGGTGAAAGTACCAAAAAAAAAAGTTATAGAAGAAATTAACTTCCAGCTCTGATGATTAAAGAGTGCAAGCATGAATATTAAGAGAAGAATAAAAACCAGACTTTTTAAAAGGAAAGTATATCTAAAAGCTCCTACCACGAAGATACAGGATCTACAAACATTATATTCAAAAACTGGTGGAAAGATAAGTAAGCTACACAGGTTTTTTTGGTTTCTTTGATTTTATTTGATTCCGATATTTTCTACATCTGATTATGGTCAAACTGCCAAGGTTTGTCAAGCATACGGGAAATAATCAAATTGTAAAAACAAATAAACAAAAAAGACGCAGACTGGCTGATTTTGCCTCTTCCACATATAAGCCTTGGAAAATGTTACATATAGTCAGGTGGAACCTCCATTTCTACATCTAGGAAGTGGGGTTATAACAGTATTTCCCTCCGTGGCTGACCTTGGAAGTCAAGGCGACAGAGGATGTTTTGCACAAGGTCCGGCATGTCATACGTGGCTGTTATCAGTGTTGCTCTAACCCAGACATCGTTTCTGATTTACAGTGTTAGAGATCAGGCTGTGCTGTCATCCTGTCCCTGTTAAGACGGGATAACCCTGTGTACTCTATCCAAATCCAAATACAAGGCTGGGGTCTTTCATAAGACATAACTGGGCTACCTTTGAGAAGCAAATATGTTAGAAAAGGCAAGGTGTTTCATAAGAGTCAGCCATAGCCTCTGAAAATAATCATCCCTAGTATGAATCGAATGCTTACCGTGTTCCAGCTAGCCTCACGCATATTAATGCATTGAATCCTCCCAGCCACCCTGGAGCTAAGTCACTTTACCGAGACACAGAAGGATGAAGTCATTCAGCTAGGACATGACAGAGGTTGGAATCCAGGAAGGGCTTGGGGTATAAACATCTGGGATATGAAATATTCACTTCTTCCAGAGCACAGGGCCCAGCACATAGTAGGTGATCAAGAAAAATCATGTGTTGACTACCTGGGCATTTAAGCGGGCACTGGAATGTGGATGCCTTAAGAACAGAGAGACTGTCTTATGTCACTCGTGTTGAGGGTACCTGACTCAATGGAAGTGCTCTGCAGACATTTGTCGAGTTGGATGCTTACCCCAATGGAAGGTGGGGGAAATGCTGGGGTTGGTTTTAAGTTATGCCCTTTGAGATCATTCTATCTCCAGTGGCCTGGAAATCCACCAACTTGGAGCAAGCAATGAGGACTAGAGTCCCATTTGTGCAAGATTGGAATAAATTTGAAATATAATAGTAATTACTTCTAGGAAAATAATAATGTAGAGTGGATATTTCAGTGACTCATGAATAAGTTAAAAGGAAGACACAAACCTTATTTTTAAAGATGGGCTGATAGGGTGTATTCAGAATTCTGGGGGTTATATTTATGCTGGTTATTCTCCATTTATGGCTCTGAAATCCACTGTGTGCCCTTCTCAACCCTCCTCCATGTCCTGGGAGGCTGACCCTATGAACTGCACCTCCTGACCCTCTGGACTCTGTTTGGTTTCAACCAGTGGGAAGCACCAGTAGGCGGTGGGAGATTGTGGGTGTGTAACAGGGAACATCTCAATTCAATAACTAGAGTTTCCTTTTTAGAATAACTATTTTGTGTTCCCGAGTCTAATGAGTAGGACTTGGGACTGATGTTTAATACTAACATATTTGCTTCTCAAAGGTAGCCCAGTTATGTCGTTAACTTGAACTTGTGTTTAGTTCCCAAACATACCTACTTCTGCACCAGCTGTGTAACAACATGATCTATGGATTGCTGTGCAAAGGCAGCCGTACGAGGGCGTGGTGATGTGAATCAGCAGAGGTTTTAAAATCGAAGAGCAGTGTTCAGCAGATTGTGAATAAGTGGTGGGAGAGAGGTTGGGCTGTGCCTTCCTGGGCCCTTCTCGGTGTTGAGAACTTGTCTGGCAGCATCTGGGTGTCTCCACTGCACCCCTTCCTGCAGGCTCTGCCACAGCTCCGTTCCCCCTGGGTTCCTGAAATCTCTAACTTTTTCTTGCCCCTCGAGGTCTAAGGGTGGTAACCACTTTTCCTGTGGCTTAGTTTTCAGGGGTGTCTACGTCTTTGTCAGTTTCTTATCTGGGCCCACATTTTCCAGAAAGTTCATTGAACCACCTGAGGAGTTGGATTCTATTTTCTGCCAGAACTCTGTCTGATACAGTATGCTGACACCTGGATTTCTAAAACTCATGCTCATTTACTCAATGAAAACCATCAAATATCTTTTTAAAAATTGAATTGGGCATGTGACCTGGAAGTTTTTTTGATTTGTGTGGCTATGTGAGCAATGTAATTTATTAATACAAATTTCCTCATTAGGAGCGACTTTCATATCGGTTAATTTATTTGTATTCCATTATCTTTCTATGGCAATAATGAACAGTCAAAGATATTTCAAATTCTATTGCAACTGCAAAGATATGTTGTCTGGAGTGAAGTATTCTGATCTAATACAACATTTTCAAAGCATTTTATAATTATTTCTATATTAATCCTAACAAACTTCCTATGAACAGGGTCAATATTATTATAATCCTTATTTTGGAAGAATTCTGGTTTCTGAACTAGGAAGAATGATCCACCCCAGGTTACACCACGTGCCAGTTAAATGAGGGTTAGAACACAAGAGTTCCTCGTTCTTGCCCTTGAGGTGACTGCTTTCGCTTCTCACCTGAAAGCAGTGCACCATCTAACGTTTGGGTGGGGCGTGTTGCATATTTTCCTTACTGACAGCAATCCCCCGTATTTAGTGCATGTTTGTTGGTTGTTTCTGATTGCTCTGTTAAATGCCACGGGATCATTTCGTGTACCACGGAGCCCACTGCTAGACAGCTAGACAGAGATATCTGAGGCGGGAATAGAATTTTCTAAGACTTCTGTCAGACTATACTCCGTAAGAGAGAAGTGTCCAAGGAATGGCTGAAAGGCCAAATAGTGCCCACGTGTCAGGTCAATTGATTGCCCAGTCTAATCTATTTTAGTAAAAACCTTTAGAATTGCTTCAAAAGGCAACAAACACAATTAGCCCACAAGCAGACATTGGTAGGATTAATTACTTGATGACTTACCTGCTGGTAGGGAATTTAAAGTTTTCTAAACAAGGAAAGGCGGAGTTCATTTGCCACATGTCGGATACTTGTCATGAAAGGAAGACGCGTTAGCAGATTCTATTTTGTGATCTGTACCTGTCATGGTCATTGCAGGAGGTGATAAAGATAAGCTTTCTTTACAGTCCTGCCCTTCACCATTGCTGGTTTTTGTCAAAAGTGGAGCTCACAGTCTTCTCCACAAACTGCTCTTTTTCCTGAATTTCCTATGCTCATATCTGTTCTGTTGCCCATACATCTGGGAGTCATTTTAAACTTTTTCTTCATCTGTATGTATCTTTGTGGGGACAGAGCCAGGAATGCAGTTTCCAGGCTCTTGGCCTCATGTGGAAAGGTGCTGGCTTGGGTAGTAAATGGCCATCAGCTGTGGCTAGTTGGCCGTCAGCTGTAACCAGTGAGCCATTGGCCACTAATATAACTGCCATGGCTATGTTAGCAGCAGATGGTGGCTGGCAAGCGCGGATTGCAGTTAGCAAGGTGTTGGTTGGTTGGTTGTTGGTTGGTTGGTTGTTGGTTGGCACAGAAGCGGCCGGCAGATTTCAGATCACGTGGCTCCTGTTTCCTGTGTCTCCAACCCAGCCGCCAATGAGACTATAGTGGTATGCTCCTCTACCTATGGCTCTATTGGGGTTCCTTTTTGACCTCGCCATAACCTGCATTCTTGTGCGGGAAGTGGGAGCAGAGACCCTGCATGACACATGGCGCAGCAAGTAGGGTACGGTGCCGGTCAAAGCTCTCCGAAGAGCGGTGGAGCAGTTTGTGCGTATGAACACTCAGTCTCAGGAAGACCAGGAGGAGCAGCTGCTGGAGAACTGGACCCCTGTGGAGAGGTGGGAAGACGTGAATGGTTCTCCAACCAGCATGGGCCGGATAAAGCAAAGGTCATTGCGGCGCTGTGGGCTGGATAGTGCTTGCTGAGGCAGCCTGGATGCAGGACTTCCAGGAGGAAACACTTGCTGAGTCCTCTGTGGGAGATGCTGGTGCGGTCAAAGTCGTCCCTCACCCCCAGGTTGGGGAGGACTTGGAGCCCTTGTCCTGTGGAGAGGGCACAGGTTGTAGAGCCGGCACACAGCCCTGGTGAATGACTGTGGACTATAGGGAATTGCCTTCCATCCCTAATTTGATGGACCGCTTGACTGTTTGCTTGGGAACGTACCACCATGCAGTGGAACTGGCGGATGTTTATATCCTGGGTCTTGACCGGCTGCCATGGAGAATATGTAAGCACCTTGACTATGAGCCATTACTGTTCCAGCACGGTACCCTGAGAAACCCTGGCTGTGCCCAGGAAGACTGGCTGTGCCCAGAAAGACTGGCTGTACCCAGAAAGACTGGTGGTACCCTGAGGAACTCTGGTTGTGCCCAGGAAGTCTGGCTGTGCCCAGAGAGAGTAGCAGTGTCCTGAGAGGCCCTGGCTGTGCCCAGGGAGACTGGTGGTACCATAAAAAGTCCAGGAAGACTGGCTGTGCCCAGAAAGACTGGTGGTGCCCTGAGAACCCTGGCTGTTCCCAGGAACTCTGGTTGTCCCCAGAAGGACTGACGATGCCCTGGGAGCCCTGGCTGTGCCCAGGGAGACTGGTGGTACCCTAAGAAGCCCAGGAAGTCTGGCTGTGCCCAGAAGGACTGGTTGTGCCCTGAGAAACTCTGGCTGTGCCCAGAGAACCTGGCTATGTCCAGGATATTGCATTCACCTCCAGGGTCCTCGCACAGGGCCCCTCGCGGAAGATGCTTGTCGCGTAGATTGTGAGGCGAGACCCTGGAGGGTTAGAGTTTGGGGACAGAGCTAGGAGTGCAGTTTCCAGGCTCTTGGCCTCATGTGGAAAGGTGCTGGCTTGGGTAGTAAATGGCCATCAGCTGTGGCTAGTTGGCCGTCAGCTGTAACCGATGAGCCATTGGACACTAATATAACTGCCGTGGCTATGTTAGCAGCAGATGGTGGCTGGCAAGCGCGGATTGCAGTTAGCAAGGTGTTTGTTGGTTGGTTGTTGGTTGGCACAGAAGCAGCCAGCAGATTTCAGATCATGTGGCTCCTGCTTCCTGTGTCTCCAACCCAGCTGCCAATGAGACTATAGTGGTATGACTACCCTATCTATGGCTCTGTTGGGGTTCCTTTTTGACCTCGCCATACCCTGCATTCTTGTGCGGGGAGCGGGAGCAGAGATCCTGCATGATAATCTTAGACAGCCAACAGGGGAAAAGGTTTTTTTGGGTTTTTTTCCCTTCTCATTTTCCTTTCTTAAACTGCCTGAGGTCAGTGAAACCATGGGTTCTGGAGAATAGCAGAGAACCATTTAGGACACTGAGATCAAAATTGACTGAGAGATTCACAGATTTGGATGTATACGAATCATCATTGTCTTTCTGCAACTTGTGTTCCTTCACTTGCTCACTAAGGGCCACTGTTCCCCAGGGATCCTTCTACAGCCTTCGTATTTTCTTACTGTCTTCTTCCTCTGGGTAACTTCTCTCCCGTGGATGCATTTTGCTGCCACCTGTGCCATGATGAACGTAGCACATCCCTCTGCCTCCTTGTGAAATGGGCATCTCCATTTGGACGTCCTACAGGCAATTGAAACTCAGACTGTTTGACTCATTGCCTCCCCGTCTGGTCCTCATCCTGTACTCCCCATCCTGATGAAGGGTGCCTCTGTCCTCTGGTTGACCTAAGTTAGAAGTCATCTAGGAATTGTCACAGCTTCCTCCCTCTCATTTTCAGCCCTCCACACTGTCTCTCAGGGACTGCAATCCGTTTTGTCCTTTCTGTCACAGCTGTCACTGCTTTATTCTTCTTGCAGGGTTAGTGTGATAGTCTCCCAATTAGTCCTCGCCCTCCTCCGCCCTCCCCAGGTTCCATTTCAATTCATCTTTCACACTGCTGTCATTCTACTCATGTCATTCTCTGCTTAGAACCCATCATTGAACACCGAGCAAACTCCTTAATCCACACACTCTTGATCATCTGGCCGCTCTGGCGGCGTCTCCTGCTGCGCTTCCACACGTGTGTGCCCTTCATGAGCTCCCTGAACATGCCCTGCTGTTTCTCTTTTTCTGTGATTTCACATTTGACATTTCTTTGCTTCATATTTCCTTCCCTTCCTTTAAATCCAGCAAGCTCCAACTCATCCTTCAAAACTCAGCTCAGAATCACTGCCTCCAGGAACTGGTTCTTGGAAACCTGATTGGTGTTTAGAGCTGGGCATCCACCCACAGCTCCCTGTAGGTGCCTCTATCTGGCAGTTATCACACTGCTCTGTTGGGATTATGTGCTTCTCTCTCTGTTAACTAGGTTTCATCTGAGGGCATTCACAGTATCATTTAAAACATGTAATTTCAAAAGAAATTCATTTCAATTTGTATCAAAGTTTTACACATGCATTCTTTTAAAAGTCAAATATTTCTTCAATGCTTATTATGAGGAAAGAAATAGAAAGTTTCTAGACCCCTATCCTCTATTCCCTGTTCATCCCAGTCTCACCCTACCCTTTCCACCTCCTTCTACCTTAGTAGGCAAACAATTTGATCCCTTAGCTGTTCCTTTTTTTGTAGTTACTCTTAAATCTCTAAGTAATATGCCTACACTTCTATTTTTTGATTTTTACATTTTATGTTTTCTCTTATTGACTTTCCTCTCGGGGAGATAAGGGTTTGGTTCTTCTCCCCTCAAACTACTTCTCCTGCCCTCATCTTCCCCAAATAGTTACATCCTATTTTTTAACTTCATCTTCCTGAAGACTTACCCTCTCTCGTCCGATTCCAGACTGGACTGGTTTCTCACTCAGCTGTCCTGGCTCTGGCTTCTCCCTTACAAGTCTCTGGGGGTTCCCTTTATTCTGTTCCAAGCTGTTTCCTGGATTCCCTGTTCTTTACTGCCCACCTCTTCTTCTTTTTTTTTTTTTTCATTCTTTTCCATTATTTTGGAGGACTATGTTCTTCAATTGTTTCCCGAGAAAGGTCACATGGTAATACAATATTGTAGACCATCACTTGATTCAAGTTTTGCAAGGTATAAAATTCTGGATGGAAATATTTTCTCCTTAATGTTTGAAGGCATGCATCACTGTCTTCCAGCTACCAGTGTTCTTGTTGAGAAATCTGATGTCTCATTTTCTCTTGTTGAGAAAATGATTCCCATTTTTTGTACGCTTCCTGTTCTTTTTTATTTTTCTGGAAGCCGTTGGAGTTTTCTCTTTGAGTCCAATATTTTGAAATTTCACAATGCTGTATCTTGGTTTGGATCTATCTTAACCCATTGTGAGTGACAAATAATCTGGAAATTCATACTCTTGTGGGATATTATTTTGATTTTGTTCATTCTGTTCCTCACTTCTGGAACTTTGATTATTTGGATGGACTCTTGTTTTTATCCTTTTCTCCTAGCTTCCTTCTCTTGATTTTGCCCTATTTCTTGGAAAGTTTCATAATTATATTTTCCATCCCTAATGTCAGCTCTTCATTCCTACTATCATTTTAATTTTTAAAATCTCTTTCTTCATTTATTTATAATTTCTTTTTAGTTCTCTGAATATTTCTTTCTGTTCTTATTTCACTGTTGTAATCTCTTATGTCACTGAGGATATTAATCACAAGTTTTCTTTTTAAAATTATGTTCTTCTTGCATCGCTCCTATTTCTTCTGAGTACCTTCTTCCCTCTAGTATTTTATTTTGCGTTAAACCTCAGATATCTAGCAATCCTTGGCTGGCTGGTCACATTTAAGAATGAGCCTATCCAGCTGTTGGTTGAAGTTTTAAATACAAGGTCAGGATTTGTACCCTGTTGAGATTTACTCCAGGGTTATCTGCCTGGCCTGTGTCACTGGGGACCCCCAATCCTCCCCTGGCCTGGTCAGATCCTCCCCCCAGAACTATCTTCCATTCTCCTGACTGGGGTCATGGAGCTTGCTCCCAGTGGTCTAGGAGGCCTGTGGGATGTGACCTGGGAGAAGGTCTCACCATTCTGTGTACGTCCACCCAATTCCTGTTTTCACTATGGTCACTCACCACATGGTCACTCAGCTGTAGGTGTCCTCAGCCCAGAATATTCTAGTCGTACTCTCCGGAAAGTAAATCTTTAATCTTTGGCCAGGATGTTTTTTAAATACTCATTTAACCAGTCTTGCTGTCCCTCACATTTACTCATCCTTTTAAAGGTGACTGGTGCCGCTAATTCCTGACCTGTTCTGGTTTGTGTTGGGCAAATCACATGCTTCTTAGTTTCCGCTTCTGCTAGTGTAGATTTCAACTACGTATCTCTGGTCTAAAATGTCAGCTACTTAGCCTTCACTTGCTTTTTATCTTCTGCATTTTCATGACTGTTGCTCAGCTCCAGTTCTTTTTGCCCTTGCAGTTTGTCTTTAGGTGTCATTGGGTGGGAATTAAAGAGGGAACAGACATGATGTCTGTGTTAAATTCCACTTCTTTAGCCAGGGTAGCCCTCAGTGTTCTATTCCCCAGGACCAGACCTTTAGGAGACACGCGGTAAAAGTTTATTGGATAAATAAGTGAAAGCTACTTAGAAAGGAAGCATCAGGTTACATGCACATTCCCTGCTTAGCTTCGTGTTCTGTTTCCCGGAGAAAATGCGAAAGGTGAAAGTGAAACTATGTCTGTCAAGGGCATACAGTATTCCTGGGCTTTTGGTGATGAAGCTGTGTCTTCGGCCTATCTTGAAAAGTTTGGCGTTGTCTCTGAAAGTGGGCAGTGCTAGCTGTTGAGAAGTCCATTCTCCTTATATCAGTGATTTAATCTTGGAACTAAAATTTAGATGTGTTCTAAATTCAGCCCTTGGCTCTTGAGACTAGGTCAGTCTGTGAAATACCAGGACAGTGGGTGTGAATTTCCTCTATAACTTTGAGTGTAAAAATGTCACATTCTTTTAAAATCCTAAATCAAGATTATCTTCTTCAAACCCCCATCCTACCAGGTTACCATGAAATTCCACCTCAGTCATAACGGAGACCCCCTTCCTTAATGTCTAGGTAGACAGAGGGCTTCAGCTTCTAGGAAACAGCCTCTTTCACTCCTCACTGGGCTGTGTCCAAGCCCATGTGGTCCCAGAGGGTGGGCAGTCCTGCTGCTCTGGGCCAAGATCGAGCACTGGTTCTCCACGGCCACAGCAGCCAGCGTAGCATCTATAGCATTACTGACCCACCCCTTAGATGTTCTGCCACCTGTTAGTGTCTCAGCAAGAGGGTGGAGGGACTTGCCACCCCTGCCCTTCAATTTCCGTCCCCAGTATAAGAGCAGAAGGAGCTCATAGAATCTCCTTTAAGTCTCTCTGCTTCCAACGACGTCGCCCCATCCTCTCCTCCTGCCAGTCTGTGGTGCATGACCTCCGGTACCGTCGAAACATGGTGCTGGTCTTCGGGCAGAGGAGGGGTGAGAGTCGGGTTTGTTTTTCCTATTGACTGCCCAGTACTCTCAGCGATGATTAAAACCGACCTATGAAACCCTTCCAGCTGCATTATCCAACTTACTTTTCTTCTTAAGGTAGAACTGACCATTGTCCTTCCTCCTATGCTGAGAGACGCATCTTACAGAAAGATTTCTGTAGTTTTCTTTTGTTGTTTTTAGACTAAATTCTAGCCAGGTGCTGGGGAATGAAATACTGAGGAAGACACTGACTAAAGAAGTCAGATTTAACACAGGCATTTATCTGGTGAGGGCTGAAAGTAATATAATTACCACTCAGCTTCTTTTCATTCTTTATAGGGCAAAGTTTTCCTTCTAGATTAAATTCCTTTTTTTTTTTTTTAATAATTGTAATCACAGGGATAAAGAAAAGTAAATATTAGCTTTGAGCAGTGGCTCCAGACCTTGGCTGTACAATGGAATTACACAGGGAGTCTATAAAAGCCTAATGCCTGGAGCCCACCCCCAGAAACTCTGATTCAAGTAGCCTGGGGCTCAGCCTGGGTGTTCGACTGTTAAAAGCTTCTCATTTTATTCAAATGTGCAGCAAAGGTTGATAATCACCTCCTTAAAGTATATTAAAACTGACATATGTAAAAATATGGTCGATGACTTATTGTACCTTAGGTAAATTGGCAAGTCAGTAGTTAAAATTTAGGGGATGAGCGTTTAATCCCAATACAAATTCTGGGCACAGAAGTGCATTTATAATTTTTTGTAGTTTGTTTTGTTATATGAATATAGAGAGCATAACCCCTGACACACCAGAAAAGAATTGTATGGGAAAAGTTTAGAAGCAGTTAGGAAGTTATTTTCCTGTTATGCATTACTCCAGAATTTTCTTCACTCTTGCCAGTTTTCAAGACAATGTTTGGCTTCCCCAAATGCTTATTTCCCCAGGGTTCGAATTCAGCTCTCATGTATCACAGACTTCCTGGAGAAGGCTGATGAAGTGCAGATTTTCTGGGGAGGAAACAAAAGCCAAAGGTGTTCCTGGTCGAGAGGGACTGGACTGAAGTGCATCTCTGTAAAGTGCTGACTAACCGGCTTCAACTCTTCCCTCTTCTTTCTCTAAATTCGCCCTAACACTACTTTTGGTTTGCTAAAGTTTTGTTCACTGATTTCATCTACAGTGACCTAAGGGTACATTCAGTGTCTCTGCATCCAGTTCTCAAACATAAACCGATGTCCTAAAGTAATTTTAATGAACTGGTGCTCTATATATTAGCTATTATTTCGATCATGAAGTCCTCTGGCCAGATAGGAATTTTCACTTGAAAAAATAGTGATTTGATTGATAATTGATGATGTATAAGGAGGGTTGACCACACTCAAACTGTAAAAAGAGTCACCCTGGGGAGACCGCTGACTAAAATTCGTGGAACTGGATTCATCAGAGGGGCATAGTAGGAAGCATAGACTATCTTGGCACTGAGTTGGGAGACCAGAGCTACTGCTGCTTCTGGAGTGCAACGTGTGGCCCTGGGTCCCTCATTTATGGAACCGTTTCTTCATACATAAAATAGAAAAATAAATAAATAAATAAAAATAGAGTTCATGGTATTTTTCCTGCCTACCTGCCAAGGTTGTTGTAAAGATTTTTTTTTTTTAAGTACCTCATATTTACTAGGATATAGGGCCAACTTCATTTTGCCAGTGCTTTTGAGGAGATATTTAATTTAGATCTGTGGTATTCAAACTTTGGTCTGTGTCAGAATCACCTGGATGGCTTGTTAAAAGTTTGCTGGGACCCATCCCCAGAGTTTCTGATTCATTAGATGTGGGGCAGACCCCCAAATTTGCATTTCTAATAAGTTCCCAGGCAATGCTGATGGAGACCACTTTGAGAACTACTACGCTAGAGCTTATGCCCACGTAGGCAAGGCACAGAAAACCCTAGTGTTATGGGCTAACTCCCCACCCCTGCCAAATCTGTATGTTGAAGCCTTAACCCCCAATGTGACTATATTTGGAGATAGGGATATTTAAGGAGCTAATTAGGGCTCAATGAGGCACTAGTGGATTGGGGGCCTAATCCAATAGGACTGGTGTCCTTAGAAGAAGAGAGAACGATACCAGGGGAGCACTCTCAGAGAGAAAAGGCCATGTGAGGACACAGAAAGAAGGTGGTCACCCGGAAGGCAAGGAGAGAGGCCTCAGGAGAAACCAACCTTGCTGGCACCTTGATCTTGGACTTCCAGCCTCCAGAACTCAGAAAATCAATTCCTGTTTTTTCAGCCACCTGGTCCATGGTATTTCATTATGGCGGCAGCCCTGAGAGACTCATAAACCTAGTTAACAAAATTTTTGGTTACTTGATGGTGTCTTTTTTTTTTTTGCTTTCTGCTTTCATCTCTTTCACCTTCCCCATGGCTGACAACACTGATCTAAACTTTTGTCTCCATCTGTTTCTCTCTGACTTTTTTGCCTTGGTTTCCATCCTCTTCTGTGCATTTACAGCCTCTTGACTGGGTCTCTGTGCCTTTGGCTGCTCTCTGGTGACCCATAACCCCGTGATGCCTTTGAGTTTCTCTGGAAAGCCACCTGCCCTATGGGTGGCACGCGATTCACCCCCAAGCCTATATTCTCCCTTCTAAATCCCCTTTTCCCCATCAAAAGTTATTCATTTTCTGTACACATCTGAAATCCACTAGGTGACAGGACTAAACTAGATGGTCTAATTTAAGCTAAAGTGTTAATAGCTGATAATATGTTACCCCACTTGGAATTCCAGATTAATCATTTTGTTTCTCACTTCTTGGGGGCCAGACCCTCGGATAATTACTGGGTGCATATTGTTGAATAAAATATACATTATCCCTGCTTTCGTGGAGCTTACCATTCTGAAGAATGAGGAGAATGAATTTCAGAAGGTGGAATAGAGCCAGTAGGTGGGGAAGATGCCCCTTTGGTCCCTTTAAGTATTAGTAGGAAGAAAGCTGATGCTTACAGCTGGGGGTCCTTGACTCTCCTGCCCCTTGTGCCTACCAGGGCCAGTTCTGCCACCTTTTCTAGAGCTCTGCTTTCAGCAAAGGCTGCTATTGTTGGGCGAAATTGTTGGGCTTCCAATCCGAGGGCCTTGAAAAAAAATGTATTACTTTAGTAAACATTTGAGTGCTTACCATGTGCCTGGGTCTGTTTTAAGAACCTTACATGTATTTACCCTGTGTTAGCCCATGAGATAGGGACTCATCCCATTCTGTGGATGAGAAAACTGACACACAGCTGGGCTACATAATCAGCTCATGGTGACACAACTATTAAAGTAGGGGGATGGAGTTTGAATGTGAAAGGACGTTATGTGCAATGACAGTAGACCCTCTCCTGGGCATCCTGTCATTTCCCTGGATATGTTCCCTGTTCATGGTGTGTTGTGGAAACTGTAGAGGGAAGACATACATGTCTTTTAGTCATCATTTTAGGGAAAGACATTGCATTTTTGCTCTTCAAAATATGTTGAATCAGTTATTTACTTATAATGAGTAAAATGGATAAACTCATACTAGTATTTTAAGAATGCAGGTATAGGCATATCTCGTTTGATTGCGCTTCACCCTATTATACTTCACAGGTGTTACATAGTTTACAAACGGAAGGCAAGACCCTCTACCAGTAAAAAGATTACGACTTGGTTTTATAGCACGATTTGCTTTATTAGGGTGGTCTGGAACCAAACCCACGAGATCTCCGAGGTGTGTCTATGTGTAAGGTCACATCACTGCAAGAACACTCATGGCAGCCTGTCTGCTCGTAATCGGGCTTCTTTCACTTTTGAATCACTGGATCATAAGTGAAATCTCCCCATCAAAGTGCGTCAGCGCTCCTAGCAAACACAGGCTAATCCTAAAGAATTAACTGGTTTATACAATGTCTCGGTGACGTAAGTGAAATGTTGAGATAGTTTATAAGCACACAGTACAATTACCTGAGGGAACTGAATACAAATAAAATACTAAGGTCATATTTATTTTTTGAAAAAAGACACTATAGGCTAGAGAGCGGATGACAGGCCCAGAGATTTTTGAGTCAGGTAATATAAGAAGAAAATGTGGGTGGCTTTGGGAGATACACCGGGTCTCATTTATTGCTTTTAACTGCAGTCTTGCTAACTCTTAAGCAATGGGTTCCTAACCCAGGCATACACCAGAATCACCTGGAAATCTCTTAAAAGTCCTTGTGCTCAGGTTAACCCCCAGATCAACGATATCAGAATCTGTGGTGGGTGGGACCCAGGCATCAGTATTTTTTAAAGCTGTCCAGACAATTCCAATGTGCAGCCAAGGTTGAGAACCACTTGAGAGACTGAGGACCAGAGACAAAACAGCAATCCTTTCCTTCTTGCAAGTGTTGAGGAAATATTAATAAGCATCCTGACATTTGCCTGATCTCTATCATCTGGGACATTCTGCGGTAATTTATACAACGAGTAATTTAATTAACATGAAAAGTAAAACGCACTGTGAACACCTTGGTCACAAATAAACTGACTATAGACAGCTCATGATGAGACAGTAGATTCTGACATTTTGCAAGAGATATAGAATTAACTACATGATGAAGGTTTAATAAAACCCTAATTGAATCAAGGTTTTGTTACCTGTTAAGTGCAATGAATACAAATGGGGTAGGCGAGATGGAAATTTGATTACTGAGGAAAATTCTACAAGTGGAGAGTGTGGAAAGGTTACTCACAATCTGTTCATTTAAGGAGATATTTTTAGGATTGTGGCAATAATCTATCAACCACTTCACCCAGGGATTTAGTTTTAGGGTAAATCATATTACCTTTCAGATATGACCTAAATATTTAATGAAAAAAATAGCTTTGTACCCAAGAAAGTAATTTCTTTCGAGTGTTAGCTCAGGACCTGATGCTATCTTGTACATCAGCAATATAACCAAAAGAGAATAAAAATAGCATTCAAGATCCAGTCAGAAATATTATTTCTTAGACTTTCTGAACAATAATTACAGAGTTCTCCCCCTATTCCTTTCCTTAATATACTCACCTCCTTTTCTTAATGAGTTTGCCAGCTTCTGGAATACATACGTGTAATGGTGAGGGGAGAACTATGGAGGCCATTTCTTCCCCTGTCTGGCTCGTTTTATGACTTTGTGCAATTGCATCTTTGTGCCACTTTCCTCAGCTGTGAAGTGGGCTCTCTAGAAGTCCCTGCCCAGTAGAGTTGTTGTGAGAAGAAAGAGCTATCTGTGGGATTCTTAGACTGGAGCCTCACATCGTAAGCACCCTGTGCGGTCACCCTGCGATCACACTGACAAAGACTGATTTATGGAACCACACACTTTTCTCTCTCTCCTGCCTTTTGGCTGCCTTCAGGCCATTTCACTGCTAATTAGCACCTCCATCTTATCATGAGTGACAGAAATAAAGGAAGAAAATCAAGACAGTCAATTTTGGTGCTAATTGCCACCTAGTTAAAAAAATAAAAAGGCTGAAGCCATTAGTGAAAATGAGATTGGGAGCTGTCTATAGATTCAGTTATCTGTGATTTTTCCCCAGACCCTGCAATTCTCTTCCTACATGTCCTTGACAAGGATAATTGAAGGTTGGCTATCCTCAGACCCTCCTTGGGCCACCTCATCTTCTCATTGGCCTGACAGTGACCTCTCCGCTGATGGTTACCAAATGTATGTCCTCGTTTACTCATTTTTCAGGATGTGGCTTAGCAGTCATTTTCTACAGAAAGTTTCACTGAACAGCAGGGAGCTAGGTGTCTTTCCTCAGGACCTACCTCAATTTAATCACTTATCATATATCACAATTACCAATTTATGTGCCCCCTCCCATGAAAAAAACATATGCTTTGTCTTACTCATCTTTGTACCCCCACTTCTTGCACCATGCCTGACATAAAGCAGATGCTCAGTAAGTATTTCTGAACCATTAAAGGGGTTTAGGGTTGCTTGATCAATCAAAATTGTCTACTGAAGTTTCCATAAATGTTTAAATGGTTTTAGGGCTCTTAGAAATATAGGTCAGGGTTTAGCGATCCCAATATCAACACAGTTTCATGAAAATACAGTTTCATGAAAATAGTCCATGAGTTACAATGTGATGGGCTAGATAGGTTTTGTTGTGTTTTCTTAAAGTTAAAAATGATAATCATAGAATTTCAAATGGAACAGTAAAGATGGAATCTATGGCTGTTAATAAAAAAAGCAAAGAGGCCTACTGTGGTCTTTCAGGTTATTTTGTTTGAAGGAGCTTAGAAAGCTAGCACCACTGGAAAATAAAAGGCAAGGAAAGACACTGAAGATGAGATTCTGTTAGGTAAAAGACTTTAAGAAAAGTGTACGTAACTGGGATGTGTTCTTTTTATTTTTGTTTTCTTGCCCACTGAGTCGGCACTGATGCTGGGAGAGGACGTGTGCTTGAATAGAGCAAAGCTTTCGAAGCCAGACAGTTCTCGGTTCAAAGTCAAGCTCTGTGATTTGTCAGCGCTGTGACCATGAATTCTCTGAGCCTCACTTTCTTCATCTGTGACCATGAAGATAATAATGCCCCCCTTTTCTTTTTTTTTTTTTTAGTATTTTAGAGGAGATTAAATGTCATAGGACAGCCATACAATAAAAAGTAACTTAACACTTCTCATGTTTATTTAGATAATACATGCTCATTATAGATGATTTAGAAAAAAGAGAAAAGGAAAACATAATGAAGTCATTAAACACACATTTCTATCCCCCAGTGAAGCCACCTGGAGATGGTTGGATAGATGATTGTGGAGTACAGGAGAGAGGTCTGGGTTGGCTGGATATACAAATTGGGAATCCTCAGCAGATATGTGGGGATTGAAGGTGAGGGAGTTGAGGATTTAACCCAGCTGTGGAATGGGAAGAAAAGAAAGCCTAGGATGTAGCCCTAGGATGAGCCATGTGGGTAAAAGAATTTGTACAAGCCCGAGACTTCGTAAAAGTCTGCCCTCAATACAGCTAGATGATGAGAATATATCACCATGATGGAAGGGAACAGAATTAACTCTAAACAAGTTACTTTCCCCGTCCTTGGTCCTTTAAGTATCTTTTCCTTCTCTCAGTGGGAAATCCCTTCCCTTAAAAGCATTCCATCGCTGCCGGGGCCACAGGTGCCGGGTAGGTTGGGCTCTGCACAATCTGATGAGGTGGCCACCCAGGAGAAAGAGGTTCCTTTTCTAATTACATAAGAAACCTTTTCTAATTACATAAGAAACGTCTATTCCGTAATAAATTTCTATGTAATTAGAAATGCCTGTTACCGAATAGCTGGCAGTGACCCATGGGTCTCTTACCTTCTTCCCATAGTCAAAGCTTGGTGGATCCAATATAATTTTTCATATGTGTTGATCAAACCTGATTTATTCTAGAGTACTGCCTTAGTTGACATAGATCCACATTAAGACTTGTGTTTGATGGTTTTCTTGATGAGCACTTCCAGGGAATCCTATGAATATTGAATTCTGTACTGTGCTCCAGAGGATGAAAGACGATGCCTACTCAGTTTGCCTTGAAAGAAGTCTTAATATTTGAATGCAGCTTTGGGATGGGCCTGCCT
Organism: Rhinolophus ferrumequinum; assembly: GCF_004115265.2. Classification (NCBI taxonomy): domain Eukaryota; kingdom Metazoa; phylum Chordata; class Mammalia; order Chiroptera; family Rhinolophidae; genus Rhinolophus; species Rhinolophus ferrumequinum. The sequence continues at coordinate 93,015,954 of NC_046287.1, forward strand.
TAGACGGGCAGCTCCAGACCCCTCAACCCCATCTTCGTGCTTAGGGGAAGACAAGGCCATAGCAACCACACTAGTTGCCCACCTGACAACCCTCTTCCTTCTTCCTAGCAGAATTCAGACTTTGCTCAGGTTTCTGCCCTCCTCTGAGTGGCGTTTGCTTCCTGGGAGGTGAGTCCCATCACTAGCCCAAGAGCAGTAATACTTCTTGCCAGTGATGGGCCGAAGTTTGGTACCGTGATACTCAAGTGGGGGAGTTGCACAGGCCGCTTCTGGGAAATTCTCCTTCTCAGTGGTAAAAACAAAACCTAGGGAGGAAAGGGTCTTCTTTCTGTCTCTGGATGTTGTCATAAGGATGCGGCACCTAAAGCCCGTGGCTGATAGACTGGGGATGGTCATGACCTTGTTTAGATCATTGTGTTGCTGAGATCACATCCTGTCATCTGAGATTATAAATTCGGTATTGTTTAAGCCGGTTAGGTGGCGATTTTCTGTTACCTGTAGCCAAAAGCGTTCCAAATGATAAGGGACTCAGTGAACTACCTGAATCTCATTGTCGTCTATCCATACCCCCGACTCCCTTAGCTGAGAAGGCTGGAGGGCGCTGTTGTCGTGTTTGATCTGCTTACCCACCAGTACAGAAACCAGGTCCTGGGCCCACCCACACTCCACTGTCCTATACCCTGTTTTAAGTACCTCATTGAGGCTTATGCTATTTTACTATTATATCAATAAAAATTTAATTTATATCAACATAACCCCCAACCGCAGCACATTCCCCAGGCTTCCTTCTGTGATAGGTGTAATTTGGAAGATGACCTCAATTCCTTTATATCTTGGGATCGTTATAGTAATGGTAACAATGCTAAATAGTAATTTAATATTCATGGAAACAGTATGGGGGTATTTTTTATACCACCTATTTTACAGATGAGGTAAGTAAGTCTCAGAGAGGTTAAATAATTTGCTTAAGAGTATACAGCCAGCAAATTGTGAATCCAGGATTTGATGCCAGGTCTTCTCACTGAAAAATCCCAACCTGTCGTTTAATTGTTCAGTCAATCAATTGAAATAATTTTTCTTTATTATTACAAGCTTGATTAGGAAGTTTCTTGCAATTTGATACCAGGACATTAAAGTAGCACATATATTTCTTTAGCTGTTGGCTTGTTAATGTATGTATTTAATTATATGGTTAAAGTTTGAGGTCAGCTTATAGGAAACACCTAAATTAATCTGAGATATTAACCAACGTTTTTTCCTTTTTGTCATCCTTGTAACTCCTTTGCTTCTTCCCTAAATCTAGGGGAGTAACCGTGTTTCTATTCCCACTGTCTTTAGAAAGTAAGCAAATGCAGCCAGAGTGTGAACACTATTGCTTGTGTTTAAACTTCAAATTATAAAGTTTTATAATCCTATGGTGTAAATAATAATCAAAATAGCAAGTCTTTCTATTCTGAACTTTGTGAAAGATGCAAGTTTTATAGAAACTGAGCACCTTGAAAGAGACTGAAGATAGAGTTTATGCCATGACCAAGAGTAGGATATAATGTATGAGGATGTGACAGCAGCCTCCTATTCTTAAAGAGATAAGTGTTCAACCAACAGATAGGACAGGAGAATTCAGGGGACAAAGTTAGAGTTTAAATGCTGGTGAGCTCCTGAAACTGAACAAGACTGGGTTTACATCCCAAAAAACAGTCAATATATTTAGAAAATTTGTAGAAATATTTATTCCCAGTTAGCCATAGTGGCCAAAGAAAATTAGCAGAAAGTCTTTCATGGAATGTATGAGTTCAGGCAATGTATGTTTTAGAGATATTGAAATAATAGCTTTGCTAAGACAGTAAATTTTCAGATGTAAAAAACTAATGTGAATGTGAGCCAGACCACCACGTAGAACTTGCTAGAAGGATTTATATGAAAGTATTTCACAATACGTTTACCTCACCCCCAGTGAAGATATAAAAGAGTTGGTCTGTTGGAAACACAGTGGGATTTGTTTTTAATAAATTTCCTTTGGAGAGAGTTGTGGCATGAATCCTATTCCCCCATCACAGAGAGGGAAGTGTTTATATTTTAATTACAAATCAAGGGGAAGGGACCACAGGGGATCTTTTGCAGACCTTGGTGTGTGTTTCTTAAAATTAGAAGAACGTGGTATACTGGTGACAAACTCCCTTCTGAGATCTAAAGGTAAGCGATGGGCTGGTTAGCTGATGACAACTGAGCTGAAGAAGAGGTGGCTGCCAAAGGGATGACCTGGCCTCCAAGTTTGTCAGAGAAACAGAAACATGAGTATTTTCCACGATCCATCGTGGGTTAAGTTCTCTCTAATATGGATTCTTGGAGAAGTTAAAGGACCTCCATGGACAGTAGCGAGAGGCAGATTGCTAGATGCCCAGGAGTTATGGATGAGCAGGAACGGAGTGTACCACTGTCATTAAGGGAAGTGCAGATGAAAAATCTCCAGTGAATGGGGGTAGATGGGGTCCGAGAACCACAAAAGCATCCCAAAGGAATGCATCTCCTTCAAACATCAGCCAGACTCAAAATGTAAGGCCAGGTAAGATAGCACCAGTGAAAAAGGACATTCCTGCTCCGCTAATCTTCCTTCCCTCCACCCTCAGAGGGGTCTGAAATAGTAGTTAGAAAACAAGAAGAAGACAGTGACACCATTCTCCCCCAGAAAATGATTCAGCTGCAGGGAGGGGAAACAGTTGTTACTTGAATGAAAAGCTTTGGTGAATGTCTGAATGTGAATTTTCTAATTTCTGCTTTGAAACTTTGTTTTGCCCCTTGGAGGGATTGCAGGACTTTGCGTTATTAAAAGTAACCAGAAAATTATGAGACTGCTAAAGTTTTCGTCCAGAGAAAGGGAAAGAAAACCATCTCAGCTGAATAAAATTAAAGTAACAAGGAGCAGAATAAGTTGCTTTGTGATTCTATCCGCCAAGACATACTTGCTTGAAGTACAGGGTTATGTGGAACTTCCTGATGATCCAGATGGGATCAGTCAAGTATAAAATGTATTTCTGAGTAACTGAGAATATTAACTGGGTATAGATAGCAATTCTATAAACTAATTAAAGGGAGTGGACCATCTTCTCACAATAATGTCTGATTTTGTAACAGTTGATACTAACTTGTTTGTTTTTCAGACCATAGTGAGTGGACCTTTTTTCTTTTGACACCATTCCATATTATCATGTTATTGGATCTTTCTTTCTCTCTAGGAGAGGCACAATATTACACATAATTCTATTTTCTTAGAAAATGGAAATATTCTTAAAGAAATCTTTCCTTGTTTTTTCTTGCAATATAATATTGACAATGAACACTTCCTTAATCTGCCATGTATATTAATTTACCAAAGGAATGCCAGTCTTCTAACTTTCAGTCACTTGTTGACCATCAGATTTCATGATACTGACAATTCCTTTGTTCACCATCATCATAAGCCTTCCTATGAAAATTAGGGTTCAAATGGGAAGGTTTTAGATTTGGGTAGAGATAGTAAGAAATGGTCCATTGTAAGCTTTGTTGTGTGAAACCAAATATTCCATAGCCTGATGACCAGATGTTTCTAAATTAAGCAGATAAACTATGCTGTATTTTTGCAGTAACCTTGTTTTTTGAAGTCTCATTTCTCAGTAATTCTTGAGTATTTGTTTTATAGAGTCTTTGGAGAAAATCTAGGCCTTCCTCAATTCCTGTTCAGCCAGATCTCAGGACAGAGATAAGTAGATGTACCACTTTGTTGAAGTTTTCAGTAAGGGAGGGGGCACGTATCTTCTTGTGGGTGTCTGATGATTTCAAGTGAAACAGAAATTACTTTGGCTTGTCTCTTTTTTCCATTACCCTCTCTTTTCTCCATTCATGCATATAGTTTATAATTGGCTGTATAATTAAATAATTCATAATGAACCTAATTCTTATCTTCACTAAATGAAATTTTATTAACATTAAAGATGACTGGAGCAGTCTCTCATGTCAAATCATTGTACTGATAAAAAAAAAGCACATTAATTACCACCGGATTTGCAATTCTAACTTAAGTACTAAGAGACAGGGACACAGAATGTGGAGAAAAGTGACAGAGCAAATTAGAGCATGATGTCAGGGAATACAGAAGATGAGCCTGGAGCAACCTGTAGTGTCAGAAAGGAAGGAAGGAAGAAAGGAAGAAAGAAAAACACACACAGTGATGGGGTATGTAAAGAGACACAGGAGCCAACTGAAAGAGCTCCCAATGGGCAAAGCTAGAACAATTTGAGAAACAAAATAGTTTTGGGTTATAGCACAAAGTAAAAAATAAATATACATGAGTCCTTACTGATATATGTGGTAAATAAACAAATAAATAACTAGGAGAGAAGAGACACATCTCGTATGCGTAAGAATCTGAATGATTTATGTGGATACTCTATCCTCAAGGAGGTGGATCATAACTCCCCATTCCTTAAGTATAGACTTCACACAGTGGCTTCCTTCCAAACAATATCGTATGGGAAGGGGAGAAAAGAAACATTCCTTTCTTTGTTGAGAAAGTGACAGACCCTACCTCAGCCTAGTTGTCAGGGTCAACATCAACAGTGATAAGTCATGTGATTTTTGAGGGCTTTCTTATTTTCACACCTTTGATTTGCTATGGTGAAATGGCAGTTTTAGCTCCATGACTTCCTCTAAAACAGTGTTAGCCAGATTAATGGCTACTCAGATATGGTATCTACCTGCATCTGTAGGCTGGGAGGGGGGAAGTCTCAACAGAACAACAATGGCTTCTGCCAGCTCCTCTGTCTGACAGGAAACTGCCCCTCCAGCCCTTGCCCTGCAGCCAGACAATTCAGTTCCTCCCTATATGCCCCTGGCACCTTTCAAGCTGCTGCCTCAGTGCTGGAGCTCACAGCAAGTGACTCTGTCAGTAAGTCTGTGCACAGGCCCTTTAAGAGGAGTGCCTGGGACTCCAGGTGCCCTTCGTCTCACTCAGCCACAATCTTTGCTGGTTTTCACAGCCGAAAGTTATGGGAACGTCTCTCCCAGGCACTGACACCCTGAGCTGGGGAGCCTGGTGTGGGGTTGGAACCCCTTGCTCTTCAGGGGGTGACCTATGCAGCAGAGATATCCCTTCCAATTTTTAACTGCCACACGTGAGTATGGAGACCAACCTGTGCTGTGTTTCAGAAGCTGAGTGTTCTTTTTCTGTCTTTTCTGTCAGTGATCTAGAAGAAGCAAGGTTAAAGAATAGAGGTTTTAGCAGAAGGAGACTTTGAGGGAGACCTCACCAAAAAGCAATTGGCAATACATGGGGTACCACTGGAGCCCCATGGCAAAGCCTGTCCAACTGCAGCTGTCCATCCCCCACCAACCTCTGCACAGATTCAGTGAGTCACTGAGCCACAGTGTTCTTTTCCAGGAAAGCTTAATAGGATAATCCTCAAAATGAGCTGTGTGGACTATAAGACTGGGAAACACAACGGTTTACTACTTATCCCCCTCGCAACCCCTGCAACCAGTCAAAATATCCATCTCCACATTAAAGTCTCTAAGAGAAGTGGAGGGGAAATGAGGAAATGTCACTCACAGGGTACACAGTTTCAGGTGTGCAAGACGGATGCGTTTGGGGCATCTAATGTACGCCAGGGTGACACTAATGAACAGCACTGTATTGTATACTTGAAAATTGAAAGATTTAAGAATAGATCTTAAATCTTCTCAACACACACACACACACACACACACAGAGGATACGTAGAGGTGGTAGATAAGTTATTTAGTTTGATTGTCGTCGTCTTTTATAATGCATACATATATTAAGTTGTATACCTTAAATATATATAATTTTTATATGTCAAAGATATCTCAATAAAACTGTTAAAAAATAACGTCTCTAAGAAACGGTACAGTAAATAGAACTATTTAAATTTATGAATCCATCGTTACTTAAACTTATTTGGCCTTGGAATACCTCTTCTTCCTAATACCCCTTTTTTCCTTCTGTTGAATAGTGTTGGGGGGATTTCAGTTTGGGAAAACATTTCTTAAAAAGGCAAAGCTGAAAGCAGCTGTATTTGCTGTAACATAGATTTGGAAAGACTATACCTGCTGGTATCAGACAGGAAGAATTCTGTGCTAGGTATTTACTAGCTGTTACCTTGATCCAGTTATTACTCTGAGTCTTATTTTCCTCATCTCTGAAATGGAATAAGTGAAAGGAGAATACCCTCTTTGCAATGTTGTTTTAAAAAATTAGAGGTATCCATCAAGCACCTAATATATGCTTGCTATGCACGTGCTGCTGAATAAAGGGGTGACTGTCATGACTGCCTTGACTGATCTCAATGACACTTTCATATACAGGAGGGTTTAAATTCTTTAAATTAGAAATTAAAGGCAAGTTTTCATGAAGTAGTAATTTTAAAAAGTTGAACTAAGAAAACTATTTGGATTCTGTCTTCAAATCTTGCTTTAGTTGTATCTTAGAAACAATTAAAATATAGTTGGTACACTGCATATAAGTTGTAATTACGATGTCATACTTTATTTGAATTTATAACAATGTTGAATGGGACTATTTTTTTCTGTTTTCTTGGAATTTTGATAGAAGTCCTACACCTGAGAAAATAGGGAAAAAATGCCTCCACATTCTAGAGAGAAGTGCTGACACACTTAGGCCAGAACTACTCAAAGATATCAGATCTGAAATCATCAAACCCATCCCTGACCTCCAGCCACAATCAGCATGTGTAAGAGAAGATGGCCCTCAAGGAAACAGCTGTTGGCCTAGTGGGGTTAGTGAGGCAATTCCAACCCTCCAAGCGTAGGTATGGGTCTGAAAGACATGGTCACCAAGATTGGGGGTGTCTGCCAGGAGAGACATTTGGCGTCTCACTCCTGGCCCTACACTCACTGAGCTGCAGACACTCCCGGGCTCACCAGATGCACTAACATGGAGAAAGTGGAGTACAGAGGGAGGGTGACATAGGTTTACCATAGGCTGAGGACATATGTGAATAGAGAGACTGGTGACTGCTTTCTGTCTGTAATACTCTGAAGGCAGGAGGACAGGTAGAGAAGCTCATTAACCTACTGACATAGGGCGTGGACAGAGCTAGGCCCTTCCCATTTGTTGTGGGAAGACACAAGTTCCTCAAGCACCAGGAGAATATGGGAGTTGCGGAAGGTCACCAGGCTGGAGCTGTCTTGAAGAGACTTTGCTCAAAGAGCTGACTGATGAGCACACAACTGCAGCCCTGAGAAGGGTTGGGGAGGACTACCAGGGGCTGGAGCCCAAGAGAGAAAGAGGTCCCAAACGGTCTGCTGTAGAGCTCATCGTCCACGTCAAGGAATGAGGATGTCCTGGAGGCATGGAGTAGGGACAGGGGGAGGGCTCCAAACAACTCTAAATAACGCCATGACACAACCAGCCTTTGCATGCCTGCTAGATGGGACGGTATAACAGCCAAGTAGCGCCAGCTAGGAAAGAGCACCAGTGACATTAACCTTTGCATGCCTTCCTCTAATCCCGCTCCCTTTCTCTAATCTGAGGGAGCCAGAGATTAGATGGAGAGAAAGGACTAAAGCCGTTATATCAACTCTTCCCCACTGCAGGGTTCTGAGCCAAGGTTGAGCCCTGAGCTGGTGTGGCGGAGGGGAGAAGCTACGAGCTGGCTATGAGCTTCAAGTTTTGATACAAAATGGGATCAGAACTTTTAATATCCAAAAGTCAGTCACGTGCTAAGTAAAACTGGGGGGGGAGGGGGTTCTTTGTTTTTTGTTTTTTTAAAGTAGCTGGAAGTGATAGGAAAGCTACGGGCTCTACATAACTATCATCAAGGTTAGAGAGAGGAAATCTGAGCGTGAAAATGTGAAAGTCATTTGTGGGTCTACCCCATTGATTAAACCCATTTTAAAAGCCACTAATTGCTATTTTAAAGTAGACAATTTTAATACAAAAGACTTTATTGACAATAGGCCTTTGAAATGATTCTGTTGTCCCCTCTCAGATAAGTAGGCCCAGGGACTGATAAATTGAAGAGTTTATGCTTCAATTTTAACGCAGAGCCTGCATGGAGTTCTTCTAGAAGACAAGCTTTGCAAATCTGACTTGATAGCAATGTGATATCAGTTGCAGGGTTGTGAAGACAGATTTCAGGAAAAGAAGCATGACATTTTCTGGAATATATATGTTTTGAAAAGGACCTAGCACTTAAGTATTCCCTATATACCTGGCAATCTGGCTCTTTGATTGGCATGACACTTTATCTCATTTAATCTTTCCTACAACCATAGGAAGTAATTATTCATACACTCATTTTGCTGATGAGGAAATTGAGCTTCAGGAAGGTTCTGGAAGTTTTCCAAACTCATCTGATTTATAAATGTACTTGATTCAAAAGCCATTCTGTTTCTACCACATTGCATTACCAAAACTGATCAAAAAGAATATAAATCTTACTATATCTAGCTTCACGAGAAACTTAGAGCCACAGCAGGTCTCATTATTAAGAAACATAAAAAGAGAGATGGGTGTTCCCTGAAGGAAAGAAAAGGGACAACCAAAAGCAGTATGAACTTCAGATAGTATTAGAGGAACGCTAGCAGTATCTAGAGAGACGTTTCTCTCGACCAGATCAAACAGAGCTGGACATGATGAAGTGGGAACATGGAAAGGTGTAGGCAGGGCTCACAAAAAACCAAGCGACGGGAACAGAAAAGACACCTGGGAACGGGGGTGCCATTGCAACTGGCATAGTTCTGAGGGTGAGCACGTCTAGGAAGCTGCTGCAGGAGCACCAGCGGCCCGCACATCCATGGGCAGACTTTGTGGTTTTTTTACCTGTCAGTAGGTGTGCCCACCTCTCCTTGTCCGGGTTGACCTCAGAATGCATACTGAGGATCAAGGAAGAAGGTTTGGGAAGCCCGAAGACAGGCTGTCTCAGCTTGGACAAGCTTTCGAGGCCGTTGCCACTCCCAAATTGCTCCCTTGTGAAACCCGCCCACGTCAGGCAGGTCACCTGAACTCACATTATGGAGAGACTGAGGAGCAAACTTTTCCAAATGAAATTTAAAGAGTGTTCATCTCTAAACTGTCCCTGCTCACGCAGATGAGTATCTCCAAAAAACCGATGGGTTTCGTTTTGGTTTGCTTTTCTCAGTGCCACAGGCAACTCCCCTCTACAACTGCATATAAACAGGCCATGCTGCCCTCCTCCCATGTCCATTCCTGGAGAACTGACAATTTTGAGCTCAATTTAAAGATCCTCACGCTTGGAGAGTAGAGTCAGGGGGTAGGGAGTGGCCTAAAGCCAATCTCAGAAATTCTCAGAAAAAGCATCACGGAAAGCCTCTCTGCCATCTCCTCTTCCTCTGGCCTCGTCTCCTTAGCAATTTCCTTGTCCTGACACCTCTGACAGACAAGCTCACCACAAAACAGAACCCTGGTTCTTTCTCTGATGACGCCCCAGGTGCCCCCTCCCTGTCCTGCTCTGAGTTGCGTCTCGTGACAGGAAAACCAGACATGTGATCACGCGAGAAGACCAGCACAAACTGTGGCCTCGGACAAGGGCCGGGTCTCCTTGTTGCTACTCGTTAGTCTTGGGTGCTTTGTTCTCTTTCCTCTGAACCAGACTGACCATGGAAGGCAGAGATCTCATGTTGTCAAGGAAAGAGCACAGGCTTGAACTTACAAACCAGGGTTCAAATCTTGCTTTGTGTAGTCTGGGGCAAATTACAGGAACTCCACCAACTTCAGTTTCCTCATCTGTGCAACACTTCACTGCATCTTTGATTTTGCAGTTGAGCTGCTTTAATAATTCAATAAGATAATGTCTGCAGAGTGCTTAATAATAACCCTGGTGTGTGATATACACTCAATAAATAGTCCCTTCCTTCCTCCAACCTCTTAGGTCAGTATTTACCTGGGCCCCTGGGGCTGAGGAGGAGCCAGCCACACCCGTGTGCCCACACTTCAGGGCACCTCCTTTCATTCCGCTTCCTTCACGCTTTCCTGGTCTGTGCAACGAAGTCCTTTCTGCTGAGTTAATAGCAGGACAGAGATGGCAACAGGAAGTCTGTTCTTTTGCAAGTGCCACTGCCACCCATTTTTCATTCTTCCTGACACCCAAGCAAACAACCTATGCTTCTGACAATGTGACTTGTCAGAGCAGGCTGGGACTGGGTGGCTTCTTAACAGAACAGTCCCTTAAAAAATTCCTTCAGTACAAACGAACTGTAGGCATCACTAATGAGTTTCTGCGATTTCCTTCCAAGCCTCAGGTACACTAGTAAAGCTCAGCAAAAGATTGTGGTCCCCTGTGCTGCCAGACGATGGTACCCCATTGTCTGCAAAAGGCCTTTAAGTTCTGTACACAAAGGACATTTGCTATGGGATTTCTTTTGTTATGGTGATGATGTAATATGATCATATACTATGGTGATATAATATGATATCGTGCACGATTATACATATGATATAAACAAAATAAAGTGTCGTTGGGTACTATTTTGAAATACTAATTGATACATTCTTCTTCTATTTCTTTTGCTTAAAGCCCTTAAGCAGGCTCTAAGTAAAAAGCCTGTCTAAGATCATCTACTTACAAAAGTAAGGCCAAGGTTCCTTACTCCACAAGGTCAGAAAAATATCCATTGCAAGCAAAGGGTCACAGTTTTTGACTTTGAATTCCAAATTAGGTGCATAAAATTCAAAGCCAAAACAATAAATCAAAAGCCCAAGTCTTCTGATTTGTAAGAGTTGAACTTCATTTAATTTTTTTTTTTCAAAGAAAAACAGCTGGAGAATTAGAGATTTTCCACCATGACTCTTGAGAGCAGAGAGCTGGCATTTTCCTCCCGAGGACCCTGCCCAGGCGAGACCCAAACCGAGGGCCCGGTCTCACCCTCCATAAAAGAGTATATCAGGAATCATGCCCCTCGGGGTTATTGGCAACGGGAACAGCAGCAGGGCATAGCCTGACACCCAAGGCCAGGTGAGGCGTGAAGACCGAGGACGCCCCGGATCACTCGGTCATCCATTCAACAGACATTTATAAGGCAGTCCGCTGAGTGTCAAGACTGTGCTTGGGATACAGCAGGGACCAAAGATGTCTGCCCTGGGGGCCTTGTGAACTAAAATGCATTCAGTCATAGGTACTAAAGGTAGTTTTGTCACACCTAACTTTGTGAAACGGGATTGGATATTTCAACCGCCATAGCGAAGTGGTGGACAATCCAGAAAGCTCTTTTAAGCAAGTCCTGTTTTTCTAATTTTATAGGCAAGAAAATGATGAAGAACTCTAATGACCAAGCAGGGCCATCAACTGGGAGCTTGTTAGACGTGCAAGTTCTCAGCCCCTTCCCAGATCTAGTGAATTGGGAACTCTGGGGCTGAGGCTGGGGATCTGTTAACAAGCCCTCCAGCTGATCCTGCACTCATTAAGGTTTGAGAACTACTGCTGTGATAAATAAGGATCGCTCATGAGACTAGTTAATTTGTCCAATAAGCATTTACTCTGCCTAAGACCTGGGTTGGCCTGGGGGGTGGGAAGGCAAACAAGACAACTTCCCAGCACTCAGGTGGTTGCTCACAGACCTGGACAGATCATGACAATGTGACAGAGGTGTGCTCAGGTATGGGGGAGCCCAAAGGAGCTGAGACCTAGCTCTTCCCCACGTGCTTCCTTGCAGGAGAGGGCAGTGAGGGCTGGAAACGCTAAGGCTGCTCCTTCCTGAGGTTCAAGAGTCCTGAGAAGAAGTTTCCTCTACTCAAGGCAGAGTTGCCCTGGCTGTAGAGCAGGGTTCCCACACCACACTGTGCTGCAGAAACACGGGGAGAGCTTATAAACATAAGCTCCTGATCTCATAGATTCAATGTCAGTGGAAATCTGTAATTTTTAACAAGCTCCCCAGGTGATTTTTATGCACACTGAAGTTTCTTCTAAGAGATGAAGAATTAATCAGCCTGTGAACTCGCCTGTCCGACTTCCCATTGGTGTGCTCATTGAACTATGGGAACCGGAAATACTTTGCTCCAATTGTCCAGAGTCATTCCTCTCCCACAACTAATCTTCCGTGAGGCAAACCTGGGGGATGGGATAGGGGGTGTTGTTTACCTGGCAGTAATTAATTGCTCAGGGCACAGGAACCTTACCATGTAGCTAAACTGTCACTGTAATGATTACAACACTCACTTAGCAAACATTATTTGAATACTAGCAGTTCACAATTACTCTCCCCTCACCTACTTTGGCCAATGAGAGTGCCCAGACGTGACCTTTGCCTGTCACTGAAAGCAGCTGTAGAGGCTACTGCATTTGAAAGCTGCCTCCCACCACTGTGTCTTAGATAATGGGCTCTCCTTGAGCCTCGATTCCAGAATGAGAAGACATGTGGCACCAAGCCTAGCAGAGCCCAGCTGACCTGCCGACAACATATAACATGAACAAGAACTGAGTATTTGTGGTTCTAAACTATTGAGATTTTGAGCTTGTTTATCCTGCACCATTGTCTACAGAAAGAAGACTAAACACCTACTCTGTGCTTGGCATTATACTGGGGGGAACGAGACTTTCTCTTATCTTTTCCCATCCCATCCTATCCTGTCCTGTTCTATCCTATCCTACTCATTCATTCATTCCCTAGCTTATTCCAGAAAGGATTTCTTTTGGCCTTTATATATAATATATAAGTATTAGAATGCAATAAGGAGCTTAAAAAGTAGATGATAAAGAAATGGGAAAAACAGAGGTCAAGGAATATGACATAAAAATGTATCATCCGTGCTTGCAGGGTGGACACAAATTTGATTCTAATCATCTAGAAGCCAATTCATAAGAGACCTCACTAGTTTCATAATTCACAGAGCCCATAATATTAAATGCTAACCAGCTGCTCCAGAGGCACAGCTATGTCTGATCATAAAACAACATGGAAATTACTCTGAAAGTCCAGGGGATTTAAGTCATTAAAATGTGCTCTTGGTGTTGTACTTTAACATTTTCTTTTTTCTAATATACTCTATAACTCCTCACCTTGATTCTGTTTAATTTCAAAGAGAAAAGTGAGAAAAGAATTCTCTCTCTCTCTCTCTCTCTCTCTCTCTCTAGAAGAGGGCAGAACAGATACAGTGTGATAAATCTATAAAGCATTCTTTTTGAGTGTAGTGCTTCACGAGGCTCACACTGAATTGTATTTGTTTACCTGTTTGGTTGTTTTTTCCTCAAAGTTCTTCTAGAACTTAATTTATTGAACTTCCTGGCTCAAGCCTAGAATTAAGACGCTCAATAACTGTTGAATGGAATGAGTGATTGAGCATTGGGTTCATTAATTTTCATTGTCCTGTAGTATTCTACTGTGAATATTATTATATGTCCATTATACTATTAATGGACATTTTGTTTATTTCCTGCTTGGGAAAATTACAAACTAAGCCACTATGAGCACACTCGTACATGTATTCTACACATAAACACATATATCCAGAGAATAAACCTAACATGGAATAACTGAGTTATTTCTGTTTTCCAAAGTGATGGTCCCCATTTACCTTCCAACCAGTAGTAAGTAAGAGTATCTGCTGTTCCACATTCAAACATAAAGTATTTTCAGATTTTTAATATATCTACTAATTTTAGTGAGTATATTGTGGTGTCTCCTTGTGGTATTAATTTGCATTTTCCTGATTACTAATGCACTTGGGTACATTTTCATGTAAATGGGTATTGGGTTTCCTTTCATGTGATGGACCAGTTCTAGAATTTTGCATATTTAAAAAACTGGGTTATCTGTTTTTTAAATTGTTGTAGGGTTTCTTTATGTATTCTGGATACTAATCCTGTCTACTACGTGTGCTGCAGATATCTTCTCCTGTGGTTTATCTTTTCACTCTTTTTATGGTGTTTCACTGAGGAAATATTCTAATGCCAAATTTATCAGCCTTTCCTTTATGGTGAGAGCTTTTTATATCTTATCTAAGAAATTCCTTCCCTATTTCAAAGTCATGAAGATATTTCTTACAGTCTCTTGTAAAAAGTTTTATAATTTTTCTTCTCACGTTTAGGTCTTTAATCCAGTAGAAATTTTATTATTAGTTTTTTTGGAGGGGAGGGTGGGAAGTTTATCAGAAGGTTTTAAAACAATCCACTTCAGTGAAGCAGCCTAAGAGAATGACATCATATGGCCGTGTCATAGCTACATGCATAACTCATGTACAGTAGTGATGTGGGAGGTTGGTGGCTAAGCCATTATCTTTCCAATGACTAACAAAAGATGTCTGCCACCTTACCTATTGCCCTCAGGTGCTTTACACCAGAGGTGGTGCCTCAGTGGGAACATAAACAGGCAAGGACGACCCCCTCACCCCAGCCCAAGCCTAAGGGTGAGCAGTGGACCATAAGTAGTCCAGAGATACGGTAGGCTGAAAAATGGCCTTCCAAAGATGTCCACATCCTGACCCCCTATAACTATGCTACTTTATTTTGCAAAAGGGACTTTGCAGCTGTGACTAAGTTAAGGATCTTGAGATGTGGAGCTGATCCTGGATTTTCTCAGTGGGACTAATGTAATCACAAAGGTCCTTAAAAGAGGGAGGGAGGGTGTCCAAATGGCCCAGTTGGTTAGAGCGTGAGCTCTCAACAACAAGGTTGCCATTTCAGTTCCCACATGGGATGCTGGGCTGTGCCTCCTGCAACTAAAGAATGAAAATGGTGACTGGACTTGGATCTGATCTGTGCCCTCCACAACTAGATTGAAGGACAACGACTTGGAGCTGACGGGCCCTGGAGAAACACACTGTTTCCCAATATTCCCCGATAAAATTTATAAAAAAAAAATAGAGGGAGGGAGAAGATCAAAGAGGAGAGAAGATGCTACACTATACTTGCTTTGACAGTGGAAGAGAAGACCACAGTTCAGTAATGGAGGCAATTTCTAGGAGCTGGAAAAAGCAAGGAAACAGATTCTCTCCTAGAGCTTCCGGATGGAACACAGCCCTGTGGGCCCATTTTAGACCTCTGACCTCCAGAACTGCACAATAATAAATGTGTGTTGTTTTAAACCAATTAAATTTGTGATAAATCATTACAGCAGCAATAAGAAACTATACAAGAATGCTAAACTTGTACCGTGTCACTCAAAAGTGTCACCCAAAATCAACATGCCAGCACCATTCCCAATCTTGCAAGATCTCTCAAAGGAAATACTGCACTGGTTAGTGGGAGGAATCCTCTCACCAGGTCCCCCGTCCTGGAATCAGACCAGCACAAGCCCAGGACAATTTTACAAGAGTGTTGTGGAGTGCCCTCCAGGGAGAGAAACAAGGACCAGCACTCATGCGGGGCCCCATCTGGGTTAGGGGGCGCTCCTGCACCCTGGCATCTTTGTTGGTCCCTGCTGGTCTCAGGGACTTGGGGATGGACTCTTAGAAAATTTCAAGGAAGTCACCCCAGAGTGTCGGGGCCTCCTAAGGTGTCCCACTTGCCCAGGTCTGAGGGTGTTGCTGCATACAGCAAATGATTACACTGTTCTCAGTTGGAATCCACTGCGGGTTTTAAGCCAAGAAGTGACATAATCTGTTAGAAAGAATACGCTGGCTGCTGTGTGGAGAATTACACTAGATCCAACAAAGGTGGAAGCAGGGAAATCACATAAAACACTGTCGCCTTTGTCCAAGGGAAGGATGTGATGGCTGTGATTTGGGTGATGAAGGCAGAGATGGAAAGGAATGGGCAAAAGAGAAATCTTTCTAGAAGTAGCACTTAGGCCATTCATTCTGCCTTATATGGTGTCCTCAGGGAGGCGGCATGGAACTAGCAAGCATGGACAACTTAGCTTAACCTAATTTTGAATTCTCATACCCGCTACCTCTTAATAGTTTGTGATTTTGGGCAGGTGACTTCCATATATGTAAGTTCTATACAATTATGACTAATCCCTAAGACTTGTGTGAGAGCTAAAGGAGATGGGTACAAGAAAATCTGTGGGCCTGGTGTAACACACGAGGGAAATAAAGGACACTGTTTTCCATATTCACGTTTGTATCTCTGCTTTGTAGCAAAGTATATGGCAAAGAGATGACTCGGTTGTTATTTGTAGAATTGAATTATGTGGTTTCATTATTTGTTTGAGAAGCAAAATTTCCCTCAGAGTAGTGGTTCTTAACTCTTTTGGGGGCCAGGGAACTCTGAGTTTCTGATGAAAATTGCACATGGTCAATATATACAAAATTTTAAGTGCAGTTTCAGAAGGTTCATGACTCCGCTGAAATATATTTATTTAGCCTTACTTTAGAGCCATGGGACAAGCCCTAAAATATATATGTCATTGTTTGAAAAGTATGCACTTAGAAAGAGACCTTCATTTGGAATCATCATCTATTTAGCTGTGTTCATCAGTATTATCCAAAAAATTTAAGAATTTAATCCCTTTTGCCTTTAAATTCCAAAAGTCTGTTTAAAACACAGAAATGAGGGAACTGAAGATCTGTCCAGGCTAATGGCTGTGGAATTGGTTGGAAAGAAATAACCCTCTGGGATCAGAGTCCGCAGGGCTCTTGGCCTGACTTGACCCCATACAGCTATGACGCTGACCTGAGGTCAGGCCAGGCTCCATCCCGTGTTCCCTCATAATCTGTGGTGATGGGCGATTCAAAACTGATTTTTCAAAACTAAATATTGAGAGAGTTGAAGAGTTTACCAGTAGCCTGATGGCCTTTGAAGAATAAGCCCAAGTACTGAGCTTTCAGAGGCAAAAATGATTTCTAGATGGATGATTGCAGGAGGATTTATAGTCAGACAGCAAGCTCAAGTTCAACCCTGAAATGGATAAGGCTTTCATCTTCTTAGGAGAGCCCCAAAGGATTTGGGGCTTAGAGTGAGCCTGATTACTTTTATTTATGTAATTTAAAACTGTATTTGGATTACTCCTTACTTGCCATAAACAGAGTTGTTCAGAAAATGGTGTCTTCCATAAGTGCAGAAAACAAAATGCACATGAGGTCAAGACCTGTGCGGAGAATAACGTAGGATTAATTTACAACCAACACACTACAGCCAATTTCATCCCCTGCCTGACCACCGGGACTGAGTCAGAACCTCGGGGAGCGGGGTGGGAGCTGTGTGCGGGCCAAGGACCCTTTCCCAGGCCGTCTACCTTTTACCCCACTCTCTTTCTGCTCTGCGTAATTTTAAAGGAATCTAAACCACTATAATCCCCAGTCTCTTCAGAGAATTTATAGATATGACTAAAACCTAATCCATTTTGGCATAAAGCTAGACATTGCTTGGCTGTTGAAATATGTGCAGATACGAGTTTCCTTAAGATCAATGGAGTTCTCTCTCTGCCTGTTCTCAGAATAATGTGCAATGCCCAGAAATTTACATAAGTGTTTTACATACCTGCACCTCATGGTGTTAGGGAAGTTAAATGATGAGAAGACTTAACAGATCATCTGGTCTTTTCATGAGCCAGAATAGCTTGGTTTCTTACAACATACAATCTGGAGATCTGTTCTAGCTAATAAGAGCCTCTGGCCACCCTGCGAAGTGATGAAGAGCTAAGAACACCTTCCAAATTTTAACCATAGATTTTTAAGGACCCCCTTTTTTACAGCCTTAATTTACCCACTTACTTTCTTGACTTCTGAACTCTTTAGAAACAGGTTACCTATAAAAAACAAACAAACAAACAAACAAACAAAAAACACAAGAGAATATTTCTTTAAGTATAGGGAGCTTAAATAATGCATTTTCAACCATAACAGATTTTCTCTGGGTTTGAGTCTGCATTCTGTGCTAATATCTTTGTCTAGCTTTTACCAGTTTTTTCCTGCAATAAGGCCCAAGACTATCTCATATTTTGAATATGAGAATAGAAATGAGGAGTCTTTTAAATGTTAATCTTAAATTAGTTTTAGAGTTAAAATAAGACAAATAAATACACCAATCGAGAAAAATTTTAAAATAAACAAGATGATTGATTAAAAAGATTTCAGTCATGTGATCTCTAAGATTTCATTCTGCAAACTGTGTGTTTGGATGTGATAGAATCAGTTCTTTTATTATATTTCCTTGTCAGAATTAAATCCTCAGATATTATGGGGAGAAAGGGCAGAGAAAATGTAGAAAACGTTCTGAAGTCATATTTTGCCTTTTATATTAGGCTTTCAAGTTGTGACCTAAGAGAGCAGGATTGCTTGCCTGTGCTGTAGCTGGAGGATATAAGTGGAGGAGGTGGGTTGTGATCTGCATTCCAGAATTTGTTCTCTGACCCATCACTCATGCCTTCTCCTTCCATTAAGATGGGTGGAGTGGCGTTTTCTTAGCCGCAAGAAAGTATAGATCCTTGAGTACAATGAGGGTATTGTGAAAAGAATGTCTTTGTGGCTGAAACATAAGAAGAAATTAAAAGAAAAGAAAAATGCAAAATGAATTTGTAAACGCAGACATAAAATCTAAAGTATGTGTTCAGCCATTCTGTTCACTACTTTCAGACCAGAGATGAAGAAAAGAGCCTATGAATTTTATGATTAATAATTGATTTAACTGGGAATTTTCGTACTCTTCTGTAAAATCTATAAGGAGGAGCATTGAAGACTAAGCTGGAATAAAAATCTAAAGCTAAATAATTATTGTCCCATTATTATATGAAGAGAGCTTTTTTCAAATAGCTGTCTGAGATTTCATTCTATCTAGTTTATTTTCAATTCTCTGCAAGTATTTTTTATCCTTTGGTAACCAAAGTTACTACACTTCCATATTTTATGTGAATATTTCTTATATATGTCCTTGCACCAGCATAAAAATTAGTCCATAAATTCTATGATATTTTCTCAGTATGCTTGGCTGGGTGTTAAATATCTCAGTTGACACTATCCTCTCTTTGCTAGTGGAGTGGTATTTCTAACAGGCTAACCGATGGCCAGAAAGACAATGAGGTGTAGGGAAAGATCTGTGATACCAAATGAAACCTGTTTCACTGTCCTGATAGGTACCTGATCTTGAGTCTGTCATTAACCTCCAGGAGTTTGTTCCCTCCGTGTGATGGATGGAGACAACAGCATTCTGAAGATTGTTGGGAAGTTAGCAATAGAAAGGAAACAGGCCAACTCTCAGTCCTATTTACAACACAGGTTCCCTCCCTTTACCCCCAGCGTTTGAAACCATATCCCTCAGAGAAGGGAGGAACTTTGTTCTCAACCTCCCCAATATGTCAGATTTTCCACCTTTTTGTTGCACGGAAACAGCTCATCATTATGATGTTGCAAATTTGCGAATTGCCGGAAATTTACAGTTCTCTTTCCCACCTGAATGAGTGAGGAAGTCTAGTTTGTCTTATATAGCAATTTCCTTTTTATGTTTCCCCCAGCCGTGTAACCACAATTACTAGAGAGACTCATTTGGATCTGGGCGGTGTTCGTAAGCCCGTCAGTCATGGATTTCAAAAAGGCACTGGTTGCTTGTCAGTTCTGTGAGCGAGTTTACCTGCCTTTTTCTGGGAAATATTTCCCAGCACCATTCCTCTTCTAAATCTCAGCTATTTTCTTTATCGTTTGTCATGTAAAAGCACATACTTCGAACTCCTGAAGCCTGGCTATTAAACCAAGGAGGCAGGACAGCGACCACCCCCCCACCACCCCATCCCATCCCACCCCAGCTCCCTTTCCCACAAATCAGGGTATCAGACAGCACTCCTGCAAGTAAGTTGTGACCTGAGTGAGATGGATTTTCGTCGTTGGCATCACCATCTCTGAGACCCAGCGGGCTGAGTAAATACTGCACACACTAAAATGTAGAAATGTAGCTTGTGCTTAGAATAACGGATTGAACTGTAAAGTGACACAGAGATGAGCGGGATTATGCATACTCAGCACTCACTGTATTAACCATGTCTTTCATTTTTTTGTATTCTGATTTTTGACATCCGGGGCCTTGCTCACTCTGAAGGGGTTGCCCCTCCCAGGGTGAGCCATTTCCTAAACAAAGCAAACAGCTGGCCCTCACGCGTGCCTTTCAAATACAAACTGACCATTCCAGAGCCCACCCCCCAACCCCCTCCTTTACTGGCTTCACACTGGGCTACGATCCCGCTGCTCTAGTCACCCAGGGCCAACTACCAGACAGACAGGGACAGTCCTATGCCCCAAAGTCATTGAAATAACTCAAACTAGCCAATCTTAAGCCTGCTTATGTTGCCTCTCCTGTTCCTTCCCATGGAAACCACACTCCAGGCTCTTGCCCACAGCGCCTCCCCTCTGTTTCCTGACCAATCCTGGTGCTTCCCTGTGTGGCCCACCATGGCGTGACGTGCCCCCTTCTCTTGAGAACTGTGAGTAACAAACGATCCTTTCAATGGCAATCATCTCCTGATCTGTTGGCCTTGCTATACCTCAAATTCTCTATCAACACACTACATTTTAAAGCATCCACAGATTATCCATGTACTACATGGAAGTTTGTTACTGTACCTCCAAGATACTACTAGTTGATGATGTGGCATCAATCTTTACATACAGCATGAAAATCTAAATTACATACTCATGGACAGGATATTTTTTTAATCCCTTAATGACTTGAAAAAAGTAAACCCTCAAGAAAATATTATATTTGATAGGGTGAATTGATTTGTTGTCAAGACTCCTGGGAAGTTTGGTGAACTACATACAGCTTGTTTTTCCTTTTCTACCAGTTTTGGGGCTCTACCATTATCCACCTGCTGCTCTGCATAATTGGGATTACTGTTATTAAGTAGGTGATATCTCAACTTGCATTTTTATTTTTATTTTATTTGTGCCAGGTAACAGCCATTCCTGACTATGCAAAGTTTTAAAGCTTTACAAGGACGAAATGGATTAGGTAAGCTGAAAGCATTATCATGAAATCTTTATAATTAAGGATTATAAGGAAAAAATGTGAGATAACTATAACTTATTTTTTTTTCACCTCTTCTGAAACACTCATAATAATAGAACAATGACAAGCTTCAAAGCTTCAGGATAAGAAAACTGGAACATGTGAGGGGACTGATTTTTTTGTTTTAGTTCAGAACTTAAAATTTAATACTGAGTCCAAATTTAAAACAATGACTTTTTATCAGCTGTACTAAATATGTTTACTACTTCATTATAAAATGAAAAAAACAATTATATGGACCTACATGATCAGATTCAACTACATACGAGGCTTTATAATGCCCGAGTCACAGACAGAAAGACCCCCAGGCCTTTTTCCACACCTCTGTCCTTGGGGCTGCCACTGCCTACGCCCCCGCCCTGAAAGTTGCAGGAGAGGCAAGTTGCCTTGCTGTGAACAATCCTTGTGTCCCAATTGTACAGCAAATGGCTGACAAGTTCGAAAAATGACCACTACGGATCTAAGCAATGCAAACTGGAGGAATAGTGAGACACTATTTTCAACTATTTTAAAACAGGCAAAAATTTTAAGACACTCAGTGCTTTTAAGTAATAAGAACTTTATCTCATTGTGAAAGTGTAAATCAGTACACCCTTCTGAAGGGCAGTTTGGAAATATAGCAACTGACTCTCTCGGCTGAGCACCACATGACCGACTTGCCGGAAGAGTCAACTCAGTCTCTGTCATCTGGAAAACACTGACTGAGGCCCATCCACCTCGTGCAGAGAACTCAGGAGGCCGGTCCCTGGTCTGCCTGCTCATTCTCATTCTGTGAGAACAGAGTGAGAATTCTATGCTTAAATAAGCCAGCTATATTTCTTCCAAAATCGTCACATGCTGGTGTTAATGGTCATGTTATTCATGATTTAATTAAATAATATGTAACCCTATTAAATATGAATGAATAAAAAGGCAACTTTTTTTTCTGTGAGAGCTAAATGCTTCGAAAAGACTAAAGAAAAGTTGGTCACTAAAAGGAGTTGTTGAATAATATTCCATAGTGTATGTATTTTATATTCCATAATATAATACTATGTATTACTGTCATACAAACACATAAACAGACACACACATACACACACACACACACACACACACACACACACTACATTATGTTATGCTTTCACCTGTCATCCGTTGATGTACAATTGGGACCTTTCCAGGTTTTTGCCACTACAGATAGGCTGCTTCAAAGATTTGTGTACAAGTCTTTTTATGGACATATGCTTATTCTTTCTTCATCATCAGCCCTAGCAGACAAAGTGGGCATAGTTGGGGGATATTGATAGTGTCACGAATGACACATTAAGTTTTGTCTTACACTAATTCTCAGGGCTCATAATTTTGGCATATGCCACTCTAGAGAATGAAAAGAGGTGTTTCTATCTCCATTCTACCTCCACTTGGTGACTCCTATGACCCAGTGTTTCCTCAAATTTCTGAACTCCTTTACATTACAAAATATTGATAAAACACCAGCTAGAAGTCAGTGCATCTTTGCATTGCAGTAGCATCTGAAAATGTATCTTAGACAATACGTGCCAATGTTATGGTTGGTTGCTAAATGCTACATATGCATGGGCTGGGCTTCAAATTGTCCTACTTCAGGTGATTGCACATGTCTTCATCATGTATCATTTTCTAAAGACAATGAATCATGCAACATCAAAACAACCACACAAATATCTTTCACATTTTTCTTATAATTAATATATTTTAGAAGAAAAAATATCTCTAGCATCAATTTTTGCTTTATGCTGTGAATCATTCATTGAAATCTCTTGTGAAGAACAGCAGATATACTCCAAAAGAAATACTAAAAGAATATTTTAACACAACTTTCTTGGAAAATAAAATGCTAAGCATACAAAAATATAGTCTAAATGCATTAGATCTGAATGGCACAGTAAACAATCTAATAGATAGATGTAATAGATATATAAAACTTTACACTCAAGAAATAAAAATATATATTCTTCTCTGAAGAAACACCTGAAACATTTATAAATATTGATCAGAGCTCTGTCCCAAAGGAAAACTCAACAAACTGTGAGCACTCAGTATTATTCAGACCACTTTCTCGGATAACAATACGATAAAGTTAATATCAACTTTAAAGACGATGTTCAGAAGTCCAATGATTGATTTATGGATGAAATATGAACTATTTAGAGGTGAACAATAACAAAATGCATATTAATGATTCATGAGATGCACATAAAGCAGAACTTAAATGGAAATTTTTGTATATAATGGTATTTATTAGGAAATAAAAAAGCTTGAAAAGAAATAATATATGTGTTCAAATTAAGGAATTAGAGAAAATTAATAATTAAACCTAAATAAATTATATAAAAGAATTAGAACTATTAAAAGCAAAAATGCATTTAATAAAAACACAAGAAATTAAAGGAGTCAACATAATGAAAGCTAGTTCTTCGAAAAGACATAAAATAGTCAGACTTCTGTCAAGACTGATCAAGAGAAATAAGAAATTACAATGCAAAGTATGAGAGTACTATAAACAACTGAATGCCAATGAGTTACTAAACTTAAATAAAATACAAATGATTTAGAAAAACATAAACTATCAAAATTGATTCAAGAAGTAGAAAATATTTCGACTTAAAAATATCTCCCCTATAAAATTAGCACAAAGATCCAGCCATAGTGGCAGGAAGGAAAGCCCAGCACGTGGGTTTGAATACTACGTAGGGACACATTGATGTACACAAAGCTAGTACACATCAACTCAAATACGTACCTCAAATTCTTAATGGGGGTCTGAACCAAGGATGGGACTGAGGTAAGGGTAGGGTCAAAGCAAAGGGATTGCAACTTCCAATGTTGTATTTTATTTTTGAAAAGATAAAGATACTATAATAAAAAATATATTATAATTTTAAAATATTTTTCTGCTCCTATTTATTACCAAGGTTTCAGATGGCGTATGAAATCCTTACACAGCGTTTCTTCTCAAAGCCCAAAAACTTTGACTCTCAAAGTTTTATGCTACAGTATTTTTAGAGAGTTTATTAATATCCAGGTATAAACTTAAGCTGCCTATGGCTCTTTAAACAGTATTAGGATGTAAAGAGAACCAGGTATTTTAAGAGAAGCAGAAGCAAATTGTATTTCAGTGTAGATGGAAGGAAGGGCACGTGACCAAGAACAAGGACAAATTTGGCATCAACCTTAAGAATAATGTCAGGAGAGCTAAAGAACGCTGGCTCTCAAAGCTACTGACAAGAACAACAAAGCATTTGTTTTTGAGCCATGTCTAAGCTAGGACAACAAGGAAATACATCTATAACCCTTGGGGAGAGGGAGGAGGAATGTTGGTGCAACTATTTATTTATATACTTGTACCTCACCTTCCATAAAGGATCTGAGGTTACTTACAAAGACACTTCCAGTAAAGCAAGATCTTTTAAAAAGTGAAAAAATAAAGGGGAAATAAGGATAAGAAAAATAAAATGAACCAGCTATACAGAAAGTACCAAAACACACGTGCTATGATCCTATTCACTTTGCTAAAAATGGGTCTCAAATTAGTTTCTAAGTGACGAGCATAATCGGTTACTCAGTTCTCAGAATCCATGAGATAAAGACAGACCCTTTGCTAGGAAGGGCAGCTATCTCCTCTATAGTCTCCTGAGGCTGGAGAGAAATCTCTGTGATGCATCTTCAAAAAGATAGCTTTGAGGGCTTTCCAGGTAAATGCAGGGCTGAAGCACCCCAGAGTTTTCCTTTCCCACTATTTAACAAAATGATCCAAATATAGTAAAAATTAACCACAAAATTCCCCAACAGTATCCTGGCAGGGAATAGGGAAACTTAATGCAATAACCTTTTGGAGCATCATGCAGAGGGGTCAGTAGAGCTAGGTTCCTAACTTGCCCCTTTTTCTGGGTGGTACATGGGTATGTTGAGAAAACCCTTAGATAATATCCAAATACCTCCCAAATCTGGCGAGAAGCAGAATCAGAGTATATCCTTATCTTTTTGCGTTTTTTGAATGAGGAATAATGAAAGTAATAGCTAAAGAGAAACAGATGAAAGTGTTAGAGAGCTGACTCTCTGTAAGGGACGGAAAGTCATTGGGGTTCCACAGAATGAAAAGCTTGAGGATATTCTCGTTGGAAATCAGATGCATCCCCAGATTACGTAGAGCAAACTCAGGTATAGGACTTCTAACAAAATTTCAAAGGAGAACGCAGACCATAGTTTCTCTTCTTCCCACTATTTCCTCAGGCTTAGAAAAATAGAATATAATACGTTAAGTCTTTAACTAGGTTGGAAATAGCAAACATTCTAGTTGGGTTGAGTGGGAAGAGAGACAAAAGCAATAGAATGCTTAGAGAGAATCACTCTAAAATGAGCTAGATGAAAAGGAACAGCAAAGCAAATACGCAAAATTGCGACATCAATTGCCAAAATTAACAAAACCTAAAACGCACGATACAAAAGACGAAACACTGAACCTAGAAGAAAACATGCAGCAAGGAAGAGGAGGAAATATAACACAATTGCTTCCTGCTGTAGAATAACTTAATGAAAACATTAATAAGCTGGAATACAAGGGTGTTAAAACAACCGAATGAGATGAAGAAATGATTGCAAAACTAAGGAAATAGAGTATTAAAATAACTAATAAATGAAATGAAAACACCAAGGAAAAGAACAGACTCCACAAAAATTGAATTCTGAAAACTGAAGAAACATCTTGAGATTATCACACTAAACTAAGATGAAAAATACAGGTAAAACAAGTAGAAAGAAGCTTCAAAAAGAAAGAAGAAAGAGAGAGAAAGAGAGAAAGGAAGGAAAGAAGAAAGAAAGGAAAGAAACAAAGGGGGGAGGGAAGGAGGAAGGGAGGGAAAAGGAGGAGAGAGAAGGGGGGAGAGAGAGAGAGAGACAGAGAGAGAGAGGAAGGCAGGAAGGCAAGAAAGAAAGAAGGAAAGAAGGAAAGAAAGGAAAGAAAGGAAGAAAGAAAAAAAGAAAGAAAGAAAAAGAAAGAAGGTATAAGTCACTCTGTAAGGAGAGATCGATCAAGCTGGCCTTAAGCTTTTCCATAGTGAAGACACTGGAACAGTTTACATTAAGACATGTGGAAAGTGGTGTGACCAAAGAATATCACACCAAGTGAAGATGTCTTTCAAGTATAAAGGAAACAGTAGGCCTCCTCAGGAGAGAAGCTCAGAGTTTAGCACATGGGGCTTTTCTAAGAAAAACAACTTGACAAGAAATCCAGACAATGAAAAGACTCAAAATGAACAACTCAGGAATAGAAAAACCAAGGGAGCCGGGGGGTTGGGGGGATTGGGGGGTGTCAGTAATGAGCACTGAATTTGTTTAATTGTAGAATAAGTACTAAACCACTATGGGAATTATGTTTTATGAACAAAATGTAAATATTATCAACCTGAACACTATTAAATAAGAATATATGAACTAAATTTGGGAGATGGGCAAGGAGATGGACTATTAGAAGAGATGGATTGCATACCATTCAGGCAATCTGTTACAAATATTATGTCCCTCAGCCAAACTTTTGAAAAGGATTGGGTGGCACCAAGTGTGAGACTTTACTCCCTGACATATAGCTCTTAATCAAATCCATAAGTACAGATCCATTAACTTCTGGGTTAGCAAGGCTAACAGATCCATATGCTTTTAAAGTTAAAAAGGCTAACAGATCTATAAGCTTTTAAAGTTAGCACGGCTAATCTGAGTTAGTCAATCTCAGAAAGGAGGCAGAACCACTTAGCTCCTGTTTTTATTTTCAGGGTTTTCAGAGAGGAGAGAGGAATTCAAATAGAAAGGTACAGAAAACGTATAGCAAAGAAACTGTAGCCCCACATAACTGAAGAGTTGTGGACAGGGATTGGTCACTTAAAAGAAACCCATTTCTAGAGCCAGACAAATAACATTCCCAGGGCTGAGAAGGAACCACAGACGTGATCTCAGCCATCCCAGATCTCAAAGCAAAATCATGGAGAATGGGGAAGAGCCAAAACACTGAAGAGGAAGAAATGTTATCCTACTTTGCACCAGATAAGGTGGTTGACCTCAGAATATAGACTAACAAGAGTGAGGTCTGGAAAAATTCTTGAAGAGACGGTGAAACAATGAATGAACTTTCAGGAGAAAGGAAACGAATTTTTAATAATTTACATATTTATGTAATTTGATCCCCATCACAATTGTGTGAGGTTACTCATTGTTCCTGCTATAATTCAGGTAAAGAAACTCAATGTCAAAGAAATCAGTACTTGTTCAAGATTACACAGCTGGTAGATGCTGGAACTGGGATTTGAACCCTGGACTACACTTGCTGCCCCATTTTATAAAGAATGTGATGATCACTAAGGCTCCTTGCAGTTTTACTAAGATAAGTTTGGTCAAACTAACTTTACTTTCTCTTTTGGTAATTTTCTAGGTATAGAGGTCTCCCAGAGACCTAGTATATCTTAGGTTAGTCAGGTGCTTAACCAACTCTCTCAGGGTATTCTTGTGAATGATGTAATGGAAAAACATCAAAGTTTCATAGAATGATTGTTGCGTAAAAATCCTCACCCTAAAAGTATCAATAGCGCTGTACAATCTATTAAACAAAACAATTCTCTAAAGTCAGATACCATATCTTACTTTTTTTTTCAGAGACCGTATTTTATACATATATTTTTTTAGTTTTATTTTTCTTGACATGGTTTCTGGTACATAGTCGGTGCTCAAAAATATTTGGTAGAAAGCTGAATTTGGAGGGAGCTCTCTAGAGGCAAGCTACAGAGTGCTGTCCTGTCAGACATTTTTATCCGTGGCTTGATGAAGACATAGAAGATGTGCTTATCAAGTTTGGAGATGACAGAGAGCTGGCAAAGGGAGTGAATATGATTGATGACAAAATCAAGATTCAAAATAGTCTTGACTGGTGGGATCGACAGGCAAAACCCAAATGTTCTCTTCTGTGTTTATCTTTAAAAACTGAAATGCCTCAGGGTAGAATGGGGAGATGTGGTATGACAACAGTGGAAAAGTTGTGCGAGTTCTACTTGTCCATAGCATAAGCCAACAATTGGATAAGGTTGTTAAAACAAAAAAATTCCTGATGGAATTAATAAGATGATGGTGTCCAAATCACAGAAAACAGTAATTCCACTGGATTTCTCACTGGTCTGATGACAGCTAGACTTTTGCTTTCAGTTTTGGACACCCCAATTCAAGAGGTATACTGACAAACTGGAAGCGTCCAAGACAAGATGGTCAAGAAGGGAAACGTGTTCTTCAAAAGACAGTTCAAAGAACAAGGGGACTGGTGGGAGTTTTAAGGGGAGACACAGTAGCTGCCTTCCAGTATTGGAGAGGCAGTTACAGACAGAAAAGAAACGATTTGCTCACTGTTGTCCCAGGGAGCAAAACTGCGCAGAAGCATGGAGAGAAAGCCAAGGGCTAGCAGGTTTCAGCTTAGGAGGAAGGACCACTTCACAACTAGATTTGTTCATTGGAGAAGTGGGCTAACTTCCGGGGGAAGCCTAGAAGTATTTACTTCAGTGTCCATGGGAACCACTGTGCACAAAATGAGGAGAGTCACGAATCTCCTATGGGTTTCTCTCAAGGACCTGATTCAGATTCTGGGCTAGAGAGGAGCCTGGTGCCAAAAAAGCAGAATCTTCAGTGGTGCTCATTTGCTCTCCCCAGTGGCCCACAAGGAATTTCTTTACCAACCAAGCGCCCCGCCTCCTGCCACACATTTCCATCTATAAGTAAATCTGTTTTATGAGAGCAAAGTTTATTTCATTCCTGTATTGAACATGGCACAACCAGATTCTGTTCTCCTACAATTCAAAGTATTGCATTTGATGATGTAGTTATTGAAAAAAGAAGCTCTTAGAATTAAAATTCTTCTCCAGTGTGAGAACAGCTAAAAAGCTGACCATGAAATTATTTGATACTTATACTCATGTATACTATATTTTTCTCTTGAATTGACTGGTTCGGAGTCAATGTTACCTGCAAATGTCAGTGATTCCAGAGTATAAGTTTGCTCTTATAGTCCCTTTACTCTCTGAAACACTATGGTGGTTTAAATACAAGGAATAACAAATGCAGTTTGTGATCAAAGAAATCAGAGAGACTGCTTGAGCATTTTGTTTTTTATAATGGTAAATATCTCCATCTAGAGTTTCTTTGTTTTTGATGTAGAATCAATTGAATTTGTTTCAACACAGAAAGTTGCTAATAACTCATCACCAACATCATGCCTTGAAACACACACCATGTGTACTATTTGAGTCCCGGTTTTTATTCATCAGGCATTACTAAAGAGGAATGTCTAACTCAGTCCTTGGTAAACTGGATATAGTACCAATTAGATTGCGCATTTCCTGGGAAGAACAACAACAACAAAAAAATACTAACTTATCAGATCTGCCATTTTCTTCAGGGACAGATTACATATTCCACAGAAGAGCCCTGGTACTTGATGAAAAGTTAAAAGTCTCCATTGCCATCCCACATCAATTTGTTCTACCCCCTTTCCATCCATCTCTTCCCAGATCATTTCCATCCACCATCCTCCACCTGCAGAATAGATGAGATCCAAGATTCTGCCTTGCTCATGTTTTTGTAGTAAGCATTTTTTGAGCACGTAATTTGTAGCAGACCCTTATTTGCTTAGGCATTAACTTAAAGTTCCCAGAATGGGGCCTACCAACAATTTTATGAAATGGATTCTATCCTCAGAAACATGATATGAAAGTGAAGAAATATGTCTAGATTTGATGAGTTGTTTCTAACTTAGCAGCAGCTTGCTGTTGGACTGGATCTAGGCACTGCAATATGGAAGGCACTGTGTCTGCATTTCTCTTGTAGAGAGAAAGCAGGTCCAGAATCAATATTCATGAGCACTTCCTTTGGTTTTCTTGATCTGCAGAAATCTGTTCTCTTCCAATCTGCGTTTCTTCCCCAGGCTCTGTCAGGTCTTTAACAAGACCGGAGACTGAATTCCCAAATATCCATGCTCTTTTGTAGGTTAAAATTGCTATTCACATCTGTCAGCGTTTGCTTACAAAATCATCTTTCACCTCCCTAGAGAGAAGCTGGTTATTTCAGGGCAAGGTGCCTGTCACCTTGAAGAAAATATTTTAAACTTATCATGGAAATCAAATAAAGGAAGGACGTTGTGGGAACATAAGTGAAACAAGATGGTTTTAATAAGAAACTCTAACAACTTTAGTCACTGCAAAGTACTTTTGGAGTCCAAATATTACTTCAGAATTTTTCCACCTAAATTTGAGATAAACCTTTTGTTTCATTAAAAAAATAATAGTTTTATTGTATATTCTTGTGTGCTGTATGTGTCTTTAGTAAAAAAGAGTCCCATATTAACAAATCGAGTGTTTGACCTTTGTTGCTGTCATTGGTGGTATCATTCCAATTATTTCAGCAGAAGACTTAGAGGTCCCAATGGATTTTTTAAATTTATATATAAAATGCATATGGTAAAGTATGTAAATTTTCACTCATTTTTAATGTATAGTTTGATTTCTTTTATACCTATGCATACATTCATATTACCCTATCCAAAACAAGATATAGGACTTTTCCTCCACATCCCATAAGGTTCTCTTGTTTCCCTTTCCAGGGCACACCTTTCCAGAGGTAACCTCTATCATGGCTTCTAACATTATTGATTAGTTTTGCCTGCTATTGAACTAAATGGAACCACATAGAATTTTTGGTGTCTGGTTCTTCTACTCAACATAGTATCGATGAGATTCATCCATTAGTTCACCCATTTGTCTGTATAGTATTTCACTGTATGACTATACTGTAGTGACATCAAGTTTGTATGCCTGACATGCAGAAAAGCGTTGAGTACCCAAAGAAAGAGTTTATTTTAAGAGGCAGCCAAATGAGAGAGAAAGCCCAAATCTGCCTCCCATATCCAGGGTTCAGGGTGGGTTTTTAAGGGATTAGAGAGAAAAGGTATGTGGAAATGTTGGCGGGCAAGTTTTAATTGGAGGACATTGGAGCTTGGCCACTTATGGGGAGGGGCTTCAACATCAGATCTTTGCTTCTGAAAGGGTTCCAGTGTTCAATTTCCAGTCATGTCCCAATCCTTTGGTTCCTGGTGCAGCTGGAGGTCAAAGTTCTCTCCTCTGTGCATATTTTGGCTGCATGACTTACAGTTTTGGTCTGTTTTCTCTGAAAAGCAAGTCAGTATCTTGTTAGAAATAGCATAGGACCATTTTAAGCTGGTTCTGTGGATTTAAAATCACAACTTATTTATTCATTCTCCTGTTGATTTGCATTTGTGTTCTTTCCAGTTTTTGGTTATTATGAATAAAGCTACTTTGAACATCCGTGCATCTCCATCTTTTGGTTGATGTCAGCACTCATTTCTCTTGTGTATGTAACCAGTGATGGAATTGCTGGTTTATAGTGCAGGTAATATTTAGTTTTAGTGGAAATTTCCAGTTTTTCAAAGTAGTTGTGCCATTTTATAATACAACCAGCAACGTATAGGCATCCTAATTGCTCCATATCCTCACGGAATTTGTCAGGTGCTTACATTGTGGCCATTTTGGTGGGTGCGTAGTTGCGTCTCACTGTGGTTTTAATTTGCATTTTCTTAATGAATAATAATATTGGGCATATTTTCATATGCTTAATGGCCATTAGGAGATCTTCTTTTGGTAAGTGCCTGTTCAAATTGTTAGCCAATTTGCAAAGAACAAATCAACTGTAATGAGATAAAATTCACATACAATAAAATCCACTCATTTTAAGTGTACAGTTTGATGAATTTTGGCAAATATACACACTTATGTAACCACCACCACAATCAAGATATAGAATATTTCCATTGCCCAAAAAAGTTCCTTCGTGCCTCTTTGCACTCAATGTTCACATCCACAGCCCCAGCCAAACACTGGTCTATTAGTATAGATTAGTTTTGCTTGCTCTAGAATTTTATATAAGTAGCAATACTCAGTGTGAGCTCTTTTGTGTCTGGCATCTTTCAGTTGACATAATGTTTTTGAGGTTCATCTATGCTGCTGGGTAGAGGAATAGTTCATTCCCTTTTATTGCTGAGCAGTAGTCTATTTTATGAATGTACCACAATTTGTTTATCAATTCATATGTCGATAGACATTTCCAGTGTTTATTTTTTTTATTTCCAATATTTTTGCTGTTATGAATAACACCTGAATAGAGCTGTTATGAACACTTGTGTAGCTATGTCTTTGTATACACATAGATTGTCATTTCTCTTGGGTAAATACCTCAGCAGGGAATTGCTGGAATTATGTTATATGGTAAGTGTATATTTTATAAGAAACTCCAAGCTATTTTCCAAAGTGGTTGTAATATTTTATAGTCCAACAACGAGTATATGAGAGTTCCAATTCCTCTACATCCTGCAACACTCTTATGCAGTGTTAATTAATTGTGTTTTCCACTTCTTTAACCCATTTTTTGTTGGCTCTTTTCTTATAGATTTGTGGCATTTTAAAAAACACATTTTGGATATGAGTCCTCTGTTAGATATACTATTGAGAATATATTCTTCCAGGCTCTAGCTTACCTTTTTACTGTCTCAATGGTGGCTTTTGATGATCAGCAATTTTTAACTTTGATGAAGTCTAATTTATCTTCTCTCTTTTGATTTGTTCCTTTTCTATCATGTTTAAGAAATCTTTGCCTACCTCAAAGTCATTATTGTATTCTCCAATTTTTCTTCTGCAAGCTTGATTGGTTTACCTTTCACATTTAGGTCTAAGGTCCATTTTGAATTCATTTTCATGTATTGTATGAGGTAAGCATCAAGGTTCACTTTTTTTTTTTGAAGAGCAGCATCATTTGTTGAAAGTTCCCATTGGATTTTAAAGACCATTTTAACATAAACTTTCAACGTGGAACCCAATTTTAGATTACACCATCTAACTCAATGGGGCAGATTATTAGAAACTTTAATGCTCCACTGTTGAGTAATCATGGTTACACCCTGAAAGTTTAAATTATCTCTCCCCAGCTGGGTGGATATGAGGGGTTTTCCAATTAGTTACTGACATTCTAACTCAAGTCAAACTTATTTTGACCAGCCCTCACTCTGACTTTCAATTGTAGAGAGAGCCAGGTGCCTGGGTTCATCCTCTGCTTAATCAGTGCACACTCTCACGAGAGGTCCAGTTCCTCCACTTCTTCACCAACACTTGGTGAGGTCAGTCATTTTAATTCTAGTTGTTCTGGTATGTAGTGGTAACTAATGGTGGTTTAATCTTTTTTTATTTTATTTTAAACTTTCATGTGAGTTTTTCTGAGAACCATCCTGAAGGCTGATTTCCATCCTTACTCATCTTAATGCATTCTTATACATTGCTGTTTAAGTCTGTAGCAATACCAGTAAGTTTCTATTTGGTATTGTCTCTCTGATCTGATGATAGAGACTGCCTTTTCCCCCCTTTTTAAAAATAAGACACATAGCTAAAAAAGTTGAACTCAAATGTACCTTGAATATGCCTCAATTGTTTTTGAATTCAAAGCTTAAAAAAAAACAAGAACCTTAGAATGTGTTTGAGACTATTAATTTTTATTTCAGTCTTCAGGGCTAGCCCATGAAAAGGGAACTTCTTCTGTGAAACCCAGAGGTCCTCAGTGTTATCTTAGACTGCTTTTGTTTCCAGGAAGCTCCATGGAGTCTGCAGACAGAACCCTTGCATTATTAATGCATGTCGTACAATTCTCTCTGCACTTTGTTTCTAGCTTGCATCATTATTTATTATGTTTAATGAAAGCTGATTAGCACCTCTTGGGAGTCCAGTGGAAAGAGTGTGATTATATCTAAATTTTTGATAAGGCTTTTAGGCAGTAACTTGATGTACTTGCCTTGTTTTTTTTTTTCATCAAAATATCATTCAGAGCTGAAAGAATAAAAACAGCCTGAATACTCAGTCATCAATTCTTGTGAGAGGTGGTTTTTGAAAAAAAAGGCTTAGCAGAGTGGAAAGTAAGAGAGTGAAAATGTAAAATTTCTGAAATTAAAATAAAAAAGTTACTGTGATCATTTAATAATTTAAGAGGTAGGTAATTAAATTGTTTCTTCTCAATTTTGTAATAAGAAAATATGAATGGTAAGCAACTTGTAAGTCTGGTGGAACCATGACTAATTATGGGTCTCAGATAAAAAATTTGAGTTGTAAATATTATTATCTGTGATAGTTAAATTTCTGTAAGCTTGACCAGACCGTTGGATGTTCAAACACTTCACCAAAAATTATTCTGGGTGTGTCTGTGAGGGTGTTTTTGCATGAGATTAACATTTAACTTGGTAGACTGAGTAAAGCAGATTGCTCTCTTTACTGTGGTGGGCCTCGTCCAATCAGTTGATAGTCTGAATAGAACATGAAGGCTGACCTCCTTGGAGTCAGAGAGAATTCCTCCTGCTTGATGGCCTTTCAACTGGGAAATTAGCTCTTCCTTTGTCTCAAGCCTACTGGCGTTTGGATTAGAGCTACACTGTAACTCTCCTGGTTGTCAAGCCTGAAGACTCAAAGCAGATTTAAATAATTGGCTCTCGGGTCGCCAGCTGCCAGCTGACCCTGACAATCTTGGGATTGCCAGCCTTCATAAATGTGTGAATCAATTTCTTATAATAAAAATGTGGGTATAGATACAGGCAACCCCCGTATAACACAACACTTCAATAAAACTGTTTTGCTGTATCATGGTTCGAGAATTGGGGAAAACACTTGTACAACACACATCCTAGAACACGGTTTCACTCTAACACGGTTTGAGAATTAGAGAAATCCCTGAACAACACGGAACATAATAAAAACTTTTAAGAGCAAAAGATATATGTCATTCAAAATTAGGGAAATCCCTGAGCTACATGGAACATAATAAAAGCTTAGTAGTTGATGATGAAGAAAACATTACTTAATACATATTAATATGTTATACTTTCAGTAAAAATTGCTTTAATAAAGATATTTCTCTTATTATAAAAATATAATAGTACTTTTTTTTTGTTTTTTTTTAATTTTTGGAAACTAACCCCCTTTATTGTACTAGTTCTTTGTTTTATATAACACGGATTTGCATAACACGGCATTTTTAGGAACCTAAAAATGTTGTACGGGCGTTACCTGTATATAGATATAGATAGATGATAGATAGATAGATAGGTAGATAGAAAGATAGACTATTATTCTGTTTCTCTGGAGAACCTTGACACATTACCTTGTATCATAAGGGAAAATATTTGAAATTTAAATTTAAAACTTAAAAGATTTTGTTTTCCAATAGTTATATTCAATGAAGAGGGTTTAAAGCAGACTTTCAAAGCCTTGCTTTTCCTGTAATTCCTGTAACTGTTGTAAACAAGCAACAGTTACCTACTGGGCTTCTCTCTCCCGTGACCACAGGTTAAAGCCATGGTCTGTCCTTAATTTAGCTCTGCACTAATTTAACATAGGCGAAAAAATTCAGTTTTCTGCTCGCTAATGAGACCTCTCATTATTCAAATGTCAAAATGAAAAACCAGTAAAGCAAACCAAGAAACATTGCTAATCTTGAATTTGTGGATCTTAGCCTCTATATTCCATACTTAGGAAGGTAACAATCAGAGTGTCTAGTAATCTGGTGGTCAGATTATGTGACTAAGAGACGAGCCCTGTATATGCATGAGCATAAAGAGGAAAGGGGATCTTGGCAGTGATTCGAAGTGAAAAGTGGTAAATGCTAATGGTGATTTGTCTAGAAATTGCAAATCACCCCCAGTTGGCCCTGTGACAATGTAGTTTAATGTTGATGAATGTTATATTGAATAAGCTTGTGGCAGAATTTACAATGCCAGAGAGCAGAGCACTGTCTGTTTCAAAAAAGGCACTACAGAAAACAGTTTGCATTTATGTCCTGGCTTCTGATCTGGTTACCAATCTGTTTCAGACATTCCATTCAATTTCATAAACATTTATTGAACCTACTACCATCAGAGCAAAGTGCTCCACCAGACCCCTTAGGCGTTATGAGTAAGTCACAGCTTTGGCCTGGCAGGAGAAATGAGGTGTGTGCAGGAATAATTACAACACCAGACAGAATGAGAGGTCTGGATGATACCTAGAGAGCCAGGGACAGAGACGGACAGCTGGGTGGGGCTGGGATTAAAGAAAGGTTCTCCTGGAAATGATAGGTTTGTAACAATGGATAAGATATGAGGGGTGGAGGTGAGAAGTAAGGATATTTTTGATTGGGGAGAATAAATGTTGCAATTGCAAGTGGGCAGGAAATAGAGTGGTGTATGAAGCAGGGCACAGACTCTAGGAAATAAAGCTTGAAAGGCAAGTTCAGGTGGAAATTGTGGAAATCAGATTCCAAGTGTCAGCTTCTGGACTTGAATTCAATATAAAATACATTTAATCCTGAATTGATGTGGGTTTGGAGTGTTCTAGTTTAGAAAACTGAATATTTTGGCTTTTGGAGAGTTCCCATCAAACTTGAGATGAATGTAAAGTGTGGTGAACAAGTTTTTAAACATACTATTTATTGAGATTTTTCTGGTTACAAATACTGAACTTAACAGCAAATGGAGTATTCTCTATTATCGTTAAATATCCCTTTACGTGTTTCTGAATGGCTGCAGAATATTACATCACACAGATGTACTTTAATTTTTAAAATTTAATTTCCTTCTGTTTCATACTTATGTTGCTTCTATTTTTCAGCTGCTATAAATAAAGCTACAATAAAAATTCTAAGAGCCATTTTTTTCTTAAGTGCTTACACTGTGCAAACACTTTCTTAAAAATTGAGGTGAGAGCCACATAAAATGAGCTGCTTAAAGTGAACAATTCAGTGGCATTTCGTGCATTCACAGTGTTGGGCAACCACCACCTCTATCTAGTTCCCAAACAGTGTCACTACCTCATTAAGCAGTGATTCCTCATTTGTCTCTCCCCCACCTCCTGGCAACCACCAATCTGCATTCTATTTTTGATTTCCCTTTTCTGGATTTTTCACCTAAATGAAATCATATAATATGATTCTGCCTTCCATGTCTGACTTTTTACTTAGCATAATGTTTTGAGGTTCATCCATGTTGGAGCATCTATCAGTACTTCATTTCTTTTTATGGCTAAATAATATTATGTTGTAACATATACCATGATTTGTTTCATTCATTCATCCAGTGATGGACATTTGGTTTGTTTCCACCTTTTGGCTATTGCAAATAGTCTTGTTTTGAACATGTGTGTATATGTACTTGTTGGAGTACTTGTTTTTAATTATTTTGGGTAGATACCTAGGAGGGGAATCATTGGGTCATATGGTAGCTCTATGTTTAATTTTTAAAGAACACTCTAAACTTCTTTCCACAGCAGCTGAAACATTTTACGTTCCCACCAGCAATGTATTAGGGTTCCAATTTCTCCATATCCTTAATAACACTAGTTATTTTCTTGGGTTTTTGTTTTGGTTTTGGTTATCATCATCCTACCAGGTATGAAGGGATATCTCATTATGGTTTTGATTTCCCTAATGACCAATAATGCTGAGCGTCTTTTCATGTGCTTGTTGACTATTTGTATATGTTCTTTGGAGAAATGTCTATTTATGTTCCTTGCCCATTTTAAAAATTAGGTTACTTATCTTTTTATTACTGAGTTGTACGAGTTTTTATATATTCTGGATACTACACATTATCAGATATATAATTTGCAAATATTTTCTCAATTCTGCAGGTTGTCTTTGTACTTTGTTGATAATGTCCTTTGATGAACAAAAGTTTTTAATTTAAAGTCCAATTTATCTGTTTTCTCTTTTTATTGCTCACTTATGCTCTTGGTGTCATGACTAAGAATCCACTGCCAAACTGAAAGTAATGGAGATTTACCCTTAGGTTTTCTTCTAAAAGTTTTATGGTTTTTGCTCCTACATTTTTCTTGTTGATCCATTTTGAGTTAAGTTTTGTATATAGTGGGAGGTAGGGATTTGTTTGCACGTAGATATCCAGTTTTCCCATTTGTTGAAGAGACTGTTGTTTCTCCATTGAATGGTCTCAGAACCCTTGTCAAAATTCAACTTGACACAGAAGTATAGATTTATTTCTAGACATTCTATTCTATTGATCTATATGACTGTTCTTATGCCAACACCAGCTTGTTTTGATGACTATAGCTTTGAAGTAAATTTTCAAATCAGAAAATGTGAGTTCTCTAACTTTGTTCTTTTTTTCCAAGATTGTTTTGGATATTCAGAGCCCCTTTCAAATCCGTAGGAATTTGAAGATTAGCTTTTTAATATCTGCAAAAAAAAAAAGGCTGTTGGGATTTTGATAGAGGTTGTATTGAATCTATAGATCACTTTGGATCGTATTGCCATCTTAATAATTTTAAGTCTTTCAATCCATGAATATGAGCTGTCTCTCCATTTATTTAGGTCTTCTTAAATATTTTTCAGTGATGTTTTGTAGTTTTCAGTGTCTAAGTCTTTAAATTCCTTGATTAGGTTCCTCCTACATATTTTATTCTTTTGAATATTATTGTAAATGGAATTGTTTTCTTAATATCCTTTTCAAATTATCTATTGCTGGTGTGTGGAAACACAACTGATTATGTGTTGATCATGAACTCTGCAAAATTGGTGAATTTATTTATTATCTCTAGCAGTTTTTTGTGGATTCTTTAGTGTTTTCTATATATAGGTATATTTCCCTCTAAGTATTGTTTTTGTGGTATTCCACAAAATCTGATATATTGTGTTTGCATGTTTATTTGGTTCAATATAGTTTCCAATAATCGTTTTTGATTTTTTCTTTGACCTATAGGTTATCTAAAAATATGTTCAGTTGCCAAATACTTGGGGGATTTTCCAGAATTTTTCTGTTTTATTTTCTAATTTGATTTCTAATATTAGAGCACATACTTTATATGTCTTGAATTACTTTAAATTTATTGACTTTTTAAATGACATACAGTATGGTCTATCTTGGTAAATATTTTGTGTGCACTTGAAAAGAATGTGCATTCTGTTATTGAGTGGCGTGTTGTATAAATTAGGACAAGATTGTTGACAGTATTCTTTCACACAGCTATATTTTTGCTAATTTCCTGTGTTGTTCAATAACCTCTTCCTTTGTAATATATAATCCATTGTTTATGCCATCCAGTATATTTTTCATTTTAGATACTGTAACTTAGATTTCTAGAAGTGCTATGTGGGTCTTTTTCTGTATGTTCCATATCTCTAATCCCTTATGTTCATTCTTGAACATATGGAATATAGTTATTGTAACGGTTTTCATACTGGGTTTTTTTTGTTTTTTGTTTGTTGTTGTTGTTGTTTTTTGAGAAGGTAAACACAGCATTCCTGAGAACTAAAGAAGTGAGTAGGCATTTGCCATGTGAAGGGCATAGAAGAGCTGGTAGAATGCAACAACAACAACAACAAACACCAGATTTCAGGCAGAAAGAACAGCATGTGTAAAGGCCCTCGGGCAAGAAGGGCTTTAGAGTTTTTGAGAAATGTATGGAAGGTGAGAATGGGTGTCACAGAGGATGGTAAAAGAAGGAAGAGTGGTAAAAGATGGGCTTAAAAATAATGCAGGAAGCAGGTCATGCCAGCCCTTCTGGGCATATGTCTCGATCAACATAGGCTATATTTTGCTATGATAACAAATATTCCCAAAATCTCAGTGGCTGACAATAACTAATAGTTATTGCCTGCTTTTGTCCAATGTTAATAGGAAGATGACTGAGACTCTGTTCCACGTCTTCATTTAGGGGTCAGGACTGAACGAACAACTCCTAACTGGAACATACTGGCCTTATGGCAGAGGGGAAGGAACCCTCGTGAGCCACCATGTAGCTGTCAAAGCATCTGTCTGGAGCTGGCATATGTCACTTCCACTCACATGTCACTTAGCAAAGCAAGTTGTATGGCTAAGCCTAATGTCCCTGGGATAGGAGGGTCTGAAAATACTTGGTAACAATAATACAGTCTACCACAGGATGCTAAAAATGTTAACCTTTATCTGAAGAACCACGGGAAGCCAGCTTCAGATGAATGTGAAACACACGAGTGACATTATAACTCCATCTGTTAAGATCAGTCTCTATTTTCAGAAAAAAAATAAAAAATTGTTTGGAGTCAAAGTCAGAGAAATAAGGTATATGATCATACTAAATAACATTGTTTGAGTCAAAAACATAATAAAATTTTTATAAACATAATGAGACTGATTTTTGTGTAAGAATTATGTAAAGCTATGGTAGCATTATTTTAGTGTTTATAACTAACTGCTCAGCACAACTATTTTCAAAGGAGTGACAACTATTTGTATATGTAGCTCCTAATGCTTGTTTTTTAAAAAATCATTACTTTTTAGTAGTATCGTGAGCATTGTATCCTGATGACTACTTTTAAAGACTTAGAGCACAATATAAAACTGAATTGTACACTGCAATTACCCTGAATGTTATTTAATCTTTCTTTGCAGTATAAACAAGTGATAGGTTTGAGAATGTGAGTGTTTTTGTCCCAGGGCCTCAAGGGAAGGAACAGAAAAGCACCAGGACAGCTGAGCCAGCCCTCAGACACAGCTGGATGTGATCGTTTGAAGCCCAAATCTACCTTGTTCTCGGGTTTGAAAGAACACCAGGCCTCTGGGGAGGAGAATGTTCCTCCACCGGCATGGAGTCTGTGATAGTGAAGGCAAGGAAAATGGAAATCCAAGTCTGTCATGTATTTTTCTTTGAGGAAACAAGCCTCACCTTTCAGTGACCATCTGTATGCCAGGTGTGGGGCCACGTTCCAGCAGAGGAAATTGCATTGGAACCAGGAAGCGTCCTCCAGCAACTCCAAGGCAAGGTCCAGTGTCCATAACACTCTGTTTATAGCTTTACTGTAGCACTCGCCAGATAACTTATAAAAGATCTATGAGTATGAATTACTTCCCCACAGACCATAAATACCTCAAGGGCAGGAATAGTGTTTTATCCACCTTTGCCTCCATCACCTAGCAGAGTGCCTGGCAGACACGCAACCAAACAGACATCAGAAGAGAAGACCACTGATCTAGCCATTCATTCCTCCAAAGAGCTTGGCAGGGCCTCTGTCAGAATGGAGAGACTTTCAGACTCTTTTCTGGTAATGGCCAGAAAGAGCTCCAGATAGCTGCACAGCGTGAAGGAGGTGGTGGGCCAGGTGGCCTGCTGGCGGGAAGCTACATCCAGAGAAGCTCCTGCCAGCGGAATGGGTGGCAGAACACACAGGGAAGACGCACAGGTGAAAGCAGGAGTGCCTGAGACCAAACTGGGGGTCCCTGGGGACCTTAAAAGAACGGCATCAGAGTCTCCCGTTGCTTTGTGCTTGATATTCGTTGTTTCTTTCACACCCTCTGACCAGTATGTTTGCAAGGAGAGGAGCCCTGGGCTCACTAGACAGCTGGATTCTCCAGGTTTTTAGGTGGGAGTGAGAACCAAGAAAATGATGACCCCCCTCTCCAAATGCTCCTGCGCATATCAGATACTGAGCCCCTTGTTGGGTGGGATTGTGTCTCCCTCATGGTCATCTTCAACATGGGATGTCTATATGTAGGTCTATATGCACTATATGCACTTACGGGGTATGGTCTGAAATGAGGACGGATTCATCCCCAATTTCCTGTCTCTCATGTAATTCTAAGGCTATGCCCTGACTAATTCATACATGTATACTCCATATTAACTTTACTGATAACTTCTGTTTTGTTTGTTTCATAAAAGTAAAAGAAAACAAATCAGTTATTTGTGTGGATTCTGGGAAAACAGGATTATTGTCAGTTTTCAGAGGCTGGTAATGTGATTCTTACAGAACTTATTCTCCCTGCGAGCCCTCCCAGGCGCGGTAACCACCTAGGACTTTCACTTCTAGTTTGTATGTTTATTGTCTCCTAGCCAATTCTACACTGACTCAGACCAGACCAGGCAGGTAATTGTTTATGTTAATAGGTTTTAGGCAAACTGTTATCCTTCAGACAAATGAAATGTGGGGAACTTGGATCAAACAGAGTTGTACAAATTCCTTTACTGTGGGTCTTCTTAGAATCTCTAATATGCTGGCATACTCTGGAGAGTAGTTACACCACATTTCCCAACTTATGTCATCTCAGAACCTTTTCTTGCAGATGTCTCACAGAAATAATGTTCTGCAGTGCCCACTTTGGAAATCCCTGTAAAGTAGGAGGCTGGAGCTTCAAGTCAGGTACTTTATCCGGCTCTGCCACTGGTTGTTACCCAGGCCACGGAGAGCTG
The DNA here is from genome assembly GCF_004115265.2 of Rhinolophus ferrumequinum. NCBI lineage: Eukaryota > Metazoa > Chordata > Mammalia > Chiroptera > Rhinolophidae > Rhinolophus > Rhinolophus ferrumequinum. The sequence goes on from NC_046287.1 coordinate 93,058,159, forward strand.
TGACCACAGCAGAGAACTTGGATCCTTACTGTGGGTGACTTTAGGTGAATCCCTGCACCTCTCTGGGGTTCAGTTTCTCTTTTTGAAAAATAGAGTCTAAACATAAGGTTAGACATAAAGATGGATGGGACTTTCGACAATATTTAAAGTCCCATCCAATCTGTAGTTTGACGGTATTCTATCCTGCTCTTTGGCAGGAAGCTATTACCAAAACAGTAAGATTTCTTCTAGTAGCTCGAGAACAACACATAAGAAAATTCAGGTTTCCTTATTGCTATAGCAATTTCTATGATTGCTTCACTCCCTGCATGTCCCCCTGAGAAACCAGCTTGCTGATAGGATCAAGTCCAAGCTTGGGCCCTTTACAATTGGCTCTGTCCTATCATCCAACCTTCTTTCTAACCATTCACTCCCTGTACCCCTCTCCCCACGCTACAGCAAACTATTCACCCTTATCTTCCTGAAATACCTTTTCCTTCTCTCCTGCCTCTGTAAGCCCCGACTTATTCTTCCAAATGTCACATTACCTATGTAATCTATCCTGATGTTCCTAGGAAGAGTCACAGCTGAACCGCACAGCATTTTGGGGCATTTTCCTGGTGTGTACAGATTGCAGAGTACTTTTATTATCCCTGCCTAGATAGTGGAAGGCCCTTGATCAATGTTTGTTGAATTGAACTAAACATTGATATGGATTTTTGGTTCCCTGGCTCAATGGAAAAGATTCTTTTCTGATCTCACAGTGTCTGATTCCAGGACCCAATTTTACCACGTAAGACTCATCAACTATAGTTGAGTCCCTCTAACAAATGGAGAGTCACAAGGTAAATGTGTCACCTTCCAGTCTGGAATTTGAGTACTGAGTCATTGGGCAAAAAGTCTGAAAACAGCTGGCGTTCACTAACAAAAGCCACAGTGGCCCGAGCATACCAGTGATAGAGCAAAACTAATGCTCTGTTTTAATAGTTGTAACTGCGGGAACCACCTTAATTTCTGCATGTTCCCAAGCAGTGTTCTCTATTCTCCTCACGGATGCTATGAGGTCCTGATAAACTTAAGACGAGAGCCTGATTCTATTGCCATCAAACAATCCTAACTGAGAAAGTCAAGTGGGGCATTCAGAGTTAGAATGATGATTTACATCTGAAATCATTAGGGTCCTGGATTTACATCTGAAACTGGGACTTTCGACAATATTTAAAGTTCCATCCAATCTGTAGTTCGACGGTATTCTATCCTTAGGGTTCAAACTAAGTGTAACAATGTATGAAAGGTGGAGAGATCCCCATTTTCTCAAAAGGATAGAGAACCTTAGTAATTTATAAAATTTTGTCATTATGTATTTTTTTCAATTAATAGATACTAATGAGGTCGACTTCAATTCTCTGGAGAGCTGCAATTTTTTTTGACATTAAAAAGACATCCTTGCATAAAGATGTACATATATACATATATACAATGAAATATTACTCGGCCATCAAAAAGAATGAAAACTTGTCATCTGCAATGGCGTGACTGGACCTAGAGGGTATTACGCTAAGTGAAATAAGTCAGACTGAGAAAGACAAATATCATATGATCTCACTTATATGTGGAATTCTAAGAACAAAATAAACAAAACAGAAACAGACTTATAGATACAGAAAACAAGCTGATAGTTGCCAGAGGGGAAGGGCGTAGGAGGTTGGGTAGAAAAGGTGATGGCATTAAGAAATACAAATTGGTAGTTACGAAATAGTCAACAGGATGTAAAGTACAGCATAGAGAATACAGTAAATAATATTGTAACAACTATATATAGTACCAGGTCAGTAACAGAGTAATTAGGGAGATTACTGCATAAATTATATAAACGTCTAACCACTATGTGTACACCTGAAACTACCATAAAATAATATTGAACATCACCTGTAACTGAAAAAAATTAATAATTTTTAAGAGTCAAGATTTTAAAAAAAGAGATCCTTGCCTTGAGTTAGACAAAGAGTTTTTATGCAACACCAAAAACATAATCCATAAAAGAAAAAATAAACAATAAATTGGACTTCATCAAAATGAACACTTTTTTCTGTAAAAGATACTTTTAAAAGAATGAAAATACAAGCTACAGGTTGAGAGGAAGATATTTGCTAATCACGTGTCTGACAAAAGACGTATCTAGAATATATAAAGAACCTTCAAAAATCAGCAATAAGGAAACAAACAATCCAATAAAAAATGCACAAAAGATCTGAGCAAATATTTCACCAAAGAAGATATACAGAAGTCAAATAAACCCAGAAAGATGCTCAAGATTATTGTCCATTAAAGACATGCAAATTAAAACCACAATGCGATACTACTATACTTTTATTAGAATGGCTAAAGGAAAAAGAAACTGACAATACCAAATGTTAACAAGGATGCAGAACAACCGGAATTCTCATACATAGCTGAAGGGAATGCAAAATTATACATCTAAGTTGGAAATCATTTGGCAGTTTCTTTTAAAGTTGAACATACACTTATCAAGTGACCCAACAATCCTTACTGCTAGGGATTACCTAAGGGAAATGAAAACTTATGTGTATATAAAACCTGTATGTGGATATTTAACCACCTTTATTCATAGCTGGCAAAACCTAAAAACAACTCAGATTTCCACAACCGGTGAAGGGAAAATCTAATTGTGGTATATACATATAATGGAATATTACTTACAAATAATAAGATACATAATATTTGTACATGGAACAACATGGATGAGTCCCAAATGCATTTTGCTAAGTGACAGAGTCCAGACTCAAAAGGCTACATATTATACATGAAGTTCAGATAATTAAGTTCGCGAACTCATCCTAGAAAAAGTGCTACATACCTCATTGCTGAATATCACTAAGGTCAACTTCGAAGGACTCCCCTTGGGAAGCTCTGCACCGATGCCAGTGCCTAGTCCACCCTTCAAAGCAATTTTGGAACTCTTTTTCTGGAGTGGCCATCAGAGCTGTTGTCGTATTACCTTGATGTCCTGAATGTCATCAAAACGTATTCATTTCAATATTTTATCTTCAGGTAAAGAAAGAAGTCATTGGGGGCCAGATCAGGTGCCCCCCACAGACCTTTCTGCCAGGTCACTTAAGGACAGGCTCATAAGCTGTGTTTGCTCTAAACAAATGGTTCCCAGGCCTTTAATTTCATGGACTAGTAAAATGAGCACAAACATTGTAGGACTATTCCAGTTATTTGTTTACTGGCTAAAAACTCCCTCACAGACAGTGCCTTGTGAGCTGGTGCATTGTTGTGATGCAAGAGCCATGAATTGTTGGCGAAAAGTTCAGGTCATCTAACTTTTTCACGCAGCCTTTTCAGCACTTCCAAATAGTAAACTTGGTTAACTGCTTGTCTAGTTGGTACAAATTCATAATGAATAATTACTCTGATATCAAATAAGGTTAGCAATGTCGGTGCAACAAGTTCGCGAACTTAATAGTCAGACTCCATATGATTCCTTTTATATGACGCTCTGGAATAGGCAAAACTACAGACACAGAAAAAAAGCTCAGTTGTTGCCAGAATTCCCAGTTTTTTAAAAACTCCAAAAGAACACACAAGTTTTTGCATATTATTTTCATGGTTGATTTTTTTTTTAAAGCCCTATTTTCTTCCATGTTGATCGCAAACAAAATCCTGTCTTTAACCATGAAGAGTGCACGATAAAATGTTTGAAGTTTTGTTTGCTTGATCTTTGCACTTGGTTTTCTTGTAAAGATTTTTTAAAATCAAAGAACAAGTCTAAATTTGTATTAGTTGAAAAGCTCATTCTATTGGGATTTCACTGACATGAAGCTGTTGCCCTTTCTTTGGAATGAAAATATTCCTTTGTGGTAAAAGCTTGTTGATCAGAGCACCAGATTGCCAATGATTTTATGAGTAAAATCATCTTGCTTTAGAACCAAGTTAAAATCAATTTATTCAAAGATGAACATGCTACTGAGCATTGGAGGGTAAGTTAAAATTTTGACTCCTTTTGCTTTAGTGAATAAATGTTATGTTTTAAATCAATGAAAGAAAAACCTCTTCTTTAATGTAGCATGAACCCTCCTGGTAAAATCTGTAGGATGCAACTAGTGATGGAGTGTGGAATGCAACTAGAGTTTCCAAATTAATAAGCAATTCTGTTCATGAGAACATGCTTTAGGAATGCAATTCCTGCTCAACGTCACCCAATAACACACTTACGCTTTCAAAATATATGTCATCTCAGCCTTTAAACACCTCACAGAGACAGTATGATATATATTCTCTAGTGCCTTTGGCCTCATGTGCTACTGGAGTTAGAGCAGTGTTTGCTTTTTAGCAAATATAACCTGTCTTCTAAGTACACCCATTTCTGTTCCAAGGCAAGCAGTGCTGATCGGTATAAGCTGAGAACCGAATTATTCTATAAAATGGGCTCGTGCATTTTAGGAAAACCTAAAAAACTTATTCAGCCAGATTTTCTGTTTGTGTTGATAGAACAAATCAGAGAGTTTGGAAACCTACATTGATTTTTTTTTTTTTTCAGGTCACTTGGACACTTTTGGTCTTTGGGTATAATATAAAGTGGTTTCCCAAAAGCTCTAATTGGCTATTAAAAGCTAGAAACCTAACTTATTGAAATTATGTCCTTGTTTGAGATGTTAGAATAGTAAAACAAGAGGGTCCGTAACCTAGAGGTTGTCCCCACAGCTGAGAACCCAAGGAAGAACTCTCAGGAGGCAATGATTAAGTCATTTTAAACAATGGCTCAAGCCAATGGAATAGATAGCCTGGCACCAGGGAGTAAAGACTTCATCTGAAGTTCTTCTATACTTCCCCAGTCACCAAGATGCTTGTATGTCTTTAATAAATGCTTGCTCATATGGGCTTGTACAACCCATTCCCTGCATAGTCTGTACTTTTTAGAGGTAATTATAATAGCTAACATTTATTGCATGTTTATTCTGTGGTGGGTACTTCTAGTGCTTTACAAGCATTTTCTCATTTAATACCCACATCAACACTAGAGAAATAAATGCTATTGGTATCCCCTTTTATAGATGAGAAAATATGCTCTAGGAGATTAAATAAAGTACCCAAGGTCAAAACATTGGTATGTGTTGGTGACAGTCTCAAAGTCTCAGAAACCCCGATCCTATATTCAGGCCCACCACACTATACTATGTATGATGAATAGCCTAAATGAAAGTAAATTAAACAAGGAAAGAGGAGAAGAAGGAGATGATATTGATTTTAATAAATGAAGGAATGTGAGAGAAACAAAGTAGAAACTGAAATATGACAAAGCCTCTTCTTTCAAGCTCAGAATTTATGTCTTGTTGCAACTTGGTATGAGAAAGCCATAGTGACAGCCATTACCCAGTAGCTTTTTCTAGTAAGAGTTATTGGTCGTTCTATATCTTTTCTTCTTTACTCATTAAAATGTGATGGATAGCCCTCCCAGAGCTCAAACCGGCAAGGCTAAGGTAACGTTCCACAGCTGAGCCAAGAAACATTGCTTCCTTGACCTTGAGTCTCTCACTATCTGACTTCTAGTTGCTATGGGTCGGCTTGCTAGTTACCACAGGATCAAGGAAACACTTGCCAGCATGTTTAGTGTGCACCATCAGGAAACAAACTTTTGATTGGAAGGGAGGGCCAGTGGTCACTGTTTCCAGCAGGTGCCATCTGCTGGCAGCTGATTGCCTCACCCCGCCCTTCAAGCTTCCGGGCAGCCCCCAGCCTAAGAGATTCTGCCCTGACATCAGGCTGTGTGAACACTTCATCCCCAGAGCACTCAGGGACTAAAGAGAGAGCATGCTAACTTCCAATTCACTGTAGGGTAAATGATATAGAAAACCAACTCAGACATGAGTCTCTCCATGACTTCCATCAGCTCAAGGAAGGCAGAAGCCACAAAGCAAAGACCCTCCCCTCCCTATTCCCCCCTCCCTATCACAATTCCCCACTCCCTGGTGCCAGGTCACTTTAAGACAGGCTCGTAAGCTGTGTTATTTGCTCTAAACAAATGGGTCCCAGACCTTTAATTTCATGGACTGGTAAAATGAACACAAACGTGGTAGGACTAATCTGGTACCAACTATTCATCCTGCCTGGTAAGGACATTAAAACAAGCAAACAGACAAACTCCTATCTACTGTTTGCCTTCATATCATAATAAGAAGGATGTTTTAATACTAAAAAGGAATTAAGCTAAAGAATATCTCAATACAGAAGTGCTATTAAATCAAAGGACATACTTAGCATAACAGGCAGTCATTCCTGTCCAGTATACATAAACGCTGCATTTTCTTTATTTTCTTATTTTTTGTCACAAAGCAGTGCTACAGCCCAGCTGTTAGAAACAACTGTTCTAAACCACTCAGGTCTGCTCTTCTTTCAGAATCTTGGGAGATCACAAAAAAATTTCAACTTGGAGGAATGTGTGGGATAAATGCAGGGACCATTTCAAATGGAATGGGGCTATCCATGCAGTGGCCCAGTTCCCTCCAGCAGAGTCTAATAGAACTGGGTGTGAGTCCAAGTGTCCCCACACATATACTTGCTGTGTGAATTTTGGCAAGTAACAGAACTTCCCTGGACCTCGGTTTTCTTACCTGTAAAATAGGATGAGCAACACCCTAGAGGAAAGTGAGGGGATGAGTGAAAGCACCTGGCCTGATGCCTGTCTCTGGTGAGCTTCCCCACCCTCTGCCCCAGGGTGGTGTACCTAACCACAGTGACGTAGCTTCCTTGACCCATCTCAGGGAAGATGCGACCTACTAGGTTTCAATAGGTATTTGTGGATGAACCAAAAGAAGAGGAAGAGGAAGAAAAAGAAGAAGAAGAAGAAGAGGAAGAGGAAGAGGAAGAGGAAAAAGGAGAAGGAGAAGGAGAAGGAGAAAGGGAGAACCCTATTCTCTTTGGGCAAGTGCCTATGGGAGTTATTCTCCTGCTCCGTAACACATGTCCCCAAACCATCTGCATTGCCTCAGTGACAGTATTTCAAGAGGAGACTCTTTCCTCTTCAGCCTCCAGGAAGTGAATCCTCCAGCCATGTTAAGGTTCCTCCCAGGTGTCTGCTCACTCTTTCCAATAGCGGGCTCGTCTCAATAATTGTTTGATCCAGCTATGGACCCACCACTGTTCTTCAAGCCCCTCATTTCTTGCTTTACTTCTCATCCAGCTGTGATTCTATGGTCCATCATCATAATGACTCATTGGCATCACTCTACTGCATCCTTGCTTCTCTCCCACTGTGGTGCCCAAATGGCAAAACCCTGACCCTGTGACATACAACTCTCTATCAACTCTGAATATTCGTCTTTACAAATTAACAAATCGGGAAACACATCCAGCCTTGTTGATGGTCTCATTAGAAACTCATGACTCCTAACCTCAAGTGGGCCCTAGTGAGGCTTAGAGATACTGGTAAGATACTGGTCCAGTTCTTTCCCTGCTGCCCTAGACAGTCATGTCACCCCTGGACCCCCCATGCCCTCTCCCACTTTCCCGACAAGCTCACAACTTCTCTTCTCTCACTCACCTCCAAACTTCCTCCAACCCCGTCTTCACTCTCAGGTGGGGATCCTGCTTTCTGTTTCACATGGTGAGCAGAGGACACCAGAAGATAACATCCAAATGCTTCCACCACCACATCTGCTTTTCTGAGCCAGAGGCCAGAGGCCAGATTCTTTGTCTCCCTTTCTGCTCTGGTGAATGAACCGTCCTTCAGCCAACAGATTAAGCTCCAGGGGCACAAAATTAAAACCTGTGACCTCTGATCCCATGGAGCATATGATCTAAGGGGGAGACAAGCAAGCAAACAAAAATGATAGTAAGGTTCCTGCTTCCTGAAGGACAGCAGGTGGAGTCCCAGAGAACCATCATTGGGTTTGACCAGATGGAGTATCAGGGCAGGTTTTGCATTTGAGTTGAACTTAAGGAGAAGCAGTCATGCTGGGGAGGGGTGCTACAGGGTGAGGAAATACGTGAGTAGGGGAAAGCTGTATTAGAGGAAAGCCTAATTATTATAATGACACAGGCTTAGATGTTGCCCGCCAATAGCATCAAGTGGCTAAAAAATAATAAATCACCCAGAGAGTGCTTACTTTGTGAATCTGAAACCATCAGTTGATGGCAAGTGTCACCCCATGGTATCATCCTTGCCTTCCAGTTGCTTATAACCAACACGGAGCCTGGTGATGGCCAGATAATCAACATGCAGGTGGCAAGCAATACCCAAGATGTCAGAAGTATTATAGGTGTGGACAATGGATACCATTTGGGTTTCCAGTCTCAGCCCTGACATTTACCAGGTGAAACTCCGGACAAGTCACCCCCTCTTTGAACTTCAGCTGTCTCATCTGTAAAACAAGTATTATGGTATTTCTAAGGTCCCTCCAAACTCTAAAATGCCGAAAAACCACAGAATATATCTGCTATGGACTGAATGTTTGTGTCCCCACAAAATTCATGTTTGAAACCCTAACCCCCAATGGGTTGGTATTAGGAGGGGGGCCTTTGGGAGGTGATTAGGTTTAGAGGAGATCATGAGCGTGGAGACCTCACAATGGGATCAGTGTCCTTTTAAGAGTCATGAGAGAGCCTGCTGCTTGCTTCTCTCCATCAGATGAGGACACAAGGAGAAGATGGACATCTATGAACCACGTCTATGATACAAGGAGAAGATGGACATCTATGAACCAGAAAGCAGGTTCTCACCAGACACTGGACCTGATGGCACCTTGATCTTGGACTTTCCAACCTCCAGAACTATGAGAAATAAATGTCGTTGAAGCCACCTAGTCTATGATAATAATTTGCTATAGCAGCCAGAGCTGACTAAGACAACATGAGGTTTTTAAATTTATGGACAAAAGAGGAGAAGAAAGGCCTTTAAATCTGAGGGTTGAGACTTAAGCTTCCAATAGCAGCAACAGCTCTCTGAGATGGTGTGAGGTTCTGTGAGTAACCCGGAAATGAAAGAGAGAGTTCCCTGTTCTAAGGTACTGCATCATTCCAGATAATATTTCTGATGTGTTCTTTTAAAGTCTTGCAAGATCTTTGAATAAAATGTTGGCAGATTTCTGCTCTCTCCACTGAAGAGGAAATGACAGGAAAGTGTTTTTGTTGTGTGGGTGGCTTCTGGTATCCCATTAATGTCTGGCTTTCAGGCCAAGTCAATACCACTTTGTTTTCCCCCAACGGGTGCCCTGAAATTCTTGTTTCCAGGAACAACAAGCTAATCTTTATTAATTATCCTTTATTCCCTCTGAAAAAATGCCTTTAGTCACATTTAGAAAGAGAATTTAGTCAGCCCTAATCTTGATGTCAATTTCTAGAGTCTCGCCCCTCACACTTTCTCATTTTAATGACTTCATACCAAGGCTCTAAGGCTATTGATTTGTACTTCGGACTGTGGGCCAGCCTTAGGTCACCAGCTAGTGACAACACTCACAAACCTACTTGTTGCTTGGGTCTCAGAAAACAGCACCTGCTTTGCTTTGTTTCTGCATAAAAGATAGTAACTGGGGATCTTATTCCAACCCTCAATTAAAATCCATATCCTCAAGAAGATTGTGAGGGGCAAAATTAACTATAGCTGAGGCAAGCAGTCATTTGTCCTTCTCTCCTGCAGTGAACACTCTGCAAAGAGTTAGTAGGCTATGGTTCTTAAAGAGTGATCCGATAGACCATGGAAGAATTCATTCATATAATAACTCACATCAATTGGGTATTTACTACATTGTGCCACACACTGATCTAATTGTGATATATATTCCTTTAATTCATTTAGCTCTCACAACACCCTGTGAAGTAAACATTATCACTCTCATTTTACACGAGGCGGAATAAGGTTAAGTGTCCAGTTAGTAAATGGCAGAGCTGGGTTCGCCCGGGAAATCTGGCTTTAGTGCTCTAAACACCAGGCGACACTGTCAAGTTACTCCTGGGTGTGTGTTTCCATGTACAAGCTCATCACACTTCCATTAGTAATTCAGTTTCTCTCTTCCTCTAGACCGTGAGCTACATGAGCACAGGTCCCTGTGTTCTCCACTCACTAGTGTATCCTTACAACTACATACAGTAAGTGTTCTGGAAATATTTGTTGAGTGGAACTGAAAATGGTTTCTTTGCCAAGTTCTGAGCAAATGCATGAAAACTAGTTGTTGGGTTCAGAGCTGAGGAATTGACTGCGGCTGTGTCAGGAATTCTGTCATTGCTAAGGCTTCCTGGTGGAGAGCGTCACCATTACACTCACAGAAGCTACTTAAGCACATTTCCCAAAGGCCTTACCCTTCCTCTATCACTCACATCTTTTCACTTTCAAAACCCGGAAGTTTTTCCCACAAAGCACAGCCTCCTGGTCTCCAGCCTGTTTCCGGGAGTCAGGGAACAAAGGCGGATACAGACATTTCTGCCCTCATCCTTCTCAACTCCTGGCTTCCTTTTCCCACCAGGGTCAGTGGGCCACAGGGATCAGGTATAGTAAGGCTTCCCAGGTTTACTGCAAATCTGTACACATTTCTGGGGGACCTTTAAAGCAAAGACCTCAGGACTGGGGCCTGACCAGCAGGGATTTCTCTGGGTCAGCTTGAATCTTTGGAGTCCCCTGGCCCTGGCTGAAGCTGACCCATCTGGAGATGGTAACCCAGCAACCACGCAGGTTCCTGCAGGCCTCCCACAGCGCATGACTTTACTCTTGGAGTTACCTGACTTCCTTCCCACCACAACCTGAAGAAGATTGAGTAGTGTTAAGACTACAGATGGCCCTGAGTATGAATGTGCATGCACACATGTACATATGTGCACATATGTTCATGGGTGGGAAGGGGTGGATTGACCAAAAGGGGCGTTCTTCCCATTGGCCCTCTTGCACAGTTATTGAGAAGGCCTGGTGCTGGCTCCACCGACATCGACAGCACGACCCAGACAGGCCGAGGTCTCATGTGTCAAAGAGGAGAAAAAGGCCAGCCTGGCCAGTTTCAATGTGATCACAAGGACAAGTGATGTGAAAATGCTCTGAAAGCATGTAAGAAAATGTATTGGAACTAGGGAAATTCTTTCCCCACGTATCCCACACTTGGGGGAAATGTCTCACATTGATTTGTCTGTGCTCAGAATTGGTGCAGGACAAGCTCTCAGTAAAGGTGCTCTGAGTGACCAAGTGAATAAACAAACATGTGAGAAAGGAACTTTTAATCAGGGAGTTAGGAGCCCCTCCCAGTACAAAACCAAACTATTTTACATGAACAGTTTTGCTTCACAATTGCTTTCTTCCAAGCCCCTGGGAAATGCTGTGCAGCGTCTCCACCTCTCCTCTGAGAAAACCTTACTACATACAGGTGTGAACCCAAGAGGCTACCTTTCTGGTTCCCTGGGAAGAGGTGTGTGTTTGCTCAGATGGAAATGGGCGGAGGTAAGAAGGGCAAATATTTTATTTTCTAGGACCGAAAATATGATAAAAGCATCAACCATTATTTAAAATGAGATTTTATTATGGTTCATCGTCTCACTTTTGACAAGCATATTTTTGGGGTTCATACATACATTTATGTATACATATTTTATAGGTAGACAGACACACATTTGCATGCATTGACTTTAAACATCAATTGGGAAAATTGTTCGTGCACTTGGGAGAACCCCTAAAACGGGACTCATGGGGAAAATGGAAAAAGTGGGAAAGCCGGCTTTGCATTTGGTCCCATGAGGGCACCATCCACCTGTGCTCTGCACAGCCATGGCCTGTCTCACCCAGCAGGGAGCAGGGCAGTGGGCTACACCTGGAGCCCCTCTGGATGTCCTGCTGTCACCAGCCAACCATGACGGGAACTCAGCCCAGACTGGTGGATAACTGGATCCATGCATTTGGCAAATGAAGCCCAGAATGGAAATCTGGCCATTTAAATGAAGTGGTCCTCTGTGTACGTTGTTCCCTTTGAATCTCACTAAAATAATCACTGCTTCACACCTGTTATTATCTTGTTGTCAATCTGATATGACATGAAGGGGCAAGATATATGCAGATAGTTTCCGATAGAAGAAGCATCTGGTAAGTGAAAACCAAAAGGTAATAATCTTCCTGGCTGGTTTGGGTTGGAGGACTGGGGGTGGGGAGAGTCACACGTCTCCGACCTCAGGGTGATCCAGCCATTCAGGTAATCCATGTGTGAAAAGGCGGTAGTTAACTGTATCCAGTCTTTGCAAAATAACATATATTAGTTATATCTACCCGATACCATCCAGGGTGAAAACCTGTTAGAATTTGTAAACAGCCCAGAACAATGAGAAAACACCTAATCGGGGTCTGTTTGTGCTTCCTTCATACAAGTGAGTGATGTGTTAGAGCAGGGTCTTGTGACTCCTCTACGGACTTTGGCATGTGCTGGTGCTGTCTCAGGCACGGCCCACCCGAAGGACAAGTATCAGCCTTTTAAAGTAATTAACAACATTTTTATATGCTGTAACCCTTGTGGTCCCCAATTCTATTCAGAATGAACCGTTTACATAAAAACAAATGAACAAATAAAATTACTGGGAGATGATTAGCTTTGAAGCATGAAGTGTAAATAGTCTCGGTTTCATACACATGCTAATTGCTTTGCACTGGTGCCACACAGAAAAAGGAGCTTTAGGTTGGAACAATTATCTCTGGAGTATTTGGTGAGATTGTGCACGTGAAACTATATTATAGACTGTAAAGTTGTATACGAACGTGAGTGGTTATTCATAGTAATAATATAAACTAGCTTGCACACCCCTTCCGCCCTGGGTCTCTCCTCTCTCTGTGACAGCATAGCCTTTACTTAGGATACAAACATAACCACACAGGCCCTTAGGTCACATGAGGGAAACTCTTCCTTTGCCTGTCACTTTTCTCTCTCCGGCCCTCATCCATCCTGTGGGTTTCTCTCCTTCTCCCCATAAGTACATAAGATTCACAGTCTGATAGCTCAGAAACCCTCCTGCCCCCCGCCCCCACTCCCAGGAAACCCCCCTGAATCTATCTTCTCCTGTACTCTGCCCAATCTACATCTTATTTGTGATTACTTTCCTGGATATAACCCATAGTTAATTGTGTCCTTGCTCACCAGTGGGAAGACCAGATTGTAGACACAATAAGACATTACGGTTTTCTCTGCACATCTAATTTGTAGTAGAGTCAAATTTAGGATATTGTTGCACATAGGAGGATAGAGGGGGACAAACCAACAGGCTCTTGGAGGGCAGACAGAAGACTTAACTTTCCTGAGATTGTTGACTGCTTGGGTATCAGACTCAGTTGTCACCTGACTCTAGTCCCATGGCTTTTCATGTAGCATTACCACGTCCTGACTGTTGAACCTGAGCAAGTTATCTGATATCTGCAAACCTCTGTTTTCTAATTTATAAAATGGGAATAATACATGTACCTGACTCATAGCGTCGCTCTGAAGATAAAATGACACAGTTCTTGTAAAGTGCTTGGACATTGCTCGCACATACTAAGCACTCAATAAATACTACCAGCTATAACGTTTCCTGTTGTCACTTTATCTACGTATGAATACAAAATCTGCCATTTTCCTGGACTTGGGAGCCTGGGACTCCGAGAGTATCCTATGACAGGATGGATGCCGATAAGTGAATCGGCTAATAAATTTGCTTGTCTCAACATTTGCTGTTCGAGTAAAACTCAAATTATCTTTCATCAGTATTCAGTTGCCACATTAAAAACAAATCACAATAGTAACTGCTTTCATTTGTGAAAGGTTTAATTTTATGTGCGTTGTCTCCTTTAATGACGCCAGTGCCATGAGGTGAGGAGCTAATAATCAAACTCAGATGCCTTTGACTCTGACCTGAGTACCTGCCTCCTTCCAAGGGAAGCCGTGTCTGAAAACCAGGACCCACAGGAGGCCTCATGCTCTGAGGCCTACGAGAAACATGTCACCGTCATCTTCCGACAAACTACACGAGGTTGGTTGTGGAAGCACCCATTTCACATACTCCATATTCGCTTCCAAAATTGTCCCTAGAAATTTCAAGAGAGTTTGTTTCCCAAATGAACTCAGCCAGAAGCATCTTCTGAACAAAACCAGTTGACAGCCCGGATGATTGCCAGCTCATGTCTAACTTGGTAGAACATCCTGGGTTATTTATAGTGGAGCTTACATTTGGCTAAATATGAGCTTTCATTTTCCTCGAAGAGATGCAGGAGGAATTTTAAAATATAAATAAGTAAATAAAATTTAAAGGAAGGATGAAAACTAAAGAAATGAAAAGCAAGTCACTTTCAGAAGTACTAGAATTTGGCAAAGGGGAAAATTATCTCAGCGGGTTCCCAAAATAGTGACATCTTTTTTGCAGATGAGGAGATAATTCTGCTGGTTTGTCAAACCCTTTAGCAGGACTCTGACCTGACATTTCTCCCAAGCCTCTTCCCACTGGTTAGTAAGAACACTGTTAACTAAGTGTCCAATCCAGTCTAAATTTAATCTAATCTATTGCGTGTGTATGTGCATCCCTTCAACTAATGTTCAGGCACTTTGGAAGAAAATACTTAGTCACTTAGGTGGCCTTCCACCTCCCCCTTTCCCTGCTTCTCTCCCCAGGATAGAGTCCAGCTGTGTGTAAGAGAGGGTCTCACTCCTTTCTCATTCGCTGGGGAGAAGAGAGCGAGCCATGTGCCGTGCTTGAGTATGTGCCGGCTGGTGTCTCTGGTCCCTAGTGGGTACTGCTGGCCCCCAGACTGGCTGACTTAGCTTATGATTTGGTTTCTCTTGGTTTGGTCCCTGCTCAGAAGCACTCCCTGGATACAGTGTCTTCTCCTTGGCTCTGGCTATCTGTGGACCCGAGTGTCTGCTACATCTTTGGTGCAGCTCAGACTCTCCTGCAGGCTTGCCTTGAAATCTGGGCAGACCAATTGGCAGGTCCACCTGCCATGCATTCAGTACCCATGCACTGAATGGATGGCATTCTGTCTGGGAAGCTGCCCCCGAGGACTCTCTGTCTGACTTATGGCTTAAGTTGTTGGTAGTGGGACATCCTAAGTGGTCATCTTTCCTGAGTTCTCAATGGTATCTTGCATCTAGCACACCGGCACCTTTCCAAGCCCAAATCCTGAGGCGTTATATCATTTGCTATCAGGTTTTGTGGCTTTGCTGTCAAGGACAGAAAAGTTATCTTCTGTCCCTGTAAGAGGAAAAGCCTGTAAGACAAGTCTTTCAGGCATGGCTGTTGACGTACTAATGGTGGAGGCAAGTAAATGTGTGAAGGCATTTAGCAAATTCTCTATCATGACAGCCACCTGTTTTTCAGGGCTATTGCTCTGTGGAAAAATCGTAATTTGCATAGGAGCAACTAAATATTATCTCCACCTTCTTCTTGACTGTCTTTCTGTAATATTTTTCAAAACTTTCCCCATCCCTGAATGTAGATAGTAACCTTGGGCCGAACAAGACCAAGGTGAAGAACTCAGGTAGGCAAAAAGAAAACACATCAAGAACTATAAACACCATCCCTGTTATACACAGACCCCCCCACTCTCCTCCCTTTCCACACGCTCCATATTTGTTTCCAAATCATCCCTAAATATATTAAGAGAGCCTCTTTCCAAAATAAATTCAACTGGAGTCTGAGCACCCATTTCACATTCATAAAAAACCCTGTCTGTCATGTACATCCACCAACATATCAGATCTGGGACCAAGCACCAAAACTTTTATGTTTTTTTCTAGACAAGATTGGTGCTTTTTTCTAGACAAGATTGGTGGGAAATTTCATCAGGGTTCTCAAATGCCATATAGTAAAACCCCCAAAGAAGACAAATGTTCACTTAGTATTCATTAAACACAGAATTGGGGCATGAACTAGCATTTGATTTGATCTCAAGGAATTGTGAAGGTCAAAAAAATAAAAGACAAGAGGTCTCCCTGGGGCAGGAGATGCTGTAGGACGAGCAGATTTGCAAAGTCTCCACGTAGGGTGAGCACGGGCTTTCGACATACGGGCTGTGTCTACTTGGGTCTTAGCTGTTGGCTAAGTAAACTGACAAACATCAAGAACCCAGGAAAGCATGAGGGTGCCAGCAGCTGTGTTCAGTCCATTAAAAAAGAGCAGTGATTTGAAATATGAAACTCATGTTCATGAGAAAGCAAAGGGAAAGACTGAGACCCGGCTAGGGAGTGTCATCTCAGTTACTGCTCTTTTCAGGGCCCTGTTTGCTGACAGACACACTAGGCTAGTGACAGGAGAGCTTTCGCTGGCTGTCAGATCGTTTTCAGAAACAGCAGTTCATTTCATGCTAATAGCTCAGTCTATAATTAGGCACATTTATCCATGTCCCTGTGATATGTCTCCTGCCATTCTGTGCTTAGTTCTTCCCCAGAATAAATCACCCAGATGAGTTATGAGTCTCCAGAGTGGCAGGTAGGAGTGTGTGTGCATGCTGAAAGCACGGCTTTCGGTTGTTGTCCGAATATGTGAGCAAATACTGTCTATTGTCCTGGGAAGCAGAGTCTTTGGTGCTTACTAGAAGGAACCAGGAAGGAAAACACATTCTCTCTGCCATGAATTTACTATGATTGTGCTATTTCTGTATCTTCCCATATTAGGTCAAATTTTGCTGTTGACTTCAAGACTGCTTGGAAGGAGATAAATAAAAGCAATTAGTCAATTCACATTTTAAAAATGTTTTGAAAGCCATACAAGCTGCTGTAGGTTGAAGAGCCTGAAAGCAGCTCTATGCTTTTCTCCTTTTCCTTATTTCAGCATGTTTTGTAACTCAAGAAGGGAGACATTACTATCAGTTGGCCTGATTCATTATGCAAGGACCCAAAAAGCATTAGAAGAGAATTGGGTGCTTTGATCAGCTTGAATCTCCATGTCTGGGAGATTCCTTGCGAGGTCCTCCTGCCAGAAAACTGACACAAAAAGACCACCCTTTATACTTTTCTCCTTTTCCAGGGAAGCTAAGAAATCAGCCAGTAGCTGCCTAGCTTGTTACTCCCTGGGAAATAAGGTTCGTGCACGAATAATGTTCACTATCCAAATTCCAACTCTTGTATTGGGTTCTCATGCCACCCTTGCAGCAAATGTGGGGTACCCTCCAACCCAGACTGCCAGTCATGAGAACATGCAATAAGTATAAGCTGTTCATAAGATAGATGTTTTCTAGAAGACAAGCATTGGAAGCCACTTTTTAAAAACAAACATCTGTTGGTTGCTCACTTAGGCAGTGATAGCTAATACTCAGAACTAGCCTAAAGACAGGTATTTTCATATTTCTCTTTTCTAGATACGGAAAGCATGGCAAGGTGAAGTTACTGGCCTAGGTCCCCACTACTGATATGAGGCTGCAGTGGGATTCAAACTCTGGTCTGCTGTGTGTAGAGCTGTGCTACCTCTCTGTCATACTGTCACAGGGTCTTCATTCTTGTTTACTACCTGAGCAAGCTGCCTCTTCTAACAGAAAGGAAAAGGTATTTGCACTGAGCTATTGCTTCCTGATATGGAAAAATAAAATGTTGGTCACTAATCCACTAATTACACAAATCCACAGCCCCTAACATTTACCCAGGTTATTGACCATTTTCACCCCTTCCTGGTAAAGACAAAGGACCCTAGACGAGGTTGAATATTATTCTTTGGGACCACATTCTCACACACATTATGTATATACATATATGTAAAGTAACACTCATCAAAGTAAATGAAAAAATACATTTAGATAGAAGCTCAGATCTATGACTCACAAAATTTAATAATCAGAGCCACTATGATCAGTTGTTAGTATGCATTTTGTAGAATCCGCTGCTACGCCATTACTTTTATGAAGCTTACATCTTCTAAATTTCAATTGCCCATTAGATTATGTCATAAACTCCTGCTGTTGAAGTCAAGCTTGGTTAAACATGTCTAATAGAAAGCCTGCTAAAGCTGTACACACTCACTAAGTCCAGTGTGCTTGAATGGGAATTCTTGCACATGATAAGCTCTCTCATTTTTCATGGAATCCTGGAGCTGGGGAGGCAAAGAATAAAAAACTCAAGCAGCCCAGGAAACTTCACTAATATAACAGTGTCAACTGCCACCATTACATCCTTACCAGAGCTCTTCTCACTTAGCTCTTAGACTGTTTGGGCTGCCATAACAAAATACCACAGACTGGGTGGCTGATAAACAAGAGAAATTTATTTCTCAGTTCTGGAGGCTGGAAGTCCAAGACAAAGGCACCCGCTGATTCAGCCAATTCAGTGTCTGGTGAGAGCTCTCTTCCTAGAATCTACTCTGTCTTCTCACATGTGACTATAACCTCACGTGGCAGAAGGGACCATGGGTCTCTCTAGGGCCACTTTCATAAGGGCACTAATCCCATTCATGAGGGCCCCACCCTCATGACCCAATCACCTCCCAAAGGCCCCACCTCCTAAAGCCATCACCTAGGGGGGCAGGATTTCAGCACATGGATTTTGGAAAGACAAATATTCAGTCAATAGCGACTCACAAAATAGATTTGTTTGTGTTTTATCTTCAGTTCTTTCTTCTCTCATGCACTGTGGACCAAAAGACAGACTGCAAAAGAAAATTCACAAGAAAGGAAAGATGTAAATTTAGAAAGATATGGAAAAGAAAGTGTTGTGAGTCCTCCAAAACTGCAAATAGCTACGGGGCTTAATCAAAGACTTGAGTGAGTGTGGGTAAAACAAATCATCTTTTGAAATGAAAGGGCCAACATTACAAATTTGGGGCAAAACATCAAAGGGTGACACAGCTCAGCTATTCCTTTTATCAGAGTTAGCAACTCCATCAAAATCAATTTCTCTTCTTGTTAAGCAAAGTAAAGGTATCCTGGAGATCATGTGAAAATTTAAACCCATCTGGAAATCAGCGTATTTTGCTGGCAGCCATGAAAGGGGCATCAGAACTGAGGCACATTCATTTCATCAGCTGGTGAGTCAACCAGTATTTATTTGCCTCATGACTACGATACCTTCATATACAGGCTGACATCGGAGGATTGTGTCATATTTGTAACTGAAAAGAGAAGAACTGCTTTGTAGGAAATTTCTTTTCAATTAGGAAAGCATCCCTCCTGAATGGTTTTAATCACCGAAGCAGCAGCCCTGAAAGTTTGAGTAAGGGTCCAGAGACAGAGGACATCAAGCTCCTTTGTGAAGTAGCCTGGCAAGTTAAACCACATTGTTGGCTAAATTCTGGGAAATATGGCATGTTCAAACTACAGGTACAATGTATTATTCTTTTAAGAAATATAAGGACGCGATACATTTCTTCAAATATATGAAGCCATCATGATTTCAGAATTTTGCTTGCTTCCCTTTTGTCAGTAGCAAAGCAAATTGAATGGTAGTTGCCTTGCATCCTTTAGCCTAATGGAAATTCCAAAAGAAAAGCAGAGCCTCTTTTGGCCTTTATCCAGTGCGTATTTAAACTCTTTTTTAAGTGGTCCATCTTCCTTGTCTTATATAATGATGGTAAAACAAATTCCTGCTTATTACATCTTTAATATATGTTTATGACTGTTGGGAAAATTAATGACACTTCAGCTAGCATTTAAGGTTTATTTATTTTCTGAGCAAGGCTATCCATACTATGGATGACAGTTCACCCATACGTGCATGGAATAAATTATCAGGCTTCTTGAATTTCCTTTAAATAAAAGACTGCAATTTACATGGATTAAAGGGAGTTGAATTTTAAGATTCTCCTTGAGGTTAACTACATCCTTTCCTTTTCCTTCTATGCAGTAAGATAATCGAAGGATAGAAGGGAATGCTTTAAGAAGGTACATTTTCACACCGATTCTTTGCCTTATACTTCATTGGTGGAAAGACTTTGTAGTAAATCTTATGTAAACAAATAAATATAGGTTAGACAAGGTGTTTTAATAAGACTCAAGGTTGGTAAATAATTCACTAGCATTAATATATGCTTATGAGTCATACTTGAAAACTAAATCAGTTTCTACCTAGAAATGGCAGTTGAGAACACCAGTGTAAATTTGAAATGCTAGAATGCTAATTAACTGAAAGCCAGGTATCAGAGGGAGTTGAATTAATTTGTAATTTACTATCCATGCCTTATATTCCTTAGCAGTCAAAAACAATTATTTTTATTTGCCTGAGATCACTATCCACAAAAAATGATTTGTATACTGTAAAGCACTAAACACATGTAAGAAATTTTTGTAACTAAAATTATCGATCTTTTTATTTTTTTTCACTCATTTTACATTTCACTCATCACTTTGGGAATTTAATTTTTCAGACCAATAATGCTGTTTGCCTGAAGGGTAGTGTCGCTAATTCCTTGGGAGAAGGAAAAAAAACCACAACAGACCCTCCAATAACCTTACAAATGAAAGGAGATGGCTTAACTAAAACTGCAGTAAGTACTGTCCTAGTTTCGGCTGCTATAACAAAATACCATAGACTGGGTGACTATTTACTTCTCATAGTTCTGGAAGCTTGGAAGGCCAAGATCAAGGTGCCAGCAGATTCCAGTGTTTGGTAGGAACTTTCTTCCTGGTTTTCAGACGGCCATTTTCTTGTTATGTCCTCATATGGCCTTTCCTCGATGAGTGAACTCAAGAGCGAGAGCACGCTCTCTGGTCTTTTCTTTAAGGGCACTAATCCCACCGTGGAGGCCCCATTCTCATGAGCTCCTCCAAGCCTGATTACCTCTCAAAGACCCCGCCTCCTTATACTATCACGTTAGGATGAGAGCATCAACATATGAATTTTGAGGGGACATAAATATTCAGTCCCTAGCAAGTATACACACTGTGGTGCTTTTGGGAGTATATAAGATCGAGGGAAAAAACCAACAAGCTCCTGAGCACCACGTGAAGATCCAAATGTGTCCAAAGTTTGCTTTAAAGCCTGCTCTCCCTCCCGATAGACTGTTAGCGGATGGCATCATCCCTGTCCCAGAGTAATATGAGTAGCTAACACTCACTTTCGGTCAGGAACGGTTCTAATCACTTTACATATAATAACTAATTTAGCTTACGTTTAACAACGAATAGTACATTATGAGGTACGTACTATTATTATCCTCACTTTTGATAGGTGAGTGGCAGAGCTGGGATTTAGATCCAGGCAGTCTGATAACGGTAGTTTTAATCACTATCTGGTTGTTGAAGTCTTCCCTCATCCCACCTATTACCAAAATCTGTCCTTTCATTTCTTCCTCCCTATTCCCACTCATCTCAGGAACTCACATGGGCCATTGTGAGCTGTCCCATGTCAGCTCCTTCCTGGTGAGAGACTGAATATACAAACAGACAATCGAGAGCCCATATGTGAAAATAGAACTCTGACTCACAATCTGCAGCAACTATCTCAGGAAACCAACCTGTAATCTGCAGTAACCAGCCCAGAAGCCAGCCTGCTATCTGCAAGTCAGACTTGTAGGAAGTCACACAACTCTCTCTAGCAACAGTCCAGGAAGCCTAACAACGGCCTCTGTAACAACTGGCTCAAAACAACCAGGACTTGACTCATAACTGACAGCTTCCCTAATTTTTGTCCCTATTTCTAACTTAGGACCAACCAGAGAAAGCCAATTTGCACCCCGAGGTATCACATAGGATACCCTTCTTCGAATTAGCCTTTCTATAGCTCCCCATGCCAACAGACTCCAATCAGGCATACTGGAACCATCGCCTTTCCCCACTCGAAAGCTTTCCGACTACTCCACCTGCCTCTGTGTCTTGGCCTAATGTAAATGGTGGCTGACTACCTTACTACAGCAAACTCTGAATAAATAGCTGTTGTCTGTTCTCATTAGGTTGATCTTCATTTATTTCGCACTGGTCTCCAACAGCTCCTTCATCCCTTCCCCTCTCCAACAGGGAGACGGTCTAACAGACATACTGTGTCATAGGAAGATACTGAAGCACAGAAATCTTCACAGAAATGGTGGGATTTGAGCTGTGTGTTAAGGGTAAACAGGATTCAAAAACCTGGGCCAGAAGCTGGGATGACCACGCAGATAGACAGAATGGTGTGTGCAGGGGTGAGAGACGTTCCCATGGACCTGCCTCTGCTGTATAGCTTTGAGTGCTTCTCATAGGAAGAGAAGAGTCTACGGCCCAGCCCCATTGACAAGGCTTGGCTAAGTGACTTGCTCTTGTCAATGGACTCTGTCCATTGGGAGGATTTTCCCTGCCACTGTGTTTCCAGGTAACCGCTGAGTGGGAGTCTGCCTCTGAGCTTGGTTTTTATCTTGCTTCTTCCCACTCAGCCAGGCTATTGTTAAATTAATTAAACAAGGAAGCCATTAGATCGGGGTGGCTCTCGTGCTTTGGTGGCATACCAAAACCTAAACCTGTAAAGTCCTCAAGTTTGAGAAATTGAAACCTACGGAACTGAAACCTAAGGGAGTTTAAGAAACTGAAACCAATCACAAACAGCCACGTAGGCTTTAAGCGACAGCCAACCAAATAATTTCCTTTCTTTGCTTCTGCAACTTCTCCTCAGGTCCTGTTGGTGGCGCTCTCCTAACTACTTCTGGTTTGGCTCTACCAATTCGAGATCATTTTTGCTCACATAAACTCAAAATTTTTAATGTGTTTCATTTTATGTTTTAACACTACCCATGAACCAGCTTTTTGTCCTTTCCTGATTGGGGTCAAGAGGGAGTCCTATGTGGCCAGGGATGTGAGCTGAGGGAAAAATTGAGAGGCAGTGTAGTCATGACAAAGGCTGTCGTCAACCCTTCAGGGACTCTGACACCCAATGACCTTTCTGAGTCTTTACCCTGGAGTGAGGGGCCTCTTTACACCCCTGCTTCTATTCATTGTTCTGTGCAGGCTGCCCCAGCTATGGGCAATTCCCAGAGGGGCTGACAGCTGAGGAATAACAGCTGTACCAGCAGCACCGCCAGAAGCTAGGGGAATCAGACCTTCAGTCTGAGGACCTGGGAGGTGCAGAGCAGGAGCTACCACACAGTGATTCTCAAAGTGTGGTCCCCAGACCAGCAGCATCAGCAACACCCGGGAACTTGAGAGAAATGCAAATTCTCAGGCCCCACCTGGACCGACTCTAGGGGTGAGGCCCCGCAACAATTTAACACCCTGTCAGGTGCCTGATGCACCATGGAGTATGAGAACCTTTGCACTGCACCAATGCTGGCAGAGTGATCGTAGATTTGCCGACTGATCAATGTGGAAAAAGCAGCTGCCCTACTTACTTCCCAGGGTGGCCAGGACAAAGAGGCCCAGGTGCCCTAGCTAGTATCTCTGGAGCTTTAAGTATAGTCCCTCTACACTGCTGTGGAAACTGAGTTGCTCAAGCATCTCTCTGGCTGCAGTCAGAAGGAGTATGCAGATTGAATAATTCATCTCCCCCCACGTGGAATTTTAGTGCTATTTGTCTATTTGACTTTCCTCACATATCTCCTGGATGGTCCCTAGAATCTTGCTGTTTTTCTCCAGGCCTGCTGTCAGACTCTGTGCTCCCTGGAAGTGGGCAAACTCTGCCCTCCCTGCCCTTTCTGGCTTTAGCGACATGCTCCTTGGCTACTAGTCCTTGAAACTCCAGTTTCCCTGTCATCATTCAGTTAGGCCAGTAAGTCTGCCTGTTAATGTACTGGGACACATTAAATAGCATAGTTGTTGTTTTTAGATGACTTTTAATCAACCAGCGTTAAGTGGGACTACCATTCGAGATTTATCTCAGTGAAGAATCACAATAGATTGTTGGAGAGCAAAGCTGACCAGCCCAAAATGTGTCTCTTTCACATGAGGATTATTTTAGGCTGATTATTTTTAAAAAGCAAGAGGCTCAGTAAGAGCTTTATAACCTCCCTCTAAGCTGCCTAAAAGGATTTAGATAAAGGGCCCAGTTCAGGAAGAGCACCTATTACCCGAGACATTTACAAAGAACAGGGGCTAGTGTGGTAGGTGGGGAACCAGGCAGTGCTTGGAGGCCTAGGTCCTCTCTGTGTCCCGTTGTCTCTGCATGGCATAGCAATCATTGTTAACAAAAACATTTGTTTTTCCGTCTCCACATGAATTACCTTCCTACCCTTTGAAGGCCCCCTTATTCCTTTCTCCTTAGTTCAGAATGGCATGTAAGGGTCAGTTACCTGACCACCTGTGGCCCTCATATTCTTTTTTATTTTTTTCCCCCTCATATTCTTATGGAGAGACCCTATGTACAAAATTAAATATTTTTTTCTTCTGTTAATCTTTTTATGTTAATCTGATCAGTAGTTCAGCCAAAGAACCTAAGGGTAGAAGGAAAATTTTTCCTGCCCACGATGAAGGATACACATCCCTAACAAAAAGCTTAAATTCAAACCCAAGGAGGCAATACAGCAAACTATTTAAACACATAGGATTTGGAATCAAATAGAGTTAATTTCAAATCCTCATTCAACCACTTTCTAGCTGTGTGAGCATGGTTATTTATATTCGGTAAAACTGGGATGGTGAAAAGAACTGCCTTATTAGGTCATTACAAGGATTAAATGAGGCGAAAAGACCTCAGCACAGTGCCAGACACATTACAAGCATGTCTGGTTATCTTAATTCAAGATTATTTTTGTCAGACTTAAGGCTTTTGTATACTTTTTTGAGCTTTGCTTGTTTTATACAATAACACTTAGAATTCTTGATTTAATGGAAACTGTAGAGTTAATAATATACATTCTCATGTACTATTTTATTTTATTCTCACAACCACAGTGTGGTAAAGTTCTATTATTCCCACTTTAGAGATGAATTAATCTTATCCCCAATCACACAGACTTGGCAGAGCTGGGGCTGGTACTTGAGGCTGGCTGAATTCTACTCAGGATACCTCAACTGGAGAATATAAAAGACAAATGGTCTAACATGTATGTAATAAGAGTCCTAGGAAAACATTACAGTTTTCCCCAGAGCTACCTCCTGTATCTCTGTTTAGAATTAGAAGCACTGTAGAGGATGGTGGTATGTCAAACCACCTTTGGAAGCTAATTGATAACCTTGTAACTGGTAGGTTTTCTTGGCAAGATTTTGCACACTATTAAGAAAATTTCTTCCTGTGTGTCTTCTCTATTCTCAATACTCTATTACAATACTACTTCACTTCTGACACTTCGGGTCACCAAATACGTGGGAGTTTTTCCCCCCAAGCAATTCTGTAACACCAGCTGATTGTCCAACAATTTAACCCAATTCAAACATTACCTACCTGGAGTTAGTGCAGACCCCACCAGTGAAGAACTCAGTGCTACAAGACTGCTTTCCCCTTCACTTTATACACCAATGGCAAGTCCAGTTTGTCACCTGTGTCTCTGACTTACTGGCTATAAATTGGAGGTTCCCACCACCCCCTCCTCGGGTTTGAATAGGTTGCTAGAGGGGCTCACAGAACTAGGTATTTTATTTGCAAGGTAACTGGTTCACTATAAAAGAATATAACTCGGGAGCAGCCAAATAGAAGCGAAGCACAGGGCAACGTGTATGGAAAGGGAACGGAGCTTCCATCTCCTCTTGGGCTGCGCTGTTCTCCCAGTGCCTCCCTCGTATTCACCATCCTGGACTCTCTCTAAGTCTGTCCTTTTGGGATTTTTTTATGGAGGCATTACGACGTAGACATCATTGATTAAATTACTGGCCTTTGGTGATGAATTCGATCTCCAGAGGTTGGGAGAAGGGCTGAAAGTTCCACCCCACAAATCACATGGTTGGTTCTCCTGGTAAATAGCCCCATCCCTCTGGGCTTTCCGAAAGTGACTTTATTAACATAAACTGATGTATGGTTGAAAAATATGAATAACGAAAGACACCAATTTCACCTTTATCTCTCTGGAGCTATTTCAGGAATTGTAAATAAAACTAAATATAACACAAGATGCCCCTCTGACTCGTATATAGGTAATTAACAAGAGTTTTAGGGGCTTTGTGCCAGAAAGAGTAGATGAAGACCAAATATACAGAGGGTACCAAAAAAATGTATACACATTTTAAGAAAAAAACTATTAAAATTGTAATAATATATACCAGTAACAAAAGATGAATACAAGTCGTATTTGAATTCTGCTATTACAAGAGGTGCTCAAAGTGGTTGCGATCAGTATAATTTAATACAGTGTTTCCTTTCTTAAAATGTATATACATTTTTTTGACACCCTCTGGATATATTTCTTATTATAAATCACAATATTACACATGCAAAGCATCAGGGAATATTGAGATAAAAATGGGAATGACTGAAAAAAGAAATCTATCATAACTGAAAATCTGACCCTGTTGCTTCGCTGCTTCTGACCCTCTCACCCAGGGGTTCTCAGTTGTACCCATACCTTACCCAGGGCGCTTTAAAACATACCAACTCCTGGATTTCATCCCTGAGACGCTAACATAATTGGGCTAGTAAGGCCTGGGCATAGATTTTTTTTTTTTTTTTTTTTTTTAATCCTGAGTCACCTGGAGCAGAATTTCTTGAAATGTTTGTTAGAAAAGCAGGCTTCAGGGCCTCAGCCTAATTCTAGGGAACCAAACTCTGAGAATAAAAGAATCTTCATTTTCCAACAAGCTGTCTAGGTGGGTGTTTCTCAAACTTTACTATGCATATGGCATCATTTTATGAAAATGCATGTTCTGCTTCAGTGGTAAAAAGAAAACCGCAGGCCCAAAATGGTGTCCCTGGTGCTAAAGCCCATGGTACTGAAATTAGATTTAACAGGTGACCTAACTGCTGTTTCAGTCTGTCCCAGAAATATCATTTTAACCAACCAGTCTGAGATTTTTATGGTCAACACCACTGAGGTCTTCTGTCACATGGACCCTCTCCATCCCCCATAAAAAGGAGAGGCAATCCGCATGATAAA
Organism: Rhinolophus ferrumequinum; assembly: GCF_004115265.2. Taxonomy (NCBI): domain Eukaryota; kingdom Metazoa; phylum Chordata; class Mammalia; order Chiroptera; family Rhinolophidae; genus Rhinolophus; species Rhinolophus ferrumequinum. The sequence continues at coordinate 93,084,988 of NC_046287.1, forward strand.
ACCCTTGCCATTCTCTTCCCCCAAAAGAAGATGTCCTTGTCTAAAAGTTATCCTTTGTTTTCTTTTGTTAAAATGGCTCCTTTGCTCCATCCTTCTTCCTATGAAAACCTTCCATTTTGTACAACCCCTCAGAGCACCCTTCTAGTTTCTAGATGGGGTGTTGCCTGATTCATGAATCCCTTAGTAAAGCCAATTAGATCTCCAAATTTACTCAGTTAAATTTTGTTTTTAACAGTGGCTCTGAGGGTGAGATTCTGCATTCCTAATAGTCTCCTATGTTATGCCATGGTCTTGCTCTAGGGACCATACTTTGATTGGAAAAATTCTAAATGATTCTTTTTTCCATTTTCAGTTTTTTTCCTTGGCAATTTTGAGCAGTACTGTGGGTGTCCCTCAGTTTGGATTTGTCTGCTGTTTTCTCATGATTAGACTGGGGCTATGGGATTTGGGGAAGAACACCACAGAGGCAAAGTGTCATTTTTATCACATCGTAACAAGGACACATGCTGCCAACATGATTTCTCACTGTTGATGTTGACCTTGATCACCTAGCTGAGGTCCTGTGTGCCAGGTTCTAAATGATTCTAATGCAAATGAATTTTAAGACCCTCTTATGTACCAAGAAGAAGCCAAACTGCTTAGCTTGGCATAGGGTGCCATCAAGGAGGCACCCCTTCCTGCAACTTCACCTCCAAACCCCACTGCTTCCTGACTTGCACTTAGGCTGCATAAATATCAAACTGCTTGTGGTCCATCCACCCCCCTACACACACACACTGCCAAGAAGGCCCTTGCTTCCTTCTTCAAAGAAGATACTGGGTTCGACTTCAGTTCACAGATCACCTGGTGGCCCCTGCTCTCATTGCTTCTCATTTCTCTCTGCTTATCTCAGCCCTATCACTAACTCTATTCAATTGAAATTAACTGTGTATGCTTCTCTCTTTTCTATTAAAATATCAGTTTTGCAAAAATGGGGACTTTGAACTGTTCATCCTGTACCGACAGCTCATACCATAATTGACAGTCAATAAATATTTGTTAAATTTTGTGCCAAACAGAAACCTTACCATTACAAATATCAAAGGAAGTCACCCATCTTTTGAAATTCCATTTCTCCAACTCCGGTTCATGAAATTAAGTAATTTTAAGTGTCAAGTAAGAAGTATTTAAAAGGGCTAGCAATCCTCAGTGCTCTGTAGCACTGCAGCCTGATTACCATGCATTTCTATGAATCCTCTTAATGGCCCTTTTTTTAAAAAAAATTGCTCTTACAGCCAAAAATTTGCTCTAAAACAACACTTAGAAGGCTCTTGTCATTAGGAAGTCCAGCACCACTTTCTTACATTTCAAGAGGAGATATAAGTAGGCACTGACATGTGAATGGTCCGGTGGTGTCACTGGCAGCACTGTCAAGGATTTGAATCGATCACCATGGTGTCCTTTAGAATCTACCCTCCAAGGTTATAATCAAACCACCTTAATGAGGCGGCACAAAGGGCACAGACAGAAGCTTTGCTGGGCAGTGGCTTCATCCATCACATTCTAACCATCAAATAGAGACTGATGAAGGCGCTCGCTCGGCTGCAGCTAGGGCGGGCTATTTGCTCCGCTTGCTCTGCTCTATGCCTCCCCGCCCCCGTCTTGTTCCAAATATTTCCTCTGAGATGTTTGCTTTGGAAGGCAAATATCGACACCTGCTACCACTGGCTTTTTCATTAAATGCTTGGCCCTTTGATACACATTCTTTGCTTAATAACTTTCTTTCATCTTCCAGTCCAGTTTGAAATTAGGGAGCAAATTTAGCATTGTGGAAATTCACTCTGATTCCAAACCATCTTCTTTCCCAGGTAGTGTTCTTAAATAAATAGGGAAACATTTGGTATTCCAGATCTTTCCTGGCTGAGCCAAAGGCTGCACTGGGCCAGGAAGTCTGTGTGATTCACAAAGGCATTCAGCCTGGAGATGGTTCCTCCGGCTGCTGCCACCCTTGGAGTTTCCTGAACAGGCTTTCTGGGCTCTTTGGGGGGTTTTGCCCAGCTGTGCACACTGGGGCATCTCTTCTAAGGCCCAAACCCAGGCTGTGCTCATCCTGCACCCATGTGGCTCATTCGAGTAGAATGGATCACTGGGGAGAAACGAAGAAGAGTTTGGGTGGTGGGCTCTGGCTCCCCAGAGCCGGGACTCAGCCTATACAGCTCCGCCACTCTCTCCCTTCCACTGCCTTGAGATGAGAGCCTTTATTAATCACACAACTATGTTTGTCGGGTTTGAAAAAGCCCAACATGTCTGCATCATGTTAGACCTTTAAAAATGGCAAGGCGTTACAAGCTGATTCCCGCTCTTAGGCAGCAGCTCCACTTGGGAAAAATGACAAACGTGCTTCAAGTGGCTGTGGATTCATCCCCCCTCCAGACCTGCCCGTCATGCTCTCTAGAGCCCACCTCTTTCTCTTCTCCAGGTGCCTTGCGTGTAAGTCAGTGACTTTTGACCCGAACCACACATTAGAATCACTGCGGAGATTTTAAAACATAATTCAGTTCCGGGAATTTTGACTTCATTGGTCTCAAAAGGAACCCTGGCAATAGTAGTTTTTGAAAGCTCTCCAGGTGAGCCTAACGGAAGCCACAGTTGAGAATTCTGTCCTTCCCAGATCCTTTTCTGTAGCAGAGAACTTTCTCCTACTTACCCCTCCACCCCATCAGCTCCACTTAGATGCCACCGCTATGCTGTCTTCTTCCGCATCAGAAACTAGATCTTTTCAAATTGATATGACTTTTTCCTTGAGGGAGTTGCCCAGTTTCAGCTCTCCTCCTATATTTGATGAATTCTGCCTCCCCTAAGCTCGCCCTCTATGAGTTTCAGGGCTTACCTCCCACCTGGAAGCTGAAAATGCCGGATACTCACTTTCTCAGCTTCCTTTGCAGTTAGGCATGGTCAAGTGACGTAGGCTTCACCAATCAGACCCAGCCTCCTAGCCTTTGACTTGGGAGCTATTATGGTAAAGCAGGAAGGACTCTAGGAATCTTCTGGAGTCTGGAAGTTTCTGGTGTCCAGAGTGCAGGGTCAGTGGTAGCAGTGTGCAAGCTGTCACGGTGCATCCAATGCCTGGCAACTACAGAGAAGTGTTGTCCCTTAGCCTGTTCTGCAGTGTGACTTTGGGGCTTATTTATGGTTGCAGAGTCTCAAGCCTGGTTCTTTCATTGATTCTGTGAGCACGCAGTATCTATTCGATAAATTCCTTTCCAGAATCAGTCTCTGTGTTTATAACTAAGAACCCTGAGAGGATGTCACAAAGTATTATGAGGAAAAGTTGCCTCTTTTGGAAGGAGAGTTGCTCTCCCTAGCCCTTCGATGCAAGTCCAGACATCAGGTTGGAAACTGTGTTAATCCGCTTATTTCCGTTCTTCCTTTCAGTTCTATAGACAGTCTGGCCAATTAACCTTTAACTGTTATCCTTCATGCGCAGCAGAACTCAGGTTAAGCGCTATCCAGAGTGGCTTCTGCCTCTGTGCCCTCCACTGAGTTGCTCCTGGTATTTATCACAAGATGGTTGCATCGTCAAAACAGCAGCCCCATTTGGTAGACTTTAATCCTGACTGGACTACACCAATGTAGAAACAGACCTCTTTTTTTTTTTTCTAAAACCATGGGTAAAATTTACTAAAACTGTTCATTCACATTAGCTAAGAGAAAAAGAAGAAACGATGCCTGATGGCTTGGTGAGAGTTGTTAGTGGAGGCCCGTCCAGTGCACCGTTTCTACAGCTGGTGGCTGCCATAATGGTGAGCCAGCCTGTGGTGGAGGAGTGAGGAAGGGAACTGCTGTCCCATGGTGTGTCTCAAAGCCTTCCTCCTTCCCTGCTTCAATGATGGTTGAATCATAAAAGGCACGGAATAAAACTTCATCAAGTACAATTTTCCGGGGGAATCAGGCTTTCCAATTCCGGTGTCAGAATGAATTGCCAATTTGTAACTCAAATATCTAACACATATTAAAGTACTCAGTATGTATGATATTGATCCAAGTTAAGAAAGCTGAAAGTGAAGCGTTCTGTGACTAATCCCCCAAAGTCCTAGCATTTTCTTTCCCAGATTTCTTCAGAAGTTTGGTAAAAGCTAGCGGGGGTTGGGGGTGGGGGAATAGTGGAATTCACTCTGGTGACAGAAGGCCTCTGTTTTTCTGTAGTTCCTTCACATGGAGTATTGGCAAGCATTTGCAATCACCCAGAATTCTAGGAAATACTATTTTTCTTAGAGGTTTTGGTTTCTGGGTGTTATGATGAAATGTTTGTGTCCTCCTAAAATTCACACGGTGAAGCCCTAGCCCCCAGTGTGATGGTATTTGGAGACGGGCCTTTGGGACATAATTAGGTTAGGATAGGCCATGGGGGTAGGGTCCTCATGATGAGAGTAGTTGCCTTGGAAGAAGAGAGAAAGAAATCACTCTCTTCACCAGGGGAGGACACAGCAAGAAGCCGGCCATCTGCAAGCCATGAAGAGGATCCTCACAGCACTTGACTATGTTGGCGCCCTAATGTCAGACTGGGAACAAGACTGACACTTGCAAGAATGTAATTACTAAGGTACCAATAAACATGCCCCTGATGGACTTTGATGTGGTAGCTTCAGAGACCAAGGTCATAACTTTTTGCTTTTTGATATGTCAGAAAGACTACTAGGCCAGTAGACAAAATGGCTAATAATCTCAGATCTGCCTCTATTTTGCTTTATCTCGTGAGCCATTCATTTCATCTCCTGGCACTTTTGCTTCTATATTTGTAAAACAACTGAGATACTTTAGCTAATGTCTCTAATTTCTTCCAACAGTCATGTCTCAAGATTTTATTAATTACTGCAATTGCAAATTGCAAATGCAAATTTGCAGAAATTGCATTATTAGAAATTAATATCATTATTTGAATTTTTCATTTACGTATATAATTTTAAATTTTATCAATCTTTTCTATAGGCTTGACCTTTTTAAAAATTCAGTTTGCTTTTGAAATATAGCCATTAATGCTATTCATCTGGAAAAGAAAGTAGAATTAATAATGCCAACCATAGGGACAGGAAAACCTTTTTATCAAATGGTGGTAAAACAACTGGATATCCATATGGGAAAGTAATGAACTTTGAACCTTACTTCATGTGGTAATTTCAAATATGTCCACAAATTCTTTGATACTCCTCCATTAAAAAGGTGTAAATTAAATTTTTTTTCCCTTGAGAGTAGTCTGGACTTAGAAACTCCAAATGAACAGAATTAAGCAGAAGCAATGGTGCGTAGCTTTGGATACTACGTTATAAAAAGACACCTTGGATTCCTCCTCGCTCATTCTTGCTTAGATCATTTACTGTGGGGAAGCCAAGAGCAAAGTTGTGAGGACACCCAGACCACCCAGACAGCTCTGTGGAGAGTCCCATGTGGTAAGCTGAGGTCTCCTGCCAATAATCACGTGAGTGAACCACTCCTGAAGGCACATGCTCCAGCCGTAGTCAGGCTTCTGATGGCCGCAGCTATGGCCAAGAGTTTGACTGTAACCTCGGGAGAGACACTGAGACAGAAGAACGAGCCAAGCCACTCCCAGATCCCCTACTCTTAGGAACTGTATGAGATCATAATACATGTTTGTTGTTTTAGCTCCTAAACTTTGGAGTAATTTGTTATAGAGACATAGACAGCTATTGCACCTCACAACGTATATAAAAATAAATTAAAATGAATCATGGAACTAAATATAAATCTTGTAACTACAAAATTTCTAGAAGAAAATATTTGTAATTTTGGAGTAGGCAAAGAATTGTTAGAATACAGAAAAAAATGAATGTAAGAGAAAAAGTTCATGAATTGGACTATATCAAAATTAATAACATATACTACTCAAAGTCACTATTAAAAATGAAAAGATAAGCCACAGAGTAGAATAAACTACTTGATTTTTTAAGAACTCATATTCAGAATATATAATGAGCTCTTACAGCTCAGTATTAAGAAGACAAGCAACCCAATGTTTAAAATGTGCAAAAGATTTGAACAGACACTTTACAAAAGATGATATATAAATGGCTAATAAGCACACAAAAATATTCTCAACATTACTAGTTATTGGGGAATGTAAACTTAAACCACAACAAGATACCTCTCACACCTACTAGACAAGCTAAAATTAAAAAGACTGGTGATATTAAGTATTGGTGAGATGCAGAGCAACTGGAACTTCCACACACGGCTGGTGGGAAGAGAAAGCGGTAAAACTCCTTTGGAAAACCATTTGACAGTCTCTTAAAATGTTAAGCACACACCTACCATACGACCCACTCTTGGGGGTACTTATCCAAGAGAAATGAAATGTTTGTACACAGACCTGTACATGAGTGTTCATGAGTGTTCATAGTAACAAAAAAACTGTAAACAAGCCAAATATTCATCAATAAGGGAATGAATAAACAAAATATATACATACAATGTAATACTACTAAATAATAATAAAGAATGAATTCTTGTTATATTCAATAACATGAATGAATATCAATAGAAAACCAAAGAAGCCAGAGCAAAAGGAGTGCATATTGTATGATTCTATGTACATAAAAGTTTAGAAAATGCCAGCTAACCTATGGAGACAGAAAGTAGGTCAGTGGTTGCCCATGGTCGGGAGTAAAGGGAAGGGTGCACTGCAGACTGCAAAGGATCATGAGAAACCTTTTGGTAGTGATGGAAAAGTTCTGTAGCTTGATTGTGACAATAGTTTGATGGTGTATACAACTATCAAGACCCATCAAATCTGTACATTAAAGGAATGCAGTAGACTATACATAAGTAATATCCCAGTAAATTTGATTGAAATTAATTATAATGCCTGCCTCTTTGCATTTCAGTTGTGATGACTTAATGCTATAGATTTGTAATAATGCAATAGCCTAGAATAGTACCTGTCATGTAGAGAGACCCAAACGACACTTGAAGTCCATCATTCAGGAGTATAGATGGCAACAATTAGTAATTCTTTTTTCCAAATATTTAGTTGTATGTGGATTAACTACCCATACATTTCAGGTGGTGAAGTATTTAATAAACAATACTTTCCTTATACTTCTGTAATGTTTAGTAATTTTATGTGTATCAGGTTAATATCCTGGCTGACAGTTGACTACTCTGTGAACATCCTCAGTTTTGGTTTTAGATGTCCCACTTTTCACGTCATGGGGCATGTTTACATCAAGCCCCTCCAAGGCTTAGGTTATCTCCTAGAAGGGTGAAACATATCAGAGGCTCTACTGCTTTTGCTTTTCTTTTTCAGAAAACTTGATCTGAACACATTGTACAGTTATGGGTTTTTCTTTCACACATATCAACTAGTCTCTTTCCAACTATTCTAAATGCAAGAGTTATTTCTGTTCTCTCTAAGGCAGCCATTTACAATATTCTCATCACCTAAAACCCATTTCATTATTTTTTCATTGTGGCCCCCATGTTTCAAAAGAATTTAAATAGCAAACTGCATATCTTAAGAAACAACAGCTGCCTCCCCCACCTTTTTTTGTAATTTACTGAAGACATGTTTGACTGGATCTCAGTTAATTACACTGGTTAAAAGTGAGGGTTCTGAAGTCAGACCAGTTGGATTTGAATATTGACTATTTACTATGTGACTGTGTGATGTGAAATAAGAAATCAGTAACTTAGCCTATAACTTGATTCACCTCATAGTTTACTATTCAGCTGTTTTCTCTTTGTTTCTCTCCCTCACTGCCTGATTTAATTGCTCTGCTTTCCCAAGGCTACGTGCATACCTTGTTTTTTGTTTGTTTGTTTGTTTATTGTTTTGTTTTGTCTTTTAGCAAACGATACACTCCCTTCGATTTATTCCCACGCACTTAAATGGTACTTATGACATGTCACTGTTCCCAGCACTTTATAATATCAACTTGCTTAATCCTCATACAAGCCTACAAGGAAGACACTAATACCACCTCCATGTTGCAGAAAGAGACACCGGGCCCAGGAGGCCAAGTGGCTCCCAGTTCACTCTGAGACAGGTTAGTTAGTATGGTTGCTAGGTCGACAGGGGGATCCCTCGTGGAATAAACAAAAAAGCAGCCATATCCTGAAACTCCAGGCCCTGGAATGTCTCCTTCATTCCAGGATAAAGACATGAGAATACTCCTTGAGGTTAATAGATAATCTCAAATCCCTTCTGGCGAGACAAAGGAGCAGATCTGATAGATAGGAATGGGTGGGTTCGTTAATCCCTTCAGGATGAGCAAACAGGACAAACCTAAGAGATGAATTCTATTAGAAGGCTCCAGCGCCCTTACCCAAGCCGGCAGGGGAAAGTATAAAAGTAAAAGCCCTTGTCTTAGCCAGTGGACACCCCCATTCGATACCCCCTCCCGCTCAGGACCGACCTTTTCTCCTGCCTCTAATATACATTCCTTTACAATTTTTTGCCTCTCCTGGTCCGTGTGTCCATTCTTGGGCTTCACGAGACAGCATCCCGGCCCACACCCAGAATCTGCTAGCAGATGCAACATCATTTACATCAACACTGCTATCAAGAGGCAGAGCTGGGGTTTGCCTCCAGCGTCTGGGCACTTGGGCTCCTGCATCAGGCTCCTGCACACTACTCAGTTTGTCTAGCATGTATTTCAGTTATTTCAGATATGCTTTAAGCTTAATCTTTTATTTTTTAAATATTTAAAAAATATTTTTAAAAGCTGCAACTCTGGGACTGTGATTCTCTGTCAGATGAGATGTGAATCACGCATAAGACCGGGTTCTAGATTACCATCACAGAACAAACCAGATCCCAGGAGATGTTCTCACAGATGAGTTTGCATGACTAACTCTCCCTCTCCTTTGTTCTGCTTCTTCTTATCTACTTATAAAACCTTCTGACCACTCTAGGAATGGGGAGATGGCCTTTGGACAGGGGTCAGCCATTCTCCCGGAATGCCGACATTCTGAATAATTCTGCTTTTCTTTTCATCAACCCTATCTCTGGATTTTTGACTTTTTCAAGTGGCAGGGAGCCAGACCTTCTCACGGTAATATTGGGAAAATACAAATCTTCTCAAGCCTCTGTTTTCTCTTCTAAAAAATGGGGATAATTATAGTGCCTATTTTGTGGAGTTGTTAAGAGGATTAAATGAGATAATTTATAAAAGTCCTCTAACGTGGGACCGGGCATAGAGAGGACACAGAGAGGCAGTGCTGCATGCTGGGGAAGCTCCTGCTCAGCCTGTGATGCGTTACTGGCCTCCTCAGGGCAGGGGTCATCAAAACAACCCCAACTCCCACTTATGTAGTGGCTACTATGTACTGGACACCCTACCGATAACATTCTACTTAATCTCACAACAATTCAAGCCTGGGGCATTTCACTCCCACTCTTGCCTCCCCAGATAGAATTCTAGCCCACAGCCAAGAAACACATTGTTTAGTTAGATTGTATAATCTTCGTTTCTATGAATGAGCTGTTTCCATCAAGCTTTTTGAAGCCTTGAAAATAGTACTTGTACCATTCCCCTCTGCTCCTCACACACACAGCTACCTTCATCCATGGCCCCGAGGTAAAAAACTGATCTAGATGGATCAAAATCCATGCCCATACATACAAATTCTCTAAATGGCAGCAAGGTCAGGAAATGCAAACTCAGACATTCTGCACCATTGGCTTCTTACGGTGTAATTAGAGTTTTCGAGCTGTAAAGGTAAGCCCTAGAGACATTTTCATTCTGAGTTAGTCAAAATCAGTGACTGGTACAGTGATAGGAATACAGCCCACAGCCTCACACCAGGAGCAAGAATGCGGTTGAAAAGGAATGGATTATTCTCATGACTTCCTATCTAACTTTGTATTTTTTAATACAAATTATTTTTGATTGTGACTAGGGACTGGATGCATTGTTTATGAAAAGGAAGAATCGTCTGCTCCAAAGCCAGATTGGTCTCTTAAAGTCTGTAATGCCTTTAAAATTTTAAGTCCAATAGCCAGTGTGTCTCTGGGCATCTGCTTTCAGCGTTTCAAGTTCCCTGAAAAGGAGCAAACCTCGTCTTCAAAAAAAAAAATGTCAGAGAAATCAATGGGGCTCCAAACCAAGTTTTTCTGACACACGCTCTCAGAGGCCTGCCACAGAGGACAGGATGCCTGAGCTGGTGTCATTGAAAGCTTTTGCAAACAGACAGCTAATGAATATACAGATGGGATAAAAATTTCAAATTATTCATTAACTCAAAGGAAGGTACACTCTGAATATTAAAGTGATGGATTTCCTGGTGTGGCCAAATACAGCCTGTCTCCCTGCTGAATTACACAAGTATTTTGGGAAGCCACTGTGGACATCTGACAGCGTCCTTGGTGCTGAGTAGCTACTGGGACTCATAAAGAGTCATTAGGAGGCCCAGTACTTTGACTCATAAAGAAAAAAAAGAGGGTACAGGAAAGAAGTCAGGGGGCAGCTCAGTCCTTCTACATGTAAGCCATGGCACCCTGAAACTATAAATTCGAGAACAAGACTGTAGTCTTTAATTATAAAATATCCACGGTGAGCATATTTGTAACAATCATGTGCCAGAAAAACTGACCTCTGGAATACACATCACCTGCAACAGAGTTCCCCTGTCCCTAAAAAAGCCATTAGGAAACACTGGTGAAGGAGAGAGCAGGTCTTTGCTGAGTACCTGGCCCACAGAAAACGCATAAACAAAACTCTAGGACATTGTCCTTTCCTGCCCAAAGCAGAATAAGATATCATGGAACACTCACAAGCAGGAAAAGAGAGATAATCCCACACTGCACTGTGTGCCGGCGGGGAGAAGGGGAGGGAGCCAGGAAACACAGTAGAGAAGCAGCACTGAGATGCTAGTGTATACGCTGTGTAACCTGAAGAAACGGGCTTTGCTGTCTTCAACCCTTCCCCCTCAGTCTCTGAATTTGTTTGAGAGAGCCTCCGTCATCTCTTGAAAACTCTTGAGGCCTTCAGATATATGGTCTCACTCCCAACCTAAAAAAGCATTTCCTAGTCTCTTTGTCTCTCTTCCAAAAGGCTTCCAGTCTCCCTTCTTACTCATTCAAAGTCACACAAATAAATTTCACTGATGCATTTCACAAGCATACATTGTTTGCTTAATGTTTCAGGACAATTGCTAGGCACTGGAGATCCAGTGAAAGAACTCAGACTACTGGGATGAGGAGAAAGAGACAGGAAGAAACGCCAGTCTCACAGGATAAGGGCTTTAACAGAGGTGTGCAGAGTATGCTCTGGAAGCTCAGAGAAGAAGCCCTAACTCAGCCTCGGTGGCTTGGGAAGGCTAATCCTAGACCATGTCTTAAAAGCCTGGTAGAAAGTGGTCAGGGTGAGGAATTGGGGAGCCCCTGGGTGCACGGTGAGGGATTTCAGGCAGAAGCAACAATGTGTTTCCTGCAAAGTAGAGAGTCCAATGCAACCTTGATGTGATATTGTTATCTCAACACACAGGCATGCATCCATGATTCACGCTTCACATTTTATAAGCAATTTCTTTTTGTGAAGCGGCAGCTTTCCATTCATTTATTCAAAAATATTTAGGGGCCATGTAGTATATGGTAGGTACTGTGCTAGGTGTTGAAAGCGATGGGAGATGTTTCTGTCATGATTGGTGAAAGAAATCATGCCTAAGTCCATAAATGGAAATGTTTTCAGTCATTTTAAATAAGCAAAAGAGATTTGAAAGGTGGAATAAGATAGGAAGATTAGAGGTATGTAGACTTATTACGTGAGGGAAAAAGTAAGAGAAAGTCTGGTGTGAAAACAAATATTGAAATAAGACAAGGAGGAGACAGGAAGAGAAGGGACTCAAAGCTCTGTTTTTCTGGGATGAAGGAGGCAGAAGAGTCAAGGATAATGTTAAAGGTTCTCTGTGTGATCAGAACAAGAATCAGAGGGATAGCACATGGTTTTTAAGGATAACGTAGAAACAAAATGTAAGGAAGTCCCAAATTCCCTAAATTCAATTGAACAGCCAAAGACTTACATCAGCATTTTGTGGCCATGTCATTCCATACTTTGAATTAAAATCTAAAGCATGTTGAAGGCAGAAATCTTGAGAACAACCCAGCACCAGGCCGCTCTAACTCTAACAATTCCTAAGTTTTCTGTAATGTAAGATAAAATGGCATGCCTGAGGCACTGAGTTAAATGTCATGTGCAGGATAAAAGCTGGATTCTCCTTCTTTAGTCACCAAACCATGTCTTTCTTTCAAATGGATTGTGCTTTTACCCCTCTTGACTCATTGGACCAGATACTCATCTCTTCCACAATATGGGAATTATTCTCAGAGAATCGCAGGTAGAAAATCTGGCCCCAAAGAACAGCTCATCGTGTTTCTGGGGGGAATGTGGTGAACAGCATGGATTCACTTGCAAGGCTTCCGAGGGAAGAACTGAGAGATCAAATTGCTCAGCTTGGATCCGCCATGTTTCCTCTTCCTCACTGCTTGTGTTAAAGAGTGTTTATTAAACACATCAAGTGCTTGTTAGAATCAGAGCAAGGCAAACTAACCAGACGAACTAGGCCTTTCTGGACTTCCAGTCTCTGGAACTTCTGGACTTCTGGACAGGAGTCTCCTCAGGCAATAGAACAGACAAATGAAGAGAAAATTGAGCAGTTATATGAAGACACAAGGCTCAGAGTGTGTGCCTACATCTGAACTCCTCAGCAGTGGCTTAAATCATCTCTTTAATGTCCTCCAAGGAGTTCCACGGGCACCCACAGCAGAGTACTGAGCACCACAGGGAACGGATCAGCACCTGTTTTAACCTGCCGCTAACAAACACTGCGTCAGGGCCTGCCAAGCCCTAGAAACAAAGGTCAGCTTTCTGAGCTATTCCAAAGCCCACACCTCTAGTTCTAACATCAGTGGGGGTGTTCTCCTGTAATCAGAGGTGCCCTGAGGCTATACAGGCTGCAGACTTGCTTTAGTCCTTCCCTTCAAAACGTAAATGTAAGATGCTAAGAAATGATCTATTGAGAATTAGATGAATTGGGAGAACAAAACTTTTAAGGGAAAAAGCTATGTCATATATGCTCGCATTTAACAGGGGAGTTGAGACAGTTTAATGTACTGGAATGTTGCAAAACAGTATTATAATGGTGACCCTATACCTTCTATTTTTGAAATTTAAACCTCTGATGTAATTCAATTTGATAGTGATTCGGCTTTCTGAAAGTTTTTTTCTTTCCTTTCTTTGCTTCCCTCTCTTCCCCCCAAATCTTGATGACTCTGTTTACTGTGCATTTACTATGAATACCAGTTCTAATGGTTCTGTTTACTTTCGACTAGTGTGCACATCTGGCCTAGTAACTTGGGAGGGGATTTTTGCTTCGGTCTGGGGTTCATTCCTGACCCTAAGGAAGAATTGCCTCTAGGAAGCACCTTTTCCTGAAGTTGCCTGGCCAATTTCTCCTTCCTTTGTTTTGTCCCTCTTTGCGTGCCCATAAAACCTTTTGGCAATATTGAGAAGGCAAGGCAGTCTTTGTCACAGGGAGTCCACTGTCTTCCCTTAACGCTGGCATTTTGGAATAAAACCAACTTTTCTTTCCACCAATCCCACCTCTCAAGTTTAGGTTTTTTGCAGCAAGCAGCTGGACCTTTTGCACGGTAACAATATGACACACAAAAACTGGAAACAAATCCTTTTCCTCTACTTGACTTTGGCCAAGCTTGTCCCACGTGAACTGTGCGTTCCAGGCCACCAAGTAAGAGACCAAGCCCCAGCTCCACGCTGCTCCCTTGGCTGCCAAACCTGAGCACACCGGTGCCCTGCCCTGCCTATGTCCCTCGTCTCTGTACCCTCTCATCCTGCTCCTGTAAGTTCCTGAGAAGCTGGTAATAAGCTCACCCAAGGGATTCATTCAAGTCATGAAATACTTTGGCATCAAAGCTTAAAGCATCTGCTGTAAACCCTCCATTGTGCCACCTGGCACTTGGTTCCTAGACTCAGCTCTGGTCCAGCGCAGCTCTCAGCTTGTCCCTTCATCTCCAGCGCAGCTCTCAGCTTGTCCCTTCATCTCCAGCGCAGCTCTCAGCTTGTCCCTTCATCTCCAGCGCAGCTCTCAGCTTGTCCCTTCATCTCCAGCGCAGCTCTCAGCTTGTCCCTTCATCTCCAGCGCAGCTCTCAGCTTGTCCCTTCATCTCCAGCGCAGCTCTCAGCTTGTCCCTTCCTTACCACTCCCCAACTGCCTACCCCTCACGTCATGCTTCCCCAGCTGTCTACCTCCATGTAGCTTATGAAATGGAAGGAAGAGAAGCAAAGACAAAGCAAGGAGAGGAAAGAGGAAACAGAAAATGGACACAGGAGGGCAGGATAATAAATTCTTCAGAGTACTCTGCACCTTTCCAAGACGAACAGAATAAAATTGAAGATGGAAAAGAGGAATTTATATAGTTGTTTGACTCATTCTTCTGCACATCAAACATTTTAATATAGAAGAATTGATACAGAGGAATAAAAACGATCCTGAGAAAAATGGGGGGAGGACAATTTAAATTATTTTTTTAAAGACTTCAATAGAGGAAATAAACTTGCATTTATAAATTGAACATTTGATTTTAATTTTTAATTCTCAAAACGATCCTTGAGGTTGGTTTTAGTAAACCAGTTTTACAGAAAAGGAAACTGAGATTCTGAGAGTTAATTTACCTAAAGTGACTCAGAAATTTGACTTTCAGTTTTCTGTCCTACTGAAAGAAATACTGGTATATGTGAAGAAAGATGGAGTATGTACAAGGCTGCTTATGGCAACACTGTGATACCAAAATTTAAAATAAAGTTCACATATAGAGAAATGATTAAAATATAGCATATTCTGGGAATATATATATTCAAATAAATTTGCTAACATTATATATATTTGCTGCAATTGCTTAGAAAGCTCTTCAAGTCATAAGTAAAAAAAATTACTGAATAATATATGTAGTATGATTCTATCTATGCAAAGAAAAATTCTTTATATATTTTATCTGTGCATATATGTATACAAATGCTTATAAAAACTGTGAAAGGATACACCCCAAAATTTCAATATAAAGGCAAAAATGAAGAGCCTCCTTCAACCAACACCTCTCATATTGTTTCAAATTCCCCTCTTTTCCAGAGGAAATCATTGCTTCAGCGTACTTCAGTATTCAAATTTTTTTCAACGAGACTATATTCATTATTCCTTGTACAATTATTAAAACAAAGGTTGTTTTATTAAAAACCATGTGATACTTTGCAAATATAACATGCTGCTATGATATTACTTTTGGACAGGAAACTTCTGCTACTTCGCAAAAGCCTGAAAATATAAACTGGCCTTTTTTTTTTTTTCTTTTTGCGTTTTTCTTATGTCAGCAGTAGCAACAAATTCCTTTAGCAAAAGGACCTTTAGCAAAACAGATTATGCTACATGCTTGATTTTGACGAATGGAGAGACTTAGTATGCAGACTAGAGACATAGACAGAGTTGTGGGATCACCTGCAATATGTAGTTAAGATCTGTAGGCAAAGTAAGGTCACATTTCATGACATCCTCAAGAGCAGCTGGCCTGCCAGCACCACAATTACATTTAATGCAAGTCCGCCTCTCCAGTCTAGACACGGGAAGGAACAGATGAGAGCAGGATCCTTAAGCAGCTTCCACATCCTGAGCTGAAATGAAATGGCCATTAAAAGGCAGCACTGAACATGTCCAAAGGGACACAGTGAAGTCATTAGCAGAATTATCAAGGAGCAAGTCTATCTCTTTATTAATAAATAATGTGAAGAAATCTGTTTTTACGTGAATTTTAATAAATGCCAGAGTTCTGTCTCTCACGTTTCCAAACTGATCCTCACAACTATGGCAAACCAAGTAGGTAGGCAGTGATGAAGGAAAGGTGACTGACTGAAGGCCCCAGCCATTGAAGGGGCAGGGGATTGTCACCCCTCATGTAACATCTGGGCACAGTGGCTACGTGGGCTGAGAGGCAGAGCCCCCGACACACATCACTTTCAGGCAGGCATTCGAGAAGCTGAAGGATCCCCTTCCTGGCAGGCTCAGCTGGCTGCCTTAGATCGTTCTTTTCAATCCTACTTAGGGTTCCTTCAGTAACATCCCAGTATTGACATCGACAGACTAGGACAATAAAATATGATGTCCATGCAATCACAGACATAATACATCTTCCTGGGGAGATTAATAAATATATATAGTTTTTTTCTACTAAGACATGCTCTTAGATCTCTCTCTCTCTCTCTCTCTCTCTCTCTCAACTTCAGGTAATTTTGTCTTAGAAAACGTCTGAAATATGTTATTGAGGATAATTCTAATTGCGAGTTTCTTCTTTTGAAATGTTTCAAATTTTGTTTCTATATCAAAGCACAGGTTTTCGTATATTATTATGTACTCTTACACTAATAAGAAAAGAACATCCGGGAAGATAGACTGATAGAATGCCCAAATTAACTTAAGATAAATCCAAGCCAACTGACAAAAGGAATAGACAGCAGCCAGGGGAGAGTAGAAAACTGACCAAACATGGCTGAGAGCATGGACATGGGTCTGTTTTTCTAAACTAACCACCAGTTTTGCGATCACAAGAGTAGAGGGTGATGGCTTTGCTCACACAGTTGAGGAGCTCTTTTTCTCGGTGGCCTGTTCTCACTGTCACCATCCAGAAAGACAGTGACAAGAAGGTTTTCAGAGTGCCATGAGAGCAC
The DNA here is from genome assembly GCF_004115265.2 of Rhinolophus ferrumequinum. Classification (NCBI taxonomy): domain Eukaryota; kingdom Metazoa; phylum Chordata; class Mammalia; order Chiroptera; family Rhinolophidae; genus Rhinolophus; species Rhinolophus ferrumequinum. Next base: position 93,101,712 of record NC_046287.1, read on the forward strand.
CTCCGGACACAGCAAGAGCCCCCCGCCTTTGCCCTATCTGTGCCTTCACTCTCATTTTTTAGCCATGTGACCTTAGTTAACTCATTTTTTTTAAAAACTTCTTTATTTATATACAATGGACATCATTGGACTGTGTGCTGTGCCCAACTCACAGAGCTTTTGTAAAGAAGCAAATGCTTTCTGTGCTGTAAAGCACAAACAAATGCAGGATTCTGGTTCACATTAGCATTGCCTTGTGGTTGAGAGAACGATTAAATGATTTTAATTGGAGTTAAACCCACAGAGCTAAGAGATAACTAGGAGGTTAGTCAGGGACGCTACGTCTATTTAGGGAGCAAAATCAGGACAGGATAATGATATGAATGGACAGGGCCTTTCTTGTTTTATTTTTTTACTCCTATTTGTACAAATAAAAACAATTGTAATTATTAAAGCTATGAATTGAGAGTCAAGCGCTGCACAGTGGTTTGTGTACCTCACTCTCAATATGAATCCTGGAGTGAGAAACATACAAACAACATGTGGCTCTTTTTACAACAGGTCATTTGTTCTCTCACTCAACAAATGTTTACTGAGGGCCTACCATGCACCAGACCTCTGCTAGGCTAGAGTGGGATAAATACTATGGAAGAAATAAAGAGGTGACAAAACCTCTTTAGTAGGGGGTGGAGGAGGACATCTCTTTTAAATAAAAGTAGTCAAGAGGAGAAGCCTTGGAGGAGGCAGTATTTGAGCTGAAAGCTGAAGAATGAAAATGAGCCTTTGCAGAGCTGAGACAAGAGCATGTCAGGCGGAGAGGACAGCAACTTTGGAAAGCGCGAGGGTAGGAAAGGGCTGGATGTAGTTGAGGAACAGAAAGGAGCCCCATGTGGCTGGAGTCTAGTTGCAGAATAAAATCATCTTTTAAGGTGTGGTTCCGTGGATATTTCCACAGATGCCATGAAAATTTAAACAGCTATCTTGCTGAACTATGCAAGAGGGAGAAATGTTTTGTCCCTTCACGAACAATGGGGAACTGCGGACTTGTCCACCCATCCACAGAGAGGGACACATGATGAATCAGCTCACCTTGAACCAGCACTCAACCTCTTCTGCTTTAGCCCACATTTATCACTGTTAAAGCCGTCGAAGTCTGGAAGTTTCTGTACAGATTAAAATACCATCAACTGAAAGGAGAAAGTGGATAGTCTTTTATCTACTGTTACAAAAGGCTTGGATGATCCCTCTGGCCAATGAAGTACTCTCCATTTATCATAGTGTTTCATAAGGTGTTGTTTTTATTTAATCAATAAGATAGGAGAGTAATTAAATATGATTTTAAAGGAAGATTTTCAGAGGATTGATGTGACAGCTTTTAAAAACCCTTTAGAATTAAATCAACTGACAAATATTTAATTTTCTTCTATTACACCAGGCACTGCGGAAAATGCAAAATAACAAAAGAAAAAGCTGCTGCCCTTGAAGAATTTACAACTTACCTATAGAGAAAAGATGCATTAAAAATAGAAACTTAACAAGAAATTGTTTTTCATGAAATACAATGTTCTGTTCTGTAGCTTAGAATGCTGTAGGAATCGGGATAAAAAGCAATTGTTTAGGGCTGATGTTAATCTCATAAAGTTTCACGTTGTTCTATGCCTTGTGTATATGGAAAATAATTAATACATGCTTTGTTGAATAAATAAGTGAGGCAGATCTGAGTTTTGATTTCAAAGATATGTATAAAATGAACTGTCAGTGAGAAATGGGAGGATCTCAAGGCAAGGGGTGTGTCATGATCTTATGCGTGGGTGGGAATTTATATGATGTATAGAGAGGCAAGACAGAGGCAGGCTGTATGAAGGATATCACACCAGTTGACAGAGGGCTTTGAACAGCAAAATTAAAATTTTGGATTGGATTAAAACAGCAATTTTAAGTTCCTGAGAAAGAACAAGAACATGATTAAAACGGTGTTTTAGGAAAACTACTCTGATACTTGTATTCAAGGGCAAAGAAGCAGAAGACAAAAGGTCCAGCTACAAATTATCAAAAACATTTTTAGACTAACACAATTTAAAAAATAAATAAATTCATACATGCATAAAGTGATACATAAGCCAAAAACTGTACAGGGCATATATATGATAATAGTAAGAGGATGAATGATGATGTTAGCAGACTCGGTTATACATTTGGAAAATCTAAGGTGTATCCTTAGGTCTGAAATGCTCCCTTGTGTTGCTTGTATATGCACAGGCCACGCACATCCCTGCCTGAGGGCATTTGCCCTTGCTTTTTCTTCTGCTTCAAATGCTCTTTCCCAAATATCTGAATGGCTCACTCCTTCACCTCCTTCAGTCCTCTGTTCAAATATTACCTTCTCAGTGGGCCTTTCTAGAATACCTTCTTAGAAATCACAACCATGCTGGAACTCCCTACTCCCCCTCCAGCTTTATTCTACTTCACAGCACTTATTACCATTTCACATTCTACATATTTTATTTATTTATGTTTATTGACAATTTCTTCCAATTAGTATATAATTTCTATGAAGTAAGATTTTTGTCTGTTTTGTTTATTATTTTATCTCCAATGCCTGGAAGATAATAGATAATAGTTTTTAAATCAATGAATCAGTCTCAAGCACGTCTACTTTTTTGGTGGAGGTATCGAAAAATAGAACTATTCCTGCCAGTAAAATCAATTGTAATAAAAATTTATTACCAGACATATAGCACAGAGAAATCAACACATAAAAGCGCGTAATATCCTTTTAATCCTAGACAACAGTCTGAGACACAACACTATAAATCTGCAAAGAAACTCTTTCTTAATAAAAATGAATTAAGTAAGTAAGTACTACTTGCATCCCTGACTAGAGACTCATTGATTTTAAAAACAAAACAAAAGCTGATTTTCTTTTAAAGTTTTAAGTTGTCTGGGGCTAATAATCTTTGTGAATGGAAAAATGATCAGCGTCTCATTTACTAATGTCAATTCTTAACTCAACATGTAGAAAAAGATGAGCTTTCATTTCATAAGCATGAAATCACAGCAACATAATATTGTCCTGTCAATTGATTGGCACTCCTCCTGAGTGCTCCTGGAGGGCATTTGACCCAGGGTCATAACAGAATAACTAGACACAGCCTACAGAGGGTTTACAAACCAGATTGCTGGCGAGAGAAAGAAAGCCAGATTTCTTCAAATTAATGCTCTCGGTCTAGGAGAGAGACATGTAGATGGAGTAATTGGTTTCATCTCAGCATCAGGCAGTCGTTTTAGGCATGGTCACAGGAATACGTACTCTCTAGTCTCAAAGCCACCGGCCAAGGAAGCAAGTCACAGGGAGCTGTCCAATGTACTAATTCTCAGTACATTCCATGAAACCAAATCATAGGCTTGTTTCACTTCAGGCAGTTCACCTTCCTTCATTCCCTAGACTGTCCTGTTCAATATGAGAGCCACAAGCCACATGTGACTATTTAAATTTAAAATAATTAAAATTAAATCAAATTAAAATTTTAGATACAGATTTATGTTTCCTGCCAACAAGGAGTAACAGGTAAATAGATTTATTGCTCCACCTGAAACAAACAAAAAATGGACACAGTGTAAGAAACAATGCTTTTTAATACATGGGGCAATTCAAGTGAAGCAATATCTTTAAAGCACTGAAAGAAAAAAAAAGTCCAACATGGATTCTATACCCAGCAAAAATTATTTTTAAAAATGAAGGCAAAATAAAGTCTTTTTCAATTTTAGGAAAGTTTGAAAACCCTCAGGAGCACACCCACACTATTAGAAAAGTAAAGAAAAGAAATTTTAAAGCAAGTTTTTCAGGCAGAAAGAAAATGATAACAAATAGAAACATAAATCATAAAGGAATGAAGAGCACTGGAAATGGTAACTACAGGGGCAAATATATAAGTTTTTTCTTATTTAAATATCTTTAAAGATAATTGACTTTCTGAATAAAAACAGTAACAAAGCAGTGCAGTATTTATAATATACATAAAATAAAAATACATGGTAACAATAGCACAAAGAATGGGAGTGGAGAAAAGTAAACATATATTGTAAGTCTCTTTTGCTATTAGTGATAAGTCAGATAATCTCAGTTGAGGCTAGAATGTAGCAAGTAAAAGGTGTACTATAGACCACAGAGCAATAATTAAAAAAACTAAACAAAGATTTACCACTTATAAGACAACAAAGGAGAGAAAATTAAATAATAAAAAATATACAATTGATCCAAAAAGATAAAGAAAAAAGGAAAAGATAGGAGAAATGAAAAATAAATAGCAAGATCATAAATGCACAACTAACCAAATCAATGATTACATTAAATAAAAATGGTCTGAACATCCCAAATAAAATACCAAGATTATCAGAATGTGTCAAAAACAAGACTTAACGATATGCTATCTAGAAGAAAAACATTTAAATATAAAGACACAAATTGATTAAAAGTAAAAGAATGGTAAAAAAATATATACTATTCTAATACTAAGCAATAAAAACAAAATTCAACCCCCCAAAAAAACCCTAGGGTGGTTACACTAATATCAGACAAAGTAGATTTCAGAACAAAGAATATTATCAGACATAAAGATGGTCTTTTCATAATGACAAATGGTCAACTCATTAAGAGGACGTTAAAATCTTAAATGTATATGCACTTAATAATAGAGCTCCAAAATACATGAACTATAGAACTACAAAGACAACTAAAGAAATTCACAATTATAATTGGAGATTGTCATAATCCTGTCTCAACTGATAGAACAAATAGACATAAAATCAATAAGGATATAGAATAGTCAAAGAATGTTTTCAACCAACATGACACAATTAACATTTAAAGAACAATTTCCCCCAAAGCAACAGTATACATACTTTTATCACACACCAAACATCTACAAAGATAGACCATATTCTGGGCTATAACACAACATCAATAAGTTTAAAAGGATTCAAGTTATATAATTAAGTTAGAAACAGTAACAGAAAAGCTCTGGAAATTCCTCCCAATATTTGGAAACTAAATAACAGGCTTTTAAATAAGAAATCAAAAGGGAAATAGGAAAGTATTTTAACTAGAAAAATAAGAGCAGATTAAACCAAATGTAAGCAGAAGAAAAGAAATAATAAAGATCAGAGTAGAAATCAATGAAAACAGAAAAAAAAAAAAAAGAAAGAATCAATAAAACCAAAGGCTGATTCTTCAAGTTTAATTAAATTAATGTAAACTTCACCAAATTTATCAGGAAAAAAAGAATGAAGAAAAAAATTTCCAATATAGGAAAGAACAGCGACATCACTACAGATTCTAAAGATATTAAAAAAATAATAAGGGAATATTTACCACAAATATACACCAATAAAATTTACAGCTTAGATGAAATGGACAAATTCCTTGAAAGACACAAACCTCCAAATTCACTTAAGAAGAAATAGACAACCTAAATAGCCGCATATCTACTGAAGAAATCCAATTTATAGGTTAAAACCTCCCCACAAAGAAAACTTCAGGCCCAGATCTCTTCACTGGTAAATTTTCCCAAGGAGGAAATCCCAGTTCTACATAAATATATTTTTTTCCAGATTTGCAAAGGAAGAAATACTTTCCAAATCATTTTATGAGACCAGAATTACCCTAATACCAAAACCAGACAAATACATCACAAGAAAAAGAAACCAAAAAGGAAAAAAAAAAAAAAGGCCTCATTGTGCACAGATGCAAAAATTGTAAAGAAAATTTATTAATAATACATTATAACCAAGCAAGGTTTATTTTAACATTCAAAAATTAATGTAATTTATATATTAAAATTTTTAAAAAGCATGTTATGATCTCAATAGATATATAGATATATATATATATAAACCATTTGGGAAAAAAAATCCAACATCTATACCTGATGAAAACCTCAGGAAACGAAAAATAGAAAGTAACTTCCTCATTCTTATAAAGGGCATCTGTGAAAAATCTACAACTAATATCATACTTAATGGAGAAAAACTGAACACTTTCCCCTTAAGATAAAAAACAAGACAAGGATTCCATTCTCACTACTTTTATTCAACATTGAACCGAAGGATCTAATCATTACAATAATGCAAGAAAAAGAAATAAAAGCCATCAAGATTAGAAAGGAAAAATTACACTGTCTCCATTTGAGACAGAAAACATGTCTGTCTGTAGAAAATCCAGGTGTGTAAACACTGTTGTAGGATATAGGATGAATTTACAAAAACTAAACGTATTTCCATTCTAGCAATTAATAATCCTAAATTGAAATAAAAAAATACAAATGCTTTTTACAGTAGCATCGAAAATATTAAAGATAAATCTGACAAAAGATGTGAATGATCTAAAAATGATACAGAATTTCTAGAAGAAATTAAAGAACTAAATAAATGGAATGATAAACTATATCTGTGGGTAAGGAGGCTTAGTATTAAGATGTCAATTTTTAATAATAATATAGATATGTGGATATATAGACTTGATTGGCATATAGAGTCAACACAATTATAAAAAAATTCTTAGGAGGCTTTTAAAAATAGAAATTGACAAACTTTCTAAAATTCATGTGGAAATGCAAATGACCTAGAATAACCAACAAAGTTGAAACAGAAGAACAAAGTTGGAGAACTAATAATATGTTATTTCAAGAATTATTATAAAGCTACAGTAATCAAAACAACACGGTTTTGTCGTAATGAAAGACAAATAGATCAAGAAATAAATCCACACATATATGAAAAATGATTTTTGACAAAGTTTCAAAGGCAATGCAGTAGAGAAAGAATAGTCTTTACAACAAATGTACTGGGGAAATTGGATATCCAAATTTAAAAAAGAACTTGAATCTGTATCTTGTACCATATAAAAAAATTAGCACAAAATCAGTCACAGACCTGTGAAATCTAAAATTTGAAAATTTCTAGAAAATACATAGGAGAAAATCTTTGTAACCTTAGGTTAGGCAAAGATTTCTTAGACACAACAATAAAAGCACAATGCATAAATATATTTATATATATAAAATATTATATATTATAAAATAAAAATATATATTGTATATATAAATTGAACTTCCTCCAAATTAAAACCATATATCCCTCAAAAGATACTATTAAGAAATGAAAAGACATGCAACAGACAAGGATAAATTTGTTGAAAAGCATATATCCAATAAAGTATTAGTATCCAGAATATATAAAGAGCTCACAAAACGTAATAAGAAAACAACCAAAAAATAAGAGGTCAAAGATCCTAACCACTTCACTAAAAATAATCAAAAGGCAATTAAGCACATGAAAAGGTTCCAAACACTATTATTCATTAGGGAAAGGGAAACTAAAACCACACTGAGACACAGTTACATACTTACTAGAATGGCCAAAGTTAAGAAGATTAGACATACCAGTTGGAACTCTCACAAACTGCAGGTGAAAAACAGGCTGGCAGTCTCTGAAATTTAAACCAGTATCCAGTCTATGATGCAGCCATTTCAGTCCTAGACTTTTTTACTCAAGAGAAATGAAAACATGTGTCCATACAACAACTTGTACGTGAATGTTCATGGCTTTACACATAATAGTCGAACATTGGAAAAAGTCCACGAGTCCATGGACAGGTGACTAGAGAAACTGTGGTATATCCACACAATGGAATACTATGCTGCAATGAAAATAAATCAAGTCTTGATATATGTTACAACATGGATGAATCTAAAAATAATTTTGCTGAGTAAAAGGAGCCAGACGAAAAAGAGTGCATACTTTATTATTCCATTTATATAAAATTCTGGAAGATATAAATTAACCCTTAGTGTCATTAAACATCAGTGGTGACCTGGAAATGGGGAGAAGGGGATAAAAGGATTAAAAAGGGTTACAAGGAAACTTTTATGGGTGGTGGATATGTTCATTATCTTAATCGGGAGATGTTTTCATGTGTGTATTTATACGTCCAATCTTATTAAATTATACATTTAAATATGTGTGATTTATTGTGTTCCAATTATACTTCAATAAAACTTTGTAAAACTTCATTCCTCAGTCAGTCATAACACCCACATCTCAAATGCTCGGTAGCTACATCTAGCTAGTGGTTCGCACATGGGACAGTGCTGATAGAGTGTTTCCACTGTCACAGAAAGTTAAATTGGACAGTGCTTCCCTAGAGTCTTGGAAAGGGCTCCTGTTTCTGAGAACAGGATAGAGGCAGGTAAAGAAGGGAACCTGAGAGCAGGCACACTGATGCCTGCTAATACAGGCGATGCTTGGCAATCCTATAATGCAGCTGAATAATCTGAGTTACAATACGCAGCTTTAGGACTTCTGTTTCCTTCAATCATTTCTCAGAATCCACAAATCATCATTTATAACGGATACTCTTGGTCTCTCAGTAGCCAAAAGTAGAGCTATCACAACCACTGCAGAACTAGGCAGGAATTATTAGGTAAAGCTCCATTACCTCAGGGATTGTAAGATGAATAGAGGAAAAATGTGGGGGCCTAAATTGCAGGGAGAGAATTAAACTCCACAGATTGATAGATCTTAGCAGATACAGCTTAAACGAACACTGCTACTGTTAGCACTGTGAATGTATACTGTCAGGAAAACATTTATACATTTTCCCTGAGAACAAAATTCCCAAATTTCAAAGACCTCATGCCAGGTGGCACTTAGCAATAAGCTGACTTGCTGAAAGACTCAGAATACCTCAGCCTTTCAAAGTGTGAGCGGTTTTTAATAAATCAGGATTTCTGGGCTGCAGGCTTATTTTGATGTATAGTTTGCTACCTCTTTGCGAACTTATGCACACTTACTTTCTGCTTGGCAGTATTTTTTCCCATTACATCCAACCCTGGAAAGTTTCACTGAAACATTGCTTCTTAAAATCTTACTGGTGTCAGCTATTGTTTGAGAGGTACATATTTTCTTAGCAGTGTGGAGTCATGTAAACTCATTTATTCATTCCCGCTCAGAGGGCAACTTTCTCCCTGAACACTAGTGCTTTTAGAATCCCCAAATCACGGCTGTTTACCAATATCATGGCTTATGTTCTAAACTTAGTCATCATCAGCCTGAGACTAAATCACCAATCCCATGAGAAAAGAGGACAAATTATACCTTTAGCTCTAGTTTGTGCTTCTCATTAAAAAAAAAAAAATGTTCCCCCTTATTAATCAACAATAAACATATTTGGATATGAGAAGTGATATGGTATATAAGGAGGCAGGCAAAAACTCAGTAAGTACAATTTTGTCTTAATTAACATAGATAATAAACTTCAAAATTAAAGTTCTCTTGTTACTTTAAAGCTGTGAGTCATTAGATAAGAATTCAATTAAAGGGTGAGTCCTGTTCCTAAATTTAATGAAGAGATGGTGCTGGGTTTTGCTACCTTTCATTTGCTGGGAATATGCATGTGAGAGAACGTGGCTATATTCCTGTCTCTTCACAGTCGGATTAGAAAGCTAGAGACTTGCCTCGTACCAATGGAGGGGAGAACATTCTTTGACCCTGTCAGTTGAGAGGAAAGCTTTCTCCCCAGTGGGAAGACATTAGGAAAACCTTAATCTATTTTTAACAAATTATTCAAAAATTTAATACTCAGAGTATTTCTGGATCTTATTAGATTCAATTTTTTCCTCAGGGATTCTACTACTGTCAACAATAGCAGTAAGCACATAATAATTTTGGAGGTGTCTGAGGTAAAAATTTTAAAAATATGTACAACTAACATTTATTGAATATAGGAGTCTCCCCTTATCTATGGAGGATACATTCCAAGACCGCCAGTGGATGTCTAAAAACCAGGATACTACCATAGATAAAGTATGTTTTTTCCTATACATACGAGTATATGCATACCTGTAATAAAGTTTAATGTATGAATTAGGCAATTTGACAGATAGAGATTTATTCTTACCTTACATCTTGGCAACCGCAGCATACAATGTTTTTTTCTTTCCTTATTAAGTCTAGGGCTTTCACCTTTTCACTTCAAGGTAGCACTTTAAGTCTTCTCTTTGGCCTATCCAAATTGCCACCACCACTACTTTTATTCTTTGGGGCCATTGTGAAGTAAAATACAAGTGACTTGGAACACAAGCATTGTGATACTACGACAGTCGATCTGATAACCCAGAGAGCTACTGAGTGACTAACGCACAGGGAGCTAACGTGGAATGCTGGACAAAGGGATGATTCACGTCCCTGGGCACTACGGAGCAGGGTGGTGTGCAATTTAAAACTTATGAATTGTTTATTTCTGGACTTTTTCTTTTCAGTCTGAGGTTGACCGTGGGTAACTGAGAGCTTAGAAAGCAGAACTGCGGATAAGGGGGAAATACTCTACTTACTAAGTGTTAGGCATTGTTCTACACACTTCACATTAATTTATTCAATCTTTATAGTTAATATTATTATCATTTAAAAACTGAGAAAACTGAGGCACAAAATGGTTAAAATGACTTGTCCAAAATCATACAGATAGTGACTAATAGAGCCAGGATAAATTAAATCCTCTGTAGAGATTGATGGAGAAGATTTATCACATATACTTTAGCTATAGGTGGAATCATTGAACCATGTTATGTTAGTTAAGCTCTACTAAAAATCCAAAATTGACAGAAATCGATATTAAGCGTAAGGTATACTTTATTCTGAAACACTTATATCATACCAAATAGAACCAAAATTTTCTTCTCAGATATTTACATTACTTATAATTATAAATTTAAGAATGTGATATTAAAATGATTTAAATTTAGTTTTAAAAAAATCATTGAACATACAAAAATGACTAGACATACTCGACAGTGTTAATAGGTCCATTTAGATGGCGGGACTATTAATGATTTCTCAATGTTCTCTAATAAAAGTATACATTTAAAATAAATTTAAAATATTTACACCCTTAGAGGAAAAATATAAACTTTTAGGAAAGTTTTCTTACTCTACCTAAAATTAGATATTAGCTGGAAAAAAGGAGAAACTTTTGACCAAAAAGAGTCAGGAAACAGTTGGGAAGAATTATAGAGAATCTTGGGGAGCTCCCTGAATCTCTTCAGAAAAAATGCAAGCTCTTCCATTTGGTTGTTTGAGAACTGAGACATTCTCCTCCAAAGCTACGATTGTCCTCCAATGTCTATGGACATCAACCAGGGAGAGTCATTCTCACGTTCCATTGGCTTATGCCAAAAGACTGGTAGAAAAATGAAACTTGTCCACTGAAGAGTGAATTTGGACCTCATCTGTTACTACTCACCGTTAGCTACAGTGACATTCAGCTTCTCACAGTTCCCCAAATAATCCATGCCCTTTACACATGCTTTTTCCTTTCCTTAAAATATCTCTTCTCTATTTTCATCTGGACCTTGAAATTTCTTTCTCCTCTTCAAAGCCCACCTCATATGCCACCTCAACCTATGTGAAGTCTTTTCTGTCCCCTCAGGCAGTAACTCACATCCACATTTAGGCACCCAGTGGGTACAAGATCCCATGAGACTATATCCATAGGGAAATAGAATATGTGCAAAATAGAGGAAACCCATGGGTCACCAATCCAGCGGGTACAGAGAAATCAAGAGAAAATAGTCTCTAGAAGCCAAATAGTGGGGATTTCAAAATCTGTGTAGTAGACAGCTCTGGGAGAAGTGCAGAAGTTGTAGGAACAGGGGGCCAAAAAACCTGTACGGTCAAAGGGAGCAGGAATAGGTGAAAATAAAACGTCGTTTCAATCTCTCTCTCTCTCTCTCTCTCTCTGTCTTTCTCTTTCTCTCCACACACACATATTTATTACCAACACCTTGGGGATTACAGAGATAAGACAATGAGCCATTGTCTTTGTTTTTTAGAATCTCACACTCTATTTGAAATTTTAAAAATATCATTAGTTGCATTGTTAAAAGGTAAAATGCGATGAACACTACACATGAGGTTGAAAACAATATTTTTAAGGAGAAATGTTTGACTCTAGAATCAAGTGAACAAATGGGACACCGAGCTGTGTATCACCATAGCATCAACACGGGCTGTGTGAAAGGCTGTGGGCTTTGGAGGCAGGCAAACCTGTGTGCAGGTTTCAGCTCTGTCACGGCTTTGGCATGTGATCTCTGTCAAGTTCCCTACCTCTGAGAATAATGCCTTCTTAGCGTGTTTGTGAAGACTAAATGAGAAAATGCCTGACAGAATGAAAGGACACAATGAAAGATGGTTTCCTCTCTTCCTTTTGCTTTGGGAGAATCAGACCAGTGGGCTTGGTCTGTAGGTGTCTAGGTGATGTGACCTGAGAACAGCCAGGTAAGTGGTACACCTGGGGACCTCCGAGCAGAATCCTCAGGAAGGCCCTCCGAATGTCAGGAACTGCCTTGCTTCTTGGCCCCCCAGCCCCCCAGTTCCTCACTCTTACCTATTTCCTCCATTTGGACACACACACACACACACACACATACACACACACACGTTCCATCCCATTACTGTTACCTGGACTCTTTGATGGATTCTGACCCATGATTGACCCCAAAGCCAAGGCCTGATTCTTGTTGCCTGTGCCTTTCCCTGGGCCCCTGGCACCGTGCCTGACCTCTGAGTCTCTGGCTCTTGCTCGGCTCTCCTAAGTCCAGAAGAGCTGCCTGCACCTCCCTTAGCAGGTCTCCCTGGACTCCACCTGGGCCTGGACCAGCTTACTGTTTGTAGGGTGCTTCACCAGGCCCCCTCCTGACCATCCATGACTTATTTTCTCCATTATTTCTCCCGATTTGTTCCTTGAGGGAAAAAAAAAGATACAAAAACACAATGTCTTAAAGATTTCTATAAGCAGTATGAGATAAATACATCAAGGAAATAAATCCAGAAGCTTCCAAAAATATCTTTGGAAAAGTAAAAATATGTAATCCTCCAGTGACCAAGTTCTGTCATCATGACCAAAATATCTCACCACTATTCTTGACTCTCCATCTGCTTTGCCTTCACCTTTTCTTGAAGACAGTGTTGCAATAACTGACCAACTGGTCTTCCCACCTCCAGTTTGACCTTCTGCGCCAAAATTCTGATAATTCACATGCTTTAGGAGAAGAAATAAAAAGCACAAATGAATGACCAGCTCTGAGTATAATTACATATGCAAATACGAGGCAAATGGGGAGTTGGGGCAAAGGAGAAAAGTCTTGTACCATATATAAGGGGCATATATATGCTCTGAAGCTATAACTTATAGTTCTAGGAATGCAACCAGTCTTCCTAGATTCTTCTTCTTCTTTTTTTTTTCCCCCCAAAAAGACCAGAAACTTAGTCTTTTAGGTAAAAACAAAATCTGAGTGTTGTCTGCCTTTCATTCCCTTTTTGATCTGACAAATTTTCCCTGTAGGCCTGAGCTGTTTGACACTGAGCTTCTGTCATGAGAAAACCAAGAGTCCTGACTAATATAGTTCTTTAATGAGCTGTTTACATGACTTCCTCCTATAATCAAGGGTGAGTACTCAGAGTCAGGGACTGTGGCAGTATCACCTTTGTACCCCTGGTGCTGCACAGGGGCTGGCCCCCAAACTGAAATGTAATTATTCATAAATGAATGGATACATGAACAAATGCATATCCTTTGAAGACCTAAGAGCAGAGAAGGAAAATTCCAAAATAACAGGCAGTAGGGGATTCAGCTCTTGAAATTATAGGAAAAGCTCATTGGAACAGATATTTGTGTTTCTTATTCAGGCTCCATGTTCTGCCAGGGATGGAGGGCTTGCACCTGTCTCCTCAAAGACTGCCATGGGCATTGCTCCCTCATGACAATGGGCAGTCAGCTAACACAGAATGTCCACCCGTTCAAGCAGAATGAACACAAACTCACATGGCCTTAGGGTACAAATTTACTCAGAGTAAACAGGCAGATAATGACTGAGTATTCCCAGATACAAGGACAAATGGAAGAATCTAAGAAACAAAACAAAAAAGATTTAGGGTTACTATGTTGAATGATGCCTTGGGTAATAAGATGCAGTTATCCACCTGTGTCATTGTTAGAGGCCACTTTTATGCCCAGAGTTGTTCTTCCATTTTGTTACCATTCATTTATTCATTGCCCGCAAGGAAATGCCTGCTATATCAAATGACCCTGTACTGGACTGATCTTGGACAGTTACTTCTAGACATGCACAAAGCTTTCCTCCCTATGTGTGAGAAATAAATATCTTCTCCATTTCCTTGCCTTAGTCCCAGTTTCCTACACCTGACACACTAGAACAAATTGATAATCTCCTTTGGAGAGGTGCTGGCATACAGCATGTTAGAGTGTGGGGGCGGGGGAGCAGTTATTAATGATCTCGTTGAAATGTCTAACTTTAAAGTGATGAAACCAAGGTCCAGAGAGGGTAGTACTCACCTAAGGCCCATGGCTAGTTCTTGGTATATTCCTGACATAGCCTGGCAGTTCTTGGTATATTCACAAAACCCAAACTCTAACTATGCAGTTTTGCTGACCTTGAGGTGTAAAAATGCCATTCCTCTAAAGGACATCAGATGCATTAGCCAAATTGGAGCAGTTTATTTGCAAGTGAGCACCTTCGGTTTTCAGATCTTGTTTATGGGATGGGGCGAAGTGTGACGGACGGGAGAGGCTGGGGAATACCTGAACCTTATAACCAACTGGCCTTAAACAGTCAAGTCACGAATACCATTTTTCCTATCGTCAATCCACACTTCAGAACATTGCACTGGGAGGTCAGAAGTCCCCTGCTCTGCCTGGAGCTCCAAGGAACTCATTGCTGAGGCCGTTCCTGCCTCAGCCTGCTGAACGCTGGGGGTGAGAAACAGAAGATTGCTTCTCAAACTGAGATTACTGTTCAGCACACCATGTATTAATGACAGCTCCAGGGAGGCTTGGGAAAACTTTACAAAAACTTTTGTTTGCTGAAACCCGAACTCATAAGGCACTGGAGAAGACAAGCTTCAAAGGCACTCTTTGCTGCTCCTTTCAGTATGGGCTAGCTGCCTCTACAAACTTGGGACATTTTATTTTCCAAGACGCTAAGAACGCTTGTAATATAAAATGGCAGCCAGGGAAAGGCTATTGTCTGTTAAATCCTAAAGCTACTATTACAGAATTGTAACATTCCTTCTCGCCTACTCTGGTCGTTACTGAATTCTCGTCTGTCAGTCTGCCACAGCCATAATGCCATTGAGGATGCCTGGGCAGCTTTTGCTCTAGGCAAGTACCTGAGTCATCCTAATCTAATGAGTGTTTATCTTAATTGCAAAGACACCCACAAAGACATATTCCTTCCTCACATAAACTGGACATTCAGCATGGAGGAGAAAGCCTGCCTTTCACCATCTCACCAGAGCCAGGCTAGTCCTGCACAACTCTATGAAAAAACAAGGATCTTTTTGTATATGACACATCTCTGTGGTTCTCCTCAGCTTCTATGACCCCCTTATTATGAATGCTGTGCTGACATGTTTTCTTAACCCTTAGAGACTCAGTCTCCCACCTCCATCTCTACTACCATATAAACTTGTCTTCCCTTTCAGTGGGAGAATTACTAGTCAGTCTGATAAACAAAATTGGGATCTCCCAAACTTTTGTCATTTGTCAGCCATCTTCCCAATTTTTGATTTCTCCATGAATGACCTGCACTGTTATTTACCAAGCATTTTTATTTGAATAAATGTTCCTGCCCCTTTCTACGAAAAGATTATACTATACCCCCTCTGTTGACATCAGGGTTGGCCATGTGACTTGCTTTGGACAATAAAATGTGAGAGAAAGAGACATGTACCATTTCTGAGCAGAAACCTGAGAACTATTTTGTGATGTGCCATCAAGTTCAACAACACTTTTTTAGAGGCTTGATTTCTACCCATGAATGATCATTCTGACCATAAGCGAACAGTATCCATCAATGTGTTTTACAAAGGGAATGGAGAGTACACTTTAATATAATGAGTCGGTTCAGTGGAAGTTGGTTAAGAAAACTTCTGTTCTCATTTCCTCTTACTAATGGTTATAATTACAATATGTTTAAACATTATTTTTCAGTTATGTTGGATTTCAAAACCAGATTTTTAAGTACCATATTATACAGATTCCTTTGAATAGCTTACGAAATACAGGCATATCTTGTTTTATTGTGCTTTGCAGATACTGAAACAAATTGAAGGTCTGTGGCAACTTTACGTCAAGCAAGTCTATCAGTGCCATTTTTCCAAAAGCTTTTGCTTATTTCATGTCTCTGTGTCACATTTTATAATTCTTACAATATTTCAATAATTTAAATATTTTTAAAATTATTATTATATTTATTATGGTGATCTGTGGTCAGTGATCTTTGATATTACTATTTTAATTGTTTTGGGGGCACTACAACCATACCCATAAGACAGCAAATTTAATTGATAAAAGTTGTGTGTGTTCTGATTGCTCCACTCACTGGCCATTCCCCAATCTTCCTTCCTGCACTCAGACCACCCTATTCTCTGAGACACAACATTATTGACATTAAGCCAATGAATAGCCCTATTAGGGCTACTATAAGGAAGAGTTGCACGTCTGTCACTTTAAATCAAAAGCTAGAAATGATTAAGCTTAGTGAAGAAGGCATGTCGAAAGCAAAGAGAGGCTAAAGCCAGGCCTCTTGAGCCAAACAGTTAACCAAGTTGTGAATGCAAAGGAAACATTCTTGAAGGAAATTAAAAGTGAATGACTCCAGTGAACACATGAATGATAAGAAAGTGAAACAGCCTTACTGCTGATATGGAGAAAGTTTGAATTGTGTGGATAGGAGATTAAACCAGCCACACCATTCCCTTAAGCCAAAGTCTAATCCACAGCAAGGCTCTGATTCTCTTCAATGCTATGAAGGCTGAGAGAGAGAGCTCCAGAAGGAAAATTTGAAGCTGGCAGAGGTTCATGAGGTTTAAGGAAAGAAGCTGTCTCTATGAAAATGCAAGGTGAAGCAGCAAGTATTGATGTAGAAGCTGCAGCCAGTTATCCGGACAATCTAGCTAAGGTAATTAATAAATGTGGCTACACTAAACAACAGATTTTCAATGTAGATGGAACAGCCTTATACTGGAAGAAGATGCTAGCGAAGACTGTCATAGTGAGAAAGGAGAGGTCAATAACCTGGCTTCACAGTTTCAAAGGACAGGCTGAATCTCTTCTTAGGGACTAAAGCAGCTGGTTCTTTAAGTTGAAGCCAGTGCTCATTTATTATTCTGAAAATCCTAGGGCTCTTAAGAAATATGCTCAATCTACTCTGCCTGCGCTCTATAAATGGAACAACAAAGCCTGGGTGTCAGCACATTTGTTTACAACATGGTTTACTGAATACTTTCAGCCCATTCTTCAGACCTACTGCCCAGAAAAAACGATTCCTTTCAAAATATTACTGCTCATTGACAGTTCACCTGGTCACCCAAGAGCTCAAATGAAGATGTACAATGAGATTAACGTTGTTTTCCTGCCTGCTAATAAAACATCCATTCTGCAGCCTATGGATCAAAAAGTAATTTGAACTTTCAAGTCTTACTATTTAAGAAACACATTTCATAAGACTATAGCTGCCATAGATAGTTATTCCTCTGATGGATGTGGGCAAAGTGAATTGAAAACCTTCTGGAAAGGATTCACCATTCTAGATGCCATTAAGAACATTTGTGAATCATAGGAAGAGGTCAAAATCAACATTAACAGGAGTTTAGAAGGAGCTGATTCCAACCCTCATGGATAACTTTGAGGGGTTCAAGACTCAGTGAAGAAGGTAACTGCAGATGTGGTGGAAATAGCAAAAGAACTAGAACTAGAAGTGGAGCTTGAAGATATGACTGAATTGCTTCAATCTCATGATAAAACTTTAATGAACGAGCAAATCATTACTCATCATTCTTATGGATGAGCAAAGAAAGTGGTTTTGTGAGATAGAATCTACTCTTGGTAAAGATGCTGTGAAGATTGTTAAACTGACAACAGAGGATTGAGAACATTACATAAACTTAATTGATTAAGCAGCAGCAGGTTTGAGAGGATTGACTCCAATTTTGAAAGTTCTACTGTAAAATGCTGTCAATCAGCACTGCATGTTACAAAGAAATAGTTCATGAAAGAAAGAGTCAATCGATGTGGCAAACTTCTTTGTTGTCTGATTTTAAGAAATTGCCACAGCCACCCCAAACTTCAACAACCAGCACCCTGATTGGTCATCAGCCATCAACATTGAGGCAAGACCATCCACCAGCCAAAAGATTACAACTCGCTGAAGGCTCAAATGATAGCATTTTTTAGCAATGAAGTATGTTTAAATTAAGATATGCACATTTTTAGACATAATGCTATTGCACACTTAATAGACCACAGTATAGCATCAACACAGCTTTTCTATGCACTGCGGAACCCAAAAATTCATGTGACTTGCTTTATTGCAATCATCATTTTATTGTAGTTGACTGGAACCGAATCCACAATATCTTCAAAATGGAACCATAGCTTTCTTATGTTTACAGGGCAATCCTACTATCACATTCAGTTAGATAATGTTATAACATGATCACAGTCCCACCTTTTTGTTTTTACTAGAAGACTGAGTTTCTGTTGTTTTTCTATATACAACAATTTCTGTATCAGAATTTCAGGTCAGTTATATTCTCATTGACCTTGCCTCCAAAGGTAAACTTCTTCTTCATAATTTATCCCTATTTTCAAAAAGATAGCTCTTGTTAAGTCTTGCTACGGTCAATGTTTTCAGGGTGCTTGAGTGAGTTGGAACAACCTAAATCAACCTTCTTTGATTCCACCATATCATTAGACAACAAAAAATAACTCAAAATGGATTAAACACTTTTATGTAAAATCTAAAACTATAAAACTCCTAGAACAAAAAAAAAGAGGAAATCTCCTTGACATTGATCTTGGCAATGATTTTTTTGATATGCTACCAAAGCACACACAACACAAGCAAAATAAACAAGTGCATCAAACTAAAAAGCTTATGCACAGCAAAAGAAATAATCAACAAACTGAAAAGTCTACCTATGGAATGGGAGAAAATACTTGCAACCCACATATACAATAAGTTAAGGTCTAAAATATATAAGGAATTCATACAACTCAATAGCAAAAAAACAAATAATCCACCTAAAAAATGGGCAGAGAATATGAACAGACATTTTTTCCAAAAAAGACATACAGATAACAAACAGGTACATGAAGAGATGCTCAGCATCACTAATCATCAGAGAAATGCATATCCAAACCACAATGAGATATCACCTCACATCAGTTAGAATGGCTATTATTAAAAAGACAAGAAATAACAAATTCTGACAAGGATGTAAAGAAAAGGCAAAACTTGTAGACTGTTAGTGGGCATGTAAATAGATACAACCATTATGATAAACAGTATAGGGGTTCCTTGAAAAGTTAAAAATAGACATACCAGACTTCCAGTCAAGATGACAGAGTAGGTAAACTCTGTGCTCACCTCCTCTCAGGACCACATCAATTACAACTAAACTACAGAATAACCATCATTGAGAATTGCCTGAAGTCTAGCTGAACCAAAGCCCTACAACTATGGACATACAGAAGCCACCTTGAGACTGGTATGAGGGTCAGAGACATGGAAGAAGATGGCTCTGCACCCATATGTGACCATTAAAAATTGGGAAGGATATCTCAACTGCAGGGTTCCCTACCCCGAAAAGCGAGAAGTCCTATCCCCACACCAAGCTCCCCAGCCCAGGGTTCCAGTGCCAAGTAGAGAAGTCCCCATAACTTCTGGATGTCAAAACCAGCAGAGATTGTGGCTGAGTGAGCCAGAGGGCAGCTGCAGTCTTGGAGCCCCTCTTAAAAAGGGATTGCACACAGACTTACCTGCTGACAGATTCATCCACTATGAGCTCCAGTGCTGGGGCAGCAGCTCAAAAGGCACTGGGGACATATGGGGAGGAACTGAATTGTCTAACTACAAAGTAAGAGCTGGAGGGGCAGCTTTTTCCTGGAGGGAGGAGCTGGCAGAAGCCATTGTTTCTTTGTTGAGCCTTCCCACTCCCTACGTGCAGATGCAGGCAGCCACTATATAACCATCAAACTAGTTATCACCGTTCATTTCATTTACTCTGCCCTAGTGATTTCCTGAGACTACACCCCACCCAATTTCAGGCACACCCAAGCAATTCCAGTGGTTTTTCAGTTCAAACAATCTGTCTTAGCTCATGCTGCAAACTTTCCTAAAATCTCTTAAAGGTTCACGAAACCCAAACAAGCAGCATCTGGCTTCAGCACATTCCGTATATCTTGCCGAGCAGCCTTAACACCAGCACTAGCAACAGCTGGCCTTTGTTCTCAGATTGGCCTCTTGAGGCACCTCCAAGCAAAGCATGGGCAGCAGCCATCTGCAGATTGCTTTGTGGCTCATAATAAGTGGCCCCGGGGATGGGAGGCACAGGCTGTTGCTAAACTTGGCCTGCAGTGGAGCCCATCTCAGGAGGCACTGCTGCTGGCATGCCCGATGGCCATCTTTGTATCAAGCCGGAACATCAACTGGCCACCTCCAAGGACAACACACCCAAAGGGCAGACTTGGCATGTACCAGGGCCCTGCTAAAGTGAACTTGTTCTGTAGAGTCAGCCCCTGTACCACAACTCCTCCACTGTAGTCACAGCCACTCCTTACAACAAATCAGCCTGAAGATCATTCCCTCCCATTGACATGCAAAGAGCAACAAAAGCTCAACTACAACAGGAGGGCACAGAAGGGACACACCTAGAGCACCTGGCTCTGGTGACCAGGGAGACTGCACCACAGGGCCCCACAGGACATCTACTCCATAAGGCCACTCTACTAAGACCAGGAGGCATAACAGCCCTACACAGAAACAAATACAGACAGACAGCCAAAATGGGGAGAAAAAGAAACTTGTCCCAAATAAAAGAAGAGAACAGAGCTCCAGAAAAAGAACTAAACAAAATAGAGACAAGCAATCAACCAGATGCAGAGTTCCAAACACTGGTTATAAGGATACTCAATTATCTCAGGGGGAACTTCAACAAAGAGATGGGAAACATAAAAATGGAGCTAAAAACATAAAAAAAAAAAAAAAAAGAAAGAACCAGTCAGAAATAAAGAACACAATAGCTAAAATGAAGAATACATTAGAGGGAATTAACAGTAGATTAGATGAAGCAGAGAACGGAATCAGCAATTTAGAAGATAAGGTAGCATAAAACACCCAATCAGAACAGCAAAAAGAAAAAAAAAATCCAAAAGGAGAGTTTAAGGGGCCTCTGGGACAACATCATGCATACCAACATTCACATCATAGGGTTCCAGAAGAAAAAGAAAGAAAGGGATTGAGAACCTATTTGAAGAAAAATTGCTGAAAATATCTCTAACCTGGAGAAGAAAATATACATACAAGCCCAGGAAGCACAGAGAAACCCGAACAAGATGAACCCAAAGAAGCCCACACCAAGGCACATCATAGTTAAAATGCCAAAGGTTAAAGACAAAGAGAGAATCTTAAAAGCAGCAAAAGAAAAGCAGTTAGTTACCTACATAGGAACCCCCATAAGACTGTCTGCTGATTTCTCAACAGAAATTTTGCAGGCCAGAAGGGATTGGCAGGAAATATTCAAAGTAATGAAAAACAAGGATCTATAATCAAGATTACTCTACACAGCAAAGTTATCATTAGAATCAAAAGACAGACAAAGAGCTTCCTAGGCAAGAGAAAGCTAAGGGAGTTCATCACCACCAAATTAGCATTACAAGGAATCTTAGAGGGACTGCTTTAAGAAGAAAAGAAAAGAAAAAATATGAATAATAAAATAGCAATAATATACATACATACAAGTATCTATCAACAGTTACATTCAATGTAAATGAATTAAATGTTCCCATCAAAAGATAGGGTGGCTGAATGGATAAGAAAACAAGACCCTTACATATGCTGCCTATAAGAGACTCACTTCAGATTGAAAGGCACACACAGCCTGAAAGAAAAGGGATGGAAAAAATATATTTCATGAAAATGGAAACAAACAAAGAAAAAGCTGAGGTAGCAATACTTATACCAGAGAAAACAGACTTTAAAACAAAGGCTATCTACAAGAGACAAAGAAGGACCCAGTAAATCCAAAATGCAATTTTGAGAGGACTGCATCCATATGTTCATTGCAGCGTTGTTTATAATGGTCAAAATGTGAAGGCAGCCTGGGTGTCCATCGATGAATGAACGGATAAAAAGTAGGTGGTACATATATACAATGGAATGTTGCTTGGTGCTGGATGGGAGGGAGTTCTTGCCATCCTTCAGCGGCATGGATGGACCTGGAGGGTATTGTGCTGAATGGAGTATGTCAGACAGACGCAATGTGATTTCTCTTATATGTGGAATCTAAAGAAAAATATAAACAAACAAACAAAACAGAAACACACTCATAGATAAAAATAATATTTTCATGGTAGCCAGATGGGAGGGGTCTTGAGGGTGAGTGAAAAATGGTAAGGGATTAAGAACTACAAATTGGTTGTTACAAAGTAGTCCTGGGGATGTAGGGTATAACATAAGGAATATAGTTAGTAATATTGTAATAACTCTGTACGGTGTCAGATGGGTACTAGATTTATCGAGGTGATAGATGGGAGGGGGTTGGGGTACAGGGTGAAAAAGGTGAGGGATTAAGAAGTACAAATTGGTAGTGACAAACCAGTCATGGGGATGTAAAGTAAAGTATAGAGAATATAGTCAATAATATTGTAATAATTATGTATAGTGCCAGGTGGGTACTAGACTAGTCAGCGGGATCACTTCTTATATAAATGTCTAACCATTATGTTGTACACCTGAAGTTAATATAAAATAATATTAAATGTCAAAATAAGTAAATAAAGTTTTTTAAAAAAGACCTATCATCCAAAGGAAACAAAAATCATTATTTTGAAGAAATATATGCATTCCCATGTTAATTGCAGCATTTTTCACGATAGTGAAGAAATGGAAACAACCTAAGTATCCATTAACAGATGAATGGATAAAGAAAACGTTATATATAATATTTATGGTATATATATATATATATATATATATATATATATATATATATACATATATATGTGTGTGTGTGTGTGTGTGTCATACACACACACACACACACACACACACACACACACACACTGGAATAGTATTCAGTCATAAAAAAGAAGGAAATCCTGCCATTTACGATGTGTATGAACCTGGAGTGCACTGCGCTAAGTAAAATAAGCCAGACACAGAAAGACAAATACTGTATTATCTCACTCAGATGTGAAATTTTTAAAAGTTCAACTCCTAGAAGCAGAATGTAGAATGGTGATTGCCAGGGACTGGGAGTGGGGGAATAAGGAGATGTAGGATATACACTTTCAGATGTAGGATATAAACTTTCAGTTATAAGATGAATAAGTTCTAGGGATCTAATATACACCAATGTGCCTATAGTTAATAATACTGTGCTTTATACTTGAAATTTGCTAAGAAAGTAGATTTTATGTTCTCAGCACACCAAAATGAAATGGTAACTCCGTGAGGTGATGGATGTGTTAATTATCTTGATTGTAGTAATCATTTCACAATGTGTATGTATATCAAATCATCATGTTGCACACCTTAAATATATTCAGTTTTGTCAGTTATACTCTACAAAGCTGTAGATGGGGTGTGTGTAGAAACGTTGAGCAAAAGAAGCCAGACACCCAAGAAACGTACTCACTGCATGGTTTTATTTACATGGCTCAAAAATAAGTAAATTTATCAATAGTGTTGAAAGTCAGAGGTACAGGTAATGTCATGTTTCTTGACCTGGGTGCTGGTTATAGAGGTGTGTTTACTTTGTGTCAATGCATTGAGTTGTACCCTTAGGATTTGTGTGTTTTATTGTTGTACATTCTAACAATAAAAGTTTAAAAATAAGAATAAATAAATAAAGCTATGTGTTGGTTTTTTATGTGTTTTTTTTAATGAAAATGAAAAGGTGATCAATGTACAGAATTAAGCAGTGCTTCTCAAATTATAGTAAGCGTCAATGACTGGGAGAGCTTGATACAACACAGATGTTGGTCACTCCCTAGAGAATCGAAGCCAAGTGAGGCCCTTGGATTTGCGTTTCTCACAAGTTCCCAGGTGATGCTATTGCATCTGGCCTGTAGTCTCATTGAGTGATTTTGAAGGAAAATAAATTTGAAAAATACCACCCACTTTAAGACTGTTTTGTGTAAAGTATATGAAGAAAAAAAAATCTAGAAATAAATTTTTTTAAAAAAGAAGGAAAATATTTCTCACTCATTATGTGCCTACTTCAAACAAACCCTGTCAAAACAAAACTTGTTTTTAATTTTTAATTTTGAAACAATTTCAAATTTAAAGAATAGTTGAACACAGAGTATAAAGAAGTCCTGAACACCAACATGCCTCACCAAAAATCCCATTCAGATTTCTCCAAATATCCCAAAGACGCCTTTCATAGCAAAACGACCCAAATCAGGATCACACATTGAACCTAGCTGCCACATTTCTCTAGTCTCGATCAATGTGAAACAGTTCCTCGGTCTTTCCTCACTTTCATGACCTTTAAGGTTACAGATAGGTCATTTGGTAGAATGTCCTTCAGTATGAATTTGTCTGGCATTTCCTCATATTTTAACTTTGGTTAGTTGATGAAGAAAGCTTCTGTCAGGTTTCTCCACTGTAAAGGAAGGAAACAGGAAGAAAAGAAAGCAGAGAGGGAGGAAGAGAGGGAAGCCGTGACAGAACTCTTAATTGCACTCTCCTTTAACATTTTTCCCATCCACACATCTTCCCCACCTTTTAAAACAGCACCACCACTGTCTACCTGCTCAATCAAATGCTGGAAGTCATCCTTGATTCTTCTCTTTTGCTTGCACAGTGTCTTCCTAAATGTATCTTAAGTAAGCATACTCCTTGCCATCTCCTGTTCTCCCACCACCATCTCTTGCCTGAATTGCTGCAAAATTCTCTAAAGTGGTTTATCCACTTCAACTCTTGTCCCCCTGAAAGTTTTCAGTTTTTGGTTTGGCTTCAAGTATTAGAAATGCAATATACAAAGGATTCCAAAAATGGATTAAATGTGCCAACAAGAAGGAAGTTTAGTATTCTCGCCATTCCAGAAATAAATTGCTTTCCAACAGGATATACTCTCTAGTAAATGCCTGAAGAGCAGACAAAGTCTTTCACTATCTTCTCTTTTCAAGAACATGTTTCTTTCGGTTTAAAAAACTAAAGTAATGGAATAAAACCTAAAGTAATGGATTAAAAAAAAATGCCAAAATTCAACTAAAGACAATCTGTTCATAAAGCAAAATTAAGTGTGTGTATCAGTTTTAAGCACATATTAAATAATACAGAACGCATTCATTGTCTCTCATGCTTAGGCCCTCTTGTTAATGTTGATTTATTGCACTAATTTCTTATTTATTCAATTAAAGTTATACAGTTGCATGAAGGGAAGGAAGAAAGGATCTATTGTCCAAATACCAGAAGATCTATAATTTTCTTAGTCTTCCTCAACTGAAGCTCCTTTTAATCTCAAATCGAGTATTTTTGTGTAAAACTCCAGAACGGTTTCCTCCCTCCTTTGAGTGGTGTTGCAATGTTTGCACTATTAGTCTCGTCATCTTATAAGACAACCGTCCCCAGATTGCATTTATATCTGGCAGCATGATGATTGGAATCAGCATTGAATTAATTGTGCAATTTAAGCAACTGCAGTCACACATAGATTCTATTAACCTGGAGTGCTGCTGGAATGCTGACTATTTCAGAATCCTGGAATAAAGAGAATGCACAGATGTCCCATTTTATGATCTCATTTTCAAAGATAACATTTGAAGTACTTTTAAAATTTACTAGGAGTACAATTTGTGAAATTAGATCAGTTTTGCTCTTATGACAACTGAGATGAAAATAGAAAAGAAAAGGGAAAAGTGGAGCTTCTGGAATACAAGCTGAATGCTTGCCTTTATCTCAAGAGCTAAAATGTTATTCAAGGGGAGGATAGAAGCCTTTCCTGAGAGGGCATTTTAATTTTCTCGAAATACCAACTGTTCTTCCGTGGTTATGGTGATAGCTTTCTTACCTCACGCAATTTCTCTGAACAGCCACATAAACCTTTACCAAAGCTTTCAGCAGATTTTGAATGGAATTACTATAATTCCCTGGTGTTTTCTCCTCCACAACGTAATTGTGCTGAATTATATGATCGCTTTGGCCTCCTTTGATAGCAAGTGGCTTCCTTTCAGTTCCAGGCTAGGACTTGAGCAGACAGAAATTTGAGCAGCCATTTGCCTGTTGCTGAGGTAGACCCCGGTAGAATTAGAAACACCTTCCTGTAGATATTAAGGATCAGAGTCCTGTACCCCTAAGGAAAAAGTTTGTAATCTGGAGTCAAGAGGCAGACAATAGGCATGGACCGAGGAGACTGGACGGCGCATGATTTTTCCCTTTCTCATTTTGTGTGGACATGAAAACTCTGTGGTAATAACATCAGGTTCGACCCTGGGCGATCCAATCCATTCTCCACACCGCCACCTGGATGAGCTTTCTAAACAGATGCGATCGTGTCAATCTGCAGCTTAAAATTATTCACTGACTCTCCACTGTCCTCAAGATAAACTCCAGGGGTCAGCCCGGTGGCTCAGGCAGTTGGAGCTCGGTGCTCCTAACACTGAAGGCTGCTGGTTCGATTCCCACATGGGCCAGTGCCAGCTGGCTCAGTTGGTTGGAGCGGGGGCTGTCAGCCACAAGGTTGCCAGTTCGACTCCTCAACTCCCCCAAGGGATGGTGGGCTGCGCCCCCTGCAAGTAACAACAGCAACTGAACCTGGAGCTGAACTGCGCCCTCCACAACTAAGACTGAAAGGACAACAAATTGACTTGGAAAAAGTCCTGGAAAGTACACACTGTTCCCCAATGAAGTCCTGTGCCCCTTCCCCAATAATAATAATAATAAAAAAGAGAAAGTCCAAATTCCTTATCACAGCTTAAAAATACTTTGCTATTTAGCATCTGCCTATATCACCGGCATTCAATCTTGCCTCTCTGCTCCAGACAAACAGAACAAGTTGGGGTTCTTAAACCTAGACTGGTAGGTTTACTACTCAAATTACTCAGGCCCCTGGACACGCTTCCTCCAGTCCCATGTCCCTTGTCTGGATAACCCCTATTCATCCTCCATATCTCAACTGTTTTTGATTTTCCAAGCCTGTGCTTGGGGTTTCTCCTCTGTGTTCCTCTAAAACCCTATATTTATCCCTATTGGAGCATGGATCACATTGTAATTATGTAATTAAACTTACTCACTTTTCCATGTTCTTGTTGTGTATCTTGCCCTGCCTGTGTAGCCTTAGCACCCAGCAAAACATTAGCACGTACCACGTCCTTAGTCAACATTTACTGAATGAACAGAAGCATGACTCCCGAACACAAGTGTG
Source organism: Rhinolophus ferrumequinum (assembly GCF_004115265.2). Taxonomy (NCBI): domain Eukaryota; kingdom Metazoa; phylum Chordata; class Mammalia; order Chiroptera; family Rhinolophidae; genus Rhinolophus; species Rhinolophus ferrumequinum. The sequence goes on from NC_046287.1 coordinate 93,129,198, forward strand.
CCCACCAGTGGAGTGTATTGTTATACACGTCAGTGCTTTGCTCTTCATTTACCATTCAAAATTGTACAATCCCTCCTTCAGAACACTGAACTGATGCTGAGTAAATGTTTTGCAAACTTTCCAAAGTTTACCCGAATTGAGGAGATTTTCACCTGAAGGCTTGAACTCTCCACTTATCCAAACTCTCCCTGACTTTTAAGGATTCATAGAGCACTTCCTCCCATCTATGGAGCCATCCCTAACTACTGACATGCTCTCTATATTGCACGCTCTCTTTCTTTCCTTTCCATATTCATAGCTCTTCATTTTATAACTCTGCATTTTATAACTTAGCTCTTTATAGTATTCTGTGGTTCTCTCCCTATTTCATGTTTAGCTCATCCCTCAATTAAACTGTGATTTCCCTAAGCACAGAGATCAGATCTTATTAAATGTATCATAGAATCTAGAATAATGCCCAGTAAAGTGGCTATCCTTGTCATCTCTTACCATATAGTACTTTCTGCTGAAATCTATCTTATTATCTTTATGTCATATCTAGCTTCCCCTATTATAGTCCAGATTTTTGATTGCCTGTGGCCTAATCCATATCCTATAGTTCTTTTGCTTCTAATATGGGTATTGGGTTACACACACACACACAAAATAAATGTTTGTTGTAGCTGGTGAAAATGATGGTGTGGTTTATCTTCAATAAATACTTGTTGAGTATTTGGTTGATTTTCCATGGCAATTGTATTTTCAATTTGAGAAGAGAAAACTCATCTTTGTGCCCAATCATCTGATTAGTGGGGCCCCAGGTGCCTGAAAATTTCATGTCCTGTTTATCTTTTGCATTTGAACTTGATAATCTCCATTTGGATGCCCACAGACCCCAGGATGGTACCATCCCTGAAAAGTTGCTCCTTTTGGCAGAAGAAGGAACATTTCTACTGTAGAACATTTACCTGTGAAGAATTACTTTGTAATGAAGGGCACACATTTTGCTTCATTCAAGTTTCTGCATTATAGAAGGCAAATAGTATTTAATTACCCCAGCTGCTGAGGCTGCCTTGCAAGTTTTGTTTTTATTTTGAGATTTACATTTGTAACAAAAACATTAGAAAATGAAACCCTGGAAGACTGCTGCAGTCCCAAGATACCAGGATTAAGTTTATGATTAATACTATTCGCACACCAACAGTCTACAATAATGAACACCATCATCATTCTATTGCTGGGTTATCTTGGGATCTAAAATTACTTATCCTACATTGAGTAATGAAGATTTATAACCTTCTTCTTCCCACATGGAAGACCTCACCTGCTCTCTCTATAAAAGCCCTTTTGTGGAGGAGAAAAGCAGGTACAGGATGTGCTTCCCTCAGAGAACATGACAGCAATAACAACAATCTTATTGATAAGAAAATTTGTTCATAAATCCTTGGTTAGTATTGATATCTGTATATTATAATATCAATATCTGAAATAGTGTTCTGAAAATAATGATGATATTTATCTATAGCACTGACAATAATTTCACTTCTTCAATAATTACCTTACAATCTTTAAGGACCTCAAAACCTAGGTTCCTGATCTTGCCTAAAATGAAGAACAAAGTATAATATGATTCCTCCCTACTCTGCTCCCCAATCAATCATATAGTACCCATGAGAACAGCAGCAAGTTATCCAACATTCCAGCGTTATACAGTTCCACAAAGGACCGTTTACATTGTATGCTGGTGCACAACATAGGCTACTGTAATGTGAATTGATCTCCTCGAGTTGTGCACCATGGAAGGCTTGGACGTCTCTTTTCTCCAAGAAGTGAACCTCAAGCTGCTTCTGATGTGATTTGGAACCAGACCCTGAAAATGTATGCAAGATGAAGACTCTGAATTCCCCCTTTTCTCAAGTTAACAATTGCATTTCCCATGTATTCCAACTAGATTTGTCAGACTTAAAACAACAGTAATAGATAATAGAAAGAAATATAGAGTTGAACTTGGAAAATAATCAGTACTGATTCGTGCAGTGATATTGATACACTGACAATGGCTGGTGGGGTGCATGCAGTGTAAATTTGTGCTGCTTAGAAAGTCGGAGAAACCACTACGTACCAAGTTCCTATGGATATCAGGCAGTTTAATGTATATTATCTCATTAGATGCTCACAACCACCATGCAAGAAAGACACTATTACCCCTATTTTAAAGTTAGAGAAACTGAGATGAAGAAAGCTTAAGGAACGGGGACAAGTTCTCAGAACTGTTTCCATGATCACACTGTGATTCTAGAAAACAGAGACATTTTAAGGAGATCATGAGTATACTCTGTAACAGAGCTGTCCAAAAGAAATATAATGTAAGCCACATATGTAATTTTAAATTTTCCAGGAGTCACATTTAAGAAAGTAAAATTAAACAAGTGATAATTTTTATATTTTATTTAATCTACTATATCAAGGATGTTATTATTTCAATATGTAAAATAATTACTGAGATGTTTTTCATACTAAGTCTTCAAAATCAAGTGTATATTCTATACTTACAGCACATTTCAATTCGGACCAGTGTATAGTTTGGACTGATACTACATTTCGAGTACTCAAGAGCCACATGTGGATAGCGGTTGTCATGCTGGGGAACACAACTCTATAATGTGCATAGTGTGTTGACCTGAGGAATACTAAACAATAATAACAAGTGGTGAGGCCCAGTGAGAGCTTGCCTTTGCCATATTTCATTAATTCATTTATCTGATATTGGCTAAGAACCTAGTTCAAAAGCAATTGTAGGCGATAGAAAGAAAACTAATCCATAGTCCATGCTTTAAGAGAATTCAAAGTCAAGCAGGAGAGATAAGAAAATCAATGAATAAAAATAATCAGGATGGGGAAAGTTGAAAGTACCACAAAAGAAGCACAGATCAATAAAATGGTATGAGACTTCAGCAGAGGGAGAGGCTATTTCTAGCTGAGAGGTCAAGTGAATTCTGGGTCATTTAAATTGAAAGGAAAAAAAAAAAGATGGGAGATGGCTAGAGAGTGGACATGCAGAGTTACGGAGAAGGGCAGACCAGGCAGAGCAAACAGCTTGAGCAAAGGCAGGGAGGTGGGTCAAGCGTGGAGTGTAGGTGGAAAATGGTAAAAAAATTCTGTAAGCTGGGAACTTAAAGTGAGTGAAGAGGAGGGAGGGAAAAGTAAGCAACGGTAGTCATTACAGTGTATGAGCAAGAGCCTGATGCTGTCTTCAGGAGTTTAATCTAGCAACACAGTATGTAATTGGCAGCAATTATTGTGAGAGGATGAGGGGATTTCTGTAATCATCTGGGTGAGAGGTACTAAAGTCATAACCTAGAAGAAGGAGAACGAAAATGAAAAGAGGTCATGAGAAATTCTCTTGGAGGTTGAATTAACAGGGTGACAACTGCATGGAATGAGGAAGTGTTCAAGATGCCAAGTGTCTAGTACTGGTGCCATTAACAACAACAAACACGTGGAAAGGAAACAGGAAAAGGAGATTTTGGAGGGTCCAGTTTGGGACACATTGAATTTTATTGATAACCTTTTCTTGGATAAATAACTGTAAATAATAAAGTATAGATACTTGATCTCCTTAAGTATAATTCAGAGAAAAAACATGAGCCAGTATTTAGGGAAGTTGGAACTCCTTATGCTCCATATTCATGAGCTTAGGCAAGCAGCCTCATATTGCTGTGTCTCAATAACCTCAAATGTAAAATGGTGATGAAAGAAACTTCCTCTTGGAATTGAGTGTGACAGTCAAATAAATTGGTACAGGTAAAAGTTGAGAACAGTGCCTTATCCAGAATAAATACTCAAGAAATGCTAGTATTATTACTATTATAACTACAACCATTTTTCCATTTGGGAGATAAGTCAAGTCCCACTTGTTCCTGCAGCAATGAGGTCTCCTTCCTCATCTCATTTCTGTGTAGAAGGCAGAATTAGCAACAGCTTCTTAGTTGACTCAGGGCCTAGGATTCCTGGCGCTCTCTCTACTTTGTGGGCAGTTCTGCCTCTATAGTGGAATAGTTGATATTAGAATCTCAGAATCAAGAGATGCAATATGCTCCAGAATAAGTGCTAAATATAGTAGTTTGGTGGAGCCAGGTTGTACCAACTCACAGAAGCCACTTGATACATTTTTGAGAATTTTGCTAGTTGGTTGTTGCCATTATTAAAAATAAAATTACATAAGCTTACAAATTATCATTAATAATAATAGTAATAATAATATAATAAATACCCAATCCTCATAGTTTTTCATTATTTTTATACTTTTTACCGTTATCTCTGCTCTTAAAGTTATTATTATCTATTGTATCTATTGGGTAGAAATACCATATAATGGTGTGCTATGCCTCATCTTTTCCTCATCTTTTCCTATGCATTCAATGATGCATATTGGTAGCTTGAAATCAGCCATGTTGGGAGTAATTGTACCATGGAAATTAGCAAATACTATAAATCAGGGCTTGACTTATTTTTTTGTTGATCATTTACATGACGGATGGAATCGCAAACTACAGTCCATACACAAAATCTAGCCCACTGCCTGTTTTTGTATGGCTTATGAACTAATGTCTTTTGTATTTTTAATTGTGGAAAAAAATCAAAAGAAGAATATCACGTGATATATAAAAGTTCAGTGTCCATAAATAGAGTTTTATTACAGTACAACCACACTTATTTGTTTACGTACATTTATTACAGTACAACCACACTTATTTGTCTATGGATGCATTCATGCCATAATGGCTGAGTTGTATAGATAGAGAGTTGAGATAGAGACCATATGGCCTGCAAAGCCAAAAATAGTTACTATCTGGCCCTTAGCAGAAAAAGTTGCCCAATCCTTGGTTTGGACTTAAGAAAGTGGTAGAAAAAAATGTAAATAATGCTGATTAAATTTTTTAAATGTGTCATATGTTCTGTTGTAACGTTATGAAATATAAAAAATTGAGGAAATATTCTTCCAATATTCTTCCAGTACTCAAAGTCTTTGACAGACAAGTGAGTTCCAACATTTATCTTTCTTATTTTACTTAGTTTTACTTATTGACTTAAGTGAAAATATCTACTAACATTCATGTAAGAACTATATCCATTTCTCCACTGCAACTATAGATTGGCTATGGATGCAAGAGTGTGGCAAAACTCAACAAAAGTATTCTGTAAGAATCAATTAGCTATATGAGATATACAACAGAGAGTATTATATATTTTATTATTATTTATAAACTGTGTGCTACATTTTCTTTATACCAGTATAATTTATAATAAACTTATGTATGTATGTATGTATGTATGTATGTATGTATATATGTATGTATGTGGGACAATTAAGTGCACGAACTCATCCTAGAAAAAGTGCTACATACCTCATTGCTGAATATCACTATGGTCACCTTCAAAATACCCTCCTTGGGAAGTTATGCACTGATGCCAGCTCCTAGTCCCCCCTTCAAAGCAGTTTTGGAACTCTATTTCTGGAATGGCCATCAGAGCTGTCGTCATCAAGCTAGCTGTACCCTTGATGTCCTGAATATCATAAAAATATTTTCCTTTCAATATTTCCTTTATCTTCGGGTAAAGAAAGAAGACATTGGGGGCCAGATCAGGTGAATAGGGAGTGTGTTCCAACACAGTTATTTGTTTATTGGTTAAAAACTCCCTCACAGACAGTGCCATGTGAGCTGGTACATTGTTGTGATGCAAGAGTCATGAATTGTTTGCCAAAAAGTTCAGGTTATCTAACTTTTTCATGCAGCCTTTTCAGCACTTCCAAATAATAATCTTGGTTAACTGTTTGTCCAATTGGTACAAATTCATAATGAATAATCTCTCTGATAACAAAAAAGGTTAGCAAGATCGTTGCAATAAGTTCGCAAACTTAATTGTCCTACCTCGTATAGGTTTATTTTCTCCTCATCTTCACCCCCACCCAGGGAGCCAGTTATTTAACATTTAGTAGCACATCACTGGCTGCATTCTTTTCCTCCCCTCTTTACATTCTTAACTCTCTTATGAAATGGGGAAAATCCCAGTTGATTCAGTGAGTTGGTGAGCATTTCTCCTTTAGCAATATCATTGTGTTTTTCTACCATAGCAATGATTCAGGAGTCTAGGGACAGGATGAATCTAAAACAAGAACTGGATCAGGGCTCCTCTGACAGTCTTTTCCTTAAGACTAGGCTTAACAACAACCTATGATTCACGAAACAGAATTCCTGAAGTGTACCCTTGAACTCCCATCAGCGTTTGGCTTAGATTATTTTCACTTGGAATTCTTTTTCATTTCCATGTTTTCCTTTCTCCCAATTGGCCTGGAATCCTGTCTTCTAGGACTCCGGAAACATGGAACTCTTTTGATAGTCCCCCAGGGGACTTAAAAGCTTAGGCATCTTCTAAACCTTCTTGGTAGAATGCTTCTTCCTTCTTTCCCTTACCTCAATCAAAGTTACATAAACTGAGACCCCAGGAGCCTTCACTCGAATTAAACTCAGCCTCTGGGCAAACATTAGATGAAAGACAACTGAAAGGATTCCAAGTGCTCCCCATTTTCACTGCAAGTTTCTGTACCCACCCAGTGAAAGGGGGGTATGTTTGAGGGCTGATGGCAGAGGTCCAGTATTAATGCTTTCGGCATGTCTTCTAAGGTTGTTAGGGCCACCCAGAGAAAACCTACTCATGTTTTTCTTTATGGCACAACCAACCCAGCATCAGCTGTTAGGTGATAGTGTATTAACGTAAAGACTAATGCATCAAAGCTTTTTGGGTGGATAGGATTGGTAAGAGAAGAATGTACTATCTAGTTATTTTCTAGTGAGAAGGAAATGTATGCTGCTCATTTAAAAACTGCTCACCTCACCCGAATGTGCTACCTGAGCAAACATGTTATAGGCACCAAATCAATGCTTTTATGTAATCATTTTAAAATTGGAGAGCCAGCTTAAATTGCAAGCATAATCAACATTACTAGCGTGACATTTTCTGAAACATTAGGTGTCTGAGAAAATTATCACGCCACTTCACCGTGGGATTGTGTTACGAAATGATCTTAAAACTAATCCGATGACCTCACACACAGTTAACCTGGGCTGTCATTTACTAGCGTGTCACATCCCACCTTTCATCAGCTAACCATGCTCTTGCCAAAACAACATGAAGTCAAATCTGCTCATGTTTTTTCAAACCAAGGACATACAGGGGGTGTAATGTTTTGAATTATGCAAGGTTGTAATTCTCATAAGGATAGAAGAACTTAAAAATAGTTGTACCAACCCAGAAAGCCCTTTTTTGTATTTCATCCATTAATGTAGCTCTAAATATTCAATTCCATCCTTTTGGAAGTTTCAACTTAAGTAATCACTGTCTTTTCCTTCTCATGGATGACTGGCAAAAACAGTAAAAATTATTTTTCTAGTATATTGTCCAAAGCAACAAGATTTCTAATGTGGAAGAGAAAGATAAATTGCTTATATTTAGTTAATGAATTGTTGCCCTGAAACACTCCCCTAAGCTTATGCAATTCTTCCTTAAAACTGTTCAATTTATTAGAATGGAGATCCATTTAGTGAATGAGTAATGTTCACATCATTCAATGTGTTGTATGTAGTAGATTGCAGTAGCTAATGGCTTGACAATGAGTTATAATTATGGGCTTCACTATATCATAGTAAGAATTTTAAACAATTTATATTGATAAGTGAGAAGATGGGTGTGTATATCAAGCTTTGCTACATAGGATGAAAATTTCTAATTATAGAAAACAAAGACATATGTCCATGTATATTTATATATGTGTGTATGTGTTTGTATATTTATAGCATTCATTTACATACGTATAATCTGCAATGAATTTGTTTTGCTCAAGTGTAATTCCCTTTTCCTGAATTAAATAAAGCAAAAAGAAAAACAAAAGCAAACAGAGGCCATTGTGGCATCATCCACTTGTTTAGAGCCTGAGTTTCATGCTTACTTTCAAGCACCTGACATTTCCGTTTTGTTCTGCAGCCCCATTTTTAGTTCCTCCCTCCTGTCTGTCCTGAAATGAAACCTTGACAACGTGCCACGTTCCCTGAAATCTGATGATAAATCTCATCTGTGTGTTTTCTCAGCAGCTGGCAGGAACTTCATATTGGATTCTACAATCCTATTGGATTCTATTGGAATCTACAAAGCTGGAGCTAAACCGTGATTTTATTCAAACTTTGCATGCAAATTGGAGAATTATAGTCATAGATAATAAAGAGACCTCCAGGAGAAGAGATAAAAGAGAAAAGGGATTTGAAAAGAACAAAGAAACACAGGCAGAGGGATAGAGCATGGTGTTGACTGCAAAGACTGAACACAAGACGGCTTCCTATCAAAACTCATATCCATGATTCATACTGGAGTTCAGACTAACAAACACGTATTGTGCTGACGTTGTGCTGGCAATGATGTTGCTCTGATGACGCCAAGACAAATGGGGCACGGCCTCGGCCCTGAGGGAGATCGGAGGCTAGTGGATTTATACAGTGCGGTGAGCTAGTGGTGAACAGAGTGCAACTAGGAAAGAGAGATGGGTACTTGGCCGGGAATGGGATGGGATCAGAAAAGGCTCCCTGAAGGAAATGGTGCCTGAAATATGCCTAAAATCCTTCACACTGATGCGTAATGAAATGACTGGTGGACTTAGAGCCAGAAGAGGTTGGTTCAAGTCCTAGGTCTGATGTGATCACACGTTGGTCACGTGATCTCTGACAGTTAGCTGATAGCATCACCTCTGCACACTTCTGATGGTGTGCAGGCTGGGACCATGCTGTACGTTCCACGTGCATCAGCGACCCTGGGTGTGAGACCCCATTTGTTTTTCTATGCGACATATACATATTTTTCCAATTACAGTTGATATTTAATATTATTTTATATTAGTTTCAGATGTACAGCACAGTACTTAGACATTTATATAATTTACAAGGTGATCCCCCCAATTAGTCTAGTACCCACCTGGCACTATACATAGTTATTACCATATTATTGACTATATTCCCTATGCTGTACTTTACACCTCTGTGACTATTTTGAAACTACTAATTTGTACTTCTTACTCCCTTCATCTTTTTCACCCAGCTCTTCCCCGCTCCTCCGTCCTCTGGCAACCATCAGTTTGTTCTCTGTCTGTGCCTATGAGAGACCCAATGTTCTTCATTCCCATTTACAGATAAGAAAACTGCACCCCAGACACAGCAAGTTACTTGCTCATGGTCAAGGAATGAGTGAAGTGAGTAGAGCTGACCCACTAACGCAAACTACCACAGCAAACTCTAAGCCTGGCAAGGCTTGGATTAGTTTTCTGTAAAATGGGGCAAATGATGCCTATTCTATTTCATCTCACAAAATCTTATGAGGATTAAATGAGATAACGTAGTTGATAGTGCTTTGAACAGTATCTATCTAATAAAAATACAAGGTACACATTCATTTTCCAGCCACTGTAGCTCTGATTTACTGTGCACTGTCACCTTGTCAGCACATGCAATGACCATTCTCTCCAGCCCAGAGCACCAAAAGCGCTGAGTGACGGTGTAGCATGTTTAACACTGAGAGGATCTATTAATTGTTGACTTCTTCAACCATGAGACACGTATCCATGAATACAAACCATTCTTTCCTAGATCCTCCACTTCCAACCCTGCAAGTATTGTGACACCTTGAGCTCATACTGTCACAGGAAACACCACGAGGTTGTTACTCACAGAGACTTGCTGGAGGATTCTATCTGAGACTTGTTCATTCACCAGCTCCCTCAGACCCAATCCTAGGTGCTGCTCTAGGAGGAGGAGCTATGCGTTCTGGATGCCGAACTTGACCTTTCTACACAGATTCTGGAGATCTTTTCTAGTGACGCATCCTAGATTGAGGTAGTGGGGCAGTTGAGTATATAGTACTGTGATATGGCCAGATCTGGGATGCTGGCCTCTTGAGTTTAATGAGAGAGAAGAAGGGAAGGAGGAAAGAAAATCTTTGAAGTTCTCCCAGCTGTAAGCAGAGATCTCACCACAGAGTTTTCTCCCTTATGTGGTTGTGGGACGGACATCTCAGATAAGAGAAAATGGTAACTAGAGACTAAATACTAATTTTTTGACAACTTTCTCAGTTATACTGCCACACAGAGGTCACTAAGTGCTCAAAAGAAAGAGAGAGGGTGACAGAGATGGCTCCATCTTCAGGTGCAGTGTTTATTCCAAATGCAGGGTGGAGAAGCAAACAGAATGTTACTTTTATAAAAATCCCACTTTAAATTTATGTAAATCTTGGCTTTTTTCTAGCAGATCTATAATGATGAGGTCTAGTGTTCACAACCACCCTTCTTCAAGTAAAGAAGGTGAATGCAGCTATCAATTCTTGAAGATTCTAGTCTGCAAACAATAGCCAAACTTTATTAATCTCTGATGTTTCTGAGTTAGGTGCTATAGAAGGCAGCACTTCTGGAACTTTAATGCACACGTGAATTACCTGGGTATCCTATTAAAATGCAGGTTTAAATTCAGTAAATCTGGGGTGGAGCCCAGCATTGTACATTACTAACAAGCTCCCAGGAGACGTGCTGTTGCTCAGCCATGGATCACACGTTGAGCGACAAAGCTGTAGAGAATATAAAAATAAATAAAATAGTATTTCTTTCTTAAGGAGCTTGTATTTTGCTACAAGATGAACTAATATTATTACTTGAAAGCACCAGTATGAAGTTTCTCAGATTACTTTTTATACATTGTGGAAAAATACACATACCATAAAATTTCCAATCTTAATCATTTTTAAGTGTGCAGTTCAGTAGTGTTAAGTATATTCACATTGTTGTGCAACCAACCTCTAGAACTTTTTCATCTTGCAAAACTGAAACTCTCTTCATTAAACAACAACTGCCCATTTCCCCTCCCCCAGCCCATGGCATCTCCTATTCTACTTTTTGCTTCTATGATTTTGACTTTTCTAGATACCACGTAGAAGTGGAAGCATATGGTATTTTTCTTCTTGTGACTGACTTATTTCACTTCGCATAATGACCTCAAGGTTCATCCATATTGTGCAGCATGTAAGAATTTCCTTCCTTTTTAAGGCTGAATAATATTCCACCGTATGAATATACCACATTTTTTAAATCCATTCACCCATGGATGGATACTTGGGTTGCTTTCCCCTCTTAGCTATTTTATTGCTACTATCAACACAGGTGTACAAACATTCCTTCAGGATGCTGCTTTTCATATAATTTTAAGAATCTTTAAATAATTTTCAAAACATAACACCCGATTCTCTGTATGCAATATTCATATATGCTGTGGGAGCTCAATTTCTTTCTCAAAATCAGTGCCATGGAGTTATAAATTTTCAGCATTCCATTCTGTCACTTGTTAGGAACCAAGACTTCAGTTTCTTCTAAATGTGATAATATAATAAAATCACTAAATGTCTAATAAAATATTAGACATTTTAAAGCATTCCAGAAATCCCTCTTGCATCAATATTTAATCGACAGTCAGCCACTACCTTGGGGATTTGCATTAACAGCATTCAACAGATTTCTCCCCGGGAACATGAGGTAGGAGTTGGCTGCTTGCCGGAATTGACACTTCTCCCCTTCCCTCTCCACCTCCAGGGCACCAGGCAATAACTGTATCATTTGGGTCCTTAATAACAATCGGAAGGATTCTTTTAACCCCAGAACACTGACATAATTGGATAAGATTAGGAAAGACACAAAATTTGCTAAGAGATCATTTAAGCATAGGTGTAAAAATCAAATTATAAAAATTAAAGTGTAGATCAGCTTAGGTAATTATTAATTAATCCCTTTTCCCTAGGGCAGCGTTTCCAATCTGTGTTCCTTGAAATATTAGTGTCCTTTTAGACGTAGACGATTTAGTCTCTAGTTACCCCAGGCTTGGTGTAAAGAACATTTTCTCAGGTCAAGTACATTTGGGAAACACTGTTTATTCCCTTCTCTTAGGATTTACAAGGTTTCTGTGCTAGTTTAGGGCCTCCAAAAAGCAGACACCAAGCCTGGAGTAGATGTACAAGAGATTTATTGGGGAAACTGCCTTTGAGATAAAAAGGGGAGGGAACTGGAGTTAGGAAAAAGGAGTTTTCAAACCACGATGCAGGTCCGAACGCTGTGAGGGAGAGAAGAGAGCTAGGAGGGTTGAAAACGAAGACTCAGACGATGGTTCAGTGCTAAGAAAGTATTCAGAAGACAGTCCAGGAGTCCTTGAGCCAAGGTCACGTGAGAATCCCATATCTCTGTGGAAGGGTCCTCTGCTGCTGTGTCCATTCCTTGGGAGCAGCCAGAGGGAAGTACAGCCTCCTCCATGCAAACACAGAAGAAATGTCAGGGCACCATAGCTAGGCCCTGGGTGAGTTATGTTCCCTTCAACAGGAGACCTAGTGGTGCCTTATCATGGCCACGATAGCTTGCAAGCCAGTTAAGGGCTGTGAGAATGCCAATAATAGAGAAATCATCTAAACTGTTTAACCAGGCTTATTGGAACCCCATGTGCCTCGGCACTGTGCACGCACATAAGCTTCCCTTCCCAGTCTCCACAATAGAGTACTTACCAGCATGTTGGAGCACTGGGTCCCTCAGAACACAGCCTGGGAAACACTGCTCCAGTGTCGTGACTCCCTTCTTATTTTGATTCTTTCAATTTTCTTGCCTGCCATCCCTGTCTGCAATTGTTCAGAGTTCAATGCTTGAAGAATAACATTTTTACCTTAATTGTCATTTAGAAAGCACAGATTTGCTGCCCCTGGTTATTTCTGTTATGAATGCCTAACTCTCAAATTCAACAGAGAATCTACAGGGAGATGTTAACTGTTGCAGCCCATGATATGTGTTCATCTAACCACTTCCTTTTCCTGGGCAAAAAGTTAAGCTACTTTTCCCTGCCCCAATGGAAGCAGAAATATGTGTAGTTCCAGCCTGCAAAATTTAAGTTCCAGTATGCTTTCTCCGTGTTCTTTTATCCATTAACGCATCTGAAAACAATGGTTTCCAAGATGGCAGGCCTTGAATCCCTATTTAAAGAAAGTACACACCCCACCCCCAACTCCCCAAATCACTGTCCTCACCACCCTTGCTCCCTTGGCTGAGCTAGTTCTGGTTGCTTTGGACTTCGCTACTTAGCTGCTCCATAAGCACAAATAACCTTGCCTCCGTCACTCTGTTTCTGGTGGGCCTTGGTGAAGGTGTCCCCCTACCATCCTGCCACAAAGCCAAGCTTTGGGGCTTTATGTCACCATGAGGTGATTTTTTTTTTTTTTAGGGATCAAAGAGTGAATCATTCAGTTAAAAGTGCTTTTATTTATGCATTTCAAAAGCAAGAATGATTTATGACACATCAGAGCACATGCCAAATAAAGCTGTTGGTGCTTATGAAATGACAGCTCAAGAGGACTTCTCTCTTGAAGACAAAAACCTTCCCTTTCAGGCAGACGGAGAAATATGTAAAGGCCAAAAAGACAGCAAAGCCCTGGATCTGTCTCTCAAAAAGCCCTTGTATTCTTATTCTTGTCTAAGAAATGCCATTTGTTTCAAAATCGTAATGAAAGTTTTCCTTTATCTTCCAGTGTGTATGTTACAATAAATGTAAGAATTATGAGAATGAACTTCGTACAATACATCAGTGCTCTTACCTTCAATTGCAATTTTTTCCTTTTAACTTCATTTTATCTAAATGTGCCTTGTAAAGCTTTATATTCCCCAATGATGTTACCTTATAATTGACTAAATCAAGGGACAGTGATTGTCTATAGCAAGTATAATCCATTCACTCATTCAATAAAATATTATTGGATCTCTAGCATAAAGCCAGGTGCCGCGAGTACAGGGTCGACCTGTGCACTCTGGGAGGGGAGACCGACAGGCAGCAGCCAGTTGAAGTGAGGACACTTACCCTGAGGCTGAGGCGGGAGGTGAAGCTAAAATCAGCTCTGAAGAGTCACCTTTGGGGTAGCCCAGTGGTATAGGGAAGTGAAAAAGGTAGACGCCCTGAACTTTTTGCCAACAATTCACGGCTCTTGCATCACAACAATGCACCAGCTCACACGGCACTGTCTGTGAGGGAGTGTTTTTAGCCAGTAAACAAGTAACTATTGGAACACCCTCCATACTCACCTGATCTGACCCCCAATGACTTTTTCCTTTATCTGAAGATAAAGGAAATACTGAAAAGACATTTTGATGACATTCAGGACATCAAGGGTAATATGATGACAGCTCTGATGGCCATTCCAGAAAAAGTTCCAAATTGCTTTGAAGGGTGGACTAAGTGCTGGCATCGGTGCATAGCTTCCCAAGGGGAGTACTTCGAAGGTGACCGTAGTGATATTCAGCAATGAGGTATGTAGCACTTTTTCTAGGACGAGTTCACGAACTTAATTGTCAGACCATAATTGTCAGAACTTAATTGTATTTTTCAAAGAGAGAACAGTACATGGGAGGGAATAAAGGAAGGGACAAGGCCATTCAGGGAACCACAAGTAACTTGGCAGGGTACAGAAACCAAAGCTGGCTGTTGGGGTGAGCAGGGTCTGACTAATGAAGGGCCAGTATGCCCCGTTTTATTCCAGTGGTTATGAGATGCTGAAGAATTAGATGCAGGAGTGAGATATCCTCAATTTCATTTTGGAAAACTCTGGAAACAGGGAAGCGGGAACTGAGGTACCATTAGGAGGTTGCTACAGTGATTGATGCATATGAGAAATGACGGGGCTAAGCTAAGGAAGTGACATGACAGTAGGAGCAGGAGGACAGAGATGGATTTAGGCATCAGGAAAATAACCCCTGTTTGATTTCTATGAGAAATTCTAGTTTTATGTATCATCACAAATTTAGGCACCTTTCCCAGTCCTTCTCTTGCCCTAAATGTCAGAACTGACACATCCAATTGTCCATTCCAAATAGATATGCCAATCTTCCCACTTCCCAGGCTCTTGCTTTTAGTGCTTGAGGGGGAAGGAAAGGGAGGACAAATAAGACTGAAATGAGATGCTACCCCATTATTTCAAATGCCAAAATCCATATTACCCCTTTCTGTGGTACTTAATCATCCTAAAATAGTACCATTCTCAGTAAAAAAAAAATGCACTTCCTGACCTACCTTAAAAATTCCTGCACAAGTACCCTCAAGTTTAAGCCATAAAAAAAGAGTTCTTGTCAGTATTTACTTTTTGAAGCATTACAAATTTTCCACAGAATTGGAATGTGTGTTTCCCAAGAGGGGACACATACCTGATGGAACACAGAATTTTAAGTGACTCACATTCCGTAGTTATATATTTTAATGTGTATTAGAAAATATAGAACCAGCATATCATATCCATTATTTCAGGAATATTACTGCATAGGTTAAGTTTAAAAGCTCAGTCATTTTAAGGGAGATAGCTCCACATGACAGAATAGTAAAAATGGGTAATTCAAAATTGTCCAATACTGATCCCGTCATTCACGATGAGACTGAAGTTCAGGACACAGCCGCCGCTGGCAAAGTCTGGTCCACACTGAATTCCCCTCTCCTCCCAGAGCTTACAGCACATTACATTCCCCAGCCACTTGCAGTGAAAATGGGTGTACTTTCTCCATGTTCTTTCTCTTTCCTTACCTGCTGGAAACAAGAATTCAGCGGGGGATTCCTAGTGAAAGATCCCAATGCACACTGGAGAGGGACGGAGAGGTAACTCTTTAACGTGATGAGCCACACAGGTTTGAGGGTGGTTGAAGCAATCAGCTTAGGTGAATACAACCGGTCGCACTCATTAATAGACAAATTGAAATTAGGACCCTGGTTTCCTCAGGGTCTTTGTGAAGGGTAAGTTCCTGGGAGAAAAGAGAGATGCAATGCTGGCCTTCCCCCCTATTTGCTTGTGTTTCAATTCCCATAAAAGATGAGCTGCTGAGCCAACAAAATTGCAGAAAGCACATTTGGGATGACATGATTTAAACAGTACTCTGAAGACTGAGATACTCAACTCCACAAGTTGATATCTGGATGAAATTATTTTTCATTGTAGACGAAACCAAGGCCAGAAAATCCTTCTCAGTCGGGCTGAGCTTAGATGAGCCCTCTCCGCAGCACCTGATGCAGCCCTTTACCTGACCTCCCGTCCGCAGTTCAGTTTGAAGCTGGGGCAGCAGGGCAGGCTCCCTGGTGGTACTTTTCTTTCACTCTTGAGCCTGTAAATCCGACATCAGCCATAAGCACAGCTCCTGCAGCTGGTGGTTGCAGAATCCAGGCTTCCCCTGTGGGATTGGGATGTTATACAAATGTCCTGACCCACTGCCTCCATGAGCTGACTCTGGGCTTGATGGAGTCAGTCTCAGCTGCCTACTTAGTCATATGCGCTGAGCAACTGCCCAATGAAAAGGAATTGCATTTGGCACGGGCAGGGTATATATGTAACAACTGTGGTCCAACAGCAGGCTCCCTGC
This sequence comes from Rhinolophus ferrumequinum, assembly GCF_004115265.2. Lineage (NCBI taxonomy): Eukaryota > Metazoa > Chordata > Mammalia > Chiroptera > Rhinolophidae > Rhinolophus > Rhinolophus ferrumequinum. The sequence continues at coordinate 93,145,678 of NC_046287.1, forward strand.
CAGGATGTAGCTTTTGTGATCCTCTTTGTCCCTTTGCTTACCAACGGCGGTGGGGAAGAGGGTTGATTTTGTCTTCGAATGTGACAGCCCATACTCTGAGCATAAAGATGGGGTGTCAGCAGTACAGGGGTGTCCTCCTACAGGTAACTATGATGTAGGAAAAGAGCAGCCCCTGTGTAGGTCAAACATGGGGGTGGCAGGAAGACATTTAGGGTAAAAAGTTAATATGATTATGAATAGTTGGGGATATTTATGTATTTTCAGTGTGTGGCTGAAACTACATAATAACCAGCCAACATTCTACTGTGTTGATTGCAATGATGGAACAGCCATACCAGGTATCTAGTCAACAGGTTTACAGGTAGTAAATAACGGAAGCAAATGATAATATCTTGATTGATGTAAGTAGACTCACTGAGATGCTCAGTGAGAAATCCAGTCATAGTGTAGAGGAGGAGACAATTAAGGAGAAGTGAGCATGTGTGCCCCAGGTGAACACCTACCCTGGAAGGTGAATAGGACCATGGGCTCGGTCAACTTATCTGCCTCAGAAAACTTCCTAACAGACATTCCATCCACAGACCCTGCATTGATTCACTATAACTGATCTCAGTTACCCATGATCTCCCACCCAGCTCCCCTTTCCCTCGTGCATTTCCACTCATGTCTCCCCATCATTAATCTGGGCTACTGAGCATTGGCCATTCCGTTTTTAAAGAATACTGTAGTGCAGGGGATCCTGCTGACTACGCCAAGTGTCATGCGGGGTATCCGGCAGGGTCTCTGGTCCTGCTCCCCACATAAGAACGCAGGACATGGTGAGGCCAAAAAGGAACACCCACGGAGCCATAGGTAGGGGAGTCACACCACTATACTCTCACTATCCTAACTGCAATCCGCGTTTGCCAGCTCAGCCATCTTCTTGCTAGCTCCCCCTTTTTTCTGCTAGCGTAGCCACGGCAGTTATATTCATGGCTAATGGCTCACTGGTTACAGCTGACGGCCAACTAGCCACAGCTGCTGGCCATTTGATCACAGTCGATGGCCATTTACTACCTGAGCCAGCACCTTTCCATGTGAGGCCGAGAGCCTGGAAACTGCTTTTTGGGGCTCTGTCCCCACAAATACCATCAGGTCCAGCAATCACTAACGAAAGACATAGTAGAAACACACAACTTGCTGCCTAAAGTAAGTTCATATATATCCTGTGAGACTAAAGGGAAGTCCTCCCTGAAATAGAAAGTCCTAACGGGGGACCCTGGGTTACGCACACTGGGCCTTTTCCTGGAGCCGCGAGCTCTGAGGAGTGTATCTCATTCCCCCGTCTGGACATGAGCAGAAAGCCTGACAGTAACATAGGCAAGGGCACTCTCAGCCGATTTCAAGGTTTTAGTGGGTAGATCAGGTCCAGATGTTTTAACTCTGTGGTGGTGAAAGCTTACTGGGACAACAAAAATAACAGAACAGTTTGGATATATTCAACCCCTTTCCTGGGCTCCTGATACGGGGTGGGCAAATGCTGTTCCCACAGTCCTTTCTCATGGCCCCCTTCAACAGGGGCCCCTCGATTTATGACCATCAGAAAGGCCTGAATCTGTTTGAATCCACAAGCCGAAGAGCCCCCAGAGGCAGACAGATGTGGCACTCACACCCACAGCCCTGTCCAGACTCACTTCCATCACTGGCTGGCTAATAGTGGGGAGCGGAGGGGCAGGGAGAAAAGTGTGGAGAAATCAAGAGAACAGATGAATCATGGTACATTCATTTAAAACTATACAATAGTATAAATAACTAGGATTCTACTTACTCAACACAGGTAATCTCAAAATACAATGCTGCCTAAAACACATTATCACCGAAGGATATGAAAGCTTGTCAATAACTATTACATTTTAAAAAGAAGCATTATTATTTATGGACACATTCTTATAAAATATAAAAGACATGCTTGCTCAACACCAAATTCAGGGAAGAAAAATAATGGGATAAAAGGAGGGACACACTAAAGGCTGATATACTTTCTTAAGCTGGTGGGAGGTACACAGGTGACAGTGATATTTCTATTTGTAAGGAAAGCGTTGCAAGGACCCAGAAAAGTAACAAGGGAAGGAAGTCAAAGCTGAGGACCAGTTCTGCGCAATCAGTGGGTGTGGGGGGCAGTTGGACAGGGGGGTATGCTAATCACTAGCAGCAAAGAACACAAGAGCTACCGTTCAGACCTCTGTGTCCTGTACAGGGGGCCATCTGTGTCCACAGTTTCTGCATCTGTGGATGTAACCAACTGGGGATCAAAAATGTTTTGCAATTAAAAAATCCCAGAAATTTCCAAAAAGCAAAACTTGAATTTGCCATGTGCTGAGCACGCCATTGAATCCACTCGAATTAAGTGATGTGTAGGCAGACCCGGCTGAGCCTAGATGCAAATACAGGTTATACACATATACACCATTTTCTGTAAGCGACTTGAGCATTCTTGGATTTTGGTATCCACAGGGGTCCTGGAACAAGACACAAGGGACAACTGTAGTATGGTTTTGTGACCTAAAGTCAAGGTTAAATTTTGGATTCGGGTTCAGAAACAAAAGTCACATTTGCAAAATAATTCAGAATGAAGTACCTATTTCTACAGGGCCCCTTGTAACTAAAGCAAGCATTCTAAAACAATATTATTAGTGGAAGAAAATATATTGTGTTAAGATCCAAATTGCCGCATTTGGAGACTGGCACGTGTCCCAGGGCAGCGGTCAGCCAGGGTAAACTGGCATCGAACCAGAGGGAGCCACCCTGGCCAATCCCTCAAATATTGGAGGCTTGAAAGGCACAACACAGCACTTCTACCACTAAAGTCTCAGCCAGAATTGCCCTCTGCCACTGTCTCCTTGGGAGGGGGCAGCTTCATGGTGAATATACAGCATGTCTGTTACATTGCCAAGTGCAAGGGGTTAGTTAAAAAGACATACCCAGTCGTAAGTTAGAACGTGAGCTTATAAATTGCTGATTGCATAACATGAAAAGAGAATTCAATACTGCTACAGGCCCTGTATCCCCTTTGTGAAACCTAGGCAATAACACACAAACACTTAGGGAAATGTTTTCTTCAATGGAACCAGAAATGGGGACACCTCGAGAATGTTTATCTGCAGGGAAAAAGAGGGGAGGGCAATGCTAAAACCTTTTAAGACTTTGTGGGTACTCTTTAAAAAATGTCTTGGAAAAATATATAATATATGGCTGCATTTATTTCACTAGAGCTTGAAATAGACATAAAATTTGGAGTGAATTTCATCTATTTCCAAACCTACCTCGGTCTAATCTTTTCTATGTAAAGGGATCTAGAAAATGCACATTTCCTGTTGTTCTTGTTTCCACAGAGCCACCTGGGCTGAGCCCTGGGACAGGCCTGGAGACAGGACACACGCAGTCATGTGCCTCCCGCGTGTACTGGTCCACGGCTCCTAACCCTGAGATTAACAAAATTTACACTCAGTCCCCAATAAGCACCACCTTCCCTTAAGGCCAAGTCTACTCTTGATTTCCCTTCCAACCCTTAAAAGAAAGTTAAAACAAGTGTTTGTTTTTCCAATTTTTCCCATTTTGTATTCTACTAAATGCTGTTGGAAGGGGCCATAGATGAATGTGTGGTGAGATAAACTGTAGGGTCATAAATAACATGAGCTAGAGCAGAGTTTAGCATGGGTGTCTCCCAAGGGATGAACACGTGGGGTTACTTAACTATTCTGCAGTCCCATCCTATGGTGAAGTTTGTTTTTTCTACCTCTCTGGGCATCTTCTAAGGCTGAAATATATGCTTGATGGGTGACTAAATCAAACTGAACACTGACATAACGGTGTCCCTTTACAAAACGAGCACCATGTCCCTGGATGAGCATTAAATGTAAGTCATCCGTAGAGGTACTTGCTGATATTTAGTCCTCAATCCACTGTCTTCACTCCTTGGAATCCTAGAAAGAAGCTAGAATAGACAGTGCTTGTTGTTTATATCCCTTCATTAATCTAAGCTTGGACTTCCTTCCTTTGCCAATTTATGTAGAGCCACATGAAGAGGCCAGAGATAGGGAGGAAAAAGTCTCAGGGTAGCCATTTATCAAACATGAAAATCTCTGGATTTCTCAGAACACTTAGTCCTAATAGCATGCAAGATTTATAAAACCAACTTAGAAGAATTCTTAAAATAGAGATGACATTTGTAATACTCTCAACTAAAATTCCAGGCAAGTGTGTCAGCCATGCTAATTAATAAATTAGTCTCACACATGGTCATAAGACAAGTTGTTTATTCTTTTTTAAATGTTAGACTATTTTACAACCTACTAAATCTAAAAGAACCTAAATACATTCACATTTTTAAAAATATATCATCTATATTGTAGCAACACTAGTTGATCCAAACTGCTGAAGCCTATAAAAATTAGGTCCAAGTCTGTTGATCTGTAGATTAAGTTCCGAAAGTGCCTCCGTTCTGCAACTTATTGTAGAGGAAGAGCTGCAGGTGGTTCCATGAGAGACACGTGCATGTACCTGAAATGAGACCCAAAGCAAGTTCAGCACGAGCCAGACTTCAGTTTTGTAAAATCTCAGGCCACAGAAAACTTTCTCGTAGTTTTAGTGGAAAAGAAGGAAACTAGCTGACTGTATATACCACAAGCTGACAAATTATAAATCTGGATCTCTCCCAACTGATTTTCTTGATTTAACACACACACCTTACTTTTCCTGCCTGGCACCAGGTATACAAGTTCTTCCATTTTTAATTCCGACGCTACTATAACCTATGAGACCTTTACATAGTGAGCCTACATAAAATATATTTCAGGAACTTACTTTGAAGCCTTATACTTCTCCCTAATTGCTTGCTGAGGTCGATGGGGTATATCAAGGCATGCTTTATGTAGTTCACTCAGGCAAGGCACAATTTCACTTAATGAATAGCCTGTAAATGCAGCAAGGGTTTCTGGCTAATCAGACAAAAGGAAAAAAAATTGCATCACATAACTTTCTGACATACAATAAATCTAAAGACAAAACTGTGAAATAAAGGAAATTAATCACTTAATAAGTATCCACATCCATTGCAAAAGAAACCGTAATCCTTCTTCAAAGAATTTAGAGATAAAATACTAGGAAGAACAGCCAGAGTTCTAAATTTGCTCATGTTGTACATTTATAATGCTGAATTTGGGGGCAGGTTACTTTACCTATTCCCTCATGAGCAGGATTTTTACTGGTCTCTAAAGAGCATCTACTTACCTGAATACCCTATTCGCATAGAATATGAAAGATTCTTAGCCAGATGTAGAATAAGAAATAAGTATTCTAGAAAATAAAAGTAGACACCCCATTTCCTTCAGCACAAAGGTGAGCTTTCAGAACCAAACCTAGGGGCCCAATTTCAATCCTGCCACTTTCTTGGGCCAAAAGGCAATGCTAAGCTGTGCTCCCTTGAAAGCATGCTCTAACCTTCTGACCATCCTAATTGGGCCCAGGTTGTCAACAGCTTCTAGGGGAAAAATCAACAGCTTTTGCTTAAAGTGGTCAATGTTTACACTACAAGGACCCTCCTTGCATGAGGGTGGGCACTGAGGTTTCCAGGCCTGCAAAGCCAACACCATCTTCTTGACTTCCTGTGGTCTCTACTCTCCATAGAGCAAAGACACTGAGTCAAAACTCCGGAGGCTGACCTGCAAGACTCAGCTGCCGGGTGTAGTCTGCTGGTAATACTCTCAAGAGGCTGGCATTCTACACCTTGAGAGTTACCGAACAGATTTCAGATGGGCCCTGAATTTCATCTAGAAAAAAGGAATCAGTATCTTACCCAGAAGTGCCTGTTCACAGTATAGTTTGCCAGGCAATACGCTGCTGCAGCTATCAATGAAGGAAGATATTTCAAAAATGGGTCAGCTTCAAGTAGACTCAGTTCTGCTACATACTAAGAACAAGAGAGAAAATATCATTGGTATTAGGAACATGACTAAGGTTATAAACAAACTTGGAAATGTCAGGGGAACAAGTTGTGTCTTATTTTTGTTCAACCTGCATCTAGTGATGAGCATAGAAATAGATGGTCAGAGTTGTTCACTGGTTAACGATTGCTATGCCTGTCCACAACCTGAATAACATTTACATTATAATAAATTTCAATCCACAGGTTTTTGGCCCATGTGCACAATATACGTCACAGGTTACTTTTCTGACCTTTTACTAGTAGTACAGGTTTATGCTGGTTAGGTAAAGTAGCATTGCTCTGGCCACTGGAGTGGGACTGTAGACTTCAGCTAAAGGCAAAAATATGACCATATTAAAGCTATTAATTTATCAGGTAAATGCATGTAGTTCAGAGACTAGAACAGTACCAGTGGGAATTTACCAGATTAGAACGTATTGAGAAATTTATAGACATCCTTATTACTGTTTACATAGCACACAAATACCTAACATACTAAATCATAGTGGCTGAAAACCAAGTTTTACAAATCAATACAGTGCCTTCGACTAAGTTCTGTAACTCCAAATGACCAAATAATGCCTGATTACTTAGAAGGAGATTAGAGCCAAATCAAACCACACTTACTTTGTTCCCATTCTGTACACCTGAGAGGTGTTGCTTACATGTGGCCTGTATCCAACAAGGGAACAGTTTCCAAGCTTAAATTTCTTTAAGAGGTGGGTGATTAGACAACACGTGCCTGACAAATGTGATAAATAGCAATGTCTCGTAACTAGAAGATGTGCTCTTAAAATTAGCTCTCTTTCATTGCTAAAAAGTTTTTCTGTGCCCAAGACAAAAATTCAAAAGGAAGGAAGAACTGAAGGATGACTGGAAAGACCACTTTTTACCCAATTTGGCACCAACGTCCGGGGCAGTCACGAGGCATACCTTAGCCAGGTTCTCAGTTCGGATGCACACTCCTTGCCTCCTTAAGTACTGAAGGAGAAACTGATTGGTAGTTGGCACCGTCAGATCAAAAGTTAGGACTTTCAGTAGCAGGTGTTCCATTCTTAACAGTTGTCGTTTTGTGTAAGTATCATCAGTGATATAGACAAACTCGTCTACTTCGGGTGGATATATTTCTTCATATTTCCTATGAAAGGTAAAGAATCTTTGCGAGTAACACTTGGAACCTTTGGCTCTCCTCCCAGTGCTATCACAACCATTCTTCTCACATGGCCTTGGCAGACTTTAAATATCACTAAATGGTATAGGGCTATGAAAATATTAGAAGCTTGTTTCCAGAACATGAGTATTACAAAGATACTGAGTATTTCAGGTTTGGCCTCTGATATGCTGAAAGATTCTGAATGACAGACATACAGGTAAATTCCTCTTAATTCTATAGACTTCAAATCATCTTGTGGAAAAGAATGTTATATTGAACACAGTGGTAGAAAAATATTAGGCCTTAGATTTTTTTTAAAAGATCGTGTTTGGCTTTCTCTACTGAATTAGCAAATGATGCTGTATACCCAACAGAAAGATATATAATTTCATTGCTACCAATTCTTTGCTTTTTTTTACTTCTTCCTTCTGTGGGGAAATTTTGGCAAGTTTTTAGGCATTAATAACTAGACTATCTGAGACCAGGAGAAAGGAAACTACCACTCACCAACAGACCACTTAATGAAAGGCAACTCAGCCACAACCCAGCTCTTTTCCATACAATCAGATATTATTATCAATGACTGCTAATAACAGTAACTAACTAAAATAATTTATTCACTGTAACCACATAAAAACTGTGTGGCTATGAATCATTTCCCAGTTGAAGATGGCTTTTATATAACCAAGATCTCTTAAAATAGGATTTTTACTTGTATTAGAATACAGCCAAAAGACTACACATAGTTAAAATTTTTAAATTGCAAATAGTTAAATTGCATCCTGAGTTTGAGCTGATGGCTTCCTTAGTCATGATACTGAACTTGCTGCTATAAATCCTAAACACCAGAACTGAAGAGTGAACACGTGGTAATGTTCGGTTTCTCAGTAAATACTGTAAACATGATGGTATTTTACCAAAGGAGGCATGAATAAGTTTTAATTATAAAGCACTGCGTATCTTCAATAAATGAGGAATAAATCAAGTGTTTTGACAGGCTGAAATTTCACATTATTGAAGCTGAAGAACACTTACGAAGCCAAAAGAATAGCTGCTGTCCCTACAAGCTGCAGTTTCCCTCTCAGAACAGACATGCATGAAAGAAACCTGTCCAGGAAGTTGACAGCCAGATAGAGTGTCTCGGCTCGAAGTTTATATTCTTCTCCAACCTCAACCAGCCAGTCCACCAGAATCGTTCGCATGCCGTCTGTGATGTCTGGTTGTTTCCTCATGTAGTGTACTTTGGGCCTGTATTTTATCTGTTTGGGGCAAGAGTTTTGACATTTAAACATTGATATATCAGAAAGATCGCTTCAGGGTACAGTCGCTATTTTTAAAAATCTCATGAGCAAAGGTTAGGAGGAAACTGATCAAGCGCCAAATAAATCTTTACTATGATATGGAAGAAAGTGTGAATTCTGGTTCTGTAACGCAATTAGGTAATCAGTAACTTAAAGGAGGGGGGCAATGGCAATATAGATTATTCCTAAGAGTGAAATACTTAATATATAAATCCATTGAGTTATATAGGAATAGTCCAAGTAATTGCTACTCACCTCACAACTATTATTTTTCATCCCTATTCTTATGTTTAGATGTCATAAGAATGCCATTCACTAGTGATTATGACCAAGAGTTTATAACTGTCTTAATATTAAATGCTTGGGGTGCTGGAAATTGAAGTAGAATTTGTGAAAACTCACTTCAGCTTCTCTAAGATACTGGTGAATTTCTTCAGCATATTCAGTCACATTTATCACGTCTGTACCAAAACTGGATGCTTCTTCAGACTGGGAATGGAGAGATGAATCTACCAGCATAGGGGAAACTGCAGGGGTTCAACATTATCAGGTAAGAGATTTAATTTAAAAACTCGTTCCATCCAAACCCTCCACAGGTAATTGTGAAAACAGTCATTATTTCTGGTTTTCTCTGGCTAGTTATTTGCTGTTGGACACCGTAGGCAATTATACAGAGTACCATCAACCACAGGTGAGTCAGATTACCTGTGCTAAAATCCAGCAGGAAGTGAAGGTCTGACTTGAGTGTGCTGGCATCTACTTCATACACATCCTCAAATGCCATCCCCTCTCTTCCTGTGTAGCTGTTTCTGTCCTCTGGCTCAGGCTCATCCATGTAGATATCAAATCCTGCCTTGGCTGGCACGGGCACCCCACAGTCAGAAACAGCTTTCTTTCCGGCTTCAGGAAAGACATTTTCTGATCCAGAGAAACACCTGATTGTTGTGATCCCCTAGAAAAGAGTTAAGTTTTGTGTTGGAGGCCACCCCAAAGACCACATAGGTGATAGGAACCTGTGTGACTCAAACCGGCAGGCTGGGAAGATGAGAGGAATCTTAAATTGAAATATCTATGCCTGCAATTTAATTTCAGCAAACGAAGATTCCAAAGTGTGACTTCTCCCTCATCTTTGTCTCCATTTCACATTTGGGAGAAGAGCTACCTAAAATGTGTCATCTTTCTCACATATTTATCAAAGGGAACTCATAGTTACAGAATTAAGAAAAACTATAGGTCTTCTCCAAAATGAAATGGGTACCACGTGTGTGTGTGTGTGGGGGGGTGTAAACTGGCTTTCGTGCTTATAGCATTACAGGATTTTATAAGTACATAGCATAGTGTGGGGACAGGACTGCAGTTTCCAGGCTCTCGGCCTCACATGGAAAGGTGCTGGCTCAGGTAGTAAATGGCCATCAACTGTGAATGGATGGCCATCAGCTGTGGCTAGTTGGCCGTCAGCTGTAAGCAGTGAGTCATTGGCCACTAATATAACTGCTGTGGCTACACTAACAGCAGATGGTGGCTGAGCTAGCAAGTGGGGATTGCAGTTAGCAGGACGGACTGCAGTTAGCAAGTGAGGTTGGTTGGCAGAAAAGCTGACAGCAGCTTGTGAATCATGTGGCTCCTGCTTCCCATGTCTCTAACTCAGCCGCCAGCGAGAATGTAGTGGTATGACTCCCTTACCTCTGGCTCCATGGGTGTTCCTTTTTGGCCTCACCATACCCTGCATCCTTATGTGGGGAGTGTCCTTATGCAGGAGTGGCAGCTGAGACCCCCTATGTGGGGACAGAACCAGGAGTGCAGTTTCCAGGCTCTCGCCCTCACATGGAAAGGTGCTGGCTCGGGTAGTAAATGGCCATCAACTGTGATTGGATGGCCATCAGCTGTGGCTAGTTGGCCGTCAGCTGTAACCAGTGATTCACTGGCCACTAATATAACTAGCAGAAAAATGGGGGCTAGCAAGAAGATGGTGGCTGCGCTAGCAAGCGGCGGTGTGGATTGCGGATTGCAGAGAGGTGGATTGCAGCTAGCAAATGGGGAGTCAGTTGGCAGGCAGAAAAGCGGACAGCAGGTCGCCCGTCGTGTGAATCCAGCCTCGTGAGACTAAAGTGGTATGACTCCCCTACCTATGGCTCCGTGGGTGTTCCTTTTTGGCCTCACCGTGTCCTGTGTTCTTATGTGGGGAGTGGGAGCAGAGACTCCGCATGACACCCTGCATGACAATAGTTACTGAGTTCTTACAGTCCTCCTCCTTAAATAGTTAATTTTTAGTCAGTAGGCCCCTATAAGTTCCCATTGTATACCCAGTTTTTTAGAAATATGATGATTTTAGAAACTCCTACTACTAAATTCTCTTACAAGCCATAGAATCTTTTTATATGACAACGCAATTAACCCAGGGCAATCTAAGTCTCATTCCCTTCTTCCTTTTCTTTATTCCTATAGCATTAACAGTGGAACAACTGTGTGTGTCCCCTCTGTGAAAAAGCATAATGTATCAAATGCGTTACATCTAGCTACTGCGTTAACATTTTAGTGTTTATAATTAATCTTGGTGTTTACTGTTGAGGCCACTTCCAAGTTATTATGTGTTTCCATAACTTTCTTTTCCACCTAGCAAGTTAAATATGCGCCTTATGTCTACTCTAGTTTAAAAAAACAAAAAATTCTTTATCGTAGTACTGGGAAAAAAATCAGTTACTATAAAGGACCAGAATCACAAGTTACTATAAGCAGATAATCCAAATTACTACCAAGGTTGACCTTTGCTACATAGATATATATATATACATGGATTGAGACATACAATCTTAAATATTTACTGAGCATCCACCATGTGCCAGACACTGTTCTAAGTGCCCAGAATTTAACAATGAACAAAACGTTCAAAAAGGACTGCCCTCATGGATAGAATAACTTATATTCTAGTTGGGGGAACATGGGAAAGACAAACAAGAAAAGATATAGTAGGTCAGATGGTGATAAGTGCTTTGGAGAAGAACAACATGGGGAAAGGAGAATCATTGCCGTTTTAAACAGTGTGGCCAGGGAAGACCCCAACAAAGAGGACAGAGTTGGGCGAAGATATGAACTACATAACGGAGTAAGTCACACAGAAAAAGTAGAGCATTCTGGGTAGAGGGAACAGCATGGGTGGGTAGATGCCCTGATTTTTGGAGAGTGTCTTAGAAATACAGCAAGGAGCAGACAGGGCGGAGTAAGAAAGAGAAGCCTAGGTCATGAAGTCAAAAAGAAAAGCCAGATCATGTAGACTTTACAACAGGCCATTTAAAGATTATCTTCTATTCAGAGATGGGCAGCCACTGCAGAGTTTTAGGCAAAGGAGTGGTATGATATGATTTGTGTTTTAAAAGGCTCATTCGGACTATGTATAGATATAGAGAGCAGTAAGATGAGTAAGATGACCAGTTGTGAAACTTGCAAATCCCAGGTGAGACACAATAGGGGTTTGAACCAGTGTAGTATCAGTCAAGGATGAGAAATGAAGAGATTCTAGACATTTTAAAAAGTCGGGCCAATAGCATTTTTTCAGCAAAATAGATGTGGGGTGGGAGAAAAAGAAGAGGAAAGGATGACAAAGCTTTTTCGGCTGAATAACAGGAAGGATGGATATTCCATTTACTGAGGTAAGAAGACTTTGGGAAGAACAAATTGGGGTTAGGGTTGGTGTTTGATTTTGTACAAGTTGGAGATGCCCATTGTGTGACCCAAGGATCCAAATGGAGATGTCAAGTAGGCAGCTGAAATCATGAGCCTGCAATATAGCTGAGAGGTCCAGATGGGATGAAGGTATGAGCCATTAAAAGATCAGTGGTATTTAATGCTAAGAGACTTGAAGAGATTGCCAAGGGAGTAAGTGAAGACTCACATGGAATACCATGCCCTGAAACACTCTCATTTTGAGAGACTGGATAAGGAAGAACCAGGATACTGAGGAGTGGCCAATGAATTAGGTGCAAAACCAGGAGAGAATGGCGTTCTCTAGGCTGAGTGAGAAAAAATTAAGAAATAAAGAATGATCCACTATGTCAGTTAAGTAAGGGAAGAACTAAGAGTCAAAAGTGAAGAAGAGAAGCACTAGAGACAGAGAATATTTTCAATAAACACTGGCATGCTACCCTGGCCAGGCACTGTTCCAAGCACTGGTAATACAGCAGTGAAGCTGACATCCCAAATCCTCATCCTGATCGTTTATAGTATAGTAAGATAGACAAACTCTTAAGACATATTGCTATACATATTGCTACAAATCACTGCAAAGAACTTTGTAGTTGAAAGGTTTTAAAATGGAAAAAATTATATTTGTATGTTTATGGCTTTGACCCAGCTGACAAGAGAAAACTGAGGAGAAAAAAAAAAAAGTTGCTGGAATAATATCCTCGAAGAGGCAAGAGAGCATAAAGTGTACTGCACACGTGGGGGTTCACCTTGCATAATAAGAGCAGGGATGTGAGTCCTGGAGCAGGATGGGGATGACAGAGTTATTTGGCACATAGAAGCATATGGAAACTCTTTTGGTTGCTTGAATATTTTTAAGAAAATAGGACACAAAGCCATTAACTGAGAGTGAAGATGAAGGTCGAAGTTTTGGAGGATTAAAGAGAGAAGCAGAGTTGAAAATAGATTTCTCAGGTTGCAGAAGAATAGAGCAGGGAAATGTAGAGGAAGTGCCAGGCAACGTTATGAGGTTAACTAATGGTTATGAATTTAAAGTGAGACCAGTCAGCATAGACATAATTGCCAATTTGTAAGAAGCAGGTTTTTAACTTTAAAGATGTAAACATTGCTGGGCAAAGTAGCTTTGTTCAAACTAGTGTTTCCTCAAAAATAAGACCTAGCCGAACAATCAGCTCTAATGCGTCTTTTGGAGCAAAATTTAATATAAGACCCGTTATTGTATTATTATATTATTTATATTATTATATTATATTACATATTATTATGTTATACTGGGTCTTATAGTAAAATAAGATGGGGCCTTACATTAATTTTTGCTCCAAAAAATGCACTAGAGCGGACTGTCCAGCTAGGTCTTATTTTCGGGAAACATGGTATCTTCCCTCAATTTTTCCAACTCTTTAAACAGATCACTTTGGGTATTTTTCTGCCACTAATCAGATGTCACCAAAAGGCTTGAGCAGTCAGGTCAGTAGTTCAGGAGTTTCTAATCTGGCCTCTTCCACCATACCTTCTTTTTTTTTTTTCCTTTCTTCAACCTCTTAAATTTTCTCTCCTATAATTTGGAAAGGATACCCAGCCTGCCTACTTCACTGCCAGCATCAAATGTGCAACCCAGGCTTAAAGCATTGTTATGAGGACCTTGTCTAATAACAGATTTGGGGAAGCTTTTTTTCTACCTCAAAATCCATTCTTAAAGATCCAAACCCCTCATCTGCATTTAAATGTGAATTTGTTTTCCATCTGTTAAGGGGTCAGTTAAACAATATCTGATGGCCCATTATCTGTTTGCCCAACTGCCCTGTCAGTATTGGGGAGAATGCTGCTTTCAAATCACTTTTTGAAATCATCTAGTCTAGCCTGATCCAGTCCTGATTCTAAACTCTCTCCAGTGAACGTGGCAAAGATTATCCAGGATTGCTTCACGCAAGTATCAGTCTGAACAGCACTCAGACCTGGAGGAACCCAAGAAGGAAATGTGAGGAAATGTGCTTTTAGCCCAGCATGTAAATGACTTTACATATACTTAATCCAAACAATTCCTAGATCTATTTGCTCGATTGGGGGTGGAGAGGCGGGAGAAGAGAAGTGGAGAAGTATTCACTATTTCTAGCTGGAAAAGGGACGCAACAAGATGATCCTTAAAAAATGTAATGTCCCAGTAGTCCAGGAATACTCAAGGGGTTTGCAGGTAAAACTGCAAGAGAAACCCACCTCCCACCATGCTGACAGGAGAACCTTTCTCAATAAGCAGCTTCTCCAGGGCTTCTTGGTTGTTACCTGGCCACAGGTCCTCCTGTATTGCCCATTCTCAGTTAGCACACCTAACACTGTTCTTTGTGGGGGATCCTGACCCAGCTGGGCTCTGGTTATCATCTGACAGGTATCAGGACCTCGGGACACTGGAGCCAGGACTACTCCAGTCTTGGAGCTGCTGAGATGCATAGCCTCAGTCTTCACAGGCTGCTGCTGTCAGGGAAGGAGAAAGACAAGCCGGTTAGTCAACCTCTTCCACCAGGGGCTCCAAGGAGGCACGGATTTCTAGGAGGGAGAACACTAAGACATCTGATCTTCCCTGCAATTATTAGGGCTGAAAGGGCACGAGCCACTTGTGCACGAGCACAAGCTATCAAAGCTGCTTTGAACCAAAACGGTGATTTGGATCTGTCAAGGATTTCTTCCAAGGCCTGTTTGAGGGCTGGAAGGAGACAGCCGGACAAACCTCCAAGCCGGGATACTAAGCTCCATGTTACCTGGGCGTCTAAACCTACAATAGTTCTGGTTTTTACCCGCTGCGATGCTTATCCCCACCCTGCCTGCAAACAAAAGACCGAGAATACATCACAGAGAAGTACGTCCCCTTCCCAAGCGAAAAGCAGGGTGCTCCTCCGCGGCTCTCCTTCCACCAGACACAAGGCCTCACAGCAGGCCTTGCTCTTCTCAGCCTTATATCTTTGTAAAAGTCTCCAACAATTAGCAAGTGCACACGAGGATTGGGGATGAGGGGCCCCCGGAGGGGGCGGGGCAGGAGTGCGACCGAGATGTCGATAGATTCCAGCGGGCAGCTGGACTCCCAGCGACCACCGCCCCAGCCCTCGGCGCTAATTACTTTCAAACTCCCCACCCCCTCACTGCGTCTGTTGAATCAGCCAATCAGCGGAGCTCCCGGGCCTCGCGGGGGGCCGCTTCCATGCCAACCGCTGCTGGCCTACGCGCCCGGGGGCCGCATCGCCATGGCGACCCCCTCACCCGACAAGCTCCGGGCGGATGCGCTGCGACCCCCTAGGCGTTCAGGAAAGGGCGGGGCCAACGGGTGGTGGCCCCTGACTCCTCCTCCGCTGTCCTGTCCGGGTGGGCTCGGCGGGCCGTCACCATCAGCACTGCGCCCCTTGTGGCCCGCGCCCCCGGCGTGGCGGGGAGGAAGTCAGTCCCCGCTATGGCCCGGGCTTTGGAAGAGACAGGTTCTGTGAATCGGTTCTCCCAACAGCCGCTCACTCCACCCGCTAACGTCTTTTCCGCCGCCCGCTCCTGAGAACCTTGGCTCGGGAGAGCGACGCGGGGTCCTCGGGGCTGCGCAGGCCGCGGCACCCCGACAGCGCCCGCCGGAGGGCGCCGCGGCTCGCTCCCCTTCTCGGTTCACGCACCTACACTTCCTCCTAGAGACAGGTCAAGAAGCGGCGAGTTGGCCCCACGTTTCAGCCGCGGCCTCCTAATCCATGGTGGCGGCGTGCCTGCGGTCATTTTGGGTCTTTGCGCACCAGAGGTCGCGCCTCGCCGGCCGAGAGTCTTGTGCACGTGTCCTGGCAGGGCGGGAGAGGAGATTTGGGGTTTTATGGTCGCATGCGGTGCTTGCCATCCTCACAAGAGGTCTTCCCCGACGGGTTCCGGCAGCCAGGGCGTGGAGCGGGTCCAGGAACGCGGAGATAGTGGCCCAGGAAGAGGAAGGAACGCGGGTGGCAGCGATGGGGCCTGGGACATTGAAGGGGGCAACAGTCAGGCTCCAAATCGGGGGCTGGGCAGGCTGCCTGCCCACATGGGGAAGTAAATCCAGAGTTGGGGAGGGGATGGCAAGGAAAGGTAGGAAGCACGGGGAGCCTTATATTGAGGGTAGAGATGGGGGAAGGGGCCCTAGCCACGCGGGAAGGGAGGAGAGAGAGGGTCCTTGAAACCAAGCACCTGTTGAGGTGACTGGCAAGCCATGTAAAAGAATCTGTTTTTTTAAATATGTGTGTGTATACATATATATAGTTTATATAATGTGACTGCTTTTGTTTTTAAAAAAAATTTTAAATACCCGTCTCTAAATCTCTAAAGCCCACCTCAAAGGCCATTCAAATGGCCACTTAAAGAAATGGTTATAATCTTCCTTATTTTGAATGGAAATGATTATTAATCTTACCCTCCCCCATCTCTTAAGTGCTTTTTATTAATGTTTTCACCCATCGAGTTGAGTATGCATTATTTTAATATTTAAGGTAAATTTAAATATTCTACAGAAAGTGAGGATGAAAGCATTTGATAGAGTCAGATATTAGTAGGAAGTTGAGAAGCATGTTGGAAATCAGTGCTGGATGCAGGAGTGCAGAAACGGGTCTTGTTCAATATGAAACTATAATAATTGCGTTTATCACCGACTTTCATTCATTGGGAGGCAGCAATCCCCTTGCACCCCTGGATTTCTATGCCTTTGAATATGAAGGCAACCCGGGAACTCGGGTAACATCTAGATTGCTGCAACAGATGAGTCAGAGGCAGGCAGACAGGGACCAAGTGCTCCGCTTCGCAAGGTGCCTCTATTTGGTGGAGGAAAAGAGCCTTTCTGGCCTCCAGCTTCGCGCTGCTTTTGGAAGTCTCTCCGGGAGCCTTCCATCACCAGGCGACATTGTTGTGATTTCTGGAGACACTGAAGGCTTCAGTGGTGCATTACGTCAAGGACTCTGGGGGAGCAAGGCCTGCCAAGAGTCCCGGTTACTTTGGCGGAGACAAGATTTCCCTGCACTCACGTGATCCTCTCTGTGCGTCCTTTTTGACCTGGTTTCCTGGACAAAAATGTCCGAAAACCTCACACTCTACTTTTCTAACAAAACAAAGGAGCCAGTGTAATGTATGTTCCTGGAGCCTGTCGGTTTGATCCTCTTTTCTGAGGTTGAAGCTCCAGTGGGGGAAGGGTAGCGCTGGGCTCCTGCAGGGCAACTCTTTGAAGTTGGGTGTTCTTTACTCAAATCTGGTCAAGACCAGCAGACAAGTACTAAAGTGTCTAGTGTCTCTCTGCTGCCTTTAGTTTGAAAAATGCCTTTATAAAAGAAAATAACCAGGTGGGGCCCTGGGCTTATTTCATACTGCTTTCTCTAACTCCTGTAAACAGCTGCAGCCTACTTCAGTCTTAATACATATAAAATATTATTGTTACCATTATATGTTATCATTTTTAACCTCTCCCCATCCACTTTGTTAGATTTGGCAAAGGGAAATGACATGTGACCTATGATTTTACTCTGCTGCCTTAAAATTCAGTATTGAATCATTACATTCCTCTGGTTAGATTTTAAATTAGTAATTCAGATGAATATTTATATATATTTTTATATGTGTGTGTATTTATGAGTTCAGATGTTTGTATAACTTGTGCAATACTTATGGCTTTCTTGACTTTAAAAAAATCACTAAACATTTGTTTGAGTAATGATTTATGGCATAAAAATAAACTCAGCTGACAAATAGATGCAAAATTTTTATTAAAAAATTAAACAAAAAACTTGGTCTTATAATTAAGAAAAATAGGAGACAGAATAGAACGGACTTTCTCATAAATTATGCATTTTAGTGAAACGCGTAATTATAATTTTGCTATTATAACAAAATCAGGATTAGAACTCAGTTAAGTAGATTTTAAATGTCTGCATGTTTTATGTAAACTATGCATTTGGTATAAATTATATTGAGAAGTGAACAACATAATTATGAATACATCTTTAATGTCTAAAATATTTGGTGTAACTTACATAATAAAACTTTCTTAGCCTAATCTTGGTCAGTATTTACTGCTTGAATGTGCTCCACTAGTGTTGACTTTAGGATTGATTTCCATAATAAGGATGACAGCTGAATTCTTTACTACGGATTGTTTAAATCCAATAATCCTATTAAAATTGACTCCTCCTCCTTCCAAATTACAATTCAAAGACAATCTTTTCTGTTTGCCAGCAATTACCTGGCATTTCAGAAAATGTTATTACTTCTGTTACATTTGCTCATTGTAGCTAGTAATTAACGTCCTGTTCAGACATGTCAGTTTTCATTAATTTGTGTGAAATCAAGTTGATTTTCATCATAGGGCTGAAAAAGATGAAAAAGTAGAAGAGCCAATTTTTTTTTTAAGGACAGAGAGCGGTCTACTTAGAGATATATTTTGTCTGTTCAGGGGCATGTTCTGCCATTTTAAGTTATACGTTTAATTTCAGAACATAGCTATGTGGTAAGATGAGGAACAGATTTTGAGGGTGATGGGCGATTTGTGACATTTTAGCTCCAGGGACAATGATGACCAACAGATCAAGTAAGTCCAGTTTGAGAAGCAACTGAAAGTTTGCTGGGTTAGGAAGCATATACCCTCAGGTGGTGCAAAGTGGAGCCCTTAGTACGTAACAGATGAAATAAGTTTCCATTAAAATTTGTAGTGACTTTTCTTTGAGCAAATATAGTTTTAATACATACATGAAAGTAGCCAAAGTTTCCTAGTCATTCACTCATTTTACTAATATTATTTGAACATCCATCTTATACCAGGCAGTAGCTGGGGATGGGATTAAAATTAAAAATGATCCCTGCCTTCAAGGAGCTTTGTGTTCCCTGCAAGAAGAAGGTAAACACATACCGTGTTTCCCCGAAAATAAGACCTAGCCGGACAATCAGCTCGAATGCGTCATTTAGAGCAAAATTAATATAAGACCGGGTCTTACATTGATGTTTGCTCCAAAAGACGCATTCGAGCTGATTGTCCGGCTAGGTCTTATTTTCAGGAAAACGGGTAGTTAGAGTGCAGCATAATTAGTGTTTATTTCATAGGGGTGGGAGACACAGATGTATAAACGGAGCAGTTGGAGCCTAGAGATACGGAATAACATATGTTGCTGTGGAGATTTGGAAGCAGTATCCAGATCTGACAATAAACATGATTAGAGTAAAAAAAATTGACAGGGCAGATGGGATAGTCCATATACAGTGTATCCTAGAAATGGGGGAGCCCAAAGCACAAGAATTTTCAGCTGTGTTTATCTAGTACCTTCCAAGGAGAGTAATAAACTGTGATTTCCAAAAATACCCCTCAAGATTGTCTCCTGGCTCTGGGACAGACTCCACAGCAACGATTTCATATAGAAGTCAACCTCCCAAGAGCGTGGATGAGAGGAAGACAGTTCTGGTGACTTCAGTTACTATGAGTCAGTCCGTAATAATGTGCTCAAGTAGAGGTGCACTACTAAAATCAGATCCCTGTGACTGCAGGGTTGAGATCTCTGGCAGTAGCTGCCTCAAGATTCTGCCCCAAGGGAAAAATAAGTTTCAGTGGAATAAAGGAGCCATTATGGTTTAAACATTTTGAAAAGCTT
Organism: Rhinolophus ferrumequinum; assembly: GCF_004115265.2. Classification (NCBI taxonomy): domain Eukaryota; kingdom Metazoa; phylum Chordata; class Mammalia; order Chiroptera; family Rhinolophidae; genus Rhinolophus; species Rhinolophus ferrumequinum. The sequence goes on from NC_046287.1 coordinate 93,165,400, forward strand.
TAAGTTGCCAGACCTTTACTGAAAATTTATTAGAGGGAGTCAAGAACCTGGATTTTATACAATCTTTCAGAGGTCTAAAATTCATCTGAGGACTCATATGTTGATATATTCATTGCATCATTAAAGTTAGCTGTCATTTATTAGTTATATCTTTTAAATTAATAGTCCTGTATATGCCAGTTTCTCTGTGCAAATCAATTATTGTATCGTCAGTTCTACGACACAGTTGATTCCATAAAATGGATTTCCTGTGTTTTACATTTATCTCTATTTCAATCTCTAATTGAAAATATGGAATTTCCACATCACCTACCTGAGTCTGATTGACTGGATGACTCCCATATTTGAGGACAGGCTCATGTCCTGTTCACTCCAGCAACCATTTATTAATGTGGTCGGCTTGTTAATTTTTTTTGTTAATTAAATCCTACTGCCAATAAACCACAGAATATGTGTAAAATTTGTTTTGCATTACCTCAGTGCTTTCATTGCTCATCTATAAATTAACATCAACAGTGGTCACAACAAATGACATTAGTTTCCATTCTAAACTTAGGTTTTAGAAAGTTTTTCCTGCTAAAGACAAAAAAAAAAAAAATCCCAACCTTGTTGAAGACTTGTTATGACTTTTTGATTACTATCAGAACTATCTAACCTACAGAATTTATGTAGCCCTCACTTGTGAACATTCTATCTGGATAGAAGAAATCTCAAAACACATATAACTTTTCCTTATAACAAACATGAGCCATAAAGTCATAAAGTCTGCATGTTTTGTGTTCTTTTTTAGGTATTTAATATAGTTTCTGACTAAATGAGGCAGTTTGGTGGTTTTGTCCACATTACCAGAATTATTATCATTAAAGAAACTTTTGCTTAGTCAAAAGTCAATCAAAAACACTGTATCCATCTGAAGTGCATTGTGTTCTGTGTATGAGAACATAACATTTTTAATTGTTGTGATAGACATAGGTATTACATAAATGAGTTAGAAAGAGTCTTGCTCAAGGTTCAGTCTTACAGTGGAAGTAAACAACCAAACGGTTAGCCAGAAGATAGAGCAAGGCTGTTGTCTAAGAAGTCCAGAGAAAGTTCTGGTTAAAATCCAGATACGTTTTCAGTTAATTAAGGAAATCAGGAACGGTTTCTTGAAGTTGGTTTTGTGTTTAGCCTTGAAATTTGGATCTTGAAAATTGGTTTTTATAGGCTGGGTTTGGGAATATTTTAAGAAGAGAACACTGCGTGAGTAAAGATACTGAGAACGAAATGATAAAACAGGCGCTGGGGAATGCTGGTGTTCTGTGCCACCTCAGGTTATATATAGGACGACTCCAGTCGGTGATAGACAATCAGGAACATCAGGATAACATCATGTAGGGTCTTGAAAGCCAGAGTAAGGAGGTTGCTGTGGGACTTTAAACAGAGGAATGATGATGTTACAACTATGTTTATAGAACAACATTCTGAGAGCAATGAATAGCCCAAGGTTTGGAAATGGGAGATGTATTAGAGGAAATGCATTAGATGCTAGAGGAAATGCAGACTTAAACCAAGACCACGTCATGGACACAGAGAGGAAAAGAGGCTCAGTACAGTGTATGGAGTTCAATCTATGGCAGTAAGATCATAATGACCATAGAATCTACATGACTTAGCAACTGATTGTATGTTGGGTTTGAAGGAGAGGATGGAGGCAAATGTACTTTTGCAATATCTAGGTCAGGTTGGTGGGGGAATAGTGGGGTTGACAGAAGTAGAAATGCCAGATTAGCTGAATTCAGAGGAAAAAGGAAGTGAAGAATGAATTTAATTTTGGACATTATGATAGAAGCCTTTTCTAATAACTGTCCAGTACCATCCACTGTTCCCTCCACCTCCACCCCTGTATATGTATGAATTATGATTGTATTGAATTGTACTTATTTTTCAGGGGTTGATGACGGGCTTGTCACCGGATGCTCAGGAGGATGTCCAAGAGATGAGTCAATCAGAGCAGGTGACCAGGTTCTTGTCTTCTCACAAGCAAGAATTCAGAGTGAGACAGATGCAGAAAAGCGCAGGGAGTTTATTGAAACAAAAGTACACATTTGAGAGGGAAATGTGGGCGAAGTCAGAGATTGAGTCATGCCCAGGAAGTCCTGACCAGGGGTATTTGTTTCCCCTAGGAGTGGGAATTGGTGATGTTCATTGACGTGGCTCCTGCGTTTCTTCCCAGTAGGTGGGATCCTCAGTTTCCCACTTTTTTTTCCTTATTTGGTTTCTCCGTAACTGTTATGGTATCAGACGCATGATGGAAGTTGTAGTAACCATAACGTAAAATGACATTATAATGACATTAAAATTAGCTAATGGTCACTTCCCAGTCATAGGGTTTAGCTTTGCTGGGTGAAACTGGTTCTTGTTTTTCTCCAGCTGCAGGTGCCGGATAAGATCAGTTGTTACTTGTGTAACGAGTGAGGCGCCTCTGGTTGTATTCTAGAGGGGGGTCGTCAATTTCCTAAGCTACCTATGTCAGGGTTGGAGGTAAAGGTCTATTGTAACACATTTTTCACATGTTTGTCTAGTATCCCCATTGTAAAGTAATTGTTAGTAGTTAGATGGTTTTTCCAGGAAATCCCATGAAGAATAAAAGATCCACAGCCTCCTATCTGCTATTTCGGGGTCCCACTTTTCCATTCAAAAGGCCCTCTTCCAGGACCATAAACCCCTTGGTGTCAGGGATAAGATCATTTCCTGGCACAGTGCCCCAAACATAGTAGGCACTTAATAAATGTTGATTGAATGACTGAATCATAAGGTGTAATTTACACTTGTTACATAAAGGGGCCAAAGATGGCCCCTGTCCATAAGCCCTACGTTGTTTACTTCTTCACAACAGTCCAGGACCATTAGCTCAAAGGCTCGCTGGCACCAAACTCAAATTCTGGTACATCCAATTGTTTTAAATATAGCCCAAATAAGGATATTTTTCAGTCATTTAGAGTCTGCCAGCTTCGCATGAAAACTGCACCTAACATCTGTTAGCCTTAGATAAACAAACCCTGGGACTATAAAAGCCCCTAAGTCACTGCTACCCTTTGTAGTTCTGCTGACCCAGACTCCCCATCATGCTGCAGAGTGACGTTACCTAGACTTGTAACCTCCCCTCTCTGATTCCTCTCTCTCCAAGGAGTTAGTTCCCTTGCTCTCTTCCTCTTTTGGGTGGTGGCCGCATACCATTGTCTCTAGAAAGTCTCCTCATGGGAGGGACTTCCCATCCACCCCTTTTTACCCCACTCCTCTGGCAAACCTCTCAAAACACCCCCCAAATAAAGCTCATTGTGTGCTACTGCCACCTTGTGGTCATTTTTTTTTCTCGGTCACCTCCCAAATCCCTGAACTCACTGCAATACTGTATGTGTGCAATAGAGGAAAAACACTGATTTCTTAAAATTGTTTTCTCAAGCCTATATGTATTTTTTTTCTTTCTTCCTTTTTAGTAGCTTCATGTTTGGGTACTCATTGAAAACATTCTTAGACCTGGAAAGCTAGAAGGGTACTTGAAGGTCATTTCATTAAACCCTGTTCTATATAGGTAAAACACTTGGGTTCAGATTCCTCTCTCTTTCAAAATTCTATTCAGACATAAATTAACACCCATGAATTCTAATTCCAGAATTTATACTAAAAAAGTGATCATATAGCTTCAAAGACAGCGATAGTCTACATAACTGTTAATGCAGCTGTGTAAAATAATACATGTTTAAAAACAGCGTACAGAAATGTTCATAATATGTTTTATGAGATAAGGTAGAAAGCAGTAAAGTGAGTATATTGCCTTTCTGTTTAAAATTTTTGTATGTTTAGAAAAAGCACCAACTATAAATACCAAATATGAAGTAGTTGTCTGTGTGTTATAGGTTAGCTGACTATGGTTGAATTTACTTGGTTTAGCTGTAGTTTCTAAATTCTCTATAATAATCAATATTAATTGCTTAGTAAGAAAAATGACATTGTTAAAGAAGTAAATTATCCTGGCAATATCAGAGCAACAGAGCTGTCCAACAGAACTTTCTGCAATGATGGAAATGTTCTATAGTTGCACTGTCCAATACAGTAATGAGTGGCCAGATGTAGCTATTGAGCATTTGAAATGTAGCCAGTGTAAATGAACTGAATTTTTAATTTAATTTACATAGTCACATGTAGCTAACAGCCATCACACTGGTCAGTGCAGGATCGAATATTTGGTGGTTGAAAACACTCACAGCACATTAAGAGACATCATGGACAGTCTAATTCTAATGTGTATGCAAATTTGAATGTTAACTGTCTAGCTTCCTCCTAAGTTATTCTACTATGATTTGGGATAAAGTACACCAATAAATAATGGCATGAAACCATCTATTCAGCTTAGGTTCTTTCAGAAACATTGACTTCACCACGTAATTCATAAGGAAGAAACATTTATAACTGAGCAGGAGACTTTATCCAGAAATTATGTTTTCCTTGTTAAAATGAAATGCTCATCCTTTTCCCTGGTCGGGCAATACTCCAGAGAGAAAACCAGACCAGCTGAATGATCAAATTGGGTTCTATTATCCTGGTGAATTAATCAAACTTTCACCATTTAATTTTATAGGTGTAACTATTTACTTCAATTTGCTGGATGCTATATAATAGTTAATGTATATTGCAGCTTATACTTCATTTTTGTCACTAAAATTGTATGTTGAGTTTGTGACCCAATTCATACTCTCCTTCCCTAATTTAAGAACTCACCTCTTAGATTGCTACTAGTATTTGTGAAATCTTCATCTCTCCACCAGCACTCCATCAGCACCCAAATTCTGTCTTTTTTTGGGATCTATTGTTTTGTTTCTTGCTTCTAGACTGAAGAGATACTTTATCTGTAGGAATAGATTTTCGCTTTTTGAAAAATAAGTAGTTAATTTATGCAACAGTGTGCTCACAGTTGTATTTCTTGATACCGTTGGAAACAAATAATTTCTATCACTAGTTTCTTTAATTAAGTAGGGTTGCTTTTTGATAGATTCCATACTCCTTTCCTTCATATATTTATTTATTCGATAAAGCAAGGACACTATAGTGATTAAAAATTCTAGAGCTGTGCTGAGAATAACATTAGGAGCATTATTAAGATGATAGGTTTTTCAAATAGAAGTTTTCTGTGAGGAATCTTTACAGTTATACTGAATATACAAGATGTAAAGCTAGAATTATGAGTTATTTGGGCTTTCAAATCCAAGAGAATTCATTTTGAACGAATTACAATTTTTTTACTGAAGAAACAGTTGCTAAAAGGAAGAGAAATGGAGAGTTTGTAATTCAGGCTGGAGAGAGAGGAAGGAAGCTACCGTATTTCCCTGAAAATAAGACCTAACTGGCAAATATGCCCTAGCATGATTTTTTCAGGATGCTTGTAATATAAGCCCCATTCCCAAAATAAGCCCCAGTTAAGATTGTCAGCCAGAGGGACACATTTAGTACGTCGTTGCAACACATGACTGACATATTGAATTATAAAATAATAATATATAATTAAACATAAATAAATAATGTTATTGACATTAATACTTAAAATAAGTGATATTATAAATTATAATTAAGTATTTGTAAATACCCAAGTGGGTGCCTTCGGATGAGAGGTAAACACCTATGTAAACAGATGAACTTGAGTCTTATTGCCGAATGACCAATTGGAGTACAGACAGAACGCACGAATAACGTGCACACTTGATAACGACCGGACATGATTATGTCTAATATGAATCTTCATAATTCAATATGTCGTGTGTTGTAACGGGCGTACTTAATGCATTCGTGTGTAATAAAGAAACGCTTTCTGAATTTTGGTGCTTGCAATTTTTTTTGTTGCTTTTGTGTGGACCATCGTTCTTAACTGTCATCAGTTTTGTTGCCACTCCTGTCTCGTAAGTCTTCAATTAACACTTGATTTAATGGTAGATTTAAAGTGAATAAAATTTAGACCCCCAGACAAGATGAGTGCAAAAAGAAAGAGCTATTCTGTCGAGTTCAAGAAAGGAATCATGGAGGACTCCCGGGGCAAGAATCTTCTGCAAAGAGAAGAAGTTTGATCTCCAAATGGTCCGAAAATGGCGAGCAGAGTACGATAACCTCAGTCAACAGGTGGACGAGGGAAATGCTAAGAAGCGCAAGTGTGGATCAGGTCAGCAACCATTATTTCCTGAGCTGGAAGACATTATCTGTGACTGGATTCCTGACAGGAGAGCAAAGGCTTTGGTTGTGCACAGGGCTAATATTCAAGCATTTGCCCTTGCAATGGCACCACAGTTAGAAATATCCCCAGAAGAATTCAAAGCATCACAACACTGGCTGGATGGCTTCCTTCAGTGAAAGGAACTGTCTCTAAGATCAACAACACTGTTCAAGCTTGGAGATACGGAAGTTATTACCCTGTTTCCCCGAAAATAAGACCTAGCCAGACAATGAGCTCTAATGCATCTTTTGGAGCAAAAATTAATATAAGACCCGGTCTTATTTTCAGGGAAATACAGTAGTGAGTTAGAGAGATCAGTCTAACAGCTTGTTGCTATGCCAATCCGTTGGAAAAATCAGGAAACTTATGTACCCAGTTAATGAAAACAAGTTCAAATAAACAGTGATGATGTAATGTGTACTTTGTAAATGGGATTTGAAAATAAGGAAATATCTGAGCAATATCTGAGGTGATAAAAACAATAGATATTTTCTTTGTTTTTGTTTACTTGCTTTGAATTCACTCACAGTCAATATTTTATCCCACTAGAATTGAACCATTTTTAAGTTGTCTTTGTTCAGTAGGAAGCTGGCTTTTTATCCTTTTACTGAAGAAATAGAGAAAAAAATAAAAATTTGTTTTGTTGGTAAGTCCAGAGGAATAAACAATACGGAAACCTCTAAAATCCTGATTAAAGTTTCCATTGATTTCAAACAAAGACCAAAGCAAACGCTCCAAAAGAATTGAATCCCACCAGGAGAAGTAAGTAGAAGAGCTTCTCAAGCCAGAGGAACAGGACTGTGCATGTCCCCAGATATGTTGGGATGCAATGCTCCACCCTCCTTCTAATGCCAATAAATTGCAATCTGTTGAGAACTAACCATCTGTCAGTTCAACAGTAGCAATGGGTGCTATGTAATAAGTAAAATGCAAATTCTAACCCATATGAGTGAATTAATAATCTGTAGCAATATATTCTAAGGGTATGTAATAGTTAATGTATACTGAAGCTTAAGCTTTATTTAAAAGCAGATATAAAAATGTAAACCAAAGAAAGTGTTTGGCAATATTTGCTATTTTTGAAACGTCTTAACAACTACAACAAAATAATCAATTTAAACATATTTACTTAAATTTTGATTTAAATCATTAATCAAAAAGACTGTTCAATCATTTTTTTCTACAGGCAATATATCACCCCTATCTTCATTTTCCACTTTGAAACTGCACTTTTGGGGAGAGATAGGGTTCTGAGTTATGCAACAAAATTGCATACAAATTATTTTTCTGAATATTGTTATGCTCCTTTAATGTACACTGCATGTTATCTTTGGAAAATTATAGTAATTTAAAAATTGAAAATCACTATAATCTAGATATATAATAAATAGGGATCATTTTACTATTATTAAATACTGTTTTTCAGAACAGAAATAGGCATAAGCCCTGCAAAATTCTGATTTCCTCAATGGCTTTCTAGATATGCCTCTAAAATACCCCCAAATTTGGCCCCCACTCCTATCTTGCCTAAAATAACCATTGTTCTTGCACAGAGGCCCAAGCTCATCCCTCTGGAGCACATATGGTTCCCCAGACCATGATCTTCATGATGCTAACATTGATAACATGGTAAGGTCCGGCTCCCTGCCACTTGAAAAAGTAGAAAATCGAGAGGTAAGGTTTGTGGAAAGAAAAGCAAGTTTATTCAGAAGGTCGACATTCTGGGAGGATGGCAGACTCCTGTCCAAAGTCCATCTCCCTGTTCCTAGGCTGAGCAGAAGGTTTTATAGGTACATGAGAAGAAGAACAAAGGAAAGAGAGGGAGTCAGTTAGGCAGGTCTGAGGACTGACATTGCTTCCTGGGATCTGGTCTGTTATCTCTGGACTCCGATTTGCACTTGGCCTCCGTGGCCTGGGGCATAAAGCCCCATAAAGTGTCACCAGTAAAAATTGCAAGGGAGTTGCAGAACTGATTCCGGTGTCTCAGGGCCTGAGGTGTAAGAAATTGCCTTTTTCAGGTTAGGATGCTGCTGATTAAATAGATTAACGAGGTACCGTGTTTCCCCGAAAATAAGACCTAGCTGGACAATCAGCTCTAATGCGTCTTTTGGAGCAAAAATTACTATAAGACCCGGTATTCTATTCCATTCCATTCCATTCCATTCCATTCCATTCCATTCCATTCCATTCCATTCCATTCCATTCCATTCCATTCTAAAGACCGAGTCTTATAGTAAAATAGGACCGGGTATTATATTAATTTTTGCTCCAAAAGACGCAGTAGAACTGATTGTCTGGCTAGGTCTTATTTTCGGGGAAACAAGGTATGTGTAGACTTAGGAAACAGAGTTTTTAAGTCAATCAGTGAGGGGAGAAACAAGGAGAAAACAGCTGAATACAAGGGTAAATCTAACTGTAAACTCGCTAAGTCTAACTACGTTATTGATTCCCGAATTTCAGCCTTACGACATGACCAGGTACTGCAGTGACTCTACCCTGAATTCACTCCCAGAGAGTATCACCTCTACAAGTCCTCTCATTCCTGCCCCAACCAGCTAGGAAATCACCTCTAGTCTGGATCCAAGGCCAAAATTAACCCTGGATATTTAGCAGCATGATAGAGCAGTCCAATGCCAGCACTCTAAACAGAAGTTTAGTGCAATTGTATCCTCTGTAGAACAGGATTCTCTGAGCATCTTTACACTCAGTGTTCTTTACCTGTCATCATCCTGCCTACCCCAGCAGCTGCAGGCTCTAGCTCTGTGCTGCTTGAGCCCTAATCTTTCTATGGTGCTTAGAATGCTTTTCATATGTGTGTGTGTGTGTGTGTGTGTGTGTGTGTGTGTGTGTGTGTGTGTATATACATATACATATACATATATATATACACACATATATATACATATATATACATATATACGTATATATATATACACACACACACATATATGTGTGTATATATATATATGGTGCTAAAAAATGTATACACATTTTAAGAAAGGAAAACTGTATTAAAATTGTAATACTCAATATATACCAATAACAAATGGTGAATACAAATCACATTTGACTTCTGTAATTACAAGAGGTGCTCAAAGTGGTTACCATCAGCATCCAGATACTTCTGATTACAGCAAACTACTGCTTGAGCAATGCTGACCACAGTGTCCACTTGTATACATTTTTGGTACGCTGGTATATGGCAGTAGGAAACTTTTGGAGGTGATGAGTATGTTTTTGGCATTGACTATGGTGATGGTTTTTTAACTTATTCCAAAGCTCATTAAGTTGAATACATTAAATATGTACTGTTTTTATGTCAGTTGTACCTTGATAAAGTGTTTTTCCCCACCCCCAGTGGTCTCCTTTCCTTGTGATATAAAGAACATGAATTATTATGACAATTGATTTGAATAAATGAAATAATATTTGAGTAGTTAAATAATAATTGATTTGATTAATTAGATATGAGTGGTTGTCTTCCCAACTGTTCTAAATTAGTCTTCTTATGATATTTATTCTGCTGGTATGTTGTTTGAATATGTCACCTGCTATGACTCTTGTTCTCACTGATAGATTCAGCGCTGACAGTACTATTTAATTCTGTTATTACTCAACCAGTGTGTAAGGATTACAAGACCTATATGAAAATTATATATTTATCTTTCAAGCTCAAGGTGGTTTATGGGAACATGCACTCCTCAACAATGAAAATATTGGAAAACTGATTAAAGTTTAATAAAACTGCCAAGTCAATGAGATTGATCTCTTTAGAGATAATTTCCCTTGCCAGATTTCGGAAGTGATATAAAATTCATTTTCAAACATTTATCTACAATGCTTTTTGGATTTACTTACGCTACCACAGAAGCTCCAGGAGAAATATTTAGAGGCTTCGGAGATTTTTTTGTTACTTGTTTGATAAGGCAAAGAAAAGCATTCTGGAAAAAGGTACCATGTTATAAACAGCAATTTATTATCTAAATTTGTTTTGGAAAGAGAACTAATGGCATGTGGAAGTGTTTCGATGTTATTCCTCTTACTTACATGGTTTTCTTGAAATTTCAAAACCAATGAACAAAAAGGTCAGCTGAAAAAATGCATATATTTGGGATGAAATACTGCTAAGAAATAAACCTGATACAGCTCTGTCACTTTTATTTTTAACAATGGTTTGACAAATGTGCTTATTTTTGAATTTAACAACAATATTAGTTACCTACTAAAAATCGGGAACAAAGGATACAAGATAGTTTGCTTGGGGCAATAAGGCAGATGTTTGGTTTTTTTTTAATACACGATAAAAGGCTTTTGCTGACCTCAAGGTATATGGACAGCAGGGAAGTAGAGCCTTGTTTCTAAGCATTATTATTCTTATTCCATAGACTTAATTTATTAATCAGTACACTGAAAATCTGCACGTGCTTCACCTTTCATGTTTACAGAGAAAGAGCTTTTCACTGTGATGTGTCAGGGTTCCCCACCACTCCCTGGTGAGCTCTACAAACACTAAAATAGAGAAGTGGCTCATGGGACTCTGATCCTAGTTTCCCTTTGGCCCAACATGAATGAATTAGTGATTCCCCAAAGTAAATCTGAACTAGATATCCTTAGGAGGTTTTCGGTTACTCTACTGCTGAACTCTATCCTAGAAACTGATGAAGAACTGGAGAGATCTATAATCTCTATCAAAATATTTACTTACAAAGTGGCTGGTTTTCTTCCATTTAATAGCAATCTGTAAAAAATAAGTGTTGCCATCTAAAAACATGGCATGCTCTTCACCAATCTATTGGTAAGAATGGAATTTGCATTAAACATCACAAATTAGATGGAGTTTGTACGAAATGACCATTAAGGAATGAATAGTCAGCTCCTTTTCAGTGGAATTCTTTTCAAGGAAGATATGTGTTGGCTTCACATGGTATAAAGGAACAACTCTGTGAACTACTCAATGTACACATATATACTCATGCATCAGAGCCAATTTCCTATTACAATATATAAAAAGGTAAATTTTTAGGATGCTAACTGAACACTTCAATCTAAGTAATGATATTTATTAGTAAGCATTAAATTTGCACTGTTAATCTTGTGGCTATTATAGTAGAATAAACACCATACTTGTGTTATCCTTAAATACAGCTCTTCTCAGAATTTCATTACATGCATTGCTTTTATCATACATCAACTAGTTTATATTTTTGTTCTTTACCCAAAAATGTTAAAGAAAGTATAACCAGAATTTATATGATTTTTAAATCGTAATTCCTGATCTATTTACATATACAAAATGAAATGGCCCAGGAGCTATGTCCACTGTCAGAGGCTTTAGCTCCTTTCAGTGATATGGCACATACTGCAAAATTATTCCCACACAGAAACATCTCAAGTATAGTAAAAAGAGCCTTGGGTTTTAATGAATGTTCTGAACAAGAATGAAAGGCCCTAGGCCTGAGCAGCACAGAGTTGGAATCAATGCCCCAGAACACATTGGTGCACTCAAAAGACAACACCCTCATCAAAATGGTGAATTAGAAGGAAAAAAAAATGTCCCTGGGCAAAGGCAAAAAACTAGGAAACTTTGATTTCTGACTCCTGCTCTGGGTCAAAAAGTAAAATAAAAACTGGGAATTCTCACCTGAGAATTTTTAACTATGACTTTTTCACTTGGATTTGTGATTCCAATTTCACTACCTATAGCGTCCAGGAAACACTAAATATTTAAAGGGATATCAGGTTGGTCATGTTTTAAAGCACCTGGCAGAAGCAAATACAAGTCTTCTATGGGGAACTATCACCTCGACCCAGGACACAGGATTCCTCAAATCAGCCACTATGAGCCAAAGTCTTCAGAAACTAAAAATAACTGAAAAAGACACCAAAGAATTTCATACATTGAAATCTCACAAAGATAATATAAAATAAATTAGGTCAGCTGTCAGTTTCAGTGGTTCCTCTAACAGTATCAAAAAATACGAATGAAGAATAACAGTATCATATATGACCAGGATGTTTTGGAAAAGTACCAAATACAACTTCTAAAAATTAAAAGTAGTATTGTTGATGGAAGCAACATAAGTTGCTGGGATGAATGGATAAAGAAAATGTGAGATACACACACACACACACACACACGCACACACACACACCCCATATAAGTGTTCAGTGGAAAGTTCACAAACTTAGTTGTCTGACTTTCATGTGTGTGTGTGTGTGTGTGTGTAATGCAATATTAGCCATAAAAAAAAGGCAATCTTGCCATTTGTGGCAACATGAGAATGGACCTTGAGGGTGTTATGCTAAGTGAAATAAGTCAGAGAATGACAAATACTGTATGATCTCACGCATGAAATCTTAAAAAAAAAAAAAGAACTCATAGATACAGAGAACATACTGGTGGTTGCCAGAAGGAGTGGGCAAAATGGATGAAGGGGTTCAAAAAGACAAACTTTCAATTACACAATAAATAAATTCTGGGGATGTAATGGATAGTATGTTGCTTATAGTTAATAACACTATATTGTATATTTGAAAGTTGTGAAGAGAGTAAATCTGAAAAGTTCTCATCATGAGAAAAATATTATTAATTTAGTATATGGGTTAAACAGCAGAATAGTCACAGCTGAAGAGAAATTTATTAAAGTCAAAGATAGAACTCAAGAAATTACACTAGTATAGCACAAAGAGACAGAAAATAGAAAAGTAAGATAAGAATCATAGAGGGTAGAATGAGAAGATCCAATATAATTTGGCATTCCTGAAAGAGGGCAGAGACAATATTCCAAAATATAAGTTAGGCCACTGAATTGTTCACTTTGAAATGGTTAATTTCATTATATGAATTTCACCTCAATAAATTATTTTAGTATGTAGTTTTTGACATGTATGTATTTTATTATATATTACATATATGAGGAATTTAATATATATGATGTGTATGTGTGGAAATTTCTAGAACTGATTAAAGGCAGGCATCCATCCTCAGGTTCAGGAAGCACAATAAATCTGAGATAAAAGAAGGAATAGTAAACACAGAAATTTGCAAATATGGATAAATTTACACAAATATTACAACATTATAATTTGAGGGGTAAAATATGGCAGGGTTATCAAAGCACTTAATCTATTCCAGAAATTTCTCCTCCATCATAATCCTTTCTCCAGTCATGGGGATGTTCCAATATCTGAACAGTCCTAGGCTTCATCCTTCAAAGATTTTTAACATGTAGCCTCCCTCCTTCTCCTCTTTTCTCCTCTCTCGTTTCAGTGTTGTAGATTGAAAATCCACAAATTTAGGACTATTATTCATATTTTCAACAAACATGCTCACTCTGTGCCAGGCACTGGAGATATAAAACTTCTTGCCGACTAGACAGATGTGTGAATAAATACAGGAAATACAATGATAGAGATGCCATGATAAAAATATTCACAAAGGAGGGAGGGAGTGATTGATTCTGAAAACTGAGGACATTGAAAAAGACTTCATAAAACAAGTATTTCTAAGACAGGGGAAATCAAGCACACTCTAGGCAGAAGGATGCATGTGTGTGCCAAGAGGGTTGGTGTGAACTCTTATGACATGTTAGAGGAACCTCAAAAAGTGAACTCTTATGACATGTTAGAGGAACCTTAGCATGAAAAAGGAGGGGCTGGGGCCACAACTAAAGATATGGTGGGAGAGAAAGGCAGGAGTCAGCTCATGAGGAACTTGCTCTACCACCCTAAGAAGTTTAGGCTTTAGCACCTGTACAGCAGGAACCACTGAAGGGTTTTTAAGCTGGGAAGTTACATGGTTTGCCTTTTAGATATGTCACATGCCATCCATATGGCACGTAAACCATAAGATGGGTAAGATACCCAGCCAGTCTGTAGAGTAGTACAAGAAAGCATCTGAAATTTTAAGGATAAGGTCAAAAAATAGAACAATCTAAAACAAAAAACATAGAGAACTGACAAAATGCTAATGAGGTCAGCCAACCTCAAAATATTTTTTAAATATCTGTTTCATCAGCCAGAGAAACTTAGTAGAGGTGTAATATACATATATCAAGGAGACCAGACAAGCCCTTCAAAAACACCTGAGAAAACAGCAGGTTAAAAGAGAGGAGCCAATATTTAGATGCATGTATCTCCAGAGCTGCAAAGAGCGTTCATCTTTGGTAACGCCTCACTCCTTTTATTCCACTTCTGTGCTTAGTCTCTGATTCACTCTTCTGAGCAGATTCTAGGACAGAGTCAAGGAGCAAAGGGAAGGTACCACATTATCCTGCTAATTATCGCACCCATTGTAAATTAATAATTTAATTTCCACATTCATTAGTCTCCCTTTTGGTTTGACTAAATCAACCCCCCAGAATTTCATCAACTTCCAACTAACTGAGAATATTTATTTTTTTGAGCCTAACAAAGCTTAGGACTATGGATTCATTTAAGATAATGCTTGCCTGCCAGGAAGTTTTTTCTTGGAAATATTTCTATTGCAATAATAGGTATGATTATCTAAATGTCCCAAGAAACACCCGTTCTCCTCTGAGATCCTCCAGTCTATATCCAACTATGTGACATAAAGAAAAGCATTGCTCTGAATTTCTATTCCTGGAGTACTGTGCTCACACTTTGACTGGTTGAAGAGCTAGTTGCCTTTTACCCAACAAACCAATGTTGAGATTTTATAATGCACTGGGAGATTTTTACAGATACCTGTTTTGAATCTATGGGCTTTGGATCTGAGGGCTTTATGATAAACTAGGACCAGGTTCATCTTAATAATTTCTATTCATTGGCCATGATCTAGATTACTGTACATTAGTGTTTCATAGATTTTAATAAAATGTTTATGAAATTTTAAGTGTTCTATTGACTCATACTTTCAAAATTTTAATATTTACTTTTAAATATCCTCAAATTTCTTATAACAAAGAGTACATTTTAAAAATAATTGGAAGCATTTCAAACACCATCAGTCAACCTCCCAAAAGAAGTTGCAACCTTTGTGTGTAATTATATTTCTACAGCTAAATCCAGGTTTCTTTTTAGTTATATTACAAGATATATATGGTACCAATTAATTATCAACTTCAGACTGTACCTGAATCTTGTCAGTTTAAAGTTGTTAATGAGCATGATATTCTGTGAATGCTTGAAACAAACACTTAAAACAAATAATTAACACACTAGTAAGTCTTTCATCCTTAAATAATCACTAACTTGCTATCACATTTTTCCATTTTTTAATTTCACAGCTATAGTATTAATTAGTAATCACCAGCTGCCTAGCTGATCTGTACCTCCCGGTCCTTTAATTCCTTCTCCAATCCACTTACCATATTCAACACTCATTCCCTTACCCACACATCCCTCTTTCCATTCTGTTACATCCACCCTCATATTTCCAAACTGGATGAATTTAGAACTGTTGATTTTAGAACTGTTGGCATATTGCGATGGTGAGAACAAAAATTGTTCTGGGATATCTGAATATGTTATGGTTTAAGTAGAAGCCACAGGATATTTGTCTTGCTCCTCTTATAATCTCAGTGATTTCTTACTCAACCCTGATATACCTTGCCCCCACCCCCCACCCCCACCCCCGGAGCTGGGCTTGGTGGCAGAGAAGCAGAAGATGTGCAATTCCATTCCACTGCAAGTGGTTACTGAGCCCTACTCTCCATGCAGCTTTTCCTGGCATTATGGGCAGTGAGATGCTAGCCTCTCTTTTTAAGATCAGGCAGAGACCCCTCACCGCTTCCTTGATTAATGACTGATATGAGTTTCAAGAGAATCGCCAGCTGAGAATGAACTGCTGTACAAGCAATACCTGCCATTTGCAACAACATGAATGAATCAAGAGGATATTATGTCAAGTGAAATATGCCAGACAGAGAAAGACATGATCTCACTTGTATAGGGAATCTAAAAAATTGACCTCATAGATACAGGTAGCAAAACAGTGGTCACCAGGAACTCAGGAGTGGGCGAGATAGAGAGACGCTACTCAAAGGTATAAGCCTTCAGTTGCAAGATGTGTAAGCTCTGGAGCTCTAACATTCAGCATGGTGACTATAATTAATAATATTGTGCTGTATACTTGAACTTTGCTAAAAGTTCACACACACACACACAGTCACTATAATGAGGTGATAGATGTGTTAATTAACCTGATTGTGGTAATCATTTCACAAAGTTGTATGGATGACAAATAACCACATTGTATACTTTAAATATGTACAATTTAATTGTCAGTTCAACCTTAATAAAGCTAAAACAATAAATGATGCAGACTCTTCTAACGGGGGTGATATCCACAGAGTTAGAGATCACATTAACTTTAACAGTTGGATATCATCTTTCTGGAGTTTACAAAATATCTTCTTCATTTCATTTTCTTTCTCCATTTGAGAAGTTTGCAGAAGTTAAATAACTGACCTGAGGTTGCCCAGTGTGGTAGGTTCAATACTGGTGTTCCAAAGATGTCCACACCCTAATACCTGGAACCTGTGACTGTTACCTTACATGGTGAAAGGGACTTCATGAATGTGATTAAGGCTAAGATTCTGAGATGGAGATATTATCCTGGATTATCTCAGTGGGCCCAATAGAAGCACTGGAGTTCTCGTAAGAGAGAGCAGTAGAAGATGTGATGAGGACAGTAAAAGATTGGAGGGATGGAGGAAATGGTTATTGTGGCGACAGAGCCAGGAGCGCAGTTTCCAGGCTCTCGGCCTCACATAGAAAGGTGCTGGCTCAGGTAGTAAATGGCCATCAACTGTGATTGGATGGCCATCAGCTGTGGCTAGTTGGCCGTCAGCTGTAACCAGTGAGTCATTGGCTACTAATATAACTGCCGTGGCTACGCTAGCAGGAAATGGGGGCTAGCAAGAAGATGGTGGCTGAGCTAGCAAGAGCGGATTGCGGTTAGCACGGAGGATTGCAGCTAACAAGTGGGGTTGGTTGGCAGAGACAAGTAGATGGCAGGTTGCGGATAGTGTGGCTCCTGCTTCCTATATCTCCAACCCAGCCGCCAGCCAGAAAATGGTGGTATGACTCCCCTATCTATGGCTCTGTGGGTGTTCCTTTTTGGCCTCACCATGTCCTGTGTTCTTATGTGGGGAGCGGGAGCTGAGACCCCCACATGACACCCTGCATGACAGTTATGAGCCAAGGAATGCCAGGAGCCTCTAAAAGCTGGAAGAGGCAAGGAATGGATGGTCTCCTGGAGGAGCCAGGAGGAACCAGCCTGTGGAAACCTCAATTGTCGCCCTGTAAGGCTCATTTTGGGATTTTGAGCTCCAGAACTGTGAGAGAATGTGTGCATTATTTTAAGCTACTGAGTTTGTAGTAATTTGTTATAGCAGCAACAAGATAAGTAATGAACCCAGGAAATGCTTGTGTTCAGTGTTTTCAGTGCCACGGTAAGACTGATACGCTTGTTTCTCAGAGCTCACAGTGCCTGTTTCAAAAATTTCACAATATCGGGTAGGTCTAATGTCAAGTCCCGGTCTTTTCCTAAAGAGGAAGCAAGAAGTGTCTGCAAATTGTCCTCGTATGGTTTAGAAGTTTCTTTCCAAATTGATAGCTACAAAGGGCAATTTCTACTTTTTCAGTTGTGTAAATAGGCAATCTCCTTGGGCTTGGACAAAGTTTTAATTACTCCTTGACTAATTAGCATTCCTGTATTAAGGATGACTAGAATTTCATAAAAATTATTTAAAAAACAAAAGCAAAAACCTCTAGTGGGATGGACTTGACAGATCATAAAATCATCCTGCTACTCTAACATTTCCAGCAGGGTTGTCTTGCTTTATTTACAGTTTCACTGAAACTATAAATAGCTAAAATATAGTCTATGTTGTGGTTTCTAATTTATGGTACCATTTTTACCTCCAATAAATCCTAATGTGATAATGATAAACTTACCTTTTGCTAAAATCCCTTCAATTTCCAATTCATAGGTTTCCTGATAGAGTTTCAGAAAGAGAAAAGAAGAACAGTCAGTTTTATTTGGGGGCAGACAAGCTGTATTACAATTTAAACAGGTGGGGGTCTTTTTTGTTTTTGTTTTTGTTTTTTCCCCACAAGACTTCACTTATGGACATTGTTCAGAGTAGATGTGGGAAACTGTCAGGAATCAGAGAAACCGCCTAAGAAAGAGAAATAGGACTGTTTGGACTGAGGATAAGAAGAGGGTTTCCACGGTATCTGGTCTCTTTGCTATCCTCAAACAATTTCCAGAAAATTTGAGATTTAGGAGGGCCTGAGGTCAAGAATATTTCAAATGAAAACCAAATATAAACTCTTAAAACAGAAAGGAAAAAGAGAGAACCTCAAACTCACCCTCATATGTTTGCCACTGTAACTGTAATTTCTACAAGAGTGCTTGACATGTGGTAGACACTCAGTTGTGTTTGTGGAATGCACGCATGAGTGCATAAATGAATGAATATGAAAGGGGTTGCTGCCCGGAATATTTTTTCAAGAACTAATGACATGTCCAAATAGCACTAAGCTTATTTACTACTAGAGGAATCACCATCACTCTAAACAAATATTTGAGATGTCAGGGTGTATAGGATACTTTATCAAGCCAAAAATACTTTCATTATCAAAAGATTTTCCTCTGAAGGCAATGCCTTCTCCAGCTGAGCATATAACAACCTATAGTTCTTTAACAACATGAATCATTATGACTTGGTATATTTCATAACAACCAACTCAGTGGTCTAGGAGGGGAGAGAGCTGAGCATTTGGACACAATAGTTTCTATCCCTGCAATAGAGACGTGTCACCAAGATGGGGATGTATTTATCTCCAACCATCATAAATGAGTTGAGATTTTTTATTAGCATTTGATGTAGATGAAGAATATAGTAAATATATAACTTCCTCCTAAATGTTAAGGACAATTTTTCCATAAAAGTCTGAATCTATTGCAAAGAAGAGAATGCAATTTCAGGCAGTGCCTCCAGCCTGTGTGCTGGGATCTGGAGCAGAGGAAGTGTGTCTCACGGGCATCTGTGCTGCCAGCCCTCAGTGTTGACAGTTGAACAGGGTAGCAAAGTTGAGCTCCTACAAAAAGGAGAACTAAGGCATAGAGAGAGAGTAGAGCATGATATTCAATCCCCTAATCACGGGCAGAAGGACAGTTAGGGACATAAATAGAGGTTACTATATCAGAAAGGTAACATTCCAGGGAGTTAGGTGAAGCCAAATGAAGGGAGTGAGAGCCTGACTGGTCAGGCAGTGATGGGCTTGAGCATGATGCATGATTCTGAAACATGCATGGTCAGGGTGGGTGTGGAGAGTTGAAGACAGAGGCGAGGAAACTGGCAAAGAGCAAATATCATGAAGGATATTTTAGGTTTGAAAATGGCAAACTTGTCTACAGAAGGATGCAATCAAGACTGATCTTGGTTTTTTCAATTATTTTTGTGTGTGGGAAAACAGGCATAACATAAAATTTACCATTTTAACTATAATATTTTCAAGTGTATGATTCAGTGGCATTAAGAACATTTACAATGATCTGACTCCGATAGCAAAAGCAACACAAGCAAAAATAAACAAGTGGGTCTATATGAAACTCAAGAGCTTCTGCACAGGAAAGGAACCTGTCCACAAAATAACAAGGCAACCTGCTGAGTGGGAGAAAATATTTTCAAATCAAGTAGATGATAAGGGGTTAATATCCAAAATATACAAAAAACTCACACAACACAATAGCAAAAAAAAAAAAAAAAAATCCAATAAGAAAATGGACAGAAGGTCTAAATAGACATTTTCCAAGGACATACAAATGGCCAAAGTTACATGAAAAAGTGTTCAATATCACTAGTCATCAGGGAAATGCAAATTGAAATCACAATGAGATATCACCCTACACCTGTCAGAATGACATTCATCAAAAAGACAGGAAACAACAAGTGTTGGCAAGGATATGGAACAAAGGGAACCCTCACACACTGCTGGTGGGAATGCAAATTGGTGCAGCCACCATGGAAAAAAGTTCGGAGGTTCCTCAAAAAATTGAAAATAGAACTACCTTATGATTCAGCAATTTTACTGCTGGATATTTATCTGAAGAAATCCAAAACACCAATTTGAAAAGTTATCTGTACTCCCATGCTCATTGCAGCATTATTTACAATCCACAAAATATAGAAACAACTTAAGTGTCCATCGATGAATGAATGGATAAAGAAAATGTCACACACACACACACACACACACACACACACATAGCAACATTATATGTATATATAAAATGCACTATTATTCAGCCATAAAAAAGAATGAAATCTCGTCATTTGTGACAAAATGGACCTTGAAGCATTATGCTAAGTGAAATAAATCAGACAGAGAAAGACAAATACTGTATGATCTCACTTACATGTGAAATCTAAAAACAACAAACAGCAAAAGAAAACAAGTTCATAGATTCATAGATACATAGAAGAGTTGATGATTGCCAGAAGCGTGGGGTGGGGAGTGCGCAAAATGAGTAAAAGGGGTCAAAACTTTCAGTTATAAAATAAAAGTCCTGGGATGTAATGTACAGCATGGTGACTATAATTAATAATATAGCATATTTGAAAGTTGCTAAGAGAGTAGATCTTAAACTTTCACCCCAGTTTTCTACTAAGAGAATCCACGTACACCTTCAGAAGAAAGAGGCACTTCTTTTAAGAAAAAAAACCCCGGAATTGGCATATGAGCATACAAAGCTATTTATATACTCTGGTAAATCTGCTTTTCAAAATTCACTCTTTCATGAAAGTTGTAAACACTAGAATTGTTATTAAAAAGAAAAAGAAAAAAAGAACAGTTCCCTCTGAGGATCCAGCCCCGCAGGAAGGCACTTATCCACAAGCTTTAGGTGTATCTCCCTTGCCTTCTCAGCAATGCCTCAAATTCCCTTTAGTTTTGGCGTCTCCACTTCCCATAAAGATCAAGATTTGACACAAATGACCCTAAGAAAAGTCACACTATTCAAATGACCTGTGTTTTATACTTGGATCATATCAGGGTGGTCAGGTGGAGCAGAGGAAGGAGAGAATGAAATGCTCAGAGTCTGACAATAGAGAAATGGGCCTTGAAGGCAGTCTGTGATACCACACGGTGCAATTTACCGCTTTGCCTGGGGCTGGCGCCACCAGTCTTTCATTTCTACAAACCCACAGTGCCCCCTGCAGGGCAGGAGAGCAGAGGTTTTGGTTGGTTTAGGTTTTTCCAGTGTCAATTATTCTTTTAGTGGAAACAGGATAAGGAAGTGAAGAATATGAATTGTCTCAGTCTGCTAGATTAATGGGAGTTGAGTTTGGCCAGCTTGAACTTCAGTTTGCAAGACTGGTGGTCAGCAGAATCAATACACCCGGGAATGACATTCTCTCAAAAGACAAAAGACATTTAAAGTTTAAATAATTTTAGAGAAAAATATAACCCCCTTCTCTTCACCTTAATAGACATATTTTGCATTATGATTTTTAATTCTGTTTATGCTTAGTTTTAAATGGTTATAATATGTATAATAAATTTCACTTAACTTTTTATCAATTATTATTTTGTATGCTTCAATGACGACATAAGTTTATTAAATTGCTGGATAGTAAAATTTTTGCTTGTTTTAATCCAGGATTGTTAGTGAAAGGAATAATAAACACAAAGGTGGGTTCAATAAATAGCCATAAGTAATCTAAAATGATAGAAAAAAGGTCAACGGGAAAATAAACAAATAGTTTTTTTTATGTTCCTAAATGGTTGTCGGTAAGTCCCTTGAAATTCTACTGATTTAAAAATCTTATTTTTGATTTGGAAGGAAACTTAGGAACCTCGTTTTACAGATGTGGACCTGACGGGTAAGGATTTATTGATATGCCCAGATCTGAGGAAGAAGGATCACACATAAAAGTTTAAAATGAGTAGGTATTCTTGATTTGGGGCGGGCAGGGGGGAATAAAATATTTACCCATGTTTTATGAAATAAAATGGCTCATTTCACCATCTTTCCCATCTCCTGGCTGCTGCCAGAGGCTGGTGGCTAAGGTTCCTAGTAGAGGAACATACTCTCTTAGGACGCCATGGATCAGCACAGCAGACTGTGGCCCCAGCTGCAAGGCTGCCTTTGCCAGTGGAATGAAAGAGGCTTTTCACTCCCTGCTTCTTCCCTCCCCCATGCCAGGCATAGCCCCAGCCCCCCATCTCCCTTCCGTGAGGCATTCTTCAGTTCTGGAAGGAAATCATAAGCAACTTGCCCAGGGAGGATTGCTCCTGAGTGAGTAAAGGAATAAGCTTTATTATAATTATGAATCACGATTGTTTTATTCATGCACTATATTCCTCCTTCTTTCAGGAGGTATTTAAGGGGGGACGTCGTTTTTAAGGGCAGGTCATCCTCTATAGGCCTCAATACCTTCACAAGACATGGGGATGGAGAATTAGACTCAGCTCCATGTCCCAGTTCTCCCTACAGCACTGAGTTCATTGCTCTGCACACAGTTAAAGTCTCCATGAATATTTGGCGAATTACTGAGTGAATGTGAGAGAGGAATGAGAGAAATTGGCAATGGAAGGTAAAGAGAAAAAGTATGTCAAATGAGAGGGATAGATCCTGAGAGTTAAATGCTTTGTTTTTTACTTTCCTTTTAGGAGTAAAGATAGTAAGAGTCCTATTAGGCTCACCCTGCAGCGTGACAAACCAGATCCGTATGTGCCTTCAAGTCTGGGCAGGGAAATCTTCCGGATTGTGTTGCAGGAAAGTACCTTGGGTTTGGAAACAGTCCAAACCAGCGTCCAGGCAGTCTTCACAACTGGGATGAGTTATGGCTCCAAATGAAAATGAAAACTCAGAGCTAACAAAAACAGCAATGGTGAAATCAGAGCAGGATTTGGAGACAAACTATGTTATATGCCATCACATAACCAGGGTGTCTGCTAATACTGTGATAGGTCAAACTTATTATCCTGAGGAGCATAAAACTAAAATGTCAGATAAACTCTCCAGTGCAATACTCCTAATAACTTTATTATTTTTTTCCTACCATAGCTCCCATGGTAGCTTTTAAGTAACTAAATTAATTAATATGCTTTTTATTCTGCCTAGGCCTCTTGCTGTTTAAAATCTTAATAGACAGTGAAGTGAGCAAGATGTTTGCACTTGGGAGAAAAAAAGATGTGAGGAAAATGACCTTGGAAGCAAATCAAGAGGTGATTTAATTTAGAGAAAAATAGAAGTATTTAAAGAAAAAGATTTATTTTTTTAATCCTTGTATATGTGCACAAAAATGTATGGTTTAATATATAAGGATTTAAAAATTTAGCTTTAGTAATAACTGATTGGAAAATGTAAAAGAAACAGCTATAATATGTAGGTAGATAGCTTGACTTCTCTAAATATTGAATTTGACACATAGTATTCAACTGATAACTGACAAGTTGTTTTAAGTTCTAACACTTAGGCTTGCAACTCTATTAGGAACGGCATATAAACGACATATTAGAAATAATTTCCTATTGGAAATATTTGTAAAGTAAGGAGGAATAAATATACCTTGGCTGAGAATCATGGAAACTTTGGAGAAGTAATATTCTCTTTTGGTGAATGCTAAGCACGATCTGAATGCTGAAATCCTCTGTTTCTTTTTTGATGGCCCTTCTTCCCCAGAAGCTTTCCAGATTGTTTTGTGTTTATTTGGAAGCTCATGTCAACCCAGTGAGAACAGTGCTGTGTTGTTTATTCCTATATCCTCAACAGCTAATGAAATGCTTGTCACATGTTGGTAAAATAGAAGGGAGAAAGGGAGGAACAAAAAACTGAAATTTTGTTGACGAGTATAAAATATCTTGACCGATCATTTCCTTGAAAGAAAAGCAATATGCCTGATGATCATTTTGCTAGTGTCCAGGGTTTATGAATATTCAATATACACATATAGATTCCTTTTTTGTTTATAATATTCAGACCTAAAGTATGTTGCAGCAAGAATAGGCAATGCACAAATAAATCACGCGCTGTAAATTTGCACAGGCAGATGGTCATTCATTCTTATTCACAGGATGTGTTATTTTTTAAAAGCCTAACAAAAATAATTTTATTATTTGGACTAAAAATTATTTAGGATATATTTAATTGAACTAGAACCCTGTACCCATGACTATGTCATCTCACTGATGAGTGCGATATCACCAGGGAAGCAGCAGCTCTGCTTCTCCTTCGCCTGCTTAGCTAACAGGCTGAGGAAACACTGCCATCTACCTCCTCATGTGCTTCAGATCCCCTGTCTAAGAGGAGCTGAAATTGCACTAGTTAAGAAAAAAAAAGTAAAGTTTTCAGCCTTTTATAAATAATATATTTTCTGAATTCAGCTGCGCTAAAAATTTCAACCGGAAACTAAGCACCATAAATGGAGTCAGTACTTTGCACATGATAGATACGTACTCATATATTTGACTGATTCCTTAAAATTGCTAATCCAGCATTCCCATGCAGAGAAATACTAGATTATCTTTGAAATAATGAGGAAGTATAGAGGCTTAGCCAGAAGTATGCAAAGCAAGAGTGGTAGTGGTGGTGATGGTGGTGATTGTTATGCAATCATTTTGGTGGTGGGATAGGACAAAGTTCCATGGAATTTGTGGCATTTGAGATAGATCTAGCAAACAAAGAGTTGTGGAGAGAAAAGTCTGTTCTGGAACTACTGAAAGTGTGGTGTGACTAACGCACAGAAGATGTAAAGAGAGGGAAGAAAGAGATGGAAAGTCAGATCAGATTTTATGAAGGGTCTTGGTTGCCTTTCTCAAAAGTTTAGATTTATTCTCCAAGCAATATGGAATCATTTAGGTTTTTAAGCAGGAGAATGACATGAACATTTTGTGTTTTAGAACCCTCTGGTCACAGGTGGAGAAAGAATTAGGTTAGAGAGACCAGAAAGAGGAGGCTATTGCAGAAATCCATGTAAGAAATGACCATAGTCTGAACTAGGGCAGTGGTGGTGGGATTTTTAAAGACACACTGAAGATAGAATTCACAGAATTTGGTCATTGGTTCTGTGTGAGAAAGGGTAAGGAAATCAGAGGATGAGATCTTACCCCCAAAACACTGGGCACTCTAAAGTGAAGTGATGTGTCTTTAGTACACTCACTCATTCCACAAATACTCTTTGACTACCGATTCTTTTGTAGGCATTGCTCTACACTCTATTGCTACAGAGATAAAAGATATGGTCATTATTCTAAAGATGCCAGTGTATATATAATTACATTACTACAACTTACACCTTTACAAAGCCAAAGGACTAAGGATAAAGTTGAAAAAATATCGTAACATACATGGCCAATATCCTTAATATAAGCTCTACAGAGAAGTGGATAAATATCAATAGGCAGTTCTTGGGAAAAGAAACACATGAAGAGATGCTTGGTTTTCTTACTAATCAGAGATGTGCTTTAAAACAACAACAACAATAACAAACAAACAAAAACATTTTGAGGGAAAAGGCTGGCATATTGTTAAAAATAAAAAAGATGATGACACCATAGTAACTTATCCTAATTTTATAGAACACACACACACACACACACACACACACACACACACACACTGACATGTAGGAAAAATGGAAAGTGTATATATATACTAAATAATTAATTAGTGGTTCTTCTCAGGCAATGAGTCTACAGATCTGGTGGTTTTTATTTAATTCTTTGTGCTTTTTTCTGTATTGCATAATTTTTAAAATTTTAACTATGTATTACTCCTATAAGCTGAAAATAACTATAATGCTGTTTCTATTTGGAAAAAATGATAAAAAGTATTGAGTGTAGAGCGGATGGGAAGAGAGCAGTCCTGGCAGCGGGAAAGGAATGTGGAAAGGAAGCATGGAGTTTTGGAGAAAGCCACTAGCAGCTCAGCCTCACACCAGCATTAAGTGTTAGAGACAGCCTGGAAGTTGTGCAAAAAGTTTAGGCACGTATCCTACAAGTAACAGGGAACTAGGTAGCTTCTGGTCAGGAAAGAGACATGGTCCCATGGGCCATTCCTTCTGGGGTCAGAGTGGAGAATGGAATAAACGAGAGTTAGTTAACAGTGAGGGGATCACATAGGAGGCCAAGAGGTGACAGGACCTCCCATGGCAGGAGGACTGGCCAAATTATGCAAACGTCCTATGCCTCAGTTTCCTCATTGTAAGATGGAAGTAAGAATAACAACTGCCTCAAAGGCAGATGCACCATGAAACTGATGAAGGTAAATTTTCAGGACCCTTCACTTGCAGCATTCCAAATATTGACTTTTGTAGGGACTATAGTAATTTTGACATTTGTAATCTTTTAAAAGTTATTTTGTTTACTTGTAGTAAGAACATTTAAGATGGGATCTACCATGAGATCTCTATCATGAGAAATCTTTACAAAATTTTAATTGTACCACACAGCATTATTAACTACAGGCACAATGTGCTATAGCAGATCTCTAGAATTTAGTCGTTCTGCATAATTGAAAATCTCTACCCAATGATTAGCAACTCCCCATTTCCCGCTCCTGCCAGCCCCTAATAACCATCATTGTACTATGATTCTACTAGTTTAACTATTTCAGATATCTCTGAATATAAGTGGCATCATGCAACATTTGTCCTTCTGTGGCTTGCTTCTTTTACTTAGAATAATGTCTTTCTTCGTTGTTCATCCATGTTGTAACATATTGCAGGTTTTCCTGATATTTGTACTTTTCTGTTTTTTTTTTGTTTGTTTTTGTTTTTGTTTTGTTTTGTTTTCTATAAAAGGACCTCTAAAACTGTGCAAGATTCAGGCCTTAGGACACTTAGAGCTATTTCTGACAATGCTTAGGATTGCTCTTAGGATGAAATGAGCTCATGCAGGTTGGGTGTGTGGCACATGGTACCTGCCACAGGAATGTCAGCTGTTTCTATTATGTAAAGATGGCATATGGCTGACAGATACAGCTAGGATGATCCATGTGTATTCTTTCTTGGGCTGCTATTCCCCCATATAGAAACTATTTAGTTTAAAAATGAAGGAATACTGATTCGATCTTGGATATGTTGACGTTTAAAGTGCAGACAAAATATTTGGGTATCCAGAAGTAGGCATTGAAATGGTTAGTTATAAGGTTCGAGAGAGAGATTAGGGTTATCTGTTTGGGAATTATCCAAATACAGAAGATAATTAACTTCTCAATTATGGATGAGAAGGTCCAGGGAGAGTGTGAAGAATGAAAACTATATAGGGCTCAAGACAGACTCCCAGGGGACACCAACCTTTAACAATCTGTGAGATTGTAATGGTGGTTACATGAATCTATATAATTTCATAGTACTGTATACTGCCCCCCCCAAAAAAAAAGGAGTGCATGTAAAAACTTGTGAAATTCAAATTAAGATTCGTTGTTGAGTTAATAGTCCTGTACCAGTGTAAATTTTCTAGTTTGATAATATTCTGTGGTTATGTAAGATGCTATCTTTGGGGAAAGCTGGATGAAGGGTACATGAGACTACTATGTTTGCATCTTCTTCTGAGTCTTTATTTCAAAATAAAATGGTGCAAAACAAGCAAACAGAAAACAACTAGGCTCAGCAGAATCACTGCAGAGAGCTTCAGACATGCGCATTTAAATAGGGCCTACCCAAAGTTTCCAGATAAAGGAGAGTAAGACATGGTGTGCTGATATTATTTTATGGGTTTTTTGAGCAGTGATCTAATTTCAGGTTAATTTCAAAAGAATGCAACCAACTGCACAAGCTTAAACAGCTGTAACATTCCAGTTACAATCTGTCTCCAGTTGATAAAATCCCTAAATCTTTACAGGAAAAAAAAAATCAAGCAGAGACAGAGAAGACTAGATGTGCAATTCTGAGCAGGAGGCAAACCAGGAGACAGCAGCTCAGCCCTGCTCTGTGAAATCTGCAAGAGAACCGCCTGCTCATTCCCACACGGGATTTGTTCCCAGATGCTAGGAAAAAGAATTCTATTTCATTCACATAATTCCATAGAAAAACTGATAAAGGAAAAACAAATTCTGCTAGATTTCCTTTTGGTTGTTGTTGCTGTCAGAAAAAATAAGAATTATTACTAACCTTTAGATTTATCCTCTTCTCATAGATCCTTGGGGATGTAAGGACTGTTTGAAGTGATTTAGTTCCTTGCTCCTCAAAATGTTGTTGGTGGACCAGCAACATTGGTATCCCCTGGGGACTTGCCAGAAATGCAGCATCTCAGACCCCACCCAGACCCACTGAATCTGAATTTGTATTTTTTTTGAAATATTCAAAGGATGTGTATGCACGTTAAAGAATACAAAGTCCTGGTCTGCCCAATCCTTCCTTTCCACCATATTCATAAGCACCAACATAAAACTACCGTGTTTTGCTCTGTATAATGTGCACCCACGCTTTTGGCCCAAATGTTCAGGGAAAAAAATGTTTTGTTTTAATTCAAATTTTTATTTGTTTACATTTAGGTATTTGTTTTTTGTATTATAAAGGAATTTTTGTAATTATTTTTTAACATATTATGGTACAAGAAATTTTATGTAACAAATAATTACAAAATACAAGAACACATACAAGGTACAAGAAATTTTATGTACCGGTAGCAAATTTACAATATTTATGAAAATTTACAATATTTACCTATCATAGAAGGCCAAGAACTCTCCGTTGTTGCAAGTTCGTTCTAAGTTCAATAAAACCGATTATCATATTCCAGTGTATTATTTTGCATATGGATATCGTTATTGATTTCTAGTTACACTTTTAACTCATAAGCATACATAAAAGAATTTAAAACATTTATATGGATATGGAATTAGTGTTACCCATGTATAGTGCACATCCTTATTTTTCACTCACAAATTTGGGCAAAAGTGTGAGCATTATACATGGCAAAATATGGTAATTAAGAGGACAATTACTGTCAGCACTTGGGAAAATAACCTCACATAATCAAAAAAAGCAATGGAATAAGATATTAATTTTCAAAGTCCCTAGAAACAAAATCTCACTTTTCACAGTCTTCCACTTCCACATTATGATCTGCTTTCTTGTTGCTCGTTTTGGGTTGGCAGCTGAGAGTCAGCAGGCTGAGGGGCTTTCTCAGGCACAAGCACCCCAAGGAGGAGCTTGGTGAAGAGAAGGGGCCCACACCTGTGGCCCCTACAGCTTCCACCTGGCCAAGGCCCTGAGCTTCCTCTTCACTGTGTTGTGGAGACCACCTGAGAGAAGTGGCAACACAGGAAGAGCCCAGAGGGGAAGAGGAAGTGGGCATTCTACATCCCGGGATATGTCCCTATCTGACAGCTATGCCTCCTTCAGAGTGCGATATTGTAATGCATTTTTTTTTCCAATAACTGAGTCACTGCTGGACAGGTTGTTTAACAGAGATATAACGAATACATTGCAGCCAGTTAGGACTCAGGAGATCTGGGTTTTGCCAAGCCCCTTCACAGCCAGTTACCTCACTGAGCCTCCATTTCTTCTTCCATAAACACGGGCAATATTTGCCACATGTCAGGTATCAGGGCTGGAGTGATAATATTGCCCATCTGAAGTGTGTGCTGACAACTGGAAGCATCACACAAGCATAAAATGTACTTACTATTGATATTCACGATATCAAGTATTAATCTTAAAACCAAGAGCAAAAAATATCAATTATAAATACATCTGTTGTAATCAGTATACGAAGTGTGATAAGAAATAAGGTGAAGTTTAAATTTAAAAAAACTTATTATGGTAAAAGAAACATTGTCATAATCCCCCTCAAAATACTACCTCTCTCTTTGAACACCTTATCCCATCACTCTTGCCACTTTCTGAAGCAGTTTTGGAAGTCCTCTTTCATGACTGTCTTTACTTCATCTTCCTACATGACAACACTTGTGTCACACATCGCTTCTGGTACAGTAATTTCGTCAAATAAAAACATTATGGTGTATCCTCACCCATCTTATTCACCGGATCTGGCACTGTGCAACTTCCAGCTCTTCCCCAAAGTCAAAACAACTATGAAAGGAAAACGTCTTGAATCGATTCAGGACATCGAGGCAGCCATGACAGGTCAACTAAAGACACTCACAGGTCCCCTTGAAGCAGCGTTTTGGGTTTCTTTGGATAAATACCCAGAAGTGGGATTATTGGGTCCTTATTTGTCTCGCTATAGCCTTTGTTTTAAAGTCTATTTTGTTTGCCATAAGTACTGCTACTCCAGCTTTTTTTGTTTTTTTCATTTCCATTTTCATGAAATAACTTTTTCCACGCCTTTACTTTTTGTCTGTGTGTGCTTTCAATCTGAAGTGAATCTCTTGTAGGCAGCATATGTAAGGTTTTATTTTTTTACTCATTCAGCCACCCAGTCTTTTGATTGGAGCATTTAACCCATTTACATTTAAAATAATTGTTGATAGATATGTAGCTGTTACCATTTTATTATTTATAATTTTGATCTTTTTTTTTCCTGTCTTAAAGAAGTTCCACTAACATTCCTTGTAATACTGGTTGGCTGGTGATGAATTCCTTTAGATTTTTCTTCACTGGGAAACTCTTTATCTGTCCTTTGATTTTAAATGATAGCCTTGCTGGGTAGAGTGCCCTCGGTTTTAGGTGTTTTGTTTTCATTACATTGAATATTTTGTGAAGATTCCTTTTGGCCTGCAAAGTCTCTGTTGAGAAATCAGCTCATAATCTTATGGAGGCTTTTTTATAAGTTACTAGTTGCCTTCCTCATGCTGCTATTAGGATTCTCTCTTTGTCTTTTACCTTTGCCATTTTAATATAATGTGTCTTGATGTGGGCCTGTTAGGGTTCATCTTGTCTGAGACACTTCACTTCCTGGATTTGTATGTCTATTTCCTTTGCCAGGTTAGAAAAGTTTTCAGTCATTATTCCTTCAAAAAGAAACTCAATCCCTTGCTTTCTCTCTTCTCCTTCTGGTACCCCTATTATGCAAACGTTGTTGCACTTGATTTTGTCCCAGAGGTCTCTTAAACTATCCTCCTTTTTTTTTTTTTTTTTTTTTTTTTTTTTTTTTTTTTTTGCAGGGGTTGGGGGAGATTCTTTTTTCTTTTTGCTGTTCCAATTGGATGTTTTTTTCTACCTTGTCTTCTAAATCGCTGATTCCATCCTCTGCTTCGTCTAGTCTGTTGGTGATTCGTTCTAGGGCATTTTCATTTCAGTTATTGTATTCTCCCCTTCTGATTGGTTCTTTTTTATGGTTTCCATGTGCTTTTTCGTGCTAGTTATCTCTCTGTTGAAGTTCTCACTAAGTTCCTTGAGCAGCCTTATAACCACTGTTTTGAACTCTGTCTGTCTTGCCTCCATTTTGTTTAGTTCTTTTTCTGGAGTTTTCTCCTGTTCTTTCATTTGGGATGCATTTCTTCATTTCCTCATTTTGGCTGCCTCTCTGTTTTTTCTATGTATTAGGTAGATCTGCTATGTCTTCCAGTCTTGACTAGGTGGCCTTATGTGTAGTAGGTGCCCTGTGGGGCCCTGGCACAGTCTCCCTGGTCACCTGGTCTGGGTGCTCCAGGGGTGTCCCTTGTGTGGATTCTGTGTGGCCTCCTGTTATAGTTGAGCCTTGATTGCTATTGGCACATCAGTGTGTGGAACAGGCCTCAGGCTGATTGGCTGTGTGGTTTGGCCATGTCCACAGCTTACAGGCTGCTATGTGGGGGGCTTACCCCACTGAGTGGGATTTGCCCCAGCATGCTCTGGTGCCTGTTGAGACTGCCCTTTTATGTGTCATTTGTAAGGTTAATTGGGTGGTGCTCTGCTGTGGTCTGAAGACAACCTCCAAGTATGTTGGTTCTGGGGCCTCTTGGGAGGGGCTCCAGTGCAGGCCCAGGTCACCCACTGCCTGTGACTGGCCAGGAACTACCTGGTAGGAGCTATAAAGCTATCCCTGGTGGTTCACTTCCTGTGCTAAAGTTGGAGGCACATAGGAGAGGATACACTGTTAACCATGGATGGGTATCACCAGTACCAGGCCAGGGGTAGCTCCACAAAAAGCCAGGAGACCTCAAGGTCTGCTGCCACCTGCTGGCTCCCTTAAGTTTAAGCCACTGATAAAGCCTCATGTGGTACGCAAGTTGAGTGAGGCAGGGTCTCCGGGAGTCACTAGAGTGGGAAGAGTGGTGGTCACCAGGTTAATGTAGACTGTGGTTTGATGCCAATGCTGATCCTTGAGCTACTCAGCAAAAGTCTCAGAGTGTACCGAGGCCAGTCGCTGCCCACCTGGAGCTCGCAGATTCTGATAGTTTTCCAAGAAAGAGTGCAATGTGGGCGGGGCTGGCTGTTCATGAGAAAGTGCTTCTGACATTGGGGGAGTTGGATAGGACCAGTTCTCAGTGAGTTAGCAGGATGGAACAGCAGAGCTCACCAGGCCAATCAGATTCAGATTTGGCCTGTGGGGGAGGGCTCAAAACAGTAAAAATGGCACCTGTCTGCCGGCTGCACAGGAGGAGGACCTCCTCACAGGGAAATGGCTTCAGCCCTGCCCTGAAGCCACACACCTTAATCTGTCCCCCATATGACTTCAACACCTCCCGAGTCACTGTCCCTCTACCAGAGCCCAGAGTGAGTGCCTGGAGGTAAGAGAGTCAGTGTGGGGGCCATTTAAAAGGATGTCTGGGTTTCCCACTGTTTTCTGTCCCACCCGGATTGTCAAAATCTTCACTGTTTTTCACAGCCAGATGTTGTAGAGGATCCTCTTCCCTGCGCCAGTATTCCAGGCAGGCTGGGGTCCCTCGTTCCTGCACGGGGAACCTCCTTGGCTGAGATATCCCTCCTGATTCTCAACCACCACATGGAGGTTTGGAGCTAGCCCCTTTCACATGTCCACTCCTCCCACCAGTCTCAACGTGGTTTCTTCTTCTTTTTTTTTTTTTTAAAGTGACTAGTAGTGTTTTTTTTTTTGTTGTTGTTGTTTTTATTTTATTGGGGAAGGGGAATAGGACTTCCTATTCCTATTGTTGTTATTGGGGAACAGTGTGTACTTCCAGGACTTTTTTCCAAGTCAAGTTGTTGTCCTTTCAGTCTTAGTTGTGGAAGGCACAGCTCAGCTCCATGTCCAGTTGCCGTCACTAGTTGCAGGGGGCACAGCCCACCATCCCTTGCAGGAGTCAAACTGGCAACCTTGAGGTTGAGAGGATGCGCTCCAACCAACTGAGCCATCCGGGAGGCAGCTCAGCTCAAGGTGCCATATTCAATCTTAGTTGCAGGGGGCGGAGCCCACGATCCCTTGTGGGACTCGAAGAGTTGAACCGGCAACCTTGTGGTTGAGAGTCCACTGGCCTATGAGGGAATTGAACCGGCAGCCTTCGGAGTTAGGAGCACGGAGCTCCAACCGTCTGAGCCATCGGGCTGGCCCCAATGTGGTTTCTTCTTTATATCCTTAGTTATAAAACTTCTGTTCTGTCAAACAGACTTCAGGTGGTTCTCCAGATTGATTGTTCTTAATGTAGTTGTAATTTTAGTGTGTTCACAGAAGGAAGCAGGCACAGTGTTTACTCTGCCATCTTGGATCTCTCTACCAAGAATGTTGTAATATAATTTAAAATGTAAATACTAGCAATAAATACTTGGTAAAGTTTAGAAAGTTTTCATCTTTGGTTTTCCATCAGAATGAAAGTGGGTTTTTGAAGGATGTAGGGATTTTAAAAATAACTATGATAGTTAATGTCTGAGATTCAAGAACTATGCTCTTTATGGGCTATTAGACGGAAATTTTCATGTCAGGACTTTCATATGGTTCCACCTAATCTTTTCATTACAGTAAATTTTTAAAATGAATGGCAATTTTCTCTGGTGGTGCTTTTATCTGAAAACTTCATGGGTTCTATGATTCAGAACTTATTTTTTTTTGTTAGAGGGTTCAGAAATAGCATCCTTAAAAAGACACATTCTTTTGATCATATGAGGTTCTGTTTAATTTAATGCATTTCGTTCCCAAAAATTTCAGATATGCATTATTAAGAAGACTGGAATAGAAATGTATATACTTTGATTTGCTTCCACTTGGAACCAATTACATTATGCTAATATCAAAATTGATATAGACAACAGTACTAGGTTAATCCAATATTGTTACACCATGAATTTTATCTCCATGATAATGTCTGTTCCTAATGTAAGTATTAGAGAACTACAGCCTCTCCCATGACATTTCTGGGCTGAGTAATCTAACTAATACAGAGTTCCAAGTTATTTCCAAGGAACCTTTAGAACCTGCATGGCATCTCAAAAGGTTCTTTGTCTATGGAGGTCTTAAAGGACTCCAGGGAATAGGAAAGCATTGCTTTGGGTTGAAAGTGGTGACTACTCTAACACACCAATATAAGTATTAATGGGAAATTTCAGAATTTAAGAGCAGGAGGAGGGGGCAGGAGAAAAAAGAATTCTTACCAGTTTATGCAAAAAAACTTTTATTTGACCCATTGATTCACTTGCCTATATAGGACAATGCACTTCTTCAAAAATTTTCACAAATCTGTAAAATAGATTGAGTAATATCCATAGGATAGTTCTGAGAGTGAAATGAGGGAATATGCATACAAATGCCTAGCACAATGCTTGGTACCTGGAAGATACTAAACAGTTGTTAATTCTCTTTTCCCCGCTTTTCTCTTGTGTGTAATCCTTCCCCAGTGTTCCACATCTCAGTAAATATCATCTAAGGGCACATCCAGTTGCTTAGCCCCA
Source organism: Rhinolophus ferrumequinum (assembly GCF_004115265.2). Taxonomy (NCBI): domain Eukaryota; kingdom Metazoa; phylum Chordata; class Mammalia; order Chiroptera; family Rhinolophidae; genus Rhinolophus; species Rhinolophus ferrumequinum. Next base: position 93,200,350 of record NC_046287.1, read on the forward strand.
AAATCTGAAAGACATTTTCAACACCTTCCTCTCCACCTCTCTATCCCCCTTTCCCAACTCCCAGGAAATTTTACATATTTCTTTAATGGCAATGAAAAAATTATCTCCAAAGATCAAAATTTTCAATTCCATTAAAAATATATATGTAGGTATAATAATAATAACTATATATAGTAAAAAAAAAAAATCATAATAAATGGAGTCACTTTAAAATGGAGCCAGGGCTGCCATCCCAGAGGAACCAACTTGTATGTCTCATGCTTCAAATCTTTGGAATACCTAAACAGGACAAAATAACATTTGGACTGGGCCTAAAGCAATATTATGTCCTAAGGAAGTGTTTGCAAAGATAACAAGAAAGCAGATATTATGACTACTGGACTGATGACTGATTGAAAATTAAAAACTTTGTCTAGAATTAACATTTGTTATCTGCACCAATAGAAATGCCTTGTTTCTATTGATGTAATTGTTCCCCTTCCCTTTCTCCTAAATACTTTTTCCTTTGTCTACTAATCAGAACATTATTTGGGTTTCTACCTGAGTCAGTGTTTCTCAAATAGCTATTCTTTGATCTCAAATAAATACCTGTTCCCTCTCATTTTGAAAGGCCAGGCACATTTAATTTAATGGAAACGACTCATGAAGTAGTTATTATGATTACCTCTTTTTACTAGTGACGAAATCGTGGCACAGATGGATAAAGTAACTTTGCCCAAGAGCCAACCAGTGGCAGACTCAGAATTTGAACTCAGGTAGCTGGTTTTAGTGTCTGTGCTCTTAACCACACCAACCTGCTGCCTCTTGTGGGGTACAGAGTGTTGCACACATTATTTTATTTGATTGTAAGCACAATCCTATGAAGTAGTTATTGTTATATCAGTTATACAAAGGTGAGAACTGAACCTTTGAGAGTTTATGTAGGTAGTAGTAGGTAAGACTGCCAGGATTCAAACAAAAGTTCGTCTGGTAGTCTATGATTCTAAATATGTCTATTTTTAGAGCTAATCTGAAGAAACCACCAAATTTCTCGTCTTGGCAAAATTTCTTTTTCTAGGATGTTTCAGATTCTTCAAAAGTGTGTTACATCTTGGGAACTGGATAACCAACAGTAAGACACTGTGTTGTAATACAAAACACTAAGACTTTAAAGTCATAGACTCTAGTTTAAATTTTAGCTCTACCACTAACTAGCCATGAGATTTTGATGATGTTACTTAAAGTTAATAAATTCCATTCCATATTGTTTTAGGGAGAATTCAAAGATAATATATGGAAATTAGTCATACTGAGCAGTATTAGTTATTCAACAAAACATTAATTTCAACAAAAGAATTCTGAAAACAAGTTTTGGGAATCTTGGCTTTGTCAGGTATTTGCTGTATGGTTTGGAATATATTACCTAAGTGTTCTCAGCTTCCCTTTCTTCTGACAAGAGCTTCCTTATTGGTTCATTGGGCAGGGGGTGAAATAAAAGGAAGTAAAATGGTCAGTAGAGGACTTTCCACATAGTTGGATTTAAAAATATATATATATTGTTATTGCCCTAAATTTAACTTTTCAAGAAAATTTAATGGAAACTATTTTTATCTAAGAGAGTTAATCAAAAATTTTTAAAGTCCTTACTTGACTTATTCTGATGAAATAATTTATAAACTTAGAGAGTAGGCTTAATATTTACACAGTTTATGTGGGCTGTTTAAAATTGGAATTTGTTAGCATTTTAATTTCTATCACTTCAGGACTCCATAAGAAACACCCCACCCCACTGTTGTAATCAAGTCTTGCAACCAAATACAGTTCAGTGATGCTTAGCTATGCTGTGATTTGACGCCGTAGGGACTTCTCTATATGTAAATTATACTACGGAAAGTTTTTGGATGGCAGAACTGGCTCTTTTAAAAGAAACAGCTATTCTCAAGATCTACTTCTGTCCTGAGTGTGATATTTTAATAGTCAATAACTTCTTTTTGTTGGTAATAACAATACCAATTGTTCGAGACAAATTAAGATTGTAGGGAAAAATAGATAAATTCAAATTTATTTGATTTCTCATCTTCACATATTAGTCATGACACCAAGTTTTTGCAGCTATGTTAGGAAGGTGAGTGTTTTCTAAAGTTTGTATTGCTCTAGGAAAAGGAAATTTATTTTTAAATAAACAACATCACTTAGAAATTCAAACATGCAAAAATGATTAAGAAACACAGACTATTCAGGAAATAAATGTGATCGAACAATGAAGAAAGAATTTCTGGAAAGAACTGTTTGAAAATTGTAACTATAAAAATGTAACCCTTAGTGTTTTTTTCAAAGTCTCATAAAATAGCAGGCTTTTCTTTTTCCATGAATAGCATCTTTGCCTATGAACTGTCCATGAACTGATACATTCACATCTGTGTTGAGTCTTGTGTTCCTGGTCATGAGCAATCAGGCTGGGATGGCTAGCCCCAAGAACTGAGAGTATTTCTGGATCTTTCCATCCAAATTGCCTTGCACATTGCCAGAAAAGTGTTAGCTGTTCGGAATGGGAACCCCCCCCCAAGACAATCAAGGATGTCCAATAATGAATTCCTGTTGTTCAGCGAATTTTTTTTTAATTGGGGAATATTGGGGAACAGTGCGTTTCTCCAGGGCTCATCAGTTCCAAGTTGCCATCCCTCAATCCAGTTGTGGAGGGCACAGCTCACTGATCCATGTGGGAATTGAACCTGCAACCCTGTCGTTCAGAGCTCGCGCTCCAACCAACTGAGCCATCCGGCCGCCCTGTCAGTGAATTTTACCAGCAATTCTTTACACATTTTTCTTCTTAGCTTGCCAATAGGAGATATACTGAAAAAGAGGAAGAAGGGGCTAGTGTCTAACGGGCATTACAGTCAACTAGCACTGAAAATATCCTCTTCTCTTTACTCTTCTAATTCCTCATTACACAGAACTTGGAAAACCTTTATAGGTATACATGGAATACTGAAATATAACCACCATTTTCATAATATAGAAAATGTAACTGCTTTGCTGTTTTATCAAGGGGTTCTTTCACATTCCACTTGCAGGTTTCTTCTATAAGTAGACAAGCAGTGTTTAAACAAAAGTTCATATATCAAGTGTATTCTTGGTCTCAGACTGAAGGGCATTGACATTTTCTTTGAGCCTCCATGTTTACTTCTCGTAGAAAATCTGATGCTTTCTTCAAAATGTCCAAAAATTCCTCAGGCATTTACAGTCTCAAGGACACCTCTGATCCGTAGTCTCTGTTTTCCCTAATTTAGGTTAGTTCATGGATTCTCTCAGCATCAGTCACGTATTTGTCTTGTTCTGCACTGAGTAAATGAGATGGATATTGATCCTTTTTCCTAAATTTCTAGCCAAAACAAAACAAAACACATTTTTGCAAACTAAGCTAAAGAATTCAGGAAATTCAGGCTTCTTATATCACAGCAGCAAAAACAACCTCAAATGCAAAATTAGGCAACTGTTTTCTTCTGAGTCCTTTGTTAATCTATCACGTTGCTTGGCTTATCCTCTCTGTTTTCACTGCTTCTCATTTCCCACTCCACCTGCTGCCAATGTGTGTGCATTTTATGTAGTAGCAGTATTAAAAAATGCTGTGAGTATTCTTTCATTTATTTGTCTCTTACTTGCCTGTGTCCTCGGGGACTCACCTTGACTAAATGGCTTACCAAGGTTTCCTAAAGCAACACATTTGTTGCAAGGAGAATTTTGTTGTTTTGTGTTGAACTCCACCCCACCTCTCTGTTATGCATCTAAGTATTGAGAAAATAAGGTACTTTACTGAAGCATCCATTAGCTTCTTGTCGAAGAAAAAAAAAGAAAAAAAATAACCCAGCCTGAGTGAAAGCTTATGAGTTTATTGGAGCCAAACTGACAACAATTGCTGGGAAGCAAAATCTGAACAGATTGAGAAAATGATCCGCAAAATGGCAGTTTGCAGCTTATTTTATACGTAGAATCAAAGAAGGAGGGTTACATGAAATCCATTGGTAGATTAAGGGGTCAGAGAATGCAAAGTGGGAAAATTTCTGAGATTGGATAAAAGTAAATTGGAGAGACAGGTACTTATTTTCATACCGTGTTTCCCCGAAAATAAGATGTAGCAGACAATCAGCTCTAATGTGTCTTTTGGAGCAAAAATTAATATAAGACTCGGTCTTATTTTACTATAAGACGAGGTTTAATATAATATAATATAATACAATATAATATAATATAATACCGGTTCTTATATTAAATTTTGCTCTAAAAGACGCATTAGAGCTAATTGTCCAGCTAGGTCTTACTATCGGGAAAACACAGTAGTTCGCTTTTTGCAGCACATAAAGATGGTAATCAGGGGGCCAGAATAATAACGAGGGCTTCTGTAGTTTCCTGCTCTGGTCTGGAGAAAGGGATTACTCACATCCCAAGGATGTTATCTTAGGTGCAAAAGACAATAGAAAGACTCACTTAAGATAAAGATTGACCATATCAAGGAAGCTATGAGCTAAAGATGTGACTTTCCACCATGGCCCACCTTAGTTAGGAATTTTTATGTTCATGCCATCCTATGTGGTTATTTTCAGTCTCCTGAGCTTGTCAGGTTTAACATGTGGCCCCTTTTCCATCCACACTCATATTTATAACATAATATAAAACACATATATTTAGCTGGAACAAAGCCAAATCAGGTTAGTAAGAAATGTTAAAGGAATTGTTTCCCATACTTCAATATATAGATTGTTTTCTTAAAGAACAGACTGAATACTTTAGAAATATGGAATTTACAAAGTCTACATATGTATCTCTAAATCGAAGAGTAAGAAATTACTTTTATCTCTTTATTCTTCAACTTTAAAATATTGCATTTGTCCACCATCCACTATTTGGTCTGCAAAAGGAAAATTATACTGTACTAAGAACATTACAATTATTGATGTTTTGTCAAATGCATGCTTTTCATGTACTAACAGTTTAAGGAAGAAAAATGTAATGAGATCATAGATTGAAGACCTAGCCTCATGTAGGACTTTTAGAATATTAGTATCACGTTAGCCCTCAATGTAATGTACTTACCAGGAATTTTATTTTATACTGAGTTATCCTACTGATTTCAGCAGGAGCTTGGAGCAATTAGATTATATCACCAGTGATAACCTAGATCCATTCATGAGATGGATGCACTAACATCTAACTCAATTCATGTCTAAAGTAATTTGGACATTCTTCATTTTAATGATATTCATAATTATGTGATACATTCTCTGGGTTTTCTAATACCCCTTGACAATATTATGTAATAGATGAAGAGACAAAATACAACATATTTTCAGCATGTGGATAAAATAAACTGGACTATCCAGATAAAACTGAATGTAGTATAATTTATGATAAAAGATTTAGCACATTCATCTAACTAAAATGCAGGCTTCTACTCAAAAGTCTTTAACATTATCACCCAGGAATTGTAATTGTAATGGATATTACATGCCTAAATACTTAACTAGGCATATATCATTCATAAAATCCACCAACAAATAGATTTTTCTTCTGAGAACATTTGTGTTTTCAAAACAATGCTTTGTATATAGTATTACTCTTTTTATTAGTGGCACTGTGACAGGGTTAAAATGGAACTCACATTTACTTGTTTTTTACTGTGAAGTAAATTCTTTTTTTTTAAAAAAATAAATTTTATTGGGGGACAGTGTGTTTCTCCAGGGCCCATCAGCTCCAAGTAGTTGTCCTTCAATCTAGTAGTGGAGGGTGCAGCTCACTGGCTCATGTGGGAATCGAACCAGCTACCCTGTTGTTCAGTGCTCGCTCTCTAACCAACTGAACTAATCGGCTGCCTCTGTGAAGTAAATTCTTGAACAAAAGAAAATAACTTCATCACTCTTAATGAAGACAATCAAAGTATTCAGGTTTGCTTAGAACAAAACCTGCCAATCATTAAAGAATTTTATCAAAAGAATATAAATGTCATTAGTGATATTTATTGAGCACCAACTTTAAATGAGTCATTTCAGTTAAGTTAGGTACCTATTCTATGAGATAGGTCTTACCCCATCTTACAGATGAGAAAACAGGCTCCGAATGGTTAAGTGTAATAATAGCAACTGTGAGATGAAGGTGGATTCCAATCCAGTGGCTTGGATTCCAGAAGCAGTGGTCTTAGTCAGTCAGCTGCAGGTATGTGATATGTATTAACATATTAAAAGTGGGGGATGCACATACCACTGGAGGTATGCAAAGACTTTACAAGGATAAAGAAGTTTTCAGATAGTCAATTTCCAGACTTCAATTTCTTATGTGATATTTCCTAGCATCTCTTTTCCTACTTGTCCTTTCATATTAACGCTTATCCCCTTTTACACCAGAAACACGCAGCCCAGGGTGCGTTGCCCAGGTGGAAATAACCAAATCAAATCTCCTTGCAAACATGCTAATTTAGACCAAATGTTATCAAACAGAAGGAGTTCATCCACCCAGTGCTAGCACAGCCAAACATTAAACACTGAGAACTGCAGTGGAGAAAGACTGGCTATTTTATTATGAATGGCGCCACCCGGGAAAACAGGAAGATAATGCTCAAAAGCCCGATGTCACGTACGGCACAGATTGTATGTTGCAAAATCACAAGACACCGTGGGTTGTGGTTGTGTTGGGAGCTGATTGGTCAGAAGTGGGGTAAGGGAAATGAATTATTTCTTCAGGTCTTGATGACAGCTCTGAGGTCTGCTCTGCGTCCATGTCTGATTTCCTGGAAAAGTACCCAGGGGGTTGTTCTACCTTAGGGCTCAGGAGCTGAAACATAACTTAGGCCAAGATATTGTCTTTAGCTTAACAGAAACCCTGTAGGGACAGAGTCCCAGAGAGCAGTTTCCAGGCTCTCGGCCTCATGTGGAAAGGTGCTGGCTTGGTTATTAGATGGCCATCAGCTGTAACCAGATGGCCATCAGCTGTAACCAGTTGGCCAGTAGCCACTATTGTTTTGTATAACTGCCATGGCTATGCTAGCAAGCGCTGATTGCAGATTGCAGATGGTGTGGATCCTACTTCTTGTGTCTCACCTGGCCACCAGCGAGACTGGTACGGGAAGACCCCTTGTTGGGGTACTGGCGGATGTTTGCTTCTTGTGTCTCAACCAGCCACCATTGAAAATATAGTGGTATGAATCCCCTATCCATGGTTCCGTTGTTGTTCTTTTTTGGCCTCACCATATCCTGCATTCACCTGTTGGGAGTTGAGACCCGGCACTACAAACCCATATATTGTGACCCTTAGGCAAGGTATGGCCATAGTTTGTGGCTGCCTCAGGGGGTTAATGACTAGTAAGGGAAAGGGCTAAGGCTTATGGGGCATGCTGTGAAGAAACTGAATAGCATGCTGGGGCTACATAGTAAAAGCACGCATTAAATTAGGACCTTCGGTTTCACAAGGTATATATTGGTGGAAAGATAATGGAGAGTCCTTGCTTATGAAATGCTTTTAGCAGGGTATGCCTCATCTGCTTTCTGTGTACATGATGGTTTAAGGTAAAGAAACCTGGAATTTATGGATACACATGGAATGGCCCACTGGAAAATGTCAGTGTCTGTCATATAATTATCTCAGTATAAATTGGAGAGAGTTCGTGACTGAAATAGTTTTAAGTGATACCTTTCTTAGCTACCTCAAGGGCTAGATCTGGGCCAGGCAGATTTCTTAGGTGGTATGGGAAAACCTGGGAGCTCAGTTGGTGGTTTCAGACATCTCCATTATTTCTGTGTGTCTCATAGTCACCTGTATTCTTTAAAATTATCAGTAAAGTTTAACACCGGATGAAAACTCTGATCCTTGTTAGTTTGTTTTGACTATCTGACTCTTTGTTTTTATCTCAGCAAGATTAATGTATGTTAAAAATGGCTTTTTACATGTTTTTTAAATATAAACAATTATTTTCTGCTAATCTCAAGTACCACTTCAGCCTAAGCCACTGGGGAAGATCCAGGTTGTGTAGTGCTTGCTGCTTTTACAATGTGGGTGGCCTTCTGAGAAAATACAAAATTAGAAACAAAAGTAAATATTTACTTTGAATGAAAAAATAAATCACACAAATTACAAATTTTAAAAAGCTGACAAATACTACAGACATTACCAAATCCAGAAAAAAAAAACATAATTATTTTATTAATTAGGTGTTTGACATATCCCATGATACTTGTGTGGGGACGGGGTCCCAGAGAGCAGTTTCCAGGCTCTTGGTCTCACGTGGAAAGGTGCTGGCTCGGGTAGTAGATGGCCATCAGCTGTAACCAGTGAGCCAATTAGCCACTGATATAACTGCCGCGGCTGTGCCGGTGAGTCCAGTGGAGAGTCGGGAATTGAGTGAGTCAGTCGGTTGGTTGGCAGGCAGAGAAGTGGACGACAGGTTGCAGGTAGTGTGACTCCAGTCTCCAGTGAGACTATAGTGGTATGACTCCCCTACCTATGGCTCCGTGAGTGTTCCTTTTTGGCCTAACCATATCCTGCGTTCTAATGTGGGGAGCGGGACTAGAGGCCCTGCAGGCCGCCCCGCGTGACAACTTGTTTTCCTATCTTTCTTGGCTCTATGCTCTGATTACTTGATTGTGATTTTGCAATAGAGCAAATAGAGCAATAGAGCAAATAAAGGGAGAATTCAGTTTTTAACTTTAGCATGGTTTATCAAGATTAGTTTTAAAAATATAGGAATGTTTACTTCAGTTTTATAATTCAATATTGATAATGTCATATAAATTTGTATAACTGTCAAATTTATACAAACCACTAATATAGGTATTGACTATTGATGAGAACCAAATTATTTGATAACATTTTTACAAATCTGACGACTGGAATACATTTTCCATTGATTAGCTTCTAGCCCCGTGTATCAAACGTTGTTGCTCCTCCACTCACGTACTTCTGATGCTGTGCACCGTAGGACACCTTCATAAAGTAATATAAGCCTTGGCTTCGGCTTACTATTGGGCAATTATCTTGCCCACACAAAACACAATATCCAAAAAACACTGGCAACACAGTACTGTAGAGTAGCCGTTGTTTACCCTGCTGACTGAGAGGCTGACTGGGAGTTGCGGCTCGCTGCCACTTCCAGCCTCATAAGACTGTATCACACCACATACTGCTAGCCCTGGGAAAGGTCAAAATTCAAAATTTGAAGTATAGTGTCTACTGAACACATATCACTTTTGTATCATCATAAAGTCAAAAAATCATAAGCCAAAGCATCATAAGGTGGGTACCATCTGTAGTTCAAAGAATTGAGTGACAATGCTGTTATAAAATTCTTTCTGTTGATTTTATTTTGTTTATGTGGACAGTTTCTCAGCTTTACATTTATAAATATTAAAATTAGAATAGAATTGATGCTGAATCCTGTCCTGTTCTAGAAATAAATGATAACCATCCACAAATATGTGAATTAAATGGAAAACTCACCTCATCAAGATGTATTTCCGATAAATATATACTTCTGTTCAATAAATATTTATCCAAGCTTAGAATACATATAATACAAATAATTATAATAATCACTCAATCCAGGTGATTATTTTAAAACTGCTTTAAATATAATTTTGTACCATAAAAATGTACAATTCAATGATTTTATTATATTTACAGAGTTGTACAACCATTATCACAATCTAATTTTGGAAAATTTCCATATCCTAAAAAGAAAACTTTGTGCCCATTTACAGTCAATTCCAGTTACCAACCCAGCCCTAAGCAACCACTTTCTGCCTCTGTAGAACTGCCTTTAAAAAATATTCATAAAAATGGAATAATACAATGTATGTTCATGTCTGCTTTCACTGAGCATAATGTTTTTGAGGTTCCTCCATGTTGTAGCATATATCAGTATTTCATTCATTTTGGGGACTGAAACAATATTCCATTGTATGGATATATACCACATTTTCAAAAATCTATTCATCAGTTCATCAACATTTGGGTTGTTTTCACTTTTTGGCTGTTTTAAACAATGTTGCTATGAATATTTCTGTCAAGTATACTTGTCCATTTGGTATGTATGTACAAGTATTTGTATTATTATTTGTATTACATGTATTCTATTTCCAGAACAAAACAGGATTTAGCATCGATTCTTTTTCAATTTTCATATTTATAGATAGTAAAGCTGAGAAACTCTATCCACCTAAACCAAATTAATAAATAGAAGTGGAAGGAGTTTTGTAACAGCAGCATTACTTGATTTTTTGAACCAAGAGGACTGAAAATATATGTTTACACAATTCCAACTACAAGTGTAATTGCTAGGTCACATTATTATATGTATACAACTATGTATGATTTTTAAAGAAACAGTCAAATTGTTTATCAATAACATGGCTGCATCATTTTACATTGCTACCAGTATTGCATGAAGGCTTGGATTTCTCTACATCCTTGTCAATACTTGTTAATATCTATCTTTTTTGTTACAGCCATTCCAGTGGGGAAGTCTCATTTAAAAACATTTTTTTTAAATTTACGTTTCCTAAAGACTAATGACATTGAGCATCTTTTCATGTGCTTTCTGGCCGTTTGTTTATCTTTGGAAAAATGTCTATTCGAATTCTTTTTCCATTTTTAAAATGTATTACTTATCAATTATTGAGTTATAAGAGTTCTTTCATATTTTAGATACATGCTGGATATAATGATTTACTAATATTTTTATAGGCTATGGGTTGTATTTCCAATTTCTTGGTGATGTCTTTTGAAGAGCAAAAGGTTTTAATTTTGATGAAGTACAATTTACCATTTTTTTTATTGCTTACATTTTCAGGTCACATCTAAGAAATCATTACTTAACCTAAGTTTATAAAGATTTATGTTTTCTTCTAAGAGTTTTCTAGTTTTAGCTCTTATATTTAGGTCTGTTTATCCATTTTGTGTTAATTTTTGAGTATGATGTGAGGTAGGGTCCAAATTCACCTTTTAGAATGGATTTCCAATTGTTCTATTTCTTGAAAATACTATTTCTTGCCCATTGCATATTATTGGTGCTTTTGTTGAAAGTTAGTTTATAAATGCAAGGGCTTATTTCTGGGCTCTTACTTCTATTTCATTGATTAATTCTATCCCACATATGTCTGTCCTTATGCCAGTAATATACTGAATTGATTACTTTTGCTTTGGAGTAAATTTTGAAATAAGAAAGTATAAGTCCTCCAACTTCTTTTTCAAGATTGTTTTTGCTATTTTGGATCCTTTACACTTCCATGTGAATTTAGAATTAGTTTGCCAGTTTCTGAAAAATAGTCATCTGGGATTTTGGTAGGAAATGTGTAGATTAATTTGAGGAGTATTGCAATTGTGACAATATTGTCTTTCAATCAATGACTATGAAGTGTCTTTCCATTCATTTAGGTCTTCTTTAAATCATCTCAAAAATGTTTTATAGTTTTGGGTGTATAAGTCTTGCACTTATTTTGTTAAATTTATTCCCAAGTATTTTGTTCTTCTTGATAACATTGTCAATGAAATTCTTAATTTCATTTTTGGAATGTAACTGTATAGCAATACTGTCAATTTTTGTATGTTGGTCTTTTATCCTGCAACCTTAATAGACTTGATTAGTTTTTGTAGCTTTGTAGTAAATTTTAGGGTTTTCTATATATAAAATGATATTGTGTATAGAAATTTTACATTTTTAGGTACTTTAACTTTTATGGCTATTGCAAAAATTTTAGATTTAAATTTATGTACTTATTTATGATGCAGAAAAATATGGTAGGTGATCAGTAAAAGATTTTCCAGAATAAAGAAATATTATATTGGGATAAAATTTCATGAAGTGATATGGAAATATTTGTTCAAGAATAAAATGATGTAAAATTTCCTCTTATGAAAGAAAAGCTTAAAAATTGATGATGGATATCAAATTGTCTGGTATTTAGGTTCCACTAGCTACATTTAAGAGTTATGTAACTGGTTTATTTTAAAATGTCAATATACAATAAAACAATTCGCCTCCTTTGCAACTATTTAAATCAGATAAAAAATCATTCTAAAAGGTGAGGGAGAAGGTACATAGTCACAGTTTTTCAGAATTCTTTTAGGGGATAGAAAAGCAAAATGATTGAAAACTACAGTATTAATGTATACCTCCCTAATAGGTTTTTCCCTTTGGTTTGACTGACTGGTATCTTTCTGAGATTTGTGGGAACTACCAAATGACTAATTTTAAATTTACAAACTTTCCTCAGTAGTCATCCAACAGTCGGAATCAGTAATTAATTTTGATTGAGAGAACTAAAAATTCATCTGGAATTAAATCACTGCCATTCTTAAACAAGTCACTCTTAAATGCTCAGGGCACTAAATATATAAGTATGTATATATGTGTACATATATAATTTTTTAAGACCTATCTATTCAAGAGTATAAAATCTGTCATCTACAGTATTTACTAATTTTAAAGAACTTTTGAAGAAAGGTAGAGTATGTTCATTTTGATTTTCCCTTCAGCCTTCCATAATCATCAATGGTATCAGCACAGTTGCCATTTATACTTAGGAGTCAGGAAATCAGCTTTTTTTCCTTTTCTTTTTTTACCTTATTGAACAGACTCTCAGCACACAACACGTATACACCCTGAGCCGTTTATCGTGCTGTGAATGTGGGCTTTTGCAAGTGTCCTTTTTGGATACATTAGTCATATAGGTTCCAGAACAGCTGAGACAATCAGCCTTTGTTCTCCCACGCGCACTGTGCCCAGGGCTCCCCGCCAGCTGTCACAGCGCACTGCCCACTACTGTGTCCTAGTCACTCCACCCTCCTGGTTCCGCGGGGGCCGAAAGCGATCACGCAAGCGCGGGGGCTGCCGACGTGGCCGCTGGAGGACCCCGAGTGTGGGTCTGCGCCGAGCCGCTGGCTCACGTAGTTCTCTTGGGACCTTCCGCCTTCATCCCTTTTCTTCCCCCGGGGGTTTTACGGTGACTCCAGGACTGACGTCACCCCATACACCGTTTACAAGGTCCCAGTAGACAGAAGTTAGGCTGGGCCAGCGGTGACCAGCGGGATGGGAAGACGCCCAGGGACCTGTCACGTGAGCGCGGACCCGTGGCGGTGGCGCGCAAGGGCCCCTACGCGGAGCTGTGCGGACCCGCACGGAGGCGCGGCCGCGTGACGTGCGCGCTCGGGAATTCGCGGCAGGGAGGGCTTTGTGCGTGTTGCGCGCGCGCATGCGTGCGGGGTGCTGAGAGCCTCGACACCGGTTCGAGAGAGAGCTCTGCGGCGGCGTTGCGATTGAGAAAGCCGGCCTCTCGGCCGCGGCCGGGCTCCGGGAGCTTTTCGGACGGCGCCGAAGCTCCCGAGGTCTGGAAGGCACAGGTGGGGCAGCGGCCGGTGGGGGCCCTGAGGCGGGTGGTGGTGTGAGCTCCGCGGGCCCCGCGGCCTGGCCCGGCGGCCGGGGGGCCAGGGCAGAGGCGGCCAGGGGCCACCATCCAAGGCTCAGAGGTGACACTTTTCGTTGAAAGGAGCAATGTCCAGAGAGAGTAGTTTGAGAACATCTTAGTTAACTCCTATCTCATATTTATGGACCCTTCGCACTCCCTCCGTTCCCCCTCCCCGTAGTTACTGTTGGGCTGGTGAGCTCTGCCCTTTTGCCCCTCGATCTTAGGGTCGCGTTATTCCTGGAGCATCTCTGATGACCGTTCTTGCTGCCCCGCCCCCGCTGTTTACTTTGGCTTCGATAGTCGCTGTGATGATTCACCCTCACCCAGCGCTTACAATTCGTTGAAAGTTGGTATCCTTCCTTTACAAAAACGTCAGCAACTGACAGCAGTGATATTGGGAATGGATAGCGCGCGATTTTACTTTTCAAATACCTTTGTTCTTGTTTATTAGGGGTGGAGCTTCGCAGGGGATCCCTCCGACCTAATTTCTGTGTCTGGAAAAAGTTTCTCTTGGAATGCACACTGTTGGTGACGCGGCATTATTGCGTTACAGTAGGGTTGGCTCAGTTTTCCACTAATTATAATGAATTGCTTTACTATCTCTTGAGGATCATCGAAATTGGCTTGACTGTGTTGTAATTTAATGAATTTTGCGTTCAAGACTGTTGTTGCCTCTGAACTACTGCTTTAACTATTTTAGAACGCAACAGTTTTCCTTTGAAATTCACAAAAGCACTACCCAAAGCAGGTAATACAAGAATGTCCCCAGTTATAAATGGAGCTGGGGTTTGATTCGCTCTCCTTCATAATAACACACCTCATTTGGTGACTTGATAAGAAACCTGTTTGAAACTGGAAGCTTTTCTCTTATGTGGATTCCGGCTCACTGCTGGGGCTTCCCGAAATGTCACTGCGTGTAGCTTCCCTCACCAGCCAGAATGAGTTGAGATGCAAGGGTCAGTGAGGGCATCCTCTGCTGCTCGCTCTAGGGAGATAAATGCTGTATTATTAAATAGCCTACTTGTGATGTTGACCGTTAGCATGGTTGTTACTATTTTCTGTGTTTATAGGACTGAGTTAAGTTATCAAGTGTTCGGTTCAGAATTTTACTTTTGCTCCTATTTTCCAAAGCGCGTGCTCGCACACACAGTTGTTTGAAGCATACGTTTTATTACTTTTATTAGAACATTTAAAAAGATAAATGCACCATGGGTATCTGGAACCAGGTTTTGATTTGTGATTTAAGATGATTATACTGGTGTAGGTAATGTTTAATTTATTTAATGTTTCTTTCTAGAATTCCTTTATCATGCCGCCTTCTGTCTTTAAGTGGTACCTATTTAAGGCTTAAGCCAAATGCCTTTCTACCCTAAAACGTTCCCAGGTTTCCTTCACCCCACCCTCATCCCGCTAACTTGTAAGCATAGTAGCAGCTTTACCTTTGGAATCAAACATTTTATTTCATTTTCTTGACAAATGTCTATGGAGCCTGACTTTCTTGTCTCTGACATTTACTAGCTCTGTCGTTGGGCAAGCTGCTCAGTATTTGTAAAACTGAGCATGTTTTTAAAAAAACATTTTAAAAAAACATTTTATAAATCAGATCTTAACCGCCAAATATATGAAATTAAATAAAGCTTAGAACAGTGCCACAGACATCCAAAGAAGTAGTAAATTATGGTGCTTCTAAGGGCCGGGCCATGTGCATTTTATGTTTGCAATATGTAATAGTGAGTGGTTTTAGAGCAGTACTTTTAATTTACTTGTGAACCCCCAAAATAATTTTTGTAAAACTGCCCCCCTTGCACATGTTTAGGTTGATTTAAAATATTTTACGTCTTGTTTTAGGTAGCTGCAAAGGATGCATTTTTCCACATAGTATTGATACTGACATTTAGGTACCATAAATTTGGTACATCACTCTTAACTGTATCCAAAGGAGTGAAATACTGCACTTGCATATCCATCACCACCAATTTTTTTAAAAATGATATTTTACATGGTTCCTTTTTCTTGAAATTGTACTTTGATTTTTACCCCCCACACCCCAAAAAAGTTACCTTAATGTCATTTATTTATGCTTGAAAGGTTTTTATTCTGTTATACATGTCTTTAATAAAAATATTTGTGTAAGTGGAAACTAGTTTTAAAATTTTCTTATGACTAGCTAGGAGTTATTTTTCTTCTCAATTGAGTTCATGGAAGTGGCAATAATTGGTCAGAACATCATCATGCCTGATAGATTTTGATATAGTAATTAAATATGAAAAGTAGGTGTTCAGTGGAAATGTATGTCTTAATGAGATGGATAGTTGGACTTGTGCCTAAATTAAAGTTGACACCTTTGACTTTTTTGAGGCTGTTCCACTCTGGAGGGCTTTTCCATCCTGGGGTAATGAACCATAGTAAAAATAGGAATGGGTGAAAGGTATCACTTTATTTTGTAAAGTGGGAAGATTGTGAAAGGAGCCTAGGAGAGGGAAAGAAACAAACAAACAGCCTGACTACTGGACTGCAGGCATATTCCGAGGCAAGTCATTTTCAGTGAGGAGTACTAAATGGAAGGGGGAGGGATTGGGAAGCCTTTTTCTTAAAATTATGTATATTGGAACATATTCCCTTAAAAAGTCTTCATGTACCCCAGGGGTACACATCATCTGTCCCCCTTTGAGAAGACCATAGAGATCAGTGGTTATCAACAGGGATGGTTTTGCTGCCCAAGGTACATTTGGCAATGTCTGGAGAGAGTTTTGGTTGTCATAGAGCATCTAGTAGATAGAGATCAGAGATGCTACTAAACATCCTACAGTGAACAGGACAGCGTCCAGTGACAAAGACTTATCCAGCTCGAAATGTCCATCATATCAAGGTTGAGAAACCCTGATTTACAGGTTTAGTTTTGGAATCAGACTATTTAACTCTGTAATCTAGAGCAATGGGTTAGTAACCTTTTTTTGTAAAGTGCCAGGTAAATATTTTAGGCTTTGTGAGCCACATGTGATTTCTGTTGTATATCTTTTTTTTTTTAATTACAGTTGACATTCAGTATTATTTTATATTAGTTTTAGATGTACAGCCTAGTGGTTAGACATTTTTATAATTTATGAAGTGATCCCCCAGCAACATACATAGTTATTACAATATTATTGACTATATTCCTTATGTTGTACTTTTACATCCCCGTGACTGTTTGGTAACTACAAATTTGTACTTCTTAATCTCTTCACCTTTTTCATCCAGCCCCCAAATCCCTCTCCCATCTGGCAATCATCAATTTGTTCTCTATGAGCCTGTTTCTATTTTGTTTGTTCACGTATTTTGTTCTTTAGATTCCACATATAAATCATATAGTATTTGTCTTTCTCTCTCACTTCTTTCACTTAGCCTAATACCCTCTAGGTACGTTCATGTTGTTGCAAATGGTAACATTTCATTCTTTTTTTTATGGTGGAGTGATAGTCCACTGTGTGTGTGTGTGTGTGTGTGTGTGTGTGTGTACAGGAGGTCTGACAATTAAGTTCGCTACCTTGTTGCAACAATGTTGCTAACTTTTTGATATTAGAGGGATTATTCATTATGAATTTGTACCAACTGGACAAACAATTAACCAAGTTTACTATTTGGAAGTGCTGAACAGGCTGCGTGAAAAAGTTAGACGACCTGAACTTTTCGCCAACAATTCATGGCTCTTGCATCACGACAATGCACCAGCTCACACGGCACTGTCTGTGAGGGAGTTTTTAGCCAGTAAACAAGTAACTATTGGAACACCCTCCCTATTCACCTGATCTGGTCCCCAATGATTCTTTCTTTACCCGAAGAAAAAGGAGATATTGAACGGAAGACATTTTGATGACTTTCAGGACATCAAGGGTAATACAACGATAGCTCTGATGGCCATTCCAGAAAAAGAGTTCCAAAATTGCTTTGAAGGGTGGACTAGGTGCTGGCATCGGTGCATAGCTTCCCAAGGGGAGTATTTCCAAGGTGACCGTAGTGATATTCAGCAATGAGGTGTGTAGCACTTTTGCTAGGATGAGTTCATGAATTTAATTGTTAGAACTTGTATGTACCACAGTCATCTATTGATGGGCATTTTTGAATTAGCGTTTTGTATTTCTTTGGATAAATACCCAGAAGTGGAATTGCTGGGTCATAAGGTAGTTCTGTTTTTAATTTTTTGAGGAACCTCCATACTGTTTTCCATAGTGGCTGCGCCAATTTGCAATCCCACCAATAGTGCACAAGCGTTCTCGTTTCTCCACATCCTCGCCAACACTTGTTTGTTGATTTATTGATAATAGCCATTCTGACAAGTGTGGTTGACAGATGAGGTGACATCTCATTGTGGTTTCAATTCCTGGTGATTAAGTGACATTGAGCATCTTTTCACGTGTCTGTTGGCCATTTGTATGTCCTTTTTGGACATACAAAAGTCTATTGAGGTTCTCTGCCTATTTTTTAATTGGGTTGTATGGTCTTTTTAGTGTTAAGTTGTATGAGTTCTTTATGAATTTTGGGTATTAACCCCTTATCAGATATATCATTGGTGAGTATCATCTCCCATTCAGTAAGTTGGCTTTTCATTTTGTTGATGGTGTACTTTGCTGTGCAAAAACTTTTTAGTTTGATGTAGTCTCATTTATTTATTTTTTGTTTTGTTTCCCTTGCCCAAAGAGATAATGCCCAAAACAATTTTACTAAGAATAATGTTAGAGAGTTTATTGCCTATGTTTTCTTCTAGGAGTTTTATGGTTTCTGGTCTTACATTTAAGTCTTTAATCCATTTTGAGTTTATTTTATATGGTATAAGGTGGTGGTCTAGTTTCATTATTTTGCATGTATCTTTCTAGTTTTCCCAACACCATTTATCGGATAGACTCTTTATTCATTGTAAATTATTGCCTTCTTTGTCATAGATTAATTGACCGTGTAGGCGTCAATTCTGGACTCTATTCTGTTCCATTGATCTATATGTCTGTTTTTATGCCAGTACCATGCTGTTTTGATTACTATAGCTTTGTATCATAGTTTGATATCTGGTAGTTTGATACCTCCAACTTTGTTCTGTTTCTCAAGACTGCTGTGGCCATTTGGGGTCTTTTGTGGTTCCATATAAACTTTAGGTCCTTATTTGTTATGATCCTTTAAAAATGTAAACATAATTCTTAGCTTCAGAGTCTTTCAAAAACAGGTGATACTGGGCAGTTATCACCGTCAAACCTCATTTTGTTTCTCTGCAAAGTAGTAATAATGCCTCCAGTGGTTTGTAAGGATTGAATGAAATAAACATCTAGCATAGTGTCCAGCACACATTAAACACTCTGTAAATGGTGCCTGGTAATAGTGATTTGTTGTAGCATGTAGCAGAAAAGTGGGGGCTAAGTCACAATGTTGTTCAAGACGGTGGTCAAGTAAATTGGACAAACTAAATGATGCTGGTTGAGTTCCTGGAGCAGCACACAAAGCCTATTTAACCTCTGCTGTCTTGCTTTCTGAACTCTGAGCCTCCTTGTACCCTAAGGAAGGTGGAGTGCAGAATTCCTGAGGGAAGGAAAGGATAGGATCTGTGTAAGAGGGAGGCATTCTAATGACAAAAGTACAGAATTCCAGGGAGAGGGTTTGTCAGTTTTGATAGGGGATTTGGGGTAAGACAGGTAAGGTTGGTCTGTATGTGGTCAATTGTCTATGATGTTTTCTAAATTGGGGACTTAATATAATTCTCTTGACTATCACGAAGTTGCTGCGTAATAAGGCTGACCAATAGTTTGTTTCGTTTTCAGGTTAGAAAGTATTAGTTATATTAATCAGAATTTAGGCCACAGTTTCTGTGATGTCTTCATAATGTAGATTGTTGCTGAAACAGTCTTAAATCATTTAAATTATCCTATCATTATAAATTTTAACGAGATCACAGAAGAAGAATCTCTAAAACTGCAGGGTCCAATAATGGTAGGCACATGTGGGTATCGAGCACTTGAAATGGGACTAGTTGGAAATGAGATATGCTTCAAGTGTAAAATATATACTAGGTTTCAAAGACAACGCACAAAAAAATAAAGGTAAACGATCTTACTAATTTTTATTTTGAATACATGCTGAAAGAATATTTTAGATATATTTGCATAAATAAAATGCTATTATTGAAATTACTTCCAGCTGTTTCTCTTTATTTTAAAATAACTTAAAAATTTTTTTCAATTACAGTTGAAATACAATGTTAGTTTCATGTGTACGACATAGTGATTAGACATTTATATAACTTACAAAGTGATTACCCTGATAAATCTAGTATCTATCTGACACCATACGTAGTTATTACAATATTATTAACTATTCCCTATGCTTTACCTTACATCCTGTGACTCTTTTTATAACTGGCAGTATGCACATCTTAATCCCTTCCCCTTTTCACCCATTTTCCAAACCCTCCTCCCATCTAGAAACCATCAGAATTTTCTCTGTATCTATGAGTTTGTTTCTGTTTGTTTATTTATTTTGTTTTGTAGTTAACTACATATGAGTGAAGTCACATGGCATTTGTCTTTCCCTGTCTGACCCATATCACTTAGCATAATCCTCTCTAGGTCCATCCGTGTTGTCACAAATGGCAGTATTTCATTCTTTTTTATGGCTGAGTAATATTCCCTTGTGTATATGTACCCCCTTTTCTTTATCCATTTGTCCATTGATGGGCACTTAGGTTGCTTTCATATCTTGGCCATTGTAAACAGTGTTGTAATGAGCATAAGGGTCATGTGTCTTTTCGAATTAGTGTTTTGGGTTTCTTCAGATAAATACCCAGATGTAGAATTGTTGGGTCCTTCTTTGTCACTTGTTATAGCCTTTGTTTTAAAGTCTGATACAAGTTTAGTTGCTACTCCAGCTTTTTTTTCATTTCCATTTCCAAGACATAAGTTTTTCCATTCCGCTACTTTCAGTCTGTGTGTGTCTTTTGATCTGAAGTGAGTCTCTTGTAGGCAGCATATTATCCATTGAGCCACCCTGTGTCTTTTAATTGGAGCATTCAGTCCATTTACATTGAAAGTAATGTTGATAGATAGGTAGCTATTGCCATTTTATTATTCATATTTTGACCCCCCCCCTTCTTTATTTTCTTCTTCTTCCTCTCTTCTCTTCTTCCTCTTGTCCTTACTCTTCTTGTCCCTTTGACATTTCTTGTAATACTGGTTTGGTGGTGATGAACTCCTTTAGCTTTTTCTTGTTTGGGAAGCTCTTTATCTGTTCTTTGATTCTAAATGACAGCATTGCTGGGTAGAGTAATCTTGATGGCAGATCCTTTTCATCACTTTTTGAATATTTCTTGCCAATCCCTTCTGGCCTGCAAAGTTTCTGTTTAGAAATCAGCTGACAATCTCTTGGGAACTCTCTTGTAGGTAACTAGCTGCTTTTCTCTTGCAGCTTTTAGGATTCTTTCTTTGTCTTTAAAAGCTTTGGCATTTTAATTATGATGTGTTTTGTTGTGGGTCTCTTTGGGTTCATCTTGTTCAGGACTCTGCTTCCTGGAGCTTGTGTGTCTTTCCTTTACCAGGTTAGGGAAGTTTTCTGTCATTATTTCTTCAAATAGGTTCTCAATCCCTTGCTGTCTCTTTTCCTTCTGGTAAGGAGGCTCTCTTTTCTTTCTCTTTTCCTTTCCTTTCCTTGTGATAGGAATGTTAGTACACTTGATATTGGCCCAGAGTCCCCTTAAATAATCCTCATTTTGTTTTTTTGTTTTTCTTTTTGCTGTTCTGATTGGGTGTTTTCTGTTACCTTGTTTTCCAAATCGCTGATTTGATCCTTTGCTTCATCTAATCTGTTGATCCCCTCTAATGTATTCTTTACTTCAGTAATTGTATTCTTCATTTCTGACTGGTTCTTTTTTATGTTTTCTATTTCCATATCTCCATTTTTATGTTTCCTGTATTTTCATTGAAGTTCTCACTGAAATCACTGAACGAACATATAACCAGTGTTTCGAAGTCTTTATCTTGTAGATGGCTTGTTTCCATTTTGTTTAGTCCTTTTTCTGGAGCTTTTGTTCTGTTCTTTTATTTGGGACAGATTTCTTTGTCTCCCCATTTTGGCTGCCTCCTTGTGTTTGTTTCTATGTATTAAGTAGATCTGCTGTGTCTCCTAGTCTTATGTAGTAGGTGTCCTGGCAGCCCTCGTGATGCAATTTCCCTGGTCACCTGAGCTGGGCGCTCCAGATATGTTCCTTGTGTGGATTGTGTGTGCCCTCCTGTTGTAGTTGAGTCTTGGCTGTTGTCTGCACGTCAATGGGAGGGATTGACTCTCAGGCTATGAGTACTGGCTATGAGTACAGCAGAGGAGCTGTTGTTTAGGGGCTGACCCCATGGAGAAGGATGCACTTTGGCAGGGCTCTGGTGCCTTCTGAGTCTGGATTTTGGATGTGTTGTTTGTGGAGGTGGTTGGGTGGTGCTGTGGTGTGATCTGAAGCTGACACTGGTGTGTTGGTCCTGGGGCGTATTGAGGGAGGTGCTCTGGTGCAGACCAAGATCAGCCACTGCCTGTGGCCACTTAGTATGAGTTACAAAGTGATCATCAGATGGTTGCCACTTCTGCTGGGCTTGGAGGTGCCTGGGAGAAGTGAAGCTAGGAACTGAATCCAGCTGCCTCTAGTGCCAAGTTTTGGGCTGCTTAGCAAGAGGTACAGGACATGCTGAGGCCAGATGCTGCTTGTTTGGTGTGTTTGAACCTTTGAGAGATTTTTGGGTTCTCAAAATGAGTTAAGACAGGCCATTTGTATGGAAAAAACCACTGGAAGTGTCTTGGGAGGGAGGGAAATTTGGGTGGGGTCGGGTCTCAGGGTATCAGCAGGGCTGGGAAAATGAGCAATATTAGCCAGATTGACGGAGACTCAGACTTGGTGCCCATCTGCGTCGGCACACTGGGTAGGGCTAGGCCTCAACAAAGGAACAGTGGATTCTGCCAGCACTTCTGTCTGGGAGAAAGCTGCTCCTCCAGCCCTCCCTTTGAAGCCAGACAACAGAGTTTTCCTCCCCGTATGTCCCTGGCGCCTTTTGAGCTGCTGCCCCAGCACTGGAACTCAGAAGGACTGAGTCTGTCAGTGAGTAGGGTGGGTCCTTTAAGAGGAACATCTGGGCCTCCAGCATCCCTCTGTTTCACTCAGCCACAATCTCTGCTGGTTTTCATAGCCAGAAGTTATGGGAACTCTTTTTCTGGGCGCTCACATCCTGGGCTGGGAGCCTGGTGTGGGGCTGTGACCCCTTGTTCCTCAGGGACGTGTCTCTTGGTGGGCGGAACGAGATATCCCTCCTGATTTTTAACCATCACACATGAGGGTGTGGGACCATCCCGTTCCGCCTCTCTGCCCCTCCTACCAATCTCCATGTGGCTTCTTGTTTATATCCTTAGTTGTAGGACTTCTGAGATTCAGTTAGACTTTAAGCACTTCTCAGTGATGGTTGTTCTGTAGTTTAGTTGTAATTTTGATGTGGTCGTGAGAGGGGGTGAGCACAGCATTTACCTACTCTTCTGTCTTGACTGGAAGTTCTCTCTTTTTACTTCTTTAATGTGGCTGTTAGAAAATTAAAAATTACATATGTGGTTCACATTGTATAAGACAAAGCTGCTCTAAACCTTCTGTTTGTGTTTTAAAATTGGTAATTAATGGTAATTTATCGTGCACATAGTATTAAAAATTAAATATTTTTGTAAGGCTTGCTGTGAAAACCAGAGGTCTCATCACACCAACCTTACCCCTTCCTCCCAAAGGCAGCTTGTATCAATTTCTTGCCCAATTCTTTTGGTCTGTCTGTGTTAATCTCTAAACAGGACTTTTATATTGCTACATTTTATTTTTCAGTTTTAAGCATTGCCCTCTCACTTCCAGTAAGGAAAGGTGAAGTTTTAGTTTCATACTATACCACATGGGCACAAATTTCTGTCACCACCTCAGTATGGTTGTATCATAATTTTGCTGTATCAGGGTTTGCTATTTACGTTATTATGACACAAATCAAAACTGAAACACGTAGTATTTTATGATTACTTTTTCTTTCTCGCTCAGCATTTTTTCCCCCTTGGAGGTAATAATTGTCCTGATTTTTATTTCCTTAGTTTTCCATGTGTTTATCATTGATTAAACTCTGAGTCCTCTCACGGTTATGTAGATCTCTTCTCAAAAGTTTGAAACACATTAAGTAGTCTGTCAGTTTTAATTTCTTGAAGAAATCTGTGCAGTTCTGCCTTCTACTCCAGTGTGAACTGGTTACATCATTATTGTCTTGGGAATTCCTTTCATCAGCCTTGGGATGCCTTTTACCAAACATGGAATCCAAGCAACAGAAGATACAGTATCTGAACAATCTTTTGGCTGGGTTTGGAAGTTAGTTTCACTCAGAATTATGAGTTAATATGTACTATTTCCTTTTAACTTCTGTTTTATTTATTAAGAAGTTCCTTAGCAGTCTTTTTTCTCATTTTTTTAAAGATGGGCCCTTAAACCGTCATGTTCTCAAATTTATGGTACACTCTTTGGTGTAGGTCTTTTTATAAATTCTTTGATCGTTGGTCTTTTTAAATCTGGGAATTCATGTTTTCCAGTTCTGGAAAATTCTTTGAATTGTTTTAACTCTTTTTATGTATTCTCTATTTCTGGAAATTTTATTAGATGTTAGACCTTCTAGATTGGGTCCTCTAATTTTCTTATCTATTCTTTCCTACTTTTCATCTCTTTGTCTTTTTGCTCTGCTTTCTGGGAATTTTCTATAATTTATAACTTTATCTTTTCATCTCTCTATTGAGTTTATTTCTAGCTATTTTATATGTAATTTCTAAAAGCTCCTTTAATTATTTGAATGTCTTTTTGTGTATGTGTATACCCTGTTTTTATTTTATGGATGCAGTATTTTCTTTATGTTGACATAAATGATAGTTTTTTTTTGAAGTTTTCTTCTCCCTGTGTATTGTCCATAGGAATCACATTGCATTGCTCTTATTTTTTTTCTTTAATACTGGACGTTTTCCTCACATGTTTTGTGATCCTTGACTGTCTGCTTACATATAAGATGGGAGCACTAGAAAGCTAATTGGAAACTCTCTAGACTGTATTAACTGTGGCTTCTCTCAGGAGTTAGTTACCTGGAGAGTTTTCTTGGGGAAAAAAGATAGTGTCACAATCTTTAGGTCTTTCCTCTTGGTGGTGATCAGATGCCGTGGAGAAGGCACTCCCAGTCTGCTTTGTGGAAGGGTACGTAGCTGCCAGAACTCTTTAAGAACCAAGTTGGGAAGAGAAGGCAGAGGGTGTGTAATTTTTCATTTAATCCTTCTGTTTTTGGTATTTACCCTTAATCATGCTAATAGTCCCCTGTCCAGAGACATTTTATGCTCTTTTGAATTAAAACATTCAATTTTCTATCAGGGCTGGAGAGGAATAGCTCTTTGGGTGCTTGGTGTAGGGGAGATCTGAGGGTCTTAATTTGTAAATTAGCTTTGATCGGTCCTTTTTTTTTTCTAGCTCTCCGTCTACTCCGTCTTTCAGGAGTTGAATCTTATCAATTCCTGTGCCTTTTGGAGGTTCTGTGATGTGCTGTAAATGGGGCTGCTTCTCCAGTTTTCTCAACTGACAGCTTAGATTTCAGTGTCTCGGGTCTGTTTTGTGAGTTACCACTTGTCTGTCTCCTTTTTCGGAACCAAAGTACTGTTGACTCTTCATCCTCCGTCTTTGTGCTTGTGAGTTATGGCTTTATTTATCTATTTTACTAAGGGATGATATAAAGTGCATATAGTGCACTAATCATAAGCTTATAGCCTAATGATGTTTTATGTGTACTCGTCACTCAGATCAAGGTAGAGAACATTTCCATGTGCTATAAATGCCCTCATGTCCCTCCCAAGTCTTTTTCCACAACCTAAGTATTATTTTTATTTCTATCATCATACACTAGTTTTGCCTGTTCTTCAACTTTACTTGTATAGAGTTATTCATTCAGTATGTATGAAGTCTTTTGTATCTGGTTTCTGTTTCTCCAGGGATTGATGAGATTCATCAGTGTCGGCAGGCATCAGATTTTTTTTTTTTTTTCAGTTCCTGTGAATTATTGTGTTGTATAAATATACTGCTATTTATCTCTTCTCCTGTGGGGTGAGCATTTTGGTTGTTTCAAGTTTTGGGCTTTTGTGAATAAAGCTGCTATAAATATCATCGTACATGTTTTTGGTGTGTATATTCATTCATTTGCCTTGGTTATATACTGACGAGGGTAAGTGCTGGGTCAAGAGTGAGTGAATGTTTAGCTTTAGCAGAAATTGCCAGTTTTCCAAAGTGTCTGTACCATTTTCCACTTACATCAGCAAAGTATGAGAGTTCAGTTTCTGTGTTCTCTCACACTTGTCAGTCTTTTCAGTTTTAGCCATCTGATAAGTATAGTCACATTATTGTGGATTTTAGTTTCATTTCCCTGAGGGAATAGTGTATTGAATAACATTTCACATTTCAATATGTTCTTTTGTGAAGTATCTGCGTATACCTTTTTCTCATTAAAAAGAATGGTTATGCCTTTTTAATAATCTTGTTAGAGTTGTTTTAATGGAGTTTTGGGAGGGAACAGGGCTAATTGCGTGTGAGTAACTTGCCACCTTTAAATGGAAGTGAGATAAAGTTAAAGCTTCATCCAGATATTTTTTTTCTGATTTCTGTTGTCGCCAATGTGTGATTCAATCTCATTTTTAATCAGCTGGGTATAATCTGGATATTACAATGAATTTTAGAATGACATTCTTTGGTTCCAACCTTAAAGATATGTGATAGGAAACTTATTTCTTATGAGAAACTGGAACAAATTTATTCAGTAGTTGTATTCTGCCTTATTCTCATCTTTTTTTTAATTACAAAGATATTTAGGACCAAGAGAATTATTTGTTTATCCAGTCAACAAATACATATTGAGTGGTTTCTTTATGCCAGACCTGATAGTAGGCTTGGAAGATATGATCGTGAACAAGACAAGCAAGGCTCCTGTCCTCTTGAAATATATTCAGGTAGGAGAAATTGATAATAAATAAGTAAATACCTAAGTAAGATAATTAAAGATAGCATTTCCTGTTTTGTAGAAATGGAGCAAGAGCCCCAAAATGGAGAACCTGCCGAAATTAAGATCATCAAGGAAGCATACGAGAAAGCCTTTATATTTGTTAATAAAGGATTGAGTACAGATGAATTAGGTCAGAAGGAAGAAGCGAAGAACTACTATAAGCAAGGAATAGGACACCTGCTCCGAGGAATCAGCATTTCGTCAACAGACCCTGAGCACACAGGGCCTGGGTGGGAATCTGCTAGACAGATGCAACAGAAAATGAAAGAAACACTACAGAATGTACGTACCAGATTGGAAATTCTAGAGAAGGGTCTTGCCACGTCTCTCCGGAATGATCTTCAGGAGGTGCCCAAGCTATATCCAGAATTTCCACCTAAAGACACGTCTGACAAGTCGGCAGAGCCTCAGTCCCTTAGTTCACCTCCTCAGCACACAGAAGCGGATGGAAACACTTCACGTGCAGAGTGGGTTCCGGCAGCCGCCTCTCTGCCCCTGCCTTCTCAGAGTCACCCAGCAGAAGCACCTCCTGCTTACACTCCGCAGGCTGCTGAGGGTCACTACACTGTGTCCTATGGAACAGAATCGGGGGAGTTTTCATCAGTTGGAGAAGACTTTTATAGAAATCATTCTCAGCCACCTCCTCTTGAGACCTTAGGGCTAGATGCAGATGAGTTGATTTTGATACCAAATGGAGTACAGATTTTTTTTGTAAATCCTGCAGGGGAGGTTAGTGCACCTTCATATCCTGGGTACCTTCGAATCGTGCGATTCTTGGATAATTCTCTTGACACCGTCCTAAACCGTCCTCCTGGGTTTCTTCAGGTAAGCCAGAGAAAAACATGAACGTAATTTAAATTTTTGTTTAATATTTATACTGTGTGTAAGGCAGTATGTGCAAAAAGATCGTTATAAGTTCTATTTCCTTTTAAATATATTCATGAAGTTTATGAGCCTTGAACATCTATGTTTGTGTTTAATAGTTTTTCTTTTTTTTAACAAAGTCTTGTTTTAGTATTAAATTTATGATGACAGGTCCTGAGGGGATCAGAGCGTTCATCCTTAAATTTTTAAATCTTTGTCTGAAGAAGAAACCTAATGACTAATTTCAAAAGGGATTTATGTAGCCTGTGAATGTGTAACTGTAAATTTCCATGAATGATGGATGTTAAGCTCCAGCTGAGGGGCCGAACCGGGGTAAATCCAGCCTAGTGTCTAGAACAGTGGATTTCAGCAAGGCGCTATCGCCCCGTCCGATTCCCTTCCCCAGGACATTTTGGCACTGTCTGGAGACAATTTCCATTGTCACAACTGGGAGGGGGAGTGTGCTGCTGCTACGGGCACATAGTGGGGAGAGGACAGGGTACTGCTCAACAGCTAAACACCATAGTGCCCAGCAATAAAAAAAATTCGCCAACCCAAAATGTCAATCATGCCAAGGTTGAGAAACCCCGGTCTAGAGGAAGAGACTCTGATGTTAATTTAGGATGCAATTCTAGCGTTCCACGCAGATCCATTTACCAGGCTGCTCTTCATCCAAGAGCAAAGACTGGTGCTGAATGAAGGTTATTGTTAGGCATCGTTGTGGATTACAGATATTCTGAGGGTGGGGGTCCAATGACAGTGTTTTTAAAAGATGGGACATTGGTAGAGACAGATGGGTTCTAGAAACAAGGACACTGTATACATTGGGTCTAACAAAGGAGTTTACATGTAAGGAAGGATATACCTATTTGAGCAAGGCAGGTGTTTTTGCCCAGAGTCCAGATGTGGTTTAGTTACAGCACTGGTTATCCAGATTCATTTTCTCTTTTGGTGTACTGTTTTCAATTCTTGTGCAGCTTTTACATGGAGTCAACTTGAAAATTGTTTACAGATAGTTGGAGATTTACTAGGGTATGTGACAGAGATATTTTGGGGTGTTGTTAAAAGGGAGACTCAATTATTGGACAGTAAGAATATTGTGACTCCTGTAGGTTATTTTAAGAAAGAAGCTTTGAGGTTTAAAAACAGTAGGCGTATTGATTGGGATTGTGAGGAAGCTGATATGAGCTAATAGTTTCTGCTGATCTGGAAAAGAGCTGCGTTGTAACAGTGGAATTTAAAAAACCTGGGGCCTGGGCTACTGGAGGTGTGGGAAAGGAACATCGGAAACACTGGACCTGGTTACACGAGCTCAACCACTAAAATGACTCATTGTCTAGTAAAATGTGTCCTGTCTTAGTGCTTTCAATTTTGTTTTTAATCTTTCTACTATTTCTTATTTTTGGTCCTAAGTAAAAAGTAAAATTGCACTGCAAATTTAACTTGTTTCTTTAAGAAGGCTCTCATTTACATGTATTCACATATTTGTAGCAGTGTCTTAAAAGGGAATTACCATGTGTTTACTAAATAAACATTTGTATGTTCTAAAAAACAAACACTAAACCAACTATTAGAAGTTAGATATAATTTCTTATGCTGCAAAAATCACTGTTGGCCTATAGAGGAAATTAGAAATTAATTTGGTTTTCAGTAGGCAGACTGAGAATTCTAGGCTCCTAAAAACTATTTTCCTCTTGTTTTTAGTTTTAAATTACTTTCTAAACTTATTAAATTTGTAGTCAGTTCATACAGAACTTGGATATGAGATTGCCCTCTGAAAGTGAAACTGGGAGAAATCAGCCTCTGGTAGATGAGCTCACGAATCTGTAATAATCTACCGTAAGAAAGGTCTGTAAAGTTTTGTTTGAGAAGATTTGGGGATACGCCAGTTAATCAAGGTGACCAGAATGTAGTTAATATTAGAGAAACATCATGGCATAGTAAAACAAACCTTTCCCAAACTTTAGTTATTTCAGTATAACCTTTACATTTTTTTGTCAAGTTTTTGACAAAAAATTTGCTATTACTTTATTTGCTATTACTTTAATATTTTTATTTAGATGTCTCATTTGTTAATTTCATCCTAAACAATAACAACCATAAAATCGAGGGAAAGATGTAGTTTTTCCTAATACACTCTTATTAAAATACATAACTACTTGAGTTTAAGTAGCTTGTGTATGAAGTCATTTCACATACCACAGGTGGTTATATATCATACTTTAGAAAACACAGTAATCAGTTTGTAACTTGGCTGAAGTTTGATTTTTATAAAAGATGAAGAGTGGCTTTTGAGACAACTGAAAAAAAGAGAATTCATGGGAAAAAAAAGAATTTGAAAATGTTTATTAAGCACTTTCTAGGAAAGAGTCAGGGTACTAAATGGGTACTCTCATCCCTACACATTTGTACTCTGTTGGTCAGAGATGACCATATACTAGAATTTTCCATTTTATGAAATCTTTTGTGCTCTTTGACTCATGTTCACCACACAGTATTTTTTTTTTTAATTTATTGGGGTGACAATTGTTAGTAAAATTACATAGATTTCAGGTGTGCAATTCTGTATCACATCATCTATAAATTACATTGTGTGTTCACCACCCAGAGTCAGTTCTCCTTCCATCACCATATATTTGATCCCCCTTACCCTCATCTCCCACCCCCCAACCCCCTTACCCTCTGGTAACCACTAAATTACTTTGATAATAGACGGTTCACAAAAGTTTCTTAATATTAGGAAGAGCAGTGTCCTGGGTGAGGGGAACAATTTGACCACTCAAAGAATGTATCTCAATGGAAATGAATACATTTGGCTATTCTGAGTTAAACTTAGTCTCTTCTGAAATTAGATCTCCAGGAAGTGAGCTTAAGTCTTAAGTCTCAGTGTACTGACAATAAGACCTCCCCAGATGACACTGAAGAGCACAGCTTGTGTCATTTTGATTTAACTTCAGAGTAGATAGTAGGTGAATCCATAAACGTAACTCAGTGTTTTATTCTAGCCTCTGTCATGCCAGGTTCTCTTGGGTTTAATAAAAAAAAATTATTCAACATTGTGAATGCTGAGTTTGACTAAAATAATTGGCTTCTTTGGTGCCAGATTGCATGTATTTAAATCCTAGCTCCACATTTTATTATATTTTATAATATATATATATATATATATATATATATATATATATATATATTTTTTTTTTTTTTTTTCAGTAAAATACCAATCTTGTTTTATTACCCAGTATTTTAAGTCACGGATTTTTAAACACTGGAATCCAATGAATCATAACCCACAATCATTTTGATACAATGGTCAATGATAGCACAGAAACCCCTTCACAACCATTTTTCTGAGAGGGAGGCAAGAATTGTTGTCATTTAGACCTTTCTTTCTCAAATTTCAAAGTATTTTAATATTTTAATATAATAGTTTACTCTGAACAATCTAATTAACTTTTCTGTGCCTCAGTTTTCTTGTGATATAAAATGACCAACCAACTTAATGGAATTGCTGTGAGGATTAAATGAGTAAATACATGCAGAATATTTGAAAACAGTTTGACTTTATTTCCACAAAGGGATGTCTAATTTGAATGATGAAGAAAACCTTAATTTACTTTGACCATTATTTATTTAAAGCTAGACTCATTATTGGTTAACAGTGGGCTAATTTAAGGCCACCAGTTTTAAGACAATAGTGGAGCAATAACGTTTTTTAGCGCGGTTCTCGTGAGTAGTTTACAGGAAGAGCAGACTAGTAAATGGCTAATTTTTATTGGGGACTTGTTGATGCTCATGGTTCTATAAAGCCTTGTAAAATACATTTCAAACTTGGAAATGTTTATTTTCTGGTATAACAGTTTTAAAATCTTAGTGAAAACTTAGCTCTATTCATTGATATGTATATTGTTTACTAATCCTTTCAGGTTTGTGACTGGTTGTATCCACTAGTTCCTGACAGATCTCCAGTTCTTAAATGTACTGCGGGGGCCTATATGTTTCCTGACACAATGTTACAAGCATCAGGATGCTTTGTGGGCGTCGTCTTGTCTTCTCAATTACCGGAAGATGATAGAGAACTCTTCGAGGATCTGTTGAGACAAATGTCTGATCTTCGACTCCAGGTAACTTGTGTGATCATCTTCAGGCTGAAAATTTACTTGAACATAAACCCAGACGGTTCGACTCCAGAGCCCACAATCTTAATTACTATTTATAGCAAATTCCAAACTTGTATCTATGAACACACAGGCAAATGAGTAGATAACACATTAGAAGGAGATAAGAGCTACAGAAGAAAATGGAGAGCAGGGTAAGAGGAAACAGGAGTCATGGTGTGGATGGGGCAGGTGCAGGTGTAAAAAGGGTGACCAGAGGGGCCTCATGGAGATGATACTTGATGCTGCAGTGATGGTGCATGAACCCAAGGTAAAGGGTTGCCGTGAGACCACCCTATGAGGCTGGCGGAGAGGCTGTCGAAGGGCAGTCATGACGCAGAGTTGATTTTGCAGACCACTTGGCCTGGCCTGCATCGCAGATCACAAGGAGGCATGAAGCCCTGTTGTTTTGCAGAGATTAATCAAGATTTTAGAGTCTGTATTGATTCATTATTTCATCAAACATGTATTAATTGACCACCATGTTGGGTACCCTGTGCCAGGTGCCCAGGATGCAGAGCTCTGTCAGCTAGAGTCCTACTTGCTCAAGATGCTTGGAATCTAGCCAGAGGTACATGTGCATGCAATAGCAGTCTCACACAATGTTAAGTGCAAGGTAAATTTATGCACCTGGGTAGAGAATTCAGAGGCCACCAACCAGGCCTGGGCTCACGGGATGTTGCCTGACAAGGAATGAGCAAACCTTCAGTGATAGCAGCCTGCCTCCCTCCTAACAAACCCACTGACTGAGTAACTGCTGTGTATAACTCTGAAACCCTTTATAAATATCGGGGAAACGTGCTTTGCTCCCTCAAAGTGTTTGTTCATTTTGTTTTTTAGATACCACATGTAAGTGAAATCATATGGTATTTGTCTTTCTCTGTCTTGACTTATTTCACTTACCGTAATACCCTCTAGGTCCATTCATGTTGCAAATGATAAGATTTCATTCCTGTTTATGGCCGAATACTATTCCATTGTATATATGTATCACTTCTTTATCGATTCATCTTTTGATTGAATCATTTAATCAATTTACATTTAAAGTAATTATTGGTAGTATTAGGTCTCTGAATGTTAGGTGTCAGAGACCTTGACTTAATGTCCGGTCTCTGAATGTTAGGTTTCAGAGACCTTGACTTACAGATAGTGCCATGTCTGCAAGAAAACAACAGAATGTCTGTTGGCCTGCACCTGCAGACAGAGCTAAAGTTGGAATAACAGAAAATGCCCCAAAACAGCTACTGGCTTATAGGCAGTCAGCCTTTCTGTTCAAACAGTGCTACCCTGTCAGCACCGCCCCCTGTGTAACCCTCCTCATGCCCTCTCTCGGGGGCTGTAGCGGTCTTTGCGCAGCCCCGGAGACTTTCTCTCACAATAAACTTTCTTAACTGCCTGACCTCGTGTGCTCCTTTATCAGCCGATCTACCAGGTAGATATGTAGTTATTGCCATTTTATGGTTTTGTAGTTCTCTGTTCCTTTCTTATTCTCTTGCTCTCTCCTCTCTTTTGTTTTCTTCTTTTGTATGTTGATGACATTCTGTAGTATTGTGTTTGGATCCCTTTCTCTTTATTTCTTGTATATCTCTCTTGGATTTTTGGTTTATGGTTCAGATATACCAAGCTATGTGCTTCAGATATACCAAGCTATGTTTATAGTAGTCTATTTTAAGTTGATGGTAGCTTA
This sequence comes from Rhinolophus ferrumequinum, assembly GCF_004115265.2. NCBI lineage: Eukaryota > Metazoa > Chordata > Mammalia > Chiroptera > Rhinolophidae > Rhinolophus > Rhinolophus ferrumequinum. The sequence continues at coordinate 93,233,558 of NC_046287.1, forward strand.
ACTTCAAACACATTCTAAAATCACAACCATTTTTACTTACCCCCTGCACATTTATGTTTTTGTCATTATTTTTTACTTCTTGTGTGTGTGTGTGTGTGTGCATCTCTTAATTTACTCTGGTAATAACACATGATTTCCTACATTTGCCTTTTAACCTTTGTACTAGCTTTAGTGTTGATTGATCCACTGCTTTTATATTCTGTTTTTCAATGAGAATTTTTTTCTTTGTGATATTTTCTTACTCATTTTTTTTATTTTTATTTTTCTCCTTAAAGAAGTTCCTTGAACGTTTCTTGTGATACTGGTTTGGTGGTGATGAAATCCTTCAGCTTTTTCTTGTCTGGCAAGTTCTTTATCTCTCCTTTGATTCTAAGTGACAGCCTTGCTAGGTGGAGTTATCGGTCCTTGCTTTTCATCACTTTGAATATTTCTTGCCAATCTTTTCTGGCCTCCAAAGTTTCTGTTACGAAATCAGTTGACAGTCTTATGGGAGCTCCCTTGTAAGTAACTAGCTGCATATCTCTTGCTGCTTTTAGGATTCTTTCTTCGTCTTTAACCTTTGCTATTTTGTTTTGTTCCCTCTCTCCCTCCCTCCCTTTTTCCCTCCCTTCCTTCCTTCCTGTTCCTGGCAGCTAGTTTATTTGGATTTATACTGAATTAATTGAACATTGTAATATAGATGACTAATTTGTACATTTTCAATTATTTAATTTTTTAAAAATAATTTTTTACTTTTTGATTACAGTTGCAATACAATATTATGTTATTTTCAGGTTTACAACATAGTGATTAGACATTTATATAACTTACGAAGTGATCCCCCTAATAAATCTAGTAACCATCTGACACCATACATAGTTATTAAAATTTTATTGACTATATTCCCTGTGCTATATTTTGTATCCCCATGACTATTTGGTAACTACCAATTTGTACTTCTTAACCCTTTCCCCCATTCCCCCCAACACCCTCCCATCTGGCAATCATCCAAAAATGTTTTTTGTCTTTAATTTTTTTTGTTTTGTTTATTTTATTTTTTTTAGAATCCACATATGAATGAAATCATATGGTGTTTGTCTTTTTGTCTGAATTATTTCACTTGGCATAATACCCTCTAGGTCCATCGTGTTGTTGTAGATGGCAAGATTTCATTATTTTTTTTTTTGTGGCTGAATAATGTTCCATTGTATATATGGCACCACTTCTTTTTTATCCATTCACAAATTGATGGGCACTTAGGTTGCTTCCATGTTTTGGCTATTGCAAATAATGCTTCAGTGAACATACAGATGCATGTGTCTCTTTGAATTACTGTTTCTTTGGATAAATACCCAGAGAAGAATTACTGGATCCTTTTTGTCTGTTGTTATAGCCTTTGTTTTAAAGTCTGGTATCAGTATTGCAATCCCAGTTTTTTGTTTTTTGTTTTTGTTTTTCATTTTCATGAAATATCTTTTTCCATCCCCTTACTTTCAATCTGTGTGTGTCTTTTGATCTGAAGTGAGTCTCTTGTAGGCAGCATATGTGTGGGTCTTCTTTTCTCATCCATTGAGCCACCGTATATCTTTTGATTGGAGCCTTGAATTCATTTACATCGAAGGTAATTGATAGATATGTACTTATTGCTATTTTATTATTCATATTTTTGATCTTTTTTCTTCTTCTTAAAGAAGTCCCTTTAACATTTCTTGTAATACTAGTTTGGTGGTTATGAACTGTTTTATATTTTTCTTGTCTGGGAAGCTCTTTATCTGTCCTTTGATTTTAAGTGATAGTTTTGCTGGGTAAAGTAATCTTGGATGTAGGTCCTTTCTTTTTTATCACATTGAATATCTATTTCATACCAATCCCTTCTGGCCTGCATCTTTTGAGAAATCAGCTGACAGTCTTATGGGTGCTCCCTTGTAGATAACTAACTGCTTTTTTCTTGCTTCTTTTAGGAATCTCTCTGTGTCTTTAAGCTTTGGCATTCTAATTATAATGTGTCTTGGTGTGGCCTCTTTGGGTTCATCTTTTGAGGACTCTGTGCGCTTCCTGGGCTTGTGTGTGTATTTCCTTCACCAGGTTAGGGAAGTTTTCTGTCATTATTTCTTCAAATAGGTTTTCATTTTTTTGCGCTGTCTCTCCTCCTTATTATATCCCTATGATGCAAATGTTTGTACACTTGATGTTGTCTCAGAGGCTCATTAAACTATCCTTATATTTTTAATTTTTCTTTCTTTTTTGCTGTTCTGATTGTTTTCAGTTACCTTATATTCCAAATCATTGATTGATCTTCTGCTTCATCTAATCTGCATTATTCATTTCTGACTGTTTTTTTTTGTTTTGTTTTAAATGGTTTCTGTCTCCATTTTTATGTGTCCTGTCTCTTTGTTGAAGTTCTCCCTGAGATCATTGAGCATCCTTATAACCAGTGTTTGGAATTCTGCATCTGGTAGATTACTTGCTTCCATTTTGTTTAGTTCTTTTTCTGGAGTTTTGTCCTGTTCTCTCATTGGGGACATGTTTCTTTGTCTCCTCATTTTGACTGCCTCCCTGTGTTTGTTTCTGTGTGTTGGATAGATCTGCTGCATCTCCCAGTCTTGGCAGAATGGCCTTGTAACTAGCTCCATTTCCATTTTTCTTGCTGGTTTTAGGATTCTTTTTTTTGTCTTTAACCTTTGCCATTTTAATTATGATGTGCCTTGGTATGGCCTCTTTGGGTTCATCTTGTTTGGGATTCTCTGAGCTTCCTGGACTTGCATGTTTATTTGCTTTGCCAGGTTAGGGAAGTTTTCAGTCTTAGCTTTGCTGTTTACTAGCAGAATGAAGTGATGTTATTAAGTACTCCACACCTATCCTGAAGCTGTTTCGACATTCACCCCGGCATTCATTGAATCTGTGTTACTGGGCTTTAGGAAAGAAATTAAACTGACTTTTAGGTTATATGTTTACTTCTCTCTTGAGTTTTATTTTTTAGTTGCATGTAATTTTCAGTTGGCTCTATTGTCCCAGAACTCCAACGGTAAACAAAAGTTAGTTAATAGCTATAATTTTGACCATTTTTTACTCTTAAGTGTTCATTCAGAAAAGTGTATGTGAACAGAATACCTTTAGTATTAAGTGCAAAAAACAAACCAAACACTCATCAACAAAGCAATCAGCTTTCCAAAAATGCAGCATAGTTTAACTGAATATGAGTTTTGTTAATTGCCGTTAAACTCATTTCATCTTTTATATGTTCCCTAAAACTCATTGTTATATAATTAAATCCAGATGTAGATGCATCTGGTTTAATGATAATTTATATGTACCAACAACTGCTATAAGTTTTTTATGCTTTGTCTTTTGAAATTTGCTTTGGGTCATATGCTGTGAACCAAAGGACTTAAAGGTTTGAGGTTTAGTGAAGAGATAAAACAGAAGTATAGAGGAAAGACAAATTTAAGTAGTTGTGCTTAAAAGACTGTTAAACACTGACATTTGACCAGGTGTGTTATTAGAGCGCAATGTACCATAGAGGAAAAGTCACCTGGGAAAAGCTGGATTTGAGCTAAGCTTAGTCCCTCACTCTTTAGGCCAACTGGAACCGGGCTGAAGGAGAGAACGAATTTCAAATCCCTGGCAGAGCAAGACACCCCTCTGACCAACTGAAGGAAGCCAGTGGCTCTGATGTGGGACAGTTGGGTCCTTCATTGGAACAGGGCAGTAAGGATGTACGTTTTAAAGGAAAACGAGGGAAAAAGGTAAGTAAGTGAAAGAGCAATACGGGGTGTGTGTGTGTGTGTGTGTGTGTGTGTGTGTGTGTGTGTGTGTGTGTGTGTGTGTGTGTGTGTGTGTGTGTGTGTGTGTGTGTGTGTGTGTGTGTGTGTGTGTGTGTGTGTGTGTGTGTGTGTGTGTGTGTGTGTGTGTGTGTGTGTGTGTGTGTGTGTGTGTGTGTGTGTGTGTGTGTGTGTGTGTGTGTGTGTGTGTGTGTGTGTGTGTGTGTGTGTGTGTGTGTGTGTGTGTGTGTTCTGCTCTAATGGTACCTTTCACCAGTTTCAGTTGTTTGTAAAATCTTATCCCCATTTACTGAAGAAAACAATTTGCAGAGTGACAGTGATCGCTGATAAAAATAATTAGTGGCTTTAATACTTCTCTTTCTAAGTGTTTGTTATTTAAACTGTTTTAAAAGATATTCCATATTTTTGAGGGATAGGTTATTTTTGCAACTATTTGAAAGTTTTTTATATTTACATTAATGATGCAGATACTTTTCTGTTTTGTGTTCTTCACCTTCCTATACACACCGGGATCTTGCGGCTAGGCATGCTTTTTCTTAGACTGCCAGTTTTATTCAGTTCTTATTTCTTCAGGGATGGTCAACAGGACAGAGAATGGGTTATTTCAAATATGTTTAGTAGTTTGTTCTTTCATTTCTTAGATTGTGAATATATGATATACTGTAAATGATAAATCTGGATTAGAGTTAAGTAAATATATTTGAAGTGCTAGAATGCTGAGCATAGTGGAAAAAGTTTAAATTTCTCATCTCAAGGAACTGGCCGTCTAATGGAGAGGACAGATTAGCAGAGATCACTTGTATCCAGTGTGATCATTAGATAAAGGTACATAGGATACATAGAAAGCTCGGGTGTGCTTTCTATGTGATGTGTAACTTGGTCTCATAGGTCAGTGTGGGCACCGGGTGACAGGGGAGCCGTGGGGAGGCTGCTCCTAGAGGGCATGGTCGTCAAGATGAGCCCTGAAGGATGAGGAAGAGTTGGCAATACGAGTAGCAGGTTGAAGTGGATCCTAGGCAGAGGTAGTAATAGAAGCAAATGTATGAAGAAAGAAAACAGCATTGTGTGAGTACTGAATTACAAGCAGTTCGGTGGTGTTCGTTGTTGTATTCATATTGTAAGTGCTCAATAACTACCTTTGGAATTACTGAGTATTGGATGAGTACTCTCCATTTACTTGTAGTGTCACTGGTTTATGTTGAACATCTTAGACCAGCTTTATGAAGACACTGGGAGTCCAAAATGGTTCTAAGTAATATATTTATTTAAAAAATGTTTTTTAAGTCAGTGCACAAAAAAAATAAATTCAAAAGGTACAAAAAGATACATAGAAAAGTAAGTTTGCCTCCCATGCCTGTCCCCCAGCTTCCTAGTTCCTAGCTCTGGATACGTTGTTATTAGCTTCTTATTATTTTTCCAGATACGTTTTATGCATATTAAAATATATATTCACACACATTTTTGTGTGGGTATATATGTATGTACACATATTTATAACTTTTAATACAAATGACAGCATGTAAGACATTTTGCTCCTCTTCACAATGTATTTGGAAATTTTTCTGTATCATTTAGAACTTCATTTTAAAAAAATTTAGTATCTTGGTTTAAAAAAGCAAATATTTAAAAATGTACATGCATTGAAAAGCTTTACTCCGACCTTTGTCCATGTCTATCTATAGCATGCCCCTGCCACTGTAGGTTCTTGTGTTTCTTCACTGGGTTTCTTGAGGCTGATAAAAGCAAATAAAAACTGTTATTATTTCTCTCCCTCTCTTTACAAAAGTAACATCATAAGGAGTATCCATGTTTTATTTGATAATAAATTCTGGGGATCTTTCTATGTCAGTAAATAGAGCACTTCCTTGTTTTGTTTGTTTTTTAATTAATTTACTTATTTTTGTGTGTGTGTATTTTTTTTTCTTTCTTTTTTTTTTACAGCCACCTTATATTTCATTGTATGAATACATCATAGTTTCTTTAACCATTTTTTTTATTGAGGGGTATTTGGCGTGATTGCAGTTTTTGCTATTAAAGTGCTTCAGCAAATAACTTTGTAGATCCATTTATTCATATATTTGTAGGTAATTTATCAGATCAATTCTTAGAAGTGGGCTTACTGAGTCATGAGATAAATGCGTTTGTAATTTTGATAAATTTTGCTGCGTTGCCCTCCCTGAGGATTATACCATTTGGCACTCCCAGCAGCAGTGTGTGAGAGTGCTTTCCCATAGCCTGGTTTGCAGAGTTGTATGGTCAGAGTTGTACGTTTTTGTATTTTGGTAGCCTGATATATGAGAAATGATATATTGGAACATCCTAACTGGCATGGATTTTATTATGAGTGATGTTGAGCATCTGCTTAAGGGTTCCTTGAGTTTTGTTTTTTGTGTGATGTCTGTTAATGTCCTTTGTCAATTTTTATTACTGAGTTCCTTGTCTTTTTCTTCTCAATTTCTAGGAGGTTGGGACATTTTAGTGACATCGGGCCATTGTCAAATATTTTGTTCAGTTTGTATTTAGTTTTTACTTACAAGTGGTTTTTCCCCCATGTAAATTTTTCGTTTTGTTTTTAATGTTGTTTTATATTTCAAATGAAGTTTTCTTTGTATTTCTGTTAGGCAGTTTGCTTTTCAAGTTATTTTATGATGAGAGGTCTGAGTTAGCCTGATCCTAAGTTATTAGAAAGAATAAGTTTATTAGGTTGTTGCAAAAGTAATTGCGGTTTTTGCAGTTAATTTTTAACTTTTTAAACTGCAATTACTTTTGCACCAACCTAATAACTTTGAGTTTCTGAGTATTGGCTCCAGGTCTCCTAACAGCTGTAAAATTAGCAAAGTACAGGTATTTCTGTGTTCCCAATTTCTCTTCATTTGGAATGGCAGGTTCTGTGTTTTTATATAGTTTTACTTGCAAAACCATTTTATTTGGATACATTCTTCCTCACTGATTGAGTCGCTTAAAAAATATCTAACCTTACTGAGTACCCTGTGTGTACCAATACCCAGGGGACTATAGGAAGGAACTCATGGTCTAGTCAAGGACAGAAAAAAGTCAACTTAAATATGACTTGATAAATGCTGTATTGGAGGTATGTTGGTATTTAAATCTTCCTTGCCAGTGGGACCGTGTATAAGGCCAGAACAGTTTTCAGCTTCATGGCAGTTACGGCATTGCGCTTTATGTTGTAAAATGTACCGGGACTAAGTTGGCTAAAGGTATTTTCATTAATGATATCTAGTGTTTGTTGGTTTAATATTTTATTACATAAAGCTTATAATTTTTTCCTCCTTTAGTACTTTAGTGTTTCACATTTTGAAACATTTTTACTATTTAGGTTAAAGGTACTTCAAGTGAAGAAGTTAATCTGAGTCACATGGTACCCTATGAGCCAGTTGCAGAAGAAAAAGCAAAGGAATTACCTGAATGGAGTGAGAAAGTGGCTCAAAACATTTTGTCAGGTATTATAGTAATGTTAACGTTTTCCCCTTTCAATGTGAAATCTTTGGAACCCATCAGAGAATACTTAGAAAGATGATATTTTATATTTTGGTTCTAAATGATCAGTTTATAAATAAACAAGACTAGGAACTAGTTTTTAGAACATCACATATTGTCACGGAGGTGTAAGTGCTTCTTGGCCTGTTACTCTGTTTTGCTCGTTGGAAAATTGGTAGTGAAAAGCTTCAGGAATCCCCAATCTCTCAAGTAGTTCTGAACATAAAATTAATTATTTTCCTTTCCCCTTTGGAATTCCCCCTTAATTATTTTCTGTTTTCCCCCTTCTTTCCCTTCCTCCTCCACTAAAAAATTATAAGATATTCATACATCTCTGGAAGCAAATCAGCACTCCGTAACCACACAGCAATGCAAGCATGAGAAGAACTGAGGATTACAGCCGAGCTGTTTGGGAAGTAGGCCCCACTGTTTAATTATGGTTAGAAAAGGCTTTAAATCAATTATTTTAAAACCAGAGTGACATATCTTTCTGCTTTAGTTGGTTAACATTTTAGCTTTTTAACTGTAGTAGCTCTCAAATTTAGGCTGCTTCTTTTGTTTTTAAAAAACATTGTGTGTCACTATTCACTAAGCCAAATTCATGACCCAAAAAAGGGATCTTCACCAGTCATTTAAAAGACTATCAATACAGATTTCCGTCTCTGTACTAAAAATGTGTTAAAATAATAAAGGTATCTTAAGCAGAGGAAATTTTAAACATGAAAAACCAACAAGCTCAAATGAGTGAAAAATAATCAGTTAGCTAGGAGCTAACAAAATATTTCTCCCAGTGTCAAAATGCTGCTTGAGACAAGAAAAAATAAAGCCGACTTTAAAAAATATAATTTTAACAGTTAAGATTTGCCCTTGAAAGAGATTTTTCAGAGAAGTGCAAAGAAAAATCTTTTCTCCCACTATCCTGCCCCCTAACTTTATAGGCTGCTACGCTATTATTAGTTCAGTATTCAGAAAACTTGCCTATATCCACACATATGTGGATAATTAAATTCACAGGTCATTTTCTTAAGTTTTTTGAGTTTATACTGCTATAAGACTGTTTCATTCACTATTGCTGTGTAACAGACCACCCCAAACTTAATCTCATTGAACAACAAACATTCGTTTATGCTTAGGAATTCTGTGGGCCAGGTATTCCAGAAGGCCACTGCAGGGATGGCTTGTATTTGCTTCATGATTTCAGGGCCTCAGCTAGAAGACTCAAAGGCTAACTAGTGACTCAGTATCTGGGGGCTGTGTCCTCTGAAACTCCTTCACTTATACCTCTGGGTTGGGAAAGCTCAAAATCTAGGACTGCCAAATGGAGTGCCTACGTGTGGACTCTCCATGGAGCTTGATTTCCTCAGCATGGCGGCCTCAATCAAGCTAGTCTGCTTCTACGTGATAGCTCAGGGTTCCAAGTGTGAGTGGTCCAGCAAACAGGCAAAAGTGGCGTTACCCTTTTTGACACATTCTTGGAAATTTCCATTACAAGCAAGTAACCTGCCCAGACTGAAGGGGATGTGACATGGACCCCACTTCTCAAGGGGAGGAATGTCAAGGTCATGTGGAAAGTGCATGTGGAATAAGAGATACTGTTTTGGACCATCTTTGGAAAATATCACTTGCCACAAAGTCTTAGGCCTCCTAGGTGTTTTACAGATTCTACACATTGGATCTCCTCAGAGAGGTGAAACATTCTTAAAGCCAGCTAATTGTAGGGAGAGAGCTCTTTTGTAGATTTCAGAAGAACTCTCAGTGGTGAATCTTTGAAAATGAGCAAAAACTACATTCTGGTAACAGTTAGAGACCTTCTTTACTACTTGAGACTTCAGTCAATGTCTTCTGACTTGTAACTCTTTTCCTTTCCATCCTTTACTCTTAGGGCTAGAGTTCTAGTAATACCCCGATAGTTGGTGACATTAAAACCATTTAACTGCCGATTAGAGTGTATGTCTCCTTATGTGCTTTTTAGTAGGTAGAATGAAAAACAACTAGCTCGTCAAATACTTAAGGCACAAGTAACAAAGAAAGGTGCAGAAAATAAGATTTACTCCCGGGCAAAATTATCTGATCTGTCAAGAGACTATTTCTACCTGAGTCATACAGACTCTGTACAAAGATAGGTAACCAAGGGTCTAAACTGAGCTCATCACCATAGCCCATGATTGACTCCTGTTCACTGTCAAAGTAAAGATCAGTGAAAGATACAGTCTTATGTTTTATGAATGTAAAAGGTAAAAAAAGTGAAATAGCTGCTTAAAATTTACCCATGTAGAATATTGGCTTGAGAAACCTAGACTTACATGTTAAGCTGCCAGACATTTTAGATGGAGTAGAGTCTGGTAAACTAATTTGGGAGGAGGTGGAGGATTGGTTACAATGGACTGATTAGGTTAGGTTTGAGTCAGATCATTCTAAGTCATCTGCCAAGCTCTCATTTATTCTGCAAACATTCATGGCCTGCTGGGTCTCAGCACTGACTGGGTGCATAGGACGCAAACCTGGATAGAATAAATCTGTATCTGGTACTATACACACCATTTAAATAAAAGATCTTAATAGCTACCCATGAGATACTATATTTCCTTCTATTGCAGTATCTACAGTTTTAAGGTATTATTACGTCTATGTTCTTCCACAGTGAAAGCTTGTTTATAATTTGCATCTAGTATTTATGAGTCCTATGACTTTTCATTTATCTCATTTCCATTTATTTTTCTCACTCATCAGTGGACTCCATCCCTTGTTTTTTGGTTATAGTTGCATTGTAGTCATTTAGTCTACTTGAGCTCTCCTTTGTTTCATTGTGATTTATTTTATGATTTCTAAGTTTTCAGGTTCAGCTGGTTTTTACTTCTTAAAACTTTTGAACCTGTAGGTTAACTCTAAAAGTACATTATATATATACATATATATACACACGTATATATATATATATATATATTTTTTTTTTTTTTTTTGAATAGACATCTTTAATTCCTTTATTGTTATGGGAACTGACTGGAACTTGTTTGCCTGGGTTTGAGACCTGATCCTCCCCCCAAGGGTAGGGCAGTGGGGGATAAGATTGGAAGTGGAGGTGGACGGACATGTTGACTGAAACGGAGAGAAACACATCCATTTTTCTAATTAGTTATCCTTTGCACTTTTTGTTGCTAGCATTTTTAAATAGGTATGATTTTCACATGATCACTGGATACCTGCTCACTCATGGCTGAAGTAATTATGTGAAAATCATGCCACAGACCTTGGGAGAACATACTTAAGTATTTTATATGTCCAGCTTTAAAAGCTCATTGTTTCAGAGTAATAGCCAAAAAGGAGGTATTTAAAATTGTAAACTATCTCCAGGGGAGAATAAGACCTTCCTCTCCCTCTTAGGGGAAACTTCTCTATTTGTGTATCTTTTCTTGTTTCTCCCGTGTCCTTCCCACTTCTCCTTTTCCCACATGTCCCCTGGAGTCCTTTCTCTTCACTAAAGAAGTCTGTCATCCTACTTTCTGACAGTCTTTTTTCATTCATGATGCAAGAAACACGAGCAAAGCAAAGGGCAAGGGCCCACTCGTGAGAAATGACTTAACCATCTAGACTTCTCAGTTTTCTTTTCTCCTGGATGTTTTCTTCTCATGTGTTCTTTGGGTGTTCGCATGTCTTTGTCATTCAGGTTTATGTTGCTGAGACTGAGAGGTTTGGGATTGGGATTGAGGGAGGAACAGGACCCCCCTGCTTTATCCCTTTAACCTAAAGAAAGCAAGCAAGAGTTCTGTGTTGGTGTTTAGCTGTAGGTTCCTTGGATTTCAGTTTGCATTGTTTGTATCTGTTGCCCTAAGGACTTCATAGGAAGAAAGTGGTGTGTGGACTAAAGCACAAAGAACAAGGATATCTGGGTTCTTAGGCCAAATACCTTCTTAATGGCACCAAAACCTCCAGTTAGTCCCTAATAATAGTATACTGTGGTAAGTAACATGTAGAGATACCTGTAAGTTGTAATAACAGCAATGAGTGATACACAACTCTGTTATTGAGCGATACATGATCTCATTTTTGAAAGGTGAACTTACTTAGAAAAAGTGGAGATTCTAGGCAGAAAACTGTAAGTGCAAACTTGGCTTGAAAGTTTATGGCGTGTTTAGGATCTAAACATTGAACTAATTGAAAGTTTTACTGCTGTTCAGTTAGTTATTAAAAGGTTTAAAGATAGAATCAGCCCTAATTTGTACACTCTAAAATTTTTCTTTATAAAGGTGCTTCCTGGGTGAGTTGGGGCTTAGTCAAAGGTGCTGAATTTACTGGCAAAGCAATCCAGAAGGGCGCCTCTAAACTCCGAGAACGGATTCAACCAGAAGAAAAACCAGTGGAAGTTAGTCCCGCTGTGACCAGGGGACTTCATATAGCAAAGCAGGCCACAGGAGGAGCAGCAAAAGTCAGTCAGTTCCTGGGTAAAGTAACTTGAGATGACTTTACTTGTTTTCAGTTAATGAAAACTAATCCCTTAATCCAGGTTAATCGGAATGCTCATTTAGATGGTTTAACTTTAAGAGTAAAGAATTAAGACAAAGTAGTTTCACCTTTCTACTCATAGTAGGACCTATAGACCAGCCACATCAACCTATCAGAGCCTTAGCAATATTTCTGAACTATGCACTTGACACACCTACTGATTCAGAATCTGCATGTTTATGAGATCCCTAGGTAATTTTTATTTGCATATGAAAATTTGAGAAACACTGGTTAGGGTTATTTCGATATGTTGGAGAGGAAGGTGTCTGTGCCTTTGAAAAGGAAATGTCCTGAGTGTATTTGCTGTCCTCGAATAGGACACATTCTGTTTACTGCATGGCAGTTGAGGGCCAAGAGGGAGGGATGTATTGTTGGAGAAAAGCTGACTTAGTGATTCTGGTGTCAGCTTTCCCATGTTTCCCACTCCTTCTCCTTTGGCAGCTCTGAAGTTTGGTATTTTAAGATAGTCAGATAGCTTCTTAATGGATTACCTTTAAATTTTGTAAGATTATCTTTTTGGTAGTTTTATTTTGAGTCAGATTTTGGGTTGTTTACTTTTATATAGACTTACATACCTTACCACTATTTCAGTGAGATATTTGCTGAAATGGGGGAAAAAATACAAATACACGTAGTAGCTGGAAAATACAAAATGTGGACTTATCCATCTTGTATTGCAGCAATCATATAGAAAAGGTGGATGATTTTTTTTTTAAGCAAATTGCCAAAAAGAACATATATATATAAGATGCAGGAGTATAAACATCAATGGGCTCTGCAAACATCCTTAAACCAAACAATAGCCTTCATTTAAAAAATAGCCAGCCTTGGTCCACATCCTTAAATAGAAATGGTAACATTATGCAGTAAAACAGCTTTAGGTGCTCTCTAAGCATTTTGCTAAATACAAATGGTAAAATCAGGGGAAGAATACATTTTTTCTAAGTGTTTTTTTGTTGTTATTGTTGTTTTTCCTGGTTATATTAGTTGATGGAGTTTGCACTGTAGCAAATTGTGTTGGAAAGGAACTAGCTCCACATGTCAAGAAGCATGGAAGCAAACTAGTTCCAGAATCTCTTAAAAAAGACAGAAATGGGAAGTCTCCTCTGGATGGTGCTATGGTCGTAGCAGCAAGTAGTGTTCAAGGTAACAGAAATTTAACCTGTTAATAAAGGCCCAGAAATTTAACCTCTAGAAGGTCTGTTTGCTTAGAGCTAGTTTTACTTACTTTGAATATATTTGCAGGATTTTCAACTGTCTGGCAGGGATTGGAGTGTGCTGCTAAATGCATTGTTAACAATGTTTCAGCAGAAACTGTTCAAACTGTCAGATACAAGTAAGTTAAATTTTATCATTTTAATGACTGAATCTCTTATAGCATGTGTAAAAATCCAGGACAGTTAAAATGATTATGTATTTTTATTAAGTATTTGATAATTGTTTTTCACTTGCTGTTTTTCTTAAGGAGAATAATATTTTTAGCAAATTAGTGGAATTACTGTAATCTTACCTTATATTAGTAATTTTTATAAATATTTGTTCATCATTAATGCAAAATATAAGTTTAATTTTTATAAAAACCTGGTATTTCTGTATAACTTATTAACTGCATGTTCTTTTTTTTTTAATTAAAGTTTATTGGGATGACAGTTGTTAGTAAAGTTACGTAGATCTCAGGTGTACAATTCTGTGTTACATCATCTATACATCATATTGTGTGTTCACCACCCAGAGTCAGTTCTCCCATCACCATATATTTGATCCCCTTTACCCTCATCTACCACTCCCCTCCCCCCTTACCCTCTGTTAACCACTAAACTATTGTCTGTGTCTATGAGTTTTTGTTTCTCATTTGTTTGTCTTGTTCTTAACTGCATGTTCTTGATGGGTGGTGTTTGCCTGTAGTTTTGATGGGGAAAACTTAAATTATAATTAAACTATTGTACCTTGTTAATAATTAGCCTCCTTCTGTGCACAAAAAAATGTTAAATTTTGTCATATCTTATTTGACTCTACATTTGTATTAGAATGAACAGGTAGTATGCCTTCTATTTCATATATTAAAAAATGGACAGAGAAATTAATGATTTGCCCAAGCTCATCTGATAAGTGGTATTAAAGATGGGACTTAAAACACGATCTTCTGAATTTAGCTCTATTCTGTCCTTACAAGTACTAGGAGAATCAAGGTCTGAAAATTAAATCTAGTATGAAGGACCTGAGTTGCTTTCTTAGCTTTGAATTAGTGTAGATCCCATTATTTAATGTTTATTTTAAGAGAGAAAAGTAATATGAATGGTATTCTCAATTCTTGGTTATTTGTGCTATATCCACTGACAACATTGGTGTTCATGCCTACGTATGAGACATTGTGCTCAGTGCTTTTCATGTGTATTACTTAATCTTTAACACTACGATCTCCATTTTACAGATGAGGAAGCATAGAGCTGTTAAATACCTTGTTAAAGGTTATACCCCTAGTAACTAGTACAGCTGGAGTGTAAGCCAGGTCTCTCTGTTATGCAGTGTCAGAATGGTACTGGGCCACCACTGCCCTTGATGGGGCATCTGTGCAAGTTTAGTATCTCGAGTTATTTCCCGCCACTATCGAGCATATTTAGATTCCCTGCCACCACAGTGCATTACCGTTAGCTTGGGAAATACTAACTTAATTTTCAGTCTAAGTTAATTTGATCTGTTCAGTCTGAGGCATGCATACCTTTGAATTAAAGCAACATGGCACATCATCTTGGAGTGTCAATTTTACCAAAAATTTGGAAAAGAAAATACAGAGTAGATCTGAGATTCTTTTGATGGAATGTAGAACCCTACTCACCTCTCCCTACTTGGGGCATTGACTTCTGACTAATTCTCACTCTTTGTGTTGTGCCTTTGAGGTTACTTTGATCGATCAGCTGTAATTAGAAAAATAGTTTCTTATTTTATTGTAAGAGCAGGAGGTCAGAAGAGCTTTTAGGCCAAAAGTGAATTATTTTTAGATTATCAGTATCATTTGTTAGCACAGGTAATCAGGTAATCATATTAGAAATAGGAGGTGCGTTATTGGGTTTGCCCATTTCCTATTATTAAGTAGAGCCTTATTAAAAGGTTTGGGAGACATAACTAAAGAAGTACAGGGTTTTGGTATAGATTTTGTATTTCTGGTCCTTAGTGAGGAGAACTTAATATGATGAATAGGATATTTTAACAGTGGTTCTAAGCTAATTTATTTCTGTGATGGTGTGTATTGCTGTTCTTTTTATCCTTTCCTCCAAAGATTCATGGAGTAAAAAAAAGCAAGTAAGTGAGAATTTAGTTAAGTAGGTTTTTATTTCTAACTATAAGGTTACTTTAGACACAACAGTAATTTGAATGGAAACTTGGAAAGATGGGAGGGGCATTGGGGAATAAAGAGTTTTGTCCAAGTAATTCTGTTTTCTCATTGATGAATAATCAGGCCCAGAAATAGAAATTGTCTTTTAAAAGAGGAAACTGCAAGTATTAAACCAGATATTTATCATTGAAGAAATGGAAGAGCTTGTTCTTTCATTTAATTTTGTTCTCATTTATTTACATAATTTGTAGTTACATTTATGAATGTAAATGTAATAAAGTTATATTAATTACATTTGTGAATTAACATTTATGTACACTATGAAAAAGTATTTGATTGCGCATTTGTGTTTTTCTAATCCAACTGATGATAGTATAGTAAAGAAAATTTATATTCTTTTTAACTGGGATAAATTATTCTCCCAAGTAGTTATTGTAAATCTGCCTTAATTCTATGCATTATGGTTAGAGAAAAACAAATGTCTTATATAAATTTCCCTCTCTGATTTCTGGTGGTATAAGCCAATAGAGAAGATTATCTTTTCACTTAGGCCTATTTAGAAGCAGATTGTGTTAAGAGATGTATATTCTCTATGCCGTTTATGGTTTTGATTAAGATTCAGGACTATGTTCATCGATTATAAATGGTTTACCTGAGGATCTATATAATTAATGACACTCTTAAAATTTTTAGGTAAATATATAGGAACTATTCATTAAGACTGTTTATTTTTGTCAGTTACATTAATACTTTTGTCTTATTTTGGATTTAGGAACATGGAAACCTATAGGAACAATGAAAACCAATAAGTAATTTTAAACCTTCTGTACTTAATTGCAGTATAGTATCTACTTAAATAATTCATCATTGTTCTACATAGC
This sequence comes from Rhinolophus ferrumequinum, assembly GCF_004115265.2. Classification (NCBI taxonomy): domain Eukaryota; kingdom Metazoa; phylum Chordata; class Mammalia; order Chiroptera; family Rhinolophidae; genus Rhinolophus; species Rhinolophus ferrumequinum. Next base: position 93,249,532 of record NC_046287.1, read on the forward strand.
TTCTAAATTCACCTTTTTTCCATTTTAAATTGTTTAGAGGAAAATAATATAACTTAAGTAAGTTAGGTTCGTTTTTGTTTTCCCCTCAGTAATACTTTATCTTTCCCTCACTAATATTTTATCTTTGAGCACACATTTGTGAAGGATAAGCTTAGTAAAAATATTTTCCTACAAGGAATTTACTCTTTTAAGATAATAGTGTTTTATTGGCTTTTTTAGTGAATTTTAATTCAAATTCCCCTTAAATTTGCACTGGGTAAAGGGGCAAATTCAAATCCATTGAGGGATAACTGATTTGGCAGATGTCATATTATCTAAAACCACTTCTGTATAATATCTGCTCTGAAGTTATATAGATCAGTCTCCTCTTTTCAATTGGTAACTATACAAATATTTCAACAGCATCATTATGTCCTTTGGTTATTTTTTCTTGTCCTTTAAATTCCCAGTTTCTTTAACAATTCCTTATATAGTATGGTTTCCAGATCTTCATTCGTCAGTATTTTTTCTCAAAATACGGAACCCAGAATAGAATCTAATATTCCAAATGTGCTGTGACCAGATTGAATACGTCGGATTGCCTCTCTTATTTTGGTCATATTTAGCATTGGTATCTACAGATCTCCTAACAGCATTCTTATTTAGCTCACCTTTCAATTTTGTCTTACCAAACTACTGCTCAGGGTTGTTGTCTTTCACACCCATTTGTAAAATATTGGTTCTAAGGTTTTACTCTGTGTTCTGTCTTTTTCTACTTTTCCTGGATATGATCTGTATCTGTGGCTACAGTTACTACCTATATGCCAGCAACTCTCAATTCTGTTTCCTATTAACTTTTAATCTTCAGGCTGTCCCAGCTACATAACCACTACAACCATTAGTCACCATGTCCTGTTGTTTTTTTGTATTCATCCCTTTTCCTCCAGCCTCATTACCACTACCTTAAAACATGCCTTATCATTCTCATCCAGCTCACAGCTTGTTTTCTAACCGGTTTCTCTGTGTGCAGTCTTAAATCCTTACAATTCACAATGCAGCCTGAGTTAGATCTTTTCTAAAACATAAGTTTGGTCATGCCATTCCCACTGTTTTGAAGATAAAGCTTAAACTTCTCAGCTTCACCTACAAGTTTCTTCATAAATTGGCCACAACCTATCTACTGTTAGTCTATTTTGTGGATAGATTAATTAGAAGTTATTTCTATTTTAAATATTTAAGGTTAATATTTCTGAGGATAGTTTTGTTTTATTAGTAATTATAATTTCTCAGATTTATAGAGAATTTACCATGTGTTAGGGATATACATGTATTGTTATTCCTGTTTTAAAGATAAACTGAGGAAGAGAGGTTTGAAAAAAAACAGTTCTCGACATTCATACATCTTGAACAGGGATTTGAACATAGGTCATCTGACAGATCCATTGAAATATCTTGTCTACCTATTTATTGTCTGTCTTACTAATTGTAGATGAGACTGTCTCAACACTGTGTGTATAGACATTTTGAGCCAGATAATTGCTTGTTGTAGAGGGCCGTCCTGTGCATTGTACGATGGTTAGCAGCATCTCTGGTCTCTAAAACATCTCTGGCTTTAGCAGATTTTCCCAAGGCACTAAAATCACCACGTTGAGAACCACTGCGGAAGACAGAACTGCCATCCTGGATGTGAGAGAGTTTGGCCTTTCAGTATATGAGTTCAGAGCACTACATCACACCGAACAGTTGATGCAGCCCCCAACTTCTGTGCTTGGAACATGTGAAGTTGTAATTTTTGACTAGCTAGTATTAATACCAGAGGGCCTGAACTTTGACTCCACTTAAGAAGTAGAATTTTGCAGGTGGTTGTCTCCATGGGGCATGTGGGGTCTTTTGTCTCTGTCCTCTAAATCTGGAACATGTCTTTGGGACACCCACCTGGCAGGGAGTCTCTGTAATGTTTTCAATCTGTTGTACACATGAGGCCAGTACATTCAAGTGAGGGAAAGAAAGCCCTCCAGGAAGCTGGAAGTGGTCTCTAGATCTTGGTGGGTGCTCTCTGCCAAAGGAGTGAAGACTGCAGATTCTTGGGGCCCCTGGTGTGGCAGAACTTGCATACTGTTATAAAACATATTTTCTGGGGTCTAGAGAAAGGTGCAAAATGAGACATTTGCCACAAAAATTGCCAGTAGGTCAATTTGGCCCTTGTTGAACAGACTCCATTATGTAGACATATCCTGTTAGACACTTGTTTTTGTTTTATTTTGTTTTATTTTTTAATATAGCCCAAAAGCCTGTTATTAGCTCATTCTCCATCATACATTTGGTCCTCTGTGAAAAAAAGAAAAAAAATTGGAACTGAGAAAAGAGAAGTGCATTCTGTGGGCTGCAGCCATCTGCTTCTTGGGGCATGGTGGTCAGAGTAAATGGGAAGGTACAGATTTGTCTCCTGCTAATTATTTGCTGAGGAAAACATTTCAGTGCTAAAAGGGACTTAGATGGTGTTACAGTAGGACTCCCTGTGTGAGCTGGAAATGGCCCTTCCCTCTGTGAATCTCATTTTCCTCACTTGTAATTTGAAGGAGTCTCACTATGTAAAGTCTGAAGTCCTTCTCAATGAAAGCGTTTGGCAATAGGATGATTAGAATTGGGTTCCCTGAGCCCTGGCCTTTTAGTGCCTTCTCTTCGAGGATAATGGAGTCCTCAGTTAATTGTCCTCAAAAATGAGATTTAGGGGCTGCTGGGTGGTTCAGTTGGTTAGAGCGCAAGCTCTGAACAACAGGTTTGCTGGTTTGATTCCCATGTGGGCCAATGAGCTGCACTCTCCACAACTAGATTGAAGACAACAAGCTGCTGCTGAGCTGCCAGAGGGGCGGCCGGATGGCTCAGTTGGTTAAAGCGCGAGCTCTCAACAACAAGGTTGCCGGTTCAATTCCCACATGGGATGGTGGGCTGCGCCTCCTGCAACTAAAGATGGAAAACGGCAACTAGAGTTGGAGCTGTGCTGCATCCTCCACAACTAGATTGAAGGACAACGACTTGGAGCCGATGGGCCCTGAAGAAACACACTATTCCCCAATATTCCCCAATAAAATTAAAAAAAAAGTGAGAGAGATTTAGTCCACACTCCTAAGAGTCTCAGAGATTCGTTCCTATATACCAATAATTTAAAGAAGGGGTTCAATAATAAGTGAGAGGGCTGTCTACTTGTAACTGAGGTATTTCCGTAACCCATTTCAGAGATCTTCAGAGCAAATACTTTGATATTCTTGGAGCTGAGAAGGACTTGTTCTCAGTGATGATCACCTGCCCTGATGGCACTTATGCCCTGGTGATGAGAAAATGTGGGACAGAAAGCTACAGCTTCCATGAATGCTCTGAGCCCCAGAAGTTGTCAGTCTTTCAAGACAGCTCCAAAAAGGCAGACAATCTGTTAGTACTCTGTGGTCTTCACAGCTGTTATGTCCTGCTGCTTGCTGCAAGACTGCAAAAAAACCACCAACAGAATCACTAGCTCTGAGACAGAATAGTTTTGAAGTTTGTATGCAAATTGAATTTTAGGCAGATTTATTTGAAAATATGACTGAAATTTTGTTAAATTGGTGAAATCTGTAATCATTGCCAGTATGTCTTTGTAAACATTACTGAGTGCACTGGAAGTTTCTGAAAAATCGCATTCAAATAATAAATTGAATCCCAAAGTATGCCCTATTTAGGGCATACTTTATATTCATTTTTTATTCTTCAATTGGTGTGGTACTGTTATTCAGTATATAAAATTTGTTTAATAAGCTCTAAATAAAGTTAACTTTTTAAAAAGTAACAAATCAAAAATAAGCTTTATTTATTTATTTTTTTTGCCAGAGATAGGCTTCCTAGGAGTTTTAAGCAGTATAGTTTGAATCTGAATTAAAAAGGAACCGAGCAGTTACCTGTCAAGGAAGAGAAGGGTCGATGCCTGCGAGGAATGTTGGTTCTCAGGCGTATTGGGAAGCAGGGGTAATAGTTGAGGATATATTAAAAAAATAAATGAACACTACTGCTGAGCCATTTTACAAAGTCTTTAAAAATAAGTAGACATTTAGTACTATGGAAATTTTAAACTGCTTTAACGTATACTTCGCATTGTATGAGATAAAGGAGGAAATTGATGGAATGCAAAGAGCTTCATTAAGGTCATGTGGCGAGTTACTGACACAAGTGGTATTTGAGTCTAGATTTCTGACTCTTAGTTTCACACTTTTTTCCAAATGAACAGGAATTGCTGCTGAAGTGGAGAAGGAAAACAGGATTATTGGGGCACCAACACAGTCTCCCCCTTTTTGTACATTATTAAAAATAACATCGCCTTCAGAATTGTGTTACCGTGTTTCCCCGAAAATAAGGCCTAGCCGGACCATCAGCTCTAACGCGTCTTTTGGAGCAAAAATGAAGACCAGGTCTTATATTATAGTAAAATAAGATCAGGTCTTATATTAATTTTTGCTCCAAAAGATGCGTTAGAGCTGATGGTCCGGCTAGGCCTTATTTTCGGGGAGACAGGGCACATACAGAAATATTATAAGTGCATTTAGAGGTCTCAAGCTGTGTGGGTAGAATAGGGGACATTCCAAATAGTCAGAAGTGAAAGTTTATGACTCTGGAAAAAATTTCCTGTATTCAGGAACACTAATATGGCCAAATTCTTAACTAATCATGTCACTCATTATAGCTTACAGTCCTAGAGAGAGAAGCCCTGAGAGAAAAACCTGCTTAACCATGAGTTGTTGTGGTTACTCTTCCATTGCTGAAATTGCCACCGCCCCTTTCTTCTCATTTAGCCTTAGCCATGGCCACTTGATGATAGATAGTATTTGTGACAGTGAGAATGCCCATGTCTTCTGCAACATCAGCAAATCCTGTGGAAGGCTGAGTGGTTGCGGAGCAACAGGGACTGGCAGAAAGCAGTTAAGGAAGCTTTTTTGTCTGGTAACTAGTGAGAAAGCCCAAATCAAGACTGGTATAGATTTGACTGGTAAGGTTTGACAGATGGTAGGTTCTGCTGTGCTCTGGCTGTAGTTAACACTACGCAAAGGACATACATAATAAGATTACTTCCCTTTTCTGGCACTGAGGTTGAAAAAAGTCAAGCCATGAGCAAGCCAGTTGGATCACAAAGCGCTGTTCTAGGTCAGGCTAAGTGATAGAGGATTTGTTAGTGCAAAGGGACAGATCTAGTGTTAGTATAAAATGTCCAGATACAGGTCACAAAGCACCTAGGATACTTCAGTTGTGTCCTGGAGAAAAGGATAAAATTTTGCCTTTTTGTAGTTATTGCCTATTTAAGCAGTCCTTTACATGAGGAAACCCGTGGACAAGAAAAGCTTTAAATGGCTGGTATTTACAAAAATGTAAAGAGGGAAAAAAGGATAAGTTTTAGTATCCTTGTATAGGACCTCAAATTGTATTTTCTCATAAAAATGATATTAAACACAAATATAGAATATTGTTAATAACTACTTCTATATAGTGCTTTATAATTCCCAAGCACTTTGCTATACATTTGATGCTCAAGAAACTGAGATGGATAGGGCAGCCGTTGCTCGTTTCACTCATTCAACAAATACTGAATGTCAAGTACTGTTCTAAGTGCTTAGGATACATTAATGAACAAAGCAAAAATTCTCTTTTCTAATGCGGTTGACATTCTAGTGAGACAAACAATAAGCCAAACAAAAACAATGGGCATAAATAAGTTCTTTAAGTATGTAGCTGGTAGAAAATTACAGAAGAAAGCAGATCCTCTGGGGCATGTGGCGTCAGACAATTTAATAGGTTAGACACTGAGAAGATAGTAGTTTGCTGACTTGAAGGTGAGGCAGTTAGCCGTGCTGACTACCTGGGATGAGAGCAGCCTAGGCAGATACCAGGCAGGACAGAGGTCCTGAGGCGCACACGTGTGCTGGTGTGCTCAAAGGCCAGCCACGGCCAGTCAGTGAGTCTGCAGTGGCATGGAGTGAGGGAGAGCGCGTTGTACCATCTCTGCATAAAGACAAACTCAGATTCTCATAGCTTAAAAGACTTAACCAAAGTCTAGGTAGAACTCAAATCCATTTATAGGGGCTTCAGATTCTTTGTGTCCTGCAGTTGCTTCAGTGGAAATTCTCTTATATTTCCAGAAAGGATGGATAAAAAAAGGAAATGATGAGTGATGAACAATCCTTATTATAATTTACATTTTATTCTTCAGCATAAACAGTCTTTATTACATTAACCTCAGCCAGTCAGCCTGGGCTTGTTTTCTTTTTTTAAGTTTATTGGGGTGACGATTGTTAGTAAAATTACATAGATTTGAGGTGTACAATTCTGTATTACATCATCTATAAATCCCATTGTGTGTTCACCACCCAGAGTCAGTTCTCCTTCCATCACCATATATTTGATCCCCCTTACCCTCATCTCCCACCCCCCCACCCCCCTTACCCTCTGGTAACCACTAAATTATTGTCTGTGTCTATGAGTTTTTGTTTCTCATTTGTTTGTCTTGTTCTTTTGTTGTTTTTGGTTTACATAGCACATATCAGTGAAATCATATGGTTCTCTGCTTTTTCTGTCTGGCTTCTTTCGCTTAGCATTATACTCTCGGGATCCATCTATGTTGTTACAAATGGTCCTATTTCATCTTTTCTTACCGCCGAATAATATTCCATTGTGTATATATACCACAACTTCTTTATCCATTTATCTATCGAAGGACATTTTGGTTGTTTCCATGTCTTGGCCACCGTAAACAAAGCTGCAATGAACATTGGAGCACACGTGTCTTTATGTATAAATGTTTTCAGATTTTTTGGGTAGATACCCAGGAGAGGGATTGCTGGGTCATATGATAATTCTATTCGTAATTTTTTGAGGAACCTCCACACTGCCTTCCATAGCTTATTTTCATATAGTTTTTGCTAAAGGAGAAAATACAGCCTTAGCACACTGTGATTTTATTCTTTACTATGTTCTAAGTTATTAATTAAATTGAAACCTAATGTTTCATTTTGCTTTCAGGGATAACATGCTACTCATGTGACTTATTTAATACTAATTCAGAAGACGTTAATTTATAATTTCATTGTACTTTTTCTAATCTTTCTTTTAAAGATATGGGCATCCTGCGGGAGAAGCTACACATGCTGCAGTAGACTCTGCCATCAATGTTGGTTTAACTGCCTATAATATAGACAACATTGGGATCAAAGCAATGGTGAAGAAGACTGCAAAACAAACTGGACACACTATCCTGGAGGACTATAAAATAGTTGATAATTCAAAGGGGGGAAGTCCAGGAGGGAGAGCAAATGTAAACGTGAAAGGGGAGAAGGAGGAGCTAGAGGAAAACGAGGCAAAGAAGAAAGATGAATGATGGAAATGCTGTGCCTCACCCATACCAAAGCCTTACAAGATGGATGCAGTTGTGTTAATAGGCAAATGTGGAATTCCCCACAGATTAACCAGTATTTAAAAAATACTCATTTCTACAAAGTGACCAGTTCATAAGCTTTATGGCATATATTCTACTTGCAAGGAAAATAATCAGTATTCTTTCATCTGGCCTTCAGAAATAAAAAGTTACGTACCCAGTAAGTTTTTTTTTTCCCCTAAATGTGGCTAAAAATATTTTTGCAGTTAAAATAAGATTAATAATACATGTGCTATAAACCTCATTATATCTAATGTTAAACTATTTTTATATTTGCTATCTTTCAGAAAGCAAAGTAGGAAATTATATATTTACATAAAATTTGGCATTTAGTAACCTTAGTTTTATTTGTACTGGAAAGGAATGACTTAAAATATTGTTTCCTCTTTTTGCACTAATTGTAGATTTTTTTGTTTTTTAGGTGCTTGTCAGAATTTCCAGTATGTAAACAAAACAAAAACTATATTCCTAAACTAAAAGAATTCTCAGATAACATTTAAAACACTTTGTCAAAATAGGGAATAGACTAACCATGACAAATAAAATGAGGTTCTATAAAATTATTTAGTAGCTTACCTCTTTGTAAGGAAATGTGATAGCTTTTTTAATTTAAAATGAATACAAATACATTTTTAAATCTTCTGCATTTAGACTGGTATTGATCCATCAGAAGCCTGAGGAATTTGGGGGTATGATTGGTATTATATTAAAATTTGAAGTTATTAATCAACTTAATTGGACCAAAAAGTACTTTATGAAATCATTTTATCATATCTACTTCTGTAAGTTTTTCCAAAAGGCTAAAATTTCATAAAAACAAATATAAACAGTATTAAGTTTATGAATGGTAAATATAAATTTATTTTGGAATGCAGTCATTGAAATTTTATATATTAAAAAGCCAATAAATTATTAGAAAGAAAAGGTTTTATTCATAATCAAGGTAAAGAATGAAGACTTTAGGCGTAATCTGTGCTGGGCAGGCATAACAGTTTCCTCTTTAGCTGAAGGAAGAATACTCACAGACCTCTATATATGCTACATATATGTAGGTAAATACCTAATGGCATTTTATTTTTGTTTACTGATTTTAAAAGAATGGTATTGGTTTTCATAGCTATCATCAATTCTAATATTTTTGAACCTCTAATGCGCTACTTAGTTTATTAGACCTTATTTTAAACTGTCTGAATAATGCACTTTGTGAAGAAGCTGTCTCTGAATTACTTTGTCTCAAATGTATTCATGGGCTTGTATTTCGGGAACACAGAATTGGTGGAGTCTTTCCCTAAGGCAAAGGATAATGTACTAGTTGTTAAAATGGAAATAAAATTGAATTTGCAAATAGCTTCCAGTCAGTCTCTGCTGTGTTTAATGACAAATAGTGGAGCTTTAAAGTTTGAAAGTAACCTTAGACCAGAGGTCAGCAAAATTGGATTTGTCAATAGATATCTATCTAGTTGGTTGTTTCACTTCATTACTCTGTTCACTTGGTCATGGGTTGCCTTTTCAAATTAACAGCAAGACAAAATTTTGGTAAGTTTAGCTTCTATATTAGAGTTCTCCAAAGAAATAGAATGTGTGTGGGAGGGTGGGGAGAGAGAGATTGATTGATTGATTGATTGATTGATTATAACTCACCCAATAATTATGGAGGCTGAGAAGGCTCAAGGATCTGCAGTCAGTGACCTGGAGAGGCAGGAGAGCTGATCTGTTGATCCAGTCCATATCTGAACTGAGAACTGGAGAGTCATGGTGTCAGTTCATCTGAAAGCTGGCGGCTGGTGACTGAATTAGAGCCTCTTTTAGTCTGAGTCCAAAGGCCAAAAAGACCATAATAACTAAAGCAGGCTGGAGGAGTTCTCTCTTACTCAGCCTTTTGTTCTATTCAGGTATTTAGTTTATTGGCTGAGGGCCACCCACCTTCAGGAGAGCAATCTGCTTTACTCAGTCTACTGATTGAAATGTTAATCTCCTTCAAAAACAACCTCACTGACACATCCAGAATAATATTTGGCCAAATGTCTGGGCATCCTGTGGTCCAGTCAAGCTGACAAAATTAACCACACAGCTTCTTATCCCAGTTTTCATTGTCTAGAGGCCTTTCACCTAACTCTGCTGAGCTCTTTGAGACTCAACAGATAGTTGATGAAAAACGGCAGTTTTTAATATTTATTGCTACCAGGGATTTTCTTCACTTTGCTTCTACAAAGAGACCCTCCCCCATCTGTGCTGGGTAGTTTTCTGGGAGTGCCTTCAGGAACTGACTAGCTATAGAAATAATATTAGCTGAAGTACTTACTTACTATGTACATTACTGTTACATAGTACTTACTATGAACTGTAGTGTTCTAAGTAAGTGCTTTTACACAGATTAACTTATTTTAACCTCACAACATTCCTATGAGGTGTCTACTCTGCATGTTCTTGCAATCTGTATTTTACAGAATAAGAAACAGGTATAGAGGTTAAGTAACTTTCCTAAGATGGGAGAGTACAGTGTGAAAGAATTAATCACACACTAGCCTCAAAAAGGAGGGACCTACATAGTGGAGTGATTGTTAGGCCAGACACCTGTCTTGTCTTCCTTAAACCGACGTATATGGGGAAGGATAAAGGGTTTTTGTAGATTTCCTCTGATTCCAGCTGCTTAACACTGTTAGTACTTTTTATTATAATTCCATTGGCTTGATGGTAGACAATTTCCCAAGATATTAGCAAATAGATCATCAGTCCTAGATTTTGGTCATAGTGTGAGCTTTTGCCTTTTTCTCCGTCTTCATACTAGGTATTAGCATAAGCTAAGAAAAGCCAGCTTTAGGGCTTGTTAGCCAGTAATCATTTTATATGCACTTTTCAGGTATGTCTGATACATATTGCTCTGCTCAGTCAGAAACTAGTTTTCTGGTCTATTCTTGCTGAACTCAAGACTAGGTGATTTTAAATGCACTTCCTAATGGATTTTTCCATTTTGTATTTAGCAACAGAAATGCTTAAAAAGAGAACATTGCATTGTTTCTGAATAGCTTTTCTTCCGAAACCTTTTTTTTATATTCACAATATATTTTACAGATCCTGAAAAATGAATAAATAAAAGCTTTTAAAAACATAGATCAGATTAAAAAAAAAACACCTACAAATAATGTCTTTTTGCCTACAAATCTGAGTGGTTTCTTGGGACATTAAACATACTAATAAGTCTAACGGACTACTATGTTTATTTTCTATTCAATTCAATTCCAAACAACTCCTACGCTTAAAACCTGTCCCAATACAGAGTTTCTCCAAATTTCCAGAATCTCCTTTCTCTTTTGAAAGACTTGCTAAGTGAAGAGTTTCCTTAGCTTCAACATCAACCTTGTGAACCAGCCATTGTACAGTTGACTTTATACAAACTAAATATAGCAACCAAGGGTCCCAATTTTCTGCTGTCATTTTCTAATATTTTTCCCCTAAATTACTAGTTTTCCAAAAATATGTTGGTAAACAAAAGCCAAATGAAACAAGCATTAACCAAATGTGCTTTTTAAAAATAGTTTCCTTTTATAGGCCTATAACTAATACATATTTACTGACCACTAACGGTCACTCTTCTCAGCACTGAAGAGGGAGCAGTAGACAGAACAAAGGAATTCTTTAGCAGACAATCTAGTTTTGCTGATCTCAGAAAACATGGTCCCACGCTCCCACTTCTCAAATTGATTCAAGGTATGGGTAATGTACCAGAGAAGTCAGAGATCAAGGCAGCGCATCTTTCTGCTGATAGACGGATGGGAGCCAGAAGTGACACTAACGTACAGATCAGGAGTAGAATGCAAAACTAACGATTACAATTATAACAAAGAAATTTCAAGCTGTAGTGGGCAGCTTTGAACTATGTCCGTGGGCATTTCTCAGATTCGCCTAAACTCAATAACCTGAACTGGAGACTCGAGAGTTCGGGTAGTGCCTTAAGATCTACTCATCAGACACTCCTCACCACGGTAAACTGAAGCAGAAAAAGGCACAGCCATTCTTGGGTTCAGCATTTTCCTACCTAGGAAGGACTAAGAGTAAACACTGGGCGTGGGTCAGCGTTTAAGACAGCAACCAAATCCAGCAGTTCTGGACCCGCCTGCTCTCGGCCATGCAGCCCGCGCACAACCCCCTCGCCATCCCACCCATTTGGGGAAAGGAACGGGCCGCAGCCTTTCTCCGAGACGCGTTCCGGGGATGAGGGACCCTCTCGGCTTTTGGGGGCACTCCGCGACCCCGCCCCGCCCTCCCCGGCGTCCCTGCCCTGTGACGTCACTGCGAGGCGCCGGCTACGGCGAGTTCGCCATGGCGACGGCTTCTTCCCAGCTTCTGGGTGTCCCTGTAGGTCTCGTGTTCCAAGCTGTGAGAAAAGGAGGGCGTGGGAGGTCTCTGATAGGACACGATGGAGGAAGAAAGAGGCGAAAACTTCGACGGGGTGAGCACCGATCACCTCAAACAGGAGTTACTGGAAGAAACCCACTTGAAGTGAGTTGGGGGACGCGTAGGTTCGCGTCCTCGCCGCCCGAGGGCCGGCCCGTGTGTGCTCGGCTGTTCAAGGCTGCGGTCACCCAGCTGGAAGTGACACCAGCAGGGTAATTAATACCCGAGCTGATTTGGCGACATCTAACAACTTATAGGAAAGATTCCTGTGCTTCTTTGATGAAGCATTTAGTATTATAAATAGACAGGTTTTGAGATAGGATGTGCTGACATTCGGATCAAGTCAAACGGAGCGTATTGTCTGCATGTACTAACTATAATGCTAAAATATGTGTTTGGTTTTGATGGACCACCGAATTCGAATTTCCTGGTTCAGATTACAAAGTTCTCGTTTATGCTTTCTCTGTCATCCTTTTAGAAGAACTTAAGTAATGGTGACATTTTAGAAAAATGTATATATATATATACACACACACATACACACATATATATACACACACACACATATATATATTTAATATTCAGTATTAGTGCTTTGTATTAAATCTTTCAAACATTTTAAGTATTTTTTAAAGATGCCTCCAACCCCACCCCCAAGCCCCACGCGAACTAGACCCTCATGTGTGCCCTATAGTTTCCCGTGCTTTCCTCTATTGTAGCTCCAACCACACTTTTATTTTATTTATTTATTTGTTTATTTATTTAAAATTTTCCTCCCAGGCTTGAATGCCACACCATTTTAATTGCTTGGTTAATTCTTGGTCTGGTACTGATTATAAGGATGCTGAGGACAGGTTCTCTATTCCCTGAGGGAATAGAGTATAAGAGCAAGTACTTTAGAGGAATCTTTCATAAATTAAAAATCCCTAGCTCTTATCACTCAGTAATTATATGACTTTGGGCAAGTTAATGAACCTCTTTAAGCCTCAGTTTTCCTAACTCTAAGATGGGTGTATGACTTGTTTTCATACCTCATGTGGTTGTTGCCGGAATTGAGTAAAATGTATGTAAAGCACGGAGCATTGGTTTGTAATAAGCATTCAGTGGAAGTTAGCTGCTGCTGTTGTTTTTGTTCTGTTCACTTATTCACTGTAGTATCTTCAGCACTTAGCACAGTACCTTCAACATAACAGGCTTTCAAAAATATGTATTGAATAAATGACTGTGATATTTTGATAATTAATGTGCTATTTAATGATATCCTAAGTAGGTAATCTCTGGAATGCTATCTGCTTTTGTTTTGTTTTTTAGTAGTGTTTCCTTTTTCCTCTGTTTCAGGTTGTCAGTTGTTACTTGTTGCCATAGCTATTTCTTTCTATAATTGCAGCTCATTTGCTAGGCTTTGAGAAACCTCTTTGGATCATATTTAAGAGTAAATTGTTACCTGGGGGTCGTTGAGCTTTAGTGCATGTTAGTGCATGTCCTTCTGGAACTGGATAATCAAATTTGTCGATTCCTGATTCTCAACTATGTCTTCAATAAATGATGTTTCGGAATAAATTGTTCCTGAAATAGTGGTGGGTTACTCTGTATTCCTCTCCTGTTATTTTTTAACTGAATTGTAATTAACAAGATATTTTTAATAATAGGGTTATGGTACAACTATCAGTACTTGAATTAAGGAACAAGATAGCAGAACTGGAAGCCAAACTCAATACTGACGATGAAGGTATATAAGTAAATATTTTTATATGTGACTCCTGTATAAATATTGTTCATTTTACCAAGATATCTATAGTACATTAAATTACAAATGTGGAATAATAGTACCAAGATTTCAGTATTACTTTTTAGCAGCATTAGTAATAATTTATTATAGTGGCTTATAAAACTGGAGTTTTGGATTATCAAACATGTTGTATATACGAGGTTGGACAATTAAGTTCGTGAACTTGTTGCAATGGTGTTGCTAACCTTTTTTGATATCAGAGGGATTATTCATTATGAATTTGTACCAACTGGACAAACAGGTAACCAAGTTTACTATTTGGAAGTGCTGAAAAGACTGTGTGAAAAGGTTAGACGACCTGAACTTTTCGCCACAAATTCATGGCTCTTGCATCACGACAATGCACCAGCTCACATGGCACTGTCTGTGAGGGAGTTTTTAGCCAGTAAACAAATAACTGTATTGGAATAACCTCCCTACTCACTTGATGTGGCCCCCAATGACTTTTTTCTTTACCCAAAGATAAAGGAAATGTTGAAAGGAAGGCATTTGGATGACATTCACGCCATCAAGGGTAATACGACGATAGCTGTGATGGCCATTCCAGAAAAAGAGTTCCAAAATTGCTTTGAAGGGTGGACTAGGTGCTGGCATCGGTGCATAACTTCCCAAGGGGAGTACTTTGAAGGTGACCATAGTGATATTCAGCAGTGAGGTATGTAGCACTTTTTCTAGGATGAGTTCGCGAACTTAATTATCAGACCTTGTACTCTACTTATGAGTTCAAAGTGTTCATCAGTTAGCAAAAGTTTTGTTACATGACATCAACAAATTACTTCCTTAGTAAATAATAAAACATAAGTTTTCTATTTAACTCAAGTAATGCCCTTCATATCTTAATTTCTGGATTTAGGGTATAACTTTAAAATTCTTATCTAGGTTTTGGTTATTTGTGTTGGAAGAATGGGGGTGTGAGTGTTGCACACGACACACATCACACATACATACACATGCACATACCCAAGTATTTAAAGTTTATAATGTATGTAAGACATTAATTCATTCCACAAATATTGATTGAGACCTTGCCATATGTCAACATTTTGAGTAGAAGACCTTTCTTTTCCCTATTCTGAAGAGGTTCACTGACTATTAAGAGAAAGTCTCAAACTAAAATATGAATATGAGAAGTGACCTAAGTTCTGCATAAGGAGAAGTGGAAACTCAAGTAGAGGGGACCTAACACAACTCAAATGAGGGCATAAAGACAGCTTTCCAGAGGAGGCAGTACCTGAACTGAATGCTAAGAAACAGTAAGAGTTTATTAGGGTTAGGGTGGTGGACTTTGGTTCTTAAACCCGTTTATACTTCTCTTTTCTTCTACTGAGGAAGCCAATGAACAACAAGGATTAGTAGCCATTTAAGAAATAAAAACGCTATTTCTATAAGTACTCAGTGCTCTGTTAAAGCTTGGTAAGAGAACGCTGCTTTGTTCCAAGGCTGAAGGAGCTTCCTACCTATGTCTCCATATCTGTATGTTAGATATCCCTGGCTCTGTGGGGGCAGACTGTGAGTACATTTACCCAGTAGTTGCCTTGGCACGGATAGCTGGAATGTCCTCATCTAGCTGGTTACTGACTATACAGGTCATGCTCACAGAGACACATGCAATGCAATAAATATGCCCACTAGTAAAACGTAAGCCCACAAGGCTTATTATCAACAGTTCTTGTCATGCAGAGGAGCTGGTGATGGATATAAAGAGGAAAGGTAAAACGGTAGGTGAGGAGGTTCTTTCCTCAGTGAGCTGACACTAAAGCCTAAGGTCAAAGGCAGAAACATTTACCCCTTTCTTAAATTTAACTAAGGCCAAGCACTGTGTGAGGTGCGGTTATTACTATTATCCCCATTTAGGGAAAAATGAAGTCCAGGAATTTAAATAACTTGCTACGGTCATACAGCCAGGGACTGGCAGAGCCATGATTGCACCCTTAGCTACCGTGTATCTACCATTCCCGCTATTACCACATCAACACTCAACAGCTCTGGTTATCTACCGTTGCATAGCAAACCACCCTATCATTCAGGGGCTCAAAATAACATTTTCTGAGGATCGACTGGGTTTACCTGGGAGATTCTTACTTGGGTTTTCTCATGCGATTGCAGTCAGATGTTGTCGGGGCGTCAGTCACCTGAAGGTTCAGCTGGGCTAGACATTCCAGGATGCCTCTCAGGCATCCTGCTGGCATCTGACACTGGTTGCTGGTTGGGAGCCCCGCTGGGACTGCCCGCCAGAGTCCCTCCACATAGCTCTTGTAGCTTTTGCTTCTCACAGCATGGTGCTTGGCTCCTAAGAGGATGTAACCCCTGAATAAGCATTCTGAAAGCCATCAGTGACAGAAACTGCCAGGACAGTTAAGGGTGACTGCCAGAACTGGTGCAGTGTCATTTCTACTCGATTCCATGGGTCACAACAGTCACAGATTCAAGGGGATGGGGAAGGAAACAATGCTTGTGACGGGCACATTACATGTCAGA
The DNA here is from genome assembly GCF_004115265.2 of Rhinolophus ferrumequinum. Taxonomy (NCBI): domain Eukaryota; kingdom Metazoa; phylum Chordata; class Mammalia; order Chiroptera; family Rhinolophidae; genus Rhinolophus; species Rhinolophus ferrumequinum. The sequence continues at coordinate 93,265,620 of NC_046287.1, forward strand.
TGGGATATATTATTGCAGTCATCTTCGGAAAACACAATCTGCCACAGGGAGTATGAAACAATGTCATTTGAGGAGAATTCTTAGGTAATTGATAAAGAAGGAACAGATTTTCATGAGAAAGTGACAGGAGATGAGATGAAGGTTTATGAAGAAGACAAATAGAGAATAGTCTTTAATATGATGCTAATGAATTTATATTTATCTTGAAGGCAATGGGGTGATATTAAAGGAGTTGTCAAATAAATTTATTATTTTAACATTACACGTGCACAAGTGACAACTATAGAACTTTCCACCCTCCTCTAATCCCTGCCACCTCGCTCCCCATTCTCACTCTCAGCTAATAAGTGTACTTTCCTCTTTCAAAGAGAAAAGGGAAGCAATCAGAAGAGGAGAGCCATATGTTTCCACCAAGAAAGCTACACACCTCTCCGCATCTTTCTCATCCTTTTTCTTTCCTCCTGTCCTTGCGCAAGGTCTGCCCTTCCTCTTATCTGAGGTCAATCCCTCCACTTGTGTGATAGAGTTCGTCTCCTCTTCCCGACTCAAGGATATCACCCCAGCGATCATCTTCTCTTTCCAGCCACCATCTGTTTTCCCTGCTCCACTGGTCATTCTCAACAGCATACAAACATGCTGAATTTATTTTATCTAAAAAACATGACAAACCTCATTTGCCCACATTTCCCCTTCCATCACCCCCTTTCATTGCCCCATGTACAGCAAAACTCCTCAAAAGAGCGGTGTTCTATTTCCACTCTTACCTGTTTATTCTTATGTAATATGTTTGGATTCATTGTAACTGGATTAATTTTTAGGTGAAACAGCGAACACAACCAGATCCAAAGGGCTTCACGTTCCCATAGTGGCCTCTTGAAGCCCTTTAGGATTCAAAGGAAACTATATACAGAAAAAGTGATTTATGTTGTAATAAAATCTGAATTTCATCATCTTAAAGCTCAGGGACAAGACAAAGAGCTGGAAAGAAGATGTTCAGGTGACTTTTTTTCCCAAAACTGAGAAGAGTCAGTATTTGTGTAGAGCTTTCAGTGCACTTTTAAAAATTGAAACCTCAAAACTACCCTTTGAAAAGAAATATTACCTCATTCTATAGATGGAAAAACCGAGACCAGGGATTCTAAATGGCTCTGTCAAGGCTACCGAGTTGGTGAGGGACAGATCTGGAATTTGAATGCAGGTATTCTAGCATCAAATCCCACACTCTTAGCCTCTACTTCTCTCCAGCTCTTAAGATTCTCTCTCTCTCTCTCTCTCTCTCTCTCTCTCTCTCTCTCTCTCTCTCTCTCTCTGTCTCTCTCAGAGTAGAACCTTGATTTACTGAGATTCCATGACATTTGCTCATCTAGGGATAGAAATGGGTAGGATTTGCCCAGCACAAGCGTGACTGTCTCATTCTTTCTTGGACTCTTCCCAATCAGACATTTTGCTTGTAATCAACTGAAACTGCTTTTGCCAAGGTCACCAGTTACACCCAATTTGCTAAATCCAATGTCACCACTCAGTCCTTATCTTACCTATCAGCAGTATTGCCACAACTGATCGCCCTCGTCCTTGAAACCCTTTGCTCACTTGGCTTCCGGGACACTACACTCTCTTGGTTTCTTGCGTACCTATTGGGCACTCGTCATTTCTCTTCATCGTCATGATTTCTGAAACCTTGGAGTGCCCCAGAGCTCAGTCCTCTGACTGTTCTTCAAGCCATACACCCACTTCTTAGGTGATCTCCTCTGGCCATATGGTATTAAATACGACACACAAATTTACACCTTCATCTTGGACCTCTCCTTTAAACTCTTTCGAGCCTTCATTTATAGGCTGATTTCTATCCCTAAACTTCTTTGGCTATTAAGTAATAGATTAATAGATAAAATATGTTTTAAAAACTCAGTAAATACTAAGGAATTTTTGATAAAATTCAATTGGTCTTCCTTATTTTAAAACAAAAAAATACTTTTATTTATCTCAAACTGGCATAATACTTAATGATGAAACATTGGAGGCATTTCCATTCCTGGGGAAGAAAAGATGCCTGCTGCCACCATTAAAACTTAATGTTTTGACAGTTCCAGTGTCAAGCAATAATATATGAAACAGAAATATGAGTCATAGCTCTAGACAGGAAGAGATACAATTATTATAATTTTCAACTTATAAAATTTGATATGCAGAAACATCCAGAGGACCAATTGAAAAACTAATATACTAGTAAAGAATTAGAAAACCGGTGGATATAGTAATGGATGAAATGTTTGTTTTTTAAAAACCCCAAACACTAGCAATAACCAGTTAGAAAATAGGGTTTTTAAATGATCCCACCCACAATTCCAGCCCTAAGCCATAAAATATCTGACAATATCCTTGATAGGCAGAACATATGCGAAGAGATAACAGAAGGCCAGGACTACCATGTTTCCCCGAAAATAAGACCTAGCCGGACCATCAGCTCTTATGCGTCTTTTAGAGCAAAAATTAATATAATATATTAAAATAAGACCAGGTCTTTTATAATATAGTATAAGACCGGGTATAATATAATATAATATAATATAATATAATATAATATAATATAATATAATACCGGGTCTACTTTAATATAAGACAGGGTATTTATAATCTAATCTAATATAATGTAACAATATAAAATACTGGATCTTATATTAATTTTTGCTCCAAAAGACGCATTAGAGCTGATGATCCGGCTAGGTCTTATTTTCGGGGAAACACGGTATAAGGGAGTAATAACAGTTCAGCCAGAATTCTCACCTTATTCAATCTGTGAGATTTCATACTGGAGAGAAACACTAGAATAAAATGAAATTGGGAAAGTTTGCTGCCTTAGCACATGTCTTGCTGAGCTTCTGAATATCTTTATCAGTGGTTGACACATATAACACCAAAAACTCACTGTGAGCCTTCTTATAAAGTTAATGAGCTAAACATTGCTTACTAAATGTCAGGAAATTTTTGCTGGACAGACGCCATGTGAATTAATGAATATGTAACAGCTTCAGCTGTGCTCAAGTCCCTGTGCTTCTGAAAACCTATGCTAGAGAGAAAAAATTGCCAGAAGTTAGTCTGTGTAAAGAGCCCAGGACTTAGAATCAGAGAGCCCCAGCGTTTAAAAACACAGCTGTGGAACTTAAATGTGTAACTTGAAGAAATTTACTTAAAGCCTTCTTGGTCTCATTTCTCTATCGGTAAATTGGTGAAAAAAAATACATGAACCATAGAATTGTTTGGCGAATAAATATGCAATGTGTAGCGATTCTTACCATTTTCATTATTAAGATTTTCATCAGAAGAGGGACATATACTTTTCCTATATGGGAGAACCAGATATTATAAATACACTCATTCTCATCCAGTTAATTTATTGATATGTAATTCTGCACAGATTTTTTTTCTTAACTTGAATAATTTATTCTAAAGTTAACTGGTTGAATAAATAGAGACAACTGATAAAAAATTGCTGGGGAGAGGGACTCCTACAAGATACTCCTAATGCAACGATAGTTATTAAAATTGGAAACAAATCAATACAACAGGATAGCTAGTGTACTGGGTTGCTAGAGTTTCCATAACAAAGTACCACAGACATGTATTTTCTCACTCTTCTGGAAGTCCAAGATCAAGGTGTTGGCAGCGTTGGTTTTTCTAGGGCTTGTCTCCTTGGTGTGTAGATGGCTGTCTTCCTCCTGTGTCTTCACATGTCTGTACCTGTTTGTGTCCTGATCTCTTCTTATACGGAGATATTGCATTAGGGCCACCATATGATCTGATTTTACCTTAGTTACCCCTTTAAAGGCCCTTTCTCTAAACGTAGTCACATTTGGAGTACTAGGGACTCTGGAGTACTAGGACTTCAACATGTGAATTTGGGGGACACAATTCAGCCCATCACAGATTGAATAGAAACAGATTCCAGTTTATTAAAACCATATTATAATGCTGTGACATTCAGGGCTAGGTTATTGTTATTTTTTTAAACTATCTTTTCTGTTAGTGTGTCATTACATGGAAAAAAGAGAAAACCATTTTCATTTGTGAGACTTGTAGAAAATAGATTATTACAAACCAAATCTGCACTGTATGTTGAAATGGGCAAGTACCGAGTGAGGACTGCCGTAGTCTGCTTGAGCTGCCACAACAAAACACCATCTGCTGGGTGGCTTAAGCGGCAGAAGTTTATTTTCTAACAGTTCTGGAGGCTGAGAAGTCCCAACACCAAGGTGTTGGCTGATTCCTGGTGAGGGCCCACTTCCTGCCTTGCAGATGGCCACCTTCTCATTGTGTTCTTAGTGGCAGAGAGAGAGAAAGCTCCAGTATCCCTTCCTCTTCTTTCAAGGGCACCCAGCCTGATAACCTCATTTAACCATTATCACTTCCTAGCTACATGGGAGCTAGGGCTTCAACATGTGACTTTTAGGGGGACACAGACATTCAGTCCATAACAATCATGAGGCTCTCACTTTCTAATTACTATCTGCCCCTCTTCCCACCACCGAGATAGAAGAAATTTCGCCTGCTGGCCCAAGTTTTGGGAAGGGCTTCTGGGCAAAGAACTGGAACCAAGGAGGAGCCAATTACCAGTAATGTTTTCTTGGAATTTGTGTCATCACAGGGACCTTTGAAGGAGCTAAAGGAAAAGTGATGAATTATTCAGTAAGTTCTGTCTGGGAAATTGGTATAATAGTTAGAAAAAAAAATCCCATTACATCTTCACTCTATACTTAATTCTAAAACCTTCCAGATAAATTATGGATTTAAATATTTTTAAAAATTAAATAAGAAAATATAGTTGAATGCATATCTGTTTATGGATAAAGAAGATCTTTCTTAGTTTAAGAGTAATTAAAAGAAATCACTAAGGAAAATATGTTTACATTTGATTTCAGAAAAAATAGCTTCCCTTTGATTAAAAAAGAAAAGACCAATATGAGAAATCAAACAGCAGTCTGAGAAAGAGATTCATAGCCAGTATGATAGACAAAAGGTTGATACTTTCACTGCATCTATATCCTCTGCAATTCAATTAGAACAACATTGAATTTCCAGTAGATAAATATGAGTAGAATATAAAACAATTCATGAGTATGGAAAAAATATCCACCTTGTTTCTTAGTCAAAAATTTTGAATTGAAATAAATTTTGAAATGAAATAGAATTTGTTACCTATCGAAGAAGTGGAGAATTTTTTTTAAGTGAAATAGGAACTTTATACATTACTTGTAGCAATGTAATGTTACCCTTTTGGAAAACAATTTTACAGTAAATTTCTTGGTGATAATGATGAAAATCATAACAATAACTAATTTTCATAACATATCCTATAAGGAAGAAATTTTAATTATCCTTGTTTGAAAAATGAGAAATTGAGGCACAGAAAAGGTAACTTGCTCAAAATCACATAAATAATCTGTTAGTTGGTGGAGACATGATTCAAACCCACTAGTCCTACTTTGGGGATTTTTTTTTTTCCTTATGAAGTCGTCTGAAAATTTGGTTGGGGATAACTTTACTCCAAGAGGTACTCTTTGCACCACTGTGTTCCCTTTCTTTTTTTGACACATTTGTATTTTTGTTCATGTTCTCACTGCTTGAATATCCTTTCTCACCTTCTCTGGCTTAGAACAGGTATCATTTCCCCCAAGAAGCATTTCTTGACCTTCTTCAGTCTTGATCTTTCCATCTGTCATTCCCTTCTGCCATCTTGCAAATTGGATGTCCTTCTGTTTGTTCCATAACATCCACTTAACCAAAACTTTTCCCAGGTGCTTTGGCTATATGTCTCCCCTTCCCTTCCACTTGTTCTACTGATGGTTGACAGCAGGGATTATGTCTGTTTTGTTTTTTTATCCGTACAGTGCCACCTATTAGGCATTTTCCTTTCCTTATTAACATTTTCTTACTTTACAGAGTCTTTTCAAATTGACAGGACTTTATCATTTGTAATCATTATAGTGAACAACAATGAAACATGACTAAATCATTAAAGTCCATGTAGAGTCAAGTTTTAATCAATTCAACTGTGTTCTTTTTAACACTTTAAAATATGTATGGTGTTGTTACGTAGAGCTTTGTTTGTTTTGTTTTTGCTAACATTGCTGTCTTTCTGGCCAAAAAAGAAAAGAAAAGAAAAGAAAAGAATCCATATCTAAAAGATAGGGCAGCATTCCACCTAATTTTCTCTTACTCTATGAATTTCTCTTACTCTTCTAAGGTAAATTCATAAAGATAACTATGAATCAAACTTCCAGAATTTTTCAATTTTTGATTTGGTTTTACTTTTCATCGTACTGATTCTGGCCAAGATCCTTTTTTGGGATTGCAAAGCAATTTTATTTTTCCTTTAAAAATCCCAGTGCATGTTTTCTTTTTCTTTTTCTTTCTTTCTTCTGGTTGGTTTGTTTTTAGAATTACTGCAAGAGCAATGGTTTCATGGAGTTATTGCTCAGGCTGTTTTTCTCCCCAGAGACACAAATGTTTGTTGGATTTTTATACCCATAATCTATATTTTAAATAATGACTTATTGTAAGTGTATCTTAGGCCTTGATAGGTGGGCTGTTATTTGCCCAAGGTCAAGATTCATTGTTTTTGGTGTCAGGTTTATTGTTGTTGTCTCAATGACAGTACCTCATCTCTTACTTGGGCTGGTTTCAGAGGGCTCTGAACTTCCCTTAGTATCAAGACTACTTCAAAAGCTTGCTATTTTTAACTGCCAATCTTATTCCCAGCTGAAAACAATTTAAAATGATTACATTTTAAAGACATGAAGAATGATGGAAAAATTACAAACCTTAGTATTTTCAGTACTTTTGGGGTATCACAGAACAAAGTATGGTAGGGAAGGTAAAATGCTATGTACTCCTTTTTCAGAAAAAGAAAATAGTTGATAAGTAGGAAGTTGACCTGATCTATAAGACCCAATGCTGTTTTGTGAAGAAGAAAAAAAATATTAATCTCGTTTTGTGGGCCTCCATTTAAATGCTAAGAAATTAGAAATTCTAACACATGTAAATCAGTAATGGCTGCAGATTTTGGTAAGTTACATAGTCTTTATTTTTACGCAGTGGAATGTTAATTGATTAGTTGTTTAATTAATCACTAGTTAATGAATTGTTAATAATGTACACATTATCTTACCAGGGTTAGGGACGTAACTGGCCTGGGACAAATTAATGATATTGATTTAACTGAAAGCTCTGTCTTGTCTTTTTCTCAGTTCAACAGCAGCAACTGACCAGTTGGGCCCATTATTTAAAGCCCCTTAAGCTTTTTCTAAAGCAGAGTCTCCCGTTCTATGTGTCTCTCATCTCATAGTAAAATCAAGACAGCAGAAAATGCATTCTCAGGTTAACTTTGGCGATGTACAATAATTAGTGCAGGTAGGACAGGTGAGATGTAGATGTGAACTATTTGCAAAAATGTCAAAGGTATTCCAAGTTAACTCTGGAAACCGGTGTCAATGATTACCCATAACTGAGATAGCTTAGGAACAGATTATTGTTTGCTGTATAGTGATTAGTTTGTATTCTTTATTAGAAAGTTGACCTGAAACTGGAATGAGTTAAGTTTGCTTTCACAGTTGCCTCTTCCTCCACTCGGGGCTGACGTATCCGTTAGGCACAGTGGGCGCATTATAAAGGGCCCATGATACGTTTACAGGCCCATGCGATGTTTTAATATCTTTTAAAATCAGAAGAAAAAATGAATATGACCCAGACTGGACTATATTCATCTTTACCCCACCCAGTAATAAAATAGAATTTTGAGTATTTTTTTATGGGGGAAGGGGCCCACAAAAGCAAAGGTGCCCAAGGCCCAGGAAAGTCCCAATGTGGCCCCAGAGCAACATAAGACTTTTTTCTTCCCATTTTTTATAGCCACTACTGTTTTGAAATTTTCTTCTTCAACTTGATGGTCCATATGCTTTTTGCTTTGCTCCTTTGTCCTCTATAATCCAGAGCCATTTGTGTACACGCAAGGAATTATACGTTTGTGTTCACCACACTGGAGAAGGTGAATATTGACGTCATTACCTCCAAGGCCTTCACTTAGTACTAACATTAATACATCACAGTCTACTGTTAGGCGTGGCTATTTTTGATCATCTTTAAGTTAATAGTATTTTAAAGGAGGGTCAAACATTTATAAACTATACTCAGATGTGCTAAAAATTAATTGCGTTCTTGATCTTTTTGGTAGCTGTTCTCATCTTGTTCTGAAGCCCCCATTCCCATACTGGGAAAAGGGGTTTGATTACAAAGAGAAACTTGAGCTAGTCAGTTATAAAGATAATTCCATCTATTCGGGCTCCATGGTATCTTTTGGATAAATGACAGTCTCTTAGGGCTTCTCCTTCCATCTTGTTCCCTAAAGCGTTTGGATTAATGACTTTCAGCTTCAGATTGGGAGGGTATTCCTGCCTCTCTCTCTGGTAGGCGGCCTTTGCTTCGAGATGAGGGTGTACGGAGACCCGTGCAGTGTTGAGGCTGGCATTTGTGTGCGCTCATATTCTTTCTGCTCAGACTCTGCCATCAGTTTTACGTATGTAGCAGCAATTGCCTCATACAGGTAAAGATTATTTAAGGTTTAGAAACAAGCCAGCTCTTTTTCTGTCTACAAAGCATCACTTTTAAGGCTCCAAAACATTAGCTTTGGGCTTTGAAGCTAGTGAAGACATTTTAGTTTTCGGCTGTGTTCTTCTCCTCGATTAGAGCAATAAGACAAATGTTTTGGCCTTAATAGCCAAATGAGGTTGAGTGACAGAAACCTACTTAAGGGTAAGAAAAGATGCCAGAATAGGTAGCTAAGTGTAAACAATGTTACTTAGCATAGCAGGTAAGAGGATATGCTTTCAAGTCAGATAAAACTGTGTTGAAATCTCAGTTCCCCCATTTATAACTTTGTCATCTTAAGAATGTTATGTGACATATCTGAGCCTATAAAACAGGTAACTAAGTTTTTAAAAATGAGGATTAAATTAGTTAATATTTGTAAAGTACTGTGTTCTTTACACAAAGCAAATTTGTAAGTGGTGGTTGTTAAATGGACTTCAGAATTCTTTTGCAAAGGAAAAAAAATGAACATGACATTGAATGGAAGCTAATATTGTTTGGGCTTTTACATATGAATATTTCAAGTTACAAGGAAAGAAACATGTTCTGGATATTCCCTCAGGTAGAATTCCTTTTGAGGACACATGAACTAAAGGGAAAAGGGTGGTAGGGAGTGAGAAGACCAGGAGTCATAATAGTCCTAGTGAGGTCTGGTTGCTGGGAGCCTGACTGTGAGTCTAGCTTCTGCAGTCTGAAGGATTCTAGCTAACAGAAATGCATGTTAAAAACTGGTTTGCTGTAGTGCGTCTGTATTGCTAGTAAAGTCAAGTATAGTAACAGAGCAACATTGAGCTGATTAATATTATTTTAGTGAACAAATGAGAGGTGGTGAGATGATCTTGGTTTCCCCCTGTTTTCACCCAGGTGGTGAATGGAAAACTCGTTATGAGATTCAACTTGAACTGAATGGTCAACTAGAAAAGCAAATTGTTTCTCTTAAAGAGAAAATAGAAAAAATCCGCGGAAATCCTTCAGGTAAACACAGAAAGTATATAGATTATGTGTTTCCTAAGTTGAGTTAAAACTGATAAAATATCAATGCTCATATTTGTTTTATTGTAGATAGACTGTCTTCCATTCGTGTCTATGAACGAATGCCAGTGGTGAGTAAATGATGGTTAAACAAAAAGAATAATTGAAGGAAATTATGGACACCCCCTGCATTACCCACTTTCCAAGCAAAAGTTTAAAGACTGTGGCAAGGTCCAAATAAAATATTTTATTCACTGGAGTTGTTCCTAGAATGTGAGGCATTCTATAAAAAGGACTTCCTTCAGCTTATTACCCCTGTGGGGACAGAGCCCCAAAAAGCAGTTTCCAGGCTCTCGGCCTCACATAGAAAGGTGCTGGCTCAGGTAGTAAATGGCCATCGACTGTGATCAAATGGCCATCAGCTGTGGCTAGTTGGCCGTCAGCTGTAACCAGTGAGCCATTGGCCACTAATATAACTGTCGTGGCTACGCTAGCAAAAAAAGGGGGAGCTAGCAAGAAGACGGTGGCTGAGCCTGCAAGCGGCGCAATGAGGGTTGAGAATTGTGTTGCTCCTGGTTCCTGTTTTTCCAACCCAGCCACCAGCGAGAGTATAGTGGTGTGACTCCCCTACCTATGGCTCCGTGGGTGTTCCTTTTTGGCCTCACTATGTCCTGCATTCTTATGTGGGGAGCGGGACCAGAGACCCCGCATGACACCCTGCGTGACAACTCCCTTATAAAGCTGGGCCGGGATTCTGTTGCAGGTACAAACAAAATGAAATAAAAAGAATATCAATGGTCGGGCTGGGTGGAAACCTGAGTGCGTCTCTTCCTTGCAGCCTAAAGGAGCCTCTTTAACACAGAAATACCTATTTTATATCTATCTCAAGACATTTCTGTTCTAGTCCCTCTGGAATATACAGGCACATGTACACATACACACACACACATTTACATACACACACATGCACACACACACATGTACAAACTGTACAAAATCCAACAGCAGAGAACCCATAAAATTACCGTATAATGTGAAACCTCATTGGGCTGGTCCACCTACTTTTTCTTTTGGTTACACTAGTGACATCTTTTCTCCTTTGAGAGTTAATTATAATCCCTGATAAATTACTTAAATTTGTATGTTTTACACTTTTTCAAAGCACATTCATTTGTTTTTTATTCATTCAAATATTTTTTAAAATGTAGAGAAGGCCCAAAGCATGACTTACACTAGGTCCAGAGCATGCTTAGAAACAGTTTTTTCCTCAGAATTCTTGCTGAATTTTTATTCTGAATACTAAGAACAACATGGAAATCATACAAAAAAATCAAGGATAATTTATATGAAAATGAAAATACAATACTCAGCTAAATTGGCAGGACTTAATATTACACTAATAATAATAGTAATTTGACCTTAATTAAGCATATATTATATGCAAATTAATTTTATGTAATTTGTCATGCAACAACTCCATGAGATAAAATTTAATATTATTCCCTTTAATTTTTGTGACAGAAGGAATTTTTGTGACAATTCCTTTTGGCCTGCAAAGTTTCTGTTGAGAAATCATTTGACAATTTTACGTGAGCTCATTTGTAGGTAACGGTTTTTCTCTTGCTGCTTTTAAGAGTCTTTGTCTTTAACCTTTGGCATTTTAATTATGATGTGTCTTGGTGTGGGTCTGTTTGGGTTCATTTTGTTTAGGACTCTCTGATCTTCCTGGGCTTGTATGTCTATTTCCTTTGCTAGGTTAGGAAAGGTTTCTCTTATTATTTCTTCAAATACATTCTCAACCCCTTGCTTTCTCTCTTCTCCTTCTGGTACCCCTATGATGCAAATGTTGTTATGCTCGATGTTGTCCCAGAGATCTCTGAAACTATCCTTATTTTTTTTTTTGGATTGATTTTCTTTTTGCTCTTCTGACTGAATGTTTTCTGGTACCTTGTCTTCCAAATTGCCGATTCCATCCTCTGCTTCATCTAGCTGCTGGTGATTCCTTCTAGTGCATTTTCATTTTCAGTTATTGTATTCTTCACTTTTGACTGGTTCTTTTTTATGGTTTCTATGTTCTTTTCTATGCTGGTTATCTCTCTGTTGAAGTTTCACTATATTCCTTGAGTATCCTTATAACCATTAGTTTAAACTATCTCTGGTAGGTCACTTGCCTCCATTTTGTTTAGTTCTTTTTCTGGAGTTTTTTCCTGTTCTTTCATGTGGGGCATACTCTTTGTTTCCTCCTTTTGGCTGCCTCTCTGATAGTTTATATGAGTGTGTATATGTATTAAGTAGATCTGCTATGTCTCCCAGTCTTGGTCGTGTGGTCTTATGTAGTAGGTGCCCTATGGGGCCCCATGGCACAGTCTCCCTGGTCACCTGGTCTGGGTGCTCCAGGAGTGTCCTTTGTCTGGATTATGTGTGCCCTCCTATTATAATTAAGCCTGGTTGCTATTGGCATGTCATTGGGTAGAATTGGCCCTCAGGCTGATTGGCTGTGGGGTTTGGCTACATGTACAGCTTACGGGCTGCTGTGCAGGGGGCTTACTCCACTGAGTGGGATTCGTCCCAGTGGGCTCCGGTGCCTGTTGAGACTGCCTTTTCTGTGTGCTGCTTATAGGGCTAATTGGACAGTGCTCTGCAGTGGTCTGAAGCCAACCTCCAAGTATGTCGGTTCTGGGGCCTCTTGGGAGGGGCTCCAGTGGGGCCCAGGTCACCCACTGCCTGTGACTGATTGGGGGACTACCTGGTAGGAGCTATAAAGTTATCTTAAGTTTTTCACTGCCTGTGCTAAGGTTGGAGGCACGTAGGAGAGGATACAATGGGAACCGAGGATGGCTACCGCCAGTACAGGCCTGAAGTAATTCCGCAAAAAGCCAGTAGACCCCAAGGCCTGCTGTCACCTGCTGGCTCCCTTAAGGTTCAGCCACTAATAAAGCCTCATGTGGTACGAAAGTTGGGTGAGGCAGTCTCAGGGAGTCACTAGAGTGGGAAGAACTGTGGTCACCAGGTTAATGTAGACTCTAGTTTCATGCTAGTTTTGAACCTAAAGCTACTCAACCAAAGTCTCAGAGTACACTGTGGCCAGTTGCTGCCTGCCTGGGGCCTGTGGACTCTGATAGTTTTCCAAGAAAGAGTGAAATGTCGGCGGGGCAAGCTGCTATTTAGAAAGATCCTCAGGTGTTGGGGGAATTGGGTAGGGTGGGTTCCCCCGTGAGTCAGCAGTTTGGAGCAACAGAGCTCACCAGGCCAGGCCAATCAGATTCAGATTTGGCCGGAAGGGGAGGACTCAATATAGGAAAGATGGCATCCACTTGCTGGCTGCATGGGAGAAGAACCTCACACAGGAAAAACTGTGACTGTCCTCTAGTGCTTCCCTGAAACCACATACCTCATCTGCCTCCCTATATGCCTCTGATGCCCCCCACGTCACCGTCCATCTGCCGGAGCCCAGGGTGAGTGCCTCCAGGTGAAAGATTCTTGCATGGGTCAGTTAAGAGGATATCTGGGTTTCCGAAGCCTTTCGTCTCACCTGGATGGTCAGAATTCCCACTCTTTTTCATAGCCAGTGTTGTGGGGGCTCCTCTTCCTGTAACTTGTACTCCGGGCTGGGGAGCCTGGTGTGGGGCTGGGGTCCTTTGTTCCTCTGGGGAGGACCTCCTTTGCCAAGATACCCTCCTGATTCTCAACTGCCACAAAGGGTTTGGGGCCAGCCCATTTCACATCTCTGCCCCTTCTACAAGTCTTGATGTGGCTTCTTCTTTATATCCTTAGTTATAAAACTTTTATTTAGTCAGACTTCAGATGGTCCTCCAGGGTGATTGTTTATAGTTCAGTTGTAATTTCAATGTGTTCATGGAAGGAAGCAGGGACAGTGTTTATCTACTCATCCACCTTAGATTTCCCTGAAAGAGAATCCAATTACAGGTTTTTTAATAGCTATAGGTTTTTTATCCCTATACATTGCTATATTCACAGAGATTCTGAGGACTGGAGCATTTATTGCTCTTTGAGTAACTGCAAACTTCTTGTATTTTTTTTAATAACAGATTGGGGGAGAAAGAACCTTTTTTGCACACCTGTCTGTTATTTTCAACACAGATATACTCTTATTTATATCTTGGGAAGTCAGGAAAATAACATTTGTTTTGCTTTTTTTAATTGGAAAATTGGTAAAGATTTTTGCCTTCTTGCATGGAGTCATATCTCCATCTTGTGGTATTTCAAAATTGCTGCAAGCTATTTTAAGCTTAATATTTCTTAACTGTAGGTAGAATTTTAATAGAACCTATAGAGTATAAAATATCAAATACTATTTACAGAATATACAATTTCTGGGTACTTGATTCTTGATAACCCACCCCGAGATAACCACCCACTCAGGAAACGGGGTATCTGGCTTCATGGAAGGTAGCGACAAGTGCTGGTGTAATACGGTGAAATACTTCATACCACATCTAAGAAGCATTTAATCAGTTTTCTGACTGCTACCTTAGACTCTGTAACATATTCATGTTCACATAAAATGCATTTATTTCTCTTGAAGTTTGTGTTATTCTTGAAGAAAATGTGGTTCTCTAAGAGGCTTCAATCTGGTGGCAGAGAATTATATTTCTCTTCAGTAAAAGACTAAAGAAATGTAAGAAGAGCTAAGAGTGGGGCCACATGCCCAGCAGAGAGGAATGATGATAAAAGTCCAGGCTGTTAAGGAGCCGGTCCTGTCCATCATCTGGGTGGGTGGGAGCCCTGCATAACTGCTTGGGTTTTCTTACACAGTGGGATCCAGGAGGTTTTGTTGGAATACAGGGATTACGAACCTAGCCAGGGAGCTGGTAATGAAGTAGCCAACTACTAAGTAAAAAGCACTGGGTTCCAAGAATCCTATAACCATCCAGTCAAGAAATCTATCTTATCCAAGGACCATATATATAAGTCATATTCTTTATGTTAAAACTATATTTGTGAAATTCAGACATGTACTGTTTGTATAATACAAACATTTTTTTGTTTTCTATTAGTTTGATAATTAGAGAAAATGGCTTATATTAGTTGTCTTTAAGGGGTAGAGTATGAATTCAAACACTTTGTAAATGTACGGTTCTTATCCTTGTAGATTGCTGAGTCTTTAGGAGTAACCTATACACACATACTTAAGAAATGGATGTCAGTTCGTTTGAAGACTGATTTTGAGTAACTTCACACTGCAGGTTTGCTTATGGGCCACAAAAGGGATGAATACTAGTTTTTGGATGTAATTTTTTAAAATGTTATCATTTGAAAAAATATTAAATGTTAAATCAGTTATTTTCAAACAGGATCACTAAAGTGAACTTAATTTTAATATTTTAAAAAGAGAGTGACGTGCTAGTCCTTGTTCTGACAGACTAGCTTCAAGCCCTCAGCCTTTTTAAAGATTTCTTTTCTCATTTCAAGGTAGTAGAGATTAGATAATCTTTAAAGTGCCTTTCAGTGGTATAATTTGTTAAAACTTAATTTTAGCAAGCTATGTCAGTTAAAGGCTGCATTTCGCTGCATGTTAGAGAAAGAAGGGTGGAGATGTGAAATAAGTAAGGTGTTTTTTATTTCGTTTTGTTTCTTTGTCGCATGACAGGAAGTGTTAGAGACATGTAGTCCAGGGTGGTACAGTGGCTTTCCAATGCCTTTAGGAACCCAGGCTCCTCCTGACTTTCCCCTCTGCCATTCTTTAAATTGTGACTTTTGTCTCCATGCTCACAAAAAGGCTTCTTCACCTTCTCACCTGCTTCACGTTCTCACTAAAAGAAGAAGTGGGTGAAGGGTAAAGGGCAAATGTGAGCCAGCCAAGGGCAAAAGGGCCAGCCAAGGCAGCTTCCTTTCAAGGAACTTTCTAACACGTTGCTCCATGCTCTCTACCTCTCCTTGGTTAGAGCTGTCTCACATGACCACCTGTTATTTGCAAAGATGACGGGGAATATGGTGTTTTACTGAGCACAGTAGGAAGGAGGGCAGAATGGATATTGGGTATATAATTAACTATATCTGCCACACAACATCATATAAAATTAATGCCATTTCATTTTAAAGTAATATCTATTCATTTAATATTATTTGGAAAGTAAAAGACAAAGAAAAATATTACTAAATCAAACATACCTACTGCTTATTTATTATTTTTAGTAATTTTATATACATATAAATTGATTCAAAAAAAATAATTCAATAAATAAATTAGCCAAAAAAAGGGAACAAGAAAGGACAGCATTATATGTATATAATTTTCACCTTATTTCATGGACAACTTTGTGTCCTATACTAATCATGGATAATTAATTATTTCTTATGTTTTGTTCATGTACATTTTAAAGGGCTACATTCTATTTTATTGCATTGGATTATTAATGTTCACAATTATTTTTCCCTATAGTTGAGAATTTTAAGTTTTTGCTGGTTTTAATTTTAAACAAAACAAAACCCACAGAGGCTAATATGGCAAATAATATGTTTTAGTATTAGCAAATCTTCAGATTTTTGTCACTTTTTGATTTCAAATGTTTTAATGAAAATAATTTATAGGTAGAGTTGAGGTCCTTTTTTTTTTGTTTGTCTCCCTGTCTCTTTCCCTCTGTTTCCTCTTTATAGGCAAGTACTATCATGGATTTGGTATATGTCATTCCAGTTTATTTTAAAATACTTTTCTATATATATTATGTCTAAAAATGCATATAAAATATCACTGTACATATAATTCTTCTATTTTTTATTTTGTCTATATTAATATATAAAGATCTAGTAAATTTTGTCTGCTGTATAGTATTCTGTTATGTGAGGTCGGAAAATTAAGTTCTCAAGCTCATCCTAGAAAAAGTACTACATACCTCATTTGCTGAATATCACTATGGTCACCTTCGAAGTACTCCCCTTGGGAAGCTATGCACCAACACTACTGCCTCGTTCTCCCTTCGAAGCAATTTTGAAACCCTTTTTCTGGAATGGCCATCAGAGTTGTTGTCATATTATCCTTGATGTCCTGAATGTCATCAAAATGTCTTCCTTTCAATATTTCCTTTATCTTCAGGTAAAGAAAGAAGTCACTGGGGGCCAGATCAGGTGAGTAGGAAGGGTGTTCCAATACAGTTATTTGTTTACTGGCTAAAACTCCCTCACAGACAGTACCGTGTAAGCTGGTGCATAGTCCTGATGGAAGAACCATGAATTTTTGGTGTAAAGTTCAGGTCGTCTAACTTTTTCACACAGCCTTTTCAGCACTTCCAAATAGTAAACTTGGTTAACTGTCCAGTTGGTACAAATTCATAATGAATAATCCCTCTGATATCAAAAAAGGTTAGCAACATCATTGCAACTAGTTCACGAACTTAATTGTCAGATTATGTATGGATACATCCTTATTTATTTTATACCCCTACACTGAGAGTCTTTCTAAAAATCTCACAATGGCAAACTTCCACAGTGAACATCCATATACATTTCTCCGGGAACAAAGAGTTCTTCTAAGGTTGGCTAACTTAATGAAGGTAGGACAATTAAGTTCACGAATGTGAACTTAAGTTCACGTATCTATAGAGAGCTAGATAGCAAATATTTTTGGCTTTGCAGGCCATTTGATCTCTGTTGCAGTTAGTCAGCTGTGCTGTTGTAATGCAAAGGGAACCACAGACAACACCTAAACAAATCGATGGGACTGTACTCTAGCAAATCTTAGTTTACCAAAAGAGGCCACAGCAGATTTGGTCTTTAGGCTGTAGTTTCCTGACCCTGGCTTTAAACTTTGGTAGGTAACAGAACTACCTAGGGGACTTCATACAAACATAACAGCCAGTCTGTCCTTTAACCAGTTTGCCACCTCTGTGTTCTTTATTAGCTCTCCAGGAAATACGTATGCACATCAAGGTCTGAGAACCACTGCTCTGGCGTACATGTACTTAGAGTGGAGTTTTTAGATCATGGGACAGATACATTTTCAAATTTTCAAATAATGAAGTCCCTTGATCAGTCTATCGAAAGACACCCCAAGTCTACAGTTAGTTCAGTATGTCTGGAATAAATAAAAAAGGTTATGAGAGATGAGGCTGGAAATATATGCAGGGACTAGATAATAAAGGATTTTGTATCCATGTTAGGGAGTGTGAATATTTTTATGTGTGAAAATAAAGCTATTGAAGTATTTTATATAGAGTTGAAAAGCCTTCCCCCCACCCGAGGGGTAGATCAGACTTGAGGCAGGAAAACCAGTTATGTTGTTTTTTCAATTGTCCAGGTAAGGAATGGTGAGTTTTTTAGCATGGCCAGTAGGGTATGGGGATGGAGCAGAGATGATAGATTAAAGAGATATTTAGGAGCCATAACTTCATGAATAGTTGGAGGCTAGGGTGCAAGTGGGAGAAGATTTGAGGACAATTTAGGGTTCTAACTTGAATAACTTTGTAAACTACAGTGAACATGATGCTAGAAATCAGAACTACTTGGGATATTAGGAAATTAGGAGTTTAGCTTTATGTGTATTACATAGATGATAATGATCAGTAAACAACTGGTGATAGATTATGGGAAGTAGTTTCTGAAAGTAGAGAGCATGGAGTCATTAGTGTCACTTGAAGTCATGAATTTATAAGAGATTGGAAAAAAATCTGTAAGAGATCAGGAAAGAAATATGTAGTCTGAAAAATAGGATTGAACATGGAACCCTGGGAAATATGAACATTTCAAGTGCTAGCTGAGGAGACAATTCAGTAAAGACAACTGAGAAGGAAAAATATTAAGAAAGGGTGAGGGGAGAACTGGAAAAGAGTGGCATTTCAGAAGCCAAGAGAGGAGAAGGTTTTATGAAAGTTCAGCAGAATGTTCTCCAAGAAGCTTCTGGTGCAGAATAAGATAAAGCTGATAGCCCAAAATTCAGGCAAAATTATTCAAAGGTAAAGAAATGAAGCAAGTGCCAACTAGAAGATAGGATATTGGGAGAAATGTGGTGTAGTGGAAAAGTAGGGGTGAGAAAATGGAGCTAGTGTAACCTACTTTACCTAGACACATGGATTTTGGAATCAGACCGTCCTAGTTCAAATTCAGTCTATGGGACACTAAGGAAATTATTTTACTTCTCTGAGGCTTAATTTCCTCATCTGTAAAATGCAGTTAATTAAGGTTGTTGTGAAGAGTATCAGAGATGCACAAAGAAAATAGCATACAGCCTGGCATAGTAAGCACGGTGTTAGTCTCCTTCCTTCGTTCCCTTGATAAAAGAGAAGTAAAAATTTCATTAAAACAAGTCTGTTGTGAAATTAACCTTAATCCATTTGGAGGAATACGGCAGGGGTAAGGCCCCCAAGATGTGCAGCCTGTTTTCACTTATCGAGCGGTGCTGTTATGTAAGTTGTGAATCTTCTGGTACCTTCTTAAAACTATAGTAGGATTTTGTGGTTCTTAGTACTTGTCCAGCAAGCAGGGCCTTCAGCAGAGATTTAATACTTCTCATACAAAACACAGCCATGAGCCAAGGAATGTAGGTGGCCTCTGCGAAATGGAAAAGGCAAGGACACATTCTCCCCTAGCAGCCCCAGAAGGAAATGCAGTCCTGCCAGGATCGTGAATAAAGCCCAGTGAGACCCATGTCAAACTTCTGATCTACAGAACTTTAAGATAATAAATTTGTGTGTGTGTGTGTGTGTGTGTGTGTGTGTGTGTGTGTTTAAGAAAAGCACAGAACCTTTACTTTCCTGAATTAGCTGAGTATACATTTTCTAGCCCCTTGTGTTTGCATCCACCAGGAAAAGAACCTAGTACCTACCTAATGGTCCTTCCAAGAATTTCCAGGTGTGTTCCCAAATGTTCTATAGCTGTCCATTGGAAGGCCAGAATCTGTTTTAAGCATTTCTAATAGCTAAAAGTTAAGGTTAATGAGGCTCTGTCATTTCTGCTGACCAATAGCTATTTTTCAGGTGCTGACTGAAAAATAGCCACTCCAGGCTTCTTCATTAATCTCCACTTAGCATATGAAGGTGGAGCATATGGCCACAGCAGACCTCGTTGTCAGAACTTGATGGCGCCCAGTATACAGCCCCACGGCTGCATCCCCAGCAATATTCTGAGCAATCTTTCAGTGCTTTGCTGTCATTACTAGCATTTTGTGGTGCCTGTCTTCTTTCTTTCATCAGCTTCTTAAGGCCCACTCAAGCTTTGTATGTATGACTCTATGCCTCAAATGGGAAAGAATACTGGCCATCTGCTTCCCTCTGCTGTCTGGCACTGCCACATCCCTGCTGGTAAATACGGTATATAGGGTTGTGGTTCTTTAATTTGCAAACTGTATAAGAATCACATGGATAATTTATTAAAAGTATACATTCTTAGTCTTAGCCCCAGAGATTCTCATTTGTGAGGCATTGTATTTTTTTAGTAGACATTCCAATAGGGTCTATTGCAGAGCACAGTTTGAAAAAAAATAGATATAGGGGATCTGTATCCTTCAGAGAAAAATGTACAAGGCAGCCTCTATTGTGACAAGAATTACTGTAAAGTCTTTATCAAGTTCCACTATATCTCTGCAGTCAACTCTATTGCAAAGTGGCAGTCCTGTTCCTTGACTCATTCAGAGGCTTAAAATTGATGACTCCTATCTTAGTCTGCTTGGGCTGTTATTTGAAAAATGATTACAGATGGCTTGTAAACAACAGAAATTTATTTCTCACAGTTCCTTAGGCTGGGAAGTCCAGGATCATGATGCCAGCAGATTTAGTGTTCTGGTTCATAGATGGCTCCTTCTCACTGTGTCCTCCCGTGGTAGAAGGGAGCAAGCTGTGGGTGGGGTCTTTTTCATAAGAGCACTGATCCTATTCATGAAGCTTCACCCTCATGATCTAAGCATCTCCCAAAGGCCCCACCTCCTAATACCATAACATGAGGCATTAGGATTTCAAATTGTACTTGCCCAACGTATGAATTTGGGGGAACGCAAACATTCAGAACATAGTGCTCCTATTCCTCTCTGCTTCTAATTTCCCCACCAGTGCACACCTTGTTTTCCCACTGTATCTAGACAAATTGGACCCTTCAAGGAACCTCTCACCAGCACATACACTCTGTCAGTCTGATGGATAAGCACAGGAGATCCTGCTCCCACAGCCAACAAGACTAGCTGGTGGTGGGAGGCATGGAGGAGAAGGTGTAGAAACAGAGAAACATAATTTAGGAAGACATTTAGTCTCACATCAAAGGTTCTCTGGAGGACTTTTGATCAATTTGTAGAAAATCAATTCATAGGAAGCCAATTTGCTGAAACCCAAATCCTTGAATACGTCTTATGGGTATAATCTTAGTAGCATTTTAAGATTATACTACTTAGTATAATCAGATGAACATTTTAAGGAATGTTCAACTTGTTAAAAATTAAGATTTATGGAAATGGTTTAGCATGTACTGCCATCACTGAAAAATATATTTAGAAAAAGAATATGTTCAGGTTATAAGTTCACATGTGTGAAGGATTCCCCTAAGAGCAAGTTTTTGGTAAATTGATAAATTTGGAATCCTAGGGAAATTGGCCTGTCTGTACATTAGTCCTTTGAAAAGTTGACTGTTTGAAACATTAATTTTGGGTATTTGTTTAGTTTCCCCTCTGAAGTATGTTTCAGCTTTCCTTAGGACGAATTGTACTTGCCCTGCTAAGCAGGAGAGACTTGAAGAGATGGTTTTAAGTCCTATAAAAATCTTTCAAATAATTGCATTAGTCTCTTTTTCATGCACCTGACCCTTCAGAGTGATAAAAGTGAACTGGCTTCTTAACCATAGAGCTGGGAGGACTATAGGTGGAGCTGGGCCCCTTGTTAACTCTCTAGTCTTGACTTCCTGTTGAACTCTGTGGTAACTTCCAGGGAAGGGATGCAATAAAAGGGGAAGCCATGTTGGGCTCTGAATCTTTTTTCCCACGTGGGCAGTTGGTGGACAGACCTGTAGGCGAGTGAGCATGCACTCCTTGGTGGTTCTGTTTCTTTTTCTTTTCCTGAATAAACAGTTTTCTTTTGGTGGATTGCCTGGGGAATTATTTGGCCAGTCAACGAGAGAAACAAGACTGTCTCCCAATATCATCCTCTATTTTTGGTCCATTTATGTTCCACACACTGAGTTCCAACCTCCTTACTCATCGTCCTACTCTTTTATCTTTTGTTCATCCATTTGTTTGTAGTCCATGCCATTTTCTTGACTGTGATGTTTATTTCTCTCCTTTATTTGTAATTCACTGTTCTAGTTATGCTGCTTCATGGGACCCTGGACAAAGATCCAGCCCAGTTGGGACCTTCTTGGGAACCACTACCTCATTGCAGCAGCTAATCAGTCATGTCCCCACTTGGCTCACTTCGGTCATTTACACCTTCAGAACTTCCATAAAATTTTGGGTTTTTAAGTCATATGTATAGATTTTAGAACATGATAACCAGACATTAAAATTAATGACCTTAGAGCACTATTGACACCCGTAAATATATTTGTGATTAAATTATATATCAGCCATATTACAAGATTACCTAATGAAGGAATCTTGGATTCTCAAGGCTGTGATATAAACAAAACAAGAAGTGGAATTCCCACCGCTATTTGGCTAGTTTTGGTGGTAGATCTGTAAAATCAATGAGAATGCCTCCTGAGTCATTCTGTCACAGATATCACCAGGTTTGTGTTCTCCTCAAAGATCAATTTGCAGGGTGTAGCCTCAAATCAGAGAAAAATCAGTTAATAAACAGATTTTATATATAAATCTAATAAAAATGTCCACAAGGGGGCACTGGTATTTAAGCATACAGGATGCTGTGTTCCTCCATTGTTGTAATCGCCTTCATTGTAAAGTACTGCAGTTTGGTTAAAGCTTTAGTATGTCATTTCAGGCTGCGGTTTTCTAGTATGTGACCATCTGATTATATGATCAGATAAAATCAGCTCCTTGGGAAGATGAAGAACATTAAGGTCTTCCAATAAATTGGAAATGATGGGATAAGAGAGTATGTGCCTTTGATAAAATCATTTTTAAAATAATTTTTAGTTCATACACCTGAAACTAATATAGCATTGCATCTGAACTGCAGTTGAAAAGTAAAATATTATTTAAAAAATGAATGAATAAAATAAAAACAAAATAATTAGTTAATTTTGGAGTTAGTAAAATAAAGAATCAAAATCTGGAATGAACCTTAAAATTATTATAATTTCTTAATTTTTAATGGACTTCTGATATGTATAACAATTTCATAAGTGGATAATCACAATGCTTTTAATGGTCCAGGGTATTTAATGACTAATGTAGTTTTCACAAAATCCAGAATGTGTTCTCATTTTCTCCCTGGATACTTTTTTAAATTAGTTAATTAATTAATATTTGATTTTTTTTTTTAGATCAGTTTTAGGTTCATGACAAAATTGAGAGGAAGATGTAGAGATTTATCCCCTGTGCCCACATAGGCATAGCCTCTCCTATTATCAACATCACCCAGAATGAACCTACTCCACACGTCACTGTCACCCAAAGTCCATAGGTCCACCTCAGGGTTCAGTGTTGGTGCTGTACATTCTGTAGGTTCGGACAAATACATAATGATATGTATCCATCATTATACTACCATACAGAGTGTTTTCACTGCCCTAAAATCCTCTGTGCTCTGCCTATTCATTCCTTCCCTTTCCCTGCAACCACTGATCCTTTTATTGCCTCCATAGTTTTTCCTTTTCCAGAATGTCATATAGTTGGAATCATACAGTATGTAGCCTTTTTGGATTGACTCTTCTCACTTAGTAATATACACGTAATGTTCTTTCATGAACTTTCATAGCCTGATAGCCCCCTTATTTTTAGCATTGAATAATGTACCATTGTCTGAATGTACCACAGTTTATCTATTCACTTACTAAGGGACATTTTGGTTGCCTCCAAGCTTTGGTAGTGATGAATAAAGATGCTGTAAACATCCATGTGCAAGTTTTTTTGTAAACATAACCTTTCAACTCCTTTGGGTAAATACCCAGGAAAGCAATTTCTAGATCATATGATAAGAATATGTTTATTTTTATAAGAAACCCACAAAACTGTCTTCCAAAGTGGCTGCACCATTTTGCATTCCCACCAGCAATGAATGAGAGTTCCTGTTGCTCTACATCCTCATCAGCATTCGATGTTGTCAGTGTTCCAAATTTTGGACATTTTAATGGTGTGTATTGGTATGTAATTGTTGTTTTAATTTTCATTTCCCTGATGACATATGGTGTGGAACATCTTTCCATATCCTCATTTATCATCTACATATATATCTTCTTTGGTGAGGTGTTTGTTAAGGTCTTTGGTACCTTTTTTAATTGGGTTGTTTGTTTTTGAGTTTTAAGAGTTTTTTTGTATGTTTTAGATAACAGTCCTTTGTCAGATGTGTTTTTTTGCAAATATTTTCTCCCAGTTTATGGCCTGTTTTCTGATTCTTGATATTGTCTTTCACAGAGTAAAAGTTTTTAATTTTTGATGAAAACCAGCTATGTATTATTTCTTTTATGGCTAGGCTTTTTGATGTTGTATTTAAAAAGGCATCACCATACCTAAAGGCATTTATGTTTTCTCCCATGTCACCTGTAAGAGTTTCATAGTTTTGCATTTTACATTTAGGTCTGTGATCCATTTTGAGTTAATTTTTGTGAAAGGTGTAAGACATGAGTCTAGATTCATTTTTTTGCATGTGGATGTTCCATTATCTGGCATTACTTGTTGAAGAGACTATCTTTGCTTCATTTTATTGCCTCTGCTACTTTTCAAAGATCAGTTGACAAAGGATCTATTTGTCTTGAGAGTCTATTTCTGGGTTCTCTATTCTGTTCCATTGATCTATTTGTTAGTTCTTTTGCCAATACCACACTGTCTTGATTATTGTAGCTTTACAGTAAGTCTTGAAGTTGATTAGTGTAAGTCTTTCATCTTTGTTCTTCTCCTTCAGTATTGTGTTGACTATTTTGGGTTTTTTGCCTCTCTGTATAAATTTTAGAATTAGTTTCTTGATATCCATAAAATAACTCACTAGAATTTTGATTGGGATTTCAAAATTGAATTTATTGATCAAGTGGGGGTGAACTGACATCTTGACAATATCGAGTCTTCCTATCCATAAGAATGGAATATCTCTCCATTTATTTAGTTCTTTGATTTTATTCATCAGAGTTTGTAGTTTTCCTCACAATAGTCATTGTTAGTTTTATACTTAGGGATTTCATTTGGGGGGGTGATAATGTAAATGGTATTATGTTTTTAATTTCAAATTCTGCTTTTTCATTGCTGGTATATAAGAAAGCAATTGACTATTTGTATATTAGCCTTGTATCCTGCAACCCTTCTATGATGACTTATTAGTTCCAGAGGTTTTTTCTGTTGATTCTCTTGGATATTCTACACTGATGATAATGTGACCTGTAAACAAAGATAGTTCTTTATCTTCCTTTCTAATCTATATACATTATTTCCTTTTATTGCCTTATTGCATTAGCAAGGACTTCCAGTGCAATGTGAAAAGGAGTGCTGAAGGAGGACCATCTTTGCCATGAACCTGATCTTAGTGAGAAAGCTTCAAGTTTCTCACTATTAAGTACGTTGTTACTACAGGGTTTTGGCAGATATTCTTTATTAGGTTGAGAAAATGTCCCCCTATTGCTAGTTTACTGAGGGGTTTTTTTGTTTTGTTTTGTCTTTTTAATCATGAAGGGGTGTTGGATTTTGTCAAATGCTTTTTCTGCATCTGTTGATATGATCATTCAATTTTTGTTTTTTAGCTGCTGTTGTGAATGGGTATATTAATTGAGGCAATTTATTTTTATATTTGCCTTATTCCTATAAGATTGGCCCAATGAACCATCCTAATTCTCTGAGTTATAGCATAATTTCAAAGTACAGTGTGTCTAAAACTCAATTTGTAGGGAGCAGGTGCAGGGAAAGAGAATGAGATGGGTCCCAGGAATTCTGCTTGTGGGGGGCAGCACTAAGACTAAACAGAGAAGGTAAAATAGTTTGTGTCTCTATTACGAGCCTACAGGAAACAACAGAGCACAGAGCTCGAGACAAATTGGTGTGTTAGAGGCTAAACAGAGGAGAAATCAAGCTATTAATGTGAAGGTGGTAATGAAGAAAGTCAGGAGGATGAGGCAAGGCATCTGCTGCATAAGGGTTCCCTTTTCTCCACATCCGCGCCAGCACTTGTTGTTTGTTGATTTATTGATGATAGCCATTTTGACTGGGGTGAGGTGGTATCTCATTGTGGTTTTTATTTGCATTTCTCTGATGGTTAGTGAGGTTGAGCATTTCTTCATATGTCTGTTTGCCATCTGTATGTCCTTTTTAGAAAAATGTCTCTTCAAGTCCTCTGCCCATTTTTTAATTGGGTTGTTTGTTTTTTTGGAGTTGAGTTGAGCCAGGAAATGTAATGGCTGTATGTGATGTCAGAGGGGTAGTAGATTGGGGGAGGGCGTTATCACTGTGTGAGGGATATAAATGATAAATGTCTAACTATTACATTGTTTTGTACACCTGAAACTGATTTAAAAAATTAAAAAATAAATGAAAAAAGCTGCTGCATAATACGTTCTCCTCATAGTGTCTATAAAATTTATGAAATTAATACATTCCAAAACTTTTTAACTTTAAAAAATTTTTAGGAATTCCTACCTCAAGTACCAGGACAGTTGCTTAACATCTCTAATGTGATCTATTTGGCAATTCATAGTGTTTGAGTATAAAATTATTGAAGGAATATTATTGAAGTATGGTGCTTTAAAAATTATGGTTTTGTTCGAGTTTGAGGTGTTGAGAAAATGTCAGGCATAAGCACCCAGGACTCTATTTTTAGACTTGCATATGATATTTATTAGCAGAGAAATGATAATTGATAACTGAAATGAATGGATAAAAAGAATAAAGACAGATCTCAGCAAATGAAGATTTAAACAGTGAGAGGAACAGTCATTGATTTGACAGAGTTGAGGAAGTAAGAACAAAGTGCCTGCAGAAAGGAATTCATCAGTGAAAACAAAGTGATCACTTTTCAAAACTGCTTCATGCTTTAGAACTGGGCTGCACTAGGTACCAAAAAAGGGGTGGGGGTGAGGAAGGACCTGGAAACTGGGAGATTAGTTGAACATATATACAGGAAGCAGGAGGCCACTGGGACGCCTCTGCCACCCTACATAGCAGGATACTCTCCTTTAGTCAGTAGTCTATTTCCTGGAGAAATTAACCTGCAATAGCTGTGGACTTTGGGGCTTCAGGCGCAGGGAAGGATGAGAGTAAGATACATGTCTAAGAATAATGGAATTAAGTAAAAATATGCAGTCTGAATAGTGGAACTCTCACTTCTCTTCCCCCTGCCTTTACTCTCAGACAACCAGCAGCTAGGAGTAAACCTCACTAGGAAATTGGAGGATTCTTCAGTTGAAAAACTGACATGCCCTAAAGAAAAGGCAGTTAGTGTGGTGGCCCAGAGAATACATCTCACAGACTTCCCAGGACAAGGAAGCACCCCGTGTTGGGCTTCAAAATCCATCACTGCCTTTGCATCAAGACCACACCTCCCACAGGCTATTGCCCTTGATCGAGTGCAGTGGGGATACTAAGGCAGACCCATTCCTGGGATACAAGGGACTCCGTTGTTGGTTGACATGGGCTTACGGATTCCCTGATGGCTTCACCAAACTTTCCTTAGGTGACATGCAGCCTAGGATGCTTCTGCTTCCACACAACCTTCACTAGGGCTCAGACTTGCATCACAATGAACTGCTTTCCCAGCCTCCTCCTACCCCTTCATAGTCCCTTTCACGCAGGCATTTCTGATAATAGAATCTTTTCACATTTAACCACATTTTGTTGTCTGCTTCTCAGATGATCAACTGAGAAAACAGGAGGAAAGATGGGGATTTGGGACTGACTCGCTCACTGCATGGCAGGCAGAGGATGCTGTTCTGTTTGGTAGATGTGGCACCAGTGTAGCAGTTCAATTGCTAAAGGTTTCACTGATGGGGACTTCAGAAAATGTTCTGGTGGAGGGGTGTGCTGTGGCAGAAGCCATGAGGCAGGCATTTGGAAAATACGGGGTTATCGCTAAGTTGTACTGAGTCCCTGTGTAAGGATAAAGAGAGACGGAGAACAGTTGACAAGCACTTAATATTGAAGAGTGAAAGGCAGAGTCTTGGTGCTAGCCTCCAAAGTGGCCTCCTGTACCAGGAGTGGAAGGGCAGACACGATAGAACACCAAGGCTGAAGAGCTCCGGAGGCATTTGAATGCTCAGGCCTCGCAGGTCTGTTATGTGAAGGGCAGGGCCCAGCAGGGACAAGCAGGGGTCCTGAAAATCATGATAGGACATCTGGATGGATGCCCCTGAGGTTATTGACCCTACCGCTCTACCTGGACCCTCTGGGTGTGTACAGGGGGCCCACTTCTAGCACCATTAAGGGCTAGAACACTTGCTGTCCTGGAAGATGCTGCAGAGGCCACTTCTCAACAAGGCAAGAGGTTCCCACCAGGAGCTGCCTCCACCTTCTTTCCTGGCTGCCAGGCCAATTAATGAGGGTGCTGTTGAACACCTATAATCAAAAAAGAAAAAGAAAAAGAAAGAAAGACTTCAGGAGACTCAGGACAGTTAACACAATAGAAAGCATAATTCTCTGTTCATTTCCCAGACCTGAACGAATTTTCAGATCCAGAAATCATTGACCAAAGAGGTGTCTGGGGTCCTAGGAGAAGGGACACTAGTGTTGTATACCAGTCCGAGTATATATCATGACAGTACTCTTGGTCTTTCCTGCTAAGGGACCTCTGGCCACTTATACAGGTGACGTACATTGTGGGAAAGGAAGTAACCAGGCATTGTGAGGTCTGAGTTGGCATTGATTGCCAGAATGGGAATCGATACCCTAAGTCCAAGTCTCTGGGCCCAGGTGCCCACAGACTCCCTCCCTCCACAGTTCCCAAGGACGTAACTGAAAGAGATACACTTAGCAGTTGAAGTTGACAGCCACGTCAGGGCATCATCACTGAAGTAAAAGCTATCGTGGAGAGGAAGACCAAATGGAAACTTTAAAAACTGTGCCCTCCCTACCAAAGAACAAATCGTAAACCACAAACAATTCCTCACACCAGGGAGGAGAGCAAAGATTGGCCCTACAGTTAGAGACCTAAAAAGTGCAAGGGTATAGGGGCCAATCTGAGCTTTTTAATTTGCCAGTCTGGCCCCTGCAAAATGGGATGGATATTGGAGAAAGCCTGTAGGCTCCCACAGACTTGACCACTTAGTAGCCCCAGTGGCAGCAGCTGTGCCAGATGTAGTCTCACTGCTCAAGCAGACTGATAAATCTTCAGGTACAGGGTGTGCAGCCATTGATTTGCAGGATGTGATCTTTCCCTTCCAATTAGAAATAGGGTCAAAAACAGTTTGCGACCTCTGGCTTTACCTCTCATATGTGTAGCACTTGGAAGTTATCAATCCTGCCATTCTAACAACAGTGAAAGGGAGATAACCTGATTGTCAATGACTCTTCTCGATCCATTAGAGAACTGAGTTTGCAGGGCAAACTCCCACCCTGAAATCTGTATCAACAGACAAATCCGGTCAGTCACCGAAATCTGCTTGCCTGGAACAGAGCTGCTAGAAACATAAACTGGTAGCAACACTTACATGGTAATTGGGATGAATTACTGGGGGGAAAATAGATGAATCTATTATTAAAGTTGGAGGCTTCAACACCTCTGTGTCAGTAACTGACAGATCAAGCAGGCAGAATAATCAATAAAGATATTGTTGGCCTGAACAGTATCAGTCAACTTGATCTATTGACATTTATAGAATATCCCATCTAACACCAGCAGAAACAGATTCTTTTCAGGCTCACATATAACATTCACCAAGAGAAACGACATTCTGGCCCCCCTATTAGACTCTCAGCTTCATGAGGAGGAGTTCAGGGTTTGTATTTCTCACTGTGGTACCCCCAGCACAATGCCTGGCAGGCAGGAGGTACGTGATGACTGTTTGATGAATAAATGAATGAATTGTAAAGTTAGGCAACAAGACAAGGATCCTAGTCAGGATGGGAATAGCAGCAAGATATAGTCTAACACAAAGCAAGTTTGCTGGAAATGTTTAAGCCTCCAAGGTTAGAAGTGCAAAGCCACACCAACAAACAACAAAACATCTGTCATAGAAACTGCCACTTGGTTAACATGCCTACACCCCTGCTTTCATCCCATGACTCCTTTAATAATTCCTGTCGCTTCCAGTGTTCAGACTCCCGAGCCCAGCGTTCGAAGTTTATTGCTTAAACATTTTGCTTCAGCTCTTTCATTACCACAGATTGATCATTTCTGACTCCAGCTCCTACCATCTCCTGTTTGCACATCCTAATCCTTCCCATTTGGGGGACCCTAAATGCTCTAGCCCGTATCAACTGACCTCTTTTAAAAACTTATGAAGCATTTATTGTCTATGTTTCACATTTTGGTATTCAATCACATATGACCGTGAATTTTACCTGTTTCGTATGTGCATTTCTTGTATGAGCTTCTAGAGTTTTGGATCATAGCTCATTCAGGTTATCTTTAATATAAAAATAATTTGCATTCTAGTAGTTTATTTGAAAGCTAATTTCTTTTAGAACTTTGAGTGCACTTTCGCATTGAAAAAACATTAAAGAGTATTAGATTCTCTTCTAAATCTGTAAAGATGTGTTTATGAAATGATGTAACCGAATTGTATTACTATGTATGGTTGGCTAAGTTTGGATTCCTTGGAGCAAGGGTCCAGGCAGCAAAATTTTGAGCTACTTTCATTGCTGTCTGCTTATCCTTCGAACGTTCTTCATACTCAAGCAGTGGTTTATTTCACAAGGGTTAAATTTTCCGTTAAGTAACCCAGTTTTGCCTCTTACATCTGTTAAGCTTTCATTGATTTTTCTTCTGGAGCAAATTTGTATTTGGGGGAGGGAGACTGAAAGCCATTTATAATGCTGTGCATAGTCTTTAAAGACAAATAATGCGTGCCTGAGAAACATCAGCTGATTGTTTTAACAAGGATGTTAGTCAAATATGCATAGTGGAGAACTGTCACTTCCAAGGGATTTGTTGTGCCACTGGTGTTACTTTTAGAGACCAGAACTTGTTCTGTTTCAGCTGATCTAATTATCCTATTGATACAATTTTTAAAATTCTAATGATTATTAACAAGTAGCTAAGAGAAGATAAGTGAATGTTTTAGAGAATTAGCTGTTTCAAGAGAAGGGTATGAGCTCTAAAATATCTTGGAGTTTTGCTTTGTGGAGAGTTAAATCAGCTGCTTCCATTCTTCTTCGAATGTTTCTTTTAACAGATTCAGTGGCCTAGATCATGACCAAGAGTTGTGTAAAATTCGACTTG
Organism: Rhinolophus ferrumequinum; assembly: GCF_004115265.2. Lineage (NCBI taxonomy): Eukaryota > Metazoa > Chordata > Mammalia > Chiroptera > Rhinolophidae > Rhinolophus > Rhinolophus ferrumequinum. Next base: position 93,296,633 of record NC_046287.1, read on the forward strand.
GAGACTTTTTTACTTAACGTGTAAGAAAATGAAAAATAGTTGGACTTGTTGAAACGATCAGTTATTAGTTTGGTGATTAAAAATTTAAACCAAACCGGTGCAAGGCATTGTTGCTTCTTTTACTCAGTGTCAGCTGTTTGATGAGGGTGGGAATCTGGATTGAGGCCCCAGTTTCCAGAACTGTCCTACTCAGCAGTGTTCTTACAGTTCCCCTGGTTATCAACCTTATTGCCTCTTTTACCACACTACTTTTGTACACCGGTAGCAATCATACGAATACACATAGAATCATTATTTAGCACATGTGGCCTTTGGAGTCAGGTTACCTGAGTTCTAATTCCAGCTCGACCATTTATTAGCTGTGTGTTTTTGGGACAGTTATTTAATTTCTGTCAGATGCTATTTTCTCAACAGTAAAATGGAAATAAATATATTAGCCATCTCCATGGCTGCAATAGGGATTAGATGAAATACAGCAATCTGTGCAGAGCACTTAGCACAATGCATGGCGTATTGTTAGAGTTCAATAAATATTTTAGTTATTACTATTACTATTACTCAAAAGGTACATATTACTGAATTTTAATATCACAGAATGATATGGGGTAGAAGGCATTTGCCATTGAAAAAGCTGATGGTCATTTCTTGTCATTTAGAATGTAAATCCGTGTAAAAATGTACTGTTTATACTTTCAGGAATCCTTAAATACATTACTTAAACAGCTAGAAAAAGAAAAAAGGAGTCTTGAAAATCAAGTGAAAGTCTGTGCACTGAAATTGGAACAGGAGTCAAAGGTTTGTTTTTATTCTATACTGAGAAATTTTTTTGAAACTGCCATGATTTTTAGCATGTTAGCTACAAACCTACTATATAATTATCATAAAACACTTAGAAAACTATTTCCTACACTATTTTAATATAAAACAGAATAGAGATCTAACTTAACTTAGTACTAGTCTTGCTAGTATTGCAAATTTTCTCTGATGTTGTCTTCTGTACTTTTTATCTTTTATGTAGGCTTACCACAAGACCAACAGTGAGCGCCGTGCATACTTAGCTGAAATGTCTCAGGTGATCTTTGTTTTTGTACTTCCAAATTCTAAGACTTTCCTCTTACTGTAAATTATGGTTTTAATTTTTCTAGATTTTTGATTGGTTTGGTTTGGTAGAGAAATGTTGGAATTATGAGAGGAAAGTTACCAAGTTTGTAAAGATGGAGGGTGAAAAGGAAAATGTAAAACTTTTACAAAAAGGTAAAAAGGAGATAAACATTTCCAAATTAAGACAATATTTGGCATATTTGCTTCCTTAGTTATCCTTTTAATCTATAATTGCTAGAATTCAAGCAGTTCCCTTTGCTATCATGCAATTCAAGGCATTTTACTTCATTATTATGTATGGTGAGGTCCAGGATAGATACAGCATTGCTATTGCCAGAAAGGGTGTTTTTATAAATGACAGGACAGAAAAGTGATCAGTAAATTATGAAAGATGTCACACACATTTTTCAGTTGCCTTTCAGATTTATTTATAATGTTGGTATTACAGAGTTTTTGTTTTTATGTTGTCAGAGCTATCTTTTATTTATGGCTTCTGATGTCGTACATTACAAGATTTGTCTTCATCTCAATGTTTTGTAGCATTTTTTTTAGTAGTTATATAGCTTAATATTTGACATTTAAAAAATTAATTCTTATTCATTTAATCCTTATTATTTATTTTGGTATATGCTTTAAGATTAGAACATGAGTTCAGTTTTCAATGTGTATTATCCAAATGGAAGTGTTCAAAGAGCAGGTGAATATATGAATCTCAGGAAAAAAAGCTATAGATTGCAGATAGAGACTTGAAAGTTATTAGCATGTAGAAAATAAATGAAGCCATGTGAATGAATGATATGCATCAGGGAGAACACACAGGGTAAGAAGAAAAGATGGTCTAGCTCTGAAGAGTTTCAACAGTGATAGTCAAGGGTCGAAGAGCCAAAAAGAGGGTTGGAGTCTTTAGGACATAGCTAGAGGAGGCAAGGGAGATGGGGGCTGGGTTTGACATAAAGATAATCTGCTAACTACTGATATGGACACTCCAGAGGATCAAGGAAAGGACTGAGAGAAAGGGAGTTAGGATTGGGGATTGGAGCTGAAAAGGGGATGTAGGGAACAATTTGAGAATGAACATCAGGGCAATAGCAAGTAAAGGGAGGCTTGGATTTCTAATGCTGACTGAGGTAAGCAGGAAATTGAGACAAAATAGGATCACTCCTTGTAGTCACTTCACCATAAAAATGGACAGTCGGTTCAAACTTTATGGTCCTGGATACTTGGTTGGAAGCCCTGCTTCCTCATGCAATGCAGGCACCCTACCCTCGTGCCTTTCCCATAGACTATGGACTCCACTTGGAAAATGCTGCTTCTCATACATGCCAGTTTTGCTTCCTTCAATGTCTAGCATAAATGCTACCTCCGGTATGAGGCCATGATGTGATGAAAGACCACAGACTTTGGAGCCATTGCAGATTTGGATTTGAATTCCAACTTTGTATTTACTGCAAAGACCCTTTTGGGTCTTCATTTTATTCATTCTCTGTAGAAGGGAAATGGTAGTAGTATCTTGCAGGGGATTTGTAGTGTTTAGACATCTCATGTATGTAAAGTGTTGAGTGAAATGCCTGGCACACAATAGGTTCTAAATTCCAGTGAATTCAGGTTCTAAATTCCAGGTTCTAAATGGTGAATACTAATTTCCTGTTTTGTTTTGTTTTGTTTTGTTTTTCCCCCGATCTCCCTACCCTCTTTCTCTGTGACAGGGACATCAGAATTTCAACTTGCTTAGCCTTTTTCCTTTACCTTTGTTTTTACGAAAAATTCATTTAGGTAGAATGGTTCCTAGTCCTAAACAGGATCACTGAACATACAGTCAAAGCCTATTTGAACAGCTTTCCAGGAAGATGTTAATCCTGTGCTCCAGTATACATGTTAATAAGGATTTTCACTCTAGAGTGAATTGTTAATCTTTATAGTCAAAGATGGTTCTGACCATGTGGATACTCTGGTGACTGGAAAGGTCAATGGGTAATTTGCAATTCTTTCCACACTGATACATAAATAATTGATTCCTTAGCAGATGAAGAGCTATTTGCTGAGTCTGTTGGTTATTCTTCTGCTGCCTTCACTCTTTTGACTGAAACTGAGTTTCCACATCTCAGGATTCTTTTAGTTTATACAGGGTGTGTACAGTACACGCATGGCTTTTGAAGAACATGCAGGTACACTGCATTACTTAAAAGTCAGGCAGAAAGACTGACTAGAGCTTGTTGCAACACATTGTAAACTTAACGCATAGAATTGAAGCGATGGATCTGGGAGGTTGGTGAATGTCATGCTTTGGTTTGCAGATAAGGAACCTGAGGCCATTCTGTGTCATTGTTAGGCAGTTCTAACTGGTAGAGTTGTTAAAGCTTCATATGTTGCTCCTTATTCTCCTCCTTGAAACTTCCTTAAAACCCACTGGGCTTAGTTCCACCCTCTGAAGCTCACAGAACAAGTCTACACTCCTCCTACATGACAGCTTTTCAAAGATTTGAAGACATCTTAGTCTTCCCATTGTTTCTTTTTTTCTTAGCTAAAATATTGTTATATTAGCCATTCCTCATAACGTAGTTTGTAGGCTATCCAGCTATTCCTGTTGCCTTTTTGGACAACTCATTTTGTTATTGTTCATTTGAAAATAGAGCTCTTGAAATCTCTAATCCAGATGTGAGATATAACCTCAACAGCGTAGCTATTAAAGTCTTGTCTCCACCATGCTCATTTTCCATCTCTGCTGCCCAAGCAATCATTCTGAAATACAAATATTCTGGTGTCGTTCCCTTTTTAAAAACCTTCAGTGACTGCATTGTCCAAAGGGTCTCGGCAGAACTGCTTGGTGTGGTCTCCAGGGTCCTCTCTGACAGCTAGTGCCAGCCTCTCCAGCCCTGTCCCTACTCACAACCTGTCCTGCCGCCAGACCAATGCCATCTATCATGTTGCTTTATACCTTTAGGCCCTTGCTGCTCCTTCTGCCTGGAATGTCCTTTCCCTAGTTCTTAAATGGCTACTCTTCGACGTGGAGTGCCCACAGCCTGAATCAGTTGCCTCTCCTGTATGCTTACAAAGCACCTGAGCAAACCTCTGCCAAGGCAGTGAATGCTACAGGCTATTGATTTTGCTGTTTCCATGACAGATTACAGAGCCATGACTTGGCTTTATACAGGTCCCTAATCTGGTGGTGACACATAGGAGATGTGCTGAGTGAATAAATGAGTGAATTCCATCTTCTGGTCCAAAATGCCCAAAGTTGCCACTCTTAGCAAATGGTCTAACATCTTCACAAAGAGACTTCATTGGATGTGAAATCCAATGGTCTATTGCCTTCAAATGTATTCACATCTTTATCCACCATTCTCGTTCCTCCTCCTGTCTTACAGATAAAACATCCCAACTTCTTCCCAAGTTTAACTGTTGCCTCTAAAACTTACTTAATTATTATTCCTCTTATATTTCTAATCTCTCTTCCATTGGCTGTGGCTGTCCTTTGTTTGCAACATGCTCACCTGTTCCACAAAAATAAACTTTTATTTCACTCTGACTGTTCTCATAAAATACTACCTTAGCTTTCTTTTTCTCAGCCAAACTTCATGAAAGAGTGGATATACTCACTCCCTTTGTCTTTCACTCCTTGACCTTCTTCAGCTCCTTTTTGACCCCACCATTGGGGTTTATCTCTTAACAAGCAAATACAATGAGTCCTTTGTAAGTCTCCCGGTAGTAGACAACTCTGGGGCACTTCAGACTGCTCACTATGCTCACTTTTTAAAATATTTCCCCCTATTGACTTCCATGGCAGTATGTTTTCCTGGATTTTCCTATTGTTCCTAGTATTTAAATTATGGCCCTTTCTATCTTTAGAGATTTTCCTATGCCTTAAAAATTGCTTTCCCAAATTTGCATCATCAATTCTCATCTCTGTGTGCTCTTAACAAATGATCTCATTTACGCTTGGCTTCAATTGCCATCTCTAAGGTCATCAGCCCCAATTGTTCCTGAATTATATTTGTTCCAGATTATATTTATACCACCCACCAGAAGTCTCCACTTTTGTATCCTGGTGGTATTTCAAAGTAGATAAAAATGAAAATATGGTCTTGTCTTTCCATTTAACAAACCCCAGCTTCTATTGTCTTATCTACTTTAATGACAGAGTGCATGTATTACTTATATTTAGAGTCTATTACAAAAAATTGTAATCATCTATACCACATGGATAATATGACTTTCACAATTTTCCTCGATGTTTATCTTAAAAATCATGTGGACCGTAGGGTTGAGATAAAGGGGTTTTCATACTCTTTAGAATTTTCCATTATCCTAGCTTCTCTTATACATGCTACTAAAGGACCTGGTTATGAAAGAGCTGAAAATTGACTGTTCCTCTTATCTCCAAAATCAATTTTGAAATAACAGGATAAATGCTCTGATGTTTGTATTTTAGGTCTCTGGCTCATACCATGTTTCTAAAAGGCAACAGATGGATCAACTACCTAGAAAGAAAGATAATCTAGTGAAAACGTAAGTCTAACTCTATCTTTTCATTCTAATTAATTACATTTGCATGTGTATGGGACTGACAAAACAGGTGTCCATTATATTTTGGAAGTTGAACTTCTAGATTTTATAGCAGTTATATAAAACAGCAGATGGTAAGAGAACTTAAAGATGTTTCTGCTCTCTATTCACTATTTATATACATTTTTGTAGATCCCAGGAACATTTGTTTGTCCTCCAACATCACGAGTTCATATTTTCTAAGGTAAAACAATACTGTATCCAAGGAGGGCTTAAAACTACACCACTAACAGCAATATAAATACAATTACATTATTAATATCAGCCTTAATATTTTTGGTGAGCAAATGTGGACACTGAAATAAATGTAGATGACAGTGCAGTTCAAACTATGTTTTCCTATGGAAACAAAAACAATTTAGGGTGAATAAAGAGCAGAGGAATGTTTTCTGGGTTTAGGAGGCTATATCTCACACAATTTTTCCTAATCCTAAGTACAGAAGAGTTAGTCAGGCAATCTTTGTCTTAAACGATCTTATCCCATTAGGGGAATCTCTTCATATATAACTTAACAATATAAGAAAAGCAAACCAAAATATAAGCTAGCTATATAAGTCAGAATCCTTTCCAAATACAAGTATTCAATGTGTACACAATATATCAAGTTTCTTTGGGGGAGATTCATGGGATAGCAATGTTTGTCCAGTATTTGGCTAGATGGATGAAAGTCTATTCTTCCTTGAGTAGTCATAAATACTTTACGTTATAACTCATTATCTTTGTACATTTTCATCAATGGAAATATAATACTGTTAAAACATTTAAAGTGAATTCTGGAAAAGGACTCTGCTGGTAGGACTGTAAATTTATTCAACCTTTTTGGAATGCTGTTTAGTATTACTTTCTTCATTTGGCTGGTCATACACTTACTCTGTGACACAACAGTTCCACTCCTAGTTATATACCTCACAGAATGGTACATGCGTTCCTACCAAAAGATCTGTACAAGGATGTTCACAGCAGCTTTATTCATAACAGCCCAAAACAGCCCTGAGAACAACTCAAATGTCTGTCAATAGTAGAATGGATAAAAACTTTTGAAATGTATATATAGCAATAAAGACAAATATTCATATATATTATCCATATACATGAATAATAACATATATATATGAATAATAACATGAATATATGTGAATGATGACAACAATAAAAAAAACTACTGCTTATACAACATTGTGGATAATTATCAGTGTTGGGTGAAAAAGGCCAGAAATAACATAATACGTACAATATGATTCTATTCACATAATGTTGAGAGATGGGCAAAACGAAGCTGTGGTGCCAGAAGACAGGACAGTGATTACCAAAGGGAAGGAGAAAGGGAATAATTGGGAAGGCACCAGGAGGTCTTCCAGCGTGATGGCAATATTCTGTTTAGTGAGGAGCTAAGTAGTGTTTCCGTGAGTATTCTTTATTGTAATTGATGGCGTTGTACATTTATGTTTTGTGCACTCTTTTATATGTGTTATTCTTAAAGCAGTGTTTTAAAAGTCAAGTTTTAGTCGCTTTTAATATTTGGTTTGGTTGCTATTCTGACATATACTAATGTTAAAATATTGACTTATGAAGTTTTCCTAATGTTCAGAATAAATGTAAGCATTAGAAAATACCCATTTGACTGTGAATTCTATTTTAAAAGGTCTGTCAAAGAGGGATAGTGCCTGATTGAATATTAGCTATTATATTCCTACTTTGTGGAATCATGGCTACAAATGAACAAGTTATCTGTGTTGCTATTGAAAGATATATTCTAGAGATCTTTATGTATACTGATTTGAAAAAAGGCTCTTTAAGTAAACAGGAGAAATAGTCTCTTTAGGATGAGGTTTGGAAATTGCCAAAAGCTTCTGGACAAGTTAATAGGTAAGTTTATTGACTATGAACCATGGTGTGTATCACCTATGAGAAATCATATTCCTGCAAGCAAGGATTTCAAAAGCTGATACCACAAGCAGTGGTTCCTAAAAATAGGAAACTGTAAAATTTATTTAGTTTTTTTAAGGCACAGCCTCATTTTTTTTTTTTTTTTGTCCTGTTCATGAAATATTTTAGAGTGATTCAAGGCCCTGGAGGAAGAAGATAACAAGGCAATCCTTCATGCCCTGGAATCAAAGAACCTGAGGGAAATGGATTCTAGGACTCATTATGAGACAGATATTTTTCAGGGAACCTCCTTTTTATAAGAAAAGTAGCTAGGTAGAGAAAACACAACTGAACTATCCAACATTAATGGAATAATTCAATAAACTATGATGGTATCATGAAGTTACAAAAAATTATGTTCTAAAAAATATATAACTGACATAGGAAAATGTTTGCCTAGAGTAGTAAATAAAAATTGTAATACAAAATAGTATAGTGGGATTATGGATGACATATTGATTTACATTTTTAATCTTTTCTATAAGAATATGTTTACTTTTAATGCAATTTAAAGTACCCAGCTCATAAAAGGTATTCAACAAATGAAGTTATTTTTGTAAGGTTCTTTTGGTTCTACTAAGGAAAGAACAAGAAAGATTTTAAATAGGTGTAGAAAAAATTTTAACCTTGAGAACTTCTTAATACTCGAATATAGGAAAAGTCAAAGTAATAACTATTGAACTACTTGTGTCTTAATTGTTAATGTCTGTTTGTTTTTGTACAGTAGGACTGGGATAGCCAATAAAAAAAAAAAGTGTACTTTGTAGTCATTTTTACTTTATATTGGGGGTGCCAAAAACATGTATACACATTTTAAGAGATGTTATCTATGTATAACTTTTCGAAGTTGAATTGAATTACGGTAGCAATGTGTAGTATGACATTCGCTCAAAAGATAGTGTTAATCAAATGAAAGCTAGCGTCATTCATTGTATTACAATTTTAAGACAGTTTTTTCCTTTCTTAAAATGTGTATACATTTTTTTGGCACCCTCTGTATTAAAATTAAAAAAGTCAACTTAAAGTCCATCTACTAGAAACAGACTATGGAACCCCTCAAGGCAAAATAACAGTATAAATATTTGTGTTGCTAATACAGTACAATATTTCTTAAAATAGTGAATAAAAAGGTGGTAAATGAAAGTTTGCAATGGCTTTGAAGCAGATAGACTGGAATCAATTTTTGCTTCCACCACTTATTATTTAATGTGGTTTTCTGCAAGTAACCTTCTTCAGACTCAGTTTGGGGATGGTGAAACCAAATTAATGGTTAGTATGCATATTAGAGATTACTGAAAAATCTCTAGTTCAGTAAACATTAGTGATTCTTCTCCTCCTTCTCCTTCTCCTTTTCCTTCTTCTCCTTCTCCTTTTCCTTCTTCTTCTTCTTCTTCTTTTTCTTCTTCAATGCATAGTATTTTGTTGAATAAAAAGAATCAGCAAAGACAAAAAAAATTGATTTGTGGAAAGAGAATAAGACACACGACAATGATTTGAAACTGCAAGTGACAAATCTACATTATTATGCTAATATAATCTTGCATTGGTTTTATCCACTGTCATTTGTTTAAAATCTACACTGCTCAGGAGTGTGAAATGGTTTCCAAACTTTGTTGACCATGACAGACCTTTTAAAATAGAATTTCACAGTCAAATGGGTATTTTCTAATGCTTTCATTTATTCTGAACATTAGGAAAACTTCATAAGTCAATATTTTAACATTAGCATATTAGAATAGCAACCCAACTGAACATTAAAAGCCACTAAAACTTGATTTTTAAAACACTGCTTTAAGTATAACATGTATAAAAGAGTGCACAAAACATAAATATACAACTCCATGAATTACAATAAAGCAAATATTTTATAATCTATTAATAAAATATGATATAATTGAATGTTTGTGGTTAATTCCATATTACACCAGAAGATGAAATTATTCTGAAACATTGTTTAACTAAAAGAAAAAATTAACACGGGAGGTGGTTTATTTCCAAATTATTACATTTTAAAAATATTTTGAGATATAATTCACATACCAAAAATATTACCCTTTTAAAAAGTATGCGACTCATTGATTTTTAGTATATTTACAAGGCTGTGCAGCAGCCAGAACATTTTCATCACCCTAAAAAAGAAAACCCATGGCCGTTAGCAGTCAGTCCCTATCTCTCCCTTCCCCCAGCCCCTGGCAATCACTAATCTAATTTCTGTCTATGGATTTTTTTATTCTTGTATTTCATATAAATGGAAGCAAACAATATGTGGCCTTTTGTGTCTGATTTTGCCACTTAGCATAATGTTTTCAAGGTTCACCCATGTAAGAGAATGTATCAGTACTTTATTCCAGTTTTTAGATATACCACATTTTGTTTATCTATTAATCAGCTGATGACATTTGAGTTGTTTACACCTTTTGAGTATTATGAATATGAACATTGCTGCATGAGTTTTTGTGCATAATGCAAAACATTTTGTGTTTTCAGTTGTTGGATATATGCTTTGGCATGGAATTGATGGGTCAATTGGTAACTCTGTTTATCGTTTTGAGGAACTGCCAAAGTTTTTTCCAAAGTGGCTGCATCATTGTATATTCCCACTGGCAATATATGAGAGGTCTAATTTCTCTACATCGTTGTCAACATTTGTTATTTACTTTTTTTTTTTTTGCCATCCTAGAGGATATGAAGTGTGATATCTTGTAGTTTTGATTTGCACTTCCCTAAGGACTAATGATGTTGAGCATATTTTCATGTATTTGCTGGCCATTTGTATATCTTCTTTGGAGAAATGTCTATTCAAGAACTTTGCCCATTTTTTAATTGGATTGTTTGTCTTGTTGTGTCTGAAGAATTCTTTATATATTTTATTACTAGATCTTACTAGATATATGACTTGCAAATATTTTCTTCCATTCTTTCTTTCTTTTATTTTTCTTTCTTTATGATGTCCTTTGAAACATAGAAGTTTTGATTTTGATGAGGTTCAACTGATCAGGGCTTCCTAGGATTTTTTTTTCTTGGTTGCTTGTGCTTAGATAGCATATCTAAGAATTCGTTGCCTGATCTGAGAACACAAAGATTTATACATATGTTTTCTTCTACGAGTTTTATAGTTTTAGCTCCTTTTTGATCCACTTGGGTGAATTTTTGTATACGCATATAGTATGAGATAAGGGTCCAAGTTCAGTCTTTTGCATATGTCTATTCAGTTGTCCTAGCACCCTTTGTTGAAAAGACTGTTCTTCCTCAATTGAATTGTCTTGACACCTTTTTAAAAAATCAATTAACCGTAAACATGAGTTTATTTCTAGACTCTTGGTTCTACATTCCATTGATGTATAAGTCTATCCTTATGTCAGTACCATGCTGTCTTGCTGACTAGCTTTTCAGTTAGTTTTGAAATCAGTAAGTGTGAGTTGTCAAACTTTTTTTTAATATCGTTATGGTTGTTTGGAGTCCCTTTAATTTTCATATGAATTTTAGGATCAAGTTGTCAATTTCTTCACATGTATACCACAGGGCTGGGGGAAGGGGAATAGCGGAGCTAAAATGCTACAAAGCTCAGTGTTCTTGCTGAGTTTTAGTTATGCACGTTTGTGCGCACGTGTGTGTCTGTGTGTCTTTAATAAATTCTCCAGGATTGCTGCAAGACTTTGGTTAATTTCCAGAGTTCTGAAAAAGTTGCTTCTAACCGTTTTTGGCAATTTTTCTCATTGCTTTTATGGAGGAGAGAATTTTTGCAGGTTCTTATTCTGCCATTTGTGCTTCCATCACTCCCTGAGTAAAATATTTTTTTAAAGCACCTTGCAGGGAATTAAAGTTGACTCCTACTATTTAAAATAAGAGTATGGGGATTTTGCCTTTATAAAGACAGAGTCAATAAGGGAAAGATGGTCCCATGGAAATACAAAAACAGGAGTTTCAATATAACTGGGCCCAAAGATATTAGAATTCCAGGAAGCTTTAAAAACCGCAGAAGTTCACAGGTCTTTACATTAGTGGTCTGCCGTATAGAACAGTAATTAAAGGAAGACTTTGAACTCAGCCTTCCTGAATTCAAATTCCAGATCCACTTACTAACCACATAACCTTCTTTTTCTCATATATCTAACAGGGCTAATAAGAGTGCCTACATCATAGGGATTTTGTGGAGTTGACATGAGCAAATACATACATACATATATACATACAATTTAGAACAACCCCTGACACAGATTAAATAAAATAAAAATGTTGCTATTATTATTTGTAGTATAATCAACCACTAATTTAGTCTCTGCTTCACTTTTCTTCTCATTACCAACTGCCATCTTTACTTTCTACATCTCTTTTATATCACAAACCATAGTATATTATAGTATCAATTTTATTATAATTTTAGATAACATATCTTTGGTTTACTCATGCATTCTCTCTTATTTCTCTATTGTCCCCACTCGACTTCATGGCCTCTTTTTATATATTTTCTTAGCTTCAATTCATATTTTCGGAGGCAAGTATCAGAATGATCCAACTTATCCTTCTTTGGACAGAGTTCTCCACATTAGGCAACCTCTTGGGCTGCTTCCCAGCCTTTGGGTTACCTGCCCTCGAGTTGGTTGCCTCTCTAGCTGTTACAAGATGATTTGGTATAACGTATGGCTGTTTATGATGTACTGTAAGCAGAAAATCTGCACAGGGAGATTTCCCTGTGAAGCTCTGGCTGGGGGAACTAGGTACAATATACAGGTCTCTCTATATGGCATATAATGTTTTTGTTGTACACGATGGTAACTGAGAAATCATGATAAACACTTATTTTATTTCAGGGGAAGATGTAATCCAGTTGTTCAGAAGACAGTGAATGCCAAGAGAGGACCAGTAAAAAATATTACAAGCGCTAACTATCTTCCAAAACTCAATCCGTGATTCCAGAACTGGGTGGATTTCTGTATATCTTCCTTTCTTTCTTCTGTATATTCATTTGTGAAGTGAATGTTCAATACAGTTTTCAGGGAATGAAATAGATAAGAAAGAGCCATCAAACTTCTCTTTAGCTCTTCTTGCAGCAGTTTGTTCCTTTGTCTGTATGAAAGTAATTTTCTCAAGTGGCCCTAAAATATCTTAGACAGCTTGAAGGTGGACATTATTATACTTGCTTTTAACAATACACCCATGATCTGCTCTAATAGCAACGTTCCTATCATATTTGGCTTCTAGTTGGCTATCAGCTAAAAATGTGAGTTTAACACTTTTTGCTACTTTCGGCTACGTCATGTTGAGTTTTTTTAAACTTACGGTTTAAACAAAGCTGCAAGTCCGTTGTGTTTTAAACTTTGTTTTGGACTTTCATGATGCTGTGTAAAAAGGCTTCGGTCAGGGAACAGCTTGGATAGTTCCCATCCTGCCATGACCTTAGGAGATCTTGGGCAAATTCCTTCCCTCATCTTTTTTCCCCACATCTGTGAAATGATTGAGGCAAATGAGATTTATTACTAGAAAACTAGCACTTACAAGATACTGCCACTTAGCATATGGTGATGTAAGTCATTTTCTGATGTTTATTAATTCACAGTGATGGCCTAGTTCTTTTGACCAAACTTTGCAAGTGTTTACAATACACAAGTTTAGAAGTGGATATAAAATGAGGATGGGAGAAATGTTCTTTTAAGGCATTTATACAATTCATTGAAATCTCCTGTTTGTGTTTAGATTGTTTTGTAACTATCACCTAGCTCTGGAATATACATATGATTTATTTGCCTAACTTAATAAGTGAAATTATTGGACTTTAAATTTCCAGAAATCACTCAAAGTTAAGTATAATTTCCAGCTATTGATGTTCTCATGTTGTATCTGGCACTGAAACCTAAATTCTATTCAGTATCACAGGCAATGAATACCAAATGCATTTCTATAACTATTTTTATAGATTTTCACTTTCTTTAAGGAAGAATGCATAACTTTCATATAGCCAAATAATTCTTTTAGGTGACTTAAAAAGTAATGCAGAGAAATATAAAGTAACTTCCTGTAAATTATTCCAAATGGGAACCGTTTGGAAATATTTTCCCCTGTTCTTAAGCTAACTACAGACATCAGGTACCCTTATTATTAAACACATATTAGATTTTTAGGTTTTATACAATCTTTCTTAGTATTAGCAGCAAATCGATAATTTAAATATTAGTAATATTTGTAATAATCACAGAGTCATCACTGAAAAATGAACAGCTGTGTTTCTATCATGCAGGGCCAAGCCACTGTGGGCAAGCATTTCCTTGTCCTCAGTCACTAGGATGGTATATTAGTTGAACACCATATTACTGGGATTCTATCATGTTTCAATGTTATTTCTGCAGGAGCTGCTTTGGGATACTTTCCAATGTCAGGAGATGTCTGTCTGTAACAGAGTGGTGGGTTGTTGGTGGGGTAGGACAAGGAACTGAAATGGGGCACTCTTTAAGATCTATGCTCTAGTAGTAGTTTTGCACTAAGCTTCTGAAATGAGTAAAACACTTTTCATTGCCTCACTTTCATCATTTATAGAGTTGGGAATAAATTGCTGTGCAGATCAAAGATAGTTACTACATATTTATTTTTTTAATACACTATTTCCCTCTAAAAAGGATTGTGTTTGCTTTTACTAAATACAGGTATAAAAACAACACCCATAAGATAAAATATGAAAATAAAAGTTAAAGTTTTGCAAGAATTCTCAACTAAGAAAAGCTCTAGCTTTAAGCTTCTAACAATCGGCACAAAGAAGGAATGGATTTTACAGCTCTCATTTTTTTTTTTAATGAGAAATATACAAGTATAGAAAAAGTTTTACCTAATTCTAAGTTCTGAAGGTAATTTATCATGTGAAGTTTTATAAGAAAATGCAATTATTATTGAAATAACCAGTGCAAAAAGATAGTTTAGTGTCTTTATTTTAATACTGAAATATGTATTAACCTCAGTATTTGGTGTTTTTTTTGTTTTGAAGAGTTCATAATTCATAAAGCAAAATATAAGTAAACAATATTTAATATACTTAATATTTCATATGTCTAAATGCATTACAAAATATCAAGAAATACCATTTACAAAAACAAATGTTGCTATAGTGAAAAGACAGATAATGATGAGTACTAATGAGGATGTGGAGAAATTGGAGCCCTCCTATGTGGCGAGTGGGGATGTACAAGGGTACAACCCTTTGAAAACAGTCTGTTCATTTCTCAAAAGGGTAAACATATGGCCCAACAATTCCAGTCTTCTGTATATACCCCAGAGAAATGAAAACCAATGTCCACATAAAATGTGTACACGAATGTTTATGGCACCATTATTCACAATAGCTAAAAAGTGAAAACAACCCAAGTGCCCGTCAACTGATGAATGGGTAAATGAAATGTGGTATATCCAAACAATGGAATATTATTTAGCAATTAAAAGGAATGAAATATCGACATATGCTACGACATGGATGAACCTTGAAAACATGAACCTAAGTAAAAAACGCCAGTCATGAGAGACCATGTCCTGTATAATTCCATTGATATGAAATGTCCTGAATAGGCAAATCCACACAGACAGAAAGTAGATTAGTAGTAGTTGCCAAAGCATGGCAAGGCCAGAGAAAGGGTAGATGATAGGGAATCATTGCTAATACAGATGAAAATATTCTAAATTTAATTGTGGTGGTGGTTGCACAACACTGTGAATATACTATCAAACACTGAATTGTACACTTTAAATGGGTTGATTTCATGTTATATGATTTATACCTCAATAAAGCTGCTATAAAAAAGCGTTCAACATATGTCAACATTTTAATATAAATTAACAGATAAATTTTAGTGAAATATTACTTGATCTTTCTCAGAAAATGTGATCTTAAAAAAATTAAAATACATTGTCATTTATGCCATGAAGTCAAGAGCAGAATTTGGAGGATAATTATTTCAACTAGAAAGCTTTTTTACATAGTATACTAGTTAGAAGAATAATGAGGATTATACGCTACTCCCCAATATTTTCTTGACTTTTGAATATCCCTGTCTCTTACTTGATAACTTTGTGGAGATATTTACAAAACACCTTTTGATTTTTGACTAGGATTTGATTTTTTAAATTTATTAAGAGCGATATAGTGTTTGTTTCAAAGAAATTATTTCTAGTTTTTATCATCTTCATTAGTTTTATCATGTATAGCTGGAGATTCTATAGCAGAGTTACCTATATCAATTTTTGTACTATGATATTCATGTTTTACTGGACCAGAAATTCTTTATTTTTGGACTAAGAATTATTCTTGCAACAGAAGCTTATCAATAACACGATTTGGTTTCTTATTGCTATGCACACAAGTGAGGACATGTATGGATTTATAGACCACGTGTTATATGCCTCTTTTATAAGTT
The DNA here is from genome assembly GCF_004115265.2 of Rhinolophus ferrumequinum. Taxonomy (NCBI): domain Eukaryota; kingdom Metazoa; phylum Chordata; class Mammalia; order Chiroptera; family Rhinolophidae; genus Rhinolophus; species Rhinolophus ferrumequinum. The sequence continues at coordinate 93,312,616 of NC_046287.1, forward strand.
GAGTAATTGAGTTATAGATATTTATTTCAAGATGTAAATAATTTAGATTTTTAAAAATACTAGAATTACAGAATTATGACAATAACAATGCTAGGATTTTCGTATTGAAAGAGAGCAGAGTATACCAGAATGCTAAAAATCGCTATTAAAATAACTAAACATGATTGAGGTTTGAAAAAGTATCTTAAAAATAATAAAGAACTGTTTGAATGTAAAATCATATCATTATGACAGTAGCACACTATTTTTAAAATAAGTTAACATCAGATTAAACTGATCTATGTATTAGAAAAATCTTGAATTTATAGAGCATCCTTTTCACTTTGTGAAAGCAATTTCATATTTACTATCTCAGTTACAGGGAAAGTATTATTACCTGGACAACTATCCAACAGTGCATTTATCATCATTGGAACTGTTCAGAGGCCAGGTGACCCTTTGTCAGGGATATTATAGAAAGGATTCTTGCAGTGGCTGGAAGTTGGATTTGATGATGGCCAAGATCCCTTCTGATGCCAAGATACTGTGATTCCTTGCTCATTTATTATTTACCAGTAGAAACAAAAATAACTTCCTAAACTATATGTGGATTGCATCATATAGACTGAAAATATGGAGTTTCAAAAACATTGTGTCATGGCCAAAACGAACAAAATCAGGTGTAAAATCACTAATGGCCATTTGTTAAATGTAAACTGAAATCAGGTGCTATTTTTCATTTATAAAATAAACAGTGGTTTTAAAAAATTTTTTCAATGCTAATACGAAGTTAAAAAGTTCTAATATGCTGCTTGTAGAGGTGTAAATGAATATAATTCTTTTGGCAAACAATTTGATTATATAGCTATTCTTCAATAGCCTTAATATTTACACATTGACTCAATCTTTGTACTTCTAGTAATCTATTCTAATGAAAATTCCTGCATATAAAAACACAGAAGGACAATCATTTGATCATCATTATTTATAGTGCCAAGAAATGGAGTCTTCCTCAGTGTACAGTTATAAGGGAGTGTATATTCATCCACATGGCTAAATATTATGCAGCAGTTAGCACTTGCTACCCTGTATTAAAGTTCTTTCTCTCATGTATTCTGCATTCTGAAGTGCTGCAGTGTCCTTTATCTCCAGCACTTTGATGTAATGAGCCATCTTATTCATCAGTTGTCACCAGCTAGCTTAGAATCTATTATATTAATTTATTTTGTTTAACTTAAATGGATGTTTGCAAAATGGAGTTATAATATGATGGAAGTACTTAGAATGTTAACACAATGGCACAAAGTCACACATACTATATGATTTTAACTATTTAAAAATATCTATAGGAGAGGCTACAAAGAGAGCACTTAAGTCTACTTACTGATAATGCAAAAGATGTGTTTCTGTTACACAGCTCTACAGAGGTCGGCTCCAAATGATGACCTAGAGATGGGTGCAAAGGGAAAGGAGACTTGTGGAATAGAAGAGAACATGTTCTACCAAGCTATATAACTTAGGGAAAGCTTCCTTAATTTTTCTGTCTCAACATTTTACTCTGTAGAATGAAGATAAAACTAATTGATTTTAAAGGTATGTGTGTGTGACAAGGAAGGGGGGTAGAAAACCAAACCTCTGTTGAAACTATTCTCATATCTTAATGTAATAAAAATAAGCAATAGAAATGAATAGAATATCATAAGGTATCTAGAAAACATATTCACTTGCCAGTGTATAAATAGCTCAGAAAGTCTTGAAAGCAGATAACAACAGTAATTTGTCTAGATAATGTTAAAGGAATGGGAGAAAAGAATAAGTAAATAGTGCCTTCCTGCTATTAATCAACGAAATAACCACCCTAGGATTTACGAGCTTTCAAGGAGAGTATTTTCCTTTACCTCCAACCTTTCCTTTTGCTTCTCACTGCTGCAACTTAGTTGAAGCCTTTATTATAGCCTTATAGCTAAGCATAGGAGAAAAAAGGCAGTAAAAATGTCATATTGGGGTGTCGAGGGTCAGTTAATAATACTTACTGATGATGGACATGGAGAATCCTTAATCTCCTTAACTAGAATCGAGCTTTAGTAACTGAACTCCTATGATTAACTTCCTTGTTTATGCCACTTTTGTGACTTTAATCACTTTCTATACTAAAGATAGGTTAATTTTGTTATGTTTTGCATGTCTTTCTCTCTTACAAGAGAGTTAGCTTCTGCAGTGAGCTGTGAAGGGGATAAGGCCATGTCTTATTCGTCTTTGCATCTCCATCAGGACTTAATGCAGGGACTTGAATATTTTGGACACTTGGTAAATATTTGCAATGAAAAGGTAGACCTACACACAAGGTAAAAGTTCCATTAGGAGTCTTAAGGACCTAGGGAATTAAAGAGATTTGCAGCATAAGAAATATACCAGGTCTGACAATTAAGTCCTTGAACTTGTCGCAACAATGTTGCTAACCTTTTTTGACATCAGAGGGATTATTCATTATACATTTGTACCAACTGGACAAACAGTTAACCAAGTTTACTATGTAGAAGTGTTGAAAAGGCTGTGTGAAAAAGTTAGATGACCTGAACTTTTCACCAACAATCCATGGCTCTTGCATCACAACAATGCACCAGCTCACATGGCACATCTGTGAGGGAGTTTTTAGCCAGTAAACAACTGTATTGGAACACCCTCCCTACTCACCTGATCTGGCCCCCAGTGACTTCTTTCTTTACCCAAAGATCAAGGAAATATTGAAAGGAAGACATTTTGATGACATTCAGAACATCAAGGGTAATATGACGACAGCTCTGATGGCCATTCCAGAAAGAGTTCAAAATTGCTTTGAAGAATGGACTAGGCGCTGGTGTCAGTGCATAGCTTCCCAAGGGGAGTACTTCGAAGGTGACCATAGTGATATTTAGCTATGAGGTATGCAGCACTTTTTTTAGGATAAGTTCACGATTTTAATTGTCCAACCTCATAATACTAGAGTACCAAAGTATGAACTAACAACCCAAGGATTAAGACCTTAAGCATAGGAACCCCAGTTTGGGAGTAACTCTTATAATGATAATCTGCCAGGAGCTAAAGTGAACTGAGAAGTATGGGGACATTGCAGTAAAATAATTTTATGTAAAATAAAGCTCTAGTCTGTATAATGTGGTAAAAAAGAGTCCTAAAGAAGTGAAAGGGAAACCAATGAATGCAGGGATACTGATTTTAGAAGGTAAATCTTCCCTTGTCTCTTGAGAGGTGGCAACAAATAATTAGCCATTGTAAGAATCTTCCATTTAGTAACTACACTGGGCCTATTTTATATTCTTAAATATATAAAATACCTAAAAGAGGTTCTGGCACGTAAGAAGTGCTGTATAATCATTTGATATTACCACCCTTTCATTTGCTCCATTTTGAGAGATTAGCCACCTGAGAAGTTAGAGGGAACAGTTGTCCACAGACGGCTGCCCTCATTTCTGACACTACTTGCAAGTTCAGGGGTTGCCATAACCACCTTCAGGTTCAATAATTTGAAAACTGCTTATAGAATTCAGTGAAAGTTCTTATACTCATGGTTACAGTTTAGTATAGAGACATGGTAGAGACTAAAATCAGAGAAGACACACATAGGGCAGAGTCCAGCAGAGATCCAAACATGCTCTTCTAGTTGTCCTCTCATCATGGAGTCTTCGACAGTGATAACTCTTCCCAGCTGTGATGTTTGACAACATACATGGAGTACTGCCAACTAGGGAAGCTCACTCGATGATCCTAGGTGTCCAGAGATTTTATTGGGGCTCAATGACATATTCCCTGCATGGCTGACCTTTAGAGGTAGAGCTGATACCATATGGCGTGAAACATCATAATTTACATTGTTAGACTGTCTGGTAGCCAAAGCCACTAGGCAAAAGAAGATACTCCTATCAGGCAAAATGTCCTAAGGGCCTAGAAATCCCCTCCCAGGGGCTGAGAACAAAGGCCAGAACTTTTTTGGGGTAAGGTTAATTCTTTACTACTCACCCATTCATAATATAGGGATGGTAATATCTCTCTTACAGGTTTTATGAGGATATGATAAATTAATGTATATGAAGGTGCTTGTAAACCCAAGTCTAATCCAATGTGAGGTACTATTACTGTCACTTTTTAAATCTACTTTGATAACAAACTATTATTTTTATAGTTCATTATTCCAAGAAACCACAGTAACTATTGTATTATAATAAACCTATTCTAATAAACCACAATAACTTGCCTTGGAAATCCATCCATTTAAATTTATATTTACTCACATATTTATCATTTCTGGCACACTTTTGTCCCTTTTGTAGATCCAAGTTTCCATCTGGCATTCTTTTCCTCCCACTTGGAGAACTTTCTTTAGCACTGGTTGAAGTGAAGTTCTGCTGGCAATGAATCTCCTTTTGTGTGTCTGAAAAAGTCTTTATTTCACCTTCATTTTTAAAAGATATTTTTACTTGTGTGTACAGTTTAATGGTCAACTCTACAGAGAAAATGGAGTAGGTCCTAAATGATGATACTAGGGGTTGCAGGAGAGAGGGAAAAGAGGAATCCTGGACGAGAAGGGAACATACTGGGTTAGTTTGTCTTTCGGCACATTAAAGATTCCATTCCATTGTCATATGGCATGCAGTTTCTCATGAGAAATGTTTGCATTTCTTTGTTCCTTTGTATATATAATTTGGCTTTTATAACTGGCTGATTTTAAGGTTTTCTATCATTGGTCTTCAAGAATTGCTTATAATTAACCTTAGTCGCTTTGCGTTTATCCTGTACAGGGTTCATTGAGCTTCTTGGATCTGTGGGTTTTGTATTTTCATCAAATTTGGAAAATGTTTGGTCACTTTTTTAAATTAAAGTTTATTGGGGTGACAATCGTTAGTAAAGTTACATAGATTTCAGGTAATACAATTCTGTGTTACATCATCTAATATATCACATTGTGTGTTCACCACCCAGAGTCAGTTCTCCTTCCATCACCATATATTTGATCCCCTTTACCCTCATCTACCACCACCCCACCTTATCCTCTGGTAACCACTAAACTATTGTCTGTGTCTAGGAGGTTTTGTTTCTCATTTATTTGTCTTGTTCTTTTGTTATTTTTGGTTTATATACCACCTATCACTGAAATCATGTGGTTCTCTACTTTTTCTGTCTGACTTATTTCACTTAGCTGGTCATTTTTTTCAAGTCATTTTTCTGCCCCACCCCTCCTCTCCTTCCAGGACTTGAATTACAACCTGTGGCAGAACACTTGATATTGTTCCATTTGGTTATTTTTTTATATATTCTATTTTTGACTGTTTTTATGTTTTCCTTTGAATAATAATATAATTATAATAGCTGTTTAACATGCTTATTTGCGAATTCCTTTGTCTTTATCTCTGTCACTTCTAGGTCTATTTCTAGTGATTGATTTTTCTCCTGGTTTTGGGGTCTCATTTTCTGCTTCTTGTTATGCCTACTGATTTTTTATTTGATGCTGGACATTGGTAATTTCTTGTTAGTTATAGATTTTCATGGGGCTTTGTTCTTATAGGCAGTTAGGTTACTTGCAGTTAAGTTTAACCTTTTCAGAACTTTGCTAAGGTGGGTGTGGGTATAATCTTCGCCCTAGAGATAGTTTAATCCCATCACTAAGGCATAGCTATTGTGGTCCCTACTAAATGTTGTGAGTGAGCAACAGGGACACACAGCTCTGGCTGGTTGGAACTCAAGTGCCTCTTAGCCTAATAATGTGAGTACTCTGTCTGTCTGTAGAGTTTCACTCTACACTTACGTGTCTTAGTGTCCAGCAAAGACTCCAGAGACACCTGTGTAGATTTCTGGAGTTCTGTTTTTGCATAGCTCCTTGCTCTTCAGCACTCGGCAACTTTAGTCACTCTGGCCTCTGTGAACTCATCTCTGTCACCTCAACTATGTGAAGCTACCATGCTTTGCTTGGGATCTCCTTCCTGCTCTGAGGTCTGGAATGGAACTCACTCACGGCGAAAATCTAGAGTGAAAGTAAGGCCCACTTTCTTTCTCTCAGGGATCACAGTCTTATGGTGCATGTTTCATACTGTTTGCAAATAACTGTTTCACGTATCTTTTGTCCAGTTTTCTGTTCGTTCACAGCAAGAGGGTAAATATTGCCTTTGATACTCATGAAGGCCGGATGTAGAAGATCTATCCATTTAAACTTAAATCATCAAAACTGCAAGAAAATGTTTTTTAAATCCAATAGAAAAATTCATTTTACTTTGATTCTATAACATTTTCTTTATATTGTCACCTAAATATATTTTTCTCACGTTAATCATTGAAATTTGCACTAGAGAAAATGGATTGGGCTTTGTCTTGTCTTCTTGATTGGGAGGTAAGTACATTCTGAGAAGAAAGGATATTTGGCGATAAAATTGATGGCCAGTGGCAAAAACTGCCGTGTGCTTACTGAATGGTTTCCTTTTCTATGGGACACAGAAGTAGGTTACATTTTTCCATGTGTGCATGGTGCACACACGACTTTGTTTAGTGATATATATGTGAAACACTCACTTTAGTAGTATGTGGTGTATATGCTACTGTGTGTAGAGATATAGGTGTTTGTAGCTAGGTGTGGCCCCGTGACTGACTTCCAGGCGCCAGGGGATGGTTCAGCCATGAGATGGAAGAAACTTGGGTACCTGAATCATTGCATATAGCAGATACATTTCTCTCATCTTGCTAACCCTCATTTGATTGTGGTGTGTGTGAAAGGTAAAATCCTTTTGTGAGTGAGTATGTGTGTGATGTTACTGAAATTTGGCTTTTGCTTGTTGAAGCAGTCAGACTGCTCATTAATACAATACCAAACAAACAATATTTTTAGTAAGGCTTACAGACATTTGGATTTTTTTGTCAGTAGGTAATAATATCTTTCTTTGAAACTACAGAGATAAATCCAGCTTTTCATTGAAAGTGATCATTGAGCCAGATTCTAGAACTTTGATTGACAGTTAAAATTGATTCTAATTCAGCGTATTTTCTATTCTAGTCTGTTGAACATAACTAGAATCTTTTTGTTTGTTTGTTTTTTTACTAAGCAGAATTTCTTGCTTTTCCATCAGTGTCTTTCTAAGCTACTGCTCTTTTAAGCCTTGGTCCAAATGATCTACCATGTGACAGCCAAGTACTGGCTGGGCCCAAATAATTGTGGAATGTACCAGTTTCTGAGCAGGGAAGGATACCCATAACCACTTTCCCTCAGAAGAGGCAGCATGCACAGCATCCCTGGTCCATGCATTTATGGAATCCCGTTGGACAGACATGATGAAAACCCTCTTCCCTGGGAATGGGGTGGGTCCCTTCATCAGGCTCTGACTCTGCTTCCCAGGAGGAATGTTCTCGTCCACTTTCCTCAGTGGCCTCTGGCTCTACTCCCTGGCAGTTTCTTCCTGTTCAAGCTTCTTGCCCATGTTTGAAGGTGAGTACAGCTTTCAGAGTTCATTTTCTGATTAAACAGAATTTAGTGCCCAGAGGTGACTGTTCAAGTAGTCCAAAGCTTTTTAGTCCAATTTATGGTTTCTTGGATAACATAATTCTATCAAAATTCTGGCCAATTCCATATGTAATAATGATAATAGCAGGGTGTGACTGATTTCTCTGGCCTATAGTTCTCTCTATCTAATAACAGCTACCTTGTAATATTTGAAACAATAAGTTGGGGTGTAAAGTTAACACCCAAAATCTGATCTCTGCCACAGGCTGTCGTAGTGGCCTTTTGTTGCTCAAAACCCTTCTCAGTCTTACCTCTTCCTTCCTCTAGAAGTCATTGTCCTTTTTAAGCCTTTAATGCCCTTTGATGCCCACCATTTCTAGGTTCTCCTTTAGACTCTCTCTATTCCCTTTTATTTCTCTTTGCAAACCGGCTAATTATATTCCAAGCTCTTTTTTTTTCTTCTGCCTTGTAAAGGGCAGCCAGTAACATCCAGCACACATTATTATTATTATTAGGTTTTTATCAACATCTTTTCCTTCACCTACAGGTCTGGTTAACACTTGGTCTGCTCTGGCATCACAGGGATCTCTAGACTTCCACCTGCATATTTGTTTCCCTGAGTCTACTGCAGATCTGCTAACACCAGACCACTTTTTTAAAATTATTATTATAGTATTTTGTTAGTGCAGTACCTAAGGGCAAGTTATCAATCTCAGTATTATTACTATAAGAAACAACTCCAGGCCTTATAGGCTTAACACAAAGGTTTATTTCTGTCTCACAGCACAATCTATTCAGGTTTCATCATTAAAAAAAAAAAAGATAAAGGAGAAATAATCTTTATATCTCGAGAGAGAAAGGGGAATGGGAACGGGAAAGGCATAAGGGATTTTTCAAAATCATTGGTAGGTGGAAGGCACATCTATGTTCGTATACTTTATATTGTACGTCTGTAGTATATGTACTCATGGAAATGCATGACATTTTTCATAATAAAAATTACCCGAGCTGACTTTTAAATCATGTTAGTATACATCTAAGTATTCACAAAAAAAGTGAGAACAGCGTATTTTCCTCTTCACCTCACTCCCCACTTTCACATACCAGAAACTTCTCTCCTTTAAGATTGTCTGACTTGCTTGTAATGTATAAATTCCTCCTGACTTCCAGTCCACATTGTGGCTAAGGGAAAATTAGTTCCTTTGTAACTACATGATCTCCTCAGGTAGTAGGTAATCAATGACTCCACCTGAGCGGCTTCTCATGGTTCTGTTGTGCTGTTACCCTGGGTGGGCGTCTTCAAAATTAATCAAGGTGGCAGCGCCTAGCCTCACTCTAGACCTTGTGTGACACAGAGTTACAGTGTAACTTTGGTTTAAGCTCCACATTTCCTAGCAAAGACTTGTGGTTAAAATGAGGCAGACATCATTTTAAATTCAGTAAAACTAAACCCTGTTGCTGAAAGAGAATTGTATATTGGATGATGAGAAAACTGTCACATCTTCACACAAATGATTACTAGGCATAATTAGAAGCTGGTACTATTCTTTGACCTTTATCACCACCCAAGGACAATGTTTCCCTAACTCACTGCGGAACAGAAGTATTTATTGGTCAAGTATTTATTGATATATATTTATCTCTACATAATAGATAGTAGGATATGAAGTCCAGTTAAAAAAAAAAAATCTCTGCCTTATCATGCTACTGCAATAGTTCTAATTGTCTAGCAGAGGCATGAGATGGAATTAGGAGTATTTTGAGAATTTTCCTATTGTCATCCCAGATTACACACAAAAAGAAAATGTGAGTCAGAGGGTAGTGTGGGAGAGACCCCCAAGCCAGGACAAATGAAAATGCTCTGGGGTAAATGTGCTACACTTTACACAATGTAGTTGTCCCAGCTGAACTTAACGGTTAGGAAAACTGAGCCAGAGGCAAAAAGGAGGCATGAGGGCTGGAGTCCTAACCTCTTTGACACAGGAATAAGGGGGCAGAAAAAGGTTTTAGGCTGAGGTCAGAACCAAAGAAGACCAAGAGATACATGGATTAACAGAGGAATACAGCACATTTTTAAATCAGGAAAGGACAGAATTAAAACTTATCTTTCTGTCTTTCTTGTGCCCCCACAAACACATTTGCAGCCTTGAGATACCTAGCTTGTTGTTTTGGTGCATGCAATATTTTTTCCTTTCCTCCAAACCTTATTTTTTTCTTTCCACTACAAAATTAGTGGTATTATGATTGGAGGACAGATCATAGGCTTGGAGCCAGAGAGACCTGAATTCAAGTTAACACATACCAGTCAACTACAGGAAAATCTTTAATTCATTCATTTAAATATTTAAGGGCCTGCTATGTACATGTGTTTTTCTAGGCCAAGAAGATGGTGACAAATTCTCTGTTCTGGAGGGTGGAGAAAGATAAGTGAAAACAAATACATATGGGATACAAGTTCTGACAATTGAGTTCAAGAACTTGTTGCAACGATGTTGCTAAACTTTTTTGATATCAGAGGGATTATTCATTATGAATTTGTACCAACTGGACAAACAGTTAACCAAGTTTACTATTTGGAAGTGCTGAAAAGCCTGCGTGCAGAAGTTAGACGACCTGAACTTTTCACCAACAATTCATGGCTTTTGCATCATGACAATGCACCAGCTCACATGGCACTGTCTGTGAGGGAGTTCTTAGCCAGTAAACAAATAACTGTATTGGAACACCCTCCCTACTCACCTGATCTGGCCCCCAGTGACTTCTTTCTTTATCCAAAGATCAAGGAAATATTGAAAGACATTTTGATGACATTCAGGACATCAAGAGTAATACGACGACAGCTCTGATGGCCACTCCAGAAAAAGAGTTCCAAAATTGCTTTGCAGGGTGGACTAGGCACTGGCGTCGGTGCATAGCTTCCCACGGGGAGTATGTCGAAGGTGACTGTAGTGATAATCAGCAGTGAGGTGTGTAGCACTTTTTCTAGAATGAGTTCGCGAACTTCATTTTCTGACAATCATATAACATTAGAAAAATGACATAAGAAAAACAGAGTAAAGGGTTAGATTCTGAGAGGGAGCATTCGAGGAGGTGACATCATATAAGAAATTCAGGTGAAATGAAGAAATCAGGAGGCATAACAGGGAAGAACATTCTAAACAGAAGGAAGAAAAAAGGCAGTGTAGCTTTGCACTTATTCGGTTTTCTCAGAAGAATGCACTGTGATGAGAGGTCATGAAAGGTCGTAAGAATGACAAGAGATAAGGTTGGAGAGGTAGAGTCAGAGAAGTCTCGTTGGATATGGAAATAAATTGGGATTTTTTTTCCGAGTGGATGGTTTTGAGAAAGGAAGTTAATATTCTGATTTGTATTTTAGAAGACCGTTCTGGGTATTCTATGATGAATTGTCTGAAAGGAGGAGGGAAAGATGGCAAAAGTGGAAGCAAAAATCACCATCTTAGCTAACTTTAAGAAAATGCCCTTGTTTTTAATTCTATAATGGAACTTAATGGTTAGTCGAGTTATTGTACACTCTTCGATTTAATATTCCAAAGATAGAGGGAGCATGGTGTTTTAAAGCGTATGTATTTAAATAGTGACTTTAGTGCATTGTTAAATGTAAAAAGATAATTATGATTGAAATTAGTTAATTCTCTGACTTTCAGCTTCTGTGGTTATAGTCCTTATGAGAACATTCTCTGGACCTCAGCATCTCGAAAAGGGAAGGACAGCTAGGTAATGTCCAGGGCCCCACTGAGTTCTAAATTTCTGTAATTCTGAGAACAAGCCAAGTAAGCAACAATACTGGACACAGCTTATATACAACAGTTCCTATAAAATAGCTGGATGGTAAATTTCCAAACATTTTAAGTACAGGTTCTTAAGAATTAATTTGAACGGACCATGTATACTGTACTACTTACAAAACTATTCAGATATATGAATATTGTGAAAAATACACAATTATAATTTAATTTTGGGGAAAATAACATAAAGCATATGCTATGAATGATAATAATTTTAAGTGATGCAAAAACTATTTTCTAAGAGATAAATTTGAATTATTAATTTTGACTACAAGTTTTAAAATATATTTCCCTATGTAGAATTATTCTTGTTATATTTTCTAATCCATAAGTATTCAAGTTTCCATCAAGAGCATAAGTAGCATATTTTTATTCCTGGGAATCACAAAAAGCATCCTTCTGCCCATTTGTCTCTAATAATATAAATGAGTGTGATTCAAGAAAGTTAAATAGTGACAAAGATTGGAAACTATTAAAATCCTTAACTTGATGATTATGGAGGTTGGAGATTTATTTTCTTTTTCTGCTTCTTTCAACATAGGAATGTTTCTCACGTAAACTTAGGGGTATTGTCCACTCAAAATAAAAAGCAATGAGTCTGTCAGTTTCAACAATCACTTTGTCACAATTCGTATCAGACTTGCTAGTCTAGACGTATGATTGGTATCAGACTTGCTAGTCTAGACCAGTGGAGCAATGCAAACCTGGTTACCAAAAAGGGGGGAAATGCTCAAAACTGCCTCACCCCACACTCCACACTGTGTCTGGGCATGACTTTGCCTTTGTCCTATATTGATAAACAAACTATCACCCACCTCACAGCCATTTATGTAGGTGCTCTCAATTCCTAATTAATTGAAAAAGCAATAAAGAGCCAAAATTCATAGCTATTAATACGTGTACATTCGCTTCCAAAAATAATGCAGAATGATGTCATCAGAAATTTATTTGCAACTTTTCTTCCCACCAAAGTCATATAGAAGCACAATAATATATTTGCACGCTCTCATGATCTGAATCAGGTCCCCAGAATGGACCACCACCTGCTCAGAAAACAGGAAGTTTGCCCTGAGATCAGGGGGACTGAGGGCTCAAGTGCGATCAAGAGTCTAGGCAAGTCCAAAGTGACAGACGCTCTCAGAGACCATCCTCTCCCCCGCATCCCACAGTCCCCACCCCCACAAATTCTAGCCACGGGAAAATTAGGAACTGTAATAAAGATCCACAAGAGGAAGGATCCCCCACAGGTCCTGGCACTCAATAGATCTCAATAAAATGTCTAGTGAAGGCTGAACAAAGTGGGTTAGATACTGTTTCCCCAAAAAAAAAGACCTACCCCCAAAATAAGCCCCAGTTAAAATTGTCAGCCAGCCGGGTGCATTTAGTATGTTGTGAGATGTTCCAGAAGAAGATGAGGTGACTGTATTTGAATAAATGTAGAGTGTTGTACATGAAAAAATAAGACAGCCCCTGAAAATACGCCCTAATGCATCCTTTGGAGCAAAAATTAATATAAGTCTCAGTCTTATTTCAGGGAAATATGGTATAAGACCAGGTCTTATTTTCAGGGAAACACGGTAGCAGCAGCTGCCAGGAGATGTTATTGCCTCACTTTCTCAGTTGACAAAATGGGACAGACAATATTTGTTGAATCACAGGACAAAATGAAATGCTTCTAAGATTTTAATTTATTAGTGGTTTGGAAAGAAACCACTAACAAACCTAACAGCATTCTCCTTCCCTATCCTGTACCATACGTTTGTCTAGGAAAAAGAAAAAAAAACACACCTGTTTGCTAATTCGTAATACTTAAACCTGAAAGAGTTCTCATCAGATAGCCTTCAGGTATTTAGACCATCCTGAGGCAGGGCCATGGCAGTTCTAAGACCTGTGTGATCTCCCAGGGCATGGGGACTGCAGCTTTGGCTGGGCAGCCTGCCAGTGACCGGTTCTCCTCGGGGCCTCCAGGGCATCTGGGGCAGCCCCACCCGAGCAGCACTCCTCCCTTCCCGCTCCCCACCTAGCTCCCCCCGCCCCCGCGGAAGCCCCTGCTGCCCCCGCAGGTGCCTAGGGCCGGGCAGCAGGGCCACTTTAAGGGGCCGGGGCATGCGCGCCCGCAGGTGCTGGCCCCCAGCCATTAGCGCGGCGGGCGGGACGCGGCTGGGTTGGCGAGCTCCTCCTGTTGGGAGGCTGCCCGGCACCGGGCACGTGGGCAACGGGCCATGGCGGCCTCAATTATCGGCCAGGAGCTGGGCCAAATCTCTGGCCAGGTAAGAGGCGGAGGAGGAGGAAGGGGAGGCAGCTGCGTTTATAACGGCCCGCGGGCCCTGAGTCCGCGGTGGCCCCCGCGACCGCACAGACGGGCGCAGACGGTCCTCGTTCCGGGGACAGCCCGGGAGGGCGGCGGCAGGAAGGGCCACTTCCAGCGGCGCGAGCGAGCGAGTCCTGGGTCCGTGCCCCGAGTTGGGAAGTGTGGACAGGGCTTCTGAGGTTGGCCAGCCCTAGGTCCTGGAGTCCCACTCTGGGCCACTGCCCCCTCGAGGTTGGGGATCCGGCTGAATCCGTCCGGGAAAGGAGCCCAAAGGAGGAAAGTGGACTGAACTCTTTCACAGAGAAACCCTCCTGCAGCCCTGATGCCTGCCAAACTTAAAATCATTTTTCAGGCAGGAAACCATTGGTAGTCACTTAGGAGCAAAAGTCAGTAGGTATTTGGGGCTGGTGGCCGGACAAAATGTGCACAATTTTGAGCTTGAATGTAGGGAAGTATATGCAAGGTAGGAAAGTTTATTTTCAGCGTTCTCTGCACAACTTGGGGTGCTCCTCTCCCATTTGCTTACTGGTGTGGCGTCCCAAAGTGTCCTTGCACGTTCTTCTTCAGCTCACCCCCACATAGGCAGGAGCCCCCGCTCTCCTCACAACACCCTCCCACCTTCCATGGAAATCCAAAGCCCACCGGCCTTTTACAAACACCTTATTTATCACCTTAGCCAGAAGCACAAAATCACTTCTGTAACTTTTAGATAAAAATGAAATGCTATTATTAATCCACTAGGAAAAAAGCATAAAGAAAACCTCACCACCCCAGAAAGCAAGGCAAATGTGTTGGCTTTCTTCTTAGCGAGTTTTTCACATACCTTGATAGACAAACGTGAGAGGGAAAACTTTTGGGCTGTGTGAAGTTTTGTTACTGCTTAGAATGTTCTACATACTTAAATATCCTTGCTTCTTAGGAACAAACTTTCTGAAATGGAATTGTGGCCACTTGGAAGTGGGCCAATTTAATAAGTTTTCTTAATTATTTTAAAAGTGGAGGCACTTTTTAAACTCAAAGGAGAAACAGTATTTTATGGTGCAGAATTAGGCAAAGCTGTCCAAAATGGAACTCCGAATAAAATATCTGATTGTCTCTTAGTAAATAATTATGGCTTTCAACCCCTAAGACAGTCCGAAGCCCGAACTGAACCTTTTGTGTGCAGCTTGCTCAGTGTCTTCAGATAGAGCTGTTTAAGCCCCTTGGCCCCTGGGGAAACTGGAGGCCAACAATTGCCCTGTGGGAACATCAGCCCCTCCAGCTGCTGCTGAGTGTCAGCACTGCTCCGGCTGATAAGAGTGACATAAATAACAACTCACTAAAATGTAAGGGTGATTGGCTTGAAGCCCTTCAGCACCTGCTGTTACTAATTAAGGGCTTAACCTGCCACAGATTGCAAATGGAAATCCAGCGTTTTAAAAATTGTAGAGACTGGAGTGCCCTGGAGTTACTCTGATTTCAGAAATCTAAGTGAGTGGACCAAGAGCATTGGTGATGAGCATATTGCATTATAAAAGCTGTCCACACTTAAAAGATCTCCACCAAGGTGTTAGTGTTTGTCCCTGATTGTTGGAATTGCAGATGGTTTTTACTTTCTCATTAGGCTAAATTTTCCATTTCTCAATTAAAATGTATTGCTTTTATTAAAAAGAAAAAAGGTGCAGTAAGCAATTCAAATAGGAAAAAAAAACTTGTGCCAGAGAAAGTCTAGCGTCTGTTCAAGTTGTGGTGCTTACAGGTTAAAATCTTAGTCATACTCAAAAGCAGTTTCTCTAGAGCAGCGAATATCCTAGGAAATTTTATTCATTTTCCTTTTATTATTCTTATCATTGGCTCCTTCTCATCAAGTGTGTTCACATTACACCATCAACAAGATATTTTTAACTGAATAAATGTTCAGTTTAAGTTGATTAGAAACTTTCAATTAATTAGAATTACCTTGGGATAGTGGGCTAGGACAGTGAGTGTTCTAATTTGAAGCACATTCCAAGTGTGCTAGCACTGATTTTGCAGAGCAAGGGAAGGAAACCTTTGGCAGGAGAGCAAATCAGTTCTTTTCAAAGCTGCTTTATTTCGTGCTCCCTCTGTCCTGGTGCAAAGCACTCTGTAGAACTTTTTAGACTGGCGCATAGAGGACTGGTTAATGGCTACACTTCCTCATCCTTCTGGATCTTTTCCCCACCTTCTCTCAGATTTCCCCTCTCCCCCCATCCAGGACCTGTGTCTTGTTCTGCCCTTTGTTCCACAAGAGCAGCTGAAAGGTTTTGGGCAAATCCGGAACTGAGCCTCTGAGGGGCATACTGCACCCAGAAGCACCAGGACTAGCTGGGGAAGGGCTCGAGTTAGCAGCTGATGTCTGTTACTCAGAACTTACCTTTGCTCCTCAGTGCTTTGTTTCCCAAGCCCTATGACTCAAGTAATGCGGAAAGCAGTTTGATTTAGGGCTGTTTTCGCTGCCTGATGTGGACACGTTTTCCTTTGTAATTCCACCTGTCTCTTTCTGCATTAGGTTGATTTGACATTTTCTGTCCTCCTTGTGCTCAGGTTTGGTATAACTTGAGAAAACATGGCAATAACTACCACCTACAGGGCGTCATACAATCCTTTCTCATGATAACAGCCTTGCGATGTATTGTTCTCTGGGTGAGGATCACATTACTGGAAGCCACTGGTAAGTGGCTGAGCTAGGACAACAGACCCTGGTCTGTGTGTCTTGAAAGCCTTTGTTCTCTTCCCACTGCATCAAGTGTTTAAAAGAGGATCAGTAATAATAGTTTTGGTAGAACTGCAGCTCATATGTTATTCTTCAAGGATTGAAAGCCATACTTTATTACCAGCAGGAATAAAAACAACTCGCATATAAGCCCCATGAAGACAGCGGCCTTGTCTGTCTGTTCACTTTGTAGTCTCAGCATAGCATCTCCCGTGTAGTAGGTGCTCAATAAAAATCTATGGAGATGATAAATAGATGTCAGCCATATTTAAGCAGATGCAAAGTGACAGGCTGTGTTGAAGAAAAAAATAAATCTTTTTAATAGTTGTACAGTTATTCATAGCCAAGGATACCTGGTTTATATGTTATTTTACTGTAATTATTAATAGCACTCCCCTTTCTTTCTCAAAAGTGCCTCAGTTTGGAATGTAAATTCAATGCACATTTATAGGTTGCTTTAGTTAACCTGGTTAATTCAAAAACAAAATTATAATCACTCCTTTTATGACTACTTGTTAATGACTATTTTCACTGCTTGGTGTTTTGTTCACAAGGGAATATACTATATTGGTATAGAAGGTATCCTGTGCTACGATGGAGATTCGCAGTGTGCACCCAGAAACATTGAGGTGACTCAGAGTCCCACATTGCTGCTAACGTGCCATTGGAAATGAGGAATGTTTACAAAATGAAAAGGAAACCCTCTAGAAGGATCCTGATACTCTCTACTGTAGAAATTCTAAATTTCAAAGGTCATTTGCAAGTGTTATGCTGTCTTGTTAGAACATAGGATATTTGAGGGAAGTAGAAGGAAATAGGGTTGCTGACATGGGTTGATATTTGGTTTGAAAGGCCATGCTAAGGAGTTTGAATTTTATCCTCTTCAAAATAAGGTGGGGCAGGTGAGTGAAATTGGGTTATGATAGTGAATTGAGCACACATGTCAATATCCCCATCAACTCCAGGCTCTGGCAGGAGATACTTAAAAAACCTTGCTGATACCTTCAGCAAGTAAATATCCAGGGGGAAGTGGGAGATTCCAAATGAAAAGTCCAAGGACACAGAACAACCAAATGTAGTGTATAGTCCCTAATGGGATCTTGGTTTGAACAAAGTAGCTTTTCTCTGAACATTAAAAAAAAAACAAAAACGGAAAAAACAAAAACATCCACAGGGAAACTTGAAATTAGAAAACAGATGGGATCAAATTGCCAGTAAAACAAAAGTAGAAAAACCAGAGCTTAAAAGCCACAGAGAAGAGAAGAAATGCAGAGGTAAAACAATTCTAGTGATAGTGCAGGCAGAATATTAGCTGAAACAAAAATGAAGTGGGCCAGGGAGTGCTCACCTGTTATGAGTTAGCTGTATGCCAAATTCTTGGGTCAGTTGGGCCCCTGGATTTCTTTAGTTCCAGATCATTCCTACTACAGCCAGGGCCATAGTTCTTTTAACCCCAGGATAAAACCCGGGAACTGCTCTTTCCAAAGAAAATGAGCTTTATGAGCGACCCAGGTCCCTGGTGTCCGTAATTTCCAGACCTCTGTAACTAACAGGATTAAAGGAAAGATAGCTCTGCCCAGGAGGGAAATAAAGGGCTTGGTTTTCAGAGTAAAGCCTGGTTTTTCTGACAAATAGCTATTCCCAACCACTCTGCTTTCCAGCCTCTGCTTCCATTGCCACACCCACTCACACCAAGGTCACAGACATTAGACACAGCTATTCCAGAGACAGATCATTAAGGGGATTAGAAAAAAAGTTTTAAAATTCTAATTTTTATTCTCAGAGAGGATATCATATCCTAAAAATAGCGGGTTATGAAAAATTACCAAACAAATCTTCGAAATGAGCAACTCACATTAAATTTACTGAAATTGTAAAAATCTTTAGAAGGACTGAAAACTGAGCTGGTGATATGAAAAATAAAATTAAGGAAGTCTTTCAGAAGTTGAGACATGAAGGATCAATTTAGGATGTCCAATATCTAATAGAAGACTTCCAAGGAGAGAGAAACAGAGAGAAGGAAATAAATAAATAATAGAAGGAAATTTCCCGAGCCACAGATCCCCTGAGTGCCAAGTAGGGTGAATAAGATCCATACGCAACACATCCTAGAAAACAGCATAAAAAAAAAGCATGAAAAGGAAAGTAAAGCAATTTATTCTTTTTATCAGAAACTGGATGCTAGAACAAAATGGCCCAATAGCTTCAAAGTTCAGAAACAGAAATTTTGACCATTAGAAGTATTTAGCAGGTAACTAGCACTGAATTGTGAACCCTAATGCCACTTAAAGAACAGAAATAAGGGATTTAACTCTCTCAGTATTGTAAGAGCAGCAGGAGGGAAAAGGGAAAATGTGATCAGCTTAACAGAAGGCATGAGAGAAATAAACAAAATTACAGTAAATGGGAAACCTGAATAAATAAATGAAATAAATATGACCATTTCACATTAAGTTGTAAATGTTTCACAGTTAATAATAGCTAATTACATTGAATTAATGATACTAGTTAATGTCATGAATATATTTGATAACTTAAATTCCTATATTGAAAATGAAAAATCTCAGATTGTGAAGAAAAAGTAAAAATTCAAATATATACTATTTACAAAATTCATACAAAATAAAAATTATACAGAAAGGCTCTAAGTAAAGGGATATAAAAAACTAAGTGCTTTATATCAGAAAAAATATAATTTCGGTGAAAAGGATTAAAATGGACAGAGATATGTTTCATAGATGTATAGTTTTTTAATAATTATCAATATATGATACATATATTATTTAATATAAACTATAAACATTGTAGATCATTATATTGTATATATTAAATACTATATATTTATATGTGTATCTGTTATATGTTTATTTGTATAATTATTATGAACCTTTTTGTATCCATAATTATAGAGTCTGTAGTTAGAGAAATAAGTACATTTACAAACCATGATTAGAGACAGAAGATTTTAACACATCTGTCTCACAAACTGAAAGATCAAGTAGACCTAAAATAAACAAGAAATCAATGAACAAGTTTGATCTCAAAGATACATAAGGAATATGTGCCCAACAGAAAATACACATTGTTTTCAAGTATCCACGGAACATTAACAATAACTGACTATGTATTAGGCCACAAACTATCAACAGATTCTACAACGTAGAAGTTGTGGGGTATATCCACTGTTGACGATGCACTGAGGTAAGAAAGGAGCCACTTGTCAATAGCCAAAAAAAAATCCAAAAATAGAAGCACTATCTTCTTAAAAATTCAAAACGTCTTTATATAGATGTTTAATATAATTCTTAGGTTAAAAATGGAAATATTAACTGAAATTACAAACTGGGAAAGTCAACAGAATGCAATATATGTCAAAATCTGTAGGATACAACAGAGGGCCACTTGGACAACTGTGTCATCTAATAGAACTTAATGCAATGTTGAAAATATTCTATATTTTATACTGTCTGATATGGTAGCCCCTTCCAATATGTGGATATTGAGCACTTGACATGTAGCTAGTGTTACTGAACTGAATTTCAAACTTTATTTAATCTTAATTAACATAAATTTAAATGGCCACATGTGGCTACCATATTGGACCACACACTTCTATAGTCTCTAATAAAGCATTGCCAGAAAAAGAAGATAGAAAAAATATAACTATATATTAATCTCTAGTTAGAAAGAAAGCAAGATGAACTCCATGCAAGTAATAAATATTATATACTTTGAAAAACTAGTACATTTGAAAAGATATATGAAATGAATTTTTAAAAATATATGTGAACAAAATTCACTTAAAAGAAGGTAGAAAACTTAAATTTACTAATAATCCTAAGGAACAACAAAAGATAGTAAACCTCACCTCTCTAAATGGCTTCAGGCCCAGATCTCAGACATGTTTTACCTAAACTTCAAAAAGCAGATAGTTTCTATATTCAGGACTCTACTCATAGAATGATACTGGAGCTTTCT
The DNA here is from genome assembly GCF_004115265.2 of Rhinolophus ferrumequinum. Lineage (NCBI taxonomy): Eukaryota > Metazoa > Chordata > Mammalia > Chiroptera > Rhinolophidae > Rhinolophus > Rhinolophus ferrumequinum. The sequence goes on from NC_046287.1 coordinate 93,332,880, forward strand.
ATTTCATTCTTCAAGGTTGACGTAACCCTGATACTCAGACCAGATAAGACAGTACACACAGTAAAACAAAATTGACTCTGGTTTCACTTATGAGTATAGATGCAAAAATCTAAAATAAAATGAATAAATTGAATTTGTTACACATTATGTATAAGTTTATCCCTGTAATGCAATGATGGCTTGACAGTAGAAAATCTATTAATGTAATTCATTAAACAGATTAAACACACACACACACACACACACACACACACACACACACGATCATGTTACTTACTGAAAAAGCATTTGGTAAATTTCAACTCCCATTTCTGATTTAAAATTCTTAGCCTCCAAGTACGAAGAGACTTCCTTAATTTGATAAAGGTATTGACCAGAAATCTTCTGTGTCATATTTAGTGGTACAAGCATTGGAAATATTTCCACTGAAGTTAGGAACAAGGCAAGAATGCCCTCTGTCACTTCAGCTAGTCACCATTGTTTTGGATGTTCTAGCCAATGCTTATTAATAAATATTAGGCATGAATTCTGGCAACAGATTAATAAATAAAAGGCATAAATTCTGGCAATCAGGGGCAAAAGAGTTCATTTTGAAGGCAGTATGATTATCTACCTAGGAAATTCAGAAGAATCATAAAACATGGTGGAACTAACTAGAGAGTACCATAAAGAACTTGAATCAAATTCCTTGTGCAGAAATCAATAGCATTTCTCTATGTCAGCTGTAATCAATCTCAAAATGTGAAAGAGAAAAGCTATCTCCTCCATAGTAATTCTAAAATCTTGAAATATCTAGGAATAAATATATGAGGATATATGCAAAATCCATATGAAGAAAACTATAAAATTGAAGGACATAAAAAAAAATCCTGAATTCTCTGAATCATACTTCCTAAATAGGGCCATTTAATGTAGTAATGATATTTCCTAATTAATCTTTAAAATAAATACAACTGCAGTGAAAGCTTTAGCAGGGTTTCTTATGGATCTTGACAAGCTGATGCTAAAATTCTGTTGAGAGAGAAATTGTGGGAAAATATCTAAGAACCAAATTGGAAAAAGCAAGGAGGGAACCATACATTCCATCAAACATAAAATATACTATAAAGAGCTAGAAATTAAACAGCGTGCTCTTAAGCAGGAATAGGGAAATAGATCAATGTATCAAAATGAAGCCCAGAAAAACATATATATGTTAATCACCAAGTAAATCCCAGATGAGATAAAAAACTAATTGCAAAAGTAGCACCATAAAAGTTTTAGAATACACTATCAAAACATATCTTAAACATTTTTTAAAAATTTTTTAATTACAGTGATACACACTACCGTGTTTCCCCAAAAATAAGACCTAGCCGGACCATCAGCTCTAACTCATCTTTTGGATTATATTAAAATAAGAGGTTACATAAAACATTTATAACAGTCTGTTTTAAGCTGACAATTAACTATGAACTCATACTAAGCTCTACATTTTTATTCTGTACACCATTTTATGTTTTTGATGTCACAGTTTACATCTTTTTACCAGTGTTGTCTCCTTTATCCCCCTGTATATTTTTGCCTTATTTGTCATAGATTAAATGACTATAAAGATGTGGGTTTATTTCTGAATTCTCAATTGTGTTCCATTGATCTATGAGTCTGTTATTATGCCAGTACTAGGCTGTTTTGATTACTATACACTGGTAGTATAGTTTGGTATCAGGTAGCATGATATCTCCAACTTAGTTTTTCTTTCTCAAGATTGCAGTGGTATTTGAAGTCTTTTGTGGTTCCATATAAATTTTAGGATTCTAGTTCTGTAAAAAATGCCATTGGCATTTTGATAGGGATTGCACTGAAGCTGTAGATTGCTTTGGGTAGTATGGATATTTTAACAGTGTTAATTCTTCCTATCCATGAGCACAGCATATGCTTCCAATTATTTGTATCTTCTTCAATTTCTTTCTTTAATGTCTTATGGTTTTCCAAGTACATGTCATTTACCACCTTGGTTAAATTTATTCCTAGGTATTTTATTCTTTTTGATGCAGTTGTAAATGGGATTCTTTTCTTAATTTTTCTTTCTGTTCATTATTGGTGTATAAAAATGCAACTGTTTTCTGAATATTAGTTTTGTATCCTGCTACTTTACTGAATTCACTTATTAGTTTTAATGGTTTTTTTGGTGGATTCAATAGGGTTCTCTCTATATAGTATGTTACCTGCAAATAATGACAGTTTTACTCTTTCCTGTGCAATTCAGATGTCTTTTATTTCTTTTATGTGTCTGATTGCTGTGGCTAGGACTTCCAATACTCGGTTGAATACGAGTGGTGAAAGTGGACATCCTTGTCTTGTTCTTCATCTTAAAGAAAAAGCTTTCAGCTTTTCACCATTGAGTGTGATGTTAGCTGTGGGTCTGTCATATATGGCCTTTATTATGTTGAGGAATGTTCTCTCTATCCCCACTTTGCTGAGAGTTTTTATCATGAATGGATGTTGAATTTTGTCAAATGCATTTTCTGAATCTATTGATGTGATCATATTATTTTTATCTTTCATTTTGCTTATGTGGTTCATCATGTTAATTGACTTATGGATATCGAACCAGCCTTTCATCCTGGGACTAAATCCACTTGATCATAGTGTATGATCTTTTTAATGTATTGCTTAATTTGGTTTGCTAATATTTTGTTGAGGATTTTTGTATCTATGTTTATCAGGCATATTGTCCTATACCTTTTTTATTATGTATGTATGTATGTGTGTATTTATTTATTTTTTAGTGTCTTTGTCTGGTTTTGGAATCAGGATAATGCTGGCCTCGGAAAATGAGTTTGGGAGCCTTTCCTCCTCTTCAATTTTTTGGAATAGTTTGAGAAAGATAGGTATTAATTTTTCTTTGAATATTTGGTAAAATTCACCTGTGAAGCTGTCTGGTCCAGGGATTTTGTTTGTTGGGAGCTTTTTGATTACTGATTCAATTTCATTAGGAGTTACCCATCTGTTCAGATTTTCAGTTCCTTCCTGATTTAGCCTTGGAAGGTTGTATGTGTGTAGGAATTTATCCATATCTTCCAGCTTGTCCAATTTGTTGGCATAGAAGTGTTTGTAGTACCTCTTCATAATCCCTGTGGTATCAGTTGTCACTTTTCCTTTCATTTCTGATGTTATTTATTTGGGTCCTCTCTTTTTTTCTTAATGAGTCTAGCTATAGGTTTATCAATTTTGTTCACCTTTTCAAATAACCAGCTCTTGAGTTCATTGATCTGTTGTTTTTTTATACTCTATTTCATTTATTTCTGCTCTGATCTTTATTATGTCCACCTTTTACTCACTTTGTTCTTCTTTTTCTAGTTCCTTTAGGTGTAAGTTTATATTGTTTATTTTCTTATTTCTTGAGGTATTGCTCAAAATTTTCATCTTCATACTGCTTTGACTGTGTCCCATAGATTTTGGGTCATTGTTTTCATTTTCATTTGTCTCAAGGTATCTTTAGATTTCTTCCTTGACCTTGTCGTTAACCCATCCATTGTTTAGTAGCATGTGATTTAGCCTGTATGTGTTTGTATGGTTCCATTTTCTTCTTGTAATTGATTTCTATTTTCATACCATTGTGTTCAGAGGAGATATTTGACATGACTTCAGTCTTTTTAAATTTATTGAGACTTGTTCTATGGCTTAATATGTGGCCTATCCTGGAAAATGCTCCATGTACACTTGAGAAAAATGTATATTATGGTGCTTTGGGGTGAAATGCTCTAAAAATACCAATTAAATCCATATGGTCTAGTGTGTCATTTATGGCTGCTGTTTTCTTATTGATTTTCTGTCTGGATGATCTATCTATTGATATCAATGGGGTATTACAGTCCCCTCATGTGACTATATTACTTTATGTTCGTCAGTATTTGCTTTATATATTTAGGTGCTTCTACTTTGGGTTTGTAGATTTTTGCAAGAGTTATATCCTCTTGTTGGATTGATCATTATGAAATACCCTTCTTTGTCTCGTTATAGCCCTTGTTTTAAAGTCTGTTTTGTCTGATATTAGTGTTGCTACCCCAGCATTTTTTTCATTACCATTTGTGTCAAATATTTTTCCATCCATTTATTTTTAGTCTATGTCTGTCATTCGATCTGAAGTGGGTTTCTTACAGGCAGTGTATGTATAGGTATTGTTTTTTTAATCCAGCCACCCTATGTCTTTTTTTATTAGAACATTTAGTCATTTACATTTAAAGTAATTATTAATAGGTATGTAGTTATTGCGATTTCTTAATTGTTTTTATTGTTCTCTGTTCCTTTCTCATTCTCTTGTATGTTGATCACTTTTTATAGTGTTGCATTTGAATTCCGTTCTCTTTATTTCTTGTATATCTTGTAGATTTTTGGTATGTGGTTACCATGTGCTTCCTACATACCAAACTCTTTATAGCAGTCTATTTTAAGTTGATGGCTGCTTAAGTTTGGACGTTTTAAAGTCAACCTTCTTCACATTTATGTTTGGGTCATTATTTTTTTTTTAACATCTTTTGCATATGTGTGTGTATCCCTTAATATATTGTAATTACATATGATCTTCCTACTTTTGCCTTTTAACCTTTGTACTAGCTTTATAGTTGGTTGATTCGTTGCTTTTATTATGTGTTTGCCTTTGTTATTGAGAACTTTTCCCCTATATTTTCTTACTCATATTTTTTATCTTTTCTTCTTAAAGAAGTCCGTTTAACATAATTTCTTTATTTTTTTTTCTTGTCTAGGAAAAGCGTATCTTTATAACATAAATAGAGATGGCTTTGAAAGCAAGACAAAATCCACCGAAGCTCTAAAGGAAAGAGTTGGTAGATTTATTACTAAATATTAAATATATGTTTGTGACAAAAAAGACCTTGTGACAAGAGACCTCATAATGAAAATTAAGAGCCATAACAGACTAGAAAAAAATAGTTGACTTGCGTCCAGAATATATAAATGCTAACAGAGCAATAGAAACAGAAAGGTAATAAATAGATAAGCATAATAAATAGAATATGCAACAATAGAAATGAAAATTATCCTTAAAATGAAAAGATACTCAACATCAATATTAATTAGAAAAATGAGAATGAAAAGCAAAATTGAAGGTTTTTTTTGCCCACAATATTGGCAAAAATGGGAAAAAAAGTTAATCTTATTAAGGATTTGTGGAAATGGTTACTCATATATACTATTGGTGTAGATGTAAAATTTTGTATCTTTTGGGGAGAACGATTTGGCAATACCTAAGTTGAAAAACAAAAGCAAAACCTTACCTTTCAAACTTATAGTTTTGCTTCTAGGATATATACTTATTTGCACAAAGATATATTTACAAAGGTATTCATCACAGCCTGGAATAACATCAAAATTCTACATTAGGAGAATGACTCGATAAATTATCATGATAAATGAGGACGCTGGATCAAGATGTGACAGATGAACACGTGTTTGCCTTCCACCCCAGATCACAACAAATGAAAGAAAACATTTACTTAAGAGAATAAATCTATAACAGCTGGAAAAATGAGAATGTTCCTAGAAAACCAGAATTTCTGAGGAGTTGTTGAACTGTATTAAGTGAGAAAAGCAATTTACTTTAAAAATATATAGCTTCTCATTCATGCAAAAAGCTGTATATTTGTGTTCTACGTTTGACAAAGAAATTGTCTGAGAAGACATAGACCAAACTGTTGACAGTTGTTGCTTCTAGGTAGGATATGAGTGATGGTTAATAGAAGACTAACTTTTTTCTTTGGCAAAAGAAGGAAGAAAATTAGAAGGCAGATAGAAGTGAGAAGTGCAGAAGGTTTGCTTACTTTGAACTTGCCTAGTTTCTTGCACCTCACGTGTTCTTTCCAGCAGCCCTTGGGAAACCAGGCTGAAGTGGAAGGGAAGCCCCATGGCGGGCCACCCACACCAGCTTCCTGCCCTAGAGAGTTCTGTCTTTGGCAAGCTGCCTTTCTTTTCATACAGGTATTTCTAACTCCTTCACCCACCTCTTTTGACTTCAATTCTGGTCAATTCCCAAATTTGTTTTTTCATGTGAAGCTGTCTATGGCCTGGCATTTCCAACTGTCTGCTTACAATTTCCATTAATTCAAGCATCCCCATTCTTTGGTAGTTTCAGTGGATTGTGTTCAGTAGCTGTAGAGAATAAAACATAGAGAAATAGAATATGAAGATGGAACTCATATTTTTCCTAATTGAATGTGCTTGAAAATATCCCCAAATGGAAATAAAGAAGCTTTTTGGTTCCTTATATTAGGATTTGAGTAGCATGTAATCCTTTCAAATAAAGGACTTTATTTGAGTGTTTCTTAAGATTTGGGAATTTAGATCTTACTCTGTTCTATGGAATGTGTGTTTCATCAAAATAGTTTGGGAGAGTCACCAGTTTGATTCTCTCATAAACAGATTTTCCAGCAGAATAGGTGATTGGGAGACTAGGCCATAGAATCCTATCTATTGTTAATAGGACGAGAAAGAAACTGGCAGGAAAACCACAGTAGAGTGATATTTGTAGGCAAAACTTTTTAAAATAGCATGGCCTTCAAATCCGTTTACTACCCTAGGTACTGAGGATGTGAAATTAATAGTTCCGGCCTTTGAGGTGCTTATAGCTGACCAGTCAGTCCATCTGTATCCTCAGTCACTGTGTTATTTATAATCTTGTTTGGTTCTATCCTCTCATATATGACATTTTCTCTGTGCCCAGATATTAATTATGTGGTACTTCTGTGTTGTTTTTTTTTCCTTCTCTTTCAGGCAAAAATAGACCTCTTATTAGTTGGAGATATCACGGCTCAGTACCTGGCTGATGTTGTACAGAAATTCTTTTACAGTATGGCGGAAGTCACCATAACCATTAGTGACGTGAGGAAGGCGGCGGCTCTTCTGGATGCATGTGCATTCAACATGGTCTTCCTGAAGGTGACTCTACCGACTGCCCAGGAGCTGGAAGCTGTCAAATTAATTAGGTAGACTCCAAACACCTTGACTGTATACCTTTAAACCAGCTTTTATTAGAACCTATTTCTATAAAAATCCTTATAAGATGATACTATTTCTACTTTAATTTTTAAGATGAAGGATTGGGCAGAATCTACATACCTGTTATTTTTATGGCCAGTTTGACATACTAACAATGATCATTTTAACCTAAAAAGTTATAGGTGTGGGTGAGAATGGGAGAATTAATTGTCTGTGGAAGTTTATTTGGTATATAATACTTACCTTAACCCCTCGGGTACTCCCCTTTCCGTAGCTATGTCATTAAAATGGTATATCTTTTCAGAGTTCTGTAATTGTTACGGCAGATGCTAAGGCAGGTGAGTGCTCTTAGCTCCATGTCATGTTAGCTGTGGACTGGAGGTGTCTCTCTCAGGAGATAGCCTAATGTGAAGGAGCTCTGACCTCTCTGGACCCAATGAGTCCTGAGCAACACCATGTCCAGTATTCTGTTTCTCCTGGGAGCTCTGCAGAAGTTCTGCTTCTGGTTGACCCACTCCACTCTAGAGATTTGGAACCTGGCGGTGGGACAGTTAGGTTCTTCTTGCCTGACTACCAAGGATTTTGAGCCATTTAGGATGTTTTTAAACAGGGCTAGGTGAGAACAAATTTGTTCCCCTTCTACAAGAAGACTTAATAGAGAAAGTGTAATTGTAGATAATCTTCCAATATGTAAGGACTTCTCAGAATTATAGAACAGGCCTTCTTCGACTAAAGGAGAAAGTGCAGAGACAAGACTGTGATCCTTGAATCAAAAGGAGCAAGCATATTAGGTTAGGGCAAAAGAAAGTTGGAATGACAAGAAGTCAAAGCCACTTGTTAAAGACAGACAGACAGACAGACAGACAGACAGACATTACTCCTGGGGTTTCTTAGAACAGTTGGCTTTCTGCATTTCTTTTGGCTTTTTACTGGGAATATGAACTCTGCACAAACCAGGTAAACTACATCAAAGTGGATTTCACTCCAAAACATGTAAACTGCCCTCCTTCAAGATATGCCTGTTTTATTATATACCTTAGAAAACCAACAAGCAAACGAAAAACCTCCTATAGTTAGAGTTCCTTGGTTGGGGGCTCATAATATCTCATTTTTGTAGTATTTTTAAATTTTTGTGACGGCTTTATGAGGGAGGCAGAGCAGAGTTTCATAATTCCTACTTGACAGATTGGGAAACTGAGGCTGAGGTGACTTTCTGGAGACCACATAGCTTGTTTTCATACAACCTAGACTAGAACTCTTTTCTTATTCTTTCTGGAAGTCTGTAATTAGTTGGCTTCTATATTGAAGTCCCTTCATTTATACCTCTGAGATTCAGTATATGCCAAACTTAGCATAAACTAAATGTACATACGGTTTTGGAAGAGCCCTGGACGTACCAGTCAGTCAGGCTGATCTCTGTCACATTTCCAGAGTAGGATCCTCGCTCTCTGAGTGTAGTGAAGCCTTTGGATTTGCTCATTACTGAAGCTACGTTTTGAACAGGATACAAATAGAGTTCCATTAAGAAGCGAGCTTTGTGTAGTCACAGTATTAAAAGCTAGGAGGTTAGAGGACAGAACTTTTTGTCCGCTACTCACCTCTGTGGGTTTCCCCATTGCTGCTTTCTTTGCTCTGAATAGCACAGCTTAAGGTTTCTTAGCAGGGAAAGGAAAGTAGATGAAGGTACTAACTGTACAAACTTGCATATGGCTGTTCTACTAGTTTGCTGTAAAAGCATTTGTTTAAAAAGAACCGGGATAATTTGTGGAATACACTTGGGTTTCATTTTCTTGTGTCTTGTTCCGCTGTTCCCAGTACCCCGTGTGGGTCTTGACTAATGGCAGGTACTCAGCGCCTGGAGGTATGACCGAGTGTGTGGGTGGGTGAGTGGGAGAAATGCCTTTCTAGGGCAGATAACGAGTTCAGGCTTTTGTGTTCCTCTCTGAAAAAGGGACAAAGCTTTCTTTGCGGAAGCTTTCATGATGGTTGGTTCAGAGGCTAGAAATAGCTGTGAAATTCCCTTTCTTGTGCCCTCAGAACTGTTATTAGTTTATGATTTATGAATTATTTAAACCCTCGGACGGCATGTTTATATTTTTAGAGCTATAGTTTTTCTTAGGGTAATTAGTCCTATAAACATACTGCCCCATTTATAAGGCATTTAAATCATTACCTTTCCTAAAGCACTGACATTTAATGACTAAACCAAAATAAAAGGTCTTGGTTTAGCTTTTCTTCTGCTGTATTTTAGATTTTCCCCCTTATATCTTCGTTGTTTTGTAATGTCTCAAAATCTGGATAGGTCCAGGAAAATACACGATTGACCTTACTCTCCTCTCTCTGCGTACTTGATGTGCCTTGCCGGTGAATGAGGAACTTACTATAGAGTACCACACTTATTAGGTTGGTGCAAAATAATTGCGGTTTTTGTAGTTATTTTTAACCTTTTCAGCTGCACTTTTGCACCAACCTAATATTTCAAGTATTAGCATACGTGATCATAAATCTATATATAAGATATATAGACTGCTATTGAAAATGAGAATGAAGTATAGCCTGGTAACTATAATATTAGACTTATTTTAGAATAAAATGTAAGCAGTCTCCTTAAAAAGATTCTTAAATTTATTCTTAGAAAAAAAACTATGTTTTCAGCTTGGAGCTAATCTTTGATCAATTTTAATCCTGGCACTTTACAGACTAGCATTTTCAAGAGTTATGGTACATCTCAATTATAGGCTAACATTCCTAATAGTAGTCTCTAATTAGATTTCATTTCATGAATACATTTTTCTTTTTTGTTTTTGAGCCAGATGCACTCAAGCACTACCCAATGGTAAAATATTTTAAGATTGTCCTAAGATTCATATGGTTTGCTTCAGAATTCCAGGGATATTTGACTCTTGGCTTAGATCAGTTCTCAGAATTGAGCCACCTGTAAAGAGCAGACACTTGATACTTCAGACTTTACCTTCCAAAGGCAGGTAGGGAAAATTAAAACATGTTTCAAACTCATCAACATTGTTTGGATCCTGTCTGAAGTTGCAATTTTCCATTCCATGAACTGTCTCTCCTGTTCTTAAACTTCTGTGATTCTCATAAGCTCAGAGCAGTTCAGCAATAGGAAAGGAATGCAAAATGTGGTTCCATCTGCTCGGTCTGCAAAACAAGTTTGGCTCTGACTTCACTTTTCCCCATGTAGTGTCACTTATTCGATTGGTTAACTTACTAGTTCACTAAGAAAATTCAATCTTGTGAGCCACAGGGATCCAACAAGTTGTTATGGCCCTGATTCTAAAATTTCCTGGACTTGACATGCAACTCAGCAAATCTTATTAGCCAGTTTGCATGACCTAGTGCCCTGAACACTTGACAATATACACAACAACAACCAAACATCTAAGTAGTTTTACTGAAAACATTAGTCTGTAAATTGATGGTGGGTATAAATAGGAACTGAGGACAAATCTAGATCTTTATACTTTCTAGCATCATGCTGTATGGTGACCCTGACTTAGGAGGTTCGCAGCAGGCGCTTTTCCGAGGAGCAGCATACGCAGTTGGGGCAGGGCTCGCCCACCTTCGCTTTGACCAGAATAAACTCAGAACTTGACCATATTTTATTGCAGGTGCCTTATTAGTAGCAAAGTGAACTCTCTGTTTTCAAATTTATAGTAAAACTCTCAATTCTCTTACTGAAAATGGTTATTATTCTTAATTAACAAAGAACATTATTTGCTACAAGTCCGAAATAGGCCACACCAGGTTAGTTTGGCTGCTTTGGGCCACGGACAGCGTGATGGATAAGTGTATTCAAGAAGGCTGTAACCCCAAAATGACATTGGCTTTTGTACCTAGAAGTCCTTGTGGCGCTAAAGGGAGTTTAGCAATTTCCCCCAGCTTCATAGGGACTTATAAGAACCCTTTGATCATCTTATTACATGATAGATTTCAGAGGCCAGGCCTTTCCTGAGGCTCTTTGGTCAGCAGAATGTGCAGCTTAGCTCAAAATACTTTTGTATGATCTTCCCCTGCTCCCTCCAGCTACCGGGGACCAGAGGTGGGGATGGGGGCCAGGCTGGGAATGGGTACTGCTGCAGGCTGAGCTTACGGCTGCCTCCAGTTCCGGAGAGTACTGGAGACAGGCATAGAAAGGGACACTTGAATATCAATATTCAGTTTTGTATGTGGAGCATAGTCTCAGGAACCATCATGACATTTAAATAGTCTGTTCTGTGAAACATGAGGAGAAATGCAAATTTTTAAAACCCAAGAGACTTCAGTTGAGAAAGATACTCATAAGGCCTCGGAACCTTAAATTTGGTCTTGTTATATGGAAGAAGAGGTATGAGCTGGGGTGTTTCTTTTAAGGAACATTCATTCATTAGAAAAATGACTCTTTAAAAAAAAGTGTTTTTGTGGTTTTTTTTGCGGGGGGGGAGGCGGGGTGGTGATCCTGGAAACTAGAAACTCTATTGATTTGTAGAGAACGTGAATGAGCAGGTGAGCTTAAGACCAGAGCATTATTGGATTCTGGGAACTATTGATTGCAGGACTTCTGTACAGTGTTACAATTAGGGTTTCACTGGCAGGGGAAGTGTTTGGGTTGGTATTGGTTCTGTGCTAATGACAAAAATCCAGGGATTCCAATTCTGTCTGATGTAAAGCTTGAAATGTGAATGCCATTAGGGCATATATATCCATATACCCAAATCTAACCTATTTTTGTATCCATAAAATAAATTTAAAATATAAAAAGATACAAGATTATTTCTAAAAGTAAAGAAGCTGTTTTCTAAAATTCTTTAATTCTAGAGTATTTTAACTTATGATAATTTACTTATTGTGAATCTGAAAAGCGTATCTTTATTTCAAAAGTTGGACCAAACTACCCAACAAGTTTCTTTCAATGGTCTTACCTGTTTAGTCCATTTCCCCCTCCTACCTCTCTTTCCTCATCCATACCTTTATTATACCCCGCATTTTTTCATCACTTAAAAACTATATTTGCAGTGCTTACATTGTAGCAAGCATCATTCTTCTCACTCCATTCCGCCCGGGCCCTAAGGCACCAGTATCCTAATGTGCCTTTCTTACCACAGTCTGCTAGTCACATCCTAGCCTCCCCTCTAACATGTCTATGTGGATGGTAGTACTTCTGCCTGAGCTTCTCATTTCCTAGTAGAAAGCACACATTTTTGCCTTTCTTCTCTTTCGGCCTAAACTCCTCAGGATTCATAGAATAGAATTAAGTCTGAATAGACCTCAATTAGGTGAATTTGCAACATCTTACTTATTTGAAGTAATTAACTTAGCAAATATTATGAATTATTTATTTTTTAAAGAAAGTTCTTGGGTATGCCTACTCTGGTCTACCGTCAGCTCGCGCCCGGATAACTGCAGTGTGTGCTCTAAAATCCACCCTCTGCCCGCCACCCTCAGTCCATCCCACCACAGGCAGAGCGGTCTTTCTAACTTGCAAATATAATCACGTTACTCCCAAGCTTAATAGTTTCCCATTACCCATTATAATTAAATATCAAATCCACTTTGACCTAAAAGGGCTACAGTAATCAGACTCCAGCCCTACTGGTCTCATCTCTGTGTTTCTCCTTAAGATGCTCTGTGCTAGAGTCATCTTGGACTTCTTTCACTTTCTCCAACTCACCTGGTCTCTATACCCCAGGACCTGTGCACCTGTTGTTCCCTTTGCCCAGAATGTACTTTGGTGTCTGCTTCCTCCCTTCCCCCAGCCACTACCATTCAGGTGGCTTAACTCCTGGCCAGCGGCTGGGGCATTTCTGCCAGAAAGCCTCCTTGAGGCTGCAGAGTAGGTTGGTGCCCAGGTATGTGCTTCCATTGGACCCTGCAGCTTTTCCTTCACAGCACTGGGCACGTATTTGGCCACTTACTTTATTATTATCTACAGGAATTTGTTCAATGTCTGTCCTCCCCAAGAAACTGTTAACACCGTGAGAGCAGGGACCATGTCTGTCTCTGTCTATTCACAGTGTCCCCCAGAGCCTAGCAGAGTCTGGCATGCAGTAGGTTCTCAATACTGTGTAAATGACTGATATATAAGTTACTCATAAATTACATTAGAACCAATTTATATATCTGAGTTATATATAGAGTTATGTATATTTACCTTCAAATGCATACGTAAGATAATCTAATGATAGTATACAGTGGAGGTTCTTCCGGGTCTTGTTTTAAGGAATAAATAATAACCGTATATAACCACATACTAATAATGAGGCTTTACGTATTTGAGAGCAGTTTGCTTTTCTGAAAGGCAGTTTTAACTCTCCTCTTTAAAGTTGGGTTCACAGTAATAGTCTCCTTGGCAAATCATTTTCTTCTAGCTACTGTCAATGCTCTGTATCCATCAAATTATCAGAAATTCCCACTTACTGAACTCCTAAGTGTAGTTAATAATGCCACAATTTAAATTTTATTTTGGAAAATTTCAAGTGTATAAAAGTAGAAAGACTAGTATAATGGACATCCGTGTTCCCATAATGTACCTTTAATAGTTATCAACATATGGCCAGACTTGTTTCTTCTCTGCCCTCCCCCCACCTTCCTGTCCTCCCACCCCTGCTCACTGGTGGATTATTTTCAGCAAATCTAAGATATCATGTTGTTTCATCCAGAATATTTTAATAAGTACCCTCTAAGATAAGGAGTCTTAAAAAAATAGCCACAATACCAATATCACACCTAAAAATTAATAACAATTCCTTAGTGTTGTCAAATATCCAAATGTTGAAATTTCTCTTGTTTTTCTTCTTTTTTAAACTGCGAGTTTCTACAAATCAGGATTTACTTTTTACTTCCTTTTTTTTCTAGTTTTTTATCTTGCTCTTTATATGTTTTTTAAAAGGGTTATTTTTCTTACAGAATTCCCACACTCTGGATTTTGCTCATTTCACCCTCATAGCATTCTTTAAAATATTCCTCTTTTCCTTAAATGTCTTATATACTGGTGGTTAGATCAAGAAGCTGGATAAGATTTAGGCTCATTTATTTTAAAGCAAGGAAAAAAAAATGGTCCATCTTACATTCTACCTAATTCCTGAGCACTATGCTCGAAACTACAAGATCATAAAAAAAAAAATAAAAAGTCAGCAAAAGTGTCACAATCTAAAGGAGACCAAGGAGACATGATGACTAAATGTAATGTGGTATCCTGGATGGGATCCTGGAAGAGGGAGAAAAAAAGTACAATAAGTAAAAACTAAGAAAATCTGAATAAAGTATGAATTTGAATTAATAACAGTGTATCAATATTGGCTCATAAATTGTGAAAAATATGCCATACTCATGTAAGATGGCAACAATACAGGAAATTTGGTTTAGGATGCATGAAAACTCTATTATTTTCATATTTTTCCTGTAAATAGAAAATTATTATAAAATGAAAGGTTTTCACAAAGTTATCTGTTCTCTCACTCACCCCTTCCCCAGTTTTAAAGAACAGACATCCGTGGTTGCTAAAGACATGAATCATAAAAGAACTATTCTTATTAACAAAGTGAATTCCTGCTCAGAGAAGCCATGGGTTTGACTGAAAACTCAGAATTTGGGTTTCCTTGTCTATTAAACTGAAATAGAGAATCTTAAGCATCTCTTACAAATAAAGTGTTAAACGGAGTAAATATTAGTTTTAGCTAAGTATCTCTTTTCCTTGTATTTCTCAAGAAAATCTAATTGTACTATCCACCTGAGCCACACACGTCAGAATTCTCCTTATGCAATTGTATGAAATAAAAATACAATCCTTATAAGTTGTTAAAAAAAAATAGGGGTCCATCTTTACCCTCACTGATTTAGATGCTACTTTTACTAAATTTCTATATTAATGCCATCATTTTAGATTCTAAAGAAATAAAGAAAAATCACTTGAGTTTAATTCCTAATAAGCTAAACTATTGAATACCAATTTTTTGAATGACAATTTTGCTTCACTTTAACATTTTTTTTTCTCTCAGATTTGGCAAGAGGAAAAATACATATTTGCTGTTTGTTTTTATAATCCCTGAAAATTTTAAAGGTATGTGCTATTGAATATATTACTTGTTTTTTCCTCCAAATAGAAACCATAGGTCAATATTTAATACAAAGATGCTTAGGTTGTATTTCAGGGCACGGAGCTGATATTACTTTAACTGAACCACTGACAGTGGAGAAACTGAGTATTGTGGTAAAATACTGGAAAACATATTTCTCAAATACCGGTGAGTGAAAAACCAATTTCCAAAAGTTTGAAAAATTCTGATTAAAATACTACAAAAACTGTATTTATACCTTTTAAAGTTGGGTTTCCACTTAAGCCTTTTATTTGCAAAGGATTAACGGTTGCTGTGTGTACTATAAAGAACAAGTAATTCTTATTAATCACAGTCTGAGGAAAACAAGTGTGAAGAAATGGAAGCTTGTTCTCTACTTGGGAAGAAAAAATTTATGTCTTATGGGGATTAAAATGTGTCATACAAGAACCAGTACAGTGTTGTAGTAGACATAGGGGTTATTTTCCGATAGTGAGATTGTTACTTTGTTTTTGGTAGCCTAATGATTGCCATCATGTCTTAGTCATCAAAGTGGAATTAATCCTGCTGTGTCCTTGTATGATTATCTAAAAGCCAAGGCCACTGACCTTGACCCTGTCATACTTTGTGCTGTGCAGAACACTTGCTTATAAATTATTTTACTTCTTTAAGTTAATAGAGTGGTTATCCTTTCACTTTTACATCTTTTAGACATAGATAATGTCTGTGCTTCAATTAGACCTAACATGTCTAAACTCTTCACCTCTTCTGTATTATGTGTATTGCCAGCATCTAAACACTTAAGCTAATTAAATTAGCTTTAATTTGTCTTGTGAAAGGACAGGCTCCAATTTCTGAAATTAAATTCTACTGGAATCATTGTTGGTCAATGACTATTTATGGTTTTTCTAGGCCTGGATTACTAGCTAGGAAATATTTTAAAAATAAGGTGATATTTTTCTGAAAATGGGCCTGAAGACACTTTCAGGATTATCCTGTAGAAGCTCACACTTCAGATGATACAGGATTCAGTACACCCCTCCTTTTTTTATGTTCTTTTTTAATATGCAGGAAAGATTAGTAAGTCCGTTTTGTAACATTCCATTGGCTCCCAGCCCCTGCAGTTTCGGAGTTCTTCCTGGAATGGCTCACCGTGGTGACCAAGTTCTTTCTGCAAACTCTTCTTATTTGAGTCTCGGTAGAAATAGAGCAGCTGCTCATCACCACCTGTCTAGCACCCTTCCTATTGGTCATAACCACGTCTGTTTCCAGTCGTCTCATCTTTGCTCCGAGGATGAGCAGCTGCAAGAAAACAAAGCTACACTCCCCAAACCAAAACATCTTCAATAAAACTATCAGATGCCATATTTTGACAATGCAGCTGCTTACTGAAGACTCATACATATTTTCTGTCTCATACTATTTATCTATAAATAAGAACTTAGGTCAACTTAGTTGCATGTGGTTTAAGCAAACCAGTCACTAAGTTTCCAGAATCCAGTTGAAAGAGGATGTCCTGGGATTAACAGTATGTAGTCTTTTAATTTTGCTTTCTAACCTGGGTGGCTTCATGCTTCACAGGCTGAAATCTATAAATTGTTTTCTATTTTCAGGATACTGCTTTGTAAAATCTATTGAGTAAAATGTGACAACTGCTGTTGATTAGGGTGTGCATGTGTGATGAACATCAACAGCACCACTGATTTTTGAATTAAAATCATCCCCCTTTTAAAACTTTCAGTTAAGAATGAAAATTCTATGAAGCCTGAGCAATCTGGATTGCCCCTGCAGAAGTCCACCAGTGAACACCTGGGATATTTTTCTACTGATCTATTTGCTTGGTTAGTTGTTTTTTTGTTTTTTTGACTTTTTCAAAAGAGCGATTTTTACTGTGTACATTTCATTAAGAGATTTATGGAGAACTTAATGATTGTGGAACACTAGCTCAAGTGCTGGGGGTGATGTAAAAGACAGAAGAGGCTATTTTCTGGAAGAGGGATGATGCAACTTTTCCTGTGTTTCAGAATCCTGAGCTGGGACGAGGGGTACACGTTACAAAGTACTCAGTGCAATATCAGGAAGCACTTCGTGGCAATCATAGTTGTCCACAGGGAGCAGGGTGAATTGTAAGGTAGTAAGTTCCCCGTTACTGGATGTGTTAAAGTAGAGTCTGGATTATCACTAATCAAAGTTAAATGATAGAAGTGGTGTTCAAACTTTCTTCACACAGTAGACTCTTTTCTTCAAACAAAAATTTTACATAAACTCCAATATTTAAACAGATAAGAGCAGCCTCGGCTATTACCCACCTACCACTATTATTCTCCCTGATCTTTTTTGAACTCATTAACCTATCCCCCCAATTATTGAAAATAACCTTTAAAAAGTTCTCTCTTTCCATCTGTGTTTCTCTGTATCAGAGATAGCATTCAAACCTGCATTGTATAGGCGGTTGAACTGGCGGTCAGACCCTTCTAACGCTAGCATTGTGTGCTTATAGAAGCTGAGTTTTCGTGAATTTTTTTCCTTCACTTTAAACTGACTTCCAAGGAGGTTTCAAATAGAGCATAAGGCTACAAACAATAGACATAACTACTGAGGACATGGGTGGTGATCGTGGAAATTGTGAGTCAGTCACTATTGGAATTTGTAGTATGTGACCGTCTACTATTTGTAGAAATGCGACCGTCTACTATTTTAAACAAGGAGGAGACTTGGCAACCAATAAGTGTGGTTAAACCAAAGATGCACTCACTTAAGCAGTGCAGAGATAGCGCCAGCTTTCTTGATTTTATTTAATGTTTTAACCTCAAAGAGATTTAGTGTGTTAAACCTTAACTGGAATATGAGGTTGGGAAAGGTTTTTGGAAGGCTTTGTGATATTCTTGTATTACTTGCAACTGCTTTTTGAGCCCCACTCATCTTGAATCTTTGTTTTTCCTCAGAATCCTAGTACTAAAAAGTGAACTTTCACACCAATTTATGTCCCTTGGGATAAAAAGAAATTAGTTTGTAAGTTTCTTAGGGAAATTAAAAAAAAAATTCAATCAAATCAGTCAATCAAAATGCCTGAAAAAGTTCTAGAAGAATGGTAGAGCTAGAAACTGTCTGTTAATTGACAGATTTTGATATGGAAGTAACCTACCCTTTTCCTACAACTTGGCGTAGTGTACTTGGGCCCTTTTATCCTTTTTTCTTTTTTCCTGTAATGCACCTGTAGATAAGTTGTATGATTTGGGATAGCTGTAATCAGTGAGGTTGGATTATTTTAAGCCTGCTTGTATCTGTTTATGAGTATATTTTAGAATTTTGATCAGTCATTGAATTTATGATGATCTTGATAATAAATTCTTTTGAAATTTTGAAATAAAATATTCTGCACCAAACATGTAAGGTAAAGTGATTTGATATTTACTGCATCTTTGTATGAAGCAAGAGACTTACAGAAGCACACCTTGACTCGTGTACCGGTGCTTATTGTTTAATATTGCCTGACAATTTTCCCCTTAAATGTATAGTATGATTTTTTCTTCTTTCTAGCTCTGACTCTCTAAGAAATGACATTGGGCTTCAACTAAACACTCCGTTGTCTGATTTCGGGAAAAGCAAGAAGATTTCTGTTCTTCATTCAAGCAAGGAAAAGCTGAGAAGGTGAATTTTGATACAGCTCTTTTTAGCATTACGTGTTGGTAGGAAGAAATTGCTTTCATGAATTTCATAATTTTTTGTAATATTGTTAAAAGTCTGTGTGAAACTGGTATATCTGGCAGCTAAATACATGCCATTCATTCAGTCACTTAGTCACTCAACAGGTAGCTGTGAGTATCTACTGTGTGCCAGAATATGATTGGAGAGACCTGCGATAAAAAATAAATCCTCGCCTTCAAGGGATCTTAGTTTAGTGCTCAGACAGACTTCTAAATAAGCAACTATTAAATAGAAATCTGTGTTTTAATACATGTCACAATAGAGAGGAACATACAGCACACTAGGAACGTTACCTACAACAGAATGAAGGGGCAGGGATGGCTTTCTTGAGAAGGTGAGAGAGAAATTGAGTTTGAAACCAAAAGTTACTATTAATTTGGTTTAGAAATCAGCAAGGGATGTTTTACATGGTGGGAGTAGCAGGTACAGAGGCTGGCATTATGAGAAAGTACGGTGAATTTATAGAACTGGAAGTATTTTCACATGGTTGGCCTTCCACAAGTGGAAGGAGGCAAGAGATAAGAAGTTGTAGGTAAGGACTGGTTGTGTCATGTTAAGAAATTTGAAGTTAACCCAAACTGCTGGGGAGGCACTAAAGGATTTTAGCAAAGGAGTGATATAAGATTTATACCTTAGAATGAACAATCTAGGAGAACATTAGAAAGTGAGTTGAATCTGGAAGCCAGAGGAGTCTGTAGTAAGAAAAGATGAAATCTTGAACTGTGGTGTTAGAAATGGGATAGGAAGGAATAAGCCAATTTTATGCGTATTAAGTAGGTAGAATCAGTATGAGCATGGCTGAAGGAGGAGTCAAGTGTAACTGTCAAGTATCAACTGAGTAGGAAGTCCAGTGGAATGGCAGTCTGGCAGTGGGAGGTAATGTTTGCTCTTGTTGAGTTTGAATACCTCCTGTTTTAAATGGAGCTAGCTGTCCAGTAGGGAGTTGGCCCTTAGGTTCTAGAGAAAGATTTAGGCTGGAAATATAGACTCAGAGCCATCAGGATGCAGCATCTGTTTGAAGCATGGATGTAGGATGGATGGATACGATGACTTTGAAAAGCATGGAGGGAAGAGACAAGTGGAGAAGAGACCGTTGGCGAAAAATTTCAATATTTAAGGCATAGGCAGCTGAAAAGAGATCACGGGAAAAAGAGTTACTAGGAAGATAAGAAGAAAAGCAAGAGGGAGTGGTATTGAGGAGACCAGGGGAGAAGAGAGTCTGGGATTATCACGTGACACAGAGGTCAAGTAAGGTAAGAGCTGATAATTCACTAGTGGGCAAAACCTAAAAGTCATCGATCTTGGCAAAAATAATTTTATTGGCATGGTTAGGGAAGAGACACCATTACAGAAAGATGGAGAAGGAAAGGTGGGTGCACAGATGAAAGAAAAAATAAAGGGTATTTAGGGTAAAATGAGAAATTTTGATAACGCTGGGCCAGACTTGAATATGTTTATATTTGTATTCCAAAGAAAGTAGCTAGAAGAGAGACAAAGATCTTGAAGATATTCCTATTCTGGTTATGTGTAGTTGTGTTAAAAAAAGGAAGGAGAGAGGGAGGGAAGGAGGGAGGGAGGGAGGGAGGGAGGGAGGGAAGGAAGGAAGGAAGGAAGGAAGGAAGGAAGGAAGGAAGGAAGGAAGGAAGGAAGGAAGGAAGGAAACTGAAATTTGTTGGCTTGAGATGTGGTTTTATGGGTTAACAGTTTGAACAGGGCTCAGCTAGGCAGTTCTCTTGCCTACATGACATTAACTGGGGTCGCTTGTTAGTGTTTATTCAGCTGGTGGTTGATCTAGTCTGGAAGGCCCAAGGCATGACCAGTGCCCTCAACTGAAGCTTCCCCAGCATGGTAGTCTCAGGGTTACCGACTTCCTATGTGGCAGCCCAGGGCTCCTAGAGGGAGTGTTCCAAGACGCAGGAAGAGGAAGCTGCCCATATCTCTCTGAAGGCCTGGGACTGGAAGCTGGACCAGCACGACTTCTGCCATATTCTGTTGGTTAAAACAGTCACAGAGCTGAGCCAGATCTAAGGGAAGGGTGCATAGATCCCACCCCTCAGTAAGAGGAATGTCAAAGAATTTTAATCCCCTATAGCTGGTAAGGGGATTGCTGATGGATTTAGCATCCCTGAGGAGTCAGAAGGCTGTGGAACCAAGTGAAAGAAACCTTTTCTACCGAAAACGGAGGGAAGGAGCCAAGAGGAAGTGTAGGTAAAGATGAGTCTTTTGATGGGGGCCAGATAGGAGGAGGGAACTGAGCAAGTTCTGCCAAATGGCTTCCATTATCTGTTGAAGATGAGTGGGAAGATGGAAGGGTTTGGGGCTTGATAAAATGGGCCAATGGATGGGAGAGTCTAGTCCATCTTCACTCACATGTCCGCTGCCTTGGCCAAGTAAAAACTTAGGGCCTGCTGGCCAGTGCTGCCCTGTAGAGTTCACTGATCTGCAGTGAAATGAGAAAAGTACAGTGTGATGTGTATTTTTAAAGCTATATATTGCATAATTTATATTCTAAGATTGTGTTTGCCATACTTCTTTTGGTGTTAAAACTGTGGTAATATTAGTACATGATAACGACGAAATGATATCGGGAGATGGTACCTGTCTTTCACTGTTTTTCATGTCCAGATCTAATGTTGGCAATCCTTTATGGGTCCCCCAAAGTTCTTTGTTTTATTTTTTAATTTTGATGGTTGATGAAAACTAACATTGGAGAACGACTCATCTAGTAGACTAAAATTACACTTTGGGGGGGTGTCCGTTTTTGTGGCTTTATTTAAAGGGCTAAAACTCTTTGTTTCCCAAAAATAAAAGCTGTAACCAGGACCCTCTCTGTTTCCCTGTAGAGATTTGCTTGAGAGGTACCAGAAAGTACACAATCCATCATTAATAATATTTTGCCTTTTCCTCCTCTTAACCCTTCTGATTATGCCCATGAATCTTCAAATAGGCGCTTCTAGTCTATTTCCTTTCTTTCTCCTCCTGCCAATCAGCTGCTTTACATATGGTTTTGTCTTTTTTGTTGTGTTTTGCTTTGTTTTGTTGTAAAGCAACATAGGGTAACTTGATGTTTTTTAATGTTAAGGAAATAATGGTCCCAGCCGATGGTTGTGAATATTTGCGTTTGGGAATTTCTTTTTAAAACATCTCTGTTTTCTTTATCAGAACAGATTAATAAAAATTAGCTACATAATGTAATATTCTTGGTGAAATCCCTTTCATTACTCATGTTTTAGAAACATAAATATGTATGTCTTTATCTTGGTAAGGTGCATGCTTTTCAAAGTGATGCCATCATTTTGTTTATGTGTCCATGAGTCCAAATGACGGTGGTTTAGTCATTTTTAGGATGTCTTTTCACTTGAAAAGAAGTGAAACTAAGTTTTCCATAGTATAAACTATGACAAATGAAAGCTTTTCCAGGACTGGTCAAGTCTTAGATATTCAAGGAAGGTGGAACAGGACGTTTTCAGAGGGTCCCAACATATCTGACTGAGAGACTGCGCTCTGTGAGTTTTTGTTTGCTTGAGACACATTTGTCAAGAGCAGAGGCCCAAGGACTTGGTTTGGACCAAGACTTTTGGTTTCAGATCTCTTTCAGCCTCTTACAATGACTGTCACCTGGGGACAAATGAAACCAGGTTGATTCTTTCCTGGTTTATGTGGATTGGGTCATAACCGATCTGGTTTCTGTGCTAGATTACAAAGACAAAATGCACCCTGACCTGTTGCCTACTGCTGTCCCATACACCAAGGGCAAAGGAAAATACAGGACCACGTGGAGCCTCTGCAGCCTGTTTTCCTGCTCCTGAGCCAACGCTAACTTCCTTCCAAAAGTTTCACTAAGTAGTTCCTCCTCCTCGTTCTTTTCTTCTAATTTTTTGTTTTGTTTTTAAAACATTGTACCATAATTAATACACAATGAAATCTTAAGTGTATGGTTTTTCTTTAATTTCCTTTGGTTAAGTGTTCATTTTTTCTCCATCTTCTTATTGGGTTTTTCTGTCTGGGTTTTTTCTTCTATTGATTTTTAGAAATTTATTAGATATTCTGGATACTAGCCTTTTGCCAAATATTTATATTGCAAATATCTTCTCTCAGACTGTGTGCTGACATACACATATTTTTAGCTAATACATAAGAATTGGATGAAATTCTGCTCTTAGAGGTCACTTTGACTTATGCCCAATAGGATGACACTTCACTCATGTATTTGCTCCACGGCCACTGAAGGACACAGGTCCTGTACTCCCCAGCCCTGCCCGAGCCTCAAGTTCCTAATCTTGATGTTAGAGCCAGAAAGATTCCAGAAGCAATGAAGAAGGCTAGATCCATACTGTTTGCTAATACCATTCAGAGTCTCAGCAATATTAGGGAATTTAGGATACAGAGTTACATTTACTAGACATCAGAAAAGCAGATTGTGAGAGATAAGTTGCATGTGTTTGGTGAGTTTTGAAGAGATGGTTTGTTCCAAGAAGAGGGGTACATTATACTACTCAGGGCTTCCCCATGTGGCCCAGCTGGCATGAGGTGCCCCTCCTGCTGGGAACTGTGAATAACCATTTTTTTAATGGCAGTCATTTCCTGATCTGTTGGTTTCACCATAATTGAATATTAATACAACGTACATTTTAAACCACCTTGTACTCTTTCCTGGTCTATCCTTTCCTCTCCCCCAGAGGCTGCCACTGTTCTGACTTCCATCACCATAGATTTCTTTTGCTAGTTCTAAAACTGTATAAATGGAATCATCAATATATACACTTATGTCTGGCTTCTTTCACACAGCAAATGTTTTGAGATTCATTAATGTTGTTATGTGTATCAAGCGTTTGTTCCTTTTTATTGTTGAGGAGTATTCCATTGTGTAAACAGACCCCACTGTATGTGGTTAATCATTCTCTGGGTCTTGTCTATTAAGAAGAAGCTGCTGTGAACATTCTTTTATGTATGTTTCGTGAATCTAAATTTCCATTTCTCTCGAGTACATACCTAGAAATTGAATTGCATATCATAGGATGGATGGATGTTTCTCTTTTTAGGAGACTTCCAAACAGATTTCCAAGACGTAGCACCATTTACACTCCCACCAGCAATGTATGAGAGTGCCGGTTGCTCCGTATCCTCACCAGTGTTTGGTCTTGTTTGCCTTTTTCATCTTAGTCATTCTAGTGGTTGTGGAGTGTAATCTAATTGTGATTTTAAATTCGAATTTTCCTGATGACACCTTCTCATGTGCTTTTGGCCATTTGTGTATCTTCTTTTATGAACAGTCTATTCAGGTCGTGTGCTCATTAAAAAAATACTTGGTTGCTTGTGTTTTTATTATTGAGTTCTATGAGTTCTTTAATTTTCTGGATTCAAATCCTTTGCCACATTATGTGTTGAAATATTTTATTCCAGAAAAGAAAATTTTCCTTTTTATTTTAAAGGCTTCAGATTATTTTATACTACAAAAATATGTATACAATATTACATTAGTTTCACATAGCGATTCGACATTTATATATCTTACATTGTGGCTCACTATTTATTTTTGTAACAGTGTCTTTTGAGCAGAAGTTTTGTGTTTCTTTTTTAAATTTTGATGAAATTCAATTTATCAGTATTTAAAAATATGTATCATGCTCTCCCTATCCTGTCTTAGAAATCGTTGCCTACCATCAAGTTGTGATATGTCCCTGTCTTGTCTACAAGAAGCTTTATAGTTCTAGCCTTTATGATTATTTTAATCATCATATATATAAATATAAATATATATGTATATATACACATATATATGTGTGTGTGTATATATATATATATATATAATGAAGTAAGTGTTGAGGATTTTTTTTTTCTTTTTCAGATGGATAGTTTCAAGATTTTGTTGCAAAAACTTTCTATTCTGCAGTGAATAATTGCTATGGTACTTTCATAAAAATCAATTACCATATAATTATCAGTGTATTTCTGGATTCCCTGTTCCACTCCACTGATCTATGTATCTATTCTACTCCGATATTATGGTGTTATTTTTATTGTAGCTTTACAATAAGTTGTGAAATAAGATAAAGTCTGATTTGTTCTTCACTTTCAAATTGTCTTGGCTATTAAAGGTACTTTAACTTTTCAAGTAAATTTTAAAATAAGCTTGTTGATTTCTTTTTTAAAAGTCATGCTAGAATATTGATTAGGATTGTTGTAAATCAATAGATCTAGTTTGTGGGAAAATTAATATTGAACAATATTGATTTTTCCCATTCATCTCTCCATTTTTTAAAGGTCTTCTTTAATTTATTTCAGCAATGTTTTGTAGTTTAAGATACTTTAGCTGCATCTCATAAATTTTGATATATTTTCACTATCGTTCACTTCAAAATATTTTTCTTATATCCCTTGGGATTTTTCTTTGACCAATGATTATTTAAAAGTGTGTAACGAACATTTGGAAATTTTTCACTTATTAGCTTATAATTTAATTACAGTTGTCAACTGGCAAAATACTCTGTAAGGTTTTTTGGCTTTTTTTTGATATTTTCTGAGATTTGTTTTATAGCCCAAAGTATGGTCTCCCTTGATGAATATTTTATATGTACTTGAAAGAATGTATTTACTGTTTGGGGGTATAGTATTCTATAAATATTAATTAGGTAGAATTGGTTGGTAGTGTTTTTCATATATTCTGTATCCTTATTGATTTTTTTGAGTGTTAAAATCTTCAGTGATTAACCATAAATTGGTCTTTTTTGCAATTTATTCCTGTGGATTTTTGCTTCATGAATTTTGAAACTCTGTTGTGAGGTGCCTGTCTTCTTAATGAATTGAGCATTTATCATTTTGTAATGATAAATGCTAATTTACCTATGCTAATGATTTCTGTCTTAAAATCTACTTTGATATTAATATATCTTTCCTGTGATTAATCTTTGCATGGTTTTCTTGTAACCTAATATGTGTTTACATTTTAAAAGTATTTTATATAAATAGCGTATAGTTTAATCTTATTTTTATTTGCATATTCTGACGATATCTGCTGTTCAATTGGAGTGTTTAGTCTATTTACATATGACTACTGTTAAGTTTGATTTTAGGTCCATGATTTTGTTTTCATTTAGTCTAACCTATTGTCTTTTTACTTTTTCTCATTGTCTGCCTTCTTTTGGATTAATCAAGTATGTTTTAGCGTTTCTTTTTATCTCCTCTATTGGCTTTTTAGCTAGAACTATTTTTTTTAAAGGTTGTTCTAGGGTTATAATATGCGTTCTTATCATAGTTTACTTTGAATTGACATTATAACACATAATATACAACAGTGTATTTTTGCTTATCCTGTCCTATTTTTTTGTTATTGTTGTTATGCATTTTACTTTTACATATGTTATCAATTTCATGTTATTTGTTTTGCTTTAAATCATATTTCCATTAGGTATTATTTCCCAAAAGCAAATTGTAAAATAAAGACATTTTTTACATAAAAGACAACTTAGAGATTTTTGATACCAGCAGACCTGCAGGATAAAAAAGTTAAAAGAAATTCTTTAGGCTAAAGGGAAATGATAACAAATGGAAACTTGGATTTCCAGGAAGGGCTGAATAGCATCAGAAATGATAAATATGTGAGCAAATATTAGAAAAGAAACCTTTTTCCTACTTAAAATGCTTCAGATTATTTTTTACTAAGTATAGTTGGTATATAACATTATATTAGTTTCACATGTATAATACAGTGATTCAACATTTATATATCTTACAATTTGTTTACCACACTTAGTCTAGTAATCATCTGTCACTGTGCAAACTTACCACAATATTATTGACTATGAGGTGTGACAATTAAGTTCGTGAACTTGCCACCATGAGTTTACATTGGCAGCACTGTACAAATAGCTCAGTAAGGTTTCATAAACTCGGTATATCAGTGTCTCACAGCTGTGTTTGTGTCAATATGTGGTGGTGTCTTGCTGAGTGGCGTTCCTTATTGTTGCGTGTTTTTGTGTGCCGTTGCGAGAATGTCTGAGCTTGAATTAGAGCAACGAACAAACATTAAATTTCTTGTTAAACTTGGCAAGAGTGGAAGTGAAATGAGGTTCAAGTTTATGGGGATAATGCCATGAAGAAAACGGCACTGTACATATGGATTTCTGAGGGGAGAGAACGCGTCACTGATGAAGAGAGGTCAGGGCAGCCAGTAATGAGCAGAGCTGATGAAAACATTGCAAAAATTCATCGGATTGTGCATCAAGATCGTCGGCTGACTGTGAGAAGCATAGCAGACCAAGTAAACATTGATAGAGAAACAGTTAGGAAAATCTTAACTGAAAATCTTGGCATGAGAAAGGTGTGTATAAAAATGGTCCTGAAGGAGCTCACTGATGAACAAAAGCAAAGGAGACTCGAAGTTTGCCGAGACCTTTTGGAGAGGCAAGATGATGTTTTGGGCCATGTTATCACTGGTGATGAAACCTCGGTGTACGAATATGACCCTGAAACAAAGCATCAAAGTGCACAATGGAAGTCAGCCAGCTCTCCATGACCAAAAAAATTCTGTCAGTCCAAATCAAGAGTCAAACGATGTTGCCAACCTTTTTTGATATCAGAGGGATTATTCATTATGAATTTGTACCAACTGGACAGACAGTTAACCAAGTTTACTATTTGGAAGTGCTGAAAAGGCTGCATGAAAAAGTTAGACAAAAACGAACTGAACTGTTTGCCAACAATACATGGCTCTTGCATCACGACAATACACCAACTCAACACGGCACTGCCTGTGAGGGAGTTTTCAGCCAGTAGACAAATAACTGTGTTCGAACACCCTCCCCACTCACCTGATCTCGCCCCAATGACTTCTTTACCTGAAGATAAAGGAAATATTGAAAGGAAGACATTTTGATGACATTCAGGACATCAAGGGTAATACGACCACAGCTCTGATGGCCATTCCATATAGAGTCCAAAATTGCTTTGAAGAGTGGACTAGGTGCTGGCATTGGTGCATAGCTTCCCAAGGGGAGTACTTCAGAGGTGACCATAGTGATATTCAGCAATGAAGTATGTAGCACTTTTTTCTTGGATGAATTCATGGACTCAATTGTCAGACTTTGTATATTCTTCTTCACCTTTTTCATCGATCCTCCACCCTTCTGTCAACCATCAGTTTGATCACTCTATGAGTCTGTTTTTGCTTTGTTTGTGCATTTGTTTTATTAGATTCCACATGTAAGTGAAACCATATAGTATTTGTCTTTGTATGACTTATTTCACTTAGCATAATACCCTCTAGGTCTATCAGTGTTGTTGCAAATAGCAACATTTCATTCTCTTTTGTTGCTGAGTAGTATTCCATTGTGTATATATACCACATTTTCTGTATGCAGTGATCTATTGATGGACACCTAGGTTGCTTTCATTATTTTGGTTATTGTAAATAATGCTGCAATGAACATAGGGGTGCATATCTTTTCTAATTAGTGTTTTCGTTTTCTTCAGATCAATACCCAGAAGTGGAATTGCTGGGTTGTATGGTAGATCTATTTTCAGTTTTTTGAGGAAACTCCATACTGTTTTCCATAGTGGCTGCACCAATTTTCAGTCCCACCTACAGTGCACAGCGGTTCCCTTTTCTCCACATCCTGGCCAACACTTGTTATTTGTTGACTTTTTGATAATAGCCATGCTGACTGGTGTGAGGTGGTGTCCCATTTTGGTTTTGATTTGCATTTCCCTGATGATTAGTGACACTGAGCATCTTTTCGTGTCTGTTGGCCATGTGTATGTCTTCTTTGGAGAAATGTCTCCTTATGTTCTCTGCCCGTTTTTGATCAAATTGTTTATTTTTTTTGTTATTGAGTTTATGAGCATTTATTTTGGATATCAACCCCTTATTAGATATATCATGTGCAAATATATTCTCCCATTCAGTAAGTTGTTTTTTAGGTTTTGTTGATGGTTTCCTTCGCTGTGCAGAAGCTTTTTAGTTTGATGAAGTCCATTTGTTTGTTTTGGTTTCCCTTACTCAAGGGGACATAACCAAAAAGATATTATTACTAAGACCAATGTCAAATAGATTGCTACCTATGTAAACAGTAAAATGGTGAACCTTTATCAGACTATATCTAACTAATAGGCAGAGATTGTCAGAATGGATAAAAATAAACAGACAAATAAGACCAATCTGCTGTCTGGAAGAGACTAACTTTAAATATACAGGTACAGTAAGGTAAATTAATAGGAAATATATACCATGAAGCAGTAGGTATAAGACCATCAGATTAGCTATGTTAAAACCAAATAAAGAAGGCTTCAACACAAACAGTATCACTTGAGGGATAGAGCGGCATTTCATAATGATGAAAGTGTCACCTTTCAGATGCTATAACAATCACAAATAGTATGTGACTATAACAAAGCTTGAATGCATTTGAAACGAATATTCACAGAATTAAAGGGTCAGATATCTACAAGCATTGTTGAGGATTAAACATCCCTCTCTCAGCAACTGATGAAACAACTAGACAGCAAAAAATTACAAGATATAGAAGCTGTGAACGCTATTACCCACATTGATCTAATAGATATTTATAGAACACTGTACCCAAAAATTGCAACAGAATACTCATTCTTTTCAAAGACACATGGTACATTCACTTAGATAAACTGTATGCTGGGGATATGTACATTTTAATACATTTAAAAGAGTTGAATTCACAAGGAGTATGTTCCTTGACCACAATGAAATTAAATTAGAAATCAATAAGAAATTAGAAATCAAAGAAGAACCTCAAATATTTGGAAATTAAAAAGCACACTTCTAAATAATGGGTGAAAAATAATCACACAAAAAATTAGAAAATATTTCAAACTGATTATGTGAATAGAATATTTTTCAAAATTTGTGAGTTCCAACTAAAGCAAAGCTTATGGAAAACCCTATGATTTTATATGCTTATTATATTAGAAAAGGCAAAAGGTCTAAAAGTTAGTGACCCTAGGATCCATCTTAAGAAGGTTGGAAAAGTAAAGTGAAGTAAATCCAAAGTAAGTAGAAAGGAAGCAAGGAAAACTGACTCTGGATGGTGAACACACAGTGCAATAAATAGATGATGAATTATAGAAATGTACACTTGAAATGTACACTTGAAACCTATGTAATTTTACTAACCAATGTCATCCCAATAAATTTAATAAAGATGAAAAGATTAGTAGTGAACTTGCTATGAAAAACCTTACCAAAGATAAAACACGAAGCCCAGATATTTTACTGATTAATTCTGCTAAACATTTAAAGAAGTAATACCAATCTTAAACAATCTTACAGAACATGGAGGAGGAGAGAACAGTTTCTAACCCATTTCACAAGGCCAGCATAACCTTTACCAGATAAAGGCATTACAAAAACATAAAATTACAGACCAGTATCCCTCATGAACTGAGACATAAAAATACATAACTTTAGCAAATCAAATTAAGTAATATGTAGAGACATAATCCATAATGACTACACCAAGTTTATCCTAGAGAAGCAGGCTGACATATCATTAAACAAAAACAAAAACGTAATTCATCACATTAAACAGAATAAAGGAGAAAACCCGTATGATTAGCAGATTCTGAAAAATTATTCAGCAACCTTCAATACCCTTTCAAGATTAAAAAAATTAAACTTTCAGCAAATTAGATATGGAAGAGAACTCCTCACTCTGTTAAAGGGCATCTACGAAAAACATATCTAACACTGTCCTTAAATGTAATTATTAAATGTAATTATTAAATGTAATTATTAAATGTAATTGTGACCACATTTTCCGTAAAAAAAAGGCCTGCAACAAAATAAGGATGCCTATTCTTACCACATCTGTTCATCATTAAATGAGCTGTCCTAGCCATTGCAATTAGGTAATAAAAAGAAATAAAAGAAATATAGATTAGAACGGAAGAAGCAAAACTCTCCTATTTATAGCTGGCATGATGGCGTATATATAAAGTCCTAAGACACCTACAAAACAACTGCTAGAACTACAAGATAAATATAACAAGGTTGCAGCATATAAGGTCAATGTACAAAAGTCAACTGACCATATTTTTATAGATTAGCAAACATTTGAAAAATGAAAATTTAAAAATAATTATACTTACAATAGGGTATAAAAGAATATACTTAGGAACAATTATGCAAAAAGACACAGAGAATCTGTACATTGATCACTCAAAATATGCTATGAGAAATTAAAGAAAACCTAAATCTTGCATTATACCATAATCATGAATTGAAAGACTCACTATTGTTAAGATGTCAGTTCTCACTAAATGAAATAAAACTTTATTTGAACATAAATCATAATCCCAGCAGGCTTTTTTTTTTTTTGGTACAAATTGACAATCTGATTTACAAATATATGACAAAGACTTAGAATATAAAAGGACTTCGAGTAAAGCAATCTTGAAAATGTACAGCAAAGTGGGATGACGTACAGTATCTTACTTGAAGACTTAGTAGCTGCAATAGTCAGTATGCTATTACATAAAGGTTGACAAATAGATTAATAGAACATAGGAACCCAGTACTGGACCCAAACATATATGGTGATTTGATTTAAGCAAGTCACCAAAGGATACAAATTAGGGAACAAGTTTTTCTATATAGATGCTGCTGGAACAACTGTATACCATGTTTCCCCAAAGATAGCACCTAGCCGGACCATCAGCTCTAATGAGCATCTTTTGGAGCAAAAATTAATATAAGACCTGGTATAATACAATATGATATAATACCGAGTCTTATATTAATTTTTGTTCCAAACAACGCATTAGATCTGATGGTCCGGCTAGGTCTTATTTTCTGGGAAACACAGTATCCATATGAAAAAAAAATGAACTTTGACCCACTTCACCTCATACCACATAAAAGTTAATTCAAGATGGAGCATAGTCAGAGCTATACTATAAACCTAAAAGTATAAAGCTTCTGGAATAGCACTGTTTAGTAGAACTTTCTGCAGTATTATAGAAATGGCCTCTATCTGCGTCATTCAGTAAGGTAGCCACTAGGCACATGTAGTTATTGAGTATTTGAAAGGTAGCTATTGCAATTAGAAAATGAATTTTAAATTTTATTTAACTTTATATTTAAATACTCATGTGGCTAATGGCTGCTGTATTGGACAGTGGAATTCTAGAAGAAAGTATAGGTGAATGACTTCACAAGCTGGGGGGTAGGCAGCTGTGCCTTAGACAGGACACAGAAAGCAATAACCATACACGAATGGTAAATTTACTCATCAAAACTTAAAACTTTTACTATCAAAAGACAGCACTAAGAAACTAAATGGGCACGCCACAGATTGGGAAAGTATTTGTAAAATAAATATATTGATAACATACTGGTATGAAGGATATATAAGGAAATCCTGAAGTTCAATTATAAAAAGACCTGCAATCCAATGAAAATTAGATAAAATATTTAAACAGACACTTTGCAAAGGAAGATAAACAAGTGCCCAGTAAGCACCAGAAAAAGTACTTACCATAATTTGTCATGGAAATGCAAATTAAAGCGTAAAATACTACATAAACCTCAGAAAGGCCAAAATACTAAAATTAAAACTGACATATTAAATGTTGTCAAAGATTTGGAACAAGAACTCTCGTACATTGATAGTGGAAGTGTAAAATGATACTATTTTGAGAAAAGTTCTGTCAGTTTCTTATGAATTTGTAGAATAACTCATCAGTTCCATTCCTAGACGTTTACCCAGCCAAAATAACATGCATTCACAAAATGACATATAGAATGATATAGCAGATTGATTCAGAATGACCCAAAACTGGAAACAGCTACAGTGTTTATCCATAAGAGAATGGATAAATAGGCTGTGCATATTTATACTATGGAATACTATAATATTACTCAATAAAAAGGAACAAACTACTGATATTATAAGAGCCACATGGACAAGTCTCAAAAATATTATACTGAGTGAAAGAAACCTTACATAAAGGCACAGGCTGTAAGATTTGATTTATATGAAGTTCAAGGACAGATGAAACTATGTAATGTGGAATAGAAAAATACTAGGAACATGGTTGCCTCTTACATGGGATGAGATTGACTGGTGGAATGAAGATAAGGAACTTTCTGGAGTTATGATAATGTTGATTAGGACTGTGATACATAATTTTGTGCATTTGTCAAAACTTATAGAATGGTGCCCTTAGGCTATGAATATTTTATTTTATGTAACTTTTACCTGAAAATAAAATAACTTGAACTCTAGTTAATGATATGTTTAGGGTTTAGTGTACTGAAGTCTATAACTTACTTAGAAATGCTTCAATATAATAAAATGGATTAATATATGTCCCATGGGATGACTCATATATGACAAAACAAGGACAGTAACTGTTCATTGCAGACTCTAGGTAGTGAGTATATAAGTACTCCCTATACAAATTCTTAATTCTTTCAACTTTTAAGAGTTAAGAATTCTTAATTCTTTCAATCTATGTATTTGGACATTTTTATGATAAATGTTAGAAAATATTTAATATGATTTTTCATGATAAAAATGACATATGCTCAGCAAAAATATTTGGAAAATATAGCAAATGAAAGGAGGAAATAATATTTTCCATAGCCCAACCATTCAGAAATAACTATTACTTGTTTTTGCTTTTAGTCTTTTTTCTGTGCTTTATTTTTGCTTTGTTTAATGTCTATGATTATATTTTATTAATATATGCTGTCTTGTATCCTATAAAAATATCCCATTTTCCCCCAATAAGCTTTATGACATATCATTTCCACTGTGAGATCATATTCAATTGAGCTAGTATACAAAGCTTACTTAAGCATCCACTTACTTTGCATGTTTAGATTGTTTTTCATATTTTACTGATATACAACTACAGTGGATAACAGAAATATTGTTCTGTTTTTAGATCCTTATAAGTGAAAATACCATGTTAAAATGTGTGAAAAGTTTCAAAGCCCTTCATACACATTGTCAAATGGTTGACGGTTCCATCCCTTTCCAGAATAGCTCCTGAGACACCTTCACAGACCCCCAGAACTCAATAGCCAGTTAAAGCACCACTGATCTAGAATATTTTAGTTATTCACATTCAGAGAGGTTTAGTAACTTGTTGATGGTCCTAGCTAATAATTGGCAGAACTACCACTGGATACTACATGTATCCAGGCAGTATTCAGCGTAAAAACAGGTGCTTAATAATGTTTGTTAAGTGAACACATGGAAAAATGAAGGTACCAAAGGCTTATATCAACTTAAATTTCTATTTCCTATGTATTTCCCTTCAGAAGTACGAAACAGTTTAGTTTCTTTCTGATCTAGCCAGGACATTGTTCTCATTTGCATATTGTTTTTTTTGTTCTGTCTGCACCTACTGCTTCTGATTTTCCCTTGGCTCAGAACACAGAGTTACATGTAAAGTCTATGCATTACAACATGCTAATTGATCTATTGTTGGAAATGTGACATGAATATTCTGACTACTCTTAGCCTTCTAGTGTGAATTGCAAAAGGATTTACATATATAGTGTGTGATTCCTCTGAGTAAAGAGTCCTCTGTAGGTTTCCATAGGCAACGGAATGTGTACAATCTGCCCCCCTTATCCACAGGGGATACTGTTCCATGACCCCCAGTGGATGCCTGAAATCACGGATAGTTTCAAACCCTATATATATGTTTTTTCCTATACATACATACCTATGATAAAGTTTAATTTGTAAATTAGGCACAGTAAGAAATTAACAACAGTAACTAATAATAAAATAGAACAATTATGATATACCGTAATAAAAGTTATGTGAATATGGGGTCTCTCTCTCTCTCTCTCGCTCTCTCTCTCTCTCATAACCAATCTGATAACCAAGACAACTACTCAGTAACTAACCGGCAGGTAGCGTATGTAGCAAGGATATGCTAGAGAAAGGGAGAGTCACAATGTCTCAGATGGGACAGAACAGGATGGTGTGAGATTTCATCACGCTACTCAGAACAGCACACAGTTTTAAAACTTATGAATTGTTGAATTATGAAATTTTCCACTTAATATTTTTGGACCAGGGTTGACTGCAGGTACCTGCAACCACAGAAAGCCAAGTCGCAGATAAGGGGGGACGACTGTATTCAGCCCAGGGTTTGGGCAGGACACGCCGTGCCCTCCAGCAGGCCTGGGGCGACTGAGCTGGGGCTGCCATCAGCACAGACATTGTACTGGGCAGCCGTGTCAGTGGGCGCTCCCGGATTTTGTGATTCCAGGGGTTGTGAAGCTGCTGTCTTGTGGGGACGCGAGCTTCCTCTGAAAGGGAGAAGGGTAGGGAGGGGGCACTTCTGTTATAAGTAAACCCAGGAGGAAGAATTGTGTTCAAGGAAGAAAATGAGACTAATTATTCTTTATTACCATTCCTCGCTCAGAGAACGAATCAAGTATTGCTGTGAGCAGCTGCGTACTCTGTTGCCATATATAAAGGGGAGAAAGAACGATGCCGCTTCGATTCTTGAGGCAACAGTTGATTATGTGAAGTATATCCGGGAGAAAATCCCTCCAGCCGTGATGGGCCAGGTATTCAACTCCCAAGCCCTTGAATTTTATTGTCATAGATCATGCTTTAATGCTACAATTTTTTTTCTCTATTTTTTATCACTGGAAATGTATGTGTGTTTGTATATATGAAAAAAAAATCTCTAAATAGATTTTTCTCTCTACTTTTTAGATTACAGAAGCACTTCAGAGCAATAGGAGGTTTTGTAAGACACAACCAGTGCCCATCCAGGTCTCCCTCCCAGGCACGGTCATGGCCCAGAGGTAGGATACGGGCCCCTGTTAGTTCCCTCAGTGCTAGGGCCGGAAGTGTAGACAGGCACGGAACCCGCCATGGTGAGCACTCAGGCATGTGTTAGCAATCAGTGGGCTTTTCCCACTGCCGACGTGATAAAATACGTAGAGTCTCAGGCTCATGATCCTTTCATCACTGGCCTTACTCTTGGTATTTCTGAGCATCTTAAAAATGGAGCTTTACCAGTAGTTGGTTATGACTGGGGCGATCCAGTGGGGGCGCGATGGAGTCTGGCATTCCTCTGTCACAGGTGGTCAGAGGCTTTGGCGCAGTCCAGTCCTGCTGCAACCGGGAGTCTTTACGTTGCTAGTACACAAGGGGACCTGCCAAAGGAATGCTTCCTATTTAAATTGATTAGAATATGTAAACAAAGGAAATTGAGGGAGGAAAAGCAGGTCATTCCTCTATATCCTGAAGAATTATCATGAGTCCTGTTCAGCAGTTTGTTGTTTTATTTAAATGATCCATAGTTTAGGCTCTTGTCTGTTTTTTAGAACTTGAATGATAGAGCAGTTGAACTGAGCCACGTTCATGTTGCCTTCCTTGAGAACTGTGTATTTTTTCTGTCCTTTGAAGGGAAGACAGTGTATTGGCAAGCACGTATTCACCTGTGAGAGGGATCAGATTCCTGGCTAATAAGTGCTTGAACGTATACTCCGTTCCTGCCTCCGGGGGCTCCTTGGATGACGCCATGCGAGGTGAGCACCACCTGCCCTGGGCCGCTGTGGCGCGCTTGGGTCTGCATGCCCGCTGTGTGGAGCCCGGGTTCCTAGGCATTCACCTCCACAGACAGGGAAAGGAGCGAGGCTGGCAGATTCCGCCAGGAGTCCTGGTGGTGTCCGCTGGGAGCACACCTGGCCACAGGCCGCACAGGCACCTGTATCCCAGAAATGGGGCTTACAGTCGACCATCATTACCAGAAAGCTCATATTACTGATGATGAGTACACTGGTGACTTTATTGATGTGACTACTAGAATCTAAAGGGAAGGGAAGTATTCGTATTAATTCGGTAGTACTAACTATGTCCTGAGCACAGAACACATTCATTTATTGACTTTCTTCTTGTCTTTGCTCAAGTGTCACCTTCTCAGGGTCATTCTCAGCCGCCCAACTTAAACTGCGCAATCCTGGGCAGCACCACCCCACACGTGGGGCTCCTCACCGCGTTTTCTGCTGTGTCCTCCACAGCACTCACCGCCGAATGTTCTTTACTTGCACACTTAGCTCATCGCCTGTCGTCTCCCACTAAAGTATCAACTCCATGAAGACAAGGAGTGTGTCTTTGTTTGTTTGTTTTTTTGCCTGTTTTGTTCATTGCTGTATTTCTAGTACCTAGTGCAATGAGGGGCTCACAGTAGGTGCTTAAGAAACGCCCATTACGTGCGTATTCATTGTGGAACAAACATTTGCCCACCACAAGGCGTTTTGCTACTGGGGTTATATAGTCTAGACATGCCGCACACTTGTAGAAGTAAGAAGATGGAAGAAAGCAGAGCCCGAGTGGAAGAACACCGCCAGCAGTTTGTGCCTTGGTATCCCTGAAGGTTACTCTTCAGGGAGAAACCAGTGTGGTTGCACCGCCACCCTGCATGGCGGACGCTGGGTGACTGACACCCTTCCCCATCTCCTCAGTGCCCTGGTCCGAGGTCAGCCTGCTGCTGGCTTTGCGAAGGGACTCGGCTCTCTCCCTTCAGCCCCTTCTCTGTGCTGGGAATGCCCTTTCCCACCCTCTCCCTGACGGACTCCCGGTTCTTCCCTTAGGGTCCCTCCTTCACAGATAGGGACACAAGGACGCACAAGATGCCGTTCTTGTTGTTACGGAGCTCACAGTTTCTAGCAGAGAGGGTCACCAGAGCCGACTACGATTCCTCTAGTAATTGAAGTGCCGTCATAGAGGTACTATGCATATTACGGGATACAGCGGAAGCCACAGGAACCGATGAGGTTTCCAGGAATGGTGTCTAAGGTCGAAAGAGAGAGGAGGCCAAAACTAGAATACAGCCCTCCGTGTTCATGCAGTCAAGTCAGCCCCAGGGGGCTTTGTTAGTCGATTTAGACTTTTCTCCTGACTAGGGGCGAGCGAGGGGAGTGAGAGTAGGAAAAAAGTAGCCGTGAGCTACGGCTAATCTGCTTAAAGTAGCTGGGCCTGGATGCCAACCAGAGTGGTTAAATCAGACAGAAGTCAGGGCACAGGCATATGCCTATCTGTCACTTCTTAGACAGTAGTACCTTGGTTTTAGAACGTCTCCGTTGACGCACATTTCGGTTTACGAACGCTGTAATCCCAGAAGTAAGTGCTTCGGTTTTCGAACACGCCTCGAAGTCAAATATGTCACGCAGCTTCCGCTGAGTGCAAGATCCTGAGGCTTAGCTGTCGGCTGTTTTCAAACGTTTCAGAACTCGAACGGTCTTCTGGAACGGATTACGTTCGAAAACCGAGGTACCACTGTACATGCACTACTACGGCATTCTCATTATTTATGTTCTGCAGACACTCTGAAATACTCCTTCCAGGGTAGTGAGTTCAGGCCTTCTGTGTCCCAGGATCTCTTGTATCACATCACCTAAACCAGCTGCTCCTGGGATGACACAGGTATGCTAACGAGGGCCATAGCCTTGTGGCACATTCAGAGTGGAGGGGAGCCTAAAGGTCATTGAGTCAAACCCCCAATTTTTATTTTATTTATATACATTTCACCATTTGAAAAGCAATATTAGTCCTTTACTCACCCAGCCAAGATAATAACTTTGTTCATTTTTTATGTATTTTCTTCATTTTAAGTATTTTTATGCATATTTTTCTACAGTAGTAATCATATGAAAAATCAAATTTTGTCTCTGCTTTTGTTGCTTAAGATCATGTCATATATACTTAAATTTTTTTACTATGCAGCCATCATCACCATTTTAATTGTTTTAGTAGTTTATCACATGATTTACAGAATGATTTTCTTAGCCATCCTCCAATTGCGACATTTAGTGTTTCCCGTTTTATGGGGAGAAGACTTTTATATATAATATGACAGGAAATATTTCCCCACGTACAGACTTTTCTGTATTTTGGACTTTTCCTTGGACTGGACACCTGGAAGTCTGTGATGAATGGGTCTGTGATGTGAGCACATGTATAGCTTGTAACCCATGTTACCAAATTGGGTTGGAAAGGGGATTGGGACAGTTAAAATCAATTATGTCTTTCAAATTTCACTTTTATCACCTCGGTCAATAAATTGAAGGCTGGGGAAGTTAAATAACCACCTGAGGTCACCAGGTTTCTGTGCTAAAGTCTGACTCGTGACACAGAAATGCTGATCTGAGTCAGTGTTTAGACTTTATTAGGTGGTCCTGACTTGTCCTTTCCCATAAATCTCTGTACACATGTGCTGAAATGCAAATATTCACAAACATTCCAGATACATTTACATTTAAAGTGGAAATAAAATTACTTTTATTAATATTCCTGTCCAGAAGAGAGTAAGTATTCACAATGTTGAGATTACATTGTAAACATTCATTATATATTTAAAAATATTTTTCTGCCTTCTGTGTACTGTATAGAGTATAGGTATACACTCTCTGCCACTTCACCAATAGAAAATCGACCAAACTTTATTCATGGCTGAATGGAGTGCTTTCCGACATGCTTCCTTGCTTCATAGGGATGGTCACAATTTTGATTATGATGGAAGCACACACACACACACACACACACACACACACACACACTCACACTCCCAAAGGCACAGAGATCTGATGTTCCTCTAAAATCTGTCTTTTAATGACACGTGAACACTAATTTGTAGTGTATATATTGAACTAAATGTCGCTACTAACAAGTTCACTGTTCTTCCGACAGCATTTAAGTGTAGCAGTAGTATAAGTTTGTAACATGAGGGAATGAAATAGAGGGCAGTTCATTTCATATACTCATATGGTAGTTCAGAGTTACGGTCGTGTATACTGACAGATTTTTTTTTTCTTCTTAAAGGTCAGTCTAGCTCCACTGCAGAGAATGCTATTGGTGATATGTATAAAAGTCTAGTTCCCAGCACAGCTCTCTCTCTCAATTCCTTCCATGCTGTCAGATACTATTCTAAAGTCATCCCTTCCTATGATGCAGCAGCCGTAACAAATCAGAACATCTCAGTTCATTTTCCATCAGCTGTGCCCAAAGTGTCCAAGTTTCTTCCTCAGCACTGCAATTCTGTGCTGGGCCAGACGTGCACAGCACATGCCAACTGCCTGGTAAGTCTTCTGGGGTCTTGGATCATATCAGACTCTATCATTCCAGCCAGCAAGGCCCCTGACTTGCATTTTGCTGCTAATACTCTGGTCAGAAATCTCTTAGACTGGGACGAGGTGCAGTTAACCCAGGCTCTCGTTCTGCATGCTGCAGGACTCTGTGTATCCAGAGTCAGTGCATCTGAAGGTGGCTCTGCTGGTTGACACTAAGTGACCAGATGGAACATGATTTCATTGAGAGCCCCTCCTCTCGGCCCCTCTGCTTCCTCAATGCCCCATCCCGTTTCCCAGCCTCTCGCTCAGCTGGCCCCATCAGTGGCTGCTGATCTGTCTTCTAGGCTGGCAGTTACTCACACTAGATGAAAACCGGTTCTTCTGACACCAGCTAGGCTATTTGCAGATCCCAGATGTCCTCATATCGCAGATATTTATCGAGCACCCATGATGTTCTGGCATTGCGCTAACCACCGAGAATGTAGTGTATGTATAAAGATAGCACAGTCCGTGCCCTCTTGGAGCTTTAGTGTCACAGAGGCAGGCAGTTGTGATGCACATTGGAGCACATAGGAGAAATACCTCGGATATATAATATAATCTAGCGTTGGGAGAGGTTAAGGACTGCTTACTGCTGCAAGAAGTACTGTCTAAGCCGAGACATGAGAAGTAAGAAGTAGCCTGGTAGGGCGGTAGGAGTTGGGAGTGAGGAAGAGCATTCCAGGCAGATGGATCAGCATATATAAATAGTAGTGTCTTGGTTTTTTTTTTGTTTTTTTTTGGAAGAACTGTCCAGTTCTAGAGGAAGACCCACACCAGACTGGCCTGCTTAAAATGTACTTCTGATAATCTTAATATAGTTGCTAATACTTTTGCATATTAATAATAGCTAACATGTTTTGAACACTCAATAATTAAAGAACAGTGCCTAATATTTTATGTCCTTAATGTGGATGGTCTGGTGACTCTATGAAACAATCCATTGAGCAAGGTATTATTATTTCCATATGACATGTATGGAATGGGAATAATAGTGACCTTACCAGAACAATGTTTGAGAAAAATATTCTAGAGAATCAGAGAGAAATTTTACAATACGAAGTGTCTACAAATATATTACTATTGCTGATGATCATCAGGGTACAAATAGGAAAACCCGAGGAAATGAAAAAAGGATTGCAACATTAATTTTTTATTGTTGACCTATAGTTTTTGTTGTAAGAAAAAAATTACTTTTAATAACAGTAAATAGTACATATTTTAAAACCTGTAGGTTTATTGATGTGAAGATTTCATATGGTTTTACAAA
Source organism: Rhinolophus ferrumequinum (assembly GCF_004115265.2). Lineage (NCBI taxonomy): Eukaryota > Metazoa > Chordata > Mammalia > Chiroptera > Rhinolophidae > Rhinolophus > Rhinolophus ferrumequinum. The sequence goes on from NC_046287.1 coordinate 93,374,023, forward strand.
TCATTTCATATTGCTTTAGGACATAGAAAACATATTTATGACATTATGAGTAAGAACAGGCCAGGATTCAATTAATGTGGTGTTTTTTTTTCCCCCTCTTTGCAGCAACAGTTTTGGGCATATTAATAGCACATGTTTGAAATTCTCACTCTAGACCACCTATTGGGCGCAGTTTGATAATATGTGAAGAATGGAACAAAGAATGATCTCGAAAGCTACATCCAGAGGCCTAATATCAAAAGAGTTTGCATTGCATGGTTTATGATAAATGTACTAAAAGCTTCTACAGACAGAAAGACAGCAAAAGTGCTATCTTTTCACATGCCTTCACTTATCTTCATACGTACTTGGATCTCCCACACCCAGAAAGCTACAAGAACAAATGTCCTAGGTGACCTAGACTCTTTGTTTATCTCAAAAAAGATTCCACAATTTATGGGGAAAAAAGTGCATTATATAAAAGATCCACATAGACTTGATAAAGTGGTAAAATTGGGGAGGTGCCTTGATACTCTGGTGTCCCTGAGTACAGGTATTGCAATTTGACTCTTATTTTTAGTATCACTGAATTGCTGTCACTTATTTCTGGGTAGTTTCTTTTGTAGGTTTCACATTTTAGAGAGCTTCATTATTCACCATTCAAACTAAGATGTCTTAGTTTGAGAGAGGTGTTTACCTCCCCGCTTGACTACTAATGAATAAATTGACATATTTGTTTTTATATTTCATAATCCCTTGAGTGAAATAATAGCTAATAGATAAAATTTTCTTTCTGGATCTTTAGTTACAGATTAGCAGGTGCTTCTTTGTTTTTCATCTTTTCTTCCCCATAGGTATTAGAAAAGGCTGTTGAAAATAAGGGGAGAAAAATGTTTGTTTTACATTTCCTTGAAGTATTCTTATGCATAATATAAGTTTTATTGTTAAATATTCAGTTTTGACCCTGAAAATGGCAACCCATTTTTGTTTTGTTTAACAAATATGTGTTCCCTCTTTTAGTAGTACTATGTAGGGAATTTAATTTTACTCGACTTTTGAGAAGTTTAAAAATTACTTTAGGCACAGCCTAATTTTCATGTTAAATTGTATAGCTTTCCTTTGAGGATGCGTTGATGATGGAATCTGTAGATGTTTGATAAACTTTATAAAGGAACTAGAAGTTTCTAAGTAAGATTCTATGCTTATTATTATAAATGTGTGCTGACTCTTCATACTCTTGCCGTTACGAGTAATTGCTTTGGCTTTGTGTGAGAACCTGTTGAGGTATTTTGGGCACTGAGATGACTTCCTACATTCACAGCTGGTCTTACTTGCTACTGGGACTTTGCTTTGCATCAGGATTTCTCTAGATCCACTGTGGACCGGGAGAGACAGACTATGGCTGGTAATTCAACAGGGGACCTATAGGTACGTCCCATAGATCCTGTCTACTGCAAGTCTCAGTCCCCTTTTTCTTTCAACACGGAGAGGAGGCCACCAGATCTATTGTTAAAGCTCTGGGGTTTTTTTTTCAGAGTTGGTTCCCATGATCCCAAACTCCATGCGGTGTCCAAATTCATTTCTAGTACTAAAATTTCATTTTTAATAAATTATACTCTTCCAGGTAAGTTCAACTGTCAGCCAAGGAGGAAAGGTTAGTTGGGCCTCAGCCCGTAGCAAAAGAGCAGAATTTTTTTCCTTTATAAAATCAAGTTGGCTGGTCATGAGATGGTGCCAGTATTATTGTCACTATGAAAAAGATATACGGAGTTTGCCTAGAAAAGCGAGAGCTTGCAGCATTCACACTGGTGGTAGAGGGTCAGAAATAAACATTTGTCAAGCCTTTTCTGTGGCCCCGTAAAATTATTAGATATTTCCTTGAGGAGAGGGTTTAGCCTTATTCATGGCTATATTCTCAGTGTCAACCATGTTGCTCGTTGGATGGATGGATGCAGATTCTTGGATGGATATCTGGGTGAATGAGCCAAGAGGAAGGAAGGGTCTGATCTTGGGTAATGACTATGAGAAAGCAGAGCAGGAGACGTAGTCAAGCACTTCAGGACCCATTTGAAGTCAAGAGAGAGGGAAGAGTGAAAGTTGATATTTGGCCATCATTTTGTATTTATCGATGTGTATCAATCTGTTTACACCTATTTCTTGCCCTTCACTATACTCTTCTAATATATGAGCTGGATGGTCGTCAGCATGGCAGACATGACAGTAATTGGTAGTATTAATAAAGAAAATGTTGGGTGTTCAGTGGAGAACACTCAAATGATGAACAACTCAAATATCATTCAGTTATTTATTAATTTGTTCAGTAACTATTTGATCAGCATTGCCTTGAATGCTGGGAATACAACTATTTATATAAGACAGAGTCTGTTTTACTTTCTGTATCTAGGAGCTTAGAGTCTATTGTAAGAGACAGATAAAATAGAATTGCAATAGAGTCTGTTGAGTGCTACAAAAGGGGAGAATATGAAGTACTACAAAGTACTTAAAAGCATCCCTCACTCCATTCTGGAGATTCCTGCAAGGATTTTGGGGATAGTGACACAGCTATCTAAAGCTGGTGATAACAATACTTGCCTCTTAAGATTGTTGTGAAGATTAAATGACAGAATATGTGTAAAAGTCTTTAGAACAGTGCCTAGCACATAGTAATCATTTAATATATGTTGGTTATAATTACATGATGATGAAAATGATTAAGCTGAGATTTTATGGACCAGCAGGCATCGCTAAGTCAAGAGATGGAGATTTGGGGATGGTTTCGGGAGAGGAGTTTTTAGGCAGAGAGCACTGCATTTGCAAAGATATCAAGAAAAGGACAGAATAAAACATGGCTGTGCATAGAGTTCAGGAGTGGGATGGGGAAGAATGGAGCAAGAATATAGGTAAGAGCAGAGACAGGTAAGGGCCACAGGATACTGCCCTATTTGAACTTCTAATGGTGCCTCATTGCTGTCTTGATATTTACATAATCAGATTTTCATTTTAGGATGACCACTCTGGCTTGGTGAATTTAAAGGCAGAATGAATTGAAGGGGGCCAAAACCAACTAGGGGAGGGGTGGCCATTCTAGTAGTTTAGGCAAGAGATGGCCCCAAGTAAGTTATTGGCAGTAGGAATAAAGAGAAGTAGACAAATTTAATCAAGGGTAAGGGGGCAGAATTAGCAAGAGTTGGTAGACATCCAATAGAGAGGTTGTGAAAAATTAAGGATGACTCCCAGGTTTGTGGCTTCAGTAGCTGGACGGGTAATATTGGTGTTCACTGAGGGAACACAGGAAAAAGAGCCCTTTGGTGGGATGGCGCTGGAGGATGACAGTTGTATTTGGGGACATGCTGCATTTGGGTATTTGTAGGATACCCGGTGGAGGTAGCCACACAATATATTCAGATTTGAGCAGCACAGGCCGGACAGCTGCAGGAGAGGTCACAGGTCTGGGCTTGTGGGATGTGAGAGTGGGGGATGCAAACAGAAATGGTGCACTTGGCCTAGATGACCCACAAGGACTTCTAACCCTACAATTCTATTGTAATTCATCATAAGTCACTTGGTCAGGCCCCCAGTGTCACATGACATTACAAGCTACCAGACATTCAAGGTACATGGGTAACCCTTCAATGCAGAGGGCACATCTTGCCCATAGCAGCTGTGTTTATTTACTGGTGGTTTTTCTGAACTGTGAGAAATTAAATTTCTCACTTAAGAAAAATACAAAACTTAGGCAATACTGGATCTATTTCTAATATGGCAAATAGCAACAGACTCAGGTACGTAGGACCAACCTCTTTATACAGGGCATCGGTTTCCCTCTGGTCACTCCCAGCTTGCCTCATTCATGGATGTAACTGGCCTGGTCCCTGTAGGCATTCTAGTGTAACTCCTGTGCAGGGGAACCACTGGGGGTTGGCGGGGGACGGTAGCAGCATACTAAAGTGCACATTCCCAGGTCATACACCACAGGGTCAGGCTGGTAAACTTGGCTGGTGCCAGATGTGTTGCAGGTCTCTGAAGATCCTACCTAAAAACACCCAGTACACATTCGTAAATGGATGCAGATACCCGTAAGGGACACAAAAGCAGACACAAACTGAAACCATAGTGGTTGACTCCCCAGCCTGCACCTGTAGGTTTATACAAACCATGCATCCCAGGACCTTATTGTGGAGATTCTGATGTCACAGTTCTAGAGTGGGGCCTAGTACTCTGCACAGAATGAGTGATGTGCAACCAGGTTGGGAAGCCCCTGTGAGGTTAGATCATGCCGACCACGTCCATGTTAAGCCTGACATCAAGAGAGGAAGCACAAGGAGCACAGCCCTCCTAAATCTGGACAGTTCAGCTCGGAGAGGATGATGCCGTCCACACTGGTTGACTGAAGGTTGTGCTTCTTTGGTAAGTTAGAAAGGGGATCAGGTAAGAACATTCTGTGCCCAGAGTATTGTTGTGGGGAAATTTGAAGATAGAAGCCGACCCCAGGAATTTGGAGTAAGAGGGACTAAGGTGAGTGAAAACAAGAAAGACGTAGGGCTTCACTCTCTTTAGTTTATCTAGATGGTGCTGGAAACTGCTTCCGTGAAGGGAGGTAGTTTCTCATTTTTGTTAAATCTTTCATGTTTTATGAACTTAGTCTCAAAGTATTGTTAAAAGCAGAATGTCACTTTTGCAAAACAATGACATTGGTAAAATACGTCATTTCTCTGAATACTTGGCACTGACATATCATAAAATTTTGAAACTGGAACCTGAGCCTCCTGGCAGTTTTCTGTCCAGCGATCAGGCATGTTGTTGGTTTTCCCCTTCCCCTCTGGCTGTCTCCTTGTTTACGTGGAATGAGGAAGCAGGAAGCCCATGGATCACCATGGTGAATCAGTGGCGTCAAGGGACACTTGACACTTCTAAGGAAAAGAGAGAGAAGCCTCTTATCTGTACTTTTCAAGGTCGTTTTGCATCCCAACAATGTTCTTTCTGAAAACAAAAAACAGGAAGATACACACACACACACACACACACACACACACACACACACACACACAGTATGTTGTATGCTGTCGAATTTTACTCATCAGACTCCAGTAAAAATACTCATTTTTATTCAAAGCAAAGATTTCAAGAAGTCAGATTATAACCTAAGTGGGCTGAGTACTGCTGGAAGAAACTTCAGGGAGTTAGACTTCTAAAATGCACTAACTCATTCTGGAAGAAGTCTTTGCAAACAGATACTCCTTTCTAGTTATTTCTTCTCCAAATAGTCAAGGCTATGTGAGGGTGTTAGGAGTGGTATAGTGTCTCAAACACTGAACTCCTTTCATCCCGTCTCAGGCTATGTTCTTGCATCCTTCAAATAATAGCCAAATTTTAAAATTTCTATGACTTAAGACTTAGGAGATTCCACGCCCTTTTTAAATCCTCAATAACAGGCGTCAGCATTGCAAGCACTGAAACCTGGCAGTTTATTTTCCCCATAGACCTAACGTTGATTTCAGTTTTGAACTAGAAACTATTGGAAAGTAGAAAATATTTCTCATAGTCGTGTGTATATTAGGGTGGGTGCACAGGAACAAGAATAAACACGTGTTTTCCCTCCTGCTTCGTACTAATCCTAGTTCCCTCATGTGGTATTCTAATATTCCTGAACCTACTATTTAGAAAGCATTAAGGGGCGAAAACCCATAGGATTCACTTCCCTGTGAGTAATTACTTATTTTCTTTAATATTTTTAGGTTGTATTATAATCAAAATGAAGGCCAGTGTGGTTTAAGCATTGATTTTTATCCCTTAATGCAGCACTATGATTGAACTACCCTTTTATGACATTTAACTGGTAAAATAATGATTTTAAATATTTTGCTAAAGGAGACACTCCAGACTTTTTTTTCCCCCCAGTGTATCAGGAAGTTCAACTCTTTCTACAAAGTTAGTGAGTCAAGACCTGGACAAAAATGCCTCTAAGCCTTTGAGAGAGTCAAGGAAAGGTGAAGTATCAAGTAAAATTTTTTTTCCATTAGAAGGAAATAGTAGAGTTTGGAAACATTTGAATATGAACATATTGCCTTGCACAGAAGACTTTTTAAAGGGTTAATCCTAATCCTAGGCAACTCAGAAACTCTTGTACGATTTGCTTTGAGCTCCAAACACTCCCCTGCTTTCTTGAGTCATGTGAGACAAGTTGTTTATGGGAAGGGAATTCCTTTCTTGACCATCACTGCCCTCACCCTCTGAAGCAAGAGCTGAGTTTCAGTATAAATATTATTGCTGGCCCCAAGACTTCTCAGCTCCTTTTTAAAAACCTAGCCACAGAAATTGACTGGCAGAGAAAGTGTTTATTTATACTTAATATCACTATCAATTCTCCAGAAAATGGAAAACCTACAACGATGCAATAAAATGTCGCTCTCTGGGGCAGGATTGTGTCAGCCCAAGGGGTAGTTACAGGGAGATCATGTTAAGGGATTTGCACTTACAACCTTGGCTCTGGTCCAGCTAAGGCTGGGAAAAATACTCCCAGTTCTCCAGCCCAGCAGTAAATGATATAAATCCACTCTCCAAGGATGCACATCCTCTGGCCTGGTTTGGTGGAGGTGAACCGAAGGTGCTTGTATAAATGATTTGCTTGTTGAGGCCCAAAAGAGTTTGTGAAAAGGTGCCTTACCAGGGTAACTGCATTAGAGAAATTGAATTAAAATGTTAAATCTCAGCTGCTGGAATTGGCTTTGTGTCATTTGGGTATTTCCTTCAAATGCTAATGAAAGCTCAGGAATACTAATCAGATCACACTGGTAAAGCCAAGTTAGACGAGGCAAGCTTCCAACTGAAAATTATTTTTCACTGTCTACACATGGATATTCTGCTACCACCTAAACAAAGGCAAGGCAAAACCATCGGGGACTCCCCCATGGCCAGTCCAGGCCTCCTCCAACGTGTTTCTAGTACTGCTTGTTCTTTACATTTCCCTGGCCCTCTCCTCTTCATCATCAACGCCTGATATGCTTGCTCACTGTTCAGCTCTGGGCCCCTAAGCTACCCATAGAGGCCGCTTAGTGTCTTGGAAAGAGCAAGAAGTTAGAAGTCAGAATGATGTAATGGGAACCCAGTGCCATCCCTCATTAGCTGCATATATTTGGGTAAATTATTTGCTTCCTGGCACCTGTTTTCTATAAAATGGTAGTCACAATATTTACTTATTCAGGTTCTGAAGATTTAGAGAATATTTTATAAAGTTCCTGGCGTTCAGAAGATCCTCCCCCAAAAGGTAGCTGCTATTATCTTGCTGCCTTTCCTTCCTGGAGCCTCTCTGCTCACCAGGACACTGTGCTGGAGGGAAAAGGATCACCATTCTCCGTGTCATTTGATGTCACCCTCCTCAGCTTTGTAGGATCCTAAACAGTAAGGGTGCCTTGGTTCCCAGGAGCTGCTGAGATTCTTTACTCCCTAGTGGTGAGTTGTAAAGTCTGGCACAAGGTGCCTCCCTTCCTTTGTGACTCTCCACCCAGCAGAGCAGAACACTTACATCTGACACTGTCTTTCCCACCCTCTGCCACTACCTGCACCTCCCACCAGAGTCAAGCAATAGCATTTTTTAGCAGAGAGGGAATAGGCAGTTTGTGTGGATTGTCCACATGATCATGAGGTTGCTAAGGAGCCTGTTCATGGCTTGGAAATCTTCAAGTCCAGGGTTTCTCTTCGGCCATCACACCGCAGCCTTAGGGGCTGTTCACCTGAGAGGCATCCTGGTAGATTTGAACCCCAGCTCCATTGCTTCTGGGTTTTTACTCAGGGCTCCTGAGCAGTTGGTTTCTTTGAGCCTCACGTTTCTCTGTAGAGCTCATACCTACCTTAAAAGTTTATTCTGAGGATTAGAGAGGAAATGCATGCAACATGTCATTATGGTAGCAGCTTACCCATAGTACAGGCTGGTAAACAGACGAGGTCTGACAAGTTCACTAATTCATCCTAGAAAAAGTGCTCCATTCCTCGTTGCTGAATATCACTATAGTCACCTTTAAAGTACTCCCTTTGGGAAGCTATGCATCGATGCCAGCACCTAGTCCACCCTTCAAAGCAATTTTGGAACTCTTTTTCTGGAATGGCCATCAGAGCTGTCGTCATATTACCCTTGATGTCCTGAATGTCATCAAAATGTCTTCCTTTCAATATTTCCTTTATCTTCGGGTAAAGAAAGAAGTCATTTGGGGCCAGATCAGGTGAGTAGGGAGGGTGTTCCAATACAGTTATTTGTTTACTGGCTAAAAACTCCCTCACAGACAGTGTCGTGTGAGCTGGTGCATTGTCATGATGCAAGAGCCATGAATTGTTGGCGAAAAGTTCAGGTCGTCTAACTTTTTCATGCAACCTTTCAGCACTTCTTGAAACTTGGTTAACTGTTTGTCCAGTTGGTAAAAATTCGTGATAAATAATCTCTCTGATATCAAAAAAGTTAGCAACATCATTGCAGCAAGTTCGCGAACGTAATTATCAGACCTTCGTATTGCTCTTTAAACATGCTTCCGCACGAGCTTTGCTGTCTCCTTGGCTGAAAGCTGGAGGCATCCCACTCTTCCTCGCCTTACCTTCTGCCTCCTGCATCTCCTACTCAGACCTGACACACCACCGACAAACAACATTAATCTTTGGTATTTTTTGAAAGATATTTTAACTTGTGTTATAAAAGTAATATCGGTTTATAACATTTAAACAAAACATTTAATTGTATAAAATAAAGTAAAAAATCCCTCTTACCCTGAAATTCCACTCTTTGGAGGTAACCACTCTTAACAAAGTGGTGTGTTTCCTTCCAGGTTATCTTTGATGCATATAAAAACATACATTGTGCAAATATAGAAACATTTAGATTTATTACAAAATTTGGAATTGTGTTGTTCTGCAGTCATTTTTTTTTCCCCTCTACTGAACTCAGTTGTGGACATTTTCCATACCAGTACGTCAAGCTGCACTCTTTTTAATAACTGACATTGTGCTCTATTTTAAGACTATTGCAAAATATATTTATCTGGTTTCCCAATGTCAGAGATTTAGGTTTTCTTCATTTTTTAACTCTTACAAACAATATAACAATAAATATCATAATTACATCTTTGCACAGTTATGAAAATATATCTGCATGATACATTCAGAGAACAAATATTTATTGAGTACCTTCTATGTAACAGGTACTGTTCTACCAAACTCCCTAATTCAAGGAACTTAGTTTCTAAGATAAGTAACTACAAAATGCCATGTCAGCTAGTCATGAGCTGCAGTAAATAAGGAAGAAAGGAAGCAGGTGCAGGGCGTAGTTGGGATGCTGTGTTACAGTGAAGGCCAGGGGAGATTCTTTGAGACGTTAGCAACTTAATGGTGGTGTTTTCATTGTGGGTATGAAAAGTAGTGATTGAAAAATAATGGTTTTGGTGGCCTGGTAAAGGATACAATCCTGACTGGAGGGGTCAAGGAGAGAACAGGAGAAGAAGATGTTGAGACAGCAAGAACAGACAGCTGTTAATGGAGTTTTGCTATGAACAGGGGTTGAAAACTGGCAATTGCTGGGGCATGTGGGGCTAGAATAGGTTGCTTTTATAATAGGAGAAATTTTTGTGTGTCTGTATGCTGATAGAAATTATTCTGTAAAGAATATATAGTACAAAGAGAGGAAGCTTATTGATGCAGCAATGTACCTGAGTAAAGCCAGACGGCTGTGGAGGCCAGCAGGGGTGGCCCTCTCTGTAATAGGAAAGAAGGCAGCATCCCAGGGCTCAGATGCAGGAGAGATGACAACTGGTGGTGGGAGTTAGGAGAGGTTGGAGAAGAGAGGAGAAAGTTTAAAATAATGTTCTAGGAGAGCGGGAGAGTGAATGAACTATGGCTCCATAGGGTTGCTGTGCAGCACGAGAGTTCACTTGAAGTACCTACTCGTGAATGTAACGTGAGAGCAGTCGGAACATGTTTGCGTGTTTTGCTGCAGACAGATTTGGCTGCCTGGATGCTGGTGTTGAAGAGGCAGAGATTTAACTAAGTTTCCACTGAGCACTTGGACAGAGAAGAGAGGGGTCAGGAAGTTAAGGAATGTTCAAGAGAGTCAGGATAATGAAGACCCAGGGGATGTTGGCTAGGGAAGGAGGGTGCAGAGGCACTAGAAAGGGGGTCAGTGGATCCAAGTCTCGCTTCTGGGTGAGTGAGAAACCGTTGGCATCATAGCACTAGACCGAGGGATGAGATGAAAGGGTAAGGCAGGGGGCAATGTCAGATGTGAAGGTCAGAGTGAGATGCTCAGCGTGGTGGGTGTGAGTGGGTACTGCTATTGCTATAACCTCGCGAGTGTTCCTTCTTGTTTGTGGAGAAGTGAAGTGTGATCATACGAAGTTACTGGGAGAACACGTAAATCCATAACGACAGCAAGGTCCCCTTTATCCACCATTGCCAGCAACTGAGAATCTCATTCATATGAACGTTCCAGAAAACAAATACATAAAGCATATCTTGTAATGATTTTGATAGAATTATTTCTAATGGCCAGATAACTGAATAGATTCAGTCCCATTACTAAGAAAGATTGTACTTGAGTAGAATATGTACAGAGAAAGAGCCCAAGAGAGTGAGAGCCTGCGTGAGAACTTGAAGGAAGAATATACCATCAGTGAATATGTTTAGAGATAAACCACTTCCAGCGAGTTAACGAAGCATTTATAGGGTAACAAATTTCTATTTTTATAACAGATGTAGGAAGGGGACTCTAATTATTCACTTAACACTTTTATTTTCAGCCAATAGCAAGAAGTAAAAGATTAAGAAACATAGTAAGAGACTCAGAATAATGTAACCCCAGATGGAGAGTTCGAAACTATAGAGTAAGTGCCAAGTACTGAATATGCTGAGGAGGAAGAAATCCTTAGATTGATAGAGTGTGACTGGATCCAGATGAGCCTTCGTCTTGAGTTAAATGGTGAGTACTTTATAAACTGAGGAGGATGAAGTTAGCATTTAAAGTAGGTTAAGGGAAAGTGAATTATTCTAGAAATCGTGATGGGACCACTGCTAGCTATTTGGAAGAAAAAATAGAAGCAGTAAAGCTGCATTCCTACCTCCCTCAACAAAATTAATTCTTGATATAGTAAAGATTTAGGAATTGAAAAACAAAACAAAACAATCATTAAAGGAAACCGACATATATTTTTATAAATTTGAAGTGATGACTTCTTTTAAAGAAGGCCAATGAAAGCCAGCCCCATGTGGTTAAATACACGTACACACACTCACACACACACACGCCATATTTTCATGATTTCAGTATTTTCATATTGATATGACTGGCAAACGACTTGTTTCCAAGTATACAAAGAGCTCTTTACATTAACAAGGAAAAGACAAGCAACCAGAGAAAAACGGGCTAAGGTCATGAACAGCATTTCACAAAAAGCAAACATGAAAAGATGTTTACAATAATCACTGATAAAACAATTAGGTATTTTCCCCCTACTAGATTTGGCAAAGAGGATTAACTTGAACACAGTGTTGGCAAGGGAGTGGGGAAAAATCTATGACATATGTGGATGGGAGTTTAATTTTGCATCACCTCTTTGGCAACATTCATCATCAAGATTTTAAATCTACATACTTTTAATTCCACAATTCCATATCTAAGAATTCATTATAAGTTCAAGACCTCCTCCTCCTCCATAGGTGACCTAGGGCCACAAAGAGAGCCATTGTTCTTTCTTCCTCCTATCACAACACAATTGGCCCCACCGCTGTAAGTTGAAACCAATCTCCAAAGAGGCTATAATTAAAAATGATTGCCCAATTTCCCCTAAAACGGCACAGGGACTAGTCCTGTCACTGTTTCCATGCCTGTTTAATTCAGTTGCCGCTAGAAGTCTAAGCTTCCCGTGTCAGTCTCCCACCATTATAGCACGTGACATCTGTCTGGACCCAATCTTTCACCCCACTCCGAACCCAGACGCTTCTTCTGGAATTCAGTCATGATCAGCAAAATCCTTTAAACCATGCTCCCGTCTAGGCCACCCCTCCTGTCCCATGCTGGGTCTCATCCCCTCTTAACTGAACAGGGACATTCCTCAGCAATTGTCTCCCGTGCCTCTTGAACACTGAATAGTCCCTTTATACAGAATAGAGCCCATAACACAATACACATACTTTAATATCTCCCATTTTAAAAATCAAAACAACAAAAAAAAATTTTTTTGACTCTACCTCACTTCCTTCCAGTTACTGCCCCATTGCTCTCTTCTCCTTTAGAGTAAAACTTGAAAGAATTGTTTATGCTTGCTTTCTTCACTTCCTCACCTCCCATTCTCTCTCTAGCAAATATTTTTATTGAAGTGTAATTACTCTTGTGGAAGGTGCACAAATACGTATACAATTCCAATGAATTATCACGAAGTGAATATACCGGGTACCAGCACCCAGGTCAAGGAAGAGAACACTGTCCACGGTGCAGAAACCTTGTTCCCCCTACACTCCCTCCTCCCCCAAAATAACTATTATTACTTTTAATGCAGCACATTATTTTGCCTGTTTTTGAAAAATTGCTTTGGAATAACACAATTGTATTTTTGTTGTGTTTTTTCTTTTGTCCAACATTGTATTTATTCAAGTTGTGGTGTATAGCAGGGACTAGACCACACAGGGCCTAATAGGGCTTAGGGATTTATTCATTTTTTTCTGAGTGAAATAAAGCCCTTGGAAAGTTTTAACAGGAGAATGATTTGATATAATTTTTGCACCAAAATGCTGCTACCTTGAGAACAGACTGTGGACAAAAGATGAGGGTGAACATAAAAGCAGAGACACTGGTTAGGAAGCCATTACAACAATCCAATCACACTATTAAATTCTCCAGCTTTTCTTTTTAGAAAAGGCATTTTAGGTCAGTCCCTCAGTGAAGCTAAACAAAGCAATAATAAATCAAGCTCAGTGTTGGGCCTGCAATAATTAGACCAGCTACCACAATTTAGGCCCAGAAAATAACAACCTCACAACAAAAATAGCCATTGGAAGCAACTATAATTCTGAAAATTAAAATAGGATAATTTATGGTTGAGAATAAATAGAAGCTTCAAAAATCTGAAACTTTGGGTCTTAAAAGTAATACTTCATCAATCACAAAAAGCATACTCAAGACCAGAAAGCCAAACCAATTTCAGCTCCATGGGGAAGAACAGGATGGTGATGACTCATCAAAAGTGACTGATAAACAGTGTTCAGTATATGGATCGTCTGGACCCACATATTGGAGTAACATACAGTGACATATTCTCCAACATACAGTAACATACTCTCCAACTGTACGATTCTGCATTACTATTTACATTTATCTTTGTTATTCTTAGCACTTCTGGAGTTGCAAAGATTTTTTTTCTTGGTAACAAGTGTTTTCAAATGACTCGGTGGAAATGGAAGTTTTAACATTTTTACTCATACGCAAATATTTGGTGCTGTGTTGGTTTCACAGCACTCTGGGCAGGAAGTGAGGCTGGAACTTAGTGGATTTCAAATCTAGGAACATGATAGACCCCTACCTTACATGACACACAAAAATCAACTCAAAATGGGTCAAAGACTTGAACCCATAAAAATCTTAGAAGAAAGCATAGGTGGTAAGCAACTTGATGTTGGTCTTGGTATTGATTTTTTTTTGGATTTGACACCTAAAGCAAAGTCAACAAAAGCAAAAATAAACAAGTGGGACTATAGCAAATTCGAAAGTTTTTATACAGCAAAGAAAGCCGAAAGAGCAAAAGGAAAGAGCAACATATGAGAAAATATGTTGTAAGCCACATATCTGATAAAGGGCTAATTTCCAAAATATACGAGTAACTCATACAACTCAATAGCAAAAAAATCATAAATAACCCACTTAAAAAATGGGCAAAGAATCTGAATTGACATTTCTCCAAAGAAGTCATACAAATTGCCATCAGGTACATGAAAAGGTGCTCAGCGTCACTAAACACCAGGGAAATGCAAATCAAAACCACAATGAACTATCACCTCACACCTGTTAGGATGACTGTTACCAAAATGAGAGAAAGTGTGGGCAAGAATGTGGAGAAAAGGGAAGCATTGTGCACCGCTGGTGGGAATGCAAACTGGTATAACCACTATGGAAAAGAGTTTGGAGGTTCTTCAAGAAATTAAAAATAGAACTATCATATGATCCAACCATCCCACTTCTGGGTATATATCTGAAGGAAATAAAACAATTATCTCAGAGAGATTTCTGTACTTCCGTGTTCATTGAAGCATGATAACCAAGGTATGTGTAGGGACAGAGCCAGCAGAACAGTTTCCAGGCTCTCGACCTCACGTGGAAAGGTGCTGGCTCAGGTAATAGGTGGCCATCAGCTGTGACTGGTTGGCCATCAGCTGTTACTGGTTAGCCATTAGCCACGAATATAACTGCTATGGCTGGCAGTGGGGTTGGTTGGTTGGTAGGGAAGCAGACGGCGGATTGCAGCTAGCAAGTGTGGTTAGCAAGCAGATTGTGGATTGCAGATCATGTTGATCCTACTTCTTATGTCTTGCCCGGCCACCAGTGAGACTGGGGTGCAGGAAGACCCCATGTTGGGGTACTGGTGAATGTTTGCTTTGTCTTGACCAGCCGCCAGCAAGAATATAGTGTTATGAACCCCCTATACATGGTTCCGTTGGTGTTCCGTTTTGGCCTCTTCATACTGTGTCCACCCGCCGAGAATGGGAGCGGGACCAGAGACCCTGAATGACAGTATGGAACAACTGAAGTGTCTGTCAACAGATGAATGGGTAAAGAAAATGTGAGATATATAGAATATATACATATACATACATATATATATATATATTCATTCTTTAAAACGAAACAAATCTTGCTATGTGTAACAACATGGATGAAACTGGAGGGCATTATGCTAAGTGACATAGGCCAGACAAAGATAAAAACTTCATGCTATTGCTTGCACGTGGAATCTTAAAAAAAAAAAAAAAGTCAAGCTCATAGAAACAGAGTAGAAAAATGGTTGCCAGGGGTGAGGGCGGGGAGTGGAGGAAATAGGGAAAGGTTGGTAATAGGGTATAAACTTGCAGTTATAAGATGAAATAGAGCCGAGGATCTAATATGTAACATGGTGATTATTATTGATAGCACTGTATTGCAAATTGAAATTTGCTAAGAGAGTGGAACTTAAATGTTCATACCAAATTGTCAGACACACTTAAATTGAAGTCCAACGTCCATCATTTACTAGTGGGTGACTATGAACAAGCTACCTTTCTACACCTTGGTTTTTCTCATCTGTGAAAATGAGTTACTAGAACCTTCCTCTCAAGGCTGTGGTAAAATTAAATGATAGATAGAGCCTGGCGCACGGTAACCATTACTTATGTTTTAACTGCTACTGTTATGGTTGTTGATGATGTCTTGTGATTCCCATCTGAGGCCAGTGGGGGCCCATGAGTTTTGTGCCGTAGGTTCCTCCCCACAAATCCTACCGGGTATGTAGCTGCCTCTGATTCTTTATCCGATGGCTTTGTTGGACTTCCTGCCTGCTCAAGGCACCAATCAATAAGTTTCATGATAGCTGCTGCTCTTGTGTGTGTGTGATGAGGCAGGGGAGGGAGATGGTAAGAGAGGGGAGTATTCGCTGAAAAAGCATTGGCAGGTCTATAAACCCAGCACCCGCACGGATGTAGGAAATGCTAGCATTAAATTGGCCTTTGTCTCTTTACATCTGGAGTCTCTAATAAAATTTTAAGCTTTGCAAAGACAGAGAAGGTGTCTTCTGTTTCCTCCGAGACCCTGAACACTGCTGTCCTTAGGTGGCTAAGTCAGCTGCCCTCAGTCTTTTTTCTGCCCTTTACGTAATGGCCGCATTCACATGCGCGTTCACTCTCTTGGGGACGACCGAGATTCTATGACATTCCCAACACAGGAGCCAGCTATCAGCCCACCCTATTCTTTCTCTCTAGAATGCAAGGAAGAACGACATTAATATAGGAGTACATTTTAGTTTGCTCCCACTCGCTTTTCAAAAAAATAATTTGCAAGCCTATATTTATGGTTAGTAATAAGTTACTTCTGACACCTCCCACTGATACTCTTCACCATTTTAACAAGCAGCTTTCTGGGTGTGACGATTAAACAGTGACACCAGGAGCTACAAGGAGGTAGGATGAGGAGAGCATGGGGAGATTTATCTGTTTCCCAGCAAGTGGTACAGGGCCTTTTCAGCTCCACCCTCCTGCAGGACCAGAACCTTTCTTACCAAAAGGAGCTTAAAGGTCTCCTTCTTTCTCTTTAGCAATCAGAACCTGTGTAGAGAACAGGAATTGCTCAGGTGAGAGCAGTGTTTCTCAGTGACTGGTGTCCAAAATAAAAAAGAACAACCCCAGTGTTTTTATGACACCAACTTCTGAAAATAATGTTTGGCAAATGTTTCCTGCATAGTGGGAATATGAAGAAGATGCACAATAATTATGAAAGGGTGAGGCACCTGTATCAGAAGAAGATGGTCAAGAGGGTTGGGAGCCAATTAATGTACCATGTGAAAAGACACTGGTTAAAGAGAGGGTTAAAGCAAAACAAAGGCTGAAGTCTTGATTACCTTCATCGTAGGCACCTGCTTCAGCAGGCAATATCTGCGAGCACAAGGGCCAGCAATGTCAAGCTCTGCAAATTTTCTAGAAGTTTTTTATTAAGGACCTAAACTAAAAAGCTTATATCTCAGAGATTGATTAAGGTAAAATTTTTGGTTCATTATCCTCAGCGCATTGTTGTTTTTCCATTACAAACTCCTCTTGTTTTAAAGAATGGTAATTTGGGGAACTTTGGAACTTAAATCCATTTTTTTAAACATGTTTTTGACACTGGCGTTGATTATAGTTTGTCCACTCTTCCTTCCAGAGACCCTTAATTACAGAAAGATACCTAGGGAAGCACGGATGAAGCCAATTGTACTGATGAGTAAGAAAAGCAAATTAATAGTCCTAATGACTGGAGTCTAAGATATTCATGAAGCGTTTTCTTCTCCCCACTTCAAAACATAGATAGGTATAATGTTATGTGGAGTCAGGAAAGTCATAACTCATTTTGACAACTTAAATCCCCAAAGCTATTTCTTCATGAAGCTTTGGGTATTTTGTATTCACCTAATTCAATCACGTGGTGAAAATTAGGCACGGGTGTGAATTCCTACAAGGAAATATGCATCCCCTTATTGTGTTCACACAGACGTTTCGCATCTCAAGAGGGGTGAGCAGCTGCGGTGGAGTCTGATAAGCCCAGTTCTGAGTGAGAAGCCCTGAAGAGGCCCTAGTGGGGTGGGAGGGACCCCAGAGAGGCGATTTCCATCTGGGGAGCCTGGGGTAAAGCGCAGCCCACATCATTACCTTGCCTCTCCACCAGTGGCCAGGCTGCTCTCTCCTGCTCTGGGGAGACCCGGTCATAACCTCTGCCCTTGGGCCTGACAGCTGGGTACCCAGCCTCTGAAGCTTCTGCTGTCACTCTAGATGGCCACTGATTAGTAATTGTCTCCACCATCCACGTGAAAGGTGCTTGACCCAGGCTTTACATGCAGCTTGTGAGCTAATGCCTGAAAATTCCCCTCTCAATCTGCTTTTGCCTCTAGAAACCAAAAGTTATTAAAGTAATATGTTCAACTCCTGTCCCAGGGGCTGGGAAGCATATGAGATAGCTCAGTAAACCACTCATCCCAGGAAGAGTTGTTTCTGCCTCTGCCACCTAGCTCTTGTGTCATTCTCTCAGTTCTTTTTGTTTTCCTGACCAGAAGACAATCACAGAAGTACACTGTAGTGGCTGATTCTAGCCAAACTGGGGAGACCTCCCCACTAGTTACCACTAACACACTGAATGCCTGGACCAGTAATCCTCAGCGTCCTCAACTATAAAAGAAAGCATTTAAATCAAATGTTTAAACTGGAGTTGCTTCTTGAGCATCCATCAGACTCCAAAAATTGAGACAGTCTCAGACTAAGATTAGAAGCAATTCCATCTGCTATTTCCACATGGCAATATCCTCTTCAATATAGGGGAAAATTAATTGTGATCAATTTGTCAGGTATCAATTTGGTATAACTTTTACCATCTTTTGTTTGTTTGTTTTAGCTTTATTGAGGTATAATTGACAGATAAAATTATAATACAAAGGGTACCAAATAGGTATACACATTTTAAGAAAGGAAAAAACTGTATTAAAATTGTAATACTATATACCCATAACAAAAAATGAATACAAGTTATGTGTATACGTTTTTTTGGTGCCCCCAGTATATTTAAAGTGTACAACATAATGATTTTTTTTTAAAGTTTATTGAGTGGCAATGGTTAGTAAAGTTACATAGGTTTCAAGTGTACAATTCTGTATTACATCATCTATATAGCATGTTGTGTGTTCATCACCCAGAGTCAGTTGTCCTTCCATCACCATATATGATTTGATATACATGCACATTGTGAAAAGATTCCCACAATCAAGTCAACACATCCATTACCTCACATAATTACCTTTTCTGTGTGCGTGAGAACACTTTTCTACTCTTAGCAAATTTCAGTTATACAATACAGTGTTATTATCTATAGTCACCATGTTATACATTACATCCCCAGACCTTATTCTATTCATCTTAAAACTGAAAATTTGTACCCTTTTACTAATCTTTTCCCGTTTCCTCCAACCCCACCCCTGGAGACAGCTTCTAGTCTCTGTTTCTATGAACTTGACTTTTTTTTTTTTTAAGATCACACATGTAAGTGATACCATGAAGTATTTGTCTTTTTCTGTCTGGCCTGTTTCACTTTGTATAATGCCCTCCGGCTTTATCCATGTTGTTAAAAATGGCAAGATTTCGTTCTTTTTAAAGACTGAATAGTCTTCCATTATATATTATATATATCCATTATATATTATATATATATATATACACACACACACACACACACACACACACACAGATTTTATCCATTCATCTGTTGACAGGTTATTTCCATACCTTGGCTATCACAAATAATGCTACAGTGAACACTGGAGTACAAAAATCTCTTCGACATAATGGTTTAGTTCCCTTTGGGAGACCCAGAGTGCGGTTTCCAGGCTCGTGGCCTCACATGGAAAGGTGCTGGCTCAGGTAGTAGATGGCCATCAGCTGTGACTAGTTGGCCATCAGCTATAACTAGTTAGCCACTGGCCACGGATATAACTGCTGTGGCTGAGCTAACAAGCGTGCATTGCAGTTAGCACCGTGGATTGCAGTTAGCAAGTGGGGTTGGTTGGTTGGCAGAGAAGCGGTCGGCAGGCTGAGGATCGTGTGGCTCCTGCTTCCTGTGTCTCCAACCCAGCCGCCAGCGAGATATAGTGGTATGACTCCCTGTCTGTGGCTCTGTTGGGGTTCCTTTTTGGCCTCACCACATCCTGCATTCTTGTGCGGGGAGCAGGACTAGAGTGCCTGCATGACAGGATACATACCCAGAAGTGGAATTGCTGGATTATATGGTAGTTGTATTTTTAGTTTCTTGAGGAAACGCCATACTGTTTCCCATAGTGGCTGTACCATTTTGCATTCCCACCAGCAGTGCATAAGCATTCCTTTTTCTCCACATCCTTGCCAGCATTTGTTATCTCTTACCTTTTTGATAACAGTCGTCTTAACAGGTGTGAAGTGGTATCTTATTGTGGTTTTGATTTGCTGATAATTAGGGATGTTGAACACCTTTTCATGTACCTGTCACCCGTTTGAATATCTTCTTTGGAAAATATCTATTCAGGTCCTTTGCCCATTTTTAAAATTGGGTTATTTATTTATTTATTTCTATTGAGTTGTATGAGTTCCTCATATATTTTGGAAATTAATCCCTTATCAGCTATGTGCCTTGCAAGTATTTTCTTATATAGGTTACCTTTCTATTTTGTTGATAGATCCTTTGCTGTGTAGAAGCCTTTGAATTTGATGTAGTCCCTCTTGTTTATTTTCACTTTTGTTGCCTTTCTTTTGGTGTCATAAAAAAAGAATAATCATTGCCAAGAGCGATGTCAAGGAACTTGCCCTCTGTTTTCTTCTAGGAGTTTTATAGTTTTGGGTCTTATGTTCAAGTCTTTAGTGAATTTTGCGTTGCTTTTTTTGTGTATCATGTAAGATAGGCATCCAGTTTCATTCTTTTGCATGTGGATATACAGTTTTCCCAACACTATTTGAAGATACTATCCTTTCCCCATTGTATGTTCTTGCATATTTGTTGAAAATTAATTGATCTTATATGCATGGGTATATTTCTGGGCTCTATGTCCTGTTCCATTTATCTATCGATCTGTTTTATAATGCCAGTACTATCTATTTTGATTACCTTAGCCTTGTAATACAGTTTGAGATCAGGAAGTCTGATGCCTCCAGCTTTGTTCTTTCTCAAGATTGCTTTGGCAGTTATGGGTCTTTTGTGGTTGCATGCAAAATTTTAAGATTGTCCCATTTCTGTGAAAAATGCCATTGGAATTTTGATTAGGGATTACATTGAATCTGTAGATAGCTTTGGGTAGTATGGACATTTCAACAATATTAATTCTTTCAATCCATGAGCACAGAATATCTTTTCATTTATTTGTGTTGTCTTCAGTTTCTTTCATCAATGTTATATAGTTTTCAGTATGCAGATCTTTAATCTCCTTGGTTAAATTTAGTCCTAAGTTTTTCTTATTGGCTTTGATGATCTTGTAAATGGATTTGTTTTTTTCAATTTCTCTCTCTGATGTTTGTTAATAGTGTATAGAAATATAATTAATTTTTTATATTAATTTTGTATTCTGGAAGTTTACTGACTTTATTAGTTCTGTTTTATGGTGGAATCGTTAGGGCTTTCTACATAAACTATCATGTCATCTGTAAATAGAGACCGTTTTACTTCTTCCTTTCCAATTTGGATTCCACTCATGTCTTTTTCTTGCCTAAATGATTTGTCTAGGAGCTCCAGTACTTGTCTTTCTTAATCACATCCCCTTTTTCACCCACCTCCCCAACCCCATTCCCACCTGGCAACCGTCAAAATATTCTGTCTCTATGAGTTTATTTCTGCTTGTTTATTTTGTTCTTTAAATTCCACATGTAAGTGATATCACTGCATCTGTCTCTCTCTCTCTCTGACACACTCCACTCAGGACAATGCCCTCCAGGTCCATCCATACCCCGCTGATGGCAAGAACCCACTCCCTTTCATGACTGAGCAATATTCCACTGTATATATGTGCCATCTCCTCCATTCATCCATTAGCAGACACCCAGGCTGCCTCCACATCTTGGCCGTTGTAAACAATGCTGCAATGAACAAATGGATGCACATGTCCCCTCAAAGTAGAGTTTCGGATTTCTTCAGATAAATATCCAGAAGTGGGATTACAGGGTCCTTCTTTGTATCTTGTTATAGCCTTTGTTTTAAAGTCTGTTTTGACTGGTATAAGTATTGCAACTCAGCTTTTTTGTTTGTTTCTATTTTCATGAAATATCTTTCTCGGTGTCTTTATTTTCAGTCTGTGTGTGTCATTTGATCTGAAATGAGTCTCATACAGGCAGCATATGTAAGGGTCATGTTTTCTTACCATTCACCTATGCTTTATCTTTTCATTGGAGCATTTAATCCATTTACGTTTAAAGTGATTGTTGATAGATATGTAGTTGTTGCCATTTTATAATTCATATTTTTTATCTTTTTTTCTTCTTCATAAAGAAGTCCCTCTAACATTTCTTGTAATAGTGCTTTGGTGGGGATGAACACCATTAGCTTTTTCTTGTCTGGGAAACTTTTTATCTGTCCATTGATTGTAAATGATAGCTTTACTGAGTAGAGTAATGGTTGTAGGTCCTTGCCTTTCATCACTTTGACTATTTTTGCCAATCCCTTCTGGCCTGTAAAGTTTCTCTTGAGAAATCAGCTGACAGGCTTGTGGGAGCTCCCTTGTAGATAACTAAGTGCTTTTTTCTTGCTGCTTTTAAGATTCTCTCTGTCTTTAGCCTTTGGCATTTTAATTATGACGTGCCTTGGTGTGGGCCTCTTTGAGTTCACCTTGTTTGGCACTCTCTGCAATTCCTGGGCTTGTATGTCTATTTCTTCCTCAGGTTAGGAAAGTTTTCTGTGATTTCTTCCAATAGGTTTTCAATTCCTTGCTCTCTCTCTGCTCCTTCTGGTACCCCAATGATGCGAATGTTGGTTAGCTTGATGTTGTCCCAGAGGCCCCTTAAACTGTCCTCATTATTTTTGATTATTTTTTTCTTTTTGCTGTTCAGATTGGGTGTTTTCTGCTACCTTAACTTCTGAATCACTGATTTGAACCTCTGCTTCATCTAATCTACTGTTGATTCCCTCTCATGTAGTCTGTATTTCAGTTTTGTATTCTTTATTTCTGACTAGTTACTTTTTATGTTTTCTATCTCCATTTTTATGTTTCCTAGCTCTTTGTTCAAGTTCTCACTGAGTTCATCTACTCTTCCTCTAAGTTCACTGAGCATTCTTATAACCAGTGTTTTGAACTCTGTATGTGGTAGATTGCTTGTCTCCATTTTGTTTAGTTCTTTTCCTGGAGCTTTGTTCTGTGCTTTCATTTGGGACATTTTTCTTTGTCTCCCTATTTTATCTGCCTATGTGTGTTTGTGTGTGTGTTCCTATGTATTAGAAAAATACATAGAAAGTAGTGTCTTTTGGTCTTAGTAGAGTGACTTATGTAGCAGGTGTCCTATGGGGCTTAGTGGCACAGTTTCCTGGTCACCAGATCCAAGTGCTCCAGGTGTTTCCCTTGTGTGGGTTGTTTGTGTCCTCCTATTGTAGGTGAGCCTTGGTTGCTATTTGCATGTCAATGGGAGGGATTGACCCACAGGCTGATTAGTTGTGAGAACTGGCTGTGACTATAGTGGAGGAGCTGTTGTGCAGGGGCTGATCCTACAGAGCAGGGTTCCCTTTAGCAGGCTCTGGTGCCTGCCCAGTCTGCTCTTTGGGTGTGTTATCCTTGGAGTCAGCCTGGTGGTGCTCACTCAGCCTGAAGATTGCCACCACGTGTGCCAGGCCTTGGGCCTCCTGGGAGGGGCCCCACTGCAGGCCAAATTTAGCCTCTGCCTATGCCCTGCCTGGGGCCACCTGGGATGAGCTAGGAAGCAATCAGCAGATGGCTGTCACCTGTGCTGGGCTTGGAGGTGCCTGGGAGAAGCTAAGTCATGAACCAAGGCCAGCTGCTACTAGTGCCGGACTTGGGACTGCTCAGCAAGAGGTATGGGACATTCTGAAGTCAGATGCTGCTTGTTTGGGTTTTGTAAAACTTTAAGAGATTTAGCAAAGTCCACAGCATGAACAAAGACAGGTCATTTGTATGGAAAACCACTGGAAGCGGCTTGGATGGGCCCACAAGTTGGCTGGGGCAGGATCTCAGGGAATCACCAGGACAGGTGATTGGCTATGTGACCAGGCTATGTGACAAGTGACCAGGACAGTGTTGGCTATGTTGATGGAGACTCAGTTATAGCAGCTGCCTGCATCTGCATTCCGGGAGCAGGCAGGGCTCAAAAATGATGCAGTGGATTCTGCCAGCACTTCTCTCTGGGAGAAATCTGTGCCTCTAGCACTGCCTCAGCACTGGAGCTCACAGCAAGTGAGTCTCTCAGCAAGCAAGTCTGTACATGGACACTTTAATTGGAGCATCTGGGTCTCAAACATGCTTCTGTCTCACTCAGCCACAATCTTTGCTGGTTTTTATAGCCAGAAGTTATGGGGACTTTTCTCCACAGCATTAGAACCCTGGGCTTGGGAGCCTGGTGTGGGGCTGGGACCCCTAGCTCTTCCATGGAGGGAGAACCTCTACAGTTGAGATGTCACTTCTTATTTTTAATGGTCACACATTGGTGTGGGATGAGCTCATTCTACGTCTCTGCTCCTCCTACCAGTCTTGACATGGCTTGTTCTGTATGTCCTTAGTTATAGGACTTCGATTCAGTTAGACTTCAGGTTATTCTCAATGATGGTTGTTCTGTAGTTTAATTGTAATTTTGATGTGGTCATGAGAGTAGGTGAGCACAGCATTTAACTATCCTGCCATCTTGACCGGAAATTTGATTTACTTGATTTTTATGAATCTTTTCACATTCTAATTCTTTAAACACCATATCACTGCAAATTTCTTCCCTTTCATTCATTTGTCCTTTTAACTTTGCTTATGGTATCCTTTGCTGTAGGCAAAAAAGTTCAATTTTTATGTAGTAAAATATGCCAATCTTTTTCTTGGTGTATTGTACGTTTTATAACTTAAGCCATCCTCAATTTCAAGATCTTTAATATTTACCCTATTTTTTTCTAAAGGTAATTTTAAAATTTGCATTTGTATATTTAGTTATTTAATATATCTGGGATTTATTTCTGTGTATGATATGAAGGCAGGGGTCTTATTTTATTTTTTCTATGTGGTAAACCAATATTCTCAGTTCTCTTTGAAGAATGCATCCCACTGATTTTTTGGTGCCATCTTTGTCATCTCTACTAAGACTCCTTATGTGCAGGTTGTTTCTAGACTCTCTGAAAGTTCCATTGACTTGTCTGTTGTGACACCAAAAATTTGTTGTTTTATTTATAATGACTTTGACCATGGGATAGTTTCTAACAAACAAGTATACTTCTTTCTATTATTTTTTAAGATTGCTTAGGTACCTATACTTTTCTATGAGAATTCTACGAGTATATAGACCAACATTTTTAAAAAATATACTTTATGTTGATTTTCCTCTTTTTAAGCAAGTGGCTGTTTTCACTGGGCACATAGAGCATATTCCTCCCAAATTCATGGTCATTCCTAGTAAAGAGGACATATGATCAATGGAAAAGGGCTGGAATTATATTCTGCTTTAACACCTCTCATCTGGGTAGAATCATTTCTATGTTCTAACTTGTTAAATAATACTATTAATGAAGAATAGTAAAACTGTAGGAATGTTTATTAAAAGATAAGTAGTTACAATAAAGGCCTATTTCTAATTAAAGCTCTAGCACTGAGTTCATATATAATGTCTCATCTCAAAAGTCTCAGAATTTAGCTTCTTCACTTATTCATTCAGAAAATACTTAGGTGTTTTTTGTTTGTTTGTTTTTATATAGCTGTTACTGCTTTAGGTCAATAGAGAGATAGCTTACATATCAGTTCTTTGAAAAAAAAGAAACAAGGATTACTTTAATTTTATACACAAAGGAACTAGGCATAATCAGTTTAACTAATTTGATTCAATACAAGTTGCATTTGCTGAGTGCTGATAGAGGTTTTATTCCAGAACCTAACAGGCAATGTGTTAGGTGATCAGGAATGAGATTGCAAAAAATGAAGAATGGTCTTCGCTTCAAGGCTGATCTCATCCAACATGACACATTACAATCAACATGTAGACATTACACTTGAACCCATAGAAGTCCATTTGTTTCCTTTCTGAGCAGATTTTGACTGCTTCCTCAAGCAGATAGATTCAAAGTTGGCTTTTGAAAAAATGAGATTACTATTATTTGATTTCTCATGAGATTATCATATGAGTCATGGGAAACCAGGGGAGATATTCGAGCAAAAAGGGATCTTAGGAGAAATACAACATTGCACAAACAGGAGGAAGAAGTGGATGTTAGGCTGGTTGGAACAGAGCAAGAGTTTGGAACACAGAGAGATGGAATGAGTGGTGAACACACTCTGTTTTCCTATAGTTCCTGGCTAGTAGAAGTCCGTGGATTAGGAGAACTGACACAAATTAAAATCATGCACTGGCTATCTATGCTTTCTCATTTCAATACTAATTCCTTTCTAGAGTTAGCTCCAGTGTAATCTCGTCTACAATGCCTTTTGTAACTCACCGTCTACGCTTAATCCTTCTTCTATTTATGCCTGCTCTACTCTGTGCATTTTAAAATTGCAGCATCTGTAAATTGTTAGCACACTTGTTAATAAGTCTGTCTCCCTCCGAGCAGGGACTATGTCTTTTTGGCCTTTGTGTCCTCACCAACTAACACAGTGCCTATTAGTTGAATAAATTTTTGTTGACTAACTTGCCTATTAAGCCCTATTCTCTACTGGATTGCTAGCATTCCTTGGGTTTTAATATTAAAAAATCTGCATATCTAATACATCTTATGAAGTAGTAACCTATAGCACTTATGTGACACTTTGGTCACAAAATTATGTGATTATGTGGGAGAGTGGGTGTTGATGTAGAGTGATGTGATCCTGAAAGAAAGCTCTAGAGAGTAGATTTGGCCAACAGTGCAGAGTGAACGGTCATTGAGCCACATGTCTAGGCCTAGTCTAGGCTTTGTTGGGATTTATAGGAAAAATACTGTCTTAGTAATTGTAAATTTTTTTCCTAAACCCATGTACTTACATTGTTCTATAAATTTTGAACTCAAATAACTCAAAGTTCTTTTAAAAGCCTTAGAAAACCAAATAAGGCTGATGTTTCCTCAATTTGGATTCTCTTTTGTTTTTAGATTAAACATTCCTTCTGCATTTCTCAGATACCCTTTATGATATCTGTCTTGAACTTTGAAAGAATGTTCATTTGGATATAGATGATGGAACACAGCTAGGGAAATCATTAACTCTATCTTCCCTGAGAAAATCATGAGCTATTCAAGTTGATTTTGTCAACTTGATAAGCATTTACTGAGAATTTGCCAGGAGTCTTCTGAGAAAGAGGAACTACGTCGACATATATATACATAAGGGAATATATATACATAAGGGAATATATATATATATATATATATATATATTCCCTTATATATATTCCCTTATGTATACAGAGTGTGCCAAAAAAATGTTTATACATTTTAAGAAAGGTGTCACTTTGGTCAACGTTGCTCAAGCAGTAATTCCTCGTAATCAGAAGTGGTGTCTGGACGCTGGTGGTAACCACTTTGAGCACCTCTTGTAATTGCAGAAGTCAAACATGACTTGTATTCGTCTTTTGTTATCGATATACATATATTGAGTATTATAATTTTAATAGTTTTTTTCATTTCTTAAAATGTGTATACTTTTTTGCCATATATATGTGTGTGTGTGTGTGTGTATATATATATATATACACACATACATATATATATATATGTATGTATAAATATATATATATTCCCTTCTAAGAACACACAGCAGTTCTCTTGGGGAATGAAGACAAAAATTCAAAGTAACAAGTAAAATAAAAACATGAAGCACTGGATGTTTCAGAATGTAAGTGCTAAAGGGATCAGAGGAGGACGTAGTAATCTGGGAGGAATTAGGACAAGATCCTTGGCTTTGGAGTCAAATTAATCTTGTTATGAATCCTAATTCTCGGGTTACTCATTTGTAAAACTGAACTACCATCTACCTCACAGGTTATTAAAAATAAAGAATAGGATAGATAATATATGTAAAGCACGTGTCTGGTACATCAGCAGGCTCAATAAGTAAATGCTTCTTTTATAATTAAGAAAATCAGAGGATCTATGTTAAACTATACTCACTGAAAATATAGTTAATTAAAAACAATAAGTACTTAATAGTGACCTCCAATATGCCAGGGATTCTGTTAAGTACTTTTCATGCAATTTTTCATATAATGTTTACAACAATTGTATGAGAAGTATTATCACTTTCAAATTACAAAAGAGAAGGACCAAGATACATAAAAGTTGCTTAAGTTTTCCAAAGTTTTACAACTAGTAAATATGGGATTTGAACAAGTTCTACATGTAATTGACACTGGATAGGTTTTATCTTTATTCAGGATCAGAATTTGTTATCTGAAATTTGAATGCTGCTGCTGATCTGTACATACTGGTATTTTGATGGGGAATGCTTTGAGTCTATGTAGATCAATTTTGGAAAAATTAACATCTTAACAATACTGGTTCCAATGACCCATGAACACAACACGTGAGTCCATTTTTTAGGTCTCTTTTTACTTTCTTTTAATGACGCTCAGTAGTTTTCAGTGTACAGGACTTATACATCTTTTGTCAGGTTTTCCCCTTAATAGTTCATATACTTAGATGTTACTCTAAGTGTAATTCTTTATTTAATTTTAGCTTCTGATTGTTGTTTGTATATATAATTGATATTTATGCATTGATCTTATATCCTAC
Source organism: Rhinolophus ferrumequinum (assembly GCF_004115265.2). Classification (NCBI taxonomy): domain Eukaryota; kingdom Metazoa; phylum Chordata; class Mammalia; order Chiroptera; family Rhinolophidae; genus Rhinolophus; species Rhinolophus ferrumequinum. Next base: position 93,402,137 of record NC_046287.1, read on the forward strand.
AACCTTTCTTTTTCACTTATTAATAGCTTCTTTGTGGATTTCGTCAAATTCTCTACACCACGTTGTCTAGAGACCTTTTTATTTCTTCCTTTCCAGTCTGAATGTCTCATTTCTTCATATTGCCTATTCCAGTTAGCTAAACTTTTAGAACAATAATGAATAAAAGTTGTGAAAATTGACATCCTTATTCTGTTCTTAATCTCAGGGAAAGCATTCAGTCTTTCACCATTAAATATGCCATAACAATAGGTGTTTTTTGTAGATGACATTTTCCTACTGAGGAGGTTCCCATCTATTCCTAGTGTGATGCGAAACATACTCAGCATCGATCGATGGATATTGGATTTCATCAAATGCTTTTCCTAGGTCTATTGAAATGATTTATGATTTTATTTTTTTTCTAATAGGGTGAATTACACTGTTTCATTTGTAATTGTTAAATCAACTTTGCATTCTTTGTAAGTCCCACTGCCCATGAGGTATTATCCTATTTATATATTGTTTATCTTGATTTTCTAAAATTTTGTTTAGAAATTTTGCATTATGTTCATGAGGGATATTAGTCTAAAGTTTTGTTTTTTTTCCCCAAGTCTTTGTCAAAAATTGATATAGAGTAATGCTGGCTTCTAGAATGAGTTGGGAAGTACTCCCTTGTCTTCAATTTTCTGAAAGTTTGTATGGAATTGGTATTATTTTGTCTTTAATTATTTGGTATAATTCATCAGGGAAGCCATCCAGGCCTGGAGTTTCTTTGTGGGAAAATTTTTAAAGTATAAATTCAATTTCTTTAACTATTTAAGTTATCTGTTTGTTCATGATAAAGCGTAGTTTGTGTCTTTTAAAGAATTTATCTTTTCTAAGTTATGGGATTTATGGGTATAAAGTTGTTGGTAACATTCACTTATGATTATTTTAGTACCTGTGAAATCTGTATTGATGTCACCTTTCACATTCCTGATATTGGTAATTTGTGTTTTTTTATTCTCATGAATCTCTGGAGAAGTTTGTTAATTTTATTGATCTTATTAAAGAACTAGCTTTAGGTTTTGTTGATATTCTCTATTAATTTTATGTTTTGTTTTTCATTGAGTTCAGCATGATATTTATTTTTCTCCTTTCTTAGGCTTTAATTTGGAAAATTATTTAGAAAGACCAGAGATATTTTGTGAGGTGGCTGTGGAATTTGTAATGAAAATTACTTCTTTGTGTGTATAAGGTTTTAGGAATAACATTGACTTCTTGAAGAATTAACTTCACTAGTTAATTAAGAGCTAGATCAAGAAGAAGTGACAAGAAGCAGACAGAGTATTGCAGTTTATATATCTTGTTGTAAAGTTGTATAAAGACTGTGTATAAGTTCCAAATTTAGCATTTTGTATCTTTGGATCTACTTTTTACCAATGTGATGAACCATAACTTGAACAATAGCCAACATTAGGAAAAAAGGAAATAAAGAACAACCTGATTTTTGAATTTTAGTAGTTTCTTCACAAACACAGTAACCATTGTAGGACAAGGTCACTTGACATGTTTATTTATATTAGTTTTATTTCAACTGTAAATGACACATATCCTTGAGTATATTTCTTTTTTATTTTCCCCACCTTCTTGCTTTTTATTCACCTTTCCTGAAATACATTTGTTCTCTAAGCACTTTCTAGACTTAATGGTATAATAGAAGGAGATTTGACTTTTGAGGCAGATTTGCTCCCAAATCTTATTCTGCACCTTATAATTATGAGAACTTCGAAAAGTTACTTTATTTCTCAGTGAGCATAATTTTTTTAATAAGTAAAAATGGAGGTAAAAACAGTTGTTATGAGGATTAAATGAGAGAACACATACACAGTGGCTGCCATATAGTAGACCTCAGTAAATGATAATTCTTTCTTTTTATAATAATTATGTAATAATAAAAATATGTTAATATAATATTTTGATCTGAAGTTGTCATACAATAGATTTAGAAGATTAGAGCTAATTTTTTTCTAATAACTTATATTACTACATTTCAATGCTTTTGTTAATTTTCAATCTCTTTTAAATCCATAATTTACACTTAATGGGTGAATTCCTGATATGGCTCCTGACACTTGTTGCAAATACAGAATTTAACATATAAGTAGATAGATTTGGGGCGAGTACAGTTCACTCTTTTGGTGCATTATGCCTTCCTAATAATATTTGAGCAATTGTATTGAATATGAAGAAAACAAAGGGAAAACATGACATTTATTTTAATATTATATATTCCATATTGGGACGTGGGGTGGAAATAGAAGAATTCTTTTTGCCAGTCCTTCACTTCTGCGTCCTGGAATCACTCCCTCAGTAACTTTAAACCTAAATTCCAGCTGATTGCATCATTTCAGTTGTCTTCTTCATTCGTTATTGAACATCTGAATTGGGTACCCACCAGAAATCTAGTTCCCACCTCTTATTGTCACTATTTCTTTGACAGCCAGTGACAAGGAGGTCTTTACTAGCTGTAGGTATAGTCCAGCAGTACTTGGTTTAGGGCTTCATGCCAAGTACTTCTCACTTCCTGCTCTAGACCTTTTGTGACTCAGATTTTGTATCCAGAGGAATCGGCTCTACACTCTGCCATGTGCAACTCAGACTCAAGGAAAGTTAAAGCCCTGGACTTCCTTGAAGAATGGAGGATAGACACAAAGGAATAAATGCTTCTATCTTTCACTGGAAAGACAATTCTGAAGGTGTTTCATAAGATTCCTCAGAAGGGCCAGTGGGATAATTCACCAATTGTCCGTAGTAATAGCTAGTTGATAACTTATCCTTGTCCTAGATATTTCTTCCCTCTTTCCCTCACTGCTGCTTCCTGGGCTCACGTCCCAGATAAACTGCTTGCGCCCATTACTGAACTCTGGTTCAGATGCCCAAACTTCAAAAGCCAAAATCCGGAAATGTCAGAGTTTGGAGCAAAGAAAGGTTTATTGATTGAGAAGATGAGAGAAGTAGAAATGCCTCAAATCCATCTTGCTCGTCGGACAGAGTTAGGGGTTTTTAAACACCAATAGCAGACTGGGAAGAAGAGTTAGGGTAAATGTCTATGGTTTCCAGTTCCTTGCTAAGATCACAACATGCAGACCTGGAGATGCCATCGGATGATCACATGCGTCTGGGGTGGTCTCAGTTCTCATTTTTCCCTGCAAAGCAAACCTGTAAATCATTGCCTTATGACCTTTTTCTCTTTACTTTTTCCTATGTGGAAGAACAAAGACATTATGTTAAGATCTTATCTATATAGTTCTAAGATTGTTGAGGGACAGGTCACAGGTTACTGATTCGAGAACATGTTGCCAACTTATTGAGTCTTATTGGTTAGGATCAAGCAACTGTGGTTACAACAGAATAATCAGATTAAAGAAGCTAAGGTTCAACTAGTCCTGAAATGGGTGGGAGGGGTGACGGCAATTAAAGAAGAGGACTCGATTGTATGGGGTCAGATACGTACACAAGACTGTTTCAGGCTCTGCTTTGGAAGGAACCCAGGCTAAGAAAACATCTAGTATGTATCATACCGTATGCTAAACAAGATGGGGAAGATAGGTGCTTATCCTGGAGTATTTGACAGTGTCATGCAGGAAACATAATTGCAATACAGTGTGTTTATGCAATTTATATTTACTGAATACTCACCAGTTAACCAATTCAAAGCTTAAAGGGAATAGTCTAATGTGGAAGGCAGGCATTTAAGGAGAAAATTTCCAAATAATGCCTTTGTATATTTTAATTTACTGAATATATACCAGTTAAACAAATGGAAATTGATTGGCTTTTTTGTTCAACATATTGTTTGTGAGATTCATCTAAGTAAATGTAGGCAACTGTAGTTCATTCATTTTAACTACAGTATAATTTGTCATTATAAAAATATATCACGTGTGATTTATCCATTTATCCACTTTGGTGATATACATTTAGATTACTTATACTTTTATATTCTTTCTGTTATAAGTAATGCTGCCAGGAACATTCTTGTACCTATCTTTGGGAGAACACGTACAAGACTTTCCCTATGATATCTATTTAGTGTAGGTATGCTCATACATACAGTATGCTTATCTTCAATTTTGCTAGATAACACCAAATAGTTTTCCAAAGTGGTTATACCAATATACTTCCAGTACTGTATAAGATTTCTGGTTTCTCCACATCTTCATACTGTTTATTTCCAGACGCTTTTTAATTTTTGCCAATGTGGCATTATGAAATGGCATACTGTGATTTTAATTTTAATTTCTCTGATTACTAAGGGGATAGAACTTTTGTTCATGTTTATCGACTACATTTCTTTTTTGTGAAATGTCTTTACAAGTTTTTGTTTGTTTGTTTGTTTTGCCTAGTTTTCTATTGATTTGTTGCTTTAGTGTATAGGCTGTTTATCGATAGGATATTAGTCCTTTGTCAGTTATATGGGTTCCAAATTGTGTGAACTCACAGTTTATGGCTATCTTTTTACTTTCTTTATAATATCTTTTGATGAATAGAATCCTTAATGTAGTATGTTATTTATTTTTCCTTTATTCTTTGCATTTTCAAAAAATATTTATTTTTTAGTTATAGTTGACATTTAATATTATTTTACATTAGTTTCAGGTGTACAACATAGTGGTTAGACAGTTATATAATTTATGCAGTGATCCCCCCGATTAGTATAGTACCCACATAGCACTATACATGGTTGTTGTAACCTTATTGAATATATTCTCTATATTGTATTTTACATCTCCGGGACTATTTTGTAACTACCAATTTGTACTTCTTAATCCCTTCACATTTTTCACCCAGTTCCTTAACCCCCCTCCCATCTGGTATCCATCAGTTTGTTCTTTGTATCTATGAGTATGTTTCTGTTTTGTTTGCTCCTTTATTTTGTTCTTGAGATTCCACATATAAGTGAGATCATATGATATCTGTCTTTCTCAGTCTGATTTATTTCACTTAGCATAAGCGCTCTAGGTCCATCCATGTTGTTGCAAATGGTAATATTTCATCCTTTTTTTATGGCAGAGTAAAATTCCATTGTATATATGTACCAGAATTTCTTTATCTAATCATCTGTTGATGGGCATTTCAGTTGCTTCCATATCTTGGCTATTGTAAATAGTGCTGCAGTGAACATAGGGATGCATATATCTTTTCAAATTAGTGTTTTGGATTTCTTTAGATAAATACCCAGAAGTGGAATTGCTGGCTCATAAGGTAGGTCTAGTTTTAATTTTTTGAGAAACCTCTAAACTGTTTCCCATAGTGGCTGCACCAATTTGCAATCCCACCAACAGTGCTCGAAGGTTCTTTCTCCACATCCTTACTAACTCTTGTTGTTTGTTGATTTATTGATGATAGATATTCTGACTGGTGTGAGGTGAGGTCTCATTGTGGTTTTATTTTGCATTTCTCTGATGATTAATGAAATTGAGCTTCTTTTCATCAGTCTATTGGCCATGTGTATTTCTTCTTTGGAAAAATGTCTATTCAGGTCCTCTGCACATTTTATAATTGGATTGTTTGCTTTTCTGGTGTTGAATCGTATGACTTCTTGATAAATTTTGAATATTAACCCCTTATCGGTTATATCATTGGTGGATATCTTCTCACATTCAGTAGGTTGTCTTTTCATTTTGTTGATGATTTCCTTTGCTGTGCAAAACCTTTTTGGTTTGGTGTAGTCCCATTTGTTTATTTTTTCTTTTCCTTCCCCTGCATGGGGAGAGATATCAGAAAAAATATTACTAAGAGCAATAGTCAGAGAATTTACTGCCTATGTTTTATTCTAGGAATTTTATGGTTTTAGTTCTCGCATTTAAGTCTTTAATTCATTTTGATTTTATTCTTGTATATGGTGTAAGAAAGTGGTCCAGTTTCATTTTTTTTGCAGGTATCTGTTTAGTTTTGCCAGTCTATTTATTGAATAGACTATCTTTACCCCACTATATATTCTTGCCTCCTTTGTCATAGATTAAATGATCACATAGGTGTGGGTTTATTTCTGGGCTCTCTATTCTGTTCCATTGAGCTACGTGTTTATTTTTATGCAAGTATCATGCTGTTTTGATTACTATGGCCTTGTAGTATAGTTTGATATCAGGTAGTATAATACCTCCAGTTTTGTTCTTTATTTTTCAAGATTGCTGGAGCTATTTGGGGGTCTTCTGTGGGTCCATATAAACTTTAAGATTATTCTACTTTTGTGAAAAATGTCATTGGTATTTCGATAGGGATTGCATTGAATCTATTGATTGTTTTGGGTAGTATGGACATTTTAACAATGTTAATTCTTCCGAACATTGGGCACAATATATGCTTCTCTTTATTTGTATCTTCTTCAGTTTCTTTCTTCAGTGTCTTACAGTTTTCTGAGTACAGAAATTTTACCCCCTTGGTTAAATTTATTCTTAGGTATTTTTATTCTTTTTTATGTAATTGTAAATGAGATTGTTTTCTTAATTTTTCTTTCTGAGAGTTCATTTTTGGTATATAAAAATTCAATCAATTTAATTAGTTTTGTATCCTGCTACTTTACTGAATTTATTTATCAGTTTTAATAGTTTTTTTTTGTGTATAATCTTTGGAGTTCTCTCTATATAGTATCACATCATCTGCAAATAATGACAGCTTTACTTCTTGCTTTCCAATGTGGATGATTTTTATTTCTTTTTCTTGTCTATTTGCTGCAGCTCAGCTAGGACTTCCAATACTATGTTGAATAAAACTAGTGAAAGTGGGCATGCCTATCTTGTTCCTGATCTGAAGGAGAACGCTTTTAGTTTTTCCCTGTTGAGTATGATGTTTATTGTATATGGTCTTTATTATGTTGAGGTACGTTCCCTCTATTCCCACTTTGCTGAGAGTTTTTATCATAAATGGATGCTGGATTTTGTCAAATGCTTTTTCCTCATCTGTTGATATGATCATATGATTTTTCTTTTATTTTGTTTATGTGGTGTATCATGTTAATTGATTTGCAAATATTGAACCTAACTTGCATCCCAAGAATTAATCCCACTTGATTGTGATGTATGATCTTTTTTAATATATTGCTGAATTTTGTTTGTTAATATTTTGTTGAGGATTTTTGCATCTATGTTCATCAGGGATATCAACCTATAGGTTTCTTTTTTTGTAATGTCTTTGTTTGGTTTTGAAATCAGAGCCTTGTTGGCCTAGTAAAATTAGCTTGGGAGCTTTCCCTCTTCTTGAACTTTTGAAATAGTTGGAGAAGGACAGGTGTTAATTCTTTGAATGTTTAGTAAAGTTCACCTGTGAGGCCGTTTTGTCTAAGAATTTTGTTTGTTGGGAGTTTCTTTTCCTCTCTTTTTTTAAAAAAAATTTTTATTAGGGAGTATTGGAGAACAGTGTCTTCTCCAGGGCCCATCAGCTCCAAGTTGTTTTACTTCAATCTAGCTGTGGGGGGCGCAGCTAAGCCCCAAGTTCAGTTGCCATTTTCAATGTTTAGTTGGGAATTGAACCAGCAACCTTGTTGTTGAGAGCTTGCGCTCTAACCAACTGAGCCATCCTACCACCCTGGAGTTTTTTGATTACTGATTTGATTTCATTATTAGCAGTCAGTTGGTACAGATTTTCTGTTTCTTCTTGATTCAGTCTTGGAAGATTGTATGTTTTTAGGAATTTATCCATTTCTTCCAGATTGTCCAATTTGTTGGCATATAGTTGTTTATAATATTTCCTCATAATCCTTTGTATTTCTGTGGTGTCAGTTGTCACTTCTCCTCTTTTTCTGATTTTATTTGTTTGGGTCCTCTCTTTTTTTTTTTCTTGGTGAGTCTGGGTAAAGGCTTATCAATTACATTATTTCAGAGAATGGGCTCTTGGTTTCACTGATTTTGTACTATTTTTTTAGGCACTATTTCATTTATTTCTGCTCTGATCTTTATTATTCCTTTCCTTTTACTCACTTTGGGCTTTTACTATAAGACTGGATAATATACTATACTATACTATACTATACTATACTATACTATACTATACTATACCATACTATAATATAAATAATATAATATGTAATATAACACCAGGTCTTATATTAATTTTTGCTCCAAAAGACACGTTAGAGCTGATTGTTCAGCTAGGTCTTATTTTCGGGGAAACAGGGTAAGGCCACTGTTTCTGTGTTGGTTTTCTGTCGGGAAGATGAGTCCATTGGTGTCAATGGGATGTTAAAACTCCCTAGTATTATTGTATTATTGTTGATCTCTGCTTTTATGTCAGTCAATATTGGCCTTATATATTTAGGTGTTCCTTTCTTGGGTTCCTAATGTTTACAATAGTTATATCCTCTTCTTGGATAGATCTCTTTATCATTATGTAATGTCCCTCTTTGTCTGTTATTATAGCCTTTGTTTTAATCTATTTTTTCTGAGATAAGTATTGCTACCCCAGCTTTTTTTTTGTTTCCATTCACATGAAATATCTTTTTCCATCTCTTTCAGTCTGTGTGTGTCTTTCAACCTGAAGTGTCTCTTGTAGGCAGCATATGTGTGGGTCTTGTGTTTTTATCCATTCAGCTACCCTATGTCTTTTGATTGGAGCATTTAATCTGTTTATATTTAAAGTGATTATTGATAGGTACATAGTTATTGCCATTTTATTATTCATCTTTATGTTCTTTTTCCCTCCGCTTCTTCTTAAAGAAGTCCCTTAAACATTTCTTGTAATACTGGCTTGGTGGTGATGAACTCCTTTAGCTTTTTCTTGTCTGGAAAGTTCTTGATCTGTCCTTCAATTTTAAATGATAGCCTTGCTGGCTAGAGTCGTCTTGGTTGTAGGTCCTTGCTTTTCATCTTTTGATATATTTCATGCCAATCTCTTCTTGCTGGCAAAGTTTCTGTTGAGAAATCAGCTGATAGTCTTATGGGAGCTCAGCTGTATGTTACTAAGTGTTTTTCAGTTTTTGCTTTTAAGATTCTCTCGTTGTCTTTAACCCATTTTAATTATGATGTGTCTTGCTGTGGGCCTGTTTGGGTTCATCTTGTTTGGAACTCTGCATTTCCTGAGTTTGTATGTCTATTTCCTTCACCAGGTTAGGAAAGTTTTCATCCATTATTTCTTCAAATAGGTTCTCAATCCCTTGCTTTCTCTTTTCTCCTTCTGGTACCCATATGATATGAATGTTGATACGCTTAATGTTGTCCCAAAGGTCTCTTAAACTGTTCTCATTTTTTAAAATCCTTTATTTTCTGTTCCAATTGAGTGTTTTCTGCTACCTTGTCTTCTAAATCTCTTATTCAAACCCCTGCTTCATCCAGACTATTATCGATTACCTCTAATGTATTCTTCATTTCACTTATTGTATTCTTTACTTCTGACTTCTTTTTTATGGTGTCTATGTCCTTTTTTATGCTTGCTATCTTTTTATTGAAGTTCTCACTAAATCTCTTGAACATCTTTTACCCATTGTTTTGAACTTTGTGTCTGGTAGGTGGCTTGCTTCCATTTCATTTAACTCTTTTTCTAGACTTTTCTCCTGTTGTTTCACTTTGGACATGTTTCTTTGTTTTCTAATTTTGACTGCTTCCCTGTGTTTGTTTCTATGTATTAGGTAGATCTGCTAGGTCTCCCAGTATTGGCCAGGTAACCCTATGTAGTAGGTGTCCTATGGAGTCCAGTGGCACAGTCTCCCTAGTCACCTGTGCTGGGTGCTTTAGTAAGTCACCCTTGTGAAGTTTGTGTGTTCCTTCCTGTTATAATTGAGCCTTGTTTGCTATTGGTACATAAGTGTGTGGGATTGACCCTCAGGCTGACTGGCTGTGAGGTTTGGCCATGGCCACAGCTTACAAGCTGCTGTGTAGTGGGCTCACCCCATGGAGAGGGATTCACCCTAGTGGGCTCTGATGCCTACTGAGACTGACCTTTGGGTGTATTGCTTTTGGGGATACTTGGGTGGTGCTGCTCTGTGTCTGAAGCTGACCTCCATGTGTGTTGGTTCTGGGGCCTCTTGGGAGGAATTTCAATGCAGGCCCAGTTTAGCCACTGCTTGTGACTGGCCAGGGACTACCTGGTAGGAGCTACAAAGTGATCTGCAGTTGGTTGCTACTTTTGTTAAACCTGGAGGCACCTGGGAGAGGCCACACTACAAACTGAGTTACAGCTGCCATCAGTACCTGGCCTCAGGTAACTCCACAAGAAGACCAGGGTGCCCTGAGGTTTGCTGCCACCTGCCAGCTCCCATAAGGCTCAGCTGCTGATAGACCCTCCTGTGAGATATGAGTTGGGTGAGGCCAGGTCTCAGGGAGTCACCAGGTTGAGATGAGTGGTATTCACCAGGTTAATGTTGATTCTGGTTTGTGCCAGTTCTGAGCATGGAGCTACTTAGCAAAAGTCTCAGAGCACACAACACCAGCTGCTGCCTGCCTGAGGCCCATGGACCCCCGAAAGTTGTTTAAGAAAGAGTGATATTTGGACAGAGTTGGCTGTTCATTGAGAAATTGCCTCCAGCAGGAGTTGAGTGGAGCAGGGTCCCAGGGAGTCACCAGGTTGTAGCAAGCAGAGCTCACCAGGCCAATGCAGATTCAGATTTGGCCGTGTAGGGGATGGCTCAAGACAGGAAAGATGGTGCCCGCCGACCTGCTGCATGGGAGAAGGATTCTACACAGCAAAAATGGTGTCTGTCCTTTCAGTTCTCACTCTGAAGCCCACAACTGTCTCTCCTTGTATGTCTCTGATGCCTCCCTAGTCACTGTCCCACCACCAGAGCCCAGGGTGAGTGCCTTCCAGTGAGTGAGTCTGTGTGTAGGCCCTTTAAGAGGACATCTGGGTTCCCTGCAGGTTTCCTTCTCACCTGGATTGTTTGAATGCTCCTTGTTTTTTACAGCCAGAATGCATGCGCTCCTCTTCCTGGTACTGGTACAATGGGCTAGGGATCTAGTTGTGGGGTTCGGGTCCCTTGTTCCTCCACAAGAAACCTCCATGGCTGAGCTATCCCTCCCAATTCTCAACTGCCACACGGAGGTGTGGGGCCAGCCAGTTCTGCGTCTCTGCCCCTCCTACCAGTCTTGACATGGCTTCTTCTTTGTATCCTTAGTTATAAGACTTCTTTTCGGCTAGACTTCAGGTTTTCCAGGTTGATTGTTTTATAATTTAGTTGTAACTTTAATGTGGTCACAGGAGGAGGCAAGCACAGTGTTTATTCCACCATTTTGGATCCTCTCTCTGTCTGTATTTTTTTTTGTATATTTTTAAGAAATGTTCTTATATCCTGATGTCAAAATTATATTTCCCTACAAATTTATTTATTATTTTTCTGTTGACATGAAAGTCCTTAATATACCCGGAATTGCTTCTTAAATATGATATGCTGTAGGGGCTTAAATTTATTTATTTTTTCCATATCAGGATAATAAATTATCTAAAACATCATTTACTTAGATGTCTATCTTTCCCCGTCTGGTCTGCACTGACCACTTGCTTATGAAACAATTTTTTATGTACATAGTGTTCTGTTCCTAGATTCTCTATTCCATTTTTCTCTTTGTACATTCCTGTGCCAGTACCATAATGTCTTAAATAATATAACTTTGCTGATAAGACAAGTCCCTCCACCTTGTTCTTTGTTTTCTTGGCTATTTATTCTTTGCTGTTTGCTTTTCCATAGGAATTTCATATCAGCTTGTAACATTTCACAAAAATGAAAACAAAAACCAAAAGATGGCTGGCATTTTTACTGGAATCCTATTAAATCAAAATATCAATTTCAGAAAAAATTACATTTGTTTATTTTAATTCATCCAATACATGAACATGGTATATATGTCCATTTATTTAAGTCTTCTGTAATGTCTTTCAACATAATTTTATAACTTTTCCATGTAGCTCTTATACATCTTTCTAATGTTTATTCCTAGGTACTTAACATTCTTAATGCTATTTTAAATATCATTTAAATTAAATTTACTATTTTGATGGTATATAGAAATGTAACTGATTTTCATATATTCATTCTGTATGAGCTTCGCTAAATTATCTTATTAATTCTAATAATTTGTCAGTAGGTTTATCGAGTTTTTTATTCAGATGGTCATATTATCTAAAAAAGATGACAATTTTCTTCCTTTCTAGTCTTTATACTTTTTACTTCTTTATCTTACTGTGTTTGAATAATAATGTAATATTGAGCAATGTTGTCATATCCCTGATTTTAAAGAATATATTCAATATTTCTTTATTTGGTATGATAATTGCTGTAGAATTTTGAGACCTTTTTATTAGCTATTTGCTTTCTTCCAGGCCAGTAGGAGAGTGACTACTGAAGTTTCAAATCTCTCTGAGTTCTGTTTCTGACCTCTTAGATCCTCCTTTAAAGGGGCTAACCTGGTAGGTCAGGCCCACACTCATTCAGCAAATGGGGATTATGGTAGGTGTGTGCACAAAGAGGCAGAAATCTTAAGAGCCATCTTAGAATTTTTCTTACCAGAAGTTCTTATATTTACCCTTTTTAAAAAAGCTTATATTGGTTTCATTTTGTTTTCTTTTTAACTTCTAAAAGTAGATGCTTACTTCATCGGTTTTCTTTTTTAAAATTTATTGGGGTGTCATTTGTTCATAAAATTACATAGGTTTCAAGTATACATTTCTATAATGCATCATCTATATATCACATTGTATGCTCACCACCCAGAGTCAGTTCTCCTTCCATCACCATATATTTGATCCCTTTTACCCTTTTCTACCACCCCCCTTCCCCTCTGGTAACCACTAGACTGTCGTCTGTATCTATGAGTTTTTGTTTCTTTGTTCTCTTGTTCCATTGTTACTTTCAGTTTTATATCCCACATATGAGTGAAGTAATATGGTTCTCAACTTTCCTGTGTGATTTATTTCGCTTTGCATAATAATCTCAAGATCCATCCATGTTGTCGCAAATAGCAGTATTTCATCTTTTCTTATGGCAGAGTAGTATTCCATTGTGTATATATACCACATATTCTTTATCTAATCATCTATCGAAAGACACTTTGGTTGTTTCCATGTCTTGGCCACCGTAAATAATTTTGCATACTTCACTGGTTTTCTAATGTATTTTCTAAAATTCATTATAATTTCTTCTTTCAGCAATGTCTTATTTAAAGTATATTTGAACATATTTAAATGTATGGGTTTTTAAATTAATTTTTCTTTAATTACTCATTGCTTTTCAAGTTGCAAGGTAAGAGGGAATATTGACTGTATGATATCAATATTTCGAAATGTGTTGAAATTTTTTCAATTTTCTTATTATAATCTGTCAATTCTGCTTATATTATTGAGGTCATTTTATCTGTGCACATCACCTCATAACCAATGCATGTTCTTGATCAATTAAATAAAACAAGAGAACCATAATAGACTATAACCACTCAAAGTTTCCCTCCCATCGACTGTTCTCCCCTGACATGCTCTCTAACCAACACCTGGACAGTAAAATTGTGCTTTTTCGCCTGTCCCTCTTTAGTATGCTCCAATAACAGTCAGAAAAGCTAGAGGCTTTCTGTGTTTAACGCTTTCACTGTATTAATTGATTTCCGGGTTGTTTTCCAAAATGTGTCATAAGTCCACCAGAAACAAAAAGTTGATATTTTGAGTATTTTACACATTTAATAATAAATAACAATTTGAGGTGCTTTGTATATAAATGACATTATTTTTATGCATAGACATTTCCTATTGTTATTTATTCTTAAATACACAAAAATATAGAAAAAGGTACATCTGCTTTCCTAAACTTCCTTTCTGGAAGTTTCCATTCACAGTCAGCAGATGGAAATATTCATTTGGATATATCTGACCATCGCGGCAAAACGGTTTTAAACACACACATTTGATCTTGCCAGCTTTTTACTAAAATCCCTTCAGTGAGTTCCCATTTTTTTTAGGACAAAATCCATATTCTTTGATATGGGGCACTGATATGTGATATGGCCTACAGACCCTGGAGCGCTGGTGTTTGCCCACTTGGCAGCTGCACTTCCCCTCTGCCCAGCTCACTGTGCCCCAGCCGCTCCACCCAACTCATTGAACCAGCTGCTACCCACTTAGTCTTCCCAGGGCTATTTCTGCTGTGGGGAATCATACTCCTCTACCCTGGTGCCTGGCTAGCCAACTTCAGGTCTCTTCTAAAATATTACTGTCTCAGGGAAGGGAAGCTCTCTCTGAAGCTCTTTGTTTTTTTCCTCCACAGTACTTAGCATTATTAAAACTAAGTAATTAGTTGTAAAAGTGGGTTTAACATCTGTCAATTCTATGGGTAGGGGACACCTGTAATTTTACCTCACAGTTGTAATGCTCCTACCTGGCATAGTGCCTGGCACATTGGAGACACGTGAAAATTACTGGATAAATGGATGAATGAATGAACTTGTGTGGTCTGTAAATACTCATGACCTCAAAATGTCATCAAAGTCAAGGATGTAATCCTAGATGTTAAAATGTGATCCAGTTATCATTGGATCTCTAGATATTTATTTGCTGTAGAGAACATGTTAACCTCTGTAAGTGCCCAAGTACATTGAGAGAGTCATTTGCCATCAGCTGTCAACCTGGAGAGAGATCCTGGGCAGTGAGCTGACAGAGCCGGCTGTGACCACGTTCCTGTTGAAAGCTTTTGTCAACAGCTGAGATGAGGATGCTGATGCAGTGGTAATCAGACTGACGGGAAGCTGGAGGGACTGCTCCTGTCTAAGGTGACATGATGTGTCCAAAAGGACCTCACTCAGCAGGTTAGAGAGGTGGGTCAAATAGCAACACACAATTTAATAAGGAAAATACAGGGCACTGGGCTTAGGTCCCCCAAATATGTATAATTAAACAAACTGAATCGTATGAGAAACCGTAAGAGCAAAACATGTGAAACACGTGGAGATTTTAATTGACTGGATGAGTCAATAGTAGGGTGTGCCTGCCAGAGATGCTGATTTGATGTTAGGCTCCTTTAATAGAAGCAATGTGTCAAAAGTCTTTGAAGTCAGACCACCCTTGCTGTGCCAGGTCCAGTTCTGAGACGCAGATGTTGAGGGAGGTACTGACAGTTGCACATCACAGATACTTGCAAATCATGTCATATGAAAAACAGTTGCCAAGGGCTAGTGATCCTTAGTGAAGGAGACGTAGAATTTGGTAGAATGTAATAGGCCATGAAGCAAAGGGCAGGGCCATTAGGTTTGTTCTCTGTTGATCCAAAGAGAAGGTGCAGGGCCACCAGGGAAGTTCCAGGCAAATGGCTCTCAGGTTAATTTGAGCTGCCCAGCAGGGGAGTGGGCTGTGCTGAGTTCCTTTCTACTAAAAGAAATCACAGCCAGGAAAGGGAGAAATGAGCTTGGGGGAGCTCTCTGTCTGCTTAGGGAAGGCATCTCAGGGTGACAGAGTCCCTTTCTCCTTTGTGTGGACCTAGACCCTTATTTGGACCCCCCGCAAATTTGGAGTGCCAAGCCAGAAGTAAATGGCCAACTAAAAAATATTTTTGGAGATCTCATCTGTTATATCTAGAATGCCCTGATCTATACTAACTCTCAGAGGATAACTCTTATTTCTCTTCACTTTTGTCACATGTATCACCTTTAGAAGCAACAGAGTC
The DNA here is from genome assembly GCF_004115265.2 of Rhinolophus ferrumequinum. Taxonomy (NCBI): domain Eukaryota; kingdom Metazoa; phylum Chordata; class Mammalia; order Chiroptera; family Rhinolophidae; genus Rhinolophus; species Rhinolophus ferrumequinum. Next base: position 93,417,726 of record NC_046287.1, read on the forward strand.
GAGGCACAAAGACCATTACTGTGGAGAGAATTCATGTATGTGGTAAAAATTGGACAGGCTGTTGCCAAGGTCCCTCAGCACAGAGTTTGTGTCACTCCAGGGGAAGGCAGACGGAAGTGTTCTGTAATCTGGGGCAATTATGAAACGATGTGGGGAATGCCATGAAGAGCCTTTACCATATGGGAAGAAATACAAAGCTTTTCTTACAATCGTGGGCACTATATATGTTTGGTACCCCAACCCAGGGGAACTGCACACCGTTGGCCCCAGAGAAGGACTGAAGAGAGATTATGAATGGGATGGAGTAAATTCTCCCTCCTAGAGAGGAAAAACAGAGAAGTGCATCTCTTCCTGCTAATGTCTTTTATTCAGTAATTCTCTTTGAATCTACATGATCGAGCATGTGTTTCGTGAAGAAGCCAATGGTACCTGAAATGAGATGCATAGTCAACTAAAAATTGCTTTTTAGTTCTATTTCTTTTCCCTGGTTTGCACCTGAAAACTTACTTTCGGGGTGGGGGGCGGGAAACACGTATATATAAGATTCTCCATAAACTTTGTGTCAGAGCATGAAGTACAATGTCTTCATGAAAATTTTAGCTCAGAGTGGACACATTTGATGGCACTCATGACTACAGGAAGCAACATTCACAATAGCAAGAGTTGTTTTCTGTGTTATGACATAATAAATTCATTGATTGAAAGACTACATTTTTATAAAGAGATTATACTTCACACTAGAATTCGGTATTACTTAATGAGCATATGGCCATAGCAATTGAAAAACTGATTGGGATTTAAAACTTTAGGACTTTACAAAATGGAGTTGGGCTCAACATTTATTAGCTGTGTGATTATGGGCAAATGAGGTAAATTTCTTATGCCTCAATTCCTTCATCTGTAAGATGAGGATAATAATGCCTACCTCGAATGGTTCCTGTGGGAATGAAATAAGAAAATATATAAAAGCCCCCCGCACAGCAAAAAGCAAGCACTCAGTTAATAGGAGCCACTGACTGAACTGTGGCCAAGCCATTGACAACTTGCAGGATGCAGAGCTGTGGCTGCTTGGAGCAGCAGGTGGGGTCCACAGCTTAAAAAGCATTAGCTTTGGGGAGTTCTAATGTGCTCTCTGTTAACTTTGGATTTTCATGGGGAAAAGGATGCATTAATTCCAGTCACTTCTTTAATCAGCATCCTGGTGATGTAAAGGAAGTAACATTATTTTTTGAAACTTACTTGAATTAGGAGTTTCCTGGTTAAGTTTCATTTCAATTAGGAGTTATTACTGAATAGGAGTTAGATTTGCCGAAGGCTACCCTGGAAAGTGACTTAGGCACTTCTGTAGTTATTTCTGACTGGTCAATACCATTTAGTACCAGCTTGCCGTTCTGACTAAACGATAGGACCACAGCACAGTGGCCAGTGGGTATTACTTAGTGTGCTCATCAGTTGTCCATTGTGAGGAGTCCTCAAAGGGTTAATGATGTCCAACTATTTCTAGTGAGAACACATCGCAAGTGAGGGAATCAGACTCAAAGGTGTTTCTTAGAACACATGAACTGCATGTCACAGGTAGAAGAGCTCGGAAAGAAGTAAGATATGGTTGAGTTACTTAAAGTGCTTCAGAAATGACCCTGATAGAGTATCCACAGGGTTTAGAAGATGGAATATATTTCCTGGGTTAGCATTTGGCAGAAATCACAGCATTTGTCACTGGAAAGAGAAACAGAAGCTCTGATTCCTGTTCTTAAGAAAATGCAGTTGGCTCCTTCCTTTCTCTACCCTTACCCCTTGGCATTAGACTTTGAAGGAATAGACACAGTCCTTTGTAGTTAGTTAACTGGGTGAGTTTATTGCACTCTCATCCCTTGGCTATTCAACAGTTCAGAAATAAATATTGCAGCATTTGTGGAATATGTAATATGCATCTCATTATGACAAATGGTAATTATTTAGTATTTCCATAATTCTTTGAAAGTTTTTCAGAATAGTCATTAATAATAAGTCATCAAATACATAACTGGGCTCAGTGGGCAAGAGAAAAATAAAATTTTGATTTTCCATCAAAAGTTGCAAGCTCAGGAAGAGAGAAAAGTACATATGTGTTTTGCATACGTGTGTATTTGGGACAAATACATGTCTCAAGCGACATGACTGAAAGCCAGTAGATGCACTAGACCAAAATTCAGGCTGCTCACTGAAGCAGGCTAAGGTTTCACAGAAGTCTGCCATCTGCTCCCACTCCCTAGACTTTTGTAGAAAAACTGGAGGAAGCTGTGAATTGTCTGGTCTCTGAGAACATTCCTGCGCCTGGAGTGGAAGCAAACGAAGGCTTGTGTGAGCTCATGGGGCTTTCCAGCGCTGACCACCAGCGTTGGCAGCCACGAGGTGTCCAATAGTGAAACCGGGCTCTATTGCAACATATGTGGCTCCAGGCAGAGGTCACACTCTTTCAAGGGGGACTGAAGTCTTGGGGTCAGGTGGCGATGATGGGAGGGATCTATGCATAGATCTGCCCTATCCCAATTAAGGGGCTGAGGGCGACACTACAGTAGGGAAGGTTGGGAGGGTCCAGGTTGGTCCTCTTTGGAGATGCTGCAAGGATGATCCGGGCGAGAAGTGATGAGAAGGCCATCACACTGGCTTCCATAATTCTGAGAAAGGTGTCAAACCTTGAGGTCACATCAGACTATGTTGTGTGGTGGGGGCAGGAACTGTTTCCCCTGCCTCCCTGAGTGGCGGGGGTCTCACCTCCCGGCCACACCTCACCCCTCTGTCTTGCGTATTGCCTGGCTCAGACCTAGCCACAGCCACTTTCCCTTCCTCTGTCCCCAGGTCCACCATCTGATCTTTCCTTATCTCCAGACAGCCACTCCCGGTACTGGGGGGGTTTCGGGGTTTGCTCAAGCCAGATTCACTGAGGTCGCTGCGGCGGGAGTGGGCACGGGGAAGAGGAGGACGCGGGGCGCAGCCGTGGTGGGTGCGCCCTGCCAAGAAGGGCGGGGGCGCAGGGCGAGCACGCGGAGAGGAGAAGGAGGGAGAGGGGAGGGCGTGTGAGGGAGTGAGCTACAAGAAAAGGGAGCGCGCCCGCCGCCGCCGCCGCCCTCCTCCGAAGAGAGGCTGGAGTGAGGCTGTGCGAAGCGCCGCATTTCAATGAGGACGGGCCAAGGCACATCCCTGCACTAGCGGCTGCAGCCCAGACGCCCGCGCTCCCGCAGCTGCTGCAGCCCAGCCCCGGCCCCGGCCCCGCAGCCCCGCAGCCCCGGCCGCGCCCAGCCCAGCGAGGACAGCACCAGGAGGCTGCCCCGCGCACCGCCACAAAGACTCCGGGCGGCGTCTCTCCACAGATCGGTGCGTGGTTTGCCTTCACTGGGGAAGGGAGCTGTGGGGAAGGCCAGCCGCGGGGTGCCTGCCGGGGAACGCGGGCGTGGAGGACAGAGCAGGCGCCCCCCTCGGTCCACCGCCGCCCCGCCCGCTGTTCCTCGAAAGGCGCTACCCGCCTGGCCAGCCCGGCCCCAGCCGGAGGCTGTGTGTGCGGGCGGCCCCGGGACTGCTGGCACCTGCCTCTTTTGTCTGGTGACACTGGGCTTAAAATGGGGAGTCGGGCGAACGGGTCTCCCCAGCTTTTCTCAGTGTTGTTAGTGGAGAAGGAGAGCCAGGGCAGAGGAGCTGGGGGAGGTGTTTGTCATTGTCAGAACTGGCCGCGGAGCTGGGACCAAGTCTGCGCCTAGAAGGAGTGGCCTGGCCAGGCCTCTTATTGTGTGTGCTTTGCTGTGTGCCCGGGAGGGTGGTGTGCGCCGGAGGATGGGGGCGATCGGCGCGTGGTGGGTGGCTGCAGTGTGGTGTTGCAAGTACATTTGCAGGGTCTCAAGTTCCTTCAGGGACAGCAAGGCTGCTCATGTACAAATTAGTACCTGCAGTGCTAAAAGCACGCGGAGAGAGAGGAAGAGGCATTTTCCTCCTGGTATCAGCGCACGCACAGCCCTGCATTGCCCCACAAAAGAGGCTTTCGCAAACCAGGTTTCCTCAGAATCGCTGCTGGATCTGGCAAGGCGGCGCTGGTAGGAGATGGAGCAGATGAAAGGTTTCATTCAAACCGGCCTCCTCCCTCTGCACCTGTGAATGCGTGTCCAGATTATACGCGTTCAGCGGCCACACAGCAGGCTGTTCCGTGAACACATTTTATGAAATGTTCAAGAAAAATCACCTTTTGATGGGAAAGGAAAGTAGGACAGCGTTGTAGGTGTGACTCGTCACATGATTTTAAGAGAGGTTATATGTAGGAACATTAGAAAGGACCTACACACATCCTGTGATGTCTGTGCCCAGGGTGGTGCACGCGCTCTGAAGGCGCATGTACCTCTAATTCTAGCCTGTCCATCCACTAGCATTCTAGTCCCACTGGCAAAAATATGCCTCTGGACTTCCAGGTGCAGCATCTATTTAGACGTGGTAGCATTCATGCCAAATTATTTCTTGGTGTTTGTATGTTGGGGGCGGGGGTGGGTGGTGTCTGAAACAGGAACTCATGTGCTCATCTAGAGGAGGATGAACATAGGTTCCTCAAAATGGTGAGAAATCGCACAGAGAACAATCCAGGATGCTGACTTCTTGGCCTGGCAGTGTTTAAAGGAAAATCTCTGATAGCCAGGCCCCCTTCTCTCCCACCCAAGTGCCTGTGATCTCTCTGGTGACCTTCTTGGTACCAGGACACATGCAGCCCAGGCCCTGCAGTCACCTATGGTCTGTGAACATGTGGCTGTGTGCTTTAGCGGCTTTCGGTCACAAAGTGGGAGCCTGTAGAGGCCCAGTGAATCTTCTTGGTTCAAAGATATGACTAACCCCCCTGGAGTGCTGGGCCAGCCAAGACAAGGGGAAGGGCACCTATTTTGATGCCACACTTAATTACTGGAATGCTAGGGTGTGTAGTGTGGGTTATGACATTCATTTAGTGTTAGTGTAGCATCGGAAATGATTTCAGGTTGAGTGTGGTTTTTCTTTGTTGCCAACATCAGTGCCTACTTTGGGGCAGGCTCAGTGAAGAAAAGTAGAAGACATGGTCCCTGCCCTGACTGAATGTGTGATCCAGTCTAGGAAATATGCCAATCAAATAAAACAAAATTAACTTTTATCTATTTTTAATTCACCTTTTTTTCATTTGCTGTGGAATTCTTGGTTCTAAAAGCCTGTTCTCTCTAAGGAATTCCAATAATTGCTAAATGATTTGTGACTGGATGAAAGCCCCTTCAGATTAGATTTGTACTCTCTGCTGACACAACGCTGCCATCCTTTGCTAGGGTCCTACTTGATTTCTTTGGGTTTATGTAGATTTGGGAGGAAACCCTACGGTTGGAAAAATTATCACTGGCTTATAAATAAGACAAAAACCTTCAAGCTCCAATCTGGCCTTTATAATTTACAAAGTGAAGAGTTTAGTGAGTTGGCGTGACTAGTGGCAGTTTCATCTTCCCAGCCCACTTTTGGGAGACAAAAGAGCTCCTTTTGAAAACAAACACGTTTTTAAAAGTAGGAGCAGTTATACTATCGTGGACAAAATATTGGTTCTGTTCAACTCAATTAATAGCTGCCTGAAGGATGGGATATCACCTGATAATTGTTTTGAAGTTATCGAACTTCAAAATCAATGAAACCAGTTCATACCTACCTATATATGCTATAACTTTTCCTGGAAAATGGAAATTTAGACTTAAGAGTTATTAAGAGGCATGAGGTAGATTTCATACTTGGAGAAAAAAACAAGACACTGAACTAATAATCACTCCAGATTTTAAGCACATTCCGCTGCGTCCCCTCCCCCTGCCCCAAGTGGGGTCAGCAGTCGCATCACGAACAGGTTAAGACAGTAGAGGCCTGGTGACCACTGCCTCCGCTGTCTGCAGATGAGGTCTTCAGTAGCTCAGCGACCTGCCCAAGGTCACAGACCTAGTTAGGAGTGAGGGCTTAAGAAATCCCTACTTTACATGCAATAGGGGTCCAGTGTCAGGGGTTCTAGGCCTCTAGGACACAGCACGTGGAGCAGCAAGGAGGGAGGGACAGCTTCGTAGTCAGAGTCAATCTGGACTCAAACCCCAATTCCCTCAATTATGACTTTGGGACCCTGGATGTATGCTACAGTCACCTTCAGTCACAATAATGTTGCCTGCCTCACTGGACTGTCATGAGGTTTAGAAGAGAATTTTTAGCATATTGCACAATTGATTGCTGCATATTAGTGTCAGGCACATTGTAGGCATTCAATAAATATTAGCTTTTCCCTCTTCATTCATTTCAGGAGGACACAGTCTCTAGCAGTGCTTTTGAGCATGAATTGTTAGCCACTCTGAATGGAACAGAGGTCCTTTACTGAGGGTCACAGAAAGATCAGGGAGGCTTGGCAGTGCTTTTGCTTAGTTTAGACTGATCTTTGGAAAAGGGACGTCATCTACGTGGTGGGATTTAGGGGGCACGTGTAGGTCCTTGCCCCAAATTCTCCATATCCTTTATATTTGTATTTTATTTCAACATACCTGAAATTTTGTCATTAGCTCTTCTTTCCCTTGAATGCTGAGCTTTTCCCACTTTCTAGATCGACCTGTTAAAACAAGGATCCACCTGCAAGGGGCAACACCACTAGCCTTTATCAACTAACCTGTTAGCAAGGATGAATTAATCCCAGGGGCAGCTTTCTGATAACAAGTCTCCACAGAGAGTAAACTGGGGACCCTGCGGGTGCGGGCATCTCTTTAAGAAGGTCATAAGTGGAAATCAGGAGGACTCACCAGCAGCCTCCCTTACCAGAAGGTGGAGATTCTGTTCCCACTAGTTCTCTCCGTGAGAGAAGCAGGAACAGTAAAGCAGATTTTATTAATAAAACAAAAAATTAATACTTCTTACATGTTAGACGCTGTCCTAAGTGTTTCATGTATATGAACTCACTCGATAGTTAATGTTACCTCTGAGGTAGATACGACTATCATTCCCATGTGTGACTGAAGAAATCAAGGCTTAAAGCTGTTTAACAAGTAGATTTCTCAGGGTTGTACAGCTAGCTCCAGGTCAAGTCTGGATCAACATCTTTAAGCCTCGATTTCCTGAACCACAAGGCACAAAGCCCCCGAAAGAAGAAGTAACTTTTGTCCCTTCTTGTTGTTATCGTGCTTTTTGTTCTTCTCCCTCTCCTCCTTTTTCTTCTTTTTTACTCCAATTTATCTAAAGCACTAAATGTATTAAACTGGGACAAAAGTAATTGCGGTTTAAAAAGATTAAAAATAATTGCAAAAACCGGCAATTACTTTTGCACCAACCTAATAAATAAGTTATGGTGAATTCGCTTTTTAAAATAATTTCTATTCAATATGTTGGAAAATCTTACTTCAGTTGGGAGGACTTACAGATTGATTCCATTTCCTTTCCATCTGGACGCGTGGAACAGTAAAATGTTGACAATCTGACTGTGAAACACTACCCACCCTTTTTTATTTCCTGGCCCACCACCACTGCTTATCTTTAGCGGTGTGGTGGTGTGGAAGCTTGTTTCCTGCCTGCCACCAGGATTGGCAGGCAGCTCTGCAGGCGGCCTTGAGCTTTGGGGTCAGGCAAACCTGTGTCGGGGTTCTTGGTTCCAGCATTTCTCAACTGTATTACTTGGAGAAACTTAGGAGGAATTTTTGTGTCTCGGTTTGTTCAGCATCACATAGAGATAATAATACTTTGAAAGGTTTGTTATGACTGTTGAAAATGATAGCTGTTCAAAGCCTGATATGTTGTAGGTTAGGTGGTCAGTACATAGGAGCTGTTTCTAATAAAACGGGGGTTGATTAATACATTGTTTCCACGGAGCTGTTCTCTTCTATTTCTTTGTTGCCTTCCTTCAACTTGATAACTCATATTAAATATATCATTAATTATAGCAATATTTCCACCAGCTGCTCTCAAGCTGAGCCTTTCAACTCATGATCTTAAAATAACATCAGTATGTGTCTGTCTTTGTTGCTGTGCCTCATAGGTTCAACTTGAACTCCATCATGTCCTTCGGCAGAGACATGGAGCTGGAGCATTTTGATGAGCGGGATAAGGCGCAGAGATACAGCAGAGGGTCGCGGGTGAACGGGCTGCCCAGCCCCACGCACAGCGCCCACTGCAGCTTTTACCGAACCCGCACGCTGCAAACCCTTAGCTCTGAGAAGAAGGCCAAGAAAGTTCGTTTCTATCGAAATGGAGATCGATACTTCAAAGGGATTGTGTATGCCATCTCGCCAGACCGGTTCCGCTCTTTTGAGGCTCTGCTGGCTGATTTGACCCGAACTCTGTCGGATAACGTGAATTTGCCCCAGGGAGTGAGAACCATCTACAGCATCGATGGGCTCAAGAAGATTTCCAGCCTGGACCAACTGGTGGAAGGTGAGTGAGTGCTAGGAGATAGCTCCCCAGTGACCCCGGAGGACAGGCTCACATTTCCACATGGTTGTAGCCAGCTTCCACTTCACCTCTGAGAGGTCGCATTCCGCTGTACGGCTCTGATCCTTACTGTTTCAGACGTCTGAGAGTTCACGCTGATGTACTATAGCGTAAAAAAAAAAAAAAAAAAAAAAAAAAAAAGAAAGCTAATAGCTAATGGTATTAGGTCAGCTAGCTGAGGGGGAAAGTGTCTTCATTCTACCACATGCTCTAGTTTTTTCTCGCACCCGTGCTATATTAGTTTAAAAAACCCATTTTGATATTTTTAATCACATAGTTCATATTCATTTCTAAATACAAACCGAACTTTTGCTATTGTGATACCTGAAAATAATGAATGGATCATGAAATTTTAGAGTCGAAAGGGACCTTAGATAGGTTATCAAACCCATTAATTTTATCAGAGGAGACTGAGGCCCAGAAAATTCAAGTGACGTGTCTATGGTTACATGGTACTTAATGGTGAGGCTGAACCACAAATTAGGTTTTCTGATAATTCTTTCCTATATGATGCTTCCTTTTAAGTTTAAAGGATTGTTACCTTTCTATGGTACTTGAGGATATAAAGGGATTAATCTGTTCAGTCTATTTTTTTCAGTCCAGTTTAGGTGAACAGTAATTATCTGCTTTAAACATTTCACGTGGAAATAGGACTATTTGGGTCCATGGATGAGGCCTGGTGTCCTGTGCCCTTATCCCCTACTTTGAGCTACACTTGCTTCAGTACTAACCCCATTGGAACAGGGCATAAAGCCTTTAATCACCTTAGAAATCATAAGCAAAGGAAAATGACTTGCAGAGAAAAAACTGGGATTAAATTCATGCTAAGGTGTAAACAAAATGGCTGATCCTCTTTGGAGAGTAGGTTGTTCTAAGATTGAGGTCTCAAGGTCCCGGTGAAGGAATACATAGCACAAAGGAATGTGAGAAAGGAAGTCTGGAGGTTGGAAGTACTTGGCTTCACTCGGAGTTCATCTTTAATCCAGATATGTTTGCTCAGGCCCTGTTGCCTTATTGGCTCCTGGATGAATCCCATGCATGTAATGACCTCCCTCTCTTGTGCAGGAAGCAGGAAGCATTTCTTTCAGCCTCCTGTGGAGTTTTGGGCTGCTCTGCCCTGACCGCACACAGGAAAGCACTCTTGTCCTCTTTTGGAGCCAGAGTTTGTATGTGATTCAAGACTGAGGGCTTCTGTCTTTCTCCCAGTTTCTTTCCCTTTCTCCCTTGGCAGGCATGCCACTGCAGTCACAGTATGACTGGACTTGTGAGGGTGCGGAGGAGCCTGGCTTTGGTGTGTTTATTTTGTGGGAATTCACATCTCTTTTTGATGACTCGTCACCCTGCCAAGATGCCTGTAAACTTGGCCTTTTTCCTTCTATTCAGATGTTGGAACTTCCAGTAAATTAAAGGGGAAGAATGAACTTGAAATCTTTCTGTATCACCTTTGATTTTTGTGCCCTGTCCTTTGCATGACCTTGAGAAATGCAAGGATAAAGAAAACATTTGGTGGGATTTTCCAAGGGATCTGGATAAAGATCAAATGCAAAGTCAAGTGCATGACCAGTCAGCAGACCACCCCTTTGAGGGCTGATGGAATTGTAGGGAAAGTATGCCAATATCTCCAAAGCACATGCTAAGAGAGCCAAAGCTGACTCCTCACTCTGTTCTAGAGTCACATGTGCAACATCTATGGGGGGAGGGGTACTTCAATCAGTTTCCCACCCAGACATGATCTTTACTGAAAAGCAGCCAGAGTTATTCCCATGATTCCCAACCATCAAGGAGAGGATGTGAGAGGTGGAAAATGACAGTACTTGACATTTGGGGACCAGCAAAGTCCTGGCATACTTCCCACATCTTCTTTGTCAGTTTTTTTTTACCACAAAAGAATGCCTGCTCTGAGAGACTGCTGTCCTGACAGAGGATAATAATGATAGCTCACCATTATTGAGCATGGTCTTGATATATGAACATATTTAATTCTCACAGTGCTCGTAGGAGGTAGGTGCTGTTATCGCCCTAATACTGAGATGAGAAAAGTGAGGCACGATATGGTTAAGTGATGTGTTCAAAGTCACACAAGAAATGGTAGAGTTAGGGTTTGAACCCAGGAAGGCTGGTGTCAGCGCTTGAGTGCATAACTGCCACTTATGGGATAATGAATGGGGTATACTTAGGGGCTTTAAATGAAATTTTATTGTATCAGCTTCTTGAAAACAAATGTTTTTAACCATGACTCAATTCCAGGAATGACAGAAACCGCTGCCAGAAACACTTTAATATTTTCATTTGTGTCCAAATACTTTTCTCCCCAATCAATATGAAGTAATTGCAGATTGAATATTCTGATGTTAAAAAACTGACCTTTGGCAAAAATACACTTTTTCTCTGATTGAATGAATGGGTCCTTAAGTACAGTGTGTAAGTTCACAGATTAGCTGCATTTCCAAAAGAATTTCAGTGTAAGCAGATTGTTTTCTCATTTAAATCACGCACTCGTGATTAGCACGCAGCCACACTTAGTTTTGTAATAGCTGGAAATTCATTTAGATTTCCCTCTTTGTCAATTATATTTTTGCTTAGTCAGTTAAAATGCAAACCGTCGCTTCACATGCATTAAGATTGTATCTCTCACTTTACATCCTAATTTTGTATAAACTTCAGTACACGGTATTAGCTTCTCATTTCCTCTTCCGATACGACGACGTTTGAGTTTTAAATTAAATCTGTTTAATGGTTTCAGTAACAAGCATATTTGATTTGTAATTATTTATTTTAAGTTTGTTCTTTCTCACTTATCGCAGACTAAAAAGTTTGAATTACAATGATGTATGAGAGTTTATTTAACATGGTCTCATTGTCACTTGCACTGTTTTATTATTATTAGACATAGATTATTATGTGTAAATTTGGTTTAAGTGTGTTGAGAGAGCTGGCGATAAGGCGCAAGTATACATGTATGAGTGTGGTATGCATGTATGTGTGTCTATCTATGCATGTATGTATGTACACACACACACACACACACACACACTCTTAAGAGTAAACCAAGGACGACATTCTGGACTGCTTCAAAATGGACTGAATATGATTTTTTAAAGAATTATTTTATTTTTTGATTTTAGTTGACATATAATATTAGATTAGATTCAGGTGTACAACATTGTGATTAGACATTTACATAACTTCAGGAGTGATCACCCCAATAAGTCTAGTACCCATCTGACACCATACATAATTATAACTACTCGTATGTATGTACCACCTCTTCTTTATCCATTGGTCTATTGCTGGATACTTATGTTGCTTTCATATCTTGGCTATTGTAAATAATGCTGCAGTGAACATAGGGCTGCATATTTCTTTTTGAATTAGTATTTTGGGTTTCTTCAGAAAAATACGAAGAAGTGGAATTGCTGGGTCTTTCTTGTTCTCTTGTTATAGCCTTTGTTTTAAAGTCTATTTTGTATGATACAAGTATTGTGACCTCAGCTGTTTTTCATTTCCATTTGGATGAAATATCTTTTTTTCTATCCCATTACTTTCAGTCTGTCTGTGTCTTTCAATCTGAAGTGTGTCTCTTAATCTGAAGTGTGTCTTGCAGGCAGCATATGTAAGAGTCTTGTTTTCTCATCCATTCAGCCATCCCATGTCTTTTGATTAGAGCATTTAATACATTTACATTATTGATAGTGTGTAGTTATTGGCATTTTATTATACATATTTTTTATCTTATTATTTTTCTTCTTCTTAAAGAAGTCCCGTTAGCATTTCTTGTAATACTGGTGTGGTGGTGGTGAACTACTTTACCTTTTCTTGTCTGGGAAGCTCTTTATCTGTACTTCAATTCTAAATGATAGCTTTGCCGAACAGGGTAATCTTGATTGTAGGTCTGTGCTTTTCATCACTTCAAATATTTTGTGCCAATCCCTTTTGGCCTGCAAAGTTTCTGTTGAGAAATCAGCTGAGAGTCTTATGGGAGCTCCCCTGTAAATAACTGCTTTTCTCTTGTTGCTATTAAGATTCTCTCTTTGTCTTTAAGCTTTGGCATTTTAATTATGATGTGTTTTGCTGTGGGCCTCTTTGGGTTTATCTTGTTTGGGACTCTGCATGATTCCTGGGCTTGTGTGTCTGTTTCCTTCACTAGATTAGGGAAGTTTTCCATCATTATTTCTTCCAATAGGTTTTCAATTCCTTGCTCTTGCTCTTTTCCTTCTATGATGCAAATGTTAGTATACTTGATGTTGTCCCAGAGACCCCTTAAGTTATCCTTATTATTTTGGATTCTTTTTCCTTTTTGTTGTTCTGATTGGGTGTTTTCTGCTATCTTATTTTACGCATTGGTGTGTCAAACCTCTGCTTCACCTAATCTACTCTTGATTCCCTCTAATATATTCTTTATTCCAGTTATTGTATTCTTCATATTTGAATGGTTCTTTTTTATGCTTTCTATCTCCATTTTTATGTTTCTTATTTCTTTGTTAAAGTTCTCACTGAGATCATTGAACATCCTTATAACCAGTGTTTTATACCAGTGTGTCTGGTAGATTTTATACCAGTGTGTCTGGTAGATTGCTTGTCTCTATTTTGTTTAGTTCTTTTTCTGGAGCTTTGTTCTGTTCTTCCATTTGGAACATGTTTCTATGTCTCCCTATTTTGGCTGCCTTCCTATGTTTATTTCTATGTATTAGGCAGAACTTCTATGTCTCCTGGTCTTAGTAGAGTAGCCTTATGTAGTAGGTGTCCTTTGGGACCCCGTTGTGTCCTTTTTCGGGTCACCTGATCCAGGTGCTCCACGTGTGTCCCTCTTGTAGGTTGTGTGTGCCCTCCTGTTGTAGTGAACCTTGATTGCTGTTTGCACATTGATGGGAGGGATTGATCCTCCAGCTGATTGTTTGTGGACTGGCCATGATTACAATGTAAGAGCTGTTGTGCAGGGGCTGACCCTAGGGAGTAGGATTCACTTTATCAGGTCTCTGTTGCCTGCCCAGTCTGCCCTTTGGGTGTGTCATCCTCAGGCAGCCAGGAGGTGCTCCAGTTTGGTTTGAAGCTGTCCACTGCATGTGCAGGCCTCAGAACCTCTTTGGCGGGGCCCTACTGCAGGCCAAGTTCAGCCTCTGCCTCTGCCCTACCTGGGGTCAGCTGGTGTGAGCCACAATGATTCACAGATGTCTTCCACCTCGACTGGGGTTGGAGTTGCCTGGGAGAGGCTAAGCTGCAAACTGAAAACAGCTGAAGGTAGTGCCGGATTTGGGGCTGCTCAGCAAAAGGTATGGGGTATGCCAAAGACAGATGCTGCTTGTTTGGGGTTTGTGAACCTTTGAGAGATTTTAGGAAAATCCACAGCATGAGCCAAGATGGGTCATTTGTATGGAAAAGCCACTGGAAGCAGTTTGGCTGGGGTGGGTTCTCAGGAAATCACCAGGGCAAAGGTGCATGGTGTTCACCAAGTTGATGGAGACTAAGAGATGGTGGCCACCTGCATCTCCTTGCTGAGAGGGGTGAGGGCTCAACAAAGACACTTCTGTCTGGTATAAAGCTGCCTCTCCTGCCCTCACCCTGCAGCCAGACAATTCAGTTCCTCTCCATATGTCTCTAGTGCTTCTTTTATTCTGTTGCCCCAGCTCACAGTGAGTCAGTCAGTTAGCAAGTTAGTCTGTGCATGGGGCCTTTACGAGGAACACCTGGGATTCCAGCCATCCTCCTCTCACTCAGCCACAATTGTCTCTGTTTTCCACAGCCAGAAGTTGTGGTGACTTCTCTTCCCAGCACTGGAACCCTGGGCTGGGGAGCCTGGTGTGGGGCTGGGACCTTTTGCTCCTTAGGGGGGACCTCTGCAGCCGAGATATCCCTTCCGTTTTTTAACCAGCACACGTGGGTATGGGGACTAGCCTGTTCTGTCTCTGCTCCAACTGCCAGTCTTGAGGAAACTTCTTCTATATGTCCTTAGTTATAGGACTTCTGTTCAGCTAGACTTCAAGTGATTCTCAGTGATGGTTGTTCTGTAGTTTAGTTGTAATTTTGATGTGGTCATGACAGGAAGTAAGCACACATTTACCTACTCTGCTTTCTTGACTGGAAATCTTTAGGAGGTTGTTTTAAATGTTGGCATTTCATGGCCAATGCTGTATATGCTTGCTGTAATTTTGTTATCTGTTGTTCTGCTATTTGGAGAAATTTTTAGCCGTGAAAATAAATATTTTCATGGCTTCCAATACAGTTTGCCACATTGCTTTCCAAAAGGGTTGTTATGAATTTATAATATCTGTAGTTTTTTATGTTTTTATTTTACTGTGTTTTTATCCTTTGTCATATATTTTAGTACCTTACATTTTAGTAAATTATAATATGTTTGCACATTATATTAACCTATAGTTGTATTACAGATCCACAATCTGTTTTCCCTTTTTCATTTTAGTTTCTTTACTTTTCAATTATATCAGTTTTGAATTAAAAAAAATTGGATCTCCCCATTTTTTGCTTTGTATTATTTTTCTGTTGCTTTGAATTTGAGAAGTTGACATTTTCCACAGGCCTGACGTACAGATTCAAATTTTATTTTCTGTAAGCTTATTTTTATGTACTATTATATTATGACACTTCCATGGAAGAATGATCCATAAGTGCCTTTGGGAATCTTTCTTCTTGCCTTTAATAGCACTATCAAAATTGTCTTTATAAACCAGTGCCTTCTAGGAGATTATGAAATGTTGCTGTGTATATCTGAGATAGTCTCATAAAATATAATATCCAGAAGGCACTTTATGATATTTTGTTCTGTAAATAATGTCTTCATGTAATTTAACCCAGTTCAATTTCAGAGGGTTCGATATATATTTGAGCTTTCCCAGCTTTTACTATAACTCACAATAGTAAATCTGAATTGTGAGAGTTTTCAGTAAGAATACTTATACTCTGGAAAAATGAAATATACTATGGGTAATCCACCTTAAGATACTTTTGAATATGCCACATTTAGAACTTAAAGGAATCCTAGAGGAGGTAGTAATAGTCTTTAGTAATGCAAAGACTGGAGATTAAGTTATTTTCAAACTGAGGTCAAGTGATATCACAGCTGGAATGTACAAGTCACAACTCTTAGCCAATGAAAACCGTCCAGCAATAAGGGGAAACAGGGCAAACTTCCAGATTCTTCTAATATGGCATCTTGTGGAGTAACATCTTCCTGACTGACTCACCACAGGCCTGGTCAACCAGGGAGCTGATGCCATCTTACTGGAAGTTTTTGGTAGTGACTTAGAGAATTTCTTTTAAGTAGAAATCCTCTAATTTCATTGCGGGAGTCTATGACAAAGTAGAATTACCTTTGCAGATTTTTAAAGAACAAACTTTGTTAGGAAAGTTTATTTCCATACTTTGAAGAATAACAGCAAATATAATAATTTTAAAATACATATGTGTTTTTTTTCAAAAACAAAACACGGATTCTTTATTATCTTAAAAATTATTTAATATGCTTACATAGAAATTATTCTATTCTCCCTAAAATACCTAAATCAGGGAAGAAGCTACTATATCCTGATTTTTTAGGAGATAGTTGGTTGGATCCAAGCATAATTTCATACTTTATTTCCTTATCTTTTTTTGTGGTTGTTATAAACGGTCATTTTCTTTATCTCTGTCTTTGCTTAAAAGCAAATGTTAGTTTTCTTGCTTTTGTAAATGCCACAGAAATTTAGACAGATGCTGCTTCTGCAGTTCTTGATTTGTGTTGGGAAGTCTTGGACACCCAGAGTATTAAATTTTAAGGTGGGGATCAGTCTTAAGACAAAGATTTTTGGCTGGAATAAACTGGAACAAAACTGACAGTGTGATAACTAACCAGCAAATCATTATGTTCAGTAATTTCCAGCTCCACTTCTAAATAGATTTTTATACCATTTCCTTTAAATCATCTATGAACTTTACCATTTTCTGTCCTTGTTTAACTTTATCTATAATAAACAATTCAAAACTTTCAAAGAAAATTTTGGGCTGTAAAATTTCAATGTTTGTGGTTTTTCCCCCCACACATTCAAGTAATTCTCTGTGACACCAGCTGGATATCCTACAATTCAACTCAATTCTGATATTTTCTTCCTGGACATAGCATCAGGTACCACAGGTTAAGGGGTTCAGTTCTGCAAGACTGTCACGCACTCTACATCAGATGCCAATTGCTAGTCTACGTTGTCATCTGTCCTTCTGATGGATTGGCTAATAGATAGGAGGTTCTCATGACTCCTTCCTTTGGTTCTATTAATTTGCTAGAGCAGCTCCCAGAACTCAGAGAAATGTTTTACTTACTGGATTACAAGTTTATTATAAAAGTATATAACTCAGGAACAGTCACAAGGAAGAGACTCATAGAGCAAGGTATGGGGAAAGGGCCTGAAACATCCATGCTCTCTCTGAGCACGACACTCGCCCCAAATCTCCATGTGTTCACCAGCTGGAAGCTTTTCTAACCCTGTTCTTTTGGCGTTTTATGGAGGCTTCATTACATAGGCATGAGTGATTAAATCATTAGTCATTGGAGACTGATGCAGCCTCAAGCCCTTCTCCCCTCCATAGGTCAGGGGGGTGGGACTGAAAGTTCAAATCCTCCAATCACATGGTTTGTTCCCCTGGCATCCAGCTGCCATCCTTAGATACTTTCTAAAAGCACCTTGTTAACATAACAGGTGTGGTTTAGAGGGGTTTGTTATGAATATCAAGACAGCTTTATTGTTCTTACTATTTAGGAAGTTCCAAAGTGACAAGGGCTTTAGGGACTCTATGCCAGAAATGTTATGAAGACCAAACATATATTTTTTATTGTAAGTCACAATGTCACAGGCTATTTTGCTCAAATATACGTTGGTTTAGATAAATTAACTTTTATTTTGTTGTTGCAGTATAAATTACACCATAAAACTTTGGGATGGCTTAGTGTATATGAAAAGAAGTATGTAATAATTATCAGTTATAAGTTTTTATAAATAATTGCAAGTTTTACTTTGTTTTGTTATTTTTTGATGGTCTTTCACACACATACCTCATGTTAGGACTTGAATGCCATCTATTAATTTTCTATTCAAGAATATAACATATTGATTTTCTATTCAAGAATATAACATATCTCTTAACTCTTAGTCTCAATAAGGAAGAAATTAAACACTGGCTATCCATAGCTATTTGACCAAATCAAGATTATGCATTCTTCCCATACAGAAAAATTATGATTTGTAATTTACAGTTATCAGTGATACTATCTCATTGAAAGAGCTATTTGTTTTTAAATTATAAAATACAATCAACTTTAACTGAATTAAAACAGAGTCCAGGGTCCAGTGGTGGGGAGATGTTCAGAATTATGATTAAAATAAAAATAGCCAAAACATGGGTCAAATAGATTTAATGTAAATATATTTGCACAATTAAATAGAAGCTTATTGACATAAGGAAACCCATCTTGTCTTTTTCTGAATTCTTGAATAATGTAGATGTTAAATGACATTGTTGTATGGTATGTGACGTTGAGTTTGATGGCCAGCTCGTTGTTCTCCCTTTAGCTGTCACTTTCCTTTTAGCACAGTGTCAGGCATTATTGCACACCCTTCTCCAAGATTTCGTGTCAGTCTTTAAATCTGGTAAACCAGGAAAAGGGCCCACAAAGTGACAGCACTAATTAAATACAAGTTTCTTGTCGTTGTTACTTGAAACAAACCAATATTACTTTCTCAGAGTTGTCAAGCTTTTAAAAAAAATCTCTTTAAAATTTTATCTAAGATGTTAAAAAAAGTGTTTCTTTTCTCTTCCAACAAATCCATTCTGTATTGTTGTGTGAATACTTAAAAATTCTTCCCTTTCTAATTATTTTCTTTCTTAAAGTTAAAAAATATATATATCTTTGTCGAAGTGTAAACCACTCCATGTTTTTGTTTGAATTAAAACTTTAGTAGATAAACTTAACAAATAATTAGACAATTGCACATGTCTGATTAGCCCAGAACTGTGGCAGACTGGTTTGGCCAGCTGACATATGGGCTGTGTGTCTTGTTGGGGAACGTTTAGGGCATCTTCACATTGAGGTGGATCCAAAGTATGTCTACTGGTAACTGTGTAGCTAGAAACAATGAACACCTTATAAGACTTGCTTACTCATTTCTAGTAATTTCATTTTTAAACTTTCCTTTTGGACTTACCACAGCCTCAGATTATTTTTCACTTGTGTAGGAATTTTGCATTTGAGATAATTTTGACCTCTACTATCTAATTTGATCTTCACCGAAACTTGGTGACATAAAAGTGACCCCTGGAGTAGCCTTTTTTTGACAGATGAATAAACTACTCCTGAGAAGACTAGGGGACTTTCCCACAGGCACATGCTTGGAGAAGCCAGGTCTTTAGTCCAGACTTCAGCTCTCTTCCCTCTATCACATGTACGCTGTCTTTCCAGAAAGCCTTCAGAAACACTCCCTGCTCTTGGGGTTCCCTTGTACATGTTTTTGATATCTATATGCATCTTGAGAACAGCATAGCTGGGACCAGTCATGATGTGCTAAGTGAAAAGAAAGAGGGTTTGGTAAATTTGTACTATTTGTACAACTTCTAGTGAAGCATAATGTATATGTAAATATACATTAGAGTATATTGTAAAGACATTTGCCAAGTAAATGTTTGATAACCTTTGTAACTGTGCTTTTCTATTTTCGACACCCTGGTTCAGTTATTTTTATGTAAATACTTATCCTGTGGCCTTGGATGCTTGCACTATTAATTTAAAAATAGGACAAGGATTTAGGTAAAAGTAATGGGCTGTG
The DNA here is from genome assembly GCF_004115265.2 of Rhinolophus ferrumequinum. NCBI lineage: Eukaryota > Metazoa > Chordata > Mammalia > Chiroptera > Rhinolophidae > Rhinolophus > Rhinolophus ferrumequinum. Next base: position 93,436,991 of record NC_046287.1, read on the forward strand.
TAGGGATTAGTCCTAGGTCACTTTACCTGCAGTCACGAAGGCTTTTTAGTGTTTTTAACCTATTCCCACTTACGAAGACTTACTAATACAGAAAAAGACCATTATAAAATCTTTCATTTCAAAATGCTTAGACTAACTTTATGAATATGTATATATTAAATCAGTCATTTTATAATTTATCATTGCTTGTTAAGTGTATTACTTTTGTGTGTGTGATTCACATCTACTTAATACTTTGAACATTCTCATTAAGCTATTCTCTGTTAAGGAGTCATTTTTCATCACAATTTTATTTATTTTTTATTTTCTTTTTATGTGGGTATAATTGACAAATAAAATTGTAAGATATTTAAAGTGTACCTCGTGATGCTTTGATATATGCATATATAGTAAAAAGATCCCTCCCATATAATTAACATATCTGTCACCTCACATATTTTTTTGTGTGACATCATTTAAATTCTACTCTTTTAGAACTCTCTTTTATACTATACAGTGTTATCAAATATAGTCACCATGTTTTACATTACATCCTCAGTTCTTATTCATTTTGTACAATTATATTTGTTTGAGAGTCAATTTATGAAGCTACAGTTTGTAAGCTGACCACTCTCAAAACCTTTGATCTATTACCAGGTGTGAACTGGCTTCCTAGTGTTTGTGGATAGCAATGCTTGGTCCTGTGTAGATGGAAGAAGAGGAAGGGTAGTTGCTTGCTTTTGAAATTGTATTTGACTTTACAAAATGTTTAGCAAACACTCCCATCAAACTTATAAATTACATGGCTCATTTGAGAAGCTATTTTCTGACCCATTTCCAGTTTTTAAATTATTTCAGGTGGCAAATGTAGGTATTTCTGATTTTGAAGTTTTCTGCAAATATAAATATTCCTAAATCCCAAAGCATACTTTCTATTTTGAATTCAGTTTTATACCTTTCTGAAGTCTATTGATTATGAATATTTCTATCATCAATCTAAAGATAAAGAAAGGGAGGAATTATGATTTCTTTCCCCAGGATATCCATCTGTTGCTGATGGAGCCAGAATAGAAGTCAGAAATCTTTCTTTTTAATTATTAATCATGCTAGCTCTTGCCTCTAGATAGAAAAGAAAAATATTACAGACTAAGAAAAAGAAAATGAGTCTACCTTAGTGGAAATTTAAATATATTTCTCTCTTTCTTAGGAGAGAGTTATGTGTGTGGCTCAATAGAGCCCTTCAAGAAACTGGAGTACACCAAGAACGTGAACCCCAACTGGTCTGTGAATGTCAAGACCACCTCGGCGTCCCGAGCAGTGTCATCACTGGCTACTGCCAAAGGGAGCCCTTCCGAGGTGCGGGAGAATAAGGATTTCATTCGGCCCAAGCTGGTTACCATCATCAGAAGTGGGGTGAAGCCACGGAAAGCTGTCAGGATTCTGCTGAATAAGAAAACAGCTCATTCCTTTGAGCAGGTTCTCACTGATATAACCGACGCCATCAAGCTGGACTCGGGAGTGGTGAAACGCCTGTACACCCTGGATGGGAAACAGGTAAGAGAGGTATTGTGGTATGACCGTGACTTTACAGGCGAGAACCAGGGAGGTGGAGGATATATTTGGCATGTAGTGGGGATCGGAAACATACATTTTGCTGACATTGAAAGAGTTGGGTCATTTACTCAACAAATACATAGCTGTTGGCCTCAAACCAATCCAAAGATAGTGTTAGACAGAACTAACCATAGGAATAAAGAAAAAATGCCCATCTCTGAAGCTTAAATGATTACGCCATTATGTTATGCAATTAATAATTGAAAAACTACTTCATTTATTAATTGCTTAACATATGGTGCTTTTCAACCATTTGTTTTCAATTGTGTCCTGTAGTAATGTCTTACAGCCTGGCCTATGACAGAGATGTAGAGGTAAATTCTGACTAGGAGAGAAAAATCGAATTCCTTTCTCTGGCCTAAATAATATCTTATAATTTACTGTCTCAGTAATGTTCACTGTGAGCTTTATTTAAATTTTATAGATTTTTAAGTACATATCTAAAGAATAAAATGTTTCCATCTGGATAGCTTTAAGACACACATTTCTAGCATATTATATATCTTGTTTTCAAACCATAATTTCAACATTAAAACAAAGGGTTTTTTCAGCTATGGAATGTTTCTTCAGTGACTTGGATTAGTGGACATTTTAATGTGAGTTGCTCAGATGAATTTAAAGGAAGTCTTGTGTGGAATTTTGTAAATGTTCGCTAGAACTCTGATGGTAAGCTGAATAAAACAACACTAATATATGTACAGTGCAATTTGCTGATCAATGAGAGTTTATCAGTATCCTTTTTTAAGATTATAATTTTTAGCACACTATCATTGCTTGAAATTGTTTGTAATATGCATCTGTCCAAATGCTTTTTAAAAATTGTTTTGAGAGATAATTAGAACGATTTGTATGTAGAGTACATATTGAAAATCAAAACTAGATGCATAAGTTGAAAGGTTGATCTTATTAAGCAGAAGACAAATGTAAATTATTGAAGGCTAACTCATTCAAACTATGAATTAAAAATAGCTGCAAATAGTAGAAAGAGTGTTAGTTGTGAAAGAATTCCTGCCCTAGAGATCCATTCAAATGCTCTAGATTATAAAATTCATTAGAAAAGAAGGAATATCTGCCAGTTATTCATTTATATTTACCAATGTTTGTTTCATAAAACTTCCCCTAAGTGTCATGTGGATATGGATTCTGAAGGATAAAACTCCCTGTCTTCTAGTTCTAAGAGGGTGTAGCCTGAAGGTTACCAATATACTTATCAGTGATCAAAAAGTCCACTGCTGCTTGTAAGTTACAGCAACAATAAGACGACAAGGTTCACATTTAAACATTTAAGCTCTTTAGGGTTTCCCTCTGTAATGAGTGACTCAGCCATCTTGTAGTTTTGCATTTTTGTGTATTAAGTTTCTCAAGATGGGAGTTGACTGGTTTTCATAAAAAGTAAAATTTACAACAAAGAATACATACCAATAAATCTTTTTCCTCCCCCCTCACTTCAGAATTTTGGGGGTTCCAAATTGCTACACACTGAATCTAAAAATCAGCTTTAACTATTTTAGTAAATTCTGCCGTCAACCGATCATTTGTTTATTCTAAGAATAAATTCCTAGAAGAGGTACTCTGATATTCCCAATAGTTTTCTTCTTTTTAGAAATTTATCTAGTGTCCATATTTTCTAATGGCTATATTTGCTGTGGTTTACATGTGACTAATCCAATGTAATGGGAAAAAAATTGAAGTTTAATATCAGAAGACCAGGATTCAAATTTTGATTCAGCCACAGATTATTTATGTTTTTAGCAAATCACTTAACTGAGCCTCATTGTACTCATCAGTAAAACATGGATCAAATGATAACCTCTGTTTCATAAAGTGCTTGTTGGGATCCACTATGATAATACATGTGAAAGCAAATCTGAACTATAATAATAATGATCATAGCTTTATTGAGCATTATTCAAAGTGCTTTATATGTATTAGCATGTTTAATCATCATAACAGCTTGATTACTATCCCCATTTAACAGATGAGGACACTAAGGCACAGAATTTGTCTATTAAAAAAAACATGTCTAGGAGCACGCATGTATAAATGGCAGAGTTGGGATTTGAACCAGTCTCTCTCCAGAACTTGTACGAGTAACCACTGTACAGTAGTAGATTATATTAAAGTACCAATCAAATGTAAGTGTACTGAGGAAGAATTTTCAATTAATTTATCCAAATCATTAACATCTGAAAGTTTTCTGCTGTGTATTTTTGTCCTGTACTTGTTCTGCCGACTGTTGTATTCAACTGTTTTTTGTTGTTGTTGTTGAGTGTTCAGTTTGCTATCGGGGCATTTCCTGCATTGTGGCATGTTGTCCTCATAGCAAGAGAGGTGAAAAGCTGCAGAGGAATGGATGATAAAGGAGAAAGAACATAGAGAGTTTTTGCTTGGGTTCCAAGTAGGAACAAAGATGCTTCTTCATGGTCCCTAGGAGTCTTTAGAGTCAATTCTGTTCAAAAGAGAAATCTGTCCCCATGAGTGGTTTGTTAGAGTGGGATTTTTTGACAGCCTTGCAGAGACTAAGGCTTGATAAGCCTCTGAGAATAAACCCCTTTCCTCCAAGCTTTCCTGTGGCATGATACTCTGCCACAGTAGGGTAGCATGTGGTGCCACCACCATCTTATCCTGACCATTGGGCTCCACATACTGTCAAAAGGACATCACTTTTAAGATCACTTGTCCCACCTGCTTTTTAAAAATTAGTGTAATCGAGCCCTGTGTCAAGTCCATGAAGATATGGGAAATCCAATGCCCAATAAAGTTTTTAAAGGTAAATTTGTTTTTTTGCATTGAGGAAATAAAATTATTTTAAAAATCAATCGCTTAGTCATGGGATATAAAGCACAGCACAGTGCTTTATAGTGAATAATATTGTAATAACTATGTATAGTTTCATATGGGTAACAGACTTATTGGGGTGATCACTTTGTGTGGTATATAAATGTCTAATCATTATGTTGTTTTTGTACACCTGAAACTAATTTAAAAAAAATCAATAGCTTGAGTGCTTTGAGTAAATGAGTAGACAGGAAGATGTGCAAACAGGAATGGCTTTTCTGATTGCCTTCATGTGGCCTGCAGATGTATCCCTGGGATGGAAACTGGTGACACTGGGCTTCCCGGCAATGGCACCAGGAGAGCCTGTGCCTGCTGGTACATGTTACCCAGAGATGGCATTAGAGCGTGCAGACCCAATGCCGTTCTTACTTGTTCCTGCCACCACTCTGCCTCCTTGCCATTGGCCTCTTAGATTTGCCTTAAGCCCTCACGTAAGAGTTCATTGCATGTACCTTGTTGAGTTTTGAGGCTGAGAATCGGGAAATCAACATACTGGAAATGCTGTACCACTTAGTGGACATTTTGCAGGAAGCTGCAAAAAAGGGTCATCCCCAGATGACCCTTGTGGCTCATGAGTGGCCTGTTTCTGAGCAAACCATTTCTAGTTATTTCAACTCTGTTCTTAATTCAGGACACTGATGCTTTGATTGAAGGTTGTCACCGCCTTGCTGACCCCTTCTCACACCATGTGATCGGGAGGCCTTTGCTCACCACGTGGTCAGGCACTTTTGCAGGCAGGGCTGAGAGGTCAAAGAAACAATTGCCGTGTCTTCATTTCAGTGATGCATTGCTTTTCTGGGCCTTGATAAAGGGCTCCCAAAGAAGGAAAGAAGGTATTTTCCAATTGAAGGTTACAATCATGTCCCCTTTCTCCATAGCCCAGGGGAGGCTCTGTGAGAGTCTGTCCCTCTTGCCCCAGTCCAGGCTCCAATGTTGGAATTTTCTGTGGATTATTCCCTCAGCCTGCCAAGCAGCTACTCCCAGAGGTCATCTGGAGTGTGACTATTTTTCAAGTGATTTAAATAAGCCCAAAAGGTACAAGATTTGCTGCAAGGATACATTTGCATATTTCCTGAGTTCTTTTGGGGGACCAGCACATCTGGCTGGTTTGAGCTGCTAAATCCTCTAATTCTGTGGTTCCTGAATCCTTGCTTAGAATCACAAACCACAACAAGTATTAGAACAGTACATGTCTAAGCAGGCGATTTATACTGTAAAGATCATAGAGAAGACACTTCCCAATCATCCCCTCCCCCACTAAATATAGTAATATTTCAAAATAGTATCAAAGTCATATAGTAATACTGACAAACTAGGTTGCTCTTAAAGTAGAAACTATATGCCCATTCCCCTCTTATCTACTCATCAGCAAAATAGCAGTGTACTTTGGCAGCAGAGGAAAAACTCACTCAAGGCTGTTATATTTTTACCTTATAGGCATTTCACATAAATAAGTCATGCACCTTGTAAAACCCGCCACTGCTAACATGCTAGAGTGAGCAAACAGTCTATTGTCTTCCTAATATGAAAAACACTAGGAGTCACTCAGCCGAAGTAGAGATACCCATAAACTGATTTAGATGGAAAACTGTAAGAACAGGCATCAGAGCTGCTGCGTGAGTCGGTTCGGGCTGTTATAACAAAATACCAACGCCTGAGTGGCTTATATACCACAAAATTTATTTCTCACAGTTCTGGTGGCTGGAAGTCCAATATCAAGATGCCAGCAGATTTGGTCTGGTGAGAGCCCACTTCCTGGCTCATAGAAAGCCGCCTTTTTGCAGTGTCCTCTCATGGAACGACCTGTTAGGGAGCTTTTGAGTCTCTTTCATAAGGGCAGTAGTCCCGTTCACGAGGGCTTCATCCACGTGACCTAACCACCTCCCAAAAGCCTGTCTTCTAATACAGTCACTCTGGGGGTTGTGTTTCACATATGAATATTGGGGGGACACAAGCATTCAGACCATAGCAGCTGCTAGGTAAAGGAAATCCCAGTAGCTATTAATAAGTTAATCAGTTACTGTCTTCCTTGTATCTTTTGTTCAGTGAATCCCCTTGCCTATTACAAACATTAAGTTCAAAGGGTGCTTGGAAATGAGTCATAATAATTGCAGCCATTTATTTTAGGTAACTAGTACTATATGAGTTTATTGGAATTCGGAAAGTGGTAGTGATGATCAATAGGAATCTATCAATCAGATATCACAAAATGGTCTTTGGTTGTTTTCCTTTTGGTTTTTAATACCTCATCTGAAGTGAAAATAATTTGTTTCACCCTTGGGATTAGAATATTTCTTTCCCTTACAAGTTAAAGAAGTGGTACACATTACTACTACATCTGACCTTCGCTATAGCAATGAATGAGAATAGAATATGTGAAAAACAGAGGTTTCCAAATGAAAAGGAAGGAGTTTAGGATGTGATAGGATATGGTTGGACTGGACAAGGAGTTCTGTAGCTGTTGGTAATAGTGGCTTTTTTTTTTTTTTTTTTTAAGAAAACTTCTGTGACAGCTCTAACTTCTTTTCTTGAAGCATATTTAAACCCTTCATTCTTGGGACAAGGATTTTTTTTTACTATTATGATTTTTTTATATTATCTATGTTGTGAAAGTGAATGTAACACCTTTTCATTTTGTTTGCAATTTGTAAAAAAACAGTTGATACAAATAATTTAGCTTACATTTAAGTTGTCAAATTAAAATTCCCTACAGAAGCTCAGAGCACATGTTAAACTAGCTTCATGATTTGCTAGAGCTCCGAATTGATGGAAAATCTTAGCTGTTTTCAAAGAAAAAAGGTCTTAAGAATATTACGATACTTCACTTAGGGAATTCACGTGTCCAGAATAGAATGTGCTACTTTCAGTTACATTTGGTTGATAATCAGAACTTATAAGCTACACATGTCTTTACGTAGATATTAATTCCCCCAAATTGGGAAGTTAAGTCCTTTTCTTCCAGTCTGAGCTCCTCTGACAATGCAATTGTCATTCAATTGTGCTTTCAATGAGTTATATTTTAGGCTCAGATTAGTTTCAGCAACAGTCAGTTTTCTGTACATTGAATTCTGATTTGCTGTAAAATGAATTCTGTAGTGTCCCTCTATAGAACTGAAGATATGATTTCAGAAGCCCTCCCTTTAGTATGCTGAGGGCACTTTGAGCAGTTTTACAAGACTGTGGGCTTTGGGATCATCTCTTAGTGGCGACTTGCAAAGATTAAGAGCCCTGATTTGGCCTGTGAGTCTCTTCCGCCCTGAGGGAACATATTGGAGCGATGGAAAGAACTTGACTTTAAAGTCAGCTGGACCTGCATTCAGATTTCAATCTGAAAAATCTAGATGGATCAAGTTTCTCGTTCAGACCTAGAAAATTGTTAGTTCCCCACTGAACTGATCATTGAAGTTTAAAAATCCTGTATATTGAATTTACTTGTAATAAGGATATTTGCTTAGGTATGCTGCAATTTAAGTATAGATACACGCATAAAATAATATAGAGGAAAAACCTTCATTTTTATAGACTGGTTTCAAACACATAGTTTAAGACTAATAGTCTTAAATTCAAGCCGGTCCTCTACCCTCGACACAGTGGAATCTGTTCTTTCATTGGGAAGAGTTAATTCTTGGATACCCCTCAGTTTTCTCATCTGTATAATGGGAATACTAATAATGCCTGCTTTATAAGTTGTCATGAGAATTTAATGAAACAATCCATGAGACAAACTCATGGAATCATCACCACAGCTCTGCAAAGCCAGAACGTTTTCATTTCTCAAGATTCAGCTCAAGGGTGGCCTCATCCATGGCACATTTCCTGAATTCCTCATGTAGAACTGACAGCTGCCTCACCTGGGCTCCATTCACTGTCTTTTGTAGGTAGGCCCACAGTTCTTGATTATGCTGGCCTGATGGCTATTGGCATCCCCCCATCAGAATTCATAGGATGAGGCAGGGAAGGTGACCTGTTGTCTTCTAGGGCCTGTAGGGGTAAATTATTCAACAAATGATTGAAAGCCGAAATGACTGGACCGTTGACCACTTTGCCATGGGCTACACCTCTGGCATGAGCACAGTGACTCCAGGGTTCTGCAAAGTCCTTGCAGGTCATGGCCATTTGGGAGCTGATTGGTGCCCCTGGTTGTACTCTGTGCAGTGGAACCAGATTGTAAAGGGTTCATCACGGTGCTTGTTTTGTAACTCAGGCTCCTGCTTCTTTAATGACTCTAGGATAATTTTTTAAAAATGCGTCCAGTTTTAGAGCATTTTTTCTATTGAAAGCACTTTGATCCTGTGGGGAAGCAATAGATGGTCTGTTAGAAAATGTTCGCTGTCTGAGTCAGGAGAATTACTCTCAATCTTCCTGACATTGCCTCAGCCATCCAGTGAATAAAGAGAACTAATCAATGTGTTCTATGGATTTAAAAATTGGTGATGGGCCAGTAAAAGATTCGCATGAATAGCAGCTGGCCTAATTATTGCTGAGACACAACCCTACGGTGTCCAGAGTGTTCGTGGTGCTAGAGTACAATATGTTGCAGCAGATTTTTCTGATTAGTTTAAATCCTTGAAACTAAATTAAAGAGGCAGTCTCAGAAATTAAATGAAACTCAAAAAATCCAATTTTAGATCTGAACTAGGTTGTAAACAACGTGCCATAGAAAGAAAAGGACAGATGGGCGATTTATGTTTTAATTGGCTTTTCCATTGTCAGATTAATATATGATCATTGTAAAGAATTTTGAAGCAAATGAGAAAATACTAAGGTAACTTACAATGACTTACAATCTCATTGACAAGATGGTGCTTGTGCATATTTTGGCTTATTTCCTTTGCTTTTTTCTTTAAAAATTTGGACCCCACTCTGATCCAGTTTGGTTTCTTGCTTGCAATTTCATAAAATACTATGTATGTTCATGTGGGAAATGTCTTGAAATTATTAAGCCATCCCCTTTGTAGCCTTGTTATTTTTATTGCCCAGTATAAGATCCTCAGCAGGCAAGTTGTCCAGTGCGCTTTTGTTTCTAGTAACACATCTGCAAGCTACTCTTGTGTGTTTTGACTTACTGAGAGTAATAGTGTTTTAAAGTCAGATTGAGAAGCAAACATTACGTGGAGTAGAAACTCTTGAGATGTTGTTCAATGTAATTAGCTAGTGGAGGTTAAAAGCATCTCAGAATTCATCCACTCTGTCGAGGACCCTCTCGGAAAAAAATAAGACATATTTCAAAACATGTCTGATGAAGTAAGTCTAGTATTGTTCCATAAATACCAGATAACTCAGGCTTTTTATGTCAGTAGGAGCCTAATTACCATGATCCTTTAGGAGTCTCTCCCTGAGGGAAAAACACAAGGTCATTCTCTTTCTGGGCCTACTCACTTCTGCTTTCTGTTATAAAAACATGTGCACGTGTGTAAGACCAAAACATCCTGGAGAAAGAAGACAATTCTTTATTGACGTCAATATTCTTGACTACCCTCATTTACTAAATGCCATTTCTTGATTTTAATTTGTGGCTCAGATTCCGATAAGTAGAATCACAGAATTTTAGGGTTAGGAGTGCCCCTCCGAGAGATCTTTCTAGTCTCTCTTTTTGTCTACTTGGAAGACCATAAACTAAACTTACCTTGGCAGGTAGTAAGAGAAAAATCAATATTTTGTTTTTAAAAAATCTTCTAGGGAAAATATAACTCAAGGTAAGCATTATCTTTTAAAGAAAATAAAAGAGTAGATATTTTATATGTGATGCTTTTTCAGAGTAACAGTTTGGGAGCTGGTAACTAGTTATACAACAGAAACAAGTTGTAAGAAGTCCGGTTGTATGCTCAGGTCCGTGCTTCACCCATGTTCTTAAAAACCTCGCCGCCCAGAGTGGTCTGAGGATGGCAGCAGTAATGCCACCAGAGAGCTTGTAGGAATGCAGACTCGCATACCAATCAGATCTATAAAATCACCATTCATTTTCTTGCATCAGGCAAAGTGACAGGAAAGGAATGGAAACCAAAGACCTAAAGATGGTCAACCCTGACTGCTACTTGGTGGATGGAATTAACACTAATTTTAGCTCATTGAGCCATTTCATTTGCATCCTCTCAATGTCAATGTTAATGTCAGATGGCAAGATATGATTGCCATTAATAATGTTCTGGACGGCAGCCAGTCCATTAGTATAAAATGTGGCCTACTGCAGTCTAGCCTCAGCGGGCTGCCTGGGTGTGGAGGATGGATGACTTCCTGGATGGAGAATAAATGAAAATTAAGAGATGCAGGGAAGGCTGAATGATTACTGTGGAAACGCTGATCCTGTGAAGAGATTTAGGGCACATGGTGGCCAAAAAGTCCATATGCATGCTGTTAGACGTTATCTGTATGCTCCTCTCAATAGGCTGCACAGATTTCATATTTTCCTCACGGTTCTTCTGGATAGCTTCCATGGGGTTGATTGGAAGTCATTAAAACTCTTCTGTAAGTTGATTTGAGATCTCCAACTGTGTCAGGCAGATTCCCTATGTAGGAGAAACTTCAGAACATGGAGGATGTCCAGAGAACACAGGGAAACTTGTAATATGTGCAGGAAATGGAGGGGTACATTGTGAAAATAATTCCCAGCCAGCATGCCTAGAGATTTAGTGGCTAAGAGTCCTATGTATCGCAGACTCAGCTGTTGAGAACAATGATGGATGGGGTAAACTGGTGTGAAGTAATCACTTAGTAATCGCAATTGGGGTGGTTTTCTTATAATGTAGACTGAGAGACTAAGAGATTGAGGAGATGTCATCTACTTAATTCAGCTGGCAGCTGGTGGTAACTGCACCACACTTAGGCAGATGTGGCCTTCCAAATAGCCATGCAATGCCCAGTGACCCCATCAACAGGGACTTTTAAGAATGAGAAACTCAACTCTATCTCTAGGGTTATAGCTCCAAATTAGGGGGAAAAGTAATAAGCTTTAGAAATACGTGGGGTCTCTATATGGAGAAGCAATAGAAGGTTCATTTCTGTTATTGGTTGATGCAAAGGCCCTAGGAAAAATAAAATTACATATTTCTCAGGTCTGTTCGGGGATTGGTGCCGTGAAAAGAATTGTACAGATATGTTGGCCATTTTGCTTCGTGATAACATCATCATTTTCTTCCAAAGCAAAAATTCCTTTTCTCCTTTATCTACATTTCATGTCATATTGGTAGACTTAGCCACCGTATATTTAAAAAATATGACCATATATTAAACTCCTGTTGCAGTTGGCAACAGTTATGAACCTTCTAGGACAAGAGAGCATCTCAGAATAGCATTGTTGATAACGGTCATAAAAACAAAGCCCTGCGAAGTCTGTTAGGTGAACAGACTATTCACAGAGTTGTCTTTGATTTGGACAAGTTAGATCAAGAGTTTCACATGGATTCTGTTGAGATGGTCACACTTTAATGTTTTATTTTAAGTGCCTTTAAGGTTGAGAATGTTATTGTTGTATGTTTTTGTTGCTTTGTTAGTTCAGTAGACGTCTATTGAACATGGGCTCTGTGCCAGATGTCGGATAGTCGGAAGACTTGAAAAAGTTCCTCACAATGGAATCAGAAGAGTAATCAAAGTCCTTTTAGGACTCCCTGGATTCCCTGTTAGAGAAACTTGCATTTCATATTTGTATGTTCATATAAGTAGGAGATGATTGATACAGTTCATCTTATTTGAGGATGTTCTTGCATTATTTGGAAATGTGACTGTCAAAATACTCTTATGCAACATTACCTTTTATTTTAAACAACTAAAAGACATGTTCCACTTCACAGTTTAATTAATACACTTCTAGCACATTCAGAATCTGAATAATATTAAAAGCCTACTTTTGGGTACTACTTAGTAAGGTGCTAGTAAACGGCTTTACATTTTAATTAGTTCCTGTGCTCAAAGCGTGTGGTATATTTTAAAAGCCTTGAAAATACTAAATGCCCTCAGTTTACTAACCTATACTTTCCCAGGGAGGTGTGCTACCAATCAGATCTGTAAAATCACCATTTATTTTCGTGCATCAGTCAAAGTGACAGGAAAGTTATTTTTCAAGACTCTACAAGATTATTAAAATTTATGGAAACTTAATTTTGGAGATTTTTACCCCTGTGTACATACATTTGTGGACACAAGAGAATGAGAGGAAGACCTAAAGGAAATGTTGATGTATTTTGAGGGTCGGCAACAGTAATAATGCTATTTTCAAGGTGTTAAAATTACTTTCTTTGAAGGGAAAATGATGCCCTTGTGCGTTTAAATTACTGCATGTCTCTATCTCTGATGCTTCTCTCATCTGGAAGGAACGGACGATAAATGATCCCATTGTGAATGGATTCTTTTCATCTGACTTTTCCTTTTTCCTGTTTGCCTTATAATTTGGTTTAATACCAGTTGAGGAAAGTATATCAGTTCTGGGATGTAGCACCAGCTCTGTGCCAGCAGATGAATAATAACACATTGTGTATTCAATCAAAAGTTGGAAGATGTTTTCTGTTACAACTGCTGTAAACAGTTGGCATGAACATTGCTGAGTAAATGGCTTTTCAGGAAGGCAAAGGACTGGAGTGGTCCCTGTTCCGTGGATGTGAGGCTTTGTACAAAAGAGAATAAAATCATCTTGTATATTGGACCCAACCCAGGGATAATAACATCAATAAGAGCGGAACAGCAGCTAGCATTTCTTGAGTGCTTACCATATGCCAGGTACTAACTCAAGATTTCCCGCTGACAGTTTCAACAGTTTATATATACCATAGATACTATTGTTATCTTCATTTACAGATGCAAAAGCCAGGGAAAAGTAATTGGCCCACCCAAGTGTATATGGTCAAGGCTGACTGACATTCTTAACCATAGGGCCATATGTGACTTTATGTGATGTTTCGAAAATGATTTAAATAAAGAAAATTTACTTGCCTTTATTTATTTATTTATTTATTTATTTATTTATTTATTTATTCATATTTATTTATTTATTTATTTTGTAAGAAAGCTCATGATTCTTTGCTATGTTTTATCTACTTTACCCACTGGAGTTTAAGAATACTTCTGAAATTATCAACTTCTGGTGATCTGTCAATATTAAAGCTTGAGTGGATTACCAAAAGAGTAGTAAATGTTGAGAAAGGAACTGAAATGTCTTGCTTCAATTTCTTCTAAACCTTTCTTGCCATTTTGGTTGTTAGTTATGAAATTAATCCATTTCAAATAATTTTAAAAAGCACCTGAATATCTTTTTAAAAATTATCATGATTGCCATTCCCAACCGTAGAAAAAGAACAGTCTTAATATAACTCATCACCCAGAAATATAATCATTTTGTAGAAAGGGAATGTTGCTGCATTTCTGAAGATGTCAACTTTAAAATTTTAAAAAAATGTAGCTTTGTTAAGATATAATTTACATACCATAAAATCTACCCGTTGTAAGTGTACTATTTAATGACTTTCATAAATGTATAGAGTTGTGCAGCGACCACAATCCAGTGTTTGGACACTTTCACCACAGAAAGTTCCCTTGTAACCATTTACAGTTGCTCCCCACTGCCGGACCCCTCCCGACTAGCAACCACTAATCTGCTTTTGAATTGCATCGACTTTTAAGTGTTGACTTCGTTTTTCTATATGCATTGATAGAAAAGACTCTTCTACCTCTGAAGTCACGTGTATAATTATGGATTTACTAAGTACATCATTCTTTAACCTTTACTGTGACCTTCATCCATCCTCTCCAGCTCAGTGTGAACAGCTTTGGGCTTCATGGAGGTTTTATAGGTAACGTAGCAGAGAATGTTATGTTGCTAGTTCTAACACAGTGAACCGTTTATTATCCTTGCACTCTGCATATATGGTATTTCTTAATTAATTCCATACTTAGGCAACTAAGAGGAAAAACATTTAATCTTTGCAGCAGGATGGAATAATAACTGTCGTCCCCTAATGCCCTTGGGCACTCCTCCGCTGACTAGTCGTCACTCCTGCCTTCTCCACGATCCATTCGGCAACACTTTCTCCTTACAGTCCAAAATACCATTTATAGGCTGATGAGATTTCAAATTATATTAACAAATTTTAAGCTGTATATCTTTTTGCTTTTTCATGGTTAAAATATGCTTTCCATGTGCTTTGTCTGTTTCTTGGGTAAGTTTCTTATAATTACTTTATAATCTCTCTTCTCTTCATGGCACTTTTCCCTCTTGTCCTTTCATCACTTTACTATTCAAGATCTTTGAGGACTTTTTTATGACCCATTTCTCTCTTTTCAAGGGAAGAGACTTCATTGTGAATTCCAGTATCCCGTCGGGCAGCTGCACCTGGGGGATTCTATTCATTGGATCATCATCAAATGCCTTTGTAGTGTAGTGTTCAGATGCTGCTGGCTTTTGAATTCCAGAGAACTTTGTATATTCACTATACGGTATCCAAAAGTAGAGTATTCCTATGAAACATTTCACTAGCTAAGATGGTGTAAAGTGAAGAAGCAGTTACAGTTGTCCCCCCGTATCTGCAGGGAATACTTTCCAAAGACCCTCCCCCACCGTGGATGCCTGAAACCGCAAATAGTTCCGAACCCTATATTTGTGTTTTTTCCTATACATGCATACCTATGATAAAGTTTAATTTGTAAATTAGGCACAGCAAGAGATTAACAACAATAATTAATAATAAAATAGAACTATTATAACAATATACTGTAATAAAAGTCATGTGAATATGGTTTCTCTCAGCAAACTAGCATGGATTTCTTTATCCTTCACAATTTTACAGATGGAAAAATCCTTCTTACCATTGATCTTAGCAACCTCAGCATATGATATATATTTTTTTCTTTAAGTTGAGAATGTTCACCTTTTCACTTAAAGGAAGCACTTGACAGCTTTTCTTTGGCATGTTTAAATCGCCAGCATCACAATTGTTGTGTTCTGGGGCCAGTATTAAGTAAAATAAGGGTGACTTGAGCACAAGCACTGAGATACTGAGACAGTTGATCTGATAACCCAGCCGGCTATGAAGTGACTAAAGGACAGGGAGCGTACACAGTGTGGAGAAGCTGGACAAAGGGAGGATTCACGTCCCGGGTGGGACAGAGCCGGATGGCGTGAGATTTCATCATGCTACTCAGAACTGTGTGAAATTTGAAACTTATAAATTGTTTATTTCTAAAACTTTCCATTTAATATTTTCAAACTGTGGTTGAAAATTTTTTTAGCGTTCCTAGACCCTAAATTCAATACACAAGCAATGTCTTCATTTTAATCAAAACCCTTAATTATATCTAGTTTTACGCGAAGCGTAACACCCTTTTGAGTTCTCTTAAGCTTTTCAGATACCTTGGGATACATCTTGCTAACAGATGCATAGAATAAATCAAGATAAAGCACCGGTGCTAACAGACACAATTCAAAGTTAGGACGGCTTGATGCTGACAGGCTGAGTATGTTACCCAGGGAAGGAGCTTGGCGGGGACACCCTCATTGCTTGGGGTGCCGCTGCCTATCTGAGGGATCACTGCAAAACAAATGCGGAGTGCCATTTTCACTTTGTCTTTTTTCATAAAAGTGAAAATACTCTTTGGATTTCTTTCGGTTAGCAAAAACAGGTACTAATGTAGGTCTTTCTTAAAGTAAAGTGGTATAACATTGAAAAAGTGGAAGACGTGTGTGTGTGTGTGTGTGTGTGTGTGTGTGTGTGTGAGTATCTATATTTCTAGATAGGTATATGGATATACAGACATCCTTTTTCCTATTCAAGGCCATCCCCAAACACAAAACAAGCCTTAGTCTCCCTTGTGAGGTTTTTCATATCATAGAGTGGATGAGAAGCTGGTCCCTGGCTTGTACGAAGTAGTCATGCATAGCAGTTAGTTGCTTAGATCCAGAGGCCCTGAGCTCCTTTCTAGGCATAATTTTGAGGTTGATAAGATTCCTTTCCAGGTATTTCTCCCTTGTTTACCTCCTCCTTGGAAATCTGCCTATCCATAGAACCTAAGGATTTATGGTAGTGGGTAGCTACATTGGAGAGAATAGAAGTATAGAACATGCTTTTTTAAACCATAGAACTGGTTTGCAGTATTTAAGGCCTCCTTTTTTGGGGGTAGTTTTCTTACATACTAAGTTGAATGGTCTTTATTATAATTCCTTTCCAGAGAATAAAAAGAATAAAATGGGGGGAAAAAGGACTAATGGTTTAAAAGAAATCAAAAGTCTGTATCTTTAACTGAGGTTTTCTTGTTTTATCTACAACAGTGGCTCTTGAATTTTGTGAATCAGATTCCTCTTTGAGACTCTTACAGATGCTATGACCTGGGAAAGCTATTCCCAGGAAAATCACACTTCTCAGATGAGATAGCATTTAGTTTTTTAAAGATGTGCAAATCAGTGTTCAGACTTTCCTTGTCCATTTGGGGGGAAGTTATATGTCCTTGATATTTACTCATCAAATGACACAAATTATATCTGTTTTAGATCACTTTTAATTTCCTTGAATTTAGTAGTGATTTTTTTTTGAAGCCACCAGGAGATTGAGTCCAGAAAGAGAAACTAGAAGGTAAATTCTGCCACCTTTGTTTTTTCATGCCTTTGATTACTAAAATTTCTGCTTCTTGACAAAATATTTCCTATTCATAGGGAAATTATTTAGTTTGATTGGGTATGGGTTTGCTTTCTTTTCCTTGCTTCTTATCGGAACAAAAATCGAGTGCTTCTGTACAAAGGAAAACACAAACATAGGGTCCTTCTTCATACCATCCCTGCTTCCTTTTTTTCTCCTCCTTTTCCTTTACACCTTCATTGGAGCTTCTAATTTGTGTGAAGTAATTTCACTTTTCTTCTCATCTAATTCTTTCACTTATAGGAAATCATATTCCTGACTTTAAATTGTCCTTTCTTCTACAACAGATGCTTTCCAGGGCTCTCATTTTGTTCTGGGCAATACATTTCCACTATGGTAAAGTGCTGCTTAACTAATGGCTCTGGAGTCCCTGGCGAACCTATACATGTGTTCCAAGAGTGACATTTGTTTTAATATCTTTTGAAAACTGCCAACAGAATTGTTGCTTTGAAACTTTTCCTTTAAAAAGGAATCAATTTTAGAGCCACTGAGTATGTATGAAGTAGCCGTGCGTAGCAGTTAGTGGAGATCAAGTAAGAGCTCCCATGACCATTTTCTCAGTCGGTTTATCACTCAGGGGACACCTGATAGTATGGATTTGACCATTATATAGCTTTAAATTGGTTTTATTCTAAGCCATATATTGTTAAATTTATATTCATAATGAACCATTGGTAAAATATAGGAAACTAATAATGAGCAGAATATAAAGAGATGAGAATGCCATTTTTTTATATAGCACATTAAGATGTTTCTAGTACTTACGAAAATAATATTAAAAACATATAATGTAATTCTATCCAATTTAGTTTTTATGTACTATCTACTCTATTATCAAATAGAATCATGTTTTTTGGTGCAAAATGTACATCAGGTCACATAAAGCACTTTTTAAAAACTTTATAACATATATTTTAACTCATCTACATTTCAATAATGATTTGATTCTAATCCCAAATAAGATAGTTACTTTTAAGTTTTTTGTGATGCATTTATGTACTTGCCATCTAAATTAAAGTTACTTGAAGACATAATCCACGTTGATTGAAAAGAACAAATGTTTTTATATTTTATAAATATTATACCAAGTTCTATTAATGTCACTTCTAATTTATATTAAAACATCTTATTGAAAATAATTATCATTCAAAAATGTCAAAATTATTTAAAAATTCCTTAGGGTATTCAATAGATTGACTCGTGCTATGAAGAGAATCTTGGAAAAAAGCAAAGTATTAGAAGCATAGGTACCTGGATTATAGAGAGGTGATTGAATACTGGGGAGCTGATAATTACCTCAGTGTCTCTAAGATAGTATTTTGATTTTATCAGGTGCTTGTAAATATTCATTAAGGGAACTAATGTTTAATATATGGTACATTAGGAGTGTTCTTTTCATTTGAAGGTGTAAGTCATACAACCACATATGGAAGCTTAACTAGGTGACATGTAGCCACTATGGGAGCCCTCCACTGGGAGATTCATTACAGCAAAGTATTTATTCACAGATCCCAAGACCTAGTATTACTGAATGCAGTATTGATTTCACCCACATAATAACTTTCGTCAGTCCAAGTGAAAATATGCCTGCTTTGTTATTCCAGGACACTTCTTAAATAATTTGCCAATCTGTTACAAATAAGGCACACTACTAACTCTAAAGTCACCTCTGTGAGCACTCCTCTCCCCACTGTCTTCAAATAGTAGGTAACGTAAACTAGTTACATATTGAAGTTTTGATACATTAATCGAAGTAAGAATTTCAAGAACAGCTCATGACCCATTATGTTAATAGTTATAAGCACTGTTATTATTTGTGTCTCTTATTCAGTAAGGCTAATTATCAATGATGTTAATAATACCTTTCTACCTAAAGCCACTTTTTTCCTTGACTTGTCTTATTTTAAAAATCTCTTTTATTCAGTTCATGCCTATTTTGTGTGGTCTGAACTCTTGACGAGTAAGCATGGGATATTTAGGAGGTAGAATTTATAGATGTTAGTGTCTGATTGGATGTGGGGAAGGAGAGGGAAAAGTGAAGAAAATGAAAAGAAAAGGCATTGCATATGAATGAGGGATATGCCTTACATCCTCTATATGTTCATAAAGTTAGTCTAGAAAATTTCTTTTTCTCACAATACGCCAGAGGTACAAATATGTGTAAAATATACGGTAATTTTTATTTTTTTCTCTTTTACAGATGAGGAAACCGAGATTTAGAGGGGTTCTGTAATATGTTCATTGTAACACAGCTAGAAAATAATTCAAGAGCCAGAACTTTTATATATTTTTGCTTTCCAGTAGGAAATTGAAGCAAGTTTAGAGCTGTGTGTAGTCAATAGTATTCATGTTGCTAAGTAATTAAACAAATTAAAAACTGTAGAGTATTGGCAAGCAGGAAAGATGGTGAGAAGACATGCTAAGCAAAAGGAACAGCGTGGGGTAACGACCTGCGGTAGGAAAACAAGGGGCTTGGTCTAGAATGACAATGGATATATTGGATTTGGGGAGGGGTAGTATCCAGGGCATAGGAAGCAGGAAGGTAGATAAATATGGAAAAGTAGGTGGAAAATGCTGCCAGTGGAAGGGGGAATGGATAAGTAGTGGTAAGAATAGGAGGATCCAGATTAATAAGACACACAACAACCTTCTTAATGTGACTTTGAGGGCTTTATCATCTGAAACGTGTCACACTAGGAGTGATGGCTACTTTCTTTATCTACCTCAATTCACGTATGACACATATTTATACCTCTGGGGTTTTGTGACTGAAAGAACTTTTCTAGACTACATGTATAAACATATAGAGAAGGAAACATGTTTCTCTGAAGTTTGGGTTGCCATTTTCCATTTTTATGACCACATGTAGATTAAAAGTTGAAGATCAGGCAGTTGTCACATAACAAGACATTGTGTGCCGGGCATCGAGAATGCAAAGATGAATGAAATGTGGCTTCTGTCCTGAGACACTCATAGTAGAGACAAGCGTTCAACAAATGGTTGCAGTGTCATGTGCTAGGTACTGAGTCTGTGACAGCAAAGCAGAAAAGGAGACGGGCTGTTGGTGGAGAGGAGCCTGGGGAGCAACACAGATGTGATCACAAGATCGTTATTGGGCTCTCCTGCACTGCTTCTCTAAGTTTCTTCACTAGAATCTGAGCATCATCCTGTCACTTTTTTTTTTTTTTTTTTTTTTTACTGCACTGCCCTCCTATCTAGTGAGTTCCTCAATAACTCACCCAGTTGGCCCCAGACCTGCTTTGGGAATCCAGTTCCCCTTGTCCGTGGATGTGCTGAATGGTCTGGACTATTTCAGAAGTTTCCCAAGTGGTCTCTTTGTTTTCAAGTCTCTTTCCCCTTCACTCCATCCTCCATGCTGCCTCCAGAGGGCTCTCTCTAAGACATAAAGCTAATTAGGTCACCATCCCTCGTTTTGTCCCATCATGGCACGTAAAACCCTTTAAGATGTGGTACCTTCTCCCTTTTCATTATCATTTCTTTTCCTCTTTCCTCTTAGGGGGTGCCTAAGTTCCAGTTCTCCAAACAGCTTGCTATTCCTAACCCCAAGTGTCTGTAGTGTTCTTCCCTCTGCCTGAAATGCTCCCATCTGGTCTTCCCGGGGACTCTTCTCCTAAGACAAGTTCCTCTGCAGTATTTAGACAACATCCCTGTAACTAGAGAATGAGCAGCTCCATCAGGCCATAAGCCCAACATCTCACGCTGTGAGAATGCTCATCCAGAAAGTCTTGAATGTCCAGACCCAAGAGAACTATTTTCCTTTTTGTCTTTTATCCTTCACCAGACCGATAATTGCTAACTACCTTTCCTTACCACAGCAGTAAACCTACAACTCTATGTCACCAAATTCTGAAGTAAAGCCTGCTTTATAGCACATTGTAGGGCATCTCGCAGTTTATAAAGGTAAAGTTCGTTAAATTTTTAAAAATAGTGATAGGTTGTCAACATGATGCTCATCCCTGCAAAGCATGTAGCACATGTGGGGACTCTCATAATTGAAAACCCACAATCTGTATTACTAAAATCTGTTAACCCTCTCCAGTTGACCATTAATAATTAGTCACCAGCAGAGTAAAAAGCTATGGTTCTCTCATGCTGCCAAATGGAGAGCTAAGTGTCATCTACTTTTCCCACTAGCTATTGTCAGAGTCACTCATGCATGAGAGGAAACAAGCTTTTATCTTGCTTTGCATTTGAAATGTTGGAGAGAAAAAAAAATCAAATTGGGCTAGATTTATTGGAGGCAAGCTGCAGTGCCTCAGAAACAAAAAGGAAGTTAGAGACGTCAGATTTCAGAATGCCTGTTGTATCTTTCTTGTTGGGGGTGGGGTGGGGGGATTAGGGAAAGAGATGTCTTTGCCAGAATGTTGAGATGGAGAGAGGAGGGAATGGAAAACTAGAAACAAACAGGAACGTTTCACAAATGGACAGCCTAGCATTTCTGTTGGAATACAGTGCTGTGGACGAGGTCATAAGGCAGTAGGATAACTGCCCACGAAACACACACATACAGACGGACTTGGAACAAGATTCGGTTTCCAAAAGTAGCTAGAGTTGTATTAACTGCACAAAGCTGACTAGGAAAGGCCTATGCTTCTATCTAGCTGAAACACTGGCCCATTTCTCCTGGGTCACCAACTATTTATAATGTGAGATTTTCTGGCAAGCAGAGACAAGCTTATGCATCTATTCATAAATACATGGGATTACACAGAGGATGACTGGTTTGAAGTGGGCCTGAAATCAGGTCTATTGAAGATATTAGAAAAAAATATTAAAACCTGCTGCTGAATCATACTAGTGATTCTGGTAAAAGCCATTTTATACTGATTGCAGACTTTCTTATTGCAAACTTGCATATATAAATAGTACCAATGATGGTAAGTAGATCGAGAATGTTTTTTTAAAAATATAGAATAATTTACTTCTTTTTTTGGTAATTGATATTTTATCTATTTTTTAAAAAGTATTCATAAAAATTTAGAATCCATAAGGATATTGAAATAGAGATCAGAGGTGAGAAGTAGTATGTTGTGCTGAGGAAATAGTTGCACTGGAAAGCTACGCTAAGAATAGTTAGTGTTCTCGAGTTATTATGAGCTAAGACTTAAATGAAATGTGGTTATCATGGGGCTTATTAGCAATAGAGTAAAGTTTTGGGGTATGCCAAGAGCTACAGATATTTCCCTGGCACTAATGTTAAGATTTCACTCCCTCAGGACCTCCAGGTACCTCCGGGAAGCCTTGCCTGGCCCACAAACCCGCCTGGCTGGCTCTCCCCCTCAGCTCGCTGTCCGGTGCATGGTGGTCCTTGCCCTCCTGCATCTTACAACCTGCCTTCCGGGGCTGTGCTTCTCTTCCCTGCACCACTTCTTCCCCAATATGCAAAAGAGCCTGTCCTTTCATTCCCCATAGCAGAGCGAAGGCCAAGTTATGATAGTTACCAAACATTTCTGGAAGCCTTTTACATAAAATAAAGTTTGGGAAAAGCCGTAAGGCTGGACCTTAGAGGGGTCTGGTCCTGACATCCAGAGCCATGTGCCTCTGTGGCTCATTGGGTCCGCTCATTCCTCCCAGGACGCAGGCCCCAGGCCTCAGAGTCTCCTCGCTAAGTAAAAAGAAAGATTTCCTGAAAGCAAGCGCTGTCTGCAGAGCTCCACGTTGTCTGAGACGCCCTTTGTAATTACTACCTGGGGCAGCTCACGCATCCCAATCATGAACCCTCCTTCTGGAAGAGAACATTTGCTTTATGCTTGTACAACCGCAAGGCTCTTAACGTATTTTTCACCATATGTCAGCTATTGGACGGCAAAGGTGAATTTGAGTTTTTAATTCTGAAGAAATAGGAAAACCACGTGTAACTTCACCATTTACCCCACATCACAGTTTAAAAAACATTATTTTACAGACCAGCCAAAGCACCCTTTTCACATCGCCACTCTGGTACTACCCAAAGGCCACCCTAAAATGTTTGCTGACAACAGAAACCACAGGTTTTGTGTCTGTTGCTCACTGGTCTCTGAGCACCCTCACTGTCTTCTTGTTTCCCCCGGGGGAGCTTTGTCTTCATCCCTGACTGAGCACTGGGAGAAGGGTGTGTCCACAGCAGGACGGGTGTTGCTTGTATTAAGGATTCAGTTTATCATTGCCTACCCCCAGCCAAGCCCTCCCCATGTTGGAAGAGAGTGTAGAGGATAGAGGACCCAATGTCGGCCTCCAGGAGGCTTCTCAATGGGAAAAGGCACCCACATCTGTGGAGCACCTACTGTGTGCCTACTGTGTGTGGAGCACCTACTGTGTGCCAGCAGTCTGCATGGCCTTATCTTCCAGTCACATCCTTACCTGTCTGTATCTGTCATTAGACTACAAATTTCTTACAGTCAGAGGATGGGTATTTTCATGTCTCTGTGCCCACCAGTGGTTGCCTTTAGGAGATGCTCAGAAATTGATGATCAAGTTACTGCCTAACACCATCCCCAACTCTGTTATTTGCAACATGGGCTAAGAGATCTCAGGCTTTATGAGGCCTTGTTTTTCTTGTAGCTACACCTAAGCTGGAAGATGAAAGCCCTACTTTGTTGCCAACTTTGCATCCCACTTAGATAGACATGCAAATAGTCTCCATCACTTAGAGGGTCTTGAAAACTGTCCAGGAAATAGTTCATTATAGTTTAATATACAGATTTCTCTGGGGACTGATCCTCTCTCCCTGTGCTTCATCCCAACACCTGAGATTAGGTGAGGTGTTCTGGAACCCAGGGGATCCAGGTTGTACAGATGTAGACTCCAGAGGGCTAATGGCACGTAGTGTTTCAAGTCACAGAAACAGCCCTGACACCGCCTTGGTTTGTTGAAGGAACTAAGTAAATAATAGTAATAACTGGCAAACAGTGATGGCAGATGGGGAAAGAGTAACCCTGGCTGCTGAGTTGAATGGGGAAGGAAGAAAATGGGAGAGAGCATCTAACTGTAGCTGATGAAGGGTGATAATAACAGTAATTATTAAAAGTGTCCAACCTTGTTCTGAGTGCACACGATTTGGTTTGAAGAGACTTTTCTTTAAATATTCCTTCACACGAGTAATGTATTTTATTTCGAGCTGACTAATTTAGTATAAACAATATGCAAATGAAATATTCTATGTTGGGTTCCTGTCTGTCTATTTAAAGTTGCCATAACACCAAGAAAATAGAAACCCGAGGAAAGAATGAAGGGACATCTTTAGGACTTGGTGCCATAGCACTCTGGAGATGCCCGTTGCACCCATCTCGCCTTGCCCTTTCAAAGCTTCTGTAGCATCTAGCTTACTGTGCTCAATAGCAGATTGTGGCTTTCTTGGTTTACTCCAAGTGTAATTTCACTTAACATTCAGGATATTGGTAGTTGTTTTCTGGGTTACAAAGAAGGTGTGCTTGATTTCTGGTCAACAATGGTAGGGTAAATAATGACAAATCTGAGCAGTCATGGGAACTTTATAGTTGAAGCTTTAAAGATTATTCTAGATGGACTTTTGTCTCTTTGAGTACAGTGGTACAGAGCTCTCTTCTGACCTTTATTTATCATTAGTAAGTTTTACCTCTGCTAAAGCAATTTGCAGAATATGTGCAGTGTGGTTTGCTTCATTGTGAAAAAAAAAACAACCCTACAGATTATATAAGTTATGGAAAAATGTTTAGAAAACATAACAAATTCATGAGATGTTACCTCTGAGAAAGAATGTGGGATTGGAATCTATAAAGAGTTCGTTTGCTTTGTATAATTTGATTTGTTCACAATAGAAATATATTTTAAGTATAAAATAAAATGTAAAAGTATCCAAGGACAACTTCTAGAGCACATAGGGTTTGTTTCAAACCTCTCCTACAGGAAAAAAAAAAATCAATATTTTTATTAATGTAATTTTGATATAAAAATCATTATTTTAAAATATTGATTAAAATATTACTTTAGGAGTCCTTAGGCATTTTTATCATATCTTTGTTGAATACTTAGAGAAAGTGGATATTTAAAGAAAACATCAGTTATTAATAATTTATCTTTGGCAATAAGATAATAAGAGATTTTTTTCTTCGGCAGATGATACCCATTTTTAGGGTAGTTTTGTTTTCAATGACTCATCTTGATTTATGTATTCACATGAATTTTTTGAATAATGGAATGATAATTAATTTTTTTGTGGGAAAGTGGTATATATGTAAGACCATCCTAGGAGTCGTTTTTTTAAAACTAAACTAGATGCCATTTAACCAAAAGTAGTGAAGACCCTTTTGTACTGGCTTGTTGCATCGGTTTTTTGCACCTTTTTTGGTTTTCATTTTCTTCATGTGACATACTGATCCCATGTAGGCAGTCTTCCTAACAGGGATATAGTGGACACATAGGTGATAGCAGAATTATTGTAGCTTTCAGGAGTGTAATTAACATCTTAGAAAGTACAGTTCTGCAGGACAAATCTTGAAATAGAATAACTATTTCCAGATCTGGGCTTTTATCCTCTGCCTTTATAATATGCTCCTTCCACTTCTGTGCTGTCAGCTTAGTGATTCTTCTAAGAAGACTTCCAAATCTTCAAGTTTGTTTTTCGCCTCTTCTTTTTAGCCACTACTTTCAGCGGACTATCCATAAGAGTTTTTGAAAGATTTCTGCAAGGTTTGACTGCCGGGTGCTCGGTGACGTATATCAGTTGTTTGAAAAAATCAAACATCAGTCTGTTGCCCCTTGTGGTCCAATTTCTAAAACTAAGAATCATTAATTGTCTAGGAATAAAGGAGACGGAAGAAGATGAATGTACCTACTGTCTAGTGACTTTTGCATCTAGTCTTTTTCCTCATTTTTTATTCTGCCGGGGGAAAAGTCACTCAGGGATGTTTGCTGACATTTCTGCATACGTTTTGAGTGCCTCAGGGATTATTTGACTTTTCCTTTGTGATAGTCTAATCCTAAATGTCTCTTTGCTCTTATCTATTTTTAATGCCAAGAGACAATTAGATTTAGTTTTCTTCCTTTTGGTAAAAACAGTTGTTAGAGAATGGGAAGTCTCAATTTGATCTATCTCTATGCTTTTCCAGCACATTCTAATTAGTTACGGAAATAACAACAAAGAAACTTAGAGGACTCCAGGAGGAAATGAACCTGTTGACTTGGAGCCTATAATATACCTCATTAATCCTGCACTTAATAGAATGACCAGAGCGTCATAAAGAAACAAGTTTCCCATCCCCACCTTGGAAGACCAAGGGCAGGCATAAGAAGCTCAGCTTCAAAGTACCACAGTGCATGGCACACAGTGGGTCCTTAATAAATATTTGTTGAATTAAAAAATGAATGAGAAAACTCATGGGAAAATATTGTTTCTGGAGGAATTCCGTGGATCATTTATTTGTTATATGGTGATATTGCAGATTGCCTGGGATGTTAACTAATATAATTATGTGTTTGTTAGAATTCATTCCATGTTCGATCTTATTGAATCACATTTGTAGGGTTTATATACTATGTTTTGATGATGGCATGGGCATTAATTGACAGCATAGGTAATGGACATTTTATTATAGCCATTTAAATTTTCGTTATCATCTGGACGGTGATTGCCACTCATAGGCGATCTGTCAGGCTGGGGAATGGAGTTAAGCTGATGAGGGACCCAACAGAGTATTTAGTCATAAAATGGAAAAGTTGCAGAGACTTGAACCAATGGGTCGGTTAAAAAAAAAAACTAGAAAATTTCGGTGTATTTTAAAGAACTTCCTAGCCCTTTGCAGTCACTGACCTCGGACTGAAAGGCTCTGACAGAGACCATTTTGAATTAAAGGCCACCATCTTGATTTGTAAAGATAACCTAGCAGTTTCCTTCTTAAATAAGAGGCTTTCTTATGGCCTAATGGAGAATGGATTGTTTACTCTGTAAAGACTTTTAAATATCAGTTTGGAATGTGTGGGTACATTGTTTAGCACGGAGCAAGTGGTTGGGGAATTCAGTTGAGATTTCAGAGATTCTTAAGCTCAAAAGAGTTTTAAAGAAACAACTTTTGTTGTCAGAACCCATTCCCTGTAACCATAACTTTGACTCATCAGGAGCTGGGTCTCTGAGGCAACTGTGGTCATCTGCTTATATTCCCTTTTATCCACAGGGGAGCAAGGAAGCAGACTGAGGGATGAAGAAGAGAAAATGCTAGATGGGTGGCTGGGGTCATCTGGCTCAGGTTTTTGTCTAAACCAGTGGATTTGACTGTTTTTCTCATATGCAAATATTTTAGCAGCTTTAGTACTTTAGGCCAAGTTCCATTTCAGTGGGGTTTGGAAACTGCGCTCTCTTAGGGTGGCCTAACCAAGGACTATAACTGTTGTGCCGATGTCCCAAGAGAGAAGGAGGTGTTTGGGGACTGCATCAGACCTTCCTGATGCAGTGAGTCTGGGGAAAATGGCTCATTTGTATACACTTTTATTGAGAATTTAAGTCACAAATGATATGTCCAAGTAATCGCTAAATTAGCAATGCTGGAGATAATATTATCTAGAGGGGGCCGATCGCAAGCCTGTCCACCCTCATTATCCAGTGCTTGCTATTGGTGGGATGCTACCCGTTCTTTTCAGATCATTTGGGTCTGATAGTATTGTTGGTCCTTTCTCCAGTTGACTAGAGCATATTGAATGTTAAGGGAAAATAAAGTTTTCTCCATAGAATGCCTATGTAGTTTCTGCAATCTTTCTACTTAGGTTGAATAAGTGTTATTTTTCCTGGCAGAAATGAAAGATCACATTCAAGCAATAGCTTGATGCAATCCTTTGGAAATCGTGAGGGTGTGTGTGTGTGTGTGTGTGTGTGGTGGGGATGTGTGGATGAGGTAGTGATGGTAGTTCCCAGTGCTTTCTTTTCAGACAAGGTTAGAATTCCAGAACAATGAAGATTTCCAAGAATGCCATTTCTTTGAAGTGAGTACCTGCTTTTTACTGCCACACTTTCTGAATATGACTTTTAAATTGAAACTATTAAAATCTGCATTTCAAAGCCACCCATTATTTCCTCTATTCTTTTGTACTGTGAGTGGTCTTTGCAAGTAGTGTTCAGCATACTTAATGAAAAAAAAAGATATGTGACTTTGGATGATTTTTTTTTTCTGCTTCATTGGATCTTTTTATAATCTGGTCAAAAAGTTATTCAATAGTAATGAAATTGCATCTTCAAAATTCACATTATTTTTGTAAGCCCTTATTATATTAGTCTGTATTAATGAGGTGTTAGAAAAAAGGAATAATTTGAGGAAAAATATACTTGAAACAAATTGAGTTCTTAGCTCCATTATGTTAATAATTATTTAATTACGATATTTTTTTCTCTTAAAAGTTGTTTTCATTTTAACTAATTAACCGCACACTAAATTTTTATGCATATTGAAATACTTATTTTGTGATATGAGTGATGTAAAACTTCTACCAAACACTTAAGCCTGTAATTATTTAAACCCTATATTGTTGACATTTTGCACCAGATAAATCCTACTAGAAGAGGGGGCTGTCCTGTGCATTATAGAATGTGTGGCAGCATTCATGACGTCTACCCACTAGATCCCAGTAGAATCACCACCACCCCCGTTTTCAAAACCCTCTCCTGACTTTATCAAATATCCTCTCCGGGGCAAAATCATCCCTAGTTCAGACCCACTGATTTAATCTACACTCTTTCTTCCCAATAACTGAAAGGGACTCTTTATTTTAGAGAAAAGGGGTAAGAGTAAAAGCCATCTGTGGGCAAAATTATTTGTGAAAATCTCACTGGAAACATTGTATTATGGATGAGTGTCTGAGATTAAGTAAAACTCAGAACAAGAAGTCAGACTATATTTTGAAATAATGCAAGAATCAATAAACTATTTCTATATAGTATATTTCTGGACTAAGATTGATATAGACTGAAGTACAGAAGAAGCTAGTGTTTGAATTTTAGACCACTGAAGGGAAACTGACATAACAGATTCAAAATGCTATTGACCTTGATGACTATTTCCTGAGTATTTATAATGTCCTAGACCTATGAAAGAGAACCCAAAATGGACTGGAAGCTTTTTGTTTAGTCCTATCTAATTCCTGTATTTTGATTTTTTTACAGTAACAGATATTTCTAACTTGATCTTCTTTCTACTTTGATCTTCCACGATGACATATTCTCTTGGATTTTGTGCTGTTTCTTTGATCTTTTCGCTTTCCTTCTTAGGTCTCTCTACCACCTGGCTAGTTAGTCCTGGTAATCCTTTTCTTTCTGCCTTCCTCATTAACTCTCAATCACCTTAAACAAAGGGCCACAATTTCTTTTCTACTATTCCCAATCCCCAAAAGCTGCAGACACAGAAATGTTTTCATTACTCATTTGTTGGTAAAAACCTGACCCCAGTTGATGTCAAGCCATTTTACAGTCATGTTTATCCCACCTAATATGACTCTATAAACATGTCGCTGCAGAATTAGTAAGTGCTGATTATGGGAAACTGCCTCAGATGCTTCTGGCCGGTACAAGTAATGTGTGATATATGTACTGTACTATTTTTCTAAAATCTGAAAAACTCAGAATTTCCAAATGCATTTGGCTCCTCAAGCATTGGATAGGGTGTGAGTGTATTACTCTTCTGTGCGACATTACAAATCAGTAGCTTTTAATGATATCTCTCTCTCTCTCTCTCTCTCTCTCTCTCTCTCTCTCTCTCTCTCTCTCTCTCTCTCTCTCTCTCTCTCTCTCTCTCTCTCTCTGGTATACCAGACTCTTAGTAAACTAATTTTGGAAAATATCCTTTGAATGAACAAAGGGGAAAATTTGGTTAATATGTCCATGAATAAATGTGTCCCAGATGACATGGAATAGTACCAAATAAGCAATTTCCGAGACATGTGTGACTCATTTAAATGATTATGAATTGATATTTACAAAACGAGAAAAGTTATTTTATTGACCAAGGAGTAAGATTGAAAGTCAAAGCTTTCCAAGAGCATATCTGTTTTTAATTCTAGAAGCAGATAAGCAGTTTTATTGCAATTGACTTCTTTCTTCAAATTTATGTAAACTTGCTCCCTATTTCATATAAATTCAGTATTTGAAAATCCAGATATGGTCATAAAGAAAATTAGTGATCATTTATTTTACAAAAGAATTCATACTAAGCTCCCTTTAAGTAGCAAGCTTCTCTACTATATATAGTTTTAATTGAAATAGCATTGACTCATTGTCTTAGTTTTAGATGTACAACATAATGATTTGATATATGTATGTATTACAAAATGATAACCACAGTAAGTCTAGTTCACATCCATTACCACACATAGTTACAAAATTTTCTTTCTTGTCATGAGAACGTTTAAGATCTACTCTCTTAGCAACTTTCAAATACATAACACAGTATTGTTAACTATAGTCACCATACTGTACATTGTATCTCCAGGACTTACTTATCTTTAACTGAAAGTTTGTACCTTTTGACTCCCTTCTCCCATTTCACCCATTTTCCTACCACCATTAATGATCTCCATTAATTTCTTTCGTTTTGTATCTCCCCAGCTATTGATGGCACGTTCTTTCAATGATTAGAAGAATTTGTTTACAATGACAGCAATTGAAACAGAATGTTCCTGATGCTGTTGTTGGTACTGAGTACTCCATTCATTAAAACTTAGGTTCTTAACATCTCCTTTTCTTTCCTTACACTGCTTGTTGAATTCCTGAGGCTTTCGAGAGCCTCACGCATACTTTCTTTGATTTTTATTGTCACTGTCAGTGACTTTAGTCTTGAGCATCAGTCTCCATTTTGTACGTGGCTGGCGTGTCGCATCTATCCTTTCCTCTATCAAGAACCTATTGTGACTCCGCAGAGTAACATTCTAGCCTTTTCCACAACTGCTCTTACATGGCCTCATATCTATGTAGTACCTGGGCTTTTCTGCTCCAGTGAGACAGACAGGCCCTGTATGTGTTGCCTGAGAAAAAGGGTTCTTGTATCGTTGCAGGAGGGAATTCCAGGACACACTGAATTTAAGCCACGTGAACAAAGCCAAACAAGCAGTGGATTTATTAAAGGAAAAAAAGAATACACTCTCAAAATATTGGGAGTGGGCAGGCCAGGAGAAGGGCAACTTCGTCAAAGAACAAAGAGGCTTAGGATTTTATTCGAATGAGGGTGCAAAATATTCAAATTTTAGGGGTGGCATCGCAGGTGTTCCCAGGGAGGGTGGCATCTCACCCTCCTCACTGACCACTCTTTCTCATTGGAAGGGGGGATTCCTTTGTTTTTTTTTGGCCCTGTGGGAATTGTCATGGCAACACAGGGGGTGGAGATTTTTCCCTGCCTGTAATGCTAATAATTCATCACAATTAGCTGTAGCTGCACATTTTCTTAAGAATGATTTCATCTCCTCTCTTTCCTTTGTTTTCCTGTACTTCCTCTTTCCCTTCCTCCCTCCTCTTTCCCTGTAGCCCTGTGCCCTGTTCTTTCTGTCTAGGGTAACATATGTAATGTGTTTTGCTGCCATGTCCTATTCCTTTGTTTTCTTTCTCTCCCTGACTAAAGTGCCTGTTTTCTCAGAATTGGTGTCCATGATATCCTGAATTTTCATCTTCTCTGAACAGCCTTCCCTAAGTGCAAAATGAGTTCCATTTCATAGGAAGGATGCCTTCCTGAAGACCTAGTCAAAACACAAAATTCACAAAATTCAAGCCTATTTTTTTCTCGTATGAAATGATTGACATATATAAAATTGCATTGTAAAGTGACAACTTCATTAATATCTTATATCACAATATTAAGTTTACATAATATAAACTTATGTTTACTATAAGGGCCACTTGGGAGCGCCATCAAAATTAGCTTGACTTTGCATGTCCATCAGTTCCCTGCTGTGGTTTGTGGTGCTTTATCACCCACTTGCTCAGATACTTCTTATACAGAGAGCTCATCTCTCCAAATACCCTGAGCATTTTTCAGTATACCCAATTAGTAGGCTACTGTGATATTGTAATATGTAAGAAATATATATTGGGTCATTCAGATGACTGTATATATGTATTTCTCATATACAGAGGGTGCCGAAAAAATGTATACACATTTTAAGAAAGGAAAAAAACTATTAAAATTTTAATATTTGATATACACTGATACCAAAAAATGAATACAATTCATGTTTGAGTTCTGCAATTACAAGAGGTGCTCAAAGTGGTTCCCATCAGTGTCCAGACACTTCTGATTACAGCAAACTACTGCTTGAGCAATGTTGACCAAAGTGTCCACTTGTATACATTTTTTGGCAACCCCGGTATATTTGGTTTTCATCCTCAATTCCTGGCTCAAAGCTCCTAAAACCCTTGGAATTTCCTAAGTGATGAAAGCCATAAAGCTGTCTTTTATTATTTTAATGACATGACTTTTAGAAAGCACCTAAGGAAGGGGGCTGGATGCCAGTGGAGCCAACCTCATGATTGTAGGGTTGGAACTTTTAGTCCTCTCTCTTCAGGGACTGGAGGAAAGGGCCTGAAGTTTGAACAATTGCCAGTGACCGATGATTTCACCACTCATGCTATGTACTGAAGTCTCTATAATCCCCGCCAAAACAGGTTTCTGAGAGTTTCCGGTGGTTGGTGAACACATGGAGCCTAGGGAGAGTGGAACACCTGGAGAGAACATTGGAACTTTGCACCCTTTCCTATACCCCTACACCTCTTTCATCTGGCTGTTCCTGAGTTACACTTTCTTATAATAAACCCATGATCTAGCAATTAAAATGTTTCGCTGAGCTCTGTGAACTGCTCTAGCAAATAAATCAAATCTAAGGATGGGGTCATGAGAACATCTGTTTATAGACAGTTGATCAGAAGGAATAGAGGTACGTAACAGCCTATGCTTTCAGCTGGCATCTGAAAAGGGGGAATGGGGGCAGTCTTGTACGACTGACCCTTAATCTGCGGAATCTGCTGCTATCACCTGGTAGACAGTGTCAGAATTGGGTTGAGTTCTTGGATACCCTGCTGGTGTCTGAGAATTGTTTGTTGGTGTAGGACCCCCCCGCCCCTCCCACACACACATTAGAATTGGGTCCAAGAACCCTATTTAACCACTTATAGTAATATATTGATAAGATATCATGGTTTTCTTGAAGATGGTTGAGATGAAGGATTAGTGGGAGATTTCTACGTGGTTGAAGAGGTCTAACCATTGGGTCCAGACAATGGATCGTTGCCAACTTGGAGGGCTTCACCAGGCCTTGACCTTGTAAGCATTGTTTAGAGACACTTTGGCCTGTGTGTTGGAAGAAGACATAAATGGTATGCTTTATTGTGTTAGTTAGTTTGGGCTTCTACCATGTTTCCCTGAAAATAAGACCTAGCTGGACAATCAGCTCTAATGCGTCTTTTGGAACAAAAATTAATATAAGATCCGGTAAGACTGGGTCTTATATAAGACCCGGTCTTATATTATAGTAAAATAAAACCAGGTTTTATATTAATTTTTGCTCCACAAGACGCATTAGAGCTGATTGTTTGGCTAGGTCTTATTTCCGGGGAACCACGGTGTAACAAAATACCATAAACTGGGTAGCTTAAAAATGAGCATTGTCTAGAAACTGGGAAGTCCAAGATCAAGGACTTTGGTGTGATCTGGTGTGCGGTGAAAGCCATCTTTCTAATTTGCAAGCAGCTGTCTTGGTTGAGAGAGAGAGAGAGAGATTATTGTTCTGGTATGTCTTTAAGAGCAGTCATCTCATCATGGCGGCTCCACCCTCATAACTTCTTCTAAATCCAAGGACCTCCCCAAAGGTCCACCTCCAAATATCATCACATTGGGGATTGGGGCTTCAATATAGGAGTTTTGGGGAGTCGCAAACATTCAGTCCATAGTTCTTAATCTTTCTGACGTACTGGTTAATGAGAATCACATGATTATGACACACTGAAATGATGGGTCAGAGCTCACAAATTCGTATTAATGATTGTGACATTAATGGAAAAATTCTCCACTTATGACCCCAGTATCAATTATGCAAGTAGTGGCTAGGGCTATAGCTTGGCATTATTAATTTACGGGAAAAGAGCATGAATTTGGTTAACTAGAATGAACCTAGTGTGTATTATGACATATTAAGGCAAACACAGACTGGGACACATTCAGCAAGGTGTGTGGCCCCAAGGAGGTGACCATCCCTGAGGGGGTGACCGCCCTATTGCATTCCTCCAAGTGATCAGTGTGTGTTTGCAGTGCCGACCGAATCTGGCTCTTCTTCTGCTTTCTTCCTTTGCAACCTTGCTTTTGCCTTTAGTATAGCAATTTTCTTTATATTATGTTTTTTTCCTATTTACATGTCTTTTGCTCTAATAGACATTTAGCTGCCTGAGGACGAAGGCTGTCTCTTTATCTATGCTCTCCAGTCCCAGCAGAATGGTCGGTAATTAATACCTTCTTAGTAGACAGTTATTGAATTGTCTCTGTGACCCATTTTTGGGGGGCACTGGCAATCCAGTGTGCACCCCAAGAGGGTCAAGTAGATTGCTGAGAACTCTTGAATCTAAAATACATGAAAAGTAGGTGATGATCTGATATTGTGTAGGCTGGAAAATCCTTATGTTGACATAATATGTTACAGTTTGGGGAACAAAGAACATGAGAGACAGAAAAGAGATAATGCATAGTGGTTAAGAGTTAATGGCAGGAAGTATAGTCAATAATGCTATGATAGAGTGGCACGGTGTCAGATGGTTGCATGGTGATCACTTCTTTAGGTACATAAAAGTTGAATAACTATAATGGATACCTGAAACTAATATAATAGTGTATGTTAGCTATATTTTAATAAAATCTTGAAATTAAAAAAAAAATAGTTACCAGCAGTGTGACCTTGGGCAAGTCTGAGTGTATCCATTTGTAAAACGTGGCAGAACACAGTGAGTGCCTCACTGACTAGCTCAGACACATGTAGCACTTGGAGAGGTGTTGCTACCAAGTGTTCAGTCAGTGGTGCCACTTTCCCCACTCCTCTGCCTACCTTTCCTCCTTCCCCTCGCTTTGTCCTCCCCTCCCTTCTCTCCAGCCCTCCACGGGAGGCTTATTGTTTCTATCTTATAGGCAAGGATGACAGATGAGAAGGGTTAAGTGCTTTCTTTGAGAGGTTTGTTGTTGTTGTTGTTTTTTTAATGAAGATGTGGAAGAAGGAACTATACATGTAGGTGTGGCTCCATTTCTTCTTGGACAGGTTGGCCATCTTCAAACATCTGAGAGAACCTCATGTAGAAAATGGAGGCATGTTGAAGAGTGTTGCTTCAGAGGGCAGCGCCAGGACTAATAGGTAGACGTTACCCATGTGAAGTATAGGGCACTGGTGGAATCTGAACTTAGAGCCTTTGGAACTGTTGGATCAGAAATGTCCCACTGTTAGGAGAAGGAGCACGCAGAAGCTGGGGAAGCCAAAGTACAGCCCATAGAACCGGACAGGGGATTTCCCCACTGGGAGAGAGAACTGAACTGGACCATCTAAGTCCCTTCTCAGTTTAAACTTCTATTATTCTGGGATCTTTCTCCTTCCCTAGCATCTGGAATGGCATGGCGCAGATCACAAGGCATCAGTAAATCATTGAACTACATATAATTCTACTAGTGATAGAAGAGTCAGGTGTTTTTATATCCTGCCGGAGAGAGCCAGGTTTGAAAAGTTGTATTCTGTTAAAATGTGTTGAGGAAGAATCCTTGGGACTGCATAATCCGAATGGCACACGATAGCAGAAATGGAAGGAGGACTCAAGGGCAATCAGAGCTTTTTCAAAACTTCAGCTAATGACTCCTTGCTTAATTCTCAGATTGTTTTTGACAACTGAGCTGTCAGCAGTTTTCAGGAACTGGGTTCTCTCACTAAGGAAGACTAGGGAAATAAAGATGATATTTGAAAATAAGGTGTGACGGTTGTGAACTTGCCCATAAATACTAGTGAATGTTCTATCTGTTCAAAAGAGACAAGGGAAATATGACATCTTTTACATTATTAACATACTGAATTGGTAACCTTATCTTACTCAGCATTTCTTTGCATACATTTTGAAACATAATTTTCTCTTTGTTTAACATTTTGTTTTTCTATGCAACAATTCCTACTTATCCTGTATACTCTTAGGAAAAAGACAGTAGTCATGGACTTTAAAAAGTGATAAGGATAAGAAATACAAGATAAATTGGGGTGGGGATTGTCAATAAGACAGCACTAGCGTTTATAACGCACCCGCATTGTGCTTCAGCGACTGTTCTTACAGTCTCATTTAATTCTTATTAATTCTGTCCGTATTGTAGAAAAGGATTTGAAGCTCATAGGTGAAACATCTCCCCCAAGTCTCTGCAGTAAAGAAGTAGTTATGTGATCTATCTTATGAGGCAGACAATAGCATTTTTTCATAAAAATGATTCATTCACATGCTTTTATAAAATTGTTTGAGAGCTCTAAGTTACAAGATAGTTGGTGGTGTATGGCATGTGCTTAATTTCTCAATATAGCTGATGTAGCTTATATTAATACCTATGTTTTATTGGGTTCATCCTCATTCATATTTTCCCCTCATTCTGTGCTCTCATCTATTTCCCCGTACATGAGAAAACTGTTATTCAGGAAGCCATAGTAATAGTGTATAAGAGCTAGTGGAAATGAAACTGGAAAATATATCTACTTGTTTTATACAGGAATGAAGACAATAGAATTCTGCTTGTGCTCTGGAAGGAATTTATACTTTGCAGATGATTCTAAAAATATTCTTCACCATTAATAGCCATCTGTTTTTTAAAAACATAAATTTGTGCTGCTATTCCTCATTTGAATCCTCAAAATGTATTTGCTACTATTTTTCAGAAAGATACAGGGATGTGGTGTGCTTAAAAAAATTAGCTTTTATCTTGAAACATTTAAAAATAAAATATTTGCACCACTTTACTGGCAGGAGTTCAGAAGCAATGATAAGAATTGAGTTACCTTCTGTGTCTAATGTTGTCTTTACAGTTGCTTTGTTTCCTAGTTTTATAAATTGGGCTTTCTCGTTTCCTTGGGAACCCAATTGTCGACATTGGTTGCTAAGGAGCAGCCTTTGCTGCACAAAGCATAGGAGCTGTGAGTGTGCTATCGAGTGACTTCATCCTTGGCAGTGACAGGCGGTGGGAATCTTAGCACTTGTTCAAGTGAGGTCTCCATCTTGATTTTTAGCCTGAAGGATTCTGATGGATTTTCCTGACCTTTACTATCTGACAGTTAGAAGCCATTTCTGCAATTACAAGATACCAAATAAGCTGTACTATCTTCTTTGTTAAATTTAGCAGTGGACAATCATGGAGAGAAGCTGACTGTTCATGTTTACAAATCGGTGTGGTAGCATGACACTGATGTCTGATGTACATTTGCTAATATTCCAGTTGGAAATATTGGCAATTATAGTACATGAACTTGTGCCACAGCAAATGGTCAGTCTGATTAAAAAAATAACCCCCAACCTCTAACCAACCTTTTCTGTATTGACGTGCAACAGATATTGTAGTTCATAAAGAAACACATTCTTAATTTGGCTTAGACAGATTTTTGGCCATTACTTTATAAGTTGTCTTAGGCATAGTAATTCAGGTGCAGACATGTCTGCTGTGGCCCACGTGACTATTTCATGGGTGTGTGTTGCACATGGATATCAGTGATGAGTGATTCTTTGAGGTCAGAGGTCCTCATTTTCAAAGTACGTTCTAAGGACAAGAACAAGCTCCATTTCCATGACTCAGGTGTGATCCACCAGAGACATTCTCCTTGGCTGTCAGACCTGGGGGGCTGATTTGGGTTGGGGGTGGGTGATGGAACTAAATCCTGACTGAACAAATTCACTCTGCTTGCTTGGTTTTGGATTACAGCATTTTGGGTATTCATTTTATTGTATTAATTATCTGTCACAGGTCTTCAAATATGGGCACTTTATTTTTGTAGGCACAAATAATTAAGTGAGACTTACTGTTCCTCCTTGGGCAAGTTAGTTACCCTCTCAGAGCCTCAAGTTCATTATAGAATTGGGCAAATAATATTACTTCATATGGTTGTTATAAAACTAAGTGAGATAGCATAAGTGAAATATTTAGTTAAGTATCTGGGCCATAAGAGGACCTTAAAAATAGTGTCTGTTTGCCAGAAAAGGCAAATCTATAAAGATACGGTAGATTGGTGGCTGCCCGGGGCTGGAGGTAGACACAGAGAATAACTTCAAACTGGCATGAGGAATCTTTCAGGGGAGATGTAAGAGTTCTAAAACTGGATCGTAGTGATGCTTGCACACTGTATATATACATATATATAAACTAAATATATATATATATACTAAAATCACTGTACACTTAAAATGGGCGAACTTTATGACCTGTAAATTACACCTGAATAAAGCTGTCTGAAAAAAAGTAGCTATAAGTTATAGTAGATATTTCCCTTTCTCATTAAATTATATGTTGTTTAATTTGACATTATTTTATTGTATTTTAAATGGAGATGGTTGTAGATTCATTTCTGAATGAATTTTAATGTGCATATGTAAAAATGAATTTGAGTATATTTGTATTTCTCCAAATATGTGCATCCTGTAGCAAGAATGATTAGTGCATTTTAAGTTGACCTAATGCTTATTAACGTTTAAAGCAAGTCACCTGGATAGTGCAAAATGCTTCCTGGTGTGAATGGGTAAGGAGTTGTGTCTGTGTGAGTGATATCTTCGCACAGTGGGAGATCTTCACTGGGCCATAATTGAAAATTAAACTTGTTTCAAGGCTGTCGTTGACGTACTAGTAATATCTTAGAGGGTGTTGTTTAAGCCAGGATATCCCAGAATCCATGTAATGTTGAGCATGGATTATAATGAAATCCTATTGTATGCATATATTGTTATACAACAGAATATAATTACCCCTTGTGATTATCTTATACAATTGTCAGTTACCTAGAAACCTTGAACTTTCATGACTGTGAACGCAGCAAGATAATTAATGTATTTTTATAACTAACTCAGACCAAACCCTTTTAAAGAAGTTAGAGCTGCTAGTTGGAGAGTATGTCACTGTGATTCTGCTTTTGAGACTCATGTTCATCTCAGTGGGCTGT
Source organism: Rhinolophus ferrumequinum (assembly GCF_004115265.2). NCBI lineage: Eukaryota > Metazoa > Chordata > Mammalia > Chiroptera > Rhinolophidae > Rhinolophus > Rhinolophus ferrumequinum. The sequence goes on from NC_046287.1 coordinate 93,476,170, forward strand.
ATCTATTTATTCAAGTCACCCATTTTATTGAGCACCTGATTTGTATTGGTGATTTTTAGATGTTGGAGGTGGGGCTATGAAGAAGATAGGAGTTCAGTTTTAGATGAGCTAAGTTTGAGATCTCTGTTAGTCATGTATGTGGAGATGCTGAATAGGCAGTTGGTTCAAGTCTGGAGTGCAGGAGGTATCTTGGCTGAAGATATAAATTAGAAAGATTTACATTACCATATAGATAATATTGAAAGCCATAAAACTGATGAGCTCACCAAAGAAATGAGTGTCATTAGAGAAGGGAATTCTAAGAACCAACCTTAAAATTGGGGTGCTCCAAAATGGAGAGATCAGGGAAAAGGAAAGCCACCACCTGGAAGACTGAGGAGTGATTGGCTAGGGGGAAAAAGTCAGCAGAGTGGGGCACCCTGGAAACCAAGCGAGGGAAGTACCCAGCGGGACGGAGTGACACTTGCCATATGCTGTTCGTGGCTAAAGTAAGATGAGCCCTGAGAACTGAAGAGTGAACATAATAACCTCAAGGTCATTGAAGATCTTGACAAGAACAGTTTTGGTGGAAAGGTGGGGCCAACACCTGATATGGGGGGGGGCTTTAGGAAAAAAATGAGGGGATAAATTTGAATAAGCATAGATAACTCTTTTGGTAAGAAATGTGAAGGAAGCTGGTAAAGGAAGTAAGATAACAAGAAAGGCTTTAATCGGATATTTGAATCTCTAAACATGGAGCATTTGGTCTATATGGACTGTTTTAGATTTTAGTTTCTTTGTTACGCTTATCTTGATGACACATAATCACTAGAATTTTTTGAATTTTTATTTGCAAGTTATCAGTTTCTACAACAAAATTCAAGTTATCCTGTTGTATGTGGATTAATTAATGTAACTATTTCCTCACAACCAAAAAAGTGGTATGTCTTGTGGTAGAGACCATGCACTTCATGGCACTCAGAGAGGGATCCAAGTCTCTGTTCTGCTCCTTCTCAGCTGTACAAACTAGGAAAATTTTTTGATCTTGCAGAGGAGGCTTGGTTTCCTCCTCTGTCAAGTTGGGATGGCAGCGATTCCTACCTTGTAGGGTTGTTGTTAGACTTAAATGAAATAATGCAATTAAAGTGATTAGGCCAGCACTAACACCGATATGAACTTCCCAGTAAGACTAGCTGTTATTATAGCTATTAATTTATATTTTGACATGAAGTAGTATAATGTAGTAGAAAGAATATGGGATTTGAAGTTGACCATACTGGGGTTTCTACCCCATTCCATCACTCAGTACCTGTGCATGGTACTTAACATGGCTGAATTTATTTCCTCATATTGGAAGTGGAGGTAATAATAATAATAATAATAATAATAAAATACTTAACAGAAAGAGGATTAAATGACGTACTTTAAAAATCACATTGTGTCTTATAAAGTACCATACAAATATTTAATTTCATTTATTTAAAATGAGATTGTCTTTTAAATATATTTGTTCTCTTCCATAAGATTTATATATTAAGAAAAAAGAAATCTTAATACATTTTAGCAGTTTTAAATGTTTAATTTCATGGGAAGTTTGGGTTCCAACAAGAATGAAGCTATCCAATGGCAATGTAAGAAGATCTGTTAACATATTATTTTTGGTAAAAAATTTTTGACGTTAAAGATGCTTCAGAATAGAAGAATGGAAATGTGCTCTCTATTAGACATATATCCAATTATATAAAAGTAAATTTCCATATGTACTGGCTGAAGTGAAATAGCTTACTAGGGACCAAGCAGGTGTATTTTATCTTTCTGCCAGAACACCATGTCCCTTAGGTGTCTTTATAAAGATGGAGAAAAATGATACATTACAGCTGGTATGAGGTCATCCAAGAAACCCTCCAAGTAAGAATAACCTAATGGAAAAGAAATGAGTTTAGTGTGGACTTGTTTGATGCAAATCTAACCTGACCTCATACGAATTCTGATTGAAAACTGAAGTGACTTGAATCACTTTTGAGCCCTCTTGGTCATTCTTTAAGGATATGGAACAGCTACTACTTACTAGTGCTGTTACTACTACTTCAAAAATACTTTTCAAAAATGTTTTCCAGGGCTTTGTTGCCTGCAACTCTCAGAAGCACTCCGTGAGATCAGTTTTGGAACTGGCATTATGTTCACCTTAAAAAAGAAAGGAACTCGTTTCTCTGGGAGATTACATTATTGCCTTTGAATCAGAGCTGGAACTGAAGCCACTTCAGGAAGTTGTTGGACTAGAGACATTTTTTTTTTGGCCTTTTCAGGCATCATGCACCAAATGTCAATTGTGAAGTTCGGAGCTTCCTTGGATACCTGAGGATTTTATTCTTTTTAATAACACAGGCCTCGTGAATAAATATTACATCTAAATTCACCCTCTTTACCAGATACACAGTTTGTCCTCAAGACCTCATTGTTGACTAGCCGGTGGTAGTTTTCTGTTGAGCACAGGTGGTGATTGTAATTCATTGCTGCTCCTGCTAGAAAGAATGCTCAGGAGTTATAAAAGGGAGTAACACTGAATTCCGTCATTAAAATTTTTTAGATTGTGCACATTGCAGGTCACTATGGAACATACAGAACAAGTTAAATACTGCTCAGGGAGTGATAGGGAGAGGACGTCCAAACGAGAGACAGCTAGATGATCATTCCACAGTGACGTAGGAATAAGCATTGAGGTTGTGACACAGCCTGAGTAAATGTAGGTTCATGATGGGGGAAAGTGGCTGGTTCAGGGACTCAAAGAGGGGCCTGTCTCTTGGAAGGGGAGCTGAAGTTGGGTGGAGAGGAGGGGAAATTTCAGGGGAAGGAAACAGGGGGAGCAGTGGTGCAGGTGGAGCTGGAAAAGGGAGGTACCACCGACTTGGTAGAGGTAAATGCAGACGTCATTTCCTGTCCCTTTCTTAATGAGCAAGCTTTGTTGCTTTCATGTAGCCTAATACTTGGAGCCTTGGGATAAAAACTAAATTGCATTTCAACGAATTAAGTCATGTGCTTATTGAAGAAAGAGCCATGAGTAGTAGTATATTCTTGGTTTCTTTACTTCTTGTCCTCATGTTTTTTGCATATTGGCAATGTCCTTTGGCTTAATTTAAACTTAATCTAATATCATTTGAATTCAGGAAGAGGATTCTGTTTTTAAAAAATCAAGATCCCTCGCAGCTTTTTTGATCCAGTTCAATACATTCAAAATAATATTTTCCAAACATTGTTTTCTGGGCTTTACTTTTCCAACAAAACTTTATGCTTGGTTTCTTTGTCCATCTGTGTTCAGTTCCTACAGTACCTCAGCTTCTTCTTCTGACAAATGGAAATGAATACTAAGTATCTCAGGTGATGGTTAAAAAGATTAAATTACTATAATGTATTGTGCACTGAAAGGTGCTTTAGAATACCCTAAAGTGATGGTATATTATTAAATGTTCGACTCTATAACTTTTGTCTGAGTGCTATATTTGACTTATACAATCCCCAAATGATGTATTATTGAAACTAGTAACATATATTTTATTATTTTTTTCCTTTTGTCTTTTTTTATCTTCACATTATCCTGGAGTTTTCCATGCATTCAAGCTCATTTAGTGTGTTTTGAAAGACCATGCAATTCATACAGCATCCATTAGGAAGGAGCAAATACTCTGTTTTGAAACTAGTGAAATGAATTACGGATTTTTTCCTATGTCTTTTAAAAAGCATTCCAGAAGGTTATTGTGGGGAGCACATTTAATTTGAATGATTGTGTCTTAGGTCCTCTCATGAGAATTTTTTTTAAAGCTTTCTTTGTTAATCAAGTAATTATTAAATATTGGATATTTCTTCGTAAAAAAATTATGGAAACTTGTATAAAAGACTATGCCCTATCAAGATTCAGACAAAGAGAAAGCTGAAGAATAGAATAAAAAACCCTAACTATTTAATTTTGGCCTGTAAAAACTGTATTACACACTTTGTATACAGAAATCATTCAAAGCTGAGTTGAAGATTTATTTAGAGAGGCTTATATTCACTGAATACCAAGCAGTTCTTTTTATTGGGGCTTTGTTTAAAGAGTTTAGGATTGATTTACATGGCTCCTTACTTATAACCTGAGACTAAGGCAGCGTAGCCAGCCAAACGATGTACAGTGTCAAAAGCATTTTAACTAGACCCACAGAAATTCATCTTTGTTGCCCAGCATGAAATTAGCCAGGTCATCTACTGCCAAAATAATAGAAACAGTACATTTTTACAGGCCTGAAAAATTTGGCTCTGTTTTTGTTGTTGTTGTAGTTGTTGTTTTTTGTTTTTATAACCATAAATTTTAAAGAGTCTCAGTGTAATGCGCTGGAATTAAAAGATGGTATGGTGAATTTTTCAAATGTTCACCACTTTGGTCATATTTCTTAATCGTGTTCTTCTGAATCCTTAATTTTTTTCTTTCTACTCCTTAAAAATATGAACAATTTTATATATGTAGGTAGTTCTTTTTTGCTCCCTAATGTTCAGACTGCTAACTTTTTGCTTTCTACCTAAATGAGATGTTCTGTCCAGCGCCCCTAGAAAATATCTGGCTGGAGAACAAAACTGCTTTGTTTCTCTGGAGAGAGGGATCTCCTCTCATTTATTATAGTGGTTTTGGAGGAGGCAGCAGAGTATGATTCATGTCAGGTCATCAACTAGGGCAGAAGGGGTGACCTCAGAGAGCAGATCAGAAACCTAAGGCAAGACAGAGCCCTGGCAGCTTGGTTGCATGGTGATGACCCTGAAGAAGGGAGAGCCGTGACATGGTTCCAGGACCCACATTCCACAAAGCTATTTAATGCCTTGATTTCTGAATTATGATGTGAAGAAAAGAAAAAGAAAGAAAGGAGGGATATATGGAGGGAGGGAGGAAAAAAGGAAGGAAAAAAGGAAGGAGGGGAGGAAGGAAGGAAGGAAGGAAGGAAGGAAGGAAGGAAGGAAGGAAGGAAGGAAGGAAGGAAGGAAGGAAGAAAAGATTTGTGATGGAAGAGGGTGTACGTGTCTGATTTATTTGGGCCATGCCATGTGGTATCATTTACACTCATTTTGCAGCCCACGAAAGTAGTTTTTCCCAGTGAGTAACAAGGCAGTTACAGCCAGAGGTTCTAATATTCCAGGTCCTGTCTGGACCAGACAAGAAGGCCCCCATGACGAGAACTGTAACCTCAGGCCCCTCTCCCTACTTACCACATTACTGTGGTAACGACCTTTCTAACCTTCAGGTGCCTGGTCTCATAGGAGCGTTAAGTGTTTAACATACTTCATGTAGTTATTTGCGGAGCAGATGATACTGTATATTGTAACCCTTGGCAAATGTAAAATGCTATTGAAATTAAAAGTGGTGAAGTTGTTATTGTGATATCTGGGACTTACATTTTTTTTGTATTGTTTTTTTCCTGTACAAAGTAGCATTTGATACAAAGGAAAAAAAGAAAAACCAGCCATTGTTGCACACCTCAGACCTTTTGCTGTTAGCATTTTTATATATTCATGTATAGATGATTAAGAATGTATATAGATATCCTTCTATATATTCAACGTGATATTCCTTGTTCCTTTTCCAGAGATAATAGCATGTGTAGTTTTCCATTTTACAATATAATTTCAATGGTCATTTAATTGTTGGCGTTGAAACTTTGCAAAAATCTAAAAGGATGTGTCAGATTATCCAGGTGAGTCTGCCTAATTGTCTTACGTCTTCCAGATAGGTTCATAGAAGCTGAGGGGCTTTGAGTCGCCACATCAGTCATTGGAAAGTTGTCTTCCCAAGCCATTCTTTCTTTCCTATTGTCCTTTTATATAGGAAGAACAAATTGTATTCCACATCGTAGGAGTGCTAGCTAACATTTACTGAGTACCCATTGTTTGCTCAGCGCAGGTTTCACACGGAATCCCTGTTTAATTATCACAACAACCCTAAGATAGGTGCTGTTACAATAGGTGTTGTCACATTTTGTCGATGAATAAACTGAGGCACACAGAGGTTAAGTAACGTCGTTAAGATCACATACTAAGTGAGTGTTGAAGCTGGGCCTACAGAGAAATGTAGGTCATTTCTCTGGGAAGTCCTAGGCATTACCTGACACAGGTAACTGAGAGACTATTGGGTGAGCCTGTCGTGATCTGTGTTTTTTGTTTGACTATTACATATTTACAATCTGTCTAAAGCTGACAATTCCAGAGAAGAAGTTTTTACAGAAGAGTGAGTGGAGAGTGTTTCAGGTGTTATTTAGGCATCTGGACAAATCATTACTACCACTGCCTTTTCTTATGAGTCACTTTATAGTGAAGGTCATGAACTCGAAGGAATGGCATTGCAGTTCTGTTTCGACCTGAGAATAAACTTCTGATGATAGGAGGAAGATATCACCATTATGGAATAAATATGAAGATTTTACACAGAATTTTCATGTTCCATTCCTTTCATTTTTTGTACTACAATAGACCCTGTTATTCTTGTAAAGATGGCGTTAGACCTTTCCTTCTTTATTTCCTACCTTCTTATAAGCTAAATCTAAATGGGACTTTGTCTTATCTGCAGCTAAGTGGCTTTAGTGTTGAGCAAGAGCAAGTTATGTTTAACGATTTGCTGTACATGTTTCTTTCTGGCTGCTTGCTCTACTGCAATATACTCAGTGATGCTTAAAGCTTTGTGGGTTTCAGATTAGTGGATGCCTCATTTTACCTTATTTGTTAAATCTGATGAATGCCTGTAGTCAGTCTTATTCATAGCAGGAACGTGATTTGTGGATAGTATTCACCAAATCCTGCGAATAAATTCTTCCCAGTGTCCTCCTCCTTTTTTTGTGAGAGCTGTTTGAAATACCTTTATTACTTTTCATTTTACTTGATTATTTAGATTAATTATAGCTGTCAGAGTGCCAAAACCTACTCTGTAAGTCATGCTTAAAAATGTAATAATCCGGTTAGTGGATTTGTGAAACATTTTGTAGAGGTTTCTTATAACAATATGAACTCATCTTTTCATTTATTCATGCAATAAATATATGCTGCCTCTATTTTATGTGCCAAGCTGAGTGCTAGGAACTAGGCATATGTTGATGAATAAGCCTGTAATTTGAAAGTCTTTTAAAATGGTTGAATTCCTAACTAGATGCTCTGAAAAATACACCAGATATTATTTTTCAGTAAGTAAACAGTTCTATTCAGCTATTTTTCACATTTTTTTCAAAGTGACTACCAACGACCTTTTCTCTTAAGGTGAAACAAAACAAATTTCCCTATACCGACCTTTTCCCTAAGACCCATGTAGCAAGGGGTGGGAACGCTGGTAGTGACCTGTAAAACATTGGGCACAATGTAGACTTCTTAGGCCTCCTTAGCTCTTTCCCCAGTGACCAATACCACACCTTCTTGAAAAACAGGAGTCGCTTGGTATTAAAGTTGCTGGGAAGCCAAGTATCTGTGTATAGGTTTTTCTTTCATATATTTGTTTCATATATTCATATATTTCATATGAAGCCATGAACCACCAATGTGTCTTCTTTGTTAGGCAGAGAAGGAAGGAAGGAAGGAAGGAAGGAAGGAAGGAAGGAAGGAAGGAAGGAAGGAAGAAAGGAAGGAAAGAAAGAAAAAAGGAAGGAAAGAAGAAAGGAAAGGAGACAATCCACAATCCTCTCTGTTTTTTCCTTTCTCTTCTACCCTTTGTAATGTCCCTGGGATGTCTGGGGTCATTGAACTTGAGAAGGTGTCATCTATAACCTTCCAAGGTATCTAGGAGTCAAATCCAAAGGCACTTTGCAGTATCCTGGTGACATTGGAGGACTGTTCTGCTAAAAGTTAATAATTTTTATTATTAGCTTAGATGATGGAAATCACGATCAATATCAAAATCATTTTGTTGCCATAAGCACGTGGTGCTGTATTGGCTAGAGGCAAGTCAAAGTCAACAAACATGGGTCCTGTTCTCATGAGTCCACTGGCAGTATTGTTACAAACAGACAACCAAAGGACATCAGCTGCAGCCATCAGCAAGCAAGTCCATGAAGACCTTGTATTATTAGTGGTCATCTGAGGAAATATACTCATTAAGTTTGCAGATGACAGTTCGGTCAGGCTTATTGACCTTTTGACATTAAGGGATGTCAGAGTGAGCTGAGCATATTATAAAATTGGAATATCAAATTTGAATGATGGATTGTATCTTCAACATTTATTTAAGGTAGATCAAGTCTAGTCTCAAAGAAGTTTCCACATTGACTCCTATCTCTGGTCAATTCTCCTCTCTGTTGCTTTTCAATCAGCACCATCTAAGTTTGCATTCGCCATTAATTATTATCAACATCATCATCTTCATAGTTATTATTGGGGTGTCTTTGTGTAGCAGGCAGGCACTTTATGTAATTATCTCTAATTCTCACAGATGCTCTGCTGCAAGGTGTTATTTCCACTTTATAAATCACACAACAGGTTTAACTTTCAAAGGGGCATATGAAGCGATAGTTGAGGTTCAAACCATTTGGAACGAGCACCCATGTCCCTCTCACTCCAGCACAGACAGGGCTCCCTCATGCTTTCCTGTATTGTTCTCCCCTGGTTTTGTATTTTGTTGTGAACCTTGGCTGCTCCTCTGGGAATTTAAAGATGATCCATTTATTCATTTAGCAGTGATTTATTGGGTTCCATTCTCAGCATTGGCAGTAGAGCAATAACCAAGGCAGAAAATCCATGACCCCGTTGTGTTTCTACACATTCCAGTGGATACCAGGCAACATGCAGTTAGCCACAGAAAGGCTTGGGCAATGGGATGTGGTTTAGGGTTGTCTGACTCTTTCTACTTAGATTGTTGATGAGTGAAGTTCAGGAACAATTCTGTAGTCCATGGGCTTTTCAGAATTAAGTTCAGTGTTTCTTAAACATCAAAGCCACTATATAAATACATGTGGGTGAAAGAACCAGAGTGTTCCCAGACAAGAATGCCATTTTAAAATGATAGGGAGCTTCACTGAAGTGTGAATCACAATCAGGACTCGAGCAGAATTGTGCCTGACAGAAACATTCCAAATTTAGACAGGGTTCTCAGAGGGCTGCTTAATAGATGAAAAGTCTGAAAAATAGGACATTTGGGTTTCCAAGGCATTGTGGTGACTTCAGTGGTATTTTATGAAAGATGACACATTGATGGAGGATATTGAAATTTACTATGGTCTGATTTAGTGCCAGGAAATCTCTGGCTGCCACTTAGTTTTGAGTAGATGCTAGGTAACTGTATTAAATGTTTGCTTGTTTGGAATATTGATGTGTTGGGCTCTCTGTCAAACACTAAATTGAGCCAAACTACATTCACACATCATCTCTTCATTTCTGTGTTGTAGTATTTAAACAAGAAACCGTTTCTACCAGTTTTTCCCGCTATAATATTATCCTTATTTAGTGTCCCATGGATTAGTATACACTACTAGAATTTTTTTGAGTCGTTCTTGAGAGATAGTAGCTAAAGAAAAGAATTCAAGTGGAAACTTGTGGAGAATTGGGACTTTAAAATGTTTTTGTTGTACTTTTATCTCTCTCAGTCATCAGAAATGAATCCATGTGAGTGATATAAACAACTATCTAATTTTTTAATTTCAGAAAAGAGAGTAAGCATTTGTTTTTAGATGCCTCTTTGCTTCTTATAACACAAAGATGTGTAACAGGGTACATTTGTTTTTTGATATGCCTGGGTTATTTCAAGATTGGATCATGCAACCGGCCGTTGATGAGAAGACATTTCAGTTTTCAGTTTAAGACAGTCAGGGTGGGACTAGTTAGTTCTCCATTGCTCTGTATTTGCTGTTGCTGTGTGCTGGTGACTTCAGTTTTAAGAATTCTATCCAGCTGCATTACCTCATCTCCCCTCGGTCAACAGCACTGCCATTACCAGCCCCACATAATTTCTCAAGGTCTTTTGAAAGATTTCTTATCTGAGATCTTGATTGTGTTATGATCAATCCCACATGCTTCCTCTCCCCTGTGGCCTTGTACAGTTTTACACATGTCATTCCTAAGCAAGAGCTGTATTCTCATAACTGACAGAATTATCGCCCCCTTATCTAGCCTATAGACCATTTCTGCTAGTCCTTACTTACAGTCACTGCATCCTGGTGTTTGTGGGTGCCTAGAAAAATGCTGTATGCCTCTTCCCACCTGCATTTTTGGCTGTCTTAGTTATGGCTACCGCTACATAATTCTTGATGGGCATTACATCTTTATCATTTGATATTACTAGTTTTGCCAGACAAATGTTGCAGTCTAGTTTTTGAACACATCATTTTTTATTATCTCACTATTAACCATTTGTTGGTTATCTTGTTGTTCCATGCACTTTCTGAATGCAAACTTATGTATTTTTAGAAATACTTGAGTATTTTTAGAAATGCTTAAGTATTTTAAGTATTTTCAGAAAGATTTTTAGAAATCTGTGCAATCAACTCTCTCTCTCTCTCTCTCTCTCTCTCTCTCTCTCTCTCTCACACACACACACACACAGACATTCCTATAGTAGCACATATAATAATTCATAATTAACAATTACATATTTACCAGCCAAGTAAAATATGGAGTATTTGTGTTTGATGAACATCTAGAAGTCTATATTTGCACAGTCAAGGAGGGCTCAGTGATGAACTGTTCTCATCACAAGGCTAATAGAACAGGAAAAAGTATACTTTCTGGTCATTATACCATCGAATGTGGGAAGTTGGTATTTAAAAGGGGGGCAATCAACTGTGGGGCGATGACAAAGAAACCTGGCACAGAGTGAATAGTAAATATTGAATGAATTGTTGATTAATCACCAGAGATACACATAACTGTACATATACCACATGTGAATTGAATATTGGTATTCCACCACTAGAGAGAATTTAAAAAACTTTAAGTCATCTTTATTATGTAAAACATTATGTACTAATTGTGGAGTACTTCTTCGGGCTTTGGGGTGTTCCGCAATCCAGAAGGGAATACCTGGGCTAGAACAGTAGAAGCGAGATAGTTTCCTCCTTACTCTAACACATGTGGCCCATGTGTTAACCACTACCTATGGTGAGTGGAATTAAGGATTACCCTGGTAAACCTGTCAGAACGTCCTCCAATTCTTCCTCCCGTCTCCTGTTGTTCAAGATCTATATTCTAAATTCCTCAAATAAAGATGAGTGGTGATCTTCTGTGTTTAGATTTCTTTCCCCTGCAGCTGAAGCTGGCTAGGGGGGTCTAGTGGACAAAACAGTTTTATGGAGGGATGAAGACCTTGATTTTATTTCCAGGCCCCCTGTGATGATTTCACAGAATAAGGGCTTATAAACTACATTTGGCTTCACAGGATAAAGGTATTATTTAAATGCCAAATTTCTAATACTAAGATTTCTCTGTGCAGCAGTGAAGGGTGTGTTTGTATTCTTGTATGAAGGGGGAATGGATGAGAAAGAGGAGCAGTGCTCTAGCAACCTGGAAGGAGAAAGGGTTTCCAGTTTCCATCTTCATCTGTCTTAAAGGATATTTCTATACAAATAACCCCAAGCATCCAGTGGCATCATCCTGGGGTGTAGCCCCTAATTTTATTTGGTTTCCCATCAGTGCTTGAAGCAGTGTGGCCATACTACCATGACTGATGGAGTTTAACGATGGGTTTTGCAAAACATGATTTGCCATCTAATTTGGAGAGCTCATTTCAATAATTCTAAACCCACAGGATGATCTTCCTATGAAAGCAGAGTTTTGGGGGTGGAAAATTTTTTTTAGAAAAGTAATGGAATCAATCAAATATTACCATTATTGTCATGGATGCTAATTGAGAAATCTAGTAGACTTCCTAATCCTTAATAACCTATTCCTGAGAAAAATAAGGCCTACTGGACCCCATTCCTGATCTGCTCAGGAAGTTCCAGCCTCGGTATCTTTGACTGAATTAAATGTTGGCCTGGAGGTCACATTCAACACAAGCAAAATCCAAAGTCAAGTTCTCTCAGTGGATTTCCCTATCAGTGGGGCCCTTATTCTTTTAAGCCTCCAGTCCTTGACATGATTCTTGCTTCTTCTCTTTCTCCAAATAGCTACACAAAGTACCAAACTCTTGGTCTAATTTTATACTCTCCTGAAGTCTCTCCTGGCTGCCGTAACCCCATTTTAGACATTTCTTATACCTGTGGATCTCTAATATCATCCCTGGTACTCCGCCTGTGTCTACAATTGCTTCACTGTGCCTCCATTAATGCTTCACTGCAGGCCAATTTCTTACTTGGCCTTCTGATTATATCTCCGTCTCAGCCCTGAGTCTTGATACTGTCTTTGGCAATGATCTCTGGTTTTCATCTCCTACGAAAATTCATTCTTGCTCCTCACACAGCCCTGCCCTTGGTTACTCTGGGAAAAAAGTTCTCTTTCTCATCCTCTTGGCTCCCAGAACCCTGTCCTGGCTCAGGCACTGGTGGCAAGTAGTACAAGGAGTTTGGCCCTGTCAACTGAATGGATACTGAACTCTATTCTCGTCCACATATTCCCTCTACCCCATGTATGCTTGTCTACTCTTTTTTAAAACCTGGTTCCACTCTTCTTTAAAATGTTCAAATCCCATCTGCTCCATTAAGTTTCTTGGTACCACCAGCCCGTAGGTTTCCTCTCTCCTCTGAATGCTTTTTAGAGCACTTAGAAACTGTCCTGTTCTCTTGATATTTACTGCCATTGTTTTCAGATATGTCTAGGCACAAGGACCAAATAAAGTAATTATTTATATACAGCTTGTTTTACCTCTTCAAAATCTATAAGCAGCTGGGTGGAAGAAGCCATATTCTGCATCTTCACATTCTATACAGCTTTTATCACAGGGGTGTACATTTAACAGACAGATACTCATGACTGGCTGAATCTCTATGCCCTTCTTAAAGCCAAGTGGTCATAAGAAGAAAGATACGTTTAGCCTGAATACAGAGCTTTCAAATCCCTCTTCCCTTCGTGTTTTATTCTGCAAATCGTGCTGGCTGAAGAGCATGGCTTTAGTCCATTCCCTGAATTTAATATCTTGAATCTAGTCCTCATCTGAACTCTGCATGAGCTAGAAGTACAAATAATTTTGCATGGGTGTCTCACGTAAAGCAAGGCCTGAGTGAAGATTTAGATCTCTTTAAAGCAGAAAATATTACAGCTTATATTTCCTACCCCAGGGGCTTTACAGTGGAATTTGTATTCTTTGCTTACTAGCCTGATTGAATAATTGATGTCTGCCTTAAAAGTTGCTCCTTCCCAAAATGTATGGTAACATACATTTAAGTATGCAGTAGCTAATGTCAGGATTCAGTCATCTGGAGCTTCTTTAACCTTACCCATGTCTGTAGTTTTGTTGTTGTTGTTTTGTTTTGTTTTAAGGAAACTAGAGGTTGGAGTGAAGTTATTCATTTGAAAAAATAAATCCTTTTGAAGAGTAGGAAAAGGGATGGGACGTGTCACGTTGCTGTCCATGGTTCTGATTTACGATGCTACACGATAAGCCAAATTCATTTGGCAAACACAACACTCATTGTAGTTTACAGAGTGATGATGATGATGGTAAAAGATAACAAGAGAGAACTACTGTAAAACCATACTGAATTTTAACATAGTGACCCTATTTCATATGTATATCTGTCTGAGTGTGTGCGCTCCTGTACGCCTACCTAGGGGTAAGTACATGGAAATTGTTCTAAAGTAGTATGCTTTGATATCAAGGTCTGGATAATGGATTGCCATTTATGTAAAAAAAGAATAGCAGATACACACATATGCATACATAAACATGCATACACATGTAAACATGTATACACATGCTTTTATTATATACTTACGAGTACACTTTGATGTTTGGATGATATAACTTTATTACCTATTTAACAGTTAATTTTTAAAAGTTTATACCTTCTTTTATTTTAAATATTGTTTATTTAAAATAAAATTCTGCAATAAATGAGAACTGTTTTAAATAGAGATAACAGACCTCTTACCTGACCATAACCCTAGTGTGTTCTGGCAAGCTCTAAAGAGGTTAGACTGAAGTTAGGTAGTCCTACAGTTGACACAAAGGGATAAAATGTGACATGGATTGATGACAGTGCGGTGTCTGCATTTGTTATATCCAATATAAGTAAACAAGATAATTAAAAACCCAGGAAAAGAAGCACAGGGAAATGATGGTCCCCCCACCCCTTATTATTATTAAGTTCTAAAGGGAAAGAAAAATGTAAAAGAAAAATCTATTAAGAATGAAATAGACACTGAGTTCACACTTCAGTTCATTGAAAGAAAGGGAGCTGGCTGATTAGGACCAACCAGCGTGGGGCAATTAATTTTTTCCTGCTGGTTTTCTAATTGGGTCCAGTGGCTGGGACACAACTAGAGTTTGAAGATCTGATAAAAGTAGCGGTGGAGGAGCAAAATCCATGCTATCTCAAATCTAAGGGAAAATTTCAAAGCCTATTCTGCTAATACATCAAGCTTCGTATGTTGGAAACCAAGTCATTGTTTCTCTTTACCCATTTTCTCTCTGGCCCAGGCTCTCCTCCTTGAGCCTGTTTCTTGTAACAGCCGTTCTTCTGGCCATGATTCCTCTCTGACCTCTCTTTTTCTGTGCCATTCAAGTGAACCTAGCAGCCAGTTTTGTGAAATCCGTCTCTCATTGTCTTTCATATCTGCCATTCTCATAAGCCCTACCGCATTCCCATGATGCTGGCCCTTATTACCCATTACAGAGATGAGGAACCTCTCACCTGGTCCTCACACCTGGGAGTATAGTGTGGCAGTAGAAATGCTGGGGCGGCAATCAGATTCCTGCGTTCATATCCCCACTCCACTACTCAATAATAAGGAGAGGACCTCAGGAAGGTCCTCAGGAAGATAGAGTCTCTCCTAGCTTTAGTGTCCTCAGCTTGTAGATGACATAAAAGCAGTTGCCTCATTTTTTCCAGGTCTCTGCTCACGTTCACCTCCTCTGAGAGGTTTCCCCTGACTACCCTGTTTAAAACAGCATCCTCATGATCCCATTTACTTTATTTTTCTTTATAACATTTTATCAGTTCTTTGTTTGCTTGACTGGTTGCTGGTGTTCCTCCCTAGATGTGCATTCCATGGCCACAGGAATCTTGCCTGTGATTTTGTTCATGGTTGTATCTCAATGCAAGAGAGTAGGTGTGCAATAATTACATGTTGAATGACTGAATGAATCAACAAACAGCCTATTGTGAGGATTAAATGAAATCCTATAACAAAGTGTGAATTTTCATCCTTATCCCCATTTTCTCCCCTAGTTTATACTAAGTCACTTCAATTTTAATCTTACCAAACATTTCTCTGCTTAAAACAGATCACAGACTTCCCATTGTCCCCTCCCAAGGTGAACGAAAGTTTCTCAGCTCAGTGTTTGGCTCTCACTATGATAAGAACCCAGCTATGCTGTGAAAGGTCTGAGATTTTACTTACAACTTAACACGTTTGCCAGCAGCAGTTCCGTAGGAGCTGGCTGAAGACACAAACCTTCTGGGTCAGAGGCAAAGGATTTTATTACTCCCAGAACAGCAGGCATCATAGCTTCAGGTTCACATTAGTCGCCCCCACCAGTCCCATGGGGGTGATGGGGAGTGGCCCAGATGCATGCTGTGCATACAGAGGGGTTGTGTCACTCCTGAGAAATCCCCAGGTTAGAAAACTCCCAATTTGATAAGAGGACTGCTACCAAATCTTTGCCCTAGAGAGAGACATTACATTTATTATCCTGGTCAGGCAATAAATCTGCCCTCTGCCCCTGAAAGAGACATTACCTCTGTCTTCCAAAGCTGTTTTGCTATCCATACATCTTTGAAAAGGTCATTTAGGACAGAGCTGTCACCAGAAGAGTAGAAATGCAATGGAGAACTTCCCCCCAGTTCTACCCTTCTGTACTTATCTTCCCTGAGTCTCACACTTACCACATCACACCATCGTGCAGCACTGCTGTTCTCCTTTCCATCATGGAGTTTCCTCACTCCGTGCCTCAGTGTGCGGATCTCCTTCTAAGCTCTCCCAGGTAAAACTTTGTCTCTTCTTTCAGCTCTCTCTCCCCCTAGATATCTGCCCAGCCTGCCTATTTCCTCCCTTAAGGCTCCCTTACCGGTGAGGCGTTTTTCTCATCTAAGGTTGAAGCCTGGCCCCACCCCACAACACTACCCTCTTTATCATTGTCACTCTGTGACATGTATTCACTTGTTTATGGTCTGTCTTCCCCTTCTAGAAGCTAAGCTGCTTGAAAGTACAGACTGAATATTTGATACTCTGCTCTAACCTCAGGCCCCCAAACAGTACCTGACACATAGTAGGAGGTAAATAACTATTGGTTGAGTCTGTGAGTTAGTTTTATGTTTTGCTTTCCTCATGGCTCCTTCCAGGTGTGCTAAGTGGCATATGATCTCTCCATCTGCTGAACCTTAATTCTACTTCACTTGTTCTTCTCCGTCATGATGGCCCTGCTGTGCCTCTTATTATAAATGTTGAGTTTGTTGAGGACAAAGTCAAGTACCTTCTTAGTACCTCACACAGTCTCTTTAATATAGTAGACACTCAATAAATGTGTGTCATATTTCACTGCAAGTGAAGAAACCGAGTCGATTGAAATATAACACTCCTTTTTGAGCACTACTTAGCTATGCATCTTGGGTAATTGGAATTCACTCTCTAATAGAATTTGGAGGAAACAACTGATGCCAACTGGTAGACGCTAAGGGAAAAGAGGTTTCAACTAAATAAAAGGCAAAATAAATGGAATTTTCCAAAGGTAGCAACTGCCTCAAAGATGGTAAGCACCCCATCTCTGAAGAAGCTCATCACACAACTCAGGTTGGGTGACCACTTAGCAGAAGATGGGCTAATGTATAGAAGACTGATGTATAGAACAAGGTTTGGGGGGTGGGAAGGTGGTACAAGGAGGTTCCTTTCACAACATAGGTTCTATGACTATTCTATGGGTGTATGTATACCCCACTTTACCCACCATCATGTAAGGATATGAGCAGCACGTTTTGAGCCTAGAGGTACAGTTTCCTTCCCATCCTTTAGGGTAGGCCTTTAATTCTTCTGTCTTTTAAATCCCACCAGATTTTTAATATCTCTCTTATATTTCTCTCTTTCTATTTCCATATTTGTTCATATGTCTGTCTTCCTAGGTGACTGCGTACCCCTTAAGAGTAAAACCCATATCTCATTTAACTTCTTATTCCTAGTGGTTTTGCCTGGTCGTAGTTGGAGGCCATTGGATTTCCATGCAATGAACGAATCATCAGTCTGAGGTTAGCCTTTTCTACATCATTGATACTCAAATTTTGGGACTCATTTTTTTGCTCTCTGGATTTGCCTTTCTTTCCCAAATGTTATGCCCACGACTTCAGTCCTTCTAAAATGAATTCGTCCTTGCATCGCTGATGTTTTGTTTACTGCTGATAGCGATGGCTTTTGAGGAGAGTTCTGATGTCAGATCAAGCAAGGAAGTTAAAAAAGAAAAAGGAAGCATCTCAAAAGGCTCTGAATGGTAGGGGAATTTTTTAAAACTAAGGAGTCATTTGACTGGCTCTCTCCAAACTGATAGAAATGAGCATGTGGAATTATATTCCAAATCACCCAGGAGGCTCAGGCTTCCTGAGAACGGCAAACTAATTCTAAGGACGTAATGGAACAGCCATTAAAGGTCTTTTCCCTCCTACATAGGATAGGACCTCTTTTTGAACATATTAATTCCCTTCTAAAGTTCTTTTTTTATTAATCAGTAAACATAGCCCTCTTGATGGCTATCACTATAATAAGGAAAGTATTGAAATTCAGAAAGCCGCTACTGAGAAAAATAGGGGCATTGTACTTTTAGTCTAAAGGAAGGTGAACAGTACTTTAGTGTTCATTCTCAGTGTTACTTTAGTGCTTCACTACGATAAAGCCAGCTACCTTCTGCTTAAGTCTGAGTAATTTTAGAGGGAAAACCCAGTGCCGTGTGCTGGATGAGATTTAGTGAATGAATGAACTGAATGAAAAAAACCAGAATTTCAAAAAAATTGTTGTGATTATTAACACCTTGAGAGTGCACATGAGATTGGGGATGGAGATTAATAGACGGTACGAAGGCTGTTTGACCTCAGCTGGCAAGTATCAAGCGAGACACATGCTCATGTGTGTTGTTAAAGAAAACACATTTCCATGTTCACACGGGGAAAGAATCCTTTGCTACTTGAAGATGCGAATATGGTTGAGCCGTGAAGCGACCTGAGTTAGTTATTCAAATGGGATGAGTGGTGAGGTTTGATAGTTGAGGAATCATTGGGGCTTTTCTTCTGATGTGGTGAAGAACTGAAGAGCCTTTAGGGACTTCGAACACCAGATAGGCAAAAAAAAGGAATCCTCAAGGATTAGGCAAATGTGAGCTGGAAGGATTAGTGTCTAAGGAGAGGATGTTATCTTTGCTCCAGTCTCTAAATTTCTCAAATATCTATTTATTTTGTAGTAAATGAAATGAAAGGAAATAGGTTGTACTTTCCCACGAAACAGATTTAGTGTTTGGGTGGAGAGACATGTGCTTCTGCCCCTGTAGCACCATTCCTGGCTGACCAAAGCATTACATGTTGTGGATGAGCTGTGAAATATCCCTGTGCTCACAGGCTAAGTCTAGAGGTTTCGCTTTCCATGCTTTCTTATATGATCCTACTGGCACTCTTCATTCAGACTGGCTTTCACCTGGCTCACTAGATCACCAGAGAGCAAGGTATGTTCCTCCAGCATCGTTGAATTCTCAGGGCCTGACATAATTCCCGACAGGCAGAAGACACTCGGCAAATGTAGAAATGAACCAAATTGGTTTAATCACAAAGGACACTGGTCAAGATGGTTGGTGAGCCCCAGTGCAAATCCCACATTTGAAGGAAAACTCAAACCTCATGCATAATGGAGGAAGGGATCAACGTAATCCTCAGATACAAAGGGAAAGCATATTTAAAAACCAAATGAAATAATGGGGCCTAATCCTCACATGTCAAGACTGACTGAATGGGTAGATTTTATGGCAGATAAAGGAATTGGCATTGGGATTCTTAAAGGTTGTGAACCAAATTACGATTTTGTCATCTTCTGAGGTTGGTTGGTCAGTAGTCAATGGGTTAGAAGCAATGTTAAAATTAAAATTCATTCTTCCTGATTCTCACAGTTGATGTTCATTTCTGCCAAATCATTGTTGTTGTTCAAATTCAGCAAGAATTTAATATTCATCAGTGAACATCAGATTCATATTCTGTGCCTGTGTTGAGACTTCTATTCATTCATGTGCTTATTTAACTCATGTCTGCTGTCAAATAGCTTTGTAGTGTATCAAGATATTTGAAGTTGACTAAGAAATCCTTTTTATTGCACAGATTTCATTACTGAGAAGTTATTATTAAAGAATTAGCTATTGATGGGCAGAAAGATTCTAATCATGACACCAGATATGAGGTATGATCAAAAAATAAGGTTTAAATTTAAAAAAAATTATTGTAGTAAAAGACATATCGCCATTAATCTCCCTCAAAATACTCCCCCTCACTTTAAACACACTTATCCCATCTTTCTTGCCACTTTCTGAAGCAGTTCTGAAAGTCCTCTCTTGTGACTGTCTTTACGTCATCCTCCATTATGACAATGCTCTGTGTCACACATCGCTTCTGGTATGGCAATTTCTGTCTTTTTGTCTTTCTGTCAAAAGAAAACATTATGGTGTGTCCTCATCCACCTTATTCACTGGATCTGGCACCATCCAACTTCTGACTCTTCCCCAAAGTCAAAATGATCATGAAAGGAAAACGTTTCAAATTGATTCAGGACATCAAGACAGCCACGACAGCACAACTAAAGACACTCACGAAAGAGGACTTCCAGAACTGCTTCAGGAAGTGACAAGAATGATGGGATAAGTGTGTTCAAAGCAAGGGGGAGTATTTTGAGGGGACACTCGGCATACTTTTAAATGGCAATGTCTTTTACTGTAATATTTTTTTTATTTAAGCATTCACCATATTGTGTAATCACATGTCATGTGTACCATGTTTCCCCGAAAATAAGACCTAGCTGAACCATCAGCTCTGATGCATCTCTTGGAGCAAAAATTAACATAAGACCCAGTCTCATTTTACTATAAGACTGGATATAATATAATATAATATAATATAATATAATATAGTATAATACCGGGTCTTATATTAATTTTTGTTCCAAATGACACATTAGAACTGACTGTCCAGCTAGGTCTTATTTTCGGGGAAACATGGTAGTAAATTTTTATTCAATTTTAAAGTGAAAGTTTAATAATGCTTTAAACACAGTAATCACCAATTATGTGCTGGAACTGGACTGTACCAGCTTGCTAGAGCTGATTGTTAAAATTTCAAGACTTTTCAGAGGCAGGCAATTACTACACAGTTGGTAGCTTCAAATTATCTATAGATTTCATAGTGGGAGTATTTACACCATGGAGATCAGCAGTTGCCGCAAATCAACACTCCCCACCTCCTCACTCAGAAAACCAATTGTTAAACATTTATCAACTCTCTACTGGTAGTAAGCCGATTTTTATTAAATGATTTTTAAATCAAACATAACATATTAGAGTGCTTATTTTTTATTTCTGTTAAGACAACTCTGCTATTATTGCCACTTTTGCTATCTTTCTATAACAAGTTTCTTAAGGCTAGGGATTATACACTTTTTGAAAAAACTTTTTAAAAACCACAAATATGATTTTAAATAAAATTGAATAAATTATACATCTGGATAATTTATCAGATTTTGAGGGGGCATCTTTAACTTAAGATTTTCAAAAAACGAAATCTGGTACACAATAAATAATACGAGTAATAGATGATTATGGTAAGAAAACAAGAATTTTCATTTAATTTTTAAGATAATAATTGGCAAAAAGTTCTGTTAGATCACATGGAAGAGCCAGGCAGCTGTGTTGGAGGAGTGTGGCATTCGAAAGTAGAATGATCAAAGAATTGGAAAGCTTATTTTAGAAAATAATACTTTAATGGAAGGGGTCTAGCAACAACCAGATTCTCACAGTGCATTAAATGTCTCCTGAAAATTTGCTAGATGCTTTCAGATACTCATCTACTCTTTCAGGTCACTAGGGTTTGAGGATGGATTAGCAAATTCTGCGAAAATAATCAGAATATGCTCATGTTTCTTCAGCAACCACACTTGCCTGAAACAGTCAAGTGCAATCAAAGCAATCTAAAATAATACACAGTCTCTTCAACCCAGCATCTTATAGTCAGCCAGTCCAGACAACAATGGCTTCCTTTTTCTGCAGTGTTTTGTTACATTTTCTTGGGCTTGCTATTGTCTTTGGAAAGCAGTGTGCCAGAGGATAAGATGGAAAGTGCATGAACGTTATGAGATAGAGTTTAAAGGGAGAGAGTAGAAACAGAATGTGGTAAGAGGAGGAGATAGAGTAAATGACTATGGATAGGAAGTTATACATGAAACCACTCCCGCCCCCTGAAACCACTCCCACCCCCATTCAATCCAGTCCCCCTCCCCTCAGCCACTGAATAGATTTAGAAAGGCAGGGCTGTTTCTAGAGCAGGAGTCCTGAGGACTTTGAAGGGATTGCCCACAGGTGCTATGACCCCTGGCTTACAAGCGCTGAGGAATAACAGCCATAAACGTGAACACAATGAGGGCTCTTGAGCATCACAGACAAGCAGGGAAGTTGACTTTCCCAAGAGCACAAAGCACAGCTCATTACTAGTAACGCTGAAGCTTCAGTCTCTTATTTCCCAACTTAGTGCTATTTCTCCTGTCTTGTGCTTGGACATCACTGAATTTAATATACATCCTCATTTTCTTTTAAGTCTACAAATACCCTGGGAATTGTTATTGAGTTGTGAGACACTGTCATATGGTTCTTTTGGGGTCAGAAACTCACTACTCTGAGAGAAACTCAAGATTGAAAACACAGTCTTTATCCACAAGGGAATATTTTGAGGTCAGAGAGTCCAAATGTAATCTATGTCCCATAAATATGCAAAGGGAAACATAAAGAAAATCACTCCACGTAAGGTAAAATAATATTGTCTTCAAGTATGTATTCAGATATATAATACTTGTTGATTCTCTAAACAATATAAAAAGAATATTTATAGTTTTTTTAGTCTCCTTCTAGGGCTAACATGTACAATGTTCTCAAGAACTTTACCAGTAGAACTTCATCACTAGTACTTTACCAGTCTTCCCTGGTTAAGGGTTTCCAGTTTTAGTCCATACCCAGGGCTGAATGTATCAGTTGGCTCCAGCTCAGCTACCATGGAACAGTTTGCCAGAGAAAAGCTTGTATTTAGCAGCGAGGCATGGAGCTGAGCTGGTCATGCAAAAATGTCTGTGGTTCTACCTTCCACAGGTAGAAGTGGCTGTCTTCTCATATGATAGCTGATTTTCATGTATGTAAACTTGATTTCTTACTTGACTCACTTTACCACCACTGCTGGCTTTTTTGTGCCACATTTGTGCGTTTGGGGTTTCAAATTTCCATTTCCTTCTGTTGGTCTGGTCTCGTTCATCCTTTCTCCCTGAAGTTAGTTTCATATATTTTAAGTCAGGAGTTTCCTAAAAATAGGAAATGAAAAGTTATTAACTGGGAAGAAATGGGGTCATCACACACTCCCCTGTGGGCTCAGAGTCTTGCATTTCTCTGTTAAGAGATTTGATGCAGCCACTTTGTAGAATGTCCCACTTAATTTTTTTTTGCTATCACCTGTCTTTCATGTGCTCTATACTGGCACAGCCATAAGATTTTAGAGCAAAGGGTTAACACAATTTCAAACTATTGGTGTATTTTTTGGCTTCCATGAGGACGTGATTTATGGATCAGGACAATGCCACAAAGTCATGGAAGTATTTTAAGGAATGTGCCCGATTTAGCATTGTCTGTTAAACCACAGTCATAAAATTTTCACTGTTCAGGCACTCTGGCTGAGTATGTTATAATTTGCATTAATTTAGATGCCATTGAATGATTAGAGAACCATAAAATTCCATTAAAATTACTTCAGCAATTTGCACTGTGACATTCAAGTTAGTCACATGTTTCTAACTAAATGTTAGGCCACAAAAAATATGTGTTTGCAACTACAAGCTTCCTAAGCAAGGAGGGAAATTCTTATTAATTTGCTTGATTTTTAATTTTTTTCCTAAAACATTTGTATGTATGCTGAAGTACTTAGGGGGAAGTGTACTGATGTCTGCAATGTACTTTGAAATGCATTAAAAAAGAAGATGGATTTCGGATGGATAGAGCAATGAATAGATGGATAGGTATTCATGAGACCAGTATGGTAAAGTGTCAATGACAGAATCTGGGTATTGAGTGTACAGCTGTTCACTATAAAAATTCTTTCAACTTTACTCAGTCTATTTGAAAATTTCCAAAATACAATTTTGGAAAAAAATTAATAACCCTATTCAGCTTATGAAAAAGAATATTATTCTTGGCTCTGAAGCCAGTTTAATTTTACTGTAAGGAACATAGTTATTCTTATTTGTAACAAAATAATAAATACATGTATTTAGAAATAAAATAGTACTAAAAGATTGATTACAAAGCACAGGATTTGTTTGTGCCACCTTTCATTTTTTAAAAAACTATTTTGGATATTTACCTCCATATTTCTTTCAAAATATACTTATTCTACTATTTCTTGATTTATTTTTGATGTTTTTGATAAATGAGGATTTATCTTACTTATATTTTTCTCAATTTCCCTACCTACCCTGAGGCATCTATATGACAAATTTTGTTAAGTAAATTGTCAGCATTTACAAGTAGCATACTATTGTTGCATTTGTTATACAGTTTGCTGTTTTTGCTTGGAGTTATTTATTAATTCATTTTTTAAAATTTGCTTCATGTTCTATGTACCTATCCAGATGCTTCTGAGATATGCTAAATACTAATCGAATGATTTTGCATATGCTTAAATGCATCAGAGTGTCTACTAATTACATTCCTTTTGGAAATCTTTCTTGGAAGCTTCTATTATTCATTAGATCATGTTGAACTACTGGCCTTCTGCACAACCATTATTCCACTCATCATTTTCTTGTGACCCACTCTTCTTGACCTTTTATCTGACCTATTATATAATGAAATGGATGTGAAACAAACTTAACTACCTAAATATTAAGTGTGGTGATGTTGCTTCATCTGATTTTTAAACTGACCTCAAATTTAATTGAGTTAACAACCATATGCTTTCAAGGAAGGAAATGAATAATTAATCTTAATGATTGAATATTAGAACACATTAAATGTATTTGAAAGTTTTCTCACCAGAACTCAGAGAAAAAGTTAATGTAAATGGAATAGAATAAACAAAAAAAATTCTATTGGCTTTATGCTTTGACTTTATTTAAAATGAATGACTTTGAATTTCGTTATGGTCCCCTTTGCTTCTTCAAGATGTAGAATGCGTGTGGCACAACTTATATTTGTGGCCTTATTAGATGCCTCCTTGAGGTCTCTGTCATGAGAGAATTCATTGAAAGCCTCCGGCTTGGCAGTGTTGTCCTTAACATTTGGTTATGTTTTATGACTTGTGGCTGTTTATGCCTTTTGGTCAGCCCTGATCACAACATGGTTATATGAACATTCTCTCTCATCAGTGTTCTAGAGAAGCATTGAGGGTCACCCAATTGTCAGTTCATGTCAAAGGTAGGTACGTGCTGAGAAAAACAATGGATAGTACTTTGGATAGGAGCTAGAGAGTGTCACTGAGGCTGAGTCATTGTGACTTTCTAATGATAGGTGGTGGTTACAAATCTGGCTGCTAGCTTCTCAACCAACTTAATAAGCAAATATCTCTTATTTAAATTACACTTCAATAAAAAGAAAGGAAATATGAAAGTAATTTTATCCATACTTTATTTTGTGAGACATATACAAACAGACGTAATTTAACACCCATGTTTGAAAAATTTTGGATATGCTTGGAAATGGCTATAAAACAGCCACATAATAACTATCTTAAATAAGTATATAAAACTAGACAAAACACCAAATGTACCATCATGTCTGACCCAGGCCTGTTTTGCGTGTCACCATCCCTTCTGGGAGTGAAGACCTGAGTCAATGAAGCAAAGCTTTGGCTTCATGTTTTGTTCAGCCCCTGTCTGTTCAGTCCCCAGTTTGGATTGTTCCAGTCATGAAAGGAGCAGAGTAGCCAAGTCATTTTCCCCTTGCTTTTATTTTTAAAAGTGGGAAAAGAAAAGGAGAGAAAAATATTTAAATCTTTATAGATGGAGTCATCTTCGAGAGAGTGTGTATATATTCTTATATTCTTTCTAATGCATAATTCTTTATTTAAAGATATAGTATATCTTGCTAGAAGCTAAAATATGAAATGTTTCAACATGTAGATTTATATAAAATTTCATAATAGTGAATGGATTCAGGTATGGGTGTGTGTGTGTAAAGCACCATGAATACACTCAATGGCCACAGAGATTAAACATAGTGTTCAAAATACCTGGGAGCCTAGAATACAATATCCTTCTATTTTAAATATTCTGCCATCTAGAGTAAAATAAAACAGCTTAATATATTTAGCTTCCTTTTTAAAGTACAATGGATAAAGTACAAAACAATCTAACTCTATTACAAATGTCTGAAACAGCCTCACTGAAGGAGATGGAAGATAAAGGTGCTGATGTAAGTAACTTTGGAAATGCGTGGAGTCTGTAAGATTGAAGGCAAAAGAAACTGTACATGAGCATTGTCCTGTAGTGGATAAAGTTGTTTCCCAGGGGAATATGGTTTAGCAATTCTGCTAGAGCTATACATATATACTGGAATTGAACAATTAGGTAAATGGATGGCAAATGATGGGATCCAGGTTTCTCACTGTTGGAGTGCAATTTTACAGTTAAGCAAGGGACAAGGCTAAAATGACCCAAGTGGTTATAGAGTTGGAGACACCAATATAACTCATGTTGAGCTTAATATAGATGCAATTGGTTATATATAGAAATAGTTATAGGTATGTGTATATACATAGGTTAGTGTACACATGTATTTCCTTGCTCTACCAGTTGAGAAGGCCTAGAAGTAACAACACTCCAGCAGCAAGTATATCTAGTACTCAGATCTTGTCTTTTAAAACCATTCTCCAATAAAACCACGGATCCTTGGAGAAATGGCTGATTCTAGGACTACAGCAGGAAATATACAAGAAGAACCTGGAGCATCTTGTAATGCCAGAAAGTAAGGAAGTGCTTAAAAAAAACCCCAGTCAACCAACCAAACAAACCCAAGAGATGGAAATAAGTAAAAGGAACACAGGAGCCAACTGAAAGACCTCCCAATGGCCAAGTTGGAATAATTTGAGCAACATATTAAATGAAGTTGTACTGGATTATAACGCAAGGTATAAAATAAATATCTGTGAGTCCATACTGATATAATGATTGATTGAATACATAAGTAAATGGGGGAGAAGTGAGAAATCTTCCATGCAAAATAATTTTTAAAAACTTATGTATTCTGTGCTCAAGGAGATGGAGCATAACTCCTTACTTCTTGAGTGTAGGCTGCATATAGGGACTTCTTTCTAAAGATGGACAACATGGAAAGGAGAATAAAACATGAACTTTATGGTTAGAAACCTGGCAAGCACTACCTCAGCCCGGTGATCAAGGTCAACATCAAAAGTGATAAATCACTGTGGTATTATACCCTCAATATAATGGGATGAAGATGGCACTTTATCTGTGTGGTCTTCCTTCCCCAAAGCCATAGTCACCGTCTAATCACAGAAAATCCCAATTGAGGGACAGCCTACAAATATCTGGCCAGTACTCCTCAAAACAATCAAGGTCATCAAAAACAACGAAAATTTAAGAAACTACCATAGCCAAGAGAAGCCTAAGGAGACATGACAACCAAAGATAATGCAAAATCATGGGTGAGATCTTGGAAGAAAAAAAGTAGATAAGGTAAAAATTGAGGAAATCTGAATAAAACATGTAGACTTTAGTTAAAAACATTGGTTCATTCACTGTAATAATAATGCGAGACCTAATACTAATAGAAGACAGCAATAATAGGGAACTGGAAGTGGGGTATATAGGAACTCTGTGTTCTATCTTAGCATTATTTTCTGTAAATCTAAAACTGTCCTAAAAATGAAGTTTTGTGTTTTTTTTCCCCAAGAGTTAGGTGCTTGGATGTTCATAGCAAACATCAAACTAATAAGCAAGGACATACATGTTTAGTTTACATGTGAGACTCCTCTCACTTAAAACTAGAAAAAGCTGTTAAAGAATATTGGGACAATTCCATCTAGAAAATTCCATAGATTCCAACAGATGGCGATCTCTTCTAGATATTCACCTTTCCTAAGATACGGTCGGTACAATAGATGAAATGATTTAAATATTGTCATTTTGCCAAACCAAGGGGCTAGAGGAGGCTTGAGTTTTATGCCATTAACTTTGAATCTAATTGATAAGATACATTTAAAGAAAAGTTACAATGTTATATATGTTTGGTACTTAGTATAGCCATCTCAATTTTAAATGAAGGGCAAATAATATATGCATTATTAGGCGCTTCAGAAGCATTTTGCTACTCAATGATTCACTTATGTAGCAATATATTTATGACTCGGGGGCATACCTTTAAGATTTTGTGATAAAATCAGATCTTTTTTTAACTAAGTCGAAGATCATTTTTGGCCTTGTAGCTTGTTTTAAAGCTGGAATGGCAGTATATTCGTGTGTATATACACACATGCTAATCTTGACTATGCAACCCTGTAAACCAAGAAAATGGACAGAAATTTTAATAAAAAAGAAATTTTTATTTATTTTTTATTTTTTTATTATTAGTTTCAGGTGTACAAATCAACATAATGATTAGACATTTACACCCCTCACAAAGTGATATGCCCCCCGAAGTCTACTACCCCTCTGACACTGTACATAGCTATTACATTACCATTGACTGTATTCCTTATGCTGTGCTTCACATGCCATGACCATATCTGTCTATCTATATATATTTGACATTAAATATTACTTTATATTCGTTTCAGGCGTACAGCACAGTGGTTAGGCATTTATATAATCTATGAAGTGGTCCCCCCAATAAATCCAGTGCCCATTAAACAGGAATTTTTAAAACGGTGTTTGCCTCCCTGGTTTAGCTGTAGAAGAAAGCAGTGCTGAAAAAAATAATCACCGATGTTCGCACATTTTGAAGAGTGTGAATTTTATTCACCAATTGCTTTTTATACCAGAGGCCAGCTGCTGCCTTTTGGAAGAGTGAAACATTTCAACCAGAATTGTCTGCAGCCTAGTATAGCTCTAATGGCAGGAGGAATTTTTACCAGATTATGTCCTTTGATTTTCACAGATTTTGTGGAGAAGATCTGGCAATGGGCTGCAGTTTCACACTTCAGAAATACATGGTTGGCCAAGAGTTATTTCTGGAGTTTTTTTTTAAAGCCTTTTCTGTTTTTGAGATTATCTGTGTTCCTACATCAAATTCCCTGGCCATTCCTTACCTGAAGTGAGATATTTATATCTTTTTAAATTAAGTCACTTTTCAAGTTCAAAACTGCATTTTCTAGAACAGCGAAAGACCTGAAGCCAGTTGAACGTCTGAAAAGGTTCTCTATCAGTAGGTTCCTGGACTAATGGATACTACATCATATAATTTACTTTCTTTCTCATGGAATATGGTGACGTGAATCGTAAAATGTTAGACATAATTTCTGCCCACAGGGGATTCCTTCCTGAAATGGATGCCTGGGATGCTTGGCTCCGGAGTCAGAGAAACTTCAGATCTGTGTGAACCTGAGCACGTTCCCCTTAAGCTCAACACAGCTCAGTGTCCTTAACCTGCAGAGTGAAAAGGAAAAATCGTGCCTAATGCGTAGAATTGTTTGACTGTAAAACGAGATAGCTTAGTCCTGTGCTTCTCATAGCACAAAGTAAAAATTAAGTAAATGTAGCTGTTTTCATGATCATGCTGGCATGTTTGGAAAACATGTCAGGACCTATGTGAATTGTGCCACCAAGTCTAGGCTTCTAAAAGGTCAATTGTGCGTAAGTTGCTGAGGAAGGCATACTAGGAAAGCCTCTGAGGTTGTGCTTTGTTAAAAGAAAAAATGCCAAGAAATGTCAGTGCTTCTTTGGATGTTGACTTAGCAGAAAGCTCTGTCCCATGGACCCTCAGTATTCCATTTCTTGCTTTTCTTCCTCAACCAGAGCTAGGCTCTAGAGCTCTTGCCACTGTGTTTGGATGTTGGGATTCTGTGCCTCGTGCCAAGGGGGTTCTCATTCCTTTCACAACTTAACCAACATATTGGAGGACTCAACCATCCATGGCCCTGGAGCAAGCCTTGGGGTGGGGGGCAGGCTCGACCCATGGCACTGCCCACCACTTGGCTCCCTCCATCCATGGAGATGTCCTTTGCCTCTCTGGGCCACGCCTGTCACTAAGAGCCCAGCTTAGCAAGCTAACTGCAGGCAAGCCACTGAGATTTTCTGGGACCCGGCTTTCTCCATTGTAAGATGAGAAAGCAGCAAAAGATGATGTTGATGGTCTCTTGCCTCTCCATTATTCTCTCAGATCCAATAAATTATTAGATTTACAGTAAGTAAAAATAAATGACACAGTCAACTACCTTCAAGAGACTTTCTATCTCCATGAAGCCTTACTTTCTCTGCCACCTCAGGCTACAGGTTGCTCTATGTGAAAACACTTAGTGTATCTATGTACAATTTTGTACTTTGAGTATATTTCAGTTCTCTTGTTGTTTCATGAGTATAAGCAACACTGGAAGGTCTTTGAGAGTGTACAGATAGCACTTTTTACCACTCTAAGCAGCCTGATCAAAAATGACATTCAAAATAAACTTATGATATTATAACATAATTTTCATATAATATGATACTTATAATTCAAATTATAATTCTCTCTGTAATAGCGTTTAAAATATATAAAATCTGATAGCTTAACATGTAAATGAAATATGATCCTGTACAAATACACACACATACAAACACACCCTTTTGGTTTGAAAGCACAGAAAACATAAGGTGTCATTAGTATTAAAATCTGTAGCAGATGGTGGTTTTGTAGAAAATCAAGATATTATTAGATTTATCATTCAAGTGTTCCAAGAAACAACAAATCATACCCATGGAAATAGTACTATTTGGATGATAACATTATCTTTAAAAGTGCCAGCATGTTGCCAAGGAGAGAGACGGCCCATATTCTCTCTATACCACTTTAATGTGGTACATAACTCAAATTGCCCTAAAATCCATATTGACCGTAACTGACCACTGCTTTTCTAGGCATTAAAAGGATATATAAAAATAACAGCATAAATAACAACATGATCTCCTGTTACAACAAAATGATAAAGGCACAGACTGAATATTGGATAAATAATTAGATTCAAGCTTTAAATTATTTGGTGCCCCTAATACTACTTAATAGCCATGTCAATGAAAAATGCTGGGAGAGACAGAACAGGATAATTAAAAAGAAACTAGTTGTCAAGTGTTTCATGTGTGATTACAGTGTGGATTCTAAGTTAAATTTTCAGTCTTGAGAAACCAAGACAGACCTGAAAAGATGACTCAAAATATGACTATAAACATTGTCAAGTAGATGTCATAGAAAAGAAGTGAGGGGGCAGAGATATGGGAATATGTACGTGGGTAGACAGAGAGACAGGGGAAAGGAAGAGGAGGACAAACCCAGAGAGAGAGAGAGAGAGAGAGAGAGAGAGAGAGAGAGAGAGAGAGAGAGAGAGAGAGAAGAAGGGAGGGAGAGAGAGAGAGGTAAAGACGGACAGATGGATGGGGAAAGAGCAAAAGATACACAGTGATGGACAAAGAGGTAGAGATGGGGGCAGCTGGCTGTGGTGAGCAGAGTGTTGAAGATGGCAGGGATTTGCACTGCCTCTTGACATTCGGCTGATATTTTCATGGCCAAAAAGAGAAGGGATATTAGCAAAGATGAAGCCACAGTGTTTTGATGCCCAGCTAAAAATATGCTGCACTTGTGCACTGGTGATGTTCCTCACATATCTGGGCTTTTTTTTTTTTTTTTTTTTTGCTTTCATAATTGGCTCCTTCCATGTCCCCCTCTTCCTAAACTTGCACCTTACTAAGTAAAATTTTTTATTTCAAAAAGTAAGTGGCAGTGGTGTACTGGGACTTACGCTCCCTGGCTCATGGTAAATATACAGAAATTCTGTGAGCTGGTCATTCACTGTTGGTAGCTTGAAATCAGTCATGGGGGGAGTATTTACATTTTGGAAATTGGCGCAAGACAGCTTCCCCCACCTCAGGGCCAGTTTACCAACATACTAAGGAGAGAGGACTTGGCGGGATATAATTGGCGGGAAATTCATTTTGTTTTCTTGCTCATTCTTATCTGTGATTGATGTCATGACTTCTTTCAAAATTTAGTGTGTTTGTGTCCAATTTTACAAGTTAAAACAGTATGCAACTCCAAGGGCCAAACACCTGCATTTAGGACTCAAACTTAAAAGTGTACATTTGAGACATTGTCCTAAAGAAAACTGGATAAGTTGAGGAGACTGAGTTCCGTTACTTCAGAAATAAAAAACAAAACAGGAAAGGTATATAGTACGTGAGTTATTGATATTTGGGATAGGAAGATATGTTTAGTACCTTGGTTGGTTGTGGTGATGGTATCACGGGTGTGCATATATCCAACCTCATCAAGACAGGACACATTAAATGTGTGCAATTTTGTTGTATGTCAATTATATCTCCATAAAGCTAAAAAGAGACTTCTTCATACTTAAATCAAGCTCAGAATGCTAATTTTAATAGGCAGTGACTTAAACATTCTGATTTAATTACCGTTGATTCCACTTTGGGTAAAGACAACCAAGAAATTTCTATTTACTTCCATTTGTTTCTTTTCATTCTTACAATGGCATGAATATACACAATACTTCCTTTTTGTCATGGAGTTGAATTGTTTTAAATTTTTGATATTCATGACTTCACTGTTAATGTTTTGAATTGGACTTAACGTAATTCTCTTCTTCACTGGTGGCCATTCCTGGACCAAAACCTCTGCTTTTTCCATGATGTCTCACGTAGATGTAAAGTATGATCAGTTGCTCATTTATGTACTTAACTTATATTATTTTCAAGAAATGTTCAAAATACTTTATATTTGACAAAGATCATCATATCTGACTTCATGTGAAACTTTAGGAAGATGTTATTTCAAACTCATAAAAGCTTCTGGGTTGAATACGGCGTACTGGGTTAAACTGTCTAGAAATGGCTTTAAGTGGTTCATATTTCTAAAGCAAGAGCGTAGGGCAAGAAAGAACTCTTGCCACTGCACTTGCTCCCACCAGAATATGCTTGGCGCACAGTGTGTCGTCTTCATTGACTCTGGTGTTCATGGGAAACACTCCGTTCTCAGTCTTCCACGTACCTGTTACTGGGGCCCAGCTATTGCCTTAGGAAAAAGGGGATGTTTCATTTTTGTGTGTTTGTTTTTGCTATAACAAAGTATTTTTAGCAACTTGAAAAGAATTCTCTCTCACCCAAGGAAATTTTAGCCCCCCAAGTTTACACCTTGCATTTGCAGTCAAGGGAAGTAGGAAAGTGGAGAAGAAGCAAAATGCAAAAGACATCAAAAGAGTATTTGCTGAGAGTGTCTAGTGTGTGTGTGGGGGGCGGGGGGCTGTAGAACTGAGAGGGGGCCCACCCCACTTTCCTTTCCTGGTGTGTTTCAGGGGATCACAGGGAAAGGGCCCTGGGAGCATGAGGAGGCCAAGTTGGAGGCCATTTGGCCTATATCCTTCCAAACTGCCCAGCCGATGGAAGGTTTGGGCGAGAAAAGCAGTTCTGAGAGCCGCACTGCTTGTCATCGTATAAATTTCAAATTTTCTTCTTTCGGATTATACAAGTCATAGTAGATGCTTAGACTTAAGACAAAAACTGATTGTTAGAAACATGGTACCTAATTTCCAGTTGACAACCCACTGTGGGGCTCTGAAACAGCCAGAGCAGTGGGAGAAAGATTAATTAGTGGTTGAGAAGGGACCTGCCCCCACAGGCCTGCCCTGCCCTTTGTTCTCTCCCACTTCTGCCTGTCATGTTGGGCTGTGCATCCTGCCTGATCGTCAGCTTCTGACCCCTCACATCTAAGAGGCGGGCCCAGCAGGGAGCGCGGGGCTGTTCTGACAGAGCAAAGAGCAGCCGGACTATGCAGAAGCCATGTGCAGAGCTGTTCATTACACTGGGAGAGATGACCCCAGATTTCAACAACAACAGCAAGAGATTACAGGGGAAACCAGACCATGATGCTGTGTGGTTTTACACCACCCAGTTAACAGCACCCACCATGATTATCTATTTATGTCGTTATGAATGAGACCATCGTGGTAAAATTCATCTTTACAACTTAACAAGTCATAATTGTCTAATAAGAATAAGGAGCTGCCTTATATTGTCAAATTTCTTACCAGGAAATAATTTAGGGCTTAGTAGCAATAAAATCATAGGATTGATCTTCTAAAAACAAATATGATAACATACACACATGCATACATACACACATATAATACATATTCTACATACATGTAATTTACATGTATCAGAAGTGAGCCCAGATTCCTTTGAAACCATCACCACAGCAGAATTCAAGCTTCTTGTAGCCACATTGTAGAAAACAAAACATTTCCAAAGCTCCTCCTTTTCTTTGGTTGATGTTGGAGTCAGTCCCTGAGCCTCACAAGCAAATTACTCTTTTGTATTTTAATTTTTTTTTAGCCTAAATGGAATTATCTAGTTTGATTGCACACAGTATTTGCTAACTTGATTTTGGCTGTTTTCCAAAGTCAAATCCAGATTCAAAGGATGATGACTCACCACTATTTAGGGTTTTGAGAAAAAAAGCCTGGGCTGTGAAGGCCTAAAACTCCAGAGATGGGTTGAGACACAACCATAGCAAAAGGAAAAGCATAAGAAAGCCAATTGAGAGAGAGCAGTTAGGAGGCCCCAGCTCTATACGGGGCCATTATATTTTGGTTATAAGTTTATCTCTGTTGTATATTGGAAACCAATAGAAAAAACAAGAGTTACTGAATAAAATTTGCATTTCAAATGACATTTTTAGGCATTCATGTGTTTAGTGATAGCTACATTCCCTTTTCTTATTGAGATATATTGCCCGAGCATCCATGCCAGGCAACGTCATGTACAGACACAAATCGTTCAGTTTCCTGTCATCCCCACATAACCTGGGCAACAAAAATGATTAGCCTAGTTTTATAGATGTAGTTCAGAAAGGTTAAGTAACTTGTGCAAGATAACACAGCTAGCACGCCATTGAACTAAGACATTGACCTAGATCTATAAATGCAAAGGCCAGGAACTCTTTCATTGAGTAATACGTGCTTGCAAATGGAGTACATCCAAAGGAGGCTTTGCCCATTCAAAATCTTGCAAATGTTGACTGAAGCAGAGTGTTAAACAACCACTAGATTTTTCATTATGTATCATTTCTTCCAGATCAAAAGAATGTACTTGTTTGAGCCATACTGTCAAGCTATAAGAGTTCATATTCAAATATTTAAGAGTTATTAATTATCCAAGAGTCTTTTGCTTTATTTCTTTTTCCTGTTTCTTTCAAATAAACTGAACCAAGATAGTACTTAACCATTAGGGGACTGGTACCTTACATTTAGGCGGAAGTACCTCTCCAAAAGTAAATACTCAACTCCAAAGCTATCTTTTTCATCAGAGAAAAACTTCCTTTTTTTTCCCACTCCAAACCTTTTCCATTCCTCAGTCTGCCTTTGAGTTTCTGCTGAAACACAAGAGACGATGGTCTAACTCTCTTTCTTCAGCAAGCCCAGAATAATCATCTTTCTTTTCCCATTTGCTTGGTCTTCCCTTAGTCCCACAGCAGACCCTGCAGCTGTGGCTCCAGTCGTTTGGGGAAAACAGACATCCGTTAAATAGCTGCAGAAATAAATGCACAACTGCCATGTTTTATGGGTGTTATCAAGGAAACATACCTGGTGCTGTCAGAATGTAGACGACAGGGTTGTGGCCTGTCTAGGAGGTCAGGGAAGTGATTCCTGAGCTGAGGACTGAAGAAAGGGTAGGTGACACCTGGGTGAAGAGAAGGTGCGAGTTTCTCAGGCTGAGCGCATAGCGTGTGCATGAGCAGGAGGCAGAAAGGCAAATAGAAGAAACAGAGATGAGTGAGGGCAGAGCCAGGTGAGCAGGTGGCCTGCACAGGAAGCTGGGGAAGTCACTAAGGCTGACCCTTCGAGGCCCTGAGAAGAAGCAAAGGGAAACCATTGAGCATTTGAGCCCTGGAGTGATGCGGTGAGATTAGCATTTCAGAAGACCAGACTGGAGTCTCCACTAAGGCAGTTGGGAGAATCCTAGCAATTTATCTGCTTTGAATTTAACCAAACATTGAATAATCATCCCATCATGCAGTGTGATTTTAGAGAAATCAAGTCTGAATGGCCTGGGGTTTACTCATGACGATAGGCTAGTAAGCAGCTTTTTCTTTAGTCAGTAGGTAAGACCACAAGAAACGCAAATTACATCTCATAATAATTTATGAAAACTTGGAAAACTGAAAGGCAAGTCTTCAAAAACATCAACTTAATTAACTTAAACATCAAAGATGATCCATATCACCACAAGCGTCAACAGAAACTAGGTAGTTGATTGCCCCAGCCAATATACTAGGTAAAGAAATATATATTATATGTCACATAGAGAAATTTGTGGCACTTTAAATATTTAACTCACCTGCTCTGCGTGTCTCCAGAGCGGCAGTAATTATCTTGGAGGGTCAGCAGTTGACACATTCATCACAAAGAGGCCCAGGTTGAAGCTATGAAATTTATTCATTCTTCCAAAGCACTGTAATATTTCTGGGGTCACGTCTCAGCAAGACATGTCCAATTTCATTGTATTTAAACTTATCACGGAAAATAATGCTGCAGTGAAACTCTCACTATGTGAAAATAATTGGAAACCTTAGCTATTAGCCCTATTATTTTAGGTAGGATTTGAAGTTAGAAAACCAATAAATGAATATTAATACCTTTTAAAGTTTTTTAATAAGTAGATTTAATTTTGATATCCCAAGAATCTCTATATAGACATACCTTATTTTGGGTCAATGAAACAAGCTAATATATTTTCTCTGACATTATATTAACATATTATAAGGTATCATATTATTTCTAACAATCAAGTGAATTATCCTAGTTCATTATAACAATGCTAGAGAAGGTGTTGACTAAAGATATTCCTGCTTATATTGAATTTTGAGCAGTTTTGTTTCCAAGGAAACTAGTTTGTTGTCAGCAAAAGATGTACCCAAAACAGTGCAAAATTATTTTCCCCAAAATATTTGAATCTTATTATAAAATGTGAATTGAAATGTTTCCCACAGCCCTAAAGCAACAATGAATAGAGGCTTACATTTCTTGCAGAATGGACTCCATTTAATAAACTCATCATAAAATGCATTTCAGACAAACATTTATGTGGTATAAAGTAAATGACTCATCTTTAGGATGTATCCACCAAAATTTATAGCCATCAAAATTTTGAAAGTTAACATATTAGGTGTAGTATAGATCTGCTAAGGAAGAATTGATTAGGCTTTTGGTTTCTCTATTAATATGTATATATATGTAGTGAAATTTCATTTGCCTCAGATTTGTGGAATTTAATGTAGGCCGAGTTATAATTTGTTTTGCATTATCTATGAAGAAAGTCTGGGTTAATGTAAAATTCTTGACATATTTGAAGACATTTTTTGCATAGCCAGTATTCAATATTCACTGCTCTAGGCATATTAAAAAAAAAAAAAACTGGCAAGGTTAATATCCAACTTGGATAATGCCCAACTAGCACACTATTTCCAGCCCAATGTTAAAATCATTGAAGAAAAACTCAAAATACCTAACTCACAAGTACAATCAAATAGGCTTCATATTTTACTTGTGATCATACATGTAATATGAGCAGATATACAGGTAACATGACAGTTTCATTTACGTGTGCTTAAATTTAGGTAAATTTACCAACTGAATTGGGGGGAATTTACAAGAGGAAAATTGTATCTCCTAATTCATCCCTTTCCTTCTGCCCTCTGCTCAGGCCCTAATCCTCTCTGACTTAGATTTTTAAATTGTAACATTGTCTCCATTCCCCTCCAAGTAGCTGGCAGAATATTTTGGAAACACAGATTACATCATGTCAGTTTTGTTTTAAAAACATTTAAAAATATTTTAATTCTTCAGAATAATATTGAAAAGTCTGTAATTGTGGTATTTAAAGCTTGTCCCCAACTGTCATTTCCATACTACTCCCTTTGTCATCCTTAGTATGAGCTATGCTATAGTGCTAACCTTGCCCAAACATGCCTGGTCTGGACATATCATATAAATGGAACTATGCAATAGTATTTTCATAGTTTGTTCATGTTGTAGCCTACATCTCTACTTCATTCCTTTTTATGACTGAATAAAAAATATTCCATTGAATAAATTTGTCTTATTTTGTTTGGATATTTGGATTCATTCTACCTCTTGGTTGTTAAGAATTATGCTATCATGACCATTCATGTTCCTGTTTTTGTATGGCCATAGGTTTTTAATTCTCTTTGGAATATACCTTTATTCTTTCGTATGTGGATATTCAGTTGTCCCAAAACTATTTGTTTAAAAGACTATTTTTTCCCCTGTTGAATTGAGTCAGCGCCCTTAATGAAAATCAATTGACCTTAAATGTATCGGTTTATTTCTGGACTCTTAATTCTATCCGATTGATCTATATGTCTCTCCTTATGACTATACTTTACTGTCTTGATTGCTGTAGCTTTGTAGTAAGTTTTGAAGTTGAGAAGTGTGTTTCTACTTTTATTCTCATTTTCAATATTGTTTTGGCCATTTTAGGTTCCTTGCATTTCCATAAGAATTTTAGAATCGATTTGAGATTTCTGCAAAACAAGAGAAAGAGAGACAGCTTTATGGATGTTGTGTTCAATCTATAGATCAATTTTAGGGAGTGTAGCCATCCTAACAAAACAATATGAAGTCTTCAAATCCATGAACATAGGATGTCTTTCTACTTATTTCAGTCTTTTAAAATTTCTTTCAGAGATGTTTTGTAGTTTTCATTGTACAAATCTTGTACTTTTTTGGTTAAATTTATTCTGAAGTATTTTATTCTTTTTAATATGGTAAATGGAATTATTTTCCTAGATTCATTTTTGGATTGTTTACTGCTAGTTTAGAGAAATACAATTGATTTTTGATTTATCATTTTCTACATACAAAATCATATCATCTATGAACAGAGGTAGTTTTATTTCTTCCTTTCTAATCTGAATGCCCTTCCGATCTTTTTGTTACCTAATTGGCCTGGCTAGTACCTCTAGTCCAACACTGAACAGAAATGGCAAGAGCAGAAATTCTTTGTCATGTTACTGATCTTCGCGGGAAAACTTTTAGTCTTTCAAAATAAGTATGATGTTCTCAGTAGTTTTTTGTTCTCGGATGCTCTTATCAGGTTGTGAAAAGTCCTTTGTCTTTTTTTTTTTTTTTTTGACCACATTTATTATGAAAAAGTGTTGGATTTTGTCAAATGCTTTTTTTCTACATATATTGAGATAGTCAGTTTTTCCCTTTTTCTATTAAGATAGTATTACACTAATTGATATTTGGATATTACGCCAATCTTGCATCTTTTTTTATATGATGCTGGATTTGGTTTGTTAGTATTTGGTTGAAAATTACTGTACTATTCAGGTGGTCCTCAAATAACATCATTTCATTGTAACATTGATGAGGTGCTTCAGGAACTTTACTTTTGTTTATATCAATTAGCCTACAGTAGAATCGGTTTCATTATACGTTGTTTCGCTGCAGTTCCAAGAATGTATTGACAACATTAAGTGAGGAGTTACTGTATTCACAAGGGATATTGTCTGTGATATATATGTCTTGCTTTGATATCAGGGGAATACTGACCTCAAAGAATGAGCTGGGAAGTATCCTTTCCTTTCTTTTTTTTTTTTTTGAAAGAGTTTGTGTAATATTGGTGTTGATATTATACCAATATCTGGTCCTGAGATTTTCTTGTAGGAGTTTTTTGATTACTAACTCATTCTCTTAGTTATAGATTTAATAAGATTTTCCATTTCTTTGGTAGTGTGTGTTCTTTAGGAATGTGTGCACTTCATCTAGTTTATCTAATTCATTCGTGTATAACTGTCCTTAGTATTCTCTTACAATGCTTTTTATTTCTGCAAAGCTGGAAGTGATAGCTTCTCTTTCATTCCTGAATTTTAGAAATTTGAGACTTCTCTCTCTCTTTTTTTTTTTTTTTGATAACTCTAGCTAGAGGTTTGTCGATTGCATTGATCTTTTCAAAGAATCAAATTGGTTTCATTTTTTTCCATTTAAAAAAAATTTCTCATTTATGTCTACTCTGAGTTTTATTATTGCTTCTTTTCTTCTTGCTTTGAGTTTAGTTTGCTCTTTTTTCCATTTTATTTAAGTAGAAATTTAGGTTATTGATTTGAGATCTTTCTTCTTTTTAAGAATAGGCTTTTACATCCATGGTTTTTTCCTCCTAAGTAGTGATTTAGTTCTATCCCATAGGTTTGTGTTGTTTTTTCATTTTCAGTTTTCTCAAACTGTTTTTGAATTTCCACTATGAGTATTTTTACCCATTGGCTATTTAGGACTGTATTGTTTAATTTTCATATATGTGGAAATTCCCCAAATTTCCTTCATTATTAGTTCCTAAATTTCTTTCAGTGTGATCAGAGAACATATTTTCTATAATTTCAATTCTTATTTATTTGTTGAGGATTGTTTATGGCCTAGAATATGGTCTATCCTAGAGAATATTCCATGTCCATATTGAGAAGAATGTTTATTCTGCTTCTGTTGGGTGGAATGTACTATGTAGGTCTGTTAAGTCTAGTTGTTTTATAGTGTTTGAGTCTTCCATATCCTTTTTGATTTTCTGCTTAGTTGTTCTATCCATTATTGAAAGTGGGGTATTGAAATATTCAATTATTGCTGAATTATCTATTTATCCCTTCAATTCTGTTCATTTTTCTTTCATGTAGTTTTGGGCTGTAGTCTTACTTAGGTTCATATATGTTTGTAATTGTCAGGACTTCTTGGTGGATTGACCCTCTTATCATTATAAAGGGCCTTTTTTGCTCTAAGAACAATTTTTGTCTTAAGGTTTATTTTGTCTGATATTAGCATGGCAACTCTAGTTCTCTTTTGGTAACTATTGGCATCTTATATATTTTCTCATCTTTTTACTTTCAAACTATTTGTATCTTTGAATCTAAACCATATCCCTTATAGACAGCAAGTAGTTATATCATGGATTTTTAAATTCATTCTGCCAATCTCTACTTTTGGATGGGAGTATTTAGTTCATTTATATCTAATGTAATTACTGATAAAGTAGAATTTGTACCTTCCATTTTGCTATTTTTAATATATATTTAAAGTCTTGTTTTCATTCTATTAATCCATTACTGCCTTCTTTTGTTTAAAATAGATATTTTCTAATATAACATTTTAATTTTATTTATTTATTCTTTTACAATATTTTTTAGTTATTTTTATAGTGGTTGCCTTGAGGAATACAATTATTATCTTAACTTAAAACAATCTAATTTGGGATAGTGCCCGACTTAATTTCAATTCTTTACAGAAACTTTGCTTCAAATATAGTTATGTCCCCCGTCCCTCTTTTGTGCTACTGTTGTCATAGAAATTATACTTTTATACATATTAAATCCATCAAGACAGTTTTATAATCATTCCTTATGCAGTTTCATTTTGAGTCTGATAAAAGAAAAGTGTTACAAACAAAAATGCATTTATACTGTCACTTATATTTATGTACTTTTATATTTACCTTGGTACCTAGTTACCTTCGCTGATGCTCCTTATTTCTTCATGCGTATTTGAGTTAGTGTCTTATGTCCTTTCATCTTAGCCTGAAGGACTCCCTTAGTATTTCTTATATGGTATGACTGCTAATGACAAGTTTTTGTATCTCTCTCTCTCTCTCTCTCTCTCTCTCTCTCTCTCTCTCTCTCTCTCTGGATAGTTTGCTGGATACAGAATTGTTAGTTGATAGTTTTATTTCAGCACTTTTCATATGTCATCCCACTGCCTTCGGGTCTCCATTATTTCCGATGAGAAGTCAGATGTTGATCCTAAATAAGATTTAAAAAAGGTCACTTTTGTTGCTTTCAAGAGTCTCTCTTTGTGTTTGGCTTTTGACATTTTGACTGTGATGTTTCTGGATGTTAACTCCTGATTTTATTCTAGTTTGGATTTATTAAGTTTCTTAATAAATTTATTAATAAATTTATTTTAAGTTTCTTAATAAATTTATTAAGTTTCCTAATAAATCCAAACTAGGATTTATCAAGATTTTTAAAATCAATTTTGGGGAAATTTCAGCCATTATTTCTTCAAATATTCTTTCTGCCCCTGTTTCTCACTTCTGTCCTTCTTGGACTCCTATTAAGTTTATGTTGGTATGTTTGCTATGACCCATAAGTCACTGAGGCACTGTTCGTTTTTGTTCATTCTTTTTCCTATCTGTTTTTTCAGACTGGATAATCTCAGTTGACCTGGGGAGAAATGGATGGGAATAGGGCAAGAAAAATGCCACAGAGCTTAGTTCTTAGCATGAATCATTTTCTTTAATAAATTTTCTTCAAGCGTGCAAGTCTTTGGTTAATTTCCAGACTTCTGAAAAACTTATTTTGATAAATTTGTGTACTGTTGTTTTGTTTGTTTTAATGGAAGAGCCATTCAGGAGTGCTTCCTCACCATGTACTTTTTGAACTCAGTGCTTCTTCTCATGATTCTCTCAACCTAAAGGTTGTGGTCATCCTTTATGAAAGTTATTCAATAGTTAGTTAATGAGTAATACTATGAGCCATATATTGGGTGCTGAAGATTACAAAATGACTTTCACTGGATTTTAAAACTAAGTACTTCTTACATCAGTTCTTTTCACAGTGCTTGTATATCATAAAGAACAAGTTAGGAGGTACTGAATAAGAGCCATATAAAGAAGCAAGAAGGAAGAGGAACTCTCTGGATTAATACAGACCCAATTTATATATGAAACTTCATTAATCATGTTTGAAATTTTGAAAAGTTTGCCAAATTCTTGAGTGCTTTAGAAATGAACAAAGATGCATTGTGAACAAAGAAGTGAGATCATTATTCTGTAAGTGTGAATATACATACATACATTAGTGACATATATATCAGTAAATATATATACATATACTGTGTAATAAAGAAATAGGTTGACTTAAAACTTGAAAAGTCTCAAGATAAGTAATTTTCTGTTAATCTATCAGTTATACTTTTTCAGGCCTGGCACTTGGGGCTATAAAAGTATATTTCAGTAAGAAAGTTCAAAGCTTAAGATGACAGTGGCCAAGATATTTGAAAACTAAATTCTATTTAGTCAGTTTAGGACCTTAGCAATAGTCAGTTGCTATGATAACTAAAAGAACACAAGAGCATAGTTACCATGTCAAAAGGTAAAGAAGCAGCTTAATTAATATTTTGGAGAGAGAAGCTGAGAAAGAAATTAATTCAGAGAGTATTTTGACATTAATCATGGGGGAAAAAATGCAGCTCATTTTGGTGCAGTATTTATAAAAAGTAAAATGAAAATTAATTTGCATACCAGTTAGATAAGAAGATACCACATTGACCTT
This sequence comes from Rhinolophus ferrumequinum, assembly GCF_004115265.2. Lineage (NCBI taxonomy): Eukaryota > Metazoa > Chordata > Mammalia > Chiroptera > Rhinolophidae > Rhinolophus > Rhinolophus ferrumequinum. The sequence goes on from NC_046287.1 coordinate 93,519,038, forward strand.
AAGAGAAATTTAAAATCCAGAAACAAGCAATTGGGTCTGTAATGTTCCACAACATATCCATTTGGGTATGTGTTATTTGCATTTTTAGTGGAAGGAAATGCATTCAATCAAGGGCCATATGGAAACTGTTATCAACAATATTCCAAGTACTAAATTGAACTTGGAGAAGATTTTGCAAGTTCACTTATAATTCATATGAGAGCAAATTAAGCATTAATAAACTGGAAACATTTGGATGGGAAAAAGAAAAAAGTTTCATTCAATATTTTATAATTGTTGACAGCTTATTTTTTTCCCTTTAAAAAATTTTATTCTTCCATGCATAATTCCACATGGGAAAGCTTTTACAAATAGCATTATGAAAATGTCTGTAGTAAATTAGCATATTTGAAATCCAAACTTAAAAGATCTGGTTGTGTACTAAAGGAAAATGTACATTTTGATTCATGAAATTTGTTCAATTGAACAACCATGTAAAAAATAATTACACAAACCTTTGTCAGACTCAAATTGAGGTGATTAAAATATGATTGATAATTTTTAAATAGCAAATATTTTAAACTGATTTCTTAGGAATGCTTAAAAGAATTATTAGCTAAAGTTATATACTTTACAAGAAAATGAATTATAAATTTTAAGCCATGAAAAGTAAGTCAACTTTATTCCCTTAAGGGAGAAAGTTTTTATTTATATTTAATTAAAGGAAAATAACACAGAATCAACAGAAAGTTATGTGTAACATGTGACTTATATGTAGGAGATTTGTACACACTCAATTCATAGAGCACACATGACAATTAGTTGTAATTTTACAATAATAATTGTGTAATGCAGAGAAATCACTGGAATGGAAGAACTACCCTAAAATATTCAATTACTTGTTTAAATACAAGAAATTCACCTGTCGAATAACAGAATTTTAAAAGTTTTAAGTGGCAGGAGACATTGTGAAGTTTTGCTGGCAATGGCAGAAATAACAACCAAAGAAAAGTATGCATTTCCATGATCAGCAATAGAATAAAAATAGCCAATATCCTATAGTAGACCTAGTGTACCTGGGAAACTGAATTTTCTAGTAACAAACGGCTCTCATAAGTCAGGGAGGTGATGCTAACAAGGAGGTCGGTGTTTAAATTCTTTTCTCATGACAAAAATTTTAAGTGTGTTTGTGTACATGAGTGTGTGTGAGTGGAAATACTTTTATTGGGAGCTCCAATTTTGTGTTAAAAATTGCTATGACCAGTTTCAGAGTTTGAGAATACAATTAAATAATTGTAATTAGTAATTGTCTTCTTTTTTTGTTATTTCTAAAACTTAACCTTTGCAAAAGACTATTTCTTTGCTTTCACAAGGCATTCATGTGTTATTTTATCAAGCTGCCTACTATTCACCTTCTTAGGGTATTGTGCAGTTGCTGGTATTTTTCTGTATGGCAAAAAAATCAACCTTTCTCACTTTGCTGGATGTTTTTGTTCAGAGTTCTCTCTAATGTGGTAGCCACTAGCCACATGTGGCTGTTGAACGCTTAGACTGGCTAGTCTGAATTGAAATGTTCTATAAGTATAAAATATACACCAGATATCAAAGGCTTCAGACAAAAGAAAAGGATATAAAATATTTTTAAATAATTTTTCTGTTGCTTACATGTCATAATGATAAAATTCTAGATCTATGAAGTTAAAAAAGATACATGATCAAAATTGATTTCATCAATTTCTTTTTATTTTTTTAATGTGGCTACTAGAAAATTTAAAATCACATGTGTAACTTGCATTGTGTTTCTTTGGAATAGCTTTGGTTTAGAGGAGAAGCAAAATGTATTCATGTTATTGAGGAAACCATGGTAAAATTCACCTTCTTAATGCAGAGCAATTCCACTGCCAGGCTTCTTTGGTAAGACGAATGGTAGGGAAGAGGAAGTACTCCCCTTGGGAAGCTATGCACCGATGCTAGCACCTCGTCCACCCTTCAAAGCAATTTTGGAACTCTTTTTCTGGAATGGCCATCAGAGCTGTCATTGTATTACCCTTGATGCCCTGAATGTCACCAAAATGTCTTCCTTTCAGTATTTCCTTTATCTTTCGGTAAAGAAAGAAGTCATTGGTGGCCAGATCAGGTGAGTAGGGAGGGTGTTCCAATACAATTACTTGTTTACTGGCTAAAAATTCCCTCACAGACAGTGCCATGTGAGCTAGTACATTGTTGTGATGCAAGAGCCATGAATTGTTGGTGAAAAGTTCAGCTCGTCTAACTTTTTCACGCAGCCTTTTCAGCACTTCCAAATAGTAAACTTGGTTAACTGTTTGTCCAGTTGGTACAAATTGATAATGAATAATCACTCTGATATCAAAAAAAGGTTAGCAACATGGTTGCAACAAGTTTGCGAATTTAATTGTCCTTACTGACAAGTCTCAGTGCTGAAGGAAAGAGGAATCATCCAAAGTTATTTTACAGTAGAGCCTCAATCAATAATAGCACTTTACTAAATGAAACTCTCAAATTAGACAGCTGTTTAATTTTTTTCCCGGTGGTGAATTCCAGTGCCTAGCACAGAGCTTTGGAAACAGAAGGCATTCAATATTTTTAAATGTTAAACTACTAATATGACCTAAGTTGTCAGACTTGATCAACTTTAAGTATTATTCCAACCAAGAGCTTCTATGATTTTATGATCTCAACATGGCTGAGACTGTCACAGATCTTTCCCAAACCTGCTACCCTTAAGGCAGCCCTCACCCTACAAGGTACCAGCATTCACCCTTTAGCCCAGGCTGGGATCTGGGGTTTACCTGGGATTTAGTCCTTTCTCTCCCCCACCCACAACTCATCATTCTAAAGATGGCTGACTTTACATTCTAAGTGTTTTTCCCCCCTCCTTCTTCAGCCTCCCCCCACCCCCACCCCCACACACTCTGGTTCAAGTCATTGTTTCTCAGTCTAGTTGTGTAGGATATAGCTCCCTCGCCCATGCTGGTACCGTGTTTCCCCGAAAATAATACCTAGCTGGACTATCAACTCTAATGCGTCTTTTGGAGCAAAAATTAATATAAGACCGGGTCTTATATTATATTATATAAGACCCGGTCTTATATAATATAATACAAGACCGGGTCTTATAGTAAAATAAGACCGGGTGTTATATTAATTTTTGCTCCGAAAGACACATTAGAGCTGATTGTCCTGCTAGGTCTTATTTTCAGGGAAACATGGTAGCTAGGAATTTGCTGGGAACATAGAGGGCTTGGACAAAGGTTTTGCAAATTCAAAACTAAATGATTCTACCTTCAAATGTATGTTAAGACACCCTGGTAGCCCATTAATAGTACTCTAGAACACTCAAATTGCATTGGCGGGCTGATGCTTCTGCCTGTGAAATAGTAAAAATCTCCACTAACCTTTATTGATAAGAAGACACTCTTGGCATTCATGAATTAGATATTCATGATCTCAGGTGTTTGAGCCCGTTCCCAAAAATACATGATATTTAGTAATTTGAAATTTCTGTGAGGTGCAACTGGAATGGTGAGCAGTCGTTCCATGATTTTGCTAGGCCGACGCACTACGTACAGTTGACAAATGAGTCCTGTTGGACACCAGGCATCATTCTCCTCTCAGACATGCTGAGTGGGAAGAACTTGATTCCTTTGTGCTAACTTTTCATCAAGTGAGGTAAAAATCACTATGTAAGTTGAAAAGACTTATGTATCAAAATATAGGAAACAGCAATTCAGACATTTCCCTATTTACAAGTATTTAAATTAAAACGGTAGTGAGACACATTCTTTCAAATATACACAATCTTATCTGATTCTTGTAGTATTATCATTATTCCATTTAGAGATCAGAAACATAAGCTAAAAGACTGTAAATACTTGACTGATGTCAGCTAGCTTTGTGCACCAAACCCGGGTCTTCTGGCTCCAAAATTCCTACTCTTTCATCTTCCACAGTTGCTCCCGATCCAGGTCACTTCAGATAGAAGGTTCTTTGCCTAAAAGGTTGCAAGTCAATTTCTCAGACAACGAAGTAATTTTTTTTTTCTTCTCATCTGAAGTATCTCCTTTTGGGGCTATGGCCTTTCCTTTGCCCTCTCTTTGGGGGGCCCTGCAAAGTGGGAAGCTGCAAAGTGGTTTTTGCACAGCAGGCAAAATCGGTTTCATGCGAGGGCCATGAATTGTTAAAATATAAATGTAAGTGGATATTCAAATGTGGTAATGTTGTGGTACAGTGTATCATGTTTCTTGCTTTATTTGATATAGTTTCAGATGTAGATATGGCTTTTGTGGTCTTTCCCTTTCCCGCTTAAACCAGAGACTCCCATAGAATTTCTCTAAACTGAGTGTCTGGCTCCATTGCCCCCACATATCCACCCCCTGCCTGTCACCTTTACTAGACCCCCGGCTCTTTGGTGCTGCTCCCTGGAAAATGTGCTTGCCTCTGAGCTTTCTTCCTTTTTCTTTACCTGTAGTTTCTCTCAAAGTTTCTGTGTAATCCAAACTTCCTTGACTTCCTCCAGGAACTCAAGTGTGCTGTTATGCTGTAGGTCCTTTCTGCTCTTTGCTGTCACTTAGCTGTTGACAGTTACAGTTTTTGCCATTGGAGAGCATATTTTTTTGCATCCTTTTATAAGGTTTTCAAAAGGTACCTACAAAATGTTAGCAGATATCCTTATAAAAGCACTTTGCCCATCTTTTTAGAGTTTATTATTGTTTTGGCTTTGACCTTTAAAAAAAGAAGTTAATAATAGTTTGTTCTTTTTAATTTTTTTAATTGGGGAACAGTGTGTTTTTCCAGGACCCATCAGCTCCAAGTCAGGTCATTGTGGGTTTTTTTTTCAGTCTAGTTCTAGAGGACACAGCTCAGCTCCAAGTCAAGTCGTTTGCAATCTAGTTGTGGAGGGCGCAGCTCACTGGCCCATGTGGGAATCGAACCAGCGACCTTGGTGTTATGAGCACTGTGCTCTAAACAACTGAGCCAACCGGACACCCAATAATAGTTTGACATACGATTTTTGTGATGCAAGATTTTGTATTGCATTTTTCTTTTGTGGGATCATCATTATCACAGTTTACTGGCCTCTGAAATGGGAGGGATAACATGTGATAACTGCTTTTCAGACTTTTCTTTTGCACATACATTTGTATTTGTTATTCTTTACATTCAGAATAGATCTCATTTATCAGAGTTTTCAGTTACCCTTCCACGTACTTAGCCAGCACTTTTAAATTATAGTCTATCAAAATCAGCTAGAATTCAAACTTCTTGCTTAAGGTTTTATGACACATATGAAAGTTATCTTATTTAGAGTCTCTAAATAAATGTGGCTTGTGAAATTTATATTCTGTTTTTCCATTGAAAGAATCGCATATGGGGTTTTTCACTTAAATTCCGTTGGACTTACTGGTCTCTGTATTAGTTTTATGCAGATTTTCAGTATTTCAATGTCAGAGTTTTCTTCCCCTGTAAAGACATTAATACTTAGCAGAGTTACTGTGACTATTAAATTATATAAAATAAATCAGCATCTGGCATACAGTAGATAATAAATCATAGCTATTATTACTTTTTAATACTTATTAGCAATTTTGCTCCTCTCTGACTGTATTCTATATTCTCTTTAAGAAAATATGAAAGTTATTAGTTTTCTTGGTATACCTTCTCCTTCTCTTCATCTCCTATTTTTCTTCTCTCCCTCATTATCTCTTCATTTATTTATTCAACAAATATTTATTGAGCTCCTATTGTGCCAGGTCCTGTTTTAGGCTATGGAGATTCTGCAATGTGTGATAAAAGCTTCTGTTTTCATAGAGCTGATTTTCTAGAACAAGTGTATGCAACATTTTTGTCTTTGTAATTAAAAAAACAATTATTTGTATAACGTGCTGGCAGCTATATTGTTAAGGAGTCTGTGGAAGCCCAAACATAATTGGGATAATTTTGTGATCATATGTTGTTAGTAGAACCAGTTCAGAAAGCGATTTTGCTTTTTAAAGATCAGATACACTGAGTCACTGGCAATAGTCAAGGAAGGACTCACATTAAGGCAGAACAACAGAGAAATGTATTGTTTTTGTTATTGTCAATTACATGATTTTCATAGTTAAACCTTGTTTCTTTGCTTGCTTTTGGAACCATTAATATTTAAAAAAAACTTTGTTAAAAAATCATTGGAAATTAATATTGGTTTTTAGAACAAAGAAAGTATTCTATAATAAAGTTAACACAAACACATAAAATTTGATTACTCATTGTTCTTTAATAAGAAAACTTTAACTGCAAAAGCAATATGTGCTCATTATTAGAAAAAAATAGAAACATTAGAAAATACCGATCCAGATAATTAAATTTTTAAAATCACAACTGCTTACAGAAAGTCTCTATTGTACTCTTTCAAACTTTCAATGCACCCATTTATATTTTTTAAAAATAGAATCATAGTGTACATATTGTTTTGTAAGTTTTTCACTTACCAATGTATTGTGCAATTTTTTGTGCTAACAATCAAAATTCTTGAACGATTTTAATAGCCTTTATATTTTTTGTATGGATATAACATAATTTAGTTTGTCAATACCCTATTTTTACCTATTTAATTTACTTACAGTTTTTTTCATTCTCATAAGCAATCTTGTCATGATACTAGTCTTATTGCAAATATTTTGTATATCCTGGGATAGTTTCTTCTGATAAATTATTAGAAATTAAATTGGATAAACTTTTTTTGGTTCTTGTTATCTATCATAAAATTGCTTCCACAGCGGTTTTTAAAATTTACATTTCTCCAGCAATGTATGAGACTATGTTTCTCCAAACCTTAATAATTTGGGGGATGGCAAATAATATACACACACACAGAATTGAAAATGGCAGTTCTCATCATCCCCTTTCTAGTCCTGTGATTCTTTCTTCATAGATGTCTGTGGCAGAATGAAAGTCTTCAAGGTCATTTACTCCTCCCTGGTCTCCAAGGTTGAGCTCTGGGAACATTCAGACCCTGGAAAATGGAGCTCCTAGTCACCAAAGTCACATGAGATTGCTTGGAATCAGTTTGGCATCAGACTGTTCCTTCAGTAGTTTATACAGCTGGTTTTCCGACATCAGATAAGATTGGGTTGTTTAGAAAATCTGGGCAGGTAGCTGAGAAGAGCCCACAATGCTAGCTAACCGGGGCTCCCTGGACCATGCCCACCAGCAAGGAGATGGCGAAGGAGCAGAGGCCAGAGCAGGGTTCTGTCATGGTGAAGCTTCCTCTGCCCCTCAGGATACAGCTAAAACTTTCCTTAGAGTTGGATTTGTTCCTTTTTTGATTTCTTAAGAACTGTGGATCTTTTAGAATTTATAACGTTAATTTTCTACAGGATTTAAAATGATACGTAATGAAATCATGTACTTAGTTGCCACTTAACTAACATGGTGGATGTTAGGATGGTGGACTGTTGAGAGAAGCAACAATCCTGGAAGAACATATACGCGTGCACACATACATGCACACGCATGTGCACACAAACATACACATGCGTGCATACACACACACTTCATTTGCAAATGAGCCAAAATATAGCATTTTTCTACTGGCCTCAATATTTGTTTTGTAATTCTTTATCCTCTAGCAAGTATAATTTTCCCTGTGCAGCCCAATATAAAACTACACTTGAATTTTTCTTATTTTTTATTGCTTAAAATTCTTTTTTTTTAAATTAAAGTTTATTGGGGTGATAGTTGTTAGTAAAGTTACGTAGATCTCAGGTGTACAATTCTGTGTTACATCATCTATACATCATATTGTGTGTTCACCACCCAGAGTCATTTCTCCATCACCGTGTATTTGATCCCGTTTACCCTCATCTACCACTCCCCTCCCCGCTTACCCTCTGGTAACCACTAAACTATTGTCTATATCTATCAGGCTTAAAATTCTTTATAAGAACAAAAATGTAATGTAGTATTCGCATCTCAATAACTTTTCAAATCTTGAAAAAAAATTTGCAATCTCTTCAGAAGAGTATGTTGGTACTTAACTTTGAAGAATAAGCTTAGCTCTATGGAATATTTGAATGTGTTTGTTTTTTTTTTTTCAAACTCAAATTATTTTCTAGCACATATTATTCTAGCAAATATTTGTGGCTAGGTTTTACTAAAGAAATCCTTTGGCTTAAGTTAGATGATACCAAATTAAAACCTAAAAATATTTTTAAAATTTTAAAGTTTTCAGTGTGTTTAATCGACTATATTGTACTTGTTTTAGGGGGGAAAAAGTCACCTCAGTTGCTAAAGAAAGGACAAATCTTGAAAAGACCAAAAAGTCTGTGCTTTTATATATATATATATATATATATATATATATATATATATATATATATATATATATATATATAAAGAGAGAGAGAGAGAGAGAGAGAGAGAGAGAGAGAGAGAGAGAGAGAGAGATTGGTTCTTGCCTAAACTAAGTTTTGAGTTGGCCATTGCCAAGAATAAAAATTGGATATTTTTCTTCACACATTATACCTGGCCTTGTGAGTACAGCTATTGTCTTTAAAGAGTGTTTTTTCCTCCAATCATCATACTTCTAAAAGAGGATAAGGTGAATAATCAAAGCTAAACTGGTTCTTTGTACAACAGCAAAAAGGCAAGAGTGTATCCAAGCTACATCTAGCTGATACTGAAAAAAAAACCAAGCAAAGCTTCCAATTAGCTCGATCTGTACAATGATGTGCTTTCTTTCCCAGTTAATTAAGAGGGACTCAATAAGAGCCAGACCATGGGTTCTGACCTTTCGTCTTCCAAGAGAAAAAAAAAAAAAATTTACCTCACCAAATCAAAACAAACTGAAAGGAAAGCTTTGTTTAGGGATCCTCCAGAGTGATGAAGGTTATATTTTTTATCTTGTTTTCTCAAAACAGTCCTGTGTCTCGGAACTTTGGCATTTGTAGAGTGAACAGCATAATTCATGCCACAATTCTTTTCTGCTTAAAACCCAGAGTCAATACGATGTCTTCAAGCAAACAAGGAATGTGTTGTCAGTGTTCCATGCTAAAGGAGTCATACAGTCTTAGGAATGTCAGACATGGAGGATACCTGAAAGGTCATCTGGTCCCAGTGCTTTATTTTACAGATAAGGAGTGTGAGGCCCAGGGAAGTGAAATGACCTACCCAAGATCCCATAAGCCAAGGAAGTTCGGGAACTCCATCTTCTGATTCATACATAGAACAGCCATTTCTTTCCACTAAAGTCTATTGCTTTGATGATACTAAAAGAATTATTGTCCATTCAAAAAGGTAGCAACTTTTCAACAACTTTTTCTTTTTTCACTGCTACAAAGGCATCAGTTATGTATACCTTTACTTTAATAGCAATGTATAGGTTATATACTTAATGATTGAAAATATGGGTTATGTGAATAAAATTCGTATTTGCTCATTCAATTAACTAACACGTATTGAATGTCAGTTGTACGCTGGCAACATCAAATCAAATAATAGATGACCCCTCCACTTATATGTAGGAAAAACAGGGATTTTTTTTTTCCTTTTTGTTTTCTACTACTACTACTACGATTATTCTAGATGGCTTCCTATTATTTATGATGTCTAAATTCCTCAATAACATATTTCAAATGACCTTTTAAAGACTTTGAAGTCAGGTCACTTCCAATAATTACACTATTGGTATATGATGATATAGCTTATGGAGCTTGTTCCATGCAGTGCCTGGTAGCTGTCAACGATGGTTCAGTCAGACCCAGCCAGCCTGGAGGCCTGGCTTCCTTCATCTTCACCCTAGGACCACCATCAACTGAAACATGCTAGAGTTTGTGCAAGGAGCTTGGGATCCAAAGAAGGATGACTGGTTTCAACCTTCAAGTTATGAAACTTTAGGGTTCCCAGGCAAAAAAAAAAAAAAAAAAAAAAGGCAGTAGAGAGTAAATGCCCAATGAGGGCTATTGGAGGAGAAAGTCATCACTGGATGGGGTGGGGGTCATTAATATAGCCTCTTGGAGTATGCAAGTTTTGCCTTGATGATTAAATGGAAAAATCGGGGGAATAGGATGGGCCAGACACTTAGAATGGAGATATGGTGGTCAAGGTTAAGAGTCAAGTGGGGAAGGACATTGCTTGAAGCTTGAGGCTCACAATTACTACCTAGTTGCCTTCCTGCTTCAGCCATATCAAGTACAGTTGACCCTTGAACAGGGCTTTGAACTATGTGGGTCCACTTATACAAAATTTTTTTCAATAAATACTGTAAATATAATTTCTCTTATGTTTTTCTTAATAACTTTTTTCTGTAGCTTACTTTATTGTAAGAATACAGTATATAATACATACAGCATTCAAGACGTGTTAATTGACTGTTTATGTTACCAGGAAGACAGTAGGCTATTCAGTTAAATTTGGGGGGACTAAAAAGTTACACATGGAGTTTTGACTGTGTGGGGTGTTGGCGTCCCTAACTCCCAAGGTGTTCAGGGGTCAACTGTAATTAGCCACCTCCTCTCAGCATCACCGTCCCAGACATAAAAGCTTTGCTCCCAGGAGCTTGGGAAATTTGGGGGTAGATTGGGAGAGTTCAGCAATTATTTTTGTATAAAAATTAGTAGTTTTATAAAAGTACAGGATTAGGTCTGACTGGAGGCCCCAGAACCCCAACCGTCATCATTCTAAGACCACCTCCCAAGAGGTCTTCTTTTACCAATTCCTCACAGAAGAGTTTGCCATGCGGGCATAATAAGACATTTAGGTTTCAGCAACAAGAACAAGGGCATTTAGTTTATTTTAATATACTGTTTTTAAATTCCAGCTTCATAATGGCTCTGTTCATGACAAGAAAAACAGCTGGAGAGAAGGATAGTCAGAGGCCTAAGGATAAAGATCCTTCCTGACAGTGGGAGGGAGGCCTTGCTCGGTCAGGTGGAAGACGGCATTTGGCCCTGGGCCTGAGATTAAAGGGCAGCATTTTTCTGTTTCAAAATGTCTTTGAAAGGAGAGAGGCAAAAGAAGAGAAGGAGAAAAGGTTGAGGTCACCGATACCACCACTGATTTTCACGTTAAGAAACAGTGTTGGCAACTTTTGGGAGACTTAATGAGGTTCAGGTTCACCCGACCACAGTTGCAAGCACAGCAAGACTCTCAGTTAGGTTAAGGGAATGCAGTGTCCTTGTACAAGTCTGATCTGGGTAGCAGAGATTTATTTGGGGAATTTTAAAATCATACCCAAAAGTCAAAGTCAAAATCAAAATCACCATAAAGTCAAAATCCTTTATCATTATTAAAATTAGTACTCATCTTACTCCCATATATCTTGGATTCACTACCTAGAAACTAGTATATATGCACTACATTTTAGTCATAAGACCTTTAGTAATTCCAACTGTGTTTACTGCAGCTGTTTCGGCACTGCACATTTTCACTCCATCTGGAAATATTTTTGCAGTATATTTTTGTAAAGTAAGGATACCTTTTCTTTTAAAGCAAAACCACACTACCATTACCGTATGTAAAATTTAATAGTAGTCCCTCAATGGTGCACTTTGCCTTTAATAAAAATAGTAATGAGTTTTTAAAACCCTTATGAGAGATTTTCTTCTAAAGCAAGCTTGATAATGTGTCACTCATTTTCCCAAGAATCAGTCATTAAGTGCAGGCACTACCAGGACCTGTTCTGACTAACTGGGTGCAAAGGAGAAGCCCCGCATTGTGTAATCACCGAGTTGTGAGGGAGCACTGAACTTCTTATACCTCGCCGATACTATCCTATCATCATTTTTCACATTCATAATTTTATAAAAGCCCCGCAAGATACTTAACATAATAAAAATACACTTATGTTTGCTTTACTTCAGCAAATATTTATGTACTGAATGTATACGAAGTGCATGACACTAAGCTACTTTCTTTGGAGGAAAAAACGAAAAGCTGAAGGATAAGGAGAGAGGGAAGAAATTTTTGGTTGCCCAGAAAAAGAAGAGAAGGGAGGAGGTGACTTGGAACAAATGAAATGTCCCTTCTTTGACCCCCAAATGTTCAGTAAAATCTCTGTCACAGAATACTTGGCGAGAAAACAGTACAGGAGCAGACCCAATCCCCCACAGGCACAAAGAATGCCAAGTAAAAGACGAAGAGAAGGTCTGGAATGATATGGTGAAGGAAGCACTTTAGATAGTAACCTGGTGGGGAGATGAGTTCAGGTAAATTCAACTAGATCCTTGGACGTAAGACACCTAGCTGATGAGAGTGCAGAAGGAAGCCAGTGTTTCAGAGTTTGAGAGGGGGGCCGTGGTGAGTGGAACGGACTGTGTGCTCTGAAGGCTTGGGCTCAAATGGAAGGGAGATGGAGGGGAGAGTTCTTGTTTGGGATGAGGGAGATGTAAGCAAGTCCATTGTCTGAGGAAGAGGAAAAAGAGCAAGGACTCCTGATGAGTAGTAAAGGGACACCTACAGCACAAATTGAGGATTTCACCTTAGGAAGGTGAGGGACATGTCCAAAAATCAGGAGAAAGGAGAAGAGGATAAACAACAATTCAAGGAAATTCTAGGAGGATGAAAGGCAAATTTGTCAAGATCAAGCTGAATCTTTACAATGGTGTTGTAGGTAGGTAGGTAGGCGAATGAAAAGTGATTTGTTGTCACCGAGAAACAAAGATGATAGGGGCCCAGCTGAGATGCAGTTTGGATTCATGGATTTACAGGAGAGAGAGCTGATCCAATTTGGGCTTTTCCAGCCACGAATCCAAGCTGATGGCATTTACCTAGAGCTAGAGGTTGTGAAAAAAGGTTAAGTAGATAAGGGGTTCTCCGGTTGCCATGGAAGATATGATTAAAATGGCCAGTTAAGGGGTCCAGACAGAAGGTATGATAAAGCTACGATAAAGATGAAGAACCAGTGAGGCAGAGTGAAGAAAGCGGGTGGGGGGAAGGAAATTTGGAAGCCTTTTAAAAAATGTTATTTAAAGACCATTTTATTGCAAGCCTTGTGATTTATAACCTTATTTGGAACTTTCTGGATGCGAAAGAATGTTTTCAACTACAAACCCAGTCATTTTCAATCAATTAGGTCAAAGAACCTAATCAGGTCAACACTACCTCATGACCATTGGTATTAAAAACTATTGATAGATGTAAACATGTGATTGGCTGATGAACTGTTTTCCTTTGTCAGAATGAACTCAGCCCTTGAAATTAGAGCATGTTTTTGTTGCATTCACACTGGAAAAAGCCAGGAATGTGAACATGTCCTTTGACCCAAATCAAGTTTTCAACATTCTGCCCTACCATGATTTTTCTCTCTTAAAATGGAAGATGAGAGAAAAGATTAGAGATAAGCGTATCTGCATAGGTTTGGGCTGGATTGAGGCCTATCTTCATCCATAATTTTTCTCATATTTCCTCGTCATTAAAAAGAACTTGATCCAGACAATATGTTTTGTATTTAGTGGAGAAAATCATGAGATCATCCAAAATGGGCTATCCTTGGCTTTACACTTCTATGTGGATGGGTCTGGTCTAGGAATTCATTTCTAATCACAGATGTAGCCCCGGGAGAGAGAAGCCATTCTGGAAACTGATTAGTGTTTTCCATCCTACCTTTTACTCAGAACTTTCCTAGTTTGGAGAAGACTATTCTCCCCCATTCAAATGCAGGAAAGTGGTTAAGGGGCTTTAAAGGACTTAACTGCATGCAAAATATGTAGCACAGGAATCAGAGTATTTTTTAAAAAGCTCTAAGTAAATAGCTATATAACTTTGTGGCTGAGAGCGTGAATACTCACTCTCAGAATTAAATGTGCAAAAATAAAATTATGCTATTCATATAGATGGAAGCAAGATGTGTACAGAGGGTGATGTAGAGTGGATAATCACCCTTCAGATAAGTGGTGTATTATTCGTCAGGGTTCCCTAGAGAAACAAAGCCAATAGGATGGGTAAATATATAGAAGGAGATTTATTTGAAGGCATTGGCTTACTGGATTATGGAGGCTGGTAAGTTCAAAAATCTTCAGGATGGGCCTGCAAGGCTGGAGACCCAGGGCAGAGCCGATGTTGCACTTCAAGGCTGAAGGCTATCTGCTGGCAGAATTCTCTCTTGCTCAGGGAGAGGTCAGTCTTTTGTTCTATTGAAGCCTTCAGCTGACTGGATGGAGCCCACGTGTAATATGGAGGGCCGCCAGTTACCGATTTCAATGTTAACGTCATCCAAAAACACCCTCCCAGAAACACACAGAATAGTGTGACCACATATCTGGGCACCCTGGCCTGGCCCAGGTGACACATAAAATTGCCCAGCATAAGTGGACATGAATGGTATTGCGCATGTGCTCTTTGCAGTACTGGCACAGCTGAGTGAGTTCCAGGGCAGAGAAGGCTTCATCGGTTGCTCCTACTTAGAGCATTGAGGACTTCACTTAAAATTAAAGTCAATCCAAAATGCTGTTGGCCTTAATAAATGTCTAACTTAGAGGATATTTTAGGCAAACTGTTTTAATCTGGTTGCTCATGTTTGAAACATTTCTGCTAGGTTTGCATTTATAATGTCAGTGAAACAAAGGCTTATGGAAAATATGGTCTCATATACCTGTGTTAATTTATACCCTTTCAGGTTGTCTGTCACAGCTTGCCACTTAAAAATAAGCAATCTTCTTCTGTTATCTGGATGTACTTAGAAAAGCCAGTATATTCTGTCTAATGATGGAGGAAGGGGAAATTTTCGCTCCAAAGGATAATTTTCTGTTAATCACTGATGAACTCGAGGAGCCTTCCAGATTGTTCCTTAACCTTTGAATTGGTCTCAGTAAAAAAGAGAAGAGAAAGGACATTTATATAAAAGTAAAAATGTTCTTATTCATTCTGGTTTTGCTAATAAAGTTACCAGATTGCTTTCCTTTTCTTTATTCCCTGAATTCTTTCCTTTCCTTTTTTTATATTTTGGTGGGCGTCTGATTAAAAAGATTGCATCATATTAAACAGGACATTGAAAATGTATAGCATTAGATTTAGCAGTAACACAAATTTATTTCACTCAAGCATTAAGCAATCTCCCCCATTGAATTTTTTTAAACATAGGCACTTAGATTTTATCTTTTTAATATGACATTGGAAAAAAAATTGGAATATTGGCAATTTGATGTAAAAAAAGAAAACTGTTATAATTGAATGTAGCTTTGTCTATTTTCTTGATCTTATTCTATTGAAGCAGAGGTTTTAAAAGAAAAGGAAGAAATCCTATACCTACCAAGGTACCTTTGCAAATATGTGGAAAAAATTGTTCAGAGCATATGCTATTTGATGAAAATTCACCAAGTGCTCTTTGTAGCTTTCTGGATTTGTGGCATATCTGCGTTTTCAAATTGAATGCACTACAGTTACAACCTCTATGCTTTTGACTGGATCCTAAAGATGAACCATTTCTTACTGCTAGCCCCTGTGCTTTTCTTTGCTGATTTATGTCAACTGCCTTTAAATGTATTGTGGTATTTGGGCAGTGGGTAAGATTGTAATACCATCACATGCTGCTTGCTTAATGATGTAATTGCTTGAAAATTTTAAAGCCCATAATAGCTTTAGGTCAGGTTCAGAAGTTCATGTACAGTGCCAGACATTTGAAGACTGAATCAGAGCCTGCACTCTGCCAAAATAATGCCACATTTGTCAAGCCTGGTCTTGGGCAAAAGCTGCTGGAAGCCTCTTATTTATCTAAGCCAATCATTGATAATGAAGCTGGAAGGAACATGAAATATCTTTTCTAAAGGAACAAACAACTTTGCCAGTTGGCTGCCTTCTTTTATTTTTAGTATAATTACCAGGGGCAAACTGTCTTGCAAAATTGGTACCTTATATTAGCTTAGAGTCTGTCTCCTTGTGAGCTGACTCAAGGCTGTTTTATTAGTAAAGAATATGTGGCTTGAAGTCCGTTGAGTATTATTCTTTCAAGATTTTTCTTGTGGGCTATAATGTGATTGATGATTCTGTGGTGTGGGAAGCTTATAGAAAGAAAAGCAGCTTCAGAAGAATCACTTCCCTGCTTTCACGCTTGCATTTATCTAATTCACTTGACTCCTGCCACAAACATCCATCAATGCACAGATTTCTGCCACATGGAAAGTTCCAGAAGAACTATGTAACTGGAATACCTCAATCAAGCATGGAGGTGAAATTCATTCCAAAATCACCATGCCCTTAATCCACCCCCACTAAATGGCTTAGGGTTTTTCCCCCCCGGGGTGTTTTTATTGGGGTGGGGATGCTGCATGTTCATTTCCCCCTCTTCCTTCTTTTCAAAGGGTTCATAGTACTGGTTCCAATGTGTCTCAAAAGAATGTTTTGCAGATGAAAGGAAAGGACTTGAAAGTAGTGTGAAATGCGAGAAGAACTACACAAGTTAGCTGGTCCATTCCCCCCTTTTTTCTTGCTTTTTATATCCAGTCAGTTCTTAAAAGACTTCAGCATTGAAAAGGGGAAATGAAATATGGTCACCTTAAGACCAACACATTTCCTACTGCCTTCTTTTGTGAGTATTCAGAGAAAACAATTGAATTTGAGTCCTGTGATACCTGCCCAGAATGTAGTCTGCTCAGGTCAGAATGAAGTGTTTCTGAAGTGTCTGTGATACGACTTCGGATTAGGTTGTAGCTAGATATTATTATTACCATTATCAAAAGTTTTTGATTAATGTGCACAGGACTCTGTAATTTTTAATGGACTCCCTTTACCTGCTCTGCACAAGGTGGTTGTGAAGGCAAGGTGCGTATCATCGTCATCGTCATCGTCAACCTTCTGCTCTACCATGGTTTTTCTCTCTTAAAATGGGACATGAGGATGAAAGGCTAAGCCCCTTTCCTGAGATTTCAGTTAGGAAGTGACAAATCTAAGACAAACCAGGCTAGGTCCTGTGCTTTTCCTGTATTTCCGGTGCCTCCTGCCTGCTGTGAGCAGACTTTGGTGGGTGGCTGTTGAAGAAAGAGAAAATTATTAGATAAGGTCCCTGCTCTTGGTGAACTTAAAGTCTCCTATAGAGAATAGAGACATGAAGGAGAGAAAGAAGCATGTTAGCTGGGCTACGCTAACTGCTAAATGGGTGGTTTAGAGCACATTTGCTGCAGGAGTGTCACGTAGGTGAGGTGACCGAAGGCAAGGGACGAGGGAGTGGGAAAGCTTTAGGGAGGTGGTGAGACTTGTGTTGGGTCTTAAAAGGAGAATAGGTTTAAATAACAGAGCAGGAGCAGTGAGAGCAGAGGGATCACAGAAGCAGATGCAGAGGTGGTCAGGTGAAAGCCGAGCAAGCAGTTTTTTTGGGCCTCGTGCGTTATGTAAGGAAGTAACTGGAAACAAGGCTGGAAAAGCAGCCGAAGGGTGAGAATGTGAAAGATCTTGAATGCCCAAATTTGCACTTCATCCATTGAATAATATGAAGACATCGAGGATTTTAGAGCAGCAGATTCATGTGTATAATGGATTAGAGATTGGCGATCACAGTTGGGGGACTATTATTCACTGTAGTTCAGAAAGACAGGGAGTTGAAATGCGGGAGTGGATGACCAAGTATCATGAAGGAAAAAATCAACATGATTTGTGTGTGGTGGGGGGAGACGAAAACAGAGTGATCATATCATTTATTGTCTAACCTGGGACTTTTTCCAGGAAAAAAATTGCTAAACTGGTCAAGATGCTGCGAAAGCAGGCATAAACTGGGACCACCCCAGAAAAACTGCACAAATGATCACTGGTCACAAATGAGAGAGGGACAATTGTGGGATCACTGACAAGAGAAAGAAAGCCGCAAGGAAACTTAGTTTGTGGAAAGGCCACCAGTCTTGGATTGTAAGCTTCGGCATGACAATAGGATGTCAGGTGTAGATACACAGTGAAAGTTAGAAATGCCCCGAAGTTGTCGGTATGTCCTTGTGATTTCACCTTTCATTCCTCCTTGATTCCAGACTTGAAAGAGTATTTTTGTCTTAAAGAAAGCAAGAGAAGTAAGAAATGGTACCTTATTCCTGGTGTTGCCAACATATTGCACCATAATTCTTCATTTTAGAAACTTGATCCAGATATACTGTCAGGAATTCATCTATGTGAGTCTGTCTTGCTAGAGCCAGGCCTGCACATTTTCCCACATCAAAGGGGATTATTTGTCTCCTAAGTGGATTCAGACCACTTTGAGTTTCAAAACATCAGAATTGGATGTTGGTTGTCACCTGTTAACAGCAGAGGTTTTTAAGAGGAAGATGTGTGAACTAGAAAGGTATGAGTGTGGGAACGTAGTTACTACCTGTGCTTTAGTTGTAGATCAGAAAGGATTTGGTCATTTGTTAAACCGGTGGCCTTGGGACTTGTCAGAGTGGCAATTAAACCAAAATATATCCAGGCCAATGTTATCCTAAAATATAATTTTCATGATTAGAAATGTCATTTAGGTTTTTACTTGACATTTTAGGTGATTTATATGGCACTTTACAGCCATTTTAAAAAAGCTTTATCAATGCCATGTTTAAGATCTTCCCAGCATTCTTTCCAAAAAGATGAGTGCCTGTTACATGAGGTTGCAGCAGGTCAGGGAGTTTCAAGCTCACAAAATTTTCTTGAACTAGACCCAGATTTGCCAAGGAGAGGGCTTGTCTTCTCGCCCCTTGGGGAACCTAGTTCTTAAGGAAAACAGAAGCAGTCACTGCACATTGCAGAAATTTGAAAATGTCATTTTCATTCTCTAGGCCTCCTTTAGACATTATGTATGAGAGACATCATGTAGACATTGTGGGGACAGAGTCCCAGAGAGCAGGTTCCAGGCTCTCGGCCTCGGTGGGGAGGTGCTGGCTCCAGTAGTGAATGACCATCAGCTGTGATTGGTTGGCCATCAGCTGTAACCAGTTAGCCAATTGGCTACTGATATAACTGCGGGGCTGCGTTGATTGGTTGGTTGGTTGGCAGGCAGAGAAGTGAATGGCGGACTGCGGATCGTGTGGCTCCTACTGCGTGTGTTTCAACCAGCCGCCAGCGAGAATATAGTGGTGTGACTCCCCTATCTATGGCTCTGTGGGTGCTCCTTTTTGGCCTAGCCATGTCCTGTATTCTTATGTGGGGAGCAGGACCAGAAGCCCCACAGGCCATCCTGCACGACAGACATTATGTATGAAAGAATCCATCAGATTCCAAGTAATTTAGGTGAAATATTCAGAAATGCCTCCTTTAAAAAAGTTTCCAGCGTTTGTTATCTGTTTAAAACAACCAACAGAACCCGGTAACATCCGAAGCCTTCGTTGGAGTTTACAATGAACTTAGAAACCATCGTGCCGACAGCTCTTGCCAGGTACTGTGAGAAACCGAGAGATTTCCAAGCCTGCCCTGAAGTCATACACATTTACTTGAGGCTACAGACCTGTATCTAGGAACCAGGGCAAGAAAAGGTGTCTGCTACCCTGAGAGCCACTGTCTAGGAGTGCAAGCCAAGTGGTGAGAAGGGAAAATGATGGGCCTGGAATGGCCAGCAGGAGCCTGGGGTGGAGACGGAAACTGGGGGGCCTTGCAGGAGATGGACAGAGGGACTCGAGTGGCCCTCCAGGCAGAGTGCAGAGCAGGGGCCAAGAAGCCCACTGTAATTGAGGTACAGGGGCACCGAAGAGTGTCCCCTGTGTTCCAGACGATGTGTTCCCAAGTCCTGGAAAAAATTATTGTACTCTGGTATTAAACTGGTTTTTATATCCTTGGGGACAATTAACAAATGTTTTTAAAAGGGAGACATTGTTAGGAACTACCTAGGACCCAGGACCGTGAATGTATTTTCTGTGCTTATTATAGGCTCTTCACAAGTGTGCTGCCTTCAGATATAATTGTCATATTTTTATTAGCCATATATAAAAGAATGTAAATAAGACTGGCTACCCCCGAGTTGTGCTTTAAGAAAAAAACCGGTAATTTATGAGGCAAGCATTCCTCTTTTTCTAGTGCAATGATTATATTTGGTGCCTATCAACTTCTAGTTTATCACACGTCAGTCATTTTTTAAGATTAAAGATTAAGATATTTTCTCCAAATGTGAAAAAGTCTCTGTAAGAATTATGTTTTGAACTTCGAAAATGTGTCTCTTTTACAAAAATGGAAGTCACCTAAACTTTTGCGATGCATACGTATTGTAAGGGAGTAGGTGGGGGGGAGTCTCTGCTGAGACAAGAACAACAACCGCCCAGACCTGCTGATGGGGGTCTCCTGAAGTGTTCTGGGCCGCAGCCATTTCCTTACTGCAGATGAATAATGAATGAGCTGTGGGTGGAAGCTAATGGCTCAAGATAAAATCAGAAGCTCACTGCAACATGGGTAATGTTCCTTTGTCATCTCCATGGAAACTGCTATTTATCAAGAGACACTAGTATTTCAGAAGACAGTGAGGAGTAACCCGTTTCTGGAACTTTGGGGTCAGCTGTTGAAAAATAGGCTTATGCACCACAGATGGAGACAGAATGAGTAAAGAGGAAGCCATCTGCGTGCAGTGGGGAAGCTCTGTTAAGCCATTCTTTTGGACTTTCATAAATGGTAAATAAAAATTAAGCTGTAAGATGTGAATCAAAAAATGAGGTAATACCCCCTCCCCGCCCCCCGCCGAAAACAAACAAACAAACAAACAAACTATGGCTTGCATCTGAGTGGCCACCTAGTGAAAGAGCACTCAGACATTTCCAGGTGGCTTTCCTGGGATGCCCCGGGAGGGTTGGCACCAGTGTCAGGAATGCTGAGAGCAGCTGGCTGCACAGCACTGGTACAAAGCGGGCCTCCAGCCTCATGCAGGAGTGACACGCATTGCCTACAGCCTGGGAGCGTTGTCCCCACTGCAGGCACTGATGTCAGCCTGCTACCCTCACATGCGGGGGGCTGACCCTATGCCTGTGGCTCAGCCAGCATGCAGGCGGCTGGTCTCCAGAGCCCTGAGGACAGTGGTACCACAGTCACTGATAGAGTGGGGAGAGGAAATACAGGGGGCTGGCTGAGTGAGAGGTGCCAAGAGAAAGGGGAGAAGTGACAAGAAGGAACAGGGAAAGCCCAAAAGTGGGGCCCGGAGTAGGCCATCACTAGTACAGTATGCAGTCGCCTGGGCGGAGCCCAGGACCCAGAGAATGAGGGGTCCCTTGGCTCTAGTGGAAAAGAAGTGGGAAACAGTAAGGAGACTATACAAGAAAAGCTCTACAAATGTTGACATGAGTGATATATTTAAAAAGTAACTTTACACACTGTAAGTTTCGGCTTTCAAGAATATAGTATTATTGGGTTGCCTAAAATCTGGGGGACAACGAGCAAGTTTATAGACGTGAATTCCATCTTGGCTCTCGGCTTACGGCCTCATCACTGAGGGTTTCTCGCATCTTCTTTCCACTTCATCTGGAGAAAGTCCGGGCAGCGACCCTCCTCAAGGTCATTTTAAGTATGAAATGAGACCCTGTGTGAGAAAAGATTAAGCCCAGTGTCGAGCACCCCACTGCTATGAGTAAAACAGAAAAGCATTTCTCTTGTTAACATTGCCTGCAGAAGACTGTCGCTCCTCCCTAAAGGTCGCTACAGGAGGCCCCAGGACCTAACAGGTTGCACAGGAACTTGGCGCTTAGGCAGACTCCTCCGCAGGCTGGTCCTAGTTTTCAGTGACTCACCAGAATCCTTCTGGGGGTCTTGGCCCAGCTGCCTGGGGTGCAGGTACTTGGAGACTTGTGGGCGTGAGAGATTGCTGGTTCGCCGTCTGCATGTGTATCACCGCCTTCATTCTGAGCCAGTCTCCTGCTCTAATCTGGCACATGTCCCACGCTTTCTCTGCTCAGTATTGAGAGCAGCACAGGGGAGGACAAGTAATTTAAGATTTTTCTACACCAAGTCACGTTAGAAAAATGGAGCTTTCATAAAACATTCAACTTTTTCAGTGCAAACATACATGACTTTTTCAACGTTATTATCTTGACTTCCTTGAGGCGCCACAGAACTTGCCTCCTGGCTGTGTTCCCCTGGACTCTGTGTCCCCTCCACGACCACGTGTCCTGTGCTCGGCACACATCAAACCCCTGCTGACTGCCAGTTTACACACTGACAAACCAAGGGGTAGGTCTGCTTGCAAACGCAGTCTGTTGCTTAGGGAGGATCTTGGGTCTCTGCCTGCTGAGAGCACAGGGGTTGCATCAGTGTCTGTATTTCTCCACTCTCTCCAACCCCAACCCCCGTCATTTACTTAGACAGGGACAGGAGATGTGGAAAGCTGCCAGTGATCCACACCAAAAACCATCCCAAAAAGCCAGTTTCAGCCAAATTATGAAAATTGATGTTTGATGAAAGTGGTGAGCAATTCTACAGCCCCAGTACGTGCTTTTGATTTTGGCTGGCTATTCAGGTCTGATGAAATGTATGCAAACTGATCTACTGCAGTGAAAGCCAAACATACAGCCATGAGAAGGTGTAATGGGCATAAATTGTACTAGGATTTAAGGGGTCTCTTGCGGGCTGCATTCAGAACTAAATCCCCAACTTCCTGGCCCTCCCTTGCGTCTTGTGGGATAATGTGCTTATCCATCTTCTAAGTGTGCCTGGACCTTATAAACTCTTAATTATCTTTTCCAGTTCTCTTATTATGAGCATTCAGATTTTTTACTTCTTAAATCTGGGGACAAACAGAAATAGTAATACTTCTGTGCTGAAGATGTGAATTTCTTTCTGACAAAATTTCTATTTCAGGCAAGTCTAAATTTTAGAATAAACCCTGATTGTCCTTAACATCTGGCCAGAGCGGAGGAAGACTCTGGAAAGGAAGAGTAGAGGCTCTGGAGAGGCAGCGTGGACTTGGTGGCCCATCAGAGCCTCTCCCGGGACCTGCAAGACCCCAAGGCTGCCAGGGCCCTTTCCTTGCAGGGATCAAAAGAAGGAAACAGGGGAGAGCTGTCAATTAATTATCTTTGAGTCACTTACCCACTTTGCTAATTGCAACATAAACACTCCTACAGCCTGCTTTCTTTCACTGCCTCCTCTTCTTTCCTAGTAGTTATATTCTAGCTTCTTTGGAATTGCATTGTAGTTTTTATTTCCTAAACACGATCTCTTTGCCTGTTTTGTATTGTAAGTATCCCACTTATTATTTATTTATTTGTTTGTTTATTTTGAAGCAGAGAACAGGGATCCTGTCAGATTTTCTAAAGGGACTGCCACACCTGCTATTGTTGATTCTCAAACCCTAAAAATCCCTGAGGAAGCCTAATCCCCCTTGCAGGAGGCATTGTTCCCAGGGAGAGCTGGCTTATTGGTTTTCCACACCTCTGTTGGGAACAAGATGGAGAAAAGATGATGTGAAAGGGAAGTCAGCTGGCAGCGGGCTAAATGAATCCGTATTCAGAAAGATTTCCAGATTTCCCTAATTGCTGTTTTTATTCGCAGAACTTCTATTTTAAGCACACACGCTCACATGTGGATTGACAGGCACTAGCCCCAGAAATGGCTGTGTCTGTCTGTAGAGCCTGCAAATGCTCGTTTCCATGGTGATGGAAAGCACTGCAGAGACAGGACTATGGTGCTGCTGGGATCAGGGCGCTGACATGGAGGCGTCGTGTGTGTGTGGTGTGTGTGTGTGTGTGTGTGTGTGTGTGTGTGTGTGTGCGTGTGTTGTGTTTAGGGCTGTAGAAAGCCGGGGGCAAGGGGCTGGGCAAGTGGGAGAGGTGTGCGGGGACGTTAACTGATAGAGAAGCCTGGGGGAGATGAGGAAAGGTGATACTTGGATCAGGGGAATTCTAGAAAATCGAAGAAGAAAGCGAAAACAAATGGAAAAGGGCAAATGGAGAATTTCTCTCTCTGCAAAGCACCTCCCCCTTCCTTTGAAAGGTTTATGGTGGCAGAATTATCCCACGTAAATGTGGAAAAGAGAGAACAACTTTTGCCCCTAGAGGCAGACGGTACAGCGGTTTGAGTGTCAGTGTTCCTAGGACCCCAGAGTTGCTGGTTTGCCACCCCACAGCCTCACAGCCCATCAGGGAGAGAGGAACTGCCCAGGGTGGAGTTTGCGGGACATGAAGTCAGGACTTCTTGGCCCCAACGCAGTGGCAGAAATGGCACCCAGAGCGGTCTCACCCTGGTCTGAGTGAATGACATGAGGCAGGTGATGGCTTCATCTAGTCTCACAGAAGGCACAGCTGTTTATCAGGGACCTTGAAAGGATGTCCAAGGAGTTCTGTTATATTAGCTTTTATTTGTGAACATGGACTGAAAGCCATACCCTCTGCTAAAATACAGACACCCACCCATGGGGTCAGCGATGAAAAGGGAACTTTCTGGAATTATTCTGCTAGTCTCTGATTGTAAAAATCAATGATTCTTGAACATTTATTGACCTCCTACTGTGTGCCAGCAGTTTTCATGTGCTTATCCAGCATCACTAGTGTTAAGTGGTATCTGCCCCATTTTACAGTTGAGAATATGGGGCTCAAAGGCATTGAGCATTTCACCCACAGCCAAGGAAGCAAATCAAACCCAGATTTCCACATTGCAGCTCAGTGCTGCGTCCTATATATGCTGTTCCTCTTTCCTGCAAATTCATAGCTCTCTGATGGAAGGATTTGGGTTAAGGAATGTCCATTGAACTAAGCAGTAACCAGGCCAATCATAAACTGACCAGGCTTGGCTCCTTGGAAGATAACTTTTCAGAGATTAACTCTCAACCGGCCTTAGAAAAGAAGCTTGACAGAGAAAACAGACAGAAAAGCCTTTCACCGTAATGAATAGATTTTTGAAACCAAGCATTCCCGAATCATGTGTTTCTTTCCCCAAGTAATTCAGTTTTAGATATTTTCCCCTTAGCAATTCAGTTTTAGATGTTTGGAAAATCATATTGTAAATCTGAAGACTGACGGAAAAGCATTCATTTGTGCTGATAGTTACAGTAAGTTTCTGTTTTGCTGATGTTCAGATTGTGCTCTCACCATGGGGCTATTCTGGGCTTAGAAATTAGTGGAACATTATGAATTCTGACTTTGCTAAGTTGTAATTCACTTAAACTGGATTCCCCTCATACAAGTGGTCAGATTCCTGGTTCCTTCTTTCTCTTGTGAAAAGCCCTCCAGGCACTTTGTGTTTAGGACCCCACTCTAAACTCCTCCATTCTGACTGAGCAGCTTGCCCAGGTGGTGTGGTGGAACCTGGAAGCAGGAAGTGATTTAAATCTTAAATGTGTGATGCATGTCTAAGATCATTAAGCACGACTGCAGTGTTTTGTACTTAAGGCCTTTTCATACAATTTCAATTTTGGAGAGCGTTTTAAAAATATTATATGGAGGGCGTGCGTCCATCCACTTCACACCCACAAGCATGGCTACTATCCAAAAAAGCAAAAACACAAAACCAACAAATAACAACTGTTGGTGAGAATATGGAGAAATTGGAACCCTTCTGTGCTGTTAGTGAGAAGGTAAAATGATGCAGCTGTTATGGAAAACAGGGTGGCAATTACTCAGAATATTTAAAATAGATTTGCCATGTGATCCAGCAATTCCACTTCTGGATATACACCCAAAAGAATTGAAAGCAGAATCTCAAAGAGATATTTGCACACCCATGTTCATAACAGTATTATTCACATTAGCCAAAAGGTAGAAGTGACCCAAATACCCAAATGTCCTCATCAGCAAATGAATGAAGAGAATGTGATATATATATATATATATATATATATATATATATATATATATATATATATATATATAATGGAATATTATTTAGTCTTAAAAAGAAAGAAAATTCTGACATATGCTTCAACATGAAACCTTGAGGAAATTATGCTAAGTGAAATGATTCAGTCACAAAAAGATAAATACTCCTTTTCCACTCATCAGAGGTACCTAGAGTAGTTAGACTCCTAGAGACAGAAAGTAGCATGGTGGTTGCCAAGCTCTGGGTGAGGGAGAGAGTGAGGAGTTATTATTTCCTGGGCATAGGGTTTCAGTTTTGCAAGATGAAAAGAGTTCTAGAGACAGATGGTGGTGATGGTTGTACAACACTGTGAATATAGTTAACAGTACTGAACTGTACACTTGGAAGGAAAAGGTTAAGCTGCTTCATTTTATCTGTATTTTATCAGAATTGAAAAAAAAATACATGAAGAGGTTTCTCCTATTAGTCCCAAGTAAATGAGATTTCATTGTATTTCCAATAGCAAACTTTCGGTTGTGATATGGTTTACCCAGCACGACAAAGGAACCAGTGTGCTCGGGGCCAGCTGACTTGATGCCAGGGTTGCTCGCAGAGCCCGCCATGCCTCCTGGAAGAGGAGCTGGCCGCCTGCGTGCGGTTGCCTCTGTGGAGACAAAGGTCATTTTCAGCCCTCCTGCAGAGTAACACGTTACAAAAACTCACTGCTCTCCAGCTGTTAACATTTGAATGAAGCAAATGCCTTTTACCACTGGGATGTGTTCCCAATGAATCACTATCATTTGACCAAAGAGCCAACTCAGCATCTTTTGAAAAGAAAAAGAAAATCAAGCCCATTCCCTTTTAGCCCAAAATGCTGTGAGTCAGTACTTTGGCACTGGGGGTGGAAAGCAGTGAGAAATGGGTGGGCCTTTTGGGGTCTAACAGGAATGGATGACTCGGGGAACAATATGTCTTATGCGTTAGCTGTTAGGCATCTGCCAGACAGGCACAGCGGCTGTTCAGAGCTTTCTGCCTCTGGGCCGTTTGCAAGGTCCCTCCCTGGTTGTCTTAGTTCTGAATCCCCTGCAGCCCTTGTCTTCCAGGAAGCCCCAGTGATTAGCCTCAGGTCTCCGGGATCATGGGCTGTGTTGTCTGGCCTTTAACAGTCACTGGACGGCACTTGGCACTGAGATGACAGCCCATGGACCACTGCCTTTTCATGGGTGAGGCTTGTCTCCCAGCTGGACTATAGTCGTCCAGGACAGAGACGGACCTGCCCCTCTTTGTGGCCTCATGGCTTAGCAGAGTTTGGGCACTGGGGACAGCTTGGTAAATGACTAAACTCTGGAGGCCTCAGAGTCCTCATTTGAAAACTAAACAGGTATGACGACCATTCACAGAAGACAGTGTTATAAGGGTGAGATGAGAAAACATGTAAAATGCACGGAGCCCTGAGCCTTGTACTCAGTAACTGATAGTTATTACTCTTCCTGGCATTATACGGCAGAGGTGTGTATGGTGTTTGGGAGTTAACCTGACTTTACAACCCTTTTAGAAGGTAATTCCATTTTTCTGATACTTCATGCCATCCTTATTTTGTAACATTTTTGCATGAAATAGGAGCATTTAAAGGGAAAAAAAAAACTATGGAGGTCTGATGTAATCTCTCAGTTGGAAAGTATATGACGTTCCTGGAGTTCTAGTGACACCATGTGGATAAATATATTATTACATGTTGGCTGAGACAATTGTTAGTAAAGTTACATAGATTTCAGGTGTACAATTCTGTATCACATCATCTATAAATCCCATTGTGTGTTCACCACCCAGAGTCAGTTCTCCTTCCATCACCATATATTTGATCCCCTTTACCCTCATCTCCCACCCCCACCCCCCCTTATCCTCTGGTAACCACTAAACTATTGTCTGTGTCTATGTTTTTGTTTCTCATTTGTTTGTCTTGTTCTTTTGTTGTTTTTGGTTTATATACCACATATCAGTGAAATCATATGGTTCTCTTCTTTTTCTGTCTGACTTATTTCACTTAGTATTATACTCTCAAGATCCATCCATGTTGTCACAAATGATCCTATTTCATCTTTTCTAACCGCCGAATAGTGTTCCATTGCGTATATATACCACAACTTCTTTATCTATTCATCTATCGAAAGACATTTTGGTTGTTTCCAAGTCTTGGCCACCGTTTTTTATTTTTTGAGAGTTTTCTAATTCTATTGCATTGTTAAAATGGCAAGTTATTCTGCTATGTATCATTTCTGAGTCTCCGCCCCATTATAATCTTGCTTTAAGGATTAATATTAAATCATGGAAAGCTGTTTATAAAAGTAGTACATGTAGACTTATTGAATAGAGAAAGGAAATTACACAAAACAGAAAATCAATTATCCTTAAATGAGCAAGTGTTTTCTTTATGTATTCTTTATAGCGTGTCAGTGCAGTGACACATTTGAAATTGACACCAGTTTATAATGAGTCATTAATAACAAGCCAGGAAGATTTCATTCAGGGCCAATGTCATTCTACTTTATGTAATCTGCCCTGGTCTGCAACGGAGCTGGCATTTGAGCGCTCACAGAATCGTTGCCACGGCAACTGGCCCGCTGTGTAGAGTAGATCAGTCTTGTTCGGAGAGTCGTTTCCAGATTCTTTCTGCCCACCTTCACCTTCCTGATGGGATAGAAATAAACACCTCCTCACTGTATTCTGCTGAGAGGACATCAGGGGTTGAAGTTTCTAGGCAGTTAACATGGGTTTGTTACTCGGTCGTTGCTGAAGAGCAGACCAGTATTGGTGAGTGGGAATTTACTAAACCCAGTCATTGATTCTTCTCAGCCTCTCTCTCTGTGTCACTGCCAACACCCGTCTCCGGCTGTGTTCCGACCTCATGGGTGTTTCCTCACTCTTGTTAGGCAAGGTACCCTGGGGAATCATCAGAACACACCTGGTGATCAGCATTAAATGAGTTTCTACACTTTCATCAGCAAATATTTAAATGGGGGGGCAATTTAGAAAAATATGCTCAAGTCGTAAGTGCTTTGCAACACTCATCCATCAAAGTGTAGCTCATCAGAAAGAAGATCTCATACTGATGGAAAGTTTGCTTGCTCTTAGGTAACTTATTTGGGGTCAGCTGTGAGTGGCTCACACACTTTCCCCCACGAAGGGCTACAGAAACTGTGCAGTAGAAACACACAGACACTTCCAGGGGGAGCAGAGTCAACTGGCGTTTATGAAGAACAGAGTTTTGCCTCCGGTTCCCTGACATGCATGAAATACCATATATTTGGAACAGTTAATATAACTTGAATTCATATATATTTATGAGCTATAGCGTCTTATTTTTGTCATTTTTGTAACATCTGGAGAAGATGTGACTTTCACAAGTAGAGCTCTTTGAATGTTAACCCAGGCAACTCCTTAAACAGTAATGCATAGATGCTACTCTGGTGTGCACTCTCTGGGTCCCTCCTCAGGCTTTGTGAGTTGTTTTAGGACATTGTACTGATGGTTATTAGGGTCCTGGTCTGCATGATGGGGTTGACTGACAGAGTCACTTACTGTAGTCTCCAACAAAGCCTCATTTATTATATAAACTAAGAGAAGTTGAGGTGCTGGGAGAACCTTTCTCGTCTTGCAGAATTTTGCTTCAAGCTCACGGCTAAAGGCTCATCCACAACAATGCACAGAAGTATCACAGGTTGAGAGGGAGAGCAGGTGAGCACTGTGCCAGCCTGGGCAGGATGCTGGGTTGGAGAGGCGTCGGAGGGCTTCCCTTCGGGAGGTGGCCACACCACTGCCACCACCCGTCCTGTCCTGTATGTTGGTGCGGTCCTTCACCAGGCCACACCCCTCCTGTCTGCCTGAATCGACCAAAGTTGTCGGGACTGAGCTCCTCCTTCCCTGTCCCCTGCCCCCAAACCCTGTCCCTATGCTGCCCTGACAAAGAACCTTTTCCGTGTCTCATGTTTGGGGACCTAGCTCAGAACCTCTAGAGAAACAATTAATTGGATAAACGATTCATGTTACGGGATGCTCCATGGGTTCGCTGGTAGGCTGTCTCTCCTCTGTGTCATTGACAACACAGTGTCCCAGTTAAGGCACTGGTGCCACTCTTGGGGAAACTCAGGCCAGAGGGTGTGATCCCCTCACACGTTGCAGAAAAATGCGCTTGGGTTTGAGGCTGGTGGTCCACTGTGAAAGTTTCCATATCACATCAGGTAAAGGGTCACAGACTTTCAGAGTGGGTAGGGCTACCCACCTGGTGAGCTGACAGAAGAACGGCTAAGAATGGTTGACCCAAATGGCATTAGACATTAGGTTTTCCCTGAGCCTTTGTGTGAAATCCATCAGGTGATGTCAGACGAGTTGGGACAGATCAGTGGAGGGATCAAGAGGAGAAACAGGAGCAGATCTATAGGAGGTACAAATGCAAGATTTCAAAACGCAAACTGGTCCTCTTGCTCAAGGGAGACAGACTCCCCACCTTTTCTTCCCAGTTTCAGAGCCATTTAAAGTGACAGTGTCAGAACTCTGGTAGGAAACAGGGTAAGGGTAGGGGTGACACCCAGCTCAGGAAGTGTAATGGCTTCCCCTTCGAGCTTGTTGACACTCCTTCATACACTGTGGGGAATGGGACTTGTCCAGAAATGCCGAGTGGACCTCTTGATGGCATCTACCTGTGCCTCCATGCCCTTGTGTTTCTGACACGGCATGCTGTGATGAGCTGCATGGCATAGCACGGTGAGGTCTCCAGCCCCGAGTTACATCTTCTCAGTCACCACCGACCTCCACTGTGGCTCACAGGTGTTCTTTCCTGCGCATGCCCCCTGCTCACTCTGGCCCCTCACACCTCGGTCCTGTGCCTGGTCCACACACAAGCCCCACCTGCCTTCTGCGTTCTGGTCCTTGGCAGCTTGGTGATGCTGGAGAAATGGTTAATGGTAGGGACCAATGCCTTTCAAAGCTGTGGTTTTCATTCACAGTCGGACTGAGACAAAACCTTTCCTACTTACCTAGTCTTCGGTCGTAGAGTACTTAGGGCTGTGGTCTCTGCAGTCAGACTGATGGGTTGTATGCAGGTTCTGTGTCCTTGCAGACGTTACTTAGTCTCTCCCTCACTTTGCTCGCTGAAAACTGAGAACAGCAGTGCACCTGACTCAGAGGGCCATTGATTTAAATGAAGTATTTAAGCTAAAATTCTTAGCACTGTACCTGGTGTATTAGTGAGCTCTGGCAAAGTACTAGAGACTGAGGGCATAAACAGCAGATATTTATTTTCTCACAGTTATGGAGGCTAGAAGTCCAAGGTCATGGTGTTGACAGGATTGGTTCCTTCTGAGGTCTCGCTACTTGGTTAGTAGTTGGTCTTCTACATGTGTCTTCCTGTGATCCACCCTCTGCGTGCGTCTAAATTTTCTCTTCTTATAAGGACACCAATCAGATTGAATGAAGGCCTACCCAAATGACCTCGTTTTAACTTCATTACCTCTGTAAAACTCAATCTTCAAATGTAGTCGTATCCTGTGGTGCGAGGAGGTTAGGGCTTCAACATACAAATCTGGGGGGTGGAGGACACAATTTGACTCCTAAAACCTACCATATATGAAGTACTCAATAAATGTTAATTAATTATTTTCTCCTGGGCAAGTGTTGTAAACCTTTATCACTTTTTCTACTTCCTTTTTAAATAATTTGTATTTTTCAGTGTTTCAATTTGCTGTGCGATATATTATCTTTCCTCCAATTTTACTCATAAAAATGAGGTACCAGGACATAAACTCATTTGATGTCTAGATTGTTCCCCACTCTCCATTCCCTGAAAAGCTTACCTAGATCTCCTCCTTTCCTTCCAGTCTCAGAAAGTGAGGTCTCTCTCTCTCCTTGCCCCAGGCTGGCTTCTACTCCTATGTCACCTTGGTCCCCTCTCCTCTGGGACCCCAAGCTGGAAAATGCTCTCTCTTTCTTGTATCTTAACTCTTTTGACGTCTGCCCCTTCACTTTCAGCTTTGAGTATGTTATTCATGCTTCCCTGGCCCTGCCTCTTCCTATCTGCTGAGTTCTCTCTCTCCTCCTCTTTTCATCTAAGTTTTTGAAGGAAGAGTCTACATTCTGTTTTCTGCTTTCCCTCCTTCATTTATCCATTTGTGGAGTACCTCCTGTTTGCCAGGTGTTGGGCCAGGTGTTGGGGATACAAAGATGCCTATTCAGTCCCAAGACTGGGAAGGAAACAGATCGTCACAACATCAAGAGGACGGGCCCTGGTAGAGAAGAGCTCAGTGAGCCATATAGGAGGACACGGGAACATCCTGCCCAGTCAGCGAGTGGCCACTGGCATTGGGGAGAGCTTTCCAGAAGAAGAGGCCCCTGAGCTCTGAGGATTAGCTGTGCATCAGCATGTGGGGAGGTCCTCCCTGCCAGCAGGAGGACCTGGGCTCCTCTGGGTGAGCACTGTTTTCTTTCCTCCCGTTTGCTCCTAAACTTACTGAGCTCCATCCACTCCACTGGGCTCCCACCTGCGGATTCCAGAGGATTGGTCGCATTTTTATCTTACTTGACCTAGCAATTCTCCTCCTTTGGCCCCACCCTCACCTGGTTGTCCTCATCTTTTCCCATCTTTCTCTGTCTTCTTCGTGGATTCCACTCTGCTGTGGACCTCAGAACGTTTTGGGAACTGACTTGGGCAAATGGGTTAGTAGTGATATCACCAAAACAACACAGGAGGACAAGTGGGCATTGGGAGGTGAGAATAAAGATGCATTTGTTCAGTTTGGTGATATTCACTGCACAGAGGAGAGAAGGGAGAGAGGTCAGGACTGCACCAGAAGGTGGGGTGTCACCAGGATATGGGGAGAGCTTGAGCCAGCACTCGACCTCCCTTTTCCTCATCCTTCATTCCTCAAAGTTCGGTCATTTTTACACTTTGGACACCTTTCAAATCTGCCTTCTCATTTCCATCTTCATGCACAACAGTATTCATCATTATTTCTTTCCCAATCTGTTTCAGTGGTGTCCCGAGGCTCCCTGATAGCTTTCTAAAATGCCACCTGCTTCTGGTCACTTCTCTGTGGTTAGCAACCTACAGTGGCTCTGCCATATCAAGGCAGAGTACCTCTGTTGGACTTTCAAGAACCTTTGTGTTCTGGCCTCATCCTAATGATTTATTTGTAAATTCATTGGAAGATATTTATTGAGCTACTATGTGAATAGCTCTGAGACTAGGGAGTTTCGCTCCCTCCCTCCCTGTCCCTCCTGTACACACACGTGAGCTGAGCACATAGTAGGCAGTCAGTGCCACATGTCCAATAGTTGATAGATTTGCGCGATTGAGAATCTACTTGGGGGAAGAAGTTGCGGAAAGATGTTGGGAAGCCCATAAAGGTCCGAGAGGAGAGAGAGGTTAGGTGAAGTTGTGGGCAGGAGCGGGTTAGAGGTGTGCTGGGCCGAACCAAAGGGAGGGAGGACAAGGGTGTAGAAATATTGGAGCAGTGGAAGGAGATAGGCGTCCAAGTCTGTGGTCAGCAATCTATGGCCGAGAAGTTTAATTCTGCAGTTGGAAAAGGAGAAGCTCCTGGGAGTGCCATCGATGAAGAACTAGAAGGATTTAATCTTGACTTATAAGGGAAGTCCAAGGTAGGACTATGATTACTTGTTAGGGAACAGGAGTAGGTTGCCCCTTGATCCCTGTGCTGGTGCCAAACGCAAACAAAGGACAAGGATGGCATCTCATCCCAGGGCTGTCTTGGCAGCTCCAGAGCCCAGCGTGGGGCCCTTGGGAGGGTCCCTGTATTATGGATTCTCTCAAAGCACGTGCCCTCTTATGTCTTATCACCTCTCATGGGAGCTTCATCAGCTCTGAGTCTCCACTTCGGTGGAGGTCATTCAGACTAAAATCAAAGCAAGGATGCGGGTTTTATTCCTGCTGGTAGAGCTCCCACCTGGGGTCCTGGCACCCCTTTGTGTTCTCTCTCTCTCTCAGTGCTCCAGCTGCATTGCAATCAACCCATCACTGTGCCCACCTCATGGCCCAGAGTGTTCAAGAGGTAATGGACGTGCTGATATAGCACAAGTTAGGGGAGAGCGGAAATCTCATCACTTCAGTTGGTTGGCGGAGCTACGTGATGCTGAACAATTGGATTTGATACACTTTTTTTTTTTAAACTCAACTGAGTATATGCTGGGCCCTTTGCTCTTCTTTATCAAGTATGTTACCTTCCTAAGAAGGTACCTGGTTTCTCCATTGCTCTGAGAGCCCGTTCTTGTAGTGTTACTTCCGTGGCCTCAGAAGTCCCCATGATGCACCACGTCATCTCTGCTCCAGGTGTAGACTGACTCCTGTGAGTCAGGAACAATTAGAGCACTGAAATGAGGCTACGCTTTCTGCATCCCAGTTTTCCCCTAGCCAAAACATCTATGAAATTAACTATTTCTATTCTTTTGGCAAAATACTAGAAGCAGGATTTTCTAGGGAAATTCTATCTTTCAAAAAAATATATGCAAATACCATTAGAAGCCTGATACATTAAAGCAAAGTGAATGGTCTCAAATGAGGGTAAGTGGGTCATTTTAATCTGATATTGCTCTCAACATCTGATTTCTGGCTTGAGCCTTCTGTGAAAAAAAAATGTAATTGCTGGCAAGATTAGCAAAACCTAGGGAAGCTAAGCAGTTATTTAAAAATGAAGGGCTTGGTCCCCTGAAGGCAAAGAAAAGTGAGGTCTTTAAATGGTGAGTCAGGCCTCAAACAGCTATGTCACCACTGATTTTGCTCATTTCACAACTTAGGGAATATGTATTGGGTGGAGATGAGCTTTTCGCAGCAAAGAGGAACCCCAGTGAGGAGCTCTGCTGTCCCTGGGGGGCTGTATTAGCTACCTGGGTCTGCTGTAATAAATGACCGCAAACTTGACTTGAAACAACCGAAATGTATTCTCTCCTAAATCTGGAGGCCGGAGTGTGAAATCAAGGCGTCAGCAGGGCCACACTTTCTCCAAAGGCTCTAGCAGAGAATTCTTCTTGCCTTTTCAGCTTCTGCTGACTCCAGGTGTTACTTGGCTTGTGGCCTCGTCACTCCAATCTCTGCCTCCATCTTCACGTGCCCTTCTCCTCTCCATCTGTCTCCTCTTCTGTCTCTTGTGAGGACACTTGTCACTGGATTTCAGGTCCATCCAGTTAACCCCAGATGATCTCATCTCGAGATCTTCAGTGTTTTCCAAATAGTGTCACATGCACAGTACCGGGGGTTAGGACATACCTTTTTCAGGGCCACCATTCAATCCACTACACACACAAGCCAAATCCTGACTTCAGACACTCAGATTACGTGTCCTGACTGTTGATCCCAAAACCGTGCTTCTTATTGGTACTGGAGAAATGAAAATGACTTGAGGTACTGCCTGCCTGCAAAAATGTGTGGTGATTTCCCCGATTTTACTTTCTTCTAACTCACAGCATTTTACTCCAGTGCCAGAAAAATTTGAACTAGAGATTTTGCTTTGTTTTGAACTGGTAAGGAATGTTTTGTTTTCTTGTTGGTTGGCCAGGTGGTTAAGGTCATGGGTCAAAGAATATCGGGGATTTGGAGGGCCTGTCCTGTCCTGAGAAAAACTTTTTCTGCAACGTACACAGAAGGCAACGTGTAGAGATGTCCTCTGTGCTTGATCTGGGGAAGGTGGATTCATTTTCTCTTCTTGTTTCGCTCTTTTCTTTTTGTTTTCTCTTAGAAAGGGAGACTAAGAATCTATAATCTACTGAAATAATACTTCATGAATCAGAAACGTGGTGCGGCAGCACCCAAGTTGCAACCCACCCTTGTGAGAGAAGGATTTCAGCTGTCCCCTTATAGTTGAGTTTCAGAGCCATTCCAATAGATGGACAGCCATGTGGATCATAATACAATGCTATCGTTTTATTTCCCATGTGTCAAGCGGTTCCTGCTGATTGGACTTTTCACCAAATACTATAGACAGTCATGGCTGCAAATGGGAGCACCGTCCTGTGGTGTTCAGGAAAGGGGAGCAAAGGGAAATTCTGCTGGAGGAGGCAGTGGATGAAGAGCCCTCTGCACAGGGCTCAGGGTCCAAAGCCCCCGCTGGATGCCACTGCTCCTGCCCCGTCCAGCTAGTCCCTGCTTCTTTCCCTTGAAACTGACCCTTTCCAGACCAGTGGGGGCATTTCCTTGGGAACTGTGGGAGGTGTTCATCAAATTTATTTCCTGATAACTTTATTAAAAAAAAAAGGATGCTTTCAATTTTGAGATTTAAACAGAAATGTTTCATTCCCCCAATATGTATTTTTAAAATCCCACAAAACCTTAAGAATCATGTCATATGCTTTTGTTATCAGGACTTAGTGCTTGGCTTTGATTATGACCACTTTGAAGGTCAAGGTTTTACATTCTTTGGAGTTTTATTGTCCATATCTTACAATATGTTATTACCCAAATTTCATATCATTTGGTATTTATTCCAGTTGTATCATCTAGACCTGTGGAGGCCATAAGCGTCTGGTTTACCTTATTTTTCGGACTTATTTTTTAGTGTAAAATGACTGTCATCTGTCAGAGAACCATAGAGAGGTGTTGAGCAAGTTGCCCCTTAGCCCCAGGCCGAGACCAGAGGTTGTGTAGTCTCGCAAACTTCCAAGGCAGCATGTAGACACACAGATTCCTGGTTCTGTTAATTAGAGATCATACTTGAAAAAACTACTCACACTGTTATTCATATCTTAATGACTTTGAAATGAAAGTATAGATGATAGATTCAGGATTGTGCACATTGAATTTCACTTTTTATCGGTCTTTGATGGCAGGGCTGAAATATTTTGTGGCTAAAAAGGAAGCAAAACAATGTAATATTAAAAAATTACATATGAGAGAGAAAATAGTGAGTGTAAAGAAGGGGCTGGGGGACAAGAAGAACCTGTCCAAAGTGGCTTCAATGGTTATGTCCAATATTCAAGCAGCTCCTGGTTAGCCTTCAGTGACCCACTTTACACATAACCCTGAGGAGAAGACCTCAAGCCACCCTAGGGCCAGTGACTTTCCCTTCTGGAGCCCCTTCCCTCAAAGCAGTGGCTGGTGTTCTTTGTGCCTAAGAACTTCTTGGACAGCTGGTCGACCAGCTGATTCCAGGGCCCACTCTACACAGTGACTTGGTAGCACAGTGCACAGGAAACCAACATTGTCCAGGAGTCCACAGAAGACCCTGATACACATTTTAGAGATTCTGTGACAGGAAGAAGCTATACAATTCCGTGGCCTTGGAGAGCTGGTCTGGAGTGGATGCAAGGCAGCCAAAGTTGGCCCCTGAGCAAGAAGTGTCTTCTCACCTCTTTCTAAATTGTCCTCACTTCACCTTCTTGCCTGGGAAAATTTCACAGTGAAATATGTACTTAGCTCAATAAGCTTCCTCTTGCAAAAAGGGGACACCTGAGGGGATGGAGAGAGCATGCTCATTTAGGGTGGATGATCCCAGTTGATTTTCTTCCCTCCCTTCCTGATGGAGAGGTGCCTGAGGGGAGCTCTGGGGAACATCACATGGACCAGGCCAGGGCAATAGGAGGGGTGCCAGAGGGACAGGCACTGGAGGTGAGGAAGGGGTGTCCAGAGTGGACAGAAGCTTACAAATGACAGAGTGTATCTGGTATATATGTCAAAGCTTTGAAAGCCCTCATTCCGGGAAATGTGGAGACTCTGTGGGCCTCTGCCCTCCTGTCATACTGGACTACGTTCCGATTCCCAGAACACAGATCAATAATTGGGGTGTATTGACAGGCCTGGAGACTAAGGGGCTTTGAAGTGACCCTGATGCCTCCATGAGAATGCGACATGTTGGTGAGCTGGGCTGCACCTCCACTGACGGTCATCATGACGGCATCCCTGGTGTTGACCAAATTGGCTAATATCGCAGGGTCCCTGGAGCAGGAACCCACACACACTAGCACAAGTAACATGGAGCTTATTAAAACACAGAGAACCCTCAGGACCCAAGTGTAGGAGGTGAAGACTGGCATCAAAGGGACTGGTGCTAGGAACGAGTCACAAAAATCACACACACTCCATGTTTTTTCTCTGCTCCCCTCTGCTCCCCCGTCTCCCACATACACTTTGTCCCTGCTCACACCCCTGGCCTCACTTCCCCTTTCTCCCTTCCCTCTCTTCCCCTCCCCTCCCTCTTACTCACTGCCCCTATTCTTTCCCTCTCTCATCCTACGCCTCTCCAATTATTTCCCTCTCTCCGCACTTGTCCTCACACTCCTCCTTCCCACCCTCCAACCTTCTATTACAGCTCCGCCATTTGTCAGCTGTGATCTGGCGTCCCTAAGCCTCATTGTCTCCTTCTCTGGGAAGGAGATGCTGACAGCTGGGTTGGGAAGTTGAGAATTAAATGAAACAACACAACACGGTGCCTTTGATCACATGGATGTTCAACCAGCACTGCTTCCTTTCCTTCCTTTTCTTAAGACCTTCAGGGGAGGAAAGCCCGGCAGTGATTAAAAGCATTGTATTAATTATGTTTATTTTTAATTTCTCTTCCTGGTGACAAACCATCCAGGTTTTGTCTGGGACGCAAGGGTTTCCTGGGATATGGGGGTTTCAGAGCTTAAACCGGTAACATCGTGCTGTCCCAGGCAAACTGGGACAAGCAGGTCATATATATATATATATATATATATATATAAAACATCTTAGCAGACATATTTTCCAATTTTTTTTGTTTGCTTTTCTCAATACATAAATCAATCAAATGAGACTTTTCCCTTATGTTTATATTGCTTCTGAACATAGCCACTATTTTGTCTGAGAGTTGGGTATACCAATGCTTTCTTGGAGGCTGACTTTAGGTTGTTTTTTTTTTTATTGTGGTAAAATATAAATAACATGAAATGTACCAGTTTAATCATTTTTAAGTGTACAGTTTAGTGACATTGAGTACACACACATTATTGTACACCATCACCACCATCCCTTTCCACATTTTCATCTTCTCTAACTGAAACTCTGTCCCCATTAAACAATAGATCTCCATTTCCCTTTCCCCATTCCTTGGCACCCACCGTTCTACTTCCTATTTCTAGGAATTTGATTATTCTAGGTACCTCATAAAAGTGGAATCACAGAAGATTTTTTTTATAACTGGCTTATTTTACTTAGCATAATGTCCTCAAGGTTCATTCTTCTTATGGTATATAACGGAATTTTCTTCCTTTTAAGGTTGAATAATATTCCTTTGTATGGATACACCACATTTGTTCATCCACTCTTGTGTTCATTGCCACTTGGGTTGCTTCTACCTCTCGGCTATTGTGAACAATGCTTCAATGAACATGGGTGTACAAATATCTTTTCAAGTCCTTGTTTTCTTTTGATTTATAACCCAAAGTGGAATTGCTGGATCAAATGGTAATTCTTTTTTTGTTTTGTTAATTTAATTTAACTTAATTTTATTTTTATTTATTTATTTATTTAAAGTTTATTGGGATGACAATTGTTAGTAAAGTTACATAGATTTCAGGTGTACAATTCTGTATTACATCATCTATAAATCCCATTGTGTGTTCACCACCCAGAGTCAGTTCTCCTTCCATCATGATATATTTGTTCCCCTTTACCCTCATCTCCCACCCCCCACCCCCCTTACCCTCTGGTAACCACTAAACTATTGTCTGTGTCTATGAGTTTTTGTTTCTCATTTGTTTGTCTTGTTCGTTTGTTGTTTTTGGTTTATATACCATATACCAGTGAAATCATATGGTTCTCTGCTTTTTCTGTCTGACTTATTTCACTTAGTATTATAATCTCAAGATCCATCCATGTTGTCACAAATGGTCCTATTTCATCTTTTCTAACCGCCAAATAGTATTCCATTGTGTATATATACCACAACTTCTTTATCCATTCATCTATCGAAGGACATTTTGGTTG
The DNA here is from genome assembly GCF_004115265.2 of Rhinolophus ferrumequinum. Taxonomy (NCBI): domain Eukaryota; kingdom Metazoa; phylum Chordata; class Mammalia; order Chiroptera; family Rhinolophidae; genus Rhinolophus; species Rhinolophus ferrumequinum. Next base: position 93,558,603 of record NC_046287.1, read on the forward strand.
TTTCCATGTCTTGGCCACTAGAAATAAAGCTGCAATAAACATTGGAGCACACGTGTTTTTATGTATAAATGTTTTCAGATTTTGGGGGTAGATACCCAGGAGAGGGATTGCTGGGTCATATGGTAATTCTATTCGTAATTTTTTGAGGAACCTCCACACTGCCTTCCATAACGGCTGCACCAATCTGCATTCCCACCAACAGTGTATGAGGGTTCCTTTTTCTCCACAGCGTCTCCAACACTTGTTACTATTTGTCTTGTTGATGATAGCCATTCTGACTGGGGTGAGGTGATATCTCATTGTGGTTTTTATTTGCATTTCTCTGATGATTAGTGATGTTGAGCATTTTTTTCATATGTCTATTGGCCATTTGTATGTCCTCTTTGGAGAAATGTCTCCATTCCATGTTTAATTTTTTGAGGCAATACCACACCGTTTTCCACCGGGACTACACCATTTTACACATTCCATCAGCATTGCACAGGATTCCAATTTCCCTACATCCTTACCAGCACTTAGTATTTTCTGTTGTTGTTTTTTTAATGCTAGCCACCTTAATGACTATGAACCAATTTCAGTTTTTAAATAAATTGTATTTTCAGAAAGTTCTTATATTTGTTTTTAAATTGTTCCTTCACTTTGAGTTCTCTATTTCTCACTTATGCATTCAGAAAAGCAAAGTTTTCCTTAACTTCCATGATATCATTTCAGACCTCTATTAATTTACCCTATGACCCTCTTCTCTTTGGGATGAGAGGTTCAAATCTCTTACAGTTTCTTATTGTCCTTGTTTTTTAATCTGTTGGTCATTCTTATTTTTATATGGCCCCAAACGATATTTATAAGGTCAGTCACAGCACAGAAGAAAACAATTTTTAAAAGAGAGAGAGAGAGATAGAGAGAGCGAGAGAGAGAGAAAGAGAGAGAGAGAGAAAATAAAAAGAAAGCGAGAGCCTTCCCTACCATCTGTGAGTGGCTGGAGCTGGGAAAACAGAGGAATTCAGTGTGGATTGATTCTCAGTGTCTTCCAGTCAGTCCTTCTGAAAAAGGAGAGAGAAGTGTGTGGTTTCTTAACTAGTCCTTAGCTGCTTTCGAATGACTTTTCCTTCAAGGGAAGACATGTCAAGGTTTCACTGAACAGGGATTTTTTCCCTTTCTGTGCTTTGCAGGTAACTGGTAAACTGAGGTCCCTAAAAAACAAGTAAAGACAGTTGACTTTTGAACAGTGCGGGTTCAAACTGCACAGGTCCAGGTATATGCGCGGATTTTTCAATTGGTCTTTGTGGTTCAAACCCGAGTTGTTCAAGGATCAACTGCATTTTTCAATGTGGAAACATCCTAAACAAAGGAATAAAATTTGGCCTAAAAAGAGCATTTTGCTACCAGATGGAACTAGGGCCTTGTGTACCCAGTACAAGAGCTCCAGAAGCTGGTGTTAATGCAGTTAACTTCGAGTTAGAGCAAAGAAGCATTGGAGATGATCCTTTGGTCTGGCTGGTCTGATGGATACAAATAGTCAGCACACGCCAAGCCTGGTCCTGGTCTGAACAGAGTAATCAGGTATTGGCATATACAGGAATATTCTTATAATGCTCACTTCACAGTTGCATGTCTTTATTTTTTTTTTTAATTATTAGCATTATAAATAACACATTCATGAATTAAGTACCTACACTGTGCTTGGGAGACTGCTAGGTTTAGAAGGGTTAACCAAATTCTCTGGTGGTCTAAGAAAGGTGTCTTCTAGTGTGTGATGTAAAGGAACTTGCCGATTTTATGTCAAAGCAACTGAAGCTATGTCTTAAGGCAGAGATCAGCAAGCTTTTACTGAAAAGTGTCAGATAGGAAATATTTTAGATTTTGTGAGCCATACGGTCTCTCTTGCAGCTCTTCAACTGTTGTAGCACAAAAGCCACCATAGATGATATGGAAACAAATGAGAGTGGCTGTGTTCCAATAAAACTTTATTCATGGACACTGAATTTGAATTTCATATTAGTTTCACCTGACACAAAATGTTATTCTTTTGATTTTTTTCAATCACTTTAAAATGTTAAAAATATTTTTAGCCCATGGACTGTATAAAAACAGGCAGCAGGACCAGATTTGGCCCATTAATCTCAGTTTACAGACCCTGTGGAAGTCATACCTTCCAGGAATGTTTATTTTTGATGTTGAGATTTTCCTGTGTGTAGAAAAACTTGTATGAAAGCAAATTGGAAGTATGTTCTAGCAAGTCATTTATGAATATTTGAATTTATGAGATGAAAATAAATATTTCCGGCCACATGCCTCAGTGTAATTTGGTTAGCTGCATTTAATGGCTTCAAGAAGGTAGAGATTTAGGTAGTAAAGTGAGCCTGCCAAACAGGAGAGAATGATGGAGGGTTTTAAAACCCTGGCACTGTTGATGAATTCTTAAACCAGGCGTTCGTACAATTTGCATGTTCATTTCCTCCTTTACAAATTGATTGCTCCTGGAATTCTTATAGTTTCATTGTAGTGAAAATTGTTTCTTTTTTTTTTTTCCTCCTCACAACCTTATATTATAAATTCTCAACCTTATATTATAAATTCTCTTCACTTCATGCCACATTCCTTTTGAATATCTTTAATTATGCAACTTTATACACCCCCTTGTTTTCTAAATTTAATTCTTTTCCAGAAGTTCTACACAGAAAAGGAGCCATAATAATTCTTGATTATTCTCAAGTTTCTTCCTGTAATTTAATGCAGAGAGTTTTACTGCATTTTAATAAGTATTGTTAATCTAAAAATGGCTGTTTTCTCCAAGTTTAATTTTATGATACAAAGTGTGATCAGAAAAAACAGTGAATGTTTAAATTTTAAAAAATTATTATGGTAAAGACCCATTGCCATTAATCCCCCTCAAAGTTCTTCCCCTCACTTCGAACACACTTGTCCCATTGTTCTTCCCACTTTCTGAAGCAGTTCTGGAAGTCCTCTTTCACGAGTGTCTTTAGTTTTGCTGTCGTGGCTGCCTCAATGTCCTGAATTGATTCAAAACATTTATCTTTCATGGTCATTTTGACTTTGGGGAAGAGCCAGAAGTCGCACGGTGCCAGGTCCGGTGAATAAAGTGGATGAGGACACACCGTTTTTATTTGACAGAAGTTGCTGTACCAGAAGCAATGTATGATACGGAGTGTTGTTATGATGGAGGATGAAGTAAAGACACTCATGAAAGAGGACTTCCAGAACTGCTTCAGAAAGTGGCAAGAATGATGGGATAAGTGTGTTCAAAGTGAGGGGGAATATTTTTGAGGGGAGATTAATGGCAATGTACCTTTTACTGTAATAAATGTTTTTTATTTAAACATTCACTGTATTTTTCGATCACTCCTCGAAAGTAGTAATAATTGAACTACTCATATTATGTCCTCATTCTAGAAGTGTTTTCCTATCTAAAATAAATAATTTTTCCCAAGTTGTTATAGTACTACAGTGATAGTTTAACTAATTCATGGTTTTAGAAACACCTACAACATTGAAGTGTTATAGTTACTAGTGACAAGAACATGTCAAAAGTTTAATAATAACCTTTAATCTCTCAGCATATTCACAAAGCATGACAAAAACAAAGCTTCCTGTTGGTGACCTGCCCTACCAAAACATTCGATAAGAGTGAATCAATTATATTTTCATTGTTTTCCACTATCCTAACTTTAGAAGCTCCTTGATATGATGATAAAGATCCATTTTATCTTTAGGACCTCAGGCATACTCAGCTTGTAATAAACCTTTGCCTCCTCAGTTTGTCTATTGCATGTGTTCTTTTGTAAAACATGAAAGCAAAGAGCTAGACAAGGCCACCAATCATTTAGTATAATCCCTCATTTTAGGGAAGACAAAACTGGCACTCAGACACATTAGGGTCTCACTGAGAGCAAGTTACAGTCAAGGTTACAAGAGTCCAGTTTTACTGATTCATTGCGTCCAGGGCCCTGTCCAGAACCGACTTGTTCTGGGGGTCTTGTCATGGCTAGTGCTCTCCGTGTTTCTATCTTAGAAGTCCCATAAAGGTGATGCTGTTCTTCATAATCTGTCCTGTGTATATAGTGTAAAACAGCTGGCTAACAATGAACAAAGCAGAAAATATATGGAGGAAATAAGAGAGTCTGGGTAATCCATCATCTGTACAAACAACCTTCAGACAATCAAAAATTGGTCATTGTGGCATGAGTGATAACTCCCACAAATGAATAGAAACCATGTGTTTGCCTTTCTTTCAAGTTAGCACAGCATCTATATTGTTTTAATAGAATGTCCTAGGCTTTAGAATTTGTCTTTAAAACCCTCTAAACTTAATTGAAGTCAATGGAAAAATGAAGCCATTTACAGCTGAGGTTACTAAAAAATATCCAAGTTTAACAATAATCTGTTATGTTTTGAGCCTTCCTTCTTGTCCTTTTAGTCAAAGTAAGATGAGTGTGTTCCATGAGAAATTTTTGAGTTATTCTATATTTGTGTGGACATGACAGATACACACCTGTGTTTTTAATAGTTTGCTAGTCCCACCATAACAAAGTACCATGAACTGAGGGCTTAAACAACAGAGATGTATTGCCTCACAGTTCTGGAGGCTGGATGTCTGAGATCAAGTGTCAACAGGGTTGGTTCCTTCTGAGGGCTGTGAGGGAGAATCCATTCTATGCCACTCTCCTGGCTTCCGGTGGTTGGCTGGCAACCTTTGGCGTTCCTTGGCTTATGGAGGCATCACCCTGATCTGTGCCATCGTCTTCACATAGCAGTCTTTCCATGTGCATATCTGTGTCTGTGTTTCCCCTTCTTGTAAGGCCAACAGTCATATTGGATTATGGTCTCACTCTACACCAGCTTGACCTGCTCTTAACTAATGCATCTTCAATGACCCTGTTTTCAAATAAGGTCACTTTCTGAGGTCTTGGGAATTAGGATTTCATTGTATGGATTTGTTCAAACCATAGCAATACCCTTCACTGAGGTATTGGAAAAAATGATAACTATTTTGTTCACTTAAAGGTTTGTACAAAGACATTTCTTGAGCTCAAAAAATTGTGTCACAGTTCATGTGTTTGGACACTGAAAGGCAGTGTAATGCTGCAAATTAATGCAAAAAAAGTTTATAGCTCAATTACTTTAGAAAGTGCATGGTTATGACGATTTTATTTAAATGCATTTTGTAAGCATAGCTATTGGGTCTGGTGATTTTAAGCTGATTTTTATCTGATGAAACCTAATATTAGTGGCAGACTTAAAACTTGAAGTTGTCTAAGTGACAAACAAGGAGAGAACTCAGTCTTGAGATCTACATTGAATGATTATGCCTTTTTTATGGTTTGTAAAGCTTTAAAAGGCACTCATTGTGGCAGTTCATGCTCAGATTTTCTTTAACACCCAGGAAGTTATGAGTGGCGTGGACAAATGTTTCACATGAAGGGAATATTCAGTTGTCTACTTGTCAGGTGTTTGAAAAGAATGTGAGTTTCGGGGGATGTAAGGAGATAGCTTACAATATTTCACTATGTTCTTCACATATGAAAAAAAAAGGGATACTACTCAGAGGGGAAGAAAATGTTATTGGTATGTACTGTGGTTGTGCCGATTGTGGTTCTAATACCTTATAGTTGTCTAAAATCTGACACCCGCTAGACGGGATAATTTTCAGTATGAAAGCAGTACGAGGGAAAGACAAGCTGCACACTGCCGACGTATTTTGCCTTCTATTCCATGATCAGTGACTTTTCTGAGAGTCATCTTGGACGTTTATGCTTCACCAACATTAATTGAAGGACTATGTACTATTATTTACTGAATGGACCCTTGTTCTGTGTCTGACACATCTATGCATTATCTTACCGAATTCTTTCTACCATCCTGAGAGGTGAGTGAAGGAAAGGAAATTTCTCAATGTTGAGTAATTGGCCCAAGTCACCCAGCTAGTAATTAATGGAATTGAGTTTTAAACCTGATTTTCTCTGACTCCAGAGCTATTCAAAGCTAGTCTACACATTCAAAGCGACCACTGTATGCTATTCCGCGTTGGTGCACTGTGAAATGAGAATTGGAACATAAAAATGTGCCAACATGACCATGTTCCCATCCAAACATCGAGAGCCCCTCTTTGTGTTAGGTCGATGTTCCCCATATACTTGGGCCTTTATAAGCCATTAGGGACATTCAGAGCGAGTCAAGACACTTTGAAAGAAGGACATTAATACTAGGACAAGTTTGTGAAAGAAAAGAAGAATCATGTCAACTTGCTCCTGATTTGTGAGAAACCTAACAAATAAAAATCAACCATTAGAAATTATTTGTAAAAAGCCTTGATTTTTATCCTCTCACTTTGATGTCTTAGGCCCCATTTCTATTTTCCCAGATGACTGAGTTTTATTTACTCTGCTTCCTGCAACAAGAGCTAACGTTTCTAATAGTTTTTAATGGCTCTGGCGATTTTTCACATTTGGACAGAGTGGATGTGACCAAAAGGAAAATTACTGTGTTTGATTGATTTTTATTTTTTAAGAGGGACTTTTCACTTTTAAGATGAAGCTGGTAGATTTTCAAATCATGATTAGCCCTTGTAGCCAGGGGATGACTTAAGAGGTGGGAGAGTGAAGTGGAAAGTGTGTCTGGTGTTTGTTGGAGGGTTTTAATTTTATTCCACCTCTGCTGAGCTGGTAACATTTGCTCTGAAATTGTTACAGATTCTCCACATGGTCTGTTTCTCTCCTCTTCTCTCCCAGGAAGGGGAAAGGGAGAGGCTTAATCAAGCATGGGGGAAGAAAGGGAGGACACAAAAATCAGTCTCAGTTGAGAAATCCACCCCCTCCCAAAGACACCAGAGTTAGCACACATGGACACTCCCACATGTGTACTCACCCACAGGCATGTTCAGGCGCGTGCGCGCGCACACACACACACACACACACACACACGACTAGCTGCATTGTTTTTTTCATGGGCTCTAATTTCTAAAATTAGAGCCCATGAAATTAGAGCCCACGGTGGGTCTTCGCTGTATCCTACCCTACCTTTGGAAATTATTAGGTGTTGAAGTCTGTTGGAAGCCTGGTGAACTCCTTTGGGATGTTTGACAGCCAGGGGGACCAGCCCTACTTATTATAATCATGACCAGTAGCCACTTAGTGTGGATTCTCCCCCCAGAGCTTGCAAACTCCCTGCCTACGGGTTGAATCCAGGGCACAGGTGTGTTTTATTTGGAGTGCACAATTTTTTTTTAATGAATTTATTGCCAACTTTTAAAAATCTGGGACTTTCACATAAAAATCTGATCTCACTTTCTTTTAGGAAAATAATCAATTGAATAACCGTTGTCCCAGTTAGGTGAGGGGAGAGTTCCAGTTTTGTATAGTCCCCACCAATTTCCTTTGATCTGCCTGTGTTTGCCACTCATCCCCCCAGTTGCACTGTATTTGATTATGCCTGGCCCACGTCACTGTTTACATTACCTCCAGGCGTCTGTAGGGATTTGAAATCATGGTACTCTACACATGCTTTGTGCGGGAAATAGCAACCAGCCTCATGTTATTCACTCATCTCTATATTTAGATTTAAAAAAATAAGAGGAGCCCTAATATACATAGTTTAGGATGAAGACAAAGAAGAAACGTTGGCCTACAATGTTTTGTTCACCATATACATTTTCTTAAAAGGCCATTAATACATATCACCAAGTATGTATTCACAGGTGTATACCTATATCAGCATTTGTTTATAAAACCAATGTTTCAAAACCAAGCCTTTGTTTTGGACTGTAAAATTTTTTATCTTACTGTTACCATCTCTCTCTCTCACTCTTTTATCAGCTGTGTTTAGATCTTAATACAATTATGCAAAAACAATATTATTATTCAAGCAATGCCAGAGAATGTTTTCATTAGCAATATTAAAAAGCTAAGCTTGCTCCCAAATATATTTTTGGAAGAATATTTTTCTACAATAATATTTTTGATGCTATATAGTAAATGTTTTCATTAGCTGCCTTTGAATTTGAGTAAGATAAAAGTAATTTTTTTCATATAATAATTTTAGAATGTAAATTTAAGTTCTATTTGGACTGACTACAACTGGAATCATTATTTTCAATAAGAAGTGGTTAAGCATCCAATGAGAAGGACACTGACTAACATGCTGCACAGAACACATAAGAGACAAAAGCTCTATCCTCTGCTCAGTTAAAAAAAAAAAAAAAAAAACCCAAAGTTTTGTGAGAGCTTCCATAGTGGAGGTGGTGATGGTAATGGTGCTGATGGTAGAGGGGGGGATCGTTGTGGTGGTGATGGTGATGGTGATGGTGGTCATAGTTGTGGTGATGGTTAGAGTGATGATGGTGATGGTGGTATTGGTGGTGATGATAGTGATGGTGGTCATGTGGTCATGGTGATGGTGACAATGGTGACGGGGTGATGGCAGTGATGATGATGGTGGTGGTAGTGGCAGTGACAATAGTGGTAACAATCATTCTGGAGATAGCTTTATGGGATTGTCATTGTTTGAAAAACATCATTTATTTGAGAAGATTAATTTGAATCATATAAAAATCCTTTTAATGTCAAGCTATAAATTCAGATAAGTAGATTAGAAATAGAAATAGAAATATTTAAAACAACCAACTCCATACTTTAATGTCAAGCCACATTTACAAATATTCCTGGCAGAAGCATACTTCCATGGCTTTGAGAATATCATGTTTTTACCTGTATCCTCAACTGACAAGCCAGTGCATAAGAACATAAAAGGCTAAGTGATTTTCTTTGTTTTTATCCTTCAGATAGATACAATTTCTTTGGATTGTGATTTTCTTGCAAAACTTTTTTAAAAATCGGGTTTCCCAGAGAGCTCTTGGGAGGAATCAATGCAATGAAGGATTCCTCAGGAGCTGGCACACCATACATTGGCTTTTGCACCAGTCTCGGGCTCCTCAGAAACATCGGGAGGAAGCTTCATAACACCATGATGGTCCTGTCATGCATGTTGAATAAGAGTTAACAAAATTGCACAAGAGAACTAGTTGCTTAAAAACATTGTTAACTCCTGACCTAGAGAAGCTATATCTGTAGGTGTTACCTCGCACAGGTTTTGTGGGTTGGGTTTGGTTGTCTGAGTCTGAAGCCCAACCTTGGATATGCACAATTCCTAACTTTATCTGCATGCCAAGAACCCCACCACCATGCCATACACTAGCTTTTCAGAGACTGCTTTGCTCTGTTCTAAGTTTAGTTTGTCCCAAACCTATCCCATCCGTGGTGTCCTCCATACTGATGAATATTTAGTAGGAGCCTCTCAGAACATCACTTCTTTGTCCTTCATCTTCGCATACATGAGTGGTGACCCCTGGCACAAGGACATAGAATAGACACTTATAAATGAATGAACATTTGTAAGGGAATAAACTTTTGTAAATTGTTTTTTGAAGGTATAGTTATTTCCAGGGAACTTTCTGTGGACATTTCTAGGTTAAAAGTTGCATGGACTGAATCCAAGCCACAGGAGCCTTTTGTATGAGTTTACATGGTATTGTGGATGTTTTTCAAAATAGGGGGATATTTATTTAACTTGACACCAATTCTTATTAAAAAAAAAATAAAATAATAAAGGAAGCCAGGGTGGCATGGCACCTATTGTCCAGTTTGGACATGGCATTTGTGTCCAGTTTGCCAGTCACCATTAATGTTTATCTGCCCGTCTATATTTCTGCATGGCCCACGGCTGGTCCTGCGTTTGTGATTCCCACTGTAGACAGCCAGAACACTTCTCTGAACTGGTAATGAGAGCATTTCTCAGAGTTGTGTGAAGGTAGCATCATGCCCACCATCCCTGTTTAGACTTTAAACAGACAACTAGGTAATAACTCTCGGTGCCACATTTTCCTAATGGGGATTGTCTTTCCTCGTCTGCTCTTAAAGGCTCTGTCTTCAATGGCTTCATGTATCTTGTAATAGTTTTATTTCTTCTGTTTCCAATGATCATGGTAAGTGTTTCTGCCTTGTTAGAAACCGAGCCACAATCTCAGCTACCTATTTACATGGATCTTTTAGAAGACCATCTCAGCAGTAGCATATAAGTTTTACTCTTTTCTATCCCTGAAAAGTATGACTTGAATTAAGTCAAATAAGCCAAAATTCTGTAGACTGGGTAGATTATAAACAACAAATTTATCTCTCACAGTTCTAGAGGCTGAGAGTCCAAGAACAAGGCACCTGCTGTTTCAGTGTCTGGGGAGAGCCTGCTTCCTAGCTGGCCATCTTTTTGCTGTACCCTCACATAGCAGAAGGGTAAAGGAACTTTCTCAGGCTTCTTTTATAAAGACATGCATCCCATGACCTAATCACCTCCCAAAGGCCCTAGTTCCCAATACTATGACATTGGGGGTTAGGATTTCAACATACAAAGTTGGGGGACACAACCATTCAGACCGTAGCGCCCATCTTGAGGTAACTGATACAGGTTTGCTTCTGAGCTCACCTCAGAGATTATGATTATTTGTATACTCCCCAAAGAGATGACTGTGTGACAGTTTCCCCTTTCTTGGGCTGTGATTTAATTCCTTAAGTGAGTAGAGTAAGCTATTCTAAAGATGTTGTAGACAACAGATGTCTTAGTAGGTGAAACCAAACACAGTGAGATTGAGTTTGCATGAACTTGGCAAGAGAATGGAATTATTAGAGGCCTCTCATATAAACCCCAGTCTCCACAGCCCTCTTTCCCAGATATTCCAAGGGTTTTTAGTATTCTGTGCTTAAAGGATAGTCCTTTAAGCCCGTGGAATGATGCCTGACACAGTGACCGTGCCTCACTAATGCCCGCACGAACAGTAGCAGCCACTCAGCCCATTGTGCACGCTATATGGACCAGGCCTGATGCTGACTGCTTAATATTAACTCATCGTATCTTCAAGGAAATCTACAAGGTAGCGTTCATTGGTAGTCCCATTTTATACTTGAGGAAACTGAGTCTGAAAGATATTAAATAGCTGCCCAAGGTCACATACCTTATGTGGCAGAGCCAAGGTGCCTGGTCAGTATTTGGTACTAGAGAGTTGCTTTACATCTTAAAAAAAAGGAAAAAAAAGAAATGTTAATATTTAAAAAAAAATAAGGTAATTAATTTTAAAAATTGATCATTTAAAATAGGTTGCTGTCCAATTAGGTCTGCCTGAGCCCATGAAAGATGGTTAGTGCATTTCTTTGTGAGAGAGTACTTTCCACACCAGAAAGCCTAAGCTGGTCTTTACAGACCAGCAGCTGAGCACATGTCCAAGGAATGGATGAGTGCAGTTTCCAGTCTATAATTGGTGGGGTTTTTATCTGATTGACCCATCAAATTAAGTTGCTTGCATTTCAAAAGAGAACATTTTTTTCCCATTTCTTTAAGCGTCAGTGTGCTATTCCAATGTTAGCTCCTAGCCATTTCTGAAGTCCAACAGTATTATCCACTTTTGCAAAAAAGTACCTTAGCGCTTCAAACTTGTTTGAATAATTTGAGGATCTTTCTTTTCCTCACTCTGTTATAATTATTGTTATTGTTGTTATTTGAATAATTTATTTATTTTTTTAATGGCTATATCTTTTTCTGGGTAAGAGCCCCAATTTCTTTTAATTGTTTTTTTTTTTTAATCAGAAATTTCTAGCTAAAAGAACAGTTGTGAAATAAGTTACAATTTGCATAAGTTTATCATCAGAGAAATGGAAAGGTGATAAAGGAACAATGGAGAATGTGTTTTTCTGACAATAACACATTCCTAATATTTGGCTACAAAACGAATCGTTGACATATTTTTAGACCCAGGAATGTACAGAATTACATGGTTATAAAACAGAAACATTTCCAATTGTTGACTTATATTATCAAGTGGTATAACAATGCTGAATTCTAAGAATGGGAAAAAGAAACCAAGTATGGAATGAAATTGGAAGAGAAACCTCAAAATGAAGTTCTGGCAGGATGAGGGGGCCCATGTCTGCCAAGTAGTAACTGAAAGCTGATTATGATGGTCATATTATGAACTGCGCAGAAAGAAGGAGGTTGTTGATTTTGGTGCCTTAGATACACAGGCAACTGGATTTTTTTTTTTTTTTTACAAAGATACAGCATTCCTTTTTGGTAAAGAGCACCTCATTAAAGTGTAGACAACAGAACTTTTAAGCCTACTCTCTTTAACTAGTGTCAAGAAGAATGAGAAATTATACATGAGTATTTTTTTAAAAAAGAAAATTAAAATAGAAAGGATGCATCATACTCACTGATTCCAATAAATGGACTGAATTTCTTGGCTTTTATTTTTGCAATTGTTTATAATCTCACTTAAAAATATAGTAAATAAGTAACGGTAAAGTATTTTATTGTCTAACACACTGAGAGACACCTGATAAAGACACAATGCCTTACGTGGTTTCAAGCTAATGAGGCCCTGGCTGCAGAGATATCCCGTTTCGTTGGTAGAGGGCGCTCTTGTAAAGAAAATATTGTCCTGTAGGCACTGCTGAGAATCTCGCCCAGCTCTGTGATGTCAGCGTCACCATGGAGATCTCATTCCACTGAGAGGGGAATGGATTCCACAGTCCTGCTTTGGAAATGTGTAAATAGCAGATGTTTTTATTGCCTTTGTTTGAATCTCTGCCCTTGCAGAGCTACTCAAACCGGAAGCTCAGAGGAGAGGAAGTCCATATTTGTCGGCTCTGAGTCTTTTTCTCTCTGCAGGCAGCTTAGTCTCCTGGAAGGATTGTGTGTAATGACAAGTTAATGGAAAAGATATGAATTCAGATTTCACAAAAGAGAGTCACAAAACTGATTATTTTTTTGAGTCAAAGAAATAATTAAACTTCCTTTAACAAATTTATTAGACACTTTTTATTATAAACTATAAATATACAACATATGTGGTAACTATTATTACAATGGTTTTAACTGAAATTTATAATACATAAACATAAGGGTACATGTTTCTATGCATTTGAATGGACTTGTTTTCCTACAGTTTGATAGTTAAGAGCCTGCATTTGAATTCTAACTGACCCGGTTCCAAACTCCTACTGATCTTCTGTTAAATCTGGCAAAATTTTTTAATCTGTAAAATAGGGATACTAATAACATCTAACTTTTGCCAAGTACAGTCTATCTCCTTCATAGCAGAGAGGATTAAATGTACTAATGTATATAGAGAATTAAATGTAGTAATGCATATAGAACTATTTTTGTTGCTATATCGCCAGAGGAATTTCCATCTTTTCTTCATGTAATTACTGTGGTAAAACATACTAGAACCAATTCAGAAACTGATAACTAAGAAAAGTTAAGTAACTTGTCCAAGTCTACATAATGATTATGGCAAATCTGAGCTCAGAATCCAGGTATCCTGATCCCCTTTCAAGGGCTTTTTCCAGAACATCTGGCAATGATAATCACCCATGTTTTTTGAGATACAGTGGGTATGGCATTATGCTAAGTACCATTAGAGATAAACTCTGATGCAATAGATGGAATGGTTTTTATGAGGTTAGATTTATATAATAACCATAGCACTAGTTTAGAACTAAAAACTGATAGAATATTAAGCATTGTATGCCATAAACTGATTAACTCCTTTATGAATTGCATGTAATATGCATGCAATTTCCTTTCTAGTGTGGGATATTTTGACAAAGGACAGTTTTCTCAGAGGAATACCAATCTCTGGTTCCCACTAAACTGAAAGTTGGTGACAGGTCCCAAGAGGTCCTGAGTGAAGACAATGGTTCATAAAACTCTATATACCTGTAATAGCAGGTGAGTCTATTTGCAAATGACTTTCACAGCGTCATTTCAGTGGAACCTGAAGGAAATCAAAGGCATGACCATATTCTAGCTTCATGTTAGCAACTCCTGCCAGCTTTGCTCCTATTCCTGGATACTAATTAAAAGTATGCTTTTCACCCAAATAATCATACTAGTAAAATCCCTATTCCCAAAGCAAAAAGTGGCACCCATATACTCCATTCTATCCAAATTCCACTTAGGAAAGAAAGAAGCCTGTTGCTATAGTGCCTAGGAGCTATGTACTGATTTTTTTTCTTTTTAATTTTATTTGTTTATATAGGCATACCTCATGTTATTGTGCTTCATTTATTGCATTTCAAAGATCATGTGTTGTTTTGTAAATTGAAGGCAAGACGCTCCACCAGCCAAAATACGACTCGCTTTATTGCGATGTTCTGGAACCAAACCCACAATATCTCTCAGGTATGCCTATATTAGGTATACATTTGTTATACTTATTTGGGAGTAAAAATACATTTGGGCTAATGAAAATAGCTAAATTTTATTGAGGACATATTCTCTTCCGATTCATGGTCTTAACTCATCTAATCCTTAAAAATAATTGATATGATAAACTGAGGCACACAGAGATTAACATCTAAGTGGCAGAGCTGGCTTAATTCAGATCCCAGGCTTTGACAACAGGCTGTGCTCTTGGGAAATTGTGCCAGAGCAGATGTCTCCATTGTGCCAAAGAATCTCACCCAACAGGAGACACTGCCTCTGCCTTTAATAAATTTAGTATCTTTTTGAAACAGGACACATTTCAAGATAGTTGACTGGGGTTTCCTGACTGGCCCAAGTCAGTGGTGGTGGCAGAGCAAGGACTGTAACTCAGCCACCTGACTCCAGGCTCATGACAAAACCACTGGCAGCTAATACACGTTACTCTCTGCTGGATTACTAATTCACTACAGTGTGATGGGAATTCTTTGGAGTGTGAGTCTGTACACATATGTACTGGAAAAAAAGAGGCGAAGAGTAAGGGCAGTCATATTCTCAAGGCCTAGAACAGTGGCTGGCAAATAATAGGTGGTCAATAAACATTTATTGGATGATCACTAGGGGTTCAGAGCAGGGGTGAGTCACTTTGGATTCGAGTGGATGGAGAAGCTAAGGCTTGAATCTTCACCTGAAGCTTGAGTCAGAGGAGGGACTTGAATAGGCAAAGAGTTAGATAGGAGGGAATCCCCAATGGAAAATATTTCATACCAAAAACAACACTAGTAAGAAAGAAAAAGTCCTTTTCTGAGAAGAATATGTAAGTAAAGCAGACAAGTTGGAGAACGTTTCAGGTTAGAGCATAGTCCATCCATCCATCCCTCCATCCATCATCCATCCCTCCATCCATCATCCATCCCTCCATTCACCTACCCATCCATCCATCACTCACCCATCGATTCATCATCCAATCATCCATTGTTCATCCCATCCATCCATCCATCCATCCATCCATCCATCCATCCTCCATCCAACAAGTGCTTTTTAAGTATCAGGTGCCATGTCATGGCTAAAACTACTGTGGACTTGAAAGGTAGGTTGAAACCAGGTTTTGAGGAGTCTGGAATGCAAGCTGAGAAGATGAACTTAAACTTGATGATGATAAGCTAGTGAAGAGAAAGTTTGGAGAGAAATTTTGAAAATTAACTAAAAAAGAGTAGATTGAACGAATTAAATAGGATGGATTGGAGAGAAAATCCATGAGAGGGAAATGCCAAGGTCCACAGGTAAGAGGATAAGATCTGGACTGATGTGGTGATGGGGGAGAGGGTAGAAGGACAGGACAAGACCTGGGTTTGAGAGATGTTGCCAAGGCAGAATCTACAGCCATAGTGACACGCTGGAGAAGAGCGCTAGCTGATACCACCAACTCTTCTGGGGGCAGGAAAATGATGATGACACAGGAAAGCCTGTAGAGGGAGCCACTGCTCCTCTATAGGTTGGACATCTCCCTTGTTTCAAACTTGATATCTCTGCCTTTGCATCTTTCCTGTCTCTGATGTTGATGTATGCTTCCAATACATGATACCTACTGAGCGGAGATTTCATGAAAGAATAGATCAACGGTCACAGTGCCATTGTAGCAAGGAGTGTGTTTTTATCCATAAATGAAACATTTTTTTAAGCTGGTTATCACAATTTTGAGAACCTCAAATTTACAAAGGAATAACACTGTGTGTGTGTGTGTGTGTGTGTGTGTGTAAAATTATATCATTATGCCAAACATTGATTTTACATTTCTCTACCATTTCTAATCCTTTGATATCAGAATGTATAGTAATACCTCAAGGAAAAGTCTCAAAGTATGTTGGCCTAGAAAAAATGGGTTATGAATGCTCCTCTGTGAAGCTTTTATGTTAGATGGAATACACTGCAGCTACCTCTAGGTCAATGATAGAGCGTGAGAACACGGATGATTGAAGTGTACAGATTATCAGATTACCCTACATCCATCTTTATTGTAACCTTGTGTTGAAGGCTCCTTTGCTATCAAGTCTTTTACCAAGGCCTCTAACAAGGAGCAGTTTTATAAATTTGCATTTCATCTACTGACCATACCCACCTTCTCTGGTGGGAGGGTGTGAACAGGGAAATGGCTTAATCACGCCAGAGCAGAGCACAGAAAACATCCCAGTTTCTGACAGTTCAACAAATTCTTTGATTTCAGTCGCTGAAGATTGAGAAGTAAATGAATACATGTTGCTTGACACTGAAATGAGTTTTCCTTGCCCTTTTGTGCTGGGCGATGACAGTTAGTTTTCCTGAACCATCACGGCATCCTTTTATGTTCTTGGAATTCTGGATTTGGAAGTAACATCAAAAGTTCATCATGTTTCATTTCCCACTTCCCAACAGAATTATACGTAAGCTGTCCAAGCTGAATCATTGTGCATTATGTTATTTATGTCTCAGGCTTGGAGGATGGTCATTGGTACATGATGGAAAGCAGTTGGCTGGCAGTCTGCTTATGTGTGTTCAAGTTTGGTTAATTTGTCCACTTCGTAGTAGGATAAAACACGCACACATAGATGAATGTGATCTGGTTAGCAAGCTCATGTTCCAAAATGCAAATGATGGGAATATGTGCAAAGAAAGGACAATTTCCTTTGGAAAACAACATTTTATAATCTATCAGAGATTTGCCATCACATCTTGGCACAGGATCTGGCCCAGAGTAGGCCCATTGTAAATGTTTGCATGTGTAAGAAAATTAGCAAGTAAGTATTTATCAGCTAGAGAAATATATCTACCTAGGAGGAGAGTGGATAACGGCTCTTTCCTTTGTGTGTTCGTAGAGGTCTTTTCCCCTGTAGCTGCCCGCACAGCACCAAAACGAATGTCGTCAAACACTGGTCCATATGACGCAGTATGAGGAAAGAGTCTCAGAATGAAATAAGTTTGGGAAGTACTGGATCATTCTATCTCCTTTCTGGAGTTGTGTTGTACATTAGCAGACTAAGTGTTTTGAGAAGACCAGAAATAAATCTGCTTATATTGGATAAACTCAGTATTTTCCAAGTCTATTTGCACAAAACCTACTAACCATTCACACTTTAAGAAATGCTGCTTTTTAAGGTTAATTGTTCACATTTTTGCCTGAGGGAGAGACCCATGTCTTACTCATTTTTGTATGTACAAGCTATATGCTAACTGGCATATATAGGCACAACACAGACTCATTCAGGTAAAATGAAAATGGCCTGTAGGGGGTTGGTTAGGATGATACCAACGCTGACCAAAAAAGCTGGGTGGGGGTGCTGTGTCATGAATATAAAGGTAAACAAGGTCACAGTTGGAGTCAGAAGAAAGAGAGAAATAAAATGGAGAGTGGGTTTTGACTGTAAAGGGCCTGTTTATAATCTAAGTAGAAGATCAGAGCCTCTGACACCACTCTTGAAGACCTCCAGTCCATCTTCCTTGATGACTACGATGGCCCTCGTACATCCCCTGTGATATCAAACTTTTACAGACTGAATAAGCACTGAAAACTAGGCATATACCTCACTCGTACTTAATACTTATTATCAAAGAGTTACAGAAATTTCATTCTTAAAACTTCAGCCAATTGATTATTTGGAAATAAGAGATTGTTTGGGAAAACTATCTAAAGCCTACACATCATTGCCTCTGGGGACTCTAAAATAATGCTGTGTCCTCCCAACTTACTACTATAAGTCTTACAGCACCTTTGATGTGTCAGGGTAGTGCCACCAAGGATTGACAAGGAGTAGAACCCCAAAGAGACTTGTAGATGAAACTGCAAAGAAATAAGGGACAAGCTGATGGTAAACAGGCCAAAAGAATCTAACACCCATGGAGGTTTTGACGGTGGTCCTCAGATATATAAGGGCAATGCTATTTAGAAAGTCTGTTTCCTGTAAGTCTGAATGGGTGCCTTCCATTGGCTGCTTTAGGATGTGCTCCAAGTGGTCAAAGAAAATTGAAACTAGATAGAAATCAGCAGTGTCCGTGGTGCCTTGTATTGGCCTTATACACATTGGGGACACAATGTTATGTCACGTATCCAAAGAGCAAGATGCTTGAAATTATTCATTTTGAACACATTTACTTGAAAAACGCCATTTAACTCTACATGTTCTTATTGGAGAATAGTAAGTTGAATAAATATCAAAAGATTATTTTAAAACTTTCCTTTTGCGTGACTACAAAAAGTTGGGCAGCGTGAGCATTTCCAAGTTGAGCGTAACTGGAGTGGTGGACGTACATTTGCCATAGTCTACATATCTAAATCTCAGCAATAACTTACTTTTTCTATTATGCCTCTTATGAAAGTTTCCATTTTTGTTTCAACTGGAGGTAGAAGGGGTCTAAAGAAAATCATTATATTCATATTACGATACAACTATTTTTCTTCTGTAGTTACCCCAAACAGCGCTCGTCATGTCCATATTATGGCATCCGTTACTAAAAAATATATTTGTTGCTAAAATCACATGCTGACTTTTATTGCTATCAAGGAATATTATGTTCAGAAGAATAAAGGGGCACTCCTTTTCCACATGTGGCTGCGTCCCCTCTATTATGAAAATAAAGAGCTCTTACCTCCTAGCCTATTGATATATCAAGTAATAAATGTGACAGTTATCGGTTCTATTTTCCTTATCCCGTCTTCCTGCACAACTGCAACGTAACATGTTTCTTACTAGGAACAGATGCTGGAGCCCTTCCTTTGAAATTCCTCTGGAGAAGCTGCCCTGATTGCATTAGACAGGAAGTGGCTTCATGCAGATGTCGACTTGCTGGTGCATTGTTGTAATTGCTGTTCTGCTGACCCCTTGCTGAGTGCCATGCTTTTCTCTTGTAGGTGATGTGCCTTCAGGACTTTTTTGGTGACGATGACATTTTTATTGCATGTGGACCGGAGAAGTTCCGTTACCAGGATGATTTCTTGCTAGATGAAAGTGGTAAGGAAAAAAAAAGTTCAAAACCAGGGGAAATTTGAGGCAGCTTTCCAAAATGAGCTGCACCAGGCCAAGGTTATGTCAACTCTAAAGCTACCAAATCAGTTTCAGATCCTCACCCAGCATGTCTTTTCCATATCTCGAATTTCTTTGATTTTTTTTTTAAATATAAAAAACAGATGAAATGATCATTGGAAAGGTTAAATCATTTAGAAGAGTAAATCATAATACCAATGGCTAATTTATAACCATGTAATAACTAAATTGATGTTCTATAGAAGACCATGGTGTGGATTTCTACATTTTTAATTGTATATTTTCCTCAAAATTTATACTTGAGAGATTTATAGTCATAAAATTATCGAATATGCTTCTAGACACAATTGTCACATGTCCTCCCTTAGTTCCTATCTGGGAAAGTGGCTTGGTGTCCCTTTTCTTTTAAATACTTCAGAATTTGATGTCATTAACATCTGTGAGTGACCAAAAAGAGGAGGGTAGCTTCCTTCCATTAAAAATGAAGTGTAAAGAAGGAATAGTTGGTAAAGAGGGAGAGACACACCTTAGGAAATGAATGTCAAATGTTGTGACTTCAAGAATGATTTTTTTTTTTTGGTATAAATCACCGCTGAATCTTAACAGCAGCACAAGAAATGTTATTGCACTGAACAAAGAGGCCTTCCCTTGATAATATTACTTCTAATTTATTTAGGGACGTTGAAGTGATAATGAATCTTTTGCTTAGATGAATGCAGATAAAACCAATTAGTGAGCTTTTGACAAAGTGGATGGGAAATACTTGAGCACTCACATAATAGGATAAATGAAGCAATGGAAGGGTCCCGCTCGAAAGCTGCTGATAAATGTTCACAGAGTATCTATATTATATGCATGTACCCATATGTTACATGCATTTTAACATACTGCAGTTATTTCATTTTTTAAAAAATGACGGGGTGTGTAGGGAGGGATAAGAATAAGAAAGATTACCTCTTTATTGTGAAAACGTCAAATGTCCAATGAAAGTGTATATAGATGTGTCCTTTGAAGAGATTGAAGTTATTTTGGTTCAAAAGTTGTAACGGAAGAGTGGTTTGGTATCTCTTTCCCTCTAAATAAGTTTTCTCTAAATACCTTCCATCTTTATTCTGATAGACATGCCTTTTGGGGGCAAAGATTTATATAAATATACCACACATAGAGTGTCCCCTGGGGGTCTCTCCCCATCCCACCCCTTCTCAGGATAAGGCAGCTTCAAGTGAGTGCTAGGAGCCAGGCAGAAGAGCTGACAGCACAGTTTTGAGAAAAATAAACTGCCTTGACTTTCAATTTAAAGAAAATAGCTCCTTCTGATACAATGGTCGGCGAGACCAGATGCGTCCTGAAATGAAAGTTTCATTTGTTGCTTTGATATGGAAAATAGCCTGTCAGACTGGAACTGCAGTACGGCTCAGTTTCACATCAGCAGAGTGGGCCGGGGTTGCCCAGCCCTCCGTCTGGGTCGTGCGGCCTCGTGCCCACCTCCCCTGACTTGGTGAGGCCTGGGGCTGGCCTTTCCTTCCTGACAATGTGCTCTCAACCCAGGATACTGCAGCCTGCTCCACCTGTGATGACCGGCGGGCAGACTTTCTAAAATATACAACAGAAAGATGCCCAAAAATCCCTTATGATTTCCCTTTAGAATCCTTTCTCATTAAAAAGAATGCACACAGATATCTATCTGTCTGTCTGTCTGTCTATCTATCTATGCACACACATCCATCAGGACACCTTGCCCATCAATGATGGTGTAGCCCTTTGCAGGACCACTTCTAACTATTTTAGAGAGAAAGTGAGAACTTAACATCCTTTCCCCTGATGAATATACCCTGTTTCTTGAAGTGAAATACTTTGCTGAGTAACAGTGTCCTCCCCCATCCTAAAAGAAACACGTGGATTGCGGGAGGGGGAAGAAAAAGAATCTAAATTGGGATTTTACTTCCTTGGATGAACTTACCCTGAGACGAAATTCACACATTAACAACTGCAGTTTTCCTGTGGCTTGTACGGCATGTTCTAGTGCTAATGTATTAAAATTTGAATCTTTTAAAAAGTGCTCTGAGCATGCTTTAGCCCAGTTTATCTGTACTTTGCTAAATGGTTTTGTACATTGAGGCTTCATTTGACCTGTTCCGTTGTAGCTTCCTAAAAGGAGTGTTGGCAGGGGGTGCAGATATCTTCAGAATCAATACTCACACGGGGCTGTGCTTGATTTAATGGCCCCAAGAAGTGGCCTTTTGCCACAAGGCAGCGCTTTTATTTTATCTTTCAAAATTAACCCAGCTCCCAGTGTGTTGAGGATTAGCAATAATACATTCCCCTAATTACTGCTGGGAAAGCTCCTGGAGATTGCTCTGAGGTCTTATCCAGTGAGCAGTATTGCCCTGAAAGACATATATTTCATGGGGTTACATTGGAGCCAGATCAATATTAGAAACTGTGAGGGGCCTCCTTCTTCCCCTAAATTTTCCCATGGAAAAAAACATGCCTTCCTGTTTCCAGCTCAAAATGTAACCGTTTTAGCAATATCGTCATCAATGAGTGGAGTCTTAGCACCTTTGAAAATGGTGGATACAGCACTATATATAGAGACAGGCCAGCAGATCCTTCTCCCGCATGGCTTGCTGTCTAATTTAGAATGATGAAACATAGGCAAGGGAAATGCCAAGGTGGAGGCAGGAAGCTTAAATGGTCTTGCTTATATATTGATGATAAACTGACAAATTTGTGATTTGTTGCCATTAAAAAGTGGCAGGATTTTGTTGAAAAATGCCTACCTTGCCCCTGGGAGGGACAATTAACTTCCTGGTGATGAGCCTGTCACAGGATGTCACCTTCTGTTCACCCCCCAACCTCAAAGCCAATGCCCCAAACTTGCTTGGCCAGCTTACCTCACCCCTGCCAGGCCGCCACCTGCTCAGGAGCTTAAATGCCCGCCATCCCTTCTTTTTTTTTGGATCAATTCCTGAGTGCTCTTGACCGTGACGTGCTCCCTTCCTTCTTCCATGCTTCCTTCTGGTTTCTGGTTCTTGCCCGCAATGGTTGGTGTCCCCGGCTTGTGGAAGCCTCACTCTGTTCTCTGCCTCCGTCTTCACATGGCCTTCTCTTGGTGTCCAAATTTCCCTCCTCTTATAAGGACACCAGCTATTGAATTAGGGCCCACCCTAATCCAGCATGACCTCCTCTTGACATGATTACATCTGCCAAGACCCTATTTCTAAATAAGGTCACATTCCCAGGTACCAGGGTTAGGACCTTGACATATCTCTTGAGGAAGCGCAAGTCATTCCACCACAGATGTTGTTTGACCTTGTCCGCGTTTTATTTGAACTTGAGTTACAAGTGAACTCGTTTCTATTTGTTTGTTTTGACCTGTCTTTAGATTTGCACAGCTAGAGCTTTATGTTAATTAGGAGAACACATAAACAACAGAGCTGTGACAAGGTCGCCCCCTCGTCTGACCTTTCATAGATAGGGTCACTCACCTGGTGTATCAGAGGAATGCTGTAGGATGGTCTTGAGGATTTCAGCAATGCATTTGACAGGCCCCCTCTTGAAATCCCTTCGACTAAGATGAAAATATATGGTCTGAATGCTATAGGCAGTTGTGTTTTTAATTGATTGAACGGCCCTGTCCCAAAGGTACTGATTAATAGGTCAATGTCTAATGTGCTGGAGGAGAGCTCTGTTAGAGAGCCCATGGTGTCCCTGATGAAAGGCGCGATTTGTTTGATGAGAGTCGTACCTCAGGGTCCTGCCTGGGGTTCTGTATCATTTAGCCTGCTTAGAAATGCCCATTCGAGAAGCTGATGGTGTGTGGATGAAATCATCTGGGAGGGAAGCTAAAGTGGCAGAAGACAGGACAAGGATCCGCAAGGATTTTAACAGGACAGATTATATCTAAGCAGATGAACTGTATTGTATAAATAAAAAGCTGTGCTCTAGGGATTTTTATTTTTTTAAAAAAAGTCCATCTCTACAAGCTTGGTTAAGAGCAATGCAGTTTTAATAGCAGCACATGTGACAATTACTTTTAGTTGACTGCAGGCTTACTGTGCGATGTGGCTCCTTTGCTGTCTGTATTGTAGGCACATCATCTATTATTAAACCTGTCAGCCCCTCTGACTGAAGATGGCAAATGTTGGCTGAGACAAAAAAATGAACATGGTTATTCAAAAATCACAAAACTGGTATAGATGTATATGTTATAAGTGGGGTATAGAAGAAATTTAAATAATTGAGCTTTCATATGATTTTTTTTAAAAATAAGTTTATAGTGTGTGTACTCCTGAAGTTATGAAACTTTAAAACTGCGCTGAGACTTTCAGGATACTATGTGTGTGTCCACGTGCATGCGTGAGCGTGCGTGAGGGCACAGTGTTCTGTCTCTGCGGAATTCCAGTGTAGCTTCTCTCTGCACCAGACAGGCCCATCTGTTCTTGGGTATATGATTCTAGAAGGGACATTTCCTCGGCTTCTCTTATGGACCACCATGGTGTTGGGTTCCCAGGATTCACTTGGTAAATGTTTCTAGAATGTTCCATCCTGACCACTTTCCAGGGACTCATGTCCTGAATGACATGAGACAGAACCTGCATCAGGCACCATTCACCACAGGATCCTGATTGCTTTCCCCAACTCTGGGTGATAAACAAACAGAGTTAGAAGCTAGCATACTGGAAACAGCATTGGATTAAGTTTGGAAGACACAGGTCTAGTCCACGCTCCATGTCCTACTTGCTGTGTGGTCTCTATATCTCCATGCCTGCTTCCTATTCTGTAAAACACCTTTTTTTCCTGGGTTGTAATGGATCTCAAATGAGATAATAAATGTCAAAGCACGTTCAGAACTGTGTTCCTTATTACTTAGTGACTGATGTTAGTGAGTGACACCTCAGCTGAAATATACCTCCTAGTGGATTGCAGCTGGACTCAGTCACGTAGATTCATTTGCAGGGCTTAATTGGAGGCAGATGTCCCTAAGATTTGCTTTTGGTGCTCTGGAGGACCTAAAAGCGATTATCTGTTGCTTTCTTCTCAGTCTCAACTTTTATTCTTGTGGTGGAGTTGAGAGAGAACTAAGGGACCTTTGAAGAGATTCACCCTGCTCTGGAGGGAATCTCTGGAAGATTTAAATGAAGCCACATCATTTAGAACCAGTCAGACTTCTACAGCTGTCAGTGTTTAGGAGTCCCAGCCCTTATGTCCACGTTGATCAGGGTCATAGGGATTTTTACGGCCCCACTGCTCCTCTCTGGGGCTGGTGATCCTGGGAAACCTCAAAGGCGTTGGGAACACTGGGAAGTTGCTCAGAGTTGGATAAAGACCAGGCCTTCGCACAAAGTGGTTTTTGAGTTACTGCTAACAAAATTCATTCTTTCATGCATCCATTTATTTATTCAGTAAACTCAGCTAATGTACCATGTGCCAGGCAATATGCAGGGCACGAATAACTGTAAATAGTAACCCTTACCTGAAATATGACCCTTCCTATGACTTTTATTATTACTTATGTCTAAAGATGTCCAAAGGATGTTAGGTACTGAACTTTGAGAATACAAAATGTTGCATATTGCTCTTGTGTGTTTTCTCTCTTTGGAAAAATATTACGGAAAAATGACTAATGGGTCACAAGACATTGACAATTCTTTATAGATTTAAATTTTAATTGGATTATATGGCCAGTTTAAATTGAATATGTGGGCATATTTCTTTAAGATGTGTGGTGCTTTATGCTGAAATAGTTTGTTGTTTCAATAGATGTTAATTCTAGGAATATACAGTTCTTATTTCAAAAAAATGAGAGCTATCTTATTGAATAATTGCCGAGTTCTGTGACATTTCATTGTCGTATGGAAAATCTGGTAGGATCAGTCCTGATTGCATTGATTTATAGAATGCAGCCTGATGTATGAAATAGAGGGTTTTGTTTGTTGCTTTTGAGTTTCAAACAGAGAACTCATTGGCTAAAGTGTTTTGCTCTTGTTACCAAGTTCCCATTTCCTTCTTAGCAGTAGAAAAACCACAGGGGTTCTGGCGACTTTCTCCATCATAGCTACGTTTTAGCTCATGCATAAATATAAAGTTTCCCAGAACATAGTGATTTCCCCCCCATTTTAATCCACTGCCAAGCTATGGAGACATATAGAGTACTGTACTTCGGAGACAGAAACTCACTCAAGTGCAAGCTAGTTCCTTTGCTACAAACAGAATGATTTTCTGCAGAGGAAATCAAGCCATTGTCTAACACATGCAATCTTTTCTTTACTCTTTCTCTTTTGGTCCTCATGGGCTTCTTTTTATTGTATTCAGTAACAGTGACACCTGAATTGTTGAGATGGAGAAACCTTACAAAATATAATATTGCAAATGAGTCCAGTACACTACGGGTCTTGGAGCTCATGAATTCCCCTCCGTCCCAATATAGAAGTCCCCCCCACAGCGCGGCAACAGTTGTTTACCTCTTCCCAACGAGAAGCCTCTGTTTTGGCAGCTTCCAACTTTATGAGAAGGCCAATTCCACTGTCAACTAGGGCTGGTACTTAATAAGTTCTTTCTTATATTGAGCCCACATTAATCTTTCTCTAGCTCACACACCATGGTCCTAATTCTTCCTTCCAGAGTAATACATACCACCTACTGCCTTCATTCTCAGAAAGTGAGCTTTCCTCCTAGACCACCAGGGTGATTAAATCCATTCACTGTTAACTATTTTGTTTTTCTTCCCTTCTAGACCCAAATATCCCTATATCTTCACTCATCTTCTCCCCTCCTTCTCTCATCTTTCGAAGAAAGAAGGTTCTCTCTCCCTTTCTAAAGCCAGTGATATTCTTAATTTTGTCTTCCCTCTTCTTTGTGAGCTGTCTCATCAGCAGTTCCTTTCCTGTTGTTCTTGTGGATACATTGTTTTCTCCTATATTTATTGTCTCTCTCTCTCTCCTTAACCCATGGCCATGCCTAAATTTCTCCTATCCTAAAAGAGCCTTAAGTTATCTCTATCATTTTATCAAACTGAAACGCCTTTTCTGTCCCTGCCAAACAGGTTTTAAAACTAATAATAATAATAACACTGTCCATGAGGCTTCCATCTCCTCATCCGGACTCACTTTTTATATCTTTGTGTAAATGGTACATTGAAAACACAAGAATTATGAGTTTTTTTTCATGCAAAAAAAATTGCCTCCCACTATCCTTTTAAATTTGTATAGAAGAGGAAGTTCTTTTGCCACTGAATGATATGTAGACAATCTTAAGTCTTTTCTGCTCCCTCCAAAAGTAGTAAAAAAATGTTACGGATCCTTTTATCTACAAATCACCATCTCAATTCAGAAAATGAAAATATCTAGTCCCAGGTGATAGTCATTCAAAACTGAAGTTCTGTTTCCATCCCTATCCAGGGCTCAATGCAGTGAGTCCCTTCTGGAAAGGAAAAAGGTAAGGTTGATGCCTTCTCTCCTTTTCACTCACTTCTTCCTTGTTGTTTTTGATCCTTTCAGGATTGGAACGGGGAAAGGGGGAGTGAAGCAGGGTGAAGAGAAAGGGGAGGTGGAAGGTCCTTACATGACTGTACCGTTATAAGATGCTTTCAGGCTCTCTGGGCCAGCAGATGTTATAGCAAGCCAACTTGTCTTACGCGTGTTTTCATGGCTTTCCCCAACTCTCACTGGGAACATTCCATTCTTCTTTTTGGATGTCATCAATTCAGTTTCTTCCAGCTTTGGTTGATTCTCCCTCTGTCGTTTTCAAAACCTCTTCCTGTTGCCTTAGGATGATCCTCTTGGGAAGAATTTGCTCCATGCCAACTCACTTCCTCAGGTCCATCAAAATACTTATACATCCTTTGTCTCAACAAAAGGGCACCCAATGCAATCAACTCTTCTTTATTCTGCTGGTAAAAGTTCTCAGGTGAAAGCCAAATACTCAAGCACCAGTCTATTATTTCCTCTACCCATAGACGACACTGATCAAGCTCTTCAGATCTCCCTGTGAAGCCCCAACTGACATGAAGGGGAGTATCTCCCCTCTTTTAGGATAAGGGAATTCACAGCACAGTGCTCTCTAAAGAAATCCTTCTCACCAATCCCCTTTCTCTCTCATGACAAGTCTTTTATACCTTTGAAATAGGGAAGAAGTCTAAGGCATGT
Source organism: Rhinolophus ferrumequinum (assembly GCF_004115265.2). NCBI lineage: Eukaryota > Metazoa > Chordata > Mammalia > Chiroptera > Rhinolophidae > Rhinolophus > Rhinolophus ferrumequinum. Next base: position 93,586,027 of record NC_046287.1, read on the forward strand.
AATTTTTCGTTTAGATCTACTTTGAAATTTCTAGAAGCTGATCCATCTCACAATTCACTTTGGTATCTGATCACATGCCCTTGGAGTTGGGGTGAAAATATCATTTTCAATCCTTTATATTTGTAACTGCCTTCCACTCCTACCACACATGGAATAGTTCCACGAAACAAAGATAGCTTTCGACTCACTAGATCCAATACTCTCCTTTTTTTTTTCTTTTTCCATCTCAACTTCTTTGTAGCATTTGACATTTTTGATAATTCTCTCCTTGAAATTCTCTCCCCTTGTCTCTCAATGTGTTTTGCTGTCCGGGTCTTTTGCCCACCTCCTCAACTACTACTGAGCTTATTTTGGGTTTGTTCTTCTGCCATATATCCCTTATAATTGTTCCCTAAGATTCATTCCTCAATGCTTTTTTCTATTTAATTACTCTATTCCTAGCCAAGTTCATCTACCTTAATGGTTTCAGCATTGATGGTGATGGTAGACAGTGACGGTGACAAATGGCAACCAGATGGTATGCAATAAGCAAAGCCTTTGAAGTATGTATAATTTCCCCAATTTTACAATTAAGGAAATTAAGGCTTTGATGATAAATAATTTGTCCAAGGCCACACAGCTAGTTAGTGTTGAAGGCAGAGTTCAAACCCTAGTTTGTTTATATTTGACAATACGCTCAGTATACCTCCTCTCAAATCTCCATCTCTAGCCGACTCCTCTCATGAGTTCCAGAACCGTACGTATATTTCCAACTTTCTATTGTGAACTTGCTTATCATTATTCCACAGCCAGCTGAAATTCAACACATGCCACAGCTGAACTCATTATCTACTTGGTCAACTACATCCCTCCTCTGTGTTTCCTGTATTAGTTCATGACATCACCATTCCCCCGAACACCAAGTTGTCTTTTACCTACCCTTCATCTTCACTTCTCATATGCAACATTTTGTCCCCCTGCCTTTTAATGCCACAGCCATTATCTTAGGTCAGTTCCTCATGATCTCTTGCTTCGAGTTTTATAATGACTATTTTACTTGCTTTCCTTGTGGCAGTCTTTAATCTTTCCACTCCATGTCTGCAAGCAGATTGACTCTCCTAGATTCATTTGAGCATCTCCCCACTGCCCAGAGATTTCTAGGGCAGTCATAGTTCTCTCAGTTGTACCTTTCCAGCTGCTCCATGGGTTTTTTCCCCTCCTCTGCACTCCAGCCACAGTGTTATTTGCTGATCTCCCCCAAACCATTTATTTTCAGTATCTCTGTCTTTGCTCCTACTGGCCCAACAGCCTGGAGTGTTCGTTTTATCCCCCTTCCCTACCGTCCAGATTCCTTCTTGCCGTTTGAGGTTGAATTCAAACATTGCCTTCTTTGTAATACCTCCCCGTATCTACTTGGTCTCAATCAATGACGGAGCTCTCATTCTTTTTGTAAATATTTATCTCATTTAATTCTCAGAAGAACTCAGTGGTATTGCTTTAGAAATAAAGAACACCAAGTTAAGAGAAGATAAGAAACTGCTCAAGGTCACATACGCAGTGGGTAACAGAGTTGGGATGAAAACTGGAGGTCCCAGACTCCTTGTTTGAATCTTATTTGATTTTAAGTGCCTTGAGATTGGTCCTGTGTATCATTAATCCCCATCTCCGCAGCACTTGTCCGGTGCTCTGGGTGTCGGAAGGGCCCTGAAATGTTAGCTGAATCAGGGGATGCAGAAGGAATCTACGCCACATGTTAACCCTTCAGATGCTTCAGGACTGAGGCCTGACATTTCCCAGAAGCTGGTATTTCCAGGTTTTTTAGGCAGAGTTCCCTCAACTGTTTCTCTTAAGACTACCCTGCTATCCTGGTTACATTTCTCTAGATACTTCGTGGTCAGCAATATCCTCCTTAAAATAAACCTAGAACTAAACACAGTACTCCTTGGGGGCTTCAAATATCATAGAGAATATAAACTTATTTAATATAGGCGTCAAACTTGTTCAAATGCAGCCTAAGTGTGATTGTGGTTTCTTTAAGCAGTTGCCAAGCAATCCAGGCTCATGGTTAGCTTGTGGCCAGCTGAACACTCTGGGGCCCTCTGATGTGATGTCAAGCCAGGCTCTATTTCTTTAATTGCATATTTGAACCTCCATCCAGCACTTTAATTGTATTCATGCCAGATAGCATCTTATTAATTTTAGTCATTAATTCTGACCATGTAAGTAAGAGATGTAAGCGTCCAAATTTTGCCTGCAGATAAATAATGGCAGAGGACGGAGGTGAAGTAAGGTCTGTCTGATTTCCAGGCCCTTGCTCTCTAACTCAGTTATGCTGCTAGGGACCCTCCTAGCCAAAGACCAGTAGCATAGCTTCTTGAAAGCTCTCAGGCAAAAAAATAAAAAAATAAAAGAATTGAAAAGCAACAATAACCTTCATATATATTCTCATCGGTGGTGATGGCAGGGCAGCCTCAGGCTGATGCCCACCTTTGGCTGGGTCTTTCTCATGCTGCAGCTGGGTAATAGCTGTTATCACAGAGGAGGACCGTAGGTTTTTTCGCCCTTTCATTGACCTGCACATGCCCCTGAGAACAGGAGGGTACACGTAGGACTTTCCTCTTAAAGTTGGTCCACAGGGCATATGCTCTTAGGTTAGTGTTCCTGTTTGAAATCTTCCACTTCAATTACCCACACCATGCATTTGTCAAGAGCCTACTAAGTGTCAAGCATTCTTGGGGTTTAAACAAAGGAAGTTCTGGAAAGTTAAATATCTGCTTACTGGAAAGCGGATGAAGTAAAAATTGCTGTAGAAAAATACTTGCTGTGAAGATCATTCTAAAACCTAGTTTCAAAATTGGGTAATCATTTGATATGTGTCTAGACATAGATTGTCTCTATAGACTTGCATTATGGTGAATGTTCTGAATAACTGAAATATAGTAAGATACTGATGTTATATGACTCTTTGCTGCCTGAAGCTGGGTTTTTCTCTTTCAGTGGGTGATTGTAGGGGTGACTTATCTTCATGTTTCCATAGGCAGAATCACTGTGAAATCATGAGTCCCGCTTTTCTTGAAGACCTAAAACAGGTCTGAAGAAGAGTTTCTCTCAGTTCATATGAATCTGAATCAAGTAACCAGAGCAAAGCCAAAGCAAAGCGCAAGCCTCCGCCAGCAGGGCCAGCAAGGGAACTAGACCAAATCCGTACCTACAAGTACAGGGGAGGGGAGTGAGTAAAGGCACGCCGATGTCCAAGTGGGGGAAGCAGGCAATGTTTTGATCAAAGACCAAAATCAGTTTCTATGTTTGGTTCAGTTATTCAGGTATGCCAGGGCCAGCTGATTCAGTGCCTGCCTTGTGTTCCCTTGTGGGGCGTCCCACCAATGTGACAGCTGGGACATCTCACTGCTGTGACCACAGAGCTCCCTGCCAACTACTGAGAACTGAGGCTATAAAGCTTTTGAGTTTATTAGCTCTGGGGAAAACAAAATTTTATCTTTTATAGGTTTTCCCCTCATCCGTAGTGTCGACTTAGCTAAATTTATGTTGTGACACCCTTAAAAAAAAATTTCATTTCACATTGGATAGCCTTTCAACAGAATTATCCTGAGAATGCCATTAGACGTCAAAAGATTAGTTTACACTATGATTAGTTTTAAAAACCTACGGCAAAGTCAGTAATGTTGTTTCTTCTTCCTCAAGTGAGAGATAAAACGTTACCATATTCAACGGGTTTTCCAAATATGAAAATGAGGATAGCTTAATTACTATGTAGGAGGGTTTATAGGCAATTAATATGAATTGAATATATTATATCAGAGGAGCCTGGTCTTATCATATATGTGTGTATATAGATTCTACTCAATTTGACTAATATTTAGTGAATTCCTCCTATGTGCCAGGCACTGTTCTGAGCACTAGGACATATAACAGTGAACTAAGGAGAGAAAAATTCTTGTCCCCATGTAACTCATATTCTAGGAGAGGAAGATAATTGATAAACAAAATCATAAGCAAATTACATAGTGTATCAGAAGATAAGTGCTCCAAAGAAGAATAAAGTAGGGAAGGAGAGAAAGGAAGTAGTCGGGTTTGAGGGTGTGTGGGAGGCGGTGAGTGGGGATGGAACTGTAAGTGATACAACATTTGGAGAAGACGTCAGTAAGAGGTGACATGTGAGCGGAGACTTGAAGGAGGCTCTGGAGCCAGCCATGAAGACCCCCGAGGAAGAATGTTCCACGCTAAGGGAGCAGTTAGTGCAAAGAGCCCGAGGCAGGCCTGTGCCTGGTGGATCCCTGGGCAGAGCTCTGCAGGGGCAGGAGGGCTGCAGGACAGAGCTGCAGTTCTGACAGGACCTACCCAGAGTTAACACAGTTTAAGCACACAGTCCCCAGCAAGACCACCCTCATTTCAGACACCAGCCACCAATTCAGGGGTCCTCAGGCCACTCACACTTCTGACCAACTGGCTACAAATTCAAGTGTTCCCATAGCCCCCCTCCCCCTGATTCAAATAGTTTGGTAGAACAACTCACAGAACTCAGGAAAACATAACATTATGATGAGAATTTTATTATAAAGGATACAAATCAGGACCAGCCAAATGAAAAGGCACATAGGACAAGGTCTGACAGGGGCCACAGGTGGAGTTTCCATGCTCTCTCCCTGTGGAAACAGGACGGGTCACACCCCCCGGCACATTGCTGTGTTCATCAACCGGGAAGTTCCACTGAGCTGAATAGTCAAGAGCTTTTTGGGGGGTTTCATTGCATAGGCCTGGTTGATTGAATCATTGGCCATCGGCTTGAATTCAGTCTGTAGCTCCCCTACTCCCAAGAGGTCAGGGAGATATCCCAGACTTAAAGCCCCACCCCTCCCAATCACATGGTTCATCTTTTTGGCACGACCAAATGAGTGATCTCATCAGTATAAACTCAGATGTGATTAAAGGGGCCTGCCAGAAATGAATTGGACACTCCTATCGATTTAGAAGCTCCCTCCAAGGAACCCAGGAAGAAGACCAGACACGTTTTTTGTTATACAACATGAGCGCTATCAAGAGCTGGGGAAACATCCATGCTAATTCTGTAGCAATCATGATACTAACCACTTGTAATAAGGAGAAAAAAAGCCAAGTGACAGAAACAGTGCGCTCATGAAAGACTGGATCTTTGCAAACTGAGAAAAGCAAAAGGACTAGCTCCCAACTCAGGAGAGGCAAGCCAATCCCTTTCATTTGACACTCCCTCCTCAAAAGTTTGATTTCTGCATAAGGGTCGTAGAAATGTTTTAATAACTGTGTGGACAGCTCTTAGTGAACTGGGCTGATTGAAGGGGACCTGTGGCATGAATCTTCTAAAGAATGTATCAATGCAAACTCCCTGTGGTCTTCCTGTTGAGTGTACTTTGTATTTCACACTACATACATTTCCTTCAGACAGATCACTTGAGAACTGGATTACTTTTGCTCAATAAAGTTTATGTTGGAGTTGAAAGAACCTTGGGGGAATTTCTAGTTTGATTCTTCCATTGCATATGTGAGGCAGCCAAAGCCTGGGGCATGGGGGTGGGTGGGTAGGTTGGCTGCCCAGGGTCAACCAGCAGGTTGGTGTTAGAGCTGAGGCTTGAAGCCAGGCTGCAGGTGTACAGTCCGGGGCTTTCTCCATCATCTGAGATTGCGTCAGTCAGTCAGTGCATGATCATTACCCTAACATGTACCCTCAGAGGAACGCCCACCCTGGAGATGAGGGTCCTGGGTCATACCATTTCATGCCCTTATCACCTGTGTGACCCTGGACAAAGTACTTAACCTCTCTGAGCCAGTGTCTTCTGGTAAAATGGAGACAAGAGTAGTACCCATCACAAAATATTGCCATAAGGATTCAATGAGATGATGTGGGTGAAAATCATATTGCCAAGCTGTAATGTAACAGATAAATGTTACAGTTTGATATTATTACCGTTATTTGGGTGCTTAGAAACCCTTGTTTCTTGATTAAAGTAGAATAGATTTTAGATATTTATTTTGACCCTTTTAACATTTATCTGAACACTATATTAGTGAATGTGGGAGATGCTAATTTGTGATGACAAATGTAGCCGCAGACAACGCACAGAAAGAGGCCATCCATGGTAGACAGCAGTTCTTGGTAAACTTAGATCAGAAAACAGTACAAGGGCCTCGTGGCAACCCAAAGGAAGGCTCAGAAGGTTCAGCCCGTGATAATGCACCACTGACTCCCGAGGGCCTCTGACATTAGGATTCGATTTGCAGATATTTCTTCGCCTTTGGCCAAGAGATTGTTATTTTGTGCTGCTCTCTCTTAGCTTTACATATAAACCTCAAGGATAGGTAAAGCATACAGTTCTTGGCGTTTCACTAACATAGAAATGCGGCATAGCTTGAGGTTCATGTGTAGTCATATTTTCCATAGTATCTGTTTGCTTTGTTTTCTGCACACGTATCATTAAAGTCCCTGTACATAAATCGATCTGTCTGCCAATAGATCTGAATGATGAGAGATATCCAAAACAACAACAAATACACAGAAAAATAATCCTTGGCTTAAAGATAAAATTAATACACTGTTAATCAAAAAATGCATTAAAATGGAAATATGCAATTTAAAACACATTAAAATGGAGTAAGATGTTTTTTTTAACCTACTTTGTATCACAAGAAAAGTACTCTATCAAACTGACTGATAGCATTATTTTTAAAATACCCTTAGGATAATTCTCTTTATTTGGACGGATCCTATAGGCTAGTTAATAGATGGCATTGTGTCTGCAGTGTTGCCTTAACATGTGGAGGGTATTAGCATATTTTATATAGTCTTTTAAATGTGCTGCAGCTAATTATATAATTTCTCATCTTTGGTTTGCAGCCAGCAGCAGGACTCTGTGTTTGAATTATTTAGAGTGATGATAATTTTCTGCTTAACTGTCTCTAGCAGTTTGCAAAGGAAACTTGGCCCAGGACGCCTATGACAGGTTGCCTTGGAAGGATTCTAGCTAGTCTCTCTCTTGGCCACGCTTCTGTCTGGTAGATTTCTAAGGAGGACGGCCAGTCTGTCGTCCATTAACGAGTCTATGAAGTGGCCAATTCGAGCAGGGAAACTTTGATTCTAAAATATTTTGCTCATCTTTGGATTTTGATGGTGAATTATTTGCAAGCAACTACTCAAGCATAGTGGCTGGTTCTAAACAATATTGTGTGAATTGCGGGTCAGCACCTTTTTCTGTGAAGAGCCAGATGGTGAATAGTTCAGGCTTACCAAGCCACAGAGGTTTTTTTTTTTGCAACTCTTCTGCTCTGCTGTTGTAGTGTGAAGGCAACCACAGACAATGTATAAAAATGTGAGCATGGCTGTGTTCTAATAAATCTTTATGTATAAGAACAGGCCCTGGGCCAAATTTGGCTTGCAGACTAGTTTGCTGAACCCTGGTCTGAATCATCAATTTTCAGTCTTCTGGGGAATATGCTCTTGCATGAGAACTTAATGAGAGGTGTGGGCCCTACTCCAGAAAAATAAACATTTTTATGCATAGATGTGTAACACACACACACACACTCTCTCACACACACACACACACACACACACACACACACAATTCATACACACAAGCCCTCATGGATCCGGGTCAAGAACTCTTGGTCTAGGTGGTAGTTCCCTGACAGAGAGCCTTTCTGGTGACCTACTGGATACTCTGGGACAGTCATTCTTTAAAAACAACAACAAACATGATTTTGCTTCTACTTACTTCGTATCAGAAACACCAGACTTTAATCAGACTCTGCAGTTTATATGGAGACAGCTGTCTCGCACTAAGGGCGGTGTCACACATCAAGGGGCTTTAAAGGGATAAAGCCATGGACACACTGAAAAGAGAGGAGAAACATTCTTGGGGAAGAGATGGGCGGGGTGGCGGCAGTTCACATGTGATGCTTAAGTAAACAGTGGGCGACTTGGGTTCAGGCCTGTCACTTTAACCACAGCTGCCACGCCACCCTCCTTATGACGCCTCTTGTACTGTCCTGGCCCACATCGTCTACTGTTTTTTGCTAGAACAAGGTCTAGTCTAACATCAACATTTGTTCCGCTTTTTAGTTTTCTCTCATTGTCTCATGGATGTTAGTGTCAAAATTGCCCGAAGTTATTGTGATGGTCTTGAAGGCATGAAACTAGCATTTTGTATTCTCTTTCAGTTCCCGGTGTCCCTCACTATTATCTTTGTGCCCCCCCCCGCCCCCCGCCTCAGGCTTCCCTCTACACTCAACTTCCCAGACAACAGAGCCTCATTCTGCAGGGGAGTCCCCTCCCACTGCTGTAAGAGCCAGGGCCGTGTCCCCACTTCTAAGGAATCTCCAGGACTCTCCACAACCCCAGGGGAAACTCATGGCGGTCTCTCGAGTTCTATGGCATTTTGTGCTTCAAGGGTGTGACCTGAACATGCTGGACTGTAATTGTTTGCATCCCTGTTGGTCCACGTTAGGAGGCCACGGGCAGTAGCGCAGCCCGGGCACTGTTGGTGGAGTACATGGCTGGACAGACAAGTGGTGGGTATTCAGTCATCAAGTACTTATTGGTTGAGGTTAACTACAAGATATGGAGGAAGGGAAATTTAAAAAATAATTTTAAAAGAGAAGGACATTGAGGCTTCGGGTATATGTATTTTCGAAGACCATCCCCTCAACATTTCTCTTTTTTGACTTATTGGTAATTAATTCTAACCACAATGTGCTGAACTGAATAGCATGCAAGTGAGGCCGTGCTCCCCTGATGAGCAGACGCCCGTGGGGCAGTATCGGCCCTCCTCTCCATGGACCCTCCCCACCATCTGGTCACAGTGCCCCCTATAGACCAAACTGAGGCAGCTCCCTGTAGGAGGCAGGAGGTAAGATTTGAGAGTCAGTATGCCAGGAGCAACAGCGACGGGCCGTGGTTGTACGCATTGCCTGTGGCCAGTGGCCCAGGCTCCTGGGGTTGGCCGTGTGGGGTCTCCATGCTTGAACCTGCTTAGCCTCAAAGGAACTGAACCCAGGACCAGCCAGAATGATGTTCTAGCACCGAAAGGACCTGACTGACACCAGGATCAGATGGATTCCAAGTCCTGAGAGCTTACTGTCCCTCTGTCTCCTGATGTCCAAACAGGTAGGCTTGAGTGTGTATCTTCATACTGCTGGCTTTCTCCCTGGTCGGAAGCTAGAGATAGAATAGTGCAGTGGCTAAGCCCAAGGGGTCTGGGTTGCCTGGTTTCAATCCCTGCTCCAACCCATACTAACTTTGACACTTAATCGTTCTGTGCCTCAGTTTCCCTCTCTGTCAGTTGCAGCTAACAGTAGTCTGTGCCTCATAGGTTTACTGTGCAAGTTAAATAGACTGTGTAGAGAGTAGTGCCAAGTCAATACTCAATAAATGTTTCATTATTGTCATTAATGCTATGTGAATTTGCATTTGGTACCTCTAGAATTCTGCTTCTTGGCAGAACACTGTAATATCAAATAGAGTTGGCAGAAGGTATACTCCAGCTATAACCACCTGGCTACTTAGTCTAGAAGGAGTTGAACCCTGCACACACTGAAGCAGTAGTAGACCCTCAGGGTCTCTTCCGCCTTTCATAGAATTGGCTCCCTATTGGGACAGGTATGGGAGACTTACATCTAACACATTGATGCCTGTAATCCCACCCCTCAATGCACTGTCTTTCCCAGCCAGTTTAAAAATTGGCCAAGACATAGATTGCATGGCTTTTAATTAATATGCAAGTTCAGCCTCTATTTAATTATTGCAGGTGGTGATTGTTCTTTTTGCTTCTGATGATAAAAGAGAACACAGAGACCTTCTGACAGGATACCTCACTGTCCTTTTCCCAAATGCAATTCAAGGCAGTGCTTCCTGTTCACAGACTATGACTCACTGGTGAATCAGGGGCTGAGCCAGCCCGTGTCCTTTATGTTTAGTGCCACCAGCTTTATCATCCCTCCTGTAGCTGCTCTGCCCCCCACTGCTCCCTCATAAGCCTCCCAAAACCCACAGGATCGATTATCTCTGCCTTCATGGTATTTCTCAGGCACAGGGCAGCCTACCAAGCCCCAGCCGTCTTCCTGGTGACTCAGATGCCCTTCCAACAGCTCAGGGGAGGGAAGAGTGGTGAGACAGTGAAGTTGGGGGCATCCCAGGCTTGGCTACAGAGCCGGGTTAGGAGCCCAGGGTCTCTTCTGAACCAGACTGTAGTGTGAGCTCCTGCAGGTCACTTGAGACCCTGGTTTCTAAGGTCCTTGTTGGCTGTCCTCATCTGTTCACATTTTTTCTAATCTGGGTGCAGAACTTTGGGAGATCTTCCAAGCTGCCTTCACCTCTGAGCTCTTTTCTAGCCTTTCACTGGTTAATTTCCTGGCTGATTGACTTAGTCACTTTCCTTAAGTTCCTGATTCATGGCAGTTTCTCCAGTTCTTTCAGGTGCCAGTGTAGAAGCCGAGTCATTTTCAGGAAAAAAGGAAAGGTCACCGGGCTTTTCAGTTCCAGAGTTATGGTTTTCAAGCTCTGCTTCTGTGCATCGGCCCCATGAGGCAGCTCTCTGCACCTCTGCTTCTTTAGATCTAAAGCAAACGGTGCACTAAGACAAGCTTCGGGTGCCCTGAGATGACACTGGGCTTTGAGGTCAGACATCTGTTTTAGTCCCAGTTGGACCACTTGAGGGTGTGTGGCTTTGGGGAAGAATCTAACAGCTCAGAGCCTGTTTCTTCATAGGGTTTTTGTGAGGATTAAAAACGATAACACGTGCCAGGTGTTTGGCATAACTCTTGACCTGAATTGATGCCTAATAAATGTCAATTTCCTTCCATCTCCCTCTCTTCTCTTCCAGTGTTAAAATTCCAAGCTGTATTAATAATAATGGAAAGCGTGCAGCTTTACGTTCTTTACAGCTTGCAAAGTGCTTTTATGTGTGCTATTTCCTGTAGTCCTCACAACAACCTTACTGAGCTAGAGGTTTTTAGTTACATTGTACATCCGAAGAAATGGATTCAGAATTTTGAGTCAATGATCTACTCTGGGTCAAATAGCCAATCAGTGAACACTGTTGACCATCTGCTATACGCTCACCTGTAAGACTGGTGCTGTGCAGAGCGTTGGAGGATGTGGTCCCTCCCCCCAAAGAGATCATGGGTGATGGGGGTGGCAGAGGGGATAGTCAGAAGATACCTGAAATAAGTTGCCATCACGCCAAGTAATATATGGTGGGCCCAACTGTGTGCAAGGCTATGATATTATAGTACTATTATTTACACTTTAAAATATGATTCATGTTTTTAGTCAATTTTTCATAATGATTTAAGAGAAACAGAGTTCGAAAGTGAGGCTTGATTAAATACAAGTCATAATTTGAAAAACAAACAAACAAACATCTTTGCTGTGTGTTTTAAGGTCAGGACAGGGTTTCTAGCCTTGATAAATTTTTTTGTTGGACAGTTTGTCTTCATCAACAAGGACATATGGCACATTCAGTGTGGTGGGCGCAGTATTAATTTTTACCTCTGACCCAATAAAATAAATTCCAAAAATCAGTTTCTAGTCCCGACATCTGGCGCTATCATTGAACTATTTTCTCCCAGCTCCGGAGGTGGCAGCTTTATCTCTGCTTTGTCGCTTTGTCGTCTGGTCTTCCCTCTACTTCACTAGTCCCTTGCCACAGTCATCAGCCCCATCCATGAATCTTTCCAAATGTCTCCGAATCCTTCCATTCTCTGAGTCACTGCAGGAGCCTCTTAGGCGATCTACATTCCTCTCTTCATTCATTCAACAAATATTTATTGAGAACTCACTTTGTCCAAGCCCTGTTCTAGGTGCTACGACCCTGTTACATAAAACAGACATAATAATAGTCTTTCTTGCCTGGTGGAACTTAAAGTCTAGTGTGAGATACAGTCATTAAATGCGTAAGTGTAGGAATGATTTGTATTATAATAAGTACAAGGGGCTATGAGATCATGGACCTAATATTTGAGTTGTGGAAAGGCTTCTTTGAGGATGCGATATTTAACCTGAAACCTGAAGGATTAGCGGGCCACTGAGGTGTGGTTGGATGAGTCATTGAGTGTGCGTGTGGGTGGAGTGACAGAAGAATGATTCCAGGCATAGAGAAAACATGCTACAATACCAGAATTGAAGAACTGAAAGAAATCCAACATGGCTGGAGGGGGGCACGGAGGGAGATAAAAAGTGTCTGGACATGAGTTTGAGGCCAGGTTGTGATAAAGCTTCTAAAACCATTTTAAGGATTTGGGACATCCTGGGAACAACAGGAACCAGAGTGGGACATGATCCCATTGACATTTTTGAAAGATCTCTTTGGAAGCAGAGCTAAGGATGAATGAGGGACCCAGAGTAAACATGGAATGATCAGTTAGATGGCAGCCAGCATAGTCATTGTAGAGATGTCGATGGATCACCTGTCTTGGGTTGTTGGCAGTGAGGATGGAGGTGAGTGAACAGAATTAAGAAACATGTAGAAGTAGGTCATGGTGACTTACTGAATGTAGGGGATGAGGGAGGAGAGACAAGATCAGGGACAACTGCAGTTTCTTTGCTTGAGGGCCTTGTTGGATGGCGGTGCTATTCATTGCGACAGGCTGTGTAGGCAGGGAGAAAAGAAGCTCAGCTCTGTAAGTGTGGGAGACATTGGGAAGAGAAGCCCCAGAGCAGGTGTCCTCCTTCTATCAAGTCCTGCCCCATTCCTTCTACACACAGCCTACAGATGGAGCAGTGGCCCTCTAACTCTGTTTTGATCACATCATTTCCCCCCATCCCTTAGGAAGCTTTCAATTAACCATTGTGTGTAGAACCAAGGCGATTGTACTTGCCCTCCAGGGTCTCAACCTTGTCATTATTAGTCCCCCTCTATACAGTTCATTGGGTTCCTCCACACCCGCCCCCCACATGTATTTTCCTCAATGTAGCTCGTATTTTTTTTCCAATTCCTAATTCAACCTACTTAAGAATACTCTTACCAACTCTCCTAGACTATTTACACTTTTGTTCTTGCTATTCATTTTGGAACACACTACCCAACACTCTTGTTTTTTTCTCCTTTTACATATTCTGCCTCTCTCATTTACCTAAGAAATCCAAATCAGATATTGACGTAAACGTCACTGGGTAGCCCCTTCCACAGTGCTCTGTGCATAGTTATGCTCCAAATATTTCAAGGCATGGACAGATGAAAGGCAGGTCTGTGGAGTGAAAGATGAGATAGCTGAAGTTGGAGAGGTTGAGAAAAGATATGTAGCTGTGGATATAGTAATAGCTAAAGATTGGTATGCATCCATACACATAGAAACCCACATACGTACCAGGGTAAGGGGTTTATCATTTATTCAGTGTATAATAACAGGGGGGGGGAATGCATCGTGAGGTTTGGAACGAGATGACACATGGAATGCAGTGATTTATAAAAATTAATCTGGCTGTGCCATATGGGTGGATTTGAAGTGGGATACAATTGCTCGTGATTAATGAGTTTATCTTATCTGCCAGGCTCTGTGCCGAGCACTTTCCATGGATGAATTTATGTAATTTTCAAAACACCCTATGAGAGTGGCACTGTCAGTATCCCCATTTTACGGAGCAGGAGTACGAGGTCAGAGAAGGTAAAGTGTTCATTGATGGAACCAAGGTGCAAGTCCAGCCTGTCTAACTGGAGAGCCCACCCTCTTAACCATTATGCTACCGTGTCTTCTGGAAGAAGAGGAAAATGGGCAGAGTCCAGGTGAGTGCCAGGGCTAGACAGTGATTTTCAAATGGATGGTGGGTTCTAGGAGGAGCCTCAGCGCCCACAGCTAGTGAGACAAGCCCTCCCCTTCAGCCAGAGCAGCCCCACCAGCATCTGTCTACACCTCCTGGCCCTAGGGAAGATTTGAAGAAAGAATTCTTTCCTAAAAAACACTTTGAAACTACTGGATCCAAGGATTTCAGCTGTTTGGCTTGTTGAAGGTGCTATAGGACTAGTGCCAGGTACTGCCATGGATGCTTTAAGCCCAGAGAAGTCTTCCTGACACAAAAGAAGGGGTATTTGTATTTCCCAAACAAATGAATTTGCTAACTATAGATTAGAAAAAAAACACACACAAAAAACATTTTTTAAAAACTCAAATCAGCAATAAAACTTGTTTACTGGTTTTTGAAACTCTTGGGAAGGAAATTTGTTTTGGCCCTTTTGACAAATTTTAAGTCAACTAGTTAAATAAGAGAACTTGCATTGTTATTGACCTTTACCGTTTTCAGAATGCTTTCATAAATGTATTTATTTGAACCTTACAACTACCTGTGACGTAAGTAAGGCCAGTCACTTCTGCCCCTTTTACCATGCCAATAATAGACTGAAAAGCTAGTGATTTGCTGCACATCTTATTCACTGCTCTATCTCCAGTTCATAGCACATAGTAGCTGCTCAACAAATTGAATGACTGAACATAGGTGTACTAGAGTTGGGAGAGTTAGAAATCAAGCCTTCAAAATCAGGGCTAGTTTTATTAACCCACTCTGCCTAAAATATGGTGAGAGTCCTGTCCATGGAAAGTCACCACTGCAACCAACTATAAACACAACATTGGGAACCAATTAACTTTTTGTGTTTTTCATCTATCGATTTAATGTTTGGAAGACCCTCTTCTGTCACATAAGCTTGAAAAATTTTCCCCACACAGTTCATCACTCTCCCACATTTCAGGTTTGCATCTATGTGATCTCCTACACAATCTGCCAGATAGTAACTATTATTTCAGCCACCCATAACAATTGTATGTTCCTTTGATTCCTTGAGGCAATTTATAGAGCAAATTGTATTTTTTATTTTTGTGGAAGAGTGTAATTATTCCAAACCTATTCAATGCATTTTTAGCAAGAAAAATAAAAGTGTTATATATGTGTTATGTGAGGATATAGAATTGGTTCTTTTTTTTTTTTTTTAAGCATTGCATTTGACTGTAAGAATATTTACAGAAGAGAATAAAGATCTATTGCAGGGTTTAGACATGGTCTCTATTTGTTTTCTCATCTGTCTAGCTTTAAGGGGCGTGAGCTGGCAGGCGCTCTGCACTGGCCACAGCTGCCTCGCCCTCTAGAAGTCTCCTTGAATTCCAAAATGTGTGGTAGGGCAATTGGGCAGTCTTCCCCAGGTGGAGAACGCAAAGAGCCCCCACCTGGTGCCTCCCCACAGGAAATGCTATGCTAACCTCTGCCGAAAATACTCTCAGGATAACTAAGTGTGTTAAAAATGTCACATTACCAGGGTACTTAAAACAGGTAGGAGGAGGGTCATGCAGCTTACAAACGTTCATTTTCTTGTTGTCTTCAGTTTGTATTTGAAACAAGGGAACATGATCAAACGAGGCTTGGCTTGCATCTCGTTTTCCTTAGTTCTCCCAGCAGCTCAGTCCTCCCCCTCCTGAGTTCCTCCGGGCTTTCTGATTACAGGTGAGACAGGTTGTTTGAAAGCTTCCACAGGGCAGGGCACTGGGTGAGAAGCACCTCCACTGAAACACCACTGACCACAGGAATCGTGAACCCAGGGCCACAGAGCCGACCAAACAAAAACCCTGCCTCAATTCAGTGTAGCTGTTGTAGTTATACGCAATCCAACGGTCATTTTATACAGGTAGGGATATCTTTCACCAGGCTTCATATATACATATAAAATTTAATTTTATATTTTGACCTATTGTGGAAAGGACATCTAGAGGGACATGGAGAGAAAGAGAAAAGCATAACTGAAGAAGAGATGAAAGAGATAAAAGGAAAGGGCAGGATTCGAGGATGAAGGCTAAAATTTATTGAGCATCTGCTTTAGCTTCCTGTGAAAGGTGGACTTGGCATCTCACTGGAAAAGGGAGGGAAATCAAGACTCAAGTAGAGATAAGCTTGGGGGCGGGGAGAGTCTGAGAAGAGAGGGCTGCCTGGAGAAAGAGAGGTGGTTCCTAGAAGTTTCAAGTAGTGTAATTTACTCTTTATTGTAGGTCAGGGCTGTGGGTGGCAGCGTTACTGCATTTCATGAGAGCCCTTTCAAATGCTCTTTCTGTGCTGGGAAAAAGCTGATCAATTTCTGTGTCTAAATTCAAAGGTTATTTATGGTGTGTTTGTTACGGATGTTGTGGGTTGTTTTTGGTTTGTTTGTTTGTTTTTTGCCTGTGGGATTCTTAAGGGTTTTCTTTGTGGTGTTCTGAGAATTTAGTGTGGGCTTCTCTATAGGTGTCCTTTAGTTTATTAACTGGGACCTGAAAGTGTTTGGGGCAAGCAATAGGCTTCTCATCCCCCAGAGCTGGAAGGTCAGATTTGGGGAAGGAGCACATAGACCCGTGACTCCCTGTGACTCCCATCCTTAAAATCAAATTCCCTTGATTTGCTTTCTTGTTTCTTTGTTTTAAAACACGTCGTTTTCCTTGCAAATGTGTGTGTCACACGTAGGCCTTGAATTCACTTTGACTCAAAGCTGCCCTCACTGTTCATTTGGTTGGGGTCTAGGTGGGTTAGTGATAAAACATCAGTAAAACAATAAACATTTCCATGAATGTATAGGTTACTTTCTTTTGAATAGCTCTTTAGCCTATTTTTTTTTTTTTTAAATCAATCTTTCAGAATTTAGCTTTGAATGGCTAACCCCAGGAGTCCATAGTAGAGAATACTGATTGGATGCCGGGCCTTTGTGGCTGATTAAATTGAGAATGGTTTGGTTTAAAGGAACCTCCATGTTACAGCACTTACTATACAAGTTATTTCCTTCAGCATGGTATTTATTGTGGACCTAGAACTATTGGATTTCCTATAACTTTGGGGAAAAAAATCTTTCCATTTCTTCAATCGGCAAAATAGTGATATGTGCTAAGGCTTAATGAATTCATTGCTTTAAATGCTTAATATGATACTATTATACTCAGGCTCAACTCATTTTTATGTTTTCTCATTCACTGAATAGCGCACTTAACTTCCTCGTGGGAAATTCTCAATATAATTAGTAGAGATTCCAAAGCGTAATGCCACAATAAATGTTTCTTTTAAATATTTATTTGCTACTTGGTGACTCATAAAACAATTCCTACCATATTGGCTCTCTCCAGTTATCTTCTTTTCATCTTTCAAGTATTCTCCCTCCTGTTCATATTTGATTGAATTATGAGATTTTACGATTTGCTAGGCACTAAACTGGATGCTGGGAATATAATGATGAATAAACTGTGATCCTTGCCCTAAGAGAATTCCTCTGTGTGTGTGTGTGTGTGTGTGTGTGTGTGTGTGTGTGTGTGAGAGAGAGAGAGAGAGAGAGAGAGAGAGAGAGAATGAGGCAACTCATAATCAACTCAGAATTTGGCAGCCTCCGAAAATATTAGATTACTACTTTCATTAACAATAATTTCTCCAATATATCTTTTTATTCTCTAAAATTTCCTTTGTCTTTCCTGTACTGACATCACCAACTTGGAATAAAAATAATCCATGCTAGAACTGAAGGAAAATTAATCATTTTCTCTGGTCAGTGCTGTGGTCAGCTGCCAATTGAAGTTTAGTTCTGAGCTACAAAGTTCTAGCCAACATATTTGTATATTGTGCTATGTTTCTGTAACTTTATTTTCTTACTAGCATAAGCCTTAACTTTTTCAACATTTTTGAAATTCTCAAATGCCCAGTACCACGGTTTTTTCTAGGAAAACCACTTAGCAACAATTTATAACAAGAATTATATTTATGCTGTTTCTGCTTCACATTGTGAGGAGAGTCTGGGCTGCCCAAGTTCTAAGATAAGAAAAAAAAGTGGTTTAGTGGGCAAATTAAAACTGAGATAGCCAAGAAGCTAAGCACATAACCTTTTTCTGTGTATTTCCATTAAAAATTATTTGCGAAGATGCTTAGGAAGAAAAAAAAAGAAAACAAAATATTTTCAGATTCCTCACCAAAAGGTATAAAAGAAGTGCCAAGTAATAAAGTGCTAGAGCATCCATGGTTGGACAGTTTTAGGAAAGTGTTCATTAAAATGTGAAATCAAGAAGAAATAATTCAACATACAAATACTGTATACTAAGGGAAATATGTATTTTCTATAAGCTCTAGTGAAAGAATATAGTCTTTTTTTCCTTATCTACTTTCCTTCTATCTAAGTATCTGGGCAAATATCATGGGACCTTGCTTTGATGTTTTTGTGGTCCATTTGGGTTATAGGGTCAGCTGAATCTGACTTAATCCACTTGAGATGGAGGATAGATGGACTTTCTCTGTGGTGCTGACTCAATGCAGACACTTGTATTAAGCGTGCTCCTCGCAACTCTGGAGCCCCAGTCTCTGCTCACCGAAATATGCAAACTTCTGGAAACAGGTTTTCTTATTCATATTGCTTTGTAGAGATACATATTTTTAATTGCAAAAGCTTTAAGGTTTCTTATTCAAGAAAATCTATGCATCTGAATACGATCTCTCAGCACTAAATGATAAGGGAAAAAAACAATTTTTTTTTTTTTGCTACATCAACAATAGGCGTTGATTACTTACATCATGCCTCCAGAAATTATGCCATCACAAGAAAGGGCAGGTTAAGGAGCCTCATTGTCTCACCTAGTTTACAATTAGCACAATCCACATTCTTTTCCTTTGTCCTTAACCCAAGATTTTCTCCTACTTGATTTGGATAACAAAAGGTCCTGTCTTCTTTGGATGATAAAAAATTTTTCATCTTCTGTTGAGAAATGATAGATAGTATTGGCCGAGATTTCCTGATTTCTGTGCCTTACTCAAAATGTCTTAGCTCTTTTATACTAATACCTATAAAATATTTTATTTCCTTCCGTAATTTATCTGTTCTGTATTATCTATCTCCTACTAATTCCAACCTCATGAGGAAAGAAAAAGCAAGCTTACCCAACCATTATCCCTTCTTGAGTTGCATTATAATGTCAGTGCAGTCCTATTTTAAGATTCTAAGCTCAAAAGCTAATTGTTAAGGGTGTGAATCTGTCTAGACTAAAATCTCAAAGTGGCCCTGGAATATAGAGAAAAAAATATAATGTTCTTAGAAAGGTTATTTTTAAACTTTAAAAGGTGATTTATATACGCGTAATATACCAATTATTAATTCTGATAGCTCCTACTTGTAAATAGGTAATCTGTAAAATGTTAGTTTCAGTCTGTTCTTTTGAGAATGAAAGTTTTTCCATAGATATGACATTAAAGGTGGTGGTAAGAGTCCGAAGCTATCTCACAAAAGACTGTTTAACCTACTACACTGAGCCTGAGTTCCAGTCTTCCCTCAGCCCTGGCCTAGTTGCGGGTGGGTGTGGGTGAGGTGGTAGACAAAAGCCCAGTTGGCGTCCACAAAACTTCCCACCCATCCTAGATTAGGCCTCTGTGACTTCTCCCCTTGACCATTCTTCAAGCCACTGACAAAACAATTTTTCCTACAGCCCAGCCCTGCTTATGTCACTATGTTGCTAAAAAAACCGTCAATGAGTTCCCCATTGAACTGAGACAGGACTTCAAAGTCCTGCACAGTCTGCTCTCAACTGACATTTCTAGATTAATCAAAAGTGTCCTCCCCCAGCTAGCACATGCCCTGTGTTCATATCCAACTGGGCCACTCCCAGTTGACCAGGAATAATTAAGGTTTCATTCTCTCCCCTCAGCTCTGCCTGGTGTTCATTTCTGTCCTTCAGAATTCAGCACAAATGCAACATCTGTGAGCTCCATCCAAGTCAGAAGTAATCATTCTCTTAGAAATCTCATAGCACTTTAAATATATTTTTCATAGCTTGTTTTTTTCAGTTTTTTATTTATTCAACAAATAACATAAGACTTTGCTGTAGTTCCGTTGTGACTTGATTTTAAATAGTGGGATATTTAACCAACTACTACAGTGAAATTAGAAAACATATACTTCCTAAATTCATTCCAGCGACTTTTTTATTTTATTTTTAATGAATCCCACTTACAAAGATGAAGAAAGAGGAATGAATGCTGTGTGATTGAAATGCTGATTCTGTTTCCCTCTCTGGATCATTAGGTCATTGGGATGGGGTAGAATGACCTGGAAGCTAGTAGTGATGACAATATAGGAAGGAAAAGAACAATGAAGCAGTCTGTATCGGTTTGTATCGGTCTGCTTCAATTTTTAAGTAAAAAATACTCTCTGACAGAATTAAGCCTCATTTATAGTGTGCTTTATTCAGTTAATCAAATGATGCCTTGCTGGGATCAGTAACAGGAACTGGAACTTCTGACCCGGATGGATATCAGTTAGGAAATCCCACCTCTGACCGGCTTAAATTAAAAGCCAGAGAATGAATGAGCTCATCTAGGTGGAAAATCCGGAGGTGGGGCTCAGGGTGGATTTGAGTCAGAGCCTTATGAGGTCTCAGGGTTAGAGCTTGATATCCTTGAAAAACTCCTTATTTTGTCATTCTCTGTGTGCCAGCTTTGGCCTCCTGGGGTGAGATGGCCACTGAGAGCTGCCAGGCAACATGTCCCCGGCTCCTGTGGAGATAGGGGGAGGAAAAATCTCCTCTTCCCCCAGCCATTGAACAAAATTTCCGAGCTCCTCTCTGATTGTACCAAATTATATCGCACATCTACCTCTAACTGTCAGCAGAAAACTATGATTGGCGTCTGCCCCCCAAGGCCTGCCTCTGGAGCTGGGGGAGGCATTGATCTTACCCAGACAGCACAGATATTGTCTGTGCTGCATACACAGTGTCCTCCCCAGGCCAGGTTGCAGGGTAGGACTGATGGGGAGGCTTGCCTAACCAGAGGGCAACACAAGGTCATGGTACCCATAAGCTGGGGAGAAGAGGGAGGGAGTAGGCAAGGGGTTTATTTATCTTTCTGCAGCCTCTCATTGGGTACTGCTGTGTGCCAGGCATCAGTCTAGGTGTCCAAGGTGAAAGACACAGACTAGGTCCCTGCCCTCGAGGAATTTACAGTCAGTTGGGGAAGGAAACAAGAAGTGAACAAAAAATTAAGATAGTTTCACATTGTGACGAGTGCTATGAAGGAAGGAAATGACAGAATGACTTGCAGACGTGGAGGGGGGAGGTAAGATACTTTAGAAAAGATGACTAGTTTTCAGAAAGAAAATGAGGAGGGCAAAAACCAAACTTTGCCCTTTTGCACTTTTGCTGAGGGTCTTGGCTGACTTGCTGCCCAAGGGAGGTGATCAGCTCCTGGACAAAGTGTCCAAAGCAATCTGGGAAGTCGCAAAGCAAGCTTACCTCAGTGTAGGTCGCTCCTCACTGTCCCTGCGAACCCAGACACAGCCATTGCGGCTCTCCTAGTGTCTCCCCTTCTTGGTCCAGTCTGTCTTTCTTAAACACACAGGGGAAGAAGGTGGAAGTAGAAGAGGAGCTGAACCCATAAGCCCTCTCCAGTCAGCACGCCACCACCTCCCCAGCCCCTTTTGTTCTGATCAGAGCAGCAAGTCTGATGTTCAATTGAGGCCCCCACTGGATAGGACATTTAGAAGAGGCCCCCACTAAAAATACTGCTTGCTGATATTTCCTTACTGCTGGAAGTGGCGAATGATAATTTGAGTTGCTTGAAATGCGATGTCAGTAGTATTTGGGTAGAATATCCATAGCTTTATGAAGCTATTATGTTTGTAACCTCAGCACGTATAGCTTGAAATTTTTCAGAATTATGTGTAATTGAGATCTCTTCCATGGATTTATACCAAAAATAAATATATAAGACCCTGTTTGATCTTTGCTTCACTGGAAATGAAACTAACCATATGAGGAATTCTTATGGTCAAAGTATCCTTTCATATATATAATTCACTTAAAGTACAGAGAAAAATTGATATTGGTTGGTTGGTTTATCAACGAGCTTGAGGGTATTTTGTTGCTGTTATTTGGCCAATGGATCACTAGTGGTTTTATGCTTTTGAGTAGAAATTATATTGTCTATGGTTTTTCCTAGTTTGTTCCAAGAGCATTTTTGAATTGTTGGTATTTTCTTAGGCCATATATCAAAGTTTGGCTTTGGAGGGGGTAGACAGTCTCCATTTTAGAACATTTGTGTGTATGTAGCCTTCAACATTTTTCAGATTAAAAGAATTCTGAGAGCATTAACTATAATATCCTATTACTTAGAAAACATTAAAGACTCTTTGGCTGACATTAGCCATATGGTCCCAAATAGGATTGTTATAACTTTATTTTATAACTTGACCAAGACATTCATGAAATGGATGTCAGTGAAATGGGAAGAAACAAGTGAAAGATAAAAGAGAGAGAGAGAGAGAGAGAGAGAGAGAGAGAGAGAGAGAGAGAGACCAAGATGAAACATATTAAATGCTAAATAATACAATACACGTCTATTTTGAGGTTAGAAAATTGTTCAGCAAGTTGCCTATCGAGGTTTCCATAAGGAGTATTTCTGTCTCCTAGTTATAACCAGACATTTTTCATGGTGTTCTGTTTAATTTGCCATGTGTGCCTGATATAGTTTAAGGAAGTTTAAGGAACAGCATGGGCCCATAGAAGGCCTTGCATTTTTAATCTTATGCTAAAGAACAACTGATAGAAGCAACTCCTCAAAACTCCCTTTAAGTAAAAACGTCTTGTTGTGATTAAGTATTTAAAGTTTAATGTTTAATTTAGCGTGTGAACTTTTCAGAAATTGTTTATAATTCTCATTGTGGAAGTTGCTGAAGAGCCATTTTCTCTTCATTGTTCCCCTCTTCCCATTTAAATGGAACCTGGCGTGTAGGAGCTCAAATTTGTATTATTTAGTGATTATTTGAATTATGGGAGAATTTTCTTGCCTTACCAAATGACTTGCAACAGTGTCTTTTAAATCAGGAATTTGGAACCTCCTTATTTCATCTCTTCTAAAAAGGTTGGGCCAGTGTCTTTTGGATATGTACC
Source organism: Rhinolophus ferrumequinum (assembly GCF_004115265.2). Taxonomy (NCBI): domain Eukaryota; kingdom Metazoa; phylum Chordata; class Mammalia; order Chiroptera; family Rhinolophidae; genus Rhinolophus; species Rhinolophus ferrumequinum. The sequence goes on from NC_046287.1 coordinate 93,608,905, forward strand.
TTCAAGATCCACAATTTCCATTGTTTATGGTGCTGAGACCACTAGATGTGTCAGGAGGCCCTGACTTTTTTCCTCTGAACAGCCTCCTTGCAGGGCAATGGTGACAGTTCCCTTCCCTCATTATGAATTCAACACGGCTAAAATCACATTCACAATAACGTTTATAGCTCTGCTGCTGCTCCTAGCTCCATTACTTCCGTTAATAGTGCCACTGTCTTTCCACCACCATATATTTGGTGATGGAAAGAGAACTGACTCTGGGTGGTGAACACACAATGTGAGATATAGATAACGTATTACAGAATTGTACCCCTGAAATCTATGTAAGCTTACTAACAATTGTCACCCCAATAAACTTTAATTTTAAAAAAAATAGTGCCATCGTCCCCCTAGTCACTCAGGCTTAACTCCTGAGGCATTGTTGATGTATATCCTCCCTGCCGTCCCCCGAATCTACCCCCATAGCTACCAAGTGATAATGGTTCTACCAACAATGCATTCTACCATATCTTCTTCCCTTCTGTTGGAGAGGTAACATGGTGCACAGCAGGATACAGAAAAGTTGATTCAGGGTAGCTCTCTGGACCTATGTTTTCCAGATTCTGAGGCCATATCCAAGCTCATGGTAGGAAATCAGTTAGTGATATCTGGTAAAGAAATAGAATCAGCACACACGCCACAAATTTGTTGCAATTAGTGTAGTGAATGAAACCTTGATTTTGGAATTAAGAAGACCTGGGTTTCATCTTTGGCTCCAAAACTTATTAACCATTTGATCATGGGCTAGTCATTTATCTTCACTGGGCTTTAGTTTCCTTATGAGTTAAATAGGGATCATAGGTTAACTTAAAATGAATTGAATTGAATTAAACTAAATTAATATTTATTAAATATTTCCTCTGCATAAGGCAAATCTAAATCTGTTGTTGATTGTTATAAGGAACAAATAATGGGTATTACCTTTCAAAGTATTGTACAAAATGTAAATGGGTCTATTATGTTCAATTTCTTCTTCCAGTGCCCTAACTTAGACTCTCATCAACTTCCTTCTGAACAGCTAGTTTCCTTGCTATTTTCCACATAAACTCTCCCTCAAAATTATTATTCCATATGATAAAGCTAGACATTGATCATGTCATTCCCCAATTCCCAAGCCTTCTGTAGCAGGCTTTGTTCCTTTCCTGGCAGTGATTCTCCCTTGTTTGCCAGTCTCTTATACCAACACCTCCTTCACGGGTACAATGAGCAGCTGGTCTAGCCTGAGGAGAAGGATGTTGTTGGCTCAGGGTCTAAGAAGAGAGGGCTGAGAAAAAGGAGAGATGGAGGGCCAAGAGAAGCTCCACTTTTAACTACCAATCTGCCTGTCTCTCTTCTTTCTCAAGTTTGTCTCATTTCCACCACCACTGCCACCCCACCTCTGCCATCTTATCTATTCTCTTTACCTAACTATGTCTCCTCTGTTTTATCATTGTTTTCATCTCCTTATTTAAATCATAATATGGAACTGAATTACATTTTTATAATTTGCTATGTTTACTGAATTTTGTCCTCTGTTTTTAATTTTACAAGTGAGAGAACATTTTCTTATTTCTTCTTTCTTTCTCACTCTCTCAACACCTACCCTAAAAAATAAATAAAACACGCTTTGTTGAGTTTTTCCTTTTGCCGAGTTTAATTTTTTCCTTTTAATACTGTATTTCCATTTGATAATTCTCATCAACGAAAACGTTCCCAATTCTTGTTTAAAATAGTGAACTTGGCTAGTAAGTTTAAATTATGATTGCATTAACAGAATTTTTAATTTTCGCACATCTTCTCATATTCTGTAAAGCAGTAGTTTCTCAACAAGATGCAGTTTTGCCCCTCAGACATCATTTTTCTATGTGTGGAGACATTTTTGCTTGTCACTACTGGGGTGGGAGGTAAAGCCACTGTCATTTAGAGGGTAGAGGCCAGGATGCTACTAAACATCCTACAATGCAGAGAACACCCCCCACAACAAGGAATCTTGTGGCCCAAAATATCAATAATGCCAAGGTCAAAAAACCCTGCTATAAATTAGGGTAAGCTTGTACAGTGCTCATACAGAAAACTTGGGGAGTAATTTCTATAAAATATTTATTTATTTGAACCTAAAATCTCCTAAAGCCAAAGAAATTGGCTTATGCTGTCCCCATAACACATTTCTTGTCATAAAGTGTATTATCCAAATTATCTAGATATTTCCATTACTACTATTCAGTGATTTCTTCTTTCTTGTTTATATTAGCATTACTCTGTTTTAATTCTTGTGAAATGTATTTCCATGATGTTGCGTCTCATTAATGAAGACAAAAAATTAATAAATGTATTTAATACTACTTATTGTAGAATAGATATGATTTTAGAGACAGCTCAGGGTATTTTTGATGGTTTCTTAATTTATGTTCATAAAAATATCTGTCAAGTGTTCTTTAGGAATTTGATTATAAGTTTGCTAGATATTTATTCCAAGGTATTCATTTTCCCGAAACTATCAACACAAGTAAGGTAAATTTCATGTTGAAATAGCCTATGATATAGCACGGCGAGCATGTCTTTTACCAATAACCTCCTCTTGTGTGTATGTGTGTGTGTGTGTGTGTGTATGTATATGTGTGTACATACATATATACCAGGGGTGCCAAAAAAATGCATATGCATTTTAAGAGATGTTATCTATGCTCAAGCAGTAGTTGCTGTAATCAGAAGTGTCTGGATGCTGATGGTAACCCCTTTGAGCACCTTTTATGATTGCAGAAGTCAAACATGACTTGTATTCATCTTTTGTTATGGGTATATATTGAGTATTACAGTTAACGCAGTTTATTCCTATCTTAAAATGTGTATACATTTTTTTGGCACTGTGTGTGTGTGCCATTTTTTCACTATTATTACTTCAGATATTCATTTCATTCCTTCCTCACCTTGTCATTGCTTATAAACTTCCAAGATTTCAAGTTATGGGCCAATGACCATACTAGAGTAGTGATACATTATAAAGACAGACTATATTTGAACAGAGATCAATGTTGTAGTTGAAATGTGCAGAAGTTAATAACAACACATATTTAATGATTTACATATTCAACACCGTGTTGCCTGGTAGTGAGGCATGTGGTAAGCAGTTCAAAGAAGTTATGTAATTAGTATTCCTTCTTAATGGCCAAACCACATTTTTGTAAGGTGTTTTTTTTTCCTGCCTGCCTAGTTAGGTCTCCAGTGTGTTCAGTCAGTGTCACTGTTGACGTTCTTTGTCATATAGTGCTGTGCACACTTTCTGTACACTGTCTTTTCTCTCTCTCTCTCTCTCTCTCTCTGATACACACACTTGTTTTTCTCATTCACATACACTCATGTGAAAGACTAGCACACTCAATCTGCCCCCGCTCTTGTATTATTATCCTGGGGCTTGGGGATATTAGGAATAAAGAAATGATTGGGAGATGACACTAGAATCTCCTCTTTTAATCATCATTTTGATAATGTAGTTGAAATCATCATTCTTGTGTGGGAAAACAGAGGGCCTGAGCTGGAATCCAAGGTATACCTCAGCGTCAGTCATTATATATTTGTGCCTCCTGTAAGTAGGGCTTCATTTGCTGCCTATAACATAAGGAAGTAAAACATCGTGTTCCAAAGCACAAGAACTTAAAGTTGTTACTAGACTGTGGCACACAAACAAAATGGCACCCATGGTCATACCAGCCAAGAACTGCCTTGTATTTATTTTGCCCATTCATTCTGGGACAAGTTGTAAAATTATAATTCACAACTCCTTTTATACTAACCAGACTGTACTAAATGTTTTCCTTCACTGTTGTTGCAAATTTGCTAAAATAGTGAGACTACAGCCAGTTTGGATTTTCATTATTTACAAACGAAATCTTCATAGTATAGGATATGTTTATTGCTGATGTGTCTGTTCGTAAGGCAACATTTTCAGACATTTCTATTTACACATATACTCACAAGTCTTAGTTAATTATCTTCTCAAGGCTTTGGGGTCATGAGAAACAGGTTTCATTTCTTTTGCAAAGCTTTTCCTGGAAAATGGGGGAGGGACTGCTATTTAGCTGACAATTGAAGAGATACCTTACTGTGGCCTGCTGTTCTAGGATAAGACATTTTTAAGCATTTCGTAGTTCCAGGAAATAATCTTGTACTTGTAATTGGAATTCATTTAGGCTTTCATAGACCTTACGTGTGTATTCAAAGTTGACCTTGGGAAGCATTAATGGAAGGGAATCATAGAAAATCAAACTAAAAGAAAAGACTTTACCTAACCAGCCACATCTGCCCCATCTTGGTTCCTTGTGCTGTTTTAGATCATATATTTTAGATCCAGGTAATTTAATGTTTTCCTATATATATTTGAAGGCCTCTACAATATTAATAGTCTTGACTGTTGCTGATATAGATGGTCTCTCAATTCTGAATGAAATTTCATTATTATAAATACAAAAATTAAGATGAAAATTTAAAATGTTTAAAATACAGTAAACCAATCCTCTAAGTACTTGAATGTCAAATGTTTTATGAGTTACAATCTCCTTTCTCAGGTATGTATGTTTTTATAGTATTTCCCAAATCAAGTTTATCGGTTTTATTTTATTTTCAAGTAGGTGATTTAGAATTTTTATGTTTTACTTGAGTGAGAGGGAAAAACGTAGCTCGCTGCCTACTGTCACCACCAATAACATTCCTCAACCATGTAACTAATGACAAAAGTTAGTTGATGTACTACTTTAAAAATGTGTCTATTTCTCATCTTCCCTCTATGGTTTAATAGCATTTGATATGAAAAAAATGTCTAGAATATGCATTATTGTGATTCTGTTTACCATAGCCTCAACAATATTGCCAAATTATTCATTCTGCACATCCCTTCTCATTAAGCTCCTGAAAAGTCATATTCGCTCTTCCTTACCCAGGATGTAATCTGGCCCCTGCCTTCCATTCTTCCTATAGTGGCTGGGTCAGGCACTCTTCATTTCTTATGGCATCACAAGCAATCCCTTGGCTGCTTTCCTTGCCTCCAGTTTTGCACTCTTCAAATCCATCCTTCACATTGAGTCTTAGTGTTCTGTTTAAAATGCTAATCTGATTAAGTAACTCTCTTTCTTTAAAATACTCCAACAGATTAAGGAGCCTCCTTACTATCCTTTCCCTGTCCCCTAAGGATAAAGTCTGTACTCCTTTAAGTGGTCCCAAAGACCGTACATCATCGGGACCTTACCTACCTCTCCCAACTTGTCTTCATTCCGCTGTTCTAATTGAATGACTCAGTAGTAAATGGCTTTACTTCTCCACTCCACACAGTCCTTGCTGCCCTAGAACTCACCTGCCCTTGATTATGCATGCATTCTGTAGGCTGGGGCACCTTCTCCTCTCTTCACCTAGTTTATCTTAACAGGTTCTTCAAATTTTACCTCAAGTTTGACCTCTTTCATGAGCCTTCCACTTACACCCAGCCGGAATGGGTTCCATTTCTGAGCTTCCAAGCCCTTACCCACATCTTTGTCTTCTATCCTAGCACCCTTAGCATTTTATGTTGAAATTATCTGTGTCAAGATTTGTCTTTCTCTCTAGTTGAAAGGTTTACCTAAGCTTAGGACCATCTCCCTCTTCATTTTGCCATGCTCGTCTGAACATATAGGAGACAGAAGAGAATTTCTTTGTGGGGCTTTGCTAGATTCCTTCATAAGAACACTGCTTATATATATGCTTTCAAAGAAAATGGATCATCTTCACTTATCTTTTTCTACTTATTAAGTTCTAATAGCATATTTAATTTTTTTTTCACTTTTTAATTGTTGATGCATACAGTCTAACCAAATTATCTCAGAAACTTGTGTGTTCTAGAAGCAAATTCATCAATCTTCTACCCTGTTTCAAAATAAATATTTATTTATTAAATACTTTTATTTATTATTTATTTTAAAATATTTATTATTTAAATATTTATTATTTTAATATTTAAATAAATAATAAATATTTAAATATTAAATAATATAATATAATATTAAATAATATAAATAATTAATATTTAAATATTTATTTTTAAATATTTTTGTTGTTTTTCAGTTGCAGTTGACATACAATATTACATTAGTTTCAGGTGTACAACATAGTGATTAGACATTTATATAACTTACAAAGTAATCACCCCAATAAAACTAATTCCCACCTGAAACCATACATCGTTATTACAATATTATTGACTATATTCCCTATGCTGTACTTTACAACACCATGACTATTTTGTTACTACCAATATGTGCTTCTTAATCCCTTCCCATCTTTCACCATCCCCCCAACTGCCCTCCCATCTGGCAACCATCAAAATGTTCTCTGCATCTATGAGTTTGTTTCTGTTTTGTTTGTTTATTTTGTTTTTTAGACCCCACATATAAGTGAAATCATATATTTGTCTTTCTCTGTCTGACTTAGTTCACTTAGCATAATACCCTGTAGGTCCATCCACGTTGTCGCAGGTAGCAAGATTTTACTCTTCTTTTATGGCTGAGTAATGTTCTATTATATATATGTACCAACTTTTCTTTATCCATTCATCTATTGATGGATACTTAGATTGCTTCCATATGTTGGCCATTGTAAACAATGCTGCAATGAACATAGGATGCACATGTCCCCTCAAAGTAGCATTTTGGGTTTCTTTGGATAAATACCCAGAAGTGGGATTGCTGGGTTCTTCTTTGTCTCGTTATAGCCTTTGTTGTAAAGTCTATTTTGTTTGGTATAAGTATTGCTACTCCAGCTTTTATTTATTTTTTCTTTTCATTTCCAATTTCATGAAATATCTTTTCCATCCCTTTTCTTTTAGTCTCTGTGTGTCTTTCAATCTGAAGGGAGTCTCTTGTAGGCAGCATATGTAAGGGTCTTCTTTTCTTATCCATTGAGCCACCCTATGTCTTTTGATTGACATATTTAGTCCATTTACATTTAAAGTAATTATCAATAGATATGTAGTTATTGCCATTTTATTATTCATATTTTTGCTCTTCTCCTTCTACTCCTCTTTCTCCTTCTCCTCCTTTTTCTTCCTAAAGAAGTCCCTTTTACATTCCTTGTAATACTGGTTTGGTGGTGATGAACTTTTTTAACTTTTTCTTGTCTGGGAAGCTCTTTATCTGCCCTTCAATCCTAAATGATAGCTTTGCTGAGTAGAGTAATCTTGATTGTTGGTCCTTGCTTTTCATCACTTTGAATAATTCACGCCAATCCCTTCTGGCCTGCAAAGTTTTGGTTGAAAAATCAGCTGACTGTCTTAGGAGCTCCACTGTAGATAACTAACTGCTTTTCTCCTGCTGCTTTTACGATTCTCTTTTTGTCTTTAGCTTTTGGCACTTTAATTATAAAGTGTGTTGGTGTTGGCCTCTTTGGGTTAAGCTTGATTGGGATTCTCTGCACTTCCTGGGTTTGTATGTCTATTTCCTTCACCAGGTTAGGCGAGTTTTTAGTTATTATTTCTTCAAATAGGTTTACAATTCCTTGCTCTCTTCTTCTTCTGGTAAATCTATTATGCAAATGTTGGTATGCTTAAGTTGTGCTAGTGCCCTTTAAACTACCCTCATTGTTTTGGATTCTTTTTTCTTTCTGCTGTTCTGATTGGGTGTTTTATGTTACCTTATCTTCTAAATCGCCAATTTGATCCTCTGTTTCATGTAATCTGTTGATTCCCTCTAATATATTCTTAATTTCAGTTATTGTATTCTTCATTTCTAACTGATTCTTTTTTATGTTTCTTATCCCCAATTTTATGTTTCCTGTCTCTTTTTTGAAGTTCTCCCTGAGATCACTGAGCATCTTTATAACCAGTGTTTTGAACTCTGTGTCTGGTAGGTTGCTTGTCTCCATTTTGCTTAGTTCTTTTCGGGAGATTTTTTTGTTTGTTTGTTTGTTTTTTGTTGTTGTTTTTGTTGTTCTATTTGGGACATGTTTCTTTGTGTCCCCATTTGGCTGCCTCCTTTTGCTTGTTTCTATGTATTAGGTAGGACTGCTATGTCTCCCAGACTTACTAGAGTAGCCTTTTGTACTAGGTGTCCTGTGGGGTCCAATGGCACAGTCTCCCTGGTCACCAAACCCAAGTGCTCCAGGTATGTCCCTTGTGTGGGTTGTGTGTGGTCTCCTGCTGTAGTTGAGCCTTGGTTGCTGTTTACACATCAGTGGGTAGGATTGACCCTCAGGCTGATTGGTTGTGAGGAGGAGCTGTTGTGTAGGGACTCACCCTATGGAGCAAGATTCACTGTAGCAGGGCTCTGGTACCTGCTCAGTCTGCCCTTTGGGTGTGTCATTTGTGGAGGTAGTTGAGTGGTGCTCTGGTGTGGTCTGAAGCTGGCCACTGGGAATGTTAGTTCTAGGGCCTCTCTGGAGGGGCTCTGTTGCAAGCCAAGTTCAGCTGTTTTCTGTGCACTGCCTGAGGCCACTAAGTATGACCTACAAAGTGATCCGCAGATGATTGCCACTTGTCCTGGCCTTGGAGGTGCCTAGGAGTGGCTACCTGCAAACTGGGGATTGCTGTTGCTAATGCCAGGCTTGGGGTTGCTTAGCAAGAGGTACAGGGCACACCAAGGCCCGAAGCTGCTTGTTTGTGAACCTTTGAGAGATTTTACGAAAGTCCACAGCATGAGCCAAGAGAGGCCGCCATTTGTACGGTAAAGGCACTAGAAGTGGCTTGGGTGGGCCTGCAATTGGTTGGGGCAGGGTCTCAGGGAGTCACCAGAGTGGGCAAACATTGTTAACCAGGTCCATGGAGACTCAGGTATGGTGCCCCATCTGTGCATGCAGGTTGGATCAGGGAAAGGCTCAACAAAGGAACAATGGCTTTTGCCAGCACTTCTGTCTGAGAGAAACCTGCCCCTCCAGTCCTCGCCCTGACCCCAGACAATTCCATTCCTCCCCATGTGTCCCTGGTGCCTTTTAAGCTGCTGCCCTAGTACAGGAGCTCAGAGCTGGAGCTCAGAGTGAGTGAGTAAGCCCATGAACAGGCCCTTTAAGAGGAGCGCCTTGACCTCTAGCCACCTTCATCTCACTTAGCCACAATCTCAGTTGGTTTTCAGAGCCAGAATTTGTGGGAACTTCTCTTCCTGGCACTGGAACCCTAGGCTGCAGAACCTGATGTGGGACTGGGACCCCTTGCTCCTCAGGAGGTAACCTCCACAGCTGAGATATCCCTCCAGATTTTTAACTGTCCTGTGTTGGTGTGAGGCCAGCTCATTTCCACCCCTCTGCTCTTCCTACCAGTCTCGAGATGGTTTCTTTTATATGTCCTTAGTGGTAGGACTTCTGTTTAACTAGACTTCAGGTGATTCTCAATGATGATTGTTCTGTTGCTTAGTTGTAATTTTGAGGTGATCCTAGGAGGATGTTTACCTCTGATTTTGCTGGTTTGAAACATTATAGCTCACTACTCTGAATCCAAAATAAATATTTAAAACATTTTTCCCCTTTGGGGCATATATATGTTTAACATCTCTTCCCTGAAGTTTTTCCGAATAATAATGTTAAAGTAATGTACTGAACTTGTATTCTTCTAAGAATGTTTGGGAATAATGGAATGTGGTTAATTAAGTTTTGGAGGATAAAGAACAATTTTTGTTAGGAAAGGTTTAGGTTTATGTGAACTAGAATAAAACATTCATGAGAAGGTCCAACAACCACTGACAGTAATCTACAATCTTCATAGTGCTTTGGAATTATGTGTCTTTTATGGTATTTATATAACTTTTTGCAAATTTGTGTTGGTAGTAAATGCAATAGTCCTTTTTTCATTAAAATAATGTTCTACTTTCACTGAAAACTATATGTATTATGCTAAAAGTGAGTTTGTCCTCAGGTTTATACAGTGCAGGCAATTTTTTTTTTCTGTTTTGTATTTTGTTTTTGCACTACGCCATAGATAGTGCATCATAATGATCACTGTAAAATGGTTACAGTTTATCATAAAATAGATGCTTTACTTGTGTCCTCTAAAATCTTGACATAATTCATAGAGATAGCTAACCACATGCTATAAATATGAAGATGTGACTAACCATCTCTGATGTTATTTAAGGAAGATAATTAACTCAAAGAAAGTGGGACTATAGGGAGTATGTACATTGATTATATAGAGGACCCATTGTACTTTAAAATAAATACAGCTTAGAGAAATACACCTATATGGTAACTTAAATGCTGTCCCAAAGAACCATGGAGCATCTAACCATAATTAGTCTTCCATTGTTATTATTTATAAAGGTATATTAAGGATAATTTGGAATGATGAAAACATATTTGAAAACCCATCCAGAAAATTTTCATTTGAAGTGTTTTTGTTTCCTATAAGAAAAATGTGCATTCAAGATTACTTGAACATGATTGGCTTTTCAGTCATGCCCTCATTTGGAATCCCTCTTTGTCAATCATCCTTGCAGTGTCTAAATATTTGAAAATGAGGGTCTTTTTCTGGGGTAGTTTGGAGATAAAACATTGCTGAAATCTGAGCTCTTGGCCATCTTCTCTTCTTTTTTCTCTCTGTTCCTCACGGCCACATTTCAATGTCAGACTTACGAGGCAAGAAGAATCACAAAGCAAGAATGATGCACAGGGCAGCACATGGCGTACTTCTCAAGCTCCCACTTGTCCCCTGATCCCTTTCTGGTGCAGTCACTTAGAGCATCCCACCACTTCCCTGTACACTTTTGTGCCTCTATACATTTCCTATGCTGCTTCCCCTTTTTCTTGAAGAAACTCTTTCTCCTACTTGTAGGCCCAGTTCCAATTTATTCTCTCCTTGTTCCAAGGCCAGAGTGGCCCCCTTCCCTTTCTGCTATGAGAGCCCTTCCCAGTGTAGGGTGACAGTTACACTCTGGGGCTTTGACATCAGACTGTACCAGGTTCAAGGTCTAGCTCAGACACTGTGTAGCTGTATGGCCCTGGGTAAGTCCTTTGCCATGCAAGCCTTAATTTCTTCATCTATGTAATGGGGCTGCACTTGCACCTAAATCGTAGTGTTCACTAATAGTACAGGTAAGGAAATTAGCATCGTGTCTGGCATATAAGATGTGCTCAGCGAATGGTAACTATTAATGGCTGTGTGGGGACAGAGCCAGGAGTGCAGTGTCCAGGCTCTCGGCCTCACGTGGAAAGGTGCTGGCTCAGGTAGTAGATGGCCATTGGCTGTGGCTGATTGGCTGTCAGCTGTAGCCGGTTAGCCAATTGGTCACTGATAGAACTGCCGCGGATGCACTGGTTGGTAAGTCGAGTCGAGGGGAGTCGGTCGGTTGGTTGGCAGAAAAGCGGACAGCAGGTCGCACGTTGTGTGAATCCAGCCTCCAGTGAGACTATAGTGGTATGACTCCCCTAACTATGGCTCCGTGGGTGTTCCTTCTTGGCCTAGCCACATCCTGCGTTCTTATGTGGGGATCGGGAGCAGAGACCCCACAGGCCGCCCCGCACGACAAATGGTGCAGCGAGCAGGGTCTCCCGCACAACAGGCTGTCAAAGTCGTTATGTATCTGCCGTTCTTGTTTAGGGATAGAGATGGAGTATTATTCTTCTTTAAATATCTATAGTGTCTGGCACATAGTAGATGCTCAAGAAATATTTGCCAAGTGGGTGAATTAACAAATAAGTTTGGAGTGGGGATTGTGGGTGAGCAGCAGAAATATTTGAAATCTTTCTGGAGAAGCTGCCTACCCCTTTCACCTCCATTCCCTTTGCCTGCTGGAATCCCTGTGCTCTCCTGCTAGATCAGACGCGATCCCTTGAAAAGAAACAATGAAGATAGGGTAGATATCCTTGTTCTGACTCTCATTTATTCATTCAGCATTATTAAACAAGTACTATTGGGCTCCTCCTATGCGTCCAGGCACAGCTTTCTGTCTGAAAACAAATTCCACTTTTACACGGCAAAAAATGAATTGTGTGTTGTTATGTCACAGCTGAGTGCATGTACTGTCATGTTTTAACATGTTTTAACTATGTCTCTTTCATCCCTTGGATATCAGGGGCTTTCCATTTCTTTCCGTCCAAGAAAAGTTTCCTTGAATCATTCAAGACTATTTGCCTTGTGCTGAAGTCTCCAAATGAACAGATAAAGGTCCTGAGGTATTTAGTAAGGGGGCTACCAGACATGTCACATGTATGGAACAGGGAAATGAGACATGGTTGAAGCAGAAACTGCCCATGTTAGTAAGATAGTTGACTGTCCCTTTACCATAGGACGGCACCTTCAGGTGGCAAAGGTGGGCTAAAGCTCTTCATTGATGACAAACTCCTTGAGGACACAAACTGTATCCTGGACCCTTTGTGGGGTCCTCCAAAATACTTGATAAAATATGTTTGATCACTTCCTATTAAATACTAACTGGTACCTATCTAACATTTTCCTGAGTCTAAGACATAGGAACACCTCACACAAATATATTAGTAAATGGAATTGAAAATCTTGACAATATTTCCCCAGTTATGAGTGTTAAAGATGATTCCGCTGAATTTTATTACTTTTAGATTTTTTTTTTTGCTCATCACTGGCTCATTTCAGATTTTTGCAAAGAGAAAAAGGCAGTTTATATTATTTTGACTCATACTCTGGGGTTTCAGAATTTCATGATGAAGGTAACAGTCATAAAAAACTGTTTTAAATAATGCAATAATGCCTATAGCTTTATTCTTTATATTTTATTTTAATGAAAGATTTTAAAGAATAAAAATGTAAAAGTCTACCAATGATCATTGTAGATACTGTCTTGAATAACACATGTCATATTCCCGTCAGTAAGATGAGGGCCAACAGAGTATAAAAGTACCTCATGCATGATATGTGCCAGCTGGTACCAGCCAAGCTAAATTTTCTTGACTCATCCAAGGCTTTCCACCTTCTGCTTTTATAATCCACACTGTAGTGTGTTGTGTGATAGAGCATCTACACTGAAGTAAAATGATTTAATCCCAGGGATCAGAAGACTAACAAAAACATAGGAGAGAAGGTTGGAAAATCTCCATGTGCCCTCCCCCTTACCCCTGTCAAGAGAATTTGAAAAGGGAAAGAGTCCGGATTAGAATAAACGAAGATGGAAAAGGATCTGCAAAGACGAGCCCGCTGAAAACCTGTTTCCCAATGAAGTCGTTTCCTAGCTGGTACAGCAATGCTATGGGCAATATAGTTATAAACCACAGAAATGTATTTCCCACACAGCTCTACTTGTAACACCACAGTTTAATTTTTTTAGCAGCTTTATTGAAATATGATTCACATAGCATACAGTTCACCCACTGAAAATGTATAATGCAATGATTTTTGAGTATATTCACAGAATTGTGTAACCATCACCATGATCAAGTTTAGAAAATGTTATCACCTCAGAAATAAACCCCATACCCATTAGCAGTCTCACAGTTCATTTTTATTCAAACAGAAAGAGAGAAATCCTATATGTATTTATAAACCTAGATTTATAATATAGTCACTTTGTTTTACAAAAGTAATGCTATAATTGGGGATAAAGCAACCATGATTATTATAGCTCTTACAAGGAAATGGTAACTTGAAAGGTTGAAAGTTTTAAAATATATAAAGAGATAATCCAGTTTGGCTTTTTGTAAACATTTTTATGATTTTAAAAAATTTTTATAAAATTCAACATTTTGCACTACTTCCTTGAGGTAGAACTCAACTATGGAGTCTAGCTAAGTTATGAGCATTATTGATCATTTCCAGAACTTATGTCACCCACCAATGAGAACATTCCTTGACAACATGTTGTGACCTTTTGTTTAAATATCATATTGAATGGGTTCTTTATAATAATTAATTCCCAGAACCTATAAAAGAAAAGGTTGGCCAATCAAAATGCAAAACAATTCTGTATGGCAATACACTATAAAATTTAAAGTTAGGAGACAAAGATAAAAGTACTATGTTTGTAAAACATATGTCCTCTAAAGGGCTAAATTTTATAATATACAAAAACTATTTACCAATCAATAACGATAAGGACAACAGAAAAATGGATGAAGGATATGAACAGGCAGTAGTATACAAGAGAGAAAATCCAGATGACTCATAAATATACGGGGCTGGGGGTAGTTTTCAATTCACTAAGTAGTAACAAAATATAAATTAACACAACAGTGAAATCCCATTGTTACTTAACAGGTAAAGAAAGTGTTGTGAAAGCATGAAAAACTCACTCTAATACAAAGATGATAAGAATGTGGATACTGCCAAGTGGCACCAATGCGTAAAAATTTAAAGGTATATCTGGCTTTGATCATTGATCTAGCAATTGTGTCTCTAGAATTTTTTTTGCACAGACGTAGAAAGGTATATGCATAAAGTTTATTGCATTTTATTTGTAATCACAGAAACACTGAGAAATAAAAGTAAAACCTAGGGCCGGCCAGGTGGCTCAGGCCGGTGGAGTTCTGCACTCCTAACTCCGAAGGCTGCCAGTTTGATTCCCACATGGGCCAGTGGGCTCTCAACCACAGGTTACCGGTGGTTCAACTCCTCGGGTCCCGCAAGGGATGGTGGGCTCTGCCCCCTGCAACTAAGATTGAACACAGCACCTTGAGCTGAGCTGCTGCTGAGCTACCGGATGGCTCAGTTGGTTGGAGCGCATCCTCTCAACCACAAGGTGGCCGGTTCGACTCCCGCAAGGGATGGTGGGCTGTGCCCCGTGCAACTAGATACGGCAACTGGACCTGGACCTGGAGCTGAGCTGTGCCCTCCACAACTAAGACTGAAAGGACAACAACTTGAAGCTGAACAGCACCCTCCACAACTAAGATTGAAGCGACAACGACTTGACTTGGAAAAAAATCCTGGAAGTGCACACTGTTCCCCAATAAAGTCCTGTTCCCCTTCCCCAATAAAATCTTAAAAAAAAAAAAAAAAAAAAGTAAAACCTATTAACAGAAGTCTGGCTAAATACATTATGATATGTCCATTTAATGGAATACAACTCTGTCACTAATAAGAACTAGGTCAACCTAAATGGGCCAGTATGGTAAGTTGTTTGATAGGTATAGTTTTGTGGGAGAAAAAATGCAAGTATCAATATTATGTATTATATTTCCTTTTAATACAAAAGAATACATACACACATACGTATACATATGCATATTGTCAGGGCATTATATATGCACTGACATTTTATGACAGACTCCCAAGAAATTGTTATCAGTGGTTTCCTTTGGGGTGCTGAACTGAGTTACAGGAAGGGGGCAGAGGCATTTTTTTACCTTATGCCATTCTTTACTGTTTAGATTCATTCTAAAAATGTTAAATTCTATAAAATTTAAGAACATTTTCCTATTTAAAAAGTATCATTGATGTATTATAGCAAATTGGAAATGCAGAAAAAGTTACATGCAAACTTTTGACCTAGAGAAAAAAAAAAACACTTAAAACTTTTTCAGAAATATCCCCTTAAAACATGTCTGTACATACATATGCACACTTAACTCTCTGTTTTATAATCTATTTTTCCACTTATACGTTCCATATCACTAAATATTCTTTTATCGTTCATTATAAATAAATGTATTTTTATTAATTAAATGGCTATGATTAGATGTTAGTGCATTTTCTCTTCATTTCCCTTCATAAATTGAAAGAAAAAGATTTGGAAGAAAGGGGTAATGAAAGTGGTGAGAGGTTTGTAAAAATAAAAATGTTATAGATGAGGATTGAGTGGTGAATCAGAATCAAAAGCCAAGTTTCTTTTTTAAAAATAACATGTATCACCCCATCTTTAAAATTAAAAAAAAAAAAACAATGAAGAAATGAATCAGAATTATAGAATATCCTCCACTATATTCCTAACAAAATTAACAAAAAGTAATTTAAATACTTAACAAAATGAAATAATAAACCATTAGCTGCATCCAAACAAAGAAAGAGGATCAAGTCTAATTCATAAACTTTAAAAAGTGGTTGCCAAAGAAAGACACAGAAAATTCTAGTGTGGCACAGCATGGCATCGTTTCTAACTCCCAATTTGGAATGATTTATTATTTTCTTTTAACTTTTTTTGCACTGTTTGAATTTTTATAATGGATATATGTCATCTTTATAAAAATAATCCATTATAAAACATTTTTGATAGATTATTTTCAAAGAAAAACATGTTTCCTCACAAAGTGGAGCCCCACAGACCTCACTAAAATTCTGTGGTTGCTAAGAGACCATCGTGTTCAATATCTTCTCTCTTAGATTAAATGATGTTTTAGGATTCTTTAATCTTTATTACATGATGTGCCAGGAAGGATGAGGAGAACAAGATTACTTGTCTGTTTTTTAACAAGAACAGGTTTGTAAAATTTATTTAAATACATTTCTGCTAATATTTTTATAGGAAAGGGAAAAAAATCCTCTCTGTGAAACAGAATGTCTTTGAATGTGGCTTGGCACTTTTCTCTTTGTTTTGGAAATAGAGGGCCAAACTAACCATAAAAATAAAAGTTTACCTTAGTTCAACTTTGCAATTTATTGGGTAAATATTTTGAAGATGATAAGTCTACTCACAAAAAGCAAGTTATCTACTGAAATCATTTAGTGAATTACTTTGCCAGAGATAACTACCTCGTGGATTGCAGTAATGACTCATTTGTTTGATGGCTGAGGGCCAAATGCAAATAGGGTATCATGGTTTCAGACAGCTTCCCCACAAGTCAACCATAATGTCTCCCTTCTAACCAGACCCTTTCATTGAAAGACCACAATCCCTCCAAAATCCTGTATACTGTCATATTAGATGGCTGCCTTCATATGACTACAATATTTATTAGCCTTGAAATACTATAACCCAGGGACTTACATAAGTACTGCATGGGGAATTCATTTCAAGCCACATTTGACCCCTTGTTTTAAAGGTGATCTTCAAATAAGTTTAAGGGAAATAAATCAAGTTTTCAACCCATAATCTGCTTTCTCCTAATAAAAAGGAAAAGAGGGTTTAAATGTTTCTAACCTTTTTCTTCTTTTCTTCACTTTGGAGTAGAAGATTAATCACATCTACCTAGAGATGTAATTTAATGTCTGTCATTTGGAATAGAAGGGAAAATAGATAAATGGCTCATGAAGAGGATATTTTAAAATTAAACTATACAACCAAGGATTTTATTAGGCAGTAGATGTGAAGGATACTTCTCATTAAAAGGAAAATCGCGTAACAAGGAAACGTGAGAAACAGAATAATAAATGTTACATTTTTTGGCAAAAGTGAGGAAAGGAAATCTTAAGTTTTCAGAGTAAGATATGGAGAATTACCCACAGATATTAACTCACTCTTAAAATGTCTCCCTTACGTTGTGTGAATGTAAAAGCATTTAGGAAGAAGAATTTGTTTAGAAATTTGTTTGATTCAGGAAATCTTTGTCATTCATAATTTTACATTCCCTATATGTGTGTGGACATACTTTCCTCCAAAGGCTTCTATTTGTGTTGCTAAAACTCTTTCCTTAGCACATAACCTAGGTATAAGACACAAGTGATTAAATTATGCTCATGAGATCAGTTCCTAGATGATAGACTTTCTCAGATTTTTACAGAGGAAGAAACTAGGAATTTTGTTTTAAAAATGATAATAACGGCCTCTCCCCGAATTCCCATTTCCTTATTCTTCCTCATACACCCTTTCTCCCGAAAATTGACTTACTTGAAGCAAAGTTAAAGGAGAAGGTTGAGAAGCTCATATTGGCCTTAAACAAATAGGCAGCCAGGTATTTCTCCAGCAAAATGCGTTTATTTGGGAACAACAAAGGATTGCAATTCGGGATCTGAGGTTTAATGCCAAACCATGCATAAGTCTGGAGAAGAGAACTAGAGGAATCCTATCTAATGGACTTGGGAGGGGCTGTTGTAAAGGAAGAATCCATTGGAGGAAACTGAAAGTTTGAGCCATAGCGACTTTTCATTGGCTGAGTTATGGCAGTCTCCCATTGGCTGCGCTGTTACTGGGCAAGGAGGAATCTTCCTCCCGCTGAGGTATTAATAGTAAACTAGTATCACGTCCTGTCTGAGATGCAAGGTAGGTGTCTTCCGGTTGGGGTCAGTACTATACGCTGACTGACACGTGCATGGGAGTTCTCCTAGCCTCCCCACTGTATTTTAAATTGGGTTTCTGTTTATTAATGTTCACAGCATCCTTTATGATCTGTGAGCAACCCAGACCGTGTAGGCAGAAATCCAATGACCTGACTGAGTTACAAAAGTGATGGCAGACATCTTGTCTGTTTGCACTGTTTTAACTGTTCTACATGAACTCAAAGACCCATCTGAGCTGCTCAAAAGTGCAGGTCAGCAACAGCTGAGACATTCACCAGAAATGCTCATTTCACATTGGTTCAGCCATTGTCAGGTGTTCACCTCACCTTCTTGCCCACTCAAAGAGGTCATCTGTGGCCCTTGGACAACCTATAATTTCCCCGAAGCCTTTACCATGTGGCATTATTAGCTGTGTTTGACAAGTGTGTCACCTAAGTTTGCCAACTGTAGGAAGCAGGATTTAACTACGGAGAAGAACTCTTACTTTGTCCAAATCCATGCAACTCAAAATGTTTCTTCTTTCCAATTGTATTAGAAGATAACATTTAGGAAAGTCACCATCCAGCTGAAAACACAGTTGCCTTCTCAGCAACAATTGCAGGAGGACTGAAGGGGGAGTGACCTTGGAGAAGTTCAGAGTATATTTATAATTCTGGAAAGTGTAGTGTCTAGAAATGTATCTCTTATACTGGTATCAAACATATGAAATGTTGTCTCTGGGTTTTAACATTTTTTACCCTATTTATAGTTAAATGAAATAATCTAACTTGCTCCTTTGTCTGCAGCAGTAGAACTGTTTCAAAAACTATTAACAGACTATATAAAAGCTGTCCTAATGTGGGCATTGTCAAATTCATGTACTGAGTTAGTAAAAAAGGAAAAAAATTATTTCATCCCTATATCCTAGGTTCTGTCACGGTGCTATCTGCAAAGAGTACCCTAGAAACCCATTGGCATAACTGATTCACAGAAAACTCATTTATATGCAGCTCTTAATTTAATTTCTCCAGTGGATCCCCTGGTGGCACACTTCAGAATGCTTTTAGCAAAGAAGCATGGTTGTGTGGCATCAATGGGCAACTTTTGCTAACATCTTTTGTTTCTTCAGGGTAGGTACTTCTGTAATGCCCCCAAGAAGTAATTAATCCTAAAGCTTGCTGATAGTTAGAACAATATTGTTCTATTGTTGTGGGAAAACATGATTGGCTGTCATGCTTTTGAGTATCTCCTTGGAAGGAAATCAAAGGTTTAGTCCACCTTGACTATCTAGCAGCTTTCCTTTATGTCTAAGGGAACTTCTGCTACAATTTTAATTCTCTCCTTTAGGTGGTATTATTGTTTTATGTACAGAGCACCTTTATACTATCTCCATAAAATTATTTATGATAGAAAAGCAATCACAAAATATTTCTGAAGTTTTATTTCTTTTTGCTATAGAATCATTACTTTGGCATTCTAAGGCTCTGATTATTTTGATTTCGAGATTATGGGGTGACAAACCATCGATCTGAATTATATATAAAAATATGAATTTGAGGGTCTCAGGTAGGGAATGCTTGTTTAAATTCCTGATTTTTCTTTTTTTTTTTTTTTTGTGCTCTGCTAAACACACTCATTGGTGTTACCAGTTTCTTCCTTGAAAGAGCTGAGTTTTATCAAAGCTTCCAGGTGATGCTGAGGCTGCTGGTCCATGGACCACCTCTTCCTTGAAGGAGCTGAGTCTCTATTCCTTGAAGATAAAACCTGTAAATTGAATTCTAACCCAATGAGACTTTGCTCAGAAGTAGATTTACATCATTATTCTCGAGTATCACTTGATTTCTCTATAACCACGTAACTTCGGCTTGTCATTTATCATGACATTCTGATCACTTTCTTCTGCACTAGAGTCTGAATGTTTATCCCTGGTCTTATACCATGTTTCCCCAAAAATAAGACCTAGTCAGACAATCAGCTCTAATGCATCTTTGGAGCAAAAATTAATATAAGACCCGGTATTATATTATATATTATATTATATTATATTATATTATATTATATTATATTATATTATATTATATTATATTATTATTGTATTATAAGACCCGGTCTTATAGTAAAATAAGACCGGGTCATATATTAATTTTTGCTCCAAAAGATGCATTAGAGCTGATTGTCCGGCTAGATCTTATTTTCAGGGAAACACAGTAGTTAGTATTGCCCTATTGAATTCTCATTTTTTTTCCACCTTGAGATGACAGTGCAGGCTCAAAGATTTTGTTTGGAAAATTAGCTTCCAGAGCTTTGTCTTTAGCTCAATTCAAGAAAGCAGTGACCACAAAATCTCCTTTGCCCAATGTGGACTCAGGTTTGCGTGTGCCTTCTCAGGATGAGGCTCAGCTGACTTCACTTCAAATGCAGGTACCACTTCCTGGTGGGCAGTCTCTTCCCAATCAGGCTTGATGTCTACTTCACAGAATGTCTGGTTGAGAGTAAGTGACTTTCTGGAAATTTCCTTTGTACACAAGCCCTTCCCCACCAAGAACTTGCTTGTTCTGCTTTAATTGACCAGGTCATGAGCTGGCCAGGACAGGCCCACCTTGCAGAGTGCCCTTCTTAACTGTAACAACGATATTTTCCTTGAGCTGTGTGCCTTCCAGTAAAGCAGTTCTCCTAAATTTCTCTAATCACGAGAACCACCCAGGGTACTTATGTAAATATATAAATTCCCAGACCCCCATCCCAGACCCACGCCATAAAAACATCTGGAGAAACGGCTTAGGAAGTTGACTGTTTAACAAGAGCACCCAAGTGACTCTTATCATCAGAGAAGTCTAGAAACATTACCATAAAATACTGCTCTGTAAATAAAATGTTGGACTACACCTATTACGTAATCCTTTCTAGAGTCACCCGTTCCTATTTATTTACCATCTATGGCCCAGTTTCTTAAATTATTCTTTGAGTGTCAGAATCATAATCAGCTGAAGTGTTTGCCTGAGATGCAGGTGTCTGGCCCATGAGAGCTGACTCTCTGGTCCCAGGAAACTGTGTTGTCTTTTTTTACATTCTTCCTTAGATTCGAACCACTGATCTAACAGCACCCCTTCATCATTCTAGAGCAGTTCTCAAGCTTTAACGTGAATACGAATTGCTAGGAATGTTGGTAAAATTGGCATCCTGATTCCGTAGGTCTGGGGTGGGGCCTGAAGTTTTGCAAGCTCCCAGGTGATGCTGAGGCTGCCCGTCCATGGACCACCTCAGCACAGAGTGCTCCACAACTTCCTGAAGCAAAATGGGCCAAACTATCAGACAGCACAGAGCCTCTGACTTTGTTGTAATGGGAGAAGAGTGCACCACATTGCCATCTAAAGTCTGACCAGTTTTAATCTCATTAAGGGGTCACAGGACAATTCAGAGCACAACCTTACTCTATTTGAACGTCATACCTGGCATTCTTTTTTTTTGTTTAAGATTTTATTGGGGAAGGGAACAGGACTTTATTGGGGAACAGTGTGTATTTCCAGGACTTTTTCCAAATCAAGTTGTTTGTTCTTTCAATCTTAGTTGTGGAGGGCGCAGCTCAGCTCTAGGTCTAGTTGCCATGGTTTGTTGCAGGGAATACAGCCCACCATCCCTTGCGGGAGTCGAGGAGTTGAACCAGCAACCTTGTAGTTGAGAGCCCACTGGCCCATGTGGGAATCGAACCGGCAGCCTTCGGAGTTAGGAGTACGGAGCTCCAACCGCCTGAGCCAACACCTGGCATTCTTAACACTCATGGCTGTGAACTGCCCGGACACCCCACCCCTTCACCTTTCTCAGTTAGACCCCTTCCAGAACTCCTGACCCCTGAGCCACTGCCTAGACTAGACCCACTGGACCAAAGATGTTCACTTATCCTTGTTTCCACATTAGTGGCATACAGTCAGGTATAAAGGACCCCTCCCTACCCAAGGAGAGAGTTGTTAAATTTTATTTCAGTTCACATTTTTATGCTCTCCTTTTTTCCCCCCCGTCTGTTTCCTTTTTTCTAGGAGAAATTCATACCCATTTTCTAGCTTTGGGTACTTGGATAATTTATCTATTTCTTACTTCTTATCTATCTTTCAGATCCTTTCCATCTTGTAGCTAATGAAAACCAGGTGGTCCTGAATTGTTAATAAATGTGAACTCCTATTGTTCTTCCAATGTCTGTTTTCAGCTGGGTCTCAGCATGGTAGTTCGTTGTGTTTGAAAATTTGAGTTGGGACCAAATCTAAGTAGGACAGGTATTTGTTGCTTTTTCAAGACTGATTTGCCTTGCTAATTTATCTCCTCATACTGTCAGTTTAATCCTTTGTTCCAAATGCCACACTGCACAGTTTCTTCCTTCAAACTCTGAGCCTCCTTCAGTAATTTTATTATCTGTATATCAGAGAATGGCAAAAAGTTTCTGGTCTGTGGACCCACACCCTTAGGATTAGCTGGGGATTTTTTAACACCCGCAAAGTCCCACTTCCAGTGATTCTAATTCAGTAGGTCAAGGGAAAGACAAGGATTCTGCATTTTTTAAAAAAGATTTTATTGGGGAATATTGGGGAACAATGTGTTTCTCCAGGGCCTGTCAGCTCCAAGTCATCCTTCAATCTAGTTGTGGAGGGCGCAGCTCAGCTCCAAGTCCAGTCAACCTTGTTGTTGAGAGCTCGCGCTCTAACCAACTGAGGCACTAGCCGCCCTTCCGGCAGCTCAGTGGCAGCTCGTTGTCTTCAATCTAGTTGTGGAGGGCACAGCTCACTGGCCCATGTGGGAATCGAACCGGCAACTCTGTTGTTCAGAGCTTGTGCTCTAACCAACTAAGCCATCCGGCCGCCCCAGATTCTGCATTTTTAAAGAGTAGGAAGGTATCCTTTATCCTGAAGAGAGAGCATAGGCTTGGTAAACTCTCAGTCTCTCCTGCCTTCGGCGCATGAAGCATTGTACAGATCCCTCAGCAGGACTCAGAAGTACACCTCACAAGGATCATGTAAACTGGGATTGTCCTGTCCACTCCCAAACCTGTCCATCTCACCCTCAAGCTCTGTGGACTCTATCTCCACATCATATCCCAAGTCATTCGCTTTGGTCCATTTCCATTACCTCTATCCTCGCACAAGCACCACCCTTTCTTACCTAGATTCTCCACTCTGAAATCTTTCATCCACACAGCAGCCAGGCTGATCTCTTAGACTCACAGATCAGATCATGGCTTTGCTTAAAGTTTTTCCGTCACCTCCCATCATGCCTAGAGAAAAATCCAAGCCTCTTACATGGTTCCCAGTCCTGACTTGATCTGGCCCCGCCTCCCTCCTTCCTCTAATCTCCCCAGGGCGCCTCCTTCCAGTGCTCAGAGCTCACCTTCACTGTCCCCTATTCCTAGCAATCTTCTGTAATCACCAACAAAGAGAAACCAGTCACCCAGCCGTTCACTGCCACATCAGTTTTTCAATTCTTGGCAAAACACTTATAAAATCAATTCTTGTTCTTAGTTTTTAAGGCCCATTTCCTCTCTTCGAGTATAAATTCCATGACAGCAGGTACCCTGTCTTCTGATTTATTACTGTATCCTGACACCTAACCAACAGGGACGTGGTAAATGAATTTAAGGTGAGCAGGGAAGTAGGAGCAGAAGTTAAACAGGTGAAGTGCTGGTAGGAAGGAACTGTTCCTTGTATAGGGAAATTCATGTTCTAATGCCTGGAGCAGGAAGGTACTTAGCTCATGTATGAAACTCAAACGATGTGTCCACAGGAAGGAAGAGAGAGGAGCTGAGGTACACAGGGATTTTATAGGCTATGCCAAGGATGTTTTCAAGGAGCAACAAGGAGTCATAGAAAGGTTTTAAGCAGGGGAATAACAACAGAAATGCTGACAAATTCTCAAGAAAGTCTTGTCCTATAGTTGTGTCGTACATGCTGTAGTAGGTTGAGTGCCACCCAAAGATGTCAATTTATCAATAATACCTTATGTGGGAAAAGCATCTTTGCTGATACCACGTTTCCCTGAAAATAAGACCTAACCGGAAAATAAGCCCTAGAATGATTTTTCAGGATGACATCCCCTAAACATAAGCCATAACGCGTCTTTTGGAGCAAGAATTAATATAAGACCCGGTCTTATTTTGGGGGGAACACAGTATAATTAAGGATCTTGAAGTGAGATTACTTTGGATCATTCAGGTGAGCCTGACATGCCATCACCAATGTCTGCAAAAAAGAGAGGCAAAAGAAGGTAACACAGGCACGTAGACAACTCATGTGAAGATGGCAACAGAGATCTCAGTTTTGTGGTCACAAGCCAAGGAAAGTTGGAACCATGAGAAGCTGGAAGAGACAAAAAATAGAGGAAATGTGGCCCTGCGACACCTTGATTTCAGACTTCTGGCCTCTAGAAATGTGGGTGAATAAATTTGGTCATTTTTAAGCCACCAGTTTGTGGCGATTTGTTATGGCAGTCCTAGGAAATGAATGCACTTTGGAAAATAGAGAAAGCAATAGAAATTCAGATGATGAGCACTGTTACGCCCGTGAATTCCCCCCAGCGACGTAGGCCTAGAGTCCATGATTGGAGATGTTCGTCTCCTGTTTCCTCAGTCAGCCTTCTTCCCCTTGGGGATGCTGGCATAATGTTAATGGATAAAGGTACACCTGTTTTCTACAACGTGTCACTCAGCTGAAGGTAGCTACTTGAATTTGTGGTGAGCTAAGAGAGACAGCCGTGTGTTGTGGTGATACACAAAGACCAACCAATGAGAACGAGCTATAAAACACTTACTGGGAGCTAAAGCAAAGGAGTCAGCCACCATCATTTGCATTTTGGCAGGGACCCAAAGGCAGGCAGAGGAGTAGGAAAGCTTTCTAAGTGGAGAAAAGGAAAGCCTTCCGGCGTGCTCTGATTGTTGGCATGGGGACACTGGAGGCAGGCTGATTATATGATTAGGGTGCATATTTGATTTTCTCTGGTCGGTTCTAAGTTGGAATCGGGTACAAAAATTAGGGAACTTGTCAGTTATTAATCAAGTCTAAGCTATTTGTGGGTGATTGTTACAGGTGTTATTGTTTAGTTTCCTGGATTGTTACTAGAGATAGCAAGGAGGCTTCCTGCAAGTCTTACAGCAGGTTGGCTTGCTGGCCAGTTATTGTAGAAAAGGGGTTGGTTTCCTGAGAAGCTTGCTGCAGATGCTGGGTCAGAGCTGTATTTTTCTACATGGTCCAGCCATTGTCCGTTTGTATAATCAGTCTCTCAGTGTGGTCAGGCTTCAGTGAAGACTGAGAAGGCATCGCCTTTGGGCTGGATGACATGGAACATACATGCATCTATCAACAGTGACACGTGAAGAGAGGGGCTCTCGGCATCTATGATTTGTTCAAACCTCCCACTGGAGGCACACAGGTTCCTGATGAGAAGAAGCTCAGAGCCATCCAAGGGGAGCTTCCCCATTTTTATAAGTGCTTCACTTTCAAAAAGATGAAGATTGCTGGTGATGCCGTCTCAGCCAATGGAGAGGCAGCAGATCCTGAGCAAAGAGCTGAAGACAATCACAGAAACAGAAAAATAAAGAGGCTGCCCTCAGAGATCAGTTTCAATGCAGATGAGGTTAGGCTTTTATAGGGAAAACAAGCTTACCAACTCCAGTTATGTTTTAGACTTTCAGAAAGACAAAATCCTGGCTTCAAAGCAGCTAAAGAGTACCTGACTGCATCATCTTGAGGCAGTGGGCTTGGCTGCATAAAGAGGGTTGCAAATTCCCAGTCTCACTAGGTAAGAACAGAAATCTCCTGCCTGGTTACTGGCACTCATCTTAGCTAGTTTCATTGCAGAGGTCAAGTGGTACCTAGAAAAGAAAAGACTTGACTTCGAGTTCAGCTGATTACGATGTTCCTGGACTTTCCGCAACACTCGGATTCACACAGCACAGCCTGGCAGTCTTTCTCTGTATCGTGACCCCATGACCTCCTCCATCCTCCAGACTCTCAACGCAGAAACCGCCAGCATTTCAAAGGCCCCATGTTGCTAATCCAATTTTAACAGACAATCGTTAAGACCTTCAGCACATCACCCACTCTGCAGTGGATGCATTAAAGCCCTAAACTATCAATTCGTGTCAGCCAAACCTACAGAAAGAATATGCAGACTGCATTGTTTAGGGACCCAGGCAGGTGGTTTGTGATAGCTACATTAACACCCTCAAGGAAGGATTTAGGAATTCACTGAGGACCCTCGGCAAACATTACCTAAGGAAGACTTTCTCCAGTTGTTCTCAACCAGAGGCAACATGGCTCCTGAGAGAGGTTTGGCAATGTGTAGACATGTTTTTGGTTGTCACAACCAGGGCGGTGCTACTGGCATTTAGTGAGTAGAGGCCAGGGATGAAACTAGCAACTGGCACTAAACGGTGCAACTGACATGTGGGCAGAAGGAAAAACCGAGATCCGTTTCAGGAAATGAAGATCTGGTACAACAAGGCAGAAAGCAGCTTTTTGTGCCTTGTGTCTGGAGGCCCCCCTCTTTTTCTCCTTTCTCCCAGGACTAAAACTCAGAGACTGCACAGTGAGCAGGCAGAGAACACTCAGGGGTGACAGAAAATAAGATAGTGGGTTATCAGGCAATGTCCTAGAGCAAAACAGCCTAACCACCCTGGACCCACATAAAACTTTCACCTGTTTTGTTGGGGAAATTAACTTTTATTTGACTGTTAGGAAAAAGGGAATTATTGGGAGAAGAGAATCAGTCATGCTTCCAAAACAGTAGATCCGAGGGGTGACTTAAGAAGTTAGTACAGAAAATCCCAGTGCCATAAAGCCTTCTGCAGATGTTATGTAAAGGTCCACTTTCAGCCAGTGAGTGCCTCCAGAGCTGGTTCCTGTCGGTTTCACAGCCGAGCAGCCTGTCCATGTGGGGAACACGTGTGCGCCATCTGGAGTGCCCAGCTGGGTATTCAAAGTTGTGGTGGGCCAGTCTCGGTACTGGTTTAGACACACATGGCTATATTTTTAGAAGGTACTTGAAAAATCTTAGTTTCTGGGACTTGACTCTCCAGCTAAGTCACTCGAAAGGATGCTTTTGTTTCCAGTCCGTCTGCTACATACTTTATTTTTTAAAAACTATCATTTCGAGTGTTTTGATCTTGACAGCTTTTGTTCCAGACATGCTGCATATGCAGCTTAGGGAAGTAACACGGGTTCCAAACCGTGGCCACAGCCGATGGGGATGGGAGTTTCACTGTACTGTCAGGAGTGCGTTGGAATCCAGGTGGTACAGAAACGAGAGGATGGGCCTCAGTCCTTATTGCAGCATGCAGCGAGGGAAATGCAGGCGGACACACCCTGCAAGGAGCCTACATTTGGATTTTCCTATAGTGCTACCGTGAAGTGTGGAAACCATTATGTTTCCACAGGAAGTCAACTTTAGTTGTCAATCATACCAGGAATCCTCTGTTCAGCTGACGCATGCTGACAAGCTGGAGGCTAATCAGGGTATTCAAAGCTTCAAAACCATGAGACAGAAGGTGTTGAAACCCTCAGGCATTGGAGATGCTTAAGAAGAAGCTGGACAACCACTTATGGAGACAGGAGGAGAAGTTATGTATGAATCAAGGAGACAGTTGACTTGGTAACTATTAATAACCTTGATATTCCTGGACAGTTCCTTCCAACTCAGAGCACATAAAGGTAACTTGTTGGAGAGTTAGAGAGCTCGAATTGCAAGTTCTCTCTTTTGGCCATTGAACTTGTGCTACATGTATTTAAAAAAAAAGTCTAAGGAACTGAATATGCTTTCTGATTCTATTTTGCATAGAGCCACAAAGAAGAATACTGTTCCCTTTGGAAGCTTTGTACCTTTGCCAAGTTAAAGAGGAAGCTTGTGTTTGTAACAAGGATAAGGAAGAAAGCACAGAGCATCTACTGCTCATGATGGATTCTTCTCGTTGAACTCGCCCATCTCATTAACAGTTCAGAACAACGGAATTTAAAGTAGAGATCAGTTGAGAGGCCTGAGAATGTTTTTGTTCTGGCTAGTTTTAAAAAGAGATAAGAGGAGTAAAACATTTGTTGTGTAAAGAATATTCCCTAGTCAGCAGGCAGCATGTCACAAAGGCTGTCTAGACACTTGTGAGACTTCACCCTTGCCTTATTCAAGGTTCTCCAAAGGTTCAAGTGGACCCCTTTGAATGCATGAATGTCCCTGCTGTGTGAGAGCAAGTGAGCTCTTGGTGCCTGGATGGAATCCTGCAATCATTTCTATTCTTTAGCACCTTACATAACACTTGGGCTTACCTACCAACTGTTCCTGAGTCGGAGGAGAATCTGTATAAGTGGAGGCCCTCGTGCCACTGGGAATCAGTCCCCTTCTCCAGTCTCTTCCCTATACACCTGCATCTGGGTTGTCTCTCTAATTCTGTCCATCACAGAATGCCAATTTCTAGAGTTGGGGTCCTGGATGAAGGTGGGAACTGTTTTAACTTTCTTCCGCAATCCTGAGAACATTTGTGAAACTAATCTTAGTATACACCATATGGAGAAGGATACTTTCCCCCTTACACAACTGTGACTATCGAGACTTTGTAAGTCAGAGTTTGAACCAAAGCTCGCTTGCCTGCAATGGGAAGTTCAGTCACCAGAGACACCATTAATGTGTTTGATCTGATTTTCTATCCTTTGGGTGGGCTGTGATCTTTAGCAGCAAGAGAAATCCCTATCCTGTGGCTTCCTCCGAGTGGCTTACCTGTAGTCCTACATTACTGTCTTTCTTAAGGAGTATCCGCATTGTCTAGTGTCTCCACAGCCAGAGGAACTGCTGCAGCCCTTTTTAGAGAGTACAAGGATGCCAGAGGTATCAGAACAAAGTGATTATCCCCCAAAGGCAAAATCCCCCATAAAAGAGGGAGAATAGATGGGGCGGCTTTCTTGCTGGAGGCTGTGAAAATGTCCTCTGTGAGAACATGGAAGGTTTTCTACTACTGGCCACTTAGAGCAGATTATTCAGTGTTTCTAAATTGTGGGGTTTTTTTTTTTTAAGCTCACAAAGATTGTGCCACTCTCTCTAACCTAATTAAAAATTTGTCCTCCTTCACTGCAGTTTTCACCATTATAAAATACCATTCCCATTTCAATTAATTAAAATGGTTAAAATCTATACTTCAATTACAGAGATGGAGTCTTCCCCCTCCTCCCAATTTATGGCCTAGTGCTTCAATTTTCTTCAGTTGGTTTTATTTTAACCCTGGGGGGTAAAGGGGGGAGTTACTACAATTATTTTGCTTCTGTTATTCAATTTTGCAGAATCATTCTAATCCCCAGTATAACTCAAGAAGCTTCATTCTTATTCTGAAGTCAAGTGTTACGAGATGTGTAATATTTGTAACTACCTTTCAGACTCCATCATCCCTCAAGCTATTACCACACTATAACTTCACTTCTGAAGGAGAGGTTATTGTTTCTTTGTTTCTGATGCAATGGACATCTTGATAGACTTGTAACATTAGTATCAAATTTTTAATTTAATGTTGATACGAGAACTGGTCATTTGCCATCCTTCCCACTGTCCACCATCACCCACTTGTCGGTCTGCCCCAATCAGGGGCACTGACAGAAAATACCCATGCTTTATTCACAATGGAGCAGCTTGCTTAGGCCACAATATCAGATATCAGGGTGGTGAGGAGGCCCCCAATCTAAGAAAAGGGGTTCTGATGCAAGTTATCTGGCCTTTCTGAGACTCAGTTTCCTCATCTGTAAAATGAGAGATTAGATTAGTTCAGTGAATAGTGTGAGGTCACACAAGTAGTTACAGGATCGATAGCAATATAGGCCGGTATTTATTGATCAGCTA
This sequence comes from Rhinolophus ferrumequinum, assembly GCF_004115265.2. Classification (NCBI taxonomy): domain Eukaryota; kingdom Metazoa; phylum Chordata; class Mammalia; order Chiroptera; family Rhinolophidae; genus Rhinolophus; species Rhinolophus ferrumequinum. The sequence continues at coordinate 93,638,807 of NC_046287.1, forward strand.
GTCCATGCTTTTTAATATGTCAGGAACTAGCTAGTACCCAGTGGAGCAGCGGCTGAGGAGACAGACTAGTAAATGAATACTTTTGATAGATTAATAATATGATGAGAACTAAATTTAAGAGAAGCCAGAGAAGCTATGGCAGTATAGCAGGAGCCCACAAGTTCTTTTCAGTTCTTCGAAAATCAAATGAAATGCCTGTATTTGCTCCAAGACTGAGCTGCCTAACTAACTAAAATACCTGGTTTCTTTCTGGTAGCTGGAAAAATGTCAACTTAGTGTGGGTAGATTGGTTCTGTTATGCTGGTCCAGAGACCTGGTTGGTAGTTGGAGCCATAAGTAGCAATTCTGGCACCTGTGGCAAACAGCATGCGACAAACCCTAAAATCAACTTTTTAATTCATGTTGCGGCTCACAGATGGGTGTTATTACCAGGGTGCACCATCTGGCAGCTTTCTATTTTAGCTATGCATTCCTGCTAGCTGGCTTCTGAGCTTTGTAAATTATTATTTTAAATTTATGTGACTCTAAACATCATGATGACCTGGAACAAAAAGTCCTGGTCACCCTGCCCTCATTATAGTCTTGATTTTGATTTAAAAGGAGGAAATACATTATTACTTAAAACAATTTGTTTGATAAACCAACATTTTTCAAACATGAGGTCCATGAAACAAAAAGTAAAAAAGAGCCCTTGCTGGTTAAAAGATTCTACACTCCACTACCAGGTGGTGTTTCGGGTTCTAAAACTTGGTATGTTCGCCCCAGGCCTGCAGCCCTCAGTGCTAGGCACATAGGGGGCATGTGGTGAAAAGTGAATTGGAAGCATGCCAGTGGTCCAGCAACATTACATACAGCAATCCTGTTCGGTTGCCAATGCCTTTCCAAATGGCTAGGACAATGTCCAAAGCTTGGGACAGCTCCAGCATGTGTGGTCAGTTGTGTGGACAAAGCCTTGAGCTAACTGGACGTCCTCTTCACATGTTCCAAAGATCTGTTTTGTGAACTAAAACATCTTCAGACACACCCTAGGGCACTGCCACCCCATGTGGTTTTTAACGATATCTTCTGATGTTATATTTCTTGCTCACTGCTATCTTTTAATATTTGCTGATATGTCCATGTGTGTAGTTCTTTCTTTCTTTCTTCCTTCCTTCCTTTTTTTTTTTTTTTTTTAGAAATGGGAATTTATGGGGGAGGCCGGTTAGCTCAGTTGGTTAGATCATGGTGCTAATAGCGCCAAGGTTGCCAGTTCGATCCCTGCATGGGCCACTGTAAGCTGCGCCCTCCTTAAAAAAAAAAAAAGAAAAAAGAAAAAAAAGAAAAGAAAAAAAGAAAACAAGAAATGGAAATCTCGCAGGGCCACCCTGGTAAACCAAAATGGCTAACAGTGGCCCCAAGTGACTGTTGGGGAAGCCTGGACATGCTCAATAATGCCCTGATTCATTTTCCCTCTGCTGTGGCTACAAAAACACAAATACTCAAAGTGGAATTTGAGTATTCCTCTTCTCCTTTCTTTTTCTTTTTTTATTTTTAAATCCTTTATCTTCTTTTTGCCCCAAGAGGTCAATTCACAATGCTCTCCAAGAAATACTCTCCACTATTTCCTATCTGTAGTCTTGTAACATTTACATATTTCATATACACTTACATTCCTTCTTTACTAAAAAATACAAACTACATTGTTGATTTGGAATAATAGGAATATACATATATAGAGAGAGATATACATATATATATATATATATATATATATATATATATATAGAGAGAGAGAGAGAGAGAGAGAGAGAGAGAGAGAGAGAGACGCCATTCAGAGTAGATAAGGGAAAGAAACATGTTTTGACCTTAGAAAATTAGAGAGTGCATAGATAAGGAAGAAAAATTTCAGTTAAATCAAGCATTAGAATTAGATTTGGCATTACTATGATATTTTTACTAAAGTATAAAATGGTTTAAAAATGCACAATGGAAAAGTTAATAGATTATACTTTAATTTTAAACTACTATACTTAAAAGGAACACTACATTTAAAAAGTTGCCATATTTCAGCAACTGTCCACAAAGATAAATATTTATAATATGACAGAAAAATGGGTAAAACTTTAATATAGAATGCACTCTTATAAACCAATGAGAAAAAGACCAACTAGTTGCAAATGGCCAAAAGACATGAATAAATAATTGCAAAAGAAGGAATATAAATGGCTAATAAGCATATGAGAAAAATTACACCTTAATTGGGAATCAAACCCACTCAGATTTAAAGCAATGAAGTTCGATATTTGTTTTGAAATTAGCGAACAGTTTTTGAAAAGATAACACCTAGCCTCAATGACAGCTCAGGCAAATGACCACTCTCATACTGCTATGAAAGTACAATTTGGGTCAGCCTATTTGAAGGGCAGTTTGTCAAAACTTTAGAAAAATACTTCTCTTGTAGACCTACCAATCCCACTTCATTCTGAAAATATTTTTGAGCACCTACAATGTATCCCATGGTTTCCAATTATTAGAAACTAAATTTCAACTGCCAGGGACTCAATCTATCTTAAAGAAATAATCAGATAACTGTACATTCATTTTATTGAGTAATTACAATAGTGAAATATGGAACACAAGTTAAACATCCAACAGTAGGAATTCGGCTAAGCAAATTATAGTACATCCATGCAGTAAAATGTTCTATAGCCATTAAATGAAAGAGTGAGAATGCTCTTAATATCTTGTGGTATGAAAAGAGCTGGTAACAGATGGATATGTACAAACTAATCCCAATGTTGTTTAAGTATATAAATGAGTAGAAAAAAATTCTGAGAGTTTGTATACCATCCTCCAAAAAAAAAAAAAAGTATCTCTTGATGGTTTTTTTTTTAGATATTATTTATATTTTTCTATCTACAATGAACATTGATTATTATTACAAGCTTAAAAATATTTTTATTTATTACAAATGGTTCTTTAAGAATAAGATGTATGGATTGGCATAACATCGTAATTGGTCAATACAGGTTACTAAGAGAGAAATAAAAAGCTCTTTGGTATTTAAGATTGTTTAGTGTTGAGTTTAATGAACACAAATACCAAGGATTTAAATCGAATGAAAGCAAAGTTGTTTCTCAGCCTCAGGCAAAAACTCATTTTATAGACACCATCAGTGTGGTTGCACAGACTCCCAAGGTGGCCTTGTAGCTGGGTGAAGTCACCCCTTCACTGATTTTTACCTCTTCTGAGCCAATGCTCAGAAGACCCGCAGCTATTGCTGCAAGGATTTCCAAGAACAATAAACTCGGGATGAGTGGAATCTTTCATAATAGGTGGAATGTTCCATCACTTCCTTCCTAGCTTGGTTTATGATATTGACCTTTTATCTAACATTTTTCTTGGAAGAAAGAGCAATTCATCCCAGAAGAGACATATAATATATATGTCTCAAATATATATATGTCTCGATACAACAAATAAGGAAGGGGTGGGTGGAGAGAAACCAACAAAATCACCTCTTTACCAGCCTATTACTCCCAATGTGGCCAAAATATTATCGCACGAAGGTAAACTAGAAGGCTTGGAGTACTGCTTCCTTGGATGTGGAAGATGCCCGCTGTGCCCTTTCACGTTGTTTCCTTGGTCCCTTTGTTATAGAAGAGCATGGGGCTGGCAGGAAGAAGGAGTGGCTGAGGACTGCCATGTATTTCTCCTTACAAACTTAGCGTACATTTTGAATGGGGTGTGCCATGACCCTATAACGACGTGTGCTTCTTGTTCTTTCCCCAGAATGTCGAGTGGTGAAGTCCACTTCCTACACCAAAATAGCTTCGTCATCCCGCAGGAGCACCACCAAGAGCCCGGGACCTTCCAGGCGCAGCAAGTCCCCAGCGTCGACTAGCTCAGGTAAAGCAGCAAAGGCGACTTTGGAGAAACTGACTTGTTTCTGACGCGTGACAAGCAGAGGGGATGTGAAGCCCAGAGTGAGAGGGTTTAAGATAGTGCAGGTTCCGGTTTATAATTTTAGAACATGCTGGAGTGGTGGAACAGATTTTTCCAGAGTCTAACATGTTGGCTGTCAGAGAAAACATCGAGCTCGGGAAAATTAACTTAGGGAAGACTCAGATTGCCCGCAACTGGAAGTGTACGACCAACTTGCATAATTTCTACCACAAAAATTAATTTTTCAGACTAAGGGCCTTCGACTCCAGGAGTCTGTTAAATCATTTATTCTACTCGGTACTGGCTTATGAAGACTTGCCAGTTTGTATTTGCTGGACCTTTGTTGAACGCTGGCTCCCAGCATGGCTGTGAGAACGGGAGCCCAGCGCAGGGATAGCGGCGGGGACCCGGCCCGTGTCTGGCGCTCACTGGGCTCCCGTGCTGGTGTTGGCACAGGATGTGTACTCACAAGATGACCATCTCAGCCCTGACTCTTCCTTCTTTGGTCTTAAAACTGACATGAGTCATTTAGGTTGTTCTTGTTTTTGAGTTTTATTGTGTGTTTTTGGTCTTAGGTATAAGGTCTGTTTCACTATTAAAAGGGATTACTTATTAAATGATATAAATGTTGAATGGGAATTATTAAATAATCATACATCAAAGTGACAGTCACCTGATTTCATGAAGACAGAGACGCTCTTAGGGACAAAGACCTGTATGTAGGGCCGGTCCAGAGGCCTTCTGGTATTCAACAGCATGGACCCAGAGAGATGGGAAAGGATCTCTAAGCTGGAGATGCAAGGCCTGCCTCTGGCACCACTCACCAGCTGTTGCACTATTGTGTAAGTTACAACCTCTGTATTTAAAAATGGAGGTGCTATAATCTGCAAGTAAAACTGAAACCTTGGAAGAAGGAACTCTTTTTTTTTTTTAATTAAAATTAATTGAGGTGACAATTGTTAGTAAAGTCACATAGATTTCAGGTGTACAATTCTGTATTACATCATCTATATATCACATTGTGTGTTCACCACCCAGAGTCAGTTCTCCTTCCATCACCATCACCATATACTTGATCCCCTTTATCCTCTTCTACCCCCTTACCCTCTGGTAACCACTAAACTATTGTCTCTGTCTATGAGTTTTTGTTTCTTCATTTGTTGGTCTTGTTCCTTTGTTGTTTTCAGTTTTATATACCACATATTAGTGAAATCATATGGTTCTCGACTTTTTCTGTCTGACTTACTTTGCTTAGCATAATAATCTCAAGATCCATCCATGTTGTTGCAAATGGTATATAAGGCATTCATACAGCTCAGCAACAAAAAAACAAACAACCCAATTAAAAAATGGGCAGAGGACCTGAATAGACATTTCTCCCAGGAGGACATACAGATGCCCAATAGACATATGAAAAGATGTTCAACATCCCTAATCATCAGAGACATGCAAATAAAAACCACAATGAGATATTACCTTACACCAGTTAGAATGGCTATCATCAACAAGACAAATAATAACAAGTGTTGGAGAGGCTGTGGAGAAAAAGGAACCCTCATACACTGCTGGTGGGAATGCAGACTGGTGCAGCCACTATGGAAGGCAGTGTGGAGGTTCCTTAAAACATGAAAAATACAATTACCATATGACCCAGCAATTCCTCTTTTGGGTATCTACCCAAAAAATCTGAAAACATTTATCGGTAAAGATATATGTACTCCAATGTTCACTGCAGCTTTATTTACAGTGGCCAAGGCATAGAAACAACCAAAGTGTCCTTCAATAGATGATTGGATAAAGAAGATGTGGTACATATACACAATAGAATACTGTTCTACCATAAGAAGAAGGAATTCTTTTGGCTGGATAGCCAGAGTACCCAGCCCAACTTGGTTCTCTAAGAGTCACCTTCTCCTCAGGGCTTTACTGATTACATGGATTCCCTAAACAGGTTTCAAAAGACCTTTTCCTGTTGATCTATCTGAGTGGCAACAATGCGCTGCCACTACCCCCTTCCCACAGCATGGCCTTCATCATAACCTGCCAACGAATAAGTCTCAGAACATGGCTGCCACTTGAGGTGCAGCTTGTTCACCCCTCTAGTTGAAGGGTGGGCTGAGAACTCCTCCCTAAATATGACATAGCTCACCCAGATTGGATGAACCCTAAAATGAGACATTGCTGAAAGGTCAGGTAGTAAGAGCGAATGTTTAGAGTGCATAAACATCACTTGGGAACTCGGTAAAGTTTGCCATCCTGATCATGCCCCCTCAGATTCTAAGACCATAAACCTGTCTGTGGTTTAGCAAATATTCCAGGTGAATCTGATCAGATAGTCTATAGCCAATAGTTAAAGAAACATTTGGTTAAGGAAGTGGTTCCCAAAGTGTGGTTCCCCAGATCAGTAGTTTCATGATTACCTGAGTACTTGTTGGAAATGCAGCCTTGAGCCTTTCCCTGGACGCACTGAATCACAAACTCTGGAGCTGGGGCCCAGCAATCTGCATTTTCCTGTGCCCTCCAGGTGAATCTGAGGCTCACCCAAATTTGAGAACCACTGAATTGCAGACAACAAAGGGGAAATGAATACAGGAAGTCAGTTGACTCTGGATAATCTGGTATGAAAGAGATGGCTTACTTATCTTCACTTACTGGCGTGATAGACGTGACTTCCCTTCTACCTCCTTGCTTGCTTCCGAGTGGCAAAGTCCATCTGTAATGGCTGCAGCCCAAGAGCAGACATCTAGACACCTTGAAGTGTAGATCAAGAGAGCAGTGAGCATATGAGAGTGACAGATGCCAGCTTCGTTTTCTCCATCCTTATCATGGCCAGCCTTCAGAGAACCAATCCCTTGGGAGAGGATAGACTTTCTGCCTGAAGATCATCCGTTCCCTGGAAACTGATACTGGGGAAAGTCTTTCCCTTCAAGAGACACACCACCTACATACAGCGATGTGGACCTCCAAAATGACAGAGTGATGTTGGAATTGCTGCGTGTAAAACTTCCCTGGCAGACCTTAGCTTGTTCATTAACCTGCCAACAGGTTAAAACCGAGCTCTTTGGAGGCTCTCGGACAAAGACCATTTCTCATTTCCCTGTGCTTTAGGATGAACTCCCAGGGGCAATAAGAGAGAAAGATGTCATGGGGCTTGCCAGCCTTTTGTCCCTAAAATCTTGTCTATTTAGTGCCATCACAGAAGGATGTGAAGGAGAAAGAAGCCCCATGTTAACGGAAACGTTCTCAATACAACTAAAAAAACATGAATGTTAAAGAACAGAATTAGTCCTCGATCCAAATCAGCTCTGACATTGATAAATTTGACTTAATCTTTCCTCTCTTCCTCTTAGTATATATACCATGAATTTTAAAATATCAGGTATGTGTGTGTGGGGGGGGGGTGGCATCTAATGATGAGTGATTAGTCAAATTCGTATGGCTTCTACAGTATAGATGTTTCAAGAGACTCAATATACACTTTTGCTATTAATTTTTGTTGTTGTTATTGTTGTTAACAGGTTTTGTTTTTGAGACCTGTAGGCAGTTAGATGCTCCTGGGTTTGGATGGAAGTTTCTTTTCTTTTTTCTTTTTGTCCCCATAATTCTAGAAAGGTAGGGGATAGGTCAGATTATTGTGCACAAGTCAGAGAATAGAATCATGAGACCTGGAACAGATACTGTCTGCTGCTAAAGTTCCTATTACAGATGTAACAAAAATGTCCCCACACTTTCTCTCTGTCTGATTATGGGAGCCAAGATTGAATGGAGGGAAATGGGAGGAAAATATGGAGAGAGAATTTTTGCAACTCAGATGCAACCTTGTAAATAGTGAAGAGCCTGTTTTACTCCAAAAAACAATCTAAAATTTGAATTAAAGTAAAGAGAATCATGAATCTAACCTTAAAAAGACTTAAAATATGAATTCATTAAAAAATAAATACAGGAAATTATTTCCCTTTAGAATTAACTGGTAACATAGTCACTATTCAGCATCTCTAAGATTATATAAATCTTATAAATATAATGTATTTAATTATAATCTCATAAATATAGATGGCTATAGCATTCACCAAAAGTAATTTCAGAAACTCAACAAAGCAGCTAGGCAAATGTATTAAATGCATTTCTATTTGTTACTGCCTACATTTGGAACTATTGCTTTTGGAAGTTTAAAATGGATAGGACACGTTACCTCAAAATCAATATATTGCTTCAAACAAGCATTTCTATTTTCTATTGTTTCCCAGAAGCTCTTTTCAACTCTACTGAAAACCTGGTTGGTTTGACCAGCACTAACTTGGAATTTATGATTCCAGGTACGGCATGCCAGGTAGTTTCATTTCCATAAAGAAAGTGGAATCCAAATCTATTTTAAAATCAGTTTGTTCTTGAAAAACTACCTTCATTCAAGGTGTCTTTAACCACTAGGTCAAAATTAATCAAATAGCACTGATCCCGTTTTGTTTCATATGAGTCTTGTATGCATATAAAATTTTCAACTTCTTGCATTTTGATCTAGAAGATATTCCATAGAACCATATCCTGGTTATGTAACAGCTTATCACATGCAATGACTGTCTCTTGAGTCTGACTTGCCACGAAATCTTACCACCTTCTTCTCGGTGATTCTAATTTAGAGAGGGTTTACAGAGCAGTGGTACCCAGTCAATCACAAATACGTTGATGATACCAGTGACCTCAAGACAATTTCCTTCCCTGGGATGGAAGCCTGGGGTTCAGGAAGTACTGTGATATTTTCGTTTCTTTTCAATTGCAAGTGTGGCTGCTGGATGTCAGGGGAGCCCCTGCCTGGGGCCTGTCTCCTGAGCGAGTTTAAGACTCCTGTCTCTACTCAAGTCTGGCTCTTACAACCGGTGGAAAGGAGCAGTGAATTAGCCCAATATAATTGATCATCATTTTCTTAACATCAGTGTTTTAATAAATCATGAAGATAGGAATTTGAATAATTTTACTTTCATACCTCTTACACACTGATGTTGTCCCAAACCCCAATCACCATTGTGAACCTGACTCTTTAACATTAAATAATCTTTGTTTTTCCTCCTAAAATATTAACTTAAAATGTAAAATAATCTCTGCTTCCGTTTTCCAATTTATACTTCCAGTATCATCTTCCTGCATTACCCAGAGATTGGAGCATAGTATAAAGTTAAGATTTGCTCAGTTTTCATGCCATGCTACTGTTCATGATAATATTGTTAACGTATATTTAAATGAAACATCAGGACTTTTATCTCTTTGATCTTTTTTGATTTTCCCAGTTGTCTCCCAACAACAAGCAACACGATATTATTATTTGTTTTGTAATAATATAGTGCGTTTTTAGAAATGCGGAAGCAGAGGCTGGGGCAATTGCCTGTCCCAGAGTCACAGCGTTAACAGTGGCAGCACAGGGCTGGCACCTGGGGCTTCCAGTACTCCAGACACAGCAGGCTGGCAGTCTTTGATACCATTTTTTTTCTCCTCTGCTTATTAAACTTTTGACCTGCAGGAAATAACTAATATAGCACCTGGTGTAACATTGCAATATACGACATTATAACACTTTGAACAGAAGCCTAAGTATGAGTGCCAGGCACCAGCTTTCTGCAGGTGAAATGATTCACCCCAACTTCATGATGTATGTCAATGGGAGACAGAAGCCTTTCCATGTAAGTCAGTGTTAGAACGAGATTGAGAATCTTCTATAAATCTTCTCTTTGTCCTGTACCCATTCCTCTTCTTGGGACTAAAAGAAGTTAGAGGTGATTTATTAATGTAAGGTGTTCAATTACACATTCAGAAATATCAAGCGTGAGTCTGCCAGTGTCAGACGTTTGCTAGGCTCTAACACTGTAGAGATGAAAGAAACAGCCTCTACTCTCAAGAAGCATACAGATCAAGCCCCCTAAATAATTTATAGATAACATAATTCACATACCTGTTGAATTATTATTAGTATCCATAACAGAGAGAGTCCAAAGAAGGCTCTCTATTGGAACTAGATTGGAACTAGAAAAAAAGAAACCAGAAGCCTTAATAACACACAAGAAAATAACGATCCCCCAGACAATTGCATGCTGAGACATTGAATGTGATACCACTAAGAAAGGGGAAAATGGTTTTAGTTGCTTCTTAAAAGAAACAAGAAAATATAAAAACATTATAAAGAGTGTTTAATATGGGTTGAATCTTTATTCATGTGTGTTCATCTTTGGAACACAGACATCTCATAAAATGTGTAATTTAAAAGTGAAATTATTTTAAACAAATTTCTTTTTTTTTAAATTTTATTGGAGAATATTGGGGAACAGTGTGTTTTCTCCAGGGCCCATCAGCTCCAAGTCGTTGTCTTTCAGTCTAGTTGTGGAGGGTGCAGCTCAGTTCCAAGTCCAGTCGCCATATTCAATCTTTAGTTGCAGGGGGCGCAGCCCACTATCCCATGTGGGAATCGAACCAGCAACCTTGTTGTTGAGAGCTCGCACTCTAACCAACTGAGCCATCCAGCCAGCCCTCCGGAAGTTTAGCTGCAGCTCGTTCTCTTCAATCTAGCTGTGGAGGGCGCAGCTCACTGGCCAATGTGGGAATCGATCCGGCAACCCTGTTGTTCAGAGCTTGTGCTCTAACCAACTGAGCCACCCGCCCACCTGGCTGCCCCCCAAGTTTCTTTATCTGTACAATAATTTATAACAAAATATCTCCAAAATAAGAGTACAATATGTACTAATTTGATTTCAATAAGAAAAGATAAAGTTTAGTTTGCTTTATATTATTTTCTTAATATTAAAAGTATAAGAAAACCACATTTATCTATCTTGAATTTTCATTGATAGAGTCCTCCTTAAAACTTACAGATTTCAAAATTTTGACCTCTTCTTGGATACTGTCAAAGATCTTTGGGGTTTTCCGTTTGTTTGTTAGATTGATTATTTGTTTGTTTTAGAGGTTTTATTTCCACTTAGATCGATGGCCAACTTTTTCTCATAGAATGACACCCTCTATTTAGAATCTCTCTCTCTCTATAGAAGCCTTGGCAAACATAACTGAGCCCCCAGTGGGTACCTTACAGTCATTAATTCAAGCATGAGCTGACGGACTTCTGTGCCCTTCAGAAGCATTTAGTCTAAGGTAGAAACACTCCTGTCAACAACTATTCACACAGTGTGCGTTGAGAACCCACGAGGACTAGCAATGTGGGGTGCTGGAGATGCAAGGATGAATATCTGACAGAGGGAAAAGCTGGGTGCTTTAGTAAATTACCGTCTGCCATGACTGAAGCACCAGTCCCTCCTTCCCGGGCTTAACACTTAACTTGTATGTGACTGGGAACCCTGAAGTCTTTTTATTTATGCTATCCAAATTTTACTTTTTTACATAAAAGTATTTTATTCAACATATTCAGATAAGAATCAAAGCTGGGGAAGCAAAGAGAATTTTAATCAGCCTACTAGTTCCATTTGTCAACTTTTTAAATTTATATCAAACACCTTCAAAGGCAGATTGCTGGCTATTAATTTTTAGTTCAGTTTTTTCCTTTGGTGTAGAGATTTCATCCTAGTACATTCTCTGGAGGATTATTTTTTCTGCTTTGGGGTTCCAAGGGAATTGCTGAAAACAGAATGCACCAAGAAAATCAAGAGGGCTGATGACTCATCATTGTGTCTAGAATTTTTTTTGCTGCATATAAAGCTCAGTAATTCGTCCATTCTCTTTCCCTGGGCCCTTCTACTCCTACTGCTCGCCCTCAGCAGGTGAATATCTCCAAAGATACTCTTCAAAACTTTGAACATTTATCTTGACCCACTGTCTATATGGGGGCAGCAGCCTACCCCAACTGCTCTTATAAACCCCTCTATGTTAACGCCTCATGTTACTTAAACAAATATTTCCTGAGCATATACTGTTTTCCAGGCGTGTATTAGGTCCCAAGATTACAAAGACAATTAAACCACAGTTCTTCTTTCAAGTTGGGAGACAAACATCTGTACCTCTTACTATAACAGTGTTGTGTTATGACAGCCCAGAGGAAGAATGGGTTAAATCTCATTAACTGGGTCAGAGAAAGCTTCCAAGAAAAAAGGACTAATAAATTCAGACTTGCAGGATAAGAAGAGCCAGGAAGACATTGCCACCTGAGTCAAGGCAAAAAGTCATGAAGGTATATTAGAATATAGAGAAACAGATGCCAGTTCAGTTCAATAAAAATCAATGACAGAATAGGGAAGGATTAGAGAAGATGGTGATAGTTCAGTTGCTTGTCGTCAGATTGCACAGGGCCACGCAGGCATAGTTTTGTTGTAGGTGTTACGGGGTGAAAGGGGATTTATAGTGACTGTGATTTTATTTGTATTTGAATTTTAGAAACAATGGTGCAGTGGTAGAGAGTATGGCTACACATGAGTGGCTAAGGGCCTGGAAGTCTCCATGAGGCCACTGCAATCGTCCTGGAAAGAAATTGATGGGACAGAATTTAAACAGCAATGTTGGGAGTGGGGGAGACTTCAAAAGGGAAATGAAATCAGGAATTTAACTGGATATGAGACCAGAGAAAGAGAGAGGAACCAGAGACCAGGAACAGGTTTGTCAACTGAGGAGAGAGGCAGGGAATGTGTTCCATTTGAGACATGTAGAGTATACATTGCTTTGGAAATGTTTAGGAATAAGTAATGGTGGTTAAGTCCAATTTGAGCCCACAATACACATTTGACAGACCTTGGCATATAGTAGTGATTTAAACAACAGGAGGGTAAGCTACCTCTCTCCCGACCCCAGTGAAAGATTTATAAAGTAAAGATGACAGTGGGACATCTGCAGTTCTAAGAGCACATCCGAAGAGGGAGGAGAACCCTAAGGGTGCAGTGACAGAAGTCCAAGGGGCAGACAGCTTTGAGATGGAGCGAGAGACCAGAAATGTTCAATGCTTAGAAGTCTAGTAGCATGAGAACCAAAAGGAGGTCATAGGATTTGGCAGCAAAGACACCACTGGGAACCTGTAGCAAGACCAGAGGTCTGGGGGCATCTTTTGGGCATGGTGTCCCCTGGGGGTCATTGTGGGACTGCTCCAGGGCTGACTCCCAGGCTTAACTCTAAGGGGAGGCTGTCCTGTGATACCTGGTAGGGTGGGGGCAAAGCACCCACCGGGCGACCAAGAGGGCCGCAGAGCCGGTCCTGCAATCCCAGGACCATCATCCACCTTGATCCAAGGTGCCCTCAGCACCTGATTCCCTCATGATAACCACAGCCTCTTCTGGAATCCCCACGGACACATTTTCATAATTTTACATCGAAGGATTCCAGATGATCCTGTTTTAATGTTGAATTAAATATCTTTTTCCTTTTACCCAGGAATCATCTTTGACTCCTTTTCCCTTCCCCTTCTATGTCAAATTTGTCACCGGTCTCCTTGGCTCTTCCTCTGTCATGCTGTTCTAAGATTCCGCTATTTCACAGGCTACAGACACCACTAGCTGGCCTCCTCCCTGCATTGGTCCTCTGCCCCTTACCTCTGCCCTGCACACCAAGGTCAGATTTGTTGCCCTTACTTTCTTTCTGCCAATAAAGTCTCAGCTCCTTATTCTCCTCTGAAGAACTACCTTGATTTGGCCACAGTCTTCCTGTCTAGCCACATCTGCCACTTCTCCTCTGGATTTTTGCTCTATTCTATAAATCAATTTAAATCTTCACCAGGTATCCCTTTTCCATCTCTAACCATTATTGCTAGAAGTCTTCCTCTGTTACTTTAGCTGTCAAAAGGGCACATTCCCAATTTGACTCCAGTGACCTCTGTGAAACGTTCCCTGATCACCTCACTGTTCCTTCCCACAGTGGGTCTTTCCTTTTCCCACAGAGGGTCTTTCCCACCTCTAAGATCCTGTGCCGATGGATTTGGCTCCCAGTGTACAGGTGAAATATTGTATCATCCTAGTAGGCTGTTAGGTTTCTGAGAGCAGGAGTTCTTTACACATTCTGCAGTGCTTCCACATTCATGGCAACTGTTGGGTAAATGTTGAGCAGATGAGTGAACGGAGAAATACTAGGATCTGTTCAAGTTGCTTAGATTTCCTGAGGTTCAAGGGCCTTTTGTGTAAATGTTTATTTTAAAAAAAATCAGAGCCATGTCCTTTTCTCCATCCCCACTCTTTCTATTGACTTCCCACTTCCTATTATTCTCAGAAGATAGTCCCTTTGAATTGAACCCATTGTCCCAGTTTAAGACGAGAATGTAGACAAATGGAGAAAGTCAAGGTTCCACCTCTCCTCTCAGCTGAGCCACTATGAAGACAGAATTAGGAAAAAGCATCTTCTCCCAAGAGTCTCCGCCTGCCATTAGATAGTTATCTTTTTCTCTTTGCCTCAGTTGGCTCCATCTGTTTTTCTTTCTGTTTTTGTTTCTCTCAATAATGTGACAAGCAATGGACAAAGGCTGGGAAAAAGATTTAGAGTATCTACAGCCTCCTCCATGATCAGAGAGTGAAGGAAAATCCAAGGCAAGCAGCCAGATCTCCCCAGCAACGTGCCTGAATCACCACCCCACTGAATACACAGTCGGACACCCATATGTATGCAAATACGTTCCCTCCTCATAAATAAATGAGCTACCTCAAGTGCAGAAAGAAGATAGGGAAAGAGCAAAGTAGATGTTCATGCCCCAAAAGTTACTTACCTTGTAATTGTAATTAGATGGTCTTGCTTAGAGATTGCTTTAATTTCAGGATGAGTCTGAGACATTTGAACATTTAGCTTTCATTTGATGTCTGAGACTTAAAAGAATGCAACTGTAAAGAGAAGAACACTTTAAGTTCACAAAGAAGTTGCTAAACTATTGTATACATGAGCCTAAAGTCATTTAAAAGGAGCAATGAATTAATAAAAGTAAGCCAAGTATTTCCAAATTATAGAATGTTTTAGTAACTTTCATATTCAATGATAAGTTTTGGGTGACAGGGACCAGCGGATAGTCAGGCACACAGTAAGTGCATGCTGTGTGTACCAACTGGTTGATTACAGAACCCCGAATTCATGGCTCCAATGAGTAACATAGAGTGGGATCACCTATCTTAAATGAAGGAAAAGGTGAGGCGAGATCTGTCATGAGAAGTAATGTGCCGTGACCAATCCATACTGTTGTGTCCTTGGTGGGACTAGGTGGTGGCCAAGTTGAAAAAAAGAGAGGACCGTGGAAGAGGGATGGTAGACGTCAGCTTCACAGACTTTTTTCCACAGCTCTTTGGTGGCCAGACATGTAATTGGGTCCTCAGGGGATTGGTGAATAATCCAACCTAAAGTTTAGCACCTGTCATTCAGGAAGTAACAAGCGGAGCAAGAGATAGAGGGTTTAAGGAGAATATACCTGACAGACCTGAGCAAAGGAAACCAGAACTCGGTCTAAAGGGGTGAATTTGATAAGTATTTTAGTAATTCAGACGTTAGTGACTTCAGCCTGAAGTAATTGTTAGGCCCACTTTACCATTTGCAAACAACCTTGTGAAGTTAAATGTTTCCCATTCGAGATAAAGAATTGTTTAATAAAGCCCTATGTAAAGTAAGGCCATTTGTTAGTTGCAGTTTAATAAGTTCTGTTAAATAAGTGACAAAACCCTTTTTTATTGGCATTCAGGGATTTCTGGTATTACAGGCTAAAAAGCAGCTAAACTCAATAAGTATGTCAAACTTAGGAAATAAATTTATTTATTCTGACAGTGATTCAACAATAAGGTGTGGGATGTTTTCTGGGTGTCAAGAGCCGTTTTAAGAAATTGCTAATGCTTTTTACGTGGCCAAGAGGAAGAGTTTGAACAGAACTCTGACCCTAAGAATACAGGCCGTTCCCAACTTTCAAGCAGGTTGTGTTCCAAACATGTTTGATTGTAAATGACTTGTTTGGCAGTCAAGCTTCATTTTTCCAGAGAGATGAGGCACAAATAGATGCCTGAGCTCAGTGGCTTTGAATGAGGGATGCAGGTCCGAGTGCCCCGGTGGACAGAGACCATTAATTCGGAAGCCCTTCATTATGCCACCCCTGCCTACCCCTCCTGCATCCTAATGCATAAGGCTCTGTCATCTGTTCCTGTCATCTGCTGAGCTAACAGTTTTAGGTCTCTTAACACACCACACTTGCTCCGTCGTCCATAGCCAGCCATGAAACAGGTAGTCTCTCACCTTGGCATACTTCTCCTTTATCGTGCTTTACCCTCCCTCACCTGGCGAACTCCTACTAATACTTAGGTTCTGGCTCCATTGTCCGCTAACCTTTCTGTACGGCGTGGGCCAACCTTGACCCCACAGATTGTTAGGATTCCAACAGCAACACCCACTACTTCCCCTCTCAAAATACTTTACTGTGATGACTAGTTTGGTGACCTGATTTCCCTGAAGGCTAGAAGGTTGGTGAAGAGTGCATTTTTGGATTGCCTAGATTAGATCTCCAGCTCTACCCTGTATCAAGTTGCTTATCATCTTTATGCCTCGGTTTCCTCATCTGTAAAATGATACTGCCTGCCTCACAAGTTATTGTGAGAGTTAAATGAGAATATATACATACATATATGTACATATATATATATACACATGTATGTGTGTGTGTGTTTATATATACATATAGCATACACACACACACACACACACACACACACACACACACACACACACCAGGGGTGCCAAAAAAATGTATACAAGTGGACACTTTTTCAACGTCCCTCAAGCAGTAGTTCTCCATAATCAGAAGTGTCTGGACACTGATGGTAACCACTTTGAGCACCTCTGGTAATTGCAAAAGTCAAACATGACTTGTAGTCATCTTTTGTTATTGGCATATATTATTATAATTTTAATACAGTTTTCCTTTCTTAAAGTGTGTGTATATTTTTTGGCATCCTGTGTGTGTGTGTGTGTGTGTGTGTGTGTATGTGTGTGTAGTTTAAGTATATTAACTTCTCCATAGAAAATAAATTCTTCAATAAACTGAGATGCACACATAATGAGCAGTTACTAAACACGCTGTTTGTTATATTATTTTGCTTTTTTAAAGCAAGGTATTCCTAAAGTTATTTTCACTTTCTTTTTTCCCTTTTTTTCCCCCATTGACGTGATAAGAGTAGTCTCAATATTTAAAACTATCAATACTGGGGGCGGCCAGATGGCTCAGTTGGTTAGAGTGTGAGCTCTGAACAACCAGTTTTCCAGTTCAATTCTCACATGGGCTAGTGAGCTGCGCCCTCCACAACTAGATGGAAGACAAAGAGCTGCCGCTGAACTGCCGGAGGGGTGGCCGGATGGTTCAGTTGGTTAGAGCACAAGCTCTTAACAAGAAGGTTGCAGGTTCATTTCCCACATGGGATGGTGGGCTGTGCCCCCTGCAACTAAAGATGGAAAATGGTGACTGGACTTGGAGGTGAGCTGCGCCTCCAAGTACAACGACTTGACTTGGAGCTGATGGGCCCTGGAGAAACACACTGTTCCCCAGTTAAAAAATAAAAATGTCAATACTGTGTTTGCTTCCCCATTTGCTCATTTCCCCCCAATCTGTGTAGCCTTTAGGTGTGACATAAAGACGTAAAGTGAGCAAAGAAGATATTGCATTCTTGAAACCTGTTTTTCAGCCATATCCTGGGTGTCTCTTGCTTATTGGTTTATTAGCTATAGATTCTGCCTCTACCGACAGCTCTTTAGTCTTTGCCTATTTCACAGCCCTTTCCGTAGAGGTTACTGACTGGGAAGTCCAGTGCAAAGAGGGCTGAGCATCAAGCTCAGTACAGAAAGGACTGTAGGATGTAAGCAAATTAAAGCATTCTCAGTGCTTCCTACTTCAAGCTGTCAAAGAAAGAAAAAAAAAAGTTTGCTTTGGTATTTTTTTTTTTGAGTCACCAAATACATTGCAAAGGCAAAATTACATATTAGTGCAATGTGGGTTATATTACATTTTTTAAAGGTCTTTGGAGATGACAAAACAAAGACCTTCCCACTTTCATGGGCCCTAATAATGTTTTGTGCAAACACTGTGTATGAAAAATCAATAAACATCCTACTGTACCATTGAATTTTGTGAAGATGTACTGAGTACCCACTAGTTAGCAGGCTTTAGAAGAGTTACTGTCATTTTGATTTTCATATGAGTCATTGGGTCTCTTGCCCCCAGAGGCACTTTGTTATGATTCAGCACAAAGTACTGAAAGGTCTCCGGCTTCCGGGAGTTAGTGGTGTTGGGGTGGGGGTAGCAGTGGCTCCGGGTTGGCATGAGGCTTAATTGACACCTTTGATGTAGCCTAAGCCAGAACCCGCACCTCCCACTGCTGGTTGGGAGACGTCAGCCTTACGCAGAAAAGGCATCTGCTGATGAAGCCTGCATCTCATTCAGTCTGCCTGGGAGCAGCCTTAGCCATCCTTAACTAATCCACCTGCTTCCCTCCCATTTCCCCGTGCTGGGCTAAGTGCTGGGAAGCGATTTTGCCTTTTGCCTTAGTTCAAACACTAAGACTGTGTCCATGTTAGAGCTCATAGAAGGTAAGTTAAATGCATTCTTGCTCTCACTTTCAGAAAATGTTTCTTATGTACCTTCCAGGATGTGTGTGTGTGTGTGTCTCATGGTTAATTCTTTTTCACTGACTGTGGATGTAATGCATGTAAAAATGTTCTCATTTTTATGGGTAAGATAATGGTGACATTATATATCTTTATAAACTCATTTCTTTAAGTGTTTTTTATTATTACTCAGAGGAAAGAATTGCTTACTTGAGTTCTGTGGCTTTGATTCAGTTTAGTGATAATGTTGTATGAAAATCTTAATAATCGGGTAAAATTTCAGTGATTTAAACCTGTTAGAAAGCAGCTTTTATTTTTCAACCATGTAAAGACAGATGGAGAGGAATTCCCGAGTGTCTGTGCCTGTTACTTTGTTCTGTTGAGGGCAGGTCCTTCAGAGTTTAGGCTAAGGAGATATACAGGGCAGAAGTGGATGCAGGAACTTCTAGAAGTCAGTTCTTAACTATAAAAAGACAGTGATTCAGTTGCACAAATCACTGAGAATATCACTTGTGAACTGTGCTAATATGTACTCCCACTGGGTGTTACTGGGAAGCTAAACTAAAGAATTAAGGACGAATCTCATAGAAAACGTCCCACATCCCCCAGATCCCTTTTGGTACCGTTAAAGGCATCAATAATACATTCATTGGGAAAGTTGTGAAAAGTACAGTTTAAACATTTTTAATGTAATCTACTGCTATATTAAACACAGGATTAATAAAACAGTGAATTTCTGAAGAAGGTATTCCCTGAAGCTTTTTCTCAGGACCACAGATAAAAAGGTGTCTGGAATTTTAGCAAATGCTCCTCTGTAGTTGTTTATTTCTCTGAGAAGTTGATTTGTCCTGAAATGTCCTTAATGTGCCATTTTTCCTCTCTGTGATTCTTTGTACTTCTAGTTAATGGAACCCCTGGTAGTCAGCTCTCCACTCCGCGCTCAGGCAAATCGCCCAGCCCATCACCCACCAGCCCAGGAAGCCTGCGGAAGCAGAGGGTAAGGAAATAAGCCAGCTCCTTGCTTATGACCTGTCTGAGCCTTGGTGCAGAATGGCACAGGTGCCAGCAAATAGCTCTCTCATAATAGCGCTCTTGTCTCTAGGTAATAACCAGGTGAAGGCAGATGGTGACCAATAGCAGGGCCTTATTATACCCATGGTTTCTCTTAGCTTGCACTCAGGGCTTTTGCTTTCTCTGTAAGCTTCTCTAAATCTGAACTCGGAGAAGAATAAATGGTTGCTGCTTCATTTATAAACACCCCGCTCTTTTTGTCCTGTATCACAAAGACTTGGCTTTACTGGCACTGGTTTGTAAGCTTCCTTGGTTATAATGAGGAAGCATCATTATTATTAGCCTTCCTTAAGGAAGGAGAAGGAAAAGTGTCATTGTTGGAGGGGTCTGCAGGGTGAGGAGTTGCTTTGTGGCATAGAATGGTGGTCCAGAGTGGCTTAGGGTCCATGGAGCAGGGGCTGGGTACATATGACATGTGCTTTTGTGGAGGAAACCCACACTGAGCACCATGGTTTTTCATCACTACTTATTTTTTAGCTTCTCGTGTAGTAATGGAGAACTTGGCTGAGCTTGGAGACAAAAGTCAAAAAGTTACTGGAAACTGTTAGCTTCTCCATGCTAAGGAACGGAGTGAGGATTAGCTCTTCTTTCACAGTGGAAGACAGTTTTTAATCCCCTTACAACTGTTTGTCTTTCCCAGTAATACCAAGGCAAGACTGAAAGGAGTGGGAAGGGAGGAGGAAAAGGTGCAGCAGAGCACATGGAAAGCCTTTCAGTGTTCTGATTTCACAAGCGAGGTGGGGAGGAAGACATGCGCTTAGAAGGTGTTATCATGGTGCTCAGTCAATATTTTACTAAGCACGGGCTCCTTGGAGGCTTCTGAACTCAAAAACTAGCTGCTTGAATTTGGTTTCTTTTATTATGTGTTTTGAAATGAGACTTCTAAGTTCCTTAAATTTAAACTATAACCAAGTTGGAAGCTCCTCTGTTCAAACCTCCTGCCGAGGCTGTGTCTGCACACCACCATCTAAAAGTGGGGGAGGGGCATTCAGTCAGTCCCCAGTACGTTTCGAGCCTGTCCCACCAAACATCAGGTCGTATCGTCTTTCTCCACTGATCCTCCTGGCATCAGGTTTGACCTGTTGAGATTATTTGATGAGGCCTGGGGTTTGGCTCCAGCTCCTGCACTAATTGGCTGTGTTATCTTATCCTCTCTGGGACTCAGTTGGAAAAAACAAAAGAAAAAAAGATGCTCTTTCCAGATAGAAAATCCAATAATGCTATTTCAGTTCCATCTGAGTGTTTTCACTGTGGTTTTCTTCTTGCAGTCTACTTTTGCATTTTAACGTACAGGAGTCATAGTGAACTACTAAAAGAAGAATTGGCCAATTTAATTTCATCTCCTAAATGTTTATCCTTGAATGGAGGAAGGGGTAGTAGGGTGATTGTTTTCTTATAAATATTACCCAGTGAGGTCCCCATCTATGGGAACAGCCACTAGATATAGCAGAGAAGGGGTACTTTTTCACAGAACATTCTCTCTTTTGAAGTGTATACTTTGGAGAGTACACCTGGCATAGAAATTCCTCTTTATCCTTTGAGGTTATTAAACTCAGATTCAGGATTTAGCTCATGCTTTGTTGTGGAGATTAAATTAGAGTTATTGTGAATCCCTGCCATAGATCTGAGCTTCTCACCCCACTTGCTTATTGTGCAGAGCTCTGTCTTGGGGACATTAAGTGCTTTGTTCAATGGTACCTTTGTTTGCAGAATGAGGCCAGAATTTACTTCTTCTGTCCTCTGTATTCTCTACTTCACTATTATTTTGTCCAACTGAGGCAGAATATTTCCTTCCAGCTACTAGCAGCTGTGTGCCCAGTGGCTTACGTAATTAACATTGTCAACACTTGGGAAATGATAATAAGGGGTGGTTCTCTTACAGAGACTTCATTTTGTCATTTAAACCAGCAATGCAAGCAACACAATCAAGAGGGAGAAACAACCCTATTTGGTTTAGGGAGATAAGGGTTAACCGTCATGTGCAAACATTTATTAAGCACAAGTTGTGATCAGAGCACTGGATAATTCACAGATGGCTTAGTTTCTAGGCTTTAGAATTGGGTCCATAAAAGAACATCCTCCACTCATGCCCCATGTCAGTGGACGGGTACATTCCCGTTCATGCCCCATGTCAGTGGACGGGTACATTCCCGTTCATGCCCCACGTCAGTGGACGGGTACATTGCCCTTCATGCCCCACGTCAGTGGACGGGTACATTCCCACTCATGCCCCATGTCAGTGGACGGGTACATTCCCGTTCATGCCCCATGTCAGTGGACAGGTACATTCCCGTTCATGCCCCACGTCAGTGGACGGGTACATTGCCCTTCATGCCCCACGTCAGTGGACGGGTACATTCCCACTCATGCCCCATGTCAGTGGACGGGTACATTCCCCTTCATGCCCCACGTCAGTGGACGGGTACATTCCCCTTCATGCCCCACGTCAGTGGACGGGTACATTGCCCTTCATGCCCCACGTCAGTGGACGGGTACATTCCCACTCATGCCCCACGTCAGTGGACGGGTACATTCCCCTTCATGCCCCACGTCAGTGGACGGGTACATTCCCACTCATGCCCCACGTCAGTGGACGGGTACATTCCCCTTCATGCCCCACGTCAGTGGACGGGTACATTGCCCTTCATGCCCCATGTCAGTGGACGGGTACATTCCCACTCATGCCCCACGTCAGTGGACAGGTACATTCCCCTTCATGCCCCATGTCAGTGGACGGGTACATTCCCACTCATGCCCCACGTCAGTGGACGGGTACATTCCCCTTCATGCCCCATGTCAGTGGACGGGTACATTCCCACTCATGCCCCATGTCAGTGGACGGGTACATTCCCCTTCATGCCCCATGTCAGTGGACGGGTACATTCCCCTTCATGCCCCACGTCAGTGGACGGGTACATTCCCACTCATGCCCCATGTCAGTGGACGGGTACATTCCCCTTCATGCCCCATGTCAGTGGACGGGTACATTCCCACTCATGCCCCATGTCAGTGGACGGGTACATTCCCCTTCATGCCCCATGTCAGTGGACGGGTACATTCCCACTCATGCCCCATGTCAGTGGACGGGTACATTCCCCTTCATGCCCCATGTCAGTGGACGGGTACATTCCCACTCATGCCCCTTGTCAGTGGACAGGTACATTGCCCTTCATGCCCCATGTCAGTGGACGGGTACATTCCCACTCATGCCCCATGTCAGTGGACGGGTACATTCCCGTTAGTACCCCATGTCAGTGTCTGGGTATATTCCTGTTCATGCCTCATGTCAGTGGACGGGTACATTCTCAGCTGCTTTAGCAAGAGGACCTTTCAACTTGGTGTGGAGGCAACTTCATCAAAATAACCCCTCCCAGTTAAAATGGGCCTTGAATATCCCCCCAAAAACTAATCCTATTTCAAATTTGGCTAATGTTCTTCTCAAATGGTTGGCTATACTCCTATGCAGGAAATACTGAAATAAGCGAAAGATGGCAAATGCTAAAAGAAGACATTTCAATGAATAAATTAACTCTTTTTATTGCAAATTGGAAAACAGTAGCGACTTCTATTTTTCTCTCTGTGTTGCCTAGCAACATGGACAGGAAAATTACTTGGCGGCCCCCCAACACACACACACACACACACACACTCCCTACCTCATTTTAAAAGACAGGAATGTAAGTTGTTTCTTTAAAAGCAATATTGAGAAATTTGACCACTTTCTTCACAAATCAAACATATTAATTATGATGATTTAATCAGCTTTTTGTTTCTTCCCTTCAAGTCATGTTTTTTTAATGTTATCTCTCTTAGAATAGTTATGTACAATAAGAGTTCACATGCCAGGTATTTTTCTTCATAAAAGTATTGGTGTCAATGTACCAGGGAACCTCCCTATTTTCACAAAACAGTGATTTAAATTACTGTCTAGAAGCATTTGACTGGTCACAGAAGCAGATATTGGAAGATCTTTTTCATCCATGAACTTTTTTGGGTCCCGTTTCTTAATATATCAGAAAGCAATGTGTCGTGTAGGTTGAATGAAGCTCCCCATTACACTCCCACGTTGCTGACTTTTGTGGAGTATCTGATCACTCCGGTGATGTGAGGAGTGGGAGGTACAAAATAGAAAAGAAGCCAGGATTCTAGACACTCTGCAGATCTGAGCTGGTTGCCTGGTTACCAACAGAGAGATCTCATAGCAGAAAGGGGCCGAGAGGAAAAATGGGGAAGTGATAGATGAGTGGTTGGGGAACCAGGGAAGAATATTGGGAAGGGAGGTAGGTCAAGTCTACGTTCTTTCTGTCTTCCAAGCAGAATTTGAAAAGGCACTGTTCATTGGGTTTATGCAATACTCAGTGCAACACTTGAGTTGCTGCTCTGGGACCAGAATTTGCTGAAAGCCAGCTAGGGCTCCTAATAAGTTATTTTGTGAGGTAAGCATGTTCCTCTTCTACCCAGAATAGGAAGAAAGTGTTCATGGAAGACTAGCCTAGACACATAGAAGCATTGCTAGACCTCAGGGGCTGTAAAATTCAACTGGACACAAAGGAAGGCAAAAGCTCCTGAGCAGTTCAAATCAACAAGGCAAAATATTTTTGTCTTTTTAGATGGTTTCTCAATATTATCTTTCCTCTTATTCAAATTTGGTGACGCTAAAAGATCTAGTGATATTAGACATCAGGGATGCTATTCAATATTGCTCCACTCCTAAGAGAGCCATGGGGCACCCAAGAAAGCCAAGTAAACAAATCTATACCGCCCTTCATCTTACAGGACCTGTACCGCCCCCTCTCTTCGGATGATTTGGATTCAGTAGGAGACTCAGTGTAAAAGAGACAAA
The DNA here is from genome assembly GCF_004115265.2 of Rhinolophus ferrumequinum. NCBI lineage: Eukaryota > Metazoa > Chordata > Mammalia > Chiroptera > Rhinolophidae > Rhinolophus > Rhinolophus ferrumequinum. Next base: position 93,663,162 of record NC_046287.1, read on the forward strand.
GGAGCAATGTATATGGTTTGTGATTGGGTGAAGGTTTCACATTTCCTAAGCAAAAGTCTAACAACAAAATACACAAAAAAGTTTTGCATACTTTGAAATTATGAAGCCCAAATCATATAAAAGTAAATATATAGGCATTTTATATTCATGATGTTGATCCTTGAAGCAGATTGATTTTTATGCCTCCTACAATGATTTGGTTGGGGGAGCTTGAACACAAACGCACTCAATTGCTGAGGTTTTTGGACAAGGCCTGGCTCCAGATTACTTTCATAAATAGACCCAATCAATATTGAGTATAAGAACACACTAATGATGTAGTAATACAGAATCATAATTTCTGTGTGTAGGGTTTTCATTTTAATCACAAGTAGATGTGTAGGTACAATTTTTCTATACTTTCAGTCAAGCAGATTAAAATGGCACTAGAAGACATTTTTTTCTTAAAGTTAAATTCTTTTTAAAATTTAGATTGCCGGTTTTTTAAAGGTCCTTTTACAAAATAATAAAGGTATTTAAGTAGATTTTTTTTTCTTCCTAGTCAGTAGACAAAGCTACTTATCATTTTGTGGGTTAATAGAATTGAAGAAAAACGTCAAGCACACACCCATAAAGACTCTAACATCAGGCATTAGGAATTTCCTTGTTTTTGTTGTCAAGCACGTTTAATTTTTAAACTTATCTTTCATTGGAAACAGCATAAAAATATAGCTTAAACTACATACTAACATAAAGAACTATAAATTGTATAATTCCTCCCACAACCATATATGTAGTTTTTCAAATGTGTGAAGACTGAAGCTAGGAAACTTTTTTTTCTTTTTTTACACACAGACCTAAAAAAATGTGTCTGTACTTCTTCCAAAAATTCAATTTGAAAAGCAAAATTCTTTTAAATGGTGCTGTATAAAGCAGGCCCCAAATATCCAAATCTCCATTCCAAGAAATCCTGGATCTTGCTGGTTTCATATGCAAAACTCCTTTTGTGTTAAACCAAGTAAGTCTGTGATTATAATCCATTGTTAACATTAACCTACTAATTCTGCTCTTCTAGTCCTCTTTGTAAAAATTATAGTCAGCTTTGCTTAAACATAAAATAATTATTTTAAAATCTGAATGTTAAATTAATTTAATGTGTATGGTCTATTGTATTTAAGCCATATCCTAGTGATCATTTAGTTTTACTAGTTCAAACACTAACAATTTGAGACTTGTGAAGCATGGTTTTGATATTCTATAGGCTTGACATATCTCAGTAGGTGATAAATTAAAAATGTATGATGCCATTTGGAGGCTTTTACTTGAGTTTTTTTTTTTCTTCTTCAAATTTTCCTTGAAAACTGAATTTAGAAACAAAATGTTTGATTCAAGATGGAGAGAAATTCAGTTGTCATATACTGTTTTAAATGGTACCAATTTATCTCCTTGATAAATTCCTCAACAATCAAATTTTACCATCTGGTTTATAGTTACATATGTTACCATCTTACTTTGCAAGCGAAAAAATATTTCAACCAAAAGAAGAAAAAAAAATGTTCAGGCAATCTACCAGCATTTGAAAACTTAGCCTTATAATAATTAGTGCCTATTATCCTGTCTGTTGGAGAGAAAGACACTTCTCTGGCAGGTTATTCGAGAACCACAAACTGAACCTTCCATCTTGAAAGAACAGTTCATAATAATACCTGTTCCAGACTTCAGGTTTTAAAACTGTTTCCAATAGCAATGAACAGAGACTCCTGCTGAGATCAAAAGGCTGCTTTGTTTTAGCTGAAACAGTAAACATCTGTGAAGTTGCCTGTGCTGGTGTCTGTTCTAGTTATGTCTTTGTAAAATGCATTACTTAATACAGTTGAGTCCATAAAAGATTAGTATGTATTTGACTGAGCTGTCAAAAATGCAAAGAAAGCAGTGGAACAGTTAACTTAAATCTGGTGGGGTCAGATGGTCCAGAAGAAAAATAAATTCCAATAATTTTAACTTCCCTGCACTGTCAATCTTATGGACAACTACTGCTTAGAAAGGTCCAATAAATGCTATTTGTTCTGGATAAGTGGCAGATACTACCAATTGATATGAAGCCCATGGCTTTGTTTAGACACGGCAAAAAGAAACTGGACTTGTACTAATTGACGATGGATATCATGGCCAACTTTCCATTCAAGCAGTTCCAAGGGAAATGCTATTCCACAGCATTTAATCTTTGAACATATGACTTTTATTAAAGGACTGTTCAGGGGCAATATATATCATTTACTTTTTGAAACTGAAGTCCCTCAGAGATTGAAACAGCACACCATTTATAGACTTTGAGATCTCTTTCTATGCAGAGCATAATTCCATTATACTATAGCAGAAATTTAAAAAATTCTTAGCAACAAATCAGAAGTTTTCAGTTCATTGGTGGAACCAAATTGATGATTTATAGGCAGTTAAGATTTACTTACTTATAGAATTCCTTTAAAAAAATTAGACACTGAATTTTAAAATTGTTCTACTGAGCAGGAGAGGACTCCAGCAAAAGCCATGCATTTTTGTCCTTACGATAAACCTTAAATGTGCTGTGAAGACACTGCTCTAGTTAAAAGTTTGAAAGTTTTTCATTTGCACTCACTTTTTTCTTAGACATCACAGAAAACGATATGATACATATTTCCCTGCTTTCAGCATTTTAGAAATGTAAAACCTAATAATATGTCAAGTGTGAAGTTCAGTGTGCACTCAAAAGACTGGTTCTGAAAGCCACGTGGTTTGTTTCTTCTTTGTCTTTCTTCATCAGTTAAGTGGCGGGATTGGGGGGGTTGTTGGGGGTGAAACCACAATGTTTCTATACTGTCTTAGGCTTTTAAGAGTGTCAGGTCCACCCATCTGTACACATCCCTGTGTTTATATATTGGCTCATCTAAATATTAAAAAAAAATCATATTTTCTAAAAACATTTTGAACCAGCGTTTATGTACTGTATGTGTTTCCTATGTTATCCAGCATGGTATTTTGGTTGCATCCACTGCAGCTCTATACACGATTAGGCTCTTTTTATTTTTTTTTTTAATTTGAAAATAATAAAGTCTAAAAACCACATTTCTTAATACAAATGAATGAAAATATAGAATAATGTTCCTGAAAACTAATTCCATATATTTTAGCCATTGGACTGTGAAATTTTTCATATGTGGCCATATATCTATACAGGTGTTGTGGGTGTTTCTGTAAATTTGCAGGACTTAGTGTGTATATGGGTGTACTTACATAAGTATGTGAGTATGTGTATAGACCATAAGGAATAAAGTATGGCATTTGTGACACAGCCTTATAAGTTACTGGCTCTTGTGGAATTATTTGTAAAACCTTAATGTCACACATTGGCTATGTGGCATATTAGTCAGAGCATGTTTAATTTCGAAAGTAGTTTGCTAAACTATATGGCAAAACAGTCCAAATAGATGCACTGATTGATTTTTTAAAAAAGATTGGAATCTAGATATACAAAAAATAATTGAAATTCAGACAAATCCAATATTGTGTTAACTATTAAATACAATCACACATTAATGTTTATATTGTTATGTCTCGATATTCAATTATTAAAATGAATACTATCACTGATGTTTCTCTAATGTGTGTATGTATTGATGACTTATAGTTGTCAATCAATATTTGCTAAAAAGTGAAATATTGTTTTATAGAGTTGGGAGTAGTTGAGTACCATACATTAAAACATAAATAAAGGAGAATCCAGCCTTTATTTGATTTGAAGTTTAATAAAAAAGCCAGATAACCTGTAAGGCGATTTTGTATGTTCTTTCAAAACACTGTTCTAAACTGTTGACATATTTTCAGTAGTAACTTTAATATACTTGCTATATGTGTGTATATATATCTATGAAACATATACACACTTGAAAATGTTCATTGAATGAATTTACTAGATATGCATACATTTGCCCCTTTATGCATATTTGCATTAGCCTTGCTAGTGTGTCTAATTGTGCATGTTAGTGATGCCTGTATTTGACTGAGATATCCCACAGAAATATAGTGTAAAAATTAGAGATATATTTAATTCAATATACCAATTGCCTGATGTGGTTTGTTATACTGTCAGCTGAAAAATATTTGTAATTTTGTGCCTGTAACGCATGTGGAAAAGATAGGAAATCTGAGGCTCTAGCTATAATTTTTAAGGGTGCATGATATATAGTGTCTTTAAAATGTGGTTTATTTTAGTAAAGATGATGGATAAATTCCAAGATAGTATAAATGACGCATGTAATACATGAGTGTTTGTATTATATATGGCCACAAAATGTCTTTGAAGCCAAGGTAGTAGGTATCTGAAAGGTCATGGACAAAGAACTATGAAAGTTAATTTTCTTGTGATCTGTTTTTTTTAGTTTATATTCATCAACAGCAAGGAACTGAGTTTATTTCATCTAAATACGTTTCATTTCAAAATACGTTATTGTTGTAAATTTGGATAAAATTTTTATGAAACAGTAGACATACTTTCTGCTTACAGTTTGACTTGCTTGGATATGTATTCTTTTAAAAAGAGCGTTTGGTGTTAAAAATGTTTTAAACAGCAATATGTTTAAATAATCCATCAATTGAGGCCATCAGCAGAGTTTTATAGAGCTAAATGATGAAATGTTTCATTGAACCATCCAATTTTGAAAGTTCCACCACTTTGTGCTGTGGTTTCCTTGTAAAACATTGTACTTTGTTTCACACTGGACCATGTTATTCCTCTCAAAGTTAACTTTGTGACACTTACCACCTTAGAATAACTATGTAATAAACAGGAAAAACCACCTATGTTGTTCAGTGAGTTTCTTTCAGAAAACTTGATAAATAGACATTGAAATTGAACTGACTGTGTGGGGAAGTGTTACCTTCATATTCATATTGCGTTTTTGTGACGTAACTAGCATCAGCAAGTGATACTTAAGATACTGTAGATTGGCATCACGTGATATCTAAAATATAGTATTATATTGACAACAACAACAAAATAAGACCATCTGATGAAGAATTGTGTTTCGGTTGGTTATACTAAAGTCATTAATGCACTTTTCTCTCTGGGTTGCCTTAAGGGTGAATTTGTCAGACAAACTGGCAACTGGTTGAAAAAAGAAATTAACATGCACTTTTTAAAACATACTGGCTGTCTCCTGGGGTTGAAGCCATTTTCCAAGGTCATATAATTTGCAGGGGGAAAGGCGCCTGTGTATGTACATACATGTGTGTATGCAAGATATTTTAAAAGCACTGAATGAATAAATATCTAAGATAAATAAATATATAAGAAAATAAATAATGATAATAATAAAACACTTGATTACCAAACTTGAATTTAGAGCCAACATCCATAATGTATTTCATTTATAATACGGTAGAAGGGAGAAAATAAAATTCTACTGACCTAAAATTCTACTGACCTATAAAAATATTTCATGTTCAAATTATTATATAAGTTCAAAATTCTGGTTTTAAATCTAAGATTTTTACCAGACACATTTTAACCTTAAAATTACTTTAATTCATTCTCTTTATGATTTCCATGATAACCTCAATGGAATCAATGCCTAAAGCCATAATGGTACAACTGGAAGGAATGTTTACAAATTTATGAAATTCCCAACTGTGTTTATACTTTATTAGTATAATAGAATTTAAAATAAAATGTAGCACGAGTCTGGAAAAAGAGCGAGCTCCCTTTATCACAGGTTGGGAATCCCATTTGAGGAGGAAATCATGGAGTGAATTATTTTATTGAGATGGGATAAACTACATGACTTCCTGGTCCCCTTCCAAGCTATGTTCCATGAAGAGTAACTCATAACAGAGAGTTTGTCATCCCTCCCACCACCACCTCCACAGCCTCTTCAAGACAAATGGTTCAGCCTCTGAAGTAGATTTTGGTCTAAGTGAGTGTAGTGACTGCAAAGGCAGGTTGAAGCAAAGCCTGCCTGATACAACAAAGTCGTAACTAAATGCATTTACTTTTGAAATCTTGGCTCTCGTGACTTCACTAAAATAGATTTAATGCCAATATTCCCATTTTCATTTTCTCTTTGTCGAAGTAAACCAATTTCATGAATAATAGTTCCTCAGTCTTTTAAAAACTTTGAGCAAATTTTTATGATAACATTTTTCAGTATTCACTCTTAGTTATACACATGATAGCTTACAGCATAACCTTTATTTAGGCTAAACATACTATGAAGAATTCAGACAAAGGAATTTGGAAAAAGCAATTACTTTTGTGCTTTGTTTCATATATTGAGGGCTTATTAGTTATTGTATATTGATGTCATCAACTTAGGGTTCTATACCTACTTGGAAAGTAAAGAAATGCATGGTTTTTCTACGTACACATAGAATCCCATGGGTTTCAAGCTTTCTACACCAAGATTGTGATTTTATTTTGTTATATGAGGTCATCTTTAGAGATTCTGTCAAGATCTCAAGTCAAGATCTCCAAGACGACTGTTTGAATTTGTTAAATATTTATTGGTTGTGTTGCCTATATAAAGTTGATCTGGTTGATTTCTAAATTTTTTTAAACCATTCTTCAGATTAATATTAACAAAGTAATAACTGTCTACCAAGACAAAATGCAAAGTGGAAATGATACATTTAACCATCCAAAGCTAAAATTATCTGGTGAGAGTTTTTCTACCTTGATTAGATCAATTGGGTCAATGGGATATTTTTGAAATCTTTATTCAGTGTGGACCCCAGCTGAGTGACACCATTAATACAAATGGCAAGAGTAACTTACACGATTTGTATTTAAAATGAACTGCTTTTTACTACATAGTCGTCAGGTACATCTTGGTAAAATGTGGTTAAAGCTGTTATGTCAGCTTTCTCACTTACTTCAAAAAGTGTGATATGTTCTCCATCTGTTATATGATCCCAAGTTAAATGGCTACACTTAGGATGTGTTCTTACTTAGGGCAGTGCTTTTATGAAGGTGTGCCATAAAAGCATCCAGGTGCCAGCAACCTGGCCACCTGGTTTCCATTAAATATTCTTGGAGGTGATGACATTTCAAATGTCACAATATATCTTAAAGCAGCTAATTGCATTAAATTATAAAATAACTATATGTTTTGAACTGTACCACCAGATGCCTTGGAATTAGCTAACTGATTAAAGCAAACACAAAATGTTATCCTCATACATATTATAAAATGGTTTACCTGCTCAGAAAAAACAAATAAGTAAATTTATTTTATTCATGAACATGCAAAAATATAAGTGGGCTTTTCAGCTTCATAAGTACAGGCGGATTAATCTCATTGGGTGAATTTTAAAGAACAAGAACATACACATTTTTCCTTTATTGTTTTCCGAATCCTTCGATCACATTTATGAACAGTAATCAAAATGAGCCAGCCCTGTCTAGGTTATATACTTAGGGTTAGTAGCAAGCGTACACAAAGAGCCATGCTGATTCCTGAATGACTTCAACTGGGAAAGAGAGCAACAGCACTAGGTGACAAAAACAGAATCCAAAAAATAAAAGGCTGGAAGGATAGGAATGTAATAAAGATGACAATGAACATGAATAAATGAGAAGTTTTAGACTTGATCTGAAACATCAACGTCCCACAACAGAATAGGGAGACCAGACATGACTGAGCCTCGTGTAAGGATAACACATTATGGTACTAATGATAAGCCAGTATGATTTGAAAGTACGTTAGTGTTTTCCTCACAAGGAAGAAAGCCTTATCCTTCTCTGCTGGTCAGGGTACACCTAGAATATTGCATTTATTTTGAGCACCATGTTTAACAAGACATATTGACAACTGGTGTGTGTCCACAGTAGGATGCAGGGGTCATGGGAGCCCTGTCACATGACAAACAACCGAAAAAACTGGGAATATTCAAATTGAAAAACAGAAGATACAGAAAGGGCCAGTAGCTATTTCCAATACCTGAAGCTCTGTCATATGAGAAATGGATTAGAACTATCCTGGGTGGCTCCAGAGGTGAAAACTAAGACCAATAAATGAAAATGTAGGGGCACATCATTTCAACATAACTTAAGGAAGAACTTCCTGTGACTCTATTAACAGTTAAGGGCTGCCTTTGGAAGTAATGTGTTCAGTAGTGGAGGTGTTTGGACAGAGGCCATTTGACCACATAGTTGGAAATTTTGTAGTAGGAATTTGGTTTCTGGATAGAAGTAGGGTGGAATAGGTAATATTTCAGGTCCATTCCAGTCTCTGTAATTCTTTGAATCCATGAGTGGTCATTGTCTTGGAAAGTATATAATGTTAACTATCTTCTTTGGGAGAAAGAAGACATGGCACCATTAGAATTCTAATACATTTATTTTACTCTATCTGAGCATAATAAGTAAAATGAGAACTTTTAATTTTCAGAGTACCTTATTTGTAATTAAGTTTTTCTCTTAAAACTTTCAGTCATCTGTCAACCTCAGACAGCATGAAATTTGAAATGATTTGGGGGTACATTTTCAAAACACAAACCTAAAGTTGAAAGTAAGCAATTGTAAACATAAGCAAACTTGTGTTAGCTCTGGGTTTTTTGTTTTTTTGTTTTTTTTTTTTTTTTTTTTTTTTTTTTTTTAACCAGAGTCAGAAAACCTTGAGGGGTTTTTGTTCATAAGACAGAGAAAACACAGCTGGTACTGTGGCAAGCATTCAGGCATCAGACATTTAGTGGCACTGTTGAAAATACAATTCATTAGCTGATAAAGCTGTTTAGTGAATAGTATCCAGCAAGTTTATAGGATATTACAATTTAAAAGATGTTTTCATATACTTTGGGTCAGAGTTCTGTATTGAGTAGCTGATGTTCTTATTAAAAGAACAAGCTTTTGGAATCAAGTACATAAATTGTGGACATCTTTGCTAGGAAACATGCTACTAGTCTATTAATTCTGGTGCTTGATGAAAGAATGTGTCTTTGTGTTCTAAACTTTAAAACACCATATGACAAGACAGCACCTGCCACCCCAAACTACAACGTGTCTACATTATTAAACACCATTTGTGATGCTGCTGGAAGAGATTCAAGGACCAGAAAGCCCAGAGGCGGAAGTCCACATTTTAGAAATTGTCTTACTGCTTTTCTGCTTGGAGCACCATTGTGTCTACAGCAAAGGCATGACACGGGGGATAAAAGATCTCACTGTTCTGGAAAACACACACCTTCCGCTCAAATGTGGTAATGTTAATGTTGATTTTCTCCAGACATTGACATCATAAATCTGCCTTGTCTCATCCTCGTATTCCAATATTAATATGAGGTTTTCACAAATCAACATTCATAAAAGTAGGCAGAGCATGGCTTAGAAGCTCATACACTGACAGTACCTTTGACACAGTTGGTTGTGACTCTTGTTAGTATCACACCAAGGAAAACTGTTTCAAGGTCACAATCTGAATCCCTCATTCTAGCCTGACATACGACGAATGTCTGCTGCTGGTCACAAAGGGAGGCTAGGTAAGAGAAGATGGAAAACTAGCTTGAGTTACCAGGCTAATTATTAGGGGATTCTTATGATGTTGGAAAACACAGAGCACACCACACAAACTATGTGGCATTCAGAGGTTTAGTAGAGTAACCACAAAACTTCTAGAAAGTTCTAGAAGGAAGCAGAGGCGTCACTGCTGTGAATTTAACTTTTATCCCAATGGTTTCAACAGTCAGCTTTGATGAACTCTTCCAGTGGAATGAGCTCACCTTAGCCACACTCAGGAAAGTGTCCTGTGGCAGTTGACTCAAATGGCCCTGCAGTGTGTTATAGGGGGACACAGTGTAGGGGGACACCATATCTCCCCCTCTATTAATCTTTGGTGAAAATGAAAGTCTCTGAATGTCCTATACAAGGTATTGTTGGGCATAATGAAATTATATAGAACTTCTCTTCCCTCCTCCTTTGTGCACACTTAAGGCTGGATGGAATGGGGAGGAGGTTGAAGGGAGACAGGTAAGCAGAGGAAAAATAGGTCAACTTTGCCTCTCGCCACCTCTTCATTATTAATTCAACTACAGATGCTTTTTCCCTTCTCTCTGCTCCACAGACAGCCAGCACCATGAGCCAATGCCGCCCCCTCACCGCCTCCTGCTCCCATCAGGCCAACCAAGTGGATAAGCCCAGGGAAACAGAAGGAAGATCTTTTTAGGACAAGCTGTGTTCACTATTTAGAAATAGCATTGAATGTGCACATTGTTTTCTCAATAGATGCAGGGATGGAAATGTTCATTGTTAAAGTACTGCCCTGTAGCTCATCATAGTATTAAATAGTTGGTATTGTTGAGCATTCTAATATAGTTGCTACCCTCTTTGCTTTCATGGGTCTTGGATCAAAATACACCAAATATACAAGGAATCACCAGGCATAGGCTTTTAGTCCTGTCTTGCCTCAAACTTATTATGTAATGTTTAACATATCGATAACCTGCTGCGCACTTATCTTTATCTCAAAGTGGAATTAACAAACCCACTCTTTAACCTTATCCAAGGATATGGTAAGGCTGAATAATTTTTTTTAGAATATTTCATAAAAACAAACTGAAGAGAAAACTTTTCTATGTTAAAAATAGAAAAATATTCCATGAGATCATAATGGCGCCATATTTGAGGCCTATTTGCAGATAGTCTGTGGAAGATGAGGTGAGATGCCTAAAAATTTGCCAAATTGAAACAGTGAACTAAAGAATGTTAATTTTGAATAAAAGGAATAAAAATCCATGGAATATCTAAATTGATGATTAGGCTCACACAGTTAACATAATTTATTGGTTAACAGAGTAGAGGGGAGAGGTAGTCCTAATTGAATAGTTTAAGAACCTCCCTTTCTGAGTGTTAACCCCAGGTCCTCCCTGGTAGTGAGTGCAGTTATCTCCTGGGATTCTGGGCTGGACACAGCACCTGGAGACCCGGGCACTCTGACCAAGTGTCTTTATTCTGTTTCTGTTCTCATCCAGAGCTCTCAGCATGGCGGCTCCTCTACTTCACTTGCGTCCACCAAAGTCTGTAGCTCAATGGACGAGAACGATGGACCCGGAGAAGCTGGTGAGCTTGGGAGTTGTTGTTGTCTGTGGAGAAGGCTCAGCTTACACAGGGGGCAGAGGATTGGTTGGCTAAATTTACTCTAGGAAACTGTAACCTCTCAAGCAGAATGAAATGGACAACCTGAAACAGCTCATAAGAGTCAATAAATAACAAAGGGATAGGACTGAATATGGCTCCCACCAGGATCTACTCCATAGGAAAGGGAAGAGGAAGTCAGCCTAATTTAGTGATGTTTCACATCATCCAAGGGTATAAGTATTCTAAGAAGGCCAGCTATTGCCCACTTTGGAAATAAAAGGGAGTAATTGCTGCCTTTGTTTTTCCAAACTCTGTTCACTTTTAGTATACTCTCTTGATTGACTGTTACAGCCTTCCAGATGTACTCTAACTCAAGTGAACTCAGTATGTGAAAATATGGCTTTATAAAAAGAATTAATTGATGACAATTGCAAAAATATTCTTTGTACTTTGAACTAATTCACTTCAGAATTTCTCTATGATGTGGTCAAATGACCTGGATTCCAGAACTGACTTTTCCACTAACTCACTGGATTATTTTGGATAAGCCTCTTCAACACTCCACATCTTAGTTTCTCGTCTGTAAAACAGAGATTGTTATACACACCTGTTTTCTCCCTGGGGTTATCAGGCTCAAATCTATTATGAAAAGTTATTTAGAAAAGTCTAAATCTGGTATGATCAAACCACTGTTAAAGAACCAGCTCCCCTTGTTTGTTTTGAATGACATGATTTAGTTTTCTTAGCCAAAAGCCTAACAGATACAGTTTTTCAATAGTCAGGGGGGAAAAAACTCTCAAGCCATGTGCTCTAGGTGGGTGCCTTGGTGATGGACCCACTGGCGGGAAGGGTGGAAATATCTCCTTCTATTTCCCATCCAACATCCAAAGGTGATTACTTTTATTATCCACATAGTAAAGAGCCTTAAAAGCGTGTCATCTGAGAGATGCTTTGTAAATTCGGGTGCTTTGCAGTGGATTTGAAACTTCTCCAACCATCTCTTCTAATTCCCATGGAGCAGACAAGATCCCCCAGGCTGAGCCTTTCAAACAGAGGCAACATTATTGGCTTTTTTGGGGGATGAGCTAGCAGGGGTGGGGGTAGGGTAATTGGCTCCGGGTCTCACTTTATTCTGCAAACCACTGCGATAGCTTCCAGTGGATTAAGAAGTCACTTATAAAGTGGCAAAGAGGCTGCAGAAAAGCCAAGGGCAGGAGTAGCAGACGCCCTACATTTGTACAATGCTCTCCGGAACGTCCACCCACCCTGGCATCCAGAGTGGTGGCGACTGAATATGATTGCAAAACCAAAATAAGGGCCCTAAGGAAGATGTCTGAAGATTTTGAGCTTCCATTTGTTGTTCCCCAACAATACAGATTAAACAAGAATACAAAGCTCCCCAAGAAAGCCCATTCACCACCACCTGAGTTTTTAATTTTATTTTGAGAAGAAATGTTTCAACTCGGTTTATGGTTAAAGGTCAGAATAGGAGCATATTTAGAAAGCACGCTAGGCTTCCATCACATTTTGTATTCAGGTTGCCTGAGGGAGAGCTAGGATTTATAACTTTAAAGCATGTAAATTTTAAAGCCCAGCTATAAAAGGCTTTTTACACCCCTAAGATGTTAAAGGTTATCCAGTATATTTATGTGACCTAAGTGTGGCTTATTTAGTTTTACGGCCTTAGATATTTAAAGCATTATTAGGCATTTGTAAAATATTTCAAAATACATTTTAAGGGGGAAAATGCGTTGTGTTAGTGGCACTAACATAATTGAAACTACAAAACTGTTCTGTTCACAGACATAATAGATATTGCAATTTTAATTCAACATCTGCTATGCAGGTTACTGGTGAGAACTTAGTCTAAAATCTGCTCATTTATCCTGGGGAGGGGTGCCAATCAGGGCTTAGTTCATACAGAATTTTACGGAGATCTCCATTTCAGGATGTAGTAAAGCTCAGTGTGCAAACACCAGGCATTTTTCATGCTTTGTACAATGTCTGGCAGCCCAGAGTCCCTTATGAACTGCATTTTGCTCCTGAGCCATACCTAGAAATGTCACTTCTCTGTACACAGTGGGTATTCAGTCAATGCTATTGATCAAATTGGCATGAAATAAAAAGATCAAAACTTCCTCCACAGAATCTCCACGGCAGCAGAAAGCATAAGTTGCTCTTACATAGGTGGGAGTGGACCTCATACGTTTTGTGTTTCCTTTTAGTTTGTCATTTGTCTTAGTAAAAACTGTTGAGTATACAGTGTCAGCAGCGGGGGCGGGGGGGCTTGCCTCACTGTCCAGAAAATGACATATTGATTCTGAATCAGTTCCAGTCTATTAGATGATACTTCTCTAAACGTCTCCTTTGTGCAACATCTGTGTTCCCTTTTCTACCAATAAAAACATACTAATGATTCTTTCAGAAGTGTCGGAGGAAGGCTTCCAGATTCCAGCCACAATAACAGAACGATATAAAGTCGGAAGGACAATAGGAGATGGGAATTTTGCTGTTGTCAAGGAATGTGTAGAAAGGTGAGGAGGAGCTCATTTGCATCCAACTTTAAAGGAAACATTTGGCATTATGTTTTCCGAGATTGTGTCTTTATTTGCCGTCTGTGGCACATATGGAATCGGTTAATGTCTCAACTCCAGATGTAAAAAAAATTTAAAAGAAAGCAAAGCCCATCTAACAACAGATTTGAAAAATGTAGTGATTCCTGGGGACAATCTATAAATTAAGGACTTTGATTTTTCTTTTTAATGTACTCAGCAAAACTTTGCCAGATCTCTCAGGTAAGTCCTTGTATTTATTTTTTTTTAAATACATACATACATACATATGAGTATATTGAGTAGTTTTTTCAACATTTCTTTGAGACATGTAGAAATCAGACGTTCTTGGATAGAGTGTATATAGCTAAAAATGTATCACCATAAAATTAAATATAATAACCTTGAAAAATTTTTAAAGGCATATGTGCTGATTCCAACACAAATGGTATCTAATACATTAAGGAATGAGATGGAGACTCCTGTGGGCTAAAGGGAAGGGTTTGGAGTGCAAGGTTTATCTGTGGGAATCTTGATGCCTAATCAAGGACAATTGGTGGCTACTAGATGGAGAAGTGACAACTCATAAAGCTAAAGCTCCATTTAAGGTGGCCTCAAATGCTAAGCCCAGTGTTAGATTTGGAATTCATTTTTTGAGCAGTTGCTTGCTTGAAGGGAACTGGTTCACCCAGCAGCTTCTCCTCAGAGCTGGGTAAGCAGACCGTTAAAAAGTCAAGGGGAGCGTGCCTCATTCCGAGAAGGAGTGAGTCCGCTGTTTTTTTGGCAGCTGGCCTGGGGTGTCCACATTTCCCTGTTACTGTTGTCTGTCCCCACTGGGCCTGGATGCCCAACTAGTTCCTCAACAGCGTGTGAGAATAATGCTCCTGTCCTCTACACCACCTCTTTGACAGGACGCCTCAGACTAGGAGCTTTAGCCCACAAGTGGCAGAACTTGTGCTTCTTCCAAGAGCTTTGATTTAGAAGCACCATAGAGCTGGGAGTAGGACACCATGAGGGTCCTAGTTTGGCCAGTGCCCACTGATATGCTCCGCGAACGCTTTGACATTCTTCGGAAGATACTTCCCTGCCTAAGGTAGTGGGGCCTGCATTAAGCTCCCCTCCAGCACTGCATCTCCAGCTTTGCGGTCCCCCAACACGCCAACTGGGCCAAGATCTTCCCAACAGTGACAGCACACAACACAGCAGCCACTCTTTGTGAGTACTAATAGGGAGCCTGAAAAATCCCTTTATTGCTACTGCTAGGCCACTTTTTCTCCTCTTGTGCTCTCCTTCCCCTACCCTCAACACAGAGCTTGACCATTCATTGGGTTTCTGCCAAATAGAGAAAATGTCCCATTACTTTCCTGGGCTGCACACCTCCCAAAACAGGAGCAATCATTGTTCACTGAGCATAAACTATACAAGGCCCTTAACTGATGATATTTCATTTAATTATCGTAATAATCTCACAATATCAGTATTGTTTCCATTTTATACAAAGAAAACCTGGGGAAGTTAAACACCTAATGTCACTCAGCTAGTAAGTACTTAGCAAGGCATAGTTCCAAGCCCAGCTCCAAAACCCATGTTTTTGACCACTCCACTCCCCTCCACTGCCTCCAACAAGGAGTCTCCAACAAGAATATGGCTTAGCTGAGCCAAAGTCACACACCCTACATTTGTCCCTCTGCAAAGAAGACAGAAATTAAATTGAGAAAGCCATTCCCTAAGATAATGGATGGAAGTGTGTGTGTGTGTATGTTTATATAATTTTATATTTCATGTATACTTTTACTGATTGTAAATCTGACCGATAGTAACTTTTATTTCCACTGTCGCAGAAAATCCCATTTTCAGCAGATTGCCATACCCTTCCACTGTGGGGTATCTGGTTATTTGCCAGTGTTCACCATCTGTTGAGTCTGGCGTAGTGGCCATGTGCTGTTTGTCCTAGCTAGTACACGGATCAGGATGGCATCTTAGTTCAACAGCACTGGTCTTCCTGCAATAGGAATTTCTCATTTCTCCATCCAGAATTAATTTCTTTCTTTCTAGTTTGGATTGTGTTTATTTTGCATGAGTTCACCTCTTGGGCCTCACTGTATGAAGCTTCAGAGTCTAAACACCAGATTGCTCCAAAAATTGTTAGTATTCCTTCCCCGCTGAACGAGGACATATGGCATGTGCCCTCTCTCCCCAGAGGTATCATGAAACATTCTTTTAATATTTTCCAGAGGTCCAAGAAAATAAAAGCGACCTAAGAATGTTGTGAATGGCACACATTGCTGGCGGGTACATTCTGCCATATTTTGAAGGATGAATATGTATTAACAAGAGCAAGTTTGTCCCTCCTCTGTTAATAATATGCTGTCACAGGGAAGATTTTTCCTACAACAATGGATATAATAGTGTTGCCCTGGCCCTTCTTTCCATGGTCCCATGCCAGCATAGCCTTTGACAGTGGCTGCCAGGTCCACTTAGATTGCTGCCTGTCCTCCAGTTGCAGTTTCTCCAAGTGGCCTCAGGAGTCTCTAGGACATGCTAACAGAAGGTGGCGAATGGAGTCGGGCTCTATTTTGAAGCTGTTTTCTAGAGGCCCCAGAGAAAAGTCAAAGAGCTGAAAGGCACTAACACGAGGTCAGAGCATGGGTCGAGGGCTAGAAGTGAGGTGGCCTTATGTCTGGCTTTCCTGGCCCTGAGTAGACTGACTACCACAGGAGCCAAGGGTACGAGTGACGCAGTCAGGCGTAGTGACGGTGTCTCCGGTCGCTCTTGGCCCTCCCCCCACCTGTGCTGTTTGCATTTTTCAGTGTGGTAGGCATCAGAACTATACTAAAATTCTAGCTGCTCGTGATTCCCTCTCATCCCTCCTCCACCTGGAAACCTGAAGGACGGCACAACAAAACTGCTGGCTCTAGCAATGGTTGTAGGCAGCCACACCTGAAACAGCTGAGACGTCAGTGTCACCAAAATGGGTTTCATCCGCCTAGAAAAGTCTTTAGATTCTCAAGGACCTCAAGAACTACATACCTAGAGTTTGAAGGCATTTCCGTCTGAAGTGGGGTTAAGAGGATGAGTCACGGTGAAGAAGCTTAGATAGCCCTCTGCTAGCTGATAATGTTCTCCCTTCTGTCCTTCCTGAGGATGCTCTGGCACCTGATAGCCTAGGGCCCATGTTCAAATTCAAAATAAAACCCCCCTCTGGGATGTAGGCAAGACACTCCAGGGAGCCTCAGTTCTCTGTTCTCCGCAGTTACCCCCTTACGTGGCAAGCTGCCATGTAGCTATATTCTGATTATCTCGGCAACAAAGTGTGCTATTTCCTAGCCTTCTCGACTAAGGGGTCTTCCTGTCGCTGTCCTCACTGCCACCATCCTCTGGAGTCTCCACAACTCGACTCACATATTTGGAACCCCTGTTAGTTTAGGTTTGTGCTGGGCACCTCCAGGGCTACAGGACACAGCCCCTCTCCAGGAGGTCCTGCCCGTGCACAAGGGATTGCCACAAAATTCAGGAAATGCTATGGTGGAGGAATGATTAAGAAGCTGTTCTTCCTTTTCCATACAATTTTTTAAAAAATGTTTAAAATACAGCACACAATAACAAAAAGTACCCTAGTCTAGAGCAGGCACACCTCTGTCAGCCCATTCTCCTTTCCATAAGCCTTCGCTGACGGGGGACGGCGGGGGGGGGGGGGGGGGGGATAGCGAAGGGTGGGAGAGAATACTGGTAGGTTTGAGAATCACTGAGTTCAACAAAGCAGCTTTCTTCAAACCATTTTCAGGACAAACATTAAAAATTAGATTCGTAAAATTTGTAAACTTCAAGTTTGTAAAATTTGGAAACTTCTCTCTAGTAGATTGGGCTCTGTCGTTGGGTCAAACTAAAAAGAAAGGGGACCTTACAAACGGAGTTCCCACAGAACAGGAGGAAACAAAAGTTGGTTCTGTGGCGGCGGCTGCTTTTGCTGTCGCATTCGAGGAGTCCGTAATTCTATAAAAGGTCAAGCATATAATCTCAGGGCCAGGGAAGCACATGGCCTCTATTTTCACCAGCAACCCAGGTGCCTAGAATTCTTCTCAGTACACTAAACTATAGACTCCTTGGGGACAAAGACCAGGTCTCATTCACCACTGTAGCCACCAGAGCACCATGCTTGTAACTGCTTGCTGAATAATTACATAGACACAGCGGTCCTCGGAGTTTAGGATGTGTAGGAAGGCAAATATTTAAGGTTTTATTTCTTGTCAAGTGTTTTTACTTACCAACTTAACGAAAGCAGTTAAATTTTTATTCTATGGTACATATTTAATCCTAACACCTGGTTTTAGGCTCATTTTCCAGACTTAACTACTTTCCTATAAACATGTACTTCCAGTAATAAGGATTTTATTGTGACTTTATAGTTCTGCCCTCAAGGAATCAAGAAAGAAAATTTGCAGTGTTAATTTTGGTGGTCTCCTATGGGACTCATTGTCTGATATAAAATATGGGTAAATCTAATTGAGTGTTTAATCCTATTGTGTACGATTCTGTGCAGTGAACCCACAAAGTCCTTTTTCCTATTAAGCCCCAGGGCCACTGCAGTGCCGGCTTACATTTCTCCTCACAGCTGTAGGCTCGGGACAAAACCCGGGTGCTGAGCACCCTGGGAGCCAGTACACCCACTTGCTCCCTTGGAAGCCTGCTCCTTGTCTGTCTGGCTGTAGAGGAGATTCAGCATTCCTGAGTCCCACACCAGCCCTTTGCTTTCAGCACTTTAATGTTACTCATTCCAGGGAAATGAAGGATTAAATGGCAAACATGGAGAGTCATAAAGCTGAGAAATCTCCCTCTCCTCACCAGCACCTTCCTGTCCGTGCGTCCCCTTTGTGGAGGCACCAAATGGAAGAGTCTGCTCCATCCTCCCTCTCTGGCTCTTCCAGGGACTGCTGCTGGCGTTTATCACAGCAGTCAGTCCAGTTGTCCGGACTCACAGGCCATCAACTGAAGCCTTTAAACCAGATAGGAAATTGCTCATGGATTCTAATCTCAAATTTGCTTTACCATATTTTTTTAGTGATTCATGAAAAGAAGAATTCAGAAATACTTCAGCTTTTAGTTTTCCTCTTGATTAAGTATTCTCAAATTGGCAAACAAGTCTTCGTAAGTCTCGTAAGAGGAAGCTACTTAAAGGGCCCTGTGATTCTTCTGTGACAGGGGAATCCCTTTGTATGTGAGTCAACACTTTCGCACTTATCTGTTTACCCATACATTTTAAATTTCCAATGATAAGGCTTTCGTTTTCCCTCTTACTGCAGTGTTTTTTCTCCACCTCTGCTCTCACGGCCTTGCTGATGGCCTGGTGTTGATGTGGGGGACATTGAGCCCCAAGCCTGCATTTAGCCAGCTCCCTCCACTGTCTTTGCCCAGCCATGGGCCTGAAGAATCAACAAAGACTGAATCAACAAAGGGCATCCTTGGGCTTCTTAGTCCATTTCTGCATGAGACTGGAGCGATTTGGGTTCATCTGGATACCCCCACATCTCTTCAGGAGAGCCACGCTGAGGCAGAGGGGTTTACCTTCTCCCATCTATAGGAAAAACCCCTTAAGTGGAGAAAATACGCTTCAAAGTGATTATTTAATTCTGGTTTTATCCATCAGATGTAATTGCAACCATTTAGTCAAAGTTTACTGTTTTCCAAAAGCTGGCACCATGCAGGGGCTTGGAAGTGTCGTGGGAGAAGCATTTTTAGAAGCACACGACAGGATTGGTTTCTAAAATGCCCTTGAAACACGTTCTTAATATCTGGCCTCTTAATCTGTGTATAGGCAAACACTCTCTTACTCCAACCCTATAACTAGGAAACCCCCCTTTGATTCTCTGTTCTGAGGATTTTGTTCTTTATCTATCTCACTTTCACTGTATTCATTTGCATCTCTAAATTTGGCTTTTATCTGTAGGAAAAGGCTAGGCTGTCTTGGTTTACCACCAAAAATGAAATGGCATTGCTTGTGAAGTAGCGGTTTACTATGATTATTAAGTATACATTGTGTTCTTTGACAACAAATGTATGGTGTTTGGTACTACAGTATCTTAGAGATGTTAACACAAGTTAGGAAGCTATACAGGCAGCAGAATGACAAAACCCTCCCTCCGCATATCCATCACAGAGCAGGGGCGGTGTTGGTACTGTATGTGAAGGAAGCAGAGAGAGACCTCAAGAACGCAGAGTCCTGATTTTAACACTGCCCTGTGGCTTTGGGAAAGTGAGTTGAGTTTAATTGTCAGCTCCATTTAATTTCTGTGAAATGATACAGACATTAAAGGCCCAAGAACTCACAGAAAGCTCAGATAATGGTTGTATCCCTTTCTACACCTTGAATATGCTATCTGTGAGTTCTCCAGGAGACCATTTAGGCTTGCCAACTGATCCCAAGTCTAAAAGAGTGTGAGCTGCTTCTGTCGAGCTTTCGGTGTGACCAACGAACCATTCAAGAAACTGTCACAGCCACACTTCATGGATAGAGACTCTCAAGAGAAACTGGGAAGAAGAAGGGCAGAAGCTCACATCTGTTTTATGTCCTGATCACATCACCTCAGAAGGCAGGGCAGGGCAACCTAGCAGGAGGAGTTACACGTGGCATTAGAAATGGTCATGCTTTTGTTACAAGTATGGCCACATGAGCAGCTCATGATGTTTCTGTGCTAACATATTTGTTATCCTTACACTTGCTCAACCCCGAAAAGTTGACGTAGTTCTTCTAGAAAAGGAAAAGAGAGTCATTCATGAAATATTTATACCATGATGCAAGATCTATAGGATAAGAAATTAATCCTTAACAAGATGATTCAGTAGAACTGAAATTAAGTTTATGTTTTTTAAAAAAAATCTTTCTCTTTGCAGGTCGACTGCCAGGGAGTATGCCCTGAAAATTATCAAGAAAAGTAAATGTCGAGGCAAAGTATGTATAAGGTTTATTCTTAATGAAAATACAGTATTTGGGGGGTAAAAACACAGAGATCTGCTCTCAAATACATATAAGTTCACCCCAATTATTGTATTTTGATGGAATAGAATGTTATATTCTAGTTAGGATATAACATTATTCTATACATAGTCCCAGAATAAAAGTTAGCTGGAATGATTGGATATTGTTTCTGTTTCTCATTTTGTTTGCTTGTTTATTTATATTCTTCCATTACTTTTGTGATCTGAGTTCATTCCATCCTTCTACGTGAACTTATTATAATTTATAGTGATAGATTCTGGACTTACAAGCATCATCTAAAGACCTTCAACACCTTTTGGCAATTCTAGGCTATCTGAATATCAGAATCTAAGATACATTAATATATTTTACCAAAATACATGCCCCTTGATCTTTACATAGTCTAGTTTTACTCGTTTGAGCTAGCTCCTCCTATTTCTGGATGTGTATATTAATTAAGGTCACTTCTCCATTGGACAGGAGCACATGATCCAGAACGAGGTGTCTATCTTAAGGAGAGTGAAGCACCCCAATATTGTCCTTCTGATTGAAGAGATGGATGTGCCAACTGAACTGTATCTGGTCATGGAATTGGTAAAGGTGCGTATTTTGGAAAAAGAAATAAACTGTACAAGGCAGCACACGCTTCTCTATAATACAACTTTTTATATCCTCCCACCAATATCCAGTCTCTCATTTCTATGCATTGGCATCATGGTTAAGAGTATTAATACTAAAATTGTACCACAAGAGTTCAAATCCCAACTTTGACCTAAATAGCTCCTTGATCTCAGGTATCTCTCTCTCTGCCTCAGTTCTGTCACATGTAAAATGAGAATAACAATAGTACCCACCTAGGAGTGTTATTGTGGGGATAAGAGGGAAGGCTTCCACCAGTTTGTGTGACAAAGAAAGTACTCGATCCCAATGCAATCGTTGTTATTATAGTAGTAGAAATTGTTCACTTTTCCATGAACTACATCCAAAGGTATCGCTCATGCTTATACAAACAAGCTTTAAGCTTAGTCACCAATTTAATAGAAAAATAGCACAGTTCTAACATTAATGTGAATAGTCGACCATCTTGCAGTGAATGCTGCCATCTCATCGTGTCACATAAAATTACATTTTTATTCTATTAAAGTCATAGAATATAAAAATGGCCAAATGTTTATTAATAGTTGCATGTAGGTGAAAGATGACTTGCCTATTCCCTCCACTTTCATATTTGAAATTTTCAGTAATTAGAAGTTTTAAAACATTGAATGTTTCATTTTCATGAAGTTATGTTTTTTTCTAGCCTTTTGTATTGTATCAATCTAACTGATGGTGTAAGTAATTTCTACTTCAGTTGTGAAGTGTCGTAACTTAGTTGCACCACCTTGTGCGTCCACTGTGTGCACCATGAGTGAGAGGCTTGACTCTGACGCCAAGCTGCCTGCAGGAACCAGCATTGTGGCATTTGGGGTTTCCTCTGGCCAAGATTTAAGACAAAGAAAGCATTTAATAAATTAATCTATTATCTGTGCCAAAAAAATGTATACAATGGACACTTTGGTCGACATTGCTCAAGCAGTAGTTCTCCATAATCTGAAGTGTCTGGACGCTGATGGTCACCACTCTGAGCACCTCTTGTCATTACAGAAGTCAAATGTGACTTGCATTCATCTTGTGTTATCGGTGTATATTGAGTATTACAATTTTAATAGTTTTTTCTTTTCTTAAAATGTTTATACATTTTTTTGGCACTCTCCATTTATAGATAAAAATGTTCATTCTAGGGTCTTTAAACTTTCATTATTCAGAGTCTTTACTTCAGTTCTGTTGATTTTTTTTGATTTAGTGGTGATTTATATTTATAGATGAAACCTATTTTTTTCTATTTCAGGTTAGGATTTGATTTTTTTTTTTTTTCAGAGAAGTTGTGTGTAGTAACTCAAGGTTATTGTCACATTTGAGTCTAAAGGTGATAAAAATGTAAAATGGGTATTCCAACAAAGAAAGGTTGATTTCGTTTAGTTAGAAGATTTTTGTATTGTCACTTTATTACCAGATAAAGTTTGGTAAGTACCAACATTATAAATTACGCTTTCTCAAGTGCCAAGGGTGTTGTTTTTATAATGACATTAATTTCAAGACCAAAAACTTCAAAACATTCCTGTTTCCCCGCTGTGTGCTGTTAAAAATTGATTAGCTCCCTGTCATTGGCTGAGTTTTGGAGAGCTAAGACTAAATTAAATCTTTGACTAATTAAAATTTGACTAATCAAAATTAGATTTAATTAAGTTAAATCTAAGACTGAAAATCATCTTTGAAGATGAGAAATCTTCAAAGAGGCAAAGGCTCAAGAGTTAACACATTTTGTGGGAAAGCTTAGTCTGATAGTCAGTCATACACTTAGCCTAGGAACTATCGCTATGTGTAATTAGGAGGTCCTCATGTCACTTAACAGACTTCATGAATTTTCTCTAGGGGATCAAGATAGCCTAACAGGGCCAGAAAGTGTCTAGCTCAGCATCAGGACTCCTCAATTGCGCCCCTAGACCGTATTCTTAAATTTAGCCTGACCCAGAACTGCTGTGAGGCCAGGTCTGAAGGGAAGGCCAATCCCAGGCTTGCCCCGAAGGTTTCCCATAATGTTTCCCCGAGAAATTTCACTGGGCCCATGCTTCTTAAACCCTAAGGGCCCAGTAGTGTGCCAAAGTGTGTCTGAAGATATAGGATAAACAAGTATTTCCTTCATTCCGGAAAACAGTGAAGCAACAATTATTAAAAGTGAATTTCCATAATTCTTAAGAATAGGACTTTAGACTTTTGCCTACAGAAATTTGCACAGAAAAAGGCAGGCCCTCTGGCGAGACCCTAAGAGATCAACAGGAGTTAGAACAAGGAAGGGAAGTAGAGGGGACATTCCAGGAAAGGGGCTCTAATAAGGCAAGATTAAGAGTGCAGAGTGATTTAGTCTTATTTGGTGACCAGGGAAGAAATATCCTACCTGGAGCATGAAGGTCTAGGTAGTGGCAAGAGATGACATTAAACAAGTTAGAAGGAAGGTTGGGGGCAGAACATGGAGAACCATGAGAAAAGAAGGCTGATTTCTTGAAGAGAGAAAGAAAATCTGTATGAACATGTCGTGTGGGAAGGTGATAGACAGTGCAGAGGACGCTTTGGATACAGAGCCTGCGGAAGGAAGCTGTGCAGGTTGTCAGGTCACATGACAACAATCCAGGGATGAAGGGATGGGAACAGTCACTTAGAAGGTGGAGTGGGGTTGCCCAGAAGGATGTGATGAGGCATGCCTTAAAGAAAGGACTAGTTGGATTTGTTGACTGTTTTGTTGAAGTTGAAGAGAAAATGAGATTACAGGATACCTGGAGCCTAAATAACTACATATTGGACAAGGGTGTGGTCTTTGCAGGGCCACCATCTACAGTCCCCCACAGATCCTTCTGCATCGGGGTGCTGTTCACGGAGACCACAGTGAAAATCCCGCCCCCTTGAGTGGCACAGAAAAAACCTGCAAACCTGCTTATAACAGCTTTGCTTTTTAAGAGAAACAGGAAGTTGAGAAAGTATACATTTTTTGGGGGGGAAAAGTACGTATTTCAGCAGTTTGGAAATTGCAGAGGCTGACTGGACAGTGGGAGCAGCCTCCCAAGTGGAGATTGTACAGGGGAGTCCAGGCCACAAAGTGAGATTTGAAAACTGTCAGCCTACAGTTTGCTGTAATCTGCTTTTGCTATTTAAAAAGAAAAATTAAGTCCCAACCACACTAGGTAACAGATGAACACGATTGGCTACTGTGTTTGGCTGTGTTTGGTGAATCGCATGCAAGAATGATGCACACAGTGTTAGTAAATCAGACCCAAGGTCTCTGATCAGGTTCAAATAAATGGAACTAAAACTGGAGCCTAAAATCATTGTTTGGCCAAATAACAATAAGTTAGCAGGGAACAAGGGAAACAGACGTTCAGATGAATAATGGTTATAGAAAACCGTCTTTGAAATTTCTCCGCCCTCCTCCCTCTCTTTCTCTCTCATCTTTGGAATGACAGTTTTTGATTCTTTTCTCTGTTCCTTACAAAGAAACACACTATTGAAAAAGAAAACACGACACCCACTCCTAGAGAGCTAAATCCAGAGACTGAAGGGAGGTGTGTGTGTGTGTGTGTGTGTGTGTGTGTGTGTGAGAGAGAGAGAGAGAGAGAGAGAGAGAGAGACAGAAAGAGAGAGAGAATTTCAAAGGGCAGAAGAACATTTTGTTAAGGGTGCGGTCTGCGGTATTACCTGTTTCTCATTTTGGGAGGTTATAAATTTAAACTTGTGCTGGGAATTGGTATGAGGCATGTAGCACATGCCACCAAAACACCCAGGTGTCACAAGACCCGTCCTGCCAGGCTGGCACCTGTGGAAAAGGCTGCCAGTGTGATAAAGAATCCTTACCCTGCTTCTTTCTTTGAGCTCTGGAGGAAATGGCTTTTGCCGTGGAGGGAGAAGTCACCAGAAGGTGTCTGGGCCTTGGCGAAGGAAGTGGCAGGGAACCCAGAGATCCTGTGTGCATTCTTCATTTCCTTTCTAGCCTGTCAGTCCCTCTCCAGGCAGCCCCATTGGACCATCTGTTAATATGCTGCTCTGCCTGCTGGTCTCTTCTCAGGGGGGAGACCTCTTTGATGCCATTACTTCCACTAACAAATACACTGAGCGAGACGCCAGTGGGATGCTGTACAACCTGGCCAGCGCCATCAAATACCTGCATAGCCTGAACATCGTCCACCGTGACATCAAGCCAGAGAACCTGCTGGTAAGAGGAACTCCAACTTCAGGGCATCTTGAGTTCCAAGCACTCATGAGTGAATATGAATATTTCTCTCCTCTCTCTCTCTCTCTCTCTCTCTCTCTCTCTCTCTCTCTCTCTCTCTCTCTCTCTCTCTCTCCTATTTGCTTTCCTTTCTTAAAAAAAAAAAAGAAGAAAGAAAGAAAAATACCCTAAAGGCTAGTTTCCAGCTGGCCTTCAGTAACTAGCTGAAATTGAGTCTTTTAAGTTGACCTATAAGGATTAATGTGCCAGAGGAGCAAGGGCCTTATTAGCAAGTACAAACCTGAAGGTGGGGGCAAGGGCTGAGGACTGGGAACCCAACTCAGGAATCTAGGGCTTCAGTTAACACCACGGGCTAGGCCAAGACAGTCATGAGGAGCATTTGCACATGTATTGTTTATCTACAGCACTTTTAGCTTAGAAAGTTTTACTTGAATAAAAAAGGAAGCCCTTTGACATTTTCTGTTAGTCTCCCAAATTTACATCCCAATAATATGATTTAAAAGCTAAGAATAAATCATAATGGGTTTTAAAGGCACAAGTCCCTCAGCATAAAAGTAATCATGATGAAAACTGATTTTAAAAATCAGAGACATTTTTACCCTCCTCCAACTATTTGGTTTGCTTTTTTTTTTTTTTTTCCCATGAACTTCCCCTCTCTGAGAGTTCTCCATGCAAGCAAATGAGCATCCTTTCCAAGTCCATTGTTAAGGGCCAATATTGGAAAGAATTGAGGAGACAGAGACTGAGCACGAGGGAGCTATCCCTGGTGAATATGGGAGTAACATAAATTTTGCTGGCTATTCATGTTAGAATTTTAATGAAATCTATTCAATTCCGACCTCCCTGCCCCAAGGTGGTAGTTCTTCTACTTCCATTACCCATCCCTGAGTGTTATGTATTATATGTGACTATTAGTTTGTCCATCTCTTCAGAAATCTGGAAATTGAGGATTCTCTTTCTAAAGCAATGCATCTCCAAGGGTGGTCTAGAGACCCCCTGCATCAGAATTACTCCCAGATGCCTGTTAAAAATGCAAATTTCTGAGCTTCCCCACAGCCTTACCAAATCAGAATCTGGTGACTGATGACAGGCTGCAGATGTGCATTGCAACAGGCTTTCTCACATGATCCGTATGAACACTCAAGTTTAAAAGCAGATGAGCAGTGCAGCCCCTGCTATGCAATACAGGCTGATAAGATCTGCTGTTGTGGAGAACCACCTATGTGTTCACCCTGAGCTGAGGTTTTTACACTCATTACCTCGTTGAATTCTCGCAAGAACCATATGAGAGTAAGTTCTATTAGTGTTCCATTTCACGGATAAGGAAACAGAGAGCCTAGGAGTTCAAAGACCTGCCCACGGCCAGCACAATTCATAAGTGGAAGAGTCAAGATTTAGCCTAGCTCTGCCTCACTCCAAAGCCCAAGCTGTAAGCACTAGACTACACAAACCTAGGAATTCGGGAGAGTGGTTTATGGTATGCTTGCTGTGTGCTGGGTACTGTGCCAGGGAACAGAGATATATGCCTTCAAGTAGGAAAAATAGGTTTTCAAGAAATAAATACACAAGCAATTAGCTAATTGCAATTATGTTAGTAATCTTGTAGCTACTGGCTAATGAAGGCAACTGAGGTCAAATGATGGGGTTCTGACTTAATTGCACCTCAAATTCCACATATCTGCAGTAGCCTAAACATTCTCTTCTGCATAGCTGCCTCCGTAAGCTGCAGCAATTTTCTCGTCTGCATTCATTATTCCTGAATTATGTGGGATTGTCTCATGGGAACAGTCTTACACTGGGCCTTTGTTTAAAAACTTCTCTAAGCTCCGAAAAGTCAGTGATTAAAAATTTAAGTTTCATTTCCCTTCCCCCTTTTTGCAGTTCAGTTTTACTTCTCACCAGCGTGTTATCTATTTCTGTAAATGCCATACATGATTACATAGCACTGTACTTTTACTAAAATTACAATTTGCAGGATACATTTTAAGTGCTCATTGGAACATATTTTAAATTACTCAAAAAGAAACAGTTCTCTCCTTTTTCCTTTCTTTTCTAATTTAAGAATGTGAATATATATATATATATTATATATATTATATATATATATACACATACATCATCGTCGTCATTCATAATATAGTTTTAAAATATAAATATGAAAAAGTAAAGTGATTCTGCATCTCCAGAATAGTAATTTCTTACTATAGGAGAGGGTTAAGGCTTGGTAAGTTTTGCAGGGATAAATCTATTATGGATAAAATAAGTAGAAATATAGAATAAGTTTAACAAAATTATGATGACATCACTAATTGCACTCAAGACCTCTGTTAATTTCACATTTTGGTGACCTTTATGTGGGAAAAAAGCAAACCATCATGGGAGGCACGCATTCACATACTCAGGATTTATAGTCAGACAGACAAAAGTTCAAAACCAAGTGTTTCACTTTTCCGCTGGCTAGTCTTATGACCTTGAACAAGCTACTTAACCCCTTTGAGCCAAATTTAAGGGGATTTTATGAAGATGAAGAGATAACACATACCTATTAGTTCCTTTTCTTTTTATCCCCCTTTTCTTTGTAATAATAATTAAATTATCCCTAAAAATAAAACTTTAACAATAAAACTGTATACTGCAAAAATCATCTTTCATCTTTTTTTCACATTGCTTTAAAATTGCTTTTAAAATTTTACTATTTACCAATGCATGGATTTGCCATATCCTGGAGAAACATAGAGCTGTAGATTATTTTTGGAAAATGCTATAATAAATTTAATGGAAAGATTTTAAATCTATTTTCTCACTACAGAGAAACTTACCAAATAAATAAAAAGGCCACACTGCACACTTTGCCTTGCTGTTTTATTACGAGGCTTCAAAAAAAAAAGAACTTCTAAATTTTTAGACTACTAAGAACATTTTTGCTAATTGTTTGTTATAACTAGCAAAGTATTGTTTATAAATGTTAATTCAGCTCTAGATTTCCTTTTATATAGTATCATTGTATATACAGAACTTTTAGAATTTTTTATTGTTAATTCTTATGGAACAATATAAAAATGTTGTCGCTTGGCCTAAAGGATCTATATTGATCATATGAATGATTTATTCAAGTCTAAGTATTTGGTCAGATCAATGAGAAAATATGATTTGACTTGCAGTGATGTTTCCCGACACATTTTAGATGGAAATTAGGAACTGACACAATATTAATATCTTTTACAATTTTATTATTGTATCATTACAAAGGGTTTTTTTTTTTTTACACAAGTTAATTATGCTAATAATTTTATGTGGTTCATTTTGCTTTTTATGTGGTTCATCAGGCCTGATGCTTAATAATCATCTATACGAGTGACAGGTGGATGAGATGAGATGAAAGAGTGAATGAGTGATATTTCTTCACAGAATAGAGGATGGACCCAACATGACATGTCTAAGTCATTTCTCAACTCATCTTACATTGAGGACTCACGTTGGCCTCAGTCTAAAATTCCTTGAATGGGGAGAGAATGTGCAGTGCTTCCCCAGCTGAACTTATGCGTGAGAACATTGTGTGTGTGTGTGTGTGTGTGTGTGTGTGTGTGTGTGTGTGTGTGTACATACTCACCATGATTGTGACTAAAAGGAACCTTTTGCTTTTTTTCAAAACAACAACAAAACAGAAACAAAAAACAGTCTAAGACAAACGGCCTTCAATTTACATGAGTCACCACTAGATGGCAAGCTTGTAGCCTTGGCAGCAAAAGTCATCAGTAGCAGCCTGTATTTCTTCCTGGGAGCCAGCGGAGGGTCTTTTTAAAATGTATACACGAATACCACCTCCTTAGGAAAATTAAAGTCTTCCCTGGCAAAAATATAACTATATCACTAGTTGCTCTTAGATTCCAGAAATAAACACATTAATTTTCTTGCAATATAAACTTTCATATCAGAAACCATATTTCTCTTGGTCAGAAATTTTCTTTGAACAATTCTATGCCTGCTCCTAGCTGCCCATCAAAATAGCATGCGTAGCTCGTGACCCTCGTTGTCACTAAATGAATTGTATCCTGTTTTCCACAAGTGATGACCGTAGTTGTGCTCCAGCTTTTCTTAGTTTCCAGTTCTAGCCAACACTGAACCCACAACATTTCCTTCTGCCTTAATCCCATCCCATAATCCCAAAATAAATCCATCTGGTGATAGGATCGCCAACTACACAGGTACATGTAGCAAAGACAACAGACAGAGTGTCTAGAGGTCATACACAAAAACACGGTGGAGTAGATTTGTAGTCAGTCCGCTACACTATGATTGAGCCACCAGAGTGTTGATTAATGGATTGGGGATTATCCAGAGGAAGGGCGCCATGGATCTCACAGGAGTCGGTCACTAGCTGTGCCCTAATCAACATTTCCAGTGAGCTGAAGTGAAGGTGTATTCTATCAAATGACACAGTGAAGACCCAAAAATATCTTTAGCTCTCTGAAGGTCCCAAATCAGTAAGATGAAATTCAACAAGAGAGCAGTACAGACCCCTGTGGACTAAGTGACTTAGGGGTAGTTGTTTTATTGATCATTGCAGAACAGTAGTAATGGAGAAAACTTGGCCTGGCTAGGTCAAAGGTTAGTAGTTGAATATAAGTTCAGTGTGTGTCTCCGTGTGACATGACTACTAAAACTACTGTGGTGCCTTTAGATTCTTTCTAAAAGAGTGCTGCCCCCAGGGGATGCCACTGCCTGCTCACACCACCTTACCCCTATTGTGAGGGACCTGAACACGTCATTCAGGGGCCTGGAGTTTAGCCCAGGGAAGAGGTGGAGAAACTGGAGCATGGCGGCACTCATTAAATCCGTGAAAGGCTGCCCAATGGAAGATGGGAAAACTTTTCTGTGCTGCATTTGAGAGCCCTGACCTCAAACTAAAGAGAAGACATTAACGGGCGATGGATTTGAAGTTGACCTAAGAAAAACTTTCCAACGATTACACCTGTTTGAAAATCAAGTGGCTTTTATTACAGGTAGCTTGTAGTCATTGGAAATGTCCAAGCAGAAACTGAATGATCGTTTTTCATAGGTGTTTAGAAAAAAAAAATAAATTCTGCTATCTGCAGTTGGTGAAAAGTTGAGGGGATATAGAAGGAAAGCAATATTTCCCCCAAAATGATTTGGTACAATAATGTGCCAGTTACTCTACTCAACATTTACCGAGGGCCCTTCTCTGAGGCCCTGTGACTCCATCAGGGAGAAGAAGACAGGAAGACCACCCTTGGTTGGTCTGCATCTGCCTGCTCTACTCGCCATTTCTCCTGTCATTAAGGACTTCACTTCATTTCAAAATTGCATGGCTTTATTGGACAAGCAAAGATGAATAATAATAATAATAATAATAATAATAATAATAATAATAATATGCAGTTTGGCAACATTATAAGGATACCAAGCATCTCCTATGTACCTTTATAAGCCTTTCTGAAAAATAGTTTGGTGATATATAACCAAAGCCTTAAATAATGTATGTACTGTGACTAAGTAATTCTACTCCTAGAAATGCAACATAAAAAAAAAAATCACATATTTATCTCAGTGATTTTTAGTATGGAGAAATATATAGAAACAACTTACATCGGGGCCCTGATCAGTTAAATAAAGCATGATGAGGGACAAGAGTACATACTGGTTCGAATCATGGACTTGGATACACCTGAGCTACAGTCTTGGCTTTGCCACTTGTTATCTAACACTGGCAAGTTACTTAAAGTCTCTGAGCCTCAATTTTCTCGTCTCCAAAATATCAGCAAGGTTACTTAATAGGATTGTTGGAGGACCAGTATGAAGTTCTCAACAGGATGGCTGGTGTATTCCGTGTACTCAATAATGGAAGAGGGAGTAGTCGTTGGGTTATTATTATAGTGCATCTATGCAATGGAATACCCAGCAGCCACGAAAAATCATGATGTAGATATATGCTTATTCACTTGGGAAAACTTCAGGATTTATTGTCCACTGGAATAAAGCAAAGCAGGAAAGAGAGCAAAAGGAAGCTCTGGAAGTCCATACTCCAAAATGTTAACAAATGATTATTTCTAGGTGTCAAAGATATGAGTGATTTTACTTCCTTTCTTCTATAATTCTCTGTCTTTTCCAATTTTCCTACAATGACATAATGGATATTGCTTATGTGACAAAAATGTAGTACAATTTTTAAAAATTGCAATGACATTGACTTCCCACAGTTTTAACAAAATCCTAGGATATACAATTGCTAACAGAATCTGGAATGTGCATGTTTTTATGCATCTCACTGCAGCTGCATAGAACTCCTTTTTAGATAGTTTCATGACTATTTTAAAGTGAGGATGAGAATCGGGTTTCCTAGAGTTTCCATTCACTTCTCTGTCTTCCCAGATATCCCTCGTGTAATACTTGGAAAAACTATTTTATTTTTTCCCCTAATATTGTTACCCCTCTTCTGACTTACTTCTTTCTGACTTCTATAAAACTTTAATCATTTTCATTATTGCGTTTAACTTTTGATTTCATAAAGATTTTATATGTGGGTATTTAATGGTTTTTTGTTGTTTTTTTTTTAATATTTTTTCCCAGGAGGTTTAACTCTAAAGTATGTGGGACATAAAGTACATTTTGCAAAATAATTCTCTGCATAAATGTTGTTATATTTCACTTCTTAAAGATTAAAGATTTAAATTTAATCCATTTTCCTTAGAAAGGATCATAAAGACCATACACTGTGGCCAGAAGAAAATCAATGTCTTTTTAAAAGGGTACCATATTTGTTAAAAAGTAAATTGACTTTTTTTCATGGCTTTGTCGATTTCATGCCACTTTTGTTCAATTCTTTAAATAATTTTTAGTGCTTACTGAGCTCCTCTGTGAAAAATATTTCAGTGGTTACTAATGATTCATTAGCTAGCGTTTCAACAGGTTTATCCTTGAATTCACAGCAACATTGAGAAATATGTTTGTTCCAGCACATCTGTTACATTAGTCAGCTTTTAGTTTGCTATTATGGGAATTTTGGAAACCATTTGACTGGGTTCGTGTTATCTGTGAATTTTCATATTATTTTATGGCCACCGGCTGCATTTTATGACTTATATTAACTCTTTTATTTTTTCAAATAACTTTTCCAAACGGTGTCAGTTTCTAATCCATGGGAAATCAGACATATGCCCAAACATCTACTGTTCAGCAAGTTACAGCTACTGCGAAACTCCAATAAATGAAAAATAAAAAAAAATATAAAACTCTTCTTTAAAAAAGAAAAATCGTGTGTAAAATACCAGTGTGCCAAAAACCTAATACCTGACCTTTCATTATATCTATTCTTGGTAGGACATGCCTTCAGCTTTTAATGGGAACCTTTTTCATAATTGTTGCCATTTAACACATTTAGTCTGTCAAATCATGGGATGTCTTTATAGCCATATAATAAACCCTAGAGAACAACTTCTCTGACTGTAGCCATCTGCAATGATCACAAGAGCAGCTTACAAAATACTGACAGTCTTTATGGTAATAGGATGCATATGGCAGCTCACAATTACGTGTAGCTGCATTCAATTAGTGTTGTACAATTACACAGTTTTATTGCTTAGTTAAAACAGTGAAAGCACTACATACTGGGTAATTTGCACTAATCCCCGTCTCTTTAATGGCCCCTCGGTGTATAAAATGTAGGGGAACATCTATAGTATTTAAAGGGCCTAGGATGAACACTGAATTATATCCCATGTTGTGAGTACTCTTTGATTGACAATTAATGTACTCCCACCTCACATGCAGGTCATGCTTTAGGAAGGCTTTAAAATACAGTTACAGCAAAAAGTTCTTATACCAGAACCCGACTTGCTGGAACAGGCCGTCTAAGCCTATACTTGCAGCCTGTGAGTGTCCTTTCTGGAAGATGGTCAGGATGAGGAGACATACAGAGGAACAAAGTCAGAAGAGATTCAGAGAGTGGTATAAGCCAAGGACTCAGCATTTTAAACGTGAACTTGTTAGAAGCTTTTCTGATTCCTAACTTTTAATTAAAAATTTAGCTCCAAGTGATTTTATAGCTACCACGTGGGAAAATACTTTCTGGAGATGATTTTGTGATTGTGTGTGTGTGTGTGTGTGTGTGTGTACACTTACGTGTGTGTTTGTAACAGATGTATTTAGCAATCTGTGATTTTAACAGAGCTTAATTACATTTTTAAATGGCCTCACTCATGCCCCTCTGTAACTGGCTCGGGAGGAGAGAAGAGTGAGCGTAGGTATGCGTGCTGTGCCCCAGTTGTTAGCTGGGCTCATTATACCACTTAGCGAGGCACTCTCCCATTGGAGGAGAAGAAACCTGGGATATATTCTTCCGCATCCTTCTCCCAAAGTGTTGACAGAGAAAAACCCAAAGCAACCTTTTTCCTGCCCTGCCTGACAGTAAGTAGGTTAAACAAAATTCCAAACCAAACGCCTGGGCATTTATTTACCTGTAAAAACATCTTTGCTGAAGCATGTCTAATGTACCTGTGTCTACAAATGTTTTCAGTGATATGGATTAGGCCATTGTCTCTAAGCTCTTATTGTCTCTCATAAGCATCACTGTAACTTCTTTATGTACATGAAAATTCTATATGGTTTCCAAGCAAAAAAACCCCAAACAACAACAAAAAAACGGGATGGGGGGCATTGTAGATGTGATGGAAGGGAGACAAAAAGAACATCGAAATGACAGATTCTAGGTATGTTATTTAAATGGAGTTGGTTTATTTAAGGAGTATTGCTACTTGAAGGTAATCCTCATTGTCTTTATTTTAGGTAGGTTTTTTTTTTAATGCTTTTTTTCTTATTGAAACCTTGAACTGTATTGCTCAGGTATATTAAATATAATGGACATATATGAGAAATAGAATTCCTGCCAGAACGTACATGTTAAAAAATAAAACCTTTGCTACGTGTAAGAGGATTACATGGTCATATTCACAACAAAAATGTGACTTATGACTGGATCTGCCAACATCTGCTTTTGTCCAACTTTTGCATAGTTAGGTGATTTATACATAGTGTAATGAAAAAACCTTGAGAAAAAACACATTTTCTAAACACATTTAGAAAAAACACACAAAATTCTTGTATAAATGGAGTTGTGAAAATTGAAATCTGTGCAGTCTCACAAAACATGCCCCATGAATGTTTGGACCTAACCAAACGTCGAAGTAAGAGATTACTTTGCATTTTAGAAAGGTTACCGGTAACAAAATGGAATTAAGGAAGTAAACAATTCAGTTCTGTCTCGGAAATAAACTAGATGATCTACTGGTTTCCATCTCAGATTTCTTTTTGTGAAAAACATTTGCTTGTCATTTGGATGACCAGGATGGCTGACATGCTAAGACTGCACCTTAGGGATTTCTTTGGCCTGAGAACATTTAGGCTGCGGATGATACTGTACGTCGCAGCTCTGATACCATAAAGTCTGACACCTTAAACTCAAACTTATTCGTGCTGACCAGGGCTGAACAGCGGCTTCATTATAGTGGGGAAGACGGTGTCCAGGCCAGATGACAGCTTGGCAAAACCACATCTGTGAGGGACACATGGCCGCCTTTACCCTAACAACCCAAATGCAGGTGACCTCACAAGCCTCTAGACACCTGCCCAGGGACAGCCCAAACTTGACTGTGGTCAAGTCCTAAAGGAGAGGATTCCATGTTCTGAGTGTGGAGAAAATGTAAAAGAATATTTTCTGCCCAGAAAAGACAGTCTTATCAGAGAGGAGAATCTGACTGGCTGCCTCTTAGATCCAAATGATCCCAAACAGTTAGATCCAAATGTTCATCGCTGAGACTGCAGCTTAGCTGGCCAAATATCAGCACTTCATGCTGCAGTGAAATGAGTTCATCTACTTTTTCCAAAGGAAGGCACACATGTGTGAGTGGTGGCGCGCTCTGATGTGTGGAGATGTGCCTTTCGGTGGAGGAGGTTCAAACTGCTGTCGCAAATGCATATGTTCATGGAGCGATAAAGGAGGAGCATGGAGGCCTCAACTTACTGGAAGAATTATTCTGATGTACATGGAAAGTCACATGGAAGCCATCTTGAGGCATCTCCTGGTGACTGCCTCGGCTGGGAATACTACCCTTTGCCTGTGGTTCTTTCCTTTATCTTATTGATTCCAAGGAGGGCATGGAATTAGAAGTCGGAGTGGTCTTTAATCTTTCCTTTGAAATAATAGAAGTTGTTGGGGATACTTTTTAGAGCAGACCCATTTGGTTTGAACCTGGGCTAGAACTAAAGCAGCGTTAAATACTTGCCTATGGTGACATGCATCCTTCTCTTGATTTGTTGGGTGAAAGACTGGAGACTTTTACTTCTTTAATAAGGAAACCTGGACAGAATGCTGACTCTGCACCTGATAAATCTTTCCAAATTGCCACAGGTGAAATGAAATGTTAATATCCCTTTCAATTATTTATTTAAAAAAATAAAGTATTTTAATATACATATAGATATTTTTGTTCAGTTACTAAAGAACTGCATTTTTGAAGCTTCTTATATATTAAAATGAAGAGGTAATCATTTTCAGAAATTGGAGATGCTACACTAGAGACTTCCTATATTTCACTATGTTATGCAAATCAGTTTTAATTGTAGAAATATCCAATACAGATAAGATAAGCAAAAGGAAAAAAAAATCTCCCATAATTCCACCACCCAGAGACAGACACACCATGTTCTCTCAGATATTTTACTTTGTGTATATTTTTTCTTTAATAGACATTTTATGCAAACCAATTTGAAACCTGCTGCCCTCACTTCCAAATATAATTCATTTCAGTAAATACAAACCCACATCACCATTTTAACAGGTCATGGAGCATCCCATTATATAAATGTACTGTAATTTACTTAACAGATTTCCATTTGCTGGCTGTTCACCAGTAATCTAAAGACAGATATCCTTGTATATATATCCTTGCATAATTGCCTGATATTTTTATGATTAAATACATTAAATTTAAACCACAATGCCCCTCATTTCTTTGGGAAAGAGCTTCTGAGCTCGTGGTTAAGGTGATTTCACTTTTCATTTTCACTTTAGGTGTATGAACACCAAGATGGCAGCAAATCGCTGAAGCTGGGTGACTTTGGATTGGCCACCATTGTGGATGGCCCCCTGTACACCGTTTGTGGCACCCCAACATACGTGGCTCCAGAAATCATTGCAGAGACCGGGTAAGTGCTTTCTGTGTGTTTACTGAAGTGCTGTGTTTGCAAAAACTAGTCTGCTTCAAGAATAGGAGAAACAGGACTGCTCTGTCTGGTCCAGACAGAATTAGCTATCAGATTTCTTTCACTTGTTTTACTTTCAAGTGGGAGCCATTTTCTCTGTTTTTCCAATCAAGTTGCCAATTACTGCAATCTTGTTTAAGGCTTTTATTTGGCCTTTGTTAAAGGTAGAACAGCAGTTATTAACCTCAGAGTAAAAAATGTTCTGACTAACAGAGAAACATACAGTGATGATAATTAACTCGCTTTTGGAGATAAAAGAAGCAGACACTGCTGTGTGCAGTGATCACGGCTCCTGTGGTTATTTCTCTCAGCTGGCCTTGGTCTCCCGTCTTGGTTCCATTTTGGCCCTCTTGGCAATCCATTGATTATCTGCAGAGTACAAACCTCCTTAGGCATTAGAGGGCCGCTGGGAATTGACTGGTTTCTGTGTGCAGCAGTATAAGATGAATGAAAATCTCTGGAATTGGGGGAGAAGGTGGGTTGGCCTAATACTTACTAAGGACTTACTGTGTGCCAGGCCCTAAGCTTCTTTACTCAATTCTTACTCTTCCAGTAGGTGGTATGATTTCCATTTGGCATATGAGTAAATTCAGACTCTGATGACTGAATATCATGTAAGTTCATGACTAGATAGTAATGGGTCAGCATTTGAACTCAGGTCTGTGTGCGTAAAAGGCTCTTTCCACAAAGAGCCCTATTTCTTACCAAGAACCATAGGCAGAACTCTGAAACATTATCCTTAAACAGGATTAGGGAAGGCTGGGGCAGCAAAGGGATACAATCCCACCTTTTCTTCCAATCAGCAGCACCAAGCCAGCTAATGGTCTAGGGTGCGCCACTGTGACCAGTTGGCGATAGTTTTTCTGCTTGTCCTGTAGACCAGAAAGGCAGAAATACAGAACAAATGACAAGGGAATCCCAATAGGGAAATCCCTAAGGTGAGGTGTGAGATAATGAGGACTTTTCCACTCATCAAATCTGAGTGAATTGGGAGACCACATCTGTAGCCATGCC
Source organism: Rhinolophus ferrumequinum (assembly GCF_004115265.2). Taxonomy (NCBI): domain Eukaryota; kingdom Metazoa; phylum Chordata; class Mammalia; order Chiroptera; family Rhinolophidae; genus Rhinolophus; species Rhinolophus ferrumequinum. The sequence continues at coordinate 93,700,877 of NC_046287.1, forward strand.
TGATCTCCCTCAGTGGGTGCGACTTCAGGCATAGCTCAGTTTTCTACTGAGTCCTCTGACACCTGCCGGAAGGGAGTGGTGTGGGATAGAAAGAGGATTTGGTTGAGCTGTTGAAGACTTTGATTGGAACCCAGCTCTGCCACTGACTAACTGTGTGATCTTGACCAAAATTATTTACCCCCTCTGAACTTCAGTTTTCTATAAATTAAGCAATAAGACTTATCTTCTAAAACTTACAGAGTTGTTGGGAAAACAAAATAAAGTAACATATGTCAGTGCTTTATAAGTTGGAAAATGTCCTACATGTAATTATTATTTCTAAAATTAGGGAGTTAGACAGCCTCAAGTCTCCATCCCTATCTTAAAATCGATATGTAATATAATGCTGAAACCCTTCATTTACTGATATTTGGATATGAGCCTAGCCATGCATTACTTTGGTAATTTTTGTTCAAGTGCCTTAGAAAGTGTCTCTATTATTATTATTATTATTATTATTATTATTATTATTCTTTCCATGAACTCTGGCTGGTGGGTTTTAGTTTAGTATTTGTTGTTGGGTTTTTTAATTTTGTCTGGTTTGGGTTTTGGTTTAGAATAGAAGAGTCATCTATTTTGCCACGCCCCACAGTTTGTACTGGCCTGACTTTGATAACTCTAACGTCACTTCCTTTTTCAGATATGGCCTCAAGGTGGACATCTGGGCAGCTGGTGTAATCACTTACATTCTGCTGTGTGGTTTCCCTCCATTCCGTGGGTATGGCAGCAATCTTTTATTTAGCACCAACAAAGCATTTCTCTATTCTCTGAGTGATCCATCCAGCCTTCTTGCACAAAGCAGCCTGCAGCAGGAGTAGACCATAATAAGAATTTAGAATGCCTGTTATTTTTTCCATGTTGTGCTTGCTAATTTACATGCCTTCCATAATTTTCTTCATATAATTTAAAAGCTCATTCTTTCTTCATTTACCAAAACTATTCCATATAGACATTTTGAATTGCTTAAAAACCCACACACATTTTATACATTTATGGGGAAAGGAAGGACTCCAATGCATAGGAATTAAGTGATATACCCTGATTTGACATTTTAGTTCTGTCTTTTCCTTATTGTTGTCATGCCTCTAAACAGAAGTGGTGATGACCAGGAGGTGCTTTTTGATCAGATTTTGATGGGGCAAGTGGATTTTCCTTCTCCATACTGGGATAATGTTTCTGATTCTGCAAAGGTAGGTTTCTAGTGCCTTCCTTTTCCTTAGGTCCTGTGTGTCTTAATGGAATTATTGATTTTGATTCGTGTGCAAAGAGACTAATGATATTTTAAATATGATTTCTGTACACATTTTAGTTGTATTAGTAATTGCTAGGTTTTTCTAAGGGTTCACAGTCATCGAGTCATCTGTTAGTATCCATCCCAACTTAGCAAGTACCTCTGCTTCCCTGGCTTCCTCTATCCCTATTGTCACTCCATTTATGTTGTTATGGCCTCTTGCCATGCCCTCCCCACACCAGGCTTTAGCCCATCTTAGGTTTCTGCATAGCTTGTTGCTTCGTCTCTTTCAGGTCTTGACTTAATTTCATCTTCTCAGTGAAGCTTTCCCAGACCACCCCGTTTCCCATTACAGCTCTTAAACCCTACCTGGCTCATTTTGTCTTCTTTGTCTGTTTTATTTTTTTCTATAGTACTTACACCCTTATGTCCATCTGGTATACCACCTAACTACCTTTCTATATTTGCCCACCTATCTAGATAGATAGATACAGATAGGTACATATGTTTTATTTATGTAGTTTATTTTCTGACATTTCCCACTAGAATGCAAATTCCGTCAAGACAGGATTTTTGTTTATTTTGTTCATTTGCTGCATCACAGAAGCCAATACATAACTGGTGCTCAATATATACTGAATGAATAAACAAATGAGTGAATGAATGAAGCAATTAGTTAATTAATCAAAATGGAGGAAGCTCAACATGTGTTGGTATGATCAAGAAAGACATCATAGGGAGACTGTGATTTAATTTGGACTTTGAAAGACAACCAGCATTTAGAAGAAGAGGGGAACAAGGCATATGGTTTTGTCCCATTAAACTAAAAGATCAACCTCTAAGAAAACTATAAAAATCTTACTCTATGGGGAACGTAATTTGGTGGTTACCAGAGCGTAAGGGGGTTGGGGGGTGGGGGATGAGGGTGAGGGGGATCAAATGTATGGTGATGGAAAGGGAGCTGACTCTGGGTGGTGAACACACAGTGTGATTTATGGATGATGTGATACAGAATTGCACAACTGAAATCTATGTAATTCTACTAACAATTGTCACCCCAATAAATTAAAAATAAATTAAAAAAAAAAAAAGATATGAAGGAAGATTTCACAACACATCACAGATTTGAAATAGCAGGCACACATTAACCTGAATCTACATATTGTCTAGGTATGGACCTGAACTCTCAATTTTTGGTTTGAAAGGGGATTTAAGAACCATGGGTTGTACTTTTCTCAATGAAGCATTGTTATTTAAAAAAAAAAAAAATCTTACTCTAATACACAGTAGTAGACATTGAGATTAAAAAGAAGAAGAAGAAAACATTTTAATTGATCCCTTAAATTTATGTCTCTAAGCATTGACTTAAATTTGGGAAAACTGGTGATGAGAAGTAATTTTCTTTTAACTATTCAATGTATATAACTTTCCGTTCACTGTGTCCTGAGGATAAGTTCAATTTAAAATCTGACTCCTCAGGCCTGGCCACTTTTCATAGGAAATGATGCATATTGGCCCCAAGTCTCTCAACTGTCCAGGAATCTACCTCCAGCCCTAGGAAAATGTGGGGAATTAACAGAAGTGTCAGAGGAAAGACACAAAGGTGAAAGGAGATGGGATGACACAGCTGCAGAGGTGGGTGTGGAGGTGATTTCACCTGTGCACAGGCTCTTCAGGAACCTGTTCCACCTCTCTCCATTACATACCATCACTCCATAAACATGAGAGCTGGAAGTCACTGACAGACAGGACCATCTCCTACACCCCTGTGGCACCTAGCAAAGAACATCGCACACGAGTAGTTGCTTTAATAAGTCTTGGCCCATGTAAGAAAGTGAAGGCACATCTCTACTTCAGTGGTAATAAATCATACCCATCAGAGAGTGGTACACAGCCTGAATGTAAGTAACCGAAAACCACATATCTAATCATTTTGTTACATGGGAATTTATAATCCAAAGTGGACAAATGTATGACAAATTCATCATTAAAACCCAAGCTATACTTTCCTGGTCCAAATCAATTGGAGCTTATGGGAAAGTTTTATTAATTTCAAAACCATTAAAGCATTTACCATTTAATAGTTCTAGTTTATTTGTATTGATCAATCTGGAAAATTTTGAAGCAATTTTAACAGATTTCCTTAGAAGTCTTGGACTACTAAAGGATAGTTTCTATTTTGCTCAGTAGATATTGGCAATTCTATATGTCTTTCTTATTCCCTCCTTTCAAACTTAAATATTCCATCTTGCAGATAGGAGGGGGAAAAACACATTTTTCCTTTCAGCTGCCAAAGTGAAAATTTAGTTAAAATATTTTTTAAATGTGATTTTTATATTAAATTAATTTACAAATCTGTCTTTAAAGTGAAAAATTCTAGACAAAGAAAGGAATTTTAATTCTTTAACCTGTGTATTTATTTCTTTTTTACTAAAAAATATTTTTATGAAATTGATTTTAACATTAATTTATTTTTTTCTATCAACTACAAGCTACGTATTTATAATTGCAAATATCCACCTTTCCTTTAACTTGTAAAGGTGTTAAGTAGCTATGGGTAAGCTGAGTTGATATATTTAAGATTTAGAGCTTTTCCAAACTAAGAGAGAACTTCTACATTTGAGAACTGCCAGATATTGACCTTGAAAATCAGACAAGTGGAGTTGAATGTCCCCTTTTGCAGGAACTCATCACCATGATGCTGTTGGTGGACGTTGATGAGCGATTTTCAGCCGTGCAGGTCCTTGAGCATCCCTGGGTGAATGTAAGTCACTTCTTCCTTTCCCTGTATTTACTCCTAACGTTCCTTTGTAAAATTGCAGATTTCCTAATCATGTTGTCTCCTTTGAAAATTGTTCTGTTTGTGTTTGTTGCTCCCATAAAAACACGGCAGAACAGTTATGCAAGCCCAGGCTTGTTCCACCAGGGCCACGATGTGTCCGTGCTGATGTGTATTCTCACGGTCCGTTGCACAAGGCACTTCATCTAATTCAGATGGAACAGACTTCTACCAGGGAGGTGACATGGTTGGTACCCACCTTCCTGAAACCTACATTCTGTCGTCCAGAGTAGGGCTGAATACATCAATCAGATAGAGCGGATTTTCTGAGTTTGTACCACTTTTGCATCATTTCTGCCTGAAATACAAGCCATCCAAAGGTCTCCGCATAAGCCTTGGAGTCCTCTCATGCAGCACTTCTCAAACTTGCATGTGATCACAGATCACCTGGAGATCTCATTAAAAATGCAGATTCTAACGTAGTAGATGTGAGGCTTTGAATTTATAAAAGCTTCCAGATGCCACTTTATGTGAGTGCAAGGATTCAATGGTATTTAGCTATGAAAGAATTCTTCAGAGCAGAGCAGTTATTTGTTGACCCTATGATTGTTGGTAAGATTTGTTTTGACTAATAATAATAATAATTAATACTTATAGTGTGCCTAACTTAGAGTCTGCCCAGAACGATTTTAAGCACCTCACATATGCGACGTGATTATGTTCTTCCCGGCAGCTGTATAACTGAGGTGGAACTCCGACTGACATGTGCAGGAGCTCCATAACTAGGTCTAATGGTACTTGCTGCCAGAATAGAAGTCATATAGATTTGGGTATAGATAGGGACACAGACATAGACAGGGACAAGTACAAAACTGATATGAATTTTGCCAGCCTCCTTACTACTTTGAATGGTGTGGCTATCCGTCAAAGGCAACAAAATGTTTCACATCTCTGAATTATCACCTTGGCAATTAGCCAAGTAATTTTTTTCCGAAATAACAAATTATTAAGGATAAGGTATGATTGAAAGCACAGGGTTGAGACAGACTCCATGTGAGGTGACAAAGCTTGGGCTCTTGTTCATGGTCTGCCTCTGGAGGGCCAAGGGCCTGGGTTCCGGCACTTTCACATCTGAACGTGACTCCTTACACCCCGCTGGGAGGTTGTGAGTATATGACAGGAGAATGGATGTGAATGTGAGCGTATATAGATACACAGCTAAGGTTTGTTTTAAATATTTTCATATGGCAGAGCTTCCCAGTTGATGTACAAATATATAAAGATATTAGTCCTCTCTGTCCTTGGCCTAGTCAAGCAGGACAGCCTGAGTCGGAGAGGTCACCTCCAGCCTCACAACGTTTGCCTTTACCCCAGGTGCTAAACAAAGTGGGCAAGGTCAGGAAGCACCTCATGTTAGCTTAGTAATAAACTTTCAAGTTATGCAGGGTGGGTATTATCGTACCCGCTTTATAGATGAAGAGACTGAGGTTATGGTGGGTGACTTGGCCGAGACAGCTAAGTTTGTAACTGAGCCAAAATTTGCAGCCAGGTGTCCACACTCCAAGCCCTTTTGCTTTAAAGTCCTATGCACCTACCTCTACCCTCCCTTTTCTTGAAGATGAAAGCACTGTGAATATTGCACAAAAAAATAAATGCATATGTACATCGTCATCATTACAATGATTGTTCATACAAGTTAGCAACCTTTCCAAAGTAACTTACCAAGGTCATGCATGGCACCCTTCCCTTATATGTGCAGGGTGGAAGAGGCACAAACAGGCTTTCTCAGTGGTAGTAGTAGGTCCTGTGATCTACATGCTAATTAAAAGCCCATGGTTCACAAATTGTCAAATTTCATGTCAGCCCTGGAAAGACTGAAAGTGTGACTACACAGAATAAGCCAGGAAGTCTGAATTTGAAATGTGGCCTTTGCAGGCTCATAGGGAGCCATAGAAGAAAGAGAGTCATAGATTCATTTTAGGTTTTTAAATACATTTTCATCATGGCACCACTGCTCGCCAGACCCACCCTTCAGGAGCTCTGTCTGATACAACCAGATAGTCATGTGGCAGTGGGGGAAGGGCTACCCCCACCAGCCTTTTTGGGGAGGGTGACACGGAAGGCTTGCAGGCGGAGGAGAACCCAGAGCTCCATCCTGGAAGCAGCTGGGAAACTGTCAGGCAGAGCTAGCTCTAGTAGGATGTGGATATATGTTACAAGATAGCTACGTGACTGTGAACAAATTTGTCTATATATGCAAGGGGGCTAAAATGCTATTGAAAACACGGAATCCTTTGCCCTGGTTCCAAACCAAATGACCCTATATCAATATTTCCCAACTCAGTGGGTTAAAGAAATAAAATTAAGACTTTGGCTGTTCCTAGGTTGCTCGCATTCCTAGGGCAGCATATACATGTCTCAGCAGAAACTTCTGCCTTCTCAACCTGCTTTGTGCACATTTTACACATGGTCCTACTTTGCTGACAATTAGGATCCAGAGCTCCCTCTGGAACTGGGACTTCTGCTGTCATTTCAGTTTTCCCTCTCACATTTCCTAACAACACTTACTAAATGCAAGGGTAACGTTTAAGGAGCTATCTAAAAGATTCACAAGTAAAAAATACCCTTTGTGTAATTCTAACACACCTTACAGTCTAAGGGGAAAATATATATTGATTTTAGCAAAAAAACTTTTAAAAACTTGATGTATAAAGTGATTGCTTAACTTTTGAATAACTTATATTTATGTAGTAACTAAATAAAAAACTGATTATTTTCTTTGTCTCGAAATAATAAATGAAAAAATATGTATATAAGCTTTCACAACCAGCATGTAGTATTTGTTGAGGTCTCCGAGTGCAATAAATGAACAAGCAATCAAAATAAATAAATTATGAATTTTAAAGGAAGTCCATTTAATAAGACATTTCGCATTTGATGATCAAATTATATCTGATTCACCACAGAGCGGGAGGGAGTAAGAATAATTGTATGAGTCCTAAGGAAGTTGTCAGAAAGCTCCCCCTGTGCTCTCATTTATCCTCATTTTCTCTGTAGCTTACATGCTGACCTTTTCACCTGGTGCTCTGTCATGAAAGTGTAGAGCACGAGGGCAATAGAATTGAAAACTCTAGTCAGCAAAAGTCACTTGTTTTAACCGTACCTCAGGAGCTTCCTCTAGGCTCACTTTTATTTTTCATCCACTCTGGATGCCAATCCCACCTGAACCTCTGCTCTGTTAGTGTAAGGGTCATGAGCGTGGCCTCTCATTGGATGGTTCTAGCCAGCCAGATGGACAAAGGCAGCATCAGTGTGTAGCCAAGTGTCCAGGGGAGGAATGTACACTCCGGAAGAGGCACCAGCTCACCTGCCTGTGTCACTTTGGGGTGGTCCCTATTTTCAGCCTGTGAAAAGGAGATAACAGAATCAACCTCTCGTGTGATCATGTGGATGGAGATAGGATTGTATTTTTTAAACAGCTTGAGAGGACCATCTTAAGCACTAGTACTCTGTAGGTACCTGATAAATATTTGAGTCTGAGAGAGGCAACAAATCTATCATCCATTGCTATGTGCTGGTGAGATGCAAATTGTGATCAGTGTTGGCATATAAGAAGCTCGATTACAGAGGAAATTCCCCTCCAGAAAAAAATGATCCTGTTTATACGCTCCAAGCTCCATGTAGATAATATACATAATCAACTCTGTTGTGTTCTCAACTATCACAGCTCTTTCCTTTAATGTAATGCAAAATACCAACAGGAATTGTCCTAGCTAAGTTTATTTACCTTATTACTCATCCAGTGGGGAACCATATGATTTAGGCACATATAATATGAGAATGAAACAGGCAATGAAATATCTTGATCATTCCAGTGATTGAGGAGAAAGTTGCTTCATAATTAGGATTAAATTATTACCATTTTAATATTTCAAATGTATTACTATTTTCGCAGTTTTATTTTCAAAGTGTTGGCCTACCTTATCCCATGCTATTTTCTGATACTCTAGGATGAAGGTCCATCTCAATGCATTAACTCCATGAATCTCTCTTTTAACTCCAATTATTTTCCTAATTTTACTAATGAGGAAACTGAGGCTCAAAGAAGTCTCTAGCATGAAGCTCAATGGAGGCTCTCGCACAAGGTCTGATGCCTGGGTTTCACCCCTAGAGATTCTGATTTTACTGGTCTGTACTGGGATCTGGGCATTAAAAGCCCAGATTTTTAAAAGCTCCCAGGTGTTCATAATTTGAGCCAAAGATGGAAAACCTCTGTCCTAGTGGGAAGGACTGGTTTCAAGAAGTCAAGTGTAGTTATTTAGCCGATTCAAGACTTCCTCAAGACTTCCCGGCCTTTCAGTTTTAATTTGCCTCCTTTATCTCACCTACCTACTCTTTTGAAAAGATACTACTAAGCTAAAATATTCAAAATGAATGAAGAACAAGAGGAAGAAGAAAAAAAAACAAGAGCCTGGATAATCTACCAAAGTATTCCATGCTAATAAAAATCAGCCCTACCCACACAAAAAATATATAAACATTCATTTCATGGTGCTGGCAGAATTTGTTACAAAGTAAAAGAACCCCAATGATACTGGAATAATAAATAAACCACTTACCTGTATTCATAAATTGTGAATGATGACTTGGATTTCCACTTTCCCTTTGGGCAGCTTATCTTCTCCTTTCTCCAAGGCACATCTTAATTTACTTCACATTTTCACCCCAAGTGCTGTGTGAATTGTAGACATAGAGGTTGCATAGGGCCAATCCGAAGGGAGTCAGAAGTCCTGGGGTGCAGTACAGCTGGGGAGGGTTAGCACTAGTCGAGGGGCCGCACCCTGGGATGTGAAATGTAACTGCTCTTGAAGAGTACTCTAATGCGCTTGGGATTGTTTAAAACGAAATTGGAATATTCTGGTGGTAAAGTACTCAAGACTGCCATGTTTCTCATAAATTTACAGATATTAATAATAGCGTCTGGCAATGAATAGCCTGAAAACCAGATCCATGATCCAAAAACAAAACTCCATGTGGGAGGAGGATTTTCTGAAGCGTGACCTCTGGAATGGTCTCCCTGAGGAAAGAGAACTTACTCCACTGAGTGACATCACGTCCAAGCCCCCACACACCTCCCTCCCCACGCCTCCTCCCAACATCCGCTGGAGAAATGGAGACCAGGAGGCTAGGTCTCTTACAGACAGCTGTGAGAGTTCATTTTCCATTTTGTAAACTAATTTTGTTCTTGTCAGTTGCAATGCTCTGCCAAGTGGTGGATGGGAATTTCTAAATCAAAAACCACTAACCTCAAACCACAACCAGCCTGTGTCAAACCAGAAACTACTCCCAGAAACTACATACCAGAACGTATGGTAATAATACTATGACTATTTGTAACATACTTCCAGGTTTTGTCACGTTTAGAAAATTCATAGCACATTTTTGGCACATAATCTATTCAAAATAATGGCGATAAAGATGTATATGTAAAAATGTATGTTTTTAATGGCCCTATTTATTTTATTGATGCAAGACAGTAAATTAGCTAAATCTCCATCATCAATCTGTACGCCTCAGGTACAGATTAGGTCTCTGCAAAACCAGCTGTTTATGTCTTTTAATCCAATTATGCTCAAAGCCTTCAAAATTGATATAGAAACTCTGCAGACTTTTCAGTTGCTGTGGTGTGTGTGTGTGTGTGTGTGTGTGTGTGTGTGTGTGTGTGTGTGTTTTACCTTCTCTGAGACACCATATTTCATTGGAAACAAATCCTGAAAGGTTTTAAGATTTATGAAGTCAAAAACATCTCTGACAACTTGTGAGGGTTATTTCACTACTTTCATTGCTTCAACACGAACTAATAGCCCAAGGGAAGCTGAAACCTCACTAGAATTTAAAGCTGGAGGCCTGAGCCTCGGGGCCCCAACATCTAAAAGAGTTGCTAGGAGTCTGACAGGAGATTAGGCCCAGGACAGCGCTGGGAAATGATAACGGAGTCCATTGTGAGAGTGGTGAGAAAACAAACTCTTAGTTCAAGAACTGGCAGGGGGAAAACCCAGGTAAAGGGAACTTTCTGGCAAAGACGGCGATGTTGGAGAAGTGAGAAGGAGGCAAGATTGAGCAGCTAGAGGTAAATCTCCCTCAGTAAGTCAAACAGGGGCTGCTCCAGTGGAATCCCTGCTGTTGGTTTTCTCTATATCTGCACCCAGGCTGTTCAGCATAGCCTGTGCCGATCACAGGGCCACACTCTAACCCAGTGTCACTTCCTGTCATCCCGTGTCAGCCAGGCCTGCTAGCACCACCTGTTCCCGGCGGATTCGAGAGCCCCGACCCTAATGGGTCATGTTGCCACATCTCAGATTAGTGGATACCCAGTCTCTCCTTGACATACTCATAGATGTTTCTGAGCTACATGCACTGGGTCTCCTGAAGTGCTCATTATCTCTTTTACTGACCTCCATCCAAATGCTTCCCAAGCTCCATTCAGGCCTGTCCAAATAGTCTGTGTTTTTTTCAGCCCCTAATTCAATCCTCCTCCTTCCTCACTATTGTGCCACTTTCATCCAGGAAGGAAGCCTCACTGAGTCCCTCCACTTAGGGAGCCCTTTTGTCGCAGATGCCGTGCTGCTGCATGCCCTTGGCCGATGCAGTGTGGTGTGGTGTGGTGGGAGGCCTGGTATGGTCCTGACTCAACCACACTCTAGCTGTGTGACATTGAGCAAATTATTTGACCTTGCTGAGCTTCAGTTTGCTCAGCTTCAAAATGAGACTAATAAGGCATATTGTAGAGGGTAACCTGAGGATTGGGGAGGTCATATATGTAAATCGTTAGCATAGGGCCGCATAACAGTTAACACTTGTGTCACCTCCCTCTCCCTGCCTTTCTCTTTTAACTTCCTTTGATCTGTTTCTTTGTAACCTAAAGTGCATACAAATGGCTCTGTCTGAGGTAGCCTGGAACTCTATAAAGAAATGACTGGAGTACATCTGCAATCTTGGGGGTGGGACCCAGTGGGGCACCACTGTGGCAGGTTGCCCCCTTTCCTTCAGGCAGAACCCCAAACTGGGCCAGACATAGGATACTAGTATTTGTACAACTTTCAGGCACATAATTAAAGGCACATAATTTCATCCCTTGTCAAATATGTAAATACTCCCAAAATTCTAGCTTAGATTCCAAGGACCTGTTGTTCCATCCACCTTTTTTTTTAAGAAGTGTTTTACATACACCATGGACTTCACCCTTGTGTTTCAAACTCTGGACTGCATCATCCTAATTCTTTGTTATTATCGCCCAACTTCTCTTCCACTGGTAGAGTCGAGAACTGGGTAGTATAGAAGTACTGTAAAAATGTCTGAGTAAAGGGCGGTAGTCCTCCACGCATGCCACACTTATACCCCTCTTCCTGGAAAGCATTGCTTTATTCCTAATCGAGACTAAGGCTTCAATCTTCGGATCTTTTTGGTGTTCGTTGGTGGCCAGTCTTTTCCTGTTCTCTCAGCTTTCTCTGCTATTACTCTCCCACATATATTCTTAATCACAGGTAAACTGGTTGACTCACTCTTTGGCAGACTTGCCTCCTGGCTTCCTACTCACACATCTGTACATGTCACCTCACCTTCACTCCTCCTCCCATCAATACGCTTCCCATCATTAAGGACCAGATCGAACCCCATATTCCTCACGAAGCCTGTGCTGACTGCTCACATCGGCAAATGTGTCCCCTCTCCTCTGAACTCCTTCCATGTTCCTAGCTGAGCCATGAGGCTCCACTGCCTTCTGACCGCTCTTTCATCTTGTTGACCTGTTGTCAGGTCAACCTTATTTGACAAGGTATGTGCATACTTTGTCTACCAAATAGCCCACTGGTCCTGGTGGGCACAGATCATTTCTTCCCCAGCCCCTGCCATCCCTAACATAGCCCTAGACGTAGCAGGTACTTCATATGTCCCTGTTTTTGTTCCTTCCTCAAGTATCATTCCACTGTTACCCCAATTGACCTTAACTTTATTTCTGACTCTTTCCACAATACAGAATTTAAAAAAAAAATTTTGAATTTACTCTGCATCATTCCTCCAGATTTGGTTTCCTTCCTCCAGATTTTGTTTCAGATGTGACTTAATAAGCATAATAATTGTTCCTTTTTCTAGCCATTAATAAATCAGTCTAAGAATATCATAAATTGGTTATCTAGTCTGTAGAGCATTGAACCAAGTACTTATGTTAAAGGTTACATAAAACGTGGACAATGTGGTACAAAAGATCAGGAGTTCATATATATATATATATATATATACACACACATACACACACACACACACACACACACACACACACACACATATATGCTATATACATACAAAATCACCTAACACCAAAAAGAATATAAATAGTGCAAATATGTGTAATAAAAAAGCATTAGAAGTTTCCAGAAGAACCATTAAAATGGATGTGTTAATAGAAGAACAGTGTTTTGGAACAGGTGATTTGGACCCAAGTTTTGAAGAAAAAGAGGGATGACAGCATGCAAAAGAGCAAAGTCCACACCTATTTTTGCTTGCCCTCATTTCCACTCCACTTACTATACTGCCTGGTCCACTGCAGACATGCAGTTAATATTGACTGAATAAATGAACAGTCAAATGCTGAAAGGAGTAAAGCCCATGTGGAGAGTCCAGGTTATGCAAAAGAACAAGCATGTCATGCTTGGGAAGCAGCAAATTTATTTTCCTGGGTGGAGCCAAGAAATTACATGCAAAATGATGGAGAGGAAGGAAAGAAGGAAAATGATGAATGACATTGAAGTCTTGCCAGGAATTTTGGTTTTAACAGATAGTAACAAACACTTTATTATCCATTCATTCATTTATTCCACAAATATTTATGAAGCATCTACTATGTGCCAAAGCATTATGTTAAGACCTGGAGGTTCTATAGTGAACAAAACACAGTCTCTGTCTCCAAGGATCGTGCAGCCTTTTCATCACGAATTAGCAAGTGATGGCACATACTTGTGACTGGGATTGTTATTCTAACGGTATTTAGCAGAGGAGAGCAATCTGTCCAGGCTCCATCACAGACGGCTCCGGTGCAGAGCAGAGAAGCCTTAGTTACAATGAGCTCCAATGTGAAGTATGTCATAATAACGGATGACTTGAAGGCAGCAAGGAGGATTTGAAATTTAAGGAAGAACTTTCTGCCTGGAGGGTTGTCTGGGATTATAGAATGGCCCATTGAATGGCTGTGGAACCAGGCTGAATGTATTTATGGTCCCTTGCAGGAGCCCAAGTCTGTCAGCTTCCTTGGCTATGGGTCCGAATGATGAGATAAGAGGATAACACTCTTGGGTCAGGAAAAAAAAAGCAGATGTTTACATCGAGTTTTTATTTTTGGTTACAGATTAACTTGCTCTTGGATATACGTCCCTGGAGCCATGGCTGAAATCGATTTTATTAGAAATCAAAAACAGAAATAAAACATTTTATTTAGGGACAAAACTCTGAGGGTCAAAGGGCACAGCAAATTAATGTCAGGGCATATGTGGAAATGAATGAGACCTTGGAGCCGTGCATCTACCTACAGTATTTAATGAGAAGACATTGGTTGGTTTATTTCTGAAATCTTATGAATTTTAAGATCACTGCCTGTTACTAGAAGATCTTGGCCTCGTTTTCCACAAATCTCTTTTTTTTTTCTTTTTCTCCTTTTTCATTTCTTTTTTTTTTTCCCCCCAGGATGACGGCCTCCCAGAAAATGAACATCAGCTGTCAGTAGCTGGAAAGATAAAGAAGCATTTCAACACAGGCCCCAAGCCGAATAGCACAGCAGCTGGCGTTTCTGTCATAGCAGTAAGCATCTGAAATATCCACCTATAACTTTTAAAAAGCAATCCACCTAGGAGACAGGCATTACTCAGGAGATTCCACCCAGAGACAGCAGAATGGGTCATTTCTTTAGACAGCTCGACCACTTAAAGTACCGGGAAGCTTGGGGCTTAAACACATTACGGGTTTTTGCTGATGATTTCCCTGGGAGTCACATCATTATCCAACACCTCCAGGGTGTCTTGCAGTTTATATTAATTTCATGATTTATTTTTTAAAGCAGAAAACCTCCCCCACACTGGACTCCGTGCCAATGCAAACTTTTGGGCTCTGAGAAAGAGAATTCAGAGTATCCTTTTGCCAGGACCTGGGAGGGAAGGGAAACTGAGAGAAACGACATTGTAAAGAGAGATTGGAACACTATGGATCTTTGTACGAGACCTAAATGAAAGCCAAAACAGAGCAGAAAGCTTACACAGTAAGATTTTCAGGGAAATTGAATCGCTGTGAACACTCCAAGAAATCACGATGTTTTGCTCCTTAGAAATTTCTTTTTTTTAAGTTGGAAGTCTTTTAACATTTACCATTTTATTGATGCGGCTGCACGGGATTTTTTTTTTTTTTCTGTTCTATACATGCAGACATACACTACATGCAATTTGAGAGCAGCTCTAGGCAAAGATTAAATTGGGCAGAGAAATAATGAAACCTCATACTTCCTGGTGTCATATTCTACAGTAAATATATTCAAGTCCCAGATTACTTGAGTTTTTAATCATTTCCTCTTTTTTAGGAGTATGTACATTTTAACAGTATATTTAATGTGAAATCACTTAAGCTGTTCTTTCTAAACAAAGAACTTAGACACTCTGATGTCGAATTTTTAAAAGTATTTATGCTACTAAACCATACTTCAGCTCATGAGCAATCCTGAATATTTACTACTTCTATGGGTGTTTTATTTTCTTTCTCCTTTTCTTTTTTGGTTGTGCTGGAGCTCCAGATAAAGCTAAACATATATGAGTGACATATTCGATACAACCAATCCCAGCTCTGGGTTATTAAATATTTGATAAGGGCTTCCAGCCTTTGCAGGTAGCACGATGCATGCCTACACTTTCTTGTACTGTTCACATTGCGTGGTTTTTGATTGAACCCTTTCAACATTAGTGTGAGTACCTGGCTCATGAGTACACTGACAGCGCTACCTGGGCTGCAGACTCTTTCAGTGCTGCTGAGCATATGAAACTACAAGTTGTCCTTGCCCTCTCTCTTTAGTTCTTTCTAAGGAAATTCAGTTTAGAAGGACACTGTCGCTCACATCTTCATAGATTGTCAGTGTTCTTTGTTATCAGCAAATATTTCAATCAGTAATTTTTGAAAATAACAATCTCTTGGTGATTCTCAGCTCCACCAGACATTCTATCCTCTGTTTTCATCATTCATTGAAGACATGGGTCTATTCCAAAACTTTCGATTCCACAGTTTGCTTTTGGAATGGACTGCCAGCACGCTCGTCCATGAAAAGGACTGCTTTTCTGCTTCTGCTAAGGGCATACAGCTGCTAGACAGGGTGCTTTTTCCAACGCTGTCATTTTGTTTTTGTTTTCGTTTTTCCTGGTCTTTTATTTCAATTAGTCTTTGGTTAAATTTGCCTTGGTTGCTCAATAATGGTTTGTTCGCAGTACTCTAGGAGTCTTTTAATGACTAAGGGCAGAAACTTCAGGGCAATTTTCCAATGGACAGACAACACAGCTATGAGGGGAAATCCTCCTTTAACCAAACCTGGCTAAATTCCAAAACCTAATCCATATTAGTTTATTAAAACTTCGTCTAAGTAGATCTCAAAAAACTTCAGTTAGTATTTGAAGATCAAAGGTCCACTGATTTATTTTCCCCTAAATATCACAATTGGACCATTTTGAAGCAATTTAATAACCAGTTTCTCAGTTCATCACTAACATATTTCCATGGAAACTGTACAAACTGGTAATAGACTTATAAAACTGTAAAATGAGCCATGTGGTGTTGAGTTAAACATTAGCTGCATACTTACTTAATCTTCTTTATCTACTACAAAATTTTTAAAAATAATAATTATCAACTTAACTTAGATTCAAAATAATTGGCTTTTTGGACAAATATCTGAAAAAGGGCCTTGCCAACGCTAAAGCACAGTTCATATGTTGACTACTATCGTTAATAGTTCAAGCATGAAAGATAATATCACTATAAATTTCAGGGTTGTTTCTAGAGAAACTGCCCTGCCATAATATACGCATTTATGCACCTTCTCCAGAATGCTTTTTCCTCATAAATGTCTCCACCTTCCAGAAGAACCTGGGGTTGGGTCGCCAGTCCCAGGGTGGGGCTGAGAATTAGAGACTGGTTGCCTTTGTTACTAACTTTCAGAATAGTACTAGATAAATCCATTTATACTCGTAACCCATAACAATTCCCATTCTTAAAGTGCAAAGACTAAGTCTCGGAGTACTGTCACAAGAAAAATGAGCATTGGAATTAAATAATATTCCAACTCAAACTAAAGTCTAACTGCAAAGGAACAATACTCTGCTCTGAGGCAGAATCTAAGTACATAGTAGGTACATAAAAGGAATAGTCTTCATAAGTGCTGCATTCTACAGAGACCATTTGACAATTTGATAATGCAATATTAATTTACCTGCATGATAGAAATTCCTGTAATTAATGTAAACTCTAATAACTTCTATTTGATAGCTATCAAAAAAACTGATTTCAACATGAATTTCATGCAGCCAGAATTTTTCCCATGGGCATGGATGT
Organism: Rhinolophus ferrumequinum; assembly: GCF_004115265.2. NCBI lineage: Eukaryota > Metazoa > Chordata > Mammalia > Chiroptera > Rhinolophidae > Rhinolophus > Rhinolophus ferrumequinum. The sequence goes on from NC_046287.1 coordinate 93,717,556, forward strand.
ACTCCCCAGGGGCTATCAAGTACTAGATTTTATTTTAAACTGCCTCAATCCTAGGATTGAATTTTTTTGAAATTCCATATACCTTTTAAAATAAAAAAAAAAACTATTTAGAATATAGTATCAATTATCTTGTTTTCTTGCTTGTTTGTCTGTTTGTTTCCAGAAATCAACAATTAAATCATTAGTCTTTAACTGGTATTTCTTTTTTTAGTTAGAAACCTAACTACCTGCTGGAGATTAATGATGCTTATAGTGGAACTTATGACATTTTTTTTTTCTTTCTCAGAGTGTCAAAGGAAAAAAAAGTAAACTGTCATAAACAGACTCTAGTCACAGTTGTAATTTATGACATGAGCATAGTTTAACATGCGCTCGCTCATGGTTCTGAACCGTAGTGTTTTTCGTTCATGTTGTCACTTTTTTTCCTTCTCTGTTTCCCACCCCCTACATTATTAAGACCAAAGAAAGGACAAATGATAATTTTATATTAAGGTTGCAATAGGTCCTGGACTTGGCTCGGAGAGTAATTACCAGCTGGAGACTCACAGGGATCCTCAGGACTTTCTAAAAGGAGAAAAGGTGTTCTGACATTTAGGTCAGGCAAACGTAATTAGGTGGAAACCCACTGCTGTCCTTATAACTACAACATTCTGCTTCTCAGAAAGACTCCATTGTCTCTCTGCTACCTTTACCAGTAGTTGGGGGATTTAAAAAAAAAAATCCACAAAAACAGAACAGAGAAAGGGAAACAAAAGGTTATTAAAGCGCAATTTATAGACATAAAATGGAATTAGAGATGACATTTTAACGGTGGACTTCTTGAGAGCTAAGGGAGGGGAGAGAGGCATTATTAGATTTGCTCAGCTTGATGAAGAACCGATGACTAAGATGTCAGTTCCAATTTAGTTTTCCTCATTTAATGCTGTTTATTATTTTAGCCGATAATTTTCCAAATGCTTTAAAGTTCTTCTTTTGCATTTTTCTCATGCAAATAGAGCACTTCAGCCTAATGGAACAAATCCATACTAATCAGTGTGCAAATAATTGTGATATTGGGAAGCTTAGTTCGAAAGTGAGAGACCTTTGCCCCAGGGCGTTCCCGGATGCGGTGTTAAGGCACATTTTGCCTGTAGATGGCAGTAGAGAACTAGGTACTAAGTAGCCATCTTCGCGGACTGAAACAGAAGGGCAGGCCTTCATCCTCTACCAGCAAGCGTACTTGGGTTTTTTTCTAAATAAAACACAATGTACATTTTTAAAAGGGTTAAAAATCTCACATTGCTGTTTCGTGAACACTGGGAGAGCCTGGTTTATCATCAGAATACCAAATCTCCTGAGCAGTGTTTAGTTTAAATGCCTGGTCCCCCGGCATCTTTTCGAAATGCCTTTCTGAATTTAGAAGTAGAAACAGTCATCAGCATCGCAGCAATACCACACATAAAAGCACTCATGGGCCTTTCTATAAAGAAAGGTGTGCAGCTTGCGTCCTGTCACGGGCAGATGGGGGAGTGGGCACACAGCACGATTACTGTATTTCAAATTTGGGGACTGAAAATTTTATTCCTAGGTAGCCCAAAGGCTAACATCTTATTCCAGGAGGAACTACTTTGAGAACTTATTATCCGCTCTCCTATTTATTGTACCTTTTGTTAATCACAGCATTTAACTGTACATATGAATTTTTAATATGCAGTAAAAACTTTTTTATTTTATTTTCTTTATTTTCCAGAGAAAATTTTACTGTTTTATACTATATCTTTTTAGTTCAGAAATGTAATTTATTCTTTAAGTCTACCTCTGTTTTTGAAGATTACCTCTCAAAGAAAGAAATCTAAATTGCTGTGATTGTGGGGGTTCAAAACCTGATTCTTTTCATCTTTTATTTCATACTCATGAAGCCCTCAAATTTAAGCCGGATGGAGTATAATTTTCTGGGGTCCAATCTGCTTTCTCTTAGGTGGCTAAAGCTGATTTCAGTACTTCATTGAATTATAAAGCATTTTCCATTCTGTAGAATATGAAGAGATGTTTGTATCTTGAAATTGAAAGGACATTGTTAAATGTGCATTCAAAAACGTGTTTGACAAATTAGATCTTTTCTAACAAATTAGCCTTCAAGATATTCGTGAGGGATTAGTGTCTTTTCGTGCCTTTTTATTTTCAATGTGCAGAGTTAGCATATTAGCTAGTCGCCCTGCAGAAGAGGCATCGTAACTATATATTCATATGTAGTCAATGAAGAAGAGCTCGGTCTGGAGTCTTAATTCTTTAGCATAATGTCGATCCACTGAGTTGCCCCCATTTCTCTCTGCTCAGCTGGACCACGGGTTTACCATCAAGAGATCAGGGTCTTTGGACTACTACCAACAACCAGGAATGTATTGGATAAGGTATGAGATGGTGCAGCTCAACAGTCAGTGTTTCCATGGCAACGTGCTGGCAGTCTCCATTAACCAGTTCCTTCAGTGGATAAACATGCTTTTGATTTGTTATCCAGTCCATATGCTGCTTTATCAGTTTCATTTTAATCTTGATTGAGATGCCACACCCCCTCATTCCTTTTTTTCACCCATTATTCACACTCACATTTGCCAGCTTTCTTTCCATTGCACATGCTCAGTATCAATTTCCCTTACAGTTAAAAGGACAGTATATTTAGTGTTAATGCCAAAGCATTTTCCTGATGTTGCCAATTAAAACAATGATTTCTAGTGCTCTTCTGTCCCTTAACAAATGGAAGAACAATAGTACCTTAGTATATGTTCTATAGAAGTATATACTGTCATTTTAAAGTCATCAAGCCCAACCTTGACCTTATTAGATGGATGAAACAATGCATTTACACGTTAGTAGTAGAAGCTCCTCCAAGTAACAAAGAGCTATAGAATGCATTGTGTGTGTTGGTAAGCTTGTGTTTTCAAATTCTCCACCTTTTTGTTTTGTTTTGTTTTCGTTTTATTGTTACCTCTCTCCTCCTGGAAATCCCTTTATGTACTAGCTATTGCATGAATTTATTTTTCAGTATTTTGTAACTGTCAGATTATTTAGCTGGCTTATCTGGTCAAGCAAAAGGGACTCTGGGAGGTATCGATTTTTTTTTTTTAACTGGGTTAAGAATTCTATCCTATCGTTTTCTATTCCAGTCAACTGCCCTGGCATTTCCTTCAAGGGGCATTGTTTGTGTCTCTTTAAGTTATCCACAGGCAGGATGGTTTCTGATGATGTGAGCAATGAACTCGGAGACGTCCTAGGGAACTTTTCTCCTCCATCTTAACATTTCTGAAATGATCTCTAGGTAAAGCTCCATATCTTAGCATTTGCTAAGAAAAATTCCACTGGGTTTGGCATTTGTTTCTCCCAAATGATGGAGCCTATCTATCTTTAGTAATGCAGTAGCTGCCTGATGTTGTTTCATGGATCAGACTACTAAATTGGAAAAAGAAAGAAGGAAAGAAAGAAAGAAAGAAAGAAAGAAAGAAAGAAAGAAAGAAAGAAAGAAAGAAAGAAAATACATAATTCTAATTCCCAATTATTGCTCCTAATTTTTTTCTATAATTAGTCATTCAGAACAAAGGACTTAGGGAAGCAGAAAGGGGCACATATTGACAAACTATCCAAATATACTATGATCGTGATAATTTCTAAGTCTGTTTAAAGCCAAAAAATACCCAAACTTCAACAAAATATATTAAATTCAGCCTTACATAGAAGGCTATTTGTATCTTCTCTATGAATACGCAGCAGGAGTTGCATATCAACCTTTTCACTTACCTAAGTAAATTAGTTTCTAGATGTAGAAAGAACTCTTTTATGTTTACCCTCTTTTTTGGGGGAGGGGGGGGCGGGAATTTGCCTTTGTGTAGACTCTTCTTTTTGACTTTTTATGTGGAAGACGATCCATCAATCTTTTATTTTTTACTGAAAGATAATATACATCCAGAAGAGAGCACATATCATGAGTAAACACCTCAACAAATTGGAATTTTCACAAACTGATCAGCCCCCGTAAACAGCACCCTGATGAGTCACAGAATATTTCTAACACCCCCAATCTCCCCTCCTACCTCCAGGGCCCTTCCAGGAGGGTCACGTAGCCCCAAGGGTAAACACTGACCTGGAGTCTATCTGCATTAATTAGCTTTGCCTGGTTTTGTCCTTTATATAAATTGAATCACACCATGCTCCATCCTTTTTTAATTGTATGCCTCCTAACCTCAGGCATATTAACCAAACCTATATGAGTAAAGTTGATATACGATTAAAAATGGGCACCCAATATGTCTAATTACAGTTGCGTATATTTGTAGAATAAAAGTTACACGTATACATTAATCTAATTTCAAAAAAACTCCAGAAAATAATGTGACTAAATTTGTGGGATTGAGAATGGGAGCAACACATCAAGTAAACACAATAATTAATAAACACAGCCGAGTATAAAAAGGCCATTTGACTAAAATCCTGGTGATGGTCCCATCAGCAGACAAAATGACACATCCCTGAATAATGGGCTGGAGCAGATGGGAGATAATCTCTTTTTTCTTTCACACATAAACTGCTCTGTTTTCCAGCTGGGGGCAGTAACAACAATGTTTATAGTTAACGCTGTACGAAACAGCGCGCCCAGTATGTAAAGCTAAATTGGAGAAATGATGCTAAAAACTCATCGGCATGTATGCTTAATTAGGAAGTTTTATAATGCCATTTAGCCCCGGAATGAACACACTCTCCTCGCTGATTACAGATGCTTGCCTTTTATCTCCACGGAAGTGGGAGCATTTGTCGACCGTGGTGGCAGCCAGCTCTCTAACATAAACAATCATTACAGGCGAACATCCTCGCTCCCAATTGTTGTGTTTACAAGTGCTCATGGCTGTTTTCACTACTCCGAGCAGAACACTTGGGAGTCCTACTTGCTTTTTGTAAGGCTGCTCACATCAGGACATAGGCTGGAAAAAAGCCCCTCTTCGGGGTGCCCAGAATTGTCATGTCCCTTTTAACAGGCTTTTTGGTGATGGTAGAGAAATGGTGGGGGTCCATTTGCCTCTTCTCTCCTTCATCCTCCTGCCTCTCAACAGAGAGCTGCTTCCCAGCAGTTGTCAGGGGAACAGCAGCCTGCTTGGCCGATTTTTCCAGGAGACGTTGCTTCTGTCACCCAGATCCTGGGGGGACACCCTCCCTGGAATGAGCTGCCTGGGCCATTCCACTCCCTGGTGCCCCTGCTGTACACCACTGGAAAACATTTACGTCTCGTTACATGTTCACCTCCTGAAAATGCGTCCTTCTTCAAAGGGGCAGTGGTCACACACATTTCTGCCTTTCTCAAGTGAAGCTGTCACTGTGGCAGATGCTACGGCCAACCACACGTGGAGAAGAATTCCGTCTTCTGCATGCAGAACAAGGCAGCCGCCAGAACAGGGTAACCCAATTAAATAAAACAAATATCAAAGCACGACATCAGCTCAAAGGAGGTGCGCTAGGACAAAAGGGTGGTTGAGTTCCCAGGCATGACGTGACTCAAATGTGCATACTGGACTCGAGCACCGTCCTGCAACAGTGAGTAATGAGGCAGAGCCGTGCAGCCCCGCACAGTCTTTGCAAGGCTATTAAATGCTGTCATGCTCAGTTGTTAAAAGGAATGGGGTCAGTTAAATGCATCTTGCTCAGCGCAGGTTTGAAGAAAGGTTCCCGTGAAAGCCAGAGAGGAACCCATGGTGTGAGGAGGGTTCCGTGGCTGGCCTTAGCCAGCAGCCAAAGGCACCCAGCAAGCTGCAGTGCTTAGCTGTGGCCTTGCTCTGCCTACTGAGAAGCACCTCCCTGCTGAGTGTCACCACACTGCAGGAACCAGAGCCGAAGCCTCTGCTCTCAAAAGGCAAAATCCAAGAGAAGGAACTGCTTGCTCTCTGGCAGGATGGGCATGAAATTAGCCTTGCTTCTGATTCAGTTAAGTTTAGAGGGTTTGGATTGCTAGTGTTTTTAAAAAGCCTCTACACAGTGGTTATGGATACTAATGAATAAACCATTTTGCGGGGTGTGGGGGTGAAGGGATCGCCCACCCTCCCCGACCCCCTCCCATACTAGGACTGTCCTGTAACAGAAAGTTTAACACAGAGAAAAGGCATAGATTTAAGCTTCAAAGCCACCCAAATTGTGATTACAGAGAAAAGTATCGAGAAACTATGAGGTTTGGTTTTGCAGCTGCACCTTGATGCTAAAAAGTGAGTTATTAGGCCAAGAGACTGAAAAGATGGACAACACTTTGTATTATAGTTCTACAAATGGTCGCTGGTAGAAACTCAGGAATAGTGAGACATCTGTGTTATTTGACCAAGTCAAACAGGTTTGAGATTTTATTTTCTTTTATTTTCAGAGCCCCCTTAAGAAAGTATCCCAACAATATGTACTTGCCTTTTCAAAATTTAATGTACTTGTTATTAGAAATGAGAATTTGCCACGGCATTCCAAGTCTTACTGATTAGGTGTAAACTGAAGTGAGATTTTCCTGGGATTCTTGATGAGTCAGTATTGATCGAAAATTTTGTGGTATCTTATTTACTTTGACATTGCTTCAGAATCTCTTTCCCTTTTTTGATTGGAAAAAAAAAAATCTACACTGTTTTCTACATATTCATTCCTGTCATACTTTGAATCCAAATGGATGCAGTAGTGTTCACTAACTGATACGATATAGATTTTATGAGATATGTGTAAGAAAGAAGCCATCATAAAGAACTTAATCCTAAGAATTGACACACTTATTCTATTAAGGAAGAGCATAAATGTCAATACACTGAAGTTAAACAATTCTCAAATATATGTCAAACAAATGACATTTAGAGAAATGAAAAAGTCTTGAAAATTGAGATGAAAAGAACTTGATTAAAGACTGGAGGCACGACGCAGGGAGAGTTTGCTGCCGGGAAGCCCTGGGTTTGGATCCTGCTTCCTGCACAGTGACCTTGGGCAGGTTACACACTCTTTCTCTAAAATTCAGTTTCCCCAACTATAGAAATGAGAAGAGTAGTATTATCAGCCTTCCAAATTCGTGTTAAGGATTAAAGGAGCTGCATGTGCAAAAGTGCCTTCACAGACCCCAGCCCAAAGGGGGAACTCAGAAAAGAGACGGCTTCACAGGATTTCCCTCACTTCCAAGAAAAAATTATCCACTCCACACTAGACACAGATTTTCCTGAGAAAAATGATCTCTCTTCAGATCAAAGCATTTGTTATTAAAGTAGCACCATGACCTTTTTTGATGCTCTGGTTGGGATAAACTGCTGAGTAACTTATATGTTATATTATTCATGAACATTTGTAGCATTAAATTTTACTTAAAACAGGCTGCAGCCAAAAATCCTGATGAAGTATAAGTTTAAAATGCTATCCTATCAGGCAGGGATTGGCAAACTACAGCCAATGGGCCAGATCTAGCTCACTGCCTGTTTTTGTAAATAAAGTTTTATTGGAACACAGCTTCACCTCTTCATTTATAAATCGCCTACAGCTGCTTTTGCCCAACCGCAGCAGAGTTGAGCAGCTATGTCAAAGAACCATATGGCCTGGACAGACTAAAATATTAACTGTTTGGCCTTTCCAGAAAAAGTTTTTCAACTCCAGTTCTAGGGAGTTGAAAATGTTTCTAAATTAAAAGATACCACCAAGTAGGCTTGTTAAAAAACTGTAATCTCCACCAACTCTTGGAATGCCTGGCACATAATAATATTAAATTAGTTAACGAGTGATTGAACTTTCCAGTGAAGGGGCAGTTAATAGAGAGGAAACTTGATTTTGAGGAAAATGTGTTTTTGAAGAGTTTGGGATAAAGTCTGGACAATGAAATCACATATAAGATGCTCTAGAATAGTATCCATTTATAGCAACCCAAGAGTAACTTTTTTGGCAGTTAAAAATTGTTTTTCTAACGAAAGTAGTTACCCCCTAACTCACCTGCTTAATGAGTTCCAAATTTTCATAGATTTATCTTAAGATAAACTACACCTGTAGTTATTCTTAACTAAGATGATGAAGGAAAAACAACATAGTTCAGTTTAGCTTCGACTGAGAAAATCAGGGGTTATAGGGTAGAGGAAGCACGTAAACTTTGTCCTCTAGAAGCCTGAGCTCAGCAAGTGACTATGGTTTTAACCCTCTGATGGGAGGCCATCAGAAACATATTGCTGAACTCAGCCAATTTGGCATTCAATAAAGAATCAGATCAGCAGCAGCAGCCTATGCATAAGAAGTGGTGGAGAAGCATTGGGGCCAGCTCCGCCCAGGGAAACGAGGAATCACAATTAAGAGAGTCACACCTAGAAAGTAGCTTAGAAGGCTACTAAGTTTCATTCCATGAGGCCTCCTTTTACTGTTTTAATGGTCATTGTCACTTTAGGTAAATACCATGTCATATATCCAAGTACTTCCAGTTCCTGGCGAGACTCCAAAAGGATATTAAAGCAAAACAAAACAGATCGTAATAAGCATGACAGGAAGCCAAATAAAATGAAGAGGGTGGATATTTCAATCGATTTGTCAGTTTAGTTTTACTAGCGAGCCAAACATTTCTGAAGTGGCAGGCCAGGCATAACTGAGTCCCTGCAGAGTAAGGGCGAGCGAAGGAAAGGGCTCCCGAGATTAATGCTGCAGCCCCTGCACCCCTTCTGTCTCTGAGGGAGTATGAATAATGGATGGACTGAAAGGCAACATGCACGATATTGTTCTTTTATTAATGAAATGAAGACTATTTGTGATGGCTAGCAATAAATTAAGAAAAGCAAAAAGGGAAAGCAGTCAACGTTTGCCTCTGAAAAATGCAGTTACTTAAATCCAATAATTACTGCCATGACAGAAAACATTGCCTCGCAACTTAAATGGGGTGCATCTCTTGCCAGTCCTGCACGTCTTACAGAAGTATTTTTGATCCATAGACTGTAGGGCCTATTGTTTGCTAAGAGAAAAACATTCCCCATTACAGGATTGACAGTGATATTAAGCATATTCATAGTATTTCATAGGTGAAAGTTTCCCTAGAGAACTATACCCCACCTTCAGTCTGTGGAGTGGGAAATTGAGGCCCAACGTGGCTAGGAAACATGTCCAAGGTCATATAATTAGCTGAGCTAGGACAAAAAGCTATTTCTCCTGACTACCCCCTACTGCTGCTTCCAAGGGGATTAAGCTAAAGAGACCAGATAGGACAAGCATCACAGAGATGGGGGTGACACAGACAGGCAAAAACAAAGCAAACATCCAGTCCACATTCTCGATTCATTCCTGACCTTTCTCCTCCATGCTATTTTTTCCCTTTACCACTGCATAGATATGCCAGATGGCTGTGTCCTATGTATTTATGCTGATTTCCAAATTTAGTGCCCGAAATAAGGATTTGAAATATCTGAGTACTATGTGTAGCCTAGTGTCATTTCTTTGGAACAGAAGAGGACACTGAGCAAGTGCTTTAGGTGTATCTATTGGTGGAATAAATTTCCTTGGTATTAGGCAAGCACTGTTTTGGTGCCGGTCTCATGGCAGGCTCCAAAACACAATAGATATTAATTTCTCTAAGATTTCCAACTACTATGTGTGCAGCTACCTGAGTAGCCAAGGTCAGGACATTATTTTACCATTCCTTGTTTTCACACTTGATCTGGAAGTCTTTAAGGACATTCTGATAACTAAGGGCTTAGCGTGAGGTAGGGATAGTGTTTCTTCTGTGTAGGTCAGGTTTATATTAGTTTATGTGTAGGATTTTATTTGGCCCACTGTCCACTCTTATTTAGCTATAGCCCAATATACCGGATAGTAGTCGTTAACGGGTATATATTGCAAGTAACTAGATTAGAGCATCACATTTCTTACTACTGGTCAACTCTAGAATCTTGAGAGATTTCTTGCTCACCTCTAACCTGTGATAATTAGCATGAAAATGTGATCGTGCAGGCTTCAGCTTCTCTTACAAACTCTTAATGAAGTGATAACTTTCTGAGGAAACACTTGGGAATTCTACTGCAAGTCCATTCATGTTCCAACAAAACTACAAACCATGAGCAAATTCACTAATACAATAATATGCCCGTTAGGAAATCTTAAGTTTTAAGCGCATATCAAGGTGATACTGAGGACAACCTTACCTTACAAAGGCAGGCATTAGGAAGGAGAGACCCTATTTGCTTGGGATAGCTGGGAATTTTTTGTGATTGATAAAGAGGAAAGCAGCCTTTCAGAAATGTTTGAAAGGGCCCAGAAGTTACATTTGTGAGGCAGCATGTCAGAGAAAAACTTATGTTTTGAATGCTTTTATAGAGGAAAATTACCAGTTGGAATATATAGCAATACCTTTTTAAAACTATGTAATAGCACATTGTTCTATTTCTTGCTGAACTCATCGGTCCTGAAGTACATATGGGGGCTACAGAATTCAACTGTAATATTTGAACTGCACATAATTTTATAGCCACAATTAAAATTTGAAGGATATCATATATTACAGTGCTTACTGTGATAAAAACAGACTGCAGTGAGTGGTTGTTGAGTAGACAAATATATGAGTATAAGAGAATATTAACTCTATCTGATGTAAGCATTTGATCATGTCTGAAACATAAATCGTATTCTTATATATTGACTCCTAATACTTTTAATGTCTTATTTTTTGTATTAAAGAGTTGATTTGAGGGGTTTTTTTTTTTTTTTTTTTTTTTGTTTTGGTTATTCAGAAACTACGTAATCATCTAAAATAATTTAATTCTGTATTAAGAAATATTTAATATATCCCTAATATGTGAGCAAGCAAAGAAAACCCAAACCAAACTGGCTTAAGCAAAAAAGGAAATTTGTCATTTTATATAATCTGAAAGGTCCAAAGGTTGGGTCTGGCTTCAATGATGGATTGACTCAGCACTCAATTGGGGCTTGGTTTCTTTGAATCCCTACCGTCTGCCTCCCTGTGTTAGCTTTAGTCTGGAACTTCATGTGATACCAGGATATGGGAAGCAACCCCAGGCCTGTCATCCTCCCTCAATTGGGATTCATTATAAGTGGGAAATCCCAGCAAAAGTCTCCTTATGTCCTGTTAACTGGATTGGCTGCCCATTCTGAACCAGTCATGGGTATTGGGGAATGCAGTAAGCTCAGGCTTGCTGGGTCACCAGCCCACCCTGCAGCCTCTCAGAGATGTGGGGAGGGCCACCTTCACTGGAACCACAGAATACAGGAGCACAGGATGTCCAAAGGGAAACTGAGGCACAGGTTACCCCTATGCAGAGTAACTGGGTGCTGTGCAAGAAAATCAAATGTCAGCTAACGGGGAACAGTGAGTCTGCTGACGTTATGGGATCGTTTTGAATAATAACAGGAACTAGACCCTGGAAATTTTTATTGTAAGCACGTTGTGAATGTTAGGACAAGGAATTAGACTTTATGAGGGATTGTAAATAAATCGGACCTGAGGATAATTGACCTGTCAGCTGTGTGTGGCATGGACTGGGGCTGGGTGCTCAGGAGGAAAATAATGTCACCTCTGTAGTATTTTCCCATATTTCAAAAGCCACAGGCTTTGCAGAGTATCTGTTGTGTGCTGTGAACTGTGGGGAGCACCGAGAGGATGTCCAAGCCTTGATCTTGCCCTCCACAGCGTCTACAATGTGGCAGGGGAGACAGTGAATTAGAGTCAGTTATGGTGGAGGCAGAATGCACAGAAATAACAGCACCAGGTTTCATGGGAACCCAGAGGAGGAAGTTTTTAAAATGAACCACAGTCCATGGAGCTGGGAGAAAGTGGGCAGGAGCCTGGGAGGAGAGGCCTGTGGACAGTGCAGCCTCGGGGACATCTCTGAGAGCAAGTCAGTTGAAAGCCCTAAATGTGAATTGTGTAGCCTTTGTGAATATTGGCAGGACCTGGGTGGGGAGGAAACAGCCTCTCGGTCATTATACCCAGGTCTCCCTAGGAGCTTACGGGTGCAGAGGGGGGTTGTACACTTGCTGTCCCTGAGAGGGGTTCTCAGGTCATCAGAATGGAAAGCCCTGGTCTTAGGGCCTTTGAGGCTGCTTGTGGTCAGCGTCTTCTCCCCAGCTCACTCTGGTTGGGAACAGAGAAGGAGAGAGCTCCTGGAGCGCAGGGACTCCATTTGATTCTATTTGAAATACGTCAGAGTCAGTGGGAAGAAATTGCTCGGGCCTTCTGCCGGAGGATGGGAGTTCTGCTCCTAGTTAGCGATGCAACTTGGGGAGGTCTGTTTACATGCCCGAGCCTCAGTTCCCTGGCCTGGAAAGGCAGAGCATTGCACAAAGAATGCTTTATAAATTCTCATTCAATTCTAAGAGTCTATAAATTCACCAGAAATAACCGTCACACCCTTATTCCATGACATGTGATCATGACATGGTATGTTTCCAGACATAACGGCTAGGACGTTACTGGTGAATTGGTACAACTGAAAGCACAGGAGCCAGTCATAAAGCTGCTAACTGGTAGGAGAAACTGGTAGGAGTGGAGAGAACTTGCCGTCTAAAAGGGACAGGGCAAGGGTTCTCTAGGCAGAATGACAAGTAAGGAAGAGGATAGGATTGCCCTTAAAAGGATCTGGGACATGGGAATGAAACTGAGGGGGATGGGACCATCCAAGCATAGGCTCAACACCTAGTGTCACCAGCCTTTGTATAAACTGGATTATGGTATTTGTGGAGAAATGGCCTATTTCAGTGGCTGCAGCCAAGAGCGTGACTGGATGTAACTGAGTACATTATGGAGAGCTGAAGTAAATAGGGAGAAGGTGCCAATGAGAGTAGGGAGGGAGGGAGGGAGAGTTCTCTGAGAGAAGTTCTGATGTGAACTTCATCTTGCATTGTTTTCCTCTGACCTGCACTTACTTCATTTTAAAACACTATCTTACATAAAATTGTAAAGAAAAAAAAAAAACAACTTTCTGTTTCTGGGAGCCTGAGCCATGTAGAAAACACTAGAACATTACTTTTTACCTACAGCACCTCTGGGAGGAGGGGTAGGGGTCATGCCTGCTCCTTATTTAACTGAGAACTGAGTGGGTGGTTCACACAGCCAGTGATGGACAGAGCAGGACTCAAAATTCCTGACTGCAGCCCCCTGTGCTTTTCTTCCCCACACCAGAAAGCCGCAGTTCACCAGTCAGTATTCTGCCCAATGCCAAGGATTTTTTTTCTTTCTCAAGAAAGTAGAAATAGAAAAATTTTTTTATGAGCAAACGAAAAGTTTATATTACTGTTGGATTAACTACAGAATGGTTTTTATGTAAGTCAGACTAAATATATATCTGTTTTTTACAAACATTCAACTCTATACAAAGAGAACACTTTCAGTTGGCTTTGAAAGCAAAATGCCATGTGTTGTAACTTTACAGTGTTTTAAATAAAGTTAGGAATTTTGGTTTATGATGCTGAAAATATCATAAATTTGTGGGTATAAGACCAAGAAATATATATATATATACGTATATATGTGTATATATATATATGTATGTATATGTATGTGTGTGTGTATATATATATATATATATACACACACACATATATATGAGGATCCTTAAAATTTTGACAAGTAGAAGAATCAAACATAGACATTTCAACAAACCAGTTATTGAGTCATCATATTAGCAATCTAGTGAAACAAGAAGTGAATTATTAAAGTTTATCTTCCTCATTGAATCCGTAACGCTGTTATTTAGTTTGTGGATAGTTTTTAAAGCAGGGCAGCTTAGCCTAACGAAGCCATTTACTGTACTGGTTCTATGCATTGCCTCTCTTTCTTTCTTTATTACTTCATTTTGGAACTTTGATTGCCCTACTTTAGATCTAAGATTGCTCTAATGCTGTACTGCAATTGTATGAGGGGCTTAGTTTTCACTTTGTTCTCAGGACCAGGCCGGCTATAAATTTATCTCCGTTCTTTGAAGAAGCTAATAGTAAATTTCAAGAGGAAAAATGGTGGTATAGATCCCTGTAGAGGAAAAGTAATCTCTTAAAAGCAGAATAACCTCCAGGCTACATCCTTTTAAAGAGGGACTTTCAAACAAGGACGCCTTCAACTTTTATATGTGTTCTATATTTTTCTTCAGGCTTTGTACCTGCTCTTCTGCTCTCTGTGTAAGGTTTCTCTGTAATGACCCTGTTCCTCCCCACACCCATTAAATCTGTAATGAAGTCATGCCGTTCCAATTCTGATGTCATAATAACTTCCAGAGCTATGGCTGGATTGCACATCCTGAGATCATCTGAGGTTCCTCAGGAAAATGAGGCGTAGAGACCAGGAGTTGGAATGCCCACAAAACTGAATCTCAGTTTCATAAATTCTCATATACTACGGTGAAAATGAGCTTTGTAAAGTAAAATCCATGGGAAGGTTTCCATTTGGTTTAATAGCATTCAAAGCAGTTTTCGATTTCAGGCATTGGTTTCATTAAGATTAAAACAGTGCTTCCCGGAGATTCAGCCACACTCCCTCATCAACAGATAATAAGATAATTTAGAATGAGGAGATGCTAAACTAACAGGATGAGCTTGTGGCTCTGTGTCCATGTCTGACAAATTCATCAACTTGCATCTTTATTAGACAGCTTCCTTGAGCTGGATGTTGATGAATGAGGCTCGCCTGGCGTCCTCACGTGTCGGACACACAGGCGTGGGTACCCACTTACTAGGCTTCTCCCGCGAGCCTGGGAGCTGCCCAGGGTAACAGATGTGGAGCTCGGGCAAGTCTGGGGAGGGCTGGGGAGAGGTTGAACCCAGGACATCATCCATCCTGCCTGTGACTGCTGATGTCATGACCAGGTGCTCTTAGGAGCTACACCTTGGGAAGCAGAGACCTCCCCAACAGTGGTAACACGTGTCCACAACAGTGAACCTTAATGGACAGGTTAATTTGGCCAGCATATTTTTGTGAACTCGGAAAGTCTCAGAAAGAGTGTCGTCGGCCATTTCCTTCGGCCTAATTGTCCTCTTTCTCATTTTATGCCCCTGCTAGACCACCGCTCTTGATAAGGAGAGGCAGGTTTTCCGACGAAGACGCAACCAGGATGTGAGGAGCCGGTACAAGGCGCAGCCAGCTCCGCCGGAACTCAACTCGGAATCCGAAGACTACTCCCCGAGCTCTTCCGAGACTGTTCGCTCCCCAAACTCGCCCTTTTAATAAGACCCTTTTACTCGAAGTCCTAGCTTAACCCTTTGAGACTCTGAGGTTTTTTTCCAAATTTACGTAAAACAGTTTTATCTGATCTATCTAGCACTCAATGCTTGAATGGCAGAACAGAAAGTGTGTTTTCTGGTATCTTTTGATTTCCCTTTGCTGAATGAGATGATGACATGTTGTTGTTTGTGAAGATAGCGACTTGCTGCTAATAGGGTCCTCAAAGGGTTAAGGCTACTTTGCAACTTTTTTAGACTTAAAAGCAATGAATGTTTTCATCAGTCAAGCTAGGATCTGCAGTATGTAATATAGCACATGTTAACCCTCTGAGTGCATTGGATTTTATGGAGAACCCTTGGGGAATTTTTCAGGCCTTTGGATGTATACACACGTGTTTCTTGATTTTGCTGCAGATCAAGGGGTGTGTTTAGAGGCTGAGATGTCCTGACAAGAAGGGCATATAGAATAATATCTTGCTTGTCCTTTTCGGTGCGTTTAGAACATGGCAGGTTTATAACTTAGGCATAAACAGCCCTCTTTCTTCTTCACAATCCTATTAGGAAAGGGACTTTTGTCATTAGAGGTATGACTGTCAGCTGCCACCAGTCCTGCATCCCTTAGTGGAGGGAATTGAGTCTGTGGCAAACAGCCTGACCCGCAAAAGAGATGGTGCCCCCGCCCCCAAATTGTCTCCATATGAAGATGTGCTGACCACGCCCCAGAAATGCTGCTTCCACATCAGCTGCTGCTAGTGCCAGTGCAGACCATCAGGACGTCACATACCTTGTCTTGTGCTTGGTGAGGGAGGGTCTGCGTGCTCAGTATGAGACACCTACAAGGGAAAAAAAATCTGGTGAAAAAGAGCAATAAATCGCCAGGTGCTCTATGGGGCTGGAATTTCAAACAGAAAGAGGAAACGTGATCCTGTTCTTTTTCTCACCTGCTTTTTCATGCACTGCGGTCTTCAGTGTGAAATCCATATAGGGTATCAAATCCATACATAGGAGCAGTAGGGCACAGCCGACTAGAGGCAAATGCTTTGCAAGGTGGCCAAGGGAAAAGCACAATGAGAAAACAATCTAGAATGTTCCAAAATGGGTCCTAAGGAAATAAACCACTGGTAACATAATTCCATGTGCGCCTTTAGGTTTACCTACATATAGCCTTCCACGAAAAACAGGACAGGAGACCTAGAAGATACCCCTGAGGATAAAACTTACGTTCTCTAAGATGACCTTTTTATACCACGGTCTTTAGCTATCCAGAGGAACATGTTGTTTTTCTCTCAGTGGGTGAAGTCCTGTCTGAGACCTGTATTTTCACTCCTGTTACCAATTTTTTCTCCTTAGCCCTGTATCTCCATTGAGTTTCTTCTGGAAGGTGTCGTGTTTCAGAATGGGGGCTTCTTGTATGTTGCTATAATGCTTACAGAAGAGGCGAGCCATGGTGGCTTGGAGGCGAGGGCCCAACTCAAACGTTTTCCTAAGGTTTGCTCAGCTCTGTGATCTAGGAGACAACAGTGAGTGAAGTCTCATAAAATTTGCATCTGGAGGGCTGAACGACCCTTATTGTCTCTGGTTTGAATCTACTTCACTATCTGAAGGTCTCTGACCTTGCTATAGCCAGTTCTTTATTTTCAAGTATACATTGGTCTTCAGTTGCTGCGTTTTACTCTCCAACTCATAAACTGTGGGCTACATTAATATAGATTTTAAGATCATAACATACCATGACTTTTGCAAGGTAGTCCCTTTCTAATCTTTTGCTCTTCCACATTTAGGTTTATTTCTTTGGTCTTTGTTGTCCTGACATGTAAGCAGAAGATTATTTATTGAGAGTTTTCCCCCTTTTAGAGAGTCCTGAAATGATACACAACATCACAAAGTAGCACAAGTCAGTCGGGGATTATTTGGGGGGATGGGGAGCAGAACACCTGGAAGGGTGTTGGTGTTGTAGTAGGCAGATTCCACATAGTGAAGTACCCTGAACTGATCAGAAATCAGTGCTTTCTCTAGAACTATGAAGCAAAGCACTATTCTAAGTAACACTAAGGAGTAGCTATATAACTTGGCCTCAACTCTAAATGTGTAACTATGAAGAATCCTATGGGCAGAGACCTATCTGCAGGAATTGTCACTTTCCTTTCTTTCTCCAAACGACTGCTTTTCCCCATGGGCATTACGTGTTTCTGCCACAGCATCTAGTGTACAGGACTTATAGTGCATGGCTCAGGCCTTTTTCCATCCATGTCTTGGGAGACCGTGGACCATGTGAAGCTGTGCAGGGCAGCTGGGAAGAGTGCAGGGCCCATTCAGCATGGGGACCACAGCGCATCGCTGTAGAATTTGAGTGATCTATGCTGAATAAACAGTGGAATGTGACCTGTCAAGTAAGAATATTGAGTAATCAGATGGAATGCAATCTTTTCAGCATTGAGTTATCAAGCTCCTGCAATGTCAGAGATGTACTCAGAGGGTTAACAGACAAGCACAAGGCATGCTGATGACGTTGGTGTATCCAGACTGCTTTGCTTTTAGCCAGTGCTTTCTAATTTCTTTTCATGACATTCTTGGGATAGTTCAAGTTTGAAATAATAAGTGGTGGTGTGTCTTTAAGGAATTTCTATAACCAAATTTATCTTATTTTTGTTTTTCACTTTATTATCAAATAAACATGTACCATTATGGCAGTGTATCTCTGTAATTATCAATCATTGCCACAAGTGTTTCCATATTTCTTTTCTAAGTATTTCATATAGCTCTCATGGTGGTGGCCCAGTATGGGGACTGTCTTTCCTTCATTGATACATGACCGACCATGTGGTATTTTCAAGGGGAATTTTAAGATTCAACTTTTCAGTTCGGTAGTAGACTAGCTAAGAACTTCTTCATTTCCTGCATTGTGTAAAATCATCTCTGTAGACGATAACTGTTCATACTGATGAACACTGTTTTTTTGACATTGTAGCAGAAATCATTTATTCATCATAATTAATGAATATGTGATTTGCTCCAAATCGTTAGAAGGAAAAGTAAGATTTCAGTCATTGAAAAATGTTTTTACTGTAGCCCTCATCTAACTTACACATGGTGCATATTAAAATAAGCAGAGAAAAAAATACAAATAAACTACTGAAAATGCTTGGTGTTTTGTATTCAGTGAGCCCCTCCGTGCAACCTCCTCCGCACCCCCTGGGTTGTGGTTAACAGGCCCGTCAGATATTGTTGAAAGAAAGCAATATATACATGAGTGAAGGCTAAAATTGCAATCCTTTACCCTTTGAGGCATATTTCAGTTAGAAATAAAGGAGGAAAGAAAAATGGCTTAGCTAGAGGGTCACGGAGCTACCGTAGGACCGAGGCTCATGCGCGTTAAATCACAGTTGTTTGCAGGCCGAGGGCACCCATTAGACAACTCTATCGCCTGCACTCTAGTGCTGTTTTGCTTGAGGGAGAGCTTTCTTAATATCATTGGTTACCCTGCTAGCCTTTCTTCAGGGTGAGGATCTGTCAGAATTTCCGTGATAAACTTCTGTTTTCAAAGGTTTTTAATTTGACCATAAAGGGGGCCCCAGGCTAGTTTGCTCTGTAGGACCTGTACCAAAGAGGGAAGGCTCACTTCCTTCTCTGCCCAATGGTCCCGAGGAAAGAACAACAAAAAAATCTGGTATGTCTTCTCCTTCCTTGTATTTCAGAATTTTGGGAAGCACCAAGAACCAAGATGGTAGTTTTAATGTAATTACTCATTTGGATGGGTGTTTAAAAAATAACAAGTCACCTGGCACTATTGTAGATAACATATCTTTTCTATAATTTGTAAATCATTAATTTTTAATCTGCTACATGATTTTTTCTTTTTTGTCCAAAGATTTTAAGAAGCTTCAAGTTGGTCAGTTCAAAGGTTAGCCTTTCCTGTGTGTTGTCTGCCCACTTACATTAGGAGTTTGGGAAAAATACTCTCAGACAGACCCTTAACTTTGCATGCAGTGATAGAGGGTCAGATATAAGCTTCTTTTGGAGATATGGATTTCTTTATTTAATCATCAGGTTTCATGGAGCCATTTTAGTTTGTCGGGGAAAATAGTGATTAAAGGCCACTTCCAAAATTAACATTTTTGTCAATTCAGATATGATAAGAAGAGTGTAAATTAACACATTTTACACTTTTTTTTGTTTAAAGTTAAATAAATCTACAAAACTTGAGGACACACTAAACACTTGATCCCTGCAAATGTGCTTTTAAAATTGGCTCAATGGTGCTTATACATGAAACAGTGATAAATGGGGGTCCCAAGGACTGTCAGAGGAATCTTTACTTTGCATGTATTTACATACTTGAGGTGGAGGTGCTTTTAAGCCAGTCTTATTTTTTAATTATCTCAATATGTATCCATCCATTGAGTAACATTAAGGGTCTTAAAACTGGTGGGAAACAGGAAATTCAATGTAGAGGCTTTGAATGCCTCTGGTTGGGGTGGGGTTCCCCCATTTATTCCCTTGGTTTTTGTTGGTGGTGGTGGGCTTCAACACTGAAGCTGGTATGGTGATCATTTTTCAGTGAGAGAGCTTCCAACTGGCAGGTGTTTTGATCATGAGGTTTGCAACATCTTGTCCTTGGAGACAAATGAAAGATCTCGTTTCATCCTTTTCCCTAAAAGAAGAGCAATCTCTGCAATTAAACCATACCTGTAAATTTCCTCAACATTGTCATTTGGTCAACTGAAATGAGACCCTTACTGTTGCTTTAATGTAAAATTGTATATTTTTGTCTGTTATATACGTTATTAATTTAAAGTACATACTAGTTCTACAAGGCCTTCATGTCAGTACTAAGAGAAAGTAGGACTTTAAAATTGATGATAAAGATGCTATAATGTCCAATTCATTCCAGTCCAATCGAATGTGGTAAGAAAAAGACCTTGAAGAGTTCTCTAGGGACAATTTTTCACTTGTCATCGACATTAATCTTTGATGTATTCTCAGAAAAAATAAAAAGAAATTGAAACTGGTCCAAGGTTAGAGTCCTATCCTGAATAACTTTTTTTTTAATTTTATTAGGAAATTAATAATAGCCTTTTTTACTCTGGCTGAAAGAAAATTATTAAAGGATTAGTTGAGTGTGAAATTAAATAGTATTTTGCTCATGCATACTAAAAAGGTGGGCTAGGAACTTGATGCATTTAAGCAAGTTTCTGAAAGGTTTCAATTTGCTGCAAGAAAAAAAGTTCAATGTTTCCTTTGAAAATACTGAATTTATCAGTTGCTGCATGGATCAGATGGCATAGGTTAATCTTTGATTTTCAGAATCTTAATGAAATAACTTTCAAACGATTTGTATCCATGATTAAAGCTGGAATGAGATCCAATTTTTCCCTAATCTCTCAGTTTAAGCTAATAAATGTAGGTTAATGTGGAATGAAATCATCTGTGATATATTATGTTCATTTATCAACTGAGCTTTTTTGATGTTGCCTGTTTTTATGTAAAACATGTTCTTAAAGTTAATAAAATAATAGTACTTGGTGTATGAACTACTACGTAATACCCTAGCTGCAGTGTCCACTCCTCAGTTCATTGTGCCATAATGGAATAAAATTTCATTTTAGTTCAATTCATAACTGACACATTCAGTCCACGAAGGAATAACCCAGCTGTGTTCTGGGGGAGAATTCTCTCTATGCAAGGCTTTAAAAATTAGTCATGCGATCAGAGTGTAGCTTTCCCACATGTCCTCCATAGCAGAGTGTATATTTCATGAGCATAATTCAAAAACAACTATTCCAAAAATGTCCCTTTTCATATATTACCTTCCTGCCTGGGCCAGTGACTTGGATAAACACAAAGAAATAAAATACCACTCAGCCTTATTTTATCCTTCAACCTATGTGCACAAGCTCTCCAGAGAAGACGGTTGTTTTATCCACTAACCTGTAATAGCTGCCATTTTTATAGCAATTTCCCATCGGGCATTCCACGTCCAATAATGACCTTAGAGAAAATTGCAAAACTGCACAATGGAATAAAGTTCTTTTCTGTGTGTTTTCAATGCTAGGAGATTGAACAGTCAGCCAGCAAAGTGACTGAAGGTCCCCTGATGTCCTATGTAGGTGCCAGAATATCTCCAAGCTCTTGTAAATTAGCAGTCACCTTTCCTGTCATCTATATGCCACTGCCACGGTGGCTGTTTTCCCGTATGCTCCCGCGTGGTGAAATTGTGGGGTCCTTTCTAGGCTCTTAGGGCAACTGCTGTGAAACAATAGCTAAAAGTGATTGCCTCTTAAGGACCATTACCTTGTCTTATGAGGCTGGCAGTTCGCCAAAAACCTGCCATCAGAAAAATGGGCCTTGATGCGGAAACCAACTCTGGGACTAATGATCATAAATTGCCACCTACGGAAATTGGGAAAGAAAGGTCTTCTACAATTCTGGATGATTGGTAATTGGAAAGGTAGGACTTATTACATAACAGATAAGGAAGTTATGCAAATGGAGGTAAATGAGTAACAAGAAATTGGTAAGGAAACACCCTGGGAAAAGTAACATCTCCTTAAACAGAAAAGGCATTGCTCTATCTAGAATGTAGCCTGCTTCCCCCTCTCTGGGAAGAGCAGCGAGGGAAGATGAGGAACCCCTCCCAGCCAGCTGGACCAGCCAAATCACGCTGGCCATCAGCACTGTGACAGATGTCCCTGCCAGCTTGCCTGCACATTCAAATCATTCATTCAAACATTTCTTGAGTAAGTGCCAACGACAGGGAAGCCACTTCATTTTGGCTCAGAAAAGAAAAAGGAAACTTCATTATCCATTTTTCTTTTTACTACGGATCTGAAGACTTCAAAGACAGGAGAACAGATCTGTAGCTAGAATGTTTGCCATTTATTCTGAGGCCCTTGGTCCAGAGTTCGGGATAACATAGACACCTGCATCCAGGACGGCCTTGTGTTGACTGCAATGTGGACTCTCGCTTGAGGTGTGCGGTTACCATCTGCCTGTTCAGTGGTGCACACACCCTGTGGTTACTCTTGGCTTTGCTCCTGGCCTC
Organism: Rhinolophus ferrumequinum; assembly: GCF_004115265.2. Lineage (NCBI taxonomy): Eukaryota > Metazoa > Chordata > Mammalia > Chiroptera > Rhinolophidae > Rhinolophus > Rhinolophus ferrumequinum. Next base: position 93,739,748 of record NC_046287.1, read on the forward strand.
CGAGGTAGAAGGTCTCCCAGAGTCCTCTCTGCCATCTGTAATTAGCACACAACTTTAAACTCTGTGGTAGACAGATACTGAAACCATGTCCATTTATTCAACAAGCATTATCAAGGACCCTACTGTGAGTGAAGTGCTATGGAGGCTAAGGGTGGATAAGACACAATTCCTGTTCTTAGAATCTTAGATTGAGTGAGAAATCTGCTCTGGTGGCCGTGGGTTGAGATGCCTGATGTACCACTCACATATGGTCAAACACAGTTGTCCGGGGATATGCCTCCTTACCAGCCAACACTGGCTCTCGCAGCATGTGTAGACTGTGTGGGCTGTCTACAAGCCAACTCAGTCACACGCAAACACGCTGTGGCCAGTTCTCTTACAACATTTCATCTGTCACCCTTAGAAAACCCTTAGAAGGAGGAAATGAAAGGAAGGGGGTAAAGAGGAGAGGGAGGGAAGGAGGAAGAGCCTAAAGGCTGCCTTAGACCAAAGTTGCTGCAGTTGTTAAGACCTGGTGTATCATTTGGAGAGTTTAAAAGGAAGGGAAGCTATTCATGTCTCACAGTGTGTTCCTCATAACCAGTCCCCAGAGGTGCTCTGTGGGAACGATAGAACATAACCCTAGTGTGGATTTTGTACGGTTTTTGGTCTGTTCCATATCCTTCATGCAGGTGAGCAGTCCCCCTGTGATAGGGTGAATCCTGTCAATGGTGCCATCGGTGCATTTCTTCAAGCAGGAGGTGGGGCATTTGCCAAGAACGTTCCAATTCCCACACTTCACTGTTCGTTCTCCTTCTGACTTTCAAGATGCCTCAGAGGACCCATTTCCCCACCACCTGGAAGGACATACCCTGAACCTGCACTAAAGGGAATTTCAGCCTGGGAACCCCCTCCCTCATCTGCCATCTAGGACAAGTCATAGACTTCCATCTCCCACAAGTTCCCAACAGGTGCCAGTCCCTCTGCTGGATCCTGGGTCACAAGATAAAAGACCTAACCACTGCCTTCCCCATGTTCAAGGTCCTGTGTAGGAAACAAGTAAATAGAGAGGTGTCATCCAGCATGATCAGGGCTGCGCCAGAGAAAGCATGGGACCCTGGGAGCACTTTGGAAATTCATCTAACTGTGACGGGGGTTCAGAGGAAGCTTCCTGGAAAAGGTGTCCCAGAGTGAGGGCCTGAAGGATAAGTAGGAATCAGCCAAGAGGAGAAGGAAATAGGTATTCCAAGCCATGGGAACATACTTAGTGAACATGGAGAAGCTCAAAATTGGTAAGATGGAGGCTTAAAGTCAGCCCCAAAGAGGCCAGGGTACAGTCCAGGGAGCTGGGCCTTAGCTGCCCCTTAGCTGTCATGCCAGAGAACAGGTGTGGGGACTGGCACAAATCCCCACTGTGTGTGCTCACAATGTGGTGAGTAAACTAAAAAATGAAACAGCCTCAGATGCCGGATCCCCAGGGCTGGCTACGGAGGAAGTGGAGCAGGGTAGATGACTCTTGAGGGGGCATTAAAGATAACTTCCTGAAATAACATGGACCCTAATCGCTCCCTGGCAGTGATAGCAGAGGGCAACCTCCCTGTGCAAACAAAGAAGAAGCAGGTCATATGTAATCCTTTCCTGTAAGGACTGGTATCTCCCACTCACAAAGCTCACCACTCACAGGGAAAAAAATCACATTCTTCTCTCGAATGTTGCTTCACTTCTGAAAAAGAGAGAGAGGGAGAGAGAGAGAGAAAAATCCACTGACCCTGAAAATAGCTCTCTCTCCTTCCTGGACAAACCCACATTGTCACCTTTCCCTATAGCAGGGTGATAATTAATGTTCCACCAGAGAGAGGCTTCGTTATTCCATCAGAATTACCTATTAATTTGCTGGATTCTTCTGATTAAGCGGTGAACTTGTCATTGCTGGTGCGTTGCTCAGAATGTGAAATATCCTTTCATTTTTAACAGGTAAATCAAGGCCTAAACCAACCGGCCATTTTCAATTTCCTCTCTCAACACAGTCCTTATGTTCCCACCCTTGTGGCTGTTCCATGTTTTAACATTTTCTGAGTCCTCTGCTCGTCTGCTGAGTAAACCATTTCTGCTTCATCAATACCTTCCATTGTTCCTCCTTACTCTGTAGAGGAAGGTAAACAGCTCCCATTGGTTTCTGAAATCGGAAAACTGAAAGTTTCCAGCTCTGTGGTGGGAGGGAGGCACTTGCCTCTAGGGGCTTCCCTGCCTAGTGGTTTTGTAGGTTCTCCTGAGTTGCTCACAGCTCGTTCTTTTCTGCAAAAATGTTGTTAACAGGTGTGTGTACTTTAATCCCACTGCCTCTCAGGGCTCTCTCACCACAGGGCCTTCCTCTCTCAATGTGCTTGCTCCGAAAATGTGAAAATCCACCGTGGGCAGCCATGGTAGAGGAGGAGGAACGTGATATCACCTCGGTAACCGAGTGTCCAGAATGCCCAGAGGTGCATTCACAAAAGAGAGTGAAGACCCACCAGCCTGTTCTCTCTGGTGCCAGCTGATCAGAGCCTCTGTGAGCCCAACAGACTGCGACCTGTGCTTAGTGCGTGAGTAGAGTGGACGCCCTTGGGCCTAAACCATCACCCCTGTCAGTCATACTCAAGATTATCCAACTCAGCTCTGTCCCCTGCCAGTCAGCAGGGCCCACTCTAATGGAAAGGAACTTTCTAGGTGACAGAGAGGCCAGGGTCTCGTGGGGCCAAGCCTCTTATCACAGGCTCCGGCCCCCTCCCAGTGCCCAGCTCTACTTACCTGGGTTTTAGCAGAAACAGCCACATAAACTTGGGCATGGCGATATGAGGCTTTAACCTGCTCCCCTCCCCAGAGGCACATGTGCTGCCTGAACACCACGTGGCCTCTCCACCGTAAAAGCTCAGGGCTTTCCTTCTCCTTAACGTGGCCCTAAATCCAGCCCGGCCTCTGGGCAAACTCTGGCCTTGGCCTCCGCTGTTCCTCTCACAGTCTGGATGTTTATGAATCATTTCCAGGAAGATTGGCTTTCACAAGAGAAGCCCTGTGCCCCTGTGAGAAGAACTGAGACCATTTCAAAACAGTCAAAGCACAGTTGATGGGGTGGCTGTTTGCTGTTTCCCACCCTGAGGATCATGAACCTGTCCTGAGAAGTGTCCCCAAAACAGTAACTCACCACGACCCCACGCGAGCCAGGGCACCTCTGACTTTCTATTCTAAAGTCCACGGTATTAATATTTAGCTTTAAGAGCTCAGAGCCAGCCAGCATCACCACCTAGGAGTTCACATGCCCGTTCCCCACCACATGGCACCAGGGGCCTGAGTGCCATGACTGGGTTCCCTGCAGTATTACTAGCTAGTTATCCTAAGTGTGTGTGTGCATTTGCGTGCTGCATGTGTGCTACACGTGTACATGTGCTGTGTGTATGCATATTTGTATGTGTGTGCGTTTATGTGTATGGTGTGTATATGTGGGGGGTGTTGTATGTATGTGTGTGCTGTGCGTATGTGTATGCATGTGTTTACATGTACATGTTTGTATGTGATAAATTATGTATGTGTTTGCATGTGGTATGTATGTGGGTGGGGTGTTATATGTGTATAGTGTGTGTGCCTTGCTGTGTATATTTGTATATGTACATGGGTGTGGGTATTTATGTGTGGGGTGTGTATGTGCTACATGTATATGTGTTGTGTGTGGTGTGTATGTGCATGCGGTGTTATATGTGTATAGTATGTCTGCCTGTGCTGTATTTGTATATACACATGTGTGTAGGTGTGGTGTGTATGTGTGTCGTATGTATGTGTGTGTGTATATGTGATGTGTATATGTATGTATGTGTTTTTGTGTGTGTGATGTGTACGTGGGTGTGGTGTTATATGTGTGTAGTGTGTGCGCCTGTGCGGTGTGTATTTGTATATGTACATGGGTGTAGGTGCTTATGTGTGTTGTGTATAGGTGTGTGTGCATGTATATATATGTATAGGTACATGTGTGTGTGGTGTGTGTGTGTGTGTGTGTGTGTGCACATGCATGGGGGACATGGCAATTAAAAAATGGGAGACCACATCATAAAGTGCAGCAGGCTTCTTGCTGTAGGCAGCTTAACTGTTTCTAAGCATTTGCCATCTTATTCTCCCCCATAAAGGTTACCCTCCCTCACGGTGTCAGTCTTAATCGTCTGCTGTACCATGAGACCTGGTTGCTGGCCAGAGCCGGCCCCCAGAGCTCTATTCACTCTCCTGCACTGTCTTCCACTTCATCATTTGCCACAAGCAAAGGAGGCAGCTGCAGTAACTTTAGATTTGAGTAGTCAGCCTGAAAAGTCCTGTTGTAAATCAGCGAGGCACGGTCTGGCACTCGGAAAATGAGGCTTTCCTTTCTTCAGTACAACTTACTGTATTTTCCGTTCCAGGAGGGAGTTTCTTGTCTCCCTGCCTTCCCCAAATGCTGGCACTCTTCACAGATAGCTGATGTGAAAGGCTGCCTGCTGGCTATTGGCATCTTAAAAATGTTTATGTGGGAAATCACCAGACCATTATCTTTCTTCCACACGAGGCCCCGCTTTAACAATCAGCCAGTTGCCCTTCCATATTGACTTTCTTTCTTCCTGTTGGTTTGGCTGACAGTAGAATGCTGCTGGGAACCCTCGCTGCATCTCTGGAGAGTGCAGGGAGCCTGCTGTGCCCCTTATCTGGTGATGGGGTCGCAGGAGGGAAAGGGCCACATTTGTAAATATAAGCAGGGACTCATTTTGTGCAGCAGATGACAACCTCTGATTGCAAGAGTTTGAAATTCCCTTCTCCCGGGAAAACATCTATTTTCCTCCATTTGGTTTCAGCTGCACCTGAAAACCAAGTATAAACTAGGGTTCTCAAGAAACAGAATTCTGAAATCCACGAATCACAGCTACTTTGGTTCAATACTGCCCTCCTGCCAGCTAGCTACCTGGGCAGAGATCTCGTCACAGGCAACAAACAGCATGCCATTAAGGTCCTCTCAGGACTCTAAGCTAAGACCATAGGTCACCAATGAGGACACAAGTGAGAGTATTATTAGAGCTTTGATACCACCTGGGAATACACTCACATCTTTGCATGGGCTCAGGAGTCTAAATGGTGGGATGTGTCTGCTTAGATCATCAAGTTCAAAGTCTGCATGGCAGGAAATGTGCCTGATGAGGACATCATAGGGACCTTGTATGCCATATTAAACAACGAAGAAGCATTAAAGCGTTTTCGGTAGGGCATGACATGTTAAGATTTATGCTTTTAAAAGATGACTCCATCAGCAGAGTGGAGGATTTTTGAAAAGGGACATGACTGAAACTGGAAAATCAGTTAGGGGACTGTTGTAATGTTCTAGGAAGACATAGTGAAGTCTTAAAGTGGGCTCTGGCAATAGAAATGGACAGGAGGAAATGCACTAAGGAAATATTTAGGAGACCAAATCCAACAGCACAATCTATTTATTTCACTCGGGTGATTCAGTGAATGTGGTATGGCCAACAGAGTAGAGGAAAGGAGAGGAGAGGAGAGGAGAGGAGAGGAGAGGAGAGGAGAGGAGAGGAGAGGAGAGGAGAGGAAGGGAGAGCACGCTTTGTGGGGGTAAGGGGGTCAGGGCAGGGGGGATGAGTTTAATTTTGAATATGTTGAGTTTAGGTGTTTGTCAAACACCTACGAGGAGGCAACCAGCAGCAACAGGGCTGGGCTGGCCACAGTGATTGGGAGTGGAGCATAACAGTGGAAGTGAAAACCTTAAAGAGTAGATGCTATCACCCAAGGAGAGTTATAAATGTAAGTAGAAAGAGGGCCTAGGAAGGAACCCTGGAAGCCTCTGGCAGAGGAGATCCTGAAAGAAGCAAAGATGGCATAGACACGGGGGACTGTGAATCAGAAGTTGGGGGCGTGGGAACCAAGGGCAGGGGTAATTTCAAGGAGGAAGTGATGAATAGTGTCAAATGTAGCTGAGTGACTTCCAAAGATAAAAAGTGAAGGGTTGCAGGAATAAAAACCAATCAAACGCCAAAAGCAAAGGCTATTTATTCTGAGTTTGCTGCAGCAAGGGAGTCAGCCACCATCACCTGTATTCTGGTAGAGACTCAAAGGCAGACAGAGGAGTGGGAAAGCTTTAGAGTGGAAAAGGGAAGGCCTCGAGTGTAGCTAAATGGAGGTTGTTGGCATGGGGAGCTGTAGGCAAGCCAACTAGAAGTGAGAGACCCATCCTATGTGATTGCTTAGGGTTCACAGGTGGCTTTGTAGGATGTGGGAACAAACTCAGGGAAGCTCTCAGTTATTAATCAAGCCCTGGCCGTTTGGGGCCGAGTGTTACAGAAGTTATTGTTTAGCTTCCCGAATTGTCACTAAGGATAGCAAGCAATCTGATTTCCTGCAAGTCTGACTTGTAGCATACTGGCCTCTTGGGTTGTTCATTGTATATAAAAGAATTGGCTTCCTGAGCTTGTTGTTATAGTTGCGGGTCAAAGTTCTATTTTTATTTATGGTCTGGCATCGTCCATGTGTGTATTCAGTCTTTCCAGGTACACCAGATTTGGTTTCTGGGAGCCTTATTTAAATCAGTTTCAGAGATGCCAAGACAGCAGAGAGTAGAGGATGAACGGGAGGTAAGCACATGTAGACAGAGTATATGTCCCCTGGCCCGTTCAAAGACATTTTGTTAACAGGGAGAGTACGTAAAGGGTGATAGAGCTCCATGACGTGTTTTGTTCTTAACAGAATGAGACTTGGACTTGTTAATAGGCTGAGAAGCCACTGTAAAAAGGGCTGAAAATAGAACACTGCATATTAGACATCGCCCCCTGCATGTCTCATATGGACCTTGAATTCATCAAATCCAAAACTGAGCCCGCTCTCTCTTGCTACAAACAAGTTCCATTTGGTATATACTCTGGATTAGTCAGTGCACGCCTCTCCAATCAGGCAGCTACCCCAATGAGCTGCTAAGCTCATTTGATTTTACTTTCTAAGCATTGTGACACCCACCCTCTGCTCTTTAATCCCACTGGTGTTGCCTTGGTTTGGGTTCTCATCATTTCTCATCAACTGCACTATTGTGACAGGTTTCAAACTGTTCCTTTCAACCCCTGCCTATCCTGTCTCAAAACTGGGCTTTGCCTTTAAAATTCAAACAATCTTATTGTTCTGCTTACATTCTTTCAATGAAACCCACAGGCTGTATTGCAAACTTCTTAGTATGGCATTCATTCATTCATTCATTCATGCATGCATGCATTCCACAAATAATTATTAAGCACCTATGATGCACCAGGCGTCATTCTAGGTACTGATATATATTAAAGAACCAAATGAACCAACCCTCCGGTCCCTCTGAAATCTGGCCAGCGTGGAAGAAGAATGGAGTGAAACACCTGAGAGATAGGTGGGCTAAGTGAGTCTTGTAGGCAGAACAGTGGTTTTTCTTTATCCCCAGAGTAATTGATGAGTTTTAAGCTGGTGGTGGGGATGGTGGTATGATCAGATTTTCATTTCACAAAGATCACTTTGGCCGCAGTGTGGAGAGTTAAGAGGGTGGGTCTGAGAAGATAGATGTAGGAAGCAGTATGGATAAGAAATGAGAGTAAATAAACTCAGTTATTGATAGTGGAGATGGAGAATATGGATATTTAAGAGGTATTCTTAACAGGACTTGAACATGAGGGGTTTGAGCAAGAGTTGTCAGGGATGAAATTTGTCTGCCCACTTGCAGAAGTGGATAATGGTTCCTTCCATTCCCTGAGTTAGGGGACTCTGGGAGAGAACCAGTTGAAAGAGTGGAGGTAGATGCTGAATTTAATTTTAGACAGGTTCTTTTTGAGGTGAATTTGACATATCCAAGAGACCTCTAGCTTGCAGTAGGATGTGTTAGTCTGGAACTCAGAGGAGACATAAATCTGTAAGTCTCTACATATAGGAACTAACTGATGGATGAGAATGCGTGAGATGAGTGAAGAATAAGAGGAAAGGATCTAGGTAGGATCGAGCCTGGAAGAATTTCAACCTTTAGTGATTAGGTAGAGGAAAAAAAGCATAAGAGAAGAGAAAAAGAAGGAGCTGGAGAAGTATTATAGGGAGGACCCAGGAGAGGGTTGTATTGTGAAAGTCAAGAGTAGAGAGTATATTGAAGAGATAAAAAAAAAAAAAATGTCAGTTGGATTTAGCAATATGGAAGTTATTAGTTACCAAGTAGTACTTTTCAACGCTTTGTCATGGTAAAGTAGCAAATGATATTTGAATGATACCAAGGGATAACAAGACAAGGCTGTCCAGAGGCAGCCAGCCCAGAAGCTCTAGCTTCCCAGGACCCACCTGACTGCCCTGAAGGCTAAGGGATCATGATCTTGGCCCACCTCTAGCCTATTCTCAGCACACTAGTGTGCAGTTGGGAAGCTCTGCCTTACGGGGATGACTCAGTTTCCCAAAAGTTGTGATCCTGGAAGGCAGATTGCATGGGCAGCGAGAGGGGTGAGAAGCTGAGCAGGTACCATTGCACTACTCTGGGGAGCACCAGTCTCATTGTATTCTAAGTGAACGGTGCCACCTGGAGGTGTACAACATGGTGGTCCTGTGGCGGGATGAGTGTAAGGAGATAGAGCCAGACAAATACACCTACTTCTTTAGAGAATGTTGCCTGAGACTGGAAAGCCAAAGACTGGCTGGAAGGGAATGAGTTCATTGCGTCATCTCTTTTAAAACCTAGAGAAGCATTTATATGATAAAAAGCGAAGCAGACAGATACATTGAGAGAAAATAATGAATATAAAAGCCCATGGAGACTCAACATCATTACTCACTAAAGCAATGCAAATCAAAACCTTAATGAGACGCCGATTCACATCCACTAGGATGACTAAAATTTAAAAAAGGCAGGCAATAATGAGTATTGGCAAGGATGTGGAGAAATTAGAACCCTTATACATTACTGGTGCTATTTTAAAATAGTGCTACCACTTTGAAAAACAATTTGGCAGTTCCTCAAAATTTGAAACACAGTTACTATATGACCTAGTAATTCCACTCCTAAGTATATGCCCAAGAAAACTGAAAACATATGTCCATCCAAAAACCTATACACCAATGTGCATGGCAGCATTATTCATAAGAGCCAAAAAGTAGAAACAACTCAAATGTTCATCAACTGATGGATGGATAAATAAAATGTGGTGTATATATATATATATATATATATATATATATATATACACACACACACACACACACACACACACACACACATACACACACAATTGAATACTATTCTGCCATAATGGAGATTCATTATGCTGATTCATGCTACAACCTGGATGAATCTTGAAACATTACAATAAGTGAAAGAAGTTAGTTACCAAAAGCTCCATACTGCATAATTCCACCTATATAAAATGTCTAAAATAGGCGAAAATTCTGTCCATAGAGACAGAAAGTAGATGGGTGGTTGTCAGTTGTAAATTGGGTGGCTACCAAGGCACAGCTGGTAGCAGGGAGTGACTGCTAAAGGTACAGGGGTTCTTCAGGAAATGATGAATACGCTCTAAGATGCTACCATGGTCATAGTTATACAACTCCGTCACTATATTAAAAACCCCCTGAACTGTGCACTTTAAAAGTGTGGCCTCTATAATAACGTGTGAAGTGAGACAGCGCTTCCTAGTCCTGCCAAGTGCAGCTGCTGATTTGAGTGAAGGGAATTCTGCATCGCTGGTAACTGTTCCTCCAGCTCAATGACACCTGGGCCCTACCTGTCCGCCCCAGGACACCAAAATGCCACGGCACCCAGCCAAAACCATTCCACCCTAGAAAAGCCATTCTTTTTTAAAGTGAAGGCTTTTTACATCACTGTTCTCTTTCGTCAGCCTCATCTGCTGCCTGGGTCCCTGCCAGCACCCCCTCCTCCACCCAGGCAACTCCTACTCATCCTGCAAGACCTCACTAGTTCATTTCTGTCTTGATGAAGACTTTGCTAACCACTCCCACCTCCACCCTTAATGAGTAAACTGGGTCACTTGGGCTTTGTACACCACTGTACTATTTAGTAATATTTACCCTTAAAACCTCATCTCGTTATAGGACAATTATGTGTTTACATGCCTGACTCACCACACTGTAGCTTCTTGAGAAAACTGACCTGCTCTCACCCATGTTTTTCTCCTAAGCACTTAGCACTGCTCCTAAAAAGAAGAGGTACTTCACAAATATTTGAAGGCAAAAGGATGGAGGGATGGAGAGAGGAAGAATGCCTGAATAAGCAATTGGATTGTCAGTGGAGAAGAGAAAGCTTTCAAATGTTATGAAGTACTCCAGTCTTTACATCAAATACTTAAAGAAGTAACTATTGTGTCTACACATTGGCTAAAACTCATCAATGTTGTTCATTCATCAATAACGAGCAAAGAGATTGTGGATGTATTAGCTCCACCACCCTCTTCATTCTAAGGGGCTGTTTATTTAGCTAGTCTAAATCTGGTCTTTAATAGTTATGTAGAAAGAATGTTCAACAAATAAATGCTAACCCTAAGTACAAAAAAGTAAATACAGGCAGTTTCTTGACTCTCCAACTAACAGACATCATTTTGATGTGCTAATAGCCGTAAGCACTGTAGTGATCAGCTAACACTGAGGAGAGATGTTAAACAAATTTTAGCATACGTGGAAATGAAATAGCAGATCAGGAATTTTGGGAAATAACCATTTCAGTAGAACCAAGCCCTAAACTTGGAAGTTGTTCAGAGTTGATATTTTTCTTTAGGCAGTTAAAATGCTTGTATCGTTAACTAGAAATAGAAGATGCCAGGAACATAAAAATTACTTAAGACCATACACACCATGCCAGTGTGTAAATAAAAAGGAAATATATCACCTATAATTCCACCACCAGGAGATAACTGCTATGAAGACTTCAGCATATGTCCTTCCAGTGTTTAACAAAAATAGGATTATCCCATAGTTACATACAGTATGCAAGACATTGAGCTCTCTAAGTAGAGGAGATGCACGTATCAGTAAAACAAGAGGCCAAAATCCCTTCCTTATGAAGCTTATCATTTACTTAAAGGAAAATATCCTATAAATATTATAAGAAAATTATTCATTGTTTTTGTTGAATTTCAGACACCGTCAGTATCAGTTGTTTATTATTGCATACTAAAACACATCAAAGAGAAATCCATTGTTTAGGTCACTATTCTTTGGGTCAATAATATTGTCTGGGCTCAGCCGGTGGTTCTTCTTGTCTAAGATTACTCGTGGATCCATGGTTAGCTGCCTATCAGCTAGGCCCCTCTGCTTCTCCAGGTTTTTGGCTATCAGTTGGGGCAATGGAGGCAACTGGGCCATTTGTCTCTCATCATCCAGCAGGCTAGCTTGTAGTTTATATGGCAGAGGCAGAGTTTCAAAGAGAGAGAGAGAGACCAGATGTACACAAGGCCTCTTGAGGACCAGGCTCAAAACTGACTCCTCACTCCTGCTACAACATATTCATCAAATAAGCTGCAATATCTGGCAATTTTTAAGGGGTAGGAAAATAGAAAAGCAACAAATCACATTGAAAAGAAGGGTGTTAAAAACTGAAAAAAAAAAAAGAAAAAAAGGAAAAGAAAGAAGTGTGGATACTAAGACTGGAATAATCGCAGTCATTTTTAGAAACAATCCATCACACCGTCAACTCTAAGCTGTACCACAATTCTATGCACTACTATAAAAGAAAGCTGCCAATTATGGAAAACATAGTGATTGGCAGTTGCTTCTCAATATCAGAAATGTATAACTGTAGAAAAAATATGCACCATAAATCAATGAAATATGCTAGTTAGAAAATCGTTAAGTGCTATGAGAAAAATATAAAACCGGGACAGGTGGTCCGGAGTGCTGGCAGTGAGGAGGCAAGGTGCAGTTTTAAGTGAGACAGCCAAGGTAGGCTTCCGTGACAGCCACTTCGCAAAGACTGGAAGCAGTTAGGGAGGAGTTATGCAGATATCTGTGACCAGCTAATAGAACAGTGTGTCCAAGAATTGAGAAATGTATTTGGAGTGGAGACAGCTAGGAGGAAAGCCGTAGGAGATGTAACCTAAGATGCCATGAAGGCAAAGCATGGAGTGCTTTGTAGGCCATTTTCTGTGTCTTGGACTCTGAGTGAGACAGGAAGCTGTGAGCAGAGGCGCTCCATGATGACTTGTAATGGTTTACCGGGGTCACTTTGCTGCTGGGTTGAGAATTATTTGTGAGGCACAATAGCAAGAAGTCCAACAGGACGACTACTCTGTTAACCACTGAGAGATGATGGTGGCTTTTACTAGGACACCAGCAATGACTCTGGTAGGGCTGAGATTCTGGGTACATTTTGAAGGTAGGAGGTGAAAGAATGTCCTGGTAAGTTGGCTGTGGACTGTGACAATCACAGATAACTCCAAAGTTTTGTCCTGAGCAATTGGAAGGTGGACATTCCCATTTGCTGTGGTAATGGCTATGGATAGAGTATGTTTAGTGAGTGGACTTCATATTTTTTAAATAGACAAGATTAATTTTTTTTTTGTTACGCATCCAACTGTGTTTTAAACTTTCCTTTCTCAATTAAAATGTTGTGAACGTCATGCTTGCCATTCAGTATTCTTCTACACCACCTTTTAGAATCGCTATATACCATTCCTTTTATGTATGTACCACGATCTTTTCAAACATTCCCTAACATTATGGTGTTTCCAGTGTTTTATGAATACAAACAAGTCTTCAGTGAATATCCTCATAGCAAAAGCTTTGTGCAGACCAAACATTTTGTTAGCAAAATTCCTTAAATTGGAATTGCTGAGACACAGATGTATTTTTTTTTTGGGGGGGGGGTCGGTGGAGGGGAACAGGACTTTATTGAGGAGCAGTGTGCACTTCCGGGACTTTTCCAAGTCAAGTTGTTGTCCTTTCAATCTTAGCTGTGGAGGTCCAGTCGCTGTTGTTAGTTGCAGGGGCGCAGCCCACCATCCCTCGTGGGAGTCGAACCAGCAACCTTGTGGTTGAGAGCCTGAGCTCCAACCAACCGAGTCATCTGGCCGCCTGGGAGCTCAGCTGCAGATCAGTGACTTCATTCTAGTTGCAGAGGGCGCAGCTCGCTGGCCCATGTGGGAATTGAACCCGCAGCCCTGTTGCCCAGAGCTCAGGCTCTAACCAACTGAGCCACCCATCTGACCCAGAGTTTGTATGTTTTTAATTGTTTGACCCATGTGGTAAAATTGCTCCCTGGGAAAACTGTACCAACAACTCATGTTCCCCCCATAAATTGACTGTTTACTTGCACTTTTGTTTAAGTAAGTGCACTTTTATAGTCAGAGATTTGGATTACAGAAAATATTTCATGAGATGAAAATCATTTTACTCACAACACAACAAACATGTATGTTTGTAGTACACCTACTATCCCTCAGATGTAGACTCCATGCCTTCTCAGGCATAACCTCACTGAATTCTCACAACTGTGCTAAACAGCTATTACGGAATGAGCCCAGAATAAAAAGGGCCGTAAGGAGAACGTCAGAATATGAATCATAGATTCAGTGGTTTGTGTACTGAAGGGCAGCCACAAGCCTAAATGAATTTGGATCCCCTGAAAGTCACAGAACACCCTTGGGGGACAGAGTAGACTGGAACAAAGATTAAAGAAACAAACACACAGAAATCCAACAACAGCTCCATTACTCCTGGGGCGGACAATCCAACAGACCGAACGTCAGAGTGTGAATAAGGAGAGGATCACGACACAGGAGAAAGGCTCATTTTGTGAGCTCTGACAGGTAAGTGTTGTTGAACCAGAAAGAAATTAGCAGTTCGGGAGCGAAGAAGAAAGACTGAACATTCCCTCAAAGAAAAGAAACAAGAACTTAAAGGTGCGTTTAGTTCCATTGTCTTCCCACAATTGCATAGAAGAGAAGAAACAAGACAGTGGGCTAGAAAATACACACTACATGGTGAAAAGAAATTATGATGTAACCAAGGCCATAGAAACTAGGCCCAGGGGCCAGGTGATTAAATTACCAGGGCTTAATCCCCCAGCTGGGAGGAATCCAAGAGGAAGAAGGAGGTGTGCCCATAGGTGTGAAAATAAAGCATTACACTTAAAGTAAAGGCATTTTCACAAGGCCTTCAAAGGGCATATTTACCGACAGTGCGATAAGAGCAATATTACATCGCACAGAGCCAGGCATTTCAGATCTAGAACACCTTATATTTCATCCAAAAGGGGTGATGAGGCAAGAGTGAAATATGTTATTATATGGTAAAAGTTTAATAAAGAGTAACTGTGAAAGAGGCAGATAGTGATAGTAAAGAAAAGTATGGAGTCCACTTCACCACATCAGACACCTCGGTGAGCAGGACGGTGAGGGTCAGGGTACATTGGATGAGAACGGGGCTTTGGGCTGTGGCTGTCACCTCTCTGCCCTGCTTCCTCCAGATTTGCAGACTGTGTGAACCAGTGCTCTTCCTGCCGTCATTCTCACTGGACACCACAGCCTACTGCCCTGACACACAGTATCTTCAGGCCTTGACCTTGTGATTTCCTCCTTGCTGTCTAGTAATAACTCAGCTTTGAATCTTGGGCATTTAAGTGCATCTCAGCCCAGCATCTGGCCCAAGTGGCAATTAGCTATTGTTGTTATTTTAAATTTGACGTGATACTCTGTCGTGTGGGGCAGCCTGCGGGGTCTCTGCTTCCGCTCCCCACACAAGAACGCCGGACATGGTGAGGCCAAAAAGGAACACCCACGGAGCCATAGGTAGGGGAGTCACACCACTATACTCTCACTGGCAGCCGGGTTGGAGACACAGGAACCAGGAACAACACAATTCTCAACCCTCACTGTGCCACTTGCAGGCTCAGCCACCATCTTCTTGCTAGCTCCCCTTTTTCTGCTAGCGCAGCCACAGCAGTTATATTAGTGCCCAATGGCTCACTGGTTACAGCTGACGGCCAACTAGCCACAGCTGATGGCCATTCAGTCACAGTTGATGGCCATTTACTACCTGAGCCAGCACATTTCTATGTGAGGCCGAGAGCCTGGAAACTGATTTTTGGGGCTCTGTCCCCACATACTCACATAACACAAAATGAACCACTTGAAAGTGGACAACTTGGTGGCATGTAGTACATTCACAATATTGTACAACAACCACCCTATCTAGTTCAAAAATGGCAATTAGCTTTTGTTGAGTTTAGTAGCTATAATAACTGTTTGCTGTCTTGAACCCTCTGCACACTGGCTGAGCTCATATACGAATGCATATTAACTTAATACAAGCACACTCTGCTTACTCTTACGATGTGATCCTGGCACAGTGCTCAGCTCTGTTAAAACACACTGGCATTTGTTGCTATTATTTCTCAGGTTTAAAACGTATAAATGAGGTAGGAAAAGGTAGGAGAACAAATCACTGCATTATTTCATTTTTTCTACACTTAAAATAAAAAGAGTTATTATTTGAATGTGTGTGTGTGTGTGTGTTTTCTAGTGTATTCTAAACCCCTGAAACTACAGGTCATTTTCTTTGTCTTTTCATTCCCAACTCCCAGCACATCCTGTTAGGAAAATTCACACCCACACACATACATGTACCGTATTTCCTCAATGTTTCAGGGAAACTCAACTCTCATGTGGTTGGGTTTTGTCATTGCTGTTGTTGTTTTTCAGGGATTTTTTTTCCCCTTAAAAAATGATGTCTAGTAAGAAGAAGAAAGATGAGGAAGAAGAAGAAATACTGTCGGAGAGAAAGTGCTTTCAGATCTGGGAAGGACCTACGAGAACATTTTATACCCTTAATTTACACACGAGTCTGGAGAGAAGTAAAATCATGCCACCTGGAGAAGAAACACCATCTGCCCATGTTTGCAGAGCTCACCTGGAAATTCAAAATCCATGTCTCCCTCCCCACTGAGCAGAGTAAGGGTAAGAGGGATCCAGGTTGCTGAGGACAGCCTTGGGTGGAAAAGCTGCATCTGATATGTCCCCCCCCCCCCCAGCCAGAGGCTCACCTGTTTGGGGTTATAATCAGCAGCTCTGACAACACTCCTTCACCCAGGAGCCAACTGAGACTGAACAGGTTAGGTATGCAGGACTAAGCCAGAGTCTGAGCCTGTGTGCACCCAGCCCTCCTGCTCGTCCGCATTTCTCGGAGTGGATTCATTTGTGTGGGCTGTTACAGCAGTGTCACAGACTGGTTAGCTTCACACCAGAATGTATTGTCTCAAAATAAAAAGAAATCAATACACTTCATTTTTCAGAAATTTATTTTCTTGCACTTCCTGGAAAGTCCAAGATCAAGTTGCCAGCAGGGTTGATGTCTGGTGAGGGCTTTCCCTTTTGATTGAAGATGGCCACTTTCTGACTGTGTGTGCTCACACGGCGTTTCCTCAGTACATGTGCGTGGTGGAGCAGGGAGGGAGAGGGAGGATGGGAGAGAGAGACAGAGACAGAGAGAGAGACAGAGAGAGAGAGAGAGAGAACATGCTCTCTGCTGTGTCTTCCTATAAGGACACTAATCCTCTGGGATCAGGGCCCCACCCAATGACCTCATTTAACCTCATTACTTCCTTAGAGGTCCCAACTCCAAGTACAACCACACTGTGGGTTAGGGTATCAACATACAGATTTTGGCGGGACACCTTTAGTCCCTGACACAGAGCATGCAGAACTCATGTGGCTTAGAACAGATGTTCTTTTAAAAAGTGAACAAGAACACACATTTTAGACCACAAAGTGAATATTTTCCAGTGTAGCCACAGTTGTGCTAGGCATTAGGTGTGCCCAGGGCCTTTTGTCATGATGTGGCCGAGGCACAGAATCAGTATCTTCTCCAGGCCACTTCCACCAAATTTGAAGCCAAACTCCAAGGTTTGAACACCAAACCCAGGCCTGAAAATGTCACAGTGAGACAGCTCTTCCAAAGCCTGCCAAGTGCAGCTGCTGATTTGAGTGAAGAGACTTCTGCAGAGCTGGTAACTGTTCTTCCAGGACAATGACACCTGGGCCGCACTGGTCAGCTCCTGGGGGAGCCTGAGACAATGGACACCAAAATGCCTCTACACTCAGCTAAAACCACTAGGCAAAGGGCTGGTGGCAGCTTTTAGGTGGCCAAAACACACTCCTGACCTGACCTTGGTCAAGTCCATCTGGCCCTCGCCATTGTGAGGGGAACTCCCAGTGCCATTACGGGAAGCTTGGGTGGTTCTACTTGTTTTGGCAAATAAAAACCTGGTAAGAAATAACAGGAAAAGATGATGTATGTGACAAAAGAAACATAGAGTACACCAATCTCCCAGATTTTTCCAGGTCACCCTTCCACAACCAGGACTGTCTGGAATTACTTTCCTAGTTGTCCTATGTGTTGCTGTCTATTACATAGTAAACACACACTTTGGAGGGAAGATTTACTCCTTTATATCAACAAATGCTCCTTCCTGTGGAGTAATCTGAGCTCCTTCCTCAAAATACTGGATACATTTCATAAACATTTCTTCACAAGCTCTTCCCAGGAGCTGTTTCCATGTCTGGACTCACACTCTGAATTTTGCTCCCAGATTTATGACGGTTCTCAAACAGTGGGATGCCAAATATATTACTGAATGTAGTCTCTCCTTTCCCCGTAGGCTCCTCAGCTTTAAAAGAAAAAGAAAACAAATCCTTTTCTTAGCCTTTTACAATAATGGTAACATCGTTCCACACTGGTAAAGATGGCTCTTATACAGACTATTCAGACCAAATATGAAAAATGTGCAGGGATGTCAAGCCAGTGATGCAAAGTCTAGAAACACTAATCAGGAAATATGTTTACAATATTTCCTGCACACAGGACAGCTAATCAGAATCCACAGACCCCAAAGACAGGAGCTAGGGTTGAATACAAGTTATAAGACTATGACTTTGAAGTCACAAAGACCTGGATTCAAGTCCAAGCTCTGCTCCTTACCAGCTGTAAGAACTTGGGCAAATTATGTAAATTCCCAGCTTGAGATTCCTCTTTGGTGAAAGCGAGACAATAATTCTACCTTGCAAGACTACTGAGAACGCAGTAAGGTTATGTGATGGTTTCCTTAGCCCACTCGGCGTAGAGCAATCAGGTGGGAGCTTTAAAAATATAAGTGCCTAGCTTCCTGTAGTGGGTTGAATGATGTCTCCCCCCCACCCCCAAATTTATGTGCACGTGGAAACTCAGAGTGTGACCCTTCTTTGGAAAATGGTCTTTTCCAATATAATTAAAGTAAGGATCAAGATGAGATTATCCCAGTTTAGAACAGACTCCAAATTCTATGAGAGTGTCCTCACAAGAGACAGAAAAGAACATCATATGAACACAGAGGCAGAGATTGAAGTGATGTGTCTACAGGCCAAGAAATGCCCAGGATTGCCTGCAGCCACCAGAAGCCAGGAAAAAGACATAGAAAGGATTAGTCCTGTGAGCCTCTAAAGGGAACCAACCCTGCTGACACCTTAACTTCTGACTTCTAGCCTCCAGAACTCTGAGAGAATATATTTCTGTGGTTTTAAGCTACCAAGTTTCTGCTAATATGTTACAGAAGCTCTAGGAAACCCCATGACTCTGATTTAATTTGTAGTCATTCCGTATGTCTAGGGTGCTTGTCATGTGCCAACAATTATTCTAGGTCTGCGATGGCCACAAACCGTAACCACTAGCCCCGCGTGGCTATTGAGCCCTTGAAATGTGGCCAGTGTGAACTGAGATGTGTTCTGCGTGTACAATATACACTGGGTTTCAAAGACTGACAATCTCATTAATTATTTTATATTAATTAATCTCATTAATTTTTTTTATTAACTTTTTAATTAATTAATTAATTAAATTAATTAATTGTTAATATTTATTAATTAATAATTGATTAAATAATTAATCTCTTTAATTATTTTATATTAAATATAATAATTGACATAACATTTTAGACCTATGGGATTAAATGATAAAAGTTTGGATAAATTTGTTTATTTAGATTAAAACGAATTTTACTTGCTTCTTTTTTCACTTTGTAAATGCAGCTGCTAGACGATTTTAAATTACACAGGTGACTCAAATGATATTTCTCTTGGACAGTGCTGTTCTGGGCATTGGGAATATAGTGATGAACAAAGTCCCTGCCCTCTGGGGTTTCATATTCCAGCAATTTCCCCTGGGACGGGACGGTGGGGTGTGGTCAGGAAAGACTTCCCACAGGGTATGTGGTGCACCTGACGGGACCTGTGGGACATTTGCTAAGCACATGCTGTCTTGAGCTCCCAAATCCCCAACCTCGGGAAGCCCCTGGGGAGACCCCTCAGTAGGGACCTTCACCTCATTAAAAGGCCCACCCCCATAAACAGCCCCAGGCAAGATGTCAGTAACTGACCCAGGTTTCCTTTCTGTTTCCTGCTGGTGGGATGGGTGCCCGGGAGTAGAGCAGACACTCCTGGTGTGGACTCAATAACTCTGCAGGACTGCTCCCATCTCAGTCAGTAAAAATTGAGAACAAAATGATTTGCCCATTTGACTTGGTTATGAGTTACGTGGAAATTTTTTTTAAAAAGAAAAAGACAGATTATTCTTACATTTAAGCATTGTTCTGCCAATTACACTCTAGAGTTTATCTGAAAGATTACCTCAAACATGAGGTTAACCTGGATCAATCAGGGGAATCCTATGACCTGCAAATAGTTTTACTTCTTCCTTTCCATTCTGGAGTGCCTTTTATTTCATTTCCTTGCCTGCTTTTTCTGGCTAGAACCCCCAGTACTTACTGAATACGTACTTATGCCAGGTACTTTGCTAGTGTTTTACGTACATTATTTCATTAAATTCTCCAAACAACCCTATGAAGTAAGTGGCACCAGCAACCACATTTTATGGGTAAGTTAACTTGGCCTTATGGCCTTACAGCAGTTAAATGATCTACTGAGGTTACTCAGCTAGTAGGTGACAGAACTGGGATTTGAACCTGTGTCTGTCAGATTCCACAGTCCATGGTCTTAAGTTATTCTCGCCAGGTTGCCACATCTAAGCTTCCTCTCTAAGGAAGGAGCTCTTCTGACACTTCAAATGGAGACAAGGGCCACAGGGCCCCAAATGCCTTTCCAGCAGAACCCAAGAAACAAATAGTTGGGTTTCCATGAAGACAGTACTTCGAGCTTGACAATACTATGCCTCAATGTACCCAACACAGTCCACTGTCTGCAGCCATGCCTGCGGTTATTCATCAGAACAAAGAAGGAAATGAGAGGAGAAGCAGGCAAACAGAAGAGAGGAGCTGAGGGCAGGGCTGACTCACTCAGGCATCTAATACAGTGAGACAAAGGGATGAAGACAGAACAACTGACTACTCTTCCGTGTTACTAACTCTGAGTAATACTATTTTGAAGTACTTTGTCCCCAAGAGTTATAGAGAATATAAGAAACATACATGTAGCTAAATCCAAATAATCAAAATATTTCTAGAGTAGGAAAAGAAACTAATATGCACTGAGCATCTACTTTTAAAATCCACTCTTACACATATTAGTCATTTAATCCCTTCAGTTGCCCTTTGAAGGAAGCAGCTATTTTAAAGAAGAAGCAGCTGAAGGTCAGAGAGGTTTATCACGTGCCCGAGTCACACAGCAAGAGGCAAAGCTGGAGCTTTTCCGGCATCTCCACTCTCACCTGTCCTGTAACATTCGGGATGGTCTCTCTGACTCCCTAGAGAAAGAGGAAATGACACTTCATACAGTGGAGTTTAGGACATTCATCTTCAAACTGAAGTACAGGTCTTCATTGACCCCTACACTAAGTCCTTGCATCTGATCCCTCCATGTATTATAGACGGCTTCAAGGAAAGTAACGTCCGCTTCTTTGACTTACACAAATTCTCTCTCCGAAAAACTGATTGACTAGAACAAGCCTTATGTTTTACCATCTCCCCTGGTCATAATCTCTCTGTTAGTAAAAAATAAAAAACAAAAACAGAACAATACGACACTGCCATTTCCCAGGTGTAAAAAATCCAGGTGAATCAGGGATGTATAAAAGGGATAATTTCACGACGCCATAAAACCCCTTCATCTCATTAAGACGTATGTCAGTAAATATTTTTATTTATGTTTATAATTATTTTCAAACTTTATAAAATCTTTATATTGTTATGGTCAATTGGTTATTAATAATTGCAATAATACCGCAAGTCAGAAGAGAAGTTTTAAACCTATAAACTTAAAAATGTATGTATATAGATACACACACATATATATGTGTTTATCCTAGAAACTTGTGAAAGAGTGATCAGAAAAGACAGGGGAAAATATAATACAATTAGATGGATCCTAAAGAGAATTAGAACGGAAATGCAATGTCAAAGAGAAGCATTTGCACTTGTATGTAAAAAGTGGATGTTGGTGTGTATTAAATCATTCCATTGGACACATTAAAAAGAGTTAATAACAGTTATATTTTGAAATGTCAAATTATACGATATGCCAGAAGGTACGTCCTTTGAAATTACATAAACTTAGGATGAAACTCAGAGGCAAACTGAAAAATATGGGTGGGGATACAAAGTTTTTCAAAATTATTTTAGAGGGTTTGTAAGTCAAAAGGTTATAGCTCATTGCTTAGCATATTGTCATTCTCTGAAAAACAAGTCGTCTACAGAAAGGATTGGACTCTATGTTAACCATCCCCACCCTCCCTGGAGTTGTTCTGCAAAAAGTGAGTGTGAAGAGAGAAGGGAGTTGAGTGACCTCATCTTTCAGGGACCACACAGAAAATTCCCTACCCACCCGCAAAAAATGAGCACCCAGGCTGCGGGGCCCCAGCCCCCTGCTGTTGTTCTCTTCCCAGGTGGCTTTGGAGCCTAATCCCGTCAAGGCTGGGAATGCAATCATTGTGCTGCTGCTTTCTTACCACTGTCAGCCAGCGGGTTCACTCCAGAGAGCACCCTGCAAATAATAATACCTCACAGGTGTATGGTAGTGGATTCCCCAGGACTATTTGCAAAGCTCTTTCAAGGATCCAATACCCTATGAATACAGAGCGTTCTCTTTATTATTCTACTCCATTAGGCGTGTTTTCTTTTGTTCTCTACAAGCACAGGGCTTTAACTTCTGAGATATTGAATTTCATTTGCTTCTCTTCTCCTCCTTCCCCAGGCTACTGAAATTCGTGGCTACCCTCAACTGTTTTCCCCGCCCCCGTCCTCATGGTCATGGTGAATTTGGATCTGTAAAAGCCTTGTATCAACCTCAATTATTTTTTTTTATATAAGATAATATTGGTCTTGGCATCAAGGCTTGTCAGAAATGCTCCCCCTCGCTTTCCCTGCATGAAGGAGTTGCTCCTGATTACAGATCTCTCTTCTGTTGCTTTTTCAGCCTTCGTTCAATCTGGTGGGAACATCTTTTCCTCGGTTTTTCTGGTTCATGTTCTGGGCGTTATTCCGAAGGATAGCACGCCCCATCATTTCTTCTTATGAAGCTCTGACGACACTCTGCAGATACTTACTTTTTAAATTATTTTTTATTTTTCAATTGCAATTGACATTCAATATTATATTAGTACAGTAGAGTGGTTAGATATTTCTATAACTTATGAACTAATCATCCTGATAAGTCTAGTACCCATCTGACACGATTCATACATAGTTATTACAACATTATTGACTATATTCCCTATGCTGTAGGAAATGCATATTAATATTTTAATAAACCTATTGCATTCTGCTCTTCATTAGTCTATTGTTAGCATGGGGTTCCCAGGAGGCTTGTCACTTAGATGTCTCCAGAGGACCCAAGCTTTCCCCCGGACCTGAGTTTGGCGCTGCTCCTTTTTGTGGTAGAGGAGGGGCCTTGAACTATTAGAGTGATGCATTGTGGGATCAGGACAGCCTATTGATAGCATCACAGGCCTGGTTTGGATCCTGGCTGCTCCACACACCAACTGTATTATCCTGGGGTCAGACTTCTCTGAACCTCAACTTTCCTATTTGGAAAATGGGAACAATAACTCCTACCTCATGTGGATTAATCAAGATTATACTTGCAGAGTACCAGATTTAGTGCCTGATGCCTAGTAAGGGCCCAATAAATGGTGATTATCATTCTAAGAGAATGTGTCCAACAAAATGATTACGACCAAGAAGGACGTCTATTCCATTTAGAGAAATATTGATGTAACTCTTTGCTCAACCAGATGCTGTCCACGAATATCTTATTAATAGTATTTTTTTGTTGTTTTATTTAAAACTCTTGACTGGATGTCTTTTGCATCCCTTTCTCTTTCTGGCGTAATGAACAGGACTCAAATATTAAAGTAGCATTCGCTTTCTTCAAACTGTTCTAAGTAAAATCATTTGTTTCATTTCTGAAATCTGAGCCTCTTTTTCAAAGGCTAGATTTTGTCAATTCCTCCTGGGGTTTCTTTTCATCAGCACATTCCCAGAGTCCCCAGCCTTTAGAAATGACAGGATACACTGGTCATCGTGTGCATATTCGATTTTCAGAAAGCATCTGAAAAAGCTCAGCGTCAGAGATTGATGGTTCTCAGCTTTCAGCTTTGGTTTCTCTCAGCCTGAGGACCATTTGGATGTGGGCCTAAAAAAGTCACACAGTGTCAGAGTATTAGTCTTAAGAAGGCGATGCCCCTCTCCCTGCCTCTCGGCCTCATTTGGAAAAACACGAGAAAATAAATCTAATCTCCTCTCGGTTTCCTTGCGCTGCACCACAGCAGGAATGTTATATGATTTCAAATTGCTTATTAGAAATATTCCTGTGGGTATCATGTTGAGGATTACTTTTCCAAAGTGCCTGTATCGTTAGGAAAATGAGGTGTAATTCTACCTGCTATCTCATTCCAAAGGCTTCCTCCACCTTTGGACAAAAACCAACTTCCAAGTCAAGGAGTGGGACATCTATCTTCTGTTTTACTCTCACTTTCTGTCACGTTTTGGATGACAAGCAGAGGGTGGGGGAGAACACACTTTCTCAAACCATTTGCTTCTAATAATAGAGTGGAAGTTTATCTCTTCTTTCAAAGGAGATGATGTGACACCCAGAGGGAGCTTAGCTTTAGAAAAGGCCAG
This sequence comes from Rhinolophus ferrumequinum, assembly GCF_004115265.2. NCBI lineage: Eukaryota > Metazoa > Chordata > Mammalia > Chiroptera > Rhinolophidae > Rhinolophus > Rhinolophus ferrumequinum. Next base: position 93,763,815 of record NC_046287.1, read on the forward strand.
CCCCAAGAATGGAATTGTTAAAGTTTTTCGCTTGCACTCATTTGTGGCAGAAAAGAAGAATCTCGTGGACATAACACAAGGCAATGCAATGTATGCACTGGTGGTCAGAGGACCGCAGTTACAGGGGCTCCGTGGGAAACAACCTGGAGAACTGACTTCCTAAGGGACCTTGAACAAGTCACTTCCCTCTGTCAAAATATGCTTCCTTGTGTCTATCTGTGTGTATCCGCTGTGTGTGTGTGCGTGTGTGTGTGTGTGTGTGTGTGTATCAATTATCTGCAGTTTGGTTAACCTGAAGCAAATTTTCAGATTCATTGACAGCTCTTACCATTTAATTATTTTCTGCAGGAAACATTTTCAATTCCTCACTTTATGGACATGGAGATCTCTTCTAGTTTTCACTTGCTTCTTCGGCAGCATTCATCCTTGCTGGGGAGCCCCTTGCAACATAAATCACACTGCCATTTTTGCTCTAGGGACATTTGAAAAGGCAGTACAGCTCTTGCTGAAACCTTTCAGAGCCAGCCAGAAAGCTCTGTCTTCCCTCCCAGGTTTTATTGAGGTATAAACAAGGGATGAGATGGGAAAGGAAATCTCTTTCTAGCTCCTTCTAAAGTCAGGCTTCAAAGTAAGATTCCTTGCTTTGCTGAAGTGAGTGTCCACAAAATTTTAAAGCATTGGATTTGATTAAAAGCACAAACCCATTTCCAAAGCAAATACCAGTGAGTTGTGAATAGCCCTGTCTTCTCCAGTGCAGAATGAGAATTGACTTCATTTGCATTCACACATTTTACTCCTTTGAATTCAAAAGATATAATTGCTCTCTGGCTATGCAAACGTGGCTGATTTTGACCTGTCCAAAAATAATAAATCACTCCTTGAAAAGCTTTGGAGAACCTGAAGAGATCAACAGCACTTGTTTGACTCTCATGACTAAGTCTCTTCAGCTTAAACACAGTAAGAACATTATGCAATTATTTAGAGGAAATTCAGGACCTTTGGGACAGTCAATCATATAATTCAGGCAAAAGTAGATTTGGGGCCCTGACATTTGCAGATAATTGTGCAACCCTCAGCTGTGTGAGCTGGTCCTAAGAGAGCTTCCACCTTCAATTCGCCCCCTTCCTCTCATCCTGCTCCACTGTGTTGCCTCTTGATTAGTAATAAAATGAATAAATCAAACAGACCCTGGCTTGGCTCTTGTGAGATATGCTAAGAGGAACGAATATGAAAACTGAAAAAATACCAAACTAAAGGTGGACTCCCCGACCTCATTTCTCATTTTAAAAAAAAAAAGGAGAGACTCGTTCAGCAAACATGAGCTTCGAAACTAAGGCTCAGCCCAGATGTTATTAAGTATAAATATTTATAAGACCCATAAAGATCCTGGCTAAGCTCAATTTTGCCTTAATGCAGCAAATGTTTCAAATTCGGCTCTTTCACTGTTTGAAGCCTTTAGAAGGCAGGATACAGTAGAAGACGCATTACTGTTGGTGAGAGGAGGGGAGATTCTCTTTTATGTTTTATGACCAGTTTTTCATTGAGGGTATTGCTTTTCTCAGAAATCACTTCTCGAGGCCTGTCTTTCCCAAGAAGCCAGAAGAAAGTATGTTTGCTATATCTGTGAATTCGAAGGGCACCGGGTAAGGCACACACATGGTGAAACGTGCATCCTCGATGCAAACTCATGGAGGAAAGCCAGGTTCCCTTTGTTCTTTGCCCACTTCAGTTATCACGAAACACAGCAAAATCCTAAAGGTCTCAGTATAGTCATCCATTAAATGGGTGTGCGACTATTACACACACCCATTTAAAAGCGGAATACATTTACTTCACAATTTTAAAACTTTGATTTGGTTAACTAGTATGTGCTTTTTTTTTCCAAAAAGAAACTTTCAGCTACACTCTGTTACCATTTTGGTAACTTTTACAGGCATAAGTGAAAAAAAAAAAATGTGGGCGTACAAGCTGTAATTTTGTGATGAAAACATTCAAACTACATGATAGTTTGGGCTCTGGATTAAGAGCTTGGTCCGCCAGATTCTTGAATGGGGCTTGATGTAGGAAGTCATTATTATTTTTAATCCATTTGTTTTATGCTAAGAAAAATCATCTGCCCACATATCTTGTCCACCAAGGAACCGTGCAATCCCTTGCTTTCTAAAATCCCTTTAACACAGCACATTAACTCATAACTACCTGCTGTGTAAATTGTAAAAGTTTTGTTACTTACCATGTTTCCCCGAAAATAAGACCTAGCCGGACAATCAGCTCTAATGCGTCTTTTGGAGCAAAAATTAATATAAGACCCGGTCTTATATTATAGTAAAATAACTAGGATGATTCAGTACCTAAAATAACTAGGTACTAGGATGATTCATCTATGGATGGGGATGAAAAGAACCTTTGGTTTCCTCTTTAGGATAAATCCTAATCTTTGAAATCATCCCTACTTCTTTGGTAAAGTCCTGATGCTCTTTCAGAGTCAATTGGCAGTGGCCTGGGCCTGTGCTTGAACACACATCTGGGCCCCGTCTCCCCACTGTTGCGGAAAGAGGGTCTTCCTGTTCCTGAGAGTTCGGGAATGGGGACCTGTGGCTCTTCCCCAGCGCTGGGCTTTGCTGGTTTCTCATCAAGGTCTTCAGCATGTCCAGGCCAGCCTCATCCGATTCCCTGCCCCATTCTCACTGCTCAGCCCTTTTGGGCTACTGAAACTGACAAATAAGGTTGACCTGGGAGCACTGATCTCCTCAGTGGAGGCCTTCATCTGCTGGATACATCTGGCAAGCACTCTGTGGTGCTTACCTGCATTCCCTGATTAACATAGATGTAAAGATTTTATCAAGGCTCCTGGAGGCCAGCCTTCAAGATGTAATCACAAAATCAATCCATGTAGACTAACTGGGCATAGACTCACGAAGAAGACATCCCACAATGTCAGGCACTTAATTAAGGCACTCTGGCTCCCTTGCCCCAATTGATATTTTTCTTTCCCTAACAGGTGATGCTGATTCTCTGGGTGTTCACACCTCTCTCCCCTGGAGACTACCCTGCTTTCAGAGCCTTGCAGTTTGTGGGAAGACCACCAGGGGGCACCTATGCTTCATCCTACTCCCCAGGGAACGGAGGTGCACCAATCGCCTACTATGTGCCAGGCAACAAAATGAGTCTGAAATAAGCCAGGCTGTGGCAGCATTCTTCCTCACACAGGGAGGCTACCCACGTTGGGCACCCAATCTTGACTCCAGTCGTCAAGCAGGACACACCTGTCCTGGCTGTGAGAGACAAAACCTTCTTGGAGAGCTTCTTTGTTTACCTCAGGTCTTTATGAAGGTGCCAGGCAGATTTGTTTGGCATAACTGACCCACACTTTGGACTGAGAAGTAAGTGTCTGTCACTTACTCCTGGAGTTCGTCCAAGTCCTCAATTCCTCTTCACAAAGGAGCCTCGGCTAATGTGATCTAAATGACCCTCTTGTCTCCAGCACAGATGCTTTTCCTCCGGCCACTGCCCGTCTCTCCTGTTCTTCCTGCTTGGGTCACACCACTGGCCGTCCTGATGGGTTGTCTTTGCTGGGGCTGGCATCTCGGGCATGAGCCAGAATGTGTCCCCTCCACAAATGCAGAGGTCTAAGAAATATGAATTTTTAAATTTTTTCTAGAACTTTACTTCTATTTCAAGTTCCTGTTCCACCTGCTGGTTAAAAGCACATTTTCCATTTATTCTGGGTTTCCTCTCCCTGTTTTTCCCAGGGTGGTATGAAGTTCCATGAACGTGATTAGCAAGGAGGCAGAAGATTGGAGGGGATCCAGTTCTTGAGTCATCTGTCTACCAGGTCCCATCTGAGAGGTCTGCTGAGCCTGTCCATGTAGCCCTTCAGGATCGAAGCTCTCTTCACTGAGCAGAGACATAGAAGTGAATTATTTCTGCTGCTCCTGTGGGGCTCAACCCCACCTGCATACCCTCTCTGGGGTCTTGACTTCCTAAGACTCTGTTCACGTCAGGCAGTTACCCTAGAACTCCACTCCCAGTATTGCAGAGCATTTTTAAAAAGATGCTAGAGGGAAAATCCTTTTCAGTTCTTGAGGTTTTCCCTTGGAGGAATGCCCTGCAATTTTAGGTTTGCTTTGGAGGCACAAACAACACCCCAGTGGGTTTAGGCTTTGGGAAACCAAGGTGAGAGGCAGCTCTCCCTTCTGCCCGCTTCTCTTTTTTTTTTTTTTTTTTTTTTTTAAGAAACTGTTTATCTTCTGTTAACCTTATTTCCATTTCCTGTTTAAGAGCCTGTGGAAGAACAGTGTAAGATCCCTCAGTAGTCATTCCCACCCACTCAGTGGCCTGAACAGTGGGGGCTGCAGACCTGTTGTCAGTGGCAGACTGAGTGTTCCAGTCTTCAGTAGGAACTGCTGACTAGGTGCAGAGGGTACCTGCACCTTCTGACCAGTTTGCATCCTCAGATTGAGCTGGAGCAGTCCATTCACCCTGAAATTCCTCCTCAGTCACAGCCTTTTCAGCAGCAGCCTGCCCTTCTTTTTCAATCTTTTCAGGATCTCTGCAGAAGTAGAGATCAGGCATAACCTCTCAAGAATGTTCATGAGAGACGGTGTCACGTGTGTGGAGAACTTCCCAGGTCAGCACCCACGTCAGATCCAATGAGTGAGTTCCCTTGTTGTTACATGGGATGGCAATGTCCATGCAGCATAGAGGAGAGTCTGGGTAACACAGATAATGACAGGCAGGTGAGTTATCGTAAGAGCTTCTGTGAGAGACTGGTGGTCAGTCCTGGGATCAGTAACCGTCAGAAGTCATGAGGCAGAGCACAGAAATAAAACCATGCTTATACAGTTAATTGATCTATGACAAAAGAGGCAAGAATATACAGTGGGGAAAATATAGTCTCTTCAACAAATGGTGTTGGGAAAACTGGATAGCTACATGCAAAAAAAGATGAGACTAGGCCACTTTCTTACACCATATACAAAAATAAACTCAAAATGGATTAAAGATTTAAATGCAAGAAATCTCTTAGGCAGTAAACACTTAGAAGAAAACTCTTAGGCAGTAAACTCTTTGACATCGGTCTCAGAAATACTGTTTTTGGATATATCTCCTCAGGCGGGGCAACAAAAGAAAAAATAAATAAATGGGATGACATCAAACTAAAAAGCTTTTGCACAGTGAAGGAAACCATCAACAAAACAAAAGACAGCTTACTGAATGGGAGAAGACACTTGCAAAAGATATATCCAATAAGGGGCTTGTATATTATATATATAAAGAACTTGTACAACTCAACATCAAAAAAAAAATAAAAGTTCATTAAAAACTAGGCAGGGGACATGAATAGACATTTTTCCAAAGAAGACATAAAAGTGGCCAATAGACATATGAATGGATGCACATCATCAATCATTAGGGAAATGAAAATCAAAACCACAGTGAGATACAAGCTCACACCTGTTAGAATGGCTATTATTAAAAAGACAACAAATAACAAGTGTTGGTGAGGATGGAGTGCCCTTGGAAAAAAGGGAACTCTGTGCACTGTTGGTGAAATTGTAAATTGGCGCAGCCACTATGGAAAACAGTATAGAGGTCCCTCAGAAAATTAAAAGTAGAACTACCATATGACCAAGCAATCCCACTTCTGGGTATTTATCCACAGAAATCCAAAACACTAATTCAAAAAGATATATGCACCCCTATGTTCACTGTAGCACTATTTATAATAGCCAAGATATGGAAGCAATCTAAGTGTCCATTAATAGATGATTGTATAAAGAGGAGGTGGTACATATATACAGTGGAATATTACTTGGCCATAAAAAAGAATGAAATCTTACCATTTGACACAACACAGATAGACCGACAGAGTGTTATGCTAAGTGAAATAAGTCAGACAGAGAAAGACAAATACCATATGATTTTACTTATATGTGATATCTAAAAACAATACAAATGAATAAATAAAACAGAAACAGACTCATGGATACAGAGAACAAACTGATGGTTGCCAGCGAGGTGAAGGGTGGTGAATGGGTGAAAAAGATGAAAGGGATTAAGAAGTACGAACTCCCAGTTATAAAATAAATAAGTCACGGGAATATAATGTACAGCATAGGGAATAATATTGTAATTTTGTAATAACTTTGTATGGTGACGGATGGTTACTAGGCTTCTCGTGGTGATCACATCGTAAGGCATATAAATGTCAAATCACTGTGTCGTACAGCTGAAACTAATATAATATTGTATGCCAACTATAGTTTAATAAAAAAAGGAAGAAGTCACAGCTTTGGGAAGGCTGCCTGGATCTGGTTAGTGAAGTTTCTAGAAGTGAAGCGACCAGCAATAAGAGTGGCTCCTGTGGCAGCAGCAAGCTTCAGCCCAGCTCGCTGGCCCGTACTCCTAGAAAATGTAACACTGACATCAATCAGCCAGGTTTCCAATGGCAACAATGGCATGAGCTGCAGCAGAAACTTCTCACAGATTCTCTTCAGATTTATGATGTATATGCCATCCCCTTCCTTTTGTAGATGTACTGTTCCATTTGGAAATCCAGTGGGTTTCTGCTGCATAGAATTTGAGAACATCTTCCTTCTTCATTTGCAGGACATCAAAGGCCCCAGACATTGTAAAATTTCCTTTCAGGTGCCACAGGAACCCAGAACACTGTATGGACCCTTCTCTGGGTAGCACAGAAAGGTGCCTTCTACAGCTTGCAGCTGTTCCATCCACCAGAACGAGGGGAGATGGGCAAAAGAGGATTACCAGGAGAGAGACATTTAAAATCGGTTAATATCTCCATTAAAATCTCAAAAATGTTATTCTACCACACTGAGATGTTCTTAATTTTGATTCCTGCATAAACAAAGTTCTAAGTCCATTCTGAGAACAGTCTTTCATCTACTGGTTTCATCTACTGGCTCCGTGTGGCTCCAATATGCTCTGTAAAAAGGTTGCCTCCAGATTTATTTCTGCTCTGCCCAGCTCTCACCTCTCTCTCTAATGGTAACGCTCAGCCCAGCACTGAGGCAGCAAAGTGGTGGATATGATAGAGCGTGATGGAAAAGCATCAGTGCCATAGAAATTTGCACTAATCAGATGCCCCATGAGCTCCAACTCTAACTCACTTCTCTGGGTAAATCAACCACTACACGTCTCTCAGGTTACAGTCCCCTGGGAACATCAAGGTGTAACTCCCCCCCACTCCCACCCCCCACCCCCAGAGAGGCGATTTACTAGGCTCTGGGACAACAAAGACCAAAGGCACAGACAGGCCTGCCCTCAGCGAGCTTACAGACAGGATAATAAGACCCAGCACGTATTTCAAAGTAAGAAAAGGAGTTCTGTTTTGAACATGCACTTTTTGAGATGACTGGCAGAAATTCTTGGAGCTAAGGATGGAGCCACTAAGATAGATGTGATATATTCAACGTTCGTATGGGACAAGACCACTGCTACCAAGAAGAGCTAACACATGGAACACCCCTTATTTCTCAGGCTATGTGATGTCTTAATATCTTCACATGCATTATATCTTTTAATGAGGTTGCTATTATTATTATCTCAAGTCAAAAGTGAGAAAACCTTACAAAGGTTAAAGAACTTGTCCAAGGCCTTGGAACTGATAGGCAGGGAGGCCGGTGGTCAAGGTGAGGCTGCAGAGCTCCGAGTCTGTGTTCTTAACCTGGGTGCCGCAGACGAGGGGGCCGTATGCGTCTCCACCATTCTGTTGTGAACAATGAAAGGAACCGGTGCCATCATTTGTCTCTTGGATTATCTCATAGCATTGTGCCCACATGGCTTCTAGTCAGTGTCATTAAGTGGCTGACTTGCTTAGCCTCCATCTTCAAGATGTAGCTGTGACATTTGATCTTAGACCTTCAATTTATTTCCACAAAATTGTGCTGAATATCTAAAGAAGGTGGGAGTGAGGGTGGGATTCAAAGGTAAAGAAGACATGATCCTTGGCTTTGGAATATTTCTTATTTGTGTGTAAGAGGGAGGGAGAAAGAGTAACAGAGAAAACGAAAGCCAGCTCTTGCCACAGTGCAGGAACTCAGAATCTTCTGGACTCCAGGCAGGTTGCAAAGACGGTAAGACCCACGGGCAGCCTCCATACAAGGCTGACTCCTCCATTGGGCACAAGATAGGGACTGCCTGTGACCCACAAGATTTTCAGGGGCCCAAAAAATGTTTTTATTTTTCTTTTAAAATCGGGGGGGGGGATGAATAATAACGAACCCAGCCTGAATTATACTTGTCATATGCCAACACAGTCATCAACATTATTTATTTATTTAGTGTTGCTTATATATTTTTATGGAAATAGAAGCTCATGAAAGCAAAAGTTCCCAGGGCCCGTGAAAGTCATCTGTGGCTCTGCCATGCTGGCCAAATATTAGCCATTTGATGCACACTGGATTTTATAAGGTACAGAAAACCACCCTTGGCTCTGAGGTAAATGTTCTGAAACTTGAGGTAATGTTTTATCAACGATGACAAAATGGGGTCCAACATTTCAAGGGCCAAAGTTGAGAGGGAAACCATCTTAGAGCCAGCCATGAAACTTTGCTCTTATAAGACCAGGGAAAGAAGATCCAAAGACTAGCATCACTTTGGGTCCCAAAGCCTGGAATTAGTACAAATCGATTACTAAGAAAGGGGCCTGATCTCTCTCCCTGCCCTAAATGAGATCTCAAATGTCAAGAGCAAAAGCCACAGGAAGTGATCCACGCATGCTGCTGGAGACGCGAGAAGGGAGGCTGCCCCACTCGGCTGCTGAAATCTTACCACTCGTCAGTGGGTATGGGAGGCACGCTCCTGAAGTCATGAAGGCCGCTGGCTGGGAGTCAAGCGTGTTCTGCTAGTCAGTGCCTCCCTAAGCAGGCCGGGTGGCCTCCACAGAAATGCCAAAGCTGGAGGCCAGAGCTTTGGGGAGCCCTGGAGGGAGGTGACTGCGGAGAGTGGGACGCAAAGCCTGCCAGGTCACTGATACGAGACGTGATGGGAAGGACAGGTCAGGCAGTGGAACCTGGAGAGTCCGGGGCCAGCCCAGGGGGCCCTCAAAGGATGGCCCTGGGATTTAAGCTTCTTTCAAAGCCACCAAAAGGACATGTTGGAATCAGGAAGAGGACAGTTTAGACAAGACAGTGAAGACTAAAATTAGACAATGACTCATGCTGGCAAATGCTGACCCATTCCACCTCGTACCTGAATTGCAAAGTGACATTTCTTACCCTTTCCCCAAATAAATCTTCTCCGCACAGCGTTCTCGGAGGACCTTAAGGCCTGCGAAGGACTTGGCCCTGAGCTCATTGAAACCGCGCTACATTGCCAAGTTTTGCAGATGTTTGCACTGACTGCTTTATGTTTTGCAATATTCCAGAGCTGTTCCCGAGTGACGTTCATCCATTCACCAAGTTAATTCTTAATAAGAATGATCTACAAAAGGGTGACAGCTCCAAAAGATGAGGAGAGAGAAAACCACCTCCAATGTGCGGGGATGAGCAAATAAATAAATAAATAAATAAATACTGCACTGTTCCCAACAGACGGAGGTGCAGAAAAGGGAACCTGTGCAGCAATTCCTAGGGAAAAAAACAAGGATGAGAGTGTTTATTTAGGGAGACGGGAGTGTTTCTTTTTCTCAGAAGTGCTATGAGACCCCAAAGGACTGGGGAATGCTCCTGCTGAACCCTAGCTGAGTTGAGAAGAAGGCACCAACTGCATAAGGCGAGCTGTTACAGAAACATGTATCAATTCCATAGCCAAAGCCGGATTAGTTGCCAAGGCAAGAAAAGTCTGGCTAACTCTGAAGGAAGCACATTGATCCGAAGCTATACAAATTGAATAGCAATGCCTGCTTTTGAACCTGCTTTTATCGATAGCATCTCATTTAATGTTTGAAAAACGCCCGTGGGCACAAAAAGATAGAGAGGTTAAAAGATTTTCTTAAGGTCAATCAACAATTTATTGAGAAATCTGGGGTTAAAAGACAGGTTTCTATTCCTTCCCAACATTTGTGTGATACAGAAAATACTAAATAGCCTTTATAGCTATTTATAGCTATTAGTGTATTATTGAATGTTTTACACGTAGTGTCTCTAATCCTCACTTTGATCCTATGGAAGTGGGAGTGGCATTATCTTCATTTAAAGACGGCAAAACTAAGGCTCCGAGAGAGATTGCACAACAGACCCGACTGAGGTCACAATTCATTCAACAAAGATTAAGCCCAAGGCTTCTCAGCTACGAAGCAGAGCAAATATAATTCAGAAAAAGAAATGACTGAAAGGTCTCCGTCAAAACAAGTTGCATTTTAAAGAATACGTGTTTAAGGCCAAACAGTTGTGTGGTGCCCCGTGCACTTTTTGTGCTAACAGGCTGAATTCCATGTAGGAATGGGAGAGTACCGTAATCCCTGGGAAGGTTTGCAGGTGTCCACAATTTATTAATTAAGCCGGGCTGTGTGCTAATTCAGTTGCTATGCACCAGGGCTCTGGGAAATGCATGCACACACGGGAACTTTAAGGAGATTTATGTATAACGCAGGTAGGAAATTTAGAGGAGGGATGTGGTTGCACAACCATGTTATACAGCACAGAATCCAGATCCAGTTCCTTAAAAGGACTGTCCATGGCCTGCCTATCCCCAGCCGCATGCCAGCTGGAGGACACAGGGAGTAATTATCATAGTAAGGAAGCAATTTGTTTTTAACGCTGGACCTTGAAGGGACCCCAGCCTGCCTCAGTTTCCCCCACCCCATCCCAGCCAATCGGGGGTCCAGGCAGACTTGCAACCTCACGGTTCACACAGGTTTCCCGCTGCCCCAGTTCTCCCGTCTCAGCGTCAGTCTCCGAAACGTCGAAGCTGCTGATGCCGCTGAGGCCTGACATCACCCCCAGCTGGAGGCTGCCCTGGCTGACCCCCAGCTGCCCTGTCCCTGTCCCGCTCCTGACTGGCCTCAGGGGCAATCTCGTCTTTAACACGTGGCCTCCTCTGTTCCCGGGGTCACAGAAGACTGCGCGCAGAGCTCACCATGTCTCAGAGATTTTAATGAAACAGCTCTTCTATTTATTTGTGTTGCTGCCTCTGTTGCCCGGGGCCATGGCACCAGTCCCTGAGAGGGGAGGCTGAGGGCCGGGGGTGGGGCTCCGCAGCCACAGCAAGCTGTCTGTCCAGTGGCTTCATTCCTGACATTGGCCCACCAGCCTTGAGTCAATCCTATACCCTCCCTCCTCAGACATGTCTGAATCCTGGGGTGACTGCAGTTTCACTGGTGCCTCGCGACACTCACTGAAAGTAAACAGGTTTTCCGGAATGTTTGAGATTCCACCAGAAAGGGAACAAAAGTCAGGGCAGAGCCATAGGAATCTGAGTAACACAAAGCCACAGAAACACACCCCTGGACTAAATGCTTTCCCAAGCCACCCCTGCCCCGTGGACAGCAGGAGCTGTTCTACAGTTTGTGGAATAAGGACCCCTTTGCTTAGCTTACCCAGTGGGATGTGTTTAGTGCCCACATTTCCCGGCAGGTTTCCTATTGTTATTTTAAAATTATGTATAGTTTAAGAATGATGCTATTGCTTGAATTAAAAAGGAAAGGGAGAGGGAAAAAGTATAGTTTTATGACATTGGAATGAAAGAGAAAATGTAACTTTTTTAAAAAAAATCAGGTTTACTGAGGAATAATTAATTAACATAGAACAAATTTCATTCTCTTTAGTGTACAGTTGGATGACAAATACATACAGTTGTGTAATCACCACAGTCGTGTTTACACCCCTCCCACCCCAAAGTTCCCTGTGTCCCCTTACTATGAACTGGTCACCCTCTACACACCCAGGCCCCCCACAGCCACTGGTCTGTTTTTTGTCCTTATCATTTTACTTTTTTTAGGCATTCAGATAAATAAAACCACACACTGTAGATAATCTTGTGTCTGGCTTAGTTCATCGAGCGCAATGCCTGAGAACCATCCACGTGGTTGCTCGGCTCAGCAGTCGGTGCGTTTCACTGCCGAGTCCTTCCTATTCCCTCAGACGGATGTACTGCGATGTGTTATAACCGTTCACCCATGGCTGAATCTTCAGGTTGTTTCCAGTTTTTTAGCTATTAAGAATAAAGCTGCTAGGAACATTTATTTACAGGTCTTTGTGAAAACACGTGTTTTGATTTATTTTGGGTAAATACCTAAGAGTGAGATTGCTGGGTCATTTGGCAAGAACAATTTTTGAAGGAGAAGGACATTTAAGAATGTTGCTGGGTACTATATACAGGAAGTGAAATATCAAGGTGAAGGATTGTAAAAAGAGTCAGCTCAATTCTGGGCTCTGTCCTGCCTTCCAAGGCCTTGCAGTTAGTCAGTTTACTACTTTGTTGTCTAGACACAATTGATGGGGCAGATCCCTTTCATTATCAGGTGGCTCCATCACTTATCAAGGGCAGGACCTCAGGCAAGTACTTAAGCTCACTGTGCTTTTATTTCCTCTGCTGTGAAATCAGCATTATCGAGGTGCCTACCTCAGAGAGATGCTATGAAGATTTAAAAAAAAATTTACATATATATATATAAAGAGAGATGGAGAATATATGGAGAACAATGCCTGGGCCTGGCAGAGAAAGTACTCAATAAGCATGACCTATTTAAAGTCTGGGGGTAATCAGAAATTAGAGCAGACAATCGTTTGTCTTCCTAAAAAGCTCTGATATTTTGAATCAAATATGTTCACCAGATGATGCAGAACACATTCGTTCATTCAACACATATTTACTGAGTGCCTGTTGAGTGCCCGGTGAGGGAAGTAGGCTCAGTCCCCATTCATATGGAGCTTACAGCCTAGCAGGAGAGGCAGGCAGAATCAAAGGGGCATGCTATGTGTAATTATAACCTCTAATGAGTGCAAACAAAGGGAAGGACAAGGGGCTTGCCAGGAGAGTGTAGCACAGGGCAAGTCACACCACCGGCGCCACCAGCCTGCCTTGCGTTCGGGTCGCCCTTTATAGTTTCTAACCTCAGCTCAGTTACTGACTCTGCTTAAGAGAAAGGAAGACCAGCCCCTCCTGATCACCGGCACTCGTTCCCTCCTTCATTCATTGTTCATGCACAAACATTTGCCTGATGCCCTTTAGAAGCAGGCCATTGTCCCTGGCTCTGATGACACACGCACACGGGAATGAGACATTCCTTCTCTTGTAGACAACTTACAACATCAGAAGGGATCAGACTGGGATGAGTATACAGTGACAGTTTCCCTTCCTGCTGGAACTGCTCCAATGGAAAGAATCACAAAACTTCAGTGAGTCCCTGAAAACGGCAACTGAGCACCATTTCTGTGGCCTGGATTTAGCATCGGATGATGCCCCAGGGGCTAATGGCACAGACTTTCTGCTTTGGCCGAATGGAACCAACAGACGTGGATGGCTTCTCCTTGGGGACCTCACGGAGAGGTTACAGCTCCCTTAGGAGGAGGTGGTAGAGCAACGCAAGACTCACCATCAGTTTCCTCCATGAAGCCAGATGATATTTGCCGGGGATTTTGGAGGAAGCTGACTGTGAGTAAGCAGCAGAGCAACCGTGGAGATATGTAATATGTCTTGGGAAATAACAGCTGCTTTAGAAAATCGGAGAGGCACTAACATGCTGAGAAGCCAATCCTGATGTGCAGGAACCAGGACCTGCAGGGCGGTCCCTAGGGCTGACAGGATAACCTTTCTCTTGTGTCTCAGCCAGACCCAGCCAAAGGCAGCGATTGGCTAAGTGGTAGAGTTCATGGAACTTGTGTATCCACCGTCATCCTTACTTAGGTTTTCAGCTGCCCCTCCTTAGTGCCTGCTAACTGCTGGGAATAATGCTTTGGCCTGGGGGTACCCAAGATGCAAATATGGGTTGTGTCGGTGTTTTTTTTTAGTGTACCCAGTTCCTTTGGACCCCTGTTCCTTCCCCGCTCCTATCACATGATGCCATGGGGCTATCCATTCCAGTTTCCTACTCTCCTGGCCAAGAGATGGTCATTATGTTTAAGCCGGATCGTTCTACCCCTTCCTCTGTCAGCAGAGGTGGGTCTTGGGATGATCATGTGACCGGCGCTGGGCCAATGGAGACGTTTACTGGGACTTTTCCATTTGCAGCCACAGGTGTGATGGCTTTTTGGTAACCACTGTTCTGAACCACATTTCCTAGCAGTCCCTTTCCAGTATGCTATCAGACAAGGATGGCTGTGAGGGATGGTTGGCTGTAGCACCCTAATCAGTCACATCATGGGATTATTGGAGTTAAGAAGCTGCAAGCATGAAGTGTTTGTGTGGAGATTTACATTGAACCCTGAGGCTTCAGCAGAAACTGATCCCTTTAACAGAGGTGTGTGTGGAGCTCATATTCCAGAAGCAATGCTCTAAACCACAGGAAGCTGCACAGCAGTGCTGCTTATCTGAGGAAGTGTCTCCCCACCGGGGCAGCCCCCGCTGGGCCTCACTCCGGTCCCCACTGCTTTCTGCTCTTTCTCATTCCTCTCCTATGTCAGGCCCCTACCCACGCTCTTTCCTTCCCTCTTGCTCACCCCTCACGCCTGTGGGCGGGACCTGTCTCTGACACACTGGACACTGTTTTGGCTGGTCTCTGAGGTGGGGCCTCCCTACTGGTGTCCTGGAATGCCCTGCTTCACTTCCTACGTCCCTGCTGGCTCGGCAAATTCTGCCACTCCCACCCACAGCCACACCCTGGCCTTGTCATCACGGAGCTGCTCCTCACAGACATCCCACGCTCTAGCATCCCACTCGTTGGCCACAAATACTGTTTCTCCAGTTCTCTCCTTCCCTGCCTCCCCTGGGCCTGTTCTCTCAGCAAGGCCTCCTGCCCTGGGTCTCTCTTAGACCACGACTCATCACTTCAGCCACGCTCTCACCTCAACTTCCTTACTCCTTTTCCTTCCATCCACCGACCTGGGGCACCCCGCCTATCCATTCTGCCTCTTCCCTTCCTACCTCGGGCATGCTGGGAGCTGCAGCATAAATGCCTGCAGATTGCACTGCAGTCAGAGCCCCTGTGTTTGGCCTCCCAGCAGCCCTTTTTCTCCTGAGGAGCTCCCCTCACTGCTCCCGGAACCAGTCCAGGTGCTCTGCCCATGACTCTCCCACCTCCCAGCAGGTGACCTCACCTGATGCCTCAGAGACAGCATGGAGACCCTCAAAGGAGAACACCTGAGATCCTCGCTGTTCCCCTTAAGCTCACCCACACCTCGTCCATTCCGCCTCCTCCCTCTGGTGTCAGAGGAATTGGAGCCCTCCTGTCCAAGTTTTGGCATTCCATCTGGACTCCGAATCCTCTCTCCTCCCACGTCTGTACTCTCCTGCTAATAATGATT
This sequence comes from Rhinolophus ferrumequinum, assembly GCF_004115265.2. NCBI lineage: Eukaryota > Metazoa > Chordata > Mammalia > Chiroptera > Rhinolophidae > Rhinolophus > Rhinolophus ferrumequinum. Next base: position 93,779,183 of record NC_046287.1, read on the forward strand.
TCCTAGTTTACTAGTACTTTGCTAAAATTGTTTTCATCTATATTCGTAAGTGATATTGTTCTGAATTGGATTTTTTATTTAACTTGTGATGTCTTTGGCTGGTTTTGGTATCGGTAATTCTGTGGCATTCTTGCCAAAAATGCATAACTTGAAGTCAATCACGAGGAAACATCAGACATACCTAAGTTGAGAATGACCCTAGAAAACAACTGACTAGTGCTCTTCAAAAATGGAAAGGCCATGAAAAACAAAGGAATCCAGGAAAACAGTTGACCTAATTAAATGCAATGTGTAATATTAGGTTGGAAACTGGACACAAAATGGCATTAGTGGGATAATTATTGAAATTTAAAGTAAGTATGTGGTTTAATATTAGAAAATCTTTTTTGCTGTTGTTGTTTTAATCAAAATCTTAGTGTCCACTGATGCATGAATGGACAAAGAAAATATGCATACATGCACACACACACACACACACACACACACACACACACACGAATATCATTCAGCCACAAAAAAAGAGTGAAATCCTGCCACCCGCAACAACTTGGATGGAACCCGAGGACACCACAGGAGGTGAAAAAAGTCAGAGAAAGACAAATGCTGCATGATCCCACCCACACGTGGAATAAAAACAAACAAACAAACAAAACAAAACAAAACAAACCTACCAAAACCATGCTTATAAACACAGGGAACACAGTGCTGTCTGCCAGAGGTGGGGGTGGAAGGTAGGCAAAACAGGCAAAGGGAGTCAAAAAGCATAAGCTTCTAGTCACAAAACCAACAAGTAATGAGAATGTAATGTACAGCACAGTGACCACAGCCAGTAATATTATATTGCACATTTGGAAATTGCTAAGAGAGTAAATTAAAAAAATTTTTTTTAATTAAAATATAGCTAACATACAATATTTTATTAGTTTAAGGTGTCCACCAGAGTTATTCAATATTTATATACCTCATGAAGTGATCCCTATGATAAGTCCAGCAACCGTCTGACACCATACCACGCTGTCACAATATTACTGACTATAGTTCCTGTGCTGTACATTAAATACCCAAGACCTATCTGTTTCATACCTGGAAATTTGAACCTCTCATTCCCCCTACTTTTTCTCCCCCTTTTTAAATTTTTAAATTACAGTTGACATTGAATATCATTTTATATTAATTTCAGGTGTACAGCATAGTGGTTAGACATTTGTATAATTTAAGAAGCGACCCCCTTTGACTGGTTTAGTACCCACCTTGCTCCATACATAGTTATTATAGTATCATTGACTATATTCCCTATGCTTCACTTTACATCCCCACGACTATTTTGTAACTACCAATTTGTATTTCTTAATCCCTTCACCCCTTTCACCCTGCCTCTCAACTCTCCTCCAATCTATCACCCTGATTAATCTAGTACCCATCTAACTCCACACATAGTTGCTACAATGTTATTGACTATATTCCTTATGTTATACCCTACATCCCCATGTCTACTGTGTAACAACGATTTGTACTCTCAATCCCCTCCCCACCTCACCCACCTCCAACCACCCCATCTGGCAAACATCAAAAAGCTCTCTGTGTCCACAAGTCTGTTTCTGTCTCATTTGTTTGTTCATTTTGTTCCCTAGATTCCACCTACAAGTGATATCACACATTTGTCCCTCTCTGTCTGATTCACCACTCAGCACAATACCCTCCCAGTCTATCTATGCTGCCACAGATAACAACATCACCTCTCTCCCCCCAACCCTGTGGCTGAGTAATACTTCATTGCATACATGTACCACCTCTTCCTTATCCATTCATCCACTCAGGAACACCCACATGGCCTTCATATCTTGGCTATTGTAAACAATGCTGCAATGAACATATGGATACACACATCCCCTTGAAGTAGCATTTTGGGTTTCTTTGGGTAAATACCCAGAAATGTGATTATTGGGTCCTTGTTTGTCTCTTGTTATAAATTTGTTTTAAAGTCTATTTTGTCTGGTGTTTCACTTTGTTTTGTTTTGTTTTTAATTTTCATTTTCATAAAATATCTTTATCTCTGTACTTTCAGTCTATATGTGTCTTTCAATCAGAAGTAAGTCTTTTGTAGGCAGCTTATATAGGGTTTTGTTTTCTTATCAGTTAAGTCACCCTATGTCTTTTGATTGGAGCATTTAATCTATTTACATTTAAGAAATTGTTGATAAATATGTAGTTATTACCATTTTCTTATTCCTATTTTTGATCTTTTTTTTTTCTTCTTAGAGAAGTCTCTCTTTGATTCCGTGTAATACTTGTTTGGGGTGATGAACTCCTTTAGCTTTTTCTAGTCTGGGAAGCTTTTTATCTGTCCTTTGATTCTGAATGACAGCTTTGCTGGTTAGAGTAGTCTTGGCTATAGGTCCTTGCTTTTTATCACATTGAATACGTATTTCATACCAATCCCTTCTGGCCTGCAAAGTTTTTTTTTGAAAAATAAGCTGACAGTCCTATGCGAGCTCCCTTATAGGTAACTAATTGCTTTTCTCCTCCTGTTTTTAAGATGTCTCTTTGTCTTTAACCTTTGGCATTTTAATTATGATGTGTCTTTAATTATGATGTGGGCCTCTTTGGGTTCATCTTGTTTGGGACTCTGTGCTTTCTGGGCTTGGATATCTCTTTCCTTTCCAGGTTAGGGAAGTTTTCAATCATTATTTCTTCAAATAGATTTTCAATTCCTTGTTCTCTTTCTTCTCCTTCTGGTAACACTATGATGCAAATGTTGGTGCACTTGATGTTGTCCCCTTAAACTGTCCTCATTTTTTGGATTTTTTTTTTCTGTTCTTATTGGGTGTTTTCTACTACCTTATTTTTCAAATCACTGATATGATTCTCTGCTTCATGTAATCTACTGTTCGTTCCCTCTAATATATTGTTCATTTCAGTTGTTCCATTCTTTATTTCAAACTGGTTCTTTTTTTGTGTTTTCTATCTCTATTTTTATGCTTCCTATCTCTTTGTTGAAGTTCTCCCTGAGCTCATTGAACATCTTATAACCAGTGTTTGAAGCTCTGCATCTGGTAGATTGCTTGTGTCCTTTTTGTTTAGCTCTTTTTCTGGAGCTTTGTTCTGTTCTTTTATTTGGGATATGTTTCTTTGTCTCCCCATTTTGACTGCCTCTCCGTGTTTATTTCTAGGTATTAGGTAGGGCTGCTATGTAGCCCAGTCTTAATAGACTGTCCTTATGTAGTAAGTGTCCTGTGGAACCTAGTGGCACAATCTCTTTGGTCACCAGAGCTGGGTGTTCCAGGTGTGTCCTTTGTGTGGGTTGTGTGTGCCCTCCTGTTGTAATTGAGCCTTGGTCACTCTTTGTACATCAATGGGAGGAATTGAGTCTCAAGCTGATTGACTGTGAAGACTGGCTGTGACTACAGTGGAGGAATTGTGATGCAGGGGACTCTACAGAGCAGGATTTACTTTAGCAGGGATCTGGTGCTTGCCCAGTCTGCCCTTTGGGTTTATTATCCTTGGAGGCAGCTGGGTGATGCTCTGGTTGGGTCCAAAACTAGCCACTGAGGATTCCAACCCTGGAGCCTCCTGGGAGGGCACATACTGCAGGCCAAGTTCAGCCACAGCCTGTGTCCTGCCTAGGGCTACCTGGCATGGGTCACAAAGCAATGTGCATATGGCTGCCACCCACTCTGTACTTGAAGGTGCCTTGAGAAGCCAAGCCATGAACCAAGGCCAGCTGTCACTAGTGCCAGGCTTAGGACTGCTCAGCCAGAGGTGCAGGACATGCTGAAGCCAGATGCTGCTTGTTTGGATTTTGAGAGATTTTAGGAAAAGTCCACAGCATGAGCCAAGGCAGGCATTTTGTACAGAAAAGCCGCTGGAAGCGACTTGGGTGTGCATAAAAGTTGGGTGGGAGGGGTCTCAGAATCACCAGGGCAGGGTGAATGAATGATGCTAGCCAGGTTGATGGAGACTCAGATATGATGCCTGCCTGTGTCTGCACCCTGGGAGTGGGGAGGGTTCAACAAAGAAATAGTGGCTACTGCCATCTCCTCTGTCCTGAAGAATGCTGCTCCTCCAGTCCTTGTCATGAAGCCAGACAACTCAGTTCCTCCCTGTATGACCCTGGTGCCTTTTGAGCTGCTACCCCAGAGTTGGAGCTCAGAGTGAGTGAGTCTGTCAGGAAGTCTGTGTGTGGGCCCTTTAAGAGGAATGCCTGGGACTCCAGCTGCCCTCATCTCACTGAGCCACAATCTCTGCTGGTTTTCAGAGCCAGGAGTTATGGGGACTTCTCTCCTCGGCACTGAACACCTGGGCTTGAGAACCTGGTGTAGGTCTGGGACCCCTTGCTTTTCTGGGTGGACTTCTGCAGCCAAGATATCCCTCCCAATTTTTAATGGTCACATGAGGGTGTGGAACCAGCCTGTTTCACATCTCTTCCCCTCCTACCAGTCTCATGGTGGCTTCTTCTGTATGTCCTTTGTTGTAGGGCTTCAGTTCAGATAGAGTTCAGGCAATTCACAATGATGGTTGTTCTCCAGTTTAGTTGTAATTTTGATGTGGTCATCAGTGGAATGTTCACCGCCTCTGCCATCTTGACTGGAAATCTCAATGTAGTTTTTCATTTCTTGTTTGATTTATATTTTGATCCATTGGTTGTTTAGTAGCATGTTGTTTATTCTTCACATATTTGTGTTTTTTCTAGTTGTCTTCCTATAGTTAATTTCTAGTTTAATACTATTGTGGTAAGAAAAGATGCTTGATATGATTTCAATCTTTTTGAATTTATTGAAGGGTGTTTTGTGGCCTAACAGGTGATCATTCCTGGAGAATGTGCCATATGCACTTGAAAAAAAATGTATTCTGCTGTTTTTGGATGAAATGTTTTATAAATATATCTATTAACTCAATCTGTAATAATGTGACATTTAAAGTCATTATTTGCTTATTAATTTTCTGTCTGGATGATTCATTGAGGTAAGTGGGTATTAAAATTCTCTCTTATTGTATTACTGTGAATTTCTACCATTATGTCCATTAATATTTGCTTTATATCCTTAGGTGCTCCTATGTTGGGTGTGTAGATATTTACAATTGTTATATCCTTTTCTTGGATTGACACCTTTATAATTATATAATGATCTCCTATTTCTCTTTTTATATTCTTTGTTTTAAAGTCTATTTTATCTGATGTGAGTACTGCTACCCCAGCTTTTTTTTCATTTCCATATTCATAGAATGTCTTTTTCCATCTCTTCACTTTCAGTTTCTATGTGTCTTTCGATTTGAAGAGAATCTTTTGTGAGGAGCATATAGGCAAGTCACGTTTTTTTTTTAATCCATTCGGTCACCCTTTGTCTTTTTATTGGAGCATTTAATACATTTACATTTAAAGTAATTATTGATAAGTAATTGCCATTTTGTATTGATAAGTATTTTGTATTGATAAATATTGCCATTTTGTTCATTGTTTTTTGGTTGTTTTTGTAGTTCTTCTCTGTTCCGTTCTTCTCTTGATCTCTTCCCTTGTGGTTTGCTGGTTTTTGTTAGTGTTTTGTTTGGGTTCCATTCTCTTTATTTTTTGTGTATCAATTTTAGGTTTTTAGTTTATGGCTACCATGAGATTCACGTATTTCATTCTATATCTATAGCAGTCTATTTTACTGATAGACATTTAATTTTGAATTTATTCACAACACACATTTATTTTCTTACAGTTCCAGAAGTCAAAGGTCTGGAATCAGTCTCACTGGGATAAAGTAAAGGTGTTAGCGGGGCTGTGTTCTCTGGAGGCTCTGGAGGTGGAATATATGCCTTGCCTCCTTTAGTTTCTAGAGGCTGCTGGTATTCCTTGGCTGGTGGTGAAATAGGTCATTCTGGTCCAGGTTCCAACATCATGTTGCCTTTTTCTCATCTCTGTCAAATTTCCCTCTGCCTCACTCTCCTAAGGACATTTGTGATTACATTTTGAGTCCACCCAGATAGTCCAGGATATGCTCCCCATCCCAAGATCCTTAATTTAATCACATCTGCAAAGTCCCCTTCTCCATTTGAGGTAACATCCATAGATTCCAGGGATTAGGACATGGATTAAGGACATGGATGTCTTTGGGGTCCATTACGCAGCCCGCCACACAGACCTTGGCAAGAAAAGTTTCTCCACAGCTGGAGGTGTAGCAGAAGATTTCAGAAGGCTGACATGTGGCTGGGACCTGGGCTGGGTGACTCATTTGAGATTGTGGGGAGATGTGGGGGCAGGAGACACCACAGCCTAAAGGGATATACTAAAGAAGAAGAGTCTGCAAGGGACAGGAAGAATTATTAGTTGTCACAGAGGCAGAGGAGAAAAAGAGAGTGTCAGGAAGCTGAGAGAGGAGGGAGATTCTAGAAGGGAAAGGTCAACACCACAAGGCACCACAAGGAGAAGAGATGGACTGAAAAGTACCCTCTACCTTTGGTGGTCAGAGGTCATTGATAAACTTCACTAGGGCCAGGGAAATAGTAGGGTGTGGGGCAGGGAAGCTGGTTCACAGAGATCTGATACAGGGACATGAGCTGGGGATCTGGAGACAGGGACATAGATGCCTTTTGGGGAGCTTGACTAAAATGGAAATTGGGAGCAAAAACACAGACTGGGGATAGGATGAAAGTCCCCAGACTCTTAAGAATATAGACAAGGGTGGCTGGTTGGTTCAGTTGGTTACAGCACCGTGCTCATAACATCAATGTCACCGGTTCGCTTCCCACATGGGCCAGTGAGCTGCACCCACCACAACTAGATTGAAACAACAACAACAACAACTTGACTTGAAGCTGATGGGTCCTGGAAAAACACGTTTCCCAATATTCCCCAATTAAAAAAAAAGAGAGAGAGAGAATAGAGACAAAATTAAATCCTGTAAGAAAGCAGCCCATCTTCCATTCTCTAAATTAACAAAGATATTGATGTACAAGTTACAGTCACGAAATATTCCATCCTAACTGCTAAGGTATTGTATCATCTTCCCTTCTTAGATTCTTAAAGCTGTGTATCCAGAGCAAAACATGACCAAGACACTGCTGAGGATTTTCAGGTCTTTGTGTGGTTCCTCTGCACAGGCCCGGATATTAGGAAATGAGGAGCATTTGTAAGTATGCCGCCCCCAAAGATGGGATGAGATGATTCCCTTTTTCTGGGCAAAGAAGTTAGTGAGTCAGGAAAGAGCTATTTCAATAATAAAAGCTCACGGTGTGCCCCTATATGGGCAAACCTTCTTTCTCTTTCTAAACATCCTTTTTTTTTTTCCTTTTCTCTTTCAATTGGCAAGGGCACAGCAGATATTTGAAAGATAATAGGATATGCAACTTCTCTTGTTAATCAGGAGAAATCACAATCATTTGATCTTGGTTTCCTGGGTTTAGTTTAGTTGTTTTAAACACTGAAACAACTCTCTCATTTTTTGTTTTCCATTCCTTTCTTCTTCCTTAGGTTTGTTTACCTCTCCTGTTCTTGGAGAGCTCTTTCATGGGGAGTGATGGTTTCTATTGTACATCCACCTTCTTTGGCTTCTTTGTTCTCCACACTCTTCAGTCCAGCCCCTCCCACCTCCACCTCCTTTGGCTGTCCTCTATTATCCCTCATTTCCATAGCGAGAAGCTGCTCCCCGGATATCTGAGACAGTCTTCTGAGCAATAGCTTAGGACATCCCCAGAGGCCCCCGGAGGCCCTGCCTCCACTGGGAGGGAAACCCCAGACGAGCCCCCACTCACACCCAACACAGACAGGACGACAATCCTCCTTCTCCTGGGGGCTGCAGAATCCCAGAAACACATTTGGGTCTGTCTTTGTGAAAGAAAATGATACTTCTGCAGGCAGGTGGTACTATTTTGGGGAACATTTTTATGTGCAATTTAGAGTGCACATTCTACACACAGCTCAGACAGAAATAATCAGTTTAATGTGTGTCTGCACCGTCATGTGGTCAAGCTTTAGGTGAGAGCAGATTTACACACCAAAATCAAAAGGAAATAGCGGGAGCCGTCTTCTGCTACATTCCATGACAATAAATGGTCACGCGATGGAGGGCCGCCAACCCAGCTCTCCACTCCTTTTATTCCTTCCCAGAGAGTGCTCGAGTTTGAAAGAAAATTAGTTTCCAAGGTGCCTGAGTGCATCTGTTAAATATAGATTTTTATTAACAGGGGACACATGTAAACAAGGCTACATAAACAGAAAGACGCCTGGCGGCAGGGAGAAGTATGCTCAGTGTCAGAGAGTTTTTCTTAAAATGAAGTGTAAGGAAGTTTATAGGAATTCTTGAGCGGATGTTTTGGTTCAAGACGACATCCTGCTTCTCTGATGTCTGCTACAGAAGATGGTCAAAACGAAGAGCTTAATTTCTACAGCCTTGGGCCTTTGTCATTGTGTCTTGTGAAAGAAAAAAACCGGGGTTTGTTTTCTAAGGGGCTAGGGTGGTAGAGGAACAACAGGAAAACAGCATACTAAGGTTCACAGTATATTATGCAGCGTTCAATATTAAAATGAATGAATTATACTGAGGATGTTTCTTAAATAAAATTTCCATTGAAAGTGTCCACCTGTGAACGTGTGAAGAAGTAGATGCTCCCTAAGTCGAGCCACAATGCTGACCTACACACAGGGTAATATACAAAAAATGTGTATGTCACCCTTGGGCTCCCCGAGGAAATGAATCAGTACTGACTTTGCACAAGCAGCTATGTTAAGTCTGCGTGAGTCCACTCAGCCACAGCCTTCAGAGTTAGACAGAAGAAATTTTGAGATTAAAGGGCAACATTTTCCCTATGAAATGGAATAATTGTAATATGGGATTTGCTTTTTTTTTTCCCTTCAACTTTTGAAGAAAAACAATGTTCTTCCTGCTGGGATGAATTTATTCTGGAGGTTTGAAAGGAAAGCCGTGTCCGAGAGGAGGAGGACCTGAGTCAGGAGGGTGACGGCGGGGCTCTCAGCACATGTGTTCTCATTTATCAAGGGGTGGTGCTCGGTGTGAAGGGGGAAAATACCAAGGGTGAAAGGATTCAAGGGGATCAAATTATTTTTCCATTTGTCTCAGAAGGAAAGAAAGAGAGGAAATAAAAGAGGGAAGGAAAATCATTTCATTATGTGGTGATCAAATGCAACCTGGGGTACTGAGCCAGTGGCGACTTTATTTTCCAGAGAAGTTCACTCTGGGGCGTCCTGAGCCTCCCCGGGAGCGGGCTGTGACTGTGGAATTGGAAACCAGCGGGAGCACGAGAACAGAAGTTGCCTGGGTATCTACAACTGTCATCTCTCACGTGACCTCTTGGCTACCATCCTTCCTTGCCCCACCTAGATGAATCGGTTCAAGGGGAAAGAGGAAAACTATTAAATTGAACCTTTACTACATACTAGGCATTTTACACGCATGCCCTCTCCACAATAAGTCTGCAAAGTAGGTAGTATTTTCCCCATTCTAGAGGTAAGCAAGAAGTTTCGAATATCCCGCGGGCATTGTTGAAAATGCCACAGTTAGCAATGGAGCTGGACCTCTTCACTGTCAGAGCGTTGCTCCTATTAGTTACACTGCCTTCCTGACAGGTGTCCCTGAGCAGTGAGCACAAGGTTTAGCATCACAGGATAAAAGCCCCAACGATCTTCCTCCAGAGCTTAAACCCTATTAAACAAGGGAAATCAACAGATTGGGTGAATGTCCTCAAAAGACAGGAATGAGAACCACACACGGCACTTATTTGGGGCAGAGGAGCTGTGTCTTCCTGTAACTGTGAGGTAAGGAGATCGGCAGTGCTAGTGACTCTCTAACTCACCTCAGATGGCACGGGTCATTCTTCATCTGCAGTGATTCTCTCAGGGAGCGGTTTGTTGGTTGTACAGTAACACTTCACACTTGCTGATGATCAGCTACTCTGCCAGCTTTAGAGCATACCTGCAGTGTGAAAGCCTTGGGCGCTGAAGCTATTCAGCCTTCCCTCTCCTTTCCCTCTCCCCTTATCATGGGTGTAGTGCCCTTATACCAGGAACTCAAGTCTTTCTCTCAGGTTCCCCCACAGAGCTCCGGACACGGGGCATTCCTGCTGGCTGCCAGGATATTCCAGAATTCCTCGGGTAGGGCACAGATTGGGCTTCACCTTGACCTGGAGCACTGGGTCAGAGAGAGATGTGCTCTGCACTCTGGTTCCCCAGAGCTGTGGGAAGAAACAGTGATAACTGGAAGCCAAGGCCTCTGCAGTTGTTTGAAACATGACTCCTTTTCTTTGAAGTTTAAATATGGACCTATTGTTTTCTCCTGGTAATAATAAAGGGGGGTGAGGCAGGCAGCCGTCAAAAGTCTTCAGACTCTGCCTCTGAACAGGCATAGATGTGGTTCTGCGGTTGCCACAGCACGGGCTTGTCAGTGGTGGGGAGTGAGGGGGAGCAGGCCAGACACCAGGAGGCCTCCTCCTGGGAAGCAGACGCTCTGCAGGTCGTTTCCAGCCTCTGCCAAGAAGGCAGCTCTGGCGATCTGAGGAGTGGATTGGGTAGACTTGTAAAGAAGTCAGCAGAGTCCTAGAATGTGATCAGCAAGGCACACAGGAAACAAGTCGCTCAGTTTGCAGGCTGGGGCCCCTGGTCCTTCCTGATGAGCAGGAGCCCAGGCTGAGGGCTTTTGTCACCAATGTGATTACTCTATACATCCTCCTCAGTCAGCACAGAGGAAGGTGAAGTCTGTTAACAGGCTTGCTGTAGTCAGGACGTGGCCGCAAACCACAGGCTTGTTTGCTCTAGAACGTACCTCTCAAAATAGCAGAAATCGATGTTTGGAAAAAAAGGTGAAATGAGGGTGACAGCTCGTGACCTGGCTCAGGTACATGTCAGTTAGCCCAGGCAGCACCCAGGCTGTGCAGTCAGGTCGGGGTGACACCTGCAGTCTGACTCACAGAAACAGACAAAACAACCCACTTCTGTTTAGAGACAGAATCTCTTGAAAGGATGACAAAGCATGTGTGTATTGCCTGAGGGCACCTCGGGCCCCAGGGAGGCCGAGCTGCTCCCAGCCCAGGAAGAGCAGGAAGAACAGGGCAGTGGAACACAGGGGCCCTGCATCAGAATACAAGCTTTCTCCTCAGAGCCCAATATTTCATGCTGAGGGGAGAGCTGGGAGGGGCTCAGGAGTCCAACACCCTCAGTGTTGACTATCATTCAGAGAAGAGACAGACCTGAGTTCAAGTCCACAGTCTGGGTCACCTCACTATTCCGTGACCTCCAGCTGTTTCTGCTCCCTAAAGATGAAGATAGTAATGCCTGTTGCTGGGGCTAATGTACTGATTAAATGAGAAAACACGTGCAACCACTTGAATAGCCAATCGCCTTGCAATTATCAGTTATCATTATGCAGATAAACATCCACTAAGGAGATCCGTACAGGTAACACACAGCCTTACCCAAGGTCGGTCAGTGGAAGGTGTAGGATTTGAATCCTGTGTCTGCTGTGGTAGGCAGCTTCCACGATGGCCCCCACCTCTGCTATTCACACCCCGTGTAATCCCCTCGCACACTGTATCTGCAGATACAGCAGAAGTGACAATGTGTCTCCTCCAAGATTTGTTAGAAGAGTGTGTGGCTCAGAGTAGAATGGTTTCCAGGAGCTGGGGGTGGGGGAAATGGAAAGGTGTTCATTACAGCATTCAAAGTTTTAGTTATGCAAGGTGAATACGTCCTTGAGATGAGATGCAAGGTGAATACGTCCTTGAGATGAGATGCAAGGTGAATACGTCCTTGAGATGAGATGCAAGATGAATACGTCCTTGAGATGTGATGCACGGTATGAGGACTCTAGTTAGCAACACCACATTGCATACTTGAAATTTGCTAAGGGACAGGGCTTAAGTTTTCTTACTACACACACACACACACACACACACACACACACACACACACACACGAGGTGATGTTAATTAGCTCGGTAGTAGTGAACAGTTCACAATGTATACGTATATCTTAACACCAAGTTGCATACTTTTAATATCCAGAATTTTAATTTGTCAGTTATGCCTCAATAAAGCTAAAAGAAAAATCTGTGGCTTTCATCTTGGGCTCTGTCTTGGTCACCCGCTTTGGGGAAAGCCAGCCACCATGTTCTGAGGATACTCTGGCAACCCAGAGAGGCCCATATGGTGGGGATGAACTGAGGTGACACTCCTGGCCAGTGAGGAACAGACGTCCGCAGCAACCACATGAGTGAGCTTGGAAGCAGATCCTTCATGTGTTACGTTCGGCAGCCTCGGCCAACAGTCTGCCTGAAACCCAGCCACTCCACACCCAATTCCCATCCCACAGAAACTGTGAGAGAATAAACTGCAAAGTGCGGGGTAATTTGTTTCATAGTCATAGATTAATCTATCTGCCCTTACATTACATCATTCAGTATTATTTTTCATTAATTTATTCTTTCAACAAACATTAAATGAGTACCTAGTATATGCCAGGCTTTGAGAGTTAGGGGATCCAAAGAAAACATAATTGTCAGAAGGCTAGCAGCTACCAGCGAGGGGTGAGAAAGGGCAAAGGAAGACTTGCCTAAAAAGGAACTGAAATGAAGCCTAAAATGAGGATTGAGGAAGGGGTGTGGGGATGAAGGGCATTTTGGAGAGAGGAAACAGAATGGGCCATGGGGAGAGAGGAATTTGAAGAGGTAGAGCCTTGTAAATCAAATATGCCAAATTAATAAGTCCCACACCTGCCTGGAATAACAGATGCCACCTGCAACTGCAAGGAGGTGATTCTTATCATGTTTCCTGGAGGTGAGATGAGAAACACTGTGAAGAGAGACTGTATTCGTTTTCTGGGGCAGCCATAACAAAGTACCACACATGGGGTGGCTGGAACAGTAAAAATTTACAGTCACACAATTCTGGAAGCTGGAAGTCTGACATCTAGGCAGATGCAGGGTTGGTATCTTCTGAGGGCCAGGAGAGGTAATCTGTTCCTTGCCTCTCTCCTAGCTCCTGTGATTTCCTGGTGTGCTGGTAATCTTTGGTATTCCTTGCCTTGTAGAAACATCACCCTGATCTCTGCCTTTTTTTCCCACATGAAATTCTTCCTGTGTTTCTGTGTCCAAATTGTCCACCCATATTGTATTAGGACCCACCCTAATGACCTTATCTTAATTTAATTGCCCTAATGACTTCAACCTATTTCCAGATAAGTTCACTTGCTGAGCTTAGGGAATTAGAGCTACAACATATCTGTTTTGGAGGCAACACAATTCAGCCAAAAACGGGGCATTACAGGTATAGGGGTAAATTGAGGGAAGTCTTTTAAAATCACCCCGAAGTCCATGAGTAATTACACAGTCTCCAGATGGTTTTTACAACTCGCCCTGGGCAGTGAAGGAGGCAGTAACTAAACAACACCTTTGATGCGAGAGTAAGAAGCCTCCTTATTCTTTTCATGTTGGAGCCAATGAAAATGACCCACCTTTAACGGGTGCTACGAGAGCGGTTAGTTTCAGTAGTGAGGTTTGCTAATTAGGATGCTCTAACAAAATACCACAAACTAGGAGACTTAAACAACAGAAATTTATTTTCTCCGGGTTCAGGAGGATGTAAGTCTAAGATCAAGGGGCCGGTCAGGCTGGTATCCCCTGCAGCCTCTTTCCTTGGCTTGTGTAGACGGCTGTCTTCTTGCTGTGTCCTCACACGGCCTTTCTACTCTTTTTATAAGGAGACCAGTCACACTGGATTAGGGCCTACCCTAACAGCTTCATTTTTCACGCAATCACTTTTTTAAAGTGTTACATTTTCAGACACTGGGGGTTGGGACTTCAACATACGAATCTGGGGGACTCATGTCAACAACCTACAACAAGTAGCTATAGAGGAAGTCGCTATTTCTGACTTATTCAGGCCAGTAGTCTTAGGTCGGTCGTTAACATGAGCAGATAAATGGCTTTCCCCCAGGAAGCTATGTGGACACCCTCTACTCCCCCCGGATGGACAGGTCTCGAATCCAGGCCATCCCCGAATGTCTCCTGACCCTCTGAAGTCCCATCCCAGCACCCTCCCGCCCCCCTTTCAGGGTGTGGAATTCCCTTCCTCCAAGGTTGTCCCATCCATCCCCAAGTCTGGAGAAATAGCTCTGAAGAGGCTGTTCTCTCTCCCATGTCAGGGTGAAGTGACGCTGGCCCCTAGGGCCAGGCAAAGAGGACTTCTGTTTTGACTCTTTGTTTTCTCACATTTTCCTTTTAAACATAGCCTGTCTTATATCTTTCTTTCTTATTTTTGTTTCTAACCCCCTCTGTTCCTCTTCAATGTAATTGTAAAGTGAAAACACATGGCTGCAAACCCAGGTCTCTCCATTTACTCAGCTGCACCTACTTATTCAATTTAAACTGGAAGGCTAGTTTACAAACTTTCAAAAATAAGTCCTGGGCCAATGTGGAGAACTGTATAAACACAGGTCTAATTTCATTTCTACTTGTTTCATTTTTTTTTTCTCTCTCTCTCTTGCAAATGACCTTCCTAGTATAAAAGCCAGAACATATGCACACACACACACACATACACACACACACACATACATACACACACACACTTCTTTCTGGAAGTTCCTCCTTGATTTCTAATTCTATAACAAAATAAACAGGTCTTGAACAGAAAATGAGAGTTTTTAAGAGAAGGTTTCCAGCAAACTGCCAGTTAACATTAGTGACATCATTCAACACAATATCAGTTTAAAGGACTTCAGGACAGAATGTTTGATTGTTAGAAAAATGACTAACTGAGTAAGTGAATTCTGTTTTCTCTCCATGAAAGATACATATACACTAGTTGGTCTAACTGTTCATCCTAATCCTTTCTCACTTTTGGAAAGAAAAGGAAGGAAGCTTTGGAAAGTAGGGCAAAGGACATAACTCCTGACAGTCCAGCAGTTCATATTTTAATAGAAAAGGAACCAAAATGAAAGAATTAACTAACCATGAAAAACTCCAGAAATAGATTCAAGTTACATTATTCTAAGATGACCAATATTGCAGCCATAGAAGTTCCTTATTTGACCCCACCCACTCACACCATTTTGATTGTACTTTTCTGAAACATACAGAACAATCAGAAATAGTTATATTGAACAGTAATATATTAGTTTTCTTCCATGTGTTGGGCTCAGGGCTTTCGTGACCCTCACAAAAGTCCCTGTGAAGGAACTTGCCCAAGATTGCTTTAGCAGATAAGTGGTGGAAGATTCAAAGCCATGTCTTGTAAAGGCAAAGGCACTGCTTTTCCTCTCAACTGGGAGATATATGTAAGCCTGGGGTTTTGTCAATTTCTCAAATGATCCTCCAGAAAGCAATAATCTTGTTTTGGATTGAATTGTGTCCCCTCCACCCAAGTTCATATGTGGAAGCCCTAACCCCCAAAGTGACTGTATTTGGAGATAGGGCCTTTTAACAGGTATTTAAGGTTAAATGAGGCCGTAAGGGTGGGGCCCTAGTCCAATAGGTGTCACAGGAATAGGAAGAGACACCAGAGATTCCCCACTCCCTTTAGCACACACAGAGAAGGGCCATGTGAGGACACAGCAAGAAGATGTCTGCCGCAAGCCAGGAAGAGAGTTCTCACCAGAATCTAACCCTAACAGCAACTTGATGTTAAACTTCCAACTTCTAGAACTGTGAAAAAAATATATTTCTGTTGTCTAAGCGCCCCAGTCTTTGGTGTTCTGTTTTGGCAGCCTGAGCTGATGGAGAACCTTGGCCAAGAGCTGTTTCCCTAGTTTTAGCCCATGTAGGGAACCAGACTGGTGCCCTGAATAATGCAGTAAATTTCTCTGTGTGCAGAGGCGTCTGTGACAAAACCGGGAGACATTTTTGAACTTAGGACGTCCGGTAAGAAGTGAAAGATTGCATGACTGGACCCACACTTGGAAATGAAAATCATAATAACAAAATCATAATTGCGTAACATGAAAAGTACTACTAAAACACAGTAAAATTATAAAATGAACTGTTTCTCGCTTGATTTAAAAGCTGGTGAAAATCTTTTAAAAGCTGGTATGACGTTAGGGTGTTACTCTGCTGAGACTTAAGTTCTGCCCATCTTCACCCTCTCAGCAGGGTCCCCCTGCTCTGTCCCAGGCCAGGATATATTGCAATGACAGGTTTGTACATCAGGACAGTTTTTCTTGCACGAGGTTCAGTCCATTGGTGTGGAATTGTTAGGGTTCATTTTCAGAATCTCATCAACGTTATTTCTAAGGAGATTTCCTCCTTGCTATATTTTTGGCTAAACATTTGAAATTGGCTATTCATCATTTCCGTCTTAGTCAGCCTGATGACTCCTCGTTCTTGCCAGTAGGTATCCTGCTTTACCTCACCAGCCCAAGAGCAATTCCTGATAATGGTCCACCAGAAAACAGAGCCCTATTTGAGCCAAATCCATCGTTCTGTGATCTCATTTCACATCCTCCCCCCTGCCCCCAGATGCAGGCATTCAGGGTCTTTTTTTTTTTTTAAGTCAGCATGTGCCTGTTCTTATACAGGCGCTACCTCCTGACAAAGTCCAGAAGCTATTCATTATTAATCCTCACTGCTTTCCAGACAGGTGTGTGAAATGTAAATAAAGACTACTGATGCTTAGTCATTGAGCACATGCCTTTCCATGGTTCTGCAAGGCCCTTCCTTCGCGTTATATGGGTGTCAGTCCTCTAGCTCTTGGTTTGGTACCAACCAGAAATAAAAACAAGCCTGAGCAGGTTGGAGGTAACACGTCAAGTACAACACCCAAGAAGCTTCTTGTGAATTTATTACATTCATTTTTCTTTTTTGGCCTAAGAAAAACTTATGATGTCCACCAGTTGGCAAAAAGAACTTAGGACTTGTTTTTTTCAACTAATACACAAAGCACAATTAGGGATATCAAGGATTGGGGTATAGTTTTAGTAGTGGGGGTTGTAGGAGAGATTACCACTGACAATTCTGAAGGTTTAGATCCAGGACGACTGTTTATTCTGGGACCTGGTCATCTTTCCTCATCTGATCATCCACTTTAAACTGAAAAAAGTCTTGAGAAAAGAAATTTGTTCTTGACTGGCTTTCTTTCTTTTGTTTAAAGAATGAAACAGAAGTGAGCTTTAGTGCTATCCTTGCTATTGCTGCATGCACTGGAGAAGAGAGGGTGCTGCATAGCCCAAGGGAGAGTAAGGGATTAGGGCTTCTCATGCCCCCGGCCAGGGAATGGCTCCTGTTGATGAGGCAGGAAGGGGTGCCCGGTTCTGGCCACCTGGGAGACCCCAAGGAACTGAGTCTCCCTTATCAGCCTCTCAGAGGGTAACATGAGGAACCTAGAGTGCTTTATCGCTGTTAGGGGCTGAATTCTGCTCCCAGCCACCAGCCTTAAATTTTTGTGTTGAAGTCCTAACCCCCAAGTCCCTCAGTATGTGACTGTTTTTGGAATTAGGGCCTTTAACGAGGTAACTAAGTTTAAATGAAGTGATTAGGGAGGGCAGTAATCCCATATGATGTGTTCTAATAAGAAAAGGACATGAGGACACAAGCATACACAAAGGAAAAGGCACGTGAGGACAGAGGAAGAAGACGGCCATCTACAAGTCAAGGAGGCAGACCTCAGGAAACCAACCCTAAGGACTCCTTGACCTTAGGTTTGGAGCCTCCAGAACTGTGGGAAAATACATTTCTGGTGTTTAAGCCACAGAGGGTGTGGTACTTTTATGGTAGCCTTAGCAAATCTATACAACCACCAATCATCACCCTCCCCACTTTACTGTTTACTATTGTCCAAGACTTATTTCCACCTTTATGTTAATCCCCCATATTAGACATTATTATTGTTATTTTGTTCTATCAGTGCTTGTTTAGATTTATTCATGTGTTCCTCATGTTCTTGCACAGGATTCCTTCTTGCGTCTCACCCCTTTTCCCTCTGTGATTCTTTTCCTTCTGCTTGAAGAACATTAAATCCCTTTGTGAAGATCTGTTATGGTTATGCTCTCAGTTTTTGTTTACCCTAAAATGTTTTCACCTCATTCGCATTTTTGCATGATCGTTTGGCAGTGTATATAATATTTCATTAGTTGTTATTTTCTCTCTATACTTTGAAAATGTTATTCCTTTGTCTTCTGTTCCCATTGTTTTTCTTGTTGAGAAGTCCACTTTCTGTCTGGTTGTTATTGTCTTGTAAGATGATCTATCTTTTCTCTTTTGGGATCTTCCCTTTGTTTTTGGCGGTCTTCTTTGTCACTACAATGTGTCTAGATTTATATTATTTATCCTGTATGGGATTCATTGTGTTTCGTGCCTTGAAAATTCACTAATTCAGTTTACGAATTTTTAATATTTTAAAATCTTATATATATATTTAATATTTTCAAAATAATTTTTAATATTTTAAGTTCACTAGTTCTTTCTTCAGCTGAATCTAGTCTGCTGTGTAACCTGTCCATGAAGCTTTATATTTTACTAATTGCATTTAAAAAAATGTCCTTGTTGTTTTTTAAATCAGCCTGGTCTTTTGAATAGTGTGTTATTCCTTTTTATATTTATTCTCTCTTTAATTTCCTTAATATAAAAATACATATTAAAAATATAAAACATATTAAACAGTTGTGACACACTTTGATTTTGGCAGTTCCGATATCTGTAATACATAGAAGTCTAATTTAGCTGTTAATTGATTCTTGCTTCTGGTGGCATGTTTTCCTGTTTCCTTCTGTGTGAGTCAGTGTGCGTGTGTGTGTGTGTGTGTGTGTGCACGCACACACATGAACACTCATATTCTGTGCAAATTTAACCATGGGAAATTGCTGAAGACAGAGTCCATTTCTCCAGGGACATTTGCATTTATTTTTTCAGGTGCCCAGGGAATTACCAAGTGAAGACCTCTTTGAATTGAAGCCTTGGTTTGGGGCTTTCAACATCAAATAAGTAGCGGGCTGGGCTGTAGTTATGAATTCTCAGGGAAGACTTTTTCTTTCTCTACATTAAGCCAAAGCAAAACAGATAAATGACTTTGTTTTTCTTCTGTTCACCTTAAAAATAGCGTTTCACTTAAGAAATAGAAATTCTGGCTTTATGCTTTGTGTGGTGATGGTGTGGGATGACTTTGTTGCAACTCTTCACTTGGATGGATCTAAGCCTTTTGTTCCCCACAAGGCTTTGGAAATAGGGGATTGGCAAAAGAGCTTAGGGTAGTAGCATGTATAGAATTTACCTCTCTGGATTCATGACTCTGTTCTCTTTCTAGCCTCTGGCGACTTTTCTTAGGTTTTCGTCAACTCCAGCCTTTTCAGATGTTTTGTCGTGGGACTGTTTTTGAGTAGCTAAAACTCCATATTGCCAAAGTAGAATCTAAATGATTGGCTCTGATTTTTGCCAAAAGTTTTACTTCTCTTTACTCCTTCAGTTATACAAGGTCGGACAATTAAGTTTGTGAATTTTTCACCGTGTGTGTCTTTCTTTATAAACTTAAAGTATAGTCTACCCAACTTTCTCAAAGGGTTACCCCGGTATACCTATGCCAATATCTCACATGCCTTTTCGTTTACTTCAGTTGTTTTCCCCTCTAAACTTGTGCCAGTTTTCTCCTAAGGCCTGGGTTTCTCATTAAGTACATAAGGAACAATTGCATTTCATTCCCAAACGTTGACCACTTCTATACTTCCTTTTACCTTATGGAGAAATCTGCTGAGTATAGTGTAACAACAGTTTGGATCAAACATCAATGCTCTCATAAAATCTGCATTTTACTCACAAAAAGCAATGTAGTCATTCATGATCCTCTGACTTTGTATTTAGGTGTTTGAAGTTCTGTGAAATTTTATTTTTTTTTTTAAAGATTTTTTATTGGGAAGGGTGAACAGGACTTTATTGGGGAACAGTGGTGTGTTTTCCCCAGGACTCTCATCAGCTCCATTCAAGTCAAGTTGTTGTCCTTTCAATCTTAGTTGTGGAGAGTGCAGCTCAGCTCCAGGTCCAGTGCTGTTGTTGGTTCCAGGGGGTGCAGCCCACTATCCCTTACAGGAGTCAAACCAGTTACCCTGTGGTCGATAGCCCGCGCTCCAACCCACTGAGCAATCGGCCATCCGGGAGCTCAGCAGCAGCTCGTCGACTTCATTCTAGTTGCGGATGGCGCTCGCGGCCCATGTGGGAATCGAACCGGCAGCCCTGTTGCCTAGAGCCCACACTCTAACCAACTGAGCCAACGGTCCTCCCTGTTTTTTTTTTTAACCTCCCTCATTTTCAATTTACAAATAAGTAATCTGGTCTCACTTTTAGATGAGCTGATTATAGGTTCACTTGTCAAATTAGGTACAAGATGGATACTCTCCTATTAGTTAATGAATTAAGAAGTCTTTTGATGTTGAGGTCCTTCCCATAAGCCACAGGTGCTCTCTGAGAAATTTGGGGTTCCTGGTACCAGTGGAATTGCTCCTTTTTCTTGGTACTTGTCTGTTCTGCTTCCAGGGTCAGAGCTAGGGGTATGGTTGGAGGTTTCAACAAGAAGAACAAATCATTTCTGATTTGTCTATCCCAGGGGCCAACTTTTGCAGAAATATCTGAACTCCCGCCTCTTACAGTATCAGATAGGAAGTTCCTATGAGAAGCCCATAAAGTCCATGCTAGTGACAGGAGGAAAACACACTGTCATGGCCAGAGAGACACAGCTCATTTCCATCCTTATTATGACATGTTAGTGAAATCTGAGTTAGGAAACACACAACTCCCCACTGCAACATAGGCAGCCACATTCTCTGACATTTATGTCTGAGTCTCTTAAGAAAACCCACACATTCAGATTTGGGGGACACAGCTGCCCTGAATCAGGAGTGCCGTGGGGAGCTCCAGTTCTGAGGGGGCCACGTTGGGCACTATGTGGCATCTACTTCCACAGCTCTCAAGATTTGAACCACCTCTTCTAGGCTGCAAGTGCAGGCTTTTAAGAGTTAGGTAGGTCCAATATTTCTTCCTGAGGGTTACTCTGGTCTTGCTCACAGTGTTACCATGCTAAGGTCTGACTCCCTGCTGCTTGAAAAAGTCAAAAATTGAGAGAGAAGGTTAGTGGAAAGAAAAGCAGATTTATTCAGAATGCTGGCATTCTGGAAGGATGGCGGACCCCTGTCCAAAGACCATCTCCCTGTTCCTAGGGTGGTCAGAAGGTTTTATAGGTACACGGAAAGAAACAGAACAAAAGAAAGGGGGAGTTAGTCATGTGAGTCGTCCGGGAGAACATCTCCTGAGATCCGGTTTGTTCTTGAACCCGGTCTTACGGGTGATTCACACATCATCTGAAGAGAATCGCAGTCAAAATTGTAGCCTGGTTGCCGGTGCCTGGAGGGCTGACTCAGTTTCATGAAAGTTAGTGTTCTGCTGATTAGCTAGATTAACGAGGTATACATGTAGCCTTGGGAAAGCAGAGCAATTAAACCGGGCAGTGAGGGAGAGAAAAAAAGAGGAAACAGCTGAATAGCAAACTATGAGGTGACTCAAGCTATAGCCTGACTAAGTTGTTGGTTTCTTAAGTTTCACCCTTACAGCAGCACTCCCCAGGTAAGACCACACACACACACACACACACACACACACACACACACACACACACACACACACACACGGGAGGAGTAGTACTTTCCCGAGGGTGGGAGGTCACCTCCTCTCCTCCTTCTCAGGTGCAATCCCCTTCTTTCAGGTCTCAGCTTCTGGCCAGCACCTCTTCCAGGAAGCCCACCACAGCCCCAGCTTGGAGCAGGCCCCCACCTCTCTGCTTCCTGCACTTGGCCCACAACTATACTGAGGTAGTGACTGCAGTGGATGCTGACTGCCAGGAGTCTGGCTTATGTACCACGCGATATTTAAGAACACGGTTATTAGTACTTTTGTTCGTGTAATACTGATTTTTCAGAATTTCTGTCTGAAGTCATATTCATTTATACTTCGATATGCAATTACATAAAATGAAGACATACTGTCTTTACGTTGAAGTTGAACAAAGGTGCATGTGTTTACAAAGTGCTCTGATCACATCCCCTTTCAGTTTCTAACCCTTCCCCAAAGATCTCCCTTTAATTCCCACCTTTATTTCTGTTTATTAGTTTTCTCATGTCTCCTCAAAACAATTTGGGGTTCCAATATACTTCAATCAGCTGAAGAATCATTTTGAATGAGGATGGAGTGGATAGGCACAGTAAACAGGAGAGTGTGGTGAAGGGATTAAGAGAGGGGAGGAGAGAGAGGTGAGAAAGGGAAAGAAGAGAAAAAAGGAAGGGAGGACAGGGAAAGAAGGAAGTTTCCTGGTCCAATTCGCAGCACTTCATTTGGAGGCAGACACAGCCCTTCTCCCAGACGTGGGTCCCTTCCCTTCCCTCTGCTCTTGTCCCACCCCTCTCTATTTTCCTTCTGAACTAAAGCCTGTCCCCAGGGCCTTGATCTCTCCTGTCTAGGACAATTTACTTTAGCCTGGACCTTTTAACCATGTCGTCCTTCCTGAAGACAGCAGCTGAAAGCACAGATACCTTCAGGCTGGACTCTAGACTTCTCTTAGCAAGAATAGAAACAGGGCTAGTTTGGAATTTTGTTATGTGAGATTGGTATAGTAGTCCGCATATAGTTTATTTAAAAATAAAGTATCAGAACTGCACAGCTCCTTTGGTAGTCCCTGATATAACACCATGGAATAAAAGACCTGAATTGCCACTTGCCTCTTTTGCCATCACTTGTCCCAGCAGTGACACCGGATACTGAAAGGATGGGTGGCTCCCTGGTTTCCCCCACTGAACTGTCACCCCTGAACCCAGGGCCTTACACAGAGCTTGGCAAATGGTAGAGGCTTAAAAGTATTTGCCCAACAAGTGAATAAATTAATGAGTGGGGCAGTTTTCACTCCCAGCAAAGATACTAGCCAAGCTTCTCCACCTTCACAAGAGACAGTCCCCATTTCTTATATTTGTGATTTCCAGAGCATTAGATTTTCCCTCACCACCAGTGGGAGGGAGCACCTCTCAGGCCTCAGTGGGGGAGGTCCTCTACCCTCCACTACGTTGCCCATGAGAGACTACCTCCAATGAGACCTCCAGAAGGCTGCAAACCTCAGTCCTGCTAAGTAGGTGCTTCCAAAGGTTACCATCTTGAACTGCATGCACATTATTATGTCCTTAGATTTTTATCCAGGGCTACTATAAAAATGTCAAATAAAAGCTGTGTTTGCATGTGCTCTACAAGCAGTGCTCATTTGATTTCTCAGTGCCCCACACATGATGACGATGTAATATCGGAATTTCTTGGAGGAAACCTTTGTGTGTATCTAATCTCCCCGGGCCTCAGTTCTCTCATGGGAGCAGTAGGAATGACACACCCACCTTATGTGGCTGTTGGTGTGACGATAAGAAAAAATGCATTTAAGTTGCATTACAGCACAAGGCAAAAGTGGGCACGCAACAGGGCTATAAATGATACCTCACCATAGTTGGGGTCATGCTTCTCCCCTTTTGGCTAGAAGTTCAAAACAAATTTGATGTTTGGTCACAGCAGCACAATTGTCCTTTTGGGGAGCATTTCCTCCCTAGTTCCTGCTGTTCTCCATTTGTAAGTCCCTGTGGTAAGGGCCTATGTGTTTTATCAAGGTCATCATCCTCACGCTCAGGCCCCCTTATTTTGACTACTCCACCTATGGCCTCCCATTTTCTCACACAAAACAAAGCACAGTAAAAACAACAAATTGGCACACATACAAAATCCTGCAACAACCACGCACTCAGTGAGAACTGATGCCTCCTGAGCATTGGGGTGGCGGGCGCTGGGCTACCCACTGGGCCGCGGGCATCGCTGCATAGTCTCTGCTCGTGACCAGAACAACCCTCTGCAGGTGACCCAGGCTTCCCACTTTTATTTTGCGCTTAGCCTCTGGGGAAACGTTTTTTTTGTGCCAGCTCAGCAATACATATGAACCATGGTTTTTGTATTTGACCTGACATTCTAGTTGTTCCATTTGGGAAGGGTGTTCAGGGCATCTGGCTCACTGCACAGCAGGAAACAATAAATCACTTTTCTGTTTTAATTACCCAGACTGGTTTTCTTTGCCTCTAAGGAAGAAGCCTGGCCCAAGGAGGAGAGGCCTCTTCTCCAAGGCCCTAGGGGTTCCCTCTCCTTTAGGGGTGTGCCCCCTCCCATTTCCAGGCTCTGCAAGCCCCTTCCAGACCTCTCAGGACTGCACAGCCAGAGGGACCTCGCAGGAGCAGCAGCGAACTTTTGATGGAACCCTGTGTGCTCCGTGGGCGCGGTTCAGCCACGGCCGCCCACTTCCTTTGATCTCAGCACTGTTTAACCACCTGGTCCGAGAGGAAGAGTTAGCTTGGTTTGGCTTAGTTTAACTTAGTTTGGTTTGGTTTCATCGTGGGCGGAAGTTTGGTACCCTCAGCTGACATCTAACTTGGGCCTCGGGGCCTTGGGACCGCCTCTTCCCAGACGCAGGGTCCCTCTGCTCCTGAGGGCAGACACCGGGTCTAAATCAGAGGGTGACTTCAGGAACTAGCAACATTGTAAACACATTTCAGGCGCAAGTTTTACGTGATCAGAAAAAAGCATAAAAAAATGATTGTCTATGGTTTCCAAAATTTCATTTGAAAAGCAATGTTTAGCACATACAAAAGGCATTATCACAGAATAAAAATAATTGAGCTGTTTTAGTTTTAAGACAAGCTCACTCTTTGGTTTTTATTTGTCTGATTTCACTTTAGTCCAATGGCGTCTTCCTCCTGGGCTTTCAGATCAGGCTTGGGAAGCACTGGTGTGTAATTTCATGGAGACAAGTGGCCTGACCCTCTCCTGCCCTATGAGGGGTGGTGGACAGTGGTTACCCCGGGCCTCCCTCATCCCAAACTCTCCAACTCCACTCCCAACCCACCCCATTAAGGGTCCCCAGCCTCTCTCTCGCCTTATCCTATCTCTGGCTCTTCTAAGGAGGATGGGAAGCCTGCCACTCACTGCCAGCGAGTGACCACGGCAAGGGTATGATCTCTCCGGCCATCCCTTCCTAGCAGGGCCCACCAGCACTGGGCCAAAGGATTCTCTCCTTTGGCTTCACTCCCCTTGCCGTGGAGAGCTCGATCTTCGGGAGTTATCTTCTGCCTGAGAAGTGCTGGCTCAGACCGGTCTAGCCTAAGGCCCCTCGTGATCTGCCTGCAGCAGCAGACGCCCCTGCCTTCAGAAGAGTTCCCGTGGGAATCTCTTGCCTGCATAAGAGCAGAAAAGTCTATACAGAGGTGTCCAAGCTTCTAACCACAGCTTTCCCTACCAGGGGTTAGGCTCTGGGCACAAACAGGGAAAACAGTTCATAAAATCTTGTATTATCCAGCAGAACGATCACTCAGAGAAGGCCCTGTAAGAAGCTGGCTCTCCCAGTGACATTGAGCGGCTTCCTATTTTTATGTCTGTGCTGACTACAAAGAGGCATTGCAAAAGAAGAGAACTAAACCCAACAAAATTTTTCTGTCTTACTAGGTGCTAAACAGAGCTGAAGTCCAAATGTATGTTTACACATGGTAGCAGGAAGCTGCTGTCTCAGCCTTTCCCACAGAGAGCTTAGATTCCATGAAAAAGATCCCCAGCCCCGTTGGTGAGTTTTGGCCATGCCAGGGAAGCTCTTAACCGGTGCCTGAGGCGTCCTTGTTTAGTGCTAGTACCTCACACTTATGTGGCAGCGCTCCAGGATTTGCAAAACATGCAGTCTGCACAAGGGCTGTATTTACTGTGTACCTCAAACACCGAGCCTCAAGAAAGTTCAGCAACCTGCCCAAGGTCACAGAGCTGGTAGGCAGGGGCGCCAGGACTCAGAGCCAGGTCTCCATGTCTCAAGTTTATAGTGTTTTTCCCACGACCCGTGCGTTTACTTATTTATTGGTGAATATTTTTTCAAGGGCTTAGCATATAGGTTCACAGTCCAGCGAGGAAGACAGGACTAAATGACCGTGACAGTACAGTGTTGTGTTAAGTGCCTGGGACACCGAGAGGAGAATTCCCCGCAGTTAAGGTGTCATGGAGTGGGGGGAGGCACGTGTCAATGAGCAGTGAGAACACAGGAGATGAGAGGAAGAGAAGAGACACACGCAAGCCACCCTGTGCTCAGAGAGATGGGCACCAGCTGTGAGGGG
Source organism: Rhinolophus ferrumequinum (assembly GCF_004115265.2). Taxonomy (NCBI): domain Eukaryota; kingdom Metazoa; phylum Chordata; class Mammalia; order Chiroptera; family Rhinolophidae; genus Rhinolophus; species Rhinolophus ferrumequinum. The sequence continues at coordinate 93,805,302 of NC_046287.1, forward strand.
AGGGGGCTTCCTGGAGGAGGAGGCAGTACTGGAGCCAAGACTATATTAGAAGAGAAAACAAGTGCTCATCAGGACAGGACAGCCAAGAGGCCAGGCGACAAACCACCGGGGAGCGGGGCAGGTGTGGGTGGTCGTCACGGCCTCTGAGTGCAGGACTGGCTTGGGGCTGGCACATTTGGCGCAGTCGCCTGAGACAGTATGAGACAGGGCATAGTAACATTTTCAAAGTACACTTTTTATTGAAATGTAACATACACACAGAAGAGTACATAAATCATTGTACAGCTCTGTAAATGTCTGTATAGTGAACCCACCCAGGAAACACACCCAGCTCGTGAGAGAGAACCCCCCCCATAGAGCTCAGTGCCCCAGGAACCCCCCTCATGGCTCTTACCTGTCACCAATTCCAATTGAAAGTAACCACTATTCTGATTTCTACCAGCATGTATCAATTACAGCACTTTTTGTACTTTATACAAAATGGGGTGTGTACGCTTTTGTGTCTGGGTTTGTTTTACTCAACATCTATGTCCCATTATTAGGAGGAAACTAGCTAAGAACATTCTTTGTCTTGTTAGTGGAAGGAAGCAGGCATTACTTTTTACCTAAACATGGACTGCTGGGTCGTACATTAGCCAGGAATATACTTAATTTTACTACCACTCTTGGATTGTGTCACATTTTTCTAAGCAGAGGTAGGGGCTGGGGGCAGGGAACTGTATTACTAGTTAAGGCTGCTTTGATTTGATGTCAAGCAACAAAAATACAGCTTTGATAAACTGAAGAGGGGGAAAAGTATTTATTTATTAGCCATTGATTAAAGCCGGAGCAGGGGGGGCGCGTCTAGAATTGGGACACCTGTAAGAATGAGGGCAATTTAGGTTCCCAGGTCTGGTGGCTGGCAGACAAGTGCACACATTCTTCCATTTCTTACAGCTTTATTCTCACCTGCAGCAGCAGGCTTCCTCTGCGCAATGGAAAAGATGGCTGCTAGCAGTCCCTGGTTTCTTCGTGACAGATTAGTGACCCCAGAGAAAGAGGAGACTTCTGTCCCTCATTTCACAATATACAAATTTCAGGGGAGGGCTCTGGGGGGTACCCCTGACCAATGCCTGAGGTCAGTGGCATGGAGGTGACATGGTTGCACAGGCCTGAGTCTGGGAGGTCCCAGGGATCTGGTCCCAGTAAATTACATGACACGAAAGGAAAAGTCCCCCCGCCCCCAATGCATAGCAGATAAATAGGGAAAGGGGGTTGCCAAGCAGATGACCCTGCAACATGTCCATGAGGTGTGGGAGGCAGTGACCTGCTGTGGGGTTCCTCAGACACCTGGCTGGTCCACGAGGTGCCTGACATACACTATGAATTTTGATCTTCAAATACTTACGATAGATATTAGTACCCCCATTTTAACTGAAGAGGTCCTTCCAGAGCAACATACCGGTGATTGGATCCCACCCTTGTGCAGAGTGAATTGACTAGAACCCCAGGAGAAGCTCCTACCCCAAGTCCTGTGTCAGCTCCCTCTTCTTCCAATGGATGAATGTGGGTAAAGAGCAGTCGTTTCAATGTCCCTTCTGTTCTAGCTAGGGGGTTAGTGACTCCTTGAACCTGGATGGAAAAGACCCCTGCCCATGGTTCTGTCCGGGAGGATCACCATACAGGGTGGGAGAGGGCTCCCTGAGGCTTTGGGTGCCAGTGCCCCGGGAAGAGGGTGTTTGGTGGGCTTCTGAGGATCCCTGCCAACTGTCACTTTACCCAGGGCCAGGTATTCATCTGTGTACCCACACATTCAACAAATATGCATTTCCTGACAGTCTACTCTGAATCCACACTGTCTTAAGGATATACGATGAAAAGAAGTCCCACTGCCCAAGAAGCTCAGTCACCAGGGAGGAGAGGCAAGTGTGCTGACAACACAGCACTCAGTGTGGTGACAGGGCTGTACTGGGACACCCCTCCCGGTGGGCGGGGAAGGCCTCACGCAGGAAGGAACACTCGAGCTGAGTCTGTAAGAGTACGTGGAAGTGTTAGGATGTGGTAATTTATTACAATATCCAGTATAGACAATGTGACAGTATGTGCTACTGCACACTGCATTCAGGGGGCAGTCGGTTACCCTGTTGGAAGTTTATACTCCAGATCACGTCATCAGGAGGGTCTCAAGGTAAAGCCGGGGACCAGAACTCCAGCTTCCTTCAAACAAAGGAAACCAGAAGCTTTACTAGTTAGGATAGTGAATGCTAAGAATGGCTTTGCAGTGGGGGAAATTATTGGATTCTTAATTAGCAGAATGGATGATATAAACGGTCTCCCACTGATGAAATCAGTGGTATTTACTATACAGTAGTACCTCGGTTTTCGAATGTCTCCGTTGACGCACATTTCGGTTTACCAACGCCGTAAACCCAGGAGTAAATGCTTCGGTTTTCGAACACACCTCGGAAGTCGAACATGTCATGTGGCTTCCTCTGAGTGTCTGAGTGCAAGATGCTGAGGCCTGCTTTCGAACGTTTCAGAATTTGGTCTTCTGGAACAGATTATGTTAAAAAAACCGAGGTACCACTGTATGTGAATTCAGTGCACACTGGCTACAATAAGTCAGAGCCCCTTCCTACCTCTCCATAACCAGAGTATACGGATCTACTGTAGCCTTTAGCCCGTAGTCTTGGTGTGGTGCCCAAAGCTTGGTACCTAAATGGCTGGGATGGGGGATTCTGGTTGCTTTTGATGTTACAAGACTAAAGGGGATTGTCATGCAGGGTGTCATGCGGGGTCTCAGCTCCTGCTCCCCGCATATGGTGAGGCCAAAAAGGAACACCCATGGAGCCATAGATGGGGGAGTCATACCACTGTGTTCTCACTGGTGGCTGGGTTGGAGACACAGGAAGCAGCAGCCACACGATCCACAACCTGCCATCTGCTTTTCTGCCAACCAAACTCACTTGCCAACTGCAATCCGCCGTGCTAACTGCAATCCGTACCTCTCTGCAATCTGCACTGGCTAGCTCAGCCACGGCAGTTTTATCGGTGGCTAATGGCTAACCGGTAACAGCTGATGGCCAACTAGTCACAGCTGATGGCCATCTACTACCCGAGCCAGCACCTTTCCACATGAGGCCGAGAGCCTGGAAACTGCTCTCCAGGCTCTGTCCCCACAGGGGTCCTGCTTCTAGCACTGGTGTGTCTGCTTTCAGTGTACCTTCCATGTAAAATGGTGTTCAGGTCACCTAAGAAAGCACTGGACTTCTCCGAGCTCATAGATGAGGTCTTGTGCTGGTTTGCTCGCTACAATGTGTTTGATGAAAAGGGATCTCACATGTGGCAGAAACTGGTCTTGAAAATTGTTTTTGTCATTATGAGGTGAGGATATGGTGATTGGGGGCTACCTTCACCTCCAAAAAGATTGTGCATGACCAAATTAGTTCAGGTCAATTTGCAACAAGGAGTTCAACTGGATAGCTGGATAGCACCGGCAAAGAGGAGCTTTCTGGGAGGACACTAGGGACCAAGGCCAGGGGAGTTCTCAGGGATTTGTGAATCAGTGGGTTTGCCCAAGATGCAGGGTGTCTGGGGGAGGGACAGACAAGGATGTTTCTTTCCTAAAGAACTTCTGTCTGCTGACTTTGGAATGCACCCCTCACATTAGTGCTGTCGAAAATGTGCCCAAGGACGACCGACCTCAGAATCACCTGGTGTGTGTGTGTGTGTGTGTGTGTGTCCCTCGACCCTGCTCTTAGAAGTAAGCTCCCAGGCGACTTTCCACCCACCAGAGTTTAATTATCTGGGGAAGTCATTGCAGGGTGCTCAGCCGTGGTATGGCCAGACCCTCTGGCAGCAGGGTGGTTTATGGTGGGAGGGGTCTGATGTGAGGCTCAGATACCGGTTGAGGCTTTGGTGACAGTCCAGATGACGGTTCTGGAAGGGAGGGGGAGTTGGTTTAAAAAAACCTTCAGGTAGGAACCAGCCTGACTGAGTGACTGATGGGCTGTAAGAAGAGCTGGGCTGAGGGAGCCAGACGGGCTTCTGATGGCTGACGGGATAGGATGGAGAGCAAAAGTCGCAAGGCTTTCTTGGGCTACTGTCGGTTCTGTCATTTTGTCCTGAGAATGCAGATGGTGGCTAACTTGCAGTTCTGTCCCTCCCTGGGCCTGTCTGGGTTTTGCTCCATGGCCCACACAGATTTGAATAACGGAAGACACCTAACCCTGCTGCTGCAGCCCACCCTGCTTTGGTCTGCAGCTGCCCTGCTCCTCCTGGTCTCAGGTCCCGCCTGTGTCGTGTCTGGTGGAAGAGAAATTCTAGACTGTGTGGTTCAATGAAAACAGCATTGGTTGATAAACATTCATGTAATGAGCAACTATACCTTTCACCATCACCTGCATTTAGTTCCTTTCTAAACATACTAAAAATAACGCCCAAAGTGGATTATGTAGAAGAAACAAGGGCGGCTTCCCTCTGGTCAGTATTACCACAAATCCTTGCCAGGTGGCCAAGTAGAGTAGCTTGTTTCAGCAAACGACAGACCCTCATTAGGACACAATTTCATGTTTTAGATGCTGTAGACCTTCCTATGGGGTGACGTTCATTTCTTTAACTTGTATGATAACATAATGAATGCCTGTAAGTGAAGTGTCCAATGAGATGTAAAACAATCAGTGAATTCTTTGCATATTTTATTTTTCTTTTTTTGATTTCCAACTCACACACATCTGGCATATTTTACATCTTTGCAATAAAACATGGTTACAATAGCTTAAGGAATTTATATATCCAAAATATTTCACCATGATCTCAAGATGAAATGAACTTGTCTTCCAGATGTTCAGTGTCCTCCTGATTCTAAGCTACAAACTCAAGATATTGCTTACAGCCTGGTGATGAATAACTTAATCATTACGCTGATTCCCCAGAATTTCAGAATCTCATAAATACAAACAACAATGAAGAAGGAATTCAGTACTAAAACTTACTAGTACAAGGTGAATAACAAATAAGTAATCACATCAATAAATAATGATATGTTTCTGGTGCAAAGTGCCAATACAAAGAACCCATTATCTTGTTTTATCTTTTTAAATAAATGACTGCAAGTGAGTGTAAATTCTGAGAAAATTACATTCCTGTAACATGCCTCATAAGCCCTACCGACACAATATGTACACCTATGACGATACAGTCACCAAATATACAAAGAAGAAACAAAGTGTATATACCCCTGGGTGTATAACGTGATCAGTACAATGTATGGAAAATCATCTGATAGCCATCATTTTATATCATAAAAGATGAAGTGCCTTAGGCTAAGAATGTGGCTTTAGGTGAGAATTTCACAAGAACCTAAAAGAATAACTTCAGTTATTGTTATAATAAAGTCCGACTTGTTATTAAAGAAACTAAGCTATTCAAGAACCAAAGAGAAAAACAAAACAAAAACAAAACAAACAAAAAAGCCCATCAGACTCTCTTCCCCTAATGTACACACACTAAGCCAGCAGATGACTCTGGAGGAAATGTCCAGGAGTTGGGAAGTCAATCCTATAAAACTAATGATCGGGACTCCTAATTATACAATAAAAACCAGGACCTCATCCCTAAGCCCCCTTTCTGCTGTGTCTTCAAATTATGAAGGGTAGGGCTGAATTTTCTTTGTATAAGTACCAAAAATGGCAAATAATGGCTTAGTATCCAAATGCTTCATGAGCAAATTTCACTTAGGAGGGATGAATTTAGATTAAAAAGTGCAAACCATATTTTGGTGAAAATGTCAAAAATTACCGATTCAACCCTTTCGTACAAGCTATGTCCTTGGACAGATCCTTCTGTTTCATAGTGTGAATGCACCTGTTCCATCAAGACATCAGGATTAAAGAACATGCAAGTTGTAACTTCACAATAAAATTAAGAAACGTTTTGTTCTTTATACAAGGTTTTACTTTTACAAAAGTATCCCTTTAAATAAGATGCATCTGATGTACAAAGTATCAAACGTGTTTTTTTTTCTTTTTTTTTTTCTTTTTCTCAGCTTGAAAAGAGGCTGGAAATGGGATGCAGGTTAGGTTCAAAGCTTCAACTTTGTAACAACTGGACACAAGGTTCCTCAGAATTGTCAAAAGTCTCTTGTGACGCATCCTACTACCTTTTCTCAATGAACAACAATATAGGAAATAATTACCAAAACATCTAATTCATATAATTTACATGATGTAAGCTTGCTTAAGGAAGCAGCTGGTGTTCAGTCGTGAAAAAACACACAAAGTAAAATGGCTGCTGGCTACAATGTACAGCTATTGCTGGGTGTGATGGAATGTACACACGGAGGTCGATGGAGACGAGTTTTTCCCACCAGAGATATTGCCTTTCCATGCAGCACTTGTGCTCTCAGCTTTAACTTGGCTTTTGGTTCTTCATTTGTCTTCAGTATCTATTCTGATGCTCATAATGCCACCGATTAAAATCTATATTAAAAGCTACAATGCTACCCGAAGCCATGCCAGTGATCAGCGTCCTAGAAGAGCAGAGACAGAGTTAAGAGTGACACAAATCCCTGATGTGCCTGCTAATCTTACACTAGACAATATCATGATCTCAAAGTTCACCAAAGTCTTTGTGTTTTGTGTTCACTGAAATAGGATTAAAATGGGGTCTTGGTTTTCCCGAGAGAGAAGCTGGATCAATCGCGCACCTACCTGAACTGCCAGGCTGAATTTTGCTTAACTTTTGATGGGACACCTTATGAGATAAGCACTTCGGAGCCGGCACCCTCAATGTATGTTTACCTATCAATTTATAACGTATGTACATGTGCTACTGTTCCAGCGTATCAGGGCATTATAAAACATGAGATTATTTTTGTGTTTTATAAGGAAATGGAAACTTGAATAGTATCTTTCCGTATTCCTCTCCGGAGACCCCTGACACGACTGTGACTTTACGTGTGTCCCCAGATCTGCTCTCCTCCCCACACCTAGTGAAAGCCTTCCCTGCCCGCCCCCCACCCCTCAGAAGAGTCAGTTCTGTCATTCTGTCCCTTTTTCCTCCATACACAATTATTGTGGCTATTTGAACTCTTTAGGTTCAGTACCCTTGTTATGTATCATTAGTACTTTACATAGAGCTTAATCTACAGTGGTGATAGCAAATGTTTGTGAATACACGATGAATGGATAAGAATATCAGGGAGAATAGTTGAACTACTTAAGATCCCAAATTATTCCAAATCCTTTAAAAAAAAACCCTGTATATACAAATAATTATCCAGTAAACCACTTATTCATGAATGCAGACTATAGCATTCTGGAACATACTAATAATCTGCTTAATTTTCTAATAATCTGCTTAAATTTTCTTTAAAAACAGGCTGAGCTGCAGATGACACATCCCTTTCCCAAAACTAAATTTAATTATACTGTTTTTCTTGATGACTTCAGTACCATTTTGGTATAAAGATGGTTTGTTAAATTTATTATACAAGCCTTTATATTTATAATATTTCAAGACCAATATTCTTATAAAGAATAACACACATAGTTGAAAAAAGTTGGTTAATAAGCTTTTCTTATTCCTGTTAAATGTACAGCAAAAAATAAGAAGTTGCATATCATGTTAATATTATAGTTTTAATTTATTTTTAAATTTAGAAATTTTAGACTTTACATTCCAAATATTTTTTTCCTTTGTAATAAACCTAAAGGTGAATTTTAGGAAATGGCAAAATCTGTTGCAAACTGAGGAACAATGGAAAATCATATTAATTAATTAATACCGGTATCAGTTCTCCCCAAGAAAAGGTTATAGTGTCTCAGGGAAACAGAGAAAATACAATAAATAACATAAATGAGACATATGTGAATAGGAACATGGGAGTGGGGATTGTTTCAAGTAAAGAGTGAGTGCCTTGTATCTTTTAAAACTGAGGCCAGCTGTAGTCTGCACAGTGCATTGGTTAGTTGGAAGTATGCCTCAAGCTGAGGCTCACCTCTGCTGAAAAATATGTCTCCTTCACACAGTGTAGGCCAGGGAGGCCTGTCTGAAACTAGATGAGGATCTGAGAACTGAGAAGTTGGGAAGATAATTCTCTGTTTTGGGCAGTGTCTGGATGTGCCTGTTCTTCCTGACCCATTTCTTCCTATTTTTTTCTTTTTTCTTCTCATTGCCTTCCTCTGTTTTCTTCTTACCGGAACCCTTTCTTACAGTACTTACTCTCCTGACTCTTTTCTAGACTAGTCTTTCCTCCACCTGGCTGCCGGGATCTTATTCACAGTATATTACACCCTTGGCAGAACGGGAAGCACTTTCCATGACAGCTCCCGTGATGACACTCCTCCTTGGTCCTTGCTGTGACTCACCTCTGGTCATGGGACAAGTCCATAGCTCTAATGCCGGCGTCACATCCGGGGTAAATGTACAGCTGCTTAAAGTCACAGGCCTGCCAGACCTCCACCACACCATTGTCCCCTCCGGTCACCAGGTTCTGGCCGTCGCTGCTCAGGAGAATGGCCTTCGGAAAAGGGAGAAAAGCAACCATTTCTCTCAGTGTCCCAAACGGTCAATGTCACTACTGAAAAGCACTCACTACGGTTACCTCATAATTATCTACTTTTAGTCATTTGTCCAAGTTTTCTAAAGTCCAATCCATGGCATTTCCAATATGGAATTCATCAACGTTCTTACATAAACAAAGGATCTTATTAAAACCAATTTAGGTTACAAAATAACAGAAGTCCCAAAGAGAATATCATCAATCTAATCCAGGAAGAACTTGAGAATCAAGTAACATGGTGTTTTGTTAAATCCTGAATATGAACAATGTCAAGACTTTTAGAACAAATGGCAGAAGCATATTTCAATACATTTTTTAATAATGATAAACCAGCAATTACAATTCATTGGTGAGTGAAGGGCAATTTGGTGCATGTAATGTTGGCCTAGGGTTCTGAAGAGAACAGTCGTTTACAATAAACTCACTTTGAATGTTGGGGCTGCAGCGCTGAAACAACTGTTTGTGGAAAAAGGGCCTTGAAGGAAAATCTCCTTAAGGGTCTACGTCTAATCAAACGATAGCTATTATCTGCAAAGTGTAATTCACTAAGTTAATTACTTCGGATTAAATGAACTTTGGGTTTGTTCAAATAAGCCATCTAATGAATTTATATGCCTTTAAAACCAGCACTCATTATTGGCTACCAGAGAAATTCTGATATGAAGCATTTAATTTAAAATAGTCAATCTTTAATGTGTTGGCTTCAGTCTCCATGTGGCCCTGAACACGCAGACTCACCCGTGTTGAATCATTGATCTCCATTTGAGCCAAAAGCTTCCCATTAATGCTGAAATTGCTGAATCGCCCCCGTTCGTAGTATATGATACAGTGGCCTTCACTGGAGACAGAAATCAAGCGCGGGAACAAACAGTTTTCGGGTCCTTCGAGGGCTCTCAGCAAATCTCCAGTGATTGTATGGACTAGGCAGGGGCCCTCTGCAGAACAGAGGGGATCAAGGGCCAGTCACTGGTGAGGACAAGTCACACATTCGCTCTCACAAATATGTAAACTGGACATGGGTATACACTCAGATTTATTGAAAGGAGGTAGGAAAAAAACAGAAGTATGCTGGCAAGAGCCAAGCACTGATATTATATGTAAATGGAACAAATACAGAGAACCGTTAAGTAACACACACATAGATTTCAAAATTTTTTATCTAGATAAAGACTTGGTCTTTTCCTTCAAGAGATGATATTCATAAAAAAATAAAAAAGATATAGTTCATAGGTTATGTGAGACTCAAATACTGTATGCCCCAGAAGTTTTTTCTTAATGTGTTTTTAGAAATTTTTCTTGAAAGTTTAGGAGAATCATTAAAGCAATTGCTAATTTTGTTTAATATTGTCAAAATTTTAACATTGTACCACATAAACACATTACTATTAAACTGTAAGTTCTATTTTTTCTATAGTCTCTGTGTAAAATGTAAAAGGTAAAATTAAAAAAAAATAATCTACTAATTCAGATTATAAAAACACTTTTTGTCTTTGAATAAATGGTGAGGCAGGAGTACAAAAGTAGTATGGGGAGTGATTTATTTGCTCCAATTGTTTTTTTCCCCGGGTTGATATCGTGTAAGATAAAAAAACTTACTAGTCAAGTTCATAAAAATAATTGGTTAATATAGTTTGATATGACCTGTCCCTTCCCCCACAAAAATCTCACAAAATCTTTAGATAAATTACATTTCTACTTTTCAATCAATTGATTTAAGTAGACACTTATTTTACAAAGTGACATTATAAATCTATACTTAAATTTATTCCTGATCACTGACTAAAGTAATAGATGTGCATTACAGAAAATTAGAGAAAAAAATATCAATCACCTCTAATGTCATTCATTACTTATAGAAAAATCAATGTTTTTCCCCTATGCCTACTGTGTCTTTTCTTTTCTTTTTTTTTTACTTTACAGGTTAGAATAACATTACACATATTGTTACTAGTTTTTTGAATTAAAAAGACATTTATTGAGAATATCCTATGTGTCCATCTCTGGGTTCTGGGTTATTTACTCTTAGATAACAAAAATGTAGAAAACGCTATCCCTTCCTTCAAATATTATATCCATTCTCCAAAAAGCAGACAGAATAAGCTCCTAAAAAACAAACCTGATCATCTCATCACCTTGCTTAGACAACCTCAATGGTTTGTTTTCCACTATACTTAGAATAAAATAAAAACACAAATCCTTGTGCCACTGGCCCCTCCCACCTCTTCAGCCTTCTCTTTTAAACTCTGTTGCCATCCATCCTCACTAGCCTCAGCCCATTTGGTTTTCCTTCAGTTTCTCCTACGGTTAGGCTCCTTCCTGCCCCTGAGCCTTCCCATGAAGAATTGGTATTTGAGCCAGAATTAGAACCCAAGTTTCCTGATGTTTCTTGAAACACGTCTGCCACAAACAGTAAAGAACAAAAACAAAAATCAAATAAATTAAAAATAAATAAAAAACAAAACAAAACAAAAAACCTCCCAAGTAATTATGTTTCCTTTCCCACCAATTCTACACAGTCCCCAACGTTATGAAGAAAAGAACTACTTGTGGAGGGAGGTGAATCCAAAGCTTTGTCTCATGAGCAAGGTTGTCCACGGCCCCCACTGTATTGTGTAAATCTTTCCCTTGTCTTTTTTCCCCCTTTGTCTTTTATATGTTAGTTTTAATGGCTGCATCATATGAGACGTGCAATTTAATTTACCAATGTTCTGGCTAGAATGCTGGTGGCCACACAATAATACATAAAAATTTATATATATTAATCATGGTAATTATTGGTAATAAAACTAAACAGCTGCAAAGAACCTAGGGGTTACATTTATCTATAGAGAGCCCCCTAAAGGAAGGAAATCATAAATCATGGTTAACCTGAGGAAATGGGTACAATTTTAAACGACCTGAAATGAAAGAAATGCCTTCTGACCTTTAGCACCACTGATAACAAGTCCAAGTTCTGCGCAGACAGAAACACAGACGACTTCATGGTCATGTCCCGTGAGGACAGCTCTTGGTGCAGGATAGTCACCTGCAAGGAAACAACAGCAGTGAGTCCTTACAGGCCAATGGCAGAAATGAAGAGCTACACCATTAAATCAAACGTTTACAATAACAATCATGAGTGTTTGTTCAGGGCATTTACTAGCTGTGTGACCATGAGCCAGCTACTTACCCTTTCTGATATTTCCTCATCTGCAAAATACTTACTACACAGGTTGTTTAGATGACTGGACACGTTAACAAATGTGACATGTTTACATTATGACAGTGGCGATAACTACTCTTTTTTTTTCCTGGTTATTGTTATGAAACAGACATCTAGCCTGCCAAGGCATTTACGTGTCTTACTTATCTCATTTAAATATGGCAACAGTCATATGAAATAAGTACTGTTATTATCTCTATTTTATAGCCTAGAAACCCAAAGCTTTGCAAGGTTATAACTTGCACAAGTTGATACAGCTAGCAAGTATTTGGATTAAACCCAGAGCTATCTAATTTTAAAAATCATGCTCATCCCATTTTATTTTTTATTTTCATTTATTTATTTATTGAAACAATTTTTTATTTTTCAATTACAGTTAACATACAATGTATTAGTTTCAGGTGTACAACATACTGATTGACATTTATATAACATACGAAGTGCTCACCCCGATAAATCAGGTACTCATCTGACACCACAGTTATTACAACATTATTGACTATATTCCTTATGCTATACCCTACATCCCATGACTATTTTGTAATTTTCCACCCAACACCTAACCCCCTTCCCATCTGGCAGCCATCAAAATATTCTCTGTATTTTTTAGTTTGTTTCTGTTTTGCTTGTTCATTTATTTTGTTTAGATTCCACATATAAATGAAATTACCTTCTCCACTCAGCACAGTTACCTCTAGGTTCATCCATATTGTTGCAGATGGCAAGATTTCATTCTTTTTTTAGAGCTGAGTAATACTCCATTGTATATATGCACTACCACTTCTTTATCCATTCACCCATTCAGGGACACCCAGGCTGCCTCCATATCTTGGCTATTGTAAATAATGCTGCAATGAACATATGGAAGCATAGGTCCCTTCAAAGAAGCATTTTGGGTCTCTTCAGATAAATACCCAGACGTGGGATTCCTGGGTCCTTTGTCCTTCTTTGTTACAGCCTTTGTTTTAAAGTCTATTAGGTCTGGTATAAGTATTGTTACCTCAGCTGTTTTTTTGTTTTGTTTTGTTTTGTTTTGTTTCCATTTCTATTTTCATGAAATATCTTTTTCCATTCCTTTACTTCCAGTCTGTGTATATCTTTTGAGCTGAAGTGAATCTCTTGTAGGCAGAATATGTAAGGGTCTTGTTTTCTTATATATTCAGCCTCCCTATGTCTGTTGATTGGAGCATTTAATCTATTTGCATTGAAAGTAATTGTGGATAAATATATAGTTATTGACATTTTATTATTCATATTTTTTATCATATTATTTTCTGTCTTAAAGAAGTCCCTCTAACATTCCTCATAATACTGGTTTGGTGGTGATGAACACCTTTAGCTTTTTCTTGTCTGGGAAGCTCTTTATCTGTCTTTCGATTCTAAATGATAGCTTTGCTGGGTAGACTAATCTTGGTTGTAGGTCCTTGCTTTTTATCATTTTGAATATTTCATGCCAATCCCTTCTGGCCTGTAAAGTTTCTGTTGAAAAATCAGTTGACAGTCTGTGGGAGTTCCCCTGTAGGCAACTAACTGCTTTTCTCTTTCTGCTTTTAAGATTCTCTCTTTGTCTTTAAGCTTTGGAATTTTAATTATGATGTTTTAGTGTGGGCCTCTTTGGGTTCATCTTGTTTGGGACTCGGCTTGTATGTCTATATTTCCTTCAGCAGGTTAGGGTAGTTTTCCATCGTTATTTCTTCAAATAGGTATTCAATTCCTTGCGCTCTCTCTTCTTCTAGTTCTGCTATGATGCAAATGTTGGTATGCTTGATGTTGTCCCATAGGTCCCATAAACTGTCCTCAATTTTTTTTTGGATTCTTTTTTTCTTTTTGCTGTTCTGATTGAATGTTTTCTGTTACTTTATCCTCCAAATTGCTAATTCGATCCTCTGCTTTTCTCTAATCTACTGTTGATTCCCTCTAATGTATTCTTCATTTCCGTTATTGTATGCTTTACCTCTGATTAGTTCTTGTTTATGTTTTCTAGTTCCATTTTTATGTTTCCTGTCTCTTTGTTGAAGTTCTCACTGAGTTCACTGAGCATCCTTATAACCAGTGTTTTCAACTCTGCATTTGGTAGATTGCTTGTTTCCATTTTGTTTAGTTCTTTTTCTGGAGCTTTGTTCTGTTCTTTTATTTGGGATGTTTCTTTGTCTCCCCATTTTGGCTGCTTTGCTGTGTTTGTTTTTGTGTATTAGGTATAGCTGCTATGTCTTCCAGTCTTGGTAGAGTGGCCTTTTGTAGCAGGTGGCTGTGGGGCCCAGTGATGCAATCTCCCTGGTCACCTGAGTCAGGTGCTCCAGGTGTTCCTTGTGTGGATTGTCAGTGCTCTCTCATTGTAGTTGAGCCTTGGCTGCTGTTTGCATGTCAGTGGGAGAGGTTGACTCTCAGGCTGATTGGTTGTGAGGACTGGCCGTGACTACAGTTGAGGAGCTGTTGTGCAGAGGTGACTCTATAGAGCAGGAGTCACTTTAGTAGGACTCTGGTTTCTGCTCAGTCTGCCCTTTGCATGTGTCGTTTGTGGAGGCTGTTGAGGGGTGCACTGTTATGGTCTGAAGCTGGTCACAAGGTGTGTTAGTACTAGGGCCTCTTGGGAGGGGCTCTATTGTAGGCCACAGTCAGCCACTGCCTGTGCCCTGCCCACAGCAACCTGGCATGAGCCAAAATGTCATCTGCAGAGGTCTTCCACCTGCACTGGGCTTTGAGGTGCTCGGGAGAGGCCAAACCTTGAACCAAGGCTGGCTGCTGCTAATGCCAAGCTTGGGGCTGCTTAGCAAGAGGTACGGGGCACGCTGAGGCCAGATGCTGTTTGTTTGGGGTTTGTGAACCTTCAGGATATTTTAAGAAAGACTGCAACATGAGCCAAGACAGGCTCTTTGTATGGAAAAGCCATTGGAAGTGGCTTGAGTGTGCTGGCGTTGGGTGGAGCAGAGTCTCAGGGAATCACCAGGGCAGGGCAACCAGTGTTAACTAGGTTAATGGAGACTCAGATATGGTGCCACCCATATGCGCAGGCTGGATGGTGGAAACAAAGAAACAATGGCTTCTGCCAGCCCCTCCAGACCTTGCCCTGTACCCAGACAACTCAGTTCCTCCCTGTATGTCCCTGGCTTCTTTTGAGATGCCACCCCACCACTGGAGCTCAGAGCAAGTGAGGCCATCAGCTAATCAGCATGCACAGGCCCTTTAAAGGAATGCCCGAGACTCCAGCTCTCCTTGTCTCACTCAGCGACAATCTCTGCTGGTTTTCATAGCCAAAAATTGGGAGAGGGAGCTTCTCTTCCCAGGGCTGGGACAGTCCCAACATTGTGGGGCTGGGACTCCTCATTCCTCAGGGGGGACCTCCACAGCCAAGATATTCCTCCTGATTTTTAATTGCATCACGTGGGTGAGGGACCAGCTTATTCCGTGTTAGTGCCCCTCCTGGATTTAATGCTCCAATCAAAAGTCTCCTGGTGGCTTCTTCTTTGTGTCCTTAGTTGTAGGACTTCTGTTGAGCTAGACTTCAGACAATTCTCAATGATGGTTGTACTTCAGTTTAGTTGTAATTTTGAGGTGGTCATGAGAAGGAGGTATGCACAGAGTTTACCAGATGCTCGTACACATTTTAAAATGTTGCCCCAAATCTCCCTCAAAACAGGCTGAGGAGCTCTGATTTTGAGGAGGGAGGAATATAGTGAAGGAAAGAAGAGACAGTCATGTTAATTTTCCACTTGACTTAATAAAGTCAAACCTAGCCAAAATGTCCATCTGAACTATATGCCATAAGCATTCTCACTGCTAAGTGCTTTCACAAACACTGAGTGAACGCCTTCTAAGTGACAGGCATTCTTCCAAGTGGGCTAGGAGTTGGGAGTATAAAGTGGTATAAGGCGTAACCTGGAACTGTTGCGAACACATCAAACAACCATGGCTTTGCACAGGCTTGCGACTGGAGGCACTCAGTAATGACAAGTGTGAAGAAAAAATGTATGTGCACAGAGTATAGCAGGGACCAAAAAACCCACATATGCATGAAGGGAAAAAAACAGAATTTTGGTGAATGGACTGCATGAAGACAGTGTAAGAAGGATCAGAAAGCTGAGAGGGCATCATGCCCAACATTGTCTTATTGGGAAAACTGGAGAAGCCTGTTTGGGATGGAAGTGAGGGGTCTCTACAGTCTTGGGGTGCAAAGAGGTGGAGGAAATGGAAACAACAGAAAGCCAGAGAGGAGCTCTGGAAGGTGAATGGGGTATGGTGTCAACCTGGGTCGGTTCTGATGGTTCCTTTGGTATGGGAAAAGGAAGCCCGTGGTGGTCACACTGGGCAGTATGTGAGGACCTGAGAGAGTCACTGAAGCAAAACTCCCTCAAAGCAGTGCTATCGGAAAGAAGGGCATGATAAATGCACAATACAGTTTGGATCTGGACCACTCAGTCAGATTCAGCAAATATCAATGCCTTGTAATACCACACTATTTCCATTTTCCATTAACAACATCACACTTATTAATGTCCTATATTGTCTATTTCTCTTCCTCTTTTAAATTTTAAACAGTTCTTGCTGACTGATATTGTACGACATTGGTTTATCCTAGATGTATTGTTTCGTCGATTCTACTTTATCATCTTAGCAAAGATTAAGTATTATATATAAATATGTCTTTGTGCACATATATAAATATCATTATTTAATTTTAATTTCTCAGTATCCTTGATCATTACTTTTTCTCCCTGAAAAGGCATGTTGCAACTTGATCTTGTAACTGCAATTCTTCCAGAATTCTTGGTATTTCTCAAACGAGGGTCTATGTACCCTGGGATCTGTGGATATTTTCTGGGGGGTGAAAAGTTCTCTAAAATATTTTAAATTTCAAATATGTACTTTGATAATACTCTAAAAATTTTTTAACCCGTTTTAAACATCAAATGTCTCTTTACTCTCAAAAGCTATGCTGTGGCAATTTAAAATTGAAATATGCTTTAAAAATTAAAGTGAGGTAATGAACGAAGTCAGTGTTTCTTAACCTAGGGTTCACAGGGTCCAAGAACACATTCCCCAGAGTCAGAAGTTTGTTTTGTTCTCTTTCAAAGGGATCAGTGTATTAGTCAAGTTTGAGAAATATTATTGTAGACCAATTACTTTTTTTCTCCAAGTTCACAAATTCTGTTCAAGTTGGCAGCTTTTACACAGCTATCTGATTTTCCTGTTTTTAGAATTAAATAATTCTAAAAATTTAATTGCCTATTAAATATTTATAACTTATGTATAAGTTTGAGAATAAAATGAGTTATCTTGTACTCACCCCTTAGCTTAACAACTATATAACATTACCAATAACTTTAGTGCCCCTTTCTTACATTTTAGACTTAGAGAATAGTCTGCCTTCTAAAAAAGAGTTCTGTATTTTTTTCTTCTGCTCATTTTGCTTCACCTGGCTGTTAATTTTGTGACTTTTTTTGTTTCTTACAGTGCTTGAGTTCCTTGCATGCTGGCCTGGTTTTCTCTGTGAACTCAGATCCTAGATGGGGTTGTTCCCCACTGTCTTGCTTCAGAGAGAATTGTGCCTGCCCTCCAGCAAGACGCTCAACACTCTTCTGTTCTGGTCTGCCAACATCTCCTCCTTCACACCCACCCATCTTCTGTCTCCCCAGAAATCGTTCACACTTTTCTGTGAGTTTTCTCAGATTCACCAGCTTCTATTTTGCTTTTGAGGCAACTCTTACTTAAATGGAGTGTGTGTGTGTGTGTGTGTGTGGGGGGTCAGTTGCCCATGTTAGTTGGTCATCTTTTCTAAATTTATGTGTAGTGTTAGAATGTGCTTAAATATTGGCAGAGTATCACTTGTATTTGTCAGCAGTCCTGGATTTGTCCGAAACATATTTATATAATTTATAAAATTATGCTTCAAAGGTGCCCTGAGTTCCCTGGTAAAATAAGGTTTAAGTATTGGTAAGATTTTATGGGTAACAGTAGCCTTAATTTTTCTGAGTGATTAATTTTATCTTGGAGAGACTGGTGAATTGAAAAACCTTGAATTTATATGCTTAATAAAATTTATATACAGTAAAATAGTTTCCCAAACCTTTAGTTATATGCTGCAGAACAAGTAAAAACAACCTAGTTCTATTGCAGGGAATTGGAAAAAAACGTATAAAATCTTAAAAATACTCCTTATGTATATTATCATTTTTCTATTAGGAAATAAATTTTTCAAAGGCATCTGATTTAGAAAGTTTAAAATGTTTTCTTTTTCATTACAATTTCCTTAGATCATTTGAATAAACAGTGGAAACTAACTATTAGGGGATATTGTTTAGGGCCCCTGGAAGCCTTGTTTCCGTCTTTAAATTAGAGAAAAGTAAATAAAATATTAGTCAAGGGGTTTGGAGTTGGGAAAACTGCAGCAGGGGAAAAGCATATTTCCTACATTTCATTTCATTGCCAGGGACAGATGTCACACACCACAGCAATCACTCAAAATCCTGGGAATATTCTGTCACTGTCACATCACCATTGATGGATGTAGCTGAGGGTTAAAGTGCAGGGGCTGGGGCAGGTGAGACCTCCCCTCCAAGGACCATGGTGCCATCGGCCTCATTCCCCAGTCATTTCCTCCACAGAAGAGCTCTCTGTGTGATGGAATTACTGTGAACGATAAAGAACAAACATGGCCAATCTCGAGATTCCTTATGGGCAAGCACTTGGAAACGCCACATATAAAAGGCTTGTATCATAACCAGATTCCATCTCATTTTTATCAAACGTCATTTCAATATTTTCAAAATGGATGATGAAGAAAGTACAAAAGCATTTAGTTGCTGCCATTCACACAGAACTGACAAGGAGAGAGTTTTCAATGAGGTAGTGGATGGCTTTTAGAGAAATGATCAAAGTAAAGAGTACTCGTGGTTCTTATTTTTTTAAACCTCATTTGTGGGACTACTAATATGCAGGAGAAGCGTTGGCCCTTCTGAATTAGAGGTAAGCAAAAGCAGCAGAGTTCCTAAGATCTGTGATCCTCGATGCAGTTCTGCTGGAGTCAGAAGACAAACCTCCTCACGATATACGACATTCAGATTTTATCTGTGACCTTTGTTGAGTCATTGCAGAAGTATTGCAGAAGGTATGCCATTCATGTTATTCCCACATTAAACAGGATGCATTTTGGACTTAAATCCAGGAATAAGGGATTTAATAAAAGGGTACAGCAGTTTCATCACTACTCTGATTTCAAGATTTACTTTAAAAATTATGTTAGGTATTTGCTGGGATGGCTCCAAAGAACTGAGTCGGTGAGGCGTTCTTATCAAGATATTATGTCCTCGGCCACGACCTGGGCTACAGCAGAGGTCTAGCCCAACTACCCGAGATGCCGAGGCTGACACTTTCCACAGGTCACAAGGTAACCCACAAAAAACACTCCATGGGTTGGAAAACATCCCATTTTATTACATACTCATAGAGTGCTCAATGAAAAGTAGAAGGTAGATATAAACCTATTCATTCATTCATTCATTCATTCATGCATGCATTCTCCAGTGATGACACAGACCACTTTTCCTCTGAGCACCACTGTTGCAGGGCAAAGCTCTTCCCTAGGTCCTGAACCTGGATCTTGGGCTCTGCACATCACTCTCCTACCATCACCTTCCACAAACAATCAATGGCATAATCCCCCACCTGTCCCAAGGAAGCTGGGTTCTGCATAATGCCCAGAGACGCCCCTCCCGCCGCTACTCCAGGTCTGTGACCTGAAGCTCTCTGATCCTGAGAACAGGTTAGTAGCTCTTCTATTTAATTATAATGTTCCTGACCCAGGCCAAAGACTTTTGCAGCCTTAGCTCCCTAAAGGGAAAGGAAAGGTAGAGACCCAGTGCAAGCAGCCCCTTTCTTCGTCAGGAACACTATAAAGTCTCCTAATGTGAGGCTGAGTGGACGGGAGGGCGGAGAGGTCTATTAGAGCTGGCCCTGAGCTAGAGATGTTACACTGCAGACACCACTTGGCCCTCAGAAGGTCCAATGGGGAAAGGATTTTTATATATGAAACTAGGCTTCCTATGATAATGAAAAGATGGTTCCACATTTACTAAACCTTAGACAAGAGTCCTTGTTCTAAGAAGTGAGACAAATTCATCACCTAATATGTATACACGCATTCAAACTATCTCTGGGCTATTCTTTGTCCCTTGGTTAGTGGTGGCTGTGGAACTGGGCACCAAGATAGTTATTTGAAGAGAAGGCTGGATGCAAACAAAGAGGGATGTGATTTGGCCGCTGTTTTGTGACAGGCTGGCAGGAGGGTCAGTGTCCAGAGCTGAAGCGCACACAATGGGGCCCAGAAGGGATGTGTGCACAGCTGGAGCCGCCTTTTCAATGCGGTTCTCATTTCAGAGTTTGCATAATGTTTATGCGTAGTTAAAAGACTTGTTTTTAAAATGTGAAATAGAGAAAGCACAATAACCATGTCTTAGATCCATATTACTCAGTGAATATTTGTAGTTTTGATTTGAAAAGATGAACAGTGAATTCTCTTTCAAAGTTTCCTATTGCTATGGTTTCAAAAAATTGCCTTTGCACATATCAACTAGCTCCCTGTGAAGCACCTCGTACCTGGTATAAACAGTAAAACCACGCACTTGAAAAGAAGAATGGATTTTGAGCCGTGGTCCCAATGTATTTTAAGTGTCTGTTGAAGAGACAACAATGTTGACTTGCCGCTCTTGTGACTATCTTGTCGGAAGCTACAGCACGTAATGAGAAATGTCAAGTCCCAAGATCAATGAAATTCTGGGCTCTCGGGATTTAACAGGAATAGCATTGATCCTTTTAAAGAACACCAGTCAGAGATGGGTTGTAATATATTGCAAAGAGGGGCTCAGGAGGATAAGCGGCCAAGTCCAAGATACCTACCTGACAAAAAATTCAATCAGCTTTAAGCACAGATTGCCTGCTCTGCGCCCCTTTCTTTCCTGCAGTAGGCTGCTTCCAATTAAAGTGCGCAAATTAATTTTTATCACTTCCAAATTAGTTTCAGAATTTGTGTAAAAGTCTGTTTCAGATGAAAGCATCTGTCCCTCACATGTCTGCAATTCTGTTATCTAGCCAGGGACCTATTTAAATCTCCAAGAATATTTCCTATGTTCAAAGTCACAAGTTTGAAAGAGTAACAATAAATAATAGTGTTATAAAATACATTAGTAAAACAACTATAATTCAACTGTCACCTATGCTAGAAAGCTTTTTCTTTTTTCTTTTATGGCCTAAAACGCTTTGTAATAATCTGTTTATAAATTTTCATTGTCTTGCTCACAAACTCATTGAAACTATAAAACAATTAGAAAAAGACCTTTTTTCTGAGATGTCTAAATGAGTCACAACAATATGACACAATGAAACCATAAACCCTTTCCATACCTAAAAAAATCCACAAACCTTGTTTTTTTATTTTCCTGTGCCACTAACAGAGCTAGCCGTTCAAAAATAACGACACTGCAAAAGAAGCATAATTATTTTAATGCCACTTGAATTTATCTTGAGTGATGTACACGTAAGGTGAGTAAATGAATCCTATCATTTTGTGATGTGCTGTATAAATACGTTCTGGCCTCTGACATACAAAGCAATTCAGCGTCCATACCAAAACCAATCCTTAAATCCTAAAAGCTACTGGAATATTGTTTCATGCTAGGACTGTTTCCTTTAAGTCTCGGTTAATATATACAACCCTCAAAACCTAAGGGCACTATGTCACACACTTTAATATGAATTTAGACGTAACTAGCTTTTTGGTCTCGAGCAGCAATATAGTATGAGATAGACAATGCATACAGCCTGATTCTCTGATCTGTGAATTGGTAGCTACGATAGATTAAACCAGAACGGAAAAAAAAACCCCATCTTTTTCTTTCATATTGTGAGTCTTCTGATGGCAGGGACTATATGTGTGTCAACACCCATGACTGATCTCAGATATGACAGTCAATTCAGGATGTGCTGTGACTGCCTGCCTTTACAAAAAGGGAACGACCAGTATATATGGTCTCTCTCATCACGGATATGTGTGCTACTAGGTTGGCTGTTTTAACAGATCAGGCATTCGAGTCAAATACTAAATACGACTAATTGTTTTTTACTACTGTGATTATCCATACGGCAAAAAACCGAAACCAGTTTTTGCGTAATCATCAATTTGTACCCAAGAGGTAAGGCTAAGCATTTTGTTGTGCTCACAGTACTTACGACACCGAATATGACCGACAGCAACTCATGATTCATGTAGTAAGTACTCAGTGTACTCAGTACATCTAAGCAGGAAAGGCAGTTTTGTGATCAGTATAATGCATATAATGCAGATCCCTGCAAACTCCGGAACCTTAGACTTTGACTCTACAGCATCTCCTGCTGCTGAGAGAGTACCAGTAGCATTCAGTACATGTGTGCTGTTTGACAAACACTTTTGTGCTCTCCGTGTTTATTCTAGAAGAGCATTCCCCCTTACAGTAAGGATAACAGATGAAATAAAGCCGTACAACATATGTCAACATTAAATGTCCAATAAAGTCTTGACAAGGTGGGTTTTATGAAAGTGGTTTAGGTTCATAACGATTACAACAGTTTTTAATCAAAAAATAAATTCTTATATATGGAGGTAATACTGAAAACTATGTATTGATAATATTCTGTTGTAATTTCTTAAGGGTAATCCTGTCTTTATTTAAAGCTTCAATAAAATGCTGCATTTTAACAAATAGAACATTCACAATTTTGTTCTTAAGGATTGATATAAACATTTCTATTTATATAGCTCCTGTTGTAAGGAACTTTAAACACTTTAAATATTACCACATTTAACTTTTCTTGCTAACTGACAGACCAAAGGTATGATTAATTGTTAACCATCTTTTGGTTTAAAAGATCATTAGAAAACAATGTAAAATAAAACAGCTAATGCAGATTATTACTATAATTTACTGACAGTGTTCTTTAAAATTCTTTACTCATAGCAGTACATTATATAAAATATCTTATCTCTGCTACCAGATGGTAGTTTTTAAGAAATGAATCTTCTTTTTGGAAATACCATTTCCATCATTTTTGAGCTTCATTTTAAACAGGTTAATTAACTGGATTTAAAGCAGCATTCTGTTTTAAAATTTTTTTTTCTAATAATGCCTAATTTTTATAACTATGGATGGAAGATACTACACAGACCTGCTGCTTAATTCCGTGTAATGAATGCTACACTATTATGGAAATAAAGAAAATTTGGAACTATGAGAAAATGTATTTAGATAAAATAATATGATAATGTACCAAGCTTGAGAATAACTTAGAACAACTTAGAACAGAGGCTAAAATGTATAATACACATACTTTCTCTTATTCAGTATCTATGCTAAGAGAACTACTTAATAGTGCACTTTTAGTTTCTTCATCTACTGTTGTTCAACTCTAACTATGGGCAACAAGAATAAAACCTCACACAACGTTTGGTCCTATAGTTCAATCTCCCACTGTCTGTCTGTTTATCTGTCTATCTATCTATCTATCTATCTATCTATCTATCTATCTATCTATCTACCATCTATCTTCTTTTCTGTACTACGATAGGGCCTTCAATTGAAAGCCATTTCCTAGTTTTGCAGTATTTCTGTCAACATGCGTAAGACTTGGGGTGGGTGGTACTTGAAGGTATGTGCATATTTGGGTTTCCATGCCCCGCTATCTCACAGGCTGGAATGGACCAGGGGAGGCGGCCTTCAGCTGTGCAGTTGTAACATGGCAGCTTGTACATTTCTCATCTACTCTTACAATATTTCAGTGGTAGATACGCAGCATTCTTGGGAAATTCTTACCTGTTTTATCCTAAATATTCCCCCAAGTCATGTTTCAGTTTTTTTGGAGTACCATTTAAGCTATGACCAATGTATGAATCACAATTAGAATAGCCCAGGTTTAGGTAGTTGCCATTATCAATGTTTTACAGAAACCACTCTCTATTTTACAGGAAATGTGTGCATGTGACCTATTGAAAGCTTGGTAAGTAAAAACAGTAATCATTTCTAGGCAATATCTTATCTAGTTCTGCAGTCATTTAACAATATGTATTGAAAACCTCTTATGTGTGCCACTATGCCGGGAACCAGAAACTTAAGATGGAAGGGGAGAGACTTGTGATCCACTTCAGAGCTTCCTCAAAAAAACAACAGCTCCAAGAAATAATAACTTCTATTCCATGAACAAAGTTTCCATGGAAAAACACGTTTCAGAAACCGTGGACTAAACAAATGTCAACGATTTACTTCTGGAAGACTGTTAGAGCTTACATAGTAAGAGTATATATGGTATTTTGTAAAATTATTTTACTCTGGAGTCCCATTTCTTTTCTTCCTACAGAATATATTAGGGAGAACTATTGAATAAAAACACTTAGGAATCATCCGAAGCAAAGAAATCATTTTATTCATTTTCTTGCCTCCTCAATGCCTACGTTGAAGGTGATACTTAATCACTGTTAAATGAATAAATGGAGATATTTACTCTACTATGTGGTAGAAAGCAGTGACGGCCCTCGCTGAAGCCCAAATAAAACTCATGGAAATTCAGAGGAGGGAGAGAATATATTTAGCGGAGATAAATCATATGAGTTTTAATGGACTAGGTGACACTGAAGGATGGGGACACTGGAGACAGGGGAAGGGCAGTTGCACAGAGAGTCCATGTGAGGGGATGTGGGAGTTTCTCCAGGCTGAAGGTTATCGTAGTTGCTCTCTTTAACACTTGGAACACAACTACGTCCCAACAGAAATCTTTGCCACTTAAGCTTTCATACTTTAAAATCCTCCAACCCCAGGAAAAACTAGTAGGAAAATAAAAAAAGGAAAAATATACTAAAATGAATTTCTAGTCCAACAACTCTAGACAAATACTTACTGCTATTAGGGTTGTCTCCTATGATATGATGCCGTCCACTCCAGTACCAGAGAAGCAGGGTCGCGTCTCGAGATCCGGACACAATATAGCAGTCCCCACCTATGTATGACTCAGACCTGGCCAGGCATGTCACCACATCCCAGTGGCCAAATACAATCTGAGTTAATTTTCCTGAAACACAGAAATGGCAGGTTTAATTCGTTTGCTATTTTATTTTAAATAGTAATTATATTTTACTAGATTTGTGAAAATTGACTCTTTAGACCCGCAAATTTATAAGGTAATTCCAATCTAGCTACAGATTGGCATTCTCGAATTGCTTCTGAAAAATGATATGATACTGTTACTTGGGACTTTTAAGAAAAGGAGTTATAAGATAAAGACAATGATTTTTTTCTTTCTTCAGAGTTTGGGCCAAACTATGGGGAGATTTAAGGTCTTTTACC
The DNA here is from genome assembly GCF_004115265.2 of Rhinolophus ferrumequinum. Classification (NCBI taxonomy): domain Eukaryota; kingdom Metazoa; phylum Chordata; class Mammalia; order Chiroptera; family Rhinolophidae; genus Rhinolophus; species Rhinolophus ferrumequinum. Next base: position 93,830,407 of record NC_046287.1, read on the forward strand.
AAATTTGATTAGGGAAGGGGACAATAGTCCCCTTTGTCCTATGAGCTCAGCGCTCATGCTAAAGTTCAGAATTTGTTCTTTACTTTCAATTGTGAACATTTAATTTGAATCTTGGTACTCAAGATAAAAATGCCTACATCATTAAGTATGATTTCATATTAAGCATAGGTGTAACAATAGGCATTTTGAAGAGAAGAAGTATTTCACCGTTAAGGTTACCTGTTTCTGTAGAATAAACTCGGAAGCTCTTATCCCAGAATCCACAGATAAGAATATAACGGTTATCGGCTGTGACCACAAAACAATGTGCATTGATTTGTATACTCTGGTCAACAAGGTCTGTGATCTGCCGTTTGTTCACACCAGAGTTATTGGCTACATGTAAATAGAAGAAAGAATTTAAAGAAAGAGTCCACATGAGTTTCACTAAGCACTTATAGAAGGAATACTTTTTAAGCCTTCTTTATCTGAAATGGGCTTTTAAGGCTATCAGATTTTAACATTTACCCATGAGGAATATAAACTTTTTAGTATCAGTGATTATTTATAAATCATATTACATACTTAAAAATTGTCAGAAATACAAGTGCTTCCTCCACCAATAAATAAACACAACACGGGAAATTCAAGATAATGAATTTAAAGCACATTGAAAATATCTAAAGGCATTTAATTTCATAGATGTTCACTACACACAAGTCCCTTAGTGTCCAACAAGTTGAACAATAATGAGGAATCATATTGTATGAGGTATGTTATATAAGGGGGAAAAAAGTCTTAATATGTGTCCCAATCTCTTACTTTCTGATGGCATTTCCAAAACAGGTGAAAAGAAGAGGGCAGAGATTTGAGCAAGGGGTGTTGTTATGTGGGCAGTCCCACGGGGAGCTTTAGGTCAGCAGCTTTAAAGACTGGATTGTCAACAAACAGAAAGCCTTTCCAGAATGGGCTGGCAGGGGAGGAGAGGAAGAAAAAGACAGGAGAGGGACTTGGGAGGAAAGAGACAGGCCGAGAATCAGTGGAGAGCCCTGGGATTGGCTGTGAATGAAGTCAGGAACTCAGAGACACCGTCTGATTTCCCCAGTGCCTGTCTGTATGCCAGCCTGTCCCTTATTCTCCGCCATCCTTTCAGGCTAATTCCCTGGGCTGAATTCTTAAACAGAAAATGCAGATGTACAAGATGACCATCACTCTCTAACCCCAATTAAATCTAAATGCTACTATTTGTGGAGACCCATTAACACTGTAACCGCAGTTACTAGAGAAGGTAAACAATAAAAAGCTATACAAAAAAGGTAGCAAAAGAAAAGACAATCCAAAGGTCCTAAGTCATTTAAAAACTATATAATTGATCCTTCATTTATTACAATACAGCTATTAATATTTCCATGGTTACATTCTACCTGTGACATTGTGGATGTCTCTTGGGCAGAGGAATAGCTGGATTCTAAAAATATTCCTGGTCCTAAACCCTATATCCCAAAGACATGTACATGGTATTTTGTGTAAGGGGTAGAACGAACGAACGAACGAAGAAGCTAACTAACTGAAATGAATGCCTCTCATCTTATTTCTGGGTTCAAAGATAAAGGGTGACGTAATCTAAGGAAAAAAATACCATAACTTGGATATAACTTAATAATTCTTCATAGCACTTTGAATTCTTTTTTAATTTAGTTCTCTTTATGATCCCATGATACAAACATTAATACTACACAGCATCTTGCAGATATGAAACTGAGGCCTAGAAAGATGAAGGGGCCTATTCTGCATCATAGGGCTAATAAATGCATTTGTGGTTATTTAAAAATATTTGTAATTACTGCTGCAAAGAGTTATAGCTCATGAGTTTGCAATTTATATGAATGAAGTCTTTAATTTAAAAAAGTGTTTTAGCCCAATGCAATGAAGATTTCCAGAAAAGATGTTCTTCACTATTCATTTTCTGTCATAATCTCTTTGAGGCCTTATGTATTTTAAATAATACAAAGGTGTTAAAGACTAATGCAGGTTGAAAGAAAGGACAGTTTGGAAATATTGCCTTGTTTAGGACCAACTTAAATGATCCCCTAAAATGTGAAGAAAATGCCACAAATAATTGCTTTAATACCAGAAAGTTCTTGGATGGCATGTTATGTTTTGCATAGCTCCTTGATGATAATTTGATATCATTCGCACCGTAATTTTGTGGCAGAAAAAGTATTATTCTGCTACCATTTGTGATAATTAACTGCATAGGGATGTGTGGATAGTCACATCCATGAAAATGTATTTTTGTTGTTAGCGTACCAATTAGTGGATCCATTTCAATGGGAAGATGATGGGCTTGATCCAAAGAGTAGCCTGGAGCTCCTCTGAGGCCTACAGATTAAATAAAAAGAGAAAACTACCATAAACTTCTCAGAAAGGAGGAATTTCTTAATAAGCAGTGTTTTATAATGATTATACAAAATATACATTTGCTTAAAAATTATTTGGTAAATTTTTGTAAGAATGATTCAGTCACACTACATGCCTTTGTAGATAGTCTTAAAAAAATCATTACAACAAGAGACTGCTGGTTTCTGCTTAGGATGCAGAATGTAGAAAGCTGGAAAGAGTGCTGATATCTGAACAACAAGAGCAAGCTGGATAAAATAGAAGATTATAACATTTCTTGAACCCATCAGAGAGTCAAGGTTGCCGGGCAACCAATGAGCCTGAAGTCTAAGAAAAGGCCATGCTACAGACCGGGATGGTGTGAGGTTGGCACAGAGCAAGGGCTCGTCTGGGCCCGGCAGAGGGGAACGGGGGGCTCCCACCCAAGGGGCCCTTCCTTCACATGACAAGTCAACAGAAGGTGTAAATCTGAGCCGTACCTAAAACCTGAACCTCAATAAACGTGACTTTCAAAGGATTCAAGTTTAGGTCTTGAAGACTGAGACCATTCGTCAACATTTTTAACATGCGATTATATAACATACAATACTTTTGAACAATTCTAGAGGAAAATGTAATCCTTTTTAACTTTCTCTCAATGCAAAACATTTCCGGAGGCTAAGACCCCTGTGAATAATAGTCATATATATTTTAAGATGTCCGCTGCATATTTGTGATTGAATGGAAGTAGTTCCACCTCATGTTGATGATATCACCAATGACCATAAATAGGTGCATTTTGAAACTCTGAGGAGAATAAGCTGTGGTATAAATCACTCTGTTTTTCAGAGCAATGCTGAAGTCAGTAGAATAGAAAGATTCAGGTTAATTCAGCACGGCTCATCCACTCAGTCCTGGAGACAGTGGGCGTCCTGGGGCTTCCAGGGAGAACTTCAATGGTGAACTGGGCCAACTAAAGCATTTGGTCACGTCCACTTCTACCCTGGTTAAGTACGTATCAATGTGTCTGATATTTATGACAGAACTATATCACTTCAAGATGTACTGGCTGGAACTTTCAGGAATTATTTTGCAGAAAACACACGTGAAATCACTTTTGTCTTTTCTTAAAGACTCTAAGCTCTGCAAGGAGAAAGATGTTTGTCTTGTTCATTGCTGTTCTCCCAGTGCACAGGGCTCTGACACATTCAAATATTTGCTAAAGAAATTAATGAAGTGGAAGAAAGAGGATTTGAAACTATCATCCAGATAATCCAGATTCAAACTCACTTTTGTTTAATACGGGTAAAACTGTTTGGCTTTTTTTCTGGGGGCGGGGGGACAGTGATAGAGTAGAGGGGAAGGACCTGACTGATTTGTAGAACTGCTTCCATTTATCAAATATTTATTGAGTACTTAACGATTAGCCAAGCATTCTGTGAGGCACCGAAACAGAGCAGCCCGTGAATAAGATAGACAAGGATCACTTAGGTAGGTCTGGCAGTTATTTACTCTGTTGCTTTTTGTAGACAATTTGGCACATAGCTAGCCCCCCCAGCACACATATCTTAATTGTGGCTTTTAAGAACCCTTTAGTGACTGGTTTGCTTTGGCACACATACCTACTGTGTTGTGCCATCGATTCACGGCAAACAGCCTGCTGCAGGTCACGGTCACCACCGCCGGGATGGTCAGGTGGGGCAGCGTGTTCGCTGCCACATGGGTTACTGGAGAATTTGATGGAAACTTCAGCACCATGATCACATCCTGTTGCATCTGATCTTTAAACATGAGTGGACTCTGTGGAAGGAAACACTGTTGAATAGAAAGGGAAGAGAGCAGAAGAAAACAGAAGGGATAACACAGTTAGTGAAAGCTCTGGGGAGAATGAGGTTAAAACAGAGGAGGTTAGTTAGCATGAGCACACACAGAGAACAAAGCAGTGTGAACTGGGTACTGCGAGGACACACAGAAAGAGGAGAGCAGGGACTCGGGAGTCACTGAGAGGGGACAGCGAATTATTAACGTCCAGCCTCCATTTAAGTCTGGCTATGGCCAGACTGTAAGCTGAGAAGCTAGCTTATAGATGTGTCCACATGATGTAGCATGAATTTTCAATGCAGTTCTCAGTTTGGTGGGCAAATTAGTCAAGTCAGGCACTGACATTGTTTACATAAAATATAAAGTGAATTGGTTGATACTTTCATTTCTTTTTCCTGCTTGATCTGGGATCATGGCTAAAGTCTACATAATGAGAATATAATGGCATCCCTTGTCACAGCTTTGTACGTTCTGTTTGGCACTACTGTCTGCTTATGGTTCGTGCCTTCTTTCCTCCTTCTGGACTGTGATCTTCCTGAGGGCTAACCCTGCTTCTTTTTTTTTTTTTTAATCGGTGTTTCTCAAACATCCAGCACATGACTTGATAGAAAGTAGATGCTGTAAGAACTATATTAACTACTTTGAAACACTATAAATACTACTATATAAAAACACAAAACTGGGATCCTGGAAATAACTGTTACTTAGGTCTCCTACAGGTTTTGTAATTATTTGCTGTATATATGAATTGTCTGCTACATGAACTTAGAAAGCTTAGGTTTTCTGCATAAACAGTTCCAGGCCAATTTGGTCTCTCACAGGAAAAGTGATGAATTCTGACTGGGCATTTCTCCAGGATAAACATTATTATTATTGCTGTTATTAAATAGAGAAAACTAACTCAGGAGTAAAACTCTTCTGCCAAGGCATTTCATAAAATCAAGAGCTAGAGATACTCTCTTGGACAGTTTATTAAAAATGCTTCATCTCAAGGCTTGAGGATCCAAGGCCTGACCTCCACATCTACACTGCGACTGGGTGTGTATATGGGAGTGGTGTGCTTGGCGCAAACCTTTCTGCTTTGTCACACACAAGGACCCACCCATTCAGTCAGAACAGTTCATTAGTAACTAATCAAAGGGCTGAAACTTGTAGAGAAAAAAAAAATGTTTTCAAACACACTTATTCATGTAATTCACTAAGAATTGATTGATTCTTTGAAGGTATCGAGGATGTATTTGCCAATATTTAATGCCTGACACACAGAAGGAGCTCAACATAAATTTGTTAAGTGACTGACAGAATAAATGAAAGGTGTCAAAAATTCTTCCATCACAAACTAACAGCTTATAAATTTGCGCAGACATATATTATGGACAATATTCCAGAGCGCTTTTCTCCATAATTAGGGTATTTGCTGCGTTGTTAACTGTCTAGAAAAACTGATGAGCTGTGATTCATCACAGTTTTTGAAAACACATTTTTACTTTCAAGCATTTACTAGAGAAAAAAGTTAGTGAAAAACTCACACTTTAAAAAATAAATGTTAAATACGGTTATCAGAAAATGTTTTACCTTCTTCAAATTAGATAAAGAAAGAAAGGTTTACTATTTGCTAATACATTGAAAAAGGACTGCCTTGTTTGGAAAACTGGCTTTTAAAATTCAGGTTAAAATGAAAAGACAATGACTGTTTCCCTTGCAAATGGGAGTAAGAGTTTCAGTACAGGTAGACAATGATGACTGATGATACCCGCTAACATGTACTGTGAAGTTATGACATGCCAGGTGCTGGTCTAAGGGCTATACATACTGAGTCATGAAATTCTCAGGGATGCTGAAACGGAAGCAGGGAAGTTAAATACGCCTTGCCAGGGTCATTCACCAGTTAGTGGCAGAGATGGTGTGTGAGCCAAGTCTAGCTCTTCCGCCCTTGTTTTTAAAACCTCTGCTTGACTGCCTTTCTGCAGGAACCATAAATTATATTTATACGTCTTTCCTTTTCTTAAAATGAACTACTCTCCTTACCCCACCTTGCCCAAAAGATTAAATTGGACAATACGTCATGTTTATGTACTTTCCACTATACTTTATCAATATAATCTCGTTTTGGTGCAGGAGTTTGTCTGTGAGCCTGTGTGTATAAGTGAGTTTATGTAGACGCAGATACAGTCAGAGAAGATGGCCATTTTTGTGAATCCAAAACTGAGCCAGCATTAGCAGGACCGAAAGGTAAGAACTGCACTGCTTTCTCTGTTTTTCCCTAAGGTATCAGTATATACGTAGGTGAAGAGTGAACCCATAAATGGAGAGGCTTTTAAGATGCTGATAAAATCGCTATTTTATTTGATCTCTACCTGGGTACAAAAAAGAAAAAAGTTCAACAAGTTGATACGTCTGTCTTACCAGGTGCATGGCAGAGCTCCGAGGCGGATGTGGCTCAATAAGCAACTGAGAGGGTGTCTGTCCGAAATTCTGAATCTGTGCCTCTGTGGCCTGCAGGGGAAGGACAGTGAAGGTCATGGTCAATAAGCATCAACGAGGGAGGTCAAGGCACTCTGACAATGCAGGCGTATCCCACATCAGCCATGGAAAAAGCCCAGACAATACACTGGGTGCTCTTCTCTCGGGGTGCAGAATCATCCAACTGTTAGTATTTTGTAGACAAGCTTTGTGTCTCCTTCTAAAGGTGCTTCTGTTAACCAAGTCACTATTCTTGTTTAGAAGCTAGGGTTAAGTGTGGAAATGTTAACCTGTGAGTACATGCATGCAGCTGAAGACCAAAGAACACATTTAACACTAAGTACAACACATATACCTCAATGAAGTCCTTTGTAAGAAGGAACGTGTGGGGATCTCTAATGAAATAAGCTTCTGGAATCTTTATGGGGAAGAAATGAGACATAAAGTCCACCAATGATTCAAAGTAAAATGAAGAACGTCATATGGTCCAATCAATTCAGAAGGCAATCAGTAGAAAAAATACTAAGACATTTGTATAACAATTACATATGGCAAAACTTTCATTACAAAAAGTACATTTTAGGATGCTATGGTATTTTAAGATGAATCCTGGAATACTATTTTAAGGCAGGAATTCATTTCTCTCAAAAATTTTCTGAAATTTTAGAGAACTAACCCAAAGAAGAAACTGTTATTTGGGCATCCCAAGCTGTGCAGTATTTCATTATGGTCTATGCAGATGGAACTATTCATGTGATTTTATGGCTTCCAATGAATAAAAATAATTTTACACCTCAAACTACTGAGACCATATAATACGCCTTTTTTGCGTATGTCAAAGAGATAATCATATAAGAATCATATAAGAGAAGACATACTCTCCTTACCCCACCTTCTATAGATGTATTCCACAGGCAAAATATTTCAATATATTAAGCTAGACTAATAAATATTTTTCTGAACTATTATAAGTATGTAATTCAAGTCAATAAGAAGCACAGTATTTACTATGATCATTACTCTGTTATCATGCTAATTTCCCCCCAAAATGGTGTGCAATTTGGTTACACATAAAAGTGAAATACGAAACTCACTGCTGAATGTTTACGAGTGTAGGTAAGATGGAAGATGGCTCTCGACACAGAACTGTCACTAACTGCATCAGCAGCTACAATTCTCACTTATAAAGTACTGAAATTTAACGATCTGTCCTCCTAGACTCCATTTCCAGAAAATGCTTATCAATAAATATGTGAATTTCAAATTTATTAGCAATATTAAATATGAATGCACCATTATCTGCCATATTTTAGCAATTGCATAAAGGGGGCTTTGGTTCTGTTATTTGCAGAGGCAATAGGAGGAATTATTAAATCTCTTTAAGTGCTGTCCAATTTTTGCGTATATATTTATTTGCATGGTGTCCACTCATATGCAAAGTGTGACTATTTAACTAAATTGTACTCACACAGATATTTTACTCACATCATATACCATCTCCCCAATGCAAGATTTATGATTATCAAAGGGTGAAGAGACTATTTCTGGCTAGGTTCACATTATTAACAACAAGCTCTTGAGAATTATTGAAAAAAAATTGTAATTTTATTTTTCCAGCTGTCCTGATTAGAGATCTGCACTACCTAGCTTAATATATGGTGAACACCTAAAGTCTAACACTAGATACTGTTGCTTGTTTTTAATCCTCCAGAAAAAGGACCAGGGCGGTGGCAGGAACACAGGGGTAAAATTAAACACATTTAAATCTCTGTATCTGTGCTTTGCACTTAATAGGTAGCCTTTAAATGTTCATCGAAAGAATGAAGCAACAAACGAGCTTTGCTTGACTAATTTTTTTCTGAAAGGGAAGTATTAAATTTATACCAGAAAAGTATATAAAATTGACTTAATTTCCAGAAACCTTCTGTAGAGTTCTCTTCAGTGGGTCCCGACTGAGGCAGAGCACACATACATATATATCTTAAATGACTATCAAATGGTATCAGGATACATTTTCAGTTGTGATCAATCTCACTCTTTCATTAAGACAATCTATTCCCTACATTCAACATTTATTTCCTTTAAGACTAAACTGAATCCCTCTTCCTTGTGATCACATGCCTTCATGACCTAAAGGTTCTTATTCCAATATTCATCGTTTAGCTATCTTGCAAGCCTGCCTTCCAATAATTCCTTGCCCTCTGATTTTAAAATGTGCAAGTCTTTCTGATCTTGAAAAAGCATGCTGTCTCCTCCAAATTATTTTTCTTGTCATTACTGAATGTTTGCATGGGAAGTGAGCACCTAACTTTCTTCACCTGCTCCCTTGTCAAGTGTTTTCTGTTCTCCTTCACTTTTAGAAAGTCATCAATGTCTCTTTCTCGTCAAGAAGAGAAGTACTTTGCATGGGACAGGGCACAGCCCGCCGTGCAACCCACGAAGGATAGCGTTGTTCTGAGAACTACTCCCCGACGGAGGAGAAAATGCCTCTCTTCAGGATAGCCTTGGGCAGGGTTCCGTTCTAACTCCTTCCCCAAACCCCTAAGTCATAACGAAGGTCCTCTGTATTCTCACAGCATACTTCTTCCCCTTTGTCATGGAGTTCAATGCAATTCTTCATGTATGTCTGTTTGCCGTGTATCACTGCATGTCAGGACTGTGATTCCAAAAATATTTCCTGAATATAGAAGTAAGACGTCTGTGCAAATACTGAGAGGCAGCCTAGTGAAAGGAAAGCACAGTAGTAGAGAAAACTTCAGTGTTCTTTACTTTTGCAATTAAGCACCACAAAAATAGTTAACCATCATTTGGAATGCCTACTCTGTGACAAGTGATACAAAATCAGAATCTAGACGACTGTCAGAAAGTTTTTAGCCCATAGGACGTAAGATGAGTTAGTACGTCAGGGCACATGACAGGTAGGGACTATGGTGGGGCCCAGCCCAGAGTGCCAGGGCACCCAGGAGTGATGTCCACATCAGACTCAGGGTGAAAGGATGGAGGAGGGACAGCAGGGCTGTTGGGAAAAGGACTTCCAGACAAAGGACATGAGCTAAAGTCTGAAGGTTAAGTAGGAAGTAGCTAGTCAACAGCAAGAAAGATTCTTTTTTTTTTTTTTTGTGCCATATAGAATTTTTCCATTAATAATTTCCAGATGTATCAAGAAAAAAAACTCAAACAACTACTGACAGGTAATTATAAGGTGGATTCTTTCTATATAATCAGAAATGGCATTTTAGAAAACTCAACAGATTTCTATTTCTCCATGTTGTTCTGCGTTTAAGTCAGAGAGACTTAATATTAGTTTTAATTATTTATGAAACATATATTTACTGAGGACCTAGTATGTACCATGTACCACTGCAGATATTTGTGATACTCATCAAACAAGGCAGATGCAGATTCCTGCTCTCGTAGAGGGTACCTTGTACCCAGGATGCCACAGACGCTTACATTCAGCCAGAGGTCACACACTGGCATTCCACCACCCAGGTTCTGCTCACAGACATGGTTTCTATTTGAGCCAACATCTATAGGTCAGAAAATTTCATACAATCAATTGGAGTTTTCATATTTTAATTGTTGTATGGATTCTTACTTAGTCTTCTAAAAATTATTTTGTTGAATATTGAGTAGTCACGTACTTAGCCTTTATTTTCTCCTCAGCTAAGACCGGTCAAGAATAGGTAAGTCATAAAATTAGGGGAAAAAATTTTTTTTAACACTTTGGGAGCTGTTGTGAAATATGGAATTCTACAGGGGTAGGCAGAAAAGCAAAGAAAAATGTGAACTAAGTTATGCATGGGGGATAAATTAAGTAAATTTGAACAGCATATGTGATTTTTCATATTTCATACACATGTATGACACAGAACTCAGTTTTACCTACTTCCATATGTAGTATAAACGCCCCATTAGGGGAAGTTCCTATTAGGGACAGTTTGTCTTTTGTCCCCTCCCTACTTTCAGATTGTCCCATTCCTTAGTTTTCTTAGGCTCTTTGCAAAATCCTCCAGGACCCACCTACCAGATTACAAAATTACACACATCTTCTCCAGCTCTCCTGTTTTCTCACTTTTTTTCAACAAGCTCTTTCTACTCTTACCTCCCTCAGAGGTCAGGGCCACTGTGTATGCCTGTGTCATCTATGCCCGGTGCCTAGTTGGGGGGCAAATGAGGGATAGCATCTACCTTAGTTGCTAGAAGAAGGGGCATCTTTTGTAATTCATCCTCCTAAAGAGGGTGTCTTTTTAAATTTGCACAAAGGGGTCAAATGTGTTAGCCGTGGCTGTGAGTTATGCCTTATTCCTTTAACCTGCTGTACCTCTCGCTCAATTGCCTTTTTCTCTTCTTGCCTTACCTTCCCCAAAAGTTCTACCTCCTCTACGAATCAAGACACATAACTGGGATGAAATCTTCAGAAGAGGAAGTAAATATGCTGTGGTGTTATGTGTATTATCTGTCTGCCTGTTAGTATGAAAGACTTCACAGTCATGGTACAAATAAACCCATCAACACTAAGTCCTAGTTCTGAACGATCTTCCAATTTATGATACATTCAGAATATTCTAGAAGAAATTACTTTTTAGGTGAAGAAGTGTGTTTTCTCTCTCCCGTTGTATTTACTAGTTATCTATCATACACCTCCTCTGGTACGTGGTAGATAAAAACTTTGGTTAATCTTGCCTTTTCCACAACATAGATAAATTTAACCAGATACATTTTTCTCCTGCAGAATCTTTACAACTTCCAGTCTTTTTTGTAAATGTGATTTAGTATTGTCTTTTGATGAAATGCCGTCAGGGTAAGTGTCATGAGACAGAAGCTAATAAGGGAGGCTGTCAAGTGACCTGTTTCATCCATTTCCCTTGGTCTGTACAATCTTTTAAATTGTTTCCCAGAAAAGTCAGCATTTTCTAAAGTACTACAGGTTATACTACCCACAATGCTAAAATATTAGACTATTTCCACGTTACTAGTCAATTATTAACAATTTTCAGAAATTTCAAGAAAAAAATAATAAAAATAATTGCTTGGGAACACAGAAAATAAATTTCAAAGAACTCCCTTAGTATTGTGTTTATCTCACTTTTACTTAGAATGATTTTATTCTAACTCTTACTTAGAATGATTTTATTTTAATGCTTGGAAGTAGATATTCTTTTTACCAGAAAATACAACTTTGACATACAGCTAAAAACATACATGTGATTTATATCATCTTTCTGTTCTACCTCCAAATCTATGAATTCTATACCAAATAGTAAATAAAAGAAACAAAAATAATGGAATTTTGAGAAGTCTTCGAGATAAAAGAAAAGATTACTTAATGGCAGACTGTATTTTAACTGATAAGCTTTTGCTTCTGGTTTATTGTTGCAATAAAACAAGATCATATAAAGCATTACTTTTTAATGCTGGAAAAACAGGAGCAAAATAAATCAAGCAAATAATATCTGCACTTATTTCTTGCTTTATAAACATTAAACTATATAAAAAATTAAAACGCTATTTTATATTCAACTGCTTCTAGTTTTTCATAGAAACTACAAAACAGAACAAATGTTTTAACAATCTACAATTGTTTTAACAATCAGCTGTATTCGGGCTAAGGCTATACTGTACTAGCAAAATTATTAGGATAATTAAGCAAATATTTGCTAACTCAATTGAAAAAGAATCACACTTGCTTTAACTATCAGACTATTAGACAATATTTGAGGGAGGGGATTCTGATTTGTTCATTTACCTGCCTTAGTGCTTGCTTTTATTCTCTTAGTTTAAACCTCAAAAAAACAAAAACAAAAACCAAAATAATCAAATGAAGACTTATCCTTCTGCTGATCCCTATTTCCTCTTTGCAATGATGAATTATAATGACGATATTACAAAATTGACTTAACAAATCAATGTGAAAAAACAAGCACCATATCCTCTGGAGAGAAAATGCTTTGTCCAGAATATTCTTTTTTTCAAATTAGGTCAATGCCATTGGTGGCAAGCTCACTCAATTTTTCTGCTTAAAAATATGTACAGCAGGACGTCAAATAACACTGGTTTGTTCAGTGTTGTTTCCTTATAACATGAATGAGATGCTGTAGAAACTTAACAGCATCAATTAGCCTATGGTAAAATTTTAGGTCAATTAGCCTATGGTAAAATTTGTACTATTTCGCTGAAAGTCGCAGAACCTAATGGAGACGTTAAGTGAGGACTTACTGTATCAGTCCTACTCTGGATGCCTTACATAAGTCTGCTTATCCTAGAGCAGTGACTGATTCAGGGGGAACAGAGAGGTCAGCCAGACCATCTTCTCTGCCCCTGGGAGACTGGCCCCCAGGGACTGCCTCACTGGCAATCTCTTGCTCTCTGGCTTCCCACTGGGTCCAGCCAATGAGAGCTCAGGATAGAGATAGGAAGGCAAGGGATTTATTATATGTTCCCTCCTGCCAGTTTGGCAGTGGCTGGGTTGCATTCCTGTTCCTAGGACCAGAGATTCTGTCGGGCGACCACTTTCCAAGGCTACTTCTCTTGCCAAGTTCTGGTAATGACTTCCTCCCTTTGTAATCTCAGGCCTCGGGATGGTAATCCCTGGGTGCTTCACGCTCCTTCGTTCATCCGCTTGATCCTGCCCAAGGACCATTATTAAACTCTCTTCATTATCCTTTTAAAAGTTTTTAATCGTGGTAAAATATACATAAAATTCACCATCTTAACCATTTTTAAGTGTAAAGTTTAGTACATTCACATTGTTGTGCAAGGTATCTCCAGAACTCGTTTTCATCTTGCAAGACTAAACTCTGTACCCATTAAACTCCCCATTTCCCAGCCCCTGGCAACCACCATTCTACTCTCTGTCTCTATGATTCTGACTACTATAGATACCTCATAGAAGTGGAATCATATAGTATTTGTCTTGTGACTGGCTTATTTCACTTAGCATAATGTCCTCAAAGTTCACCTCTATTGTAGCACATGTCAGAATGTCCTTCCTTTGTAAGGCTTCATAATATTCCATTGTATGAATACACCACATTCTCTTTATCCATTCGTCTGTTGATGGACACTTGGGGTGCGTCTACCCCTTGGCTATTGTGACTAATGCTGCTATGAACATAGGTGTACAAATATTTCTTCAAAATCCCACTTTCAATTTTTGGATATATACCTAGAAGTGGATCATATGGTAGGTCTATTTTTAATTTTTTGAGGACCCTCCATACTGTTTTCTAGAGAAGCTGTACCATTTTACATTCCGACCAATAGGGCACAGGAGTTCCAATGTGTCCACATCCTCTTGAACAACTGCAATTTTTCTTTGATAGTATCTAATGGGTGTGAGGTGACATCTCATTGGGGTTTGATTTGCATTTCCCTGATCATAAGTGATGTTGAGCATCTTTTCATGTGCTTGTTGGCCATCTGCATGTCTTCTTAAGTCTTCATTACCTCTCTAAGGGCGTAATGTGCTGGGATCCTGAATGACACAAATAGGATTGGTATTCAAGTCTAACATAAAAGAAATGCTGATTAGCTTTTGCTCCATTTCAAAATGTGACCAACATAGGATAATATCCAAGCAATAGACATTTTCCTTGAGGATTTAAAATATTTGGGGTTTAAACACTATTATAAGCTCCTTGGGGGAGGCTGTGAATCTCTTTGCAATCTATACTTGCTAATCCTTAAGAAGAAAACTAAAACACTCTTTTCTGGATGATTCAGAGACTGGCCTACCTGAAAGCAAGGGTTTTAGCAGAAGGTCTCTTAAGTATAGTTCCAGGTTTTCAGTTCTTTGTTCTCTTTTGGGTTGGTCATTAAAGAGTAGATAAGTATAGGACTCAACCCAGGAATGCTTAATGCTATGTGAGAAGCATCAGTACAACACCTCTGCCAAATCCGACCTGGTTGAATAAATTATATAAAGTAAACTCTATGTGGGATGATTCAGGAGATGGAAAAGGAGAGGAGGAAGTTGTGGGGAGACAGTGGAGGAGAAGTGTGAGAGAGAAGGAGTACAGGTGGTACCTTTCTTCACCGGGAGTTATGTTCATCTGAAGTGTCTGATCACGAAAACAAAATAATAATTAAAATGGTAAAAGCTGAAGTAGATTTGCTTGGTATGTGGAATGACATCAAGACAAAGATTCACCAGGTGCTCGTTATAAATATTTCAAAATAAAATCATACACTTTATTAAATTAAATTCAGATGAAAAATAGCATTGCATGTATTTGGCAGAACAAAATGCTCTTCTTCGATTTTGACATAAATGGGAAACAATAATTTAGATATACTATATTGAGACTTCAAATGGTTTTAAATAGGCTCATTATCAATATGTTTAAAACCTTTAAAAATGAGTCCTAAACATCTAACTGAAATGCTTAGGTACTTAGATTGAGTAACATCCACTTCAACAAATTGAAGAAGGCAATATGTTGTGACTAATTGTTAATTTATGCTGAAGTAACAACTGTGTAATATAACTGAAATCTATGTTAACAGAGATAAGAAAATCCCTTCCAGCTATTTCTATTACCAACAGCAGGCTGCAATTTTCATCCTTCTTCCTTATGTCAAATATGACTTTAGATGCTTATGAAAGCATTTGCTGTTAATTTCTGAAAATCAATAATTAGCACTTCTCAATACCACACAATAAAAATAACAGGAAGAGGAGAAAAAGCACATCTCACACAAGTGACACACATCCCACTTTGACTAGCTGCATTTTTTATGCTTTTCTAGTGGACGATTGATGACCACGGACTAGCTAAGGACTGCAGTCATTACGAGGAGAAAGGTAAACCTATATTAAAGATTTATTCACTAGTCAAAATTAAATGTGTGTCATTAATTTCCTTATACTAATTTCTACACAGAAACTTTATTCATCAAATCTTAGCAAAGCAAGCCTTATTGCTGTGGATGAGAAATGATGTGTAAAGAGATACATTTTAACCTTAGTAGTTTTAGGGATTATAATATTCTTTCTCCCAAAATGATTCTTTAAATTTAAAGACTATGTGTATTTTCATCCAATAATTTAAAATGTAGCTTTTTTTTCTTCTATTTCAATTTGGCTTTTGAATTTATTAACAATTTTAGTCAGTAAAACTTCTAGTAATTATAGGGAGAAAATTAAGACAGTTTTAAGAAAACTTTATCAGATAATTTGTTGACTGTTGACACCCCGTCTCAGAATAACTGCCCCGGGGGAGAAACCTGAACCTTAAGCAGACCATTGGGCATCATGGCCCTTGTAAGAGGACAACGTGATGCTACAACCAACTCAAGCGATCCAGAAGGGGGGTGTTGATATCCCTTGTCAGATCAAAGAAAGAAGCCTGGAATGGGGGAAAGAAAAAACAAGGGGTAACAGATTCACTGAAAGAATAAGCAATGATTGCAGAGCTCGTCAAGGCTGCCACTACGAACGCCTTCCTTTACATCACCAGCATTTTCTTCCTTACAAATTTTATGAATTCAGCTTCTAGGGAAGCCAGCATTGCAGCTGTTTTGGTTAAAGACACATCTGTCTTCCGGGTTCCTGAAAAACTTATTATGTCAGTTCTCTAGTAGCAAGGAATGTTTCGGCAAGAAAAACAAGTGAATACTGAAGTGATCTATGGGCATATGTGTACGCTAGCAGATCCACAGGAATGCTTTATCTCTGTCAGATAAAAAAAATAATAAGTGAAGAAAATATAATCTAAGAAAACCAAGAAACACTAGTAACAAAAATTAGACTAAGAACACCACGTTTTTATGACTACTGGCAATATTAAAGTGTATTTAATGTTTTAATATTTCCAGTCTAAACAGATAAATGTGTATATATGTATAATGAATAAATGGCCCATCTGTTCTAAGAGTCTAACAACAAAATAGCCTTTCATGATGGGCTTATATGTGTGTACTTCTCATTATCAAAGAGAAGTCATTTAAATCATTTTTCATCTTGGCAGTGTCAACTGTAGATGATATAGAGAAATAAATTATTAAAACAAAATTCTTCCAAAGTACTTCATTCAATTATACTTTTAGATAATAATCAATGTTTGTGTAGTGCTTTCTAGTTTACAAAGTATTTTCACATATCTTTTCTCATATGATCCTCAAATATAGCCCTATGAGTTAGGTATCATTTCTATGAGTAAGGTACTTATTTTTCAGGTGAGAAAACAAAGGTATATAAAAATAAATTAATGTCACTCATATAATAGCAGTGGAGTTGTGATATAGCCTGTTATCTGATTTCTACTTTCCTATCATTTTTTTCATTGTACCATGTAGTCAATCATACTCTGAGGCAGAGAGGCTTGTAATTATATATCCATGATCAGAAATGTGATAATTTTTAAAAACAATTTTAGAAATATTTTTCACTTATTATATGAGTATGTACAATGAAACAAAAATGTGTGGCATTTAATTTGTAATCTCTACTAACCAACTATTGACTATGGCATAATCCCATAATGTCTTTGGAACTCTCAAAGACTGATGAAACTTGTATTTTTCTGGGAAGTGGAAGAACAAATGATCAACAAAATGGCTGATATAGACTTTCCCTATAATTACTGGAAATTTTACTGAGTGGAAAGTTTAACATATTCAAAAGCATAAATCACTTAAATTAATATAGTTTAATTTAATAAAATGGAAATACACATTAGTATCCCTTAAATTTTTAAGAATCATTGTAGAAGTAAGAATATCATCCCTACAACTAATAAGCATTAGTAAATATTCTCTTATTTTTAAATTCTTAGAAAATAATGGGACTAAAGAAACCCTGACTTGAGAATTAGGAGATCTCGCCTAAGTCGGGCTGGGTATCCTTGGAGAAATCATTGAAGAGTTTTAGGTTAGATTAATGGTTTTTAACTGGGAATGTATATGAAATGCCTGGAGAGATTTTTTCCCCCCCAAAATAAACCCGCTTGAACCTTCTCCCTGGATATTCTGAGATGCTCGTGGGATGGGGGATGGAGCAGAGGATGGAGAGTTAGATGGGATTAGATAGGTATGGCATGTGCATTTGAAAATAGTTGAGAGGTGGGTGTGGCAATGTAGATGAAATAAGAGTTAACATTTTTGAAAACGGGTGATAGGTACATGGAGGTTCATTTACCATTCTCTCTACTTTGGTAGAAAAAAAAAGCTTTCCAGATCATTCTAACCCACCTGTAGTAGAACAGTGCTTCTTAAGCTTTAATGTCTCCAACAAGTCAGCTGGGGATCTCCTTAAATGCATGTTCTTCTGATTTAGTAGGACGGGGAGACCTGAGCGTCTGACGCTCTAACAAGTTCCCCGGTGATGCTGACACTGTTGGTTTATGGACCACGTTTGAGTAGCAACAAAACATGGAACCAGATAATTACTACCTAAGCAGGTTGTACGATAGTTTCTCAGGCATCATTTGGCAAGGAAAAATATAAAGCAAATCACATAATTTTTACTAATATGCAAAATGGATTAGAAAGAATATTCATTACCATGCTTAAAATTACTGTTCAGCCAGTTGAGCTCATCTGGGAAAAGAATGTGTCTCGAAGATTATGATGTAAGCCAAGACTTAAGACAATTTAAATAATATCTAATATTCAACAGATCTAGTGTTTACATACGAAGAAGAGCTTTGTACCAGAACTGTCCTGTCATGTTTCTGCCCAGAGGCTGTCACGATGAAGTTTATTATCAATTACTGCTTTACAAGTATAAAATAAGTTAAGCTGTCATATTTTTCTCAAACAGAGATCCTAACCTGTCAAAGAATGTCAATTTTTAATTCTGACACAGAGAAGAAAATTATCTGGTATTCTGACCTCTAATTTCTTGACATTTTAATGCCATAATTGCTGTGGTTAGTGCTGCTTCATGATTTCACCTGTCAAGGAAGAATGAGTCAATAACCTTAAGCCATTTCTCAAATTTTAGCACTAACTTCAAAGCTCCAAATGTGGGATTTTTTTTCCCACAAAAGGTACATTCATAAATATTCTCTTTGAAATCAGTGTTTAGTTTAAGCCTTAAAAAAAGTTATCTTCCTTAGGCCACTTCTTTAGGTGTTTAGTATGAGATAACTGTAATGAGCCTTCCTTTGGTTTTATTTAGATGCAGTGTAATGACCTTAGTATTTTAAAACATACTGAGATAAATATTATCAAATAAAGGGGAATCATTTAGCTCAATAAAGGGCTGACATTCTAAATGCTGCTTTTTCCAAGAGCTTATGTCCGATCACATAGGTGAGTATCCACTCTTTCAAGTCCAGCACCAGAGTGCAGACCTCCAAGAAGTCAACACTGATGTGTAAGGTGTTGGGCCTCCCAGGGGTCTCCTCACAGGGGGAATGTGGGTACAAGGGGGCACGGATGACCACCAAATAATGAATATGCGATACTTCATTCCGCTTCTCTACTCGGTTCTTTGTTCTGACAGTAGATGCTAAGCACCTTCATTTTGGCAAATGTAAGTTCTGTGTTATTCCTCCTTTTAGAGAGAACAACTGAGGCAGAGTGAGAATCATCACGTGGCCACATTAGACCTCGCACAGGATTCAGTGGGTCCTCCTCTGTTGCAGGGTCTTCAATGTTAGTGCAGAACTTTTGCTGAGGGACTGTGAGGTTCGTGGTAGAGGAGGGAAGGGTGGGGTGCAGGAGAGGGAAAGTGAACCGATACCCCTTCAGGTCATTTAGTCTGTTGACATAGATATAACCTGTTGAGCTGACACAGGTCCACAGGGTCAGGGCAGAGGTCTCTGCTGGTGTATGCCTGGGCCTCTGCTGCTGGGGGAAGGAACGTAAACCTGTCCGGGCATGTGCTTCCTCACCGCCTATCTGAGGTGTGCTTCCTCACCTCCTATTCTGAGAAATAAGAGTTATTGGGTCTGACCGGCAAGCACGGAGTGTAGGGAGGGAGGACACATGTATCACGGAATGGTTCTCGCAGTGTCTCTGATGGAACCTTGGTATTCAGCACTGATGTGCTCAGGAGGATGCTGGAGGGAGAGAGCCCTGACCCGAAGCACCCTGGCACCCAACGGCCTGTATCACTACGAGGTCATGAGGGGCAGCACAGAACAGATTGTCCAGATTGTCCGGACAGTAAGCAAACCCCGAGGCTCAACCACTCCCACCCAACAACAACAATTTTGTTTTATTTACACATTTTCATGTAATGTCTCATTAGAAAGTCCTAGTTTGACAATTAAGACCTACACGTACATAGTTTTTTCCACTGATCAAAGCAATGGTGCGACCTTTTGTCGAAGCAGGTATTTTTATAGGATTCAAATAATAAACACTATATCCATGTAAAGAAACTCAATTCTATTTTCTTTTTATTCTCTCATTAATCTCTTTCTTACTCTCATTTACATATAAAAATTGTGCTATTTTTATGTCAATTTTAATGCTACCTTGTATTTTCCTTATGTGCATTATGCTTAGAATATTTTTATTCTGTGAAGATTAACTTGCGTCTTTCTTTATAAGAACAGTGTTAAAATGGACAAAAACGTATAATAAAGTATTCAAGAGCAAAAATGTCTGTGGTATTTAAAAGTCAAAAAAACAATCTGGTATTGGTCTTGGAATAAAAGAATAAGTTATTCCAATAATTTTATTTTTTTATGACTCTAAAGGTATTGGTTCTAAAAGGAGAATACAGTTTGTAAAGCATTTATAGAACTGGACATGTGTTAAGCAAAGGTGTATTGTTAAGAGAATAATTAAACTCAGAATTATCCCCTACAAAATAATCTGATTATAGTTTGTATACAACTGGGGATACTAAATTAGGTGAGTGTAATGGTTTGTAGAGAAAATCCATTATTTTACCAACTAATTTCATATCTGGCTTCTCTCTCATTCATTTACTCTCTGTCTCTATCGATTTCTCCAAGCTTCAGGCAATAATTCCATTTCCTTCTATATACAATATGGTATAGTATTGCACTTAATACCATGCTTGCAATGTGTTTTCTGAATATTAGCCCTAAGGGTCCAATGATCAATGATCATGAAGTTCTTCCCTTCCCTTCCTCTTCTCCGCTTGAAGCCGTACAAATGAAGTCATTTTGTTTTTATAGAGGTACATAAGAAATAAGTTTATGGATGCAAATTTTTCTTGTAGAGCTTTATTTTCCAAATCTACACGTTTCCTACGTCTAAAAAAATTTCTTTTTTCCCTTAAAAGCATTACACTGACTGGAAATGTAGAAATGATTGCTTGTTTTGCGTAGACCAGATGGCAGATATCTGGTAGACTGGAAGCCTGGAATGGAGCTTCTTTGAAGCAACACTTACGCAGCAGCTGTTGCACGTTCACTCTTTTCACCTATCTGAAATCCTTTCGTGCAATGTGGAAGTGATTTAAATAATATTTTATCTGAATATTTTCACTAAAAATACTTATATACATACTATAATGTATAATTCCCAACTGTTAGCTATAAAATTTCAGGGTGAGAACATATGGGAAGAACATACTATAACCTCATCTATTTCACTGATGCATTTTCTGAGTATTTTGTTTAGAAGTTTGTCACTCTGCTGTTATTAAAAAAATCCAGACACTGGCAGATTATTTTTATGTGAACTGTTCACATTTAAATATACAACTAGGTTTCATTAATAACACATAGGCATTAAGCATTTTAATGAAGATGCTGAAGTAAAACAAAATAGGGATACTGAAGTGCACTATATATGATTGCAATTCAAAAGGAACAGTATATGCTGGTCTCATGACTCGGTTTTGACATACAACATTCATTTTCCACATGTGCCAAGAACTGAGATCTGTATTTTGTAAAAATTTATGCTGAAAGGAAATTTATACAGAAAGAGATGGAAAGTCAAATTTGTATTTGAGGGATGACAGAAATTTGTGGAATAATATGGGACTGAACACCTACCTCCCTTAGCACGGGGTCAGAGATGCTCTCCAGGTTCACGGAGCCTTCGTAGGTTAAGTAGTGAAAAACATTCAGAGCACGGACTGCTTCCGGTCCTCGTTGTTTATAGCCAAATATAAGGTCAATCCACTGATGGAGTTGACAAGAAACAAATTCACTTTCCAGGGCCTGAAATGAGTCAAGACAGAAAAAAAAAAAAAAAATGAGAGGCCGTACACACTTAGCAAAGCTCCCTATCTTTTTCTTACTTTGAAATAATCTGCATAAATGAGTAGAATATGCTTTTTGCATTCCTCCATGTTAAGTATTAGCTCTTGTACTCTGAGAAATGGCAAAATTCAACCTCTAATAAAACATAGACCTAAATGAAAATTTTCTTTTTCTTAAATGCTTAACTCTCTCTTCACTCCATTATGTATATGATACAGATTTTAATTTTAAATAGCTGTCTTACAAAGACACATTCATGTTTAAAAGAAAAACAATTTGAAATGCCTGTGTTAACGCCATTTTATAATTTCACTCCTAATTTTTAAACATTAGCTTAAAACTAAACAAGTTTATTAGAAATTTTGATATACACTTATTTTCCTGCCTAAAATTCTTCAAATTTACCCCTAACTCTACCAAAAGGAAATGCCTTCCTTCTGCTACGAATTAACTCTGCTATTATACAGTTTTGGCATCACTGGGCAATTTTAGATGTTTGCTATCCGGTGGGAAATGAACTTAAATTACTGAGAGTCAATGACCATGCTAAGGTGCCATTAAGAGTCAGAAAAAAAGAAGGCCTTTTCGTTTCCTAAGAAGCCATCATAAGCTGCCTAGAGGTCCTGTGACATGTAGGCATGGAGTCCTGTTCATACCTGTGATATGAGCTGAGACAATCACTTCTTATTTACTGCATTCAGTTATCATCAATTTCTTATTGATTTAAGAGCACACTGATTTCAGGAACACGAGCAAAAAGCTGCAGAGAGCTAGCTTCTTCAAGATCAACTATGTATAGCCACATAAAACAATTTTCTAAATTTCAGCTGTAACTAAATACATGAATGAAGTCATTCTCTGGACGCATGCCCTGGATTTTTAAGATCTTAAAACCAGTTTGGAATTCACTTAATGAATAATTACTTAAATTAGTCCTCTGATAATTACATTTCATTTCTTTAATCTATAAAATATCTGAATGGTACTTTTCAACTTTTCCTGTACTCACATTTAAGTAGTGATTTATTAACTTCAATCACTTTCTTGATTTATTATTCCTTTCAAAGTTTTTGGTATTTTCCATCACCACCACAATCACTATTACTGCTACATGCATACTACTATTAACCATTCACTAGAGTTTTCATTTACCTCTTGTCTGTCTACTGCATTATTTCCCTATCTATTTTTTAATTTTTAACTTCAGTTGTTCATTCCAATCCCCCTACCCCTTTCCCCTCTGGCAACCATCAGCTTGTTCTCTATATTTATGGGTCTGTTTTTGTTTTGTATTGCTTATTCTTTTTTGTTTGTTTGTTATTTTAGATTCCACATATAAGTGAAATTATATGGTATTCGTCTTTGTCTGACTTATTTCACTTAGCATCATACTGTCTAGGTCCATCCATATTGTTGCAAATTGGAAAATGTCATTCTTTTTATTGCTGAATGATATTCCATTCGATATAATACCACATCTTTATCCATTCATATACTGATGGAGATCTAGGTTGCTTCCATATCTTGGCTGCTGTAAATCATGCTGCAGTGAACATAGGGGTGCATATAGCTTTTTGAATAAGTGTCTTTGTTTTCTTTGGATAAATACCAAAAAGTGGAATTACTGGGTAACATGGTACTTTTATTTTTAATTTTTTTTGGGAAATCCATGCTGTTTTTCATAGTGACTGCACCAAATTGCAACCCTACCAACAGCGTATGAGGGTTCCCTTTTCTCCACATCCTTGCCAGCACTTGTTATTTGTTGATTTATTGATGACAGCCATTCCTAATGAGTATGAGGTGATATCTCATTGTGACATTAATTCGTATTTCTCTGATGATTAGTGA
This sequence comes from Rhinolophus ferrumequinum, assembly GCF_004115265.2. Lineage (NCBI taxonomy): Eukaryota > Metazoa > Chordata > Mammalia > Chiroptera > Rhinolophidae > Rhinolophus > Rhinolophus ferrumequinum. Next base: position 93,854,040 of record NC_046287.1, read on the forward strand.
TACTGAGCATCTTTTCATATCTCTGTTGGCCTCTTTGGAGAAATGTCTATTCACGTCCTTTGCCCATTTTTTAAAAATTGGATTGTTCGTTTTTTTGTGGTGTTAAATTGCCTGAATTTCGCATATATTTTTGATAGTAACTTCTTATCGGATGTATCATTGTGAATATCTTCTCCCAGTCAGTTGGTTATCTTTTTGTTTTGCTGTGCAGAACATTTCAGTTTAACATAGTTCCATTTATTTATTTTTTCTTTTGTAGTCCTTGCCTGAGGAGATATATCCAAAAAGATATTACTAACACTGATATCAAAGAGTTTACTGGCTGTTTTCTTCTAAGAGTTTTATGGTTTCCGTCTTTAAGTCTTTAATTCATTTTGAGTTTGTTTTTGTATATGGTGTAAGAAAGTGGTGTGATTTCATGTCTTCGCTTGTATCTGTCCAGTTTTTCCAACACCACTTATTGAAGAGACTGTCTTTATCTGATTGTATATCCTTTCCTCCTTTGTTGTAGAATGACCGTATACGTGAGGATTTATTTCTGGGTGCTGTATTTTATTCCATTTCTCTGTATACCGGTTTTTATGCCAGTAGTATACTGTTTTGATTATTGTAGCTTTGCAGTATAGTTTGATGTTAGGGAGCACGATACCTCCTCCCTCTTTGCTCATTCTCATTTTTCTTTTTTTTTTTTTTTTTTTTAGTTATGCAGGGTCTTTTGTGGTTCTATATAAATTTTAGGATTAGCTGTTCTGAGAAGAATGTCATTAGTCTTTTAATATGGATTGCATTGAATCTGCACATTGCTCTGAAGTAAGGGCATTTTAACAATATTAATCCTTCAAATCCATGGGTAAGGTATATCCTTCCTTTTACTTTTATCTTCTATTTCTTTCTTCAGTGTCTTATAGTTTCAGAATACTTCTTTGAGTAAATTTATTCCTAGGTAATTTATGCTTTTTGATGCAATTGTAAATGGGATTGTTTTCTTAATTTCTCCTTCTGACCATTGATTAATGGTGTATACAAACACAACAGATTTCTGTGTATATTGATTCTGTATCCTGCAATGTAATTGAATTCATTTATTAATTCTAACAGTTTTTTGTTGGAGTCTTTAGGGTTTTCTATATATAGCATCATGTCATCAGCAAATAATGAAAGTTTTACGTCTTCCTCTCTGATTTGGATGCCTGTTCTTTCTTTTTCTTGTTTGACTGATGTGGCTAGGACTTCCAATACTATGTTGAATAGAAATGGTGATAGTGGAAATCCTTGTCTCATTCTTGATTTTAGAGGAAAAGTTTTAAGCTTTTCACTATTGAGTAGGATATTTGCTGTGGGTTTGTCATATAGAGCCTTTAGATTTGTGATATATTCCTTCTATATTCACTTTGTTGAGAGTTTTTATAATAAAAAATGTTGAATTTTGTTAAATGCCTTTTCTGAATCTATTGAGATGATCATATGGTTTTTATCTTTTATTTTGTTAATGTGATGTATCATGTTGATTGATTTAAAGATGTTGAACCATCTTTGCACCCCTGAGATGAATCCCACTTGGTCATGGTATATAATCCTTTTAATGTATTGTTGAATCCAGTTTGCTAATATTTTGTTGAGAATTTTTGCATCTATGTTCATCAAGGATATTGGCCTGTCATTTTCTTTTTGTAATGACTTTGTTGGTTTTTTTTTATATATCAAGGGTAATGATGGCTTCATAGAATCGGTTTGAAAGCATTCCTTTCTCTTCAATTTTATGAAATAGTTTAAGAAGGACAGGTATTAATTCTTCTTTGCATGTTTGATAGAATTCACCTGTGAAGGCACCTAGTCCTGGATTTTTATTTGTTGGTTTTTTTATCATTGCTTTGATTTCATTGCTAGTATTGGTCTATTTGGATTTTGTATTTTTTTCTGGTCCACTCTTGGAAAGTTATATACTTCCACAAACATATCCAATTAGTCTAGATTGTCAAATTTGTTGGCTTATAATTGACCGTGGTATTCTTTAAAGATTCTTTGTATTTCTGTGGTGTCAGTAGTAACCTCTCCTCTTCCATTTATGATTTTATTTATTTGGACTCTCCTTTTTTGCTTAATAAGTTTGGCTAAAGGTTTGTCAATTTTGTTTATCTTTACAAAGAACAAGCTCTTAATTTCTATTTCATTTATTTCTGCTCTGATGTTAATTATTTGCTTTCTTCTGTTTACTTTGGGTTTTGTTTTTTCTTCTTTTTCTAGTCCCTTTAGTTATAGAGTTAGTTTGTTTTCTTGTTTCTTGAGGTGGGCCTGCATAGCTATGAACTTCTGTTAGAAATTCTTTTTCTGCATCCCATAAATTTTATCAAGTTGTGTTTTCATTTTCATTTGTTTCAAGATAGTTTTCGATTTCTTGCTTGATTTCCTCTTTGATCATCAGTTGTTTAATCTCCACATATTTGTGTTTTTTCCAGTTTGCTTTTTTAATCTGTAGTTGATTTCTAGTTCCATGCAATTGTCACCAAAAAAGATGCTTGATATGATTTCAATCTTCTTGAAATTTTTGAGGCTTGTTTTGTGGCCTAATATGTGATCTATCCTGGAGACTGTTCCAAGTATACTTGAAAAATATGTGCATTCTGTAGTTGTTAGATGAAATATTCTATAAATGTCTATTAAGTCAATCTGTTACGATGTGACCTTTAAAGCCACTATGTCCTTATTAATTTTCTGTCTAGATGGTCTATCCATTGATGTGAATAGGGGCATTAAAATTCCACTATTATTGTATTAGTGTGGATTTATCCTTTTATGTCCATGAATAATTGCTTTATATATTTGGGTGCTCTTTATGTTGGGTGCATAGATATTTAGGACAGTTATATCCTCTTCTTGGATTGACCCCTTTATAATTATATAATGTCTTTGTCTTTCTTTTTTTTTTTTTACAGTTTCTGCCTTACAGTCTTTTTGTCTAATATGAGTATTGCTACCCAAGCTTTCTTTTCTATTTGAGTGAGATATCTTCTTTCCCTTTCAGACCTTTCAATCTCTATGAGTCTTTTGATTTGAAGTGAGTCTCTTGTAAACAGTACATAGATGGGTCATATTTTTTAATCCATTTAGTTGCCCTATGTCTTTTTATTGGAGCATTTAATACATTTACATTTAAAATAATTACTGATAAGTACGTACTTACTGGTACTTTGTTAATTGTTTTTTGCTTGTTTTTATAGTTCTCCTCTGTACCTTTCTTCTCTTGATCTCTTCCTTTGCAGTTTGCTAGTTTTCTTGTTTGGGTTCCTTTTTCTTTATTCTTTGTACATCTTTTGAAGGTTTTTAGTTTTTGGTTACCATGAGGTTTTATGTACACCATTCTATAACTATAACAATCTATTTTAAGTTGATTGGCATTTAAGTTTGAACATATTCTATAAGGATATTTTTACTCCCCCCTCCATGCTTTATGTTACGATATATTTTGGATCTTTTTGTGTTTTGTATTTCCTAACTAGTTATTGTAGTTTGAGTTAAGTTTACTGCTTTTTTCTCTTGACTACTATGGTAGCTTTTAAATATCTGATCTGCTGTATTTGTTATATATTTGGCTTTACCTGTGAGATATTTTTCCTTTCTTGCATTTTCTTGTTTCTGGCTGTGGTCTTTCCCTTTCTTCTTAAAGAAGCCCTTTATCATTTCTTGTAAAGTTGTGTTACTGGTGATGAACTCCTTTAGTATTTGCTTGTCTGGGAAACGCTATCTCTCCTTCAATTTTAAATGATAACCTTGCTGTGTAAATTGTTCTCGATTGTGGGTTCCCTTCCTTCAGCACTTCAAACATGTCCTGCCATTCCTTTCGTAAAGTCGGTGCTGAGTAATCAGCTGATAGCCTTATGGGCTTTCCTTTGTGTGTGAATAATTGTCTTTCTCTTGCTTCCTTTGAGATTGTCTCTTTATGTTTAAATTTTGCCATTTTAGTTACAATATGTGTTGGTGTCGGTCTCTTTCGGTTCATCTTGTTTGGAATTCTCTGTGCTTCCTGGGCCTGTTTCCTTTCCATGGTTTGGGAAAATTTCAGCCATTATTTCTTTAAATAAATTTTCTGTTCCCTTTTCTTTTTCTTCTCCTTCTGGGATCCCCGTAATGCAAATGTTTGAATGCCTGATGTTATCCCAGAAGTCCCTTAAGCTGTCCCTTAAAATTCTTTTTTCTTTTTGTTGTTCTAATTGGTTGATTTCTAGTAATCTGTCTTCCAGGTTGCTGATCCATTCTTTTGTGTTAGCTAATCTACTGTTTATTCCTTAAGTGTAGTTTTCATTTCAGTTATTGTGTTCTTCTGGTCTGTGTGGTCCTTTATTATACTTTCTAACTGTTGAAGTTCTTCCTAACTTCCTCTGTTCCATCCTTAAGTTTGGTGAGCATCCTATGACCTTTTCTCTGAATTCTTTACCAGGTCTATTACTTATCTCCACTTCCATAGGGTTTCTTTTCTGGGGATTTCTCTTGTTCCTTCATTTGAGAGATATTCTTTTGTCTTTTTATTTTGTTTGACTTTCTATGTTTGTTTATACGAATTAGACAAAATAGCTATCTCTTCCAGTCTTGAAAAAGTGGCCTTATGTAGAAGTAGTCTCTGTGTAGGCTGTATGCCAGGTGGTTTGGGCAGGCTGGTAGAAGTCAAGTGAGTGACTAACACGTCAGGGGCACTGGGCTACTGAGCTGGAGTGGCCTCAGGTGGGGAGCCCAAGTGTGTGTAGTAATGCCCTCTTGATCCTGTTTGCTCCCTTTGTTCAGGGTCTAAATGGACTTGGGAGATACATCCAGAAACGCACTGCAGGGATCTTTCATGCAGGCTAGTGCACCTAGAGAGCTCTCACTCAACCTATGGAGGTGGACGGGGATGGTAATAATGTGCTCACCAGCCCCTGCGCCCCCAGACAATTCCCACAGTCCCCAAGAGCTCCCGCACCTCCCCAGCCTTCTCTACACAGTGTCTCTCCTGTGTGTTGTACAGAAAGTTTCCTTGTGAAGAACTGACTCCAGTGTAGTCTTTATGTGCCAAGTGGTTTTGGGAAGCTATTCGGAGCAGGGCAGGTATGCACAGCACCTGAGGCCCTGGCTTGCTGGGCTCGAGGGGCTTATGACAGGGAGGCCAGGTGCATGTGGTGACACCCTGCTGCTCCTGCTTGCTCCATTTGTTTGGAGATAAAAGGCTCCAGGTAATGTAGCTGGGTGATCTTGCAGGTAGGCCAACACACCTGAATAGCGCTCCCGCCACCCCTATCACAATGGAGGGGGACAAACAACGGCGCTCACCGGCTCCTGCAGCCCCGAGAGTTCCCACAGCTCCCAGAGGGCTCCCGCAGCCTCCCAGCCTTTTCTGTTTGGTCTCCTGCTCTTGTTTGTGGTTCAGGAGCTGTTCATTCAGCCCTCAGTTGTCTCACAGGAGTAATTGTTCTCTATATATGCGTATATTTGGTATTTTATTTACACCAGTTATTGTGGATGTCCCTCATTCAGAATATAAACAATTAGATTTTATGAAAAGATAGATTCCATACTAAAACTACACAGAATTCTATACATCATTGGTTTTGACATAACAATTTAAACTAGAACATAGGAAAATAGACTGAAATACAACAGAAGTGTTGGTTAAAATTCTATATTGGTTATGTCTATAATACTCGTTTGGTCAATTTGTATAAATTATTTTTGTCAATTCAGTATAACTAGTTAATTAACAGAAAAATCAGTCTAATTATTCAGTAATATTTGCAGTGTCTTGTGCAGTAAATGAAAAAAGAAAAAAGAAATTGCAGTTCATTATAGAATAGCTGTTTCCCAAGTCTATTCATGGGAATTCAAAATTGTAGTGAAGTCACATATATTATTGAAAGGAAGATTTTTACCAACATAACCACATACTCAGTTAAGCAGCAACTATTTCAAATAAATCTTATAGATACCACTAGATATATTTGGAAAGAAAGGATTGATGAAATCTACTGTTATTTTGTTAAAGTAAAACAATTATTGAATAAAATGCCTAATGTGATTATGAGGGGTGGAGGGAATAATGACTTGTCACCAATTTGAGTTTAAAAAGTTATTTATTCTCTTTAATCTCCACTCACTACTTTTATTTTTCTCCTCTACCACAGGCAACATCTGTGATGTATTTAATGTTTCTCCTTTTGTTTGCATGTGTTTTTATAAAACATCACTCATTTGTTGTGTGTATGTACTTCTGGTTTATAAAAATGGCATAGAGTTACAGATTTCACTGAGTTTCTTACTTTTTTCACTTGGCATTGCTTTTAAAAATCTACTTATGTCGCTATGTGTACAGGTAGTCCATTGCTTCTAGTGGCTGCACAAAACTCCTCCAGCGGTGAGCACTACTACATCGTCTCTCACGTCACGACAAGAAGTTGTGGCAAACATCCTCTTTTACATCCCTTTTTGGATCTTTGTGAAAATGCCTCTGGAACTCATAATCTGGAGTAAGACTATGGTGTCACTGCACTGGATGTGCAGAAAGTGAACCTGAGTCCTTAGAGCCTAGGGGCTCTTCAGAATGGCTGCCTCCATCTCCACTGCCTCCAGCAGTGCGTGCAGGTTTCCATATGTCACATCCCCACTGACTCTTGGTATTATTCAGATTTCTAATTTTAGCCAATGTTAGTAGATAGAAAATAATTCCTCACTGTTGATTTAATTTGTATTCTTCTGATTACTAACAAGTGTGACAACTTTGAAATGTACTTGTTAACCTTCTGGTTTCTTCTTTTGTCAATTTCCTATTCATAACTTTTGCCTCCTTGTTTTTTTTCTTTCTTTTTTTTTTTTACAGAGGTGCCTGTCATAAGGTTGTTCCTTTGCAAATGTTCTTTATATATTTTAGATGATAGCTCCCTGTTGATTTTAAATATTGCAAATGCATTCTCTCAAATGTCACATCTATTAACATTATCCATATTGTTCTTTGGTGAATAGAAACTCTTAATTTTGAGATAATCAATTTTTTTCTTTATGTTTGTGCTTTTGGGGTTTTGTTTTGAAGTTACAAAGATAAGTTTCGATTTTTTGATCAATTAGCTTTATATTTATGGTTTTACTTTTCACATACTGGTCTTTAATCCACATAGAGTCCATTTTCATTCATATGTGGTATCAGATACAATCAGAATGATTTTTGTTTATATAGTAAGTCAGTTTTACCAATACTGTCTATCAAACAAACACACCTTTTTCTCAGTGATGTGTGCTATCATATTTAGTGTAAATATATGTTTGAAATGAAGATATAAAATTGCTATTGGTTATAGATAATATGATAATCTAACTGGAAAAAGCCATATAATCAATAGCCCAAGTATTAGAACCAATACATAGATTGTAAGGTCTCTCTTTCTTTCCTTTTCTTCCTTCCCACCCTCCCTCCTTTCCTTCCCTCCCTCCCTTTCCTCTCTCTTATCGATCATCTATGTGTCTGTGTATCTGTGTATCTATCTATCTATCTATCTATCTATCTATCTATCTATCTATCTATCTTCTATCATCTATCTATTTAGATCTGTGTGTATCTCCAGCTCCTTGCACTCTTTTTTATTTCCATTGTTTTCTTAATTTATCTCAATTACCTTTATTTCTTATATATTTTACTATGCAGTACAATTTATTCTTCTTTTTCATAGTTAACTTATCTATTTGTGGACCTTTATTCTTTCCTATAATTTTGATAGCACATGTATAGATACACCAAAATAATTTTGAGTGGGATTGCAAAAAATTTATAGATTAATTTGGGAAAATTAATATTAGGTTTTCCCAACCAAGGTCCCAGAATGTCTATTTATATAGATCATTTTCTGTGTACTTTATTACTGTTAAAAATGAAAAATTTATCCATAAAGGGCCAAGGTATTCTTGGTTAATTTTCAGATAATTCATAGGTTTTGATACAATTGTAATATTTTTCAACTCAAATTTTATACTTGGTTATTGATGATATAGAAAAATGTTATCAATTTCCATAAGTTAATTTTGTTTCTGGCAACTCTTACTATTAGTTAAACTTCTTTATTTTTTCTTACAGACTTGTTCTCAACTTTGAAAACTAGATAAAACAAGAGCAGTGATATGAGCATCTTGGCTTTTTTCCTGATCTCTGCAACACACACACACACACACACACACACACACACACACACACACACAGTTTTAAAAATATATTTCATACACTGTTGGGCTGTTAGATATTTTATTTAGAATTTTTATATTCATAGCCACACATTTATATTATATTGCTTTTTCCTTTTCCTCCCTTTAACTGCTTTTGAAATCAAGATTACCCTGGCCTCATAAGTGAGTGGCATGGCTTTCCATATTTTCTGGAACAACTTGCATAAGAAATTAATCCATTATCTCTTAAAAATTTGGTAGAACTAACCTGTAAAATAATATGGCCTTAGATATTTTGGGGGAAGGGAAGATTTTACCATTTAAATTTCTTGAAGGCTTATAAGTCTGTTTCTTCTGGTGCCAATTTTGACATTTTATGTTTTTCTCAGTATTTATCCATTTCATTTCAATTTGAAAACTGATTAGTTCATAGTTGTTTAAAATAATCTTCAATTAAATTTTTAAAATCTATTTACCCTATTCTATTCTACATGTTAGAGAGGCAGCACAGTTAACCAATAAACAATTGTCATTAAATAATTTTGCCTCAGGTATTTTTCTTTTGGGAATTATTTCACTAAATGACAAGGAAGCAATAAGGCAGTAGATTAAACAGACAAAGTCGTATAGATTGCCTGTCTTGCTTGTCACCGCAGAAATAAAAGAAAATCCATTTAAAACATTTAAAAACTAAATCTGGTTCTAAATCAAATGTATATCTAAGAATTGAATTTTAGATATCAACATAATTAAAGCATAAAATCCTATCTAAAGCTGAGGCCTGAGACTTAACTGTCCTCTAAACTGTATTAATATGTTACTATTATAAATACACGCTATCTGCTTATTCTTGCAGAACAATGTTTTCATGCACAAACCCATTTTGGATTTTGAAATAAGGTTTTATTACAAATACTTATAATTGCAGAATATAAAGAAATACTTCATCACTAAACTATTAGGGTTATAATGGTCTTAAGAGCTTGCATACCCCCTTACTTGCATATCTAAAAGCAGAAGCAATTGCTTTAAGCATACATAAACCAATTCCCAATCCATAACTTGACCCTGGGGATCTGAAAGGAAGGAAATAAAGTGAGATTTAAAACAGAGCGGATATCTCTTAGATGGACAATAGTTACCTAATTCTAATTTCCATACGGTCGCATGGGTATTAGATGGTAGCGAATTCTTTCTTTAGCAGGTTTAGGATAAAGCATCTCTAAAACTTACAGAAAAGGAAACTAGGCTAGTGGAATAAACTGGGAGGAGAGAGCGTTCATTTCTCCTGAATGATTTTATTTAAGAATACTGAATTTCCTAGCCCCTCTTCCACACTAGAGTGAAAATACTTCCCAGCCCTTTTTCTTATTGCCTCAAAAATGTGCTTCTGATATTGAAAAAAAAAATCTCTAAATAGAGTTGAATATATTCAAGGTGACATTCAGAAAATTATAGTGCAACTTCTGTAGTATCTATACTAGCTTCTCTTCATGACTAAATTGAAGTTGTTGTTATTACCCAGTGAAACATTCAACTACTTTAAATAAGGACAACATAGTTGTTTTAACTATTCATTTGCGAGGGAGCTTAAATGATCCTATTACTTGATTGCTTACGGGATGTATTATATAGAGGGCTAGTTCCATTCCCACAAGCACCATCCTAGCCTTAGCTCTCACTGCTTTCTACATGGCTACTGTAAGAGACTTCCACGTCTTTCTCCCATCTAACCCAACTTGCATCCTGCGGCTGGAACAGACCTCTGAAACCATCATGCTCCTTTTGTCATCCTCTATTTCAAAACCTCCAAGGTTCCTCTTAGCATCACACATTCAGTGCAAACTTGACCTGATCCCTCAGGCCTTTCAAACATTGATCCTACCCTCCCACCATTTCTTAGGACTTCTTGACACCCAGTATAACATTGGCTCCAGGAGCACATACAATTCACAGCCCTAGACACATAGCAGCTGGTACAACATTTGAGAATTTGTTGCTCTTTTCTCTTTAAAATGAAAGCATTTTATCCTCCTGCTTCTTTTTCAAGTCATATCCACCCTTCTAATTCTAGTCCAAAGTTTGTTTCCTGAATTCTCCAGCTCACACGCTATGAATTCTTCTATGAATTTCCATGACACATAGTTAGTACCCTTCTGCTTAAGTAGTAAGACAATGTATATGAATTTACTTGTGAAAATCAAGTTACATATAAATGTAAAGTGCTATGTAAAGGAATGGGGTCTACCAGTTAGTATCAAACTTGCAATACTGTATCCTCAATTAGAATATAAGCGGTTGGAAGATAGGGACCATAGATGTCTCTTGCTTCTTTTGCATTTCTCATAGCTCCTAACATAGCATCAAATAGTAAGTTTTTAATATATATTTATTGGTTGATTAAGTAAGAGGAAGGAAGAAAAGAAATGTGAAGAAGTGAGGGTGTAAGGTGGGGGAAAACAGCTCATTTATTCATTCAACAGATGTTGATTGACTGCTCGCTATGTGCCAGACACTATTCTGGATCCTTGATCACAGCAATGAATAAAAGAAACCAAAATCCCTGCCAGAGAGTTTACACTGTCGTGGGGGGAAGACCAACAAAATCCAAGATAATTAGCAACATACAGAGCATGTCAGAAGGTGATAAGCACTAAGGAAAAGAAAAAGGCAGGCAAGAACATTAAGGAGTATGAATGGATAAGGAGAGGACTGTTGATTTAGAGGAAGTGGTTAGAGAAGGCTTTCTGGACTTTGTGACAATTAAGAACTATAATGAGGAAGTGAACTGTAAGAACATCTGGGGTAAGAAAATTTCAAACAGAGGGAACAAATATTCATTTATCATTTATTCATGCACTCATTCATTCAACATGGAGCATGGGTCCTGGGCCAGGCAGTGTTCTAGGCCACAGGGAGACTGCGATAAACAAGACAAATTTCTCCAGAAGCATGTCTCACTGAAATGCAAATAAACAAAGTGAACATAGTCTACTCTCTCTCCAGCTCCAAATTATTGACCACCTACCATACCTCAGACACTAGCTTTGGAGGATATACGGGTGAGCAACCATTCCATGTCCTCAAAAAGATCACAATCTAGTGGAAGACAAATGTGTTGACTTTTGCTTTTCCTGATGCTGGAATTTCTGCTAGAATTCAAAGCGGACGATGGGCACTAAAGCCCCATCCCCACCATGTTCCCAGCAGAAATTACTAAAATGTAGTGGATTTATCTCTGCTGCTCCAGCCATCACCACTCTGCATACCTGTCCCCCTCCCTTACCTGTCTCTAGACTAGAGAAAGGTAAGTGCAAATGGTTTCTGCTAGGAAGTTGTAGAGGGAAAATGTTGGCTCTAACATTGAAATACATCAAGAATCCATTAATTTCTTATTGCCTTCGTTGTTACCACCCTGGTCCAAGTCACAAAGCTTCCTAACAGATATGCCTATTGTACCCGTCATTCCCAACACTGTAGGTATATGCCCCAAGGAAATGAAAATAGCCATTCAAACAAAACTTGTCTGTGAATGTTCATAGAAGAAATGTTATATAATAGTAATTATGATAATAACCATAATATTATAATTCTATAATAACGAACGTGGAATATTCAGTATTCGTAATAGCCAAAAAGTAGCTAAATAGTAGTTCAACTGATGAACTGATGAACAAAATGTGCTCTATGCAGACAGTGAAATATTATTCAGCCACGAAAAGGAATGAAGTTCTGAAACATGCTACTACATGGATGAACCTTGAGAACACCATGCTAAGTGAAGGAAGACAGTCACAAAGGCCACAGACTATATGATTCCTATTTATGTGAACTCTCAGAATGGGTAAATCTATAGAAACAGAAAGTGGATTACTGACTGCCCAGGGCTGGGAGGCGGAAGGGTGCCAAAGGGTATGCGAGTTCCTCTTACTCATGATGAAAATGTCCTACAATTGATGGTGGTGATGGTTGCATATATCTGTGACTAGAGTAAAACTCATTGAATTGTACACTTCACATGGGAGCGTTGTATTGTATGCGTGAGTTATATCTCAACAATGTATTTTAAAAAGAAAACAAAAGTAGTAAGATTGTGGCACTCTCCGGCCCCCAGCCCTGTGATGACTGCATTTCACTCAGAGTGAAAATGCCAAATGCTTTCAATGGCCTTCAGGCCTTCCGCCACCTGGCTCCTTACCGCTCAGTCCTCTCCTCCCCATGTGCCCTGTGCCCTCTCCACCCGTCCCCACTGGATTCCTGCCAAGCCCGTCCCTGCCAGTTGCTCCCTCCGCCTGCAGTGGTCGTTCCCTGAGCCACCTGGTCACTCACATCCTTCAGGACTTAGTTCAAGTCCCACCTTCACCACGAGGGGACACTACCACCTGCCCTGCATTCCTGGTCCCTTTGCCTAGAAGTATTAACACTTCTTTTTCCATGGCATTGCTCACCTTTCAGCACACTAAATATTTTACTTATTCCTTCATTTTGTCTGTCTCCCTCTGGACTAAAGTAAGCTCAGTGAGTACGTGTGTACTGCACACACGTACACAGAGCCTGGAACGCTCACCAAGGATCCGTGGACTGAACGATGACAGCACCTCTCAGCCTTTACTGTATCTGTGCCCCGGACTAGAGCGTGAACTCTCGCAGGCCACTCACTGGGCTGCTCGTGTCGTGTCTGTGTTTCCAGAGCCCAGAGCAGTATGACGTATTCACGAGTGGGATAAAGGATGGCATTTCTCTACTTTACCCTCGCTTCAGAGTAGGATCCATGCCCTTGAGTTTTCCATCATGCCTTACTCAGAACCGGCCCTCCGTAAAGGTTTACGTCACGAACAAATCCCCCTGGTCAGAGATAAGGAGCTCACTGCCACGCCAACGGAAAAGGGTGCCTTGTTTGTCCCGGGTGTCATGCTAACAGGTGGCAGAGCAGCACTCACACACAAGATATCCATCTCAACATTTTAAGTCCCTGCGAAAGACTTGCAACAATTCTGAGGTTCTGCTATTTGCTTAAAATTCTTTCTTTGAGCAAGGTGCTTTTTAATAGGACGCCAATGGAAATGTTTACCTATCACAAAAGAGATGTTTTCTTGAAAATATGAAAACCTTATACAGAATGTAACAGAGAAGAAGCAACGCCCCGTTCACGCTGCTCTCCCCGCCTCTGCAGACAGTCCAGCCCCGGGCCAGCAGCGCCGGGAGTCCGCGGGGTTGAGGCCGCGGGAGATTATCAGGGCACATCCGTGAAAGGCCTTTTTATAAAACAAGTTTTAAAAAAGGGCACGTTATGATTGATGAACCCAGCATTAGGGTAATGTTATCAGAGAGACTTTCTATTTCTGTCCTGTGTGAGGAGGTCAGATTATAATCACGTTAGAGCTGAACACAGTGCTTTATTAATGTTTCATGAGTGAGTTGGCCGTAATCAGCCTGGCTTGGTGTGGATAAATTAAACCAATTCTTGATGTATGAACTCGATGCATTTAGAATTTATTGGAATGTCTACTAAAAGTATCTGTGTCACTTTACCAGGTTTTCTGATTACACCAAATTTGGAATTTCACAGTGAATTTTGGAATTTCTTCAGTGAAACACAATCCTTGTCACTGTAACTAGAAAATATAAACAACTCTAACTAATTACATACATTATTGCCTATAATTCAAAAACCAGTGAACTAAAGGAAATACATCATTATAAATGAAAGGAATGTTTTATTCTTAAAAATTAGAAAAGGAAATGAGGTTGTACTCATGTAAAGCCTTCTACAAATGCATCAAATGCCTTTTCAATTGCTGGCATGAGATAATTAAACTGATGGTTTATAATCAATGATACCATCCCTTTTTATAATATTATTTTTGTCTGCTTTGCTTTGAATGTCTTAATGACTATTTTAAAAACGGAGGAGGGAAAGCTCATGGACACAGAGTACAAAGAGACGAAGGCTGTCTTACCCCTGTGAATGCCATTTCTTTGGGCGATATGACACTTTCATTTTATACTTTAGGCTCATCACGAAGAACTTCTTCAAATAATTGAAGACAATCCTGTCCCAAGTTATAAATATACTAGAGCACATTTTCTCTAAACCCATTTGACAAGAACTAAATCTTACATGAACTATCCAGCCAGTATAAAGAAACATTTATAATGTTATAAAATAATATTAAAAAAAATGGATGTAGTGTTCATGGAATTCATGGAAAATTGATAGAATATTCAAACACATCTATATTTTATATTACCACCCAGGTTTTGCATATTGGAGAAATATTCATCAAATAAATATTTCTTAAGCAACAAAAAGAAAACATATAGATAATTGATTGAATTTTCTAGTTTTAACACACATGCCTGACATGGTATCTGCGAGGTATCAGTTTGATCATTTCCCATCAGTATGACGGGAAAAATGACCACGGGTTGGAGCAAAGGAAACTACAAACAGCGTGCTGTGAAGGGCAACTCAGAGCAGGCGACACTGAGACAGGAGAGCCGCTGCAGAGACACAGCTACATTTTGCAAGGTGTCTTTTGATAGCTCCGATGCTTAAGGCTGTTCCCAGAGGCAGTGATTTGGCTCTGTCCTTTAGCTTTAATTCTGATGCAACCAAAAATGGTGCTATAGATGTAGAATCTTCCCTTTCAATTCTGTGGAGTCCCTTCAAGGAAAACTCAGGACAAGAAGCAGAAAGAAGGAACACTTCTCAAGTCACCTAACGAGGTAGCTAGGCGTTTCCTGTGTACGATCGATTTAACCTGCCATTGTATCCTGGTGCAGCAGAGAACCAGGACCATGCAGTTTGATTTTCCCAAATACACAGACTTTTGTGTAAAGCCTTCCACTCCATGGAGTAAAGCTTTCGTTCCCAAGTCTTACTAAATTCATTAATGCCTATAAGATAACAGGAATTTGGTTTAGAAGAGAGAAAAACCCCAGTGCCTTGCTTCTTTCATTTCCTCATGAACATAAGTTGGAAATTATTACTTATAATAAAAATGTACTATTCATTTCTGAAAATCTTTTATGACATTTCCAGAAATGCAAAAATATTTTGTCTCTCTTAGTTTAGGAAGTTATCAAATTTAAATCTTTTGAATATGTGAGAGCAAATCTCTGAAGAACAGTTATTTCACCATATTATATGCAATTCTTATAGCTCCTGGGACGTTGTACGCACTGCCGTGATGAATATGTAGTTACAGTGGTACTAAAGAGTGAGATTTATTTTAAAGAAGCACTGGATTTTGCCTTGAAGTTTGCTCAGTAGCACTCAAGCTGTTAGGGAGACAAGATATAAGAAGTAAGAGGTGTTAGTATTAGGAGTAAATTATTGTCTTTACAGTGTTATAATCATTTTTCAGGCTGTATCTTTCACCTTTCGATGCATACTCTGGGATTCTCTTAAAAACCCAAAATGATTTGAAACCATTTGGTGAGAATCAGGTATGTCTAAGGAAAAGTGATTTAAAAAAATCTTACCTGGTGATCATAGGAATAACGAGATAGGCCAGAGTGTCACTGATTAAAACCGAATTGTCGGTCTGAGTAAAAAGAGACCTAAGGGGTCTCGAGGTCATCCATGCGTAGGATATAGATAGTTATAAATAACACACAGGCTATATTCCAAAGTTCCTTTATAATTTGGTGTTTGGAACACATATTGCAGTAGAAATAGTAGTAGTTTAATGTGGTTGGCTCTCAAGTTGGTAAACAAAGGCACATTTAATTCAAAATATGGGTGAAGTTTTAAAGACAATAAGTGGGTCCGGGGCCATTACACTCAGAGTTCTAACCGACGATGCTAGACATGACAAGGAAAAGCACTAAGGGCAAGACGTTGGGTACGCCACTTTGCCTTTCCGGGTCTCAGCTTCCCTATTCAGATAAAGGTCTGATTTAGGTCTGTGTGTGACTACTAGAAAGTTTAGACTGTCAACTAGTGCCGTTGCCTCCATCTGTAGAGTTGAAGGATAGTGTTCCTCTCACACCTGCTGGCAGTGAGACCTGGGACTTCCTCAGCTCTGAGCCCAGGTTTTACTTGCTGGGAAAGGGGGCCTTACGGGGTCCGGGCTGGGGACAGAGTTATAGATAGGATCACTGAAAGTCAAGTCTGCATCGCTGTTGGGGTTGGAACATGCTCATTATTTTGGGTCAATTCCCACTTATCTCTTTCTTTTCTTCTTCTGACCCCAAGATCCTGGCTTCTGATGAGAAGACATGTTTCTTTCCCGTCTCCTCTCCCTTCTCCCTTCCACAGCTCCTCAAGCCACTCCTTACTCTATCCTTGAGACTGTGAATAAGAACATTGCCACTTTGGTAAGGAGGTGATATTTGGCAACGCAATTTACCTCACTAGGTTTTAGAATAATTATTATTTCAGAAAGTTTTTTGAGAATTAAAAGAATGATGCACCTGAAGCTCTAGCACAGTATCTGACAAAGAAGAAACACTCAGTAATGGTGTCAGCTATAAGCCTACAATAAAGGTGTAGGCTATACTGAGCCTATGGCCATTGGTTAATCTTGGACAACGTCTACATTGGGATGACTCAGGACATCACTGGGGCATGAGGAATGCTGAGTAAGATTAGGGTAACATCCTTGCAGCAGTTGCCAGCAGTAAGTCTTGGAACGAGGAAAGTAGAGGAAAAATTGTAAGTAACCACACAGGGAAGTAAGGAGAGTGTCCTAGGCCAGTCATACAGCTGATTATATATAAGAAGAGGTATAAATTGGGTACCGTCTACAGTAACATTCCACTTACTAAGGGTAGGTTTTGTCAATGCGTGTTTCGGTACACAACTCCCAAATCTAGAATTGATCAGACAATGGACAATGAAACCTGAGGTAGAAGATTATCAGCTTTACCAAAGCTACAAAGTTTACGTTTCCTCTAGGGCCTCAAATAGCACTTCACTGATTCTTAGTTATCATAAGGACTTGACAAATTTGATTACCTAATTTTTGTAGACTAGAGGTGATGATAAGCCACAAATTCTAATCAGCATGGCTATTAAAGCAAACTGTGGTGATAGCTGACCATCTAAATAATAAAATAGAAAAAGAATAGATATAGAATTGTATCACTTCATGGAATAATAATGGGTACTTGGGATAATAAAGAAACGAAGTTTCATCCTTTGTACAAGAGCATGGGGAACAAAGTAGTAACACATTTTAGAACAATAACCATAACAATGGTTCTAAAAGTTCTCACTTAGCTATAAAAATCTAGAAACTTCATTTGTCTGAAAGGTTATTTAGTTGGATTTCATTACCTACCAACATACAAGATGGATGAAGCACTGTGATTTCTCTGCAGGTTTTGTCAAGAGTGTATGGTTTTGCTTGTTTAGTTTACATCAATACTAATTATTTGATGATTTCTCATCCAAAATAATTGTTATTTTTCCCTGCATTCAAAAAATTCTGTGCATGATGCCACCTTGGGGATTTGTTTTTCAGAAGCATAACAGCCTCTTCTTTTTCAATTAGGCATATCATTAATAAAATTACTAATTCTAGGGGCATATGGACTTCTTTTGCTAGTGATGAACACAAACGTTGTGTCTATAATGAATGATAACTTAATGTCTTATTAAAATATAT
This sequence comes from Rhinolophus ferrumequinum, assembly GCF_004115265.2. Classification (NCBI taxonomy): domain Eukaryota; kingdom Metazoa; phylum Chordata; class Mammalia; order Chiroptera; family Rhinolophidae; genus Rhinolophus; species Rhinolophus ferrumequinum. The sequence continues at coordinate 93,871,826 of NC_046287.1, forward strand.
CTAAAAATCTTTTAGCATCCAGGGAGCCCATGAGGAGATGCTCATACATCATTAGTCACCAAGGAAATGCAAACTAAAACTATAATGAGATATTATTCACACCAACTAAAATGGCTATAATAAAAAAAAACAAAAAAGGGGCAATAACAAGTGTTGGTGAAGATATAGAGGAACTAGAACTGTCATACATTGCTAGTGGATATGTAAGATGGTATGGTCACTTTGCAAGACAGGTAAGCAATTTCTTAAAAAGTTAAACATAAATTTACCATATGCCTCAGAAATTCTACCCCTAGATATGTACACAGAGAGATTTGTATGTGAATGTTCATAGCAGTATTATGCATAATAGCCCCAAAGTGGAAAGAACCCCAAATGTTCATCAACTGATGAATGGATAAACAAAATATGGTACATTCATACAATGGAATACCATTACGCAGAAAGAGGAACAAAGCATGGATATATGCTACAACATGGAGGAATAGTATGAAAAAAATCTAACACAAAAGGATACATATTATATGGTTCTATTTACATAAAATGTCCAGAAAAGGCAAACCTACTGAGATAGAAAGCAGATTATTGGTTGCTGGGGGCTGGAGCTGGGCACAGGGAGTGACTGCAAACGAGCATGGGATCTTTCTGGGGTGATGAAAATGTTGTAATATTAGATGGTGGCGATGGTCACACAACTCTACATTTACTAAAAATCATTCAATTGTTTTCTGAAAACAAATGAATTTTATGATAAATAATGATATTTAAAAAATATTCATAAGGTATCCTCCCCATTTTACAGATGAGAAGTGTGACGGCTAGAGATGTTCCATCAATTACCTGGGGCAACGGCGCTAGTAAATGGCAGAGCCCATTTCAAGAGCAGGAAATTTTAAAATTCCAAGTCACACTCTTTCTGAAATACCTACTGGCTTTTATTAATTATTAGCACCCACATGAACACTTCTGTTTAGTCAGTTGAGTTCAACAGAATGAGCAAGAGAAAATCTGGTCCAACAATTTTTGGTAACTTTGCTTGCCTGAGTGAAAGATTCATTCAATTTGACTAGTTGGGACCAAACTAGGTAATATGCTGAAATCTCTCCTACATGATTGATTCATTCAGCAAATATCTGGTGGCCAACTCCTCCCTGCCAGGCACAGTTCTGGGTTCTAGAAATAATAGTGGAACGATGTGACTGAGTGATACTCAGGTGTAGCAGGATTTTAGGGTTGAATCTATAGTTCTGTTGTCCTTACACTGATATCATAACCAGTATTCAAGTATGTAATGCTAGGTGATAGACGGGCAATTCTAAAAACAAGTATAGATTTTTAGAAATATTCATCACTGAAGTATAAATCCTTCACATTAAAATATAAATTGAAGAAATAATCTGTTGTTCAAAGACAGAGCATGAAATAACTCCACAAATCTGAAAGTGCCAATTTATAGATTGCAAGAGATCATGCATAAAATGTATGCAATACGACATGGTATTCCCTCAAAGGGGGAGACGATTTGCAGATTATCTATCTACACAGTACTTTTAAACATCAATCCACACTACAGCAACAGTTTTCTCAAATAAAGTATATGAAAAGTGAAATATTTCTTCGAGACAGAAAATAAAACTCCAAAATTGAAGGGAGCATGTGACTAACAGTAAAGTCAAAAAAAAAGAAAAGAAAAGAAAGAAGAGAAAAAGAAAAGAGACAGACAGACACCAAATTGGTGGGTAGAGGGAGGAACCATATGGTGTGTGATCCTATTAATTTGAAATCTCTGGAATAGGCAAATCTCTAGAAACAGAAAGTAGGTTGCCTAGGGGAAATGGGAAAAATGGGGGAGATGCTCAAGGGTATTGGGTTTCTTTAAGGCGTGATAACAATGTACATAATTGACTGTAGTGATGGCTGCACAACTCTGACTAGAATAAAACTCATTGATTTTTTTACTTTAAATGGGTGAATTGTATGGTATGTGAATTATATTTGCGTGATATACGTGAATGATATAGCTCTTGCCGAAAAATGGGAATGAGTGATATGTGAACCTTATTTGGATTCTGATACAAATACAGAATATGTAAAAACAAAATAAAACATATTTATGAGACAGTTGGAAAAAACTGGGAGTGAGTGAAATAGGGTTTAAAACTACATTTTGGGTCATTGGTTTTATTGATATAATTCCCCAATTGACCAAGAACAATAGTACAACTGAGAGGTTGTTTGGTAAAATGGTTATTTCCATATACCATAACCACATTGAGATTAAAATCTCCTTAAATATGGATAAAATATATTAAAATCTATAAAATTCCCACATGCAAACATTCTATGAACACATTTTTTTTATTTGAATGCCCAAGCACCTGTCATACAGATTTTAAAAATAATCACATTTTCTATAAGAATGTTTTCTAGACGGGTGTTCTCTTCAAGTCAAGTATATTACACTGTAAGGTGTGTTTCACACTTAAAATTTCCTATACACAAATATGTTGTAAATGTAAATTATTTTGTTTTGAATAATTTATGAGTGAAAAAAGAGTGCAGATTTAGCCAGTAGACAAAAACAAGGAACGGGCATATTCTTTTTTAGCATTTTAGAGTATGTTGTACTGGTCAACAGATGCTCATCTGATTATCTTCTCCTAAGGGAGCAAATATAACTAAATTACCATTCCTTTATTAGTCCTCATGAAAGGAAAATCCACTCTACAGTAAAGAACGCTGTCAAAAGGCAACAGTAAATTTCTTTTTTTCCCCTTAAATTTCAACCTTGTATTTATAGATGTGAAATGACAGTTCGTTAATAGTTAGAAACAAAGGACTACTAATAGTTAGAAACAAAAGAAACAAAAGAGCATTTTGACTTCTTGGTGACTGCTCAGGCAAAAACAAAATCTCTCTTACCATCCTGTTGATCCGTACAAAGTCTTCAGGTTTTTTTGCCCAGGGGGGAAGGTCAACATCATTTACCACCACTTCATCTTCTCTGACTCCAAGATTATAGCCATTACTGTTGACAAACATCTCTGGTAGGTAATAGAACTCTGGAATTAGTTCCTGCCAAAAACAAAAATGTGGCCCATGAAACCACTTTAAAAATCAGTTGAATAAAACTATTCACTTATGACAACTGTAAATTGAATTAAACAATTTCTTTATTTAAGTCCAATATTTTATTACTTAATTCTACTCTTAATTTGTTTTGAGAAAGAGTCTAAGAAGAGAAGACAAGTATTTTTCTTGAATAACTTGCTTGATAATTTATTTATACGGTTTTCAATCTTATCATGCCACAACTTTGTCAAGAGAAATAGGTTATAGAATCAACAATAGTATTAGTAAACAAATATATAAAGCTATAATCTACAAGTCTCTGCTGTTCAGCAAACTTTTCCAAATATTATTGAAATATTCAAATTCCAAAAAAAAGGTTTTGCTAGTATTGGTTAAAAATCATGTGATATCTTCTTTTGTTTTATGACGACACTGGCAATTACAACATATGCTTTCTATGAAGAGATTCATTTTTATTTTGTAATTTGGCAAAATAAATTATTTTTATACCCACCACTAAACACAATGAAGAGATAATATGCAATGTGATAATAAGTTTTAAATATTTAATGGATACCATCTGAATAATAAATAAGTTCTTAATAAACTGGATGCAAAGACAACTTGTGTTCCTCATATAGAAGTATGGCATTAACAACTGCATTCAAGGAAAACTAGTTTGACGCACAATGTCTGATATGTGGTTTATGTGACTTGAGAATAAATCTGATATGAAAATGAACTGATTTTATGATCCTAAAAGTTTTTATTTGTTGTCCTTTTGTAAAGCAACTGGAGAAAATAAAAGCAAAAAAACCCCACTGTAGTTGTTATTTACACTATCTATGCCATGAAAAAATACCAATCTTTTCAAACATGAAGATGAGAGTTAAATTAACTTTAAATTATATTGTGAAAGGCATAAGGACATTTGTTTGTGTAACACGATCAACATAAACAAATTTTCTGGATAAATGTAGCTTAACTTTTTAATAAGCACAGATTTTCTTCTACTTAAACCATTTAATTAGAAATCTTTCTAAAGTCTATTACCTAATTCCCTGATAGTTATTTATTCATATAGCAAAGTTAGAGTACCAAGCACTGTGATGGGTACTGAGAAAACAAAAACTGAACAACACATTGGCCTTACCTTTGAGTAAATTCATGTCTGGTCTACGGGGAAGATGTATAAACAGATGGTGATGACAGACAGCAGTGATAGCTGGGAGAAGGGTACAAAGTACTAGGGAGCAGAGAGGAGAGCAGGGGACTCTGGGCAATTCAGAAGAGACTTCACTGCAGATGGGACATTTGAGGTCAAGAATGGCTAAGATAAAGGGAAAAGGGGCAGGGGGACCACCAGGGAATAATATCAAGGTATGGCAGGAACAGAGAATGGTGGACTATAGCATGTATTAGGGGACAGATCAAGATGGGGATGAGATGGTATAGGAAGCCAGATGATGAAGAAAAGTTTCATGCCACGCTCGGCCATTTGGATTATATCTCATTGGTAACCATTTTAAAGAAGAGTTATTGACATGATCAAATTTATTTCAAAGCAAGACACTGGGTGACAATGTGAATGGCCGATTGGAGAGGGGTGAGACCAGTACATATGTGTGTGTGTGTGTGTGTGTGTGTGTAGGAGGGGAAGAAAGAGAACCAGCAACAGCAAGGAGGGCAGGAGGAAAGAGGGAAGGGCAACTGCTAATTGTGGTGAGCAAGGGGACATGTCATGGGACTTTACCAAGGAGGGGTAATATGCAACAGAGGTGAGTAAATAAAGTTGTGGACCCGAGGATGCAAAAGAGAAGGAATCAGGTGGGTCGCCCTGAGAGGCAAATATAGATTAACAATGAATTATGTACAAGGCATCACAGCCACAGTGAACTGTGGAAAAGGAGAATGTGAGATTAGTATCAATTGATATAAATTTTCAGTGACTTGAATGTAAAAAGGGAAATTGAGGAGGGTGAAAATAAAAACCAATAGGTAAATAAACACCCTGATTTGCAAATAATGATACAGCTTAATTGGTGGATAACATGGAGGCTAAGGGTGCTCCAGCAATACGAGAACAGCAAGGATTATAATGAGATCAGATTCTGGGCTAGGTCAGGATGACAGTGTGTATTATGTTGACCTGAAGGAGCCATTTGGTAAAGGTTTGTGGTCACTGATTAGAAGGCACAGTGAAGGATCATCGCTATTCTCACATAGTATTTGTACTCAATCAGAAACACGTAATGGTTACAGACGGAATGTTTCGGTTCCTCTAAAATTCGCACATTGACACCGTGTCCCCTAATGGGATGGGATGGTGTTAGGAGCATTAGGGCAGGAGGGCGGAGCCCTGTGAATGCGGTTAGTGTCCTGTCAGAGTCCTGAGAGAGCTTGCTTTGTCTCTGCCGTGTGGGGACACAGCAAGAGTGTGGCCCTCTACCGACCAGGAAGCAGGCTCTCACCAGACACAGAACCTGACCATGTGGGCTGGGCGCCTTGATCATGGCCTTCAAACCTCCAAAACTGCAAGAAATAAATTTCTGTTGTTTATAAGCTACCCAGTTTATGGTAAAATACAGCAAAGCAGTCCGAGCTGACCCAAATTATAATTAGTAACTTATTATTTTCATGCATGAAGATAAAACATACCACTTTCTTTGATCTTGCCCTCTTTTGGAAAAACATGGGAAATTAGGAAAAGATGTAGAAGAGAGAAAGAACTGCTGTTTGCACGGTGCTCGTCTTACATGACCCTGAATGCAACAGCACCCGCAATGGTCTAAAAGGGGGAAAGGAATGGAAGCTCATGTAGCTGCTCGGTGTGCAGGGTGATTTATATGGAATAGGCTCACATAAGTCAGGGGTTTCCCTACCGCCTTCCGCCAGTTATTTGTGTTCATGTCCTCTCTCTAGAACTAGACGACAGAAACTTTCTTGAGGACAGAGAGGGGATGTATGCCCACATGGATATAGTTTTTTTTTGTGTGTGTGTGTTTTTAAACAGCCTAAAGACTTTCAATTTATCTTCAACTGTCTCAGTGCTCAAATGTTTTTCATATATATCATTCCTCATTCTTTCTTGTGGAATAGGGTCATACATATATAGAATATGTGGTTATTATTTACTTACTTACCACTGTAATAGCATTTCACTGAATGCCATTAAATTAGATTCGCAAAGGCATAAGAAGCCTAGAATTTTATATGAATAACAATTTGGGCAAAAGCAGATTCTTGGCCTTACTTTGTGAGGTTTACATTTTGTTGAATTCCCTCTAGCTCTTGGTGGTATATTTTGTATGCAGCAGGTGCTTATTAAATATTAAACTACTGAAGATATTACATAAAGTTATTTCAATAGCACTAGAAATCTTCTGGGGGCTATGCAGATGGTTGGAAGAATGCTTCAAGACAGGAAAAGAGCCAACGAAGAAATTTATTAAATAAAAGATGAAGGATGCTCCTAGAAACAAAATTTGTACCTCTTGAGGGGAAACGTTTGCAGTTTAAAAAAAAAAGGTTATCTTGCCTACGCGAGTTTTGTTAAAAGACTCAAAAGTGTCAAAGAGTTCCATTTAAATTTAGAAAAAGTGCGTTTTAAAGTTGCCAGAAAAACTACCCAAAGTGCAGAAGTGAGAGAAGCAAGACCTATTTCATTTTAGTTTAAGCACTCTGGAAAGAAGGGGCTGAGAGCCGGGCCCCACCAGGGAGAACCCAGGAAGGCTGAGAAGCAGCTGCCCTGCTGGGAGTTGGAATGGCAGGGAGAAGCGCACTTCAGCAGGAACATTCTGGAAGGCGTTACTTGGGGCCGGTCATGAAGAAGGAGCCCTACCAGGAACCCCTAAGTGAGACGTTTTTCTCTGCTCCAGTCCTCATCTGGCCCACCAGAATGTGGTCTTTTATTATTATTGTTACTATTAAAATTTATTGGGGTGACAGTGGTCAACAAAACTACATAGGTTTCAGGTGTACAATTCTGTAATACATCATCTATATATCACAGTGTGTGTTCACCACCCAGAGTCCTTTCCCCTTCCATCACCAGAATGTAGTCTTAAATTAGGGTGGTGACCAAGATGTGGGTGTAAATTTTGAGAGGCTGGATGTTTGAAGGCATGGACAAACTCTCAGATTTCTAATAGTGGGAACAGTCACAAAACAGACAGATTTTTAAAGTGAATATGAAGAAATTTCTGGAGTGTAGCTATTTTCAAGACTCCTGAAAAAGACCAAACACTTAAGTGACTAAACTGCCTGAACCTTGAAGTCCTGAGCTGGGGATGTTTGGTTTTTTTTTTTTCTGAAGGGGGAAGGAACAGTGAGAAAAATCACCAAAAGTCTAGCGAGAAGTTGCTGAAGCAGCAGAGTGGGTGAAAATTTGATGCCCTGGTTTTATTGTTTTAAATCTTATTTCAAATGGCATTTTCAATTTCAAAGTTAGGATGTAAAGGTGAATTTACATTCACATTATATTATTTAAAATTTGCTCCTTTAAAACAAATAAGCCTAATGAATAACAGAGTTTCATCTCTGAGATTCGACTGTTTCCAAGAAGGTCACAATTACAGTATCTGTGCCACACGACAAGGAATCAGCTGAAATGCCACCTCTGCTCATTTAGTCTTAAAATAGCAGGTTTTGTTCCGTTTTGTTTGTATCTTACTATGTCTTGTTTTAAGTGCTTTATGCATCCCTCTTAATCTTCACAAAAACTTCATACATAGGTATTCTCATTCTTCTCACTTCAGAGATATGAACACTGAGACAGAGAAGTTAAGTAATTTGCCAATGACTATGCTGCATGTGTAGGTGGTAAAGCCAGAAATCAAACCTAAACACTTGAAATCCAGGGTCCCGGCTCTTACATTCTCTATTTCGCCTTTTAAAGCAGCAAGCCGGTCACTCTCTTTGACTTCGTTTTGTTTGAATTTTCTGCATAGCAGTTATTATTTTCTCTGTTGATTTACTTCTGCTTCCGTGCCCCACTGTAAGGGCTATCCCGCGACAGAAGGGATCTTGTCTGTTTCCTCCTTTGCTTGCCACTCACTTGCTAAGAATGGGGCCTGCCATATAATTGGTATGCAATATACATTTGTGGAATGAAAAATGAATCAATCATTGCCATATATTTATCATATCCTGAATTTCAGGCATGAAATAGTGATTAAAAAATATTGAAGATCGTGGTTTTCAAAATGTATTAGTTAAAGCAGAATTACCTCAGGCTGCCTGTTAGTTGTAGTTAAGGGGGAGGTGGGTGGGCAGGCAGTTGTGGGATCGCCCCTTCTTCTTTCAGGGAAGTGCTACTTTATGTGCACTGGAATCAGAGAGATCTGAGTTTAAATCCTGACTTCTTGCTATACTGGGCAAGTTTCTTAACCACTTGAAAAAGAAACCAGCTTGTTGATATGCAAAACTGTGAGGATGATAACATCTAACTCTCAGTGTAGGTGTGAGGATTGAATGAGGGTTATGTGTGTAAAACAGTTTCACAGCTTTACATAAAATACATTTTAGAAGATATTCACTCTATTTATATACATACACACACACACACACACACACACACATATATATATACATATATATATTCAATATATATATTTTTAGATGCAGATCAAAAATATTATGGCTGAGTTTACCCAGTACTGAAGTACATCTGTAATCAGTAAAAAATTTTGTCACTTTGGATATTTGTGTTTGAATGAATACCTGTGTAGACTTTTCAGATGACTAAAGTATTTTTATCACCTATATAGACAGACTTATATGTTACGCAGGCTAATCGGATATATTTTTATAAATTATTTGTACTTCAGATTTTGGTTTTGTCCAAATGCACAGATTGAATTGGATGGTGTAAACCAAAGTAGAACTTAAAATTGTTTTAAATTAGTAGCTTGTAGAGTTTTTCAAAGATCCCTGTAACAACCCCTCCCATGCCACGTGCCCCTTAGCCATTTCTACTTTACCACTGCTCCCATAGGGGGGTGGAGTCTATTCCCGCCTCTTTGAATGTGGGCCAACTTATTTCAACACACTGGATTGTGACAAAGTGACACTGCAGGATTTCCAGAGAAGCCTAAGATTTAAGGGGCCTTGTAGGTTCTGTTTTCGCCCCCTTTAGAAGCCAGCAGCCACATAAAATGGTGCGGCGACCTTGCCAGGAAGACCATGCAAAGAGTCCCTTGCTGTTCTAGCCAGCTCAGATGAGGCACAAAACAGGTAGCAAAGCCATCTTGGCTTCCCTGGCCCAGCCAAACCACTCCAGGGCCACTGTGTAGGAGAGATGAGTAGTCCCTACTGAGCCTTAACTCCAATTGCATGATTGTCAACAAATAAATAGTTGCTGTCGTATTAAGACCAAGTTTTGGGTGATTTTGTTATACAGCAGTAATTAGCTGAAACAGAAATGAGTGCCTGGAAGGGGAGTGCTGGAGTAATAAAAACGGAAAACACGTGGTATTAGCTATAGGACTCGGCAGTAGGCAGAGGCTGGAAGTGGGGTGAGGAGACTGTTGGTAGAATCTGGGTGATCCGTAAGGAAGTTGCTCTCAAAAGCAGGGGAAAAGCAACATGTGTTATAGAGTGGTGGGAAATGAACAAGACTGGTTTCTACAATAATTTCAAAGATAGAGAAAGTATCTAATGAACCTGTGCTTCTGGTTAAGGAGATTTCCAGGCAGAATGCTCAAAGGGACCACTGTTGTTTTTTTTTTTTTTATGGTAGATGGATAAAGTGTTATGAACTAAGGAAGAAACTTCAGTTTTGAGGCAGTATTTAGAGATATATAAGGGCCTGTCAGATTCTTGAACTAAGAATGGGTTCGGGACAAAGACTGACTAAGGTGCTATAAGTAAAATATGGCCACCGGGTGAATAGTGGACCTGTAGGTCTCTTTGTAAACACTCTGCAAACTTTAAGGTAGTGGTTTGTAGCGCCACTCAGCTACACAGAGGGATTTGGAGAATCTGAAGAACTTTATAAACAGCATCCTAATTCACAGCCTGAAGTAGAGAGGATCCCATCAGAAAAGGATTTGTGGACATGAGTTTTTTCTAATCATGAACTATAATTTAATGGTTCATGATTAAATTTTAAATTTTAATAGTTCACTGAAAGCCCACACATTTTTTAGGCCCACACATTTTTTAAGTTTAAGAAGGCCTTGGCCCCAACTTTCTATGGCCAGGATGCATGTGGAGAAAGTTCCTCAGTGACTGCTGTGTACCTCCCGTAGTTCTCCTTTTTTTGACAGTGTCTGTTGAGGTTCACCTGGTTCTGTCTTATCTGTGTGCTGACCAAAAGAATGCGGTGGAGGTGACACACTGTGACATCCAAGCCTAGGCATTAAGTGGCTTTGCCGTTCCCATTTTGCAGTCCTCTTGGTATCAAGTCCCCATTAAAAAAAGTGTGGTAATCTTCCTGGAAAGGGAGAGAAGACCAGCTAGTCCCCGGCTGTTCCAGCCATCCTTGCTAAGGCACCAGACATGTGAATGAAATCATCTTGAATCCCCCAGACCCGGATGGGCCACCCCAGTTGAACTGACATGAATCAAAGACAAACTGCACCTGACGAACCCTAGTCTGATTATAAAATACTGAGGAAAAAAAGGTTGTTTTTTTGTTTTGTTTTGTTTTGTTTTTTAAGCCACTAAATTTTGGGGTGGTTTTTTACACATCAATAAATGACTCCAATTACTCCAAATATTCCAAGTGGCTGGATATGACCATAGGATCGTGCTGAATTATGAAAGCAGCATACCCGCCAATGGCTAAAGTGCTGAAATAAGTCAATAGCCCTCAGCGCTAGTTCTGGCTTCTCTACCTGCTATGTCAATGTAGGCAAGTGACTTAATAGCTGCGAACCTCCTTTACAGATTAGGGATAATGACAGCTGTCCCACAGGACTGTTCTGAGGACTGCAGCAAACAACCAGGAAAAAAGCATGTTTAAAAACTACTGAGGATTATTCCAAAAGGAATGAATTCTACTGTTATGACTTGTAAGTGTGCCCCTACAGAGGCACTTTAGGCACCAGCTTAAATAGCTCTTCTGCTTACTCTCTTCCCATTGATAGATTTCTGTTAATCAGCTTCTCTTTAAGGAAAGGGTCGAAGTAGTTTACATTTTCCTAAATGAAAAATGGTGCAGAAAGACACCAAATATTATTAAAGAAATGGCGAGATAAATATTAAAACAGGCACTTTGTATCTGTAAATTTGATTTCTAGTTTATTTGAACAGCTATACTAAAACCCCATGGTACAGTTAATAGTATTATATGTGTTCCATCAATAAGGAGAAAATATCCTCAAACACAATTTCTAATTTACAAGCTTATGACAAGTTCAAGCTGCTGAGAAATTGGACTTGAAAGTCTGTCTTACAATGATAGAAGGCCACTATTAACACTATCATAATTGTATACCTATTGCATCAAACCTGACATTTCAGTTTAATATGTTTTGCTGAGAGAACATACGATTTTATGGCTTCCAAGTGAAATCAAAACCAACGCAGCCGTTTTCACTTTCCGAATATAATTCACTGCAAGGTTTTAAAGCTGCCATCTCTTTTCTTCCCTTTTTCCAAAAGATTGATGCCCTGGCATTCGTTAATTCCACACGAGCTCCTAATGGGTCACTGAGTCAGTGGTGAGCACCTCCATTAACTGTATTAATTTGCACTATGTCACCTTAATGACATTTTGTAGCAGCTACCTTTTCTGACATCTACATAGCTATTCAAAAGTAATATAACAACTTCTGAAGGCATTAAGGAAAATTAGTGTAAGAACTGCAGCCAGTGGAATATCACTGTTACCAAGACTATGCTAGAGGAGAGAAGTAAAATAATATACAGTAAAAACTAACTGGTCTGACTTAACTCAGGAGACTTCTCTCCTGACAGGTCACTTCACCAGCACTCTTCTGCTCAGCTGGTACTCATTACCCCAGGAAGAGACTGACACTAATACAGACAGACAGAATAAAGCCATCCACTCGGTTCTAGTTCTCTCTTATATGAGTAACTCACTAAGTCAGTAGATATTGCAGAGATATTTTTCTTCAGAAATGGAAAACATTTTTTTACATTATATACATGCTTTATTTTTATAGCTTAGGGATAAAAAAATCAAAAGCTTAGGTTTTAACACACAGTTAGCAAAACTATCATGACTCTTGGTAACATATTCTTCCCTGCTAAATCAGGTATTATTTTAGAGGAAAAAAAATACCGTACATTTTAATTAGTATATTTAAATATGAATTTAGAAAATCTCAAGGTACAACCAGTATTAGCAAAAAGCTTTTAACATGCCCTTAAGGAGGACCCTAAAATTCTGACGCTCTAAAGGGAAGGACTGATACATTTGGACATGCATAACAGCAACAACAAAAGCATAACTGAAATATACTGATAGAGGAAAGCTGAAAGACTGAGAAACCATACTTGCAACTCAACTTGCTGCAATTTCAAAGATCTTTTTCAAATCAATAAGGAAAGATCTTTTTCAAATCATGTGACTCAACTGAAAAATGAGCAAAACATATGAGGAAGTTTACAGTTCAATAAATAAGAAATGCTCAACTTCACTCCTGGTTCATGAAATACAAGCCAAAACAAAGATAACTCCGTGTTTTACTCACCAGATTAGCAACACCAGGCTGTTTACTATACTAATGACGAAGAAGCTGGGGAGGAGGCACTCACACTCTGTTGTGGGAGTGAATTACCATTGAGGGAATCCTGGTTTGGCAATAGCTTTCAAAAGTAAAAATGTTTCTAGCCTTTGAACCACCAGTCCCATTCATAGAAATTATCCTTGACACATATACAGGAAGTTCATCAAGATGTTTGTGCAAGGACGTTCACTGAAGCTTTGTTTCATAGTAACAATCAGAGAGAAAGACATACTATGCATCCATGGGAGTGTGTAACTAATTATTGTACTGTGTGAAATGTGCAGCCTTAAAAAAGAAAGGGTCCAGTGGAAAGATATTCAAGATACATTATCATAAAAGATGAAAGGTTCAGGGCGGCAGGAGAGAACTGAAAATGAGAGCAATTCATGCAACGTTGAACTGTGGAAATGGGCTTCTTATGAACTAATTAAGTCGAGGGAGTGGGGGATGGTACCTGTTTGCATTCAGTACGGCTGCTTGGGGATAAAAAATAAAAAAAACCTCCCAAATTAGTGATAGCCACATTGATCTTTGTCCTTGATGACGTGTCCCCAGGAGCCAAAAGAACATAATAACAAAATGGAAACGTTTCTGAAGAGTTTCAGAATATATGAGAATTCTCCCAGCAGTTTTAGAGGGAAAAGCCTGCTGGTCAGAGATTGCCATGTAACTTGGTCAGATATTTGGTGATCAAAAGCATCAATAAAATGGTCAGGAGAGAAAGTAAAGCCTAAAACTCTTATCTACATACATAAATTAGAATGACTGACTCTGATGTAATTGTGGGCTTTGAATTAAGTTGAAAAGTCAAGTTTCTTTTTCATGAGGATGTCAAACAAGAGTGAGCAGGCATTTTTACCCGAAAGAGTTTGATGTAATATGGATATAGCTCTGAATTAAGATATAAATCATCTTACATGGGATAGGATGCCTTAAAATATAGAGAAGAATATTTAATTCACATATAAAATATTTATTGAATGCTTTTTATGAACACTATGCTAATTCTAGAAGACCATGGGCTCCCCGTTCCCTGCAAATTCTCAAAATTTTATTAAGAAACCTATGTAACTTGACTAATCATTGTCACCCCAATAAACTTTAATAAAAAAAGGAAAACAAACGGACTCCCTCCCTGATTTCAGTGGTGGTATATTAGTTTAAATGATGTTTTTTGGATCTTTTAGAATTTCATTCCTCAGTTTTAAGTCTGTTAGGAGAAAAATGTGGGCATTAAAACTTTAATGAAGTAAAGATTCATGTTAAATTATCTTATTTCCAAATAAGAATATCTTGTGTGTATAAATTAATATTCATTTATGCAAACTTTGATGGCTATAAATAAGACATAGAGATGCGATATACTCTTTGGACCCATTTTCTTTATTTTTTTGCTTTCGAAAAAACAAAAATGAAAACAAAAACTCAACAAAGTTGTGCTCATCCACTTTTCTTCCTGTTCAGTAACACTGTAATTGCCTTTTAAAAATGTTTGTAACAGATAAGCATAAATATAAATATGATAATTTTCACTTTAATTCACTGCTTTTGTTGGATTAAAACCCTAATCAGAATGATAGTATACCATTTTTATATCTAACCGTATGAATGGCCGTGAGAGGAAAAATTTTGCCTTGAAGAAAAAGGGATTAAAATAAGAAACACATATACCTATGCAATAACCTGATCATATAATTTTATTATCAGGGGAAAAAAATGAGAAAAATGAAAGAACAAATGCATTTTATTGTTTTGAATACAACTATTTTTAAGAACAAAAGCCCATATAAATGAATTAACAATAGTTAAGTGGTACCAACTGTAAAATTGCTCTGCTCTCTGGCTGTTCCTGGATATTGTGTATTGGTTTAATCTAATGTGTATTGTTGCATAGTACCCCCAGGCACAGTCAAGTAAAAGCTAAGGTTATACAGAAGAGCCTACATTTTAAATGGGTCTTGTCATTAATGCTTTATTAATTGCCCCCGGCTATGTAAACCCAAAGCTAGGCAAGCTATAACAATATGACACATTAAGGTCAAATTCAATTCCTGCTGTGTTTTATGGAATGGGCTAAATATTGAGTTAACAGCAGGAAAGGCAATTTATGGGCTTTTCTTTCCATCTCCTGATTATTCGATGTAAATTGGATAGGAATTTTTTGAAATAAGGAAATCACCTTATTTGAATAATATAAAGGATCTTGAATCATTTTCTATGATGTTCAAAATTATTTCCTTTGGTTTCCTTTTAGGTTAGATGTGCCACATAATTTTAAAAAGCTACTGTATAAAATGTCTTATATACCCACTTCAATTTTAAAATATGAAAATTTCAACATATTTTGAAGTTAAATTAATATCAACAAATAAAAGAGCCTACCTTTACATCAGAAGTATCTCTCTGACTAGTTCTCCAAGACCTTGCGACTGCTGAGAAGGTTCGATCTGGATGGTCAAATTTTCCATCATTTGCATTGAGGAAGAAGGTTGTGAAAGGTTCCTATGCAAGGGAAAAAAAAAGAAAAGAAACAAGAATTTGACCCTTCTGAACACAGCTGCCCTCAGTCTTTTGTAAAATACGATTTTCTTTAACCCTCTTGAGGTGGACACCGTGCAGGGTCCTGGAAAGATGCCCACATCAACGGAGTCCTGATATGCCTATCTGGGCCTGAGTGGGCCACAGTCACCTGTCATTCTGCAACCTCGGTAGGTCATTTTGCTTCTTGGACTTTAGTCTTCTAATGTATAAAAGGATGAAGTTCTAGTGCTCTGTGATTTTTATGAAAAATGATTTTGCATTATTGTCAATTTATAACTCAGATTTTCTTTCTCATACTAAGGCCATACATAATAACACAACAAGAAGAAAAACACTCTGAAAATCTTCACAACAGTGTGGAATGAGGTAGGCAACGTCCATCTTGGATTACCCCTCAAATTCTACTAAAGTACTTGTACCACATTATGGTCTGAGGATCTTATTAAAATGCAAATCTCTGCTTACAAGCTTTCCCAAGCTTTTCAGAGCTCTTAGAAGAAACTCTAAACTACTCAGTTTGTCCTAAAAGCACCTGAATGCTCTGGAATCTGCTCGACTTATTTCTCCATTCACTTGTTCACATTCTAAGGTTCTGCCACAGTGCTCTCACTTCTTGTCCTTTGTGCCTGATGTTCCCTCTGCCGGGTACAAACTTTTCCCTCTAGCTCACCATCCTTACTTGGCTAAGATCTTTTTTTCATCCTTTAAGTCTCAGCCAAGGTGTCATTTCCTCCTGAAAGACTTTCCTTGATTTTTCCAGGCTCTTCAGTATGCTCAAACAGCAAACTATATTTCCTCAAACATATCACTGAAGCATTTGCCACACACTTTTGTAATTGGTTTTTAACTTGTCTATCTTCCCCCACTGCATGAATAGATACCATATCTGTCTCGTTCACTGTTTCATTTCCAACACGTAGAACAACTGCTGGTACATAGAAGAATAATGTATAATTTGTATGTATAAGGGATGAATGAAATAAAGTAAGTGTAAGTAAGACTAGATAAACTCTAGTCCTTCTAGTATTCTGTGACATTACCTTAGATAACGATGTCTGTCACCTATGACATATTCCCATAGTAGGAAATCTAGGAATAACTTCATCACAAAGTCCTAATGAATTTATTTAATGTTAGTGATTTTTCTGTAGTGTTTATGTTGGGAGAGAGGCATTACGGCAGATGTCAAACTGTTTCCAAATTTAAAAGGATTAAATAACTATCATTTTTATTAAGGATTTCTTAGTTAAGTACAACAAAGATAAATATGTATTTCCTTTTCCATAGTTCAATTCTTCTCTCAAGTCTAGGATGAATGACATGTCACATAGGTTCAATAATGTTGAGAAATCTTTCCTAAATATTTAGGATTTTTTCTTTAATATACAATCTGTTTATTCTTTTATATCTATAAAACATTATTTTGCTAATTTAAACTCTTTTTTCCACTAGCCATAAGGTCTAGCTGTCAGGCCACAGTTACAAATATTATCTTCCTCACCATCTTCCTGAAATCTAGTGTGGCTACATGTCATTAATTTTGGAAGTTTGTAATGTAGCACCAATATTTCACGTTCACTGTTGAATGACAGAAAAGCATCATGAAAGAGATAAGATGAAGAATGATATAACAATATATAGGTAAGGGGGGTATTATTGAGTCACCTGAAAATCAGATAGGCATCCAGGAAGTCCATATTGCCATTTAAGATTTTAAGTGATATGAGTGACTAATAGATGTTACCAAAATTGAGTTAGGAACAAAAATTATGAGATGTCTTTCACTAATTAATTTGCTTTGTAGAGTTTTAACTCACTATTAAATGTGAGGTAGTTGATGCAGTTTATGTTATCACTAAATTAAATTAAAGTGGGGATCTAAAAATTCTAGAAGTAGCAATGGTAAATCAAATGCAATGTGACAGATCTAAGTTTGAATCTCGGTGGAACCATTTACCTCTCTTAGGCAAGTAACTTAACCTGAAGTAGTTGTGCTAAGTATCTCAGTTCCTTCATCTATGTTAATTGGGGATGACAATACCTTGGGGGTAATTAAGGGAATTATATAAGATTAAATGATATTGAGAAAGCTTGAAGTATCTTATCATACATGACACAGTTCTAAAAATGACCACCAGCTTTATACACTGTGTCAAGTATTCATGCCTGCGCTCTGCACCAGATTGCCAGTTCACTAGACAACCTGACCAGACTCTTACTGTTTCCCTTAAAATAAGACCTACCCGGAAAATAAGCCCCAGTTAAGATCGTCAGCCAGATGGACAGATTTAGTACGTTATGAAGATGTTCCAGAAGAAGATGACATGACTGTATTTGAATAAATGTAGATTGTTGTACATGAAAAAATAAGACATCTCTCAAAATAAGCCCTAATGCGTCTTTTGGAGCAAAAATGAATATAAGACCTGGTCTTATTTTCAGGGAAACACGGTAGTTCCTTAGGTCTTATTCTTTGTATTCTTTTTTTCCCTTTGTTTTCAGACCATGCAATAATGTGTTTTATTATATATGGGTTTTTCAAATGATTTCCTCAATCTGTCCATACACACACAAAAATAAGTGTACTGTTTAGCATATTGGAACTTGCAAAACTGATCATTGCCTAGAGAAGGGAAAATTATCCCTAAAACATGCTTAACCCGGAGGCCAGTTCATCTGCCGACCTCCAAGAGCATGGAGATGGACATGATAGACAAAAGGTCCCCATCTGAGCCTTTATGTACCACCATTCGATAACCCTTCTTCAGGCCCAGATTGGCAGCACATTTCTTGTCAACAATCATTAAATGTCTAAGAAGACTTTCATCTTCTGCTACAGAAGTCTAGGACATATGCTTCTTGGGTATTACCAGAAATGTGTTGGTGTTTGAGGGGAAATGTCATGGAAAGTAGGACACTGGTCAGCCTCCAAAATGATTTTGGCTGTGATTTCCCTGCGAATGATCTTCCCGAAAATCATGCTGCTACCTTACCGTGTTTCCCTGAAAATAAGACCAGGTCTTATACCGTATTTCCCCCAAAATAAGACCAGGTCTTATATTAATTTTTGCTCCAAAAGACGCATTAGGGAGTATTTTCAGGGGATGTCTTATTTTTTCATGTACAACAATTTACATTTATTCAAATACAGTCATGCCATCTTCCTCTGGAACATTGTCATAATGTACTAAATGCATCCATCTGGCTGACGATATTAACTGGGGCTTATTTTCGGGGTAGGTCTTATTTTTAGGGAAACATGGTAGCAGTCTTATCTGTCATCATGGCCTCTGTCCCGCGTGGGTGCTGGGATAAAAGGCTCCTTAGGTCTTACTCATCTGTGTAACCTCAGCCAAGCGCAGGACTTGGCTCAGTCAGTGTTTAATAAATGTTTGTCTAGTAAATGTTAACAAGTGTTTAGTAAACTTGCAAGCGACTTTTGGGAAACGGCTGGGTAAGAGTAAGATGTAGTTTCTCTTGTCATTGGTAACCAGTAGTTTGACCCAAAAGTTGTGTCTTCCAATCCACTTCCTCATTATTCTAGGATGCTGGTGGAAGGCAATCATTATTTGTTTTCTCTGTACATAGTGGGCAGTGATTAATTTAGAAGGATCAGACTTATCTCAATGTATTTAACCTATTAAAAGATGTGAATGAAGACCAATTTATACTATGCAAAGCCTTACTTATCATCAGCCACTAAAAGCTGATCTCGACCCCGATGTAAATGATCCTGGTTTTCACCCTTAACAAAGACATGCCAAGAACAACACAGATGGGCATAGAGAAAAGCAATCAGAAACTGAAGAATCATTTTTATTTCTGGTCATGAAGTTTATGAACCTAGTGGCGCCTCTCAGCAGAGAATACTCAAGAACTCCACATTTCACTGTTCTGAGTAGCTTTTAAGGAGATCTGATTAACAACTGTTTCAGGGTCACATACTACATACATTACTGACATATAATTTTCATTATTCCTGAAGGCCTCCAGCTGCTACACGGTAGAGTACTAATGGAAATTGATAACCTATTTGTTTATAAGTGGGTATTGATTTTTCAAGCTCGGATTACCATGGAGATTACCTTTCTCCATGTGTTTTCCTTTTACCTTCAAGGTACAGCACGAGGCCTTCCTTTTTCATTTGACTCATGCTTGACTAACATAGAGAATCAAGTGCTACATAAAGCTCAAGGAACTTGTATATTTCTTCACCGAACACATGTGGATTGAACCATTTGCTATGTGTATATCACCGTATCAGATATTTTATTCTTACACTAGAAAGCTTTTGGCTTAGGAAAAAAGATGTACAAATGAATAAATATTAAACAGAAATTGAAGTACTGGCACTAGTTGGGCTTTAAAAACTCCAGGTTAGTTCCTGTAATATAAAAGGATGGCTTCCTTCTCCTAGTTACATCCACTCCAAGGTCACTTCATATCATCCAACCCTTCTTCTGTGCTAGAAAATACAACTAACCTGTCCTGCACTAAGAAGTACCTGTGCTACTGAATTCTATCATAACCTTTAGTTCCCTGAAAGAACACTAACGACCTTCCCTGCCTTTCAATGATTACAGACCAATTCCATATTGAGCAATCTTACTCCACTCCCCTGCCCCTCTTCTCTTTAGCCAATTCCTTTATTCTTCTGTCTTGTATGCTTTTTGATTAATCATCTCATAAGAACCTTTGCTTACGTCCCTCCCTCCTTGAAGTTTTCTTCTTTTCCTTCTCTTCATTTCGTTTGAAACAAACCCCACCCATGGGTAATAGATAGTGCTTGGGCTATAACTAAGTCAAACAAAAGGGGTATATTTGGAATTGATATGAAACATAAGTACTAAAGGGAAGAGAACTATGAATTACTGAGCACCTCTCTATGCTCGGCACTGTATTACCTCAGTTAACTCAATCCTCACTGTTATTGTTCAGAGTAGGGACAATTAGTCCCGTTTGACATCTGAGAAAATCAAGATCTCATTCTGGGACATGGAGGAGCCATTATTTCCACTGTGCTTTGTCTAACTTTGCTTTTGAAAGAACCCAAGAGTACCATCTAGAATCTTCAAAGTCTAGTAATTAACCCATGTACCTGTTATATACCATGCTTTTCATTAAGAATTCCTCATCTTCCTCTCAGCAAATACGTATGTCCTTAAGCATCAGTATTCAAGATAAATGTGACAATATTTTATTCAGTAGCATTATCTTTTGGTTGTAATGACACACTTGCAAAAATGTTTCTATTATTTTTTCACTATAAATACGTATTTTTAACACATAGTATGGTTTAAACAGGTTCTTAGGTAGGCTTTCAAAGCAACCCATAATTTATAAAGAAAGTCCCAAATTCTAAACAACTGATTTATAAATTAATTCTGTTGCACAACCTATTTAACTTCCTAAGAATTATGATTATGTATAAAAGAATTATGATTAAATGTTTGACAAATTAATTTTTTAGAGGTAAGTTGAATATATTGAATTCAAAAGGTGAATAGGTTATTAAGGGATGAAAGGTCAGAGAGTGATATTTAATTACTTCTGTGTAGGTTATATGTGCTGAGTAAGAGTTAAAGTAAAAACATTCCAAGTAACGTGTCCTTTTATACTACTTAATATCTGAAGAAACTCCAAACTCTGCTAAAATAGTTTATTCGTCATTTGCTCGATGGCAGCTAGCAAGAAAACAGTCTTTTCAGAGTCTTGTAATTTAGACAGTGACTTCATTGGTGGTTTGTTTAATATAATATTTTTAATTTAAAATAATGAGGTATTTAGTTAATTCATATTTTAAAGCAATTGTTACCATTCTCATACTAAATATATTGACTGAAACTAATAATGAGCTTAATGATTGTGGGTCTAAAAGTCTTGAAAGGTAAAGGGCAGTCCCTTTAATCTGCATTTTGTTTTTACCAACAAATTCTTAGTGACATGAATTTTAATGCATTTTCTACTTCATAAACTTCTATTGCAATGGGAGTGAGGAAATCACAATTCCCTGGGCCATTAGGTTAAACGTGTAGAAAACTATTAGACTACGGTACTTCTCTTTGTAATAGCACAACACAGGATGTGTTGGCTGAATGAGTCCCCATTAAAGCAGTCCTATAGATCTGTTCTGTCCACTACATTAGCCACTAGCCACATGTGGCTACTGAGTACTTGAAATATAGCTAGTTCCAACTGAATGTGATATAAATATAATATTAATTTTGGATTTCAAAGACTTAACCCCACCTCCACCCTCCGAAAGTTAAATATCTCAATAATTTTTATATTGGTTACATGTTGAAATCATAACATTTTGGGTATATTGGGCTAACAAATATATTTATTAGAATTAATTTCACCTGTTTCTTTTTACTCTTAAATGTGGCTACTAGAAATTTTAAATTACATAAGTGGCTGGCGTTATATTTCTGTCCTTTAGCACACTATGAACAGCACTAAAACGTACCTGTGCTATATACGAGGTCAGACAATTAAGTTCACAAACTTATTGCAACAAGGTTGCTAGCCTTTTTTAATATCAGAGGAATTATTCATTATGAATTTGTACCAAATGGACAAACAGTTTACCTAATACTATCTGCAAGCGCTGAAAAAGCTGTGTGAAAAAGTTAGACAACAATTCATGGCTCTTGCATCACGACAATGCACCAGCTCACACGGCACTGTCTGTGAAGGAGTTTTTAGCCAGTAAACAAATAACTGGATTGGAACACCCTCCCTACTCACCTGATCTGGCCCCCAATGACTTCTTTCTTTACCCGAAGATAAAGGAAATATTGAAAGGAAGGAATTTTGATGACATTCAGGACATCAAGGGTAATACGATGACAGCTCTGATGGCCATTCCAGAAAAAGAGTTCCAAAATTGCTTTGAAGGGTGGACTAGGCACTGGCGTTGGTGCATAGCTTCCCAAAGGGAGTACTTCGAAGGTGACCATAGTTATATTCAGCAATGAGGTATGTAGCACTTTTTCTAGGGTGAGTTCTCGAACTTAATTGTCTGACACCGTATATACATAGCACTTCTGCCATACCCTGCATTGATTCAAATTTGTATTGCATTCTCAGAAATAGAAGAGTATTAATTTAAGTCAAGCTGTTGACAAGTACTTTTATGGACTCACACTTAAATAAGTCTTATATATCTGGCATTAGACTAATTTGATTGCACAAAAACCATTGAATACTACTTTCTGTATTTCAAAATACTACCATCTATATGATACATATGTGACACATCATATATATATTCTTGTTTAAGTCTCAAAACACTTTCCTTGATAATGGTTCCTCAGAAATGGTTTCTGACTATTTTTTAATCCCCCAAATACCTCAGAGAGGTGTCTTACTTCCCCCATAACAGTGGCTCACTATAGCAATGATTGTCTTTTTTTTTAAATTAAAATTTATTGGGGTGACAATGAATAGTAAATTTATATAGGTATCAAGCATACAAGTCTGTAGTACATCATCTATATATCACATTGTGTGTTCACCACCCAGAGTCAGTTTGCAATGATTGTCCTTGATGGGACATGAGGTGATATGAAAAAGCCTCCCAGGTTGAGTATCTGTGGTTTAAATTCTTTCTAAAGTTTTCCTTTTCTACCAGTTTTGGAAGTGCCTCTGAGAGTCCACATGCAATAAAGCGGTGAAGCCACAGACCATGCTGCTGAAGAACAACCCTCAAGGGCTGCTTCAACCAAGGTATGCCATTGCTGAGCTTCCAGACTGAATCTGAAGAGCAAACAGAACTTGAACTTTACCAACACACTTTTTACTCTAGGTTTTTTCTTTCTAACTTCCTTTGTTGATTTTTTTGTTAAAACGTTTATAACATGCCCAGCTAGTAAGTCATTTCCCACTAGTAGCAGTAATGATTAAGAATCTGGTTTCATGGTCTGACCATTTGGTGATCACAGAATCTCATTTATTAGTCATTTTGTTTTCTTGTCTGTCTACTTGTGAGCCTAAATTAAATAAGAATATGTTTTATTTCCATTATAAAGGACACTATCTCCTGGAAATCTTGACTGGCAAATTTTTGTATTTCTGTGTTTAGTTTTGACCTGTGGGTAAAACTGCAGGATAAAAGCTATAAATTCTCTCTCTATATGTGTGTCTGTAATTTAGAAAAGCTTTTACGTCTCCTGCGAGTGTAAAGTATTTTCCTATGTCTGGAGACTATTAATAAATTACTACAACCCATAAACTAAAGGTGTTTTGTTCTGATTGGTTTATAGTGGTAAACAGGTACTTACATAAATCTAATATTCCCCCCAAATTAACAGTAAACAAAGAAATAGAACTTCTTATACTTTAGAAGTGCTAGAGTTAAAAAATACTTCTTACGGAACCGCTAGCTCTGAAACATATTTGTAATAAAATCCAAGTTCACATAATTAAGGTGAATTTTGGAACAAATTAGATTAATAACTTTGGTCTATAAAAGAAAGTCTTATGCCTTTTCCTTTAGTTTACAATGATAGAGCTTATTTTTTAAAATAAGATTTGGGTTTGTTTTCTCACAAACCAGTTAATCTAAACTTCTTATGTTGGTTTAGGATTATGACAAATATGAAATTTGAGTTCGATTCAGTGGAATCATAATTCTGACAAACTTATTTTATAACAGAAATTGTTTGCAGTATATTGTCTATCTAATTACTTAAAACATAGTCATACTGCATATTTGTCGTACGTTCAATTTCTCCCCCTTATGTACTAGAGAATGCTTGAGGAAAACTCCAAACTGCAGCTGCCGTTTAGGCAGAAACAAAAACAACCTTTGAAAATAGGAGATGTATCACCATGTGTGCACATATTCATGTATGTCACTTTACCATGTGTTTCTGAGGCAAATCAGTCTCATGCGACACAGTGGTCTGAAGTATATTTTGGTAAGGATAAAAAACACTATTGATTATATTGATTTAGAGATTTGATTTAGCGTTCTAGAATATTCCTCTGTTGCTTATCGAAAAAATAAAATCATGTCATCTGGCTCCAGTAATTGCCCTTTACTAGACTAGATTGGAGAAGGCAAAACTAAAGGCAAAGAGATTAGTTAAGGGCTTTTGCAATAATCTAGATTAAAAATAATGGGAACCTGAACTAAGGATATGCCAGAGTTAATAGAGAAAAGGAGATAGATTGTAGAGATATTTAATTGGTAGGACCTATCTGATGTGATATCTGATTGAACGTAAGGGGCTGGTAAAACAGAAAAAATCTCCAAGCAGTTAACTGAGTGAGTGATCATGCCATTTACTGAGATAGGAAATGCAGTAGGAACCACAGCAAGTTTGTGAAGGAGATGAGTCCACTTTTGGAAATGATGTTAGGGTATGGTGAGATGTGTATGTAGGAAATACCTGGTAGGATATACAAATTTTATATAGTTGGGATGATAAGAAGGAAACCAGGAGAGGATATTGTCAGGGGAGCCATGAGAAGGAAGAATTTCACAGCAAAAGTGAGCAGTGGTGTCAAATGCTTCAAATATATCAAGTATGAAATGGGAAGTTCTACCCCCTTAACTTAAACCTCCATAAGAACAATTCAGTAAAGTGATGGGTGTGGAACCTAAACCAACCAGGCTCAAGACTGCAGAGGAGGTGACAGAGACAGGTGCAGTGCAGTGCAGTGCAGCAGAGGCTGTGCTTTCGTACATTTTACCATGCGGGGTGGGGGGAAGTGGGAAGTACCTGCAGGGTGGGGGGTAGGGGCCTGGAAGGAAGTATTTATTTATTTATAAGACCAAAGAGACTTGAATATATTTATACCTTAGGAGAAAGAGAAAGTAACAAAAAGAAGTCTTCAAGTCATTTAGAGACTGTTTTGAAAATGCACTGCCCAAGAAGCAAGGTTGAGACAGCGGGGAGAGTGTCAGCTTGTGACAATCAGTGAGAAAGGAAACAATGGGCATGAAAGACCAACTCTAGGAGCTTGGTTCCTTTTATAACTGGTTTAGGTATAAGAAGTTCACAATAATCTATAGTCCTAACCTAATTTTGAAAATAAGAAAACTCATTTAAAAAAATGATTCAGGTTTTGCTAGAGTTTGGAATCTCGCATTTCTACTTCATCGATCTCTAATCTTTGTTTCAAACAAATACCACCTGGGTATATACCCAAATAATCTAAGAACATTTATCCGTAAAGACATATGTGCTCTGATGTTCATTACAGCTTTATGTAAGGTGGCCAAGACATGGAAACAACCAAAGTGTCCTTCCGTAGATGACTGGATAAAGAAGATGTAGTATATATACACAATGGAATACTATTCTGCCGTAAGAAAGGATGAAATAGTGCCATTTGCGACAACATGGATAGATCTTGAGATTATGATGCTAAGCGAAATAAGTCAGACAGAAAAAGTCGAGAACCATATGATTTCACTGATATGTGGTACATAAAACTGAAAACAACAAATGAACAAAACAAATAAATAAAGAAACAAAAACTGATAGACACAGATAATAGTTTAGTGGTTACCAGAAGGTAAGGGGGGAGGGGAGTGGTGGGTGAGGGTAAACAGGATCAACTATACGGTGATAGAAGGAGAACTGACTCTGGGTGGTGAACACACAACATGCTATATAGATGATGTATTACAGAATTGTACACTTGAAACCTATATAACTTTACTAACCATTGTTACCCCAATAAACTTTAATTAAAAAGAAACAAACAGATACCAAGTATATTTGATTTTTATTTAATTTACTTATGTTAAAACCTTTGAGGAATTAAAGGCAAACTGTGACAGAACGAAGACACTCACAATTCGCACCAGCCAGGATAAGGTGGAGGTTGCTGTTGAATAGTGCGTGTTGTAATGGTACGGTGGGCTTTGATCGTCTTCCCATGTCTCATAACGCTCTGCATAAAACACAGCTCTCTTGGGGTTCAAAGCACCGATCGGCTATAAAAAGAGAAAACGAAGAATTTTGTTTAATACAGTCATATTAGACATTCTATATTATAACTCTTTATCTTGAAAGCATTTACTACTAATTCATTTTAACCATAGAGCACATATCAACGATTTTGTATTATATTTTTACCAAATTTAATTTTGATATTAATTCCAAATCATTACATTTGATAAAAATCAACCCATAAGGTGATATATATATATATGCAAGGTTTCTAGATTTTACTGAAAGTTTCAGTAAACAGGATTATCAGAGATCCAGTTTAAACTGTTAAGGTGAAACCAATGTTTTTTATGCTATTTTTCCTGCCTACTTAACAACCACCATAATTAACATTTAGCTGGATGACTGGAAATCTAATGAGGAAGTGAAGCAACTGACCGTATAACAACCATATTAGAGAAAAGCTTGTCTTGGCCTGGCACCCAGAATGCGAAAGACATTACCCATAAGGAAATCCTGCATGGACTGTGGGAATGTTAGTTTCATTCTGTTA
Source organism: Rhinolophus ferrumequinum (assembly GCF_004115265.2). Taxonomy (NCBI): domain Eukaryota; kingdom Metazoa; phylum Chordata; class Mammalia; order Chiroptera; family Rhinolophidae; genus Rhinolophus; species Rhinolophus ferrumequinum. The sequence goes on from NC_046287.1 coordinate 93,898,600, forward strand.
TACAGAAGAAGCATATATTCTTTTTATTAAGTTAAACTGTAAGTCAAAGGCTGATGGAAATAATTCCGACACTTCAGATTCCTTGGAAAGCATTTTGTGATGGCCACTAAGATCCTTTCGATCAGAACCCCAACACCACCGACTATGAAGTTAATCCTTGTACTGAGCACACAGTAAAACTCTAGGACACAATATATCTTTTTTTTTCAACAAAGCATGTGTTAATTGAATCATTGTCTCAAATTTCTTAGCACACCTGATAATAAAGAATTTCTAGCATATAATCCTCATGATTTCTAATAGTAAACTGCCTTAGCTTAAGTTTTTCTCTGATTTTGGTTTAATGGGATATGGAATCCACTCTTATGATACGTAATAGCTACATTACTTTATGTTAGGTGCATACTATAAAAATGAATGTTTATAGAGAAAACACAAGATGGATACTAAGTATAAGATATAACTCCTTTATTTTAAAATTTAATATTACTAGTTAACTATGAAGTTCCCCCAAAGGCTTAATTTTAACAAAAGAAGTAGTAGAAAATTAGTGTTTCAGTAGGACAAATAATGTTACACAAGAGAGAAAGATTCATTTATAAATTGCTTGTAGCTTTTTCTTTCGGTCCTAGGGGACTAATTTAAACAACACAATGTTGTCAGCAGTTAAAAGTCTGTTAGAATTTCCATAATAAACTCTTATTTGCAAGGGTTTTTATACTGAATATTAAAATTATTTGTTAATTATATTCATTTGTCTTTAACTTAATTATGACTTAACAAAGATTAAACAATTTAATAATTTACTTTTTAAAAACTGGTTTAAAAATTCTTTTTAAATGTTTTTAAATGTTTAACCCAAACTTCATTGGGTTAAATCTCATTGGTATCCATCCCTCAAATCTTTTTACATAGATCTAAAAAGGCAATGTAATTTCATTAATTGCCACATAAAATATCAATAATATTTAAAACAAATTTTTAATTACTTTTTTGGTAAAAAGGTAATTACTATAGTGGAATGAATGTGAGTTCTGTTACAATTTAGAAATAGTAAGTTTTTCATTTAAAATGGCCTGTACATATTTTATACTTTCCTAGGTAGCAGATATCTGTTTTTCCAAGTCAATGTTATATTTTTTCACAGCATTTAACATGTTTAATACTTTGTTCTGTCTTGAATATGCTAAAAGACCTTTCATAGGCATAACTTGTCTGCACAATCCTTAAGGATTGACCTTGTCTGCTATTGTTTGTTCTGCCAGACCTCACAAGATATTCTTGTAAAAGGAACATGGCCTTTCCTCTAATCTTTTCCAGCCTTCTCCTCAACTACTGGAAAAGGGATAAAGTAAATATTTACGCTTTTTATTTTACTCAAGTTTCATCAAAGTCATTTATTGGAGTGTTTTACACAATAATACTTTGCAGGAAATGGCTGCATAGTATTAAAGCCTGCATATGCCTTCATTAGCAACTTCTTAAAATACATTTCTAAGTTTGAATGTTTATCTAATACATTTAGAAAGGAATGTTATAAAACAAGGTGTTAATGATTTGGTTTGTATTTATTATTTTTCACTTATTTTGCTTCTAATAATCAAGAAGCAATAAATCATTCGAAGGAAAAATGCTTCAAAATGTCTGTTTGAGAAATGAGAGTTTCAATCACAGATGGCATATTTTCTTATTGAAGCCAAACAGAATTATCTATCTATCTATCTATCTATCTATCTATCTATCTATCTATCTACCTACCTACCTACCTATCTATCTATCATCTACATATTATATCTAACTATTTACCTACACATAATTTATAAGGTTCTTAAAAGTGTGGTTCCCTTTTAAAATTTGAGCAAATAATGCAATGTCAATACCATTTAAATTTAACAAATGAGTAAGGTAAGAATTCTGATGAAGAAGTAAAACTACACTTAATGAAATTTATAAATTTATCTTGTATCCCATTTCAGTATTTACTATAATTACCATAGCAAAAAGCAGTTTCCTTTTCTCTCAAACAAGAGGTGCATTTAGACAGAGCCATCTCTATGACTTTTGGGTGTTTCTGTATGAAAAGGTATAATTGACTTTTTAGCTCTTGCTATTAGATTTATTATTACTTTGACTTTATGATTTTATATGTTACAAGTTGACACTGTAACAGATAACAGAAAATGATGCCAATAATAATGCAGGAATTAAAAATAAAATTTCTACCTCTACACTTTATTATTATAATTTAATTTCTAAAACTGTTATAAAGCCTACGTAGCTTGCAAAAAGCACTATTTAAATATCATATTGGTGGAAAATTATATGTGTAACATTGCCATGTCTATATAAAACACCATTAAATTTATTGAAAAAATGATATTGAAGATTTTCTCTACCACTCAATTTCCCCTTTTTGAATATTAAAGAGAAAAATTTGTCTCAGCTTAAGTATCACAGAAAGCTTTGTTTTCCTGAAAAAAAAATTGTGATTTTTATCATATGGAACAAAAATCCTGACAGATGCTATAGAGATTTACAATATTAAAGACTCTGAAATATATTATTGTAAATAGAATTGTTTAATTTTGTTCACTCCAGTGTTTCTTATCTATCATCTATCTATCTATCTATCTATCTATCTATCTATCTATCTATCTATCTATCTACCTACCTACCTACCTACCTTTCCTACCTACCTATCTACTTACCTACCTATACTGGAACCTCATCTTTCTTTTTGTTTTCCTAACTGTTAACATGTAATACAACTAGTGTTCCTTGGAATATACTTAGAAAAATTCTGGTTATAATCCTTATGGTATATAGCTCTGAGTGCTAACTTTTTATTTGATTTCATTTTCCTACTTTCTTTCCCTTTCTGTACTTTGATGTATTAATATTTTTTTATTTAAATAAGCTTACAAGTTTTACCAAGTCCTTTTTATGGAATAGGTATATACATTAAACAAGATAGTAAAGAATGAGCAACACAAATACTTAATTAAAAGATACTTATTGGGCAAATGGTAGTATATGAGGCATTAAAAGGAGAACATAAAAGTCTGAGCACAAAACCGGATGGATTTGAATAAATAAATCAACAATAAAGGTGGACTGATTAGACGCATAGTCAATGACATGAAAATCGATTACAATTTTTAAGAATAAGCAAAGGCTTTCAAGGAGAAATCAGAGGACCAACTAAAGTAATATTAGTAACACTGAAGTCTGGTGCATCAAAAACAACTTGAAAAATGCTCATGATGTTCATAGTATTAGGATTCTTCTTGTAAGTACGAGTATATATAACATTGAGATTTCACTATTGCTGTTGCAACTGCTAATGGTAGTACAGATTTGTATAAAATATTGTTTTCACATCCATTTTCTAGATTGATTTTCAAAATCTCTGAGGTGGGCAAGATATTCATTATAAGCCTAACTTCATGATGAGAAACACAAGTACCTGGGTCTCCACTGTTGCCACAACACTGGATTGCCTCTTCATAGCTAAATATGAAATTCTGATGCCATGTTTTTCTTCTATAACTGCGTGCTTCACTCCGTCTCCCTCACAGATCCTCAGCAATGGGATGAACCTTACAGGCCTACGGTCCAACTGCCTTACATTACAGAGGTGGACAATAAAGAAAAGTCAAATCCAGATCACATTGCTGGGATCCTTTTTATAGAACCAGCTGATGCTTTGTGTTAGATACAGCGTGAAACTGGATACAGTTGATTGATTTGTTGGCCTTCTAAGTACTACTTTTAGTTATCTTAATACTCTTAACACTTCTGAGATTCTAACAATCTAAGTTATCTTGTTATCTTTCATTAGAATAACCAGTGGCTTGGGAATCCTTAGAAAAATCTTCAGGAATTCTTGCTTTTTTTGTTTTTTCAGTCATGAGCTACATATCATCATTCTTAAAATTCTCAGTTATGACGATGTAGAAATCATACAAGCAGATGCTTCTGTGCTCAAGTAAATTCCCTGCCTCCCTTTTTGTCTGACTAGGGAATTTCAGTTCATTCTTCTGGAAGCAGCTCAAGTTTCATCTGTGAAGGCCTATGTGACACCATCTGGTTATAGTTAGGCAAGTTTATAACTTTTTTTTACCCAGTAAACTAGCCCTTCAAAGGAATGTTCTATGTTTTATTGATCTTTGAAATCTCAGCACCTAATACAGTACCTGGCTCTTTTTAGGTGCACACTAAACGCTGAATGAATGAAGACTTATTGATCGGATAATATATATTATATATAATATGTATTATATACAACATATATAATACATATTATATATACATCATGTAATATATGTATAATTTTATATATCATATATATTATACATATAATACTTTTCATTTCCAAATGAAAATTTTAGATAAAATTTTTAGGCAAAATCAAAAGACAACAAAGTGGAAAATATTTACAGCAATATGACAAAGGGCTAATTTCCTTAAAATGATCTCCGACAAATCAATAACAATAAGCAATCTATTAAATAAATGAGCAGATGAGAAGCACAGGCAATTAACAGATGCAAATTTCCAACATATGTAGGAAAAATAGCACCAGCTCATACAATGTAATGGGTAACTTTTTTTTTTTTTTTTTCTGTTCAGCATGCATTACTACTGTCCCATTATGATCCTTCCCCATTCTTGGTCTACCTGGTTCATTCAGGTGGGCTGACTCTATTACCTATCCCCCTTGGTGGGCATGTCATCCAGGCTTCTCAACAGCTTCTATCCATATGGCTGTTAAGATTGGTACAGAAATGGGCACATGATTTAAGTTATTCTGATGCAATGTTGTTGATACTATTTGGAAAAGAAGCATTCTCTCTTTCTTGTGGGGCTACAAAGATATCACTGCTGTAACATAGGGAAGCCTGTGTGAGAATGAAGCCAGTGAGGAAAACCACCAGAGATGGGGCATCCTATGATCCCGGTGAGCCTTGGATCCAGTTTTCCTGACCCACACCTGGTTTTCTCAGTTACACAGGCCAGTAAAAAGTTTATATTTTAAAGAAAGTTTATGTTGACTTGTACCAAAAGTCAGAAGTACACTTGCAAGTCTTAAATTGTCAAACAAAAACTATTTTTATTCATTAGATTGTCAAAATTATTAAGTTTCACAATACTCAGTGTTGGCCAGGGTGTAGCAAAACATATATGTCATAATACTGTTTGAAGAAATATAAATAGGTATAAATTTCTTGTGGGGGCAAACTGATATATTTTTTTCAATGTGCACTTGCTTTTGATCCAGTATTTCCACTTTGAGGAATTTGTAATGTGGAAAGAATGAAATACAAAGATATTTCTCACAGCATTGCTTGAAACGGCAACAAAACAAAACAAAACAAAACAAAACAACAGAAAAAACCCAACAACAAAACAAAACAAAAAAAGTCTAAATGTCCAGTAAGGGAGAAGTTACATAAACAATGTTACTCACACTGCTGTACATTATGCATCTAAATTTGAAAAATTTGAAAAAATTCCACGCTAAATGTATTCAATAAGTATTGAGTACCTGCTATGTGTCAGAAATTACTCTAGACCCTAGAGTAAGATAAATGAAGTTGCTATTCTCATGAAGCTTGCATTCAAGTGTAAGTGTGTGTGTGTGTGTGTGTGTGTGTGTGTGTGTACAGATGAAATCTAAACAAACAATTAGGGAAATGAGACACTACCAGATATAAGAGCTCTACTGACAATTAAAACAATAATAGGATAACAAAAAGTTGGTGATAGGCAAGGCATCTCCCATGAAGAGCCTCTGAGCAGAGATGTGACTGACCAGAAAGAACCAGTCACATGAAATTCAGGAATAAAACAATTCAAGATAGGGAAAGAGCTAGCACCAAAAAAGAGAAAGAAAGGTAGTGTGACCAAAGCATAGCAGACAAGGGTAAGAGCTTTGGAGATGAAGCGAGGAGATAGCTAGAGGCCTATTGTATGGCTTTGCAGCCAAGGGTGAGGAAATACATGTTGTAACGAGTGCAGTGGAAAGTCAGCGAGTGGTTTTTAAGCGGGAGAGAAATAAGATCTGAGTTAGGCTTTGCAAAGGTAACTCCAATGGTTTTGTGGAGTAATATTAAATTATCATTAGTCGTACTAGGATTGAAAAAGCCATTTGCAAAAACAACATAATATAGCATTATCAATGTTTCCCTATAAATCCTATAATGTATATATATTTTTACCTAATTAAGCAACTGTACATTTGCTTAATATACTTGCTTAATATTTTAGTATATATGTATTTATATATTTTTAAATATATTATATTAAAATATATATTAAATACAAAAATGTATTACAATATCAAAATATATATTAAAATATATTACATATATAATGTATTTTTGCTCAAATATTCAGAGAAAAATTTTTGAAGAATATACTGGGTGTACCAAAATAATGTATACACATTTTAAGAGATTTTATCTATACTCAAGCAGTAGCTCGCCATAATCAGAAGTGTCTGGACGCTGATGATAGCACTTTGAGCACCTCTTGTAACTGCAGAAGTCAAACGTGACTTGTTATCTTTTGTTATCAGTGTATATTGAGTATTATAATTAATACAGTTTTTTCCTTTCTTAAAATGTGTATACATTTTTTGGCACCCTCTGTATATGAAACTATACTAACAGTTGCCTCTGGGGAGTGAGAATAACAGGTATTTGTTTTGTCTTCCCTAATTTCTTTTTACTGTTTGATCAAGAATGTGGTTTATCTCATATATGGAATTTTAGATGGCTTTTCCAATTATATGACCCAGAAATATCTTTCAAATGTGAACATTTTAACTTTTACAAATTTTAATCAATTATAGTAACTTTATATTTTAGCTAGCAAACAATAAAGACCATATATTTCTAAATATGAATTCCTGTTATCAATATTCACTTTGATTTGAAATTACCATGTATCAAAACTTTACTATTTAAAACAAGTAAAATGACAACATGAGAAAAAAAAGGAGAAATCAAGAAGGTGAGATATTCTATAGGATAACTGGTCTCTTGAATAAATCAATATCATGAAAAAAGTAAAAAAAAAGCGGGGTGGTGGTGGTTGGGAGCTATTCTAGCCTAAAAGATACTTAAGAAACATAACAATCAAATGCGACGTGTGGTTCTTGACTGAATCCTGGCTTGATCAAACCAATTTTTTAAAGATATATGGGAGATAAGTGGGAAAAATTGATTATGGGCACAGCACTAAATAATATTAGGGAATTACTGCAAGTTTTGTTAGGTGTGATAACAGTATTGTGGTTATGTAGGAAAATGTTTATTTTGAATACGAAAGAACTTATGGGTAAAGTATGATGTTTAATTTACCTTAAAATATTTTTGCAAAACAGAAAAAGCTAAAATGTTGATAATTATAACATCTAGGTATTGGGTAAGTGGGTGTTAGTTATTGTTGGTACTTTTCTTTATGTTTGAAGAAATTTTAAATAAAAAGTCAAAATTAAAAAAAAAAAAACTGCAGTGTAAATACCAAGCAAAATCTTTCAATTTCACACCAAGTTCTTTTATCATAACTATATTTTTAGGTTATTCTTATAGATAAGAATGCTTTTAATTTGAAAAATTTGTGTTTCTAAAATGTGTGAAGATTTTGTTCTCTTAAACAGATAACAGATTAAATCTCCCCTTTGCAATTTTATGCACACTCTTAGTTTACTTACTATGGCCTTTCACCATCAGGTGAGCTTCTGCTAATCACTACACAATTTCCACATACATTCTTAAGAAATGGAACCTGAAGGAATGAAGCATTAATAAAAGGAAGTGTTAAGATTTATATTTTGCTGGCTACAGTTGAGTGTATACCATTTTATAGTTTTCCTTAGGGAGAATAAACACAATTAATTGTATTATGAAGAAAGATAAACCTTGAGCCAAAGTTGCATTTTGATTTGCCAGATTTATTAGCACATTCCTACGTATGTCCGTCTGACATGGGACTGAAGTCTTTGGAGGTGTAGAATGACTCACTCAGTGCATTCATTTTGCCTCCTCTGCTCATATCTGATATGACTGACCACAGTGCAGGGCATTTGGGAAAGGTGGAGGGCATCCAGAAGATACAGTAATCACTAGACTATTAAAAACAATTTTGTTTAGTATATTCTACTTACCTATTGCAGAGAAATAATAGGTGACAAATGAAAGGAAATGCAACTTATATGTCCAATGCAATTACTTCGTCATAGAGTTATAAGGATAAAATGAGAAAATCTATATAAGATGCTTAGCACGATGCTTAGCATATAATACGTGCATGTCAAATGTTGGCTGTTATAATCATTACCCATGATATTATCATTATCCAATGATATTATCATTATCATTATCATTACAGAATATTACCTAAGAAAATTAGTTTTAAATAACTTAGTGAAAAGGAACCGTTTTTACATAAAAAACAATGGAGCAAAATACCTTACATTGTCATGTGTCAGTTCTATAAGCTTTCTAAGTATTAAGTAGTAGGGTGATGAGTCTATACATTAGTTTCAACATCATTTCTATTTAATATTCAGCTATTTAATGTTTCAGCTGGAAAGAAAGGTTAATGGAAACTGCTTTTGGCCTAGTTTTGCCAAGACGATGCTACACGTTAGATGTGACACGTGGCTGGTCAAACAAAAGTGCACAGAGCAGTCTCTCTTTTCTTTTCTATAGGTAGCATTCTCCTAAGCACATATGCTAAAAAAGCGCTCCTGTTAACTCCAGTTCCTTCTTTAACAGCATACATTTTTCAAAGCAAAACAGGCTCTCTCCTATTTTCTTTCCTTTCGCTCTCTCTTTCTGAAAGGTTAGGATGAGTTAGACCAAATGGGAAGGAACAAGAAAGAAGATAAGGGGACACTTCGCACAAGCAGACAGAGCACAGGTTTGGGAGTTCTGTGTGAATCCCTAAAGTTCTCTGTCACCCTATTATAATATGTCCCCGACAAACAACAGTGAGGACAAAAACAAACAGAAAAACATCTCACTATTTCTTGTTATCACAGTGTCTGTGAAACAACTTGTTTCCTTGTCTTCACTTTTCTTGGTTTTTCCTTCCTTTCAATTAGAAGGAAAGGAGCATAGTATGCTGGATAAACTAAAAATGACTGTAAACTTTTAAGGGTATGAACCAATTCTTATTTTCTTTTTACTTCCAGTGCCTGGCACAAAGTAGGTGTGCAATTAATGCTTGTATAATGAAAGAATAAGTGAATGAATAAAATTATTACTTTAAATAAATGCAATTTGGAAATTGGTGTCCTATTTCCCCCTTTCAAATTATGCCCTCAGCTTGGATTATTCCATGAAATTAAAATAGTATCCAAATACTGCCAATCAATACCTTGTCTTAAAATAGTACTTTTCCTTCAATATTGCAACGTAAACATGCTTAACAAAAACCATTTTCAAATTGGGTTATATGTTAAGGCAACATTCAACATATAGTATTAGGTCGGTGCAAAAGAAATTGCAGTTTTTGCAACTATTTTTAACCTTTTAAACCGCAATTACTTTTGCACCAACCTAATATTTAGAAAAACATTCAAATTTAGCAGTGTTTTTTTTTTGAGTAGATGGTATATAATTAAATTTACACAGTCACATTTTTATCTTCTAATTAAGTTTTATATCACCACCGTCAGCTATTAGTACACTTAGATCTGCCCATTCTTCATATTTTGTTGTTAAAAGTTAAGCATTAGATAGATTATATACTAAAGTAAATAAAACTAACTTCATTTTAGATACTGTTACCATGAAAAAAAAATAACTGTAGAAACTTGTACCATATTGCTGAACTGGGTATCCTCCACCTAACAATGGAAACTCTGGCCTATGTGTTGTCTATGTGTTTGGCAGTTATCAAGGGTGGACGGTTGAAGACTATTCACACTTCAGTGAATCCATTTGCATGATCACGTTTCAAAGCCTCAAGGCTTTATCACTTCCTTTTTATAAGTAGCATAATAATTTGGGAAAATGGTTATGCTTATCATCATCTGTCAGTCAACAACTCCTGTGTTAACAAAATATATTTTTTCCATTCAATGAATGTGTGTGTGTGTGTGTGTGTGTGTGTGATGTCTTATGCTCATGTCAGTATCAGTAGGACTTGACTTTGTGATGAAACTATTTCATTTATCAGAGGGCACTGACTGGGAAGTAGGAAAATTCCATTTACACTTGAATGACCAGAGGGTGTGCTTCCTGTCAGAGTCATGTAATCACTGTAATTTAAGAGTAAAGTTCATATGAGTGTATGTAAATAACTAAAGCATTAGCATCCATAAGGTTTTAAGATAAATTTTACCTCAAGATCACATCTCCATAAGAAAAATCTGTATAAACTGGGGGGAAATATTCTTGTACCAACTGTTGGTTAAATATTGACAAGATAGGTCAACGACAGGTTGTTTCATTTGCTGCCCATCATGTCATATAATAAACATAACCTCCAACCTGCACATGTAATAAATAAAACTTGAACCTGTGATGTCTAATCAAATGAGAGGGTCTAATAAATTTTACTGATAAAGTACTTCCAAGCTCCTGTGCTCTTTAACTGTTAATTAAGTGGACTAAGAAAAGAGTAAGAATATTGTAGACATAATAAAATATTTCATTCTAAATAGATATGCATCTCAAGTTTCAATAAATAGCTTCAGTATTTTGATGTTTAAGATTTTGATATTTGACATTTTAAAGAGATGTAAATATTTATTGTATGAAAAAATGATGTGTTTTATTAAAAGGTATTTATTTTATGAGGACAGAATTAAATCAAATTAATCTTTTACTAGGTTTTTTTAACAGACCAAAGACAGTGAAACCTCAGCTGACAAATTTGGAACTTTGCTTTGTAGCCACCAGTCACTGAATGCCACTTGGGTGTCGGGCATTATACTAGATGCCTTACCTACATTAGTGCATTTCATTCTTTCAACAACTCTCTTACGTAAATACTACTGTGTTCATTTTAAAGAAGAGGAAACGAGTTCATAGAGCTTAGGAAACATGCCTAAGATAGTACAGAACTTGTCAGAGCAACAGTTGAACAAAGCCTACGTTCTTTCCATGTTCCATTTACTACCTCTCAATTTTTTTTTCTAACTCTCAATTTTAATACTGATACAAAGAAAAGAAAACTGAAAAGGTTTGATAATTCTAGAATTAACCTTTCCCAGCATCCAGTAAAGAGAATAGGGGTCTTGTATGATCTCGACTCTACCTCTAGCTACAACCACAGGAGATGATTGGCTTATCTCATCTCCAATTAACATATTCCAACCCTCAAGAATTCAACTTCCTGTGTCAGTGTTACCTGAGTGCTATAGAACTGGCAGTAGGACGAGCTTGGCAAGGGGAAGAAAGCGTCTCCAGCTCATACATTATCCTACCCATATCCTCAAAGCCCAAGAAAAAGTATGTCTGGTGCAAAGATCTTAATTTTACTTACTTTCTTGCTCATTTTTGGTTCTCGCCTGTACAATCTTATAAAAATGTTGTTATTTTTTTCAACATTCTTTTGTTACATATTAAATGCTGCTTACAAATGAAATAGACAACCACTGTTTCATCGATATTGTCAGAATGTTTTTTGGTAAGTATGTCAGATATGCATGTAAAAGTTAGAATTATGGACCAAGATCAGATATGATATGGGAAGAAATATATCCAGATGTACCTAGATGTTTAAATCCCTTCTGTACCCCTCTCATTTGCCTTTGCCATGAAACCACCCAGGCTTACTCAAGAGACAGCTCCTTCCTTTGCACTGAGGGTGAATTCAGGTTTGGTGAGACTTAAGCAATTTACAGGAGAAGGGGCTCCTTAAAAAAATGAACATAAAACCATGAACATAAAATTAGGAGCAAGGTATGAGAAGCAGCCCATAACACTTGAGGGGTTTGAAACTTAAGCTTCATTAGCTTTATGGTAAATTTAGCTCTGACACCATTTAATGGTCATATATTATAATTGTATATATGTAATACGCAATCTACTGCCTGTTGGTTTTTTTACCTTCATAACCAATTAATATTCCTTGAGAGTCAGGACTATACTTTAAAGTCTTCCCACCTTGCAAAACTTATTTTATGTAGTAGCTATATGTATACAAACTGAAATTTACTTGCTATTCTTTAGATTATAGAAATCATAAAGAAGAACGTCTCAGATACATTGCATTTGACATTTTATATAATAGAGAATTTTTGCTGTTCACCAAGACCACTTCTTAGGGAACAGGAATCCAAGTTTCCTCTGTCCAGTTATCGCCCCACCATTCTTAGACAGGGGTCTTGCATGATCTTGACTCTACCTCTAGCTCCACCCACGGGAAATGACTGGCTTATCTCATCTCCAATGAACATATTCCATCCTCTTAAGCAGCACCAACTACACATGAGGAGACATTTTCTGGGATTTCTGGGAAAGAAAGGTTTTCTTGTCTTCCACGAGAAGACAAGTAAGATGCTCTTCTTCTCTTTGAGTAGTATGAGGTGTCTGGAACTGTTACAGCCCTTTTGCTAATAAAGGGCAAGAAAGCTACTAGAGGTCATCCAGTAGAGGGTGACTATAAAGCCCACAGTGGGGAAGGCAGAGCAGACCAACGGAAAAAAATCCACGTCATTGGTGGCTTTGTCTGCATCACTGGAGAAAATCTCACTGAAAACAAAACCTTCCTCTGAATTTTTCAGTTATAAGAACCAATAAAAACTAATAACATTGATTTATTATTAAAGGTATCTTGAACTGGGTTGTCTGAAGCTGTCATTCAAAAAAAAAGTTCTAACTGATACAACATAGAATTTCATGAAGCCAGTGTTATGTGGAAGTATAAAAAAAAGAAAAATAAATTTTCAAATTTTTTACGGTACTTCATAGCATCTTAATTTTTTTATACAGTAAGAAATATAAATATTATTTGTTTACTGAAACACATTCTAGAATTATTGACTGCTAGGAGTCATTACTTGGATCCTAATCATTGTTTAGGAACAACTTCTCTGTTGTTAGCGACCCTTTAGGATGTTTCTGGTTAATAATATCATTTAACTATTCCAATTCTTCCTTGATCTTTTAGAGTAACAAACTCTCTATTAAAATTTTTGTTTGTAGTATTAATATATGTACAAGAATTCATGTGCTTCTTTGCGGTCATCTCTTCACTGAAAAAAAAATTTGCATCAATTAGTTGTTTTCCATCTAATTATATTATTATACTTCAAATGTCATTTTCCCCGTAGGCATTATAATATGATATATTTTCTAACATTAAAATCTTGTTTATTAATGATTTTATACAGGATCTCTTGGGTTTCTAGCCCATTTGTAAGAAGTTCTTATTAAGAAATTCAATGAAGCATGGAACAATGCAAGAGTAATTTATTAACATATCAAGAGGCTTTAATTTGCTAACATTTTCCTATCATGGTAGTCTGACAGAATATAAAGAACAAATTGCCTTAAAGCATGGAACTGGTAGAGCTGGAAGAAAAAGCTATCTATCTTTTAAGAGCTCATGGGTTCAAATATTCACAGCATGAAGGACGCCATGCTGCTTCCAAGTACGGTTAGTATTCAAGTTGCCTAATTTATGTAGGCTCAGTCTGTTTACTTCTTCTACCTATTTAGCTCTATGTAAAATTAGGAGAGCACATGTGAGTCACAAAGGGAGAAGTTATGCCAAAAGGAACATATATCGAACAGATAAGCTGTAAAAATTTGAAGAATATTTATGTATTCTAGTTACTTTAGAAACAGTGACTTCCTCATTTATCTCATCTTTTCTACATAGACTACAAATTATTAGCAATATTATATTCATATGTCTTCTGTAATCCATATCAGTCATAACGAGAGCCACATTTTCTTTGGTTAGGATAATGTTTCAAGAACATTTGAGTCCAACATCTCAGAATAGCTGAACATGCACTCTCTAATTTGCTACAGTCCCCATTAAATCTATTGTCATAAATGCTGGCCTCACAGACTTCTGCTAACTATCCAAGTTTTCATCTCACCTGTAGACGGAACTCTTTCTAAGAAGGCTGTGACTACATCTGTTTTAGTACCTCCTCTACGCCCTTCCACCCAGCACAGCACTTGACATATAGCGAGTATCTGATAAATATTTGTTGACTGAATTACTAAAAGAATGAATAAATAAATGGAGGAAAGGAAGGCACCTTGGTCTATGAGCTTCCTTTCACCATGATATCCCAGTTGATTTCAAAGAAAAAGGATGTCCTTCCCTGTTGTAAAAATAATCTAAAATAGCCACAGTAGTGGTCAGGTTATGAGGTTTTACTATTACGTATCGTGTTACTTGAGAAACTACTTTAAAATTTTTCTTATGTATGAGTTTCAAAGTATGTGTTACACACTGGTCACTTAATTAATGTTAAATAAAACACACGCAGATAAGATCTGTTTAAGAATGAGTCTGACAGTTTGTTATCCTCACATTGATGAGTTAGTTTGGTTTTGTTTTACACCCAAAGGTTACGCCTCAATCCTGGAAAGGTCCTGTCAACAATGGCAATATCATTCAAACATTTTAATTCCCAATATGGAAGTACGCCATATATTCATCATCACTATTTGAAAGACATTCAAAGGTACATGGCCTATATCATGATTAGTACAGTAACGTTCTTCATACATTCAGTGTTAGTTCTGCTGATACGCCAGGCACTCTTCTAATTCTTTCACTTACTACCATCAATCTGCACAACAACCTATTAGTATTTCCCCATTACACAGGTGAAGAAACTGAGGCCAAGAGAAATTCATAATCTTGTCTAAGGCACAAAGCTAGTAATGGCAGAATTAGGATTTGAAACCAGGCAGTCGTGCTCCAGAGTTCTTGTTCCTAACCACTGTTTATTGCCTCTCATGTAGTTCACTCTATATAATATAGGTACCCTTATTATTTAATTTTGCAGAGAATGATTTTATTATTCACATAATCTATAAACTTGATTTGCTCCTGGAGGACAGATCCCATGAATTACAATGTTTCTATCTACCCCAGTCTGAAATATTCCTTATACACGGTAAATAAAGATTTTTGTTCAGTTCACTATACTGGAAAAATTACTATATTTGCAGCCAAATTGGAATTCAATTGCTTGTATATTTTTTTTCCACCGGCTGTGTGGCTCTCAGGAAGATGTTGGCTAACTGATCACTTAGGTCCCTTTACTACCTATAATATCATAACTAAAATTAGCCATGAGCTAGCAATTCAGATTTGATAAGAGATACCAATAAACAGAAGCACTAGAGAGTGAGGGACAGATAAGGACATGTAAAAATTAGTACGCCGGCTTCCAAAACAGGCTAAGAAACATGCCATGTGTAATGATAATAGCTAATATTCATGAAAGTGCCTTCATGTGCCAAGTACTATGTTATGTTAAATGCACACATCATTTGATCTTTACAACTGCGTGAGGTATGATGGTATTACTATTCTCATACGGGGAACGTGAGGCTAAGGGAAAGTGGTTTCAGCTCCCATAGCTACTAAGCAGTGGAACACAGAGCTTCAACTTAGGTCGATCGAGTTTTCAAAGGCAAGAAGAGAGGCAAGAGAGGGTGTGCTGAGTTCAAAACCACCTGTGGGGTTAATTTCAAATTGGTTGTGATGCATATTTCCCTGACTCACGGGGCTCGTTCTCCCCTTGTCCAGGAGCTCCCATGCCCTCCCCGCACCAGAACCAATGTATACACATATGCCTTTCTACCTACTGTGGAATGCTAAAGCATACAACCAAATGACAGAAAAGAAAATTCAAAGTGAATGAGCGGAGGCTTAGTATGGCGAAAGTGTATAAACCTTCGGGACTGGCTCTGAGATTATCTTAGCCTATAGAGAAACTTTTAGGCTCAGTTCCTATTTCTTCACTGTATTTCAGAGTTTAGTATCCCACATAAGTTTCCTCTGGACAAATGAGATGACTAACCCAAAATTTGCTTTTTATTCTTATCCCCCATTATGTATTTTTTTCTTCCCAGTATTGGAGACAAATTTTCTTTTGTATCTTACCAGACCCTTGATAAATTATTGATGCCTTATTTCTTTCACTATTAAGCTCCCCTACAACGTGTGCAATGTAAGTGTGTGTGTGTGTGTGTGGTATGTATGCGTGTGTGTGTGTTTATAGTATGTATGTATTACGGTGAAGATAATGTGTCTTATTACCTAAGAGACATGTCACAGAAATGATTTGCTGTTGTATTTTATACTATTTTCAGGTTTCTTACCTTGACCTTTAAAACCCAGGATATCTGAGCAACTTTCACACCTACAGCTTTTCTTTCCCAAATACCCATTTCATTTTGCCTATACTAGTACTAATTTATCTTGTAGCTTAATTCCTATGCTAAGAATTGATGAGATTTAGACTATGACTACAAAAGGAGATGACAACCACGTTAACTTTCATATAAACATTAATTTTACCACACACACACACACACACACACACACACGGGTAGAATATGCTTTTAGAATATGAAGAGAATTGAAGAAATATGAAGAAAATACACAGAAATATATTTAAAAGTTACCTTTGATAGATCCCTGAAGTTTCCTGGAAGAGTCAAGTCCAATTCTTCTGAATTCATAGTTTGTTAATACCCACGGAAACACAGGGTATTGGTTCAGATCATTATATGTCCGTCCTAGTAAAGAAAAAGATAAATGATAATCTGTATACACCAATTGCATATGAAATTGTTCCTGTTCTATAATAGATAAGGCAACTACTGAATTTCAAGAAAAGTAGCTTTTTTGTTCATTGAACTACACATTTGTTTAATCAAAAGCACCTCATAACAACGTGTTTCAAGTGAATTCACTCAATACTAATTAACGTGTAACTACCATTATTTTTTACAATATAAACTTGTAGTAAAGACCGCTAGCTTTTTGTCATTACTGATTTCTCTTCTTTGGCTACAACACGTTTCTCAGACTCTCTTACAACCATGTTTCCCTGAAAATAAGACATAGCTGGACAATCAGCTCTAATGTGTCTTTTGGAGCAAACAGTAATATAAGACCCAGTATTATATTATATTGTATTATACCCGGTATTTTATTATATTATATTATATTATATTATATTATATTATATTATATTATATTATATTATATTAAATTATATTATATTATACCCGGTCTTATAGTAAAATAAGACTGGTCTTATATTAATTTTTGCTCCAAAGCGGCATTCAAGCTGATTGTCTGGCTAGGTCTTATTTTGGAGGAACACGGCAGTAGCCATAGACATGGGAATTTAGGTCTAATCTATACGAACGTGAGCAGAGTGACGTGTGCCACTTCCCGGCTTGGCCCCCTGCAGCCTGCCACACAGGTGCCTCCATGTTCCATCTCTCTTCTGCTGCTATGATGAAGATAATACTGCCACCTGGAGCAGAGCCTTGTTGGCCAGGGACCTGAAAGTGATCATGGGAGGAGGTCACCCTGCTGACCTGCACACCTGCAGGTTATGTGATGGTATTCTACTATAATGAGTATGTGTGTATCTAGAATATATTATATGCCAGTATACAGAATATTATATTGAGGTTATATCAATAATCGATGTAGAGAATTTGCAAGTTAACAGAAGTACTCTTGAAGCCAGTATGAAAAAGTAAAGAGGCAGATGTCACATACATTATTTTCACTACTTTAAGTTCATGAACATTCTTTTTGCATTATGTTATTTCACTTTAGTGAAGAGATGCTGGACCTTAGGTTGAGTTGGCTGGGTTTGTGTGTGGTGTGTGTGTGTGTGTGTGTGTGTGTGTGTGTGTGTGTGTTTTGATAGAATAACCTTAAATATTTCAGGTAGGAGGCTGAAGTATAGTGGGAATGAGGAAAGTTCAGGGAGATCACAGCACTGGCTCACCCTCATAAACTGGTATTAAAATAAACACATAATCAGATGAAATTAAGAGAATCAGTATTAGAGAAATAGAGCTCCAAAGAAAACTTTTGTTGGATAAGATTGTATTTTGTAAAATGTATTATGATCAATCCTGGGTACCTTTCTAAATTTCCATTCAAATTCAGACAAAATAGCAATGTCCCTTGTATTAGTGAATGAATTTTCATCTAGTATGCCTTGGTGCACCCCACCACATACAGTGTAACAGTAACACAGATATGCATACATTACTTGTTCATCATCAAAGAGTTGACATTAAATGATACCCACTCTTCAGCAGCTGGTAAATGTGACTGTGAATAGGAAAAACAAGTCACAGTCTGAGGAAGAACTAAATCTGCTAATGATTATAAGCATCAAATCAATTAATTCATTCAGTAAACATTTATTGGGTGACTGTTTAGTATATTAATCTCTGCATTTGAACAGAAATACCCCACATTGTTTTAATTGTGTAAATTTATGTGGGTGAATATTATATAGTGTATGGTAACTGATAGAAAGCAGAGCGTTGCTTCCACTTTACATTTCCTGGAATGAGTTAAGAGTAAGATTAGGGTTTCCCCTTTGTCTCCACCACAGCACTCACACAGACGTGTGTTAGAGCTAATACGCATCACTGCCAACTTGTCTGCCTCTCCACTAGTCTGTGTGTAAACTCATGAATGTAGGGGTCTGGGTGTGTGGGTTTAATCTCTGTGTATTGGCACATACTGCTGACCCAATAAATGTTTGTTAAAGGAATGCATACATATGTGATAAAAATGGATAAAAATGAGCCAAAATTTAAAAGATGGACAAGCACAAGCTAAGTAAAGAAGGAAAGCTGCAGGATAGTCTCTGTGGAGGATGAGGACTGCGAAGGCAGAGAATATGTATGTGAGAACGGCACTGTACGGGCACGGTAAACAAGAAGGGAATGTCTGCAGCTAGACAGTTCAGCCAATGGGTGCATCTGCTTTATGTTTATAAGTCTATAATGAAGAATAATACTAATGAGAATAAGCAAGAATTTGGAGCCTTTATTAAAGTCTTTTGTATGTGAAAACATTCTGCTAAAGCAGTATCATTGTAAAATACAAACTGTAAATTCTCAAACTTTAAACTTATTAGTGATAGCTCATATATATGTTAACCTAGGACAACGGGTTACTCTCTGTTTTTCCTACCGTGTTTCCCCGAAAATAAGACCAGGTCTTATATTAATTTTTACTCCAAAAGACGCATTAGGGCTTATGTTCAGGAGATGTCATCCTGAAAAATCACGCTAGGGCTTATCTTCCGGTTAGGTCATATTTTCGGGGAAACACGATTATACATGTGTATTTACGGAGACTGGGTAGGCAGAGCTATTTCTGGGATTCTAACTGGGCCCATGGCATACTTAGTGCCCCACCAACTTCTGCAGCAGCGTTCTACTTAAAAACCTGTAGATTTTAATGAAAAACAGGTTTCCTCCCAGTATATAAGTTTTGTTTTTTAATTCGTTTGTTTATAGAATAGTGATATGATTTATATAACATATGTTTATATTACTTATATAAATCAGTGAATAGCTGAAAATTAGATACCATAATTGTTTTCAAATTTTTGATGAAGTTTTATATACTAATGAAAAATTGTCAAGATAAAATAAATAAAAAGCCAATTTATATCATCAGTACTTACATATATCATGTAAATACAAATAGCATAAAAATAGAGGTCATATTTGAAGATACTAACCTTTTAACATTTTTGGGAAAAAAAATGAAGAAGAGAAAGCATCATCTTTAAAATATAATACAAACTGATGATCCCAATAGTCACAGTGAATAGCAGTTGATGTGTCCTATGTACATATTTTTTGAGATCAATGCTTTTTTTTTATTAGTTTCCTTAGCATTTATTTTCAAAGAATCTTCCAAAGATTATTAAAAGTGAATTAGAAAACGTATAGGAGAAAAAAATATATACATATATGTCCTATAGTTTTTGTAATTCATTTTTAGTAATCTTTGGAAGGTTCTTTGAAAACAAATGCTAAGGAAAATTGAGTAATTTTTAAATTACTGAAGCTTATAGCACCTTATTAATTCTAATAGATACAATACAGTTAATAAATGAATGTAGTTACACAGTTACATTAAATCTTTTTTAAATAAAAATTCTCCCCTAAAAGCCTTGTAACATGCACAGTCAATATATATTTTTGATTTGAATTAAAAATGTACTATGTATTTAAAATCACATGGGCAAAAAAAATGATTAAATGGTATCTCGGACTTTGCATGCATAAGTTTTAGCCATGATTTAGCTTTATCACTTTAATTATTTTGCTCAGCACCTTTGTGAAATGAAAACAAATACTGTTTACTAAATTAGCCAAAAAAGTGAAATATTTCCAAAGTAATACCTGTTAGGTTCTGGCACATCTAGGTACTTATTTATCAATTGTTCTGTTTTTAAATTTTTTACGATCATTGAAATTTAGTAAATAGCCTTTTGTTGTAACTGGTAGGGTTTTTTTCCTTTTCCAGCAGTAGTAAGTGCAGATTTTTTTTTTTTTTTATGAACTACTCTTATAAGGTTTTATCTTCGACGATGAATATTAAATATGCAAGCCTATGACACTAATATACTCAAACAATAAAAGTGAAGCACAGTAAATGAGATCTCAGAACACTGGATATGTTTCTTCACCAAAAAAAAAAAAACTTTTTAATTAAACCATCCAATTTAATGTTTTTATATGGCACTTTAGTTTTAAAGGTAAAGTGATCTAGAGACAGCTGACAAAAAAATTATAACTGCAATTCCTTGGTGAAAATGTTAATGACAGCAAAATATTGTTTAATTAGATGATTGCAGCATCTGGAATTAACACTCTTTAAGAGCTATGTTCCCGTGCTTGTCTGCTTCTTCACACTTTACAGACATTTTGTCATCTCTAGGTCATTAGGAAAGAATTTTTAATGATTTTTCTAGAAGCAAGCAGTTCAAGTTACATCTAATTAGATGACAATAATAGCCCAGCACATGCAGTAGCTAAATATATACATAATTAACCAGGGAGGGCTTGTACATCACAGAGTAAAAAAGTGGAAAATGCTAAACAGGAGAAAAAGGTTGGGGTATGGGGAAGTTGTGCTGAATTCATTAGCTGATCATATGAAAAACAACTCAAAAACCTTTCAAAAAAATTCTCAAACCTAACGGGCTCATTGACACAAGCTATGTTAGCAATCACTCTGTGTTTTTTTAAATGCAAGAATGCCAGATTTTAACATCTTGTTCATAGTATTATCTAATAAAGTATAAAATGGGGCATAGGTTGTATCTTTCAGAACACAACGAACAAAAATCAGGTCAACTCCAGGAATTAGAGGTTGAAACCACATTTTTATTGAACTCTGAGCATCATTAAAATTCACCTATATAATCTTCCAAAACTTAATGTTCTTTGAAATTAAAAAAAAAAAATCCACGTGTTACGAAATAGCTAAATAAATTACACAACAGCCCTAAGTTAGACTTTCATGCAGTTTTAAAAATCATGCCTTCAAAGAATATTTAATTAACGGAATAGAAAGGTAGGATCTGAACGTGTAGGTGTAGCAGGTTCCAAATGATATGCCACACACAGAAAAAGAAAAGAGAAAAAACATCAAAATCTTAACTCGGATATTTATGGCTAGGCTTATCAGTGACTTTGATTTTTTTAGTTATAATTTTCCAAATTTCTAATTTTCTATAATGAGTAATTGTTAAATTTATAAATGGAATAAAGGCCATGAAAACACTTAAGGGTTTTAGGGTGTCTTTAAAAACAATATGTTTTCTGAACATTTGACAAACCTCTTTTACTACGTAAACTATCTTTACAAAATTTACATACACATAGTAAAATGTGTGTTTATTTCTATGCAATTATGTATGCATGCACATATCACATGAGGGTCTAAAAAATCTAATAATGCATTAATACTCAGACACTGCTACCTTTTGCTTTATAGAGTCTTATTTTTAAAAGCATCTAGAAAGAAGGAAAGCAAAATTGGCCAAATATGACAGACCTCAAAAAATGGAGAGCAAAGAATGGGTCATAAAATGTACCTTGTATTTCATGTTAAAATACAGACAGGATATAAATCTGAGAGTGTAAGAGAGTAAATACTCTTTCAATAGAAAATGTAAATTTATTACATCACATTGACCTATACTTTTACAATGTGAAGCCGGAAAAGATGTTTCAGCTTCTCAGTTAGATTCTGTAACTCTTCGCTTTAATCCAGGAAATTTAAAGAATCCCTCATCCAGCAATTCTAGTGACTTCACATAACAGATCACACAACCACGCAAATACTTACAAGGCATAAATGTTAAATCAGTTCAACTGACGAGTATTTACTGAGCAAAACCTCTTTTTCTAGTGACTTCATAATCTCATTGGAAAGGTGATATAGACATGAAATGCCAAGGATACACTACCGAAGTGCCAAATGTGTGACATAGACAGTGTTATAGAAGACCTAGCGCTATAGAAGATTATTAACACAGTTATCATACGATACATATTTTAAAGAATACAGGTGTAGAGCAGTTGTTCTCAAAGTGTGGACCCTGGACAGTGGCAGCAGCATCACCTGGAGCATTCTTAGAAATGCAAATTCTTGAGCTCTACCCCAAACTTCTGAGGATGGGCACAGTGATCTGTGTTTCAGCAAGGCCTCTAGGTGACTGTGACAGCCACCAGTATCCTGGATGCTAGCCTGGTGGCCATGTTGCCAGTGTTGGGGCTGCTGATGCTCAGCCTAGTCCCTCTCCAGGAGTCACCATCATCAGAAGAGAGCCCGCCCACCCAAGGTCCCATCACCACCAATCACTGCAGAGTGGAGGTAATGAAGACCAGGCCCCCCTGCCTCAGACAAGACAACTCTGAAGACAGCTCCTGGCTCCCTGTGGAATCTGCTGAGACCTTTGCTGCAACTACCTTGGGGTTCGATTTCTCTTTCTGCCAAGTTCTACTTTCTTCACTCCCCCCACCGATGTTGAGCCCAGACTCTCCAATAAACTCCCTGCAGGCAAATCTCTGTCTCAGAGTCGTTTCTTTGGATCGGAGATCTAGCTTCAAACAGGTTCCACATGAGGTTCTACATGAGAGGTGACAATTCTGGGCCCACTTCTAGTATCTACGAAAGTCACAACAGCACATGAACTTCAAAAGTTTATTTTGATGAAATTGTTTAAAATTATTAATTGTTTAGGTTCTTAAGGCAGTTAACAGATTAAAGCTGATGACTAGAGGGGGGATTGAATGGCCCCACGAGGGTCCTACGCCTACCACTGTAATTGAGTGATGCTCCAGAGCCAAACCATCTATATTAGAATCCTGACTTCATCATTTGTTAGCTCTCTGACTTGGGCAAGTATTTAACTTCTTTGTACCTTATTACCTCAGTTGTGAAATGCGGAGAGGAATAGAATTAAGTCTTAGGTTACGGTTGATAATTAAATGAGTAAATACATACAAAGCACCTAGAATTGTATTTAGAAAACCATAAATTGCTCAATAAATGTTAACAATTATTTCCTATTTTTTTCTGAATGCTGACATTGACGTTAAAGAAATTTTTCAAAAGACATAATAAAACTAAACAAAGAAATAAGAAGATATTATTTTTTTCTGAATCTTGGTATTAGGAATAATTAAAGAAATGTTTAAAAAAGACTATGATAAGATATAAACCAATCATTTCTTGGCTTTAGGTTACCCAGGAAATTTGTTAATACAAATAGTAACACCCTTTCAAGAAATGATAAATCTTACTTTTCAATTAATTGACATAAATAAGTATTTACTGAACAATGACTGAATCCTTAAAACCATGCTACATAACAGCATGAATACTTAGTGGTATCCATGTTAGTAAAAGTGATATTGGTACAATTTAACATCTTTATACTGCCCTTTATTCTAGGATCCTTAGAGAGCTCTGAAAAGCGTTCCAATAAGAAGAGATGAATGGATACACAGGTATTTTCCACAAATCAGGAAAACAGGCAATTCTAATTACTTCCCTAACAAGTATTCCACCTTGGCTTTAATGAACCTTCTCTTCTCTAAAACCATCATGCAAATCTTCAACGTTGGTGCTCAGTACAAACAGCACTCCTACTAAAAACTTCAGGATGATGGTAAGGAAAGAATTAGCAGGATTATACCCAGGGACAGCACCTCTGGGATATTTATGTTCATAACTTTTTCCAACTGTCATTCTAATTCTGTACAAAGGTTCATTTTGTCTGGATAATCATCTATACGTGACAATTAAGAGTTAAAGTCCATCATTTCCATGAGGCTTTCCTTGACTAGACTATCTCCTCCTAATCTCTGACTTCTCTAGACTTTCATTACAGGTAATGGACCTTAACTACATGCTTTCTTGTATGTTCTAAATGTTTTATATGCAACTACTGTTCTGGTAATTAGATCTTAAATGGTTAGAGCAAAGCTACTTAAACTTTATACATCAGAAACACCCAGAAGGCTTGCTGAAATGCAGATCTCTGGGCCCCCCTCCCAGAGTTTCTGATTCAGTAGGTTTGAGGAGGCTGAGAATTTACATCTCTAACAAGTCCTCAGGTGATACTGAGACTGCAGGTAGGAGACATTCTGCCAACCATTCAACTTGAGCATATTAAAGTGACTTCTACTTTTTGTATAATGACAGTACATAGAGTCATTCTCTTCTCTCTCTCTCTCTCTCCTCTCTCTCTCTCTCTCTCTCTCTCTCTCTCTCTCTCTCTCTCTCTCTCCTCTCTCTCTCTGTCTCTCAGTCTCTCCCTCTTCCATGCCTGCTGCCACTACTATAATCCAGCTCTTCATCCCACAATTTCTTTTTTCTTGGAATGCCCTCTGCTTACTTTCTAGTGAATTCTTCTTACTTGTATTTCAGTAGTCAATTTAAGTATCACTCATGGGAAGCTTTTCTTGATCTCTTGGTTTTAAGTAATGCCTTCAAAAATCTGTGACTCCCAATGAGTCTGTACATTCACCCGCTATAATAATTACCACTTTTTACTGGAATTGCTGGTGTATATGTATGTTTTCCTGAGTATACTATAATCTCTTGAAAGGCAGAAAATATACTTGACGACTTTCCTCTGCAGTCACTGCCAAACAGAGTTTGTGTTCAGTAACTACTTACTAAAAGGATATACAAATTGACTTCATACATAGTGTCGTCAGTCTCGTAACCGCTCTCCCTAACTTTAAGCAATCTCATTTCTCATCCATGCCATTCATAGTTATCAGGTGAATTTTCCTAAAACTTCTTATTATATTCCCTTCCCCAAAATGATACTCATTCCTGAAAGTCTAAGATCACACCCTTTACAATGTGGTTCTTACTTAGAGTCCAATATTGTTTCCTACTATTCTTTGCTTCAGCCAAGATATGATACTCATGTCCACTGAACACATCACACATTCCAGCTGGTAGAAATTTGTAAAGCTTTGCCCTTTGTTCTCCCCAGACAAACACATTTTTAAATCCCTCCATTATGCTCAGCTCTTGCAGCGTTCACTATTTATACCACTCATTCAGTACTTAATATCAGCTGTCTTAAAATGTCCTCTTATTTATGTATATTTCATTTACCCATCTAGTTGTAGGTGTTCTGAGTTCCTATCCTTATTTTACACTTCTTTTTATCCCACTGTCTACAATAGATAGGCTTTAATGTTTAGTTAGAATTATTGTAAAGGAAATACCCAATATATTCTTTAAAAATAAATAAATAAATAACCCAGAGGCTTATACATTCTTTGTGTCATCAACTAAAACAGACCCAATAGTTCAAAAGAAGGTAGAAAGACACTTAAATTTCCCTTCTGATCTGCATAGTCTGGCTTAGAAACCCAAAGACTGTCCCAACCAGAATAAAGTCTACACTGCTCAGGCGCAGCTTTAGAAGGAATCGCAAGTTCTCTCTATTCAGAGTGTAGCCTTTCTAGAGCTAGACAGAAGAAAAAAAAAAAAAAAACTCCCAGAAAGCAACAGGCACGAAGTGGGTAGTGGTTGGGGTGGTACTATGCCACGTTGTGGGAAACAGATCTGTCACTGGGAAAATGTAGTGGGAAGAGGTGAAATCTAGAAGAGTTCTTTAAAATAATGAACTAGATAACATTCCATCCAGAGGGATAGAGAAAATCCCATCCTAGAATAGCAGAACTGTTTAACACAGATGCCACCTCGACTGGAAGCTGAGCTGAGAGTGAGGTATACCGCCCTCTCCTCCAGTTTTACAGCCAACAGCTCCATGCAGTTAGCACAGCCAAGGAAAAAACCACATGTCCATCTTTGACACATGGTAGATAATGAATTTTGATAGACATCTCAGGAATAGATAACAATAACAACAAAAAAAGCAACAGAGAATATGGAAAAATACTGCCGAGGAATGTAAAGAGAACATTATCCCAAAGATCAGGTAAAGATCCATGTAGCTGAGAATAACATGCTGTATTAACAAGAAGAAAATTTTAATAGTCTGAAGTCCTTCTTTTATGCAAAAATATATGAACTCCCAAAAATAAAGACTTTAATAACAATATAGATTCTGAGTAGTCAATTATATTGACAAAAAATGAGCAACAAATGAGGAATAAATTGTGTCGTTGATTCATTTTTGAGTTCAAAAGTAAGATACATTTTATAGGGTTTTAAAAAATTTGAACATATCTCTAGGAGAATTAGTAACAAGATACCTACATTCTAAGTCACTTAAAAAAAAAAAAGAAAGAAAGAAAAAGGGCAATAAATATATGACCAAAGAAAAACAAAAAAACATTAAAAACAATAGCCAGACGCTATGAGACCAAACATACCCGTTATTACAATAGGTATACATAAACATGTTAAACATGGCTACTGAAAGATTAAAAGTCCAAGATAGAGTAAAATCTTGAAATTGCTCCTATGCTCCCCTACACAAAAGTTGGCAGGTCTGAGATTCTATCCCATTTCTTTTGGAGTTGAAGTTATGCTCTTTTTACTACATCACACTGTCTACTTAAGTATGCTACTGAAACTAAATTCTTTACATTTCAGATATTTAACTTCTTTCTGTCTCATATGTAAATAATATATGCTAGTTGAATAATAGAACACTTTTCTTTTATCTTTGAAATAGTAAATAGGTTTAAGATATATACATTATATGTAGTGATATATGAATATATATAAAATATATCATGAAGATATCAGAAGATATATGTATATAATGTAGATGTGTATTTAGGATAAATAGTAAAATTTAATAAATGTAATAAAATAGTTCTCTGGTTGTACCTCTAGTATCTTATCAGCAAATACATTATAATATGTATTAAATTATTAAAATGCAAAAACCTTTCAAACAACTTTTTAATACCTTTTTTTGACAAATTAAGTCATTTTGGCTATCTATTTAATACATATCTAGCATCCATATTTAATATATATCTATAGCCTCCATATTCACACATATATGATAGATTTACAAGGAATAATATTACACAGAATCCTTTTAAGTGATGATTCAGAGAACATGGCTCTAAATTCATGGTTCTGAGAAGTCCTTCAAAATGGAACAATACTAATAATAGGTAAACATATGTATTTATGTACTTGTTTAAATTCATCTGACTGTAAAAAAAATTGTAGCACCTGATTTACAAAAGTAAACTCTATAATTCAACATGAATAAGAGCTTTGGGAGCTTAACTTAGGAAAAAAGAAAGAGGTGCTTAAATCTCACAGGCATGTTTAACCACTGACAACCACTGATTTAGCAGAAAAACAGGCCACTGCTTCCCTTAATTTACAAGCACGGTACTGCCGAGGATGATGGCAGTTACTCATCATTTAGAAATGTAATCTGATTTTATATTTTTATTTGAAGATTTTAAGGAAAAAAATGCTGTAACCCAATCATGCCATAATCCAGGTGACATCTGTACTAGGCAGAATCCTGTTGTTATTCTTCTGTCTGGCTGCTATGCTGAGAATGACAAAGTAGTGAAATTACATTTTCCCATTATTATTTCCAGACACTCTCTGGCAATGGTTTGTTGACTCTAATAAACCTTCAGACAAAGCTGTCAGCAAAGAAAATGGCAGAAGGAGAGCAAGGAAAAGCCTCCTCAACAACAAATGCATCTAAAACCTCAGTATTAGCTTATACAGTTTCTGATAACATTTAACATGAGTGCTTCAATATTTAGTCTAATGCTATATTTGAATTCCAAGGAGGAAAATGTATTCCATCAAGTTACACTACCCATGATTTTCATGAACATAAACATATGATGAGAGTAAAGAATGAGATGTCTTACCTGCTATAGTGTTAAGAAACATCAAATATTCGAAGTTTGAAATTTCCCGTCTTTGCCAACGTTGAGTCATGTTGGAAGATTTATAAAGCTGCCGAGGAGTGGCCAGGGATATCCTCCTAGCAATTAAGCAAACATAACGAATGCAGTCAGTTTTAACTGATGAGTTTAAAAAAATTCAATATTAACTAATATACTGGTTGAGATCATTCAATTTAAAATAATCTATGGTTTATCCTTCTTAGTTTAATTGTAGATAGTAGCAATACTGAAAATTCTATTATAGCGAAGATATTTACTCAGGATAAAACAATATGAAAACAACTATTTGAATAATATGGCTGCAAGTGGGTGTTTTACAAGTTAACAAGAACAAAAACGGTGAAACTATACTCAAAGTAAGTCAAAGTAGCTTTTAAAGAATACAGCAAATGTACTCCATGCTAAGAAGATAAGTAGGTTGTTAGGTACCAGCTTATAAGCATTTGACTTAAACCTTATATAACAGTGGCTGAACTAAATTTTACATCTGCCTCCACACACAGTGTGCCAACGTGCACAGTCTCTACCCCTACAATACATATCCATCTTATGATGTAAAAAACAAACAACTGGGAAGTTTGAACATGTATGAATAAAGAAGAAGAGATACAGTAAAAGCTTCAGGGAGTAAATCAAGATAATTTGTATAAATTATGAACCTTTGGAGGTTTGATGTGTTTATTTTATTTTTTTATCTAATTTTTTTAATTAAAGTTTATTGGGGTGAAAATTGTTAGTAAAGTTACATAGGTTTCAGGTGTACAATTCTGTAATATATCATCTATATACCTGTTGTGTGTTCACTACCCAGAGTCAGTTCTCCTTCCATCACCATATATTTGATCCCTTTTACCCTCATGTACCACCCCCCCTTACCCTCTGGTAACCACCAAACTATTGTGTCTACGAGTTTTTGTTTCTTCATTTGTTTTTCTTGTTATTTTGTTGTTTTCAGTTTTATATACCACATATAAGTGAAATCATATGGTTTTTGACTTTTTCTGTCTGACTTATATCGTTTAGCATAATAATCTCAAGATCCATCCATGTTGTTGCAAATGGCACTATTCCAAAATTAAGAATAGAATTACCGATGTGTTTATTTAAAAAAATAAAGAAAGCTGGCTGTATTTGTAGAAGTAATGCATTTCTAAAATGATCACCACTTAAGACAGAGGTTCCCAAATTCTTTCAATTCATGACACTCTTACTATCTCAGGAACTTTTTCATGGTGCCCCCAGCACAAGAGAAATCCCTAACCACTCTGTTTATTAAGCAGTTACGTCTAAATAGCTTAATAAAGACTTAAGTCATAACAACTTAGATGTCTGAAAATATAATACTCATATTTTTATTTCATTCCTTAATAACTGCAATTACTTACTAAAGGGATATGTGTACCTGTTGGGCACTGCAGAGCTTCTTATACCCAGAATCCTATCTGACGCTACTGCTCTCATTTCTTGTTCCCCATTAATTTACATGCAGCACTGGTTTTGTGTATTCCCCACAGTAACCCCCCAAAACTAGTTTCACAAAGCTGAGATGTTGAGAACGCAATGCTGAACGCAATGTTGAAACTCAGAAGTACCTTGACCTACGAGTTTGTGCGGTGAGTGACAGATGTTGCTCTGTTTCCCTAAAAAATACCAAACGCCCTGCAGCAGTCCTGTGTGTTCACTGTGACATCCCAGAGCTCCTTGGTGCTCAGTTTGGTGTGGACTTAACACTATTTTTGTCATTCATGCATTATTATCAAATATTTCTGTTCACGTGGGATCTTCCTGGGCATTGTCTCACACAGTAAGAGCTAAATATATATCAGTTATGGAAAAGCAGGGAGGGAAGAAGGATGGGAAGGAATTCGTTATCTCAAATTCAAATACGAATTAAGAATTTTAAGAACAATTATGTGTAACTCAATGTTGAAAATATGAGTCACATATTAACATTTTTGAAGAACTTTCCTAGTTATATATATATGAGATAACAGGAACTATTGACTACAAAAGAACCATGCAGCTAATGATTCACTTAATTCCAAAGGTACATGGTATATATATTTCATACTTTAATTCGATAATTCAGTACATTTTTCAATTAATTTATAATATGATTTTCTATAGGGTTACCTAAAGTGTGTCTATATTTTGAAGCATACTGGCACCAACATACAAAAATTTCCCAGGTTCACTTCCACTCACACAACTATTTTATGTTGTAATCTTTTTCCCTGATTCTGACTTTGTCATGGCAACATGCTGAAATGTTTTCTGAATTATCAAATAATTAGTAAACTATGCTAAGCTCAATTTTCATTGTGCTACTATTCTAACCATATGCTTACTCCAATTTGCACATTGTGTTACTATTATAATCATATTCTTACTAATCTGACTAAAATTCTTACCTGCAGCATGCTCAGTATGCTAAAAGCAATATATATATATAAATAAAATAAAGTTTCGAAATCTTTTGTTGACATTTTGAATCTAGACAAGTTAAGAAGAAAGTTGCTGGTCTGGAAATAATTCTTATCACCAAAAACACCCCCCAAAACAAAAACCAAACAAAACCAGACTGGTGTAAACAAACCCTAATATGTGTAAATAACGGGAATCAGGGGATAAAGTTATCATGTCATTCGTAGAGTATGTAGTAGTGAAGAAAAATGTGGGTGGGCCTAGGAAATGAATTTAGAAAAACAGATTATTTTTGAGTTCAGAAAAAGGATCAGTTTTTCCTGTTTATTGTTTCTATCTTTCTCCTTATAAACTGAGCTACAGCAGGGACTGAATTGTGTTTTACTTACTGTTGTATCGTTAGCAGTTAGCAGTGTTTGCCATAATGGGGTCTAAACAGTACATACTGAATGATTGGAATTTTTGGTCATCTACCCTAACAGAAAAAACGGCTGACGTGACATGTGATCCTTAAAAATTAAATAATTTAGTCATATGAAGAAGAAAATGGGAAATATTCCCTTTGTTCTAAATCTTTGTTCATTAAGCAACAATCTGATCTCTAATGGGATCTCTTTAGTGGGCTTGCCCAAGAAGTACCCTAAATGATTTGTGAAGTTAATCATTCTTGCAGTACACCTGCCTTTGAATTTTCTAGTTTTTTTGTCTGTGTATAAATCAGTCATGGGTTGAGCTTACAGTAAGTTTCCTAGTGTGTGATAAACTCTGCTTAAACTGACAAAACTCAATATAAAGAAAAAGCGAAGTAAAGCAAAGAATACTCATAGATCCCCTAGTGGTTGTACCAAGATACTCTCATCTTGAGGGCTTCTCCTTGGAGCCAGACATCATCCTACCCTTTGACAATTTGCTTAATGTCACAAGATCTTACTTATCACACACATAAGTTTATGGAGGTATGTGTGTATATTTATTTACCTAATCACCTATACACTTACCTGCCTACCTATCTGTATCTGTGTGTGTATGCACACATATATGTGTTTAGTATACTCGTATATATGTTTACAGTTTTACAAAGTGCCTTCACTTTATGATCTCATGACATCTCTATACAAAGATACTGCTCTCATGTTACCACAGATGAGAGTGGCATCCTTCTTACCTAGTGCTGTGCATTCTTTTAACTAGTATGTGGTGAGTTCCTACCAAGTACTGGCTCTGGTACTGTTATCCAGCAGGTAGGTAACAGGTCTAAGCCAAGAAACAGTGTTCTTCCAACCCCCACCTGCTATATAAAACCAAACTTCTGAAAATATTAGGAAACTAAGAATGAGTTGAGTCCTTGGTGGGGAAACCAAAAACAATGAAAGGGTGTTTCAAGATAGAATAGTTGTGTGAAGTAACAGTGGAAAAAATTTACTGAATACGTATTTTGTTTCCAGTTTTCCTATCAAGAATAATGATTTTCTAAAAGTCAAAGACAGACTGAATATGGTTAAGAAGGAAATAATAATAATAGGAAAGGAAGATAGTAAAGGAGCTTCTGGTTGTTTTCAATGAACTCAGGTCCAGACAAGACCAAGAGTATTGAAAGAAATCACAAATGTCATTGAGAAACCTCTACTGGTAATCTTTGACGAATCATGGTCATTGAGAAAGATGCCAGGAGGCAGATTATTTTTAAAAAGGAAAACATTAAACCTATTTATGAGTTCTTAATGTCAATTCCTGGAAAAAATTCTTGAATTGATGATTAAACAAACAGTCTGTAAGCACTTGAGAAAGGAAGTAGAGATTACCAGGAGTCAGCTTAGATTCAATAAGAACCAGTCTTGCAAAACTAACTTCATTTACTTTCTTCTTTTTTTTTGTGATAGATTAAATGCATTTTTTCTTTTGACCTGTATTTTATATAAGTATTTCATTATCTACTAATGTCTTCATTTAATCTTGTCAGTCTACTAGAAAATCTCCTGAGCATGTGCATACATGTCAGTAAATTGCTCTTACACTGTAAGCTTAAAGAGAATAGATACACTGCCGTGCAATGTAATTCTAGTTGAGTAGCACTTAAAAAGTACCTTGGCAATTAGGCACTATGTTAGGTCCTGTAGATTAAAAGATAAATAAGACACAGTTCCTGTCTTTTAAATGTCTGTAGCCCACTTAAGGGAAGATAGACAGAGATTCATGCGCTGCTCCATCCATGTAGTGCTCTGAAATAATTCCCAGGGATGTAATGATCTACGTGGAAAACACGGCTGCTTGTCTACCCAAAGCCAATATCTCTTTCTTCCTTGGCAACAGACACCTTGTTTTGTTCAGGTAGGGGGAGCAAGGAATTCAGGGTTATATATTTTTCTCCGAATTCTAGGGGATGACTGGGCTAATCTAGTAAACTCACTCACCTTTAACAGTGATTGTTTTAGGGTTGTTAAAGTGACCCCATTCTGGCCAAAGGGACCTGAGATAAAGATTGCTGGAGGCTTCTGTATTCTTTTGTGTGTGTGTTTTAATAATTTTTTTATCAATTACAGTTGACATAAAATATTATACTAGTTTCATGTGCACAACATAGTGATTACACATAGTAGTGATAACTTAGAAGGTTATCACCCCAATAAATCTAGTACCCATCTGACACCATACATAGTTACTACAATATTCCTTTATGCTGTACTTTACATCCCCATGACTACTTTGTAACTGTTAATTTGTACTTCTTAATCCCTTCCCTTTTCTACCCATCCCCCTAACCCCCATCCTATCTGTCAATACACAAAATGTTTTCTGTATCTATTAGTTTGTTTCTGTTTTGTTTGTTCATTTACTTTGTTTTTAGATTCCACACATAAGTGAAATCATATGACATCCGTCATTCCCGTCTGACTTACTCCACTCAGCATAATACCCTCTAGGTCCATTCATGTTGTTCCAGGTATCAAGATTTCATTCTTTTTCATGGTTAAGTGATATTCCATTGTAGATATGTACCACTTGTTCTTTATCCATCCATTCATGGATGGACATGAAGTTGCCTCCATATCTTGGCTATTGTAAGTAATGCTGCAATGAACATATGGATTCACATGTTCCTTTGAAGTAGTGTTTGGGGTTTCTTTGAATAAATACCCATACCCAGAAGTGGGATCATGGGTCCTTCTTTGCCTCTTGTTACAGCCTTTGTTTTAAAGTCTGCTTTGTCTGGTATAAGTATTGCTCCCTCAGGCTTTTTTGTTTTGTTTCCATTTTCATAAAATATTTTCCCATCCCTTTACTTCCAGTCTCTACATGTTTTTCACTCCGAAGTGAGACTTTGGTAGGCAGCATGTGTGAGGGCCTTGTTTTCTTTTCTTTCTTTGTTTTTTTTTTAAATTTTATTGGGAAATATCGGGGGACAGTATGTTTCTCCAGAGCCCATAAGTAGTTGTCCTTCAATCTAGTTGTAGAGGGTGCAGCTCAGCTCCAAGTCCAGTAGCCACTTTCAATCTTTAGTTGCAGGGGGTGCAGCCCACCATCTCATGCGGAAAATTGAACCAGCAACCTTGTTGACAACTCGTGCTGTAACCAACTGAGCCATCCGGCCACCCCAGGAGGGCCTTGTTTTCTTATCCATTCAACCCTACATCTTTTGACTAGAGCATTTAATCCATTTACATTAAAAGGAATTGTTGATAGATATGTAATTATTGCCATTTTATTTTTCATGTATTTTTTCTTCTTCTTAAAGAAGTCCCTTCAACATTTTTTGTAATACTGGTTTAATGTTGATGAATTCCTCTATCTTTTTCTTATCTAGGAAGCTCTATCTGTCCTTTGATTCGAAATGATAGCTTTGCTGGGTAGCATAATCTTGGGTGTAGGTCCTTGCTTTTCATCACTTTGAATATTTCCTGCCAATTCCTCTGGACTGCAAAGTTTCTGTTGAGAAATCAGCTGACAGTCTTATGGGAGCTCCCTTGGAAGTAAGCATCTGTTTTTCTCTTGCAGCTTTAAGATTCTCATTGTCTTTAACCTTTGGCATTTTAATTATGATGTGTTTTGGTGTGGCCCTCTTTGGGTTCATCTTGTTTGGGATTCTCTGTGCTTCCTGGGCTTGTATGTCTACTTATTTTGCCAGTTTAGGAAAGTTTTCTACCATTATTTCTTCAAATAGGTTTTCAATTCCTTGCTACCTCTCTTCTCCTTCTGATACTCTTATGATACAAATGTTGACATACTTGATGTTGTTCCAGAGGCCCCTTAAACTATCCTCATTTTGGGGGATTCTTTTTTCTTTTTGCTGTTCTGATTGGGTGTTTACTGCTACCAGATCTTTGAAACCTCTGATTTGATTTTCTGCTTCATCTAATCTAATTATTGATTCCCTGTGATGTAGTCTTTATTTCAGTTATTGTAATCTTTATTTCTAATGCTTTCTTTTTTATGTTTTCTATCTCTATTTTTATGTCTCGTATCTCTTTGTTGAAGTTCTTACTGAGATCATTGAGCATCTTTATAACCAGTGTTTTAAACTCTGCATCTGGTGAATTTCTTGTCTTCATTTTGTTCAGTGCTTTTTCTGTTCTTTCATTTGGGACAGGTTCCTTTGTCTCCTCATTTTGACTACCTTCCTGTGCTTGTTTCTATGTATTAGGTAGAGCTGCTATGTATCCCAGTCTTAGTAGAGTGGCCTTATGTAGTAGGTATCCTATGGGGCCTAGTGGCACAGTCCCCTTGTCACCAAAGCTGGGTGAACCAGGTGTGTCCCTTGTGTGGGCTGTCCATGCTCCCTTGTTGTAGTTGAGCTTTGGTTGCTATTTGTAGGTTAATGGAAGGGACTGATCCTCAGGTTGATTGGTTGTGAGGACTGGCCATGACTATAGTGGAGGAGCTGTTGTGCAGGGGCTGACTTAATGGAGCAGGATTCACTTTAGCAGGGCTCTGGTGCCTACCTAGTCTGCTCTTTGGGTATGTTGTCTGCGGAGGTAGCCAGGTGGTGCTGCAGCTTGGTCTGAAGCTGGACACTAGGTGTGCCAGCCCAGGGCCTCCTTGGAGGGGCCCTGCCACAGGCCAAGTTCAGCTGCAGCCTGGGCCCTGCCTAGGGCTATGTGGAATGAGCCACAAAGGAATCCACAGGTGGTCACCATCTGTGCAGGCGTGGAGGTGTCTTGGAGAGGCTAAGCTGCAAACTGAGGCCAGCTGCCACTAGTGCCAGGCTTGGGGCTTCTCAGCAAGAGGTATGGGGCATGCTGAGGCCAGATGCTGTGTGTTTGGGGTTTGTGAACCTTTGAGAGACTTCAGAAAAGTCGACAGCATGATCCAAGAGAGGTTCTTTGCATGGAAAAGCCACTGGAAGAGGCTTGGATGGGACCATAAGTACAGTGGGTCAGGGTCTCAGGGAATAGCTAGGGCAGGGTGAATGGTGTTAGCCATGTTGACGGAGACTCAGATATGATGCCTGCCTGCATCTGTGTGCTGGCTTGGAGGGTTCAACAAAGAAACAATGGCTTCTGCTAGCACTTCTTTCTTGGAGACAGCTGCCCCTCCAGCCCTTGCCCTGCTGCCAGACAATTCAGTTCCTCCCCATATGTCCCTGGTGCCTTTCGAGCTGCTGCCCCAGTGCTAGAGCTCAGAGCAAGTGAGTTCCTCAGCAAGTAACTCCATGTGTGGGCCTTTTAAGAGGAGTTCCTGGGTCTCCAGCCACTCTCCATCTCACTAAGCCATAATCTCCACTGATTTTCACTGCCAGGAGTTATGGGGACTTCTCTCCCCAGCACTGAAACCCTGGACTTGGGAGCTTGGTGTGGGGCTGGGATCCCTCTCTCCTCAGGGGGATCTCCACTGCCAAGATATGACTCCTGATTTTTAACCCCCACGCATGTAGACAGGGACCAGCACATTCTGCATCTCTGCCCATTCTACTAGTCTTGACATGGATTCTTCTCTATTTCCTTACTTATAGGATTTCTGTACAGCTAGACTTTAGGTGATTCTCAGTGATGGTTGTTCTGTAGTTTAGTTGCTATTTTGATGTGGTTGTGAGAGGAGGTGAACATAGCGTTTACCTCCTCCACCATCTTGACTAGAAGTGAGAAATATATTCTTTCTTAAAGCATAGATGCTTGAGGAGAAATTGTTTGTGTTGTTTTCCTTCTTTCACGCAACTGTATGAAGATATATTGTCTGGAACAGTAGTAGTTATTTTGTGAACATTTAGGACAACTGAGAGTCCTGACATCATCTAACCTCCGAGCCAATACTGGCAACTCCAAATATTTTACATTAAAAACAAAAACAAAAAAGCTAAGAACTTTATCTTTTAAGTCACATTTAGTCAGGTATTCAGTTACTTGGAGCCAAAAGCTGACTAATAGGTATTAGTGACACATAGAATTTACTGACTATGTTTTTTACTTAAACTAGTAAGATTTCAATCAGTAAGATTTTAAAATGAAGCTTTTAAAATACCAAGATGAAAGATTTAGGAAATGGTGAAAACCACACCATAATTAATGACTATTAATCTCAATAAACTCTAAGAGTTGTATTACTTTAATGAAGAAGCATTTATAAGAACAATTTATATGCAATTACACAACAATGAATCACAAACATCATGAGGCTTTTGGTATGTTTCTTGTAAGATTACAAGCAAAATGTCTTAATTGTATGCTAGCTATGATAGTCAGTCAACTTTTTTACTTCCTCAATTATATGTGTTCAATAAAATTATGCCCTAAATATTCTGTCATTCTTAAAATAGTGGTTTTCATAACCTCTTTCTCTACAAATGACCTGCAGAGAAAAAAGAATTCCTTGGTTCTCAAAAATAATTATAATGTAAAACCCTATTTATATTTCTGTCTTATTGAAATATGTTTAAAAAACCCACAGATAATGTGTAATATGATATAATTACCTGGCTTGTGGCAAACCATAGCTGGTCCCTACTCCAACCCGTGGCAAGCTATAGACAACTTTTTTCACTGTTGCTTGATCAGGAAAATTAAACATAACGGAGGCTGTGACAAGAAGGAAAAAAAACATGATTTAGAAAACCACAGAAAATAACCATCAATTTCAGAAATTATTTTCTGTGTCTATCCCAATTTATTTGCAAAGATAATGAATCTTCATGGACAACCAGCTTTCTATATAACTTTACCCATGAAAAATCAAGGATTAACATTTTCAACGAAATCAATGCTTTTTTAAGTTTTGTTTTATCGAGAGTATAACAAAGAGAGAAATTCAGCAGGAAAAAAATCAAGACAGAATCACACCATGTAAATGAATAATATTTAAAAATGAGCACATTTTCTTTCCAAATATTTAAGGAGACTTACTTCTGTTTGCCATAAATACTTCCAAAGCAGTGTTTTGTAGAAGATAACGTCTTGAAAATACAGCTCGTATCTCGCTGAACATCCATTTTCCATGGAGTCCCTCAGTGTATGCAAGAACCTAAAATAAATAGTTAAAAGGGAAGTGCCAATCAGTAAAGTACGTATCTAAAACACAGTGCTGAATAAAAGTCAGTAAAATTAGGGATCATCTTCCTGAATTCATGATATATCACAAAATTGTCAATCATTTAATTCCATATATTTGCAAAATTTCTACCCTTCTTAATTGACTAATGAGGAAGTGAAGAAGCAAAAAAGTTACATGTTGAATGTGACCCTGTAACTTAGAATAGAAAATGTATTATGACTTTTTGGCTTTGCATATAGTTAGTTGGGCTAGGTGACCTGTTGGTTCTTTTCCAATATCCCCTTTCCTCCCCCTTCCTCGCTAATGGAAACCCAGTTATCCCTGAAGTGTCCATGTGGTCAACCCCAGGCGATGGATCATGATTGATCTAAGCCAGGGATCAGGAAACATTTGTGGTAAAAGGCCAAATAGTAAATATTTTTAGGCTTTGCAGGCCCTACGGTCCCTATCACAACTACTCAACTTTGCCACTGTCCCATGAAAGCAGTCATGGACAATATGTACATAAACGGTCATGGATGTATTCCATTAAAACTTTATTTACAACAACAGCGGCAGCCTGAGTTTGGCTGACCTACGGTCTAAGGCCATCAAGAAAAAGTTATTCCTTGCTCCCCAAATTCCCGTGTAACCAGGGGTAAGGATATTTGCCCCAGCACTGGCTAGTGAGAATAAAAGCAAAGTCAGTTGGGGTTGCTTCAGAAAAGCTGATAAAATGAGCCATATATAGCAGGCACACTTGAGTCTCCTTCTTGCTTGTATAGAGATCCGATGGCAGAAACTGTAGCCATTGCATAGCTGTGAGAGGAGGGCCAAGGGAATCACACTGAGGTTAGCCCTAATCCTGAGCTACTGAAACAATCGCAGCAACCACCTCTTTGTGGACTTCCTGTTCCGCGATACAGATAAATCTGTATTTGATTAAGCCACTGCAGTCAAATCTGCAGCCAACATACTCCTGCCTGACACACCAATGTGTATTAACATCACAGAAACACATTTTCTACTCGCACTGGTTTACTCTGTAAAGTCTACTACACTTATATTTGCAAATGCAAACTAGTTACTGAGTTTTACATACACGATATTTCTTAAGCTTTGAAAACAAGTTATTAAGTCCCTTTTTACATTTCCTTTCTCTAGGAATTATAAGTATATATGCAATATATATACATATATACATACATATATATATATATACACACACATATATATATACACACACACACACATTCTCTCTATATATATCTATATATATACATATGATCTTTTGGTCTTTTTATATTTTTGAAATTCAATTTTGAACTCCTTAATTCAGTTTTTGTCTTGCCCTAACACTGCAAGGTTTTTGGAGACATTCAGACATCGATTTAAATCCTGAAACATTTTGGAGCCAGTCAAACTCCCATTTAAATATTGGCTCTCCTATTTACTAGCAATAGGGCTTTGGAAAAAAAATTTAACTCCGTCTGTACGTTGTCATCTGAAAAACAGTGATAATAATACCTATTACTGGTTAGTTTAAGTGCATGGCTTTAGCTGTTATTTAAGTTCTGTTTATAAGTTTATATGTCGTTGTTGTTGAACATAATGTAACAATTCTTTTTCAGTTTCTAAATGCAAAACTTTTTGTACATTTTACAAAAGGATAGTCGTGACTTGCCACAATTTATATTTACAAATTCTTAGTGGGGTGCAATAGTTTCCAGATTTGAACTTCATAGAACAGTATGTTTTTTAAAAACAGAGAGTACTAATACAGGGATAATGGCAAATAAAACAGCCACCACAACAAAAACTATCCTTCACTATGACCACTATTTCACTATATATATAAAACTCAGACATGAAAATGAGTATAATCTCAGAAAAAATGGGAGACTTTCCCATGAAAGCTGTTCTGGCACCCTTACACTAAACCAGTATGCCGGGAGAATGAAAACTCTCTCCACCCCCCGCTCCATATTGTTACTTTTCGCTTTGGGAACCATGATGTAATGGATACTTGCACATTATCAGTTTCCATTAAGAACAGAGTCGGTTATTTCACTGTTAGCAGGCAGGCAGCTCACAAACACACAGAGGTTAGTTTGACGCCTTAAGTGCTACATGTCTTACCTACAGTGCTAGTTACCAATTTATTGCTTTCCAGCTCCGAGTTCCCCCTTAACTGCTTGTTCTGTGAAAATGAAGCTGTGCCCTTTACTTCCCCTTTGCCAGCTGGGGTGATGTTAAAATTTGCCAGGAAAGGACACTGAAGAGACAGTGCAGGAGGAGGTGTTCTCCTTGTTTCTGGTCAGCAGGTTCGGGCAGAAGGTGGGGCCTCCCCTGTGCCCGGCTCCTGCAGGGTGTGGTGCGACCAGTACCAGTGACCAGCAGTTTTCTCCAGCACTCCCCCAACCCCAGGCAGTTCTGTAGCAGAGTGCCTCTGGTGAGAACCCTCCCAGGAACAGCTTCACCAACAAACTAGAGGGTGGATTTCTGGAAAGTTCCAGAGGACAGAGCTCCAGCAAGGTTCCCCAGAAGTGCACCAGTGACTTCTCCACCATTCAGTGAACTACAGCCATGCCTTTCCCAACACGGCCTAGAGGCCTGTTCCTTGGACTCAACGTCAGCTCTAAGAGTAGTGGCTGCACCTTACATATGCTTCTTTAAACACACACACACACACACACACACACCACAGATTTTTATTGCTTACTAACCGTTCCCTTGTTACTCCAATCTCCTATTATAATTTATATTACACTTTCTCTGTTTAAGTTCCTATGTGATTTCTCTCTCCTGAACAGATCCAGACTGATACACAAAACTCTTATCTGTCCTCTGAACACCATTTTTTAGCTCCAGGCTGGCATCACAGGAGTCCTCAGAGACCCTCAGGAGCAAGGGGAAAAAAAGGACACTGAGATAACCAGAGAAACTCAGTAAAGCCTGGAGTTAAGGAGTATAAGGAGAGAGAATAAAATTAAAAGAAAATTATGTTGCTAGTAGCTCGTAAACAGGTCAGGGAAGCAAATTCCAAGAGAGAGATCCAGAGGTCCAAAGCTACTTTGCACAAGGACAGCATCCTCGGAATAAGCCTGTGGCCCTCACCAAAAGGCCATGGGAAGGAAAATTATATATATACACACATAATACTTCTGATAACTTGATAAAAAAAATCTGCCTAATTACTTTACAGTCACCCATGTGATAGCTGGGGTTTTGAAATCCTTAGAGAGGGCTGATAAAAGATACTGCTCTGAGCTGGTCACCATTCCCGGCCAGGAAACCCAGGATAGCCCGGAGTCCTCTTATTTTTTAACAGCAAGCCACCTCCTGCTTTCCCTTCTTCTTGTTTCCTTCTCAAGACTGATTATGGAAGGCAACTTTCCTAATTTTTTTAAAAATAAAATTAACTTTTTTTTATATCCCCTCCTGTGAGCTGGTCTTTCCTGGCATCCGGTGGATAGTTACCATGTACTAACCTTCACTGTCTCTTTTATCGCACCACTTGGTTTTAATTCCGTGCAGGGCACTTATTTATTTTCTTCATTTGTTTTTTGTCTGTCCCCTTCCTGTGACATGAAAGTTCCAAGAGAACAGGACCCTTGTCTATCTTATTTACTGTTCAATATACAGTGCCTAAAATAGTACCTGGCACATGTGTGCTCCATATATATTTATTGGTTGAATAAATCACTAAGAGAAACTGACAGAGATAATACATATGGAGGAGATTACAAGATATCTTACCAAGTGTGTGCATTTCGGACTCCTTTGATGAACTGGAAAAAGCTTTCCAGTATGGCCTTCAGGCTTCTCATGTTTATTATCCTAATGGTGGAGCCCACTTCAGATTTAATCAAGACCTACAAAAGCAATCTAAATAGAACTGGTGTCTCGTCTTTAGTAGTTTCGTTTGTACCCCTAAGGAACTCTAGATGGGTTATTCCCCATCCGGAAAGACCCTGTGCCACACAAAAAGAATTCCTTCATTCCAGAGGAGTTTTCAGGAAGGTCTGTAAGGCTATGTATGGTGTTTTGACTTTATTTTATAAACTTATGTCTCTACATAAGAAAATGTATCCTGAGGTGTGCCCAAGAATATCATCTGGCACTCTTCTTGACATCAATTTTATTTATGGTAGGTCATTTGAAGTATTTTTTAAGTAAAATTAACACAGAGAGGCTGGAAAAGGAAATGTAACAGATGATGAAATGTTGAGATAAAACACTAGCATTCCCTGAGATTTGTGGTTGCTATGGGCTCCCATGGACTGTCCTGCAAGACTCCTTTCCTCTCTTGTGCTCATGGGACACTCCGAGGGAGGTAACCTAATAAGGACAGCGCGTGGAGGAGGAAGGACGGGGTTTCGGACTGAAGGAAGTATCACCAGCTAGGACACTACCCCGGCAACGGATGAGCTTTATCCGTTTCTACATATTTTAGAAACGTAAAGAAATATCACTTATAGTTGATTAAATACTAAGTTTCAGGCACATTTCTATAAAAATCTGGGCATCAAGCCCAGGTCTGAAATACGAGTATGGCCTGATACTATTATTTATACCT
Organism: Rhinolophus ferrumequinum; assembly: GCF_004115265.2. Classification (NCBI taxonomy): domain Eukaryota; kingdom Metazoa; phylum Chordata; class Mammalia; order Chiroptera; family Rhinolophidae; genus Rhinolophus; species Rhinolophus ferrumequinum. The sequence continues at coordinate 93,941,476 of NC_046287.1, forward strand.
TTACTAGATACATAATGTTCTATAAGTTTCAAGACCTTCTATAATAACTTTTTAAGTTTGTTTTTCATTATAATCCAGGATATTTTCCTAAACTGTGCAAGCACTTTCATCTATATGTGAGGTTTGTGGTTTTTGTTTTCTTAAGTTAACATTCCCGTATCATCTGGTCTGTGTCTGTCTCCTTCTCCAAATTATTTAATATACTATGAAATCTAATCAACAAATGCTAATGACCCCATTCAGTTTCATTTTCTGAAATTTAAATACATGTAATTTTTATTACATCATATAGGTCATAAACAAGAGTATTAAGGCATCTTGATCTTAAATCTTATGGAACTTTGTGAACTGTTTTGAGCTAACTGTTTAGTATCGAAAAAAATGAAGGAAGAAAGCATTCATGCTAGAATAGACTTATACCCTGAGGTCTGCCCCACTCAGGAACTGAAGCACAAAGGAAACAATAGAAAAAATGTAACAGAGACCCCTTATAAGCCACCTTACCCAAATGTGTGTGCGTAACACATATTATTTGATGATCTTGTTGAAGAAAAATAGGGTTGCCGTGCACTCATGTGTATCAGACATGTATATGTTGTCAGAAGCATGTATATGGCTGTCACATCAGTTTCATCTTTTCTTCCTTTTAAGGCAGCTAATATTGTACAATGTAAAAAGTACTTGTTTAGTGACAGCTTTGCTGATCTCAAATCATCTAACACATATATTAAAACAAGTAGTACAAATCCTTTTTTTCCTTTGAATATGAAAAATCTAAATTTTGCTTAACGTTGTATTTTATGTTAAGAATTGAGGAAAAGGCTGCAGGAGGCTGGACAGACATGCCCTGTTCAGTGCTCACGAGGCTGTTGTATCTAACAGACAACTGTAGCTCGAATAGTTCAATGAAAGGGCTTTAGTACAATGTAAAGTTATAAGCCCCCGTTACTTTTATAATTCCATATAAATTATCAGTGATTTGGGATATAACAAATATATTCAAGATGGAATAGTTCAAAACTAATTTCAGGTGTACATTCATATGTGATCGTCCATGCTCTTTTCCCATCTGCCATCTGAATGAAGAGGATGCTAAGTCCCAGAAGGAAAGCCGAAGCACAAGATGGCAGAAGTGTGGGTCCCAAAATGATTGTGTGGGACATCACCTCTGATTGATACCTGCTGTGGTACCCAGCTGGGGATGTGGGAGCGGCAGAGCCAGCAAGGTGTTTGCAACTGCCTCCTCCTAGTTCTCACCACACGTCTTGGTGAAGCTATTTCCTCACCAAAGCCATGGAGGAGTGTTAAGATTTAACAAATAGAAGGTTATGGAAAAACTGAAACAACAACACATGCACTGGCCTCTTTCAAATGGGCAATGCAATAACTTCCCACGAGGTAAATTAGGTATGCGTGATTTAACAGAGTAAGTTTCCAGACCCCCAGCTTCTTAAAATCTTTCTGCCTGAGAATGATCCGGTGAGGGAAGTCCAAATTCTCTTCCCCATCTCCCTTTTCAAACTGTCCTTCTTAAGTTAAAAAAAATAAAATAAAAAGGAGGCGCTGTCTCCAGTGTGTTGCCTAGGGTATATGATCTGCTGAGGGGGTGAGAGTCTCAAATAAGAAATAATTCAAAATACTGATGGAGGTGTTGAAAAGCATATGCCATCAATGACTGGATTAAAAAAAAAACACACATCCTTTTGAAAGTCAGATGGTTTTGCAATTCTTTAATTTTAAGAGTTGAAGGTGGATCTAATTGGGCTGTCATGTGAGAGATAATTAAAAATAATTTTTGATGATAGGTCACTAGGTGATTTTTATCATACAACTTAGATGTGGTACAAAAAATTATAACATTGCCAAAATAAAACTTCAACATCCCTCTCTTTATTTATGTGAACAAGATTTTCAACACATCTATAAAAAAGAAAGTTTGAAGTACCTCTAATATTGATCCTTGCATTTTTCTAGTAATAAAAACTATTCATGTGAATATATTAACCATTCATCTCATTAAGAGATAAATTTACATAGCATTTTACTTTCCGTGTTTAATAATTATTTTTCAAGGTCACAATGTGTTTATATTGTTTGATGATTGTAAGGTGATAATATTTGTAATAATAATTTTCACCAGAAAATAAACTTTAAACATTTAAAATTTTATGGTTTTAAGGAATTAAAGAAAACTAAAAATTCAATTCATAAGTATATATACTTTTTGCAGGTTTGTATAATATCCCGATCAATATAAAACTTGCAAAAATAAAATATTTTTATAATAGATAAGCTTTGGAGAGGGAATCAAATTAAAATATGAGATCAAAGAGAAACAGGAATTATATAAAATGTCTATTTGGAAAAAGAGATTATTTGTGTATTTTAAAATAGATAATGATAGTAATCAAATTACTATTCTATTGGATATATTTTATTCTATTGAGGATATCTGAAAAGTGAAGTAACAATACTATTTTAAAATATCAACATTTAGAACATACTGGATATTATATCTTATAAAAGTGTTTAAACTTATGAAAAATTTCAAATGTTAACTTAAATGTGTGCAAGGTGGCATATAGTTTTCTAAAATTCTTTTATTGGGCGGGTGAAAAAAGAGGACAAGTGCAAGACACTAGTCCTACACAATAAAGAAATCCTCAAATAAAGGATAGAAAAGTCTCACTTTAGCCTTTTAGCCAATTCATGCTGGGTACAATCAGAATAAAACTGACAAAAGGCAGGCAACATAATCAGTAAAATCTAACACAGACCAAAAAATTGATCACTGAGTCAAATCTTTTTTGTTAAATTTGCAAGGAAAATAGTTAATCCTGGTGAAAATAAATCATTCAGCAATATAAATATGAAAATGGGAAAAACTGGAAATGGCTTAACTGTGAAGAAAACAAAAATAATCAAGAAATTAAGCTGGCAGAATGAAGGTTTCAAGAAAATACGTTTTCAATGAAAATTAAATATATGTTATAGTGCTATACTTCTGCAGTGAAATATTCATAAATATAGCCATTATCATTATATGGGTTAAAATTGCAGGGTTGAAACATTCTATAATTAGAGGGAATTTAGGCAGCCCATCCATAGAGAGCTTTTTATTTAAGAATCTTGCATTTTGCTCTAATTCATACATGGATGTACCTGCCTATTTGAGATGGAAAGCCTCCCTAAGTTGAACCTCCTGTACCAGCTGCCAGATGTCAGGCAAGGTAGTTAATTTTCAATTCTTCAGTTTCTTTATCATAAAATGGGGGAAATAATAGTATCTAACCTCACAAGGTGGTTGTGAGGATTGAATGAAATAACTGTTTTTACAAATGCTTAGTACAGTGCCTGGCACACAGGAAGAGTTGAACTAATGTTAGCCTACTACTATAATTATTGCCTACTCTCCTTTGTGTGTGTGTACACACACACACACACACACGCACACACACACGATCTCTGTTTAGGTATAACCTTCATTAATGACCTTGCCAGCAAGGCAGTAGAAAACCTGGACCACAGCATATCTAATCTTGTAAACAAAAAGCCACAGCTGTTGGTTCCTTAGTGGCAATTTGCATTCTAGAAGTTGTCAAAATCATAGTGCTAACCTCTTAGCTAGAAAGCCTAACTATTTGGGACATCAGGTACCACTCACTGTTAGTAGTGATAATTCTGACAAGATTTCTTCTTCTATAATAAACAGCTTAGAATTATACCAAGTCTTTTCTACCAAGCTTGTCCTCTTGATTTATCAATTTCACTGACTTCTATTTAACCAATATTTATCCACTGACTGCCATGAGCCAATGGTGAAAAGTGAGGCAGAGTCCCTGCCCTCAAGGAGTTCACTGTATGGAGGAGAATCACAAACAGTGAGGAAAGGGGAGGCAGGCGAAGCAGGGAAAAAGCATGTCCCAAGCAGTGTTACATACACAACATGTACGTAAACATGGGGCATTGGAGGATGGGCCCAGGTGTCTGGAACATATGTGGTAAAGAGGAGAGAGGTGAAAATAAAATTAGAATAAAAGGCAGGTGGGGAGCCGGCATGTAGGGCTACATCACATAATTCATGTTAAAGAGTTTGGAATTTTGGTCTGAGAACAACGGAGACCACTGTGCTAAACAAAGAGGTCAGGTGATTAAATCTGCACTTTAGAAATCACTGCCACTTCCAGTGTAGAGGCTGTTTGGATGAAGAAGGATGACGCTGATCCAATACTCTATGCAAATGTTATGTTACATTCATTAGTTCATTAGTAGAAAACCATGAACTCTTTTGAAAGAGGATTGTTGTACGGCTTCAAGTATCTCTCACATGGTGGCAAGTGCTTTTCAATTCACCTGTTTCATTACATACGTCCCCTAAACAACGGTAGAGCTCATGAGGGTTGTCACTAGCTGGTATTCTGTTCAGTATTCAGTGCAGAACCTGCACATGGAAGGAAATCAATCAACTTTTGTTGAATAAAATCTTTAAAATTTAATTTACATACAACTTTGAGTAGCAGCTGGAGTCCTCTGTGCCTACTTCCTCTGCAAATGCACACTCTCAAAATTATGGTAAAACTGTCACAATGAAAAAATGATACTGGCAAGGTTGCTTCATTTTTGTCCTATTCATGAATGTCCCCATGTGTAAATATTATATATTTGGCTGTGTTTCCTCATTTTCTCAAATTTGGCAAACTCTGAAATCTTGTATTTGTCCCTCTGCTATTTTACAAAGGAAACGGATGTACACTTTGAAAAGAAACTAATTTCTAGTTTCTAGTATTAACTTTCATTTCCTTATTGAGCATGTTAACTTCCCTTGTATTATTCTGCATAATGACAGTTTTCAAACTAGTTATATTTATATATCTCCTGTTTTAGATTTTTTTTTTTTAATATCAGATCATTTGGTTTTCTGGGTTTGAGATTTTCTTTGAACCAATTTGACAATTGCGTCTGATTTTGTAGATACTGTAAATTGTCAGCACAAATTTTGGAAATAATTCTTTTTTTTTGGAAATAATTCAATTAAAGTTTTAGGTATAGTCAGAATAATACAAGATTAGATGGGGGAGTTGCAGAAATTATTGTTATAATAGTGAAATCAGTTTTAATATGCAAAATCTACATAAAGGAGAATTACTTTGGACTGAAGATCTAATTACGTTATGATAGAAATCTTATAAAACATTAAATAAAAAGTTTTTGTTTTTCAAATTCTATTTAAAAATTTTATTACAAATTTTATTTAAAAAGTTTAAAGACAAAAGTAGTGAAAAGAAATGTATAATAAAGAGAAAAATCTTAATTTTTTTTTCAAATTTAAGGGCAAAACTCTTTTTTCTTTAGTTAACATTTATACTAACCTGGAAAAAAATACACATAATACAAATGCTAGTAGTATGCTTTCAGTTTAGATCCATTATAGAGTTTCAAACAGTTTTTAAAAATTTGGATCCCAATATGTCATGAAAATCATAATAGAGTTTATGTATATAAAGCAAATATACTCATGGTACACAGCAGGTATTTATTAATAGTAGTATAAAATCTCATGTTTAGCTACACTGTCCATTATGCCTAGCTTTTAAATTCTAAGCATCCCGACCACTTTTCAGCTCCCACATGTGCCGTGTTCTGTCACGCTTCTGTGCCCCTGCACATGGTGTTGCTTCTGCCTGGCAGTCCCTCCCTGTTTTGTTCTGATTAATTCCTATTCAGGACGAAGCGAGGAGAGGCTGCTATGCCCTCTGAGAAGCCCGCAGCCACCTAGGACACTTAGGGAACCGTTCTTATACGTGTCAGTTTACTCGCTGGTGCCTCTGCTGACCTGGGGAGGCACCGAGGGCAGGAATTCTCAGTGCGTTCCCGCATCCCTCACCCTCAGGACAGAGCCCCGGTACAGGGCAGGGATGTCACAGAAGTCATTCAGAAGGAATGCCTTTGTTGATCGATCTATACTTAGTAATACACATGTGCAGAAAAGTTACAAATTTATATGACCTCTATTAATTGAAAGCAGTCATATTAAGATAGTCCAGAGTTGATTCTCAATTCATTATGTACTGACCAGGACATGAAAGGTACGTCTCTGGAAAAACGTCTTTTCACCATGTGGGTTACCTATGACCCCACCTCTCTGAACCAGGATGGGCACCTAATGTAAAGCAGGTATCTGAGCAGGACAGCCACAACTCATGAGACTCCTGTCCAGCAGAGCGATGCTATCACGGTATTGGCTGGCTGACCCCATCAGATAATCTCCCTTAATGATCTGAATGGGCGATAATTGGAGACAACTCTAACAGGAGGGTGGGAAGAAGCCAAACACAAAGAAGGCAGTCACCAGAAATCCTAAGGCAGCAGGAATTCTGAGGAAAGAGAAGCCAAGACATAAGGACGGGTCCAGTGGCAGCTGTAACTACCCTGCTCCAGACACATCTGGTCCAGTTGGCTCTCCTGGTTCTAGCCCGCCCCCCACCATCTTCTTTCCGTCCCTTGTCCACCCCATGGTGTTTCCTGTCACAGAGCCAATGCACATTTTCTTCCCTCTCTGGAAATATCTTCCCTCCCCCATTTGCCTACTTCACTTCTACTCAGCCTTGACTCTCTTAACTTTCTATTTTCTCAAGTGAACTCTCGGCCAGGTAAAATCTCCCTTTCACATACTCTCATAGCACCATATATGAGAGACATGTTCGTCACAGCACTTGTAATTTTGCAAATTTATTACGGATTTTATTTAATTCCCCCCACTCTGACCACGTGATTCTGCTCATTTCTGTATCTCTATTGCTTGGCACAGTGACGGTTACATTGTAGGAACTCAATAAATAATTTGTTGAATGACAGAATTAGAAGTATATTTCGAGTCAGTCTGTAGTAGCAAAAATATAAACGAAGACAGAGAGTAACTGGCACTATGTAATGTTAATGGACATCTAAGGCTGGAGGGACATTAGAAGAACTGGGTCACTGGAACCTGAATGAAATTCCACTCTTTGTGAGGGCCTGAGGAGAATTTCCCGTTTGTACTTTCCTATGCTTTCCTACAATAAACTGTAGTAGACAGCACTGCTTACCACTCCGAATAAACTCCTATTCCCCCCACCCTCCACCTTCCAGAGGGACACCCTAGCTGTGTTCCGTTACTCACTTCTTTTCCATTCACTACTGAGTCAGGGCACACTGACCCCAGGGCCAGTCCCAGGGCTCCCTCAGGTTTGGAAAAGTGTCCCCGTTCTTAAGAGGGAGGCAGTGGAAGAGATGTGCTGTCCTTCCTCTGGACATTCCTGAGCTCCTGGTGACGTGAAGGAGAGCTGGGCCACACCACAGTCAGTGTGAGAAGGAGGACAAACCAAGGATGACCGAGTAGAGATGCAGAATGAACCTGGGTTCTTAAAACATCCAGGAGCAGCTGAATTAATCAACCCTGGAGACTAGTATAATTCGAGACTACTATTTTTTGATACCAACACATACTCATGTATACACATACACATATATGTACATACATACGAAGCCATATGAGTCAGGGTATCTATTACCTGTAGCTAAAAGTTTTCTGATACAAACTCTTACTACCTGATGTCTCTGTTATTTGAAGAAGGAAAAAGCCTGACTAACACACACACACACAGAACTCTTTGTACTGTCTGTTCAAGTTTCTTAAACCTAAACTATCCTAAAAAATAAAGTCTATTAAAAAATTTTAAAATATGCAGACAATTCCATATTTTGTATATGTTATAGAATAGATTCCCCTCTTGTCTGCATGATAAAGTCTTACTATGTATTAAAAGGTTACTGCACATAAAGTCATTTCCTTAGAAGACATTTACTGTTTATCAATTATCCAACAGGTAGGTACCAGGATCATCAGGGACCAGCAAGACAATATGAATGAGAATTATTTTTCACATTTTAAAGACTTCTTTTTCCGTGATAATTAGCCATTGAAAGCTATTTTCATACAATACGAGTTCAGAGTTTGTCAAGTATGTTTTCACTTGCAAACCTGAACACTGGGCACTCACAGATGCAGCCTTGGGGTTCAGGAGAATGTGTTTTCTTCCTTTTAAAGCTAGAGCTCTTCTAGAATCATCGTGTCCTGAAGAGCAGCTCCAAAATGAAAGCCAATCTTCACGGAGGGAATTTGCATTCAGGAAGTCCAGATTGGCTTTTACTTTCATGCTCATCTGCCCACCACCGCATGTGTGTTACCTGACACATTTTCTCATCCTACCAGTATGTACCGATAAACATGCCCTTTATTAGCACTGAGTTGGGTGCACTATGATAATTTTTATATATCTGTATGCCATGCTGGAGTAGAAAGAACTTGGACTTTAGAGGATGACATGCAGACTGAGGTCTGACTCAACCTCTCTGAGCTGTGTTACCTGGGGAAGTTCTCTAATAACCGAGACACAGTTTCCATTTACATGAAATGAGAATGATCACATCCACTTTGCAGGGTTGTTGTATCAAGTGAAATAACCTACGAAGTGTCTAGTGGAGAGGTTGGCACAAAAGCAGTGCTATAGAAACGTGTTGAACAAATGAATTCACAAACCTTCCCCACGAGGACTCTAGCGAAACCCTCAGTCAGGAGTGATGAGGGCAGTCCCTGCTCTGGGCTCATCCTGTATCACTTTTCTTGTGGCCATTGTTCTCTGATTCAAGCTCTGCTTCTGCATCTCACACTGGTTCCACTAAGTTTGGTTATTTCCCAGAATCTGCTCTTATAAACCACTTACTAGATGGCTTTGAGTGTTCTGTCTGTTGTGTTTGAAGTTGAATCTTTAAAAAAAAAAAAAGTAATAAAAAAAAAATTCTTACTGCTTCAGCTAGACACAATTCAGTTACTGATTTCCTGTGCTATTTTTTACTTGTATTCTCATTTTTCAACATTAGAGGACAATTAACACCTCCTGAAGACATGCAAGCCAGTTTAAACGTAAACAGGTCAGTCAGCTCCCCTTGCTAGTACATGAATGTCGTTCATAAATGTCTGTAACTGGGGTGGTAAAAAGAGGTTTTAGAGACCTCCCAACTTTTGCAGACAATGAAAATAGTATTTCCAATGTTAGGTATCCCCCAAATGTCTCTTCTGTATTACTCTAATGCCTGAAGACTATTTTTGTTTCTTCTGTTTATATTTCTTGATTGTAAAGCTGTCTATTTGCTGCAAAATACTACTTGGCTGAGAATTTGCTATTTATCTGTTTCTTTTGATCATGAGCGAGTACTCTGTCCCTAGGCAATGGCTGTTAGCAGCACACACCATTTGCTCATCAAACAAAAATTTAGTCAGCGCTTACTAGGTTCCAGATATTGTGCTGGGTGATAGGAATACATGGTGAAGAAGACAAAGACGGCCCCCACTTTTATGGTGCTCACTCTTTCTATTCATGCCTTTATACTTGATTGATATAATAACTGTATTCCACTGGATTGTTGAAAAAATTAAACAGGGTGCTGTATTTAATAGGTGTCTCCACTATAAGTCCCAGAAGTCACCTTTCTATAGGCAAGAGGCTGTCCAGAGCATTCACTGCAGAAGGGAGTGACTGAGACATTGATTTTAAACTTAGCTCTCAATGAATGGTACTTCTAATGATGACAGTGATGCCACTGAGGCCATTAAAGTGAGCGTAGTTATCAGATTTTAGAAAGACCACTCTGCACTCTGGAAGCAGTGAACAGCACGTGGAAGGACGCTAAACTGAAAATCTGAATTATGCCAACAGGAGGTGAAGGAATTTCAATCTGAGATAGCTGTCGTAGCTAGGAAGAAGGGAAAGCGAGGGAGCGTATTTATGAGACAGAATTAATAGGACTTCAGTGTTTTCATTTTGTTTAATGCTGATGTAAGAAACGAAAGGAATTAAAGCTGTTGCAAGCGTTTCTGGCTCCAGTGACTAGGTGAATGGCGCTCCCCACCATTCTAGCTTTAGGATTACTGGCAGACGATGAGTGCTGTGAAAAAGAGGTTCAGTCCAGACTTTAGCTATGGCAATCCCTCTGCTCGTTATCACCCATATAAACATAAACTTGAGCAAAGAAAATTGTGTTAACAACAAAAACAATTAACCTATTTATACTTGACTATTTTAAAGAAATGATAATCAGTGGGTAAACTATAAACAAATTAAAATATCTAATTTGTTATTAAAGTTTTACTCTCCACTAAGAGTATAAATAAACCTAACAATATTGTTTTCTCCAGAGATGGAGGCTGTTTGTAAGTCCCAGTTTTAACCCCATACTAACACTGCGGCATTCCCTGGCGTGGCAGAGTCTGGCACACAGGAAGTGTGTGAAGCTCCATGCCTGCCACTGTATGTCTCCAACAGTCATATGTAAGTAACTAAATAAAAATGTATCCACGTGGCAAACTAAAGTATAAAGAATGTGACCCTTCTGGCTTATAATTCTATATAGTTTATATATTATGAAGTGTTAATATATTTAGCTAATTGTATTTTAAATAATGTTTATATATATATATATATATATATATATATATATATATATTTTAATGCCAGAGCAGACAGATTCTCATTGAGTAGGTAGATAAATTGAAAAATAGTCTTATCCTCTTAATTAATATCATTAAAATTTGGGATGGCATTCCATAGTGAAATAAGAAATTAATCTAAATGGGAAGTAGGTAGAAAAGGAAATATATATGTATATAATTTTCATAATATAAATCTGTATGATATCGAATACAAAGAATACATGTCACAAACTGTACTACTATCAATAATCTCCTCCTGTGGACATTGCAATACGGTAAAATTTTGCTTTTAAAAAAAGTCAAACAAAAAAATCACAGAAAACATAGTACAAATGGCACTTTCTTGAGTGAAAACATGATTTACGTCACCACAGTGGAATTAAAACTATATGGAGAGCCTATTTCTATGTGAGACTGTCAAAAATCTAAAAGTTTAATGATATTGAGCTTGCTGTTAGGATAACAGGCACTCACTATATTACTGGTGTGAGTGCAATTAGTATAACTTACATGGAGGAAATTGGGGCATTATCTACCCAAATTTCAAACATATATATCCTTTGACCCAGCAATTTCATTTCTAGGAATTTATCCTGTGGATATATTCTCACAAAAGCAAGATGAAATATATACCAGAGTATTCATTGCAGCATTGTTTATAACAAAAGAATGGAAGGAAAGGCCCATCAAGGGGGGATGGGCGGGATGTAATTCAATAAAGTAATTAAATAAAGTGTGGAATAATCTTACATTATTTGGGTTGTCTGTTTCTGCAAAATAATACAAAGTTACAAATACAAAATTACCTACCTAAGTGAATACTTATTTAGAATGAGAAAAAAATCGCAGCAAATATTGGAGCCTTAGAAATTAAGGCTGTGTTCTTCAGGGACCTCTTAAGGCAGCTGCATAAACCGAGACCACTATGCAATTCTTGGCAACTTCTATCTCTCCGAGGCACCATGGAATAAAGGGGCCCTGGAGCTGAGACTTCATTAGTTTTTACAGTAAATTTACAAGTAAATCTAGATGTATTTATGACCATGCAAATGCACAAACTAACTTCTATTTATTGTCATAATTTTACTTAATTTCTCAACATACATTTTTATTTGTTTTTTAAAATGTGCCAATGCAGGTCAGAAATTTCAGGTATGTCATAAGCAGATAGTAACTTCATTAAGTTTACCATACCTGTAACAAAGCTTGCTGATGTCACAAGCATGATATTTAGTGTTCATTTAAGTATTTTCATTAACATTATAGGTTTAAGTCATTTTTATTATTAATAAAACACCTAACGTATGTCAACGTTATATTTCAAAGTGTTTAAGAGGTCTTTGAATACACCTGAAAAAATACCCTTTTCCTTCCCCATTAAAAAAAAAAAATTAATGCTTTCTCCATTAAGGACTGATATGCCTGTGATCAGCTGCTCTAAAGGAGTTTTGACTGAAAGGTATTTTTCTCATGTGATGAGGAAAATATATTTTAATGCATTTTGAAATAAAAATCCTATCTCCTAAAAGCATCCAAGTATTAAAGTAAAATTCAATGAAAAATCAAAGCTAAATAAAATTCAATGAGAAATCAAAGCTAAATAAAAATTACACTGCCTTCAACTTTTTAGCTCCAAAGGGTTTTACAAAGTAATATTAAAAAGAAAGTTTAATAGATGATAGCTAACAATTTAAAACTAATCTCCACTCTATTTTTTTTTCCTTATGTGAACCGCCGAAGCAAAGTCCAACAGACAGCAGAAGATGGATCGCAGGTCCAGTACGAGCTTTGCAAGCTAATCCAATGGGTGTAAAAACATATATAAAAAGATGAAAGTGCTTCGCTTTTACATATGGCAAAATAAATCAGTGAAAAGCTGAGAAAAGAAGTGAGATGTTCCGTAGGGGCAGGTTAAGTCTGATGCTAATGCTTACTTAAAATGGTGACAGTCTGGAGAAGTGAAGCCTTGCTGGGCGGGCTTAATTTCTCCCTGGAATAGCTCTCGCCCAGCCTTCTGCGGCACATCAAAGTCTCTGGAGCTCAATTAAAATTGGATTATATTGAAACGCTCTATCTATGGGAACTGTGTGCTCACTAACACTTTTCTCTCAGTAATACTCCAGATGACAGTTGCCCATCCCAATTTAAACAGTTGTCATAGAGACGGGGAACTACAGCAGCAGAAACTAACAATACAAAGGAAAGGTAAGGGCTAACTAAGATTTCTGTGAATGAGGACTTTGCTTTTTTTTCAGCTATGCTGTATTTTACACAAATGACAAAGTACAGGAGACACAAACAGTATTATATTTTGTATCTTGCATGTAGCTGGAAAGACAGCTAACAGTTGCTCTAATAGTATGTCGACATACATGGTCAACTCTTTTCTATCTGGGTATGTTCTACTTACTAAAAATTAAGATCAAACGTTTCTCCCAGTGGAAAACAGTTATCAGAAACTATGAGACTAAAGAGACTCTGGCTAGCAAGACAATCTAGTAAAACATGCCAATATTTACTTTTAATTGCAGGTACAACCCAGAATGAATCATTTCTTGGCTAAAGATTTTTATCCTTCCCAACACGTCAGTTTTAAAAGTAAATTTGGGATTGAAAAATGATAAATCACGACTCGGCAGGCATGTGCGTTTCAAATGCACATGAATTTTTGGCAAATCCAGTTAACCTTAAAAGGGGCCTGATCACTGACAAAGAAATGTATTTCTAAATTTGATTTTGGAATTTATTTCTGGTTTTAATTAGCAGGTATTCTAAAATCTTCTATAATTTCTCTTCTTGACATCAAAGACTATCGACACAGGCAGAAAACTCTTGTCAGTTTCCTAATAGCCCAAGAGCGAAGATGAGTTACATTTCCGGCAGTTCTGCAGAGTAAGTAATGCATTTCGGAGTGCAGACTGCTAGTAATGATCCTGTGTTCCCATGTAGGTGGTATGTTTCTGGCACCAGAAAAACTCTTCACCTTTCTTGTAATTGGCTTATCACAAGTCCCAGGGTTGTTTTTCCTACCACGGTGTAGATCACCATGGAAATACATTAACTATTGCTATTTTATAGAAGATTGCACTGGTTGTCTTTTAAGATCTCAATACCTGTGGTTCTTTTTCCCTTGGGAACACTATGTTAGGATTTGGAAGCGCAGAGGGCACAAAGTGCAGGCCGAAGGGGAAGGAAACAAAAATGTGTCAGAAAATATAAAAACCGCACAGATCAGAATTTGTCACAACAAGGCCCCGGTTTAAACAAACAAGAAAGGGCCCTACAGCTCGGGCCTTGACAAAGCACAGACTTTATATTTTATTTATTTATTTATTTATTTATTTATTTATTTATTTATTTATTTATTTTTAGCCCAGCTGTAGAAAACACCATCTAATGAACCTGTCTGGGGCGGCTGTCCCCATCCTGTCAGGCATGTCAGGAAATGACAAGCACTGGGGACAGGGCGCCGCCAGTCATAGACAGGCCTGCCAGCTGGAGAGTTCAGCCCCAATCTAATCACACCACAGAAAATAACTTTCACGCTTTCAGCTTGACAGGATGGACCTGAGCAAAAAAAAATTAGGACTGGAAACAATGCTTTTTGTTTCAATTACATATCAGTTTTACACAGTAATTAAAAGGAATCTACTAACACACGCAATACATGTTACTTCATATTAATGCAAGAAAGTGTAAATGTCATTATTAGAGAGAAACAACTATAAAGGCTACTTTGATAATATGAACACAGAGAAAAGGAACATAAGACCACCTCTGCCTTTTTCTGTACATAAGCTACGTTTTATTGAAAATTTAACATTGTTTTCAATTCAGTTTATTGATTTATTGCTATCATGTCAAAGAATTTTCTTGTAAACATCAGCAGGTAGCAGTAGTCCTACTTGATTTCCCATGTTCTGAGAACCAATACATATGAAGAGATTAATAGGATAAAACGAGTATTTTCACATGGCTCAAACATATTTTCTGCCTTTTGTGATGTTGGGGAAAAAGAGCCATTATGTATAAATACAACCCACTGAGGACATTACAACTTGGATTGCATTTTTATATGATATACCTTGACACAAGGGATTAAAGAGTCAAGAGTCGTAATGAAAATCACACTCTGATTAGGCAATTTCTGAGAATCAGACTATTGTTTCAGTATCGTGAAGATCATCGTATAAATATGTTCACACTACATGTAAGTATTCAAAGTACAGTTACATGTAATTTGTGTGGGTCGGCACTTGGCTCAGTATATGCCCCCATATAAATAGGTGATTATATAATGAGGTGTACCCTGTCCTCAGTGTTTCTCACTCACATTTTCCATAGGGTAGCTGCTGGCACTGGCACTGAAACCACAAAAGCCAAAGATGACCCTCTGTGTGTCAGTGAGTGAGTGAGTGTGCACAGGACGGGCCCACAGAGCTATTCATTCTGATGACTAAACAGATTCCCACTCACACTTAGTTTTAAAGTCATGAATCACAAGATTCAAGATAAATGGTAACAATGTTATGTTAAATACTAATATATTTGAAATATATTACAGGAAATGTCACTACTGAAAATACCAAGTTGGCATATAATAACTGCCACTTACTAACCTGGCCAATTTCGTCAACTTATCTATTAGGTTGATGCAAAAGTAATCGTGGTTTAAAAGGTTAAAAATAATTGCAAAAAACCGCAATTACTTTTGAACCAACCTAATAACGTCTCTGAGCCTGTTTCCTTACCTATAAAATGGTGAAAACAACGTCTGCCTTAAGGTTGTGGATTAGATAGTGAATATAGGGTACCTAGTACAATGCCTAGAACATAGTACACGATTCACAGTTACATCATTATTTCACTTAAGAGAATCCAATGAAGAGTAAACAATTAAAAATTAGGTTTACCCTCTATAAAATAATACTCCCTCTGGACAGCATATGGGCTGGATATTGCTTCTATTGCACAAAGAACAAGTCTTTCCTAATAACCCAACCACACTGAAATTACAGTAAATAAACAGAATGCAGCAATTCAAGACTAGCATATGCCCACACGATGATGACTAACCTTGCTCCCCAAGGAAGGACCATGAGATCCTAATGCACATAAGGGAACAGGACTTTGGTTTTCTATCCTAAGATAATCGAGGTGAAGTAGATACGCATTTTACAATTTCATATTGTCTTATACAAAATACATGTTTCTTACATATAATGATTTTCCTCAAGCTTTTATGTATAATTTTATCATTAGTTTGCTCAGTACTCCTTTATTGCTGCATTATTTAATTCATTTTAGTCATGCAGGAGCAAGGAGAGCTCTGGCCTACTGACCTCAATTTTCACTTAAAGAAACAAATTTCCTTTTTGCAAACTAAGACAATTTTTCTCCTGTCAACCTTGTTTTAAAATATTAACCCTATTCCCATTACAGTAAATATTCATATTTGTCATCCAGATTTGCTTACAATTGCAACTTTAATCAAGTTATGAAATTGCTTCTGTTCTTAGTTTATCCCAAAGAAAAATAAATATTTTCAATGAACTATCTTCGTTACAGCGGAAATGCACCTAAAAGAATGCCTGTTTTATTTTTGTTTGGCGTCAACTAACATCTAGAAAGAGAACAAAAACAAGGCAAATAGGGTCTGATTATAAGTTTTCATGATGATGGCTAGAAACAGTGCTTCTGGAATTCTATGTAATTGGCTGGCCCTTCTGTTAAAAGCCATTATAATGGATGTACTCATTCTTGGAGTAATATTGTTTGATGTATAAAAAACTGAAAGTTGAGTAGGAAGTCTAAATTGAACATAATCAAATTACCACAATGCATTCATAAAATACTGTGGAATTTCTAGGGAAAGCGGGACGAGAATAGAATCATAGAGGGGTAGCACTTATATCTGTAATGCTTTATTTCATAAAAATAATCAGAAGCAGATATGGCGGAATTTTACAACATGTTAAAGTTGGGTATTGGGTATATGGCATTGGTTATATTACTCATTTTTTCTGTTGATTTGACTATTTAACAATAAGATAATTTAAAATATTAACAAAATGAAACGCACTAAATATATGCTTTTTATCTCTCTCTATTTATATAAGTTTACCCCAAATTTCCAAATATTGAACTTCATTTAATCATCACAAGATTACTGTGTGATAAGTAGCGGCAGAATTTTTATTCCCATTTTACCAGTGAAGAAGAAAAAACAATGATGTTAACTTACTTCCATCACAGTCACAAAAAATCTGAATGCTGGCAGAGCTGAGATTAGAATCCAAGTACCCTGACTTAGAGTTTCCATATGGAGTACACTTTCCCGTAAATATGGGCAAGTTTTCCCAAATTTATTTCATTAACATAGTTCTATTTACTAATGATCTCTATAATCATTTAATGTATGTTTTCGTAAACATATGATGATTTGATACACAAGGCACTAAAGCAAAGTAAGTAAATATATTAAGCAATAACATTTAATAGGCTTTTCTAGTAACTCATTCCTGACAAACATTAATTTGTTTTAAACGTTTTCTGAAACATGGTAGGACACTTAAAAAAGATTAATATATTTTACGATTCAGCACAATTCTAAAAAAAAGTACATCAGCTTTCATGCCCTACATACAAAAATATGGGTCCACATCAAGGGTCAGGATACATACACTGTGCCCTCCTTTATAATGCTGTCTAGCTAAAGCCTCCCAATCATTCATGGAGGTAGTCTGTCCTCAAAATCCCCTGCACACTGATTAGAGACAACCAGATAAATGCCTGCAGGTCGCACTGTTTAACATGGTGTAAACAAGTCTTCATTTGGAAAAGAGTTGTTTTATACGATTCTACGGTATGATATATAAATCAGTAAGTTTAATTATAAAATTCAATTTTACATGCATCAATGTCATTTTTAATAATACAAAATAAAATCCCATATGATGTATCATGGCATTTGTATTTTCCTTGGAAAATACATAACTTTTACTGGATTTGCTGGCTAAGTACGACAAGTTCAATGTAATACACCAGGCTGAAATAAAGAAATTTAAAAATATTGTTCACTGACATAGAACTTGATATAGAACTTACTCTGACTGCAATAAGTAATCTACGGAGTTAATATGTTGAGGATGGTCCAATTAAATGGAGGTTATGGGAAGCCCTGCTAGTCTCTTCGGGTAAGGGAGTAGGAGAAAGCACATACCAGGAGACGGGACAGGTACTCCCTGCACTGTTCCCCTCACTCAGACCACATTGTTCATGACTGACTAGTTGTTTAGAACATATACAGAGGATTGGACTTGTTGCTTTGGAACATGTTCAAAAAGAAAAGACTTTTCTTTCTTTCTCTAACCTATGGCACAGTTTTTGCTTATGGACCCTGAGCTGGTGGGGCAGCATGAGTTGTAAAACCTAGAGGCAGCAAGTGGGGCTTTGCACTTTCCTCTTTGCAGTGCCCCAAAGAAATAGCTTATTACCAAAGACATCTGCCAGTGAGGTTTGCTTGGCCACTCTCCTAAGAATGAACACAGCAACAGAGCATTTAGGAAACAATGAATACGAAAATGTTACCAGGGAATGTGATGGAAATAGAATGTCAATGTAAGTTCTTCATTTTGAATGTTTTCAACTATCAAAAGCAAGAAAATGCATGAATTTAGCATGTCACTTAAATCTTTAAAAAAAGAATAGAAAAACATAAAGGAAAAAAGCAGAAGGAAGGAAATAGAGTTAAAATAAAAATAAGATTATTAGAACTTAAAATGTTTCCCCGAAAATAAGACCTAGCTGGACAATCAGCTCTAATGCGTCTTTTGGAACAAAAATTAATATAAGACCCAGCATATTATATTATATTATTTTAGACCTGGTCTTATAGTAACATAAAACCCATCTTATATTAATTTTTGCTCCAAAAGACGCATTAGAGATGATTGTCCAGCTAAGTCTTACTTTAAGGGAAACACGGTATGTACGGTGTTTGAGGGTTAGTAGACCTGTTGGGGTTATTCCTTTGTGAGGACTGTAAATATCTAATCATTATGTTGATTTGTACACCTGAAACTAATAAAAAAAAGAGTACTCTGAAAAGCTGTATGTTTTTAAAAATAATTTCTATTTTACAATATTAGGCAGCTCCAGAGAGCCCAGGATCTCCTTTACACAGTAACTAATTGGGGGCCCTCTCCCGGCACAATTCCTCCACCCTCACAGTTCCCACTTGAAGCTACTGTCTCTCAAATCTGAGGGTGCAGCCCAGACTGCTCGTAAATTGCAGACCATAGTCCAGTGTCCACTAGGCTCTCCAGACGAATGTCTCACACGAAACTCAATGCAATACGTCCAAAAGGAAACTTACGTTTTCCTTAAAACTTGCTCTCTTCTTTCTTCGGAACAGTAAACTTAAAATGCTCGATCATGGTGAAGTCAGACAGAAATGGGTGTGAAAATTTGCACTTTGACTTACGTGAGTACAAGCAAAGTACCTACATTCTTGAAGGCTTGTATTTCTTATTTAACGAATAGTGAAAATAATATCAAATTCATAGAGACATTATGATGATTAAATAAAAGCATGAATGGAAAGTTGTCCAGCACAGTGCTTTTGTGTAACACAAGCACTCAGAAAAAGTTAATTATAACAGCAGTAATTTCTCATTAGTATCTCAGTGGACGGCCCTGCTATTCATGAAGCAATCAAAGCTAAAATGTGTGACTTATTTGTAAACATTCATGTTTCTTGACTCCCTATATCCAACCAGTGGCTAACTCTTCTTGATTCCAGCTCCAAAATATTTCTCAGATCTGCCCTTTCCTTCTCATGTCTACTGCTTGGCAACTTGAGAGTCTCTTGACTGGATCTCTAATCTCTCCTAATCCAGCCTCAGCAATGCCTCAGCCTCCAGGCTCTCCTGACCCCTAATCATCTGATAGCTATGCAGCTGTTGGATGCCAGCCCATCTCCAGGTTCCCCTCAGGCCACTGCTCCACACACTGCTGAGCCAGTGCTGTGCTCAGAGGCCACGTGTTTTGCCCCTCCTGCTTTCGCACCCTGCTGCTTCTGCTGTATGAATGCCCTCCCTCCTCTGTCCACCTACTGTTGATTCATGTTTGAGAATCCTGTCATCCTCCAAATTGGGTTGGGTGTTCCTTCTTTTTTCCGCCTAGTCTACTGAGGGAAGGAGGCACCAAGACAGTTAAAAGAGAGAGACTTTTGGGAGTGTATGTCCTACCCATCTCCCTTTTTGCTGAGAACTTCCGCCATACTCTCAGGGGTGTACCCTGCAAATTATGTTTGTGTGTTCCCCTACTTCTCCCTAACCACACCGGTTTAGATCAGGATGAACACCTGTTGCAGGCATTAGGCAATCAGATTCCCTGTCCCTGGAATTTGAAATTGGAACTTTGGTTGGTAGTGGAGCAGCAATGAATTGTAGGGAGCTGTAGTAGCTACTTTTGGGTTTTGAGCAGGGAGAGTCAGGAAAATCTAATCTGTGGAGAGAAACAACAATGAAGCAGAAGCAGAGACAAGAGGCCATTTGGCCAAGAAAGGGAGAAATCCAAACTTTCCAATTCTAGACATTTAAGTTTTCCAATTGTCAGTTCTAGTCTCTCAAGTTCTAGCTATACTTTTCATTAGATTCTATGAACTACTCCTAATTGCTTACAATAGGAGTAGTTAATCTTTTAGATTAGGCTAGCTTGAGTTCTGTTTCTTGCAACCAAATGATTCCTGAAATTTCATACTATGATAATAATGGAATCAGGATTAGAACTTGTAGGTGGCATTTTGCTGCTTAAATCCTGTCATATTCTGCTTTTTCCTGTAGGGTTCTTGACAAAGAAAATATACAACAGGGAAAAATATACAACAGGGAATAATAACCAGATGCAAAAGAACTTAAAAAAATTATTAGATGATATTATCCTCTCTCATTGCAAGGCTATTCCGGCAAGAATTGGATTGAAGAATTTGGTGCGGATTTGAACCCAAAGCAATTATTTCCACCACCCAGCTTTCATGAAGAGAAATCTTGGGGTATATATACCTGAATATGTCTGTAGCAAAAAAATTGGGGGGTTTAAGAGACACCTAATTCAACCTGATGATTCTACAGGATAAAATGGAAGAAAACAGTCTGGCTAGCCTACTTTGAGGGATCAGTTCTGTACAGATGTGTTTACCTCATGGGAGCACTGACAATTTAACATTATACTGACCCTACCAATAGTGACTTTTTATCGCCCAATGAATACTTCAGGCTCTGGAAAATCAGAGTAGAAATTCCCTTCCCATGGGAAGAGCATCAGAAGCTGGAACCGAAGTCTCTTCTCCATGGATAAAGCAGAGATGAGATTCCCTCAGTAGAAGGCTCCTCATCAGTAAAAATTTGTAAGAAAAAAAAGAGTTGAGTTTGTGGTATATCATAAATCATGAGTTTCAAGAGCAATCTCTTAAATTGAAGTAATGAAAAACACCTGGGAATCTCCAGTGGATTTTACTCAGGTTTAAGAGATGAGAGTTGCAAGAAGAAGCTAGAAGACCGTTCTTTTCCCTGTAGGGTCAAGTAGCAAAGGAAATCAGGGTGAAAATAACATGTAATAGTATTGAAAAAGGGAGATGGGGAGTCAGTTCTTGGAGCTGTCAGGAAAAGAAAGAGGCAACTCGTCATTTGGTTGGTGTCCCTGAGAGTCTCATTGACAAGATGTCCCACATGTATTGGCACTCTCCTCTTATAACCTTGGATACTCTTATCTACTTCTCACTAGTGTCATGACCCGCACATCTTCCCTACCTATGTCTGTCCAGGCCCTAATTCTACTACAAACAAACAAACAAACAAACAAACAAACAAAAACCCCTGTCCTCAGTGCCACTGGAGCTAAGGAGAAGAAATGTTCCGATCTCGCTGGTATAGACACAAGTTTGTCCGATGCATTTTTATTACTGAAGCGTTGTTATACATGGTGATTGTATCAATATTAGGCATCTTAGGCTTGATTTCTACCTAACCAAATCATCAGATTAAGTCATTTCTTCATTTCCACTTTAAAGCATACTCATGTCTACATCATGCTATTTAAAAGGTGGAAATTAAAAAATAAATGAAACTGATAGTTCATAGATGCTTACGAAATCTGAAAATTAAACGAGGTATTATTATTATTAAAATCGTGTCTATATAAGTATTTGGGAATGATGATGTCATGAGCACCATATAAAGCCAATTAAAGAGACCTGAGTGATCCCACCTTTCAAAGTTTAGAAGTTGAAATATAAAATTAGAATTATCTCATAGATGTAAGCGATTGAATAAAACTAAAACCCTAACTTCTCTGATAAGAAGTGTCATTTTTGTGCGCTAGTAAGTAGAATAGAATTTTGAAATTTGGGTAATATGAGACTATGAGAAAATTTCTACATTCCTCACCACCCCCCACCCCCCCCCAAAAAAAAGATTGGATTAAAAACCAGCTTATAAGAAGGGAAGAAAAAAGAAGGCTTGATAGGGGAAGCTTGAATTTAAAAAGAAAGAAAGAAAAAGAAACCTGGGCATAACAGGCTAACAAAAAGTTTGGGAGATTGTTTGAAAGGCTAAGTAGAATCGTATTGGTCAATCTGTTGATGTTTACTTCTCATTTCCACAATGGAGCATCAAAATGTGTTAAATGCTGAGATGACAGAGAGCTAATTCTGCTTCTTCTGTCATCTTCTATGCTTGATTTGGGCTTATGGTTACTTAAGAATTGCTCTTTACAGTCATCTGACTGGTAGCACGTAAGTTATAATAAATCATACCATTTTACCATCATCTGGCATAATTATGACTAACGCTTCCTGCCTTCTCTTAGTTGAGGCAACTGGACAAACACGATTCAAAGGTAACTCCTGTCAGATCACATCCCCTTTGCTAGCACAAAGACATGTAGAGCCGTGTGGCACAGTGGAAAAGCATGGGTTTTGTCATTAAATAAACCAGTTCTACTTCTGGCTCTGTCATTTTACTGCCTTTGTGATTTGGAGTAAGTAATTTGGACTCTCAGAGTCTGTTTCTGCATTTGTAAAATGGGGATAAATAACACATTTTAGGGTTGCTATAAGGGATAAAGATTTAGATATTTCTAAAAATAACATAAAATGCTCTATATTTCTCTCTTCCATTATCTCCATATGTCATAAATATAACTGTAAGAGAATGCTGGTATAGTTAATAAATTTGATTTCAATGTCACATGAAAAGAGCACCATCTTCCCAACTAAGGGAACTTGCTGAAGGCGGGGACTAGTTCACTCCTATACACCCTGGACTGGGCCCAGGGCTGGTCCATGAGAGGCACACAGCAAGCGCATGTGCAACAAATAGTAACGACTCGGTAATAAACTGGAATGTAGAAATACACATTCAGCAAAAAAAAAAAAAAAAAAAGACACTCCAAAATATTCAATAAATAATCGAAAGGTTAATATTAAATTTGGACATCGAAAGTCAAAGCTCATTCATGCATGAGAAAAATGACATCAATCAAAAACGCTTGACTGAGATTGTTATTTAATTTAATTCAATTCGACAAATGTTTATTAAATTTCTTATTAGATTTCATGAGCTTCAGAGCCAGAAAAACTTGGGCACAAATTAAAGTGTTTGGTGATTCAAAGAAGAGAGAAATACATACATTTGATGGGTTTGGGGCACACTTCTTACTAAAGATGACATTTAATATGAGCCTTGAAGGCTGATCTGAAAAAGATGGAGAAGGGATGAGGGCTGGTCTTCAGCAGCCTAAAAAAGGCAGAAGAGGTTTTAAATGTCAGGTTAAAAAAAAAATCTAATTAATTCAAATTAGAATTTGAACAAGGCCTGGGTGATTAGAAGAATAACGGTTTCTTTTAAAATCAGAAAGTTAAGAGAACACTTAGGAAGAAAGAGACAGTGATGACTTTGATTTGAGGCCAGTAGAGCCTCTTGAGAGGGCTGTTCAGCACAGCAGGAAGCTAAGAATATGGAGCTGGAGAGAGAAGACAGGGCTGGAAGGAGACCTTTGGCTTTGTCTGCACAGAGAGAAAGTTATTTGCTTCTATGGTAGAGAATGAGGGGGATGGAAAGGATCCATCGGGGATCCATCCCCCAACCTTCAGGGTTGGGGGAATCTATACTGAGGGCGTGGCAGAGGGTAGAGCAGCCAGTGAATAAGACACAGGGCCCATGAGTTAATGGAGAAATACAGGAGGATTTGGGAAGCTCAGTGTCAAATGCTATACAGAAATCAAGGAACACAGGGACAAAAGAAAAGCCACTGCATTCAGACATTCGAAGATCTAAAATAAAGGATAGATATAAAAAGACAGTATAATTTGACTGTATACAGGAGATACCATATAGACAGAGCAAAGGGCTACACAGTTGTAGAAAGAACATGAGCTTTGGAGGCAGGAAAACTTGGGTTCGAACCTCTGACACCACCTGGTTGAGAGCTTGGACAAATGACATCTCTGAATTTTAGTTCCCCCCTTTGTAAAGTGGTGATAATGATTTCAAACGCACGTAGAGGTTGTGAATATTAGATTAGACTATGTACGCAAAGTGCCCAGGTCCAGTGTCTGGAGCATATTATGTGCTTGACAAATGGTCGTTTCTTTTCCCTTACTCTATGTGAAACATAGGCAGTGGATGCTCCTTTAGTGAATAAACATTTAAAAAAATCAGACAAGACATACATGAAGAGTAGTAAAATATCAAAAATCAGAGTGTGGCATGAATAATGAATTTAAAAATCAAATAGTGAATAGAAAGAACATTGAATCTGAGGTCTGCAGGTGCTGGTTTTACTCCTCGCAGCATCATTTACCATGGAATTACTTGGATAAACTCATTTAATTTTCTGCTCCTGAATTTTCCCATTTATAGAAGTGAAATGGAAATTTTAGTTCTGCTCTTCAAACGATGACTATTTTAAGGATCAAATATGAGAAGATCTATAGGAAGACAGTTTACAAATTATTATACAATAAAAAGACAGCATTACCAGATGGTATATACGTCTAGCATTTGATAACATTGCTGCTATGCATGTCTGGATATGTATGTGTGTACAAATTCAACTATCGGTTGCTAGCTGGATATGATCCTTGAACATTCTCATTAATACCTGAATCTCAATCCTTTGTTACCTTTCATTATGTAGATAAGGATGAAATTTAGCCTTCTTGTTCCCATATTAATCTTGAACTCTGAGTATCTCCATTGGGTACATACTTAAGCTTGTAATCTGATCATTTGGCTATTTGGCTCAGTGCACAGAAATACATATTTTTTAAGTTTCTGCAGCATTTAAGATTAATTCTGTATCGGGGGTAAATCATAATCAGAAGGGAATTCATGCCCCAAAAGGTTTCTTAGATTCCAGGAAAACACCTGTGCTATTATTTTGCAATCTCAAGGACAGTGCTTGCTATATTATAATTGCATCTTACTGTGTGTGATATAATAGGTACTTTGGAAGAATTGGCCAAATGAGAAGTTATAACAAACAAACAAACAAACAAACAAAAAACCAAACGGGTAATAGAGGAAACCATAAATGAAGACTTCAGAATTTTAAATGTTTAATTACTCACGACTTCATTTAATAAAAGTAAATTGTTTACTATTATCTCAGAAAAGCAGGTACTACATGGAAGGGAAATATGCTTAGAAAAGGCAAGGAACAGTTAAAATCAATTTTAAAATATATTACTTTCGTAACCTCAACAGCTCAGGATGATCAAAATAATAACGGAATGGGGTTTGAAATGTTTCATCATTGAATGTGAATCTCTACATTTAAAAGAGTGATTTTTTTGGCAATGCATGTAAAAATGTGTTTTGAAAGTTTACAATTTTTGTTTTCAAAGGTATAACGAATAATGAAAGCTGCTACAAAAAAAAAAAAGAAGAAGAAGAAGAAATGTTCTGCTGAATTTTTGTTGTGGCTTCAGAACGTTCAAAGGTAATAGTGATTATGTGTTTTTTTGATAAGAAGGGAGTTGACTAAAAAGTGCCTTGTCAGTTTTCTACTCCTTGCCAGACACATTAAAATGCAGCTCTGAGCACCTTCACTGCCTCCCCCTACCACCCCCAGTCTGGAATTTCAGGAGCAAAGAGTACAAAAGAGCTGATGAGCAATGAATGCTTCACCCTTCCTCAATTAATCTTGTCTCTCTACCTTTGCTTTTCCTTTCCCTCTACATGAAGGTAATAATGACACCCTCATCCATTATCCTTTTATCCCTGTTATTCTCGTGAAATTGCTTAATAATATGTTACAGATTCGTCTTCACTCACATAATTCTTCCTGTCATTTGCAGTATATCATCCTACAAACATACAGCCCACTTTCACTGGCCGTTCTTTGAAGATTATTGTCAGTGACATCTTCAGGATGCGTTTGGATTCTGGAGCATCATTTCCGTTGCAATGGGGAATTACACTGACTTATCTGTCATTGCCAAAAGCACAACAAGCAATTCAGTGTTAATGCAAAGGTAACACAGGTTTTTATCCTGCCACCAGAACAACAGCTCTTGTAAATTTATGCTAATATGTCCCTTTCAGAATTTAATAACCTCTTACCCTATTGGAAAAAGACCCACACATATACAAACACACAGGAACTCCCAACACTGGAATGATGGCTGATTAACTGGTAATTTTGTATTTTAAATCTTTTTTTACACTAATGCTAATTTCACTTGGAGTATTATTATATAGACATACTACAGAAAATGAAAAGATTTCATTTTAATCAACAAAACATTCAATTATGTTTGATGAAAAAATATTTTAACTCAAAGAATTAGTAAAAGTTCCTCCATGCCTGCTGTTAGAAGTAGATTTTCCACCAAGAGTTCAAGACCACGACAAATGAGCAGTTTTCCCTGATTGAGGGTGGCATTCCAGAGGGACCCAGGCAATCCAGCGTGCACGCCAAGTCTGACAACACATGACAAGCTGGTCGGCGCGCAGTAATTTGACTAATTATCCCGGATTAGAGCATATTAATGCAAGCTGTTTTCTCCAGAGTTAATGACCTGCTGACTGGGCCCCACTAGGTCTACAGGCAGCTAAAAACAAACCCCTGTTTTGTAAGCCCTCGTCATTTCACATCAGCAAATGAGTATATCAAACTACTGAGCAGCAAAATGTAAGCGACATTTTGTCTGCTAGGAGCTCATGCAGCCTTTCCCAACTTTCCACCTCAAGGGCTTCTTTTATATAAAATTGATGTCAGTTTCTTTTTGTAAAAAAGAGTAGCTGAGAAGTAAAGTCTGGGAGAAAAAAGAAATATTTTAGGAGTATGTTATTGTTGGAGGGGTAGAGGCTGTTTTGAAACAGGTTTTATGTGAAAAAATAGAAAATGTATATTAATTTTATTACACATTCTACCTTCTCCATAATAATATGTTACAAATAGTTATGAATGCCAAAAAAAGATTAACGTGCAATAAAATCTTACACTTTATTTGAAAAATATTTCTAAGCTCAAAGGGATTTTTATGTTTTAAAAAAGCAGCTGGAAGATTCAAAATTACATAAATATAGAAAAATGTAACATATTAATATTTTCAAATTATTTCTTTCTTTAAAATTAGGTCACATTTAACAAAAAATTAGCTAGGAACTTTAACATGTCCCTGAGTGTGTTAAAATTTATATAATTTATATATATATACTTTGCTTCTGGAAAGGCGTAAAGTGACTCACAGGGATATATAAAATGATTTGAATTAGAAATATATGAAAAAACAATATCAAAAATAGAAAATGAATCTAGATGTAAGATTGATAATAAAAATTAGAAAGCATGCCATAGTCATTTAAACTTCCTTTGTTTGGGTCACAAATCTGTGAAATCCCAACGCCAGTGAAATTCACCATAAAGTTAATAAGATAAAAACAGACCAGTTCATGAATAATTGCACAATTATTTCTAATACTAAAGCTAGAAATACATTTATGTCAGGGGTTTTCATAAAAAGGGCACTATATAGTGTAATAAATAATGTCTCAACAATATCCTTACACTGAATTTCAAGGCTTACAGTATTTCCCGAAGCACAATTTAGAAAAATGAATCCTACAGAGAGGTAGTATGACAGAGTCTGCACTTGCCTTCTGAGAGAAATGGGCTCATTCACAGTTTCTGTCCAAGGGGCCAACCTATGAGGACCACTAGGTGCCTCCCCCAGGCAGAATCAATGGCAGCCAATCCATAGGTTTGCCAATACTCTGTGGTTTGGCCTGGCTCAAGAACATGAGCTCAGTGAATCAGATCCTCTGTAGAGAACTGGAAATAGGAAACCCAGAAAGAACTGTGTAATTGGCAATAGGAACTGAAGCTAAAATGTCATGATGTAGTGAGAGGCCAGGGGAGCCACGATGGATTACTGGCAAGCTGAAAATCCAAGTGAACCAAAGCTCTGAATAAGTACAGGAAGTTTATCTGTTGAGGGAAAAGAAAAGAATGCTTAGAGATTAGCAGACCAAGTGGTTTAAGAAAGAGGGATAGACAGAGCAGTCCCTGGAGTTAGACTTAGTTCTTTAGTTTTAAACTTCCAGACTATATGTGCATCTACCTTTATAATAAAACCCCTATTTTCTTGAGGTAACCTAAATGAAGTCTATTTCATGCAACCAAAGAATTTAACCAGGAAAAAGGCTAATGTGATGGTCCAGGTTCACAGATTTAGCTAATCCAGTTTAATCCAGTAGTATAGAATATTTATGAATGAATGGACTCAACCTTCAGGCAATCCTCTATAAATATGCTTCACTGACCCAAAATTTTAATTGATATTGGGTAGTGTGTGAAGATTTTGCTTCCTGTCATGTACCTATAGTGCAACTAATGTGTGTTAGAAATTAAAAGCAAAACCATATGTTTTTACTGACAGTTGAAGACGGGTGAGTTTGGAAAGCTCTCTTGGACACCGAGATGCCTGCCTGAATGGAAGACCATTCCATTTCTGCTATGGGTAACCAGGAGCAGGGCTAAGATTCATTTGGAAAAATAAGTCTGGGTCCTGTTTAACACACAGACTCATAGTATTTCTAATCTTCACATTTTCACTCCATAGCTAACAGTCATAAAATTCTTTGTTTAAAACAAACAACAAACTAGAGGCAGATAAATATATGAAAATGTCTATGTTGGGCATACAAAAACTGTCAGTAAAGGTATCCACAGATGATGTAATTTCAAATAATACTCCTTTTTAGTCATCCTATTAGAGTAACTATTTGCAAACGCTACCCTTTAGGTAGGCCCTTTTCACTGCCACTCCTCTTAGGTTAGGTCATCAAAAACTTTCAGTATTGTTGCCTTCCAACTCATTCTTCCTACTAAAGTCAGAGTAATTATTCATAAAAGTAAATCTGCTTAAAGCACTTTAACAGCTTCCCCTTTGCTTGACAGTAAAATGTAAACTCCGTGATATGGTTGATAAGCTCCCTCAAAATTTGGCACTATCTTCCCTGGTCTGATTCTTGCCAGTATCCTATCCCTTACACCCTCTCAATAAACAGAATTTATTTCAAATTCTTGAGTGTATCATGTTCTTTCTCACCTCCAGGCCTTCGCATGCTGTGGCCCAAGGTTGAGCATTGAAGTTAGATCTGAATTCTGTTGGCAGTTCTACTGATTTTTAACTCTGTGATCTTGAGCAAATGACTTACCTTTTTTGAATCTCTATTTCCTCATCTACCAACTGGGATAATAATATCTATATCTATTTTTAAGGGGTTATGGTGATAAAGTTGTGTATGTAGGCGCTCAACAAATGATAGTCACTACAAATAATTACTTTAGATTTAAATTAATTTATTAACAGTTAATACCAAAAAGATCAGGAGTTTTGGTTGACTCTCATCAATACTGTAATATAACTACTAATTGGTCCTTGCAATCCTAGGATGAATTATGATGAAAAGATTCAACTGTAACATATTCAATCAGGCCATTTCTGAGAATTATACTGAAAAAAGGCACATTTAAAATTTAAGAATACTCGGAAGTGGCTGGCCCATCTCGTAGCTGTAGTGGTGATGAGAAGTGGTAATTCTAGATATATTGTGAGGTAGAGACAACATGATTTGCTAAGAGACTATATATGTCAGATAGGAGAAAGGGAGCGAGGAGTCAGGATAACTTGAACAATTGACTGATGGGGTTGCAACAAAGTTTGACAAGACAGACTATGCGCAGAACAATTGTTTTTTTTGTTTTTGGATTGGGGCAGGAAGAAAGGAAAACAGGAGTTCAGAATCGGACAAGGTAAGTTTGATTTATCTATTAGACATGCCACATAGGTAGTTGAATATAAGAGTTTGGAGTTCAACGAAGAGATTCAGGCTAGAAATATACATTGTGGAGTTTTTTAGTATATAGATGATATTTAAAGCCATATGACTGAATGAGATCACCAAGAGAGTAATTGTAAAAAGAAAGAGAAGAAGTCTAAGAATTGAGCACTGGGGCACTCCAATGTTAGGCGGTTAAGGAGGAAGGAAGATTCAGCAAAGGAGACTGAACAGACATAAGTGAAGTAGTTGGAAAACAAAAGTACGTGATTATAAAAGCCAAGATAAGAAAGTGATTCAAGGATGAGGAAAATTATGTTAAACAGAACTGAGATTGGTTTCCAGATTTAGCAAAATGGAGGTCACTGGTGACCTTGACAAAAGCATTTTCAGTAAAATGGTGAAAACAAAAGCCTACTTTGAGTGGATTTGTGAGAGAAAGAAAGAAATCAATGGAATCAGCTTTAAGGGGGAAAGTGTATAGTAGCTAGAAGGGGAAAAATTAACAGAAGATCCTTCTTGCTATTCACATCCAATGGCTGGGTGGATATTAAAAAGGAGTCCTGCAACATGAAATCAGACCAGATGACTTCCAAAGTCCTTTCTCACTATACGGCAGTGGTTTAATAATTCGAGGCATGGTTTGGAGAGAAGAACACTGAGCTGGGAATCAAAAGAGTTGGCTGACGTAGTTTTTCTAACTAGTTATTTGGGGGCTTTATTTGTATTAAAGGATTGAAATGAAGTGATTTATCACAAATTCTAACTCAAAAACTTTAAGGGGTAATTGACTAAGGATCTATATTTTGACTGTTTCAGGGAGTGAGGGAGGGATTAGAAAAACAGTAATATTTCTGGGTGCTAGGCATTTGCTAGTCCTTAAATAATATTTAAATCTTTTAAAGATCCTATGAGGTAGGGATTAATGGTCTTAATTTTTGGATGAGAAAACCACAGATCAGAAAAGTTACATGGCTTTATATTCCAAGTTTGGCGTACTATGCAGTGTGAGCTGTTTTAACTATAACATCTTGAAGTCACAATTTTGTGTAAGAATTTCAAATTACTACTACATATGATTTTTCAAGTACTTCAGAAACCTAATAGTGTAGACTTACAAATGTAACAAAAACCTTTCTAATCTTTTAACAACTGCCATAAATAATAATAAATCAGACAAATTTAATGGATACAATTAGAAATATCTAAGAAAATCTGATGAATTTACATGGATCTGGTGTTAAATGATTATAGGAATTTGATTTCTCAATTCATCATTTAAATTTGATTACAGATCAACTAAAAGTAAACATTGTTTTCATACACAAATTAAAATATTTATAAATAAAATCTGCAACATGAAATTAAAGACTAAACTAGAAAGCTTTCTACTTTTAAAGCTAATTTAAAATCAACTAATTAATTGAATATTGATTAAAACACAAATAATTTTCTAAGTCCTCCCACTCACAAAAGATTTCCCAAATATTAAAACTCATGAATACCTCTGAGATTACTTATTTTATTGCCTTAACCTTTTGAATGAGGAAAATGTAGTTAGTAAGGAAATTTCCCCAAGAGACAAAGGAAATCGACAGCCATGTGTTTTTAACTTATTTCCTCAATATTGTATTCTGGCTATCCTAAGAGGCAACCACAAATTCAAAATATAACTTCAACTCCAGTATAGGCCTACATGTATTACTGATGTAAGAAAACAATTAAAAAGTTTGTTTTTAGGCACACTACATGGAAAAAGGAGGAACTGAAGGATTAATAAAATGGAATATCTTAACACTGAAAACTAAGTGATCATACTTGCAGTTCAGAGTTCTTTCTTCCATTGTTCACTTCTAAATCTCAAATTCCAGAACACATTGTTTTGGTGTAACTAAAATTTTTGATTAACCACAGAGCATAGTGAGTTAGCCTTAATACAACAAAGGTCAAAGGCCAATTACCTACCATTGAAATAACAGCTATTTCTGAGTCTAAACTCAAATCCCGTGTGTTTGTCATAAACCAAATTTTTGAAAAGTTCATTTTCACCTAAATGTTTGAATTCATATAGATACAACATGGTTCCAAATAAGAATATACACATTTTATTTAGATGCTTATCTCAGTATGAATGGAAATGGATTACAGTCTCATTATAAAATTAACTTTTAGAAATGTTAATTTGAATTCTGATGTTTGCTCATTTACATTCTTTACAATAAAAAAATATATATAATATGTATTCATTTTTGGCACCCTCTGTGTGTGTGCGCGGTGTGCGTATACACACACCCACACCGCGCACACACACAGAGGGTGCCAAAAAAATGTATACATATTTTAAGAAAGGGAAAAATTGTATTAATTGTAATACTCAATATATACCAATAACAAAAGATGAATGTAAGTCACATTTGACTTCTGTAATTAAAAGAGATGCTCAAAGTAGTTACCATCGGCATCCAGACACTTCTTATTATGGCAAACCACTGCTTGTGCATAGATAAAATCTCTTAAAAAGTGTATCCGTTTTTTTGGCACCCCCCGGTGCGTGTTTTTATGTATAAGTTTTACCTTTAAAAATCAATTAATACAAGCCTGTAATTTACTGAGATAAAAATGATGTTCTGAACAGTAAAATTAGTCCCGAAAAATAAGCAACATTTCATTTAAAAATTAAAAAAATGATTAATAAAAAGATTTTAATATGTTATTTTTACATACTCAAAAATAGAAGCTGCAAGTCAAGTCAAGGAGTGCGGTGGGATGGGTGTGAGACAGCTGGGAAGGGTCTGCACTGCGGCGAGCTCCAAGCTGGGCATGCTCGGTCTACCGGAGGTAGGTGCTACTGAGCTCTAGCATCATTCGAAACATTCTTTATATAATAGTTATATTTAGGGGCAAAAGAGTGTGTGAGTATCTGAAGCTTTATAAAGTTTCCAGTAAAGGAATGGGAAAACAGTTTCCGATAAGGACGGTAAGATGTAAACTACTACTTTACATGGGACGAGAGCCACAAAACCCTTGGCATAGTTTGTAAATTGGCAGCCTTTTGGCCAAATTTTGCTACAGATTTGTTTTGTTTGGCTTGCACAGTGCTTTGAGTTGTTTTCTTGTTTTTTACTTCAATTAGCTGGCAACATTCTATAGTGGAGATGGTCCACATTGTGATTTTTGTAATCTAAAATATATAAATTGAATATTCATTCAGTATTGTATATAAAGAAGGTAAAATATCCCAATATCCAATTATAAATGAATGTTCATATTTATTGCCTTCGTCCTGGATAGTATAACTATAATATTTCCAGCTCTTTAACTGTAGTCCCATTCCTTTATTTAAAGTATGCACATTTCAAATTGGTTCCTGTTCCTTTCTCTCAAGGAATAATTATAATTGGGCAAACCATTAACATTTTACTGGAAAATTTCAAGCTTATAACGTATAGATTAAGGCAAAATAAAGATTTTAAAGTATATCGTTACAACCATTTTGGTAGGGTATAGCACAAGGAATATACACAATAACACTGTAATAACTATGTATGGTGTCAGATGGGTACTAGATTTTTCGGGGTGATATATGGGAGGAGGGTTGGGGGACACGGGGATAAAAGTGAAGAGATTAAGAAGTACGAATTGGTAGTTACAAAATAGTCATGGGAATGTAAACTACAGCATAGGGAATATAGTCAATAATATTATAATAACTATGTATAGTACCAGGTGGGTACTAGATGAGTCAGGGGGATCACTTTTTAAATTATATAAATGTCTAACCACCATGCTATACACCTGAAATTAACATAACACAATAATGATTGTTAACTGTAACTGAAAAATTAAAAAGGGAGGCAGGAAAGGAGAAGGGGAATAAGAAATCCAAATTTCCAGGTATAAAACAAATAAGTCATGGAGATGTAACGTACAACATAGGGAATATGGTCAATAATATTGTGATAGCATAGTATGGTGTCAGATGGTTGCTGGACTTATGGTGATCACTTCGTTAAGTATATAAATGCTGAGTAACTATGGTGTGCCTCTGAAACTGATATAATGTTGTATGTAGCTATATTTTTAATAAAAATCTTTAAAAAATGAATGTGAAGGGCAAAAGAAAATTAGAAGGAAATTTAAAAAGTGGAATTAGCAGAAATTTAAATGTATGCAAGCTTATGTTCCAATAAAGATTAAAGATTAGTACTAAAAAAATACTAATTATATGAGAATCCAGAAGACAATGTGATAAAAGAAGAAATCCACAGAATAAAATATCCTCTAGCAAGGAAAAAGACTCAAATCCATGACATGAAAAGATGACACATAAAAGTAGGTATGACTAAGAACTAAATGCTTTTTAAAATCAAATATATAATTTTTTTTAAAGGAGAAAATGAAGAGAAAAATAAAAATAAAAAAAAGTTTGAAAAGGAAAGAAATAGAGGAGAGAAATTAAGAGATTAAGGCAAGTAGGCAAGAGTTGGGACAGAAGTGAGTGGCACCAACGAGGCCATTTAGACAGTCACAAGGTAAGACAGCATCCATCTTGGACAGCAGCCACCGTGCAGACTCATATCCCTTAAGTTCTCTTCCTTTTCCTCTGGTACCTTAGGGCCAGCTACATGATGAGCAGTTTCCTAGGAAATCAGTGCATGTGGCTTCCTGGCACTGACTGCATGCTGTGAGCTTCAGCAGAGGCGGCAGGGGCTCTGGGAGGTTCTAGGTAGCCAGACAGTCCCCTGACAGAATTCAACAGTGCTTAAGGGCTTACGCTCAGGCATGAAGCTAAGTTGCAATTCCCACCCACCATTTTGTATTTGGCTAAATTGAAGTACTTTCGTACTCAGGTTCCTTACAATTTGAGAATTAATGCAATAAATCACAAAACTCAGCTTATAAAAAAAATTGACAATCAGATTACCCAAAATTAATAATAGTAATATCTCTTGTTGACAAAGGAACAATGACATGTTTAGCTGTATATGAGGTCTGACAATTAGGTTCACAAAATCATCCTAGAATTGCTGAATATCACCATGGTCACCTTCAAAGTACTGCCCTTGGGAAGCTATGCACTGATGCCAGCGTCTAGTCCACCCTTCAAAGCAATTTTGGAACTCTTTTTCTGGAATGGTCATCAGAGCTGTTGTCATATTACCCGTGATATCCTGAATGTCATCAAAATGTCTCCCTTCCAATATTTCCCTTACCTTCAGGTAAAGAAAGAAGTCATTGGGAGCCAGATCAAGTAAGAAGGGAGGGTGTTATTTGTATACTGGCTAAAAACTCCCTCACAGACAGTGCTGTGAGAGCTGGTGCATTTCATGATGCAAGAGCCATGAATCGCTGGGGAAAAGTTCAGGTCGTTTTTGTCTAACTGTTTCATGCAGCCTTTTCATCACTTTCAAACAGTAAACTTGCTTAACTGTTTGTCCAGTGGTACAAATTCGTAATAAATATCAAAAAAGGTTAGCAACATCATTTTGACTCTTGATTTGGATTGACGGAACTTTTTGGGTCGTGGAGAATTGGCTGACTTCCATTGTGCACTTTGACGCTTTGTTTCAGGGTCGTATTGGTACACCCATGTTTCATCACCAGTGATAACACAGCCCAAAACATCGTCTTGCCTCTCCAAAAGGTCTTGGCAAACTTCGATTCTCCTTTGCTTCTTATTCATCGGTGAGCTCCTTCAGGACCACTTTTGCACATACCTTTCTCATGCCAAGATTTTCAGTTAACATTTTCCTAACTGTTTCTCTATTGATGTTTACTCGGTCTGCTATGCTTCTCACAGTCAGCCAACGATTTTGACACACAATTCAAAGACTTTTTGCAATGTTTCCATCAGTTCTGCTCGTTACTGGCCAACCTGACCTCTTTTCATCAGTGACACATTCTCTCCCCTCAGAAAAATGTTTAATCCATTTGTATACTGCTCTTTTCTTCATGACATTATCCCCATAAACTTGGACTAACATTTCCCTGATTTCATTTCCACTCTTGCCAAGTTTAACAAGACATTTAATGTTTATTCATTGCTCTAATTCAATCTCAGACATTCTAACGATGGCACACAAAACCACGCAACAACAATAATAAACGCTACTCAGCAAGACACCATCACAGGTCGACATGAACACAGCTGTGAGACACTGATATACCCAGGTCATGAAACCTTACTGAGCTGTTTGTACAGTGCTGCCAATGTAAGCTCAAGGTGGCAAGTTCACGAACTTAATTGTCACACCTCAGATACTACTTTATATGTGGGAATAAATTTTCGGGAGCAAAGTTTGAAAACAACACATGTGAAAACCTCAAAAACAAAACAAAACATGAATTCCTGATACCAGCAACTGTACTTCTAGGAATTTGTCCTACGGAAATAGGTGAACAAGTATACAAAGGGATAGTTACAAAATTATTCATTGTTTAAAATTAAAAATTAAAATGTTTCTCTATAAGTGATTAGTCATTACATTATATTTAAAGAATGAAATAATATACAGTGGCTAAAAAGAATGATGTAGACCTGTACTTATTTTTTTGGTTTTAGATTTCCAGTTATTTTTGTTTTTACTATTTTTTTAATGATTTTTTTTATTTTTCAATTACAGTTGACATGCGATATTATATTAATTTCAGGTGTACAACATAGTGATTACACATTAATATTATTTATGAAAAGATCACCTGGTAAGTCTAGTACCCATCTGACATCATACAGAGTTATTACTCTATTATTGACTATAGTCTCTGTGCTGTACTTTATAGCTCCATGACTATTTTTTAAAATTTATTAAATTTATTGGGAGTGACATTGGTTAGTAAAATTACATAGGTTTCAAGTGTACAGTTCTGTATTACATCATCTATATACTGCACTGTGTGTTCACCAACAAGAGTCCGTTCTCCTTCCATCACCACATATATGACCTCCTTTACCCTCTTCTACCATCCCCCTTCCTCCTTCCCCAGAGGTAACCGCTAAACTGTTGTCTGTGTCTATGAGTTTTCTTTCTTTCTTTGTCTTATTCCTTTGTTGCTTTCAGTTTTATATCCCACATACGAGTGAAGTCATACGGTTCTCGACTTTTTCTTTCTGACTTATTTCGCTTAGCATAATAATCTCAAGACCTATGCTTATTAATATAAAATATACTGATATTATATTGTTCTGTGAAAAAAGCAAGCTATAAAATAATCTATACTATCATTTATAAAAATACATCTATCTATATGTGAATACATACGTTGAAAAAGCATGGTATTATAAATGTTAACAATTTTTGTTGGTATGCAAGAATTACTTTCATATGCAGTAAAAATAAGTGTATTAATTTTGAAAGCAAAACAAAAATTTGATTATAGGGAAAACATAAAGGCTGCTGAAGGTCATTAGTCTTTAGGCTAACAAAATACCTTTAAATTTATATTGTCTCTGATTACATTGGAAACCAGCAAACATTTACATGTAAAAGACAATTATTTTAAAAAGAGAATCATCATTTAATCCAGGGGGAAGAGTTGTTACTGATTGTTAACTGAAAAGGTAAATAATAGTATTAGCTACATTTTCATACACTGAAAAATTGAACTTTGTTAACTGTTTTATATGCCCGTAAAACTTAAAATAATTTGAAAAATTACCCCACAGTTGACTTTATATTTTCTAATTGCCATTCCCAGCTCCTACAGGAGAATGGAGGCAAGCCCTGAAAATGTGTAGACTCTCTTCCCAAATCATCTGTAGGCCCAGATCCCATGAACTATATCAAATATAACCAAGAGTGTGCTTATAACCCAGCTGGGGTGCCAAGGCTTATCTGTAGGGTTTGCCAATTCCTGCAGTATAAATTCTTGCACCATGGCAGATTTCAAGCTACGGAGGTGAGATGAATAAATGTGGAAGCCTAGGGCTCTCAGAAGCCCTATGGAGCTGCCTGCAGTGCACCACTTGTTCCACAGTGGAGTATTACAATCTATTTCTGTGTGGTAGGTACTACATAAATCATCTAATAAACTTTGTGGATGAAGAAGAAAATAAGACCAGAGAAAACGTAACCAAGAAAAACAGTTCTAGAGAAATCATTTGCTTGTTTCCTGTCCGCGAACATAGCCTAAAACTAACATACAACTTTCCTTGGAAACTATAATTATTTATATCTCTTTTCAGATGCCTTTTTCTACATGTTCCTTTAATATATTATCAGTAGATATTTTCATTGTGTTTGTCAATGTTGAATCAGAAGTGTATGGGCAATGTTTCCAGTTCTTTGGAATGAAAAATGAATAACAAATGGAATGAAATGTTTCCAGTTCTTTGGAATGAAAAAAAAATACAAAATGTTTTACAGTAAGGTATCTTCAACAAGTCAACTGAAAATCATTTTCTCAGGAAAATCTTGCCTGAACTTGCTGGCCAGATCACACTCCCCCATAAGAGTACATTCACAGTCGTAAGGTTACATATATTTGCGTGCTTATTTGATTTCTTGCTGTGTCCCCCCCTACAATGAAGCTCCAAAGGGCTGGGTGGTATTGTTTTAGCTCTTTCTATTCTTTCACCAGCACAGTCTCTGCACCAATAGGTGATTCAAAAACATGTTTTAAAAATAAAGGAATAACGTTTTTACTGTGGAAAGATGTCTACATGTATTATATATACTCAGAGGTATGCACATGCACACAAACACACATACACAAACACACATTAGCCCTTTGGAAAATGTGAACATTAAAAT
Organism: Rhinolophus ferrumequinum; assembly: GCF_004115265.2. Lineage (NCBI taxonomy): Eukaryota > Metazoa > Chordata > Mammalia > Chiroptera > Rhinolophidae > Rhinolophus > Rhinolophus ferrumequinum. The sequence goes on from NC_046287.1 coordinate 93,980,109, forward strand.
TCAGTGAAGGAATTTTAAATTTGAAAGAATTCATCGTGTTTGTTGTTTTTTTTTTGTTTGTTTTTTTCCCCTCATATTGGAGGATTTGCAGATATGTGAGAAGTCGAAATGGAACTTGGCCCGGAATGCATGGGTCCAGTATTAAATGATTTGTAGACAGCAAGCATTACATATCATCTACTACTACATTTAGATAGACAGATGTGTATTCAAAAGCAACAAAACTCACAAAAAGGGTGAAGTGGGTTATGAGCGCTGGAAGCTCTCCTGTTTAGAGGCCACTGTGGTCCAAACAGAAACAAAGATGTAACCGACTGCATATAATCTAGCCTGATTGCTATTTACCAGGCCGACTTTATTACTGGCTTTTAATTCCCAGCAAATCAGACACTGAAAATACAGCTTTGAAAAATATCAACTTTAAGAAGACATTTACAATAAAAAAAAAAAAAATGAATGGAGAACCCCAAATATTATTCTTGAGGATTAAGAATTACATCACCATGACAATAATTTTTTATATTGGAAAACGATATTAATAGAAAGCAACAAAAATGGTTCCCATTAGACACTCCACTAAATACTTAGCTGGAGTTTTCCATACATTGCTCCAATGAAAAAGGGTAAGCGGTGAAAATGTGCTTCTGAGAGTTTTAAACCATATTGTACAGAAGTCACATCAAATTAATACTGAGGACCATTTAGGGCTTTTATTCTGAAAAGCTTTTGAAAGGGGATTAAACTATGAAAACTCTCATGATACTAAAGTACCTATTAATGGTTTGAGGAGGTAAGACAGGAACAATGAAAGTGTTATTTTTAGATAAATCTTTACTTTGTGTGCAGAGGCACAAAGCTTTGTTTGAAGGGCGTAGCTACAGTTCTCCGGCTATGTCCCACGCATGGAAACGCTGATGAGCAGGATTTTGTTGTTTTTTCTCTTTGGAAATAGGTCATTTTCTTTACAGTGACATAATACAGTTAGAGCACATTAACAAACATAAATATAACTTGATGGTCTGGACAAACTGAAACAAAAAGTTATTCTGAGGATTGCAATTGTGAAAACACTATCATAAGCTCTTTGTTTCTCATCTTTTAAGACCTCTAACATACTCCTCCCATGAAGAATGAGTTCTACTCTCTATGATATTTTACAGAATGAGCAACTATTATTATTTTTATTTTTTAAAGCAGAACACAGCACGAGGAGTGAGAACTGGAACCTAGATAGCTGTCAGCTCATCAAAAATAATGAATGCTCAAGAGGTTTCAACTTCCTGTCTTTCCAGTCACTGGTCCAATCACAAGCAGCTATGCAAAGCGCAAAGAGTGGGCGAAAAACACTCTGTTCTTCATCAGCCCCAGCTAGCACCTGGAACCTCCAAACAGCTATCCAGCAGCTGATCTGACAAGGCAACAACCCCAAAAGAAAACTGAAAATACTGTTGCTAGCCCGCTGAGCCTCCATTGGCAAAGGGACATGGCACACGGTGGATGACGACGGCTTCCTGTCTGTCCCCTCGTACAGCCTTTCCCCCTTTTCCCTGACACACAGCCATGCACTCACATAACAGTCTGATGACTAATGATGCAAACATGAAGTGTAAAGTCTCCTTAATTTGACCCTTGTTAAACTCCTAATTGGATTGAAGCCGGCTCTGAGTGGAAAGCAACCCTGGATTATTCAGGAAGGCTCCTACAAAACGAAGCCCAAATTACAAACGGCGGTTTGGGTTGCAGGACATGACAAAGAATAGGCAATGAATTGCAGCTGTCACTTAAGTTAAAAATCTAATCAATTGCCTTTTTTAAACAGGTAACTTTTAGAACAGTATCTCCATTGTGACACTCTTCTGAGTCCGCTTGACCCAAATTTAATAAGCTGCTATTAAAGCAGAAGAGCAGCTGTAGAGCAAACACTGTAGAATGATACTGTGCATTCAGAGTCTTAATGATTTTAAAATGACTACAACCATTGCTTCATTCACAGAGAACAAAGCTCAGGCTCTCCACTCGACAATGTCTTAACACAAACTGTCTGAGCAGACAGCGTTCATTTGTCCTTCATGAACTCCAGAGGTCACCCGCATTGCTGAGGATATCTCAACAGTTTAATTGTTTCTTCTGTAGGAAGTCTGAGGGGAGAAACTTAGAATTCCTTGTATATGAAAACTAGCTTTTCTGCAAGGAAATATACAGCTTAAGTACATAGACACGGGGATGCATGATATGCAGACAGGTGTAAAACATGAAGTAATTATAGAAGCTCAAATTAGTTCTTAGGCCTGAGGCAAAAAAGAGAACAGTGCTTTGACAAAAGGGAATAGCAAATAAGGGTAGCAAACAAAAAATGGCTTGAATGTGTAAATTAGCAAGAAAAATGAGACAGAAAAGCAGCTTTACTCTACTATTATTCCCCACATGAGAACAGAGCAGCTGAACGTGATCAAGAGAGCTTTGGGGAAGAGAGGCAGGCATCGCCGCGGACTCAAGCCAGAATGGCAGCTCGACACTCGCGTCAGTCGCTCATTATGTGCTGAAGTGCTCTTGAGAAGTGCCTCTTACACTTGACCTATCATATTACTTCTTCTGTAAACACATAATCCTGCTTGTTAGGTGGTGTCAACACTAGCATTCATTCGCTGTGGTAGTCTTTTTGGGAATAGACACTTTCGAACTAACTGCTGCCAAAACCAAGAATTGACACCATAATATAACATTCTGAATTTCAACCAGGTAAACAGATCTTATGCTTTTCTGTAAAACGCCATGTAAAGAGCATTCCATCAATTTCTTTTTTTTCTCATTTAGGATAAAACAAAACTCAACTGTTTGCTTACAGGCAAGACTATCTTTTCTACAAGTGATTATGATTAACTTGAGTTACAGATCCAAGCCAGGAATAATACCTACCGTGTTTCCCCGAAAATAAGACCTGACTGGGCAATCAGCTCATATTATTTTATATATTATATTATATTATATTATGTTATATTATATATTATATTATATTATATTATATTATATTATATTATATTATATTATATTATAAAGACCGGGTCTTGTATTATAGGAAAAATAAGACCGGGTCTTACATTAATTTTTGCTCCAAAAGACGCATTAGAGCTGATTGTCTGGCTAGGTGTTATTTTTGGGGAAACATGGTACTCTTACACTGCCTGGTGTGGTCACATAAATTCCACTAAGTACTCTTTCTTTAAATAACAAAACAACACACAAACCTCACCGAAAAGGTCATGAACAACTCATTAATGATATCAGAAAACTATGTCTATATGTCGCTTGTACCAGACATGGCTGACCCTTAGGTGTTAGGGGAAAAAAAAATTAATGGCACACAGCATTTCCATTAGTAAAGACAATATCATTTAATTAAACTATAACACGAACTAAACATTCAATGCAGCTAATTGACAAGTACAATTTTAGTATTTTCAAATGTAAATTTTGTTATGAAGATTCAAATTTGAACCAAAAATATTTTCAGAGTACATTTAGATAAGTTAAACGGTCAAAGAGAAAGTGCAACTTATTAAAGAGATTAGAGCACTTTTATTTTGAACTACTTTTCTTCCAGATCCCAAAGGAGGTTTTAAAACCACGCTAAGTGTAACCCCTGCTTTCCTAGGGCTTTAAGAAAAGTATCTCATCGTCTAATATTGCTCCAACCAGCTCCAAATTACATACACCGTGGTGTCTTAACGAGCTATAGTAGTGATGTGTCACTATGGCTGTTGTACCGAGGATTCCGCTTTGTTCCCCTGCTCTGGGTACTAGATAGGAACCTAACGTATCTGGGGGTGGAAGAAACTGAATAGAAATTAGCAATTATTTGCCACCATTTATGGAAGATATTTTGGTAATTCTTACCGGACACATAAAAGACAAGATTAGTAATGAAAAGTTTTCAACCCAGTGAGGGTTGGGTGTTACAAGTTAGGTATTTAACTCATACATAAACAGTAAAATATCCTTATAAGCAAGTAATTCTAATGTGCAAGAAAATGTCTACTAAGCATCTCCAATGCATTTCTGTCATGTAATTGAATTGATATGACCTTTAAAGAATAGAGCTTTTGTACAAATCAAAATATGCTAAGATCTACAATGTCATCAATCTGGCATTAAATAATTTTGCTTCTAAAATAACAATTATGTTCAGGAAGAAGAATATGAATAAATAAAACAACATATTCAAGGTGAAAACTAAGAACCAATCTTACAAAGAAAGTTTAATAAGCTATACATATACATAGATGTTTCTTTAAACATTTGGTAGAAAACTAAAGGGAAAGCATAAATATATTTAGTTATATAATATTAGATAAGATTATTAATAAATAATCTGAATTCTCCTTGATATAGCTAAGACTTTAGATTTCTCTAAACAGAAATCTCATTGCCCATCATTGAAAAAGATAACAGAGTGTATCTTCTTCATTTCTGAGGTTCACGGTGCTGTCTAAATTGATGGGCCAATATTTAGAAAACAGAAATGACTGAGAGATACCCAGATTTCTATAGATCTCCCTGATTTGTAAATTAACCTCTTATAGATACACCAGACAATTTAGATGCGAGCTTCTTCAACACGATAAGGACATCGATCAGTTCACTAGAAGAATACTATGCTAAAGGAACTCCAGGGGAAGAAGGATGCCTAACTTACTCCAACAGTGTAATATGTATTCTGGAAGAAAATAGTAAATGAAACAATTTTTCTTATTAAATTTGTTTTGAAAATTCTACTTCTAGGAATAACAACATTGTCCCAATGAAGAGTAATAACAAAGTTAAGAATGGCAAAATAGACTGACATTTTTCAGTCCAATTTTGAGTGCGTTTACACAAAATCATAAATAGTAGGAGCCCTCTCTCAAGTCCCCCACTGAAAGTTCTTCAGAATTCTGACTGAAAAACTTTGAGTGACAATGTTTACTACTTATAATCTATTGGAGGTGATCTTGGTCTTTCATATCATTAATTTTTGTACAGTTTGAATTTTTAAGTGTTCTATATTAACACACCTAAACATCCGAATTGCTACTTACGTATTTCTCAGTTTGTATGATTGGAACATAGATTTAGGAGAAAGAGTTGCTCATATGGTTTTCTAGCAATTTAGGCAATTAAGGATTGGTTTGATAAAGTTAAGGAAAAGTTCCAAAACATAAGGAAATTACACGATAAGTTATTTAGAAGTTTGTTAAATTTGTTTGAGGGATGGCATTATTTTGAGAAAGAAGTAGAATGAACTGGCTCAGTCTCTAAGCTCTACATCCAACCCTGGGAGGGGCAGAGGCTCTCTGCACACCAAGCTGCTGCTGTATTAAGGCTCATCCTTGACTTTTTCAGAAAAGGCATTTTACAGGAATCATACTTATTTAATTCTTTAACCTTTCCAGGAATGGAACTCTTTTTAAAAACATGGTTATAAATTATGCTTGACTTTCTGATGTAAGATTTTAAAAAATATATTTTAAGGAACATAATATATGAAAGTATAAGATTGCCTATATCTTATTGAAAAGTACTAGAATATTCTTCTTTATGCTGTAACTCCCATCTATACGTCTTACTTGTGTCCTCGAGAAGATCATATATAAATATACTTATTATAAATGACAGACTTTTTAGAGGAAACTATTATGTCCTACCCCATTCCAATCTACCATCCAAATTAGTTTCTTCTTTAGTAAGTGAAACTAGCCTCAGTTCCTTCAAATCACGTGACATGGTTTCCATATTATTTCTGAATCTTGATGTAATTGAAACTATTCATTAACTTAGGTTTGTGTCACCTATAGATTTTTTCTTCCCAGTCTTGATGTGGTCTCTTCTTTACATCTTTAGTTATAGGGGTTCTGTTCAGCTAGTCTTCAGATGATTCTTGAAGTTCACTGTTCTATAATTTAGGTGTAATTTTTGATGTGATCCTTGCAGGCAGCAGGCATAGAATTTACCTAATCTGCCATCTTGAACCTGATGTCAGATTGATTTTTAATATAACTCCATTGTGACAGAGAAAATTTGCGGTATTATTTAAATCCTTCTAAATTTATGGAGCCTTTAAAACGGCCTAACATCTGGTTAAGCATAGGGAATGTTACATTTGCACTAGAGAAGAATTCTGTTGTTGGGTGAAGTGTTTTACAGATGGCTTTAGGTTTGGATGGTTTACAGTGTTGTTCAAGTCTTCTATATGCTTGCTAATCTACTGTCTAGTTAGTTTATCCATTATTAAAAGTGGGGTATTAAAGTCTCCAACTATTATCGGAGAACTATTTCCCTCTTCACTTCTGCCAGTATTTGTTTCATGTATTTTGAACTTTGTTGTTAGGTACACATACATTTCTAATTGTTGTATCTCTCAACATACTAACCCTTTTATCATTATAAAATGTCTCTATCTGTAGTGAGGCTTTGTTTTGTTTTTTAGTTTAAAAGTTTTTTTTTCTGATGTTAATAGTCATTCCAACTTTTGTAATGGTTGCTATTTACATGTATAACTTTTTCATCCTTTTATTTTTAACATATCTATATCTTTGAATCTAAATGGAATCAAAGGATATACTGTATTTTGCCATATATAATGCGCACACACGTTTTTGGCCCAAACGTTGAGGGGGAAAAAATCTCTTTTTTAAATTTTTTCCTTCAAATTGTTATTTATCTACATTTAGGTACTTGTTTTTTGTATTATAAAGAAATTTTAGCATTTATTTTTTAACATATTATGGTACAAGAAATTTTATGTAACAAATAATTACAAAACACAAGAACAGATACAAGGTACAAGAAATTTTATGTACTGGTAATAAATTTACGATACTTACCAATCATAGAAAGCCAAGAACTCTTAATAATTGCAAGTTTGTCATAAGTTCAACAAAACCAATTATCATATTCCAGGGTATTATTTTGCATATGGATATCGTTATTGATTTCTAGAGTTACACTTTTAACTCATATTCATAAATAAAAGAATTAAAAACATTTATATAGATATGGAATTAGTACTGACCATGTATAATGCACATCCTTATTTTTCCCTCACAAATTTGAGCAAAAAAGTGCACATTATACATGGCAAATGAGGTAGTTTACAGCATATATTTATACAGAGAGAGCACCTATTTGGATCTTGTTGCTTTTAAAAAAAATTCTGCCTGTTTTCTGTTTGGATTATTTAATCCATTCACATTTAATGTTACTATTGATATGGTTGGTTATGTCTGCCATTTTTCCTTTGTTTTCTATAGGTCTCATGTCTTCTTACGTCATCTGTTCTTCCTTTACTGCCTTTTTTTGCATTAAATAAATATTTTCTAGCGTAACACTGTAATTCCTTCGACGATTTTTTAAAACTACATATATTTTAGAGGTTGATTTGGGGCTTACAATATACATAATTTATCAGAAGACAAATTTATCTTAAAAAAATTTAGATCCTATCGGCTTATCACAAGGATTTGAGGCAGATTTTAATTTTTTCCTAAGTCTTCATCACATTGTTGTTAACAACTCTGAAGAAGATGCCAAGTACAGAATTTCCTATTACTTTGCCGTTATCTGTTTTTCTGACACACTCACATTCTCTGTGATGCCTCAATAATGAGGAATTAGAGTATTATTATAATGAGGAGTTATAAAAATATAAAACAATATCATGTTTATAAAAGATTCATTATAAGGATCCTTGGATGAATAGACTCAAATATACAGAGGGTGCTAAAAAAAATGTATACACATTTTAACAAAGGAAAACTGTATTAAAATTGTAATACTCAATATATAATGAAAACAAAAGATGAATACAAGTCATGTTTAACTTCTGCAATTACAAGAGGTGCTCAAAGTGGTTACCATCAGCGTCCAGACACTTCTGATTACGGCGAACCACTGCTTGAGCAACGTTAACCAGTGTCCACTTGTATGCAATTTTTTGGCACTTTTTTTGGCACCTCTGGTATTTAGATATAATTCAAATCAATAAAAATATGATTTACTGCTAACTTGTCAGGCATATATATGCTGCATATGACAAAGTATATCTCCAAAGGTAAAACTGCTAATTTTGTGCTGACCTTAAAGTTAAATAAAATATAGAGAACCGAATGATTTTAAAAGGGGATTGAGAAATCATCTATTCTAATGTTCTCATCACACAGAGCAGGAAACTGGACAGAGAGGGTAACTGAACTCATGAATAAAGATCATATAGTTCTTGTGAAAAAGAGCAAACCCTAGAACCCAAGCATTCTGATTCTTAGTCAAGGGCTTTTCTGACTCTACTTTGAAACTAAAGGCAGTTATGTGATGACCAAAGACTGAAAGGAGTAGCATTTTGGGCAGTTTTACATACCTCAGATGAGACAGATTATGACTGACTCCTGTCAAAATACCCTGAGAAACACTTTGGCAGTATTGGAAACAGGTACTCATTTGTCTAGTGCATTAAGACTTGGGTTGACACCTAATAGACTTTCATATATACAGGGAATTTTAAAAGAGCCTATGATTGCCCTGGCTACAAGAATAAATTTAAATAAGCTCTAGTATCATCAGCTGTTGATGATAAAACTATTTTCTTAAATATTTCAAAAGTATTCAAAGCACTAAACTAGAAACGATTTTGTGAAGTGGTCTTCTGGTCTCCAATATTCCAGCAAGCCCTTTTTAGATCCATTTGTTCCCTTTTGTGCAGGTTCTGGTGACTTAGTCTGTTTTTCTTTCCATTTGCTCATTCTGCTCTTTGTGGTATTTCTTTTCCAAAGATTCTTTGTTCCCTCTCCATCCCAAATCTTATGACTTTTAGAGAATGCAATGTTCATATATTCAATGTACATTAAATATTCAATCTAATCCAGCTTAATCTTAAAATTCCTTGACTTCTTTGAATTCCAACAGTCTCTATCTATGGCCCAATTCTGCTTATTGATCTACTCTACCTCTTATCTTTAAACGATCTCATTAACTCATTTACTCCGCCCTCACTCTCACCTAGGACTGTCAGATAAAGTATAGGATGTTTGTACCAAGAATGAAATGTTTATGTGAAATTCCAATTTAACTGCAAGTCCTATACTATTATATGCAAGATTTGGGGTGGAGATGGAAAGAAGAACCTTTTCATATGCTAACTGGAAGTCCTGCATTTTCATATGCCCTACAGACTACAGACTTCCAGTTTCATCATTCCACTTTCTTCCAGTTTATCAATCTGACTACACTTTCTTCCCTCCTGTTCAGAACCAGTAGCCTATATCAGTCCAATCACATAAATACATTCAATTCTTTCACATCCATATCCTTCCGCCATAAACTGTATACAAATCCTCATCCCCAGAAATATTCTGTAATTTAGTTTCTCCCACCTTCCACATCTGGATGGTGGAGTGATATGGGTAATTTTGACTTGACGTAAATTGACTATTACAAACTCATGGTTGCCCTCACGGTAGGTCTTTACTATTCCTTCAAAATCTTTTACTTGTTTTACATCAGTGTATTACTTCATACTCCTTTTAGTGATAATTTAAACAAGCAGTCCCTCCTCAACTCTTACCTAAGTCCTAGTGCTTTCTACTACCAACTTAAAATTGAGGCCTAGTTATATACCTCATCAACTGTTTAAACCATCATCTATAAACGTATCTATATCCACAGTTAACTTCCACAATGCAACAGCTTCTTCCAGGTGTATTTCTAGACCTTCACTTGTCCATCCCAAACCATAATTTCATGCTCAATTGTTATTATTACATGTGGAATAAACAAAATGTGATACTCATATATGTGCAGACTTTACCTCCAAGGAAAACTGAGCCATCTCTCAACTGTATGTAGCCTTGCGAGAATGATACCATTTCCTTCTGTTAGTCTCGGAGATAGGCATCCGTGAATTAGACCTCACTTTTTCAATTTTAACCTTTCTTCTATTGCTCCTCTCTCTATGCCCTAAATATGTGCAAATCTCCCTTAAAATTTATCCTGCATCACTGCATAATTGCCACAATATCTCTTAGGTTTCCTTTACATCTAGTTTTCATAAAAGTGTATTTTACATTCAGTTTCCACTCCTGTTGACTCTTCAACCCCACTGTACAAATTCTGCTGATAGCTCATGTGGAGAAACAAAGAACTCTTCATCTTACTTGAACTTTAGCTGGTAGCTGAACTGTTGTCTCCTACTTTAGTACAAAACTCTCGTTTTTGGCTTTTAGGACAGTCCTATCTCTTGCTTTTCCTCCTTACTTCTCTGAACATCATTTCACTGTCATCTTCTGGCTAGCCTTTCTCTGTTGGTGAGCCTTAGGGTAATATCCTTGTACCTCTCATTTTATATTGTCTCCTGTATTTTTCAAGCACTCTCATACTTCTAACTATAGAAAATACTATAATGAATCCTAGATTTTTCTCCTAAACTTTAGTTACATGTTTAGCTGCCTTCATGACTTTTCCACCTGAATAACCCATAGTTCAGTGGTTAAAACTGAACTAGTCATCTTAGAAAACCTGTTCTTGCTCCAATATTTCTGCACCTAAATTGGTATAGCTTCTGTGCCCCAGTCACTGAAGGCAGAAACTTTAGAATCATCTCAGGTGTACCTAAATATTCTTTTATGATTTCTCTTTCTCATGTACTTGCCTTTCATAGTGGAGGCTATGAGCTACATATTTATTCCCTATATCAGTTAGCCCAATGCTTTGTTTACAAAAGGATAGAAAGTGAAAAAAAGTATGCTCAATGAATGCTTGCTGATAGGACCAATGTCCTCTTCCTTCAGGTTTTCTTATTCAGAAAGCTTTCTTAAATTGTACTTATGATCCCTAGTAATTTCTCCCTTCCTAATCACTTAATACTTAGCCCACTGAACTGTAATTGTGCACTCAGTTGTCTGTACTTTACTAGCCTGAAAGCTCTGCAAGGGTAGGGATGGTATCACCAGGGCATAGTGGAGAACACAAGAGATATTCAACAATTATCTGATAATTGAATAACTTAAGAAGCTCTTTGCCTGAGCTCCCTGCAAGGATTAAAAGAAGGTCTTCCACATTCCTGAGAGAATTTTTGGAAGCATTACAGCTACTTTTTAAAATTGTATTTTATATGGACACAACTAGAAATAGTGCAAGCCTGTGCAGTTCTATGTTTGTGCCAAGGTAAGATATCCGTTTTCCACGAGCAGTCAGACAATTATAATTTTCAAATACTGATTATACACATATTTAATACTGGAGATTCCATAATTCATGAATATTGGAGTACTGAAAATATTTAGTTCAAATCTCTCTAAATTTTCCTGAATGAAGACACTTATTTGAATTGTGTTGAGGGGTGAGTGTCTTCAGGGAAGAATCTATCTAATAACACAAGAAGGTTCAGAACTATCATTTGTAATAAAAGACATGAAAGAGATGCAGGAATTGCTTCTTTGTATAGTCTACAGTGGTAGCTTGAAATGGCCATGCAGAATCTCAACCTACTTAACAAATTTTGGTTTTCAATAATTATCAGGAAAGAAGACAGAAGCCAGTCAGTTTGTCCAGTGGACTCAATGTTATATTATTATAGTACTCTTGGATGAAATATGATGTATAAAAGTTACTTTGCCCAATTTATTTGTAATTAGTCTATAGAAGAATGGCTACTATGATTATTGTCATTAGATTAGGTTTTTTGTAATCAGTAAATTGGCCTTCCTCTTTCTCCAACATTTTTGATACCTTAAAATGAAGACAAGTTTTATCACCCAACGATTACGTATTGATCATCTCCTATGTATACAGACCTATATTAGGCATTTGGGGTAAGGGTACAATTTTACTTATCATCTAGGAATTCTGAATCCATTTGGTGTAGAGGGCGGGTGCCTGTAAGGCACCATCACGAGATAGAGGAAGTTACTTGGGTCTTTAGATAACACCCACATGCTGTAGGGTATGTCCAGAGGGCTTAAGACCATCAGCCTGCGGCAACCCTGCTTAGGTTAATGCCCCTCCACCCAGCACAAAAATGTATATAACCCATGATTGAGCTGCAATAAAGAGAGACTTGATCAGAACTCCTGTCTTGTCTCCGGTCTTTGTGTCTCCCATTTTCCTCTCTTCTAGGTACTTCGGGGTCCCTCGTGTAGTGTCCCGCGGGTCGGGACAATTTGGGGAACAAAAGACATTTATAAATTTAAATAAGATTTTTTTAATAGCACTTATCTATATTATATCAAGAGGAGAAAAGTCAAGTGATATGATATTACTGAAAAGGAACGACCATTTTTAATTGTGAAGATCATAGGATGCATTTTGATCTTAAGGAAGAAATGCAATACTGAAGGGTGGAGAGTATGATACACGCCCTCCTCCCCCCTCCCCCGTTATCCTCTGGGGACCACTAATCGGTTGTCTGTGTCTGAGTTTTTGTTTTTTTGTTTGTTTGTCTTGTTCCTTTGTTGCTGTCAGTTTTACATCCTACATACGTATGAGTGAAGTCACATGGTTCTCAACTTTTTCTGTCTGATTTATTTTGCTTAGCATAATAAGCTCAAGATCCATCCATGTCGTCGCAAATGACAGTATTTCATCTTTTCTTATGACATAGTATTCCATTGTGTACCTATAGATGATGCATTATAGACATGCACACTTGAAACCTATGTAATTTTACTAACCATTATCACCCCAATAAATTTAATTTAAAAAAATAAGGCAGAGAAAGAAATTTAAGAATCGTTCTTGGAAAAGAATCAACCTATAGTAGAGAATGCAAAGATGGATGTCAAGAAGTAAACATCGGAATGTTGCTGTGACCTGATAGTGAAATGCTTTGAATACCAGAAGGGGCTGTTTTCCTTCCTTCCCCCTTCCCTCTCTTTCCTTTTCTTCTTTCTCCCTCCTTCCCTCTGATGAGAACTGAGAGTCAACCTAAGGTTTTTGAATAGGAAAGTAACCTGATTGAAGTGGTTTCTGAGGAAGTCAGTCCAGCAGAGTTCTTTATGACGGGCTAGAGAAGAGAAAAAACAGAAACAGGGGGCCATCGTCCAGTAATGAAGTGATAAAGACCTGAACTAGGGTGATGATGGTGGGTGTGATAAGAATACATGTGAAAGATACTGGGGAAGAATGAGAATGTACAAGACCTGATGATTAATAGGGCATGGGTTGGTAGAGAAGGAGCAAAAGGTGAGAGAGGAGTCAATAATGACTAAGATGTCAAGTCTATGAAATTATAACAATGGCTCAAGTCGATGACAGAAACAAAGAGAGAAATGAGAGAGAGGACCTGTCAAGAAAAGATTCAGAGTTCTACCTGAGGACAGAGGTACAACAACATGGAGAGCACAGGGGCACCGATTTGGAATATATCCACCAGGAAGTAGAAAATGATGATGTGAATTAACAGAGAGGTCAGGAATGGGGAGGTATAGATTTGTGACCTATCTACACAGAGACAATAATGCAAGTGACAAAACCATAATGAGAAGCTAAACAGTATACTCATGTTTAGGGGGCTAGAAAAAAAAAAAGAGTCAAGTTAATGATGAAAAGTCAGTCAGTGAGGTAAGAGGCAAAACAGGAAAATAAATGGTGGTAGTGAATAGAACAAAATAGCATGGATTAATGTTAACTGCATGGATGCCGAAGTCACAAAAAAATGAGTCTAAGTCCCAGCTCTGGCTTCACTTTTCTTTTCTCAAAAAATGACATAGTAATACCTACCTCTCAGAGCACTTACCACCACCTGACATGATAATATGTTTTACTTGCTTATATATTTATTTGTTAACTTAGTGTCTCTCTACTGGATTGTAAGGTCCATTGTCCAGTGTCAATTGTTTTCAGTTCTTTAGAAGACAAGATAAGGGATGCTTCTCTGCTCTCAGCTCTGGTCTCCAGATGCCAAGTCTGGGGCCTTAAGAAAAATCCCACTTAATCACCTGCTGCATATTTAAAGTTTTTGCATGGGGTCTTGCATAGAGTACGTGTTAAATAGCTACTATTTTGGTCAAGAGAATAACATTTTAGAAAAGAGGTCAATATTGTCAAGAGGGCATGATGCTTTGTGAATTAAGAGGTTAAAATAATCTTTAAGTGCAGTTACAATAGCATTATTACAAACGTAATATTCAGCAGCATTAACTGATGACTTCCCTTTCTTCCTTCCTGCTTTCCAATCATTTTTCCTCCTTCCCTTTCTCTTATTTTTCTTTTCCTTCCTTCCTTCCTTCCTTCCTTCCTTCCTTCCTTCCTTCCTTCCTTCCTTCCTTCCTTCCTTCCTCCATTCTGTCCGTTAAACAGATATTTATTATTATTATAAACCAGGCACTATTTTAGATTCTGGGTCTATAGCAATGAAGAGACAAAATCCTTGCCCTCATCGACAGCCTACATGTAAATTGGGGGAGATAGACATTGAGCATGATAAATAAGTAAAAACACGTGAGTGGTAAGTTGCAGGGAGGAAAAAGAAGGCAGAGAAGGGGCTAGAGAGAGTCTGGTGGGAGGTGCTGCAATTTCCGATGGGGTAAACACCTGATGGGTGTGAGAGGCGAGTCAGCGGATACTACGAGCAGAGAGTTGCACACAGAGGCATCAGCAAATGCACAGACCCCACTGTGAGTGGGCGCCAACGCGCTCGGTGAAGACAAAGCAGTAGTGACAGCAGTAGGCGCTGTCAGAAGGGTGGGAAGGTGTTGATTGTAGGACTCATACATCACCTTATGGCTTTAGATTTTTATTCTGAGATGGAAAGCCAATAGGCAGTTCTGAACTTAAGGGTGGCACGATCTTTCTTTTATTTTTAGCAAATCTTTCTGATTGCTATGTCAAAAAAGAGTGTAAGGGTACAATAGTGATGGGATAAGGAAGGAAGCCAGGGCACCTCTTGGATAACTAACAGTATACCTAAGAGATGACGGTGACTTGACCAGGACTGAAGCTGTAAAGTTGGTGAGAGGTGTGAGATTCTGGAGGATTTGCTCATGAGCTGGATGTCAGGTATGAAAACAAATGAGGAATCAAGAATGACAGCCAAGTTGTTGGGCTAAGCAACTGGGGAAACGAAGTTGCCATTGCAGGCGGAGCAGGCTTGGGTTGGTTGAAGAGCAGGCCCTCAGTTTAGATATGTGATGCTTGCTATGCATATTACATATGTGAGAAGATGTCGGGGAGACTGCTGGATAAAGGAGTTTGAAGTTGAGGGGAGAGGTCTTGCCTGGATATAAATTTGGAACTCATTAATGTGTTTTCTTGGAAAGTATTCATTTGTTCACCACTGAGTATCTGCTCTATACTATTAAAACAACCAGCAAAATTAATAAGTTCTTCTATTGGGAAGTACAGGATAGATACTTACTTATTCATTCAACAAATATTCACCTACACACTGCTAGATAAGCTCAGGGTTGTAGAGACAGAAAAGTTGGATTTGAATCCTGGTTCTACAGCTATTGTATGAACTTGGGTAATACCAGCTTAGAAAAAAGTCTAAGATTTTTATATGTATTAATTCATTTAATGCATGCGCTAATCCTGTGCTGTAGATATTATTATCCCTATTTTACAGTTAGGAAAACAAACAGGATAAGTTTAGTGTTATGACTAAGAAAGTGGGTTCTGGAGTCTGGATTCAGAAGGGCTGGCTGAAGAATCTCAACTGCAAACTCCTAGCTTTGTCAGCTTGGAGCAGTTCCTTGACTTCTCTGTGTTTCAGTATCTTCACAATGAAACGACAGCAGAAGTATCTACTTCATGGTGTTGAAGGGAGGAAAGTGCCATAAGACAGATAAAGCACCTGGCACAATGCCTGACATATAATAAGAACTCGGTATTAACTAATTTTATCAGCTCATTCTTTGTCACCTTTAAAGATGTGAAAATCAAAAACAACAACAACAACAAAAAACATGTTCTTGAAGCCCAAACAATAATGACCTCCAACTTTTTCCTTCAAGGTTCTAAGACAAGTAATTTGAGTACTTAAGCTGACTTTCATACAATGGGTAAAATAAGAGGAAGAGGAGAGTCATGTGTTAGGTCAGGGTATACAGTTGATCAGAACTTATCAGAGGCAGCATTAAGTATCTTGCAAGGAGAATCAAGGCTCTCCACCTGGTTCCGAGGTCAGCATGTAGGCAGTGGAGTTGGTGACCTACACTATTCTCTTCGGTATTTCAGTGCATCTAATAAAGTGGTATTTGCCCTTAAGGTATTTATTATCCGGGTTCTAGAGTATGGTGAATAATAAATGTTGGGATCAATAGGAAAAAGTCACAACTCTTAATGAATTCTGCTATAGTTTGTAGACAACAGGAGACCAAGTAGGACATAGGTTACAAAATTCCCTAGCTGAAGAGACTTTGGTATCTTACTTACTGCGTGCAAGGCTTTAATAAAGTTATAGCCTTCTTAGGTTGGCAACTCTGTCTGTCCTCATTGTAGTATGCCCTCAGTAAGCTACCAGATCTTAACCTGCACAACCAAAGTGCCACTCACTGAAACAGTTATATCAGGAAAGGAAAGCAAGTTGATGGGATTTAAAGTGTTACAGGCCACTGAATCACTGACTACTTGGTGAGGGCATGTGGAGAAATGTTATTCCTAGCACGGCTGGCACAGTGAAGCCATAGTGACGAAACAGCTTTGAAACATGGAGGCTATTCATAAGGACTTAAAAAAATCTGATTGCCTTAGAAAACCTAATTCATAAATAGGAATCTTCCATTAATAATTTGGAATATTTTACTTGTACGTTTTATTTCTCACTAGTACATTTTTTAAGAGGCTCTTATCACTTGATGCTTTCTATCCCATTATCTATTCGCAAGTACCATAAACATTGTGAGATAGAAACAAAAACAAAAGATGGCAAAGAACTGCCATTCCCCTCAACCCAGGGGACTAACAAATAATATAAACTTTTCCTTTGAAATATGTTTCTCAGCATGTCACATACCTAACTTATTTTTAATGCCCATCAAACAAACATATAAATAGAGTAGCTGCATCAGCACAGTGCTAGGAAAAAAATAAGTGTCATAGATTATGATTTGGAGAATTCTTAGGAATGAGACAAGACTGTAAGAATAAATCATTTAGAGAATTAGCTGTGTTCCAGGCTTCATTAGATCTAATTATCCCCAAATATGCTCAGCAGAATGCACTTGGGTCAGCTGGGACTGACACACAATAGAGGAGGCAACTTATAAACTCCTCAAAGCACAGACAGAGTTCATAAAACAACGGCTTGTGCATTTAGATTCATGTGATAACACCTCTTATTGCATAAGCCACCAGATGAAACAGATGGAGCAGCCCTGCACTTGAGAATGTTTCTTTTGTAAAAGCACTGGACTTCCTTATTCTCCATTCAAGACACAAACTGCAAGAAAGCCAAATCTGAGGCAGACTGTCTTTGTGTTTTATTACCTAGATGTCACAGCAATCGTAAATAAAGTATTAATGAAATATCCTCATTTAGGAAAAAAAACAACCAAAAACAACCTTGGCCAAATGAAAACATGCGCCTACACTTACAGAAATTTAAGGCTTTAAAATAAATAACACGGTCACAAAAAATTAATAATAAACATGTTTTCTTCATAACTCATAGTGAAATATAAGAAATGCATTTTGCATTTTATCAATTATTTAATATTGGTCACCTTTTACTACACAGTCTTTGGAATAAGATTTTCCAGCAGTATAGTCATTATTTAATGGGGGTGTCTTTACCCTACATTCAGTAATTCTGTGTTCCCGTATATTCAGTTCTAGGCATTACTTTGAAGAAAATAATATAGCTGAATGGGCTCTGATTGATGAAACTCCTTTAACTTAATAAAAAGTTTTCACACTGACTTCAACTTATTAAATATATTACTTTAAAAAAGCATTTTCTTCTGTTGTTCCAAATTATTTAGAAATGAATGTTGTCAAAAAGTAGAAATATTAATGAATCAATATGAAAACTATTTCAAAAGTATTATAAGACTTTATAAAAACCTTTATTTCCATTAAAAGTTTATTAGTTTTTCTGTGTATTGTTTCAACATATGGGAAACTTGTAGATTCCATTTGTAGGCAAAAGAAATGTTGACAAAGCTAAATTGATAAATATGTCAAAATACCTGTGTAAAAAGTATATTCTTCATACCAAATGGGGCTTATTAGTTTAAGCCTCGAAAAGCTAGTATTTCAAGTGTGTGGCAAGAACTATAGAAAGGTTGTGAATATTTAGTGAATTTAATCTATCCAGAGATCTTAAGGGAATTAGCCTCTTTAGATACATAGGCTGAACAAAAGCAGTAAATTCATTTTAGTTAAATTCTGTTTTGCTATGGATGCTCTATATGTAGCCTATGACAAATTTTAAGAAAGAACTATTATGCCTGTTAATTAGTATTCAGAACAATAACACCTAATTTGTTATTTATTACAAGTCAAACCATGGGAAAAAATAGCTAAAAATAGGAAGACAAAATGAATTGGATAAACAAAGTCATGTACTTAGGACCCCAGTAACACATTTTTGTTTTTTCTTTCTTTCTTTTTTTTTTACCCAGTGACACATTTTTAAACAAATAAGATATTTATTGACACATAGCTTAGCATTTGTCTACAGGTTTATGAAGATACCCTCAAAAGCTAGTATGACCATGTTTCACTTAATAGATGCCTCGCCACTCTACATTTGCGGATCCATTCTGGAAGTAATGGACACTAGGACCCACATCTGAAGAAAATGATGTACGAGAATGAGTCCCGAATGATGAAGTGACTTAAAATATGCTGTAGGTGAAATGGCTGAAAGCCCAGAGTATATGATATCTTAAATACTGAATTTAAATGACTTATTTTTGTTAAAAGGTTAAGACTACGTAGAAGGAAAAAGAGGCACCAAAAGGTGAAAGTTTCAAGAAGAAAGACTTTGGTTCAATATGTGGATGAGCTTTCAAACAATTAGAACTGTGTGTAAGTGCAAGTAGCTATCTAGTAAATAATGAATTTCTCGTCGATGGAGGAAAACCAGAGGTTGGATGATGACCATTCCTTAGTAATGTTCTAGACAAGATTCAGACAGTTAACAAGGAGGGTTGCATTATATTCTCCTCCTGCCCTGATAGAAAATGTCTGACTTACGAAGTAGAATTAGTTTGTTCCAAAGTAGATACAGACAACAGTTTAGTGGTCACCAGAGGGCAAGAGAGGAGGGGGGCTGGCAGAAGAGGGAAAAGGGGATCAAATATATGGTGCTGTATTATAGAAATGTACACTTGAAACCTACGTAATTTTACTAACCAATGTCACTCCAATAAATTTAGTAAAAAAGAATTTGTTCCTCCCAGCACTAATTACATGATACATTTCAATAAAATGTTCACTGTAAATTCTATATAATTTTTATATACAATGGAATACTTACAACTTACTAACCATTAGTACTGATTATTAATTATACGTAGATTTCTATAATTAAAATACATAAAAGTAGAGCATTTGTAACACAATTAGATGTATCATTAAGAAAAAGACCTTAAATCGTATAGTATCTGTACCAAAGAAAATTTTAGCAAGGAATAAAATCAACTGGTATTCACATAGCTTTCTTGGAAATGATTGCATTTAAATTCACGATAAAAGAGTGTTTTCAATGTGTCTTGAACTAAAAGATGTATAATATTGTGGAATGTATAACTCATTGATGTCACAGAGTAAAACTATATGTATAAAAGAAAAGTGTATACATACTTTACTCAAGTAATTGCTGAAGTAATTGTTTTTCTTCATCATTTTTATAAAGTTATATCCCATTAGTCTTAGGTGTTTCAATGAAGTGGTTCTTTAGGTAAATTAGTCCAATTTGATATTCATTAAATAATATTTAAATGTGTATTTCTGATCAATACATTGTCATAAAATACAATTAATAATATAAAAGGGTCTCAATATTTACTTAAGTAAATGCATTCTATAAAGAACTTAGTCTTTATAATTCATCAAACAATCAATTCTTAGTGTAAATGTAAGCCTGTAGCTTCTTTTCAGAATAATACTTCCTTATTATTTCTGGGTACAGACGGACATGCACACAGGCATTCATGCCTACAGACATACCCATATATACCTCCACAACATATGGTCTAGATATTGTAGTGTTAGGAGCAGCCTCAGTCAGACAGACCTAGTTCTGCCATTCCTGGTGTGACCCTGGTTAAGACAATCATCCGTTCTAAACCTCAGTCTCTTTACTTGTAAGTGGGAATGATTCTTTGTTGTGAAGATTAAAAGAGATTAAATACTCATTATTAGTGGTCCTCATTCTTTATCACCCATTTCTCTTAACTCAAAAAGTTATTTTAGGTATCAAATGTATTAATGCACATAAAAATATTTTGTAAATTAAAAATGTTGCAATTGTAAAGTATTACTTCATTTAATATGCAATTTATCCCCCTGCATTACATTATGGTTAATGGCATTCATTAGTATTTTGAATAATCCATGTAGGTGTATGTATCATAATACAACAAATTTCTATAGAACAAGTTAATAACCTAAAACAAAAGCCCAAGTTTGAAAATAGAGAAAACAATTATTAGCAATAATTGTTCTCTAAGTCTTTTGGACTAATCCACAGAGTGTTAAAGAAATAACATAACCATTTATTTGGAAGTCTGGGCCTATCACACAGCAGGAGAATAGAGGTTTTACTATTCAGTGGAAGAGGAGGACAGAATACATCTCCCGCCAAAATGTCACCAGTCTATTTTCTGGCCTAAGCAATGTGGAGAATTTTCTCAATAATTCACACTACCTGAGTTATATGCAGAGTTCAAATACACACTCCAGTGTGGTTGTGAAGTATATCTTACCTAGAGTTTCTCATTTGAGGATATTACAGCATTCAAGGCTTAAGCATTGTAAACTATACAAAAGTTTGGAAATTAAAAAATAAGTGTTATTTGATATCGTGCGGATTTTTGTTTTTAAAGATACAGATATTGAAACTATCATAGCTGATCATTTCGTTCTGACAAGAGTGTAAAAGGTTAAGTTACTATCTGGAGAAAGGTAATCTGGTTGCCTTTCACAGCAGCCTGTGAGCTCTGCAATCTGCATAGAGAGGGGCATTTGTCATCATTAGCTGAGCTGTGACAGCTGGCACCCAGGGTGTCCCAGAATCAAGAAGTGGCAGAGACGCTCTTGGTTTAGGTTGCCATGAAGTATAGGAGGTTTCTTGAGGATCAAGTATATTTTATGAAAAGATTCGTGATGTAACCAACAGCAGTGAACACATTTGAATTTTCCCTAACATGGATAATACAATGATAGCACATCATTAGCAGGTTGCCTCTAGACAACAAGATGCCAGATTACAGTATGAATAAACCTCTACTGCCTGCCAGTTAGAGAGGGAGAATTGTTTTCAGCACCCCTATAGCTCCAGCAGTCATTTTTTTTTCAAGGCTGGATTAAGGTGATCAATTGATTAAGTATATTCAAGACAACAGATTGAAGATGGAAAAGAATAGTTCTCAGACATATTTTAAATTTGGTTGTAAACAATGCGTGACATCCTAGGAGTGAGCACACCCAATATAGTATCCATCCTTTACATAACATGAATATGAAATTTAGGTCATTCACACAGATGCAATACTCCAACTCTTTGAGGTATATATAATTGATAATAAGTATTTAAAAATATTGCATGCCAAAAGTTTAATAGCAGAATCTTTTAAAGACATGAGTGCTACTAACCGTGGGTCTGAAATAGCTGTGGTTAACATACTTAGAGAAGAATATTTAAAACTTTAAAATGTTATGAATATGTTTGTCTTGTTAATGCCAAACTATATAAAGCCAAAGAAAGTTTAAATTAAGAAATAGGCTGATCAGATCTTTGCAAAATAGGAATGCTACAATCCCTTTAAAAACCATCAATGTTTGGAAACATAATCAATAACACTAGGTTTTATATTATTATGTAAACTAGTTTTCCACAAATAAAACTAATTTTTGTGTTAATGTAAAATCTATGCAAATACATGCAGTCATTTATCAGGAAAGCTGACAAGCATTCCATATTGGAGGGGGAAATGAAGCTGCCTCAAGAATAGAGGCAATTAATTATTCCTGTATTTTTTCTTCTTCTGTCTTGAGGCACAAAAGTTATCCATCCAGTTAAAACAGCAAATGAAATAAAGAGATTTTTTTTTTTTTTATTTAAACACATATGGCTTTTGCCTGCAATACTGATCACCACAAGGCCTACAGATGCCCGTGGCTAAATTGTACACTGGCAGATGCACACATGGGAAAACTGTGCAAATGCAGCGTGGAGAGCAAAACAAATGAAGAACTGAATTTGCTAGTGAAAGAAAACAACAACAACCAAAAAACCCAAAAACACCAAAACCCCCCCCAAAAAACCCCACATTTTTCTTTTTGCCCCAGTGAATTAATGTGATTTGCTTACAAAATATAGGTTGAGGTTGCAAAAAAAATTCATCTCAGCCTGTTGCAAAAAAGTAGAAAGCAATTTGAAATAAGTGAAGGTGTTTTATGTATAGGCTTGCACATTATGTATGTGAATGATGGAGCAATATATTTTTATTTATATGGACAGAATGGCTAGCAATGTTAAAGCCTCAATTTCACAATGAAAAGTTTGTGAGATTCAAAATGGTCATAGTACATATGACTGGATAAATACTATTGAAATTCCAGTTATAATTTCAAAAATCCATTTAGCTGCAATCTCTTCAAGTGTTATTGAAAACTCTAAGGGTTATTATGAAACAATCTCGTAGATGTGATATTATATCCTGGTGGCAACAAGAATCCTATATTTAGTAGCTGTTTCCTTTTAACAGGTTAACATAAAAAATGTATAGAGGTCAATTCAATCTTTTACTATCTGAAACACTGGGTGTGTGTGTGTGTGTGTGTGTGTGTGTGTGTGTGTGTACAGCCTGCATACACGGGCTATTTTGCAAACCATAAAAAGAACATACGTCCTAAAAATGGTTTAAGATTATTAAGAAAGCAATAACTTCTTTCTTAATAGGCCTGTAAGCATGCCTAACATTAAAATTTCTATTGTAATTGCCAAATAAAGATATAAAACAGAAAGCATTTAAATAATTTTATATCTTAGGGGAAGAAACAGAAGATTAGCTGAACCATTCCAAGTTATAGCAAGGCACAATATCCTAATCAATGCTTACGCTCCTACAATTTAAGAATTCTCTATTTGGAGTTATTTATAACCGTCTAAATTTAAATGACAATGTAGATTTATACAAAATTAGGATTAGAAGCGTATGTTGCAAGAAGGCATCTATATTAATTAATATAAACTCGCTGGCCTTGTCCCCCAACACTCAAAGGAAGGGTTAATTTACTCAAAATGTAGAAGTAAAATGTAATTTAAATATTGAGACGAGATTTCTCTAGTGACATAAAGCTAGTATCATTACGAATGTGCCTCAAATGTTGGTCACTTATTTGAGGAACCCGTTTCTTAATATATATTTTGATCTGCAAACTGTAAACTATGTTCACAAGTCTAATACATACATTCACGCTATCATAACAATTATTAGCAGTTTTTTGAAGAATGAATCTTTTGCCAAGTATCAATGTCACATATGTTAAAATTAAACAACCTTTATGTAAAACCCAAATTGTAAGTCTATTGCATGTATATCTGAAATATTTTATATTATACCTCTACTTCAGTGTTGCTCTGATTAAAACTGGTTTTAAATTAGAAGCATAATAAAATGATAAATACTGGGGGAATACATAAAGACGTTTACAGTCCACAGTTTTCTTGATATAAAACTAAAACACCCATTTATAAATTAGTCATAAAATTTAAAAATTAAAAAATAAAACGGGCACGAGGAAATTTTTTTGTGGCAACGGAAATGTTCTATGTCTGTGCCAGACTAATGTCATGTGACGGTATATATAGTACTACTGTATGCAAATTATACATCAATAAACCTGACTTAATATAATAAAAAAAGATTTGACATGAAAATTTAAAAAATGCTCTATTTTTTTATTTTAATGGTTTCACAAGTTTGTATCAGAAACACTGACTTACAGACTCTTTATGCTTTTTAGTTGGTCTAGATGTTTAGATGAAATGATTAAACAGATGTAGATTTAAAAGTATTAACTACTTCTTAGCACTTTTTTGACTTGATATTTTTGACAAATTGTGCTTTCAAGAAATAGTGCACATTGTTATTATAAAATACATATTAGAATAGTAAAAATAATCATACATAAATGGAAATGAAATATTTTTAAGTGGCGTCTTCTCAGATAATGTTGTAATCTCTATATCCATATGTAAAGCTATAAAGGAAATTTGTATTTATAAACTAATTTTCTTTTTCTATAAATCATTTATTGCATGTAAGGTATGTGATAAAAGGTGATACTTTTTTATTTAATGTAATTATCCTTTTTAAATTATTACTTCAGTAACTGATCATTAACAAGGTAAATCCTAGTTTAGAGGAACTGCTTTGTTCATTAAAAAATAAGCAGCAAAGCTGTAAATTAGGAATAGGAAAGATTATTTCATTTTGGACATGCATCTCTAGGAGTTGATTACATACCATACTTTAGTCTCAAGGTCATGATGAATATTTTCAGTGGCTTAATCGCATACAGTATGGGACAGTAATGAGAGCTATGCAGTCCTGGAGGACCCACTACAGATGTACAGATTAACAGACACTAATCACATCTGATTCCATTGTTTTCTTTAAGTGCAAAAAAACTCTAGTGTACTAAGAGTGCCAGGGAAGTAGTCATACTATATGCAAATGTCGGTAATTCCGTGTGCGGTATGGGTTAAGGAATACCTAGTGTAAATATTTTCATATAGGAAAGAATCACACGAACCCATTTATCTTGTCAGAATACGTCTATGATATCCCAGTGAAAAATCCAAGCTGAAACCTAACAACATGAGTTTAAATTTTATAAATTATAAAGGTAATAGTGACTTTCTGTCTTTCTGCCTTATTTTGTTTATCCCATGTTTCCTAGAATATAACACTTCAGGAAACATTATTTTGCCATTGTCATTTTGAAGGCTTCCAAGTGTTAAGGACCATGGTATTTAATTGTTTTATATTCATCAATAGTACTCAAATTTATAATAATTGTGTGCTTGTGACTTTTTTGGATTTTTTTTCTAACTGGTAACTTTTAAATCAAAGCTGTCTAGCAAATTAAATAAACGAAATGAAAAAGTCAAGTTGATTAGACCTTAAAGGTCTACAAGAGACTGGAATATTGGAATCAACACTTCCTTCATAGTACTCAATAAATGCCCCAATATCCTTAAATGTTTGGAAAGGGTTTGATCACATTTATTTTGGGCAATAAGAAAATGTTTTCAGTGATGACCCTCCCAAATTTTTCAGTTTACAGATGCAATGTAAAGTATCCTGTACTTCTGTGTATACATTCAAAAGAAATTAGGACATTAAGATATTTATCTAAATAACCCAAGCTTTAAATTTGTTTTTCTACCAAAAGAAAGGTTAGGTTTTAACAGTTATCCAGAATCACCTCAACTCTACAAATCTAGCAGTGGTGATAATTCTCGTCAAGTACACTTTCAACTTCCAGCTTTAATCTCAAAGGTACTTCCTTTTCAACATTTATTAGCACCAAGAACAAGTTTACTAAGCAACATTGTAGGAAAAATAAAAGTACTCCCCACTACAAATGTGACTATATGGTCCTGTACTATGGGTATGAGGAAAACTGAGGCAACAGCCTTCATCATTCAAGTGAAGAATCAATTTTTAAAAATTAACCGCAATTAGGATTTTAATTTGAAGAAATAAAATAGGGTCTAAAATGTACAAATAGTGATCTCTCTGGGTTTCACTTTGTCATAAACCTGATATTAAAATATGAAATAATTGTTTTAAGAAATCATTGAAACTTTTGAAGCTCTCAAGCTACTTTGTTTCAAGTGTTCTTATTTATACCAAGAGTCACAACAGGAAGAAAGGTATAGGTGCCATCAAATTAGATTTCCGGAAAAACTCCCTCTATTTTACTTTATTTAATGTGACACATAAAGAAAACCCTGCACAAATATCTGTCTTTAATTTCTCTAGTGTAAAAAAAAAAAAGAAATATATTGTGTCTGGCAGAATGAAACAGATGAAATAGCCTGGGTGCATTTAAAAAAAGAAGAGGGGGGTAGAAATCAGATGCTTACAATGAGCCTTCAAAGCCACTCCAGCAGTAGGGATAAATAATTCAATAAACTCGACTTCATATTCTTTTTATCTCCCCAGTGTAATAAGCACATATTAAAAAAATAAAACTTTAAATTCACGAATACTCGTGAACAGAATAGCAGCCAGCAGATAATGAAAAAACACAAAACACTATCTTTGTGCGCATGTAACGTGTGCATGTCCTCTAACAGACACATTTTTCCAGATGAAAGGTCAAAATTGTTGAAATTTATGAACATGTTATTTAAAGTAGGTGTTTTTAAAGCACAAGAACCTTGCATTCGTACATTCTCAACATAATAGACTTTTTCTTTAAACCTAATAAGGCGACTATTTATGCCTTACTTTGTTTATCCCATGTTTCCTAGGAAATAGCACTTTAGGAAACATTATTTCGCCATTGTCATTTTGAACCCTTCCAAGTGTTAAGAACCACAGTATTAAATTGTTTTATATTCATCAATAGTACTCAAATTTATAATAATGGTGTGCTTATGACTTTTCGGATTTTTTTCCTAAATGGTATCTTTTAAATCAAGGCTGCCCAGTAAACTAAGTAATTGAAATGAAAAAGTCAAGTTGGTTAGACCTCACTATCCAAAATACCATTCAAATGTAAGCATCTCAAACTATCATTAAATCATTAGATTCTTGTATTTTTTTCCTTCAATTAGGTTAGTTTTCTTCAATTATCATCCTATTATTAGCTCATGTCAAAGATGCCTGCACAGTGTTCCACTAAAACAATTAACGTTTATATCCTAAAGCATGGGACACACACAAGCTTTTATTCTAGTACTAACTACTAAGATTATATTTATAGTAAGATAATATAAGTAAATCTGGTGTCATTTGAGTTGTTTCACAAACTTTTCAAATAGGTAAATCAATTGATTTTAAGCTATCTCCCTGTATTATGTAATCATTTGAAATAACTAGCTTAGTAAGTCAAATGATATTTCAATTCTTTTTACTATACAATAGTTAAATTATTCCCATGAAACAAATCTATCTCCAAAACCTTCATTAAAAAGGCCGAATTATACAAACACATATACTATCTAAGTTCCTCTCCATAGGTCATTTCAATAAAAAAGAATTAAGGGATAGAAAACACGCTCAGAATAGTGGAGTTCTCCCTTCCACAGGGAGAGGTGTCTGAGATCACTGGAAGATTCAGCTACAAAAGTCAATTCATTTCACGTGTTCAGTGTAATAGAAAATGACCGCGATGCAGCAACACGCAGCTCTTGCACTGGAGTATTATCCTAGGGCGCCCAGTTCACCCGCAGTGATAACAGCGGGTGGGTGAATCCTATGTTATGTAAATCACCGTCAGCTCCCTGGGCGAAGGGTGCTGAAGGAAGCAGCTCGGCAAAGACTGTCCCGGTGTCCTTGAAACGGAATGACTTCACTTGCCTGGAACACTCGAGAACTAACGAGCTTCTTAGTCCTTTCTCACCATCCATTTTTCTTCTTCAAAGTGCAAATCGTTAGTGAAAAGGCCCGGGTTACACCAATTAGTTTGCACAAAGTGCTTCCGTGTTTAGCTTCGCTTTAACCCAATTAAGCAGCACAGTGAGCCCCGAAGATGCACCACCTGCGCGCCTGGCTCCAGCGAGGCCGGCGGGAGCCCCTCGCGTCCTCGCATCACACCCGCCCGGACCGCCGCGCCTCGGTCCCCCAATGGCCCCGGGGCCTCCACGTCCCAGGCTGCCTCACGTCCTCGACAACCAAGGGTATTTGCAGGTGGCCTGGGAAATAGAGGCGTGAAGTCTCGGCCAAGCAATTCTGCCCTGAACCCCGCGGCCCGCGGCCATAAGGCGCCCTCTCGCCTGCGACCTCTCGGAGGCCGCCGGGGCTGAGGGATAGGTGGGCAGAGACCGTGGACTGCAGCAGACGTGGAGAAACTGGGGACACCAAGTAAGGTTTTAAAATAACCCTCTCGCAGGGTGGGAAAAAAAAAGCCTCTGGGACAGTGATCAGAGACAGGAAAGAAAGACAGTCCGGGAGTGCGGAGCAGCGGGACATTGGGGACCACAGGGAAGTCCACGGGCACCTGCGTTGGTCGCAGGGCAGAGGTGGCTTTTCTCCAGAGACCAGGGCACATCTTTGCCTTAGTGGCCGCGAATTCTCCGGCTCTGTTTTGCCTCCTCTTCCAACTGCCAAAAGGTAGCAGTGCGTTCACCCGCCAATTCCCGCAAAGCGGGGAGGGTCTGTTCCGGTGTTCCCAGTCCCGGCTAAGGGAATGGAAGGTTCTTGGGGGAACAGAGCACATGACTGCCATGAGCCCCAAATCTAATGTACCATTTTAAGCCAAATCGGAATCAATCACAATTGGATAAGGAGAGAGTGAATAATAGGTGGCTCTGTGATGCTGTACCTGTGCGCTTCCATTCCCCCAAAAGCTTGAGCAAAATGTGGGAGCCCTGAACAAGATCTTGTTAAAAGTGGCTCTGAAAGAAAGTGCTTGCAAACCTGTTCTCAGAAGTTAGAGGATTTTGCTGGAAATGTTCTTAATTTGAAAGAGACGGCATCTGAATTAAAGGTAGGAGATTAAAAATCTGCCAAGGTTTTAAAACTACTACATAACTCCTAAGTAGCATTTCTCTCCTTTCCTGTACATTAAGGATACAATTGGTAACACCAGAAAGAAAATGTCCTATATAAATCCATTTCCCCCTCCTATTTCAAGGCTCCAAATTTAGAAATGTTGATTTCTTTCAAACGTTTCCAAAAATGATATTTAAATTTAAACCCCTGATGACTACAAATTAATTTCCTTTTAAAAATTTTAACCATGTTCCCTTAATCAAATCACATGAAATAGCACAAAATTAGAAGTCTACTGTCAGGTCACCACTAAGGACACTTAAGAGAGGGGAAATACATCCTTAATTTTACATCTGTAAGCAAGCCAGAAACCCAAACCTGCACATTTTCAGGACCGTTATCTGCCAGTAGGTCTCATCTCTATGATCGCTCTTGAATTTCACATATCAAAATACAGCTCACTGTGAATGCACATTAAAATAATCTCTCCACCACAGAGATAATTGATTTTTCAAATATTTCTGTCAGTGCATACAAAACTTAGTGTCCTATGTGCAATGTGGGGCAAGTTTACCCAAGTACAAAAGAGGGCTGCGGGTGGGGGAGGGGTATACTAAACAGTTTTTAAACATCTTAACTTAAACTAGGGTACACAACATCTAACACACTCAGCAATAATTTTCAGATTCCTTTCAAGAACTGCAAATGAGGAACACACAGAGGTAAAACACCACATAACACTGAAAAAAAAAATCATTCTAACGTATAGGAACATCCAGAAAATTACACAGGTATTATTCCATCTAAAGCCAACTTCCATATACATGAAAGAGCAAACTTTCAACCTGCATTTTCAAAGACCTCCAGGATTAACAGACATTAACGATCTTTCTCTAAATGCAAGTTAGTGACTTTTGTTTTAGAAAACACCAATCTAGTTCACTAATTGATGGATGACCAGTAATACACCTGTATTTGCATTTCGGCGGTAAAAAGACAAGCAGGGTTTTTCAGCACCAAAGAGAACCACTTTGCCAAGTCTTTTCAAAGCGTCAATATGCTTCAAGTAATACCAAAGCTGAGAGATTCCTCTTGATTTCCAAAACTGTCTAGGTGGCCTGGGTGGTTTTCTGCCGGCAGCAGCCTCCTACCTTTAGTTCGTGTGCCTATATCCATGAGGGGGATTAATTAGCCGAGCTGGAGCTGAAGGAGGCTGTCGTGACGAGCCCAGTGGCGATTGGCCGCCAGCCTGCCTGGCCCTGCCTTTATAATTTCCACACGAGTGCATCTGGGCTCTGAGACAAACCGACAGCAGCTTCTTCTGACAAATACACACGCACACTCACCCCGACACACACTCAGCACACTTCTCCTCCATCTGATTAACAGTCCTGCACACACACTGATTCCGGGAAAGCGTAAATAAACACGGAAAGGGTAGATTATTTTGACTCCTGGAAGAGCTTTGCTGGGTCTCAGCGCAACTTTTGTTTTTATAACTGAGAAGGTGATCTCTCCACGCGTTTCTCTCCCACCAGGATTCTTTAAAGGAGGAAGAGAGGCAGAGAGAGGGGGGAGAGCAGTGTTTCACTTTAAGACCGGCTGGGCGCCAAGACTTTAGGAGGGGACCGCGGCCGCTAGGACCCCCGCGGCGGCGCGTCGGGACCGGTTCGGAGACGCTGCGAGCGCCGGGCCGTTTCTGCACGAAGTTGGCTCCAGCTCTAGCAGCCGCATTGGATCCCACAGCCTACTGCGAGACTCCGGTGTACAATCCGGATCTCTGCCCCAACATGATCGCGGCCCAGGCCAAGCTGGTCTACCATCTGAACAAATACTACAACGAAAAATGCCAAGCCAGGAAAGCTGCCATTGCCAAAACTATCCGGGAAGTCTGCAAAGTCGTGTCCGACGTGCTTAAGGAGGTGGAAGTGCAGGAGCCCCGCTTCATCAGCTCCCTCAACGAGATGGACAACCGCTACGAGGGCCTCGAGGTCATCTCCCCCACGGAATTTGAGGTGGTGCTTTACCTTAACCAAATGGGGGTGTTCAACTTTGTGGACGACGGCTCGCTGCCCGGCTGCGCGGTGCTGAAGTTGAGCGACGGGCGCAAGAGGAGCATGTCCCTCTGGGTGGAATTCATTACCGCCTCCGGCTACCTCTCGGCGCGCAAAATCCGGTCTAGGTTTCAGACGCTGGTGGCTCAAGCGGTGGACAAATGTAGCTACAGGGATGTGGTAAAGATGGTGGCAGACACCAGCGAAGTGAAACTGCGGATCCGGGATCGGTACGTGGTGCAGATCACCCCGGCGTTTAAATGCACCGGGATCTGGCCGAGGAGTGCTGCCCACTGGCCACTTCCCCACATCCCCTGGCCGGGACCCAACCGGGTGGCGGAGGTCAAAGCGGAAGGGTTCAATCTCTTGTCCAAGGAGTGCCACTCCCTGGCCGGCAAGCAGAGCTCGGCCGAAAGCGACGCCTGGGTGCTGCAGTTCGCGGAAGCGGAGAACAGACTGCAGATGGGGGGCTGCAGAAAGAAATGCCTCTCCATCCTCAAAACCTTACGGGACCGCCACCTGGAACTGCCGGGCCAGCCCCTGAACAACTACCACATGAAGACTCTGGTTTCCTACGAGTGTGAAAAGCATCCCCGGGAGTCGGACTGGGACGAGTCGTGCCTGGGTGATCGGCTCAACGGCATTTTGCTGCAACTTATCTCCTGCCTGCAGTGCCGGCGGTGTCCTCACTACTTCTTACCCAATTTAGATCTGTTTCAAGGCAAACCTCACTCGGCGCTGGAGAACGCTGCCAAACAAACGTGGCGGCTGGCAAGAGAGATCCTGACCAACCCGAAAAGTTTGGAAAAACTTTAGAGGGCAATTGAATCAACAGCCGAAATGTGATTCCTCTTCTCACCCAATTACGCGTACACTTCCTGTTCGATTCCTACCTAATACCCCACTTGACAGTACAAACAATCTCTTCCTTAAAAAGGAATACTAACGCAATGTTTAGGCATCATCTCACCCACCCCTCCGAGGAGAGAAAAAAAAGTGGGGGGAGCGGATAAAGGAAAACCCAGACCCATAAGTATTAGAAGATTTCTTTACAAAGGATTTCATATCTCCCTTGAAAAGTACACAGTGATACCCGGAAAACAACCCGGCTGTAATGCAAGACAACAGGGAACACTCTCCTAATTATCAAAGGATTATAGCAATCCTGGTGATTTAGGTGCATCTGTCTGTGAGTAAACACGATTTGGATATGCCAACCGAAGGAAAGTGTAATGTATATTTTGATTTGTAACAAATATTGTGATCTCACATTGTCTTTGAAGTGTGAATGCTGGTGTTTTGTGATTTGGTGACCAGAAGTTAAATTGCCCTTTTGGATACTTCCAGAGGTTTTCCACTAACAAAGATACCATTGAAAGGTAGATTCCCTCCTGGTACTTTTATCTGTCTTTGAAAGTGTCTGAACTTTAAAAAAGTTTACATTTTGTTTCAAATATATTGCTTGTTCTATTTCTAACATTCCATAAATATACTTGAAATGTTATTTAAATATATTCAAAGAAATTTGAATTCAGCTTATATAATAACGCTTGAATATCTGAATTATATATTTGAAAAATGCACTTGAAATACACTGGATAATTACTTTTGTGATTTAGATTTTAATTTCTGTTGCTGGTTTTTATTTAATTAGAAGCTAATAAATGAGGTAAAATAAAAGTTGTTGTGTCTCACGTTAAATTGTTTTTCTCTGAAAAGATGTAATGCTTCATTTTGAAAATAGAATCCACTTGACTATTTCAAACATTTTTAAAAAGACGTTAATGAAATCATTAAAAATAAAACCTTACAATGTTGGAGAAAAGCTCTTTTTGTATAGCTGTAGAAGACAATGATCTGCTCTCAGTTTCTAACTTATTTATAAGACTATTTCTTTCCACAATAGACACAATTTAAATTTACCCATGAAAGCTTGCTCTTCTGGGTTAGTATTTCTGTAGCATTTTGAAAATATGAGGGAAAAATGTCATGCAAGTTAAGATTGCTGAGTTAAAAATCAGACTAACTCGGAGAAAATGAACTTAACAAACTCATAATGAAAATTTTGCAATTTTTATATGAAAATTGTTAATAAATGAAGATAATTTCTGACCACTTTATGTCAACCGTTATTTTTATGCAGTGTGCAATATTAGCTGAATAAATCAATCAGAAATCCAAAATTCCTTTTCACTTCATAAAGGCAAGCTAATGACAAAAGCATGAACAAACTTTAAATTATTTAAAGTCAAAGACGCTACATTCAGACTCATTGGTAAAATTTAATTCTTTTGGAGCTAGAAGCGAAAGAAGTCCTGTAACTATCTTCCAGTGTTTTTAATAGTCAACAAGTGCGGGAAGGACTAATCACCTATGGCCTTAAGGTTGTTAGTTAATTCAGGTGGGGGTAAATTTTAGAATTTCAATTGCTATTCTACAAATAGCATTTTATAATGCTTTATTTCTTTATAAAAATTTAAAGACTAAAGTTCTCGATCTATAGGAGCATTTGTCTCTATTTTAGACCAATTGCCTCTAAAAACTACTTTAAATGAAGATCTTTGTTAAATGATTCTTGAATATCTAGCATGACACTTATGCTCTTGAATTCTTAAGCTCAGAAAAAAAGTTTACAAATTGCACAGCAACACGGAAGTTAAAAACAACAATAAAATTGATTTCAGAAGAAAGTTCAGAGGTGTAGAGGCATCCTAATACTCAAGTTTTAAAATCTACACAAGATATATTAAACAAATAAATATTTATGCATTTCAAATCATCCAAGTATGTATTTGCTGGCATTATACCCACAGAAGAATACAAACTGTGAACATGGGAGTGCTAGTATACACTATATATGCACATTTTAAGTCAAAGCTCCTGGGAGAATCAGATTCACATGTAAAACTCAAATTCACATGTAAAACCCATTGTTATTTCAGGAGATGAAAAATGGATGTAATAATGGAGATGAATTTATATCTAAATGGTTTCTCCCCTCCCTTCAGTTTCCTTATAACTTTTCAATGAATAATAAGTCACATTGCAATCTACACTTTTGGAAATCCAAAGTGATATTAATTAGAAATTTCTTAAGGCCCTTCCTAGTTGTCCCAGAGAGCCTGAGATGCTGTACCCGAGGGATGGGAGCAATTGGCTTAACTGCCAAATCTGCCCAAATGCACACAAAGGCGCTCAGGGAGAGACTGTTAAAATGTGCTTGCACTGGTAATACAGGTTTTAAAATCGTTAATATAGTCTTCAGTCCCATAAACTAGAGCATGTGTTATTTCATTCATTTTATTTTCTATGAGAAGCTGGGAATCTGCTCCCCTCCCCCACTGTCATTTAAAACCGAGCAAAATTGAAAACCACTTCCTACCACAAAGCCACCAGTACTGTACACGGAATCACTGTAACTCACTTTCGTGTCGATCTTCTTGAAGGCAGGATCATCCTCATCTACTTCGAAGTAGATTTCTGTCGTGGTGATGGAGAGAGTCCCTTTGGCCACCACCACGGGAGCGATGAGCTGGGCAGGCGTGCTGAGAACCACGGGGCCTGAAAGAGAAGGGCTCCATAGTCAGGCTGAGTCCCTGTGACCCTCTCGGGCTCCCTCCCCGAAGGGTACCACAGGTTTTTATTTTTAAAGATGCACTAAAAAATCGTGCCTATCTCATGCGGCAAACTCCTTTCATGTGAAATAAGGTCTGCTTCGCTTTTACACATTACCTTACAACGAGACTACAGATAAATAATTCTGTAAAAACCCAAGAGATTGGGGACTGAATAAGTGACCCTTAGCAAGCGAGTCGCAAGTTCCTCCTAGAAATCCTAAAGGGTTGGTGAGGCGCTGCCAGTAACCAACTTACAAGTACAGAACGGACTCCATAAGGCCCGGGTTCTCCTTTGAGCACCCCGGCTTTCCGAGAGACCCTAGGCAGCCAGCACTGCCCCCAGGAACCAGCCTTCGCGTAAAGCCGGTCACTCGGCAGCAGCGCTCCCCAAGGATGAGCGGGAGGGTGTGAAGCGGGAGAGGATCGAAATATATAAATCCCACTGTACCAGCGGGTTTGCATCTCGCAGGGAGATTAATATCGGCGTCCCGAGGCGCGCCACGTACACATATACGCGCACACACGGACATTAAATGCATTTCTTATGTAGAAAAGAACGGAAATCGTACTAGTGATTTTCTCACTGAGAATCAGTCAAAAGTGATGGCTGGAAGACACCCGAACAAAACCATTCTCAGGAAAGCGTCTGAAAAGTTCTACTTCCTAACTTTTGACACTAGAGGAATTAAGATGCAGTCAAAAAGGTTTTTAGACAGTGTCTACTAAGGTGCTTACTTCAAATTCCCTCAACCTGAGTTAAAGTTGAAAATTACATATTTCACATATTAGAATATTAATTCAAAGGGGAACCACTTAACTGCCCCTTTAAGATTCCCCGAAGGGAAGGCGTTCTTGGCTATCCTGGATTTAAAAGACCACACAGAAATCAGAAATAACATCCATTCTTCTGCAGCAAGGGCTCATTATATTCCCTTCCATTCCCCCCTCAAATGCATTTAGCCCAACGAGTCACGATAGGAGAGAGGCGATACATAGGTGGGTCCCCTGTGGACGCTCAGGCCCGGGCCCTCGGCCGCCGCTCCTCACCGAGCGCGGCTCGCAAGGCCAAGGCCACGGCCGCCGCGAGCAGGCCCAGCGGCGGGGCGCGGGGACTGTGGAGGGGGTCGCGTTCCCTGGGAAAAGCGCACACGCACGCCGCGAGCGCCTGCACGAAGCCGGCCCTTCTGCGGCCGCAGGCACCGAGGACTCGGCCGGCTTCCGTCGCGCTTGCAGGGGTGGATGTAAAGCAAACTGTTTGTCAGCCTACAGACACCCCCGACCGCGACCGCCCGGTCAGACGGACGCGAAGCCCGCTCGTTTATTTTACTGCTTTCTCTCCCCCTGGAGCCCGCACGGGGGCCCGGCCGGGGCCTCGGGCCGGCAGCTTCCGCCACGGAGCCACCGGAGCCGGGGTCCACCTCGGCTCCACGAGGTTTTTCTTTCCAAAGGGCGAGGCGGTCGATCTGAAGCGCCACTTTAAAGGCTCATCAATCTTAATCTAGGTTGCTCAAGTAATTATGCCCGAATCTCTTGTACGATTACAAGTGGATTTGGGTTTCTATTCCCCAGGCCCTCCTTTGTGTTTATTGGAGGGTCTGTGCGCGCGCTCGGCGGCGCCCCTGCCTCCCGCGCCCTCCTCGAGATCCCCCGTCGCCAGGGCCGCTTCCAACCGCTCCCTTAACCCTTAAACCGCCAGGACTCCTTTGGAGTCTTCACATGTCCCTCCTGGACAAACCCAGGTTTACTCTTGATTTGGGGCGAGGTGAGAAAGAAG
Organism: Rhinolophus ferrumequinum; assembly: GCF_004115265.2. Lineage (NCBI taxonomy): Eukaryota > Metazoa > Chordata > Mammalia > Chiroptera > Rhinolophidae > Rhinolophus > Rhinolophus ferrumequinum. The sequence continues at coordinate 94,016,422 of NC_046287.1, forward strand.
GTGACGTGATTCACATTAGAAGCGAAGTGTCTTCTTATACGTCATTGGGCCTTGCTAAATAAACCTTTAAAAACTCGTCATTCTAAACACAGGAGGCTAGTGATTTCTGGTTTAATAGAGGGTTCTGGCATTTGGAAACGAAGAGTGGTCAAAAACATTAAAAATGGCGAACTGCCTCTTTCTCTTAAAAAGTAATTTAACATAGCCAAACAATTAAATTGGAAAATTTGAAAAAAATCATGAAACCCCATTATGAAAACCATACACGCTGATTTACTGAAATATATTACGAATTTAAGCGAAATTCTGTAAACTTAACAGAGAACACATTTTCTCTACGTTTCTCTGTGTTTTTGAAAGGAGACTGCGCTTCCTTTTGATTTTACTCCAATCTCGTTCAACTGAATTGGTATTTTCTGGGGGCTTATAAAAGGGCTTCAAACTGGTCCTTCTTTAAGAAAGACACTTCATAAAATACTCAGCATTAGTAGTGTGTCATTTTTACCCTTGTGCTTTGGAAATCTCCAATTACAACTTCCAATTCCACAGCATGTTTAAGGAGCAGCGAGTCTTTTTGCTGTAGCCTTCAGGGAGCAAACCAGTCACAGAGAGAATGCAGAGGTAATCAACTATACAGCAAGAGAGGGGACTATGCTTTAATCCCTTTTGGAAGAACCTCATGATTTTAGGGATCTGATATTAAAATGTTTACCTGAGGCACAGTCATAAACCAGCAGACCTTCCATGGGGAAGATATGGATATGTGAAAAATCTCAATCCCTTTCCAAATAAAAATAGTTATAAAAGGGCAGCATCTCTAGATGCCAGAGAGGTGGGGATCTAGTAGGTTTGTTCTAGAAGATAACTTGGTACACATGTAACCTCCTAATTTTGCTTAGTGTAGTGAGTTGGGGACTAAATGTAGATATATTCATTCTAATTATTACTGTAACAATAGAAATGTAAATTATATAATGTCCTCAGCACACAAACAAGTAAAGTGATGCATATGAAAAGATAGTTAATCAAGTGGATGGGACAAAACCTCCTGCCCTTATTGATGCCTACCATAGTTTAAAATGCTACCATCTGAAGCAGCAATTACAGAAAAAAAAAAGGTTATTTGTTTTAGAATTGGAAATATGTTTAAGAAATATTGATCCATAACTATTTTTAAATTAGTTGCCATTAATTTAAATGCTAATTGAAAATCTGAACCAGAACAAAGATCAGTTCCCCAAGCATAATGAAAAGAATCTTTAAAAGAATGAACTTCTCTTTAGAGCCATAAGATCTTTAGTCAGTTGAGATGGTAAACCGAGAGTAAGAAATACATATGTTTTGTATTTGAAAGGGAACTATTCATCAAATATATTTTAAAAGCAGAATGTTAAAAAAATGCTTGTGGGTTTGGATGAATTTACTGAGAACAAAATTCCATGCCTAGAAATCTTAATAATAACACACCAACTTTTTAATAGAACTTCACAGTTTACAAAGAAAGGTCTTTTACATTTTTACTTAACTACTAGTTCAATATTCATAATTTGGGGCTATGGCTATGTCAGATACACTCCTGCCAAAGACCACCAGGAACACATCTGTAGTTGAAAAAGCTGGGTTTATTGCTCGTTGCAATGACGGAGACATGGGTACCATGGGCGACTTAGTAACAGGGTGTCGGAAGGACTTTCTGTGAGATTAGGGCTTTGGTTAAATGACTTTGGGGAGGGTTCAAGGAAGGAAGCAGGGCCTTACTCTGGATTGGGCTCTGTCAGGAAGCAGGGATAATTCTGTGATTGGGTGTCTAAATAAATCTCATCCAGAGGGAGGGAGGACTAGATCTAGGCTATCACTGTCATTGGCAAAGAAGTAGCAGTCACTCATCAGCCAGTAGAGAGGATGTCTGGTATTTAGGTGGCATTCAGAGTGACCTTGTTTTTGTCTGTGCTTAGGAAAAATTATAAGGCTGTCTTTTATGTCACATCATCATCACGTGACCGTGTCTGATGTTGGTGTTCTGTGAGGTTGTGTCCAAAAGGAGAACACCACGGCCTAGCTATGAGCTCCAGGCCAGCTCCCAACAATACCGAGGCCTCCTTGTAAGGGTGAGGCCACTTTCCAGAGGTCAGGGGCTGCTTTCCCTTTTCTCAGATACAGGAATTAATCATTTTTAGGGACTGGGGAGGGGGTGTCAATAGCATTCTAGCTATTAAAGACAATTATGGCAATTAGATTTTCAAACGATGCTGAGAATCTTTACAAGTTGCAATATAGAACAGAAACGAATATATATATATATATATATATATATATATATATATATATATATATAATATGGACAAAGTGGAAGTTAATTAAAATTGGCATCCTTACAATTAGTTCATGACTTTAAACTGGCAAAAATATATTTAGTGTACGTAAAATGACAATGTATTTTAGAATAATTTGAATATTTTCCAAGTTTAGTTTAATATTAATAAAAGTTTTATTAGCTATATGATTTTCTCCAACCTCAACTACTTTGAAGCCAGATGTTCAATTTGTTTTTGGAACATGTAAAAGGCCATTATTTTAGGATATAAACATGGACTGATCTTTGTAAAATTATTACACTTAAAATCCTGACATTATTTAGAAAAAACCATATCTGAAATCCTTTATGTTTAGTGCAAAATAATATTCCTAAAATTTTTTAAGTCAAAAATATGAGGAAATAAAATTTTTACAATTATTTCTATAATATGATAAAATTTGTAGGAAAATTAAAGCAGGAGTGACTGAACATATCTAAAATATTTATCGCTGCTTTGGACTTATCCTTAAGTATGGCACTATCAATTTAAAAGAAATGTTTTTCCCCATAGAATTAAAAGAATAAAATGATTTAAATCAAAACAAAATAAGTTACTGGAGAGTATGAGAAAGTTGGAACTTTGTTGTAGAATCCCGGGAAAGCTTTATTAGGCATTAAGAACATAGAGATGTTTGTGTTTGTGCCTGGGGGAGAAAGAAGTTAGGGGAAAAATGCTACAGAAAATCTTAGATTGCTGTTATCCAGGATAGTTCCTTGGGTTTCAAGCATTTAAAATGCCTCAAGGGAAAACAAAGTTAAATAACAAAATCTAGACAGTGACTCTTTTCTTATGTACAGAAACTATTGATAGTGGTCCAAATACATGATTAGAATAAAGATCCTCTGAAATTTTCAAAAACTTTTCTTGCAAAAAACTTTTCTTGAAAATAGTTATAGAATGTCTTCGTTTGAATGAGGAAAATATAACTTGAACAATTAATACATACCTCAAGAGTTATGAATTTAACTTCCAGCATTATTCCCTCTTTCCCTAATTCACACACACACACCACACACACACACACACACACACACACACACTCACTCACATACACACCCAACTATCCAGTATAAATACTCTATAAACCCAAATTTTATACTACAAAGCTCACTGTACCCAAGAAATGGCCTCTTCGTGCCCTTTGGTGACTTCTGGAACATAATCTATCCTTACATTGAGATTAGCAATAACCAGTCGTCCCCCTAGTGCACTGGTCTCCTTAGATTATTACTGTACAAAATGAGAGGTGCTTAAGAACACACATTCATCTTTTCAGGTCTGAGTAAACCAACCTCTGGTGAAACTCAACTTACTATAGTCTGAAACTGAAACAGAAAGAATGGAGCCTTTTAGTAGGAGCAGTTGAAGACTGCATTTTAACAAAATGTCTGTTCATTATGATAGAACATCTACTTTTGCACAAATATTATCTAAAATTGCATCTTATGTAATATATTTATAATAAATAATTTTTAAAAGTACTGAGAGGCAATCAGATAGGCTCTAACTTTAATGTACCATTTACGTGTTTCAATTTATTTGTAGAATAGAAAATTATTTGTTAAAAAGAAACCAACAAAACCTAGAACATTTTTCAAAGAGGCAATGCGTGATTTTGTAGGGAAAAAAAAGATTACAAATTTATATACTTTAAGTAAAATATCACTGAGTTATTTTCTAGCAATAAAACATACCAAAAAGACAATGATAGTTTTAAAGTTCATTGTGATAATTTGCTGTCTTTTGATACAATAGGTGAGCCAGCTGAGATTTGTGTTTCTAGTTATGTCACATTTAGTTCAACATATGGAATACATTTTTCACTTTCTGGAAGGGTATTGACTCTTTTATAGCACTAGGATATCATTTAATGATGGAGAAGAGTAAATTCCTACTAGACTAGATGAGTGAATAAACCAGAGGTGATGATTTAAATCTATTGGACTAGGAGAGTACGTCTTTGGAACCCTCGGCTGGAATAAGTACCTTGCCTTTGGGCTCCCATGGTTTCCTGGGCACAGCTTTCATATACCATTCATAATATATTGAATATATGTGTTTAGAAGTCTTTCTCTCATTGGGCATAAACTACTTGAAGACAGAAACATTATCTTCTTCACCCTACACAGTATCTGTCACATAGTATGCAATCTGTGTTATGGAATTGAATATAGAAAACTATATATACCATTGTTGGCATGTATATGTCATAGTAAAAAGGCCACTTAAAATACGTAACAGATTACATGCTTTATATTTTTCTGGAATTGATTTCGAATTTCCCTTTAAAAATATGAAATACATTGCATTTTATAGAAAGCATACATTTAAAAATATGCCGAAAAACCAATGAGAGTTATAATGTAATTGGTCATTTGAGCTATATCACATGCATACTATTATTTTTAAATAGCATAATTTTATAAGTGCTGTATTTTACCTCATGTGTAATTTGTTCCTTCTTTGTAAATTAAACGCTTAGAGTGACATATTTACCTCTGCATTCATTCATTCATGTAGTCAACAAAAATTATTCACTGTTCTGAGCCCTAAGAGAATGTGGTCATGTGCAAGGCATGGATTTTACCCATAGAGCTTATACCAAAGATAAGACATACAGGAACAATTTTGACATAAGGGAGAAAGGGTTTAGCTAAGTATTGTTAAAGCACTTTACATAAATTAATCTCATTTATTCCTCATAACAAACCTAAGAGATAGGTACTGCTATTATCTCTATTTTACAGATAAGAAAATGAGACTGAGTGCTGAAGTAATTTAGGGAAGGTCATACAACTAGTAAGTGGTGGAGACGGGATTCAAACCTGGTTATCTGAAACCAAAGTCAGGGCATGTAAATGTCACCTATATTGCCTCTCCCCCAAAAAGAGGGACAGAAACAAAAATTATATAGACATTCACAGACTTTGATGGTGATTTCCAGCCTTTTTTCTTTGGCGGCATGGGGGAGTAGTTGAGAGTGGATGAGGCAATGACATGTGAAAGGAACTGTGATGGATGGTTAGGATTTGGACAGTGGGATGAGAGGGAGAGCACTGTAAGCAGGGGGGAAGAGTTTGAACAAATACACAGATGCACCATATGAATAGGAGAAAATAAGACTGGCCAGTGATTCGGACTTAAAGGGGAGCAGTGTGAGACGAACGTGAAAAAACACATACAGCTTTGAAAGTCGGACTTTACAGGTTAAGGCATCAAAGATTAAAGCTCAGGTATTACAGTGTAGAATGGCGATGTTTATCCTTCTTTGGCAGGGGGTCACGTATTTCTTTGAGAAGATGGTTAAATATATGGCCCCTTCCTAGAAAACTTCACATATAAATCTTTGTCCATTCTGATTGTATAATAAATGAAGTGTTCATATTTTGGAGAAGAATTAAACTTTGTCGTTTAAATGATGCCTTCCTCTGTCTAAAGATTTTTTTCTGCCTTCGCATTTATTGTTGTTTTTCTCCAGTCTCAGACGACATATCTTTCCTCCAGCTCAAGCCAGTTACTTTTCCTACCTGGGATTTGGTCTGCCCCTCCCCTGCTCCCTTTAGCTACTCTCCATCTTTGTCTCTCCCTTTCTTTGTTAATAAGTTTCTAGGTATCAGTTCCTATCTCTTAGTTCCTCGCTGCTTTTCACTCCTTTTGGCTTTACCCTCATCCTCTACTTAGGCCTAGGTGTTAGGGAAGTAGATATTAACATGTTAAAGGCTTGGAAAAGTCTATCCGCCAATTAAAAACCAAGTTGTGTCACATCTTAGGTTTAAACTCAGAATTATCCAAATGTGTTTAGGTATACATTTTCTCTCAATAACGTTATTTCAAAAACTGTGTTCCAAGGAGTATCACTTTAAAACATGCTGAAATGGAGTTCCTTGACGTCTAGAGCACGCTGTTCTCTTTTGTTCTCCTACTGCCTGACTTCCTTCTCTGTGTCCTTGATGGGCACCCTTCTCTGCTGCCATTTCAACCTTGTTCCACAGGGGCTCTGGAATTGCCTACTGCTCTCCTTTCTCTATATTCTCTCTTTCCTTGGGTGATCTCGGTGGTTTCAATTATGAACTAACTCTATGCCCAACTTTGCTCTCAAATTTTAAACCTTTTTGTCCATTTGAAAATTACGGATATACAGCAGATCAAGCTGAACCAATCTTCATTCCTTTCCCCCCTAAAACACATTAAAAAAAAAAAATCCCAAACACATTTAACAGCTTCTGTGTCTCTTCTCCCAGGTCAGATTCCTCTCATCCTTACTCCCCACAACTAGTCAATTATCACAGCCTTCATGTATTACCTTCTCAGAGTTGCTTTTTTTTTTTTTAAGCTGTCCCCTTCTCCTCTTTCCTGTCACCAGTTAGTTTAGGTTCTCATCACTTCTGGTTTGGAGAACAATAACCTTTTACCTCAAGTCTGGGTATCCTAAAACTATAACCTACACAATGGCCTGAGTGATGTTGAAATACCATATAAATCAGATATTATCATTGCCATGCTTAAACCCTTCACTGTCTCAGGGTGGCCTTCAGGATAAAAACTCCGTGTCCCCCTGGCTCATGAAGCTGCCCTGTGAACGCCTCAGCCTCAACCTCAGAGACTGCCAGCCTCATACTGTCACCGGAATAATTTAAAACTGCAGTAGTTTCGCACAGGTGGTGATGCTTTAGCAAATGATGTTTCCCATGCCTGTGACAACTCTTTAAATCTTTCTAAATCTTTTACTTATGCTTCCAGATGCGATATAGGAAACACCTATTCTAGGAAGGCTGGTCAAGGGGCCCGTTTTGTGTTTCCTTGGTTTCCTTTGTACTTCTAGGTTGTTTTTGGTTTTGTTTTTCCCATTATCTGCTCTCCCTCTAGACTATATCCTCGTTGAAAGCAGGAACTTTAACCGTAGGTGTGTTTTTACTCCACACACCGGCCATAATGTCTTGCCTATAGCAGGTGTTCAGTGTTTATATTTGTTTGGCCTGGATAACCAAATCCACGCTGAGTCAAGTTGGGGTCTGACATCAAAGAAGGAGGACCCAACAGGTCCTTCAAGCTCTTATCTTTACGATGTTTGATGACTTCTTTTTCTATTTAAATCTCTTCTTTTCTCTTTTATTTCATTTAAAAATGCTGGTAATAACCCACATAATTGATTTGCTAACACACCAAGGGGTTGCAATTCAGAATTTACAAAAAAAATACAGATGTAGTAGAATGAACTGGTGATTTAGCAGAGACAGAAAAAAAAATGGGTTTGTACTTGGCTCATCTCTTTGCTTTTTATGTGATCATGAATAAGGACCCTAATGTCTGAACCTTAGCTTCCACGTCTTAAAATGAAGTACAATACCTAAGTCAGAGTTATCAATTCATCAGCCTGTGGAATTATTTTCTCTCAACAAATGTAAATGACGTCTCCCAGCCTTATTTGCCCGTCCACAGTCACCTCTGTACAACTCATCTACCTCATCCTCCCCGCCCCCTTCATCTCCCACCCAGAAAACTGGCTGGTGACTGGGGACTCATCTTCACTGCCCAATCTTAGATGCAAGATGTATTTTTTAAGAAAGTTTTCTGTGATACCTGGTTCCTAACATTCCTGTTTTATATATAAACTGAACTGACATAGCACAGCAACTACACTTAGCTGTTTCATCTGTTAGTGACTTAAAATGAAGGGAAAATTCAACAGAACTTTTGAATTAAGAAAAAAACCAACAATACATAACACATTGTAATCAGTCTTCTTCTGATCAATAAAACTACCTAAACATTTTACCTGGCAAAAAGATATTGTGGGGACAGAGCCCCAAAAAGCAGTTTCCAGGCTCTCGGCGTCACATAGAAAGGTGCTGGCTCAGGTAGTAAATGGCCATCGACTGTGATCAAATGGCCATCAGCTGTGGCTAGTTGGCCGTCAGCTGTAACCAGTGAGCCATTAGCCATGAGTATAACTGCCGTGGCTACGCTAGCAAAAGAAAAAAGGGGGAGCTAGCAAGGAGATGGTGGCTGAGTCTGCAAGCGGCACAGTGAGGGTTGAGAACTGTGTTGCTCCTGGTTCCTGTGTCTCCAACCCAGCTGCCAGTGAGAGTATAGTGGTGTGACTCCCCTACCTATGGCTCCGTGGGTGTTCCTTTTTGGCCTCACTGTGTCCTGCGTTCTTATGTGGGGAGCGGGACCAGAGACCCTGACGGAAGCCCCGCATGACACATGGCGTAGTCGGCAGGATCCCCTGCACTACAGATATTGAACAATATATAGACGGCAAACTCAGTCCGACGTTCCCTTCTTTTTGCTGATAGAAAAGTTCTACACTTATACTTATTGGACTGATGATTTCAACTTATAAAGCAGATTCTACTGTAACCACTATTTACAAATTGATTGCCATATAAATACTTGTCCTTAGTGCAGACTGTTTTTGTTTAAGTACCTTCTGAAGGCTATAGTTTTGGCTCTGTAGCATCAAGCAATGGAAATTAACAAATACATAAAACATTATTTTCAGTTGACAGGAAGACTTTTTTGTTGTTTTGTATAGCACGTCTCCAAATGTAGTGACAAAATCCGTTTCCCCTCATGTTTGAATTAGTGCCCGCGTCTCTAAGATAGAGCTCAGCCCCCTCACAGGTGTGGCAGTCATTTGATGGTGAATGTTCCATCTCTTCTCTTCTCCAACTCACTAACATCCAAGTCTGGCAGTAGGAAAACAGTTTGTTATCTCACATTCCCCCTCCCCTAAGTGTGACATATAAGATGACGCATATATTTTCAGTAGGTGATTAATATCTGCATTCATATACTTTTTTAAAAACATGGCATATGGAAGTTTAGTTTGCTACATAAAGAAGAGCTATGGTCTATTGGTAAGACAGTTGAGTTGTTTATTGCGCCTGTTTTTCATGTTGGTAGTAAGTATAACCATAAATCTGTAGAGGGATAACTTTATGGAAAATTCTCCATACAGAGAAAAAAGTGAAAAATAAAAATGAGATTCAACTAGAACACGCTATTAGAAAGAACAGACCTCATCACGGTGGTTTGTGAAACACAGCATAACAAATGGTGGCTTATTCTTAAAATACAAAAAAAGAGATGTAAGGATGTCACATGTGATTTGGATCATAGATTATATCTAAAACACAAAGTTGAATTATGTCCTTTTATAATATTTTAAATTTATATAGCTTGGTTATCAGGGATACTGTTACCCTTAAGAGTACCTTAAAAGTGTTTTTTATAGACTATAGAATCCATGGCTGAAGGAGACATACATTTTTGGAAATACAGAAAAATGGATACAGTAAAATATTTGCAGATTTTAAAATGGCCTTGTAGATGTTATAAAAATAATACAGACAGGCTAAGAAGGCTAGATATTCAAGGTAAAGCTTTTATTTATTTTTACAACTCTTTAACTAAATTAAAAAATTAAGTTAGAAATTTAAATATTTTAGCTATTTAAGAAATGGGCATGTGTTTAATGTTGTTTCTAAGAGCTTTGTGAATTCTGTGTTTGAAGCTGAACGTGAACCCTTTGGGTATACTATTTATGACTGGAAAAGCAACTTCCTCATTCAAAGAGAGAGAAAAAAGACTTATAAAGACTCATAAGGCTTTTTCAACATCAAATAGCTTTTATTAAACAACATTTTGATGAGTTAAGTGTGAGTGAGTCAGGGACATATGGATTAAATTTCCCTTGAAATACACATGGGTTTAAAAATTAAGGGGAAAATCCTGAGCAAAATGCATTTTAGAGAATCGAGAATCTTTAAAAGACATTTTTTCTCTCAATACAAATATCAGGATTTTCAATTCTAGTTAGACTCTGTAACTAAAACTACGTAAAAATAAATTTGGAGAAATCTTTTACAAAACACTACAAAATACTAGTTTTGTCAGAGAAGGAATGCTTATTAACTATACATTTGAATTGCACTCAAGAAGCAGTTACGCTTACTCATACATGATCTGAATCAGAGTTTATCTGCATCTATGAAACACTGAATTTGTTGTCTTGTGTAGTATTTACTCTCTTATTCCATTAGACAACACAATCTTTCTGTGCTTTTGGCTCATCTTCTTTTTTTCTTTTTAAAATAAATTTCTCTGAAAAATTCTTAGCTTTTAGAGTTCTGTTGTTCCTGTAATTATATTTTTCTAGAATCTTGAGTTTCTCCTTCATCTTGTATACTCCGTATTTTGCTTTGTCCTTCTTTTTAGCTCTGTTTTTAAGTAACATTTAATTTATACACAAAAAAATTTTGCCTCTGAAATCTGGACATTCCATGTTAGAACATCTGAAGGCCTAAATTAGCTAGCTGATCATCTTAATTGTCTACTTTCATTTATTAGGGTAGACATATCCTATGCCGTAACTTCCTGGTTATTTAAGTCACTGAGAGCTGGTGGTAGCTGAGCTAATTCTCCTGATTTTTTTTTTTCCTGTAAGTCTCTGAGCTCTGAAGTTCTACATATTCACTAAATATTCAATATCTTAATTAGTAACTGGGTTTGTGAATGCAGCCAAATAGAGATTTAGGGAGGTAGGAATGGTCAACCTAAAAAAAAAATTCTAAGCAACAGTTTCCTCACCTGGAAACCGCGATGAACATTAAAGGTGAGTCACATAGGAAAGGTGGCTGTCACTTAGAAGAACCTCTCACTGACTACATTCTGTTTCTCTCAGTAGTTAGACCTCCTCCATATTCCTACATTTTTTTCTCATTTTTAAATTCACACAATGTATTTTTTCTGAGTTTCAGAGTCTTGACTTTGATAAGAGTGTGTGTGTGTGTGTGTGTGTGTGTGTGTGTGTGCGCGTGTGTAGAGGTTTATAAATCTACCACTTTGAAAAAACCACATAAAGAATTACAACTCTTTTATTCTAACACATCTTCCCCATGTTGGTAGTTCCCTATACTAATACTCTTTTTGAAATATTTAAAATCCATAGGATATAGAACATCTCTGCCATGCATTAGAGAAAATATTTTTTGATTAAGAGTCACAGTGGTATCTTGACTTTAAAAATGGGAACCTTAAGAGACATTTAGTTAAAATGACACAATTTGCAGAAAATGGGATAAAACAAAGATCAGCTTAACTTTAGGTGTTCTTACCCTGGAAAAGTCAAGTGATGAGTTGAATAATTATTTGAAATGTTTCAACTAGTATGAGCAAATGATCTGATAATTCGAGCCCCCCAATGCTTATATTCAATAGCTCAAAATAAGTTTTGTTTTGTCTTTTGTTTTTGGTATAAATTAACTAGATAATTACCTCAGCTTTCCAGTTTATTTTACCTACATGAACTTTGGCAGTGAAAACTTTTTAAGAGCAAGTAATTGTGTTAGAACATTTCTTCATGGTTCAAAGGCACTTGGGATACGGTCGCTACCTTTAAGGAATGTACACTCTAAAAAGAGAGAGAAAACATACAGAAAAGCATCTACAATATAAAGCTGTATGTGACAAATGTCTTAAGAATGATATAATTAAAATTTTATGAAGTGGTTATTGGAATAAGACTGATAATAACCAGTGTTGGGAAGGATGTAGAGAAACTGGATCCTCACACACTGCTGATGAGAATGTAAAATGATGCAGCCACTTTGGAAGTCAGTCCAGCAGTTCATCAAAAAGGTAAACAATTATTATTTGACCCAGCAATTCCATGCCTAGGTACATACCCGAGAAATAAAAATGTAAGTTTACATAAAATGTTGTACATGAATGTTCATGGCAGAATTAATCACAATAGCCAAAAGATGGAAACAAACCAAATGTCCAGCAACTAATGAATGAATAAGCAAAAAGTGGTATATCCACTTAATGGAATATTACTCAAAATAAAAAGGACATACATGCTACAACATGGATCGACCTTGAAAACATTGTGCTAAGAAGCCAGTCACAAAAAACTACACATTACATGATTCCATTTATATGAAATATACCTAATAGGCAAATTTGAGGACAAAGAAAGTATATTAGTGGTCCTCTAGAGCTGTGTGCATGGGGAACGGGGAAATGGAGGGGATAGCCAGAGTATAAGGTTTCTTTTGCCGGTGATGAAATGTTCTAAAATTGCGGTAACAGTTGAATAACTCTGTAAATATACTAAAAATCATTACAATGTGCACTTTAAATGGGTCAAGTGTATGGTATGTGAATTATATCTCAATGAAGATGTTACCAAGAAATGTTATAGGGTGACAAGATTGGCCAGTGAATAATTCATAAAGTGTTTTAAATAGGTCTAAAACAATGGGCAGAAATTTGATAGAAGGAGATAAGAAAGGGTGTAGACTAGAGATGTGCAAAATATATTTCAGGTAAAGAAAGAAGTTTGGACATTGACACAGGCATGTGAAAATCTTTTAACTTATTTACATTAAATAGATGGGTGGACTGTTGGTAAGAACAACTTACATACATATAAACAAAAAGTATTTTTAAAATAATTTACAGAACTAATTTAAGTTTCCAATTAAAATATATTGAGATTTTAGATTAAAAACAGGTGAATTATGCCTATTAATTTCAATGTTTTAAGTAACAAAATAATATTTTAAGTAATAAATATAATATAGTAAATTGAAAATTTTTGTTATATAAAGAAATTTAGGTACTAATTTACTTTGGTGAATCACTGGAAACTAAAAAATGCAATTAAACCAAACTAAGTTAGGTGTTATTAATATACTAATTACTTAATTGACTGTCATACTTCTATATTATAATCATTAGCCATTTGGTACAATACATAATAAATTGAGCAATTAATAATCATACACATTTAACTTGCCTCTGGAGATGAACAGCTTGGGAAGAAAGGGAACTAAAAGTGAAACAGAAAATTGTACGACATTTAAATATGTAAGACATTGTGGAACATTTTATCTTTATTAAAACTAGGAAAATCCAAAGAAAATGGAGAAAAACATGCAAAAGGGTCAATATTTAAATAAAATTGTGCTTATAAATTATCAAAAATTTTTAACTTACAATAATGATTTTTGGGGAACACACAAATAAAACTAAAATTAATAATTATGCATATTCATAGAGTTCTAAATATAGTATAATAAAGCCAGTGTAAAAGTTGAATTATAAATAGGATCTTGTTTATACATCATTTTAGAAGAGTCTTTAAGTATATACACATACATATTTAAACACACTATTTAGTGTATTTTAGTTCAAACCACATTTTTTATTGATTTATTTACACTTTATTTATTTTGACATTCAGTATTATTTTATATTAATTTCACGTATACAGCATAGTGGTTAGATATGTATATAAGTTAAAAAGTGATCCCTCTAGAACTATATATGTCTTAACCTTATGCAAGTTACTTAATCTCTCTTGGCCTCTATATCCTCGTTTGTAAAATTAGAATAATAATAGTATACTTATAGAGTTGCTGTAAATATTAAATAGATTATTGCATATAAAACCCTTGAAACACTACCTGGCTCTTATTAAGACATGCTAGCTATTCTTTTTTTCTTTTTCTTTTTATAATCAGAAATTGATTGTATCTTTTAAACCAAAGAAAACAGAATTAATCTTAGCTAAGTTAGCACTTTCTCTTAGTTTTCTGTTCTAATTAGCGCATTTTTTTCTCTTGAATTTAACTTAATTATTAAGTAATATTGCACATGCACAAATTATAATGAATGCTCTCCTTACCTGTGTGCCTGTCAACAAAACAAAGTTTTGTAAGACAGGAAAATGAATTATGTTAATTAGCAAGTTTAGGTTTACTGTTATTATTATAAAAATGACGTATGCATTCATATAAAATCCAGCAACTCTACTTTTATACTTTTGAAGGTATATTTCTTAATAACATGAAAGATCTCCTGGATTTTAATTTGGACTTAGATCTCCTATGATAGCGAAGTTTTCGTTAGGCGGTTTAGCACTATAATTCTATTTACAATGATAAATTACAAATAAGAAATACATTATTTAACAAATTTAAATTTCTGAGACAGAGATAACAATGATCTGTACAAAATCTTGTCAAAGCAAGATAGAAAGTCACATATTTTTTAAACCTAGGAATACTGGTTTGTAATTAACTTCTAAAAATAATTTTTATGTGTGGTCACTATCATGCCAGTCTAGAAGAATAAATAGGCTTCAGCATTTACAGAATGAAACTACAGATATCTACAGATTCTGCAAAGATTTCTGTGACCCTTTCTTCTCCCCACATGAAACACCCATCCTCTACTTTTGTATTGCATTCAAAGTTCAGGGTCATATTTGTGGACCACAATTTTAAAAATGAACACTATAGACTAGGTAGGGAATCACTATTTTAGGACAGTTTGTAAGATTTTAAGACACCAGAATTCCAAAAAAGGAGTACGAGTTAGGACCAGGTGCATAAGAATACGATTAGATCTGCTCAGAGACAAATCTTTGTTTAAAATTCATAGACATTAGAGGAATTTTCATAGAGTGAATTGGTCAACAGCCTCACAATTCAATTGTAAAGAATTTATTTCAAGCATACTTTCATTGTTCTTTAGGTTTTTTAACTTAATGCTTTTTGGAATTTTGCTTATAAGAATAAATTAATGTTAATAATTACTGTAGCTACCATTAGAAGAGAGAAATATAAAGGGGTTATTAGTCTTTATTGGATCTTGCCTCTGGTATTATTGGGCAGATCTTATTACAATAAACTTCAAGATACTAGCCAAATTGTATCAACTAATTAATTGCCTTTGGGGGACTAAGGACCGGAGAGTCTAAACTAAATTGTATAATGATTGAACATTTCTGTTAGCCTATGTGAATGAGGAAAGGCAACACATTAAAAAGGTGAGGAATCATGTTTGTGAATTTTCTCTAGTTCTTTAGGCTCAACAATAAGATCAGGAAAAGATAAATCTGTGGCAAAAGAAAATAATGGACTTTGCTTAAATTTCCAAATGGCCTCAGATAAAATTTCTGAACTACTAAAACAAACCACAACACAACAAAACCGAAACTTGAACATTTTCTTAGGAATTCAAGGTAATAAACACTTGTTCACAGATTTAAGATTAATTTTAAATAGGAAAAGTAGTTTTTTCCTATTTCCATGATACAGAAATGTTAATAATATAAGCATATCCAAAAATTGGTATTATAAAACCTTATTAAATATTTTCCAGAAGAGGGAGAATAATGTGCCATCTCCAGCTTAAAATTACAATGAACAGAAACGTGTTCTCCTAACTAAAAGGAGAACTCTCTAACTGGTAGAAATAGTTGGAGGCTTTCATAAATCATGCCAGGTAATTTTCAGCACATGTCTGGAAAAAGCAGTGCTATTTTGTATACAGAATGATGGATATAAATCCACTTCTGTATTGCCATCTGACACCCCAATGTTGTATGGGCTGAAAATACAGAAGTGAGGCAAGGCTCAACCAATCACTTTTTGAGACTCTAAAGCAGGAGTTTTTCACCTGAGATCTCGGATATGATTCCATGGACTGGTTTCCATCCGTGGGGTTAGTGAACCATCTGAAACTGTGTACAAAATTGTATGTGTACCTTCACGAAGCAATCTGCTTTCATGAGATTCTCAAAAGTGGCTTAAAACCCAAACAATGTAATGGGCCAACACTGTAAGATACCCATGCCCCATCTGGTCACTGGGGGTGCTGTTAGACCAGCACTCAGATAAGGTGGAAACTGAGGGTGGTCAGGTGAAAGAATGTGTGCTGGTGGTGGGGTCTAGCAGTGTAGGGACAAAGAGCCCAGGAATGGGGAGGGACATTCCAAAGAGGGACAGCAGGGAGGAAATGGGAAATTCAGTGGTCACCTGGCTGGAGTCGCTCTTTCTCAAAGCTGTTAGCATGTCAGTCACTTGCCAGTCGGTGAGTCCATCATCCAGTCCCCTCCCAATTATTTACGCAGTTAGATGGAAACAATTTATGCTATGCGTTACTCCTACATTAAAAAGTTGCTCTTTACTACCTAGAAATTAGATGCTATTCATTTACTGTTAGTGAAATACATATTTGTTTGATACTCATTTTCCTTTCTTCAACACTAGACATGAGATGAAGTAAATTATTCACAGTCACATGATAGAGCACAGTTCCAACCACTGGCACCCACTTTTTCACCAGGAGACAGACGTTAAATTCAGTATTTATTACTTACAACTAATAGAAGAAAAACATTTAAAAACTTACCTGCAAGATTGTCGATTTCCTTCTCCTGGAGCAGACTGACTGCGTCATCATCTCCTTCCAGCATAAGTTCCGTCTCTGCACTCTGATTCACTATTGCTTGACTTCTGAATGTTTTCTTCGACTTCACCACATCTTCTTCAGTGCCTAGTCACAACCGAAATGTAACAATTTAGGTCATTGCGATTGTTTTGCTTTCAGTGCGTATTAGAAATAATCTATAACTTTCTCATAATTATATGCTGCATTTACATGTAACTTCACAATTATAGAACATTCTTACCTTTATCTTGTTTGGTCTTCTAAATAACTGTGAGAAAGGCAGGGGATGCAATCACCTACCCTTGTTTTACAGATGAGGAAACAGCCTGTGAAAGCTGCATGCCTTGTTGAGAGACTTAGGGCTTGGTGGTGATAGAGAAAGGATTCTATCATCTGCGTCTTGGGGCCCTAAGATCACTGCACTTCTTATCAAAAATCTGCATCTCACCACAAACCTGGTTCTGGTCCATAAAATTATACAATTTTATACAATTATACCTTTGTGTGAATTAGTATGAGGTCGGACAATTAAGATCCTGAACTTGTTGTAATACTGTTGCTAACCTTTTTTGATATTAGAGGGATTATTCATTATGAATTTGTACCAATTGGACAAACAGTTAACCAAGTTTACTATTTGAAAGCGCTGAAAAGGCTGTGTGAAAAAGTTAGATGACCTGAACTTTTCGCCAACAATTCATGGCTCTTGGACGATGCACCAGCTAACACGCCACTGTCCGTGAGGAAGTTTTTAGCTAGTCAACAAATAATTGTATTGGAACACCCTCCCTTCTCACCTGATCTGGCCCCCAATGACTTCTTTCTGTACCTGAAGATCAAGGAAATATTGAAAGGAAGACATTTTGATGACACTCAAGACATCAAGGGTAATACGTCGACAGCTCTGATGGCCATTCCAGAAAAAGAGTTCCAAAATTGCTTGAAGGGTGGACTAGGTGCTGGAGTCAGTGCACAGTTTCCCAAGGGGAGTCCTTCGAAGGTGACCATTGTGATATTCAGCAATGAGGTATATAGCTCTTTTTTTTAGGATGAGTTCGTGAACTTCATTGTCCGACCTCATACATTGATCAGATTGTTTTGGAAAATAGATAGGTATGAATAGAACAAGAAAGCATTACCATCTGAAGGGAGAAATGGTTGTTATTGGGCAGCTACAGAAAGGTTGAGTTAGGAATGCTGTAGGCAGAAAATAAACATCACAATAGCTGTTTCCTTAGCAATTAATGAAGTAAATAATGGTTTTCTAAAGTGACATCCTGAAAAAAAAAATAAAGTGATATCCTGATTTTGTTACATAAAATAGTACAAAAGGCCAAAATCCAAACACAAAAAAATAAGTCAGAAGAATGGAAATATAGCAAAAATTGACCTAGCATTAACAGGTCAATCAATACAAAGGTTAGAAATTAAAATGCAGTTGAATTTCTTATGGATTTGACTGCTTAACAAATATTTCACTATTTACATTCAAACACCTGTGTTGGCAGGTGACAATGAATATAAAATTACCTGAACTACAAGTAAATTTTATATACATACATATATATATGTATACATGTGTATATATATATATATATATATATATATATATATATATTACAGCTAAGCAATTCCTCTATTTCATGTCACTTGAAGATGAAATTCTACCTGAAAGAAGATTCAATTTATGGTTCTAGCAGTAGTATTAGGATATAGGCTTCAAGGACCAGCATTAACTAGGAAAACACAATCACATCTCATTTGGTGTGGCAGATACATTCCCTAAATGGAGCCTAATAAATCACTCCTGTATGGTGGTGTTGTATCAGTTCTAGGGGATGTTATAATATGTGTACACATGCAATTATTCTCCAAATCTTGCGATACCTTTGGCCAAAACTCGCCATTTCACAATAATACTTTTGGTCAATCCTCTTAGGCCCTGGAAAGGACTCCCACAGTCTATTAGTAACTGTTGATATTTTCTTAGAAGTGCACCTGGCTGCCGTAAAACCTGCACTGTAACACAGAGTGTTAGCCTCTTTTTCTGCAGCTTGCATACTTCAGCGACTCAGAGCCAATTGTTTGCTAAAACATTAACAAATTGACTTAAAGATAGTCTACAGAGGACTAAGAATCACATGTTGAGGAACACACTCATGGTACAACAGCACTGCCGTGTCACTGGCTGAGAGGGAGTCTGTCATGCTAGCTCTTACTGGACAACAGCATTTAGAGAGCATGGCTGAAAATAACAGGATAAAGGCATAGACTGCTAAATATACAATTTCATAAATACTTCAGGCAAAGAGTGTTATTACAAGTCAATGCTACATGGGAGGTGGGGGGAATCAAATGGGTTATATGTGCATTCTCCTTTCACTGGCCCACAGGTCATTCTTATTTCTGGAATAAAAACTGGGGATTGATTACTGAATACTCCAGAACCTTATCTTAATTTCATTTGTTTTTTTCAGTGATACAAAGCCAGCACAACACTAATCTTCTGGGGTTAGCTCTCTTTATAATGTATTTGCTTCTTGGGTAGTAACTTAATTTGACAAACCCAGAGCTTGCTTCATCTGAGAACAAAAGAGGCAAATCCAATGATTAATAGCCAAGAAGTCTCTCTTGAGGTGTTTATAGCCATATTTCTACTAGACATCTTCAACTGGGTATTCTCAGTTCCACATTTTCCTAACTGAACAAATCATCCTCTGCTCCTCCACATCCTATTTTTATCAACACACTTACTAAAGCCACAAATGTGGGATTCATCCTGCAAGGTCACGCCACTGCCCTACTCAGGCCACCACCGTTTTGTTCTTGAGGGCGTCCACAGCTTCCTCAGCTACACCTCCTCCATGCTTCTGTCAGTGTGACTATTATGAAACACAAATACGTTGAGATATTTCTCGCTTAATTTCATTTATCAACTCCTCCCAAACAACGGTGCTCAATGCAAGGCTTACCCTTATGTAAAGGATAAAACCCAAACTCCTCAGCATGGCTGAGCAAGGCCTATTATCCTCTTATTACCAGGTTTGCCTTATTTTTTTTTTAAACCCCCATCAGCAATACTGAGTCATTTACAGCTTCCAAAGTAGGTCAGGCTTTCTCAGACCACTTTACCTGTGCTAATATTATTCCCTTTGTCTGGTATGTTCCTTCCTTCCTCCTTTGTTTGGCCAATTCCTACTGGACCATCAAAGTGCACCTCCTTCCGGTACCTTTCCCAACCAAACCCTCTGTACTTTTACAACTGACACAGAACCCAGCCACACAGGATAGGAGCTGTCTGATGTGTGTGCCTTCTCCACTACGCTACAGCCTGGTTTCTGCAGCCTCTGTGCCTGTCACGCAGCAGGTGTGCCGCAGACGTTTGCTGAACTGAAGTTCAAGTCTCCTCACCCCATGCTCCCACCTCTGATTTCTGAAGGTAGGTTTGTGTGCTCTGTCCCTTATTGCTTCCTCCGCACCTCATAAATCTACTGCAGTACTTATCAGTATTGTAACTGTTTGCTTGTTACGTCCACATGGCCTGGAAGCTCTTAATGACTGGAAATATGCTTCCGTCTTTGTATTCTCAGTTCTTAGTGCACTGCCTGGCACTCTTAACAAGCCCGGATACATACTGAATAAGTGAATACCCTGCAACATAAAGTTATCTCTGGATGTTTCCTAATCTGAAGGTCCCAGGGTACCTCAGAGATTCTCGGTGATCTGCCTTCAGTTTGGGGAAAAAAAATTCAAGGATCTATATATTTACACAAAAGGAAGTTCGGTTCTTTATATAAAATAATCAATGAAACCCTTTATGTCTGAGTCACCCTAATAAAGCAAGTTTTTCCTTGTATCACAATTATGTGTAATCTGCTTTGTCATTAAAAGAAATTTATGTAACTCTTGTTCTTAAAATTAAAATCTACCAAAAAGAAAATGTACTCAACCGAAGGTGAGCTCTGAAATGCATATCAAGCTTTTAATTCCATCCCCTTTTTTAAAGCAGTGAAACAAATACGTCTTTCAAAAATATAGTAAACTACTCCATACCAACACACTGAACTCATCATCCCTGCTGAAGTGTTATCAGTTTGCAGCTCAGGAAACTTCCTGATTTTATGGTACTGCAGCAAACATTTATCTAAATTAAAGTGTACAAGATCCAAAGGTGCTTTTCAATCACAATATCCTTTATGAATTAGAGTTTCATTCATCAAAATTACAGGCAAAAAGAGGTAAGGTCTCAAAGGGCTGTCTCATTACAAGGCTTATAAACACTGTCCTTAGAAAGAATTGGTTTAACACCTAACAAATCAAAATCTGATTGGGAAGAGAATTTATTTGCGATCATCTATCTTCAGAAGACACGTTGGGCTGTGTGCACTTCTTGGCCTCTTTTCGCCATTCATCAAGAAATTAACAAGCGAATACTACAAACCACCAGAATGCCTCAGATTTGAAAATGTGGATTATGTGTAAAGCTGGATATGATAGACATATATGCTTATTTTCTAGAAAACATTACAATGCCATAAAATTTGTAAGGTTTTAGAATAAAAGAATTTCACTAAATTAGACTAATAAACCCAAAAGCAAAATTGCACTTATGTTATTTTCCACATTATGTTACAAATAACAAATTCTATATACATTAGATTTCTCTGTAAATATGTTATACTTGAAGTTTTGTATGTAAAAATGTTATCTAATATAGAATACAACATTACATGAACCTTCATAAAGCTCCACTTTCATAAAATTTCTCTTAAAAAGGAAAGATCCATGTGAAACAAAGTATATTTTAAAAGTGTATTAATAAGAGAACTAAATGTATCTACTACTGTTACTATTCTCTAGCATTATTACTACTATAATTGCATTATTATTTAAAATAGTTTTACTGTTATTTTAAATAAGTATAAGTTAAAATATAGAAAATGATAAATTAGAGGCATTGATTTATCTTTATAATATTCAGAGAAAATGTCTATCTAGAAAGTCTGTACAATCAAGGTAAAGACATTATTTCATTTGCCTATCGTGTCTTTTTCCATTGATAAATATAAACAGTTAATGTAAACAAAAATACTACATTGTAGCTTATTTTTCTTTAAGGAATTATTCTATAGTCAACTTTATAACATCTATACTAAAAAAGAAAAAAAGTAATTTACGATGATAGGTAAGCCATAAATTATATATTAGCCAATACACAAAGAGAAAAGATACAATAAACCCATAACGAGCCAATTTTTGTGTAGCATCAGCTTCTTACCAGTTTTATGCTATTGTTACTATTTGCATGAGTACTGAATTATTAAAATGATACGTGTATATACAGAGGGTGCCAAAAAATGTGTACACATTTTAAGAAAGAAAAGAAACTATTAAAATTGTAATAATATATACTGACAACAAAAGATGAATACAAGTTACATGTATACATTTCTTTTGGCACACCGATATATATATACATATATATATACGTACACACACACACATTATATACACATTATATACACATTATATACATATGTGTATATAATGTGTGTGTACGTATATATGTATGTACGTATGTATGTACCTACCTACCTTATGTATATATCTACTGTGTAAAAATGCATTTTCAATGTTATTTATCTGCACAATTTAAATACAAGGTCTATGACTCATGATGTGGTCCCTGCTTACTTAACCTCACTATTTTACTGATTTGACCTCTTCACACCTTATATTCCCTAAGAGCTGAATGTTTTTGTTCCCAAGCATGCCACCCTGTTTCAAACCTTTAAGTCTGACATACGTAATTTCTTTTACATGGAATTCTCTTACCTGCTTTGCCCTTCAAGATTCAGTTTAGTTGATTACTCCCTTCTCTGTATAAACGTGGTATCTTATAAATAAAGTCATAATATATTATCATTGTTTTTTGGTATTTTATTCTGGAATCTTTTATTTAGGTATTCTCTTATCAGATATTAATTTCCAGTGGGTCAAATGTCAAATGAAGTGGCAATCAATAAATATTTGTTGAGTGAACATATGAAAACATAAACATAATTCAAATACTAATAATTTTATATGCATGGTACTTATTTTTCTCTTTATGTCTTTTACAGTTTCCTCATAAATGAGGAAGGAAGCTGGACTATGTGATTTGCCATTCTTACTTTATTTTTCCTGCAAACATCCATTAAGAACATATTAAAAAAATATATCCCGACCAATCTCAATTTCAGTTTTCCAATCTGTGAAAGAGGAATAAGTATTTATCAACTGAACTCTCATAGTATCACTGCAATGTTAAAATAAGACAATAGTTACTAAAAAACTGAAATCTGTGAAGATTATTTATGTGACAAATTCTTAAAAATATTTGTTACCATTTTGATAAAAAAAATAAAACAAATTAACAATTTTAAAAGAGTTTACTAAGTACATGATTTAAAATAGAACAAGAACATGGCCAATGCTTGTTATTGCCTGTAATAATGCTACCTAAGTTTTATGGAAAGAAGGAAAGAAAACAGGCTGACGTGAGGATTATAAAACTCAAAAAGGATGGTGCGTGCGTCTAAGGTCTTAGCACACTGCTTCACCAACAACAGGTATTCAACAAAGAATGGTTTCCTTTCCTTAAGCTGGGCTGAATCTTCTTCCCCCTGCCATGCTGTCACAGCACTCGGTTTATATTCACTACAGTAACAGGAGCCTTCAACCAACCCTCCTCTAGGGTGGACGCTCCCTGCAGACAGGATGGATGGATCGCACATAGATGCCATGAAATGTCTGTGAAACTGAATGGAGTGTAAATAGCTTACAGTATACATTGTTTTCCCCCAATAACTATATTATTCATTTAAAGATATAATGAAATAAAACTAAATGAGCATCAATGTATTTGACGTGCATTTTTGATTTTGTATATAGCTATCTTAATTAAGAATACAAATATTCTTAACACTGGGTATTTGAAAAAAAAGAATTCCTTTCTCAACAAAGGTAATATCAGAATTTGCTGTATGTATATTGCATTTAATATATCTCTTCATCATTGGAAGGAGATGGGCAGAATGAAAATTTAGCCTCATTTTAATTTTATTTAAATGAAATATATCAGGAAATTCCAATGTTTCTAAACATTTAGAAACCAGTTTTACAAGATGACAACTTCTTTTTTGAAGAAGTTCTTTTGAATATATACCATTTTATAACATTGTACTTTAGCTTTTAAAATGTATTTTGACAAAATTACCCCTATGTAAGCTAATATTCTGCAATTCATTTTCAAACCTAAGTACTTTCTTTTAGAAGAATTAATGACATATGAATACTTTGGGAAATTTTAAAGATTACTTATTCTCATTAAAGCTGAAATCAGAGCCATAAATACCTTTACAGAACAGTGTTTTTAGTAAGTCTAAATGATATTATTTAATTTCCACTAAAAGGAAAAGATTTTAAGATAAATATACCTCTCAACTAATTACATTAGATATGGTGACATGGTCTCATGCAATCATATGTATGAATCAATCTACATACTGAGTTTACAATTTTGAACATTTCAAAAAAGATGAAGTGCTTAATATTTTATTGAAAACTCTGATTCAGGAGCCTCACTTTATCAATACAAAATCACTTTATGAAAGCAAGTATTTCCATAAATAAAACAGATTTTTTTTATTCAAATAGACAGTTTATATTTGTGTTAGTAACACACTTTAAGTAAAAATCTAAATAGTTACTGATCAAATTTAATAAATACAGATTAAAAATCTGGACAGTCCAGACATCAAGTTCCTCTTGTCTTAGCTGTGAGTATTTTAGTCTGAATACATTGGATTTTACCTTGGTTCCCAATTCAATTCATTTTTGTTAACAGAGAATATATTGAATAATCCAAAATAGATATTATCTACATTACCATAAAATTAAAAATCCAAGATACCAGCTTTAAATTTATAATAAACTTGATTCAGAAATTGCAATCCTTTCCTGAATCAATAATTGATGTTACTTATGGTCCATTTTAGCACATCATATATCACATAAACTTAGAGTACAGCATCCTTTGTGTTTTTACCCATGAGGAACTTGTCTAGACTTGTATGTTTTAAACCAGACTTAACATTCTATCTGAAGGTAGGATGTTCTTTGGAAAGCTCAAGGAACATATTTCAGTGGTATACTAAACATGTAGAATTAGCAGTATGGACATTAATTAAGACGAAATGCTCACAGAAATTATTCTAAGTGGTAAATTCTTATTCAGATTAGTTATGTTTGTAAAAGATTTGGACTATAAGAAATAAAAGGAAAAAATGGCTACCTAACATCAACAGTTATTGCTCAGTGGAAAAGGACATCAAGGACACTTGCAAGTAAAAGAATTGGATCAATATTAACGTGATTTTCATTTCATGCTTCCCCAACTCCAGTAAGCTGACAATATACTCTGATTATGTGAACTGCCTCAGAGTAACACAGAAAAGGTTATTAGAGCAAGAGGTGGAAATGGAATGCACTTTTTATATTGACAGGTCTGCTAATAGAGTATACTGATTTTCAAAGACATGCAATGCATTTTTACAATTTGGGTCTGACAGCAAAAACGGAATTTCATTTATTTCTAATTCAAAATATTCATATGTAAGCAATATTTCTTAGAGCAGACCAACAAAGGAGATATTCATAAACAGCATTTTTAAACAGAAAAATTCAATTAAAAAGGTGCAAGAAAATATTATTGAATTTAAGCCTGATACTATGTAAGTATGAAATGCTAACTTAATAATCTTCTTAATGGAGTGAATGTAGAAAAGTGCATTCTATGCTTTTTAAAGGAAATCTGATAAACCTTATTTTAAGAATATACATGGTGACAAATGTAGAATCTCTACATTTTAGACTGAATTATTACTTGGTAGGGTTTTGATTAGCAATGAAGTTAAGGTGATTTAAAAATATTTTACATAGAATTTCATTACATTAAAAATCACATGACATACTTAACTTGGGGAAAAAATGCTAAAACATATAGAAAATTTGCCTCAGTTTAGAATCTTCTAGATATAAAGAGCAGAGATGATGTATTATTCATCTTTGCCACAGTTTGAGGACATAGCATAGTGTTTGATCCCTGTGCTAAAGTATGCTTAGAAAGAGACTGGCATGAAATAAATACATCAAAAGGTAAAGAGCTATCTTTACATGGTTGTTTATAAGTGATTTCCCTTCATCTTTCCACTATTTTGGCATTTTCTAGATTTCCTACAATGAGCATGTTTCTTTTTAGGAAGGAAGGGAGAAAGGAAGAAAGAAGGGAAGTGAAGGAGGGAGGGAGTGAGGGAAGGGAGGGGACCAAGAACAAAGGAAAGACACCTTGCATCTTGAGTGAAGAGGGGTAACTGGCAGAGGATTAACAAACAGAACAGTAGGAAAAAAGTTTTGGCAACTCTTGGAATGGAAAAAAAGACGAACTGGACAACTTGAATGAGGGCTGAGAGGGTGGGGTAGACTTCCTCTGGCATGGGTGGCATTAACCTGGAGAATGACGCTTGGATTTTCTTTTTTAAAGCCCATTACAAAATCAATGGGGAAAATTTACTTTACAACTCAGAAATGGGAGTAGGAGTTGTTTGGTTAGGTAAACTCAGAGATATGGAAGGAAGAGCTAATTAACAAAAAAAACTTTTCTTTAATTACAAAAAATGGAATAGCGAAGAGATGATGATGACATAGGTTATTTTACAGCACTTTAAAAACACCAAAAACATTTAAAAATGTTTTTATAAATGACACAGAATGCACACTAAGTTCATCCGTACTGACGATTTTTATAGATGATAGGCTAGAAGAAGAGTAGGCCAAAATTTATCAGGTAAACTTTAGAGTCGGAAATGTTCAGCAATAATGCTCTCGCAGTTAAGAAAATTACAAGTTTATCTACAGTACAGCAATTTCAAGTTTATACTCTGTATACTCTCTATATATACACTGTATAGTACGAGAACGGTATTTAGAATGTGTTTTTCCTTTATCTACCATTTTATTAATTAGCGTGTCACTTAATTCCTATGGTCTGTCATTTGCCCCCCAAAAATTCTCTAATGTCTGTATTGCCAAATCCCTTTACAAAATGACTCTAAACAGCCTTTCAGCCTCATCTTCGTACGATCTCCCCACACTGTCCTCTCTTCTGTCACACAGCACCGTTTTGCATTCCCTGGACACATGACGTGTGGTTCTCCACAGGGCCACCATCCCAGTTACTGGCTTGGGAAGCTCTCCATTCATCTGTTCAAGAGTCTACCTAGAATTTATTTCTTCCCTGCTTCAGGCAGCCCCCTTCACTAAGCTCATATAGCATTTTTAATACACCTTGATGAATATATTTATCATATTGTGTAGTAATTATAAATATTAGGCTGGTGCAAAAGCAATTGTGGATTTTGCAATTGTTTTTAACCTTTTAAACCGTAATTACTTTTGCATCAACCTAATACAATAGTGTACACGTTATGAAAAATTAGTCTAAAAGAATATAAGCAAGATTATGAACAGTTCCATGCCACTCAGCAATAAATCCATTAATATAATTTTATCAGTTCCTTATCTTTAACTGCTTTTGATGCTTTAAGTGGAAATAAATACAGACATAGAAAACAAATTTCAGAATTGGAAAATACCATACTTATAGATCTATTCCACAGAAATCCCATTTTTCAATACTGCTACTGAAAATGCTGAATGAATGCAGGTAAAATACTGTGTATAAACCTTAAAATTAATCAATTATCAATTAAAAATAGCAACTAAGTACATAAAATTGTATTAACGTGGACGCTTTAAATGCAATAGATGGAAGATACGGTTCCTGCCCTCATTCGGTTTTCTTTTTATCTCAGACCATGAAACATCTCAAATCAAAACATATTCTGAAATCCTTACAAAGTGACCTGTTACCAAGCGTAAAATATCGAGGACATTCAAAGGAGTAAGTTAGGCCGTTTTAGGCCTTGATGCCTTGGTAATTTCTGTTATTACCTCTGCCCTTCTCTGCTCAACTGGGAAATTCCTAATCTTCTCTCAAGACAGTTCGTAAGTAATTACTATGAATTCTATGAACTTGACACTAGGCTCAGAGTTAGTCACAGATCTACTGTGCTCCTCTGTGAACTGCTACTTCCTTCTATGACAACCGCTGATTCTTTGCCCCAGACCAAGAGTTTTTCACCTTGGTACCTACTGCTGACACTGTGGGCTAGAGTTCTGTTGCTGCCTTTGTTCTGGTGTCTGCAGTCCTGTAAGTCCAAGGTTTCTACCCATTAGATGCCACGACCACATGCTGACCTCCACTCCCACTGAGAAGCACTAAACTGTGTGGCCTTAGAAGGTGGAAACCATTTCTCAGTTTCTGAATCCGGAATCTAGCACAAGTGGTAGGTAAAATATAATCAATAAATGTTTTTAAATTAATAAAGTTACTTGATCCCTTTGAATCTGTTTAAAGCCTGCAATTTGAAGCTTCAACATAAAAACAGGAGGGCTGTTACAACCTTTGTTGATATGAAAATGCTATAGAAAAATCTGTAAAAGGCATTTTATAACTATTTTTTATATCTTAGCATTTCTATAATCGGTTTTATTTTAAGACACTGTAAAAACCATAGGGTGAAGAGAAGGCCATGTTAAAATATGACACTGGCACCAAAACGAGGTGAAAGATGATTCTCTGCTTGTCTTTCTCTCCTTGTCTTTTAACAAATTTACACCGTTAATATTTCAATACATTATTTTAACAATAATCCAATCATCTATTTCATTCTAGATATCGAGATTCAATTAATAATACACCAACTAAAATGGACTTATCAATGAACAATAATAAGATGTTTTGCTAGGGTCTCTACATAATACAAACAATAGGCTATTGGGTTAAAAAGTCAAATCATCTTTCTCAAATATAATAACTGTAAACTCTTAAAAAACTGAAGTCAGAAAAAAAAGAAGTCAGATAATTTGAAGCTGCTTTCTCAACAATTGTATAGCTGCATTCGTATTTCTTTATTGTCAGTGCTTTTCGTATTTTTTGATGACTTTAAGTAGCACGTTGCAGTAGCCATGCATATACCATCAAAACTAATTTAATTCCAGATTCATTACAGAGCTGCTTTTTATTCAAGGTCAAATCTTGGCGGCTTCACAAGCTCAGATAAATCAGGTGTTAAACAGACACATCTCTGAGGAACCTAAGAATGTTCTCATTTGCAGTTCTCAGCATATCTTATTATTTATTGCCAAAGAAATGACTGATTAACTTTGTCATCTTTGCTCCATGTTTTTTTTCCTCAGGCTGAGGCAACCTGCCCTCTTCTGTGAGCCGGATCAGACCTATTTAAGATGAAGTCTTTGATCACAGCCATGGGGTGGGGGGCTGTGCACTTAGGCTTTGATGAAACATTGTTCCACTGTAATTTTACGGAAGGGAAACAGAGTCCTAAATGATACTTGACAGTCAACAAAGAAAAGCAAACTTATTAAAATTTTGTACTATTCTTTGACAGCATAATCTTTAAGCATCACGGATGTACCAGAAATTCACTAACATAGGTTTTATTTAAACATACAAATAACATACAAAACCCTCCTTTTCCAGTCATTGCCTTATTAGCTAATTTGCCCTGAAGAAAAAAACTTCACAGGTCATAAGATGAATTTATGAGTTTTAAAATAGCTTCCTTATATTCCTTCATGGCTATGGTCTGTAAAATCCTGGTAATGAATTAAATTTGCACTTGTATGAGATTTTACTAGTAGAAAACACCTAAATAACTTATTGAATGCGTACAACATTAGAACATTAAACACCAGGAAAAAAATTACATGCCTCTAGGTTTTTACTAATCACATTCCAACACCAGAGGCTGAAAATGTATCAAATCACACCAAATCTTTTGCACATGACAACCTCATAAATTATTCAACTCATTAGTATTACTAAGAAGCATGAAAAACTCCATCAGCGTTAAGGGTGTTTTCCAAACGAAAAAGGTCAACCAAAAGTTTTAATAATGAAATCGAAGGGAAAGCTTTTCAAAGTAAATATGAAATAAGATTACTGTTCTTTATGCCTCCTTGAAGATACATCCAATTCTAAGTATTTGTTCAGTTAAAAGAAAGCATTGCTAATATATTTATTTTGTGTCTCCAAATAAATTGCCTGAAGAGAATGTCAAGAAACCCAAACTATGGCTAATCATATCTGCCCATCACATGAAAATTCAACTATAATCTAAAATCTCTGAATTTAGGGAGAAATCAAGTGATTCAAAACATTTTTATTAAAACATTAAGGCTGCTAATTCAGTTTCACTTATGTTACATTAATATAGGGTACCCTTCCTGAAACATATTTGTACTACAGGAACAGAGAGACCTGACTAGTTTTCAAATCCCAGGGATTGCTTTGATGGTCATGTAAATATTCCCTATTTAAGTAATTTAAGGTTAATTCCCTCAGCTGGTACAACTTGTTTAAAATCCTGAAAACTCTGATCACTGATTCAAATATTTCCAGCCATACTGAAAGTTCTATTGATACAATATTCTTTTGTTCCTAAAACAATATTTGCCACAATGGAGATGAATATAAAAACAATTTTTTTGAGCAAAAATTACAGCAGAGTTTCGGTGCATTTAATGCTTATCTTTCAAGATAGAATTTACAGGGAAACTGAAATATTGTAAATATTTAGTCCAGATGAAGGAATAAATTGAATTTCACTTTGTTCTAGAAGCTCTTTCAAAATTTGTAGGTTTGTACTATAAATATACCCTTTACCTATCTATGTCTACACAAATCAAAACATTCCATCAATTGGGTGTTAGTCAACACAACGCCAGACTTTAAGGTACTCAAACACATTCAAATGTTTGATGGCAGGAAGAGTGGCCAGAGCTTTTTTACTTTTATATGAATGTTGTGGCAATATGTGAATACAAAAGCTTTCTTTAAAATATACAAGATATGCTTTCAATTAAGTTTTTCAACATCTATTTATTTTTGGATGAAGTACTTTATAATAATTACTGACACTTACTTCCTATTTATTCTGAAGAAATACTTTGTATGTAGGTAAGAGGCACGTTCAGAGTTTGGAAGAGGGTACAATACTACATTTTCCTCTTGGCAGTTTCCACTCCCTCCTCCCATTTCTATGGACAGATCACTCCAGGGAATACTTTCTACTCATCCTCTTTTCATCCTGCATATTTTACTTCCCACATTCTACTCACTTTCAAAAGTCCATAGATATGAATAGTGATAAAAGTTGAAGAGGTATGCTCTAGAATTGTTTTGGGATAATTGTTTCACTTCTCTTTTGTCTTCCACAGCATGACCATAACCCTGAGAATGACCACTGAGTAACTGGCCTAAGTACCAGGTAGATTTCCTGAATATGTTATGGCACGCTTGTCTTTGTTCTGGATATGAATAAAATCACAACATACCCTTCCTTCCATTTATCAAAGACCCCAACACTCAAGAGGGATAATAGGTTTTGATAATGCTGATGATCCAGTATTTACAATTTACAAACCACTATGTATTTTAAAATACACTTATACTACATGCGGAGGATAGTTAGTATCACCCACATCCTTCCTTTATCTATTTCAAAAATAGAGTTGTTTTTTTCTTTTTTAAGTTTAGGTTCATTAAAAAATAGTTACTATGATACTAAAATATGACTATCTATCTTAAAAAGATTTTAAGATAAAAAATTAAAATTTATTTCTGATGTGCTTTGACACTTGCTCAGTAATAGAGATATTTTATAAATTAAATGTACAACATAGAGTATCCACGTTCATAGAGAACTAAAAGAACTCTTTTTCTAACAGACCCTTTTTAAAAGCAACCTGTAGAATGCTTAATGTAGTAATACAATGTAGTAGTATAATTACATAGGTAAAATTAAAGCTTTGGCAATTCAGTATCACTAATAATATCACACACTAGCATAACCTTTGTCACAAATTGGTTCTAGATGTTTCTAATTTCAAATGAGATGAATTCAAGATGAGTTGGTGAAAAATTCTAACTTGCTGGTTATATGAAATAAAGTTTTAGTAATTTTAAGTTCATTTTATAAAGCATGTCACTTTAAGTAGATAATTCTAAGACTCTCTTCTATAGAACATAAAAATAGTATCTCATTTTAAGTTCGTGCTAAATACTTAGGTACTAAAATCCTTAGATGATCTTTTGAGTTCATTAAAGAAATCCCCCATAGTACAGGTCAATTACAATTTTTTTCTTACATATTCTTTCTTGTAATTACTTTTACTTTATAAAATTACTATCTTAGGTATAATAGTTTCATATGAGATCCTCATGTATTTATTTTTATTATTTTTTAAATTTTCGATTACAGTTGACCTTCAGTATACTTTACATTAGTTACAACATAGTGGTTAGACATTCATATATTTTACGAAGCGATCCCCTCTACTAGTCTAGTACACACTCGGCACTAACTTGTACATAGTTATTTATTTAATTATACTTTGAGCCTTACTAAGTTATATCAATTCACATACTATTTGCACAACAAATTTTAAAAGCTTTGCACATTTTCTTAGAATTAAATATTTTCTCTATTCAGTATCAAGAACATGGATGGTATTATTATATGTTATAAACTGTGGTGAATTTAAAACAGATGGCTCACTTATTACTTTCAAATGAGTGAAAATTAACATAAAAACACAAGTAATTTTAAGAACAAAAGTAATTCCTAACAAAAATATATGGAGAGTACTCATTAATGGTTTTTTCCAAGTGTATATACTTTATAAAATTCTGGTATGATTTATCAAACTTAATTTGTTAGAGCATTTAAAAATGGGTAAATAGACAAAATATTCCTAAGCCTTCTGGGTAGACAGCAATATAAAGCAGCGGGTTTTTATTGAATTATAAAAAATATTCTGTATTTATAATTTATTATACATCTACAAAGGACAATTTAGGGTACAGTTCTACTATAGTGTAGAGTTGACGATACCTTTAATGTGGGATGTTTTTTTCAGACTTTATTTGCAACCCACTGGAGGACTGGGGCTTAAATGGGCATATTGTAGCAGGATTTATTTTCTGTTTTTAGACTGAATAAAATAGAATAGGATTAAAACAGAGAATGCCATGTAATGAGATTATTAATAAGACATTTGTTTCAGTAAAATGTACAAGTATGTACATGTATATATGTTCATATACAAACAGTATACACACGTATTATTTATATGTATATTCACACAGCATACATGTATGTGTACACACACATATACACACAAATTATAGATAAAAATATATAAGTCTGAGGACACAATTACCAACAGTATAAATTTCTTTCACCTGGGGTCTTAGTCACCAAAGTTCAAATGACACTGAAAAAGAAACTGATTTCACTCTTGTTTTAGGCAGTATGAGAAGGACGTTGGGTAATAACCAACTATTTAGAGTCTTTTCATCTCTTAAAAAGAAGTTAAAGGATCTAAAATACATCAAGCGGGGGAAATTTTGGTTTGATTAAGTGTAGCCTAAATGATGCTGAACCATAAAGCAGAACATAATACTTCTGACTTAAGACGTGGAGAATTTTAAACGCTAGCGAAAGAAATGAATTATCAAACAACACAGTCACCTCACATGAGAAGCATTTTGTGTAACAGGCATTGGTACTAACCGTACTCTATTGCAGCTTTGAGCAATGCTTCAGCATGAGTGGAGCCAAATGCATTCCGAACAAATCGCCTCCTTCGACGCAGGTCATCTTCCCAGTAATCCAAACGCCAGAAATCATGCAATTGGCTAAAAATGGGAAAATACAGAAACAAGAATCAATATTACCAACAATGGATAACTGGAAATTCATTTTTTCCTATAAAATTAAATATTTCTTTGGTCTCAACGGAAAATTAAAATACTCTTTGAGATATTTATATTTTACACAATTGTGTTTGTATACATGTTTACAAATGAACAAAATTTAAAATAGTAACATCCTCAGATTTTAGGCATTATAACACTCAGCTCTGCTTTCTTTATAATGTTCTCCCTTCTGCTAAAAAAACCCAAAACATTAATCATGGGCATTTAGTAACAAATGCAGCATCAAATTACAAGTATTAATGGCACAGTTTGCATTCTTTTACACTGTTTTTAACAAGGCTTGTAAATCACAGGACAGACCTCACTACAAACAGTTTGCAATTTAATGACCACGGTTTCTTAGAAGACTGAATTAAGAACTATAAAATATTGCCCACTTAGATTTGGTGGTACAATGATTAAAATAATGTGCTGAAATATTCATTGAAATAATTCCCTGCTGCCCACAGCAACCTGAGAAAAGTGCAATTTTATCCATTATTAATAATACTGAATTAGAGCTGCAAAACATTCCAGTATATGGTAATTGTCTTGGTAAATTACTATTCTAATGCTAACAGAGTCCTTGGATGATTTTACGGCTTTCAGCTAATATAAACCATTAACAAGCATGGTCATCATTGGGTAACATTGTCTAAACCGTGTTACACTCTAAACCAATATTAAAAATCCATGAGATATGTCAGAAACTACTGAAGTATGCTCACTGCACATCAATGGAACATTCATTAAATATCATTTGTTTTTCAATTTAATTTCAATAAACATTGGTGATAAATACCAATGCTTGAGAAGTCTGTTTTTCTCTGTATAGTATTTGGAGTAATATACTCAAAAGATAATATTCTAATTTTCCTCAGCAGCACTATTCATAAAAACATATAAAATGCTTTCATAGAACATTTGATTTCATTTTTTATTTTGATATTTTATTGTAGGAGAACATAATGTTTGATCGAGGCAGGAAATATGTATGTTTTGCTCATCATTATATCTCTAGCACAATGGCACATACTATGTCTTTAATAAATGTTTAATGAATTAAAACAAAACAATTTTTTACTTTGAAAATCTATGTATAGTTACTGAGAACTATGATTAAATTTTGAAAAACATTTCAGATTTTATGGCTATATAATTTTGTTTTCTTTAACTTAATTGTAAAAGAACATAATATAAGGGATATATATATATATATATATATATATATATATATACACACACATATAAAGAACATTAAAATTATAAGCATTTGAAGTATACTTTAATATAGTTGTTTTTTTAAACATATACTTACTCAATTTTTGCCAAAATAATGATTAACTGATAAATAATGGTTATAAGTAGTGTCATTCTGTTATTTAAAATAGAATGATTTGTATCCTTACAAATACGACTAATCCTAGTCGTTTAAGGAAGACCACACTAAAATCTTGCTAGAAAGATTTTCCTCAAGTGTATGTTACAATTAAGTAACGAAATGCACCAGGAGAGACCAGAGATCTAATGTTTTCTCAAATTTCTAACCACAGACATACTTTTCTCTATTTCTTCCATTAAGTACAACTGAAAAATAGAAAGGACATTATATATAAAACAAACATAACACAACTCTGAAAGGTGGAGAACAGAATGCCAACTGGCAAGGGCCTCAAGGCCTAAAAAGCAACACAATGGTGAGTTCCCTAGGTTATCTTTTCGTCACATATCCTAGAAGTGGAGGCAAAGGTGCCAGCAACCAGGTAGGCCAATGGGTGCAGACCAAAGGGGAAAAAAAGCCCCCAACAAAAGTCTCTTTCTCTAGCCAAAGGACCAGGAAAGGGCCATCCTAGAAAAACAGAAAACTTTCAGACAACATCTTCTGCACTCTTGCAAAACACTATGAGAAACTGTGACCACCAACCTCCCCGCATTAGCAAAGGATGAATGGGGAGCCTAGATGTAAAGCCTCATGAAGGTGTGATGAGATGCCCCACCATCCTTATCTGGTGATATCAGAGCACTAGGGAGCCAGGAGTTTCATTTCTGCTGGCTGGTAACCAGTCAGTGGAGACCACGTAGAGGGCCTGGATTTCCACTCCACGGAACAGTAATGAGACAGGCTTCCCTCTCTCCACTGGGTGTTGTGAGAGGAGATAAGAGAGAGAGAGAGAGAGAGAGAAAGAGAGAGAGAGCGAGAGACTGAGACACGTTCACTACTGACCAACAGCTACGAGGCCACCCCTACCATTAGACAACAGCTGAGGAGCTGGAACTCCCACGCCTACCAAACAGTAATGAAGAGTCACCCACTCCTTGTAAGGAGAGTGGGAAATCCAGATTTCTACTTTCACCTGGCAACGAAGAGGGATGCTCCCCACTTCTGATGCAGCATGTCAGAGAAAGTCAAATAAAACTGCAGGTTTAAATGCGATAAAAATATCTCAGAAAGTAACAAGAAAATGTCCAGGTTTCAATCTCAAATTACTTATATCAAGACTCTGGAAGATCTCAAATATATTGCAAAAAAGATAGTTAATAGACACCAATGCTAAGATGACGGGAATGTTAGAATTTTCTGACAAAGATTTTAAACGAGGCCTAATAAAAAAATGCTTCAATGAGCAGTATGAGCATGCTTAAAACAAAAACAAAAACAAAAAGAAAGCCTCTGCAAAGAAACAAAGTCTTAGGAAAAAAACAAAACAGAAACACAACAAAAACTAAACACACCAGAAGATGCAAAGAAGTACCAAATGGAAATGTTACAAGTAACACATACAATAACCAAAATGGAAAGCTCAGACGATGGCTTCCATAGCAGAGGGGACAGAAAAAAGGATTAGTTAACTGGAAGATAGAGCAATAGAAGTTACAAAATCTCAACAACAAAGAGAAAAATAGACTAAAAAACAAACAAACAAACAAACAAAACTGGAGTTCTGGACGGAGATGGGAAATAATGGCTGACTATTTCCCAAATTTGTCAAAAACCAACAAACAAACGATCCCATAAATGTGCTGATTTAAGAAGCAGACTGAACTCCAAACATAATCACCTCCAAGAAATTCATGCCAAGACACATCATAATTAAACTTCTGAAAACTAAGGATAAAGAAAATCCTAAAAAGCCACCAGCGAAAAATGACATCTCACATATAGAGGTAAAACAATCACAGTGACAGTATATTTCACATTAAAAGCTATGGTGGCCAGAGGAAGTTACAAAGTATACGTTATATGCCGAAAGAAAAGAACTGCCAACCCAGAATCCTACCACTAGTGAAAATATCCTTCAGGAATAAAGAAGACATGAAGATATTTTCAGTTAAAAAACAAGAGAAAGTATCTGTTGCATCAGAGCTAGTCCAAAAGAATGGCTAAAGGGAGTCCTACTGTAAACATAAGGGAAGCAATAAAAGAAGGAATATTGGAACATCAGGAAGGAAGAAAAAAATACAATAAGCAAAGTATGAGTAAATGTAATGATAGGCTTTCCTTTTCTTCTTGAGTTTTCTAAACTATGTTTTACTGTTGAAGCAAAAAGTGTCACACTGCCTGATGTGGTTCTGAGTGTGTGTAGAGGTAAAATTAAAACAAATATAAATGAAGGAGGCTAAAAAGCGATGTAAAGGAGGAAGGTAAATTTTCTATTCTCTATTTGAACTGGTAAAATGAAACCACCTATAGACTAATAAGTCACGTACATGTAATGTAACAATTAGAGCAACCACTGAGAAAGCTATACCAAGAGATACACTAAAAACATTATAGCTGATGAACTATCAGAAGGAAAAACTAAGAAAACAATCCCATTTACAACCGCATCAAAAAGAATACAGGTAGAACCACTTTGTGAAACTTTGTGTTACACTACTTTGTTTTTATGAAAGACCGACGTTAGTATGGTAAGAGCTTTTTTCAAAAAGCTAAAATCCTCTTTCATTTTTTTTTTCAATTATTGAAAACAAGTACTAATGTAAGTCTTTTGTATAAGTGAAGTCACATAAGGTGATTTTTGGAAAGCAGGAGATACTCTGCTTTAAGTCATTCTGGCTTAGGAAAGGTTTCATAGAAACACTCTACTATCAGACAGCGGGGTGAAACCTGCAATATATCTAGGAATAAATTTAACCAAGGAGGCAAACGACCTGTACACTGAAAACTATAAGACAATGATGAAAGAAATTGAAGAAGACACAAATAAAGATATTCCATGCTCAGGAAATGGAAGAATTGATATCGTTAAAATGTTTATACTACTCCAAGCAATCTACAGATCCAATGCAGTCTCCAGCAAAATTCCAGTGGCATTTTCACAGAAATAGAACAAACAATCCTAACATATGATGGAACCACAAAAATCCTAAATAGCCAAAGAATCTTGAGAAAGAGAACAAGGCTGGAAGCATCACATTTCCTAATTCCAAACAATATCACAAAGCTATAATATTCAAGATAGTACAGTATTGGCATAAAAACAGACACAAAGATCAATGGAACAGAAAAGAGAGTCCAGAAATAAGCCCACACATATATAGTCAATTATTTTATGACAAAGAAGCCAAGAATATACAGTTGGGGAAAGGACAGTGTCTTTAATAAACGGTGTTGGCAAAACTGGACAGCGACGTTCACAAGAAAAAAACTGGATCACTGTCTTACACCGTACACAAAAAATAAGTAAAAATGGATCAAGGACTTGAACATAAGACTTGAAACAATAAAACTCCTAGAAGAAAACAGGCAGTAAGCTCCTTAACATTGGTCTTATCATCATTTTTTGGATTTGATACCAAAAGCAAAGGCAACAATAAAAGCAAATATAAACAAGTAGGACTACATCAAACTGAAAAACTTCTGCACAGCAAAGACAACCATCTACAAAATGAAGAGGCAACTGACAAAATGAGAGAAAATATTTGCAAATCATATACTTGATAAGATATTAACATCTAAAATATATTTAAAAAGAAACCTCATACAACTCAATAGCAAACAATCCGATTAAAAAATGATCAGACTATCTGAACAGAAGACATAGAGATGGCCAACAGGTACATGAAATGGTGCTCAGCATCACGAATATCAGAGAAATACAAATGAACATCACAATGAGATACTACCTCACACCAATTATAATGGTTATTATAAAAAAGACAAGAAATAACAAGTGTTGGTGAGGATGTGGAGAAAAGGGAACACTGTACACTGTTGGTGGGATTGCAAATTGGTGCAGCCATTATGGAAAACAGTATGGAGATTCCTCAAAAAACGACAAATAGATCTACTTTATGATCCAGCAATTCCACTTCTGAGTATTTACATGAGGAAAAGAAAAACACTAACTCAAAAAAATAAATGTACTTCTATGTTCAGCAGCATTATTTACAATAGCCAATCCTTGTCAAGGGTGAATGGATAAAGAAGACAGATACACACCTCCCCCCCGACACACACACATGTGCACACACACAAACACAAATGCAATACTATTCAACCTCAAAAAAGGATGTCTTGCCATTTGTGACAACATGGATGGAACTTGAGGGCATTATGCCAAGCATAAATCAGACAGAGGAAGACACATATTGTATGATTTTGTTATATGTGAAATCTAAAACAAACCAATGCCCCCCATCCCCACCTGGGGGGGGGAAGCAAAAAAACGGAAATCATAGATACAGAGAACAGATTGTTGGCTCCCGGAGGTGGGAGGTGTGAGCTGGGAGAGATGGGTGAAGGGGGTGAAAAAGTACCATTTCCAGTTACAAAATAAATAAGCCATGGGGATGTAATACACAGCATGGTGACTCTAGTTAATAACACTCTACTGTATATTTGAAAGTTGCTAAGAGTGTAAATCTTAAAAGTTCACATTACAAGAAAAAATATTTTTTTATAATGTGTGGGGATGGATGTTAACTAGACTTATTGTGGTGATCATTTTGCAATATATAAATATTAAATCAATATACAGTACATCTGAAGCTAATATAATGCTATGTGTCAATCATCCCTTAATAAATAAATAAAATAATTTACAAAAATGTTATTTAACAGTTAATTCTAATTTCAGGAGAATAATTTTGATAGTTTTTTGACTCTTGAAAAGTAACTTATTAAAATTATGCATTTGCTAGAAGTTTCTGTTGGTATTATCCCCTTTATTATTTTTAAAATTTCTTTTAAGCAACAAATAGACTCTTGTTTTGCTCTGCTACAGAAAACTGCAATTTGTTGTGAAGTCTGCGATATACCTTCTTCCAGTCTCTTCTTTTTGCAACTGTCCCAGAAATTATGCTACGTTATGCATCTCCATTTAATTCTGCAGTAGTATGCATCCATTATAGGTATAAAAATATGTGCAATTTATTTTTTCAAACTAGAAAAATGACTTAATTATAATGAAAGTAAGAATAAGTATTTCAGTGTAATTACGAACTAAGGTTTACAAAAATATCACTTTAATTCCTAATGTCTTTATAAAATTCTCAAATAAACACATTACAATGCTAAAACAAAACAAAACAAAACAAAAAAATCACAATGGCTAAAACAAAATGGAATTCTAAAATATGTCCAAATAAATCACAGGAAGGCAAGGAAAAAAGCAAAACAGAAACAACAAAAAAATGTAGAACAAACAGAAAAGAAAAATGCTTTGGAAACAATGCTTTCTATGAGAAATCCACTTCAAATATAACAACATAGGTAGGTTGAAAGTCGAAGGATAAAATAAATATATCATTCAAAAATTAAAAGAAAGCAGGAGTTGCTAGAATAATCTCAGATAAACATACACTTTAGAGAAAATAAATTACTAGAGACAAAGAAAGACCTTACCTAACGATAGAAGGGTCAATCTATCAAGAAGACACCAATCCCAAATGTGTATGCACCAAACAACAGAGCTGCAAAATACGAGCTGTGATCAAACAATACGGTGAATGTTTTTATAAAAAAATTATTACAGTAAGAGACAAACTGATATTAACCCCCGTCAAAATACTCTCCTCTTACTTTAATCACACTTATCCCATCATTCTTGCCACTTTCTGAAGCAGTTCTGGAGCCCTCTTTCCTGAATGTCTTTAGTTGTGCTGTCATGGCTGCCTCGATGTCCTGAATCATTTTGACTTTGGGAAAGAGCCAGAAGTCACAAAGTGCCAGATCCGGTGAATAGGGTGGACGTAATGTTGACAGAAATTGCTGTACCGGAAACAATGTGTGACACGGACCCTTTCCGTTGTGATCACAAAATACGATGAATGCTGCTGCTGAGTGCCATCTAATGGAAAGGCAGGGATCTTCAATACGGGAAGCAACTCATCGAACCTTAGTAACGGTGTGTGACAAGTTTCACCTTGTTCGGTGCAGTCAGCTGGGTGTGAACTATGGTTGAGAGAAGGTGTGTTTTAAAGTGTGCCATAAATCATCCTTCGCCATGACAACGCTCCGTGTCCACACATTGCTTCTGATACAGCAATTTCTATCAAATAAAAACATTACAGTGTCCTCATCCACCTTATTCACCGGATCTGGCAACGTGCAACTTCTGGGTCTTCCCCAAAGTCAAAATGATTCAGGACATGGAGGCAGCCACGACAGCTCAACTAAAGACACTCAGGAAAGAGGACTTCCAGAACTGCTTCAGAAAGTGGCAAGCACGATGGGGTGTGTTTAAAGCAAGGAGGAGTCTTTTGAGGCGGACTAATAGCAATGTGTCTTTTGTTGTAATATATTTTGTTTGAGTAAAACATCCACCACATTGTCTGATCACACCTCCTATGTGGTATTTACTCAGCAGTAATCCATGGATGATTTTTATGGGCCCACAAATCTCCTAAAATGGTGTGCAAATTTTATGGGCTATGTACATAAGAATGCTGGGGGAGAGAGCCACAATTTTAATAATTTTTTTCTCAAGACAGTTTCTGATCCACAAATATTTAGAAGTATGGGTAGAGAGTATACAAATAATCATCTCACTGCATCCCTAGTTTTTCGGGTGGGTTTTACTATTTACCAGCAAGTCAGGATTTATTAGAGGGACTTCTGTAGCCAGGATGATATGGCTACAGAAGGCTGATGTTCCAATACCATTGAACTTGGCATCTGTGCCAGGTTACCAATCTAGGAAATCATTACTGTTTTGTCTTCAAACTGTGTCCTTCTCTTTCCTTCAATGTTTCCATTTAAAAAGGCATTTGCTGAGCACTTGTCCTATGTAGACGATGTTCTTGATGCTGCAGATATATTCTAGCAGCATAATGACAGCATGCATTTCCTTTCTTTTTATCCTCACTCACATGTACTTTGCTGTTTTACAACTGAAATTCACCAATATACAAGTGTATAAACTCTTTAACTAAACTGGCCCTCTATCACGCCTATTGAACATTTCAGCATAAAATATTCTCTGCCAGATTCTTCTGCAACCTGTGAGACACTGCAGTAAAAAAAAAAAAAATAACACCGACTACTATAGTAAGTTTTACAGAGTAACTGCAGATGTGTGTGTTGTTAATAATTTATAAGCATGATCAAAAAACTAATTCTGACATGCTTATTTAGGTCAGAATATTCTGATTGCTTAGAGAGTTTCCTTTAATACCCTAAGTTAGGTTTCCAAGCACTTCTTTTCATGAAGGAGGGCTAACTTCGATTTCCTGCACTTGGAGCGCCAACGGGTAAGCAAATATATGGACCACTGGGCTGTCATCTGCATAGCTATACAGGTAGTCATGTGGCACTGAAGTTCTGCTGGGCTCTGCTAGCTTATAGCTGTTTTAACCTCGTGACACCTCTGATAAGGGTTGAATGTGATAATATGTGTTATCGATCTATCTACTATCTATCTATCTACCTACCTACCATCTATCTATCTATTTATCTGGTCTTTATAGCTTTGTTTTTGTTTTTCATAACTGAATTATGGAAACATTGAGATCATATGTATGTTTTCTTCATAAGTGTAGTATTACAAGTACAGTGCATAATTGCTGGTAAAAAAGTAGACAAACAGCTAGCAATTAATAAAGAGAAGATTCCCAGTTAAGTTTAATCATGATACCCTTACTATTGATGTAATGGTGTTCATTAAACAGAGTTGGATACTATTTTAGCATAAGCAGAGTTCAGGAAATCATAATTTTTCTCTACAAAATTATTGGTAATTACATTTGAGGTTTATGAAAATGTGCTCAATCTTCCTAAAAGGAGTACCCCTTCCTCTCTCAGGAATGCATCACCTTCGTAACTTGGGGGGAAACTGATTTTACCTGGTTAAAGCATGACTGAACTGTTACATGGTTATAAGGTTTTGGTAACAAAAAGTATCCAATGGAACACAGAAAACAGTAAAAA
This sequence comes from Rhinolophus ferrumequinum, assembly GCF_004115265.2. Classification (NCBI taxonomy): domain Eukaryota; kingdom Metazoa; phylum Chordata; class Mammalia; order Chiroptera; family Rhinolophidae; genus Rhinolophus; species Rhinolophus ferrumequinum. The sequence continues at coordinate 94,059,347 of NC_046287.1, forward strand.
GAACCAAGAAATATTTTGCAAAAGGCAGACATAAAATACAGTGAGAAATTAAATATCTACTTTGCTAAAGAACTGGTGGTAATCACGGAGGTCAGGATTTCTGTGCAAGACTTCTAATCCTACCAACAGTGAACAAAAACACAAATACTAACTGACAGACTAACAGTTACAAATTTATCTCCCCTCCTCTGGACACACTGTAGATTGCACTTTTCTTTTCTTTTGTGAAATTAGGCACGCCTATGGAACTTCCCCCAGCCAATAAAATGTGAGCCGAAGTGAGTCACTTCCAGACAAAAGTTGTAAGAGCCAATGAACAATCTGCCACATTCCCTTCGCTCCATAGGAATTAAGAAAATATGCCTTGATGTGGAGTTTCCAGCATTTTGCATCCCTGAGTGATTTCATTGAGCAGGGAACTTCCCTGCAGACCTCTGCTGGACATGTATATGAGTGAGAAATACATTTTTCATATATTCAAAACCTGAGATTTGGAGGTTGTATGTCAACTGTATTATAATCTAACCCAAGAATTAAGTTCCTAAAATAATAATACTTGTGGAATGGCCAATATTAACTGAGAGCTTATTGTGTTACACGTACTTTCTAAGCATGGCGTAACTGGTTCATTCTTCATGAATTCCCTATGAGATTAATACTGCAATTAACCCATTTTACACATGAAGAAATGGAGGCACAGAGAGGCTAAGCAATCTGACTATGATTAAGCAGAGTATTTGTGCTGAGGTAGTCTGATTTCCTAGCTCCTGCTCTATTTCCTCTATATGCAAAGCAACCAAGAAAATGGACTATCTTAAGGATATTACGTTGAAAGCACCAACACAGCTGTTTGCTGCTTCTCTATTACCAGAACTAATTACTCCAAATGAAAAAAACTATGAGTACGGAGGTCCATGTCTTAGGGAGATATAAACTGGTGGTCTGGAGTTGAACAGTGAGGGGATCCATGTTTGTCTTGCTGTTATTGCTCAGGACTGCATTTCTGTAAATTTCCTATTAAAACACTTTAAATTGACAAACTGGACTTATCTGCATGATTTTGGCCTTTCAGGTCCTTTGGCATTTGAGGGCCACTTTGCAAACATGGCTCCCGAAATAATTATTGTGTAAGTGTTAAGGACAGAAAAAAAAATACAGTAATACAATGGCAGGACCAACTTACTGTATAGGTGAACATACAAGGACACAGATGTGAGTATGCTAATGACACATGATTACAAGATATGCTGACAAAACAAACTCTGTATTTATTGACACACTTAGATCTCCTCCATAAGAAAAATCAGCAGCCTTTTATTAACCTGTCTTGTGTCCTATTAAATCAATTCCTAGTGCATTCCCGGGGGTGCCAAAAAAATGTATACACATGACTTGTATTCATCTTTTGTTATCGGTGTATATTGAGTATTACTATTTTAATACAGTTTTTCCTTTCTTAAAATGTGTATACATTTTTTTGCACCGTCTGTATATTACCCTAACGCTCTCTGTATGTTTCTCTTTCTCTCTCTCATTCTCTCTCCCTCTCTCTCTCTCTGTGTGTGTACTCTTATCCATGTTATATCTACATGTATACATTTGACATTTTAAGCCATTAATACTGTTCTGACTCTTTCCTACATACTACTGGGCTCCTCTTCCAAGGTCTTCTTTCTCTGACTTTCTAATATTCTCTCTAGCCTGAGGCTGTGTGTAATATCTGGTAATTTAAATTACAAATGGATTGGGGAAGCTCTGAAAAGTGCATCCTTCCTTCCTGTCTTTGAAAAGTGTATTCTCAATTTCTGACATGGTAAGGTCACAGTTCACGAAGTGAAATCCTAGTCCCCAGTCAAGTGTTTCGTAAGCCAGCCTTGTTTTCTCTCTCTCTCCACGTGATTATTGAAGCTGCAAGGTAAGACAGGATTCCACAATCAGGATTCCAAATACAGCACTGGGGGTGCACCCCCGTTCTTTGGCTCTGTCATTTGTTCTCATGCATATGAGTGGTGAGAAGTTACTATTAATGATGATTTTTGCTAAACTTTCTGAAACATTTTGAATTCACAGTAGAGGGAAATAGTGATTGATGAACGTATATGAACTGAAAAAGCTTCCCAATTAACTATAATGAAGCTTTAGACGAAAAAAAAACACAGTGACTATTATTAGTGTAGGTTAGATTGCACAAGATATACTTAATGATGAGAAAGTTTTGTTAGCAACCAAATCAAACAGCTGGACATGAAAAAAAAAAGTGGGTAGAAAAATATACTTTTTGTCTAAAATTGTTTCCAATGTGGGTTTCTTATTTTGACCCGAGTTACTGTCTAACTTTTTGCTTATGTTGCTACTCACTGTTGACTACCTGTTTGTATTTCTGTCCTCCTCCCCTGCATCATTTACCATCAACCCACTGTACTCTGTATCACTTTTGCTCTTAATTTACATTTTTATTAGAAAGAGGAAAAGGTAGTATGATTTGGTTAAAGTATGATAATATAACCTTAGTCTCATAACATGAAAATCTTTTGGCATAAAATATACTAAAAAAGAAAACTAGTTTATTCACAGTGAACTTTGAAAAACCATGTTAATGTTATACATTGATTTTAAAGAGGGGTATACTTATACTGTACCTTTGAAGGCAGATGCGTTACCCATTTGATAAAGGGCAGAGAAAATCATTCAAGAAAAATATCTTCTCTTTCTGTCCTTAAAATAATTAATCATATCGGAGGGCTTATATTACTTTATTCTGAATGTTGTAGAAAGAAAAGTCTCCTGATACATATTGGATGTTTTGATTCTTTAATTTGTTTTTATTTTATTTTACTGTCTTCAGGGAAAGCAGTTTTCTGAGGACAAAAAATATCCATGTGCCTCTTGGGTTCACCACTACTCTCTATGATCTGGTTTCTGCTATTGTGAGAAATAAAGTGGTTTTATAGTCTTTAACAGATAATTTTCAATGTGAAAATGACAGATGAGAAAAATAAGCCCATAAGCATCGGGTTAGGTCCTGTATGTTACTGCAAGACACATGAGCAGTGATTTTTAAGTGTGTGGTCCAGGAAACTGGGCTCAATTCTCACAAAATATTTATTTACTATGTTTGCAAATTCTGAACCTCAACTAAAAGAAAAACAAAATTAGGAGTGGAGTGTCCAGACAGAATGGTAGATTTGGTTCTTGAGCCTCCCTTAATCTGTAGAAAAGAGGAAGAGCCATCCTACTAGAGAACTGTCCAGTCATTTCCCGTACTGGTTTTTCTTAAAGAGGTCGCCAGGTATGAACTTCCATAAGAGATATGGTGGGAGAGAACAGAAATATTTTAATGGTGAAACCATTTAAGGGACAATTTCGTATACTTTTTCACTTTATTAACACTTGCAAAAAAGTGTGGCTCCAATATTATGACCAATTAAACAAGGGAGGGCTGCAGAGTAGAGAAGAGAAATAGTTTCCAAAAAGTAAAAAACAACTTCATTCCATGAGCTCTCTGTCACGCATATGATACGTAAATGCTGAATTGCATTTTCACTCCTTGTCGTTGCACCTTTAACCAACTATTTTTCTTGTTCAACCTTTTTTTATTTTTTTTTTAAAAAAAGCCAATAGCATGCAAAGCTTTTTAGAACTTATTTTGTTGTTTTTCTTTTCTTCTTCTTTTTTTCCCCCACTTTCAGCAGTGCTAGGCTCTCCATTTAAAGCAATTTTAGGGAAGCAATAATTACTTTAATCTTAATTAAGAAAATTGTAAAAATTAGTTGTGAAACATCTAATTCTACACAGTAATTATCCCACTTGAAGGAAGTAGACTATTCTTTCATCCTAATAATTACTGTTGTAGTGAATAGGCTTAAATATCTTTAGAAATAATTAAAAATTCTTCCCCACAAGACTTTAGAACTGGTTATATAAGAAATCACACAGAAAAGGATTTACTTAACTTTGAGGAAAATCCTTATGCTAAACTGTACAATTTTCAATTATCTTTAAAATTACATATATCACTATAAAATAAATGTTTCTTAAATCCCATATTTTATATAAAAGTTGTCTTAGTTGTATAATATTTACAAGCCTTGTATTATTTAAAATTATTAAGTGTATGATTTTCACTATTACATTGTGTAAACCTCAGTTCCTTCATTTAGAAAATGGGGATTATAGAATCTTAAGGAATGCATGTAAAGTGTTCAGCCCAGTGTATGGTACATAGTAAGCAGCAGCCACAGAGGCAGACAGTGAAAAATAGGTTCAAATCCCAGCCCTACCACTCCCTAGGTCAATGACAACTTGTCTGAGTATTAGTTATCTTATCTATATGGGAGTGTTAGTTTCTATAGATGCTCTTCGTCCAATGCTTGCTACAAGTCCACTAATAAATAGTAATTATATCGGCTGTTTTACAAACTAAAGTGCATATAGTTTTGCATTTCTATCAAACTAAATCAGTAAGTTTTCCAGAAACTCAGATATGCTTTTTAAAGGTCTAACATTTTTTAACGCAACACCTTTCTCTCTCTCTCTCTCTCTCTCTCTCTCTCTCTCTCTCTCTCTATATATATATATATATATATATATATATATATATATCCAAAAATGTACATACATTTTAAGAAAGGAATACTATTAAAATTGCAATACTCAATATATGCCGACAACAAAAGGTGAATACAAGTCACGTTTGACTTCTGTAATTACAAGAGGTGCTCAAAGTGGTTACCATCAGCGTCCAGATGCTTCTGATTATGGTGAACTACTGCTTGAGTAACTTTGACCAAAGTGTCCACTTGTATACATTTTTTTGGCTCCCCCGGTACACACACACACACACACACAGAAGAAAATCTTTTATCCTGCTTTACAGAGTCCACAGAGTTACCTTCTTTCCAATTTCATCACCACTTTTGCATTATTTTAGAATCCCTCCTCCCTCTATGTCTCATAACCTGGTGTTCATTCCTACTTTCATGCTATCCCTCTCATTAAAATGTTCACATGCCCATCCAATTAGCAATTATTTGTGTACTATTCTTGCTACATTTCTATGTCTATTTTGTAATCATGCCATTCTTCTCTCTAAAATACCCTTGCTCATAAATTTGGCAATTAAATATTTTACTGTACTTTGTTGGATCTAAACTTTTCATTTAATACCTCATGCATTTACACCTTGACTCTCTTACTCAACTGTAAACAAGATATCAGACATTTGACTTACGCAGCTCTGCAACCCCCTACGCAGTACTTAGAACAGTGTTTACAAATAATAGGCATGCAATATTTTTTCATTTGATTGTTCTCGCATGGTGTTTCCATGTAATGAAATTAGATATAATGTTTAAAATAAAATTATGTTAGAAACAACTCCTGTAAGACAGAGCAAAGCTACTAATTACTAAACATGCTTATGTCATTTTACCAAAGTCATATACACCCTGTTCGACTTTTCCACTAATACACAATAAATGGGGTGGAAGTAGTTACCAAACTTCTGATAATAGAATTAAAAGTTATTACTTTCTTAGTAGCTTATCATCCCTTTGTAAGAGAGAATGATTTTCCAGTAACATTTAACTCCAATAGAAAAATACAACATAGTAAATTAAGAACATGGTGACAATTTAGTCTGCCTTTGTGAAGTTTGCTTTAGGCTATACAACCATTTCAGTAATCAAATGCAAGCTGGTCCATTTGTGTTTGATTCTTTCTGATATTTATGAGGTACACTAAAGAAAAATGTTTCCATCCAAAAGAAGTTATCTAATACATTTACTTTTAAACTAACTGCAACAGTATGCTTATTAGTTTTATAATGAACTTTCTATTTACAAAAGCTCTCAGCTTTGTTGACACTTTTAATTTTATCTACTCTGAAAACCATCAAACCCTACACCCTTCTCTACTCTGGTGCTTTTCCTATAAATATCAGTCCTTAAAACATAAAAACACTTCTTAAAAGTAATATTCTCTCTCTGATTTATATTTGTCAAATTAATAGTCTTAAAATAACTGACAAGAAAAGCACCCAGTAGCAAAATTTTCATTATATTTTTAGCTCCATTATCTCATTAATGTAGATGAACATTTTTAAAACTGTATTCATAATAATGATTTTGTAATTATCTTAAACCTGGTAATTAATTAAATATATTTAGCTTTGAATTCATTTTTTAGTGTTCAATTATAAAATGTTTTTCTAAGGGGCAGTAAAACACATGTGCTTATATAATTTAAGTAAATTGAAATATTCACCTTCATACGCATGCCTCAGTTATTACAATTACATTTAAATTAAGTTTTCTATTAAACGTAATATTTGAAAAATTTTCTTGTTCACTTTTGGAGTGGTTTTAAATTATTTTCCTAATTTAGATAAGTTTCTTGCATAAAATTTTACTTTCATGTTTATTTTGACTGAATTTTCAAAACTTAAATATTCACATAAGTTTAATAATTAGGACATGTTAAAAAGATTTGCTATATACAGATACAGATGGACAGTTGCTATGCAGTATTTAATCAATTCCATATTTCCTTTTTTACATAAAGGCAACTTATATGCTTAAAACAGTGCCATTAAAATATGGCTAGAAAACTTAGCACAATTCACCAATCTATATCTATTGATTTGACCTTCAATGGAAGTTTTTTTTTAATCTAAATATAAATAATGAGGATAAAATGATGTACAATGTAGCTGATAATAAATGACCTCTGTCTTCTTTAAAGGCATATTCTTTCTAAAGCAATGGACAGATATGATTGATTAATGAACTATTTAAAGAAGGCAATAATGCTTTGCAAAATACCAAGAACCTTTTCTCTTGCAATTGTCTCAAGATAGAGATAGAGACTATGAACAAATGTTTTAGAATGCTGTCCCATAAAGACTCAACCAACTGAGATGTTTAGGGGCTCTGATAAAGAGTTTTCTACTTAAGTGAAAATCTACATTAAAGAAAACTATTTAATTTTCTTTAATTCAATGTCCCAACTCAACATTCCAAGCTCACTTGACCATGTAATACTTGACTCAAGTAACACTTATTGACAGACCTTGGACCTTACTTGGGAATATGCTGTCAGTGGTACAGGGATTCTTCATTTAGAAACATTAAGTACTGTGAGCCAGCGGCTGGGCAGTGTGTCAGCTCATCCATGCAAACTCCCACTTGCTCAGGAAGGCAGAGACCTTTTCTTAGTCATTGCTATATCGCCAGTAGTTAGAAATAGTGCTTGGTACAGTTTTGAGTGACAACCAAACTCTAGTAACTGTGTTAGGAGTTCAGCCAAAAGGTTAGTGAGGCGTGTTTTCTACTTAAGAAGCTTACAGTCTTGCAGAGAGAAGGACAAAGATATAAACAATATAACCAATTACAATATAATACAGTAACTGATGTTTGAATAAAGGGCTTTGCAGGCACATGTGAAGGACGTAGGAATTCTGCTGGAGAGAACAAGGAGAGATGATGATAGAAATAAGCCTTTAAAGGATAAAGAGAGATGTATTAGGGAATGAGGAAAGGAGAGGTATTGAACCCGTGATACAGTCACACTGAAAAAGAGTAACCCTAAGGCTTCCAGCTCTAATAACAACGGTTTCTTACTCTAATAACAAGCGATTTTCACCTTTTCTCCTAACATTGGAGTGTTCCATAAATAAGTGAATGGATAAATAAATTTTGGTTCAGTAAGATTTATGATCGCCTCAATCATGCCATAGTCTGAATCCCATTCAAACAATCCCAGCAACTTTCCAGACTATACATTCCAGACTAGAAATGGTCAAATATAGGAAGAAAAAGGCTATTGTGGATTGAGGCAGTAGGAGGAGGAGGGGTAGAGCCAGATTACAGAGAGCCTCAGGCCTGCATGAAGTTTTCTGTTCACCCCTAGTATTCTGAATTCAAAAGTTCTGTCCCGTCATTGTCTTTATAAAGGTTGTGTTATAATTCTTTAAAATACGTATTTTTCTTCCTGTGAAAAAAATAGGGCATACTGTAGGTTGGTGCAAAAGTAATTGTGGTTTTTGCAATGGTTTTTAACCTTTTAAACCACAATTAGTTTTGCACCAACCTAATAGATCTTATTTTTTTGTGACTCTCCTTGAGCTAATGATTTTTGAGCAAGAAATATGTGTCAGACATACTATATTCCTTAAACCTATCATTTAATCCTTAAAACATTTCTATGAAATACACAGGGTGCCAAAAAAATGCATACACACTTTAAGAAAGGAAAACTTTATTAAAATTGTAATACCTAATATATACTGATAACAAAAGATGAACACAAGTCATGTTTGACTTCTGCAATTACAAGAGGTGCTCAAAGTGGTTACCATTAGCGTCCAGACACTTATGATGACGGCGAACTACTGCTTGAGCAATGCTGACCACAGTGTCCACTTGTATACATTTTTTTGTCACCCCTGGTATGTATTAACCACAAATTTCATAGATTAGGAAAGGGAGGTTCAAGAAGTCAAGCCCAACCAGCAGGGTCAGTCTTCAATAAACGCATACTTATTTAATGCCTATTCTAGAACAGGCCTATTTCTAGGAACTAGGGATCCAGTAATGACCAAGACTGAAAAGTCTGTGCTCTCATGGAGTTTACAATTCTCATGTAGTGAACAGACAATAAGTATGTTAAAAAGTAAAAAGTGAAAGAAAAAAAAAAGGATAATGGTAAGAATTACAAAGAAAAGAAAGCTTAGTTATGGTATATATTATAGAGAACATATACTATAGGGAACTAGGAATATTATATACAGTATGTTTAGGGAAAGCCTTTATGAGATGGTAACATAGGAGCTGGTATCTCAGTAAGGAGAAGGATCTAGTCACCCAAGATGAAAGGTAAAAGCATTCTACACAGTAGAGAGAGATAGCTGACAAGGCATTGCGTTGGATATAAGCTTGGTATGTTTAAGTAACAGAAAGAATGTTAGTGTGGCTTGAGATTAGAAAATAAGAGGATCAAATGTATTCTGAAATTAGGCAGGGACAGGATCATTCAAAGTCTTAAAGGAGTCTTTGAAAGATTTTAGGCAAGGAGTAGTAATAAAATTGATTTATAATTTATTTCAGCCTGGCTGCTCTGTGAGGAAAAGTGGTACAGGATTAAAATGGAGGCAGAAAAGCAGGTTAGGAAATATGGAAGCAGTCAAGATGGAGACAACTGTGGCAGAAGCATTGGAACTGAAGAAAAGAAGTCAGATTTGGGGTGTATTTTATAGCTAGAGCCACTAGGACTGAGTAGCTGATATAATACAGAGGCAGAGGGACGGGGCTTGGAGGAATGGTTAGGAAAAGAAAGGAATGAAAAATCACTCCCAGTTGGAGTTCTGCTTCTAGTTTGGAGGAGTAAGGTCCTGACAAATTGAATCTTCCACAGATAACAACTATAAAATCTGAGCAAAATAGAAACAACAACCTGAGAACTGTGGACAGTAAACAAAAACAGTGTGATTTTGGAGGGGATTAAAACTTGAGGAAGTGCTCAACACAGGATGTATTCTTCATTTCTGAGGGCCTGCCTCTAGGGCAGTTGCAGTGGAAGCAATTGTGCAGGGTTACTAAAACTCTGATAGAACGCCTTTTTCTGGACAGAGGAACAAGGGGAAGGAGCTGAGGTAATTAGGGATGCTGAGGAGTGAGGTGGGGACCATGGAAAAGACAGTGCCTGAGAAGGAGAATGCCAAATTCTGTGTTTCAATTCTGTTCTGGTCTCCTGCTGGCTCTTGAACCATGATGAATAAGACAGGCCAAAGCAGTCTAAACTAAAATCTGGGCTAGAGTCCACTGTACGTGTGACCGAGTATAAAGTTTTGAGTCTAATGTAGTTAACTGCCTGCTTAAAACAATAATGTCAACACCCCTCGGAAGAATGTAACAGAATCCAGAATTTCTATCACATAACATTTACAATTTCTGAGATATAATAAAAAGCTATGAAGAGCCAGAAAAATATGACCCATTCTCAAGAAAAAATGATAATCAATGGATGTCAACCACAAGATCATTCAGGTTGGAATTATTAGATAAGAGCTTTAAAATAGTTACTATAATGACATAAAAGAAAAGACAACGACAGTGAATGATCTTGATAAGACATTTCAGCAAATAGAAGATGTAAAAGAGAACAAACTGCAAATTTAAGAATGCAGAGGTGAAATGTCTGAAACAGTAATTCACAGGACAGGTCTAACAATTGAATGGAAATACAGGAGAAAGCCAATAAACTGGAAGACAGATCAACAGAAATTATCCAACCTAAGGAAGAGGAAAAAGATTTAAAAAAATTAATAGAGCCTTAGGTATCTAGTAAAATATCACAAGTTCTATTATACATGCAATCAAAGTATCCCAAACAGAAAGAGGGTAGCAGAAAAACATTTGAAGAAATAATGGCCCCAAACTTCCCACATTTGGAATGATACAAGTTGACAGATTTAAGTTGAGTGATCTCTTAGAAAGTACAGATAAAGAAAATCACACTTAGGAACATCACAGTCAAATTGCTGAAAACCAAAGATAAAGACAAAATCTTGAAAGCATCTAGGAAAAAAGGACACATTACATATGGGGGAAAAACATGGAGCCTAGAACACAGTGGGAAAACATCTTTAAAGTGCTAAAAGAAAAATAATGTACTATCAACCCAGAATTTCATATCCCAGGAAAAATTTCCTTCAGAATGAAGGGTGTTTTAAAATACCCCTCTTTGAATAGATAGAATGAGTTAAAAAAAAAAAAAAATCAGTAAAGATGTTGACTTTGAACCACCCTATTTAACCACTTTGACCTAATTTAAATTTCTAGAACATAGGCTCAATGACTGAAGAATGCACATTATTTTCAAGAGTCCATAGTATGCTTGCCAAGATATGCCACATATACTGGGTCAAAAAACAATTTTTAAATTTAAAATAATTGAAATTATATGTAGAGTATATTCTTTGACTGTAATGGAATACATAACACAAGATATCTATGAATACCCCAAATATTTATAAATTAAATGCACTTATAAATATAGTGGTGGTTATAAAAGAAATCATAAAATAGGAAATATAAAATATTTCAAACTTGATAATGAAAGTAAAATAAATGTTAGATGCAGCTAATGTAGTCACATAGAAAGAAATTTATAACCTTAAATATTAGAAAAGAAGAAAGCTCCAAATCCAATACCTAAGCTGGCATCTCAAAAAAACTAGAAAAAGAAGAGCAAAGTAAAACCTGTGTAAGTAGAATAAATAAAATAATAAAGGTAAGAACAGAAACCACAAATCATTACCTGGCAGAGAATTTGTTAATCCATCTAGTCCCATGTCAAATACAGGTTTGGAAATCTCCCAAGAACCGAGTCTCTATAGGAGATAGTATCTAGAATCACTAGCACAATTTAGAAAATGCCTGTGTTTACAACGCCATTTGATTAATTGGAGCTCTTGCTCATATAGCAGGTAAAACACATTTATACTCCCGTGTTTCCCCGAAAATAAGAACTATCCCAAAAAAAAGCCCCAGTTAAGATCGTCAACCAGACAGACACATTTAGTATGTTATGACGATGTTCCAGAAGAAGATGACATGACTGCATTTGAATAAATGTAGATTGTTTTACATGAAAAAATAAGACATCCCTTGAAAATACGCCCTAATTCATCTTTTAGAGCAAAAATTAGTATAAGACTAGGTCTTATTTTCAGGGAAACACGATAAAACACGATAATTCTTTGAATTTGTTGGTAAATTGGAATTGAACCACTTTTCCCTTGATTTGGAAAATCCCTAATAATAACTAATGAAAAGCTCACAGTTTAACATATCACAGCTTTACTGTGATACATAAATTTTCAGCAGTGACAATAAATGCACTTGAATCTCTTCTAGAAGACCAAAAAAGAAGGAAGGAAAGAGGGAGAGAGGGAGGGACGAAAAGAGACAATTACATCACCCCTTGTGTCCTGATGAGACAATTTTTTTCTTCAAAGGTAAAGAAATACATAAGTTTCTGTTCCCAGAGCAGTGCTTTCAGATCTGTCTGGTGTTCCCTTGTAGGCTGGAGAAGGACCAATCTCCATCAGTAATGGGGAGCAAAACAGAAAATAGTTAAGACATTTTCTGAATTCAATGCATCTGGTCTTTGGCTATACAAAGAGGTGTATACAAGTCAAACAATCTCTTCCTTTTTAGAAAGGCAAGATGTGCTATTTTTCTACATTTATTACATCTGTCTAGATATGATGAAATAAAAGTAGCTCAAATAGGAAGGTAAGTCGTAGTTACCTTGATATGCTACCTACTATAATAGAATATCAACAACAGGCTCTTGGTCGCTAACATAAAACTGGCGGCAAAAATGGTAGTTGCAATGTTTAACAAATATCATAGGGAAAAATAAGTAAATTAGTGAGACTTTTCTCTTAAAGATGCCTAACTTGAGTCTAAGTTTGCTGTGTGTCTAATCAAATCCAAATCTAAATGGAAGGGTGACAAAATTCAAGATTAAACAAGTTATTTGTACAACTATTTCTTTTAACTTGGGAAAAGAGAAACTGAAATTGTATTTCCAGTTGTCTCAGTGGTTTAGTTACTTCATAGTTTCAAACCAGTATAGCACTGGTAGTATTTATATACAAAAATTTCAAATAAGAAAAGGATATTTTAGAGGTTCCTGAATTTTCCATAAAAGTTTGAAACTAAATAAATAAAAAAGAGCCTCTAAATTTAAATGATCTAAATATAATAATCAAAACATTGGCTGGAATAAACAACTATTTCAATATTGCTTTGGATTCCAAATTTTACAAGCAAAAAACTTCAAACAAAAACGCATACTAAAGGACATTAGTTTAGAAGTTTGATAATAAAAACCTGATTTCATTTACTGTGTTTCCCCGAAAATAAGACCTAGCCGGACCATCGCCTTTCATGCATCTTTTGGAGCAAAAATTAATATAAGACACGGTCTTATACCATAAGACCGTGATATAAGATATATGATATAAGACCGTGTCTTATATTAATTTAACCCGGTCTTATATTAAAATGAAACCGGATCTTATATTAATTTTGCTCCAAAAGACGCATTAGAGCTGATGGTCCGGCTAGGTCTTATTTTCAGGGAAACACGGTACTACATATTCTATGACACTTAATTATCCTAATTTTTGGAATATTGCATTTATAATTTGCTTCAGCTAGGATGAAAGTAAAATCCAGTGGGAACTCTTCAATTTGAAGTTTGGTAGGCTACAGGGAGAATTTTCAGAATGTTTTCTTATGTAATAAAAAAGTGTTTTGAGAGGAAACTTCCACTACTGCTCCAGGTTAACTCTCTAAGCTCCTGTACAGGGCTCCATTACCCACTGCAATTATTAGCCTTTAATTTAGGATAACTGGACAAATTATATGGATTAAATACAATTTGAAACCAATTTAGCCATAGTAGTAGGGCTAGTCTAGCGAAGTTGTACAGAAGTAGCTTCTCAGAAAGAAGGGAGAATATAATTACTGAATGGGACTCAGCTAGCAGTCCCAGCTAGCTAGAGGGGCTAGCTCCAGAGAACCAACAGATAATACTGTAACAGGACATAATTCCCAGTGGAATGTTCGGCTGGGACCTGGAAGGCCAGTAAATGCGCGCCAGTATTTGGCCCTCCCTTATGAATACTGCTGACTCTACTCAGTCTGTAACTTCTGTGCCTCAAAACATCTCTGGTTCTGTGCAAGCTTACCATCCTGAATTTGAAATTAGCTAAGGTAAAGAAAGTCCCATTTATCCAAACACCTGGCTTTCTTATTTCCCATCTGATCTCTGCAGGTCTCCTGGCAACCTGATCTGCTACTTTCATTGTTAGAAGGGTTCTTATCCCAAACACCCAGATTGAGTATGTTTTCAACCCATAATTTTTCAGATGTTAGAAAAGTAGTATGGTGCAGCTACCTTGTATTTTGTGTCATCGCTCCTGGTAACATTTGGGTTAGTACTCCATAATCAAATAAATTAATATTTTTGCAAAAAAAGTATAAATATCCACACTAAGTGGGATAAAGGCAACAAACAGCCACATATTGGTTTAAATTAACTTTTGTCACCAGATATGCTTTCCACAAGCACATGAAAAAATATATGGGTTTCAGAACTTTTAAAAGGTTTAGAGCCTTGTAACAAATCCTAGAAGTGAAACTCTTTTTCTCATTTGATGCAAATGCTTAAGTGAATGCAAAATTTTACTAATTTATTTTATTTTCCAATAATATTAATCAGCTGCCATATTATGGCCTTGCAAGTGAAGACAAACCTTTTTGTGCGCTTTCATTATCATAAATGACATCATAATGTTATTGGCCTCCTTGAGTTCCTCTAAATAAGATTAATAAAAAATATTGCATATAAAATATGAATGGCTTTTGTAGAAAAGTTTATTTTGATTGATTTGTTATATAAAACCCAAGAGAATCAGCGAGCTTGTGATGCCTCCTTACCAAAGTGACTGCCCTTGTTCTTATGTGTCCCCAATAGACAGATTCTATGGATTTCAGCACCAGCACCGACGGGAGTCACATTAACAACAGTGGCATTACCTGTCATATGCATACATCTGAGAGCTGAGGACAAACTAAAGTCAGTCACAGAGGATATTAATTTAGAAAATTAACATATATGTAATTATATCTGAAGATTTACTAAGAACTAATTTCCTGATGGAGAAATTTGACAACCAATAGAGTTGTCAACTAACGTGTTAATTTCTTAATTTTACTCTTCTGTACATTCTAAGTGCAGATCCTACAAGGATAGTGGGAGAATAGAAATATCCCTTTTGAAATGCTTCATGTTCCACATTTCCATAATTCTTATTTAGTTATCTATACACACCCTATGCATCTACAACTCTTTTTATTACTATTTACTTATGTAAACTATTAGCATACATACGCACCTCTACATACATATTATCATATTCTTTTAAGCAAAGCTTAGTATTAAATTAATATGGAGCTAAATAACAAAACAGGGTCCATTGGTAGAATGTGTAATGAATTTGTACATTTTTAACTATCCTCATTATTCACAAAGTCTTTCTAAATTATGTCTCTCCTTTTTATATCACTCTCTCTATGTCTGTATTAACCAGCATATAATTGCAATTTTAACTTCTTTCACATGTACAACATTCATGGAAGACAGTAATGCAGAAAAGCAGGTGAGGCACACCCTTACACTGAGTCATTACGTCAGGAAACATTTAAGCTACATGTAAAGGTTTCTTCTGGTAGATGACAAGTGATGAAGGCTTTTCAGGTAAGTTTCAGGAATAAAACCATTGCTCCTATTCAGCTAGGCACTTTTGTGTAGCAACTATATTAGCAAAATAACAATGTGAACATTGATAACATGGAATGTAAAAAAGTAGAGATAATATGATTTGAAATTCTTCTAGGAAATAAAATCTAAATTTAAAAGGCAGGGCTTTCTTTGCTAGTTTGGTAAAAAAGATAATTTTAAAAATATGCTCAAGATGCCTCTCAGTGCAAGGTGATCCTTGTTTTCAGGAAGTCTATTATCTCTAAAATAGCGCCGCCATCCCCAAGTCCAGTCACCCACTTCACAAGAACCAATTTTTCGGAACTTCAGCTTTCAATCCACCAGGGCACCGTGGATAGACAACAGTTAGTGCCTTAGTTCCTTTTCTCTGCAGGCATGGATTCCCCAAGCATTTGTTTACTCTAGTATTTTAGCAAACGTTTCAATTCCATTAGTTGCTAGTCTGGGAAAGGACAAGTAAATCTACTTTTCCGAATTTAGTATCTTTCAAAATATTGTATCTGCATTTTCTTGTGTCTGGCTTCACATGGATAAAAGTCTCAAAGGGAAAAAGAGTGCTGTTAAGGACCATATTTTACCTTTAAGGAATTAGGAAAGATCCAAAATACATCTACCCTGAGTGCCAACAGCATTGATTTTGAGAGAAAAGATATTAACACTGAATAGGTCTTAAGTCAGCTAACTTCCTGGGTATTTATTTCACTGGGACTGTTTTCCTGCAACCAGAAGAACAAGTACAACAGAAATTAAAAGTGATAAGTGAATGCATTCAACTTATACACCAACGGGTTTAAAAAATCAAAATATAAGTTAATATGAAAGAAAAAGCTGTAATAGGGAAAATATTGTACAAATGTAAATTTTAAAATAAGAACTACACATCAGACTATTGAGTGCTACATATCTGTGGGACCTTCCCTCTTTCAGAAAACACACACACACACACACACACACACACACACACACACACATAGAAACTCCACAAAAGACATAAGCCATAGAAAAAAATAGAGGTACTCTAGTCACAAAAACTGCTAAAGCTAATGAACTAAGAGAATAATAAAATTAGTATACTTAGCTAGCAGTCGAACCATTTACAAAATAGGACCTCTTTATCTGTGCTCTTTTCTTTCTCAGAATCCAATAAACTGCCATTATATTCCTTCTAAATGGTTCCATTACAAGGATTCTGTAACAACAGCCTAATCTCTTGATAATTATAATAAATGCTTGTAATCAAAGTAGGAACCATTTAAAATAAGGAGGAGAAAGGCTGTTTTCCATCAAACTCATTGTAGTTCTGTGACCTTTGAAGTACACAGATACAATACAGCTTTCCATTCAATTTTGTTCAAATAAACATTTAAGAAAATATCAGATCATTGATAATTTGGATTGACCCATTTTAGCATTCTTTGTTTCAGAATTTTAAATTGTGCTAACATTAGAATAAAGGAACATCTTTAATATTTAGCTCAGAGTTATAAGTTTCTAGAATTTAAATGACAAATGATTTGATTAGAGATGTAATATTTCCTTCAGGGAACAAAAGCAATAGTTATTTTAGAAAACTATAATGATGAGCTATTCACAATGCTTATGGCCTTAAGGAAGTATTATTTTCCTAGAAGACAGCACATCTCAACACAGAAGTTAGGACTGTATTTACTTGAATAAACCATGATTTCCAGAGATCACATAAGTAACTGAAGGCTGATAAAGTTACGGGAAATGACTATATATGATCAGAATGGCTTTCATCTGCATTTTGTTAGACCAAGCATTGATTTCACTTTTCAACTGTGAACAGCAAGAGGCCAGCTGTGGCCAGAGTGGGAGCAAACTGTGAACCAGGGGGAATTGCTCAGGGGAGAAAAAAAAAAAGTAATACTTTTTAATAACTCATAGCAAAACCCTACACATTCTAAATGTTTGGAGAAATATATAGGGGTTTCCACAAGCTGTCAAAAGTGATGGATCTAATTTATGACAAAATGAAACCTTTGTGCTCGGTTGTGGGAATAAACAGAATTATGAGGAGAAAATAAACAAAGAGAAGGAAAATATAAAATATATTGCCTTCGAGGCAGAAACAACTACATTTTACTTGGTATTCCCAGATGTGCTAAGAGGAAATTTTTGACAGCACACTGAAAAGCAAGATTCCCTTTGTGAAACCTTTCGCATTTATTTAACTAAGCACAATCATTGAAAATGACCTTTATCCAAACCCTTCACAGCAGTCTTAAAATGATCTAAAATGACTGCCAGATATTCTTTAAATAACATTACTTAACTAAAAGTCATTACCCAGGGGCAATATTAAAGTACTGGCAAGTAAATACAGATCTATTTTCAGCAAAATATAACATAGGCTTAATGAAAAATTGATAACACATTAAACATCTTTGTCAGAAAGCGAACAAATAATACAAATTATCTCAGTTTTTCAGAATGGTAGGGAATATATGGTTTTCACATACAAGGCATCCCATTTTTTTCTTAACGGAGAAAAGCATAATAGCAAAATAATCTAAACAATAGAAATGTTGTTTAACACTTAAAATTATAAAAAAAGTGTTCTACCCAGAAGGGTTTCCAAAACATATTTTAACAAAACAAACTAAATTTTTATATTTGCCAAATGTCATAAATTTCAGAAAACAGATTTATTTATTTAGTGATTCTTCCTATTTTCAAAATATGTGTATAAAATTTGACCATCTCTATCTTTTATTAAAAATTTATATTCAAGGTAAGATCAAAGGCTACCTATTAGACTCGGAATGGAGGGCTAGGTAAAAGCGTAGGTCAGGAATAATTGGTAGTTTATTAAAAAGATGCATACTTGTGGATTCTAAAATTTTAAAAATTTCCATTGTTTCACAATGCATTTCTGTTTCAGTTAGCAAAAACTGGACATGCTCTGGGGAGAAAAGATTTTCCTGTATGAAGAACATGATTAGTTCAGTAAATCATGGCTTTGAGATAAAGATGATTACTATATCTCCTTGATGGGAAAGGAGAAAGGGAGAGGAGGTTCATTTCACCACAAAGCAATTATGCTGAGACTGAACGTTACCATTTATCATGGCTGAAAGATGACACTCACTGTTAGCCAAGGGAAACTGCTACTCAAATGCTCCTTCCTAGATCAATATACCATGTTTTTTCCCCCCCGTAGTTTTTTTTTTTCTTTCCTTAGCAAAAAGTAATTATACAACAGAAACTTCACAATCAATACCTTCTCAGGCTAACTTAAAGTCAGCTATATAGGTGTGAAGGTATGGCACTGTCAGCTGTCATTGAAGTCTACCCCATTAAATCCAAATTAAGCCTGTTTTTCTGTGCTGTTAATCAAATCTTTCCTAGTGTTATTTCAAGTCCTCATTACTGGTTCCTTGGAAACAAAGTATTGTCAGGTTTTGATTTTTTGTTGTTGTTACTAAGGCATACGAAGTTACTATTGACCACATAACAACATAGGAGAGTTACCATTAATTAACCCATTAGTATTTTTCAAGGAAATAAAAACAAAAAAAAAGAAAAGAAAAAATCGATTCACGAGGGAAAAACAATAAATATCCTTATTCAGTAAAAGCTAAAGTACTTCTAGAAGCATGTTTCCAAATATTCCAGTTGAAGCTCTGACCTTTGAACTTCTGAGATGCATAAATAGAACAATCTACAATTTTATAACGTACAATTGAATTTTTCTCAGAATAGTAATCCTTGCAGTTAGGGAGGTAGATCATAGATGACTGTACATGTTTATTGTATATACATAGATAAAAATAGGTGCTACAATCATTTGAAAATCTATCCAAATGTCAATTTGACAACTGCTTCCTGTAAGACAGAGCTTAGCCTTATAAACCAATCTAATATATCAGAAAAGGTTAAAGGGCATGGAAAAATCACTCCTTCAGTGAAAAAAAATTTGACATCCAATTTTCAAGCTGATTTATCAGTGGAAAGCTAAAATTGATAGGTTGCCATTACTGGGGAGTAGACTGTCTAAGAAAGCCGTTATAAAACCTCTCATTTTGATTTAGCTACATTAATCAATACAAACCTATACTGTTTCAATTTTTAAAACATTGATCTTCTGCTATAAGCTTAGTACAGCCACATTTATCAACAGTCATAAAAAAAAAAAAAACAAAAAAAAGCCCTCAATATATTTTTAAACAAAGGTTCGGAAAATAAAATGATCAAATAAAATTCAGGTTTACTTGCGTTTTTGGTTAATCGTTGTTAGTAATCGTTGTTACTAAAAATTGTTTCATCTCCTTAATCAAGAAATAGTTACATTTTTTATATTTTAGGAAATAACTACTACTGTTTACTTTGTTCTCTGTTTTAACTATACCAGTGTTACCTCCTAGATTTCTCAGTTTTTAGCTCTTACATCAGATAATCCTAGAATAATTCTATTCTAAATATTTACAACTAAAAAAACACAAAATTATAGTGAGTGAATTATTTAATACACACAAACAATACTTTTTGTTAATACATAGCTGAAAACGACAGCATAGAGGGACCAAAAACAGTTTGAAAGAGTTTCAGACTGTGTAGCTGAAACATTTTGCGGGCAGAGAAGACTTAAATATTCCTTAGTTCAAAACTCTATGGATGAAAATTCTGCTAATAAAATAGGAATTTTGCTAAAAGTCATCTATCCTGTTCTGGAAGATTCAAAGTAAAAAAAAAGTAAAAATCAATATGCTTTGCCATGTGTTCTCACGCTATTAGTATTTTATTGTAAGTGTTACTAAAAATCTAGAGAAATGAGCAGAAGGAGATACTATTATGGAACAATCATGCCTTTAAAAATTTTTCCAAATTGACATCATTTAAGTTCAAGGTATGTCGTATATTTTATAAACACATTCTTTTAATATTTAGAAATAGTGTGGTTTTCTAGTATGCTTAGAAAATATATATTTATATTAAAAATTTGTCATTAATATAATTACTTATGCAAACATGAAATATATTTACTGTGAACATGTAAAATTATATAAAACATTACAAGAAAGTGGAAGGATGGGGAAATGATGTAAATTTTACATGTTCACTGTTATTTAAGTTTCCCTTTCCATATATGCGTGGCATGGTGGCGAATCTTATACAAGTCAGAAAAATGGATTCAGTTCCTACCCATTAGTATGAAACAGATAAAATCCAGAGATTTCATTGTATTAGGAACATACCACCGACAAAACATTTCCAACTAACATGTTAAGCAAAAGAAAATACTAATTTCTTAAAGTTGCAAATCCAGAAACATATGATTTATATTCTTTAACTAGGCAGAAGTATAATGGTTAAACAGAAGAAAAGCAATACAAAAAATCAGTTACTATACCAAAAATTGTAAAGTTACAACAAAAATGTAACTTTAAATTTACATTATGGATAATCAAAAAGAAGTACTCTGTAGATAATACATACATACATACATAAGAGGTCTGACAATTAAGTTCACAAATTTGTTGTAACGATGTTGCTAACCTTTTTTGATATTAGAGGGATTATTCATTATGAATTTGTAGCGACTGGATAAACAGTCAAGTTTACTATTTGGAAGTGCTGTAAAGGCTGCGTGATAAAGTTAGATGACCTGAATTTTTCGCCAACAGTTCATGGCTCTTGCATCACAACAATGCACCAGCTCACATGGCACTGTCTGTGAGGGAGTTTTTAGCCAGTAAACAAATAACTGTATTGGAACACCTTCACTACTCACCTGATCTGGCCCCGAGTGACTTTCTTTACACAAAGATAAATATTAACAGGAAGACATTTTAATGACATTCAGGAAGGACATGAAGGGTTATACGACAACAGCTCTGATGATCATTACAGAAAAAGGAGTTCCAAAATTGCTTAAAGGGTAGACTAGGTGCTGGCATCAGTGCATAGCTTCCCAAGGGGAGTTCTCTGAAGGTGACCATAGTGATATTCAGCAATGAGGTATGTAGCACTTTTTCTAGGATGAGTTTGCAAACTGAATTGTGAGACCTCGTACACTCTGCCAACCTTAATTTACCAAAGTCTAAATTTATAAAACTGAGCTATTGCAGAACTTACTAAAAATTTGAACACAGCAAAGACTCAGAAAGATTTATCTGAAAAACAAAAATAATGCCAGAAGAAGAAAATGTAATACAATCAATGTAGGGGTTCAAACAGGATAACTGATTCAACAGCGGCAAGCATATTATACTTTTAAAAGAGAAAAGCAACATGAAAAAAATGAAAATCTGAAATTCTGGTTGGTGATCCTTAAGTGAGCTCATGATTAACTTTGGGAATGTTACAGTGTTATATTCCTCTCTCTCTAGAAAATGGAGCCCACTTGCAAAATGGGCATGATTGAAAATGAATAAGTAATTTTCACAAGAAAACATTTTACAATTCTAGGTTGTAGGTACTATGGGATGTATTTAAAATACCCTGATTGGAAAAAAAGCATAAGAGAGCATTGACAAAAATAGACTACAACCTGCTGAGGGACTGAATTATTGCTCTTTTGATTACATATCAGGCACTACCACATCAGGATATATATTACTTTTATATACTTCAAGGGTACTACTAATGCCTCAGACATGTAATTTACCACTTCGTAATTTTACTAAAGGTAGAATCTATTTAGTTATAAAATTTTAGGGTAACTAAATATTCTTTAGAACATGATGATTAAAAAAAATACTAATATAACACTAACATTTAAAATTGATACTCATAAGGTTCATAGTTTGTCTACCTATATGCTGGCATTTTCTCTGGTGTCTATCTCAGTAAGCCACTGCCCGGAGTTCCAATCAGTGTGTTTGTGACAGGCCTGGGTGCAAAGAATCCTTTTTCCTTTCAATCCTTACTGTATTTCTAAAACTGCCTGGGCCTCTACGCTAGATCTGCCTTTCCACATTGGACACTCATATGGCCAGCCCATCACGCCAACATCTATCTTTCTGGCTGCTTCATCACTAACCCCAACATAGAAGAAAATGCTCATTTATCTCCAACATATAAGAATACGTTTAAACATACACAAATTTGTAGCTTTTCCTGAAATTCTTCTTGCTATTCATTGTTTTTTACTTTTTACTTTTTACTTTTATTTATTTATTAAATTTATTGGGGTGACATCTGTTTGTGAAGTTCCATAGATTTCAAGTGTACAATTCTGTAATATATCATCTATATGTCACATTGTGTGTTTACCACCCAGAGTCAGTTCTCTATCACCATACCACCCTGAATGGGCCTGATGTCATCTGACTTCTGAAGCTAAGCAGGGTTGGGCCTGGTGAGTACTTGGATGGGAGTCCCTGTTCATCTTTAAAAGTACAGATAGAAATTTTATCAACATTCGTTTTGTAATCAAGGTCAAATTTTATGAATACTTTTAGCTATTTTCCATTTCTTCAACTTTTACATATTTACTATTCCTTGCCACGTCTTTCCCAGCAACAGAGGTATGTAAAATAATCCTGTTTACTGACTGTGGCCTCTGGGCTAGGAGAATGCTGTGCGAGGACCAGTTACGTCGAGGACCAAGCCTGACCTGCTCCCCCAACATGGTCTGTCAGTGCTCTTCTCCTCTAAGAGTTCACTTAAAGGCACTTATTCCAACCACACATTGTGATAACAATCTTGCTGACCATGCGGAGATCTGAGATTCTCAGAACTACACTCACGTTCTTTATTTGCGCTTTACTTGTGCTTTAAGGAATGACCTCTATTTTATCTCCTCATTCCCCCTAAATAGTACTATTTACAGTTCATACTATGATTAGGCATAATTTACTACTGGCTGACATGATTTTATTTTTTGACTATAAACAATAAACTTTCTCCTATTCTCAAATTTGATTGCTGTTAAAAATTCTACCAGTCATCTCACCTCCTCATTTTAAGGCCATCAAATTCACCTAATTCAGAGAGTCTTTCTAGATGGGCAATTTTGATGAATGCTTTGCTTATCTCTTCTTAAGAATATGTCTACATTTCTCTTCCATTGAATTTTCTTATAATTCAAATTTTCCCCAAGCAGTAAGGTCCTGGTGTATGATCACTGTACAATGACATGTATATCCTGCTGGTTCAAATATGCTTAAGGACAAAAGGCAAAGCAACCACATTACAAATCAGTACTTGCCAGTCTATACATTCTGTAAAGGCAGATGGCACGAGGGAATCACGTGCTAAGGTGGCACTGTTAAACCAGACTGAGTATTCATGTGTTTCTAGGAAAATTTCAAACTTGAAATACAAAAGTCTAAACTACGGGCTAAATGGAATTAAAATTTCCATTGCTGCCGAAGTTAAGCATTTTCATTTCCAGTTCAACTTAGCTTATGAATGTTTAGGTCATGTTACAAAATTCATGTAGTTTTATTATTATTAAAGTGGACAGTAATATAAATAATTACAACACTTTGAAAATGTGAACCCATTACAAAGTTGAGATAAAAAGAGAGTAAATGAGAAAGGAGTAATGCCTTACTTTCAGACTTAATGTAGAAATGATAACAATTTAGGTATTTTCTTCATTAATTCATTCATTTTATAATTATTATTGATTCTTTTTATGTACATTGTTTTCTAAAATATTTTCAAAAGGCATTATGCTACATAAAATGACAAAAATTCTTAACTCCACATTCACTTAGTAATTGTATTTCCTTTTGTTTCCTGTACTTCTGACTACTGTGTTTCCCCGAAAATAACATGTGCTGGACCATCAGCTCTAATACATATTTTGGAGCAAAAATTAATATAAGACCTGGTCAGATTATTATATTATATATAATATTAAATTAAATAACTTAATATTATATTAAAATAAGACCGGGTCTTATATGATTTTTTCCTCCAAAAGATGCATTAACGCTGACAGTCCAGCTATGTCTTATTTTCGGGGAAACATGGTATAAAGTAAAGGTTAACTATTGCTTAAATATATATTAAATAGAATAGGATGAAGCGATTTGTTCTGAATATTAAGAGAACAAGGACAGCACGAGAAAGGGAATAGGTAATGACATTTTCATCATTCCCAATGAAACTTGTGGCCATCTTGTATAGGCACTGAGCTAATAGGATAAAGAAATTATCATGAGGAGATTCCAAGGGATTCTGGTATCAAGACTACTATTGAAAAAACCTTGTTATCATGCCATCAGAGTTTCAGCACTAAATGATAAATACCCTGGCTAGTACCCTATATAAGATGTTTCCCCTCACATTCATCACCCCGAGGTACTATATTGCTTGTTTCCTTTTCTCTAGTGCCCTGTGACCTCGTTTTAACATTCAGTATCATATGACATGAATTCGTATTACATCTGTCATGGCTAAAGAATAATTGTTTTGTTTTCCCCATTCCTCATCAATTTAGCTTTACCACTGAGTATTAAATGTAATTAGACATAGAAGAATGTAATTTAAAAAGACAAGAAACAAACTTTTTATAAATATAAGGTAACACAATCATAATAAATAGATAACCTAGTTTGGAGAGAGTGGAAAATTTCATTAAAAATCAAGAGGATTATATTCTTCTTATTAACCCCCAATTCTGATTTAGCATCACTATAGGCAGGTAGGTCATGACCTTGCAAGATTTATTTTCTTATCTGTAAAATTGAGTTGCTACAAAATCAGGTTTAATCTTTAGCTGGTCATTCAAGATCTTCCTTGATTGAATTTGAACTCTATTTTTCAGTCTTATCTTTACTATCACTCTCATACTTTATTCTGGATAATTTAATGTAATGAAACACGTCTGGCTATTTCAACTGTGTGCAATCCCTTGGGAATGGAAAGTCTGAATATTCATCTATTTCTTTATAAAGCATACAGTCTAGTTAATGCTTCACTCGAATATTATTAAGTATTGCTTCCTATTAATATTACAATCACCTAAAACTCTGTATGATCTCACAAACTAGACTACAGTTCCTTGGGGTTGAGACTGATTCTTACACATCTTTGCATTCTACACTGTATGTAGCAAGGGCCTGCTGTGTGTCATATCACAGAAGACTTGTTAAACATGTATTAATTTGGATGGGAGAAGGTATATTCCCCCAAATGACATATTAATTAAACTACCAGTTAGCTGACAAAAATAAAAATCTATATGCCAAACAGATTGCTAGAAGTTGGGCAATTCCAATCCAGGTATAAGCTCACAAAGCTCTTGAGTAGTGTTCAGTCTGGAAGGTCGTTATCTGGTTTAATAATCACCCTTTGATAGCTTAATATTATGACACCAATCGATTGAATTACTACAGTAGTAGAAAAAAGAGAAAAATCATATGACCACTATGATAAATAAAGAAAAAGCATATTGATAAAATTATATACCCATTCAGGATAATAACTTTCAACAAACTAGGATGGGAAGGGAAGTTCCTTTCATCTGAAAAGAATATCTATCAAAAAACAAACAGACAAACAAACAACCCTATGGCAAGTATTACAATTATGGCAAATATTTAAAACTTTCCCCTTGGCATTAGGAATGCCTGTTATCACACTTCAACCATTACAGTAAAGTAAGAAGGACAAACAAAAAAGGATAGGTAAATGGAAAAAAAAAGTAAAGCTGTCAGTATTTGCAAGTAATATGATTATGCTCACAGGAACTCTAATAAATATACAAACTATTATAATTAATAAATGAACTTGGCAGGTTTATTAGATAAAGGTCTATGCAAGGAAAAAACTGTATTCTATATATTGGTCTCAAGCTTAGTTAAATTTTAAAAATGATACTATTTACAGCCGTTTCACAAAAACATCAAATACCTAGGAATAAGTTCTAAGAAATATGTACACCTTCACATGGAAAGACTACAAAATTACTACTGAGAGAAATTAAAGAAAGGAGACCTACATAAAGTCATATATCATTAAATGATACCATTTATATTTCAGTATTTTAAAGATGTCAGTTCTCTCCAACTGGTTCTATAGAATCAATGCACATCTAATCAAATTTCCAACATTCATTTATTTATTTATTTAGAAATGGGCAAGCTGATTCAAAAAATTAACCTGGAAATACAAATGCCAAGAATAGCCAAGTCAATCTGTGCGAACCACAAAGCTAAAGGATTTACATTACCAGGCATCAAGACCTATTTATTGAGGAATAGTAATTAAGACAATGTGGACCTGGTGCAAGAGCAGACAAACTGATCAAAAGAACTGAAGAGAGAAAACCCAGGAAGCCCAGAAACAGACCCAGAAACAGGCATCTTAGTAGAGAGTGGGGAAGAGAATGATTTTTTTCAATAAATAGCACTGGGTCAAATGAATAGCCATACGGCAAAACATTAATCTTGACTTCTACCACTTGCCATATACAATTCCTAATGGGCTTCAACTCTGACTAAAACAGGCAAATCAATAGAGCTTTTAGAAAAAAATCTAGGAAAACATCTTTGTGATGTGCAAGTAGACAAAGCTATCTTAAACAAGAAACAAAAATCACTCGCCAAAGAAAAAAAATGATAATTTGAACAAGAAATAAGGAAGCAGAAGGAAACCCACAAGGTGGTTTTCCAGAATGTAAGGACCCAGAATATTTAATGAAATCTTACAAATCAATGAGAGTAAAAGGATAACCCACTAGAAGACAGACACTTGACAAAGAGGATAGGCAAATCTTTACTGGTCATTATAAAAGGTACTCAACTAGTCAATGACATCCTAGTAACTATGTATGGTGTGAGATGGGTACTGGGCTTATTGAAGTGGTCACTTCATAAGATGTGTAAATGTCTTATCACTATGCTGTACACTTAACAATACTATAACATTGTATGTCAACCATACCTGAAAAAGGAATTAAAACAAAAGTTACTTTGATTTACCCATCCCCTGAAAAAAAGGTACTCAACTTCATTAGTGACCAGGAAAATTCAGATTAAGGCTATAATGGAATGCATTTACTTCCACCTGAATGGCTACACTGAAAAAGACAGAAAATGCCAAGTGTTGCAGAGCATGCAAAACAACTGAACACTTTGGAAAAAGCAGTAAAGCTAAACATAAGCCTACAACACGATTTAGCAATTCCAAATTAAGTATGTGCCTAACAGAAATATATTTGTTCATTGGAAAAAAAATAACAAAACCAAAAATAAATAAAAAATGTTTACAGCAACAATATTCCTAATAGTGAAATCTGTATAATGTATAGATAACTTTGGATCTATTCACAAGATGGACTACTTTATAGCAAGGAGAATAAACAACCTAAAACGATATGCAGCAACATGGATGAATCTCAGAATTATATTGAGTAAAATTAACCAGACAAAAGAGTTCATATTACATGATTCTATTTACACAAATACCAACGTAGGGAAAAAAATATATGCTCTTAGAATTTAGGATAGTGATTACCTTTGGGGGTAGCTGGGGAGTACAAGGCGGGGGAGCTTCTAAGGTGCTAGGATGATAATGCATAGATATTTTCAGTTATTGAAAATTCATTGAGCTGTTTAATTATGATATATACTATTTTCTGTATGTGTCATACTTTAAAGTAAAAAAAAAATAAAAACACTCATGCTTTTTTTTTTTTTTTTTTTTTGCCTCCTTTGACTCTGGTAATCTATGAGCCATTTCATTACTTATTTGAAATTCAAATCTAACACTTTGATTTACTTATAAAAGAAAGTCTATCCAAGACCCCAAAAACCTTGACTTTATTTGTATTGTTTAACAAGACAAAAGGAAATTACAAAGCTAATTTTATAAGCAGGGTATATTAAATGGCCAGCCAATGTCATGATATAGTTTACATACACCAAGAAATGTTCAAAATATGTCTAGAAAAACCAATGTTACTTTCTGGAACTTGACCACAGACAATCATTGCTAAGAGTTAGGAACGTTTCTGTATTTTATTCTGTTCTTCTAATCCTAAAAGTCTACACTGTAATCAGAATTACTATGATGGTCCTTTGGAAAGATACTAGATCAGACTCTAAGCTCCTGTGAGCTGCTATCTTAAAGGGATTAATTAGTAAAGAGCTTGTAAAAACCAGAATAAGAAATTTTAATGAAAAGACCAAATTAGTGTTTTTGTTTTGGGCAGGGAGTGAGTTTGTGTACTCGGGTGTATGTCTGTGGTTTAATTATTTGGTTGGACTGGATAAATGAAAGACAGGTGTAACAGGTCATAAAGGCAGGGCTGTAGCATGGAAAGTATTAGAATTTATTGTGAAGTTACTGTGAAGGCAGGAGTCACATGGCTTCCAAGATGATATTTATGGTAAAGCACTGAGCTGAGAAATCAATTTAAAATCAATTAGAGACAACTAGAAGGCTAAACATCTGGGATGGATAGGTAAAGATCGCTGGGATCGGAGCTAGAGGCGTGTTCATCAGAAGAGGTCAATTTTAACAAGGTTATGGAAAGGGGGCACCTTGCTGCTTCATGACAATTATTTGTTTCAGATGTAAAAGTTTGCAAGCATTTGTATTGCGGGAATTAGCCATCAAAAGTATTGAGAATAGAAATGACTGCTGTACCAAAAAGCGGTATCCTGTCAAACCCTAATCCCCAAAGGACAGGTATTCTCACCACCAGCTTCAACAGTCCTACTGAAATGGACGTTTCCACCCTCCATTGGCAGGGGAGTGGGTTCTGCCGGATGTCACCCTCCACAATGCCTCCTCAGTGTCTAAGTTAGCTTCCTTCTCTACCAAGGGCCCCACCGTCTCTGCCACAGGTTTTTGCTGCTCATTAGTCTCATAATGCTTCTGAGTAACATCAATAATGCTGCCACTGTAGCTCACTCTGCAGTTGGCAGGGAAGGAGGGAAGTCTGTGTCTTAATCTCTGGTAAAGACGCAAAACAACAACTCCAACCTGTCAACAAACAAACCATCTCAGAGCACGAACTTGGTTCTTATCAGCTTTTCCTCTATTTCTTAACTCTTTGAAGAAACATGAAAACAAGGGTATCTGACTGTCACAGCCGTTTCATCACCATACAATTTGTCCCCTCACTAAGATGAAAGAGGCCTGAAAATCTGCTAGGAAGAACTGCTGGTTGGGGCCCCTCCAGACCTGAGCTCCCAGCCTGCTGGTGGGGTCCGAACACCTCTAAGCCTAGGCAGGCTTACAGCCACTTTTCCACAGTCTCCCTTTAATAGAGCAGATGCCCACAGCTTCACAATCTCGTTTCCTAACTACTCCACATCTCCAAACCTCCTTTCCCTCCAAGTCGCGCGATCCAGAAGGGAGGATGTCTTATCCCTTCCATCATCGGACTCACCCAAGACTCCAGCCTCCTGAAGACTATTCCACAGGTCTTGTGCAATTCTAGAAAACTGGGATAACTTATGGAATAAAGGAAAAGAAGAAAAATGAACTAAAGGATATGCTTGACACCAAAGTCTTTGCCTTTTTCCCAAAAGAAGATTTGTCACTTGCCCAATCCGGCTTTTGCAAAACCTAGTAACACTATAAATATATTGCAGTTTAAGTGACAGAAGTTCTAAATAAGGAAAAAAACTCAGGCGTACAAAAATGTTTACAGACACTTAAACCACAGCAGTGAAATGAAACTTAACTAAATATAAAATGAAAGAAACAACATTCTTAACAAGCGATGAAGGCTTTCACTGGAATGACTGCAACATTCAAATACAGCAGCCATATCAACGAATAAATGCCACAGAGCGACTTCATAATGCTTAAGGGCTCGGTACTTTATAACAGTACTCTTAATGGAAAAGTTAATGTAGCATTGAATAAAAGTGAGCTGCTCAGCTGCTGCAGTAAAACCTTTAGATCATGGAATTAATGGATCATTTTTCTTTCCCTATTCTTGACCAAAACCAAACATTTAAAAAAAAAAAGGAATTTACAAAAAGTAACAACAACAAAAAGGTTTATGGTTTATACTACCCAATTAGTCCCTGACAAACTGCATCCTATTTAGACATTTTTTTCCTCAAAAATACTTCTAAAGTAAAAATATTTGACACAGAACCATTACTATTCAAATATTCAAGAAGCAACATTTTATTAACTGCAAACTAAACAGTCATATAAATTCAAGCAACCAGGAATTTTAAAAAAGGAACTTAGGGAAACATGTCTAATATTTTCCTAAAATCCTTCATTTTTCTGACAATATATACAAGATAACATGTTATTACAAAGCCAAACTTTTGTCATTTATTATAAATTTTAACCTCTCAAATGCTATGGTTTCATGTACAGTTTCTGGGAACATAAGTCAACTTGCCACCTTGCTAGATACCTGCAAAACAATGACATTATAAGGTGGATCCCTTGCTTATACTATATAAAATACAGTTGCGCATGTCTTTTATGTAGTGGAAGTAAAGAATAAAACATGTAGATGTGAATGTTTAACCATGACTCATTAAAGGTGAAGGGAGGAAAAACAAAAGTCAAAGTCATGAGGATGAGGCTTGGTATAATCTTATTCTTTAAATAAATAGGAGAGGATTTTCTAAGATTTGCTTTTTTGAAAACAACTTCACAAAAATACGGTAACTTTTACATTTCATTTGGCAAATTGAACAAACATTTGCTGAACAACCAGAAGAACACATGAATATGGAATATGAGATGGCCTAGCATTGAGATGGCATGACTAAAAGCTCTTGAATCAAAATAGATGTTTTAGGTTCTAATTCAAAAATCAAAAGAAATTAATGTACACCATGAGTTTTAAGTCCGATTTTCACTAGGTAAACAAACACAGTCTCATAGAAGTGTCTGAGTCATGTATGTACTTTTTGAAAGACCAGGAAAGTAATACCAAGGTGATTAATAATATTTAATTACCCAGAAATGAAAAAATAAACTCAGATACATTTTAACTTTAATAATTTTTTAGAAAGCTGCCTAAAAGTTTTAAAGCCACAGGCTGAATTTCTGACGTTTCAGCATTGTTGCTACATTGTTTCTCTTGGGAAAACTTTACTAATGATACTACTCTGGTAGTTTTTTAAGGAAAGTTAGTTCTAGTAAATATTCTAGCCACGAATTTCTCTCTATACATTTGTAAGAATACAAAGTCAATGAATAAATGCTTACATTGAGATAATAGTGAAAAGTATAAAAGAAAACCAGAAGATAAATTAGAAATCAGAACAGTAAAGATATCTTTTAAGCCCTGTAAATGTTTGGAGTTTGAAATACGCTGATGAATATTCCAATGATCAAATATAATGCTGTATTAACTATTGTATATACCGTATTTAATTTATATATACATATTTGAATTAAAAAAATAAAAGTTAAGAATGCCAATAAGTTATTATTTAGGTTTCTTTTTAAATCATTACCAATTTGAAATATTCATATATTTAATAAACATTTGATTAAACTGCAGGATTTCGTTTTTTTAATTTATGTTCCACAAGCCTGTGAGGTAGTTATTATGCCACATTTTACAAATGAAACATATTGAAACTTGGTGATGTTAGGAAATTGCTAACGCTATATAGGTCTGAAACGTTGGAGATGAAATTTGAATTCAAGTCACTCTTAGTTGAAAGCTCCAACATAATGCTATCCATGTAATTACTTAATACTTATAAGTTAATTTTAATAACAAATTATACACTAAATTTAACAATTCAGTTTACTTTTCTTATGTTCAGAGTTTACCAAAGATACACTGAAAATTAGAATTCTACCAAATACATAAAATATTGTAGTTAAAATTATTCAAAATATCCCATTAATAGTATTATTAATTCTTTCCATATTTCAAGGTAAAGCAGAAAGTTAGAGGTGGAGACAGAAGCAAAATATATTCCCATTCAATTATTTATCCAACCATAATAATTTCTGAACTGTTAGCAAATATACCTGAATAATAATTATTTGGCTACATTCATTCATTTCCTTATTTACAGACCACCTCTTAGGTACCAGGCACTCAGATACACAGCAAGAACTGCAATTCCCGAGGAACATGGAGTTTCGGCAGAAAAGTAAAAAAATAAATATACAAGATGGCAGGGATATAAACTAAATAACAAGTGTTACAGAAGCAGAGAGAAGGAAGAAACTAAACCAAAAGTGGCAATACTGAAAATGTTTCATTAACCTTAAGACCTCAGAGGATACCTAGTTAAAGACGTCAAGTGGACAGTTGGAAATTCTGATCTGAACAGATGGGATTTTAACAAAGGAGTGGTTTTTGTTTCTTGTCCTTTTCGTTTATTTTGCTTGTGTTGTTTTTTTCCTGGGATAATCAGTAAGATATTCTGGTACACAACTAAACTCGCAGGCTACCATAAAAATGCTTGGGCCACACACACGGCACAGTTCTGCATTAACAACAAAAAGGTGGATGGTTTGGGTGTATTCGTTTATGGGCAGAGGTTGGAACAGTGGTTCTTCTTCACAAACCTTTCTAGCCCCAGCATCTGAAACCCAAAACAAACTGAACTGATTTACTATATTACGTTTCAAGTGTAATTTAGATATTTTTGGAGTTTTACAAATTTAAGAAGTTCCCTCTTTTGGCAAATGAGTAGCAAGGAGTGATAGAATCATAATAATAATAATAACTAACATTTGTAATTACTTTGTTTTGATTCTTACAACCTCCTTAAAACTTATGTACTGTGTATTACTAATAATGTAAATGTTAAATGTTAAAAATTGATCAGAGAGCTACTTTAAAATAGGAAACAAACAACAGCAGTGTTAATAATGGTACAGGGAGAGCCAGAATGAAAACAAGTAATTTTGGGTTGCGGAAAGATGGATGAAAGTGTAATTTTAAAATGAAAACCATTATAATGGCATGATTTCCAGCGGAACAGAATAGATATTGAAGAAATTCAAGAAAAGCAAAGTGACAAACCTGAGGTATTTTATTCTTCTAGTTACCATATTATACACCAAAATTAGAAGAGCAGAGAGCAGTCACAAAGTCTGGGTCAGGAGTATGCGTAAGGCTGTGAGATAACCATCATGGTGTAGATCAAGTCTGCGTTGACTGAGGCTGAAGTTTAATGTAAAATAATCTGGGAGATGGTAAATAACTAGATGGGATTAACTAGAGAGGAAAGCTTTATTTTTGATATAGGTTAAAAGGACCTCTAGAATGGCGTTAAAAAAACAATTGATTTATCAATTTTATTTTAAACTAAACCAGGTATTAACAGACATGCTGCTCTTCTAGGGAACAATTACAAAGTCCTCATCACCTAAATGCCCTTGAACTCTCAATACTTGGAACCAGTACTCACCTCACTCTGACCATGACGCCATCAAATTTATTGAAAGGTGAAAATTTTAACTACCCATTTAATTATCATACACTTAATAACTACTCCTAAGGAAGTTAATAAGCTATTTTGCTAGCTGTCTTTTTCATGTTTGTTAATTTTTGCTTAATAATAAGTATCTTAAAGTGCCCTAAACAATACAGCTTGCTCAGTTGGATAAATCTAGCTTGTAAGCTTTAAAAGTGCCTATGTGATAGTTTATATTTGTCATAGTTTATTGCCTAACCCTCAAAAGTCCTTCTTCATCCACAAGCCAGATGTACTTAATTTTTATGATTTTTAAGATTTATGTTAAGACTCAAAAGGCATAAAAATCTCCTTTATATAAAACCCCATCTCCTAACTTGGAACAGTGTCTACATCACAGAGCATTGAGTACAATTTGGTAACTATCCACTGAATAATGATAACAGAAAAAATCCTGACTTAAAAGACAATGGTTTCTGTCTTAATACTGTCCACAAAGACATATTACAATTTGTAGCTTCTAGATGAATCATAGGAATCAAATCTTTAGGGTTTACATCAGCTTGAAATGCTGTTAAAACAGATGAATGTATTCTTCTTTGGGCTTGGTTGTCCAAAGTTAAAGTAAAGGAGTTGACTATTTAATGCTTCATTAGCTTCTCTTCACAGAAGAATTTTTTTCAACTTGATGCTAGTGCTCTAAGATTTAATTAGTAAAGATATCTGATTAATTTTATTTTTCTGGGGACTTGCATCATATTAGGAATTGACCTTCTTTCCTGACAGCCTTCAGAGACTTTCATTTTCTTAGCTTTCTGTCTGGATTGCTACTAAAAACGCTTATGAGGGTCGTTACAGACCTGTTATATATATATTTTTATAATAACTTTTGTATGAAGACATAAATTCTGTAATTTTCAACAGATTTTACATTACAAAGAACATTATGGTGTTTAGAATTTATCATTATCATGCAAATTGCATTACTAGTAGCCAAAGTATAAAATACTATTGGAAAAGAGGATTAGAGGTTTTACCACACCAAACTATACTGACAAAAAGTTTTTCACACATGATAATTGGTGGGAGACAAATATAACTTGCTTTAAGATCATTTTATCCTATAGCTCTATTGTCTAAGCAACGAGAGTATTAGTAGCATCTACTTTTTTAAAGGATGTTGAACAAAGTTGGACTTTCTTCTAGTTTGTGGACATGATTTCTGGAATACAGTAGTATAGTGAGAATTGAGTGCTGTTAAATCCTTTTATTTTCTTCTGTGAATTTACTCTAGTATTCTGCATGTTAATTATTTTTTTTTCTCGACTGCCTCAATGCCCTCAGTTTTGTTTTGTTTTTTTCTCTGAATGCCTCAACAGTTGCTTACAAAAGGGGTGGGTTAAAGACTATTGAAATTAAAAAAGTCTATGTTTGAGGAATTATATAATAACAATATTAAAGAATCCATATAGAAAAAATTAGCAACAGTGACCTAATACAATGAAGATACAATAAAGCTATATTAAAATATCCTTATAAATATTAATTTTATGTTAACAATCTTAAGTAAACTGCTTCTAAAATTAGTTACAATATGTATATCAATTATATCTATTTTCTTTTTCTTTGAATAATATGACGTACAGTCTACAAATAGGTCTGAAGATAGAATCAATTATAATATATATTTTCTAGGATTACATGTTAGAAAAAGGAAGTGATAAAATGCTTCTGTAATGTTACTACCTGGACCATATTTATTCCATCACATAGTTAATTCCTAAAGCTGAAACAATCATTACATTTTGATGTTCATTTGTTTTACTGAACTACCCAGAGGGAGATTTATGGGAACGCTATCATGTCAGGGTCACAAGATTAAGTGAACAGTGATGACAGTAAACAAGCCATTTCTCTATATTCCAAAGGCTTTAACTCAGTTACTTAAAATGCCATAAACATAAATAGTCTTCTCTCTCTACAATGTATCCATGACAGATGACTTCAAAATACAGCACTCTAGGGCAATAGCACTTTGCAACGAAACAGGCAACGCTTATTCTTGACAAAGGAAACTAAACTACTTGTGAACACAGATATCAAAAATGCTTCACAATCTAATGCATCAAATTTTACTGCACATATAATATAGAGCAATATCACTGGAAACTAATTTACTCATTTCATTTATAAAAACAGATACATATAGTTACAAAATGAGGATATTTATAGAGAAAAATACTGTTTGAATTAAAATTCTTAAATGTTTTAACATGTCTTTGTGTGATTTTCAAAAAGTCGAGTTGAAAATATTATTTTAGGGAATGTAGTGATATTTAAGTAAAGATGTTTAATCAGAAAAGCAAGCTTATAAAAACAATCACATCAAAGGAGTCCAGAGATTTTTCTCAACGACCTAATAATGTACCATCTTCAATGATTACAACAAAAATGCCATCTGCCAAGACAACAGATGTTGCTCTCGAGAAGTATTTTCTACAGTTTGGTATATGTATATTTTAATTAGCAGCCAAATAAAGGACTGAGAAACTCTGATAATCTCACTTTAAATCCAGGCACTTGTTGCAAATGGTCAAAAATGTTAAACTTTATGCCACTAGTAAGCCAAGAGGAAATTTTATTAATGTGGAGATCTAAAACACTAATTTTTATTTAAAAGCCATTATTTAATGACTTCCACAGCTGTGTCTAATATTTGTGAGATTTATTATTTTATATCTGCTTATTGATTTTCTTCAATATCATTTGTATGTTTTTATGTAATCCTAACTCTACGTCCTATGCATTTTACAAAGTGTTATTTCTGAGAGACTTATTAAAATAATCATCCTAATTAAAAAAAAAAAAACTATATATTTTAGAGAAAAAAGCAGCAGATATGATGCTGGCAATCAATTGGGTCATTGAGGTTTCAGGTTGATCACCTTCACATCCAAATAACAGACATTCTTGGTCCTGACCCATACAATCATTATTGATCTACATCACCTAGTCCTTTTAAATCAATGTTCTTACCTATGTGATCCACATTAGAATTCTATCAGGGAAAGTGACTTGACAGGCTTTTAAAGTTCTACCATCCTGTAGTATATTTTCTACTCCTATTCATGTGGATCTGCATTATATATTCTTCAGAGAAGATGAACTTTGACACTACTTTAAGGCTCTTGCTGAATCTGGCAATAACACCTATTCTTCTCCCCATTTGGAGTCTTCTACCAGCCTTCCAGGATGTTCCTTTTATTAACAGAAGCCTTAGAAGATGCTGACAATCTTCCTTTCCATTCCATTTTCTGAAATTATCTTGGGTAATTCAACCCAAGCGCCACCTGCACGTTTCCATCCTTTCGATTTCTAACCTTCTCATTATCATGGTCTTTAACTCGACTCCATTTAACCACTTTCATGATCACATTCTGAATTTATCAGTCTTACATGGTTGTATTTCTGAAATCTTAATTCAAACATCCAACTTCCTAACCTTTCCATTCACCGACTCTTCTTTTCTTGACTCCATTATTTTCTGCCTATCAATCGCCTTCTTTCTTTACTTCCCTTCCTTGACTACCTTACCTTATCCTAAATATACACTCTATCACTTCAACTACTTTCTTGTATCTTAAACTTAATATTCTTGCTCCTTCGCATTGGTGAACCTAACCAGTAAAAAAGAACCCTGGAAGAATCGAACTTCTAACTATTTTCAGTTCTTGGAAGAAGACAGCATATACCATAGATGTACTGCTGACAGGACCTGTTGAGGGATGATTTATGTATGTATCTTGTATGGGGAGAGGGAGGACTGAAAAAAAAGAAGTAAATCAAGGAAGTTTCTAGATACTTTTTGCTGGGATAACAGGAGAGATGAAATTTGATGGGGATTGGGAAAATATGCTTTGGCCATGTCTGAAAAGGTTATCACATGCATAAATAGTGGCCTAATGCCATATGGAGCTCCATTTTCAATTTATTAACTGTGGACATGTCCACTAGAATATGGCCCAGGCAAGGCATACTCAACAAGCATCTGACTATCTACACGAGTTCCTTCAGTCTCTTTCATTTCTAAAAATGGCAGCACCATTCACCCACTGAATGATGACAGCAACTTGGGTAACATCCTTGGTTCTTTCCTATCTATTTAATGATTAAGTCATAATGATTTTGTCTAATTTTATATTTATGTTTTCTATTAATGCAGTTAGAATTAGTAACCTCTATTAGTTAGAAAACGATGGGTTGAGTATCAAAGGTTCAAACACCCAAGGTAAAACAAAACCTGTTCCACGGTTACAGAACCTTTAGCTCAAACAGATGTACTTGGATTGTTATAAAAAGGTTTGGACCAAGGAATCGAAATGGTTGGAAAAATAAGCAAAATCCCCATTCCACTCTATGCTAACCCCTCCAAAAAAAAGCAGGATTTTGAATCTAGGAGACCTGAGACTACCCTGACCTTCTCAGCAAACTTGAGAGGTATTACAGACATAAGAGGCATTCCTTTGAAAAAGGAGATGAGCTATCCTAGAAGAGATGATAAACATAGAGCTTGAGGGGTGAAGAGATTGAAGTATCCAGGGTTTGAGTAGTTTATGCCAAGACTAAGAAAATGATGTATAAGAGGGTCCTAAAAGTGGTATATTTACTCCCAATGAAATGACAGTATATTTACTCCCAGTGAAATGACAGAAACATATATGGCTGTGCCCTAGGTGCCACTTGCATTAATATAGAAACTAATGTCATATTTTGTCCAGAAACAGATTTACTTTCAAGCATAAATAAAGCATATCTCTAGAGTGCAGAGTGAAATGAGGATCCCAGAGGTTAAGAAGTACAAATGGATAGTTACAAAATAGTTATGGGACATAAAGTAGAGTATAGGGAATATAGTCAAAAATATTGTAATAGTGCCAGGTAGGTACTAGAGTAATAGGGGGATCACTTCGTAAATTATGTGACTGTCTAACCACTATGCTGTACACCTGAAACTAAAATAATAGTCAATGTCAACTGCAATTGAAAACAAATATTATTTAAGAAAAAGAAAAGACAGAAGAAAATAAAATTTTTTTTTCTTTATCTTTGGTTTTTAGATGATTAATTTTTATTGAGTCTCTCCTGTTTTGGGTCTCTGATTTCCTTGAGTCTCTTGAGACTTGACATCTTTCACCAACTTTGTAAGTTTTCAGCCATTTCTTTTCTTTAAATAAATTTTCTGTACCCGTCTCGCATGTTTTCCGTGGGGCTTCAATGATACAGTATTTATACCTTTTGATACTGTTCCACAGGTGCCTGAGGCGCTTTTCATTTTTTTTTCAAATCTATTTTCTCTCTGTTCTTCAGTTGTATAATTTTAGTTATCTACCTTCAAGTTCATTCACTCTTTCCTCTGTCATATTCATTCTACTGCTGAGCTCATTAACGCTTTTTTAAGTTGCAGATATTACACCTTTCATTTTCATTTGGTTCTTTCTCATAGTTTCTATTTCTTTGCTCAGATCTATCATTCCATTCATTTAAAAAATATTTAGCTTTACTTTATAGAAGATGGCTATAATAGCCACTTTTAAATCTTTGTCTGACAGTTCCATCTTCTGGCTCATCTTAGGACTGGTATTTGCTCATTGTCTTTCCTTGACAAATGGTAAGATTTTCCTGATTCCTTGTATATTAAATACTTTTGGATTATATCTTGGGTATCTTAAATATTATATTGTGGGACACTGGATCTTGTTAACCTCCTATGGAGAATGTTTATTTTTGTTTTAGCAGTCAATCTGTTCAGGTCAGATTGCAAGTTCTATCTTGCCTTCTGTTCCAATGTTCATTTAATTCAAGTTTTGGACATTGAAAACTTTAAAAATATTTTCTAAAGCCCTAGATTTCGAGTCTTATTCCTGTTTAAGAAGTACTTTTTATTTCATTATTACAACTGATAACTTTTATAGTTAACACAATAATTAGTAATTAATTTCACCACTGAAGTGATCATGGGCTTTAGGGTTAGACACACCTAGATTCAAAGCCTGTCCCTACTACTTAGTTGTGTAATGCTGGCCAAGCTAGTCACATTTCTTATTTGCAAAATGGAAAAACTAATACCTTCCTCGCTGCATTGTTAGAAAAAAATAAGACATTAGATGTGAAGTATCAGCAGAGTTACTGCCAATACATAGCTGCCTTCAATAAATGTGAATTTCTATCAGTATCTTATCAGAAAACAAAATCTTAGTAGCAATGCTTATATTAAAATGCACACTTAAAATTGAGATATATAGATAAATACACACACACATATATATGTGTGTCTATTATTTTACTGAAGGGCCTATTATAGTATCTTGATTTTAATATAGGTGGTCATGGTTCATAAAGTTTTTTTCTTTCCAGTTTTATTGAGATATAATTGACATACAGCATTGTGTAAATTTAAGGTATATAGCATAATGATTTGACTTACATATTTATAAAATAATTACCATAATAAGCTTAGTTAACATCCATCATCTCATGCAGATACAAAAAAATACACAAAAAAGATTTTTTTCCTTGAGATGAGGACTCTGAGGATCTATTCCCTTAACTTTCATATATAACATACAGCAGTATTAACTATAGTCACCATGCTGTACATTACATTCCTAATACTTATTTATATTATAACTGGAAGTTTGTATCTTTTGTTTGCCTTCATCCAATTCCCTTTCCCCAGACTCCTAAGTCTGCAAACAACACATCTGATCTCTTTTTCTGTAAGATTTTTCTTTCTTTTCCTTTTTTTCTTGGCCATATATAATGAGACCATACAGTATTTGTATTTTTCTGCCTTATTTATTTCACTTAGCATAATATTAAGTCCATCTAGGTTGTTACAAATGACAGGATTTCCTTGTTTTTTTTTTTTTTTTTTGAATGTGTGGATGCAAAATACTTGTTTGTGTGTGTGTGTGTGTGTGTGTGTGCACGCGCACGTGTGTGTAACATAGCTTTTTTTCCTTTCATGTGTTGATGGACACTTGTTTCTGTACCTTGGGTATTATAAATAATACTGCTATGAACATGGGGATGTAGATATCTCTCTGATGTAGTGTTTTTGTTTCCTTCATATTTTTTCCCAGAAGTGGAATTGCTGGTTTGTATGGTTGTTCTATTTTCAATTATTTAAGGGACTTCCATACTGTTTTCCCTAGTGGCTGCACTGATATATATTCCTATCAACACTGTACAACGGTTCCCTTTTCTCTAGATCCTAGCAAGTATTTGCTATCATTTAATTTTTTGATGACAGTCATTTGAACAGGTGTGAGGTGACATCTTATTGTGGTTTTGATTTGCATTGCCCTGATGATTGGTGATGTTGAGAATATTTTCATGTACATGTTGGCCATTCGTATGTCTTCTTTCAAAAAATGTCTATTCAGGTTGTTTGCCCATTTTTAAATTTCATTTGTGTAGCTTAAGGAATAGAAATATGATCCCACAAGATAAAGAAAGAAAAGCTGTTTGTACATATTAAGTGTTATTTAACAACATTAATTCTTAATTATGCATTTTAAAGAAGCTTTCAAATTCTAGTTTTTCCTTAAGGCTGAAATAAAGATTAGTAACATTAATTCAAAAGGTAAATTATGCTTGATCCAGCATCGAGTCAAAAAATAAAAGAAAAATGTACATTAAAACTAAACATTTTAGTTTGTAAAATAAGTAAAACATTATAGAGATGAAATACCTCAGATACTCATATATTTGATATCAGGGATGTAAATATATGTGTTATTCAATCTCTCCACTTAGAAAGCTATCAGTCTAGTGAAAGAAACAGGCACATTCACGCAACTATAAAACATTAAGTGATTTCATAGATAATGGCAATACAGATAATAACAAAATATGAGGAGGTAGGTTTATAAAAGATAAAGAAAACCAGGGAATACTAAAGAAAGGGTGATATTTGAACTTAGCTATAAATAGGGTGATCATACTTCCCTATTTCTTCCAATATATTTCTTCATAAAGCAGCCAGACTGATCTTTTTAAACATAAATCAGATCATGTTACTTTTTTGCTCAAAACTCTTCACTGCTTTTCACGCCACTTAGGATAAAGTCACAAATCCTTAACATGATCTATAAGACTTTAAATCTTCTGGCTCACATGTTACTCTCCAGCCTCATCTCAAGCCACTACCCCCACTGCTCACTAAGCTGTAGACATTCTAGCCTCCTATCTGTTTATTTTATTACTTCTAAGTTCCGAGTCTTTGCAATATTTCTTTCCTGAATGTTTTACACCCCACCTTTTGCTGACGATCTCTTGCTTATCCCTTCCTTTAGTACTTAGCTTAAACAGAGTTCTTCAAAGAAGTCTCCCCTGACTCCCTAACCTATAATGAAGATCCTCTGTTAGAGTATCTCCTTCAGAGGACCCCATATTTTTCCTTCCTAGTATTTGCCAAAGGTTGTATTTATATCTCTTATTCCTATAAGTATTTGTTTAATATCAGTCTCTTTTACTCAACTATAAACTATGTGAGGCAGGAAGCAAATCTGTTTTGCTCACCACAATGCTAGCACTAATAGGAGTTTAAGAGTTATCTCTTTATTAAATGAATAAAATCAGTAAATTATAACTATATA
This sequence comes from Rhinolophus ferrumequinum, assembly GCF_004115265.2. NCBI lineage: Eukaryota > Metazoa > Chordata > Mammalia > Chiroptera > Rhinolophidae > Rhinolophus > Rhinolophus ferrumequinum. Next base: position 94,101,663 of record NC_046287.1, read on the forward strand.
TTGCAAGTTACAGGGTGACTAAGTGGTATAAAAAAATTATTTTAAAAAGGTTTTTTAGAGTTACTGGGGAAAGATCCAAGATGGTGGAGTAGATAAACACTGTGCTTCCCTCATGCCCTGACCACATTAAAATTACAACTAAATTATAGAACAATAAACCTGGAGAATCATGTGAGGCAGGCTGAACAGAAATTTTATAACTAAGGATAAAAGAAGAAGCCACGTTGAGACTGGTAGTAGGGGCAGTGGAGACATGAAACGGGCTGGCCCCTAACATCTGTGTGGTGAATGAAAACTGGGAGGAATACTTCGCCCATGGAGGTTCCCCCTGGAGGAGCAAGGGACCCCAGCTCCCCACACCAGGCTCCCCAGCCCGGAATACTTGTACCCAGAAGAGGAGCCCCCACAACTTCTGCTGGTGACAAATAGTCTCGCCAGGTAGGACGGAAGGCTGCAGGGAAACCCAGACATCCTCTTAAAGCCCCAGCACAGACTTGCTCATAGGCACTCACCCTGAGCTCTGGTGGAGGGACTGGTGATTCAGAGAACATCAGGGGCATATAGTGGGCAGACTGAGGTGTGTGGCTCTAGGGGTTGGCCTGGAGGACATCTATCAATTTACCTGTGTTGAGTTCCCCTTCTCACGCAGCCAGCAGGCCAGTGCCATCTTTTCTGTGCTGAGCTTGCCTCCACTACAGCCAAATCTGAATCTGATTGGCCTGGTGAGCTCCACAGCTCCTGCCTGCTGACTCACTGGGACCTCAACCCACAACTCCAAAACATAGGAGGCTTTATCTATGGTGAAACTTACCAGAGTGGGCAACCAGCAGCAGGTGGTAGATGGCAGTAGGCCTCGGTGTGTCCTGGCTTTTTGCAGAACTACTCCAAGCCTGGTACTGGTGGTAGTCATTCTCAGTTCACAACATAGCCTCTCTCACATGCCTCCAAGTCCAGCATAGGCAGTGATCACGGATTGCTTTGTAGCTTCTACCACGTACTCCCCAGCTGGTCACAGGCAGTGGTGACCTGGGCCTGTACCAGAGCTCCTTCCAAGAGTCCCCAGAACCAACATACTTGGAGGTTGTCTTCAGACCACACCAGATCACCACCCAACTAGCCCCACAAGTGGGATACCCAAAGGGCAGTCTCAAAAGGCACCAGAGCATGCTGGGGCAAATCCCACTCACTCTGGTAAGCCCCTTAGCACAGCAGCCAGTAAGATGTGGATGTGGCCAAACCCCACAACCTGTCAGCTTGAGTATCAATCCCACCCACTGACATGCCAATAGCAATTAGGCTCAAATATAACAGGAGGGCACATACAACCCACACAAGGGACACTCCTGGAGCACCTGACCAGGGAGTTGTGTCAGGGCCCCACAGGGCACCTATTACATAAGGCCACCTGGCAAGAGATGTAGCATATTTACCCCATACATAGAAACAAACAGAGACAGACAAAATAAAGAAACAAAGAAATACATCCCAAATGAAAGAATAGGAGGAAACTCCAGAAAAAGTAAACAAAATGGAGGCAAGCAACTTACCAGATACAGGGTTCAAAACAATGGTTATAAGGATGTTCAAGGAACTTAGTGAGAACTTCAACGAAGTAGAGAACATCAACAAAGAGAAAGCAAGCATAGAAAAGGACATAGAAACCATAAAAAGAACCAGTCAGAAGTGAAGAATACAATAATTGAAAAGAAGAATGCACTAGAAGGAATCAACGGTAGATGAGATGAAGCAGAGGATCAAATCAATGATTTGGAAGACAAGGTAGCAGAAAACACCCAATCAGAACAGCAAAAGGAAAAAGGAATTAGAGAAAAAAAAATGAGGATAGTTTAGGAGAACCTTGGAACAACATCAAATTAATAACATTTGTATCATAGGGGTACCAAAAGGAGAAGAGAGAAAGCAATAGATTGAGAACCTGTTTGAAGAAATAATGACTGAAAACTTTCCTAACCTGGCAAAGGAAATAGACATACAAACCCAGGAAGTACAGAGAGTCTCAAATAGGATGAACCCAAACAGACCCATACCAAGAAACATTATAATTAAAATGGCAAAGGTAAAATTTAAAGACAAAGAGAGAATCATAAAAGCCGCAAGAGAAAGGCAACGAGTAACTTACAAGGGAGCACCCATAAGACTATCAGCTTATTTCTCAACAGAAACTTTGCAGGCCAAAGGGATTGGCAGAGAATATTCAAAGTGATGAAAACCAAGGATCTACATCCAAGACCACTTTACCCAGCAAAGCTATCATTTAAAATTGAAGGAGAGATAAAGAGCTTTCCAGAGAAGAAAAAGCTACTAAAAGACTTCATCACCACCAAACCAGTATTACAAGGAATGTTAGAGGAACTTCTTTAGAGGAATAATAAAATGGCATAGTTATGTATCTAGTACGTATATATAATAGAAGATTGCTTTGCAATGGAAGGGAATGGGTTCTTGCCATCTGCTGCAGCAAGAATGGACCTGGAGGGTATTGTGCGGAGTGGAGTATGTCAGACAGAGAAAAACAGATGCAAGGTGATTTCACTTGTATGTGGAATCTAAAACACAAAATAAACAAACAAAATAGAAACACACTCATAGATACAAAGAACATTTTGACAGTTGCCAGATGGGAGGGGAGTTAAGGGGGTGGGTAAGAAATGTAAAGGGATTAAGAAGCACAAATTGGTTGTAACAAAGTAGTCATGGGGATGCAGGGTACAGCTGAGGGAATAGAATCAATAATGTTGTATGACTATGATATCAGATGGGTTCTAGATTGATCGGGGTGATAGATGAGAGGGGGGTTGGGGGACAGAGTGAAAAAGGTGAAGGGATCAAAAGAAGTGCAAATTGGCAGTTACAAAATAGTCATGGGGATGTAAAGCATAGGGAATGTAGTGAATAATACAGTAATAATTACTATTACTGTATAAAACACTACACATAATTGGTATAGTGCCAGGTGGGTACTAGACTAAGCAGGGGGATCACTGCTTAAATCATATAAATGTCTAACCACTACGCTGTACACCTGAAATTAATACAAAGTAATACTGAATTTTAACTGTAATTAAAAATTTAAAAAGCAGTGAAAAAGGAGAAGGGGAATAAGATGTTCATATTTCCAGGTATAAAATAAGTAAGTCGTGGGGATGTAATGTACAGAATGGGGAATACAATCAGTAATATTGTGATAGCACAGTATAGTGTAAGATGGTTGCTGGACTTTGGTGATCACTTCTTTAGGTATATAAATGTTGAACAACTATGGCGTACACCTGAAGCTGATATAATATTGTATGTCAGCTATACTTTTTAATACAAATATTTTTTTAAAAGGCTCTTTGGAAGGAGAAGAACTAAGTTGGAGGACTAATGCTACCAACTTCAAGAACTACTATAAAGCTACAGTACCCAAGACAACATGGCATTGGCAAAGAATGGACAAAGAAGTCAATAGAACAGAACAGGGGCCCAGAAATAGACCCCTGTATAGTCAAGTGGTCACAGACAATGGAGCAAAGACAGTCTTTTCAACAAATGGTGCTGGAACAAATGGATCCACATGCAAATAAATAAATAAATAAACAAAGAAAAAACAAATAAATCTAGACACAGACTTTACACCTTTTATAAAAATTAACTCAAAATGGATCACAGACTAAATGTAAATGCAAAACTATAAAATCTTTAGAAGATGACATAGGAGAAAACCTGCCGACTTGGGGGTGGTGATGCCTTTTAAGATACAACACCAGAGACAGCATCTTTGAAAGAAATAATAGATATGCTGGACTGCATTAAAATTAAAAACTCCTACTCTACAAAAGACAGAATCAAGGGAATGAAAGATAAGCCACAGACTGGGAGAAAATATTTGTAAAAGACACAATCTGAGAAAAGACTGTTATGAAAAATATATAAAGAACATTTTTAAAACTCAACAATCAGAAATCAAACAACCTGTTTTAAAAAATAGGCCAAAGACCTTAACAGATACCACACTGAAGAAGACACACAGATAGAAAATAAGCCCATGAGAAGATGCTCCACATCATATGGTCAACAGGAAATGCAACTTACGACAACAGTGAGCAAGTACCACACACGTATCATGATCGCCAAAATCCAGTACATTGACTATACTAAATGCTAGCAAGGATGTGGAGCACAGGAACTCACATTCATTGCTGGTGGGAATGCAAAATGGCTCAGCCACTGTGGAAGGCAGTTTGGTGGCTTCTTCGAAAACTAAACATACTCTTACCATAAAATCCAGCAGTAACACTCCTTGGAGCTACACACTACCCAAAGGAATTAAAAACTATGTCCACATAAAAACCTGCACATGGATGCTTATAGCAGCTGTATTCATAAATGACATAATTTGGAAGCAACCAGGAAGTCCTTCAGTAGGTGCACGGATAAATAAACTGTGGTCCACCCAGACAATGGAGTATTCCTCACTGCTAAAAGCAAATAAGGTGCCAAGTGTAAAAAGATATGGAGGCATCTTAATTATATATTGCTTATACTTAGTGAAAGAAGTCACTCTGAAAAAGATTCATACTGTATGATTCCAACTAGATGACATTCTGCAAAAGGAAAACTGCAATCAATAAAAAGATCAGCGGTTGCCGGGGTGAAGGTGAGGGGACTGATGAATATGCAGGGCAGACAGGATTTTAGGGCAGTGAGAATACTCTGCATGATATTATAATGATGGACATATGTCATTATACGTTTGTCCAAACTGACAGAATATACAACACGAAGATTGAACCCTAAGGTAGACTATGGGCTTTGGGTGATCATCGTATGTCACTGTAGCTTAATTCTTAGTAAAAAATGGTACCATTCTGGTGAGTGACACTGATAATCAGGGAGGCTATACACGTGTGTGGGGAGGGGGTATAAGGGAAATCTTTTTCCTTCCCCTCAATTTAACTGCAAACCTAAAACTGCTCTAAAAATATAAAGTCTAAAAAAAAAAAGGCTCTTTGCAAAGAGCTGACTAATAGAAAAAGAGACTAACAAATGTGAGACATTTACTATGTGTCAGATATTGTGCTAAGCATTTTGCATATAATATTTCATTTTTCCATCTAAATAACCCAAGGAAGTAGGAACTGTTCATCCTCTTTCCAGATGAACCTGAGCTTTATTTTCATGCAGAGATAAGTACTTTTGTTCATTTAATAAAATTATTTCATTTAAAATATAAAACTGCCTCCAACAATAGACTGATTCATTTTTCTATTCTATCATATGTATCATCACTGTGAAAAACGGTATACACCGGGTATTCATTTAACTTATTCAAAAACACTTATTTAGCACCTACTACGCATCAGACATTATTCTATGTGCTAGAGATGCTATTGTGGACAAAAAGAGATCAAAATCCCTTCTATTATGGAGTTTGTATTTTGGTGGGAAACAAACAACAAAAGTGATAAATAAGTAAAATATACCATACATTAAGTAGTCATAAATGTTGACTATAAAGCAGCGAAATTGCAATGTAAAGTATTTGGGGAAAGAAGTAGAATTTTAGACAAAGTAGCTACAGAAGGCTTTTTTGAGAAAGTATAAGTGAATTGAAGCCTGAAGAAAGTGGGAGAGCTCGCTAGGTAGTCACATGGATTTTTTGGAGAAAGCATTTCAAGTAAGCAGGCATGTCCTGCAAGCTTGAAGAACAGCCAGGAACCACAGTGAATGGAAGAAGAAGAACCAGGGAAAGTCATAGGAACGGAGGTCAAAGAGTTGACAAAGACCAGATCACGCACCTTTGCACCCACCGTTCACTCCACTGCAGCCAAACTGGCTTCTGACTATTTTGTGAACAGCCCAAGCACCTTTTTCTTTTGCATGTTGTTCCCTCTGCTTGAGATGCTCAGATAGGCCTTTGCTCAAGTGGTTCCTCATCAGAGTAGGCTTCTCTGCCCATTCTGTCAAAAACTACACACTTCTTGTAGGTCACTGTATGTTATGTTTTGTTTTGTTTTCTTTCAGTAATACGGGAAGCTCCTGGAGCAGCACTGTCCAGACAGAACTTTGTGACATGATAGAAGTGTTCTGTGCTGTCTGATGGCTGCACCAGCCACATGTGGCTATTGAGCATTTGAGAATGTCTCCTTTAACCATGGCACTGAATTTTCAATTAAATTTAATTTTCATTAATCAAATATGAATAGCCACATATGGTTTGTGGTGACCATCTTGCATAGTATAGCTTTGGAGGTTTATGAGCCGAGGAACAAAAGAATACACTCCAATAAGAATCAATCATGCTGTTGTGTTGAGAACGGACTTCAGGAAGTCAAGGGCAGAAGCAGGAAAACTACTGAAAATGCTGATGCAGTAAGTGAGACATGGTGGCGCCGTGGATCAGGTAACATCAAGGTAATGGTGAGAAGTGGTCAAATGCTGCAAACATTTTATGACAGGATTTGCTGAGGGGCTTGATGCTGGATGTATGAAGAGTATTTAAGATAAGAGCCACATTCACGGCTGGGGCATCTGTAAGACTGGAGCTCCCCTTGGCTGAGATGGAGATGACTGCAAGATGAACTGCTTTTAGAGATCAGCTAGGAGCTCAGTTTTGTCATCCTAAGTGTGACATGACTAACAGATATCCAAGTGTCAGATGCCAAGTACATAGATGGATATACAGGAGAACGAAGTGATTTGGACTAGAGATAAGAGTGAGGCGCAAAAGAGAAGTGGTCCAAATGACTGTGCCTTTTTAGAAAATCAAATACTAAGGTGGATTATAGAGAGCACAACCTATCCTTAAAAATTTAAAGTTCAGTGACTCCATTAGGAAAGGATGATAATAGAAATACTGTGTTTTTCAGTTAGTCGGCACTGGGAAATAATATGCAGGAAAGGACAGAAGATACCTGCTCTTCCGAGGAGTCCTACCTGCCAGTCTTTCTGTCAATCTAATGAGATGTCATAAAGGGTAAGCAGAGCAGAAGATGCATCTGATACGTTACCATATGACGGACACTGTAAAGGTCACTGTCCTTTAGCTGTATTTTAATTACATGATGAAATATTAAAATTCAAACCATGTACAGCTTTATACATTTAAGGCAATATCCTTAATCATACAAGCTGAATTACTAGTAATGTAAAGTTATAGTCCTGACTATATAAAACTGAAGTAGATAAATCCCATTTAGATGACACAAAAGGAGAGACAATGTCTATAGCTGGGCAAAATGTTCACATTATTGTTACTCTGTATGATGGTTGAATTTTAAGTGTCAACTTGGCTGGGCCATGGTGCTGAGTTGTTTGGTCAAATACGAGGCTAGTTGTTGCTATGAAATATTCTGTATATGCGCTTCACACCTACAATCAATTGACTTTAAGTAAAAGATACTATTCTCAATAATGTGGGTGGGCTCATCCAATCAGATGAAGAAAAGGCCAGGGTTTCCTGAAGAAGGAATTCTGCCTCAAGACTGTAACAGAAATCCTACCTGAGTTTCCAGCCTGCCAGCCTACCCTACAAATTTCAGCCTTGCCAGCCCTCACAATCACATGAATCAATTCTTTAAAATAAATCTCTGTCTCTACCTGTGTCTCGCATATATTGTATTGGTTCGGTTTCTGTTTCTCTGAAAAAAACCTGACAAACTCTGCCTCTGTTTGTATAAGATGTGTGAAACTATGTACATTTCATGTAACTTCTGAAATCTTTAGTTTGTTCATTATACTATGGAGAAAATTTAAGTATTAAACTTAATACAGATGTTCAGAAAGTTAAATAAAACCATCCTTCTGAATGTCTTAGTATTGTGCCTGACACACAATAAATATTTGAAAAATGTTAGATGCCACAGTATTATTATAAGAAACAAATATGGAGTATTGACTATTTTTAAAGACATTATGTTATAATATTACTTTAAATTAAAATATAATACAGTTTCCTTAAAATCTGTCTTACACTTGAAACCCCAGGATAGTTGGTCAAATACTATCCTTGTCACATTCAAATGTTCTTCCCCAAAAGAATCACTTCTACCAGAATTCTTAGTAGTGTCCTGTCCACAATTAATTAACCCCTAAACTCTGCCATACAGAGACTTAACAAAAATATTTAATGGGATCAAATAAAATGAAGATATAAAAATGAATAGCATTAACAATCTAAACATAGTGACATCCTTTACTGCTATTTTTCTAGAAAACTTCATTGTGCAGAAGAAAAAAAAATATGCCCACGGAAGTTTGAAAAGAAAATATTTGTAATTTATAAACAACCGATGTTGGTTTAATTGTACTATAAATGTACATCATAAATGCACTAAATTGAGACGAAACCTTCCTAAACACACACACACACAAACACAAAACTGAATAAAACAATATGGAAGGAAAATGTTAAAAAGAATGTATTACCTCTCTGCAGCGAATGCTCATATTGTTATTACTTTTATGTAAGAAAAACTAAGAATGACATAAATTTAATAAGTATGAAGATTTGATTCTTTAAGATTAAAATAGTTGCCTAAACAAATTTTGTATTGTTACATATAATTATAAATTAGAAATAACTTCTATTGGAGCTACTTTTAAAAGTTTATATTTTCTCCAAAATCCTTCTAAAGAGACATTACTAAAGATACCAGGAAAGAAAAAAAAAAAACAAACTAGCAATTTTTATACTTTAAATCACATTTTCTAAATAATTAAAAATTTACAGTCCTTTTCCTCTTCTAACTCTTATAAATAGCCTATGAATTACTATCTACTTGTAATTTGTTATAACTCACCTATGAGACACTGCTCCCCAAGCACCATGCTTATTTGTGAGAATATTAAGGATCTTCTGTTTCAGCTGATTTGCTGTGACGTGGTCTCGATGTTTGGCAGCACTAATGAGATGGTCACACATCTTTTCCTCCTCTCTTCTGTCAGCAGCATATTGGGCACACTGTGACTATAAAGACATACAAACCATGCATGATGATTAATATGGAACTTCCCCTGAGCATAAGTAAGGAGTGATATCTAACCTTAAGTTAAAAGATAATAATTCAGTTTCAAATCCAGATAATGTAATCTTTGACAGTTTATTCTCCAGAATACATATAGTAAACTTTCAAACTTGGACACGTGTTGTTTCTATGTAGCTATACATAGAGTATACATAAAATAATTTGGATAATGATATATAAAGCAATTAATAACTTTTAAGGTTTCTTCCAATTCTGAAATTTTGATTTTAATGTAGTCCAAAAAATAATCATTTTTGAAACAAAATAAGCGCCTCAAAAATGTAAATTGACTATTATTTTAACCAATATAGTATATATCTTGCTTAAAATAAGAGTTATGCTCCTGATAATTATATATAGATAAAAAACTTGCTACTTAATTTAGTTTTGCATTTCATAAATGTCAATATTATGTAAAAGAAAAAGCAATGGTTTAGGGCTTTAGATCTTGATTTTACGAAAGTTGTTTTTTCCCATTGTACTCAGTTTTATATTTGTAAAAGGAGGAGCTAGGAGGAGATGTTCTCTACAATCTCTCTCAGCTGTAGAATTTAATGTGTTCAAAGGTTCTCATAGTAAGTACCATCTTATTCTTGTGTCTTCTAATAATCGGTTGTCCTGTCAGCTACCTGCATTCATACTCATTGGTATTAGTAACATAGCTAATCAACCTCATTGTGTATCAAAAGGTTCAATATGAACATGAAAATGACCATTTTTTAGTCATGTTTGATTTTTTTTATATAACTTTTTTTCTTTTTTTTGTAAGAAATGTTTATTATCAGAGCACCAGTGGTCAGAGAAGGCAGTGCGTTAACTCCTCCAAAAACTGCCTTCTATACTAATTTTTATATGGAGTGGGTTTTATATGGGTTGACTATAAATTTTAACATTACCAATATGTAATATGAGTCATATGACTAGGAAGAAAAAAAGCTCTCATACATCTAAAAAACCACATATAACTAGTTCACATTCATCATTATTATGTAAAAATCTGTTTCATGGAAGGTATTTAAACACGTCCTTTCAATCTATCTATTGATATAGACTACCACCACAACTCATCTCTTTCAGAGAAATAACCCTACAGTAATCTAAGAAGGATTAATTCCTTTTCCAATTTATCTTTTTGTACAGGGAATCACCAATTAGTACAATGATCTGCCTCCATAATGAGGTTAATATTTCATTAGTTCAATGGAGAGTAAAATTAAATTTTCATTTTTCTTCCTTAACAATTACATTGGTTAAGTAACAAAACTGTGAAGTAGCCATCTCAAATTTAATATACTTTTTCTCTTAGTTATAGGCTTATATGGGAGATAAATTCCTCAAAAAGACCTAGTAAAATGTCATGACTTTTACAAAATCTTTTACAATTTAAAAGTGGTGTTTGGTGACACACACACACACACACACACACACACACACACACACACACACACCCCCAATGCATTTACTAACATAGCTCTAACCTAAAATGAACAAATCCAAACATTTGGGTTAAAAACTATATACATTCATTAAGTAACAACGATACCGCTCTCAAGCTTAGATTTACATTAGTATTTTATGTATAGAGAATGTAAAAATCATTGAGTCTTCATATGCCCCCGTCATAGCTTCTTATCACCACTGGCCATGCATCCTCAACAGGAGTCATCTCATCCCCAAGGGAGGGAAAACTGGTGTTGGGGGTATGTGGAAAGAAATCTTACTCTTTTTATGTATAAAGCTCTGATGTATACACAATACATAAACAGATATGTGGCATATTGGTAGTAATAAATTTTACTGGGAAACATTTAAGACAAAAACTGTAAAAAGCTTCTTTAGCGGGGCAATAACGAAAAAAAGGTTTAAAAACTGCATTTTGCTTAGTATCACCTTGGTTAAATAGGTGTGAAAGGTGGTAACTTATACCTAGCTGCTTAAAATCCATTTTAAATGTTTTCCCATGACAAATATTGATTTGATTTGCTTATTTCCTCAAAAAATATCTTGATTTTCTTAGTAGAAATATGATTTAGTCAAAACTGATCATGCCAGGAATTCGGTTAATATTCTAAATCTTATTTACTCACAGAAGTAAAAAATTAATTGAATATTCTTATTTTATTTTGAGTTCTGACCTATCTTATACCTAAACGCATTCTTCAAAGAACAGATAACTCAGTCTTTTCTTTTCATCCAGAGTATAGCATGAGACCCGGATAAATATCCAAATGTTATTCATTGTTGAGGTGATATGAAACTTCTTTGACAAACACTTAATTGTCAATGTACTTTCATCAAAGTTTAAAATATTTGGTATTCTTTTCAAAATAAGGTGTTGCAATCCCATATAACAAATGTGTGCTGTGTCATCTGACAAATGAAGCGGAAGTTACCGGTATTAAAGTGCCTAGAGCTATTTCTCAGTCTCATGCTTCTCAGCTAGCCAGGTCAGAGATCACCAGACCTAGAACATCAACTTGCATGACTATGAGAGCTGGTTTACTGAGATAAAAACCTCATCAAAACTGAAATCTTGGGCTCTGCTTTCCAACCACACAATACTTGTTCACGTGTTGCAGGGGAATAAATTAGTTAGTTATTTATTATTTTCAAGGCCACTGACAGTCCAACCTAAGCCAAACACCAGACCACCTAAATATTTCTGAAACCAACATTGTTCTGTAAATTGAATGAACTGAAGTAACTGCTACATTTAAAATACTGAAATTGGGGTATCTGTTGAATTGAGACAATACAAGAACGGTACATAATTATTGACATGCTAAAAAAAAAAAATTAAAATTAAAAAATGATTTCTCTGAAATATACAGTACTTCAACATCCTTTAGTATTTGCATATAAAATAGTTCCTTGTTCTTTATTCAAGGAACTTACAAGAATTTTAAAACTATTATATTTCCATATATATGCTTTAATTGTCAATAAAATATCAATTATAAAAATGAAATATAGACTATAATTATCTATGGCCATTCTAAAGATGGATATTTATTAATAATGAATTACTAAGTGTTTGGCAAAACTGAGTTTCTTTTTATAACTGCTTATATAGCTATATCTAATGGTATGTAAATTCTGCTAGCTTAAAAATTACTAAAGTAATTGCTTTATAAAATGTTATTTCTTCAGTTACCAAGTGGTTAGTCACAGGGCAGGAGGGATCGCCTCATGTTGTAAATGAGGTGAAAATAAACTAGTGCTCTGGGTTTGACATTTGCTAAAGAACTGAAACGCCTTCAGTAAAATTTTCATCTAAAACAAAACAAACAAAAAAAAAAACCTCTCTTAATGTAAGGTTACCATCGGTGACAGCTGGCTGATAACAGAAAAGCAGACTCTGATCTGTTCCCCAAACCTTACCTCAAATTCTGCATGTTTATGTACATCCTCGGCTCTCTGTCTGTTCAAAATAAACTCAGCTTCATTTGCGACACGAACTATGTGGTCCTTCATAGCATGGCATAGTAATCTAAAAAGAAAAATACCTTTGGAATTATTATTCTCAAAAGCTTTGGTGAATCAACTTTTTCAATAATCAAACTATGCATAAATTTCAGACAAAGCTACATTATAAAATTAATACAGTTGAAATTATAATTCAATGGTATTTGACATACAGAAATATGCTATAAAACTGTTACAGCAATGCCTCTATTAAATATAGTGTTTTGTGAACAAATCATTCACTTAATAAAGTTCAATCAACGCAATAAAAATAAATGATTTTTGATGGAATGTTTTAAAATGGTTAAAACAGCAGAATTCACTATCTTGGAAGTAAATTTTCACACAAGTGCTAGATGACCATATATTAAGAAATCTATAGACTGGATTCTTACTTTAATTAATACAGATAATAGGACTAAATGGCATCTAAAATTCATTCAAATGCTAAGATTCTAAATTCTAAAATGGAACTACAGTGAAAGGAACTTTAAAAAATGCAAACAAGGGAGGCAGCTATGCTCACCACTCTATCACCAATACAAGATGTGGTACATCGTACACACAATGGAATATTACTCAGCTATAAGAAAAGATGAAAAACTACAATCTGCAACCACATGGATGGATCTTGAGATTATCATGCTATGCAAAATAAGTCGAGAACCACAGAAAAAGTCGAGAACCATATGACTTCACTCAGATGTGGGATATAAAACTGAAAGCAACAAAGGAACAAGACAAAGAGACAAACAAAAACTCGTAGACACAGACAACACTTTAGCGGTTACCAGAGGGTAAGCGGGGAGGAGGGAATAGAAGAAGGGAAAGGGAGTCAAATGTATGGTGATGGAAGGAGATTTTACTTTTGGTGGTGAACACACAATATATAGATGATATATTCTAGCACTGTACACTTGAAACTTATACAATTTTATTAATCAAGGTCACCCCAAGAAGTTCAATAAAAAATGCAAACACGGAGCAAACATTTTTTTAACAAGAAAAATTATTTATTTATATATTCAAATTCTCTTTTTAAAGTGTCTTAAGATACACAGTGAGAAGCCTCTCACTAGATCCCCTTTCCGCCTGATTTCCAACCTCAGTAAGCACCCACTGCTATTGGTTTCTTACATATTTTCAGTGATTTTTTAAAATATACAAAGAAAATACAAATATATTGTTTTTCACTAGCTTGTTACACTAATATTAGCCTATTATACAGATTTCTCTACCTAGCTTTTCTCACTTAGCAATATATCTTGAAGATCTTTTCATATCTACACAGCACGGGCAGAAGTTATTTCCAAAGACGGCAACAATAACACCCATCCCACATGCTTTTCTGGAGTGTGATTTTGTCATCGCTCCATCAAAAAGAGGAGTCTTTTTCCACTCCCCTTAGGGCTGCTCTGTGACCTCCTATGACCAACAGAATACAACAGAAGTGATGCTATGTGATTTTCGATGCAAGAGCATAAGATGTCTTGCAGCTTTTGCCCTTCTTTCTTGGAACTCTCTCTTATAGAACCTGCTGCAATGCTAAGAGAAGCTCACAGCATATGGAGAAACTCAAGAAAAGAGATGCGCAGGCTCCCAGGCCTAGATGAGCTTCCAGCACAAAGCCAGCCTCTCAGGTTCCACAGCCCCAGACAACTCCACGTGGAGCAAAAGAATTGCTTAGCTGAGCCCAGTAAATGAGAATCATGAGAGATTAAAAAAATCAAAAATAAAAATGGTAGTTGGTGTAAGCCACACGATGATGATGATGATACTGACCATAAAAACTATCACCAAACCATTTGAGAGCTAGGTAATAACCTAGTTTACACAGAATACTTTATCCTCACAAGAATCCTCAGAGATATAGATTATTTTCATTTTTAAAAATAAGAAACCACAGCTCAGAAAAAATTAAGTTCCTTGCCCCAGATCATTAAGATTTAAAAGAATTATTATAATTTTATTAGCCAACAATGCTTTTTAAAGTAAAACCTTTTAATTATGTTTATTTCTTCCATCCTTCTGTGGACATTCTAACATTAATTCTTTTCATTTGGCTAATTAAAAACAATGATTAGGTCTTTTCAGATCTTTTAAAATATTTTCTTTCACAATAAGCAATTACTGTGTTTAAAAAAATCAAAGGATATTTGAAAGGTAACTTTAAGACCGTCTGAGTTTTTCTGAAAGTGCAAATCTATGAAGTAATTTCAGTTGCTTTACCTATTACTCTTTTTGTGGATACCCGTTATTTCTTTATGGGTATTTCTATTTCTTTATCTTTGGTGTTCTACAATGCCAGTACCATGCATCTAGCATGGGTTTCTTTTTCTTTATCCTAGTGAGGTACATTTTGATTCCCGTACTTCTATAGTCATGTTTTGGTTTCAATCAGTTCTTAAATATTCACAACAATCATCTTTTACAATATTTCATATACTCTGTATTCTTTGCTTTTTAAATTCTAGTGAGTTGTAAATTAAACATTCTAAATCCGCTTCCATATCTCTTAAAACTGCTTTCATTTTTCATATCTTTCTCTTTCTGCATTCTAGGTAAATTTTTAAAAATATATGTTCCAAGTCACTAAATTTCTCCAACTTTGTTTAATCTGATGAATCATCAATACATGGATTATTTTTCCAAATTATACTTTTTAAATTCTACAAGTTTCAGTTTTCAAAATCTTCCTGTTCATTTTGATGATCTTTTTATTCATTCACCTTTGTGCCTATTCCCCGTATTTCACCATTCTAATCACCACAATCGTTGGAGATCTAAATTTTTGTTTTTCCTTATTGAAAATGGCTTCCAATCTCATAGATTTAGTCATCTTTGATTGTTACATCATTTGTGGTTTTAATCTGCGGGATTCCAAAAGACGTAATGTCGGTACATGTTTGCTTTTATTTCTGCTGATATTAAGGAGGCCCCAGAAGAACCATATCAGCCTCTCGTTAAAGATGCTGGCTTAACTTGAAAGTCCTAGGCTAAATTCTTCACTTAATTTCCGGCCCAAGGTTTAAAACCCCAACAGCACTGCTGATTTAGGCATATGCTGCCAGGGTATTCCTACTCCTTGAGGCATCAATTTATAGGGTGTAGGGGTGGTCCTGGGGAACTCCTCAACCATTTATAAGATCTATGTTGCCTCAAAGATCATACCCTATGTAGTACGTACCTGAATGAATGTAGTATCTGAAGGCAGCAGAAGGTAACCTCAGATCACTGAGTAAATACTGCTTTCATAGAAGTCCCTATTCACTTGCAGTCCATTGAAATGTGACTTTTAAAGAATCCTATACTAAGTTAATCATCAAGTTTTGCCAATTTTACCTCTTTAATATATTTTAATATGTTTATTCATACCACTAACACTTTAATTTAAGCCTCAATCTTCTCACTGGATTACAACAGCCCCCTGATTTTTCTGCCTCCTCCAATTCTTTCATCCTTCCAACATATTTGTCACTTTTTTTTACATACTTTTTTTTTTAATTTATTGGCGTGACAATTGTTAGTAAAATTACATAGATTTCTGGTGTACAATTCTGTGTACATCATCTATAAATCCCATTGTGTGTTCACCACCCGAAGTCAGTTCTCCTTCCATCACCATATATTTGATCCCCCTTACCTTCATCTCCCACCCCCCACCCCCCTTATCCTCTGGTAACCACTAAACTATTGTCTGTGTCTATGAGTTTTTGTTTCTCATTTGTTTGTCTTGTTTTTTTGTTGTTGTTTTTGCTTTATATACCGCATATCAGTGAAATCATATGGTTCTCTGCTTTTTCTGTCTGACTTATTTCGCTTAGCGTCATACTCTCAAGATCCATCCATGTTATCACAAATGGTCCTATTTCATCTTTTCTTACCGACAAATAGTATTCCATTGTGTATATATACCACAACTTCTTTATCCGTTCATCTATCGAAGGACATTTTGGTTGTTTCCATGTCTTGGCCACCGTAAACAAAGCTGCAATGAACATTGGAGCACACGTGTCTTTATGTATAAATGTTTTCAGATTTTTTGGGTGGATACCCAGGAGAGGGATTGCTGGGTCATACGGTAATTCTATTCGTAATTTTTTGAGAAACCTCCACACTGCCTTCCATAACGGCTGCACCAGTCTGCATTCCCAACAGTGTATGAGGGTTCCTTTTTCTCCACAGCCTCTCCAACACTTGGTACTATTTGTCTTGTTGATGATAGCCATTCTGACTGGGGTGAGGTGATATCTCATTGTGGTTTTTATTTGCATTTCTCTGATGATTAGTGATGTTGAGCATTTTTTCATGTCTATTGGCCATTTGTATATCCTCTTTGGAGAAATGTCTCTTCAGGTCCCCTGCCCATTTTTCAATTGAGTTGTTTGTTTTTTTGTTGTTGAGTTTCATGAGTTCCTTGTATATATTGGGTATTAGCCCCTTATCGGAAGCACTGTTTGCAAAATCTTCTCCCATTCAGTTGGTTGCCTCTTTATTTTGTCGATGGTTTCTTTTGCTGTGCAGAAGCTTTTAAGTTTCATATATTTCCATTCGTTTATTTTAGCTTTTACTTCCATTGCCTTTGGAGTCAAATTCATAAAATGCTCTTTGAACCCAAGGTCCATAAGTTTAGTACCTATGTTTTCTTCTATGCAGTTTATTGTGTCAGGTCTTATGCTTAAGTCTTTGATCCATTTTGGATTAATTTTGGTACATGGTGACAGATAGCAGTCCAGTTTCATTCTTTTTCACATGGCTATCCAATTATCCCAGCACCATTTATTGAAGAGGCTGTCTTTCCTCCATTGTATGTTTTTAGCTTCTTTGTCAAAAATTATCTGTCCATATTTATGTGGTTTTATTTCTGGGTTCTCAATTCTATTCCATTGGTCTATGTGTCTGTTTTTCTGCCAATACCATGCTGTTTTGATTATTGTAGCCCTGTAGTACAAGCTAAAGTCAGGGAGTGTGATACCTCCAGTATTGTTCTTTTTTCTTAAGATTGCTTTGGCTATTCGAGGTCTTCTGTGGTTCCAAACAAATCTGATGGTTTTTTGTTCTATTTCTTTAAAAAATGCCATTGGGATTTTGATTGGGATTGCATTAAATCTGTATATTGCTTTGGGTAATATGGCCATTTTAACTATGTTGATTCTTCCAATCCATGAGCACGGAATGTCTTTCCATTTCTTTGTGTCTTCTTCAGTTTCTTTCAAAAATGTCTTACAGTTTTCAGCATATAGGTCCTTCACATCCTTGGTTAAGTTTATTCCTAGGTATTTTATTCTTTTTGCTGCAATTACAAAAGGAATTGGTTTTTGTATTTCTTTTTCTGAGATTTCATTGTTAGTATACAGGAATGCAATGGACTTTTGTATGTTGATTTGGTAGCCAGCAACTTTACTGCAATCGTTGATTGTTTCTAATAGCTTTTTGATGGCGTCTTTAGGGTTTTCTATATATAGCATCATGTCATCTGCAAAGAGTGATAATTTAACTTCTTCATTCCCAATTTGGATGCCTTTTATTTCTTTCTCTTGGCTGATTGCTCTGGCAAGGACTTCCAACACTATGTTGAAAAGCAGAGGTGATAGGGGACAGCCCTGTCATGTTCCTGAACGTAGAGTAAAGGGCTTCAGTTTTTCACTATGCTAATTATGAGATTAGCTGAGGGCTGGTCATATATGGCCTTTATTATGTTAAGGTATTTTCCTTCTATAACCTATTTTATTAAGTGTTTTGATCATAAATGGATGTTGTATCTTGTCAAATGCTTTTTCTGCATCAATTGATATAATCATATGATTTTTGTCCTTTATTTTGTTTCTGTGATGTATCACATTGATGGATTTCCGGATGTTGAACCATCCTTGTGCCCCGGGGATGAACCCCACTTGGTCGTGATGAATGATCTTTTTAATGCATTGCTATATTCGATTTGCTAGAATTTCGTTTAGGATTTTTGCATCTGTATTCATCAGCGATATTGGTCTGTAGTTTTCTTTTTTTGTGTTGTCCTTACCAGGTTTTGGTATCAGGGTAATGTTCGCGTCATAAAATGAGTTAGGGAGTACTGTCTCTTCTTCAATTTTTTGGAAGAGTTTGAGCAGGATTGGTATTAGATCCTCTTTGAAGGTTTGGTAGAATTCACTAGTGAAGCCATTTGGTCCCGGACTTTTGCTTTTGGGAAGGTTTTGGATGACTGATTCAATTTCGTTACTGGTGATCGGTCTGTTTAGATTTTCCAGTTCTTCATGGTTCAGCCTTGGAAGGCTATGTGTTTCTAAGAACTTGCCCATTTCTTCTAGGTTATTGAATTTGGTGGCATACAGTCCTTCATAGTATTCTTGGATGATCTTTTGTATTTCTGTGGTGTCCGTGATAACTTCCCCTTTTTCGTTTCTGATTTTGTTAATTAGTGTCTTCTCTCTTTTTATCTTAGTAAGTCTAGCCAAAGGTTTGTCAATGTTGTTAATCTTTTCAAAGAACCGGCTCTTTGTCACATTAATTTTTTCTATTGTCTTTTTGTTCTCTATTTCATTTAGTTCTGCTCTGATTTTTGTATTTCCTTTCTTCTGCTGACCTTAGGGTTCACTTGTTCTTCTTTTTCTAGTTCTTTAAGGTGCAACATGAGGTTTTTTTATTTGGGATTTTTCTTGTTTCTTGAGATAGGCCTGCAATGATATAAATTTCCCTCTTAAAATTGATTTCACTGCATCCCAAAAATTTTGGTAGGATATATTTTCACTGTCATTTGTTTCTATGTATCTTTTGATCTCTCCTCTAATTTCTTCTTTGACCCAGTCGTTCTTTAAAAGTATGTTGTTTAACCTCCGTGCATTTGTGGTTTTTCCTGCTTTCTTTTTGCAGTTGATATCCAATTTCAAAGCCTTGTGATCAGAGAATATGCTTGGTATAATTTCAATCTTCTTAAATTTGCTGAGGCTGATTTGATGTCCCAATATATGGTCTATCCTTGAGAATGTTCCATGTACACTAGAAAAGAATGTATAGTCTGATGTTTTAGGATGAAGTGCTCTATATATGTCAATTATGTCCATTTCATCTAATGTGTCATTTAGGGCTGCTATTTCGTTATTTATTTTCTGTTTGGATGATCTATCCATAGCTGTCAATGATGTATTTAAGTCCCCTAGTACAACTGTGTTTTGGTCAATTTCTCCCTTTAGTTCTGTTAGTAGTTGCTTGGTATATTTCGGTGCTTCCTGATTGGCTGCATAAATATTGATGACTGTTATGTCTTCTGGTTGTATAGTCCCCTTTACCATTATGAAATGTCCATCTTTGTCTCTTGTTATCTTTTTCACCCTGAAGTCTCTTTCATCTGATATCATTATGGCTACACCGGATTTTCTCTGGGTACCATTTGCTTGGAGTGTCAATTTCCACCCTTTCACTTTGAGTCTATGCTTCTCCTTGTAGCTGAGATGTGTCTCTTGGAGGCAGCATATGGTTGGGTTTAGTTTTTTGATCCAATCTGCTACTCTGTGCCTTTTTATTGGTGAGTTCAGTCCATTTACATTTAGGGTGATTATTGATATGTGAGGATTTCCTATCATTCTATCTTTAGTTTTCTGGTAAGGCTGTGTCTCCCTTGTTTCTTTGCCTTTTTATTGTTGTCTGTTATTTCTGTGTGGTGGTATTCTATGATGTTTTCCTCTGTTTCTTCTTTTATTACAGTATATGTTTCTGTTCTGGATTTTTTTTGAGTGGTTACCTTAAGTTTATGTAAAAGAAAGTTTGATAATTAGAGTATTCCATTTTCTTCAGCACGCTTACTTTCTCCATTCCCATATTCCGGTTCAGGCCTTTACTCTCCCCCTTTTTTATGTTTTGGTTGCCACAAATTGTTCCTGTTGATGGTGGTCGAATAGCCTCCTTTAGTATTTCTTGTAGTGCAGGTCGTGTATTAGAAAATTCCCTCAGCTTCTGTATGTCTGGAAAGGTCTTTATTCCTCCTTCATATCTAAAGGATATCTTTGCTGGATATATTATTCTTGGCTCATAATTTCTCTCTTTCAATAGTTTGAATATTTGGTTCCACTCCCTCCTGGTTTGTAGAGTTTCTGCTCAAAAAGCTGATGATAATCTAATGGGCTTTCCTTTGTAGGTTACCATCTTCTTTTCCCTGGCTGCCTTGAGGATTATTTCTTTGTAGTTGATTTTAGACAGCTTCAATACAATGTGCCTTGGAGAAGGCCTGTTGGGATTGAGGTAAATTAGGTGTTCTATTTGCTTCTTGGATTCGAGGATCCAGTTCTGTCCACAAGTTTGGGAAGTTCTCATCAACAATTTGTTTGAATATGTTCTCTGTTCCCTTCTCTCTTTTTTCTCCTTCTGGTATGCCCATTATTCTTATATTGCTCTTTCTGTTGGAGTCAGAAAGTTCTTGTAGAGTTCTTTCATTTCTTTTAAGTCTCAAGTCTCTTTCCTCTTCCATCTGTGTAATTTCTAGGTTTCTATCTTCGATGTCACTTATTCTTTCCTCCATCTGGTCAACTCTACGACCTAAGCTGGTTATTTCATTCTTAATATCTTCTACTGAGTTCTTAATCTCCAGAAATTCTATTTGGTTCTTTTTTAAAATTTCAATCTCTTTCGTAAAATGCTCATGTTGTTCTTTGACTGTGTTTCTGAGTTCATTAAACTGCCTTTCTGTGTTTTCTTGCATCTCGTTGAGTTTTTTCAGAATTGCAATCTTGAATTCTCTGTCATTTAAGTCACATATTTCCATATCTTTAAGTTCCTATTCTGGAGACTTTTCACTTTCTTTCTGCGCTGTCTTCTTGCCTTGGTCATTCATGGCAATTACTGATTTATTATTTCTCTTCCTAGACATCTACAGGAGTGGCTTCTGCAACAGGTTGATAGGAAGAGGTCTTTCTTTTGTTTTCCAGTACGTGTTCGTAGAATGTTTTATTTTCTCTCCGACTGCAGCCTTTTTTTTCTCTCTCACACAGTAGTGCTATGTTTCCTCTGCACTATTCCAGCTTCTCACACAATGGGGGGATTCCCTGGGAGACGGGCTTCTCCTCTGTTAATAGTTCACCTGAATCACAGGGCGCAGTGTCCGTGTGGGTATGCGGAGAGCTTTTGAAGTTCCAAAGCTCTTCCTGCACCAGATTCAGAGCCCGTATGTTTCAGCAGTTCTGTTTAGTCCTGCAGGGATCCACCCAAATAGGTGGTGCCAGGGGCAGGGTGACTTTTGAGAGGTGGCCCAGAGCAATGGTGGCGACCACCACCACAGACGGACCTGCTTCCACAGCTCCCTCCCCTTTGCCAGAACTAGTTGGGCTGCGAATCTGTGTCTGTGG
Source organism: Rhinolophus ferrumequinum (assembly GCF_004115265.2). Lineage (NCBI taxonomy): Eukaryota > Metazoa > Chordata > Mammalia > Chiroptera > Rhinolophidae > Rhinolophus > Rhinolophus ferrumequinum. The sequence goes on from NC_046287.1 coordinate 94,123,492, forward strand.
TCCACAGTTCTGAGAACAGCAAATATTCTGTTCTTTTGATCTGACACTGCTACTGTTCCGCTTCTAGCACCGGGCAGGTGGGGGCGGGGTGAGCTCTGGAGGGTAGGGAGGGGGCGGCTAGTCTCAGTGCCTAAGGCTTCCGTTCTCTGCTAGGCAGTGAGTGCTTAAACCACCGTTTTCAGCCTTCTTCCCTCAGTCTTTTCTCTGAGGTCTCTGCCGTGAGCGTTGGGTTCAGCCGTGTTACATGCTGCCCCCTCAGCCCTGTGGGCCATAAGCGGAGCCCTAGTAGTCCGAGTTCTTCCCCCTCCCACAGCTGCGGTAGTTCCGGGATGCGGCGAGCTCGGAGCACTGAGCTAGGTCTGCATCCTGCAACCCGGGGGCTCCGTCTCCGCACTTCTCCCTTCTCTCCTCCCTGGCTAGCGCGATTAGCCCACCTTTAGGTGAATTCAGTAGTAGTCCTCTTCGTCTTGCCTGTCTGCTGTGCAGGGAGTTCTTTGTGGAGTTATTGTTGTTCGATTAGTTGTAAATTCCAGGGAAGCTTTACAGAGGTTCACCTCATGCCGCCATTTTGATGATCCCTCTATATTTGTCACTTTAACATTAGTGTTACTTACAATTAAATTTCTTCAGTCAATACTTACAATAGACAAGATAACAGTCAAACATATTTTATGTAGACATCTGTCTACTCTTCAGCTTTATCTGCAGCCACTATCATACTTATTCTATGTTCTAGAAAAGCCTTTGCAGTTCCGTTAATGAGTCATGTTACCCCTCACCTTTATTTGTGCCATTTCTTCTTCCTGCAACTTCTGTCATTCCCTCCTCCCAATGGTGCCAAAAGCTCTGACAATTTCTCAAACGTTCTGGGAATTACAATATTTATTGCATTGTTTTTGTGTTTTTTTCTTTCTTTTCTTTTTAACAAATCTCTCAGACTGTGGGGTTCTTTAAATAAGTTACATTGCTGATTCACCTGTGTATCCAATATGATTTGCATAGTACCTGTCATAAAGTATGGACTCATCAAGATTATAAGGCTATATGGATAAATGACTGAATGGATGTTAGAAGGAGGGCAAAGAACCAATTGGCTTTTAATAATAGGGCAGTTTCTTAACACTATGAAATTCTATGACACATTTAACACAGAAAATGAGGTAAATAAAAATAAAAACATGAGATAACTTAGGAGTATCTGTTACAGAACATGTTCCTTTTCACAGTATCTAGACAGCACAGGTAAGGAATGAAGTGGTCTTCAGCTTCTACTGTAAGTTTATTTTTCAAAAGAACTAGAACAGGAATCATATTCATTCCTGTTCTAAAACAGGGTCGCTATGGATGTAGGAAAAAAGTCAGGAGACAAAACAAAGCATTCTGCTTCTAGTGGACTAAACATCAGCATGCCAAGTGCTGATGTTCTAGGAAGTACATAATTTTATGCAGTTTGCTGTCATTTAAATTGCTTGTCTTTGAGCCGAGATTCTGAGATCCTGAATTTTAAATATAAATAACCTCTGTAATTTGATGAAAGAAAAAAAAATCAATAGAAAAGGAAATAGGAGAGGTCAAATTAGTCTCCCATCATCAGTAGATGGATGCGGGGACAAAAGGCAGAACTAGTTTGTACTGAAGGTCTGTCTTTTGATAGCAATATGACTTGGACAAACAATTTTCTCTGTATCCGAGTTTTAGTTTCTTGATTACTATTTCAGAGGTCCTATATACTGGAGGAAAGAGTAAATGCCCACACTGTAAGATTATATTTTAAGATTCCAATTTACTTAGTCAAGAAGACAGATGCTGATTGGAAGTGAAGAGTTCACACAGGGCAGGAGCAGGTGTAATACCTCAGTGTCACTCAAAAGGAAAGCATAAGAGTTTCTGGTGACACTGCAAGGTAGAGTCTGGCTGGATTTCTTTCAGTGCTACAGTCCTTTAATAGAGTTTTTAAAAATCTGGAAAAACTTATAATTTTTATTTTTAAAAAATTTTAATTCAAAATATTTTTACTTTGGAAAATATTTACGAGCTTTGGGATCTACTAGTTCATGATCCAATTTAACACCAACAAGTCTTCACCTGATGAAAACAGAACAAATGCCTTGTTGCCCTGAGAAGTATCTGACACTAACTTTCCCACATTCCCCAAAAACATTTCCTTTAAGGAGGGAAAACAATTACATCATATGGTTGTTAGGAGCATGTGAGCGATTATTTGTAAAGTCTTTGACACACAAAAATCGCAGCTCACTTTTCTAAAAGGTACACACTGATACATTGGTTATCTTTATATTCATTAGGAGGTAAAAAAACAGATGACAGAAAATGATATTTAGTTATATGGAGTTCCATATAAGGCTGTGGTGGGGCTTCAAAGCATTTCTTCATATTCATAACTTAGATTTGTAATTTGCATTATCAGTTTTGAACTGTGATACTAATCAAACTCTTGTGTTTTGAAGCATAACTCAATTTACTCAATTCTATGAGCTGTGAAATACAAAGATTAGAAAACTGGGGCATAGTGTGGTCTATGTAGAAGCTGTTCTGAGTCCTACTGGTGCTGAAGAAGGGAAGATGGAATAACAGACCCTAGAGACTTAAAAATCTTGCATATAGGGCTGTTGGGAAAAAAAAAAATATATATATATATACATATATATATATGAAAACTACTTATTCTCTTAAAATACTAAATACTTTCATTGGTGTCTTCAAATAAACCTCACAATGTCAAATACATAAAGCAGATTGTTATATTAATCTATAATGAACTTAATACTTATACTTCTTAGAGCAGCATGGAAAAAAACTGAGTTAGATTATGATTATGTTTAAGTTGAGAGTTATGGGTAAAGATGGGGATAATTTTACATGGCTGTTAAGATGAGTGAATTAAGCACAAAATTTCTCAAATTCTGGTGTATAACGAAGAGCATGATCACTTGCAGGGCATATTACAAATGGTGATGTCTCAATCCTGCCTAGAGAGTCTGATTTGATGGGTTTCAGGAGAGACCACAACATCTACATGTTTAATAAACTTTTTTTTTCATCTTTATCTTTTGATGCTCTTCACTCACCTCCAACCTCCAGCAACCACTAATCTGTTCTCCGTATCTATGAGCTTGGTTTTATTGCTTCTTCTTTTTTATATTCTACATTTAAGAAAGATCATACATTATTTTTCTTTCTTTGTCAGACTTATTTTACTTAGCATAATTCTCTGCAGGTCTATCCATGTTGTTGCAAATGGCAAGATTTCGTTCCTTTCATGGCTGAATAATATTGCATTGTGTACACACACACACAAAGACACACACACCACTACCACCGCCACACTTTCTTTATCCGTTCATCCATCAATGGACCTTTAGGTTGTTTACATATCTTGGCTATTGTAAATGATGCTGCAATGAATATGGGGGTGCAGCTATCTTTTCAAGTTAGCATTTGTTTTCTTCGGATAAATACCAAGAAGTAAAATTGCTGGATCATATGGTAGCTCTTCTTAAAAATATTCTGAAGAAACTCCATACTATTTCCCATAATGACTGCACCAATTTACATTCCCACTAACAGTGCACAGGGATTCCCTTTTCTCCATGTCCTCTACAACATGTTATCTCATCTCTTTTTGATGATAGTCACTCTAACAGGGGTGAGGTGGTATCTCACTGTGCTTTTGGTTTGCATTTCCCTGAGGATTAGGGAAATGCAAGTCATCTTTTCAGATACCTCTTGGATAGCTGTATGTCTCTTTGGAAAAATGTCTATTCAGATCGTCTGTCCATTTTTAGATCAAATTATTTGTTTGTTTATTTTTGCTGTTGAGTTGCATTAATTCTTTACATATTTTGCATATTAGCCCCTTATCAGTATATGATTTGCAAATGTTTTCTCCCATTCAGAAGGCTGCCTTTTCATTCTATCGATGGCTTCCTTGGCTGTGCAGCATCTTTTTTGTATGATGTAGTCCCACTTGTTCGTATTTGCTTTTGCTTTCAGTGTCAGATTCAAAAAATCATTGCCAAGACCTATGTCAAAGAACTTACTGGCTATGTTTTCTTCTAGGAAGTTTATCAAAATGTAATGCCACATAAATGGAATCACAGAATATCGCTTTGCTGTCTAACTTCTTTAGCTTCACACAATCCTTTCAAGTTCCACAGATATCATGTGTATCGGTAGCTCATACCTTCTTATTCTATGTAGTATTCTATGTAATGATACATCATAATTAGTTTATCCATTTACCTGTATTTCCAGTCTTGGTTCTTGCAAATAAAGCTGCTATGAACATTCACATCTGTCTTAATGTGGACCTATATTTATTTCTCTTGGGAAAATATCTAGGCTTGAAATTATTGAGTCAAATGTTAACTGTATGTGTAGCCTTTTAAGATGCAGACAAACTGTTTTCCAGGTGTATGTATCATTTTGCACTCGCACCAGTAAGTTACCAGTATTCCAGTGCCTCCACATGCTCAGCAATACTTAGTATCACCAATCTATTTAATTATATCCATTACAGTAGGTACATAATACTATTTGTGGTTTAAAGTTAAATTTCCCAGGTGTATAATGATGTGGAGCATCTTTTCATGTGCTGATTGGTCATATGTATATTTTCTTTGGTGCAGCATCTGTTCAAATAATTTGCTCAATTTGAATTGAATAGTTTTTCTTTTTATTATTGAGTTGTAAGAGCTTTCCTCCCTTCCATTGATCCATCTATCTTTACAATAATCTTCCAGCTCTATTCTTTCTCAATTTGTTTTGGTCATCAAAAGTCCATTGTATTTTTCACATACATTTGAAAATTACTTTTTAATTTCTACCCAAACCAAAAAAGCCTGCTGGAATTTTGATTAGATCTGACTCTACAGATCAGTTTGGGGAGAACTAAAGCCTTAACCATGGTGGATCTTCTGATCCATGAACACAGTATATTTCAGTATTACTTCCTTCTAAATTTTTCACAGAAACATTTTGTAGTTTTTATTGCACAGATTTTTCACATATTTTATTTAGTACATCCCTTAAGCATTTCGTTTTTTATACAATTATAATGGTTTTATTTTTTATTTAAATGTCCAATATTTCACATAGAAATATGTGACTATAATTAATTTTTGAATATTGATCTTATATCCTCTGACTTTGCTAAATTCACTTATTAGTTCTAGTACCGCTTTTTTAGACATCTGAGAATTTTCTAGTTTCCTAATTGAACTGGGTAAGACCTCCAGCCCGGCCCAATGTTGAATACAAGTGGTGAGTGAGAACATCCTAGCCTTGTTTTTGATCTAGGGGAAAAGCATTTAAGTCTTTCACCATTGAGAAGAATGTTAGCTACACGTTTTTGTAGATACCATTTATCACACCAAGGGAGTTTAATTTCTAGTTTACTGACAATTATCTCATGAACAGATGTTGAATTTTTTAAATGCTTTTACTACATCTATTGAAAAGTAACACATATTATTTTCGTTTTTAGTGTGTAGATATGGTGTATTTCATTCATGGATATTTTTGAACATTAAACCAACTTTGAATTCTTGGGATAAACACCTCTTGCTCATGATGTAATCCTTTTCATATGTTGCTGAATTTGATTTGCCAAATTTTATTAAGGATTATTTTACCTATACTTATGGTGGATATTGGTGTGTAATTTCATTTCTTATAATGTCTTTGGTGTTATTAATAGGGTGATGAGGTCTCATAAAGTGAGCTGTAAAGTATTGTCTATTCCTATTCAGGAAGAGATTGAGCATAACTGGTATTATTTTTTCCTTAAGTGTTTGGTAGAAATATTTAAATTCTCTTTTTAACATTGACTCTGCCTCCTAAGTTAAGTCCATTGTTTTCTTACACTTTGCTAGGAAAAAAACAACAACCAAAAAAGCTAGGCTTTGATATAATGAATTGCTTTAAAGTCTATTTCATAAGCATGAGTAATGCTTTTTAAAAATATATTTCACACACTATGATATAGAAAAAATATTGTAAACCTTATTAGCATTAATAATCAAGTAAAGTACTGGTCACTACTTCAAAGTCAGGAAAACTGCTGACTACTTACATAATATAAAGCTCAAAGACAGAGATTATGGCTTTTGCAAATAAAATTATATCCTATTTGTTTTGTTAAATAATGAAGGACACAAAGGTATTTTCTGTTGTCTGAAACCTTAATTTCACAAATAAAACAAAGACTGGTTTCTTTCTCTCATCCCTCACCATGTTCCTGTACTCGCTTAGGTCCTATCTCCTACGAGAAGCCCTCTGCAGTCATTACTGTCCACAGGGATAGTTCCTTCCTCTCAAGTCATTGCAACTTTTCTATCATTTATTTGTACTTTTATTTATGATATACTATGACATTCTGAACTTTATTTTTGTCAGTGTGTAACCCCTAACTTCTCAATTATAAGTTAACTGGAAATGAAGATCACATGTAAAATGTATTTGTATCACTAGTAAATCTGAACCACTTGATGTGTATTTTATAACTATTTATTCAGGCTTGTTTTTTCAAATATAATGTAATTATATAGATGCTTAAAACTTCAGGAGTGTCTGTAAAGGTATTATACTACCTCTGTAACTAGAAAACAGTAATAACTTTTTCTTAATCTTGTCTAGCATTGAACTGTGACTCTTTACAACAGACAAGTTATACAAGTATTGTTTTCTCGAATGTTGCTCTGTACAACACAACCGAGGACTATAAATTGTCTATGTGTTCTTACTTTACCAATATGGCAAGTGATCAGCTTATAACTCAATGCTTCAGTTTCCCTGGCACCTTGGTTAGAGTTCCTACACTAAAATCTATGGCCCAGGCCAGGACTATATTCTTGTCTTAGGTGGCTTGCTCATCCTATTCCTTCACGTCTCATCTTTAGTGTATCCTTGGACTTGGCCATACACCACATACCTTCATGTGGGCATAACCATTCCCGCAGCCCGAATCTGCTACTTAAACAACATACCAGTCACAACGCAAAGGCTAACTCTAGTATCCTCTGTTGCCAAGTTGATTCTAGTTATGTCAGAATGGAATGAAAACTAAATCAATGTTTTCTAATAAAGACATAGATCACCTGAATCTTGACAAGCATTTGCTTGAAATAAGTAAGCTAAGAACAACAATACAAAATTTATGTCCCTAAGAAATAAAAAAAAAAACAACAGGAGAATATGGCACAGGCATGAATATATCCCAAATAGGGTACTCGTCCCCTTTTTTTGTTTTTCAATATTTAACTCTCACCAATGTTAAAGTAATGGTGCCTAGAAAAAAAGCACATTTAAAGTTATTCACAGAAGAGAAAAAAGTCTCAATACACATGCATATGCATATACAGTTTAAATATGGTTTAAAGTGTAAAAACATGTAATTCAAATGAAATTTAAGATCACTAAATTCTGAAATATATTTCCCTATTACATGAAATCTAGCCATTATTAAACGGCAGTTGTTCATCTTAGTTTTAGGTAAATAACATTTTTTATTTATCATTAATATCTAAAGTTAAGTCTATAAATTAGCAATATTTAAGATATACAATTAATTTTGTAAAAGCACAGATATTTTTTTCACCTCATTCATTTAAAAAATTCTGTATGCTTAATAACTTATTACATGTGTAAAATAAATAACAGAGACCTAAGAAAAAGGTACAGATTATGTTCTACATGAAAAAAATATAGAGAGGGAACTCCTGTTTTTGAGGAGTTTCCAGGGATTTTTGGTTCAACAGTAAACCAGAAACTCAATGCTAAGAAAAAACTTCTTATCTTACAGTTTTAGAATACAACACTGTTTTTGTAACTAGAGTTTTTACCAAGTCAAAGACATGAAACAAACAAAAATACATCCCGGCTTTTTATGAATATCCATAAAATATATCCCATATGCTTTCCCAAAAGCGATAAAGGCTTATTTTAGGCAAATGATTAATTTATTTCAAAAGATCACTCAAATTACACAATTTTAAAAAGTCTTTCTTATTTGCTTTATAGTTCAATTCATAGTTTAATAATTTTTTAATAATTTAAAATCCAATTATTATTGCCAAGATATTATAGGCAATTTTACATCCCATTAACCTTGCTTTGTTTTAATTATAAAGATCCTTTGTTATTTTCCTTTAAATGATCCAGTTTATAATTTCAGCCTGTCCTAGGGAGTATTTTAATTCAGCTGCACATTCATCAACTGTTTTTGTCCTGTTAATTGTAGACAACTGCACAATCGCTTTCTCCAGCTATGATTGATGAATTATATTCACGAGTGTAGCTGTTAAGTAGGATAAACATTCATAACAATTTCCACTTAAAGATTTTTATCTTCATTCCCACAAGGACAAATTAAAGACATATTTTAACAACTAAGAGAAAGTGTATTTTGTGTTTCAGTTTAAACTATTAGAAAAAGTTAAGAAAAAAGCTCTATGTCCAGGCAAATGAGACACAAACGTGTAAAGAATCTAATTTGTGCCTAGCACATAGTAGGCATCAAAACAATAGCAGCCAGATAAACAGAGCAACGTGCCTTTACTGTAACTGCATCCCAACTATCTAAATATGGTATTTTTTGTCCTGGAACTCCCAATTTAAATTTATGAAAGAGAAAGGCCTAAACTGAAAGGAAATGAACCAAACTAAAGGTGGGAGTGGGCAAAATTCTAAATACCTATACTAAGTAATAGCCAAATATTAGGTTGGTGCACAAGTAATTGCGATTTAAAAGGTAAAAAAATAATTGCAATTACTTGTGCAGCAACCTAATAAAAACCTTCCATTTTTTTAATGCCTGTATTGCAGCAGTTGTAATAAATGTCATATATATTATTTCCAACCTTCAGAGAAACCGAGCAAGAAAGGTGTTACACTATTCTACAGCTGTGGAACAGGGTCAGAGGGAGATTATGTTACATGCCTAGAGTCTAACAGTTTATCAATAGCAGAACTGACAGTTGAATTCGGTACAAATAATATACATATGCTTTGTATTATAATAGGCACTGCAGAAATAGCCATAAAAATACACTACAAATAAATAAGCACCAACACTATGTATGGGAAGTATAACTCAGGGGGAAATGGAAGGTGCTATGAGAACATAGGAAGGCACCTAATCCGGATTAGGAATGGGGAAGGTTTGGTGCTCAGTAAAGAGACTCTTTTCCTTAAAGAGAAGTGAATGTCTTAAAGCAAATGCACATCTCTTTAATGCTGTGGACCACTGGGGAAAACATTATAATATCAAAGACAGAAACCTCAATCCTGTTCCCCAAACATTCTGACAAGTCTCCTAGGTTTCCTTAGTGTTTTATTCTTCCTTATTTTTCTATAGTGGCTAAATCCAATGTTATTCGATCTTCTCAAATATGATGCCTAACTCCCCAAATTGCCTTCATTCTCGATAAATGGTCCTACCTGACACTTCATAGAGAAAATAGAAGGCATCATGAAGGAACCCCTCTGAATCCTGACAAAAATGTATTGTCTGCATCTTTTCTCAATGTTCTTCTACAAAAGGCCAGTCCCTGGACCTCAGTCTCGCCCCTCAGAGACTTGACTCTTTCAATAGAGTAGAAACTTTACTTCTTTCCTTCCTACCATACTGACTTCTTTCCATCAGCATTTAAAAAGACTCAAGTCCTTCCTTCTAAAAAATTCCCACCTCCAATTAGAAACCTTATCCACCTACAGCAACCACCCTGCTTTCCCTTCTTGTTCAAACTTATAGTTGTGTGTACTTGCTGCCTATACTCATCTCCCACTCTTCAGCTCAAAAGAACTTAGCTCTGTCCCCAATACTCTAAATCACCACTTTCTCAAAAGCTACTTCTCTCTTTATTGGCTCCCATAGCGCCCTCTGCTTGCCCTTTGGTATATTTATTGCTTCAATAAGAACTTGAGAAAGACAGCTGTCCCCACTAGATGGTAAGCTCCAACAGAGCAAGGCCTGGGTCTGTACCAGGCATCGTTAGCACACAGGTGCTCTCCAGGGTAAGTTCGGGTGAAATCCACACGACCCTCTTGTCACTGAATTCAGAGGCTCCTTTGATCCTAACTTAAAAATCCTCTTGTTGACTATTCATTTATCCTCATTCTATGAATCATTGTTTTCTTCATTCCTTCAATAAATATTTGTGATTGCAAACTATGTGCGAGGTATTATTCCAGAAACCAAGGAGATATCAGCAAATAAGATGAGTTCTTAGGAAAAGTACATTTTAGTGAGGAAGAGAGACAAGATAATTTGAGATATTATTAAATGTTAAAATAGAGTCCTGTGATAGAAGTGTGAAAATCGAGATGGTCAATGGAGTCTCTGAGAGGTGACATTCAAGCTGATTCCTGAATGAGGGTAAACAGCCAATTATGTGAAGATGTGAGGAAAGAGGATTCCAGCAGAAATTGAGTCACAAGTGTGGTCCCAGGTTCTGCGCTCCCTCGACACCCCCGCCCCCCCACCAGCATCACACCCGTATCCTTACCTACCACTTACCACATAAGCAGATAACTTCTAAAACTAAGTTTCCATTGTAGCTGTATCATTTGGAGAGCTAGAGACCCAAATTACAGGATGCCTAGTCAACGATTCCATCTGGACATTGCACAGACGCTACAAATTCAGTGTCACCAAGTGCAAACAAATACATGGACACATACATAATAACATGTATCCACTACCATAGTCTCATGCAGAGCAGAGTCACAGCTCTAAAATTCTGTGCTCTGCCTATGCATCCCTCCCCTCCCCTCACACCCTGGCAAGCACTGATCTATTTACTATCTCCATTGTTTTCCCTTTCCCAGCATGTCATATTTTTGAAATCACAGAATAGGAAGCCTTTTCAGATTGGCTTCTTTCATTTAGTAATGTGCAGTTAAGGTTCCTCCATGTCTTTTTATGGCTTGATAGCTCATTTCTTTTTAGCATTAAATAATAAATATTCCATTTTCTGGATATATCACATGAATGAATGGGTGTTTATTTATCCATTCACCCACTGAAGTACATCCTGGATGTGTCCAAGTTTTGGCAATCATGAATAAAGTGGCTATAAACATCTATGTGCAGGTTTTTATCTGGACATAAGTGTTCAACTCCTTTGGGTAGACAGGAATGCAATTGCTGTATTGTATGGCAAGAATATGTTTAGTTTTGTAAGAAACCACAAACCTATCTTTCAAACTGGCTGTACCATTTTGTGCTCCCACCAGCGATGGATGAGCGTTCCTGTTGCTCCACATCCTCATCAGCATTTAGTGTTGTCAGTGTTCTGGATTTGGGCCATTCTGATAGGTGTGTAGGGTATCTCGTTTTCATTTGCATTTCCCTGACGCCATATGATGTGGAGCATCTTTTCCTATGCTTTTTCTATCTGTGTATCTTCTTTGGTGAGGTGTCTGTTAAGGTCTTTGGACATATTTTTAACCAGGTTGTTTGTTTTTTTATTGTTGAGCTTTAAGAGTTTTTGTGTATTTTAAATAAGTCCTTTCTCAGATGTGTCTTTTGCAAATACTTTCTTACAGTCCACCGTTTGTCTTCTCATTCTCTTGACACTGTCTTTCATAAAGCAGAATTTTTTAATTTTAATGAAGTTCAGCTTAGCAAATCTTTCTTTTATGCATCATGCCTTTGGTACTGTATGTAGACGGTCGTCACCAAAGCCAAGGTCATCTAGATTTTCTCCAATGTTACCTTCTAGGAGTTTGATAGTTTTGCATTTTACATTTAGGTCTGTGATCCACTTTTAGCTATTTTGTTTTGTGAAGGTATAAGGCCTGTGTCTAGATTTATTGTTCACATGTGTATGTCGTTGTCCCAGTACCATTTGTTGAAAGGACTATTTTTGCTCTATTGTATTTGCTTTGCTTGGATACACTTTTTGAAAACCATTATAACCCCACCACCCAGAAAATGCACCCCTCCAGACTAGGTTAAGTGCCTTGCCTTATGCTTACATTAATACCTATACCACCTGTATCACAGCACCCTTGTATTATTTTATGGGCCAGTCTAATATTTGTCTTATTCACTTCTCTATTCCCAGCTTCTATCACAGTGGTTGGAATGTAGCAGGTGCTAAACAGGCATTTGCTCTACTAATGTATACGTGATCCGTTCCTATATAGTTATAGCTAGTCATATTTCAATTTTTGTTCCCAAACCATCTTTATTGGAGGAAACTTGGTAGTAAAACTAGAAACACAAATCTAGAATGGCGCAAGGAACATGGTGAACATTTTGGAGGTTTTCATGGATTTAAATTTAAACAAAATTATAACTCTTTCCATAATTCTAACCCCTTTCCTAAAACAATACAAAATACTCTACCATTGAACAATAAAGCAGTATCAAAAGCTAAAAACCTCTGATATTCGCAACATTTCCACCCTTCTCCCTTTTTAAGACAGTAACTATAATTTCAAGTGTTGGAGGTTCAATTCTGTTAAGTTCAGAAACTTACTGATGATAAGATCATTTTTGTTTATTACTTCACAGTTGAAACAAATTTGCAAAATTAGCATGTATGTGAATTGAGAGATTTCTTTAACTGATATGACTATGAGTAGCCTGGGCAAAACTTCTATTTTTCATGACCTGAAGATTGATAATAATTATTATCAATTCTTACAATAATAAAGTATTACAAAAACTAGAACATATTATTATGGAAAATTATTTGTTATGAAATAACAGTGGTATTTTCCTGCACCTTTTGCTTGGCAGAGAACACAAAATTTAATTTTTATAGTTATATTATTATGACTAAAAATAATTCAATCATGGACCATCTAAATGAGAAATATACAGTAAGATGAATTGTTATAAGAACAGAAGCTGTTTCTCAGAATATAATACATTGATGGACAAAAAACAATACTACTAACCTGTATTTAAGCTATTTTATTAAAAGGTATTTCTATACCTATATAAACTAATTTTCAAGGAATATGTTGTAAAATATTCTTTCATGACTCCTCCCTTGATAAACGTAAGTTTTATATATAGTGAGCATTATTTTCTTATCAATTTAATTAAATCTCGTTTCAAATATAAACAATAGATGTCAACTATTTAGTCATTATTATAATATAGAAGAAACTCAAGTTGTAAAGGATGCAGGTCTTTGGCTGATGGAAGCTGCATGTGTCAAAATGATGACAGTTACATCTGTCTTAATGTATCCACTGCCAATAAAGTATTGGAAAATCATAGTGAACAACTGTTTATAATAAAGTGAAAAATACAATGATGGGCTCAAACATAATAACTTCAAGCATCATTTTACCAATGGTATATATAAATTCCTAACCAGATTGTGATACTTCCTATATTTAATATCCCTCACATTTTCAGCTGGATACCAGATAGCATGACATGTTCAGGGAAAAGTATTTTACATGAGCCGAGATAGGCAGAGGGAGTGCACACGGAGCATGGTTCTGAAACAGATGGGGTGGCAGATGGGGCTGCAGATTGGGTTCACTTGATCTGTGTAAAACAACTTTACTACTCAGGAAGATGTGGCTCGAATCTCGCAAAAGCCTTCTAAAGTTTATCTCTTTATTTCATACATGCATCCCCCCCAAAAAAAAATATGTTTGACATTTTAAACTTTGTTCCTTTAAAGTTTCCATACCTGTGCGATAAATTATTTAATTCAAATATATTTTCTTACACATTTTTGGAACAGATGGTAGGAAAGAGCAGTTGCCCAGCGGAATAAAATGTACAGACTAGTTGTCTGAAAACTGTAAAATTAATTACCTTCCTTCATTGATGAGTTCAATAAATGCAAGTCCTGCATTCTTCTGAATAGAATTTTGCCATTCCTAAAAGGAGAAACCAAACAAAGTGTCAGAAAAAGGAGCATGCAAACGAAAGTAACATCTGGTTCAGGATCATACTGATGCTATTAATAACTTCCACGTGATGCTACTTTTAAATCTTTTAAAAACTACTGTTAACAAATATTACTGTATAACTCAGTTTAAATGGTGCTTTTGAATTTCCAATTTCCATCTTGACGCTGACTGAGATAGAAGGTGAGATCACAGGTACAGAGGGTTCTCAGCAAAAAGCTCCCTTCCTTCCAAGAGACCAAATGACTAGTAGTAATTCAAGGATGGGAAACATTTGGGATAGAAAATTTTAGTCCCTGATGTAGAAAATTTTCACTGAGATTGTAAAATGAAAATTAGAAATATAATCAACATATTTAGATTGACTTGGAAATGAAATATTGGAGTTATATATGCAGTCAAATGATTGAAAAGCACGTAGAAAAATGTATTTTAATACTAAATTACTTGGAAATTTGTAAAAAAAAGAACACTTAATATTAAAACTATATCCAAATGTAATCTTTCTTTGCTGATTTAGATTAGAATATATTTGTGAATCCGGCAGTTCCAGTTTCATCCTTATGAATATAAGTGATTGTTAGATAGTATTTTGGATTAGAAAAGTATATTGCTTATTTTATATTCTTCCTATGACATATTTAGAATATGCTTTAAACAATTTTTTGGTTATTGGTCTATCCTAGTGATGTCAATTTTTTTGGTCTTTTTAAAATATAGCTGGTAAATTTTTTTGGATTAAAAATTACATCCTTTTCAGTAGTTCTATAAATACGTTCCTAATACACTTTTATAAAAAATTCTTATTGATCACTCAGGTCATCACCTAAATTTTTTTCCTCCATGATTTTACTATTAAAGTGGTGGCCACACAGAGGTGGTCAGTTCCCTGCCTGTGAATTCAGCTTCACAAAAAGCACAGCCTCTACGCCAACCCTTCCTTCTACTCCTGATCACATTCTACTTTAAAGCTTTGCACACAGGCTGGGAATAAATGTGGTCCTCAAATGTAAGTGTTTGGTATGTAAATATTCTCTGCTCCAAGTAAATTTGTGAAGAATTCTAGAAGAACATATCATGGATCCACATTTCTCCAGGAGAGAGAATCAACAACTTGGGAAAAGAGATGTGGTAACCTGGGGCCAGTAATGCTCTTAAAAAGGCCTAAATGACTCAATTTTTAGCAAAGCCATTGTGTTTGAGTTACCACAACTTTTAACTAAAATTCATCAAAATGACAAGATTGCTACTGAATTTTACGGAGATTATTAAAACTTTCAAATCATTTCTGTTAAAAACAATTATAGAGCAGTTGTTTCCTTCACTTTGGCAAAAATGATTAGGTTGGTGTAAAAGTAATTGCGGTTTAAAAGGTTAAAAATAATTGTAAAAATCGCTATTACTTTTGCACCAACGTAATACTACCATCCTCAGATATTTTGCATATTACCATTATATATTTTATATTTCCTGCAAACCAATATTCCACAAAATGTGCCGATTTATCAGGAATATTTGACATATTGTGATATTAGCTTAAAGAAAACCTTATTCTTCCGTAACAAGAACAATGTAATGCTGAAGAATATATTCTTACAGACAATTTCTTATACATGATTTTCTTTATGATGCTGTTTGTACACCGAGGCTCTTTGTCAGTATAAAATTCTAATATGAATAGGATTTTTAAGAAGATTTTTTGCAATGTATATATTCAGGTATTACATACACACCCCAAATTATATTGTGTTTAAAAGATCACAGAGTAAAATATTTTAAAAACTGTTCAGATCATACAAAAAATATCTGTGAGGTGCCTTCAGCCCACGAGGTGCTCACTTGCAATCTTTGATAGAAGAACAGTAGAATTAAGTCTGAGCCAAGCTAAGGATGTTAGAGCTTAAAGGATGAAAAAGCCAATGAAAGTGTATGACTGCAAGACTTCATTCAATAAATTACTGTTTTAGAAGAGTAACTTGCCATTTTGAGCATGAGGAAATAGTAGGAGATTGTTTTTTATGTTTGTTCAGAAGAGAGACAATAGGGACTTAAACTAGTATATCGAATCGGGTAATGAAAATTAAGAGAAAAAGAAGAGATGCCAGAAATGGAAGAGAAATTGGATTTAACGGCTAAAGTAGAAGAGTTGAGTCAAATAAGGTTATTAACTTTTTAATATGGATGACACGGAGAATGTAATATTAGTAGGAAGATACTGAAGGGTAACCATTTGGGGAAAAATCATAAGGTTGCCTTCAGTTTATATTTGTTGGATTTAGACTGAGGATGGCATATTGAAAAGGAATGCAGACTTTGGAATTATTTACATAGAAATATTGATTAAGACACAAAATTAGGCAAGTGTCCAAAGAAGAATAAACAGGAAGAAAATCAAAAGACTGATTCTTGGGAGCCGCTCACATTTTTAAGATTAGAAAAAGAAACAGTTGAAAGGGACAAGAAAAGGCCTACCAAAATTTAAGAAGAGAAGCAAAATACTATAGTATTATTCAAAAGAAAATAATTTAGTGTATATGTTGGCTCAGAATAAAAAAAAGATATAGGACCTTTTAATCACTAACATCATTTTATTTTTTAATGATTTAAGATGTTAAATTATCTTGTATGTGAATTGTAAAATTAAAATATAGTAAACCACAAAGAATATTAAACATAAAACAAAACTAAAAAACAAACAAAAAAGATGCCATTCCTAGGGAAGGGGAGGCAAGTTATGGAGCTGGACTGGCTATAGCTCAAGACCCCATGCTGAAGGTGGTGCCCTAGTACCAACGCTAGTATGAGAGCTGGTGCTGGATCTAGCTATAAAACCCACCTAGGAGCTAGTGCCTGAGCTGGCTCTAGCTCTACAGGTGCTAGAGCTGGTGCTAGAGCTGGCAGATGAACTGGTGTCTGAGCTACTAATACTATCTTTGAAGTCATTACCTAGAGTCCTGCTGGAAACCTGACATGAAAGACATAGACCAAGAAAAGAGTAGAAAAGGGAGACCTGGAATAACAATAAGAAAAATGTAACAAAAAATAAAACCTGAAAAATGACAGAGAGTGGAGCAACAAGAAAAATAACACCGTGATAGTTTACATACATATTTGATATGTGAAGATATTACAAACAAACAAAACACAGAAGGCTTAAAAAAACAAAGCTGAAAATATCTCTCAAAAAATAGAAAAGATAATGAGATGCAACAAAAAAGATAAAGAAATAAGGAAATTGGAGAATCTTCTGTTGAAATGCCAACATCCATTGAGCATGAATTGTAGAAAGAGGGAACACGGAACGTGGACAAGCAGATATCATCTAATCATCTAAGAAATTCAAAATTTCCCCTAGGAATTAAATATATGACACAAAATCCCCAGAAAGACACACCATCAAAAATTTTTACAACACCAGGAAAAGACTAACAGGGGGAAAAAAAGTTTATATCAAGAATCAAGAATCAGAACGACACTGGACTTCTCAATATCAAAACTGGAAAGTAGGAAAAAATATTGAGGAACGTAATAGTCAAACACGATATCCAGCCAAACTATCAAAAAATATGACAATAGAAGAGTTATATTTTCACACATACATAAACATTATTTTCACCTGCTTCTTTTAAGAACCTAATGTTGGTCTTGAGGGAGTATACTAAACAGGAGAGTAAGATTATGTTGGGACAGTGCCCAAATCTCGGGCTTAAAAAGTAAAGGTTATTTCTTCCTCAAGTCCCATGTCCATTGCCTGTGTTTCCTGCTCTTTATCGTCACCCTCGCTGGGTTTAAGCATCACTGGTTCCTGTAGCTTCCGCCCAGAGGTAACTTCTCACATTTCATAGGTCAGAGAAAGTCACGTCACATAACCAAGTCTCAGCTCACTGGAGCAAGGGAGTGCAAACCCACCAAGTGCTCAAGAGGCAGGAAAGAACCAAGTATGTGTGAACAACTCCAAACATTACTCAAGGGAAGAAATCAGAATAGAGGAATACACAGACTGAAGAAACAGTGGATCTGGCACAGGAGGGAGCCAATGGGGATGCTTCAGATAATGGTAAATGGAAGTACCAAGACTATTGTCTTGTCAAGCAGGGTTTCAGAGAACACCTGATGTGCATTATATTTAGAGTAGGCTTTTAGTGCTATTGGAAAGTTTGGGGAAATTTTCATGACAGGCATATAGAAAACGTAGCTGAAAAAACAAAGAGCAAAGAGGCAATTAATTTCAGGAAAAAAGAGTCGTTTAAAGAATAAAATGGTGGATAGTTCACGTACAAATGATATTTACAAACAATATTGAGGCATTCGAAAATTGTAATATAACAATAGTGGGCAAATGCTGAGAAAATTAGGGATTCCCTTCCCCTGACCCTTTCTTTTTTTCGGTTGATCTCTAGTTGGATTACTAGTTAGATGGAAATCCTTTTGCAATGAAGTACCCAAAGCTTTATGGTTAGGACAGAATAACTTAGAGCTCAGTTTCAGGTCCACTTCTGTTATTTTTTTTTTGTAGGGGGTAGTGGCAGTGTTATAAGAATGAAGGGCTATAATAAAGTCAAATAAAAAAAAGGAAAATTAAGAACATTGGTACAACTATGTTATTTAGAAATTCTGGTTAATAACATAGGAAACAGCTATGTTAAGAGTGGAAAGTGGTAAGCAGGGGTCTGATTTTTGTTTTGTTTTGTACACAAACTTTTAAATTCCTTTAAAAATCAACTTTTTCTTTTATAACAGTGCTAGATTTACAAAATTGTTGTAAATGCAAGACAAGAGTTTGTGAAGAAATCAGGTAAGACTTGTACATGCAGACTTAAAAAACCTAGCTAATTTTATTAGATTACAGAGAGGTTTTAAATATGGAAGACATATTAAACAATTATAAATGAAAAGTTATCATTGCAATGTATTTATGTTTTTTTCCTCCAGAATTCTCTGTGAATAAGCAGGCAATATAATTCTTCTATTTGTTCAGTAGCAATGCTATTGACAGGCTTTGTATTTGAGTTCAATTCCACCTTAGAAGGACTAAAATTACAGTCTCTTTTCTCAAAGGTCCCCCCAGCCCCAGAAAAGAGTTCACATGAGAGGCTGAAGTCTTCTTCCCCAAGAGAATTATTGTGAATCCTTTTGTAATGGTGGGAATATGTCACTTTCTCATTTTATTTTCTCTTTTTCAGATATTTTTAAATATAGGCATTAAAAACCTATCATTATATTTGTTTGTACATTATTATATTGTCAATTTCTCCACATGACAGAGGGTCAGTATGATGAGGACACAGGAGAGGTCCTAGGATTTGGTGGATGAAAGCATAATTGCCCTGGGTTGATGAATGAAAGGGAACTGAGGAAGAGAAAGTGGGACTGGAGTCTACGCTTTCAAACATTTTTGCAGTAAAAGCTAAGGAAAAATACAATAGGAAGTTGAAAGACAGTTTCATAGCTTTTATGATGAAGAGTTTAAATATGGCTGTAGACTATAGCGAAAGAGAGGGACAGAGAAACATTCATTACCAGAGAGAGATGGTGATAGGAAGATCTTGAAGAAGGCATTAGAAAATGGGGTGTTGTGGAAAGGAATGAGGGAAGTAGTTTCTTCAGAGAAAAGAGTAAAAATAAGTGTACATAAACTTTTTGAAGTTCATATATAAAATAGTTGCCATTAGTACTCACGAAGGGACTCTGACTTATGACTGTAAACTTTACTGTAAAATTCTTTTCAAGAAGAGTGAAAACTTCTTGGGTCTTATTTGTCTTGGTGTTTTAGAAGTGAAGAGAAATGTGGTTTTCAATTCTATCATAATTTTAATTTTTAGCACCTGCTATAATCGAGCCACATAAGTAATATTCAATAAGTATTATCAATTAGTGATTTACTGGGTAAGCTGCAATTCACATGCAATTCCCCATCTGTTATTATCAGAGGCTCTAACAAGTATTAAAAACTTCTAAAATGTTCTTGTTAAGGATGTTCATAAGTAACTAGAGTTTCTCCTCTGTAGAAGCACAGTATAACTGGGTTCCTGTGCTGTGAAGACATGAAAGAAGAAAGGATCGGTCTGTCTATCTACCCATCAACAGAGAAGGTATTTTCTGTTCTCTTTGAAACTCTTACAAGAAACTTGGGCTCTATCTATCTTTCTCTTCTGCCACCACTGACTGTCTTGATCCTCTGTCCTCAGTCTTAAATAAATAGCAAATACTTATTTGATACGGGATTTTAAAACAATATAAGCTGAGATACCAATGTTCCAACATAAGAGTTTAATGCTAACTTGCTTAATAACATTTTCCGTATGTCTCTACAATCTCAGTTTACTCTCTGTTTTATGTGTACGTTATACGATTAGATTTTAAGTACTGTATCTTTAATGGAAGAGCCATATTTTATTCATCTGTGGTAACTGCAGGACCAGAAGAAATAAATGATATAATTTCATAGTGACTATACTACAGCATTAAGGCAACAAGACTTTAATTATAGAAGTTCAGTGACTTTGGATGGAAAACACAGAAAAAAATCCTTATGTAAAACATTTAAGAAATATTATATTCTCCAGTATCTTTTTTTCTTGGTTCTATTAGTTATTTGCTTGCCAAACATGAATATTTTCTTCTCTGCTGCAGAAGCCTACTGAGTTATGCATTAACATGATACGGCTAGAAGTACAAGGCTGTTTTTTCAGGCCTTGACCTAAGTAAGGGCCAAAGTGGATACCACCTAATGTTAGAGTATAATTCCATTTTTGAAGGTTTTCAAAATTCCTCATAAACTATAATAATCAATTTGCATAATTTCAATTTATCAAGGCCATCTTTGTTAACTGCATTAACCACGCTAATAATGTGTAAGGTCACAAAAATGTTACCCGTTGTCTTTCATTAAGAATGAAGATTTGAAGTTTTTGTTTTTCAAATTGTGGTATGAGATATAAAAGTTCCAGGCAGGAGATATATAATAAGTCCCTGGATATATATATTCATCTCCCTAGTGTCTGAGAGGAAACAAAAGAAAGTCAAGTAATTTAATTCAAAATTATAAGCATAATACAGTAAAATATGAATTTAAAACCTAAGCGCACAGAATGCTTCTGCTTCTGGGTTTTGTGGGATACACTTTGTGGCAGCTCTTCATCTCCTCCCTACTGCTATCCATGGTATCCCCAGGGTACTGCTTCAGTAGAGGAATTGGAGAGATGACGACTTACGCCACACAAGCAGCACTAAAACTAGAAATTTTAAACATAAGTTTCATCAGCTGTTTTCTGGGATTTAGCTTGAGACTATTTTATTTTAGTCTCTCATTGTTTTGGTGCATTTTAAACAAATGAATCCCCTATGGCAACGAGGAAAACACAAGTTTCTTTCAATTACTTAAAAAAAGAAAAAAAAAAACTAAATTGAGAAAGAGAAAAAGGGAGGACAAAATATTCCTCACAAAATAGTGTATTTTCCCCTTAGAAAATGTCATGCTTGAATGTGGTTGTTAAAGCTTGTTTTATGATTACTGAATAACAGTTGTGAAAATTAGTACAAATATTCACTTTGGGGGGCACCTTTAGAGGAACAGTTTAATCTCCTTACATCCTTGGTAAAACATGGTACACAGAATTGAGTAGTAAACAAAAATGCATACGTGTAAAGGAAAAAATGGAATGTGAAGGAAAAAGTATCCTACAGGAAAAGTGTAACAAATGCAATTCTCCCTCAGTTATTCCAAGTTATAGATGAATTTTTAGGCCTTATTGCTATGGAAATGGGCAATATTGTATGTAATAAGAGTTTATACTTGCAGAGTGATAAATTTTAAGTGTGTCAATGAAATACTTTTAAAACTTTTGAAATGGAATTAATCTAGATCACTACCTCAACATTTAATATTTTGTATTTTTATTAATCAGAATACATTGCCTCTGAAATTTATTTATGTTTTATAGTGATCTACTTACACATATATCTTTCCACTAAAACATAAACTCCTAAAAATGAATAAAAAAATATTGGTTTATTTAACTAGTAAGTAGCAAGTTGTATGTACTGGCATAGTGTATGCACTCAATGTATTTTCATTGTCGAACTGATTTAATTCTCCCAAATCTATGGTATCACTTAGATCTGTGGTTCTCAATTTTGGCAGAACAAAAGAATCATCAGGGGAGTGGTTAAAAAGTACCAATCATATCAAAAAAATGTCTAAGAATAGAGCCCAGGAATGATTATTATTTTAAAGCTTCCCAGATGATTTTGTTGTGTAGGCAGCGTTGAGAACCACTGACTTAGGTCATTTCTCTCTCTTAACAAGACTGTACTCATACAGACCTCAAAGTGCCTAGTTGTCATAAAGTGAATTATTTAAACTTTCTTCTGTTTGTAAAATTGTATACTATTGCATCATAATTACATCATAATTTATATCATAATTATTAAAGTATTCACATCTCCAAAATAAGGCCATTCCTAAGATCCTCTGAAGCTCTGACATTGCAATTCATTGACATAAATGATATTTTGTGACACAGGAAGTGTTAGCTTATATAATAAATGTGTTAAAAATGTGAGTAATGAATTGTGAGGCAATGATTATATTCTTTTACACTGATACACATTTGTTTCTGCATTTCAACAAGTGTTTCTTAAACGCACATTATTATGCAACTGATTCTAAGTTTCAAAAAAATAATTAGGGAAAATTTTGAAAAGGGAGATAAGCAAAACTTTGTGAGAAGAAAAGTACATAGCACAGAGGAAGACTGAATATCTGTTGTGATTTCTGGTATGGGAGGTAACAAATGGGATATAACACTTTAATCACTGTCCTAGCTTTCTAACAATTCTCTCATACATACAGACTTATGAGAAATTACCCAAAACAACAGAAATGCATACATGAGAATGTATACAAGGGGTAAAAATAATTTATTGTCAATTCAACAATGATAATCTCTTGGCAATGACATGAACAAAAGTATATTTTAAAATCTTATCTATAAATCATTGCAGAGTCTTCTTTCTGCCATTTTAGAAAACACACAAACTCACTCCAGTACTAAAGAAAATGAACAGCAATAAGAAAAGGTGTTAAATTAAACATAGGCATTAAATTTTCAACTTCATGGGGAAACATACTAAACTGAGTTTGAATGCCTGCAGACAGTTTTGTCAAAAATTTCTAACTCTTCTACATGGATGCATAAAATTTCCTAAAGCTGAAGGACATTTTCAGTGAATTGGATATCAAGTTAAGGATCCTTTGAAACTAAACACTTTGAAGACAAATAGGTTCCAGAAGTATGACAATGAAATCCCTATGTTCTCTTCACAATCACTTTATGGTAGTTAGATGATCGAATAGAAATCTCAGACCAAGGACATATATATATATTTTTCCCACCAGTTTTTCCTCCCCTATGTCAGCTCAATGTACATTTCTCATTCCCTTTTGCTTTGTATAAAATGAAGAAACCAATTTAATGTCCTTAGAGACTCAATCCATCTCAAAATCTTTCAAAATATGGAAAATATGTCAGGGTAAAAATGGAAGGTTAAATTGAGATCTTAAGCTTTTTGGAACTCCAGAATTGATTTTTTACTTCCTATATGTTTCATGTCTACTTATCATTAACCGCCACTAAAGAAAAGTATGTATGCTACCCCAAATTTTTCACAATGAATGCTCATAATTGGCATGCTCATAAATTCTGTGCAATAAGTTAGAAAAGTGAATAAGTAAAAGGAATGAAGTAAAAACATGTAGAAAGATGATTATGTTTTCAATGTATGCAAAAATAAGCTAAGAAAACACCACATGCAAGTATTCAAAGTATCTTTTCTTTCATTTTCATGAATATCTTACTAAAAACATGGTAGGAAAAACTCAGTGTAAGAAATGACTAATCAATGATCAATTCAAAGAGATTATTGATATATATGAAGACCGACCATAGAGAAACCATTAGGCAATTTGAAAATATGGCTACTGATTACTAAAATAAAAATTGGTGTATCATATAAAGATAAACATAAGGAGGTTTTCTAGGATCTTATTAGATTACTAAATTATGTAAACAAATTTAACACAACTTTTTATTACAATACTCTTGAGAAAAATAAATATAATATACATGCATGTGTTTGTATTTATAATGAAAAATAATCTAGATTATATAAGATAATACTATATAAAAATTTTTTATATCTATGAATATATAAAACATAAAAGCATATTTATATGCTAAGTTCAGTAGCTGAGGATACCTCTTCTTTCTTGACAAAATGTGTTACTAGAAATGAACAGAAAAAAAAAAATCAAGAAATGCTAACTTTATTAAATAAGAAACTAGAAGAAATGTCTCAAGTTTTAAGGTTTATTTGAGTAGTAAAATAACAAAATCTAGACTATTGTTTTTAAAATAAATTTTCAAGATCAAAAAAAATTAAATTTAAATTAAAAAATAAAAATAAATAAAATCACCACATGACCCAGCAGTCCTTCTGAAAACATTTACCTGTAAAGATATATGTACCCCTATGTTCACTGACGCATTATTCATGGTGGCCAACACATGGAAACAACCAGTTTCATTCGACAGATGATTGCACAAAGAAAATGTAGTACATATATACAGTGGAATATTACTGAACCATAAGAAAAGATGAAATACTGCCATTTGCGACAACACAGATGGATCTTGAGATTATATGCTCACTGAAATAAGTCCAACAGAAAAAGTCAAGAACCACATGACTTCACTCATATGTGGGATGTAAAACTGAAAGCAACAAAGAAACAAGACAAAGAAACAAAAACTCATAGACACAGACAACAGTTTAGTGGTTACCAGAGGATAAGGGTGCAGGGAGGTGGTAGAAAAGGGAAAAAGGAGTCAAATATATGGTGACGGAAGAAGAACTGACTCTGGGTGGTGAGCACATAATTCAATACATAGATGATGTATTACAGAATTGTACACTTGGAACCTATATAATTTTACTAACCAATGTCATCCTAATAAACTTAATAAAAATTAATATATGGAACATTTATAAAAAGTGAGTGTTTGTTTTATTGAAGTATGCACTTTAAGATTTAATAATAATGTGGTTTTGAAGATCTTCAGTTCTGGAAATTAAATTTTGATAGAACAAGAACTTTCACAGCTTAACAATACAAAATCCTAGTCCTATAGTGGTGTATAATCAGTGAAATAATGACTGTCTAATTTCTATGATTTATCATGAAAAATGTAATTTACATTTGTTCAACAGAATACATTTCTTAAGAGCTTACTACATGTCTGTGTCATAACCAATGTATTACTATTTTGACTTAAGTTATATTGTACTGCTACTCCCACTCTTTTTATGACAGTGTTTGAATGTCATATTATTCTAGAGTTAGGAATAGGTATATCAGTAGAGTTGTCCTCAAATATTATTACTGAAAAAAAATACAATAAAATATAAATATAAAGGATATTATACCATTAGCATCAAGAGCTCTAGCCTGTATTCAACTATATAAAAGTGCTGGGTATTATGAAGCTATTCTCAAAACATGTTCATAAACAAACTAAAGATAAAATAGACATTTAATGTTTCTCAAGATCTATATTCCAAGATCTTTGTACATACTTCTATTTTGTGACTACCACCTAGGCTCATACTCTATCCCACAGCAAAAGACCACTGTAAAACCACGATGAGGTATCACCTCACACCTCTCAGAATGTCTATCATCAATAAATTAACAAACAACAAGTGTTGGAGAGGATATGGAGAAAAGGGAACCCTCGTAACACTGTTGGTGAGAATGTAAACTGATGCAGCCACTATGTAAAATGGTTTGGAGGATCCTCAAAAAAATTAAAAATAGAACTACCATAGACCCAGTGATTCCACTTCTGGGTATTTATCTAAAGAAATCTAAAACACTAATTTGAAAAGTTAATATGTCTTCCTATGAGACAACATGGAAGGATAGCATAATACCTATGGGTATTATGCTAAGGGAAATAAGTCAGACAGAGAAAGAGAAATATCATACAATTTCATTTATACGGGGAATCTAAAAAAATAAAACAAAACAAAACAGAAACAAATTCACCGATATTCAGAACAAATTGATGGTTGCCAGATGGAGGAAGATTTGGGGGGGATGGATGAAAAACGTGACAGGGATTAAGAGGTACAAATTGACAATTATAAAAATAGTCACATACATATAAATTACTATATAAGAAATATAGTCAATAATATCGTAATAACTATATACGCTGACAGGTGGGTACTACAGTTATCAGAGGGATCACTTCGTAAGTTATAGAAATGTCTAATCATTATGTTGTATACCTGAAATTAATATAATATTGTATGTCCACTGTAATTAGAAAATAAATTATAAAGGGCTGTTATAAGAAGTGAGGAAATGACCAGATGAGGGGAGGAAGGCTCTTTACTTTTCATTCCTTATCTTTATGTATCTGTCAAAGTTTATTTTTTTTACAATGAACAGGTATGACTGTTTAAGTCAAACTAATAAACAGCTTAAGCTTTAAAAATTAAAATTTAAGCTTTTTAAGAGTTATCAATATTTACCATTTAAACATAGAGAGAAGTAATTATAATTCAGTGTAACAGGAAAAACTAGATTACACAATTATATAGAAAGTACACTCTCAACTATTTTAAAAATTATTTCTAAATATGCATAAAGAAAAAGTACTTTACCAGAGGGTAAGGGAGGAGGGGGATGACAGATGAGGGTAAAGGGGATCAAATATATGGTGATGGGAGAACTGACTCTGGGTGGTGAACACACAATGGGATTTATAGATGATGGGATTTATACAGAATTGTACACCTGAAATCTATGTAACTTTACTAACAATTGTCATCCCAATAAACTTTAATTAAAAAAAAAAAAGAATTGGCAGGAAACACACCAAATGGTAATAGTAATTATCTCTAGTTATAATGTTATAACCTATTTTTACTTGATTCTTTGTATTTCTTTTAATTTTCCAAAATTAATATTATATATAATCACACAAAAATTTAATGATCAATTATATTATGTCATATTATAACCAGGAATCAAGAGGAGAAAAAATGTGAGACATAATCCCTTTCATCAACTAATTTACTGTTTATGTATGGTACCTGATAGGTACTAGACATTTCGGGGTGATTACTTTGTAAGGTAATATGTCTAATCACTATGTTGTACATCTAAAAGTAATATAGTATTGTATGTGAACTATAATTGAAAAATAAATTTAAAAAAATATATGGGAACACCCAGGCTGCACTGAGCTGCTGATGCTTTGTTATCTGCTTGGCTTATTCACTTGGCTTGGCTTATTCACTCCCATATACCAAACTTGCAGCACACATGATCTCAATTCATGCCTTGGCAAAATAACAAATTACTCTATGCCACTTATCTATGTTACTACTAAAGAACAAAAGGAACTTCCAGTACTAAATATTGAATGCTAAGACCCTGTCGGGCTTAATTGGCATAAAGTAGAAATATGTATAGTTATATTAAATATTCCATATTAATTCATGAATAATCATGAAGCAATAGGTATGTAACAATGCTAATACTGTAAGAAACTTAGATGTCATCCTTTTTAACCCAGTGCAGAAATCTTTGACATGCAATTAGCTGATCTTTGCTTGAAGGTGTACAATATTCTGAGCTTCTGGAACTGCTTGTTCTACTTTGGACTACGTTAACATTAAAAGAAAAACAACACATATTCATATATGGAGAGAAGAGCTGTGCTGACCAATATAGCAATTATTAGACACACGTGACTATTACAAGCACTGGAAATTTGGCTAGTGAACTGATATGCGTTCTAAGTATAAAATATTTACCTGATTAGAAAGACTTAGTAAAAAACGGGACATAAAACATCTCATGAATTAGCTTTTAAACTGATTACATATTGACATTATACTTAGGTCAAATAAAATATATTTTAAAATTAATCTCACCTTGTTTCTTTTTTACCCTTTTATAGGTGGTTATTAGAAAAATTTAAATTTTATGTGGCTCACATTGCATTTTCACTGGACAGCACAGCTGTAGAGTATCAATCGGAAAAAGCAACAATTTATAAACGATTGTTGTTACAACAGCAATTTTTGCTTATACCAATAACAAGAAAAATGATTTTGTATTTATGTGTAGAAATATAGTTTGAACAAATACACATTAAGTGATTAATTGTATTACTCATAAATACTGAAAATATGAGGTTAGGCAAAATTTTATTTCACCTGTAATATTTAAAAGTTGTTTTTCTTTTAATATACAGGAACTACTTTTGCATTAGAAATCATATTGGACATCTATTCTCAGCTGATTTTCAACAAGGGTAGTAAGACCATTCAATGTAGAAAGAATAGTCTCTTTGACCAAAGGTGATGGGAAAACTGGATGTCTACATGCAAGGAAACAAAGTTGAATCCCTATCTAACACCATATATAAAAATTAACGCAACATGGATCAAATATCAAAATTTAGGAATACCATAAAACTATTGGGAAAAAAACAGGGGAAAACCTCCACCATCTTGGATTTAGCCATAAATAATAGTTAATAAATAGGATACCAAAAGAACAGCAAACAATAACAGCATAAATTGGACATCATTAAATTAAAAACTTTTGTGCATGAAAGGACACTATCAAGAGAATGAAAATAACCCACAGAATGGGAGACGATCTCAGCATTATCACATACTTAATGAGGATTTACTACCCAGAATAAATAAAGAACACCTACAACTCAACAATAAAAATCCCAAATAAAAAAATGGGAAAGGCTTAAATAGACATTTCTCTAAAGAGGATTTACAAATGGCCAATAAGTGCATGAAAAGATGCATCATTAGTTGTTAGGGAAATGCAAATCAAAACCACAAGATATCACTTTACATGTACTAGGATAGCTAAAATGAAAAAAACGTATGTAGCAACAAATAAAAAAAAAAAAGAGAGAGAAAATAAGTGTTGGAGAGGATATGGAGAAATTGGAACACATGTTCATTCCTCATCAAAATGTAAAATGGTGCAACCATTGTGGAAATCTGGCAATTCCTTGAAAGGTTCAACATAGAGTTACCACGTGACTCAGCAATTCCACTTCTAGTTATATGCCTCAATGAACTGAAAATAGAGACTCAGAGATACTTGTAGGCCAATGTTAACAGCAGCATTATTTACAATAGTCAGAAAGTGGAAAGCAAATCAAGTGTCCATTAGAAGATTAATGGATAAATAAAATGCAGTACTTTACATAAAATGGAATATCATTCAACCATAAAAAGAAATGAAGTTCTGATACATGTTACAACATGGATTAACTTTGAAAACATTATGTTAATTTTTGATACACAAAAGATAAACATTGTATGATTCCACTTATGTAAAATATTGAGAATAAGCAAATCATAGAGATAAAAAGTGAATTAGAGGTACCAGAGTCTTGGGGAGAGGGAATTACTGCTTAGTGGGTAGAGTTTTTGTTTGTGGTGTTGAAAAATTTTGGAAATAAATAATGGTGATGGTTATACAACACTGTGAATGTAATTAATATCACTAAACTGTACACTTAAACTGGTTAAAATGGCATATTCTATGTTTGTATATTTTATATAATAAAAATAAATTCATCAAATCATAGTGGGAACTGTGTTTTCCTTTTACTCCTGAATTGAATCAATAAGTAATTAATAAGTATCTATACTATGTGCTGGACACTGTGCTGGGTGTAGATGAGATAGTAATGAGCAAAACAGAAGATATCATTGGCAACTTTGTTACCGTGTAAATTTATTGCATAATCGAAATAAAGTGACCTTGGAAGACTTAAGGCTTTGTGTCATCCTTAAGTAGTCTTTTCTTTTGGACAGTTTTAAATAAATGTTCTATAATTCAAAATGCTCTCTCAGTCTGACTTATTTCACTTAGCATAATACCTTCTAGATCCAATGGTAAGATTTCATTCTTCTTTATGGCCGAGTATTATTCCATTGTATACATGTACCACAATTTCTTTATCCAATTGTCTGAAATAAGTCAGACTGAGAAAGACAAATACCATACGATCTCCCTTATATGTGGTATCTAAAGAAATAAATGAACAAAAGAAACAGACTCATAGATACAGAGAACAAACTGATAGTTGCCAGAGGGGAGAGGGGTTGGGGGGCTGGGTGAAAAATGTGAAGAGATTCAGAAGTATACATTGGTAGTTACGAAATAGTCATGGGGGTACAAAGTACAGCATAGAGAATATAGTCAATAATATGGCAATAACTATGTATAATGCCAGGTGGGTACTAGACTAGTCAGAGGGATCACTGCATAAATTATTACATAAATGTCCCACCAATATGCTGTACAAACAAATATAAAATAATATTGAATATCAACTGTAGTTGAAAAATTAAAAGGGTGGAGGAGAATAAGAGGTTCAAGTTTCCAGGTATAAAACAAATAAGTCATGGGGATGTAAGCATAGGAAATATAGTCAATAATATTGTGATAGTGTGGTACAGTGTCAGATGGTTGCTGGACTTTACATGCTGATCACTTGTTTTGGTATACAAATGTTGAATGACTAATACTTATGGCATACACCTGAAACTAGTATAATATTGTATGTTAACTATATTTTAATAAAAATCTTAAAAAAGAAACATTATGGAATCAGAAAAAAACAACAATAAAACTCCTCATATAAATGATGAAAAGTAATTTGAACTATATGCCTTTTAAATCTTTGATTAAATTTTATACAGGGATGCTATAAATTATTGGGTAGATAACATAGCTGAGTATGACCTCCTGTTGCATTTGTTCAGTAGGCATTCTCCCCAAGGTACAACAAATAGACTTTTTCTGAATATTTATATTTATATCTTTTTTCTTCAAATGTCTACCTTTTTACTATGTAATTTTCTCCAAATTTTCTAATAATTTAAAATCTTTATTATGACCCAAGTTGACAATAATCTTTAAGCATCACCAGATTTTCAATCTCCTGCTCAACTTTTATTTATATTTAGGACACATTACACACTTTATGGCAAGAAAGATGATATAATCATAGCAACTCCAAATTTTTTAAATGCCAAAATTGCTCCTTTAACTTTCATATGATGTTATATCACAGATGAGAGTTGGGGTCAGGCAGCGTCCAGAGAATAAGGCAGGAATTTGTTAAATACTCAGGAATGAAACAGTAGCTGTAATTCCTTTTAAAAACAGAGGCAAAACCTGTAAGGGCAAAAACCATGAAATACCCAATACCATTCACAAGTTAGAAATTTCTTATCCACATCAATTGTGTTCTACTAATAATACACTACAATATTTTATATTAAAAAATACCCTGGAGGAAAGTATTGTTTCATTTATTGCCTGGAAATGGGCATTTCCCCTACATAACCAAACAAATCCAAATAAATATAGCCTGGCTAGTTAATTTCTAATGTGCTCCCAATGAGGCTGGTCAGTGGTCTGAGCACCTAACAGGTTTATTTCTCTCCGGATCTTTGCTCAGACTGGTTCCTAAGCCTGCATGTCCTTCCTTCACTGCTAATGCTTATGTATTACCGTGTTTCCTCGAAAATAAGACCTAGCTCTAATGCGTCTTTTGGAGCAAAAATTAATATAAGACCTGGTATTATATTATATTATATTATATTATATTATATTATATTATATTATATTATACCCGGTCGTATATTATAATATATAAGCCCCGGTCTTACATTATATTAAAATAAGACCGGGTCTTATATCAATTTTTGCTCCAAAAGACGCATTACAGCCGATGGTCTGGCTAGGTCCTATTTTCGGGGAAACACGGTAGCTTCAAGCAGTCTATCTTCAATCCATCTCAGTAAAGCCTTCTGCAAAATCTTATTCCTGGTTCATAGGATCAATTTTCTGAACCATACATAAGTAGTATTTGAATCTAGTCAATTTAAAGTATCATGCCAGAATTTTTTATTCTTTACTGATTTCATATTAAGCTACATAATGGCCAAGTTTCAGAGATGAACACTAGACTCCTTAACAAATAGAAGAAAGTATCAGTAAATATTTAGTGACCCTCATAATGCTAAAAAAAAGCAGTCACTAAATAATTAAATAACTAAATGTGATATTTCATAATTACGACTTCATGTTTCCAAAGAGGACAAAAAAAATCTAGTCTACCCCTAGTTTTCTTACATTTGTAATCTCTATATTATCCTCACCAAAAATCCTTTTAACAAGGAGTACTCATGAGTGAATACTTTTCAGTAGGCCTCCATATTCATCTTATCTAGGTCTTTGTATCTCAATCTTAGGTTTATTATAGTTAGAAGACAAAGTAGTCTTTTTGCTTTGCACCATCTGAGTAACCTGGATCATATTGAAGAAAAATGAAAACTTTAAATGTTCAAAGGCCAAATCATTTGAAAAGGAAGATTGTTCTTCAGTTGTGGTTCTTTTGTATGTGCTGTGTTTAAAAGTCCTGGGTTACGGCCTTGATCACATCAGTGAAGTCACTAAAATCCTTTTTTATTTAAGTATATAAAGTATTTAGAAAAGAAGAAAGGCAAACAAAACCACAATATAATTCATGTTAGTAACTTCATACACAGATCCTAAAAAGACTTGCAAAGCTGACTTCTACTTCATGTCACTCATACAGGTTTGGACTTTTAATGAGAAAAAAAAATGATTTATTAAGCAAACATTTGCTTAATCAGTGCTTCAAGTCACCAAGTAATTAAATACTAAGAGACATGATTTTTTACATAAAAGTTTCTCAATTTATAAAACGTTTCTATTGACAGATAAGGCACAGAAAAATGCAAGTGACATCTGCTAAGCTTTACTTATGAAAACTTAAAGAAATCCTACGGGATAACATCACTCAGTTTTTCCTGGAGTACCTCTGATGGAGACTTCCTTAAAAAAAAAAAAAAAATCTGGAAATAATTAGAAACTATTCTAGTACCTAAAAAAAAAAAAAAAAGTTTACTAGAAAACTAAATCTGCTCTTCATCAAAGAACACAACACACTCAGAATCATGTAATGGGAAAATAAGGTACACATATAGAATAAAGCACCTGAACCACATCTGATGTAAAAATTTTAAACAAGTTTAGAGAAGACAGTATTAGGCCTGTGATATACTGAAGAACTCTACAGGAAACACTGTACTTAACTAATGAAACACTGATTTTGTCAAACAATATAATTTTTTACTTCAGTTCATTTTACTTCCAAATGTCAGAAAACCATTTTTTTTTTAAAAAGATAGTACTAAGTAGAACTTTAATACAAACTGAAAAGAAAGAAGAATATTCAATTATTAATATTTATTTTAGTGTCACAAATTCCAAATGGAAAAGAAAAGTACCCAAAACACAATAAAAAATATTTTGAGTATTTGCGGGAAAAAAATAAATGCAATATAATGATAATGCTAACAGCTTCTTAAAACTTAAAATACGTTTTCTACAGAGACCAAAAATTCCACTGGGGGGTAGACTGGATGGCATGTCCTTGGAGTTTAAAAGGCTGTCCATATGAACTGAATTATCCTTGACAAGTACCTTCAGACATTTGCAATATGATCTCATGTAAATTTAGACCATATTTTGCACATAAACCACTGGCAATAGCAAGTTTAATCAGGAGCTCAGATAATAAGGAAAGAAAAGCTGATATCCTTAATAATACATAATAGTTAACATGAAATTTCCCAAATGCAAAGCATAAAAATAAAAGCATTTAATGTGTTACAGCAAATGCAAGAAAAACAAATGCCACAAGAAATGTTACATTTTCGTTTCCTTCTTCAACTCTTAGCTACCTATTCTCTAAAACCAAAATTTTATCCTTCTGTGGTTTATCTAAATTTGGAAAAAGAAGAGCATAGTTTAAGCAAATAAACAAACTAGAAAATTCCATTTGCATTGAAAACTTGTTTTAACCAAGAATTAAATCACAGTGTGAATAATATCTTAGTTACAATTCCCACTGTAGGGGAAAATAAAAAGAAATATATAATATATATATATATATATATATATATATATACATATATATATGTATATATATATATAATTGCATCAAGATAGTAGTTACACATTCAGATTTTCGACTATTTAATTAATACTAATAAATGCTCATCATAATGACATAGAGCTATCAATACTTACAAAGGGCTAACTGTAAAAACAAAAAGACAACTCAGAACTCTGCAGCTGAAAAGATTCCTCGGGCTTGCCTTCCACCCTGGCACAAAGACAAAGACAGCCTACAGAACTGTGCTAATTGTACAGGGATCAGCTCCATTGTTGAAGAGATGCATTAAGGCCTGTAGAAGGCAACTCAGCTTTGGAGAGTGCTGTGTGAAACAGTTTCCATAGCAGCATTAACTATACTTATTTTTCTTTATCAGAAGTCTACTACTGTTATGGATGCCCTGCTAATGGAAGAAAATAGGATATAAATCATGTTGAGTCTGAGTAACAGAGAAAAATAGATTATTTTTAGAAACTTTGAAGATGTCCATTTTTTGTGTGTTCTCAAAAAGAAGGTTTTAGACATTCATGGAACAATTAATGATCTGTGAGGATGATCTTAAGCTAATTTTAAAGTAGAATATAAACTCCTCGGAAGTGAATTGTATCGAAGGAAGACTACTCACTTGCTTCTTTAAAAACATTTTGTGAAAAGCAACATTTCAATTCAACAGAAAATAGCAAAACAAGTAGAGTTTGTTTTTTAACAAACACATTTTTAAGTCACTTTGATGAGATATATTTAATCAATTAACCATGTGAAATATTTAAACACACTCTGAATTATTTAAAAATTTCAACTTAAAAATCACACTGAGAGACATGTTTATAATATTGCTTTGCTGAAACACTGAAAGAAAGTGCACTGCATAGAGAGCTTGAATTTCTCACTCTTCCTTTCAATCAATATCTGAGGCAAAGTTTCATCTCTAGGGCCCTTAATGGCAGGAATTCCTGGAGCCAGCAAATGAGTAATGTTAAACCTATGATTAGATGATGAGGCCATCAAAGACACTAGACCCTAATGCTACATTCCTCTTTATTTCTCTGAACTGCAGTGAAACCCAGAGCTAAGGACGAAGGAATTTTAAGCTTTTTTTTTTTTCATAAAAGCATTTTTTTTTTTATATGTGTATCATCGAGATCCTAAAAGGTTAGGTCTCTCAAAATGTCTCTCGAACTCAGGACTCGGGCATTAGGTAACAATTTTCAAATGCCTTGAAGATGAACTCCTGATGGGAAGCTGTTTTCTTTAATGTCTTATTAATATTCTTCCTGGTTGAAAAGGGGGAAATGGACCTAATGATTTCCCTATGAATATATTCTTGAAGCAAGTAAACCTGAAGACTGGAAATCAATAGGTAAGTTTTTGGCTGTTTTGTTTTTGCAGTGTTTTAAAGGATCAGTTGAAGCCATATTGTTTTTTATTTGAGAGTTAGCTGTGCTCGTAGGCAGACCTCAGGTCAGTAACAAGAAACAGTTTAAATGTACTTTTCTTTCTATTGAGGAAACTAGGGATAAATGTAATAACTACTTATTACAAACATAAGTAACCTCTTTTTTCATTCTGAAATTACAAAGTATTTATACTTAAATGAAAATCAGGATCACTAGGAGACAAAAGAGCTGTTGAGAAGAAAGACCATCAGGTCCCTATTTTAGTTATCAGGAAAATGTAAAATATATATTTAGGTTCTTATTATTGCTAAAAAACAATTACAATTCTATTTTTAATTCTGATTACTAAAGAAAAATAGGATAAGTAGATTTTTAGAATTTACAGGGAAATATACAAATTCCATTAAAAAAAGGAAAGGAAAACAGAAAGATATCATATCATAGACCACTCACTATGGAGCTGTATTTTATACTTTGACTACTGCATGGAAAAAACTTAGTTTTCATTATCTCTAATCTGATAGAGAGGAAACTATGTAATTAATATAAAGACCAAAATTAAAAATTCTACTACTGTATCATCTTTAAAAGACAGGATTTTAAAGAAGGGTATCAAAACATCAATAACAAACTTTATATATGTATATATTTTTTCAGAGATAAAAAGATAGGGAACAATAGAAGGGTAGGGAGGGTGGGAAAGAATGAGAGCTACAGAGTGGAAGAAGGAAACCAAATCAATATTTACATGGCAAGATCATCTACAAAAAAGTGTACCTCAATATAAATTATTTTCTTCATCTATGGCATAATAGATGGAAATTTAAAACACATATAAACATATACATATATGGGTGTATACATTCTATTGTTAGAGCAAAAATCCCCTCATGTTCTTTAATGTAATTAAGTGAGTAAGATTTCATACCTGAGAACAAAGCAGCATAACAAGCTCAACCACAGAAGTGCTGGACTTCATGCAAACAAGGCCTACAACAAAGAAAGGTTAAAACAAAATGAAATTACAAGGGTAGACATCATTATTCCAAGTTACTTCATTATATAGTTTTAACTTATAAAAACTTGCTTCAGCTGCTAAAATAACATGAATGGACACATTCACAAACTTACTGTCATAGGATTAATTAAAAAATTTTCAGATTGTCAAGAAGATGTAGAATATACTGAAAAATTGACTTCATGCTTTGGTTATTTATTTGGTTAAGGCGTTTCATAGAGTGAAACAAGGAGGAGTAGTTACAGAAACGACGAGCTAGTTAGAACTGCTTGCATTACAATGACATTTGTTATGGGACTCTCTCCTGGAGTGCAGAACAATGATCATTGAAGATCTACCTAAATCTTCCGAAATACAAAATTAAAATAATTTACAAACAGGTAATGCCACATAGGTTATCAGTTGTTAAATAATTTTGAATATACTCAAAAATGAAGTTCACACAATTAACATATTACGCCTTGTTTATAAAATCTTCCAGTGTTCTGCTTCCAAAATCTCTGAAGAGACATCAGAAGAAAAAAATAAATAAATAAATGTAGCAATATTTACGTCATAGTAGGTATTATTAATTGATCAATTACTATGGGCTGGTCACTGTGTTAATTACCCTATGTACATGGTCTTTTAATTTTTATTTATAATCTGTGAAATACTATCATTATTCCCATTCTACAGATAAGGACATATTATTCCTATAAGCAGTTTAAACATTAATTAATCACCAAGACTTTTTCCCAATTAAAAGAATGACTGCTGCATAAAAGAATGCAGATCGCGATTGGTACTGTTTTTAAAGTGCAAACAGTAAGATACAACCAAGAATTAATAACAATCTCTGGATAATAGTATGTCAATCGTGATGTTTGCTAATTTAAAATATATTTTTAAAAATCTGTCAGTTTTTTTTAATTAATTAATGTACTTGATTTTTCTGTTTATGAGGACAAATGTAATCAGTAAAAGCCATCATCTTAATGTAAGATGTAGTTATTGCTAATGTAACGTAATCAGTAAGAAATGCCATCTTCTTACATTAGTTATTGCTAAATGGAGACTTGAAGCGAAAATAGTTATGTTTTTTTCCTCTTAAGGTGATTTCAATAAATAGTCTCAACTGCCTTCTAGACACTGGCATGTATATTAGTTGTGGGTAATAAATAAATACCCTTCTGTGCCCACTCTGCTAATGACCATATCCTCATTGTACAGACAGACAGAACAAGCTGTAAAAAGGCACTAGTATTCCATCTTATCAGATTTTTGGGCAGACAGTTAACTAATGAAATAAGAGGCAGATGTGAAAAACTCATTTAAGAGACAATTGCTGTAATTGATCAGCAATTCTCATACTCTGGACCTAGACAGTCAGAAAGATTAATGGGACATTTATCACCTGTTGGCTACTCAACTATTTGAAATTCTGACAAAGAAAAACTAAGTAAAAAGCCAAAGACTGCATAGCAAAGGGATCGCAATTAAGATATGTAGTCTGTATCAATTTAGATTTTAAACTGTAAGGCTTTATAAAGAATGATTAGACTATAAGACTATATAAAAATGACTATATAATCATTCACCATATAGCCTGTGTATTAGACTTTTTTATATACATAACAACTTGAAATAAAAATAGGAAAAAACATGCATGCAATTACATTCATTTCTCACAGGCTAAACTTTCACATGAACATCCAAAAAACCACTATGTAACAAGAACAATCATAATTTTTACAAATACTATCATTCTATCATAAGAAAAATAGAAACAAATGGTCCATCAACGTTTTGTTCAAAGAAAATGACTACAAATTGATAGGATAGGAAAATGGTAGTTTGCAAACAGCACTCTAAGTGCTTTGAAAAAGGCCACTGTGGTTTCAACTCCATAGATTCTCACTTTTATTAATGTGTTTTGTCTAATTAGTTTAAAACAGAATAAACTAATGGATTCTCTTCAAAAGAAAAAACAAAAACAAAAACAACTAACCCTGACAATGAGAACACAAGCAGAGGCAATTTTGGAAGACTTTTCAGCCTTTAAAAATTATATAATCACTTTGGTCAAAACTATTTCTAAATATTATTGTGACAAATAGGTAAATTCCGGTGTTTTTATTTTTTTTATTTTTAACAAATATTGAAACTACAAGCATTGTCTGATGACACTCTATCCTCGTATACTTTCTAAACAAAAAAGCTCCCACATTTGAAAATTTAAGATGTAATTACAAACATGGTTTTATATAACTTTAACCATAAAGCTCAAAATAGCCAAATTTGTCTAATAACTCAGGCTGTATATGCATAAGATAAATATTTTAGTGTATGGCTCAAACAGATTGAGTTTTTCCTTTGTCTCTCTGGCAAAAATTTCATAATGAACTTATCTGGTATCTCCTCATATGTGCCAAGTATAGTGTTAGAACTCAGGAGTTGATAGTGATGAATAAGACAGCTGAGACACTTTCCCAAGTGCTCCATGTATTAGTTCAAACCTAGGATTATCTAACATTTACAGAGTCTTACCATTTAGTCACTTTTATATATTCTGTCTCATTCGATTCTCTTAACGACTCTTTGAATTATTTATTACCTCATGTGACAGATAAAAAAATGAAGATATTCAGTGACTAATCCAAGGTGTTTCATTCAGTAAGTGGTGGAACTGGGACTTAAATTCAAGTCATCTAACTTGAAAGTTCATTTCATGTTTGCTCTAGAGCTAAATAATTTCACATTAATAGGATGGCAATTGTGACTACGAGAAAGATCTTAGTACTTCAACGTGGATGATTTTGACAGTTTTCTTGGGGAAAGTAGCATGTACCGGTCAGACGTGGGGACAAAAAGCACTATCTTAAGCGAAAAATACAGAGGGAACAGGGAATAACAACACAAATATCTGGAAGAATTTTATTGCTTGGGGAATGAATCACTTGAAAGATGAACTGGAAGGCTAGGGTAAAATTCAAAGATAGATACATATTGAAAGAAACAAAATTATAAATACCTTTGAAAGTTAAGAGGCAGAATTTAGAGCAAGTTAGAAAGTGGGGGGAATGATATGAAGGCTCAATTATGGTATTCCTATTCCATGATGATTTGTCCTGTCTTGTCAATTAAGAAATGTCCCCAAAGAGCTGTACATATGTGTCTCTCCAACAAAATCTAATAGGTATTGGCCAAATAATAGAACATTTTCACCAGCAAATATCCATTTCATGAGAATAAATATTCTGACGAGAAATACTAATCCAATACTGTATACCTTACTAGATCACCAGTATAAAATGAACACCTGGAGTGTAGACAATATACATGTGAGCAAAGGAGGCCTGTACATATGGGAGGTATTTCGACAGTGAGCAAAACTGTCTAGTATGAGCTTTTGAATATATTAGGAACTACTTTGTTGAAAGATAAGGTCAGCTAACTGAGTGGCTAACATACAAGTACTTGAGAACATTAATTAGGTGGACAAATGGGTATAGCTAAGGAGACCGTCATCCAAAACACAAGCAATTCTTTGGTGTTCATACATACTAGGGCTAAGAAGTGAGTATAACTTTCAGAACTGCACTCCCTCACCTTTAAACACACAGACACACGTGCATGTACTCACACACATGCACAAAAACCCACTAAATTGTAAAATGAATGTGAAGTGTCATATGGGGGCTCTGGTCCAGCTCCCCACACAACAACTCAGGATATGGTGAGGCCAGAAAGGAACACCACTGGAGCCATGGATGGAGGGTTCATACCACTATATTCTTGCTGGTGGTTGGGCTGGAGGCACAGGAAGCAGGAGCCACATGATCTGCAATCTGCTGTCTGCTTCTCTGCCAACCAACCAACCCCCCAACGTAGCCACGGCAGTTATATTAGTGGCTAATGGCTAACTGGTTACAGCTGATGGCCAACCAGTCACAGCTGATGGCCATCTACTACCCGAGCCAGCACATTTCCATGTGAGTTCGAGGGCCTGGAAACTGCTCTCCTGCATCTGTCCCCACATGAAGTTAGTTTGACCTTGGGACAAAGCTATCCTTTAATACAAGCGATACTGAAAGGTATAGTGATACTGTTTTAATACAGAGCTGTCAGACTCTTTTGAGTCAATCTGTGGGTCTGACTTTATGTATCTGTAGAATTAGAAGATCAGGTTAAAAAGCGCTTAAGCTTTAATAGTGGGGACAACTTCCATTTCTAGCAGGATGTTCCTCATGTGGGTCGTAAAGGGTTTGAAGTGTTATAGGAACAAGCACTGAATCACTCTTGTAGGTAAAACTCATCTTTTAAGTAACATCAGAATTTTCTTTCAGCAAGGACCCATTTCCAAGAGAGGAGACCAACAGACATCTATGACAAGGGTGGTGCTATCAGTATACTCTCAATAAATACCAATTACGTGAGCAAATCTAGAAACCATCAATCACTGGGTAACTATTGTAGCTGATAGAGAAAAAAATAAGTAAGATTTTGAGGGGAAAGGAAAAAAAAAATATATATATATATAGAGAGAGAAATCTATAGATAGATATATAGATATATATCTATATATATATATTTAAGAACAAGAACCCAATTCATTCAGAAAAGCATTTATTGAGCATCATGTCTAATGTGCCAGACACCATGCCAGGTACCATGTATAAGAAGAAGTGAGGAAAGTCGGGCAGATTATGTAAACAAAATCATGATCTAGAATCCTCAGAGGTACACAGAGAGTACAAAGTGGCTGAGGTTCAGAAAGAGTAGTGAGCCACTCAGCTATGGAGAATTTATAGGGAATGTGACATTTCACTTGGATAATACCGAGCTTATCTAGACAAAAAGGGAAAGGGAAAGTCATCTGAGGTGACAGAGAAAAGTTAGAGATAGAAAGAAACATGAACTAGCTACTGTGTTTCCCCGAAAATAAGACCTAGCCAGACAATCAGCTCTAATGCGTCTTTTGGAGCAAAAATTAATATAATATAATATAATATAATATAATATAATATAATATAATATAATATAATATAATATAATATATAATACAATAATACAATATAATACCGGGTCTTATATTAATTTTTGTTCCAATAGATGTGTTAGAGCTGATTGTCTGACTATGTCTTATTTTCGGGGAAACACAATAGTAAAACGGACTTGGAATGTTCTGTTGTGGAGTGCAGGCGATGGAAGAGGGTGGGCGGAAATGAAGATAGAGAGGCAGACAGAAAGCAGAGCCAGGCATGGTGTAGTTTTCCTGTCGGCAATAGGAAACTAGTGGAGGATTTCAAGAAGGGGGCGGATAGAATCCAGTCCATTTTGGAAAGATCACTTTCGGTCAGCAATACAGGAAGAAACCCCTAACTGCAAAGTCTAGTCAAGATAATGAAGGCCTGAGCAGAAGGCGGTGGCGATACAAATAGACACAGACTTGAGACAGATTTGAAAGACATTCTGCCTTGAGACAATAACGTATTTTTAACAATGTACTATGAGGTTAAAGGGTCAGGTAAAGGAGAAGCCAGAGTGTGAATGATGCCTTTAAGTGAGATAGGGAAAGAAATGAAGGGGCGGGTTTGCGGAAAGAAAATGCTGAGTTTCTTTCTGGACAAAATTAGAAATACAGATAGGCAAGAAACTTAATTTTTGGCTTTAGAATTGTTTTTTAGGTATAAATTCGGTACCTCTGACAAACTACATATAAATAAGTCACACAGATAACATGATGTTGAAGAAAATACAATCGTGAAGTTTTTATAAGAGTCCCACAAATAGAATACCAGTACTAATCTTACCAGTATAGTTTTTTTCTTTTTTTTTCTTTTTTAAGTACAGTTTTAAGATCTAGTTTTTCTATTTCTCCTTACAGTAAAATATACTAAATCATTTTCCATTAAATAGACATTACTATTCTGATAATCTGAATTTTAAAAATCAAATTTTCCCAGGACTATCTAGTTTTTAAATAACTTTCCAATGATTTTAACTTTCTAGAATTCCAAAGTTAATAAAGACTAATGGCACCAAAATAGTTGAAATAGTTTCATTTTAGTAATAAATGATGAATAAAATATACACACTTTGAAAGAATTTTGCATGCTCACTATGCTTCATTTGCTTTAGTTTCAGTGGTGTACAATTGGTAACTACTTTGAAATTCTCTGTTCTGTGTAGTATTCACATTGTGTTATGCAGCATTCTTAACATACAGGGCAAAACTATAAAGTGTATACGTTTTAAGACTTCTGCAATGTTTACACATCTCTAACAGCATAACAGCTATTTCCTAAGGTCTTTACCATTCTTTTACTTTGTAATCTGAAACATGCAATTTTTTTTTTTTATTTCTTCACTGTTATATGGTCTCGTCTGTAAAAAATCACTTTCAGAGTTAGCATTTAAGTCAACTGAACTTATTAAGGTCAAAAACTTTAAAATTAGCAAACCAAACAATTAGTGTGGCTTCCTAATTTAAAACCAAAAACCAAAAGCAAACCAAAAAAAAAAAAAAAATCAATATTAAAAATCCCTTAAACAATAATGGCTTGAATTTTGTATTATTATTGTTACTTTAATATTAATATGTATATGGGTAGTATTACTTACTGCCATTTCGACTAGACAATTTCAAAATTTACCTATGTGTTCTTGCAGAGATTTTACTTTAAAACTGCATTACAAATGGAAAAACTGTAATATTACCTTAAAGAAACTAAAACAACATTAAGTTCAGTTACTAAGAAAAAGCTTTTTTATCTGTAATTACAGCTTATTTTTATATTTAGATTATAAATTTTAACTGAAAAAAACCTCCGAATATTGTAGACAGTGACTGTTCATTCACTGATTTACTTTATTTCACTAAAAACTAAGTTATCACAAACGTATGACAGTCTTACTGTCTTTAGAACAGGAACAAAACTGAACTCTTTGGATATACTGCATATATCAAGTCAGAAAACTTTTCCTGTGAAGGTCCAGATAAAATATTTTGGCTTTGTGGCCTCCATTCAGTTTCTGTCACAGCTACTCAACTCTGCATTGTTGTGCAAAAGCAGCCAAAGACAATGCATAAGCAAATGAGCTTGGCTGTCTTCCAATGAAACTATTTACCCCAAGGCATGAGCATCTGAGTGCATGTGTGTGTGTGAGCCTGTGCCTGTGTGTAAGAGGAAGAGACAGATCACATACATATGCCCACATACACATACATCTATAGATTTTTTTAAATGCACGTTAAATTATTTTAGATGAATGTCTATAACACTATATAATTGCAAAATCCAAAAAGCTCTGAAAAAAGCTTTATTGTAAGATTGTTGCAAACTCAATTGTCAGCAAAATTTCACCTAATGTGATGTTATTAAAATCTTTATTCCACTAGGTGTGAATATCTGTGCATCACTGTAGACATATCATTATGTTTGATCAACGAGCTACCTCAGACTCCACTGAAG
The DNA here is from genome assembly GCF_004115265.2 of Rhinolophus ferrumequinum. Classification (NCBI taxonomy): domain Eukaryota; kingdom Metazoa; phylum Chordata; class Mammalia; order Chiroptera; family Rhinolophidae; genus Rhinolophus; species Rhinolophus ferrumequinum. Next base: position 94,167,386 of record NC_046287.1, read on the forward strand.
GTGCTATGAAATACACATATAGGCATCCATTACTCTTTCTTAAATCCCCAAATATCTGAATTACAAAACACATCTGGTTCTAAGGTTTTGAATATGGGATTTTAGGCATTTATTAAAATAAATGTGACTTAGATTTTTAAGAGTCAGAAATGAGTGATACTCTCTTACATGAAATATTTTGAAAGAATCATAAATAAATGAATATTAATTGCAATTTCAAAGTAATTTGATATTACACCTTCTCTCATGGAAATTCCATGTTTCAGAAATAAAAATTTATTTCTGTATGGGAATGGTTGGCTAAGTGCTTTTAGATTGTAAATCTAGAACATTTAGATTGCTCAGAAACAAAATTAACTGTAACTGTAGTTACACACTATCCAAGAAGTCACTTTAACTAATTTGTTGGAATAAATTCTCTAAATTGTTTTTCTATCATTGTATAGATATAGCCTAGAAGTCTTATTCACTATGGATATTTTTTCTTTTTTATAGTTTTGGTTCTACTAAGAATGTTTGCATAATGGTAGAGCTGAAGTTCCTAAGACTCTTTCATAGGTAATTCCTCCACAGAATGATAGATTACAATGTAAAATAAAGCTGTACTGATAGTTCCTACTAGTGGTCTGATTGTAATGAGATGAGCTGAAGAGTGTATTCTCATGGCATAAACACCTATTAAATGTGAAACACTGCTGCAATTTATTCTTTGGTTATTTAAGTTTTAGAAAATACATTGTGCTAGTCCATCGAAACATCATGTCAAGGGAAATATTCAGGCAAATCCTAATAATGTCCAGTGTTACTCTTTTCTTGTTAGCATGTGAGTTAACTTCTGTTTACACGTTCCTTTGAAATACCATTTTTCATTTACACATACTGAAAAATAAGATTACAACTTCTAAATCACTTTGGCATTATTTAAATTATTTAAATTCTTTTGAGACATTTTCATTTAAGTAATTTATTTAAGGAACCATACATAAGTAAGTCACTGCTGTATGCAGAGATGACACAGTCTGACTTCAAGGAGCTAACATCCCAGTTATGAGGGAGCCTACATGACATTATACTGAAAAAAAAAAAATCACAAAAAAAAACCCACTATGCCTCAAAATAATTTAAAACAATTTATTTTAGGTTTTCTATAAATACTTTTATTTGAAGTATTGACTCAAGTTTCCACTATAGAAGTGACTGACCTGAGTGTCTTGCCCTTTTCTTGACTTCGGATTCAATCACAACAGTAATGAATAAGGGTGACATAACGGAAATAAGAGACACTTTCACTATCATAAATCATCTGGAGCCCTCAATTCTCTTTGGGTTAAATTTAACTATAGAACCAATTGTTATTCCTGTATCACTCCCCTGAACCAATTTTATTCTCTTCTCCCTATGCTCCTTGAAATTCCAAAAAAGCCCCAATTAAATTCTAAAATTACTAAACTATGTCTGGTTCAAGTTTTGACATTAGCCAAGAAAGACTCTGGTCCCAAATACTTATTAAGAATGATATATGTGATTTAAGCATGCATTTCACGTCAAAAAATATTAATAATCAAAAGAGAAAAAATATATCAAGTTAAACACTCATACAATTAAATCACGTGAATAGTTACAGTTGAATAAAAATGACTATACTAATGCCTTTCTATTAAAAAATAAAAAAAATTCTGTGCTATAAAATGAGATTCTCCTTTTAAACACAGTATGTATAAATGTATAATTTGTATAGTTATAGTTCCAGACTACTCAAATTCTGACTTTCATTTATTTACATTCTCATTTGGCTCATTTTCTTTCAAACAACTGTAATGCAGAATGGAAATAAATACTATGCATCACTGTTCTTGATAATTCATTCATGAAGTCAAAGATGAAAAACTAAGATACATAACCGGGGAAGAAAAATTATTTGATAATTTTGATTAAGGCATACAGCAAAAATATAGTTCCAGGTAAAGGTAAGCTCAAGGAGAAGTCAATCAGGCGAACACCACGTATATTCCAGAGTGCATTAATATTACCCAATAATTACAGGCCGAAATTGTTGAAGTGCTCTGAGAAAACAAGTTAGACCTTCACTGAGTTAGTTCCTTATCTGAACTCAAAGCAATAAATTCTCCAATCTGACCCAAGGTGAATTTTGTTTACTGAATCCTCCATTTAAGGCAAAATAATAAATTGAGATGCGTAATCTGTTTAGTTTTATTCATTTTTAGAAATGAATTAGAAAATTCTTGGAATTTGGCATTTCCTTAAATTATACATTAACTATATTTTCATAATTCAAAGAAATTATTATAAGCATACAATTCTATCCTAGAAATAATTTATTGGGATTACATGCCATGGATTATATAAACAAAATGATCACTGAATTAACAAGACTATTTAGACTATACCAGAAAATTCTATATCCAACTCACACCTATCTGCAATTCAGAGTGATATTTTGGAGTCAAAGTATATGGTTAGATAGCAGAATATGATCCAGTAATGATATAGTAATGAAGTCAATATGGGAATTGCTTGGTAATTACAAAAACAAAACTTTAAGCATAAAATATTGGACCTACTTATAAACTAAAAGCAATGGTGTTTTCATTTCTTCCACTCCTTCTTGCAATAATAGATCTATTACCAACTGCAGTTATCATTTGAAACAGTATGAACTGGGAAATCTGAAAAATGGAATCAAATAAATGGCCATAAAATGTGCTTGTCAAAATGTGAGGAGCTAGTCCTTTGGAAGAATTAAAATCATTCAATGATTCTGTTCTAAAAACAGTACTACACACTTACTATGTGCCAGGATACAATTATGAAACAGATATGTTCTGTGTACTAGAAAAAGCTGTGTTTTAATGGAGGACATAAGCAGATAAACTGATCGGTTTAATGCAAGGAGACCAAGGGTTATCTCCGAACTATTCTAGGATGTTGAGTTGGTAAGCAAGATAAACAATGTAATTAAAGTAATTCCTACTGTGATTACAAGAAAATGGTGGAATTAAGAAATAACAACAGGAAATATTTCACTTGAAGTAATGACAGTTACTAACTTCTTAGAAAAAATTACTTAGAGATCACTGCAAGATCAGCAATCACAGAAGACATTATTCAATTATAAAACAGAATCTGTTTAATTTGATATAAACAACTACTCTTTAAGTATATCTAGCTCCAAGATTTCCTTCTATATGAAAACAAATACATAAAAAAAACAATTAATGTGAAAATATTGTCTTGTTTAAATGTTGCAATGTACAGCTGTTGAAATTGCATACATAATCTTTTTAATTAACCAGTTCCAAAGTTAAAATGCTTAATCTTTGCCTGGACTTAGTGTAATTAGAACGACCCTATTGAGTACAGAGAGAACATTTTAGGCATGGATAATAATATGTATATCGTCCATCACAGGTCATATTTCCATCTGGAGGAGAAAATAAGCCTTTAACAGTAAAAACTGGTATCACAAGTATAAATTATAGCTTTTATGGATTTTATTATGCACAATAGAGTTTATTGTATATACAATCCAGTAAATTCTGTTAGCTGAATAACAAGCGAACAGATTAAAAGCACTGACTCTACATGAAGGAGCAAAGTATATACAAAAGAAAGCAGTGCAAACAAAAAGCTACACAGGAAAACAACATTCAGGAGACACAGGGAGAAAAGCGCAGTCCTCTGGGAAAAGTACACAGAGGTAACAGCTTTCCTAATCTACTGGCTTAAGACTAGAAATAGAAAAATAATGTTAGTTGATCGAAATATTACAAGATTTGAAAAAAAATAACACAATCTTGGTTTGAATTATTTACAAAAATAGAAAAATTAAAGATGAAATCATTACCCCATACTCCTTTGCAACAATGGGATCAGAAATAGTAAGTTTATAAAGTCTAGAATTGCGGAGGGACATAATGAAATGAAGTCTATATACAGGAAAAATATGAGGATGGCATGAGGTAGGAGGTGAGGTCTAGGAAATAGTTACAGGAAACCAAATATGCTCATTTGGCAAATGAGAAGGTTGCTGGGGAAGGAGTTACTGCACAAAGGGCTTATCTCTGTGATCCGGAGTCCACCTAAGTGGTAGTTACTCTACCTAATTAAGGGGCATCTGTAATGTGGAAAACTGTTTTGATACCTGAGAAAGACAGACTGGAGACTGATGGTCAAGGGTGACTCTGGGTCTGACCTCCATCTCTGAAACTAGAGACAAGGAACAACATATCTGGACAGCAGAGATCACAGACCAGGAGAGAGTGCCTGTATGTATTCCCTTTAGCTGTACGGGTGGATCCTCCTAATTATCTGAATGTTAGTTACAAACTAGTTAGTTCTTACACTTCTTTGTAAATATTCTAATATTTGGATTTTTACCCTGCGAGCTCAGAACTAGGCAAATTTATTACCATTACAGAATTCTTTAATCTGGATCTAGTTTTTTAATCAAATTAAAGAAGCTCTGGACTGAAAACTGGAAGATGTGGTTAGTGGACAAACAAAATAGCTGTGGAAACAGCTGACAGCTGCCATTCTCGATACTGAAAATCTTTGCAGATTAATGATTGTGAAAATTTTGATTTTATTACAATCTAAAGCAATACATTTTATATCATGATCCATATATATAACTGAAATAAAATGTTTCACCACAGCATTTTCTGTCACTGCGTGCTGTACTTGATCTATGCTATGCTATGTCACGGCATGCCATTAAAAAATATTGTCAAGGTGTGCTTTCCTGCTTACACCATCACAGGGTCACAATCTGCAGTATGAATATCACTAGAGCTGGACTTCCTCCTGTTTCTATGTGGCCTGAAAGCTAAGAACAGTTTTGTTTGTTTGTTTGTTTTTAATATATTTTGTAATGATTTTAAAAAGAGAAAAATATTTCATGACACTTGAAATTTATATAATATTCAAATTTCAGTGTTCATGAATAAAGTTTAATTGGAACATAGCCAAGCTCAATCCTTCACAGGGGGCTACTTCTTCACTACAATGGCAAAGTAGAGAAATTATGACAAAGAAGGTATGGCCACGAAACCTAAAGTATTTATTTTTTGGCCCCTTAAGGAAAAATGTTGCTCACTCCTGCATATACTTCTTTCTGGCTTGAATATCCATGGTTCTAAGTCCTTCCTTCATGTCTTAGGGGGCTAAACTGGAACCAAAGAGTAATTGCATGATAGTGGAAAGCAAATGGTATGAAAAAGTACATGTTCTTGGTCAGTTATTTAGGTATCATATTTCTAGTTCATTCTGTACTTGAAAACAAGAATGAAAAGTGAGTAAACCAATAGGCAATATTTGTTGGTAGTAGAAAATTGAAGTCATTCACAAATCAAGCCTGTGAGTTCACAGGGATTTACCTTGTAGATAAATCCCTGCTTAAGCATTCCAATTTCATGACGGGCCCAGTAAAAGCTGGTGATTTTCTAGCAGGGATTAGTTTTGAACATCAAATGGCCAACTACATTGCACTGTATTGGTAAGTAGGTGTCAAATTCACAACGATAATATAGGCTTTGGGTGGAGAAAATGAAGCCAGTGGCTTCTCTTCACTTTTACGTATCTGACTGGAAACTTTCAACTGTCCTTTTAAAATGTTTCCTGTTCACGTTAGACCTTTATTAAAACACTAAATTTGAACGATAAAAAATTATTTATTCCTCCTATTTAAACCTGCTGTATAAAACTGACAGATTGTCTTTTAATCATATTTTGATTCTGTCCCTCCCTGTTAAAAATTCTGCCAAGGATGACTAGGATGCAGTTTTTTATCTCTAGAATACATGTATTTGGCAAAGTCATTGTCCCTGACTTTCTACAATTTTCAACAGCAGTCATGAACAAACGTGATTTTCTGACCCTGGCTTCTCTGTAGGTTGAAACCTGACCAACATGTCATCCACGTTGTGTTTCTGTATTTATTGTACTGTTATTTTACAAAATTTTGGTTTAGGAAGATAGTTGGGAATAAAATAACATCAGGATAAATACCAAATTTTAGAATTAAAAACAAAATGAAGTACAATAAAATATATTATATCATGGGCAACATTAAAACTGGGTTACTATCAACATCACTCATAAAATCATCAGACAATGTTGGAATAAGTAATTAAAGAATGTTTGCTTTTAGCTTATTTTAAGTTAAATATTTTATACCCTTCTATTCTATCATTAAGACCAATTACTGAAATACGCTTGTCTATAGAAAACAATTTCACTTGTTCTATTGTTCACTTATCCATCCACAAGTGTTTTGAGGGTACATATTTTATGTCAGATGTTCTGGCAGGTCCTGGATCCCTTGTGGTTGGCTGGCAAATTATACCAGTTGAGCCTGGTTCTCAGCTAAAAGAAATGAAACTTATCTTTTTAAATAAAGTTTTCAAGGAGAACAGGTATCAAGGACACCATGTAATAAATAAAACAGAGAAAAACAGGTAATAGTGGTAATAACATTTATTAAGGAAAACCTTGTGAGTGCTTAGTCTAGAAAGGAACTACTGACACTACATGAGACTTTCAAGCTATACCATAATATAATAATCTCAGCCAATTAAAGGAAAAAAAAGAATATTGTTATCAATAGTATTTAAATTTAATTTTTCTTTTGATGGTGCTATTATCTCTTACTGTAGATTGGAGTTGGTAAACTGCACCCAAATCTAGTCTGTAGCTTCATTTTGTATGGCCAGTAAACTAAGAAGAGAATTTACATTTTTAAAAGGTTGTAAAATCAAAACACACACACACACACACACACACACACACACACACACACACCACAAAGAATATACTCACATGACAGAGACTGTTGATTCACAATGTAGATCTTTAAAGAAAAAGTTTGCAAACCTTTGCTCTAGAGTACTTCTGGATTTCAGATGCATCCAGAGGAAAGAGAAATGCTGTATTCCTTAAAATGTGTATTTGCATTGTAGCACAATTCATTAGAAGTAAAAGTATTAAATATGAAAATTTGTAAAAGTTTTTCATAATTTCATTTTGTAAGAGATAAAACTTATGAATACAGAGGTTATCTAACTTCTTGAATAAAGTAATTGGTGTTAGATTGTTAACTCACAGTCTGATGTGAAATAATTATAATTCATTCAAATACAAAAAAAGTTGAAGATTTTCCTTCTGCATAATAGAATTTATTTAAATTCCTTTTATTAATCAGATGTCTGTGAAACAGAGAAACTGAGAAAACATAATTATCCATGTTAGGGTCATTTAGTTCAATGGAATATATAAAGTATGTCATATTTTAAAAAGTAAGGAAATACATTTTTTTATTCCTAAAGAATGAGTTTCCAATATGGTTAAATCTTGATATACTACTTCTCTCAAAGTGTTTGTATTTTTTTGTTAGATTACTCATCTATGTCTACAGTAGGACTTATCTGAGTTTTCTTTCCATTTCCTTTTGGTCACACTATCAATTGTGCATTAAAGTATCAGTCAAATTTGTTGAAAAACTGAACCTTTAAATACCTAAGTTGTTTTTAAAAAATGTCTCAGTCACGAAACATAACCACAGTTGTCATGTTCATCGCTACTCTTACAATGTAAAATTTAGTATAAATTTTAAAAGAAGTGATAAAAGTTATGTGACTACTGACCCATGCCATCTCTCAGAAGTGATACAGAAATTAACCATATACATAATGTTTTAATTAGATTACAATTTACTGTCAAAATTAGCAAGACTAAAACTGAAAATTCAGAATAGTTAATGTCAAAAAATTTTTTACATGAGGAATCTTTAATAAACATTTGATGTATAGAATCCAGTTCATATATTTATTCTATTTAAAAATTTGGAGATAACATAAAAACACCATTTTATTTTTCATGAAAGAGACATATTTGCTGTATCAATTTTGAATAATTTTAAATTTTTAAATAACAGAATTTGAACTTAACATTGTATTTCAACAATTATGAGCAAAAGAGATAATATAAATATAATTAATTGCACTGTCATTTTTTTAATCTTGGAAAAATGATTTGTCAGTTCTGATTTTAAGAACAGAAAAAAATCTAAGTATTATTTATATTAACAATGTTATCATAGTAAGGAAGAAAAATTATAGAAACCCATAAAGTTAAATATCTTTTGAAGGATTTACAATATAATTTTAATTGTTTAAGAGTTTTATAATAAAAATATCCCTGAAGATTCTAGCTAGAATTGGAACAAATATCAACCAAATGCTTTTATCTAGAAGTAAACATATATATACTATTTCCATCATTCACTCAGAGAGATGGCAGAAATAAGGTCAGATTAGTTCATTATTTTTAATTGATCAGAAATTTAGATAATGACTTGGTTACAGAAGAGATGTAGTAAATTATAGGGTATAATTGATGGTAATAAGATTTGAATCTGGAGAAACAAAACATGTATGTGACCTGCTAAATTTCCAATACCATATCAAAAACTAAATAATCAGGAATCAATCAACTTTATTTACAAAAATAGCCTTTTAACTTCATCAAAAGTGTAAGCATTATCAACTGAAAATCCTATTCTATGACTGCTTTATTCTTTTTTTTAAAAAAATAATAATTTTGATTTACTAAAAGGCATAGAGATATAGATCCCGGGTCAGTAATTTTTTCTTTAAGAGTCAGTAAATATTTTAGGCTTTGTGGGCTAAATTACCGGTGTTGCAATCAATCAACGCTACCATTGCAGCACAAAAAGCAGCTTAAATAATACATAAAAATATGGCTTATCTGGGTTCTAATAAAATGTTATTTATTAAAAACAGGTGGCTGCCATATTGGCTGCTAGACTATGGTTGGTTGACTCATTGTATGGACCATCTTGTAGTGATAACTAACACCTAGTTTAAGAAGTAAAAATTATAGTCTTCAATCACTTATGTAAATCTCCCTGAACACATTCCTCTAAAAACAACTATTATAAATTTATCATCTCTATTCACATTTTATAATTTTACCATATATGAATGAATCTCTAAAAAAGACAGAATTCTTGTCCATTTGTGAAGCGTTTTTGTTCAATATTACTTTTGTGAAATTTGATTTCACTACTACATAGTACAACATGTTATAACTGTACCATTTTTTGTCCACTCTTCTGCTAATGTACACTTATGTTGTTTTCAGTTTGTCCTTGGCAAAACACTATTGTTATAAACATTTTATATCTATATTTGGTTGTGTACATATGCAAAAACTACTTCATGGTGCATACATAAGAATTGAATTGCTGAGTCAATGTACTTTTACAAATTCAGCTTTATAAAACAGTGCAAAATTATATTTCGAAGTGTTTGTATCAATTTACACTCCTAGTAGGAGATCTATACCCTTCTAATTATATGGGTTTTTAAATACACATTTTGTACCAATTGGATGAGTTTTAAATATAGTTTGTACCAACTGGATACAGTTGTACATTTTGTACTACTTACTTGATTACAAATATTGTTCAACTTTTTTTGGCCACCTGCATTTTCCTTATCTGCGAATTAATGGTTATCTCTTTTACCCATTGCTCTATGAAATTGTGTTTTTCTTATTGATTCATAGTTTTTGTGCAACCAGGACATCAACCTTTGTTAATTATTGGTGTTAGAAATACATCTTTTCCATAGTTGGGAAAGAGTTCACGTTTATTAACATTGTGGCAAAATTCAAATAACACAAAAATTTGCATCTTAACCATTTTTAAATATTAAGTATATTCACTATGCTGTGCAATCTCCAGAACTTGATCACACTGCAAAACTGAAACTCTGTACCCATTAAACAACTTCCCATTTCTCCCTCATTCCAACCCCTGGCAACTACCATTCTACTTTGTTTTCATAAATTTGACTATCCTACATACCTCATTTAAGGGAAATCATACAATGTTTTGGGGATTCCCTATTTAACTTAGCATAATGTCCTCAAGGACACATCCATCTTATGGCATGTTCTCAATTTTCATCCTTTTAAGACTGAATAATATTCCACTGTATGTACAGATGACATTTTGTTTAACCATTTAGCTACAGATGGACACTTGGGTTGCTTCCACTTCTTGTCTATTTCTATTTTGTATAATGGTGCTATGCATGAGTGTACAAATACATTTTTGAGATCTTGCTTTTAATTCTTTTAGATATATACCTAGAAATGAAATTGCTGACTCATGTGATAATTCTGTTTTTAATTTTTTGAGGAATACCATACTGTTTTCTATACTGGCTACACAATTTTAAATTCCCACCAACAGTGCACAAGATTTCCAATTTCTCTGCACTCTCACCAACATGTTCTCTTCTGGTGTTCTAACAGTAGCTATCCCAATGGGTGTGAGGTGATACCTTGTGGCTTTGATATGCTCATTTTTTAATTGAGTTATTGTGTTTATCTTGTCAAACTGTGGGAGTTCTTCATATATTCTTGATATTAACTCCTCAACAGATACTCGGTTTGGAAATATTTTTTCCCTTTCTGCAGGCTGGCTGCCTTTTCATTCTGTTGATTGTGCCCTTGCATACACAGAAGCTTTTCATTTTGATAAAGTCCAATTTATCTCTTTACTATTACTGACTGTGCTTTTAGTGTAATATCCAAGAAATCATTGCCACATCCAATGTCAGGGAGCTTCTCCCTATGTCTTCTTCTAGAGTTTTATAGTTTTAGTTCTAACATTTAGGCCTTTGATCCATTTGAAATTAATGTTTGCATACGGTATAAGGTTAAGTGTTCAACTTCATTCTTTTGTATGTGGACATCTAGTTTTTGCAACATGATTTTCTGACAAGACTGTCCTGTTGCCATTGAATGCTCTTGGCAGACATGTCAAAAACCATTTGATCATATACGTGAGAGTTTGTTTCTGGGCTAGAGATTCTATTCCATTTGTCTATATGTCAGCATTCCAGTTTCACACTGTTAGGATTACTGTAGCTTTCTAATACGTTTTAAAATCAGAAATTATGTAACTTCTAACTTTCTTCCTTCTCAATATTGTTTGGGTTAGTTGGGATCCCTTGAGATTCCAAAAAAATTTTAGTGCAGATTTTGCTATCTTTGCAATAAATACCACTGGGATTTTTGACAGAGACTGTAATTAAATCTGTAGATTGTTTTGGATAGTATGGACATCATAATAACATTAAGTCTTCCAATCCCTGAACATGGGATGTCTTTCCAATTATTTGTGCCTTCTTTCATTTTTCTCATCAATCTTTTGTAGTTTTCAGTGTACAAGTCTTTTACTTCCTTTGTTCAGTTTATTCCTAAGTATTTTATTCTTTTTGATAATTATGTAAATGGAATTGTTTTCTTAAATTCCTTTTTTGCATTTTTCAATGTTAGTGTATACAAATGCAACTAATTTTTTCAGTATTTATTTTGTATTCTGCAACACTGCTGAATTTAATAGTTCTAACAGGTATTTAGTACAATCTTTAGAATTCTATATATAAGATCATGTCATATGCAAACAGAGATTTTACCTTTTCCTGTCCAATTTGAACACCTTGCATTTCTTTTTTCTTACATATTACTCTGACTTGGACTGCTAGTACTATGTTGAATGTAAGTGGTGAAAGTGGCCATCCTTTTCTTGCTCCTGATCTTAGAGGAAAAGTTTTCAGTCTCTTGCCATTTTGTTAGCTGTGGGTTTGTCATACAGACCCTTTCTTATATTGAGGTGATTTCCTTCTGTTCCTAGTTCGTTAAGTTTTTTTTATCATGAAAGGCTGTTGAATCCTGTCAAACACTTTTTCTGCATAGATAAGGACGATCTTTTTTTTTTCTTCATTACATTAATGTGGTGTCTTACGTTGATAAATTTCATATGTTGAACCATCCTTGAATACCAGGTATAATACAGTTAGGTTACTGTTTTGAGATCTTTCCTTTTTTTTAAATTTTATTGGGTAACAGTGTCAGTGTGTTTTTTCCAGGACCCATCAGCTACAAGTCCAGATATTGTTCTTCAATCTAGTTTTGGAGGGTGCAGCTCAGCTCCATGTCCAGTCGCCATTTTCAATCTAGTTGCAGGGGGCGCAACCCACCATCCCATGTGGGAATCGAACCAGCAACCTTGTTGTTTAGAGCACGCTCTCTAACCACCTGAGTTAACCGGCTTTCCTGAGAGCTTTCCTTTTAAATGTAAATTTTTATAGCTACAAAGTACCCTCTTAGCATTGCTTCTGCCACGTCTTGTAGTTTTGGTATGTTGTGTTTCAGTTTTCATTTGTCTCAAGATCATTTCTAATTTCCCTAGAGATCCCTGCCTCCCCTTCCCCCCGCCTTTGGATTAATAGTTATTTTGAGCATGTTAATTTACACATATTTGTGGATTTTCCAATTTTCCTTCTGCTACTGATTTCTAGTTTATTCCACTGTGAACAGAAAAATTACTTTGTATAATTCCAATCATTTAAAATGCATTAAGACTTCTTTGTCATCAAATCTATAGTCTATCCTGGAAAATGCTCCATGTGAACTTGAGAAAAATAACTATTCTGTTGTTGGGTTCTGTATATTCTGTATATGCTTGTCAGGACCAATTGATGTATAATGTTGTTTAAGTCATCTGTTTCTTTATTGACCTTTGACCTTCTGTTTGGTTGTTCTATCCATTATTGAATGTAAGTCTACTACTATTATTGTAGACCATCTATCTCTCCCTTCAATTCTGTTAATGCCTGCTCAATATATTTAGGAATTCTGATGTTTGATTCATATTAATTTATAATTGTTATATTTTCCTAGTGAACTGACCCCTTTATCCTTATATATTGTCCTTCTTTTTCTCTTTCAATAATTCTTTATTTAAAGCCTATTTTGTCTTATATTAGTATAGCCACCCTTTCTTAGGATAGCCACCCTATTTACATGAAATCTCTTTTTTTTTCCTTCAACCTTTCACTTTCTATCTATGTGTGTGCTTAGATTTAAAGTGCGCCACTTGTAAACAGCATATAGTTGGATTCTGGTTTTTTAGAAATACATTCAGCCAATCTATGCTGTTTGACTGGAGCATTTAATGTACTTGACATTTTAAGTGATTATTGATAGGGAAGAACTAACAATTGCCATTTTGTGAATTGTTTTTCATATGCCTTATAGCATTCTGTCTCTCATTTCCTCCCTTATTGCCTTCCTTTGTGTTTAGATTTTTTTTTAAGTGATATGCTTTGATTCCCTTCTTATTTTCTATTGGGTAAGTTCTATAGATGCATTCTTTGTAGTTTTCATGGGGATTACATAAAACATCTTAAAGTTATATCAATCTATTTAAATTGACTCCCATTGTATATAAAACTCTACTCCTTTACATTTCTGCCCTTCTCTATGATTTATGTTACTGTTGTCACTAATTACATCTCTATATACAGTGCACACATTAGAATAGATTTATAGTTATTTTTATGCTTTTGTCATTTAAATCTTGTAAAAGAATTGAAAATGGAATTATGATAATACAGGTCTTTTTTATCCTCCACATATAAACCTTACTGGAGAACTTTATATTTTCACATGTCTTCAAGTTACTGTCTAGAATCCTTTTGTTTCAACTGGAATGACTCTCTTTACCATTTTTTTCTAGATTAGGTCCCGTGATAATCACCTCATCAATTGTGTATTTTAGAAATTCTTGATTTCTCCTCCATTTTTTGAATGACAGTTGGACTGGTATAGTATTCTCAGCTGACAGTTTTATTTTATTCAAATATATCATCCCACTGCTTCCTGGCATGCAGACTTTCTGTTGAAAAAATGTGCTGTCAGTTTTATAGAAGTTTGCATATATGTGACAAACAGTTCTCTCTGATTGCCTTTAAGATTCTTTCTCTGTTTCTGACTTTCCACAGTTGGATTATAATGTATCTTGGTATGTGTCTCTTTGGATTTATCCTAGTTGGTGTTTTAGCTTCTTGTAACTCTGTGTCTCTTTCTTTGCTCAAGTTTGAGAAGTGTTCAGGCATTATTTCTTAAAATATGCTCTCTGCCCCTTTCTTTTTTCTCCTTCTGGGACTCCCATAATGCCTAATGATGTGCCATAAGTACCTTAGGCTCTGTTCACTTTTCTCCCTTTTTTCTTTTTGCTCCTCTAACTTAATAATTTCAAATGAGCGGTCTTCAAATTCACTGATTCTTTCTTCTGCCTGATCAACCTGGATCTTGAAGCACTCCAGTGAATTTTCTCAATTGAGCTATGTTGTTTTTCAACTCCAGAATTTGTTGGGTCTTTTTATAATTTTTGTCTCTTTGTTGCTATTCTCCTTTCATTCAAAAATATTCTCCTGAATTTATTTAGTTGTTAGCTTGTGTTTTCTTTTAGTTCAGTAAGCATATTTAAGACACATTTTTAAAAATTTTTGTCAAGTCAGAGACCTAAGTTTCTTTAGAGTTACTTTGTGGACACTTATTTTGTTCCTTTGAATAAGCGATATTTCCCTGTTCTTTCTATGACTAGTATATTTTTTGTTGCTATTTGGGAATTTGAAAAAAGTCACCTCTGTTAATCTTTATAGAATGCCTTCGTGTGGGGAAGACCTTCACTATCTAGCCTGGCTTAAAGGCTCATGGTCTTCTTGAACTTTTTCTGGGAATGTGCATTCCCTGGGCCTGTATATGTGCTTTTAATCCTGATCCCTGTAAATACCACTGCTTTTAAATGCCTTAATTTCCCTATGGGTCTCAATCTTGCTTCTTCTTAGAAGCCTTGCGTTTCTGTTATATTCCTTTTCCAATACTCTCTACCCTCAATTGCACATAGGTCTGTAGACCTCCTGCATCTGTAACATGCCATGATATCTGCTACTGCTTTCATTAGCCTGCACTCTACTATCCAAACTGTGCCAACATTCCCATCAGTGCTCTGAAACAGGACAGACAGAAATCAGTCCCTTGGACAGTCACCCGACAAGCTGGAATGCTGCAAAAAAGGTCATTTTCCTTCCATCCCACGAACAAGCTGGGAATTCAGTGATTTGGGAGGAGGTGAAAAAAGGGCAAACAAAATGCCATGAAACTTCCAACCATTTTGAGCATTTGCTTGGTTGCAGCAGCTTCTTAACTGGTTCCTAGAGTTTTAATAAAGCTACTTTGGTCCACATATTGTTATTTATTCAGTGTTTCTGAGAGGAAACAAAGGCCTGGAACTTTCTATTTCATCATCTTACCGATGTAATTCTCCATCTTTTAACTTTTTAATGGTATTTTTTGATAAATCGAAATCGTTTTAAGTATGGTTAAATTCATCAATTTCTACATTTTATGCTACTGTGTCTAGTTAAAAAAACTATGTCCTCTCTTTGGCAATACAGATATTTTTCTACATTATCTTTCCTGTAACATTTGTAGTTTTTCAAATATCTCAGTAGTCACTTTTGTGTATTTAGTGAGAAAGGGTTCAATTTTTTTCTTTTTTTTAATTTAACAAAGGATATCCAATTGATCTAGCTGCATTTATTGCATTATTCATCTAATCCTGCAGTGGCAGTTCTGCCACAGAATGTATGTATGTGTGTGGGATCTAGTTCTGGATATTTATTCTGACACAGTGATCTATCTCTAGGCCACTACCACATTATTTAAATTATAATAGCTTCTCTACCTTTATATTATCTTGGTTATTTTTAACCATTCAACTGTAGAAATTTAAGAAAAAGCTCATAAAATTCTATGAAAATAATATGAGATATTTTTAAATAAAATTCTTACTGAAATTGATGGGTTATTGAGGACCTGAATTACTTCTGCGTGATATTGTCTTCTTACCCTAATGAACCCATAATGATATAGTTCACCATTATTTATGTCTTTAATGTCATTAATTTTTTACAACTCTCTCCATAAAGAATATCAAAAGTACTTTTGTAAAAATGTAACACAGATAAGTAAAATCCATAAAACATGGGTCAATTATTTTAAAGTGAACATCCTTGTAACCACTACATAGCCCATGAAACAGACTTTCGCCAAGTATTCTAGGAGTCCTTCGTGTGTCCTGTCCTAATTACAACCTTCTCAATCCTTATAACAAACCATTATTCTGATTGTTATAACACTCAGTTGGCTCTTCTTTAAAGTTTATCACAAACCTAATTCATAGTTATATCTATAAACAAGTTAATTTTACTAATTTTTACTATCCTTTAAAGCTTTTTTAATTTAGTTTCCCCTTTTCTTTCCCCCCATCTGTTTTGAAGAAACCAAGTCATTTGTAGTGCAGAATTTCCAACAATATTAATTTTGATGGTGGTATTCCCATGGTATAGTTTAAAATACTGAGTGTACATGCTTAATTAGATTCAATTTTATTTTAATTAAGTAATTACCCATTCATTCATTTGGTCACTCCGTCAGTCTTCATGGGTGATGGTATTTTCCACAACTGGTTGTCTAGTCTTTCTTTCTGTGACGTTAGCAACAACTGATGCTAAGATCTATCAATTCCTGAGGGGATGCTAAATTGTAATAATCTAACTCATATATCCTTCCATCATTTATCACATATATTTATATGTCTATAAAGAAAAAACTTATGTCATTAATGATTTAATAACACAAATTACATAATTTACAAAGAAATGACAGGATACATCTTTCCCTTTATTTATCAGTTTCCAAAAGAATGTGTTGGTTCCCTAGCATCCTATAAATTCCACAATCATAAAAAACATTCTTATAACTCATGGATTTAAACACACTCCTGTGTTAATGCCTTGAAGTAATTATACTTACTGATGCTCAAAATGCTCCATCTTTGGCCAATAACAATGTCTTCATGTTAGTTCCTAAGCCTTTTTGACAGTCTGATATCATCCTTGATTTTTGGTATCACCAAATGTTGCAGGTGAATCATGACCATTTCTTGCCCCAATCTTAAAAACATCCATTTTTTCAAATAACTCTGGTTTCTTTCAGTGGCAAATATTTCAAGACTATAATCTGAACTTTAGGTGTGCTCACTGCTACTGACTTGGTCTTTGTGTCTCCGCAAAACAGTAAACAGGGCTAATGTGTGTGTGTGTGTGTGTGTGTGTGTGTGTGTGTGTGTGTGTGTGTAAGATAATTTTAGATTTGCAATGTCCAATTCAAATTTAGAAGTAAATTCTTTCACTTAAAAATTTCCATTTTATATCTGAATCTCCTTTATTTAGTGAGAATCCTGATTTTCAAGCACATGGGATGAAATAATTAGAATGTCATAATTGCTAATTAGTTTTACCCAATATGCAACAATTTCATATAAATACCAATAATGCCACTAAAAATATAATTACTGTCCCCCTACCTTTTTCAATTTTCAAAAAATATAGCCATTATATTCTATACTCTCTCCCATATAACCAGCATTTAGTTAATTCTCTAAATATATCTGTATTTAATGATCATTATGAGTCCTATGTTGACATCTTTCCAGTGGGTTTGACTGCCTGATACTCGTTCTGTAGTAGATTCTTCAGGAGAAGCTCACAGTGACAATATTTCTTGAATTTTTGTTTGTTAACAGTTGATCTTCAGTCTCTATACATGAAGAGAGTTTGGCTGCATTTTCATTCCTTGAGTATCTTAAATACCCTACTTCATTTTTTTTGTAGAAAATATGTCTCTCAAAAAGAATGATGACAATCTGATTCTCTTTCACTTAGAAGTTAATTTGTTTTTTATCTAGATGCCTGACATGTTTTTGTTTTGTTTTGTTTTTTCCTTTTTCTTTAAAGGCCACTGATTTTAGTAGAATGTCTCAGTGCTGGTATCGGGGTTATTATCTCAGATATTCAGTGTATCTTTTAAATAGAATTTTCAAAATTTATTTATCTTTTTAATTCTAAGAGTTTCTTCAAATAACTGATCCTATTATTTTTCTATTCTTTGCTTTGGTTTTCTTCCTTGGGAACTCATACATACGCTGGATATTCTAAATTTGTCCCTCACCTTTTAAAATCTCTTTAATCATTATTTTATTGATAGTAAGAATGTCTCTTTTTATCTTACAGTTCTCTTACGTATGTCTTATCTGTAAAGTTTATTCATTTATTTCTTTTAATTAAATCTTCATTTCTAAAAGGTTTTTCCCCCTTATTTTCAATTCTTTCCAAAGTTTTATCACATTTGTGAGATTCTCTAAATTCTGATCTAAATTGTTCTTTAATATCCTGTATCATTTTCTAATGTCATTTAGCTCCTTTAAAAACTTTTCATTTTTTTTCTAGCATGCTTTTATAGTCTGAGGGCTTGTTTTTCTACTCACTCTCATTTTTCTTACTGCAATATATGAGATTAAGATTCTTTTTGCCGGTTATTATTTTATGTGCAATTAGGTAACCTGAACTGTTAGATAAGTTTTGGGTATTTTTTTTTCCCTTTTCCTTTTCCTTTTCCTTCCTTCCCTCCGTCCCTCCCTCCCTCCCTTTCTCTCTCTTTCTTCCTTTCTTTCGGATCTAAATATCCCTTTCGTTTGTTTTAAAAAATATGACGACCTACTTTCTGAGATCTACTAGCTTTGTGTGTCTTCCCCCGTTTTATTTGGGCTTGCTGGGTTTTTTGTTTTGTTTTGTTTTGTCTTGTTTTGTTGCTCTTGCCCCTTTTTGCTCAGTTTGGATTGTATTCATAGTAGTTTCACCTCAATGTGGGACTTTGCCCTGGAAGATAACTTTGGTTGGTTAATTTCTCATGGGGCCTAGATGGCTCTCACTCTTCACAACCTTACCGTGGAACCCTTAAACTCATATGCTATTACAGTGTGTAAAAGCTTCCTTGTTTTTGCAGTTGTTATTCAAATCAGCCCTCTAGGTTTAGAGAGTAACTGTAAATCAGGATTCTCATATGCTCTCTTGTTTGCCACCATTTCTCCCATGCATCAGCTGATACCATGTATATCTTGAACCTGTTGCTGGATTGTCCAACCAGTCACATTTTGGGGTCCAATGGGATACCCTGTCACCTAGTTTCATTGTAGGCATTCACCTGTTGTTGTTAAAATTATTTCACCATCTGTTGTTCTGTCTGTTTTACATGGAGGAATTCAGGGATATTTAAAAACTATGTCCCCATTGCCATCTACTCTGAATTTGTCATGTCCAGGTTTTTTGTATTATTACAATTTAAAAATAACTTCTGAAATTACATTTAATGTATAATTTTTAAATTACAAGTATTTCTAACTATGTGGCCACATTGTTACTATAAATGATCCTAGTGTGATAAGAAATTATTTACTAGGCTCATTCCTTTTATAATAATATTTTAGTGATCTCTTTTGGTAGAGGTAGAAATTTCATGCTATATTTATGTACTTTAAAAAATATGCTAGTCTTGGAAACTATATTCTTGAATATTATATGATTTTAACAAAATATTTATTAATGTCAGTAAAAATATAGTAGAGAATTTAGTGACATTTCCTGTACTGCTACCATCCTTTTCTAGTATGTTTCAACTTACATACAGCTCCTAAAAGGAGCAGCCTACCTATTACATTTAACCTCTCCCCTCTCACTCACATCAATCTTAACTAATTACAACAGGGGTAGACACCTAACCCAAGGCTGAGCCATTCAGATTTTCTCTTGACAGGTAGTAACTATTGTCAGGTGATGAAAGATGTTTATATTAAAAGCACATTTGGAATCAAGAATGGGATGCTATGTTGGGCTTAGTTTTGATGACTAAGAAAATGAAGTTAGTCTGGGAGAGAAGTGAAAAAATTGAGTTGATACACAGAGAAGCAAAAATCGGAGGCTATGAAGCGGACTTGAGAGTCAATAGGAGTGGCCTGGTTATCGACTCTCTCTCCCATTTCCATCCTGCCTGAAGTCTAGCTGTAGTTCATTTCCTGTCTTTGGATGCTTATGAGACTTTCTGCTGTATCCTTATAATTAAATTACGTTCAATATTCTTGTGAGTTGTGGAGCAAACAAAATGCTCAGAGAACGTGAACAGTGAATTCACAGGGCCACTTTGTGTTGACAGAGTGAAGAAGGACACTGCTGTCATCCACAAACACTCATACACCTAAGATCTTCTCTTCTTATTAACCTGGGTGACTACTGCTTCTTTATTACTAATTATAACTCTTGGCTCACTGTAGTTCTTAGGCCTCCTGAATAAAAATTATCAAGACCTAACCCACTTCCTGACAGTCAGTGACCAATCGAGGCCTGGCCCTACTTCCTCAAATTCAAACTTTAAAATAAGCTCCTTTCAACTCCTTTAAGAGAAGCTCCCCGGTTCCTCTAACACACACTCTCCATTGCTACAGCAAGCCAAATAAACATAACAATTTTGAACCACAGGTTGTTTTGTCATCTTGGGCTGGTGGGGTTTGACACTTGCATACATACCTACTGTAATCTTTATGCATTAGTTTGCAAATTTAAAAACTAGGATTTTCTTAGAGAAAATTTACTAAGTTCCAAATGACTACTACCTTCAAAAATCCTTAATTATTGCCAAGGGAAACATGCATACACCAAAAGAATGTAAGAATAGCTACTGTCAATGAGTGACCCTAAAAGATGTGAACTATATTGATTACTGTTGAATCATACAAGAATAAATATAAGTCAGATTGACTAATAAAAGTGACAAGTTTAAAAAATGAAAGAACATTATTTCAGTTTTTATTTTATGGATGACAATATAAATAAATACCAATTAAAGAATTATCCTATAAGGAAAAATTTAAATGAATACATGTGTGAGTTAAGAAAAACTGAATATAAAATAACATGCAAAAATGCAATTCAAATATATTTTATGGTTACTTAAAATCAAGAGTAATTGCTTTCTCTCTTTGTAAGACATTAAAATATCTTCAGTTACCTAAATCCTACTACACACACACACACACACACACACACACACACACACACACGAGATGAAGTCAAAAGCAATGAGATTTATTCATCTTAAGCACATTTTTTAAATAGAACTATTCGACAGTTGGGGTAAAGATATTTTTATCAGGCAAATCTCCTGAGTTCTTCACAACAGTTTGACAGTTTTTTGTGTCTTTGTTTGCTTTTCCTCCGAGGAGAGAAAAAGTTTATCAAATTAAAGAAAAACAGGAAATGGAATTCAAGAGTGTAAGTTCAAGAATGTGAACATGAAAGGACATGTATTTCCATAGGCTGGGGTGGAAAGCAAGAATGTACCTTGGATGAGTGTAGTAACCAAATTCAAGGGTGCGAATGATCAATACTGGGAAGTCTCACTACACAACACACACTTTTACCCATCTTTCCATATTTTCAAAACTTACCTCTACCAAAAATGATCAGTAACAAAAATAACGTTCTATTCATGTACAAGGAAAACATACTGAATATTATGGACCAGAATCTAAGTTTGGCAATGTTAATATGAACAATAAAAGACTTCCTATTTACAAGTCAAAAATATTTTAATTCATGTTGTATAAGTAAAATGGCACAGGACCACAGAAGAGAAGGCATTAGTTTGATGTAAGAAACTTGAAGCAGGACTCAGGATATGAATAATTTGCGGCAGAGAAAAAAAGAAAAGGATCCAACACAGAAGCAAGAATTGTACAAAAAAACAACAAAATGTCATAATGCATAATTTGTTTGCATGTTTAAGGAATGTCTTCTATTGCAAGAGGATGGAGATGAGTTGAGTCTGAAAAAGGTTATGACTAAATTGTGAGGGATTCTGAATGTTGTTCTGTTATACAGCAAAGGTTTCTAGGTTTTTGGGTTATACGAACTGCCAGAAATTTGGAGGAACATATATTAAGGATGCCAATTTTATATTTTGCCAACTATGGCATTTAAAAAACAAACAAAATTAAAACCTAAAATCTATTATTAAGAAAAATCATTTTAACACAAAAAAGGATATGAACATTGCCTCCCCATAGTCTTAAAAATAAAATATACGAAAATTCTTTGGAGGCAGAAAGGTTACACAATAAAACTGTATTCTGCCAGGTGAACACAAAGTAAGCTATCATAAATAACTTGGTCCAGCGTCTCATTTTTAGCATAGCCATTTTTTAAAAACCCAAGAGGCATATTCTTAAAGCTCGTTCAACACAATTCAGAATATCTGAGGCAAACTTAGAGATGCCCAAGAAAAATAGCTCTCAATTACCCAGCCATTTCTCCTACATCTCTCTGCAAAGCTGGGAAGAAATAAGAAACAGTCCAGATATATGGCCATGGAAAATTCTGGATAGGGAGCTACATATGTGCGGTCCTGAATGACCAACACAGTGCAGTTAAAAGTTATCTGATAGCAATACTTTACATTTTAAAGTTGTCACAAACTATCACTGAGGAACCAGTAATGTGTCTTATAACTTACATCCTTTGCTTTGACAGCTGGGAAACAGTGCTGAATTTGTGCCCCAGTTTTAATAACAGTACAGGACCCATTACTAACATTGCTACATTACTAAATTATTCTGTGTTTATTTTAGTATGTCTTTGATAACTATGAATTTATTCTGTAAATTTGTCAAATCAGTTTAGGAAAAGGTATACGTAAATATTGAAAAAATAAAAGACTTCTAGGGAATGAGGAATTATTTAAGATTCATTTTTTCAATAATACTTATTGAAGTTTTTTCTTATTGCCAAAATAATGTTATAGGATCAATGCCTTGACAATTCTCTTTGCCTAGAACAATGCTCTTCTAGGAAGATAGCTCACCTCCTTTAAGTCTTTGCTCAAATGTAACTTTCACTATTGGCCTATTTAAAATCAATCACCCTCTTCAAAACTAATACTGTCCCCCTAACAGAAACCTAGTGTGTAAAACCGGTTGAGACAATGATAGAACAGGCACAAGGAAACTTCTACAATAAGTAGAACGTGAAAAGCAAAAATATATACATGAGGCTGCTAAATCAACGAATGGCACCTAAAGCCATTATTCACTCACAAGGATCATCTGGCTTTTGGTTACCGTTTTCTGAAGTTCACAAATATTTATAAAACAAAACTTTTTAAAAAAATAAATAAAGCTTCAGACAAGTTTTTCAAAGCTACTCTCTTCTATTAGAGGCTCATAAATTACAGTTGATTTACCTTCTTTGCCTCCTCACTCCGTTTAAGCTGCTGTTGAGTAAGACAACAGATTTACCAATTCCCAGTTCAGTATTTTTTTACATTATCTTAGTTAAGGATTCTCATATAACAAATGTTATGTGAATAGGAAAAGTTACTTAAAGAAGACTGGCTTTTAGAGTTAGAAGGAAATTTTAGAGACACTTGCTTAGGAAAGACGCCATCCTAACGAAGCATATACATCAGCCCTGAAAGACTGGGATCACGAGTCAGAGCCTCCCATTCCAACACTTTTCCCAAGTTATTCACTCTGTTATTAGCTGTGCAATAACAATGACTGTGCAAACATGCTATTTAAAAACAAAAAAATGAATAAGGAGGAAGCACACAAGTATATGAATATCTTATTAGAATTTGTGGAAACAATGTCTTCATAGTTTTTTGGCAATAAATATTCCTCCAGAAGTACAAATTATGCCATGATTAATAGGTACATTATAAGAAACTAAAATAATTAGAATAGAGAGAGAAATCATACCTTCTATCAATAGCTCTTGTCCATGACTGCCAAGAAGTGTACGAGATAGGAATGGGGCAAAGTCTACAAAAATTTCACGAAGAAGAGGAGCAACTTTTTCTAAAGCTCTTTCAAGTTTTGCAGTGATGCTGTTGAAATTAAGACATAAAGACTAGTAAATATAATTCAAAATAAAAAGTGAAATAGACTTTACTTCTAAATTAAAATCTTTGAAAATCATAAAAGTCCAATTCTAACCCCCTGAAAAACAACAGCTTCATGTAGAAGGAATATCCGGTACATTTTTACATCAGTCATAAGGCTACTCAAAAGATGGCAACTAAATTAGAATGACTATACGGTGTAAAGGAATCGGGGTTCTGTAACCTTTGAGGGCCACAGACTCTATTCATAGCTCTAGGAGCTTCAAGAGAAGAAGTTCTTGTATGTCTTCTTTGTCTATTCTTCTATCCATCAAAGAAAATGGTTTTGAACAATTACTACATGGATCACCGTGCCAATTACAAAGAATTAACTCTTGATCTCGAGTTCCCTGAAAATTCCCCGAGAAGCTAAACAAATAAGAGAAGAACTGGAATTCAGTGTAACACAGTTGAATTGCTTTGACAAAGTAGGCAAGTTTCATTGCATAAGCCCACTTAGTTTTATTTACCAATCCCTGCATTATTATTTATATTGTTCACTATTAAGTTTTAAGTTATAAGGCCTTACATAATACATAAGCACTGTTTGACATTCTTGAAAACACCTGAAACAGTATATATGTAAAAGAAAAAACATGGGTAAAATAAATAATTCTGCTCAGGCAAATAAAAAAGTGCTTTGGAGTAAGGCTGCTTAGGTGACCGTGGGACATTAGACTGCCTTTGCCTGCAAACTTACGATGCTCACAATATCCACCCCTTGAGCATTAAATGAGCTAAGGCGTGTGACATGTACAGAAAAGTACCTGGACACACTAAGAGGTCAATAATGGTAGTTCTTATAACTGCTACTTTGAATAAACACACCTATATTTACTCTTAACAATGTGACTGATATATTTTTAAAAATCAATTAAGTAATATAATATTGGATGGCTTCTTCTACACGGAAGATATGTACAGTAAGGAATTAAACAATGCGTCAAAATAATAAAAGTTCTGCCACAATGCCAAGTAACATTTTTGTTTACACATGAGGAAAACATAATCACAAAAAGGTAATTCATCACAGAATAATTTGCAATATATTAGTGATATTTAAAACTAAACTACTGCATGTTTTTAAAGCAATTAAATGTTTAAACAGGGATTAGGAAATAATCTGGGATTAGGAAATAATCTTTCCTACTTTGAAAAGAGCATGATCTGAATCCTTTGTATACACAAAGCCTCACCATTAGCACTTTGGCTTTGTCTCCTCTCACCTGGGTCAAAGCTTTAGAGAAACGAGAACTCAGGAGGAAACTCAGATTTAGGCACTTCCATAAATACTTAAAGTATTCTGGAGGTACAACTCTACACAGGAAGAAAAGACTTGTGCGGTCCTTCCCTGACTTACAGCAGATAAAGAGTTTTCAATATTCTCCCCTACTCTGTTATTCCTGATGCAAGCACCTACTTTACGCAGATGGTTCTCATACTTTAGTGTGTAGGTCAGAATCAACTGCAAGGCTTATTTAAACACAGACTCCCAGATCCCACCCCCAGAGATACTGATTCAGCAGGTCCCTGGGTGCACTGTGGGAATTTGCACCAACCACAAATTCTCAGGTGGTCTAATACTGCTGGATCAGGACATACACTTTGAGAATAACTGTTTTAGTGAGAGTATGTACTACTAGTAAATTGTAATAAAACAGCTAGCAAAGGAACAGCTACCTAAAGTCATAGAATAATAATAAGTTATTTCTGACTTTTGGTGAATATAGACAGAACTTCTTTTTTAGATCTACTATTTCAGTCATTCCTTCTAATCTCCAGGATCAATTCTTAAGACTCTTCCCAGCTAAAGTAATCCCCTCTACTAAGGAAAGCTAAGGAAGAATGTCAAGCGTGAACCTATGAAAAGGAAAAAAATATCTAGATATAATTATGATTGCTTTTGCAGCTGAATTCTGTGTGAAGATGTGGATATTTATTTTTAGTTAAGATTAATATAATGAGAGAAAAATTCTAGATTTATAAAGGTTCACATCATAGTCATAATATTGGAATGCAATATACTAACTAGTGAGGAACAGTTTTCCCTAGTTTAAAACTTTTTCCTTATTTTCCAGGTTTATGTATGCTTAGGGCAGGGGTGTCCAAACTGTTTTCAACGTTTTTTACCAAGGGCCATATGCAGTAAAATACACAAACAGCCGGGCCACTCACTCGAGGTGAAGTACGTATTGCCTCACCTGGTTTATTTAAGTAAACTAAATATATTTTTGGAATTTGCTGCGGGCCAATTAAAAATGGATTGCAGGCCGCAGTTGGCCCGCAGGCCGCAGTTTGGACACCCCTGGCTTAGAGGCTTCAGAACTGCAAAAATACAGTTCTTGGTGATTAAGTTAAATATCAAATGGAAACTAATCTAAGCAACTAAGTACATGTGCATATGTAAAAATATATTAATTACCTTGACTAAAAGGTAATGGATAAAAACAGACATTTCTCAGTGAGTGAATCCCTAAAATAAGATTTTTGTAATTATTTTCTTATAAAATTTAATAGCATATTAAATGATGCTTATACATATCATGTTGCAACCATAATTTTAATTTTCCATTAGGGAACAAACAATGCAACATTTTGCCCAGCAAGAGATCAAAGCTTAAGTACAAAAAAAAAATCATTATCAAGTAATACTGCTAGATTTCTCTATCATATAAGAACAAAATCTTCTAAGTGAAAAAAATTACATCATCGCCTTTTTACAGTGCAGAAAATGGACATTTTTGTTGTTGTTAATATTTACAAATTCCTCACAACGTATTTTAAAGGAAAGTAAACACTTACGTGATCTTCATCCTTACATAATTTAAATTCTCAAAGGAAATGGTATAAATACAAAACAGCTTTACACCCTCACCTGGCAAATAACCACCCAACATAAAGAAAAACAAAAACAAAACTTTTGCGCTTTTATTTTTATTTGAATTCTCATCTGAGAGAAACACACAATGAAAAACTCCTTTTTCACATTGGCAAGGCAAATATGAAAAATTTATCTGTTAACATGAAAAAAAAAAACCAATTAAATGAAACACATTTTAACAAGGGAGAACTCCTTGGCCATCCATCCTCCAAAATAAATGAATTATTCACTACATTTAGAATATACTTTTATTTTAAAAATAGAAATAACATTTAATTACCAGAAGAAAACCAGGTTTTGCAGAAAATAGTTTTGTAAGAAAATTAGCATATTTTAATTAATTTAGGGAAAATAAACTAAGTAGTAATTTTTCAGTTTCATTTGAATGTTTATGCTCACTTACTCAAAAGACATTCATTTAGTCTCAGACATTTTTTAACACAGAATACAAAGGTGCACTAGATGGAGAATTTGCCCTACACAGACCTTGAGTGAGGTTTATAATCTTAACACTCTAGTAACTCCTTATTATTTGGGAAAGTTCTTAAGCCCTAAATATAAAATTTGTCAACTCTAGGCTGAAATACAGTGTCTCAAGCTATCCATTCTCCTCTCCCTACTCTATTCTTTTTCATTTCCTTCAGTCACATTAATGATGTTTGTGATGCTATTTGGACTTTGGCTATTTTTCTTGATAGGAAGTGTAAATTCTTTTAAGAAAGAGAATTACTGATTTCCATGAAGAAAATTACTGTTATCACTTGGGGAATTTATCAACTACTCTAACAAAATTACCAATTGTAGGAAAACAAAACTATTCAAAGAAAATAATAATGCTTTAGATGAAATTCTATACCTCCAATGCTTGGATTAAAACAATATGACTTAAAACAAGAGTTTATTATTATGGTTTTAGAAAAACACAATTATGTATTCGCCTTTATCTGTATTAAGGAAATCTCATTTACAGAGATTTATAAATTCTAAGACATTTATTTGAATAAAAGTATTATTAACTGGTGGGAGAAAAAAAAGGTAACAAAAACCCAGGGCTGCAATTATTATCAAGTCTTACCAAACGTAACTGATCTGACCTGGAGATCTATCCAAGGCCAAGGTGATTGTAAACACATGAATCAGCAAAAACTGTAAGATTTACGGTTTCTTGTTTTTTCTAAATAAATCCCCTTTATAACTATATTTCACAATAGAGTATTATTTTCAAATGTTTTAGAATTATAGAAAAACATAATAATTTAAGAAACTGCTTACATTGTGAGTTGTATTTCAATGAACTCCCTTATAACTTCATAAAATTATAATTTTTATTTACTTTTGATTTTATATTTTTGTATTCTAGATCCTTCGCATAATGTCAAAAATATTATAAATACTTAATAATTTAATTTGGTATATTAAAGTTCTTAAATTTCTTCATTTCTTAAATCATACAAAATAATGGGTGTGTCTAATAATAAATTTAGAATGAAAATAAATAATTATGTCTCTTAAGCAATGTCCTACAAGATATAGCTCAGATATAAAGGAAATTATTACATTTGTGAATAATGTACACATGTGTACATTCCACAGTAGATTATTCCACAATGTCTACATGTGAATTCCACAGTCGATTATATTAATTGAATACTGTTATGTAAATTAGGAAATGCTGGTAGAGGTTAAGTGAACTACTTTGCTTATGTAAAATTAGATGCAAAGATTAGGAGAGTATTAATGATAGCAAAACTATATTATAAAGTTAAATTCTTAATCAGCTGCATATTTTGACTATTAATTGACAAACACTGACTTTAAATATTTTGTCTATATTTCACTAAACTTAAAGTATGAAATATAAACATATTAGTTGATGAGAGATCTCAGAATGTACGACACTGGAACTTACTGATAAACAGTTTCTTTAAATTATAAACTTTAGGATTGCAGCCACTAAGCAAAACATGCAACTGAAAAAATTCTTGCTCATTTTATTTCCTCATGATCTTTTAAATTAAAAACTGGCATTTTCTCCTCATTCTTCCTTAACAGAATCATATACATTTTCAAATGCATGATGTACTGTTTAAGAAAGTAGATAAAATTACAAAAACACTAAGAAACTAAGACTAACTGGAATTTTTTTGTGTGCAAGAAGTTTACTCTTTTATGTGGTGAACTAAATTTGAAATACATATTTTTTAAGTTTCAATAAGTGCCATGCTGATATATCTTTAGATAATTATAACAGCTTCTTTAGAGTGCAGTTTTAGAAATTGTCAATTGCATGTTTTGTAGGCAGAAAGAAAATGAAAGAAACTGAAATAGAATTATTATTTCCTTTCTAGTCAATTAGTTAAATAAAATGACATGAAAATTAACTATACTGGAACAAAACTATAAAGTCCAGAATATATGTCATTTCACTGAGACAAAACAACAAACCTAGTAATATAAAGAATAAAGGTAATTGTGTTTTAAATAAGGGATATAAAATTGAATAAAACTTTTCCTATTAAATAATAATTTAAATATATTATAAAAGAAATGTCAATGTAGTAGGAAACTGTGAAGGGTCAACAAAACCCCCTTTAGGATAAAGATCTTCGTCCCCTGGAAAGTTCAGAGGAGGACTGCTGGGTTATGGCTCCCAGTTGAATCCCTCCCCAGAAAGAACCTGTCTCACCCACAGCTAAGTCCCCTCATCAGGAGCAATCCGTGTTCAAACACTAGTCAATGAGGAGATAAAAAGGCCCAGGACCCTTGACTCAGTTGAGGACTTCTGGAAGAACCATTCCTCTTCAGAGCTTTCCCGAGGCATGGCTTGACACCTCCCTTACAAGTGCATCACTTTTCTTTCTGACCCATCCCTTCGCAATTCCTCACAGGTGGTGTGATCAAGAACAGTCCTCAGTAAGCTACCTGTATACAATGCTCTATCTACGAATTCGTTTCCTGGGGGAGCAGTCAGTTAATGAATGTGTTTTAGTTTAGCACTTGGTTCACATAATATTTTTTGAAAATACAAATTGAAAAAATCATTAATTAGGACTATGAACTTTTAAGGAGAAATAGAGTACTTCCATTTAGGTTGTAGAAAGCTGGAGAGGGTCACTCCCACACTAATCACAAGAGAATGTCAGATAATGTACAGAATTATAAAGTTGTTAGAACCTGTCAGAGAGCTGAGTTATCAGGCCAACCAACTGGCCTTGAAATCTGAAGAAAGACATGAGAGGGATGCAAGAACTTGCTTCCTTGGGGTGAAGCATAGGAAGAAGAAACACTGGGGACCATATAAACTGGTAAGAAATCAGCTAAAACTTTTAACAAATTGCTGAAGTCCAAGTGTGAGCTAATGTGAGAGAAGAAAACCTTCCGAGCTGGAGACACAAAGGAAGTTTGCAGTAGCTCGCAGGCTCTTCCCCACAATCCTCACCATTCCTCAAGAGGAAAACTGGGACCTGCATGGAAGTCTGAGGAATTTCTTCACTGCTGTAGGCTAAGGGAGGCAAGCAGTAACCACATCTTTTAGCAGAAAAGACACAAAGCCCAGCTCAGATCCTTCTTCCCTAATCCTCTGTGAAACAAAGCCCTTACATCTGAGAAAAGGACAGTAAAGCCATTCACTTGCAGGGGACAGGAAAGAGCCTTTTGCAGGTGGAGAAAGGAAATAGAAAAAAAGCTATCTAAGGGCAGGGCAGGGCTTTACCCTGAGCCCTGATATTTAGATATTCTCCAACCACTTGGGAATGGGCAGGATCAGTGGAAAAGCTCTACTTCCAAGACCCAAGGCAGCACCTGCCTAAAGCCAAATCTGAACCAGAACAACATAAAACAGCCCATGTCCCCCAAAGACCAGGCTTGCAAGTATCCAATAACAAATAACAGCAGACTACTGTAGCAGAAAGAGCCACAGTGTAGAGAACCTCTTTGAAGTGCAGGATCAAAGGAAAGCCTAAAGGTGAGGGTAAAATAGGAATACTGAGTAAAACATTCTCACAAACCAGCCCCTAGATTAACACAGGAAAAGGTAGATAAACTAAAACCACTCAGAGTAACTAAAACAAGGAAACAGAAACCTAGCTCAGCTCCTGGATAGATTGCCTTAACTCCCAACATTAAAGGTCGAGCATAAGAGGCAAGCCCATTTCCAGCATAAATACTCTGAAAGTTAGTCACTACTGTCCCATACACAATGTTCAGTTTTCATGCAAAAAAATAAGACATATGAAGAAGAAACATCAATGTAGTCAGAATCACAAACCAACAGAATCAGACTTACAGATAACCAGATGCTGGAACATCAGACAAAGAATTTAAAAATAACGATAATTGACATGTTAATGACTTAATTAACAGTTGAAAATATAGTCAACATGCATAAACAGATGGGGAATTTCAGCACAAAGTAACAAACTAAAAAAGAAACAATGCTACAAATGAAAAATACAGTGAAAGAGACAATAACACCTTCCATGAGCTTATCAATAGACTTAATAGCACCAAGGAAAGAAAGAGAGAGAGAGAGACAGAGAGAGAGAAAGAGAGAGAGAGAGAGATTGAACGTGCATTCAAGAGCTACAAAACAGCATCAAATAGCCTTATCTAGATGTGGTTAGAATCCCAGAAGGAGAAATGTGGTATGCCAAATAATGGCTGCCCAAAGGACACCAAACCATAATCCCTGGAATTTGTGAATAAGTTATGTTACATGGCAAAAGGGACTTTGCAAATGAAATTCAAGTTATGTACATTAAGACAGGGAGAATATCCTGTGTTATGTAGGTGGGCCCAATCTAAATACAAGAACCTTAAAAAACAGAAAACTCTCTGGATGGAGTTGGAGAATTGTGGAAGAAGAGGAAAGCACAAAAGGTGTGTCAGTAGGGGAAGTCAGAGAGAAGGCAAGTGTACGAAGAATGTGATACACTGTCACTGGTTTTGAATGTAGGGTGCCATATTCAAGGACTGGAAAAAGAACTCCAGGAGCGAAGGGCTCCCTGGACTGATAGCCAACAAAGAATTAGGGTCCAGTTCTATAGCTCCGTGAAACTGAATTTTGCCAACAACGTAAATGAACCTAATGTACTTCCAAAGCCTCCAATAAGGAATGCAAACACCAGGATTTTAGCCCACTGTGATGTGACCTCCACTGGATTCATAATGTACAGAGCTATGACATAATAAATGGGTATTGTTTTCATGCTGCTAAATTTGCGGCAATTTATTATAGAGGCAATAGAAAATGAATAAATGAGATAGAGAAGTTAGGGCAGAATATGTGAAGAGATAATGAACGAGTTTTCCACAAATTATAAAGGCCCTTAAAACATGGATGTAAAAAGCACAGAAAAACAAGCAGAATAAAAATTAATAACCTACATTTGTCAAAATAAACTATTGAAATCCAAATATAAAGAGAAAATTTGAAGAAGGCTGTCAGAGAATAAAGATACACTATAAACAGGAAAAATTGCAAGAATGACATTCTCATTAGTATGAGGGTCAGAAGATAATGGAATGAAATCCATTTCATAAATATGTCAGCCAAGGAAGGCAGGTCCAAGGTGAGAATGTAGGAGAGCATTAGCTCAGCCTCCCAAGAACACACAGATTCAGAGCGATTTCTCCTGAGAGCCTACTGAAAAGCTTCTGCGCAACAAACAAAAGAGAGAGAGAGACCACATAGAGAAGGTTGGGGAACCACAGAGCAATCTGGGGACTGAAGGAAGTATCCAGGATTGGAGAATCCAGTGGGTGCTATTGTTTACGTTTTTCCTTGCACTTGGATAGTGGGTGGAAGCTCTACCCAGGTTGTCTGGTGCATCTTCAGGGCCACTACAGCGAGTCCCCAGCCACCACTCCCAGAGCTAAATCCCCAGAAACAGGAAGATGCCACAGCACGCATACGAGGGGCTCTTCCACCCAGATATTGATCCAGCAGGTACAGCAGGGCTCGGCTGCACAGGCATGCAGGGTTCCCCTACCTGAAGAGAGTGAGGAGCTAGAAAATCACTGTGGTATCCACATACAGGGCGGCTCTGTCCAGAGTTATGGGGTATCGCAAAGAGTGCACTCAGAGCAGCTCCATCCAGACCCGGCTCAGGTAACAGACAATGTAAGCATCAAGGCACCTCATGCACACCAGGCTCCTACAACTAGAAGCCACTCCTACTGGTCAGGTGCACACCAAGCAATGCATGCACATGCCCCAACTTCAACCTGTATGCCAAAACCATCAGCCTTATTTGAAGAAATAGTGGCTGATAACTTTCCTAATCTGGGGAAGGAAACAGAGAACCAGGTCCAGGAAGGAAAGAGTTCCAAACAAGAAGAACCAATACAGACCCACACAAAGACATACTGTAATTAATATGGCAAGAATTAAAGATAGAGACAATTTTGAAAACAGCAAGCAAACAAGTCACTTACAAGGGAAACCCAATAAGTCTATCATATCAGCTGATTTCTCTGCAGCAACTTTAGAGGATAAAAAGAAGAGGCAGGACATCTTTAAAGTGATGAAAGCAAGGAACCCACAAGCTAGAATCCTATATCCTACAAGATTATCATTCAGAATTGGAGGAAAGATAAAGTTTCCTAAACAAACTAAAACTAAAGGAGATCACCATCACTAAACCAGATTTACCAGAAATGTTAAAGGGTCTTCTTTATGAAGAAAAGAAAAAGGCCATAACCAGAAATGAGATACAGGAAAGAAAATAATCTCACTGGTAAAGTCAAATGCATTATAAACACAATGAAACAACCACTTAAAAACCTAACATGAAAGTTGAAAGACAAAAGTAGCAAACTTAACTATAAGTAAAATAAATAGAGATACACAAAACAAAGATGCATAAAACATGACATACAAAACAATGGTCGAGGGTAAAAATTTAGTGCTTCATGGATGCATCTGAAATTATCCAACTATCATCTTAAAATAGATTGCTATAGATATATATTGATATGTATGACCCTCATGGTTACCAGCTACAAACCAAAATCTACCAAAACTACAGAAAAATAAAAAGATAAGAACCCAATCAAAACACTAAAGAAAACAAGCAAATCAAAAGAAAAGAGACCGAGAGGAAAGGAACAGAGTAGAATAACAAAAACAATCAAAAATGCAATTAACAAACTGGCAATAAGCACATACCTATAAAAAATTACTCTAAATATAAGTGGACTAAAAGCTCCAATCAAAACACAGGGTGGCAGAATGGATTAAAAAACAAGACCTGTCTATATGCTGCCTACAAGAGACTTACTTTGATCAAAAGACACACACAGACTGAAAGTGAAGGGGTAGAAAAAGATGATCCACGCAAACAGAAACAAAAACAAAGCTGGGGTTGCAATATCCATATCAAACAAAATAGATGTTAAAACAAAGAATGTAAAAAGAGACAAGAAAGGACATTACGTAATGAAGAAGGGGGTCAACCCAAGAAGAGGATAAAACAACTATAAATACCTACGCACCCAAAATAGGAGCACCTAAGTACGTACGTAAAGCAAATGTTAATGGGCATAAAGCCAGAAATGAACAGTAATACAATAATATTTGGTGCCTTTAGTACCCGATTTATCTCAATGGAGAGATCATCCAGACAGAAAATGAACACAGAAATAACGGCATTAAATGTCACACTAGACTTAATATTAGGCTGGTGCAAAAGTAATTGCAGTATAAAAGGTTAAAACTAATTGGGAAAACCGCAATTACTTTTGCACCAACCTAATAGATCAACTTAATAGGCACTTGTGGAATAATTCATCCCCAAACTGCAGATACATGTTTCTCACATGCATATAGATTATTTTCCAGGATAGACAACATTGAGTCACAAAACAAGCCTCAAACAATTCAAGAAGACTGAAATAACATCAAGCATATTTTCTGACCACAGTGCCATGAATCTAAGAAGTCAACTACAGAGCAAAAACAGAACAAAACAAAAAAACACCCACAAATACGTCTATATTAAATATATCATGCTACTACACCAATGAAGAAAGGAGGTAATCAAGAACTACCTTGAAGCAAATTAAAATGAAAACAAAATTTATGGGATACAGCAAAAGCAGTTCTAAGAAGAAAGTTTATAACTATACAATTGTACCTCAAGAAGCAAGAAAAATCCCAAGTGCACAATTTAACTTTACACCTAAAGGAACTAGCAAAAAAAAAAAAAAAAAAAAAAAAAAAGAACAAACGAAACTGAAAATAAGAAAAAGAAAACAAAACAAGAAAGAAGAAAGAATATTAGAGTAGAAATAAATGAAATAGAGACTAAGAAAGCAATAAAAAGGTCACTGAAATCAAAACCTAGTTGTTTAAAAGTATAAATAAAATTGACAAACCTCTAGCAAGGCTCTTCAAGAAAAAAATAAATAAAATCAGAAAAGAAAGTGGAGAGTTCATAGAATACTATGGACTACTATATGCCAACAAACTCAACAATCTAGAAGAAATGAATACATTTCTAGAAACACACAAACTTCCAAGACAAAAGCAGGAAGAAACAGAATCTGAAAAGACTGATTACTAGCAATGAAATTGAAACAGTAATCAAAAAACTCCCGAAATATAAAAGCCCAAGATTCAACAGTTTTATAGGTGAATTCCACCAGACATTTAAAGGAAAAATAATACCTATTCTTATCAAACTATTTCAAAAAATATTGAAGAAGAAGGAACATGTCCAAACTCATTGCACATGGCCAGCTTGAGGAAGGGAAACAAAAGCAAAATTAAACAATCGGGACTTCATCAAACTAAAAAGCTTCTGTCCAACAAAGGAAACCATCAACGAAACAAAAAGATAATTGACTAAATGAGAGAATATATTCATAAATGATATATAAGCGTTTGATAGCTAAAATATACACAGAACTCATACAATTAAAAAATAAACAATCTGATCCAAAACTGGGCAGAGGACATGAAGAGAAATTTCTCAAAAGAAGACATACAGATGGGAAACAGACTTACGAAAAATGCACATCACCAATTACTACGAAAATGAAAGTCAAAACTACAATGGCTATTATCAAAAAGTCAACAAGTAACATGTGTTGTTGAGGATATGGAGAAAAGGGAATTATTGGTGCAGTGTTGGTGGGTCTTCAAATTGCTGCAGCTAGTACTACAGAAAACAGTACAGAGATTCTTTAAAAAACAACAACAACAAAAAAAACTGATGTACCATAAGACCTAGCAATTCCTCTTCTGGGCATTTGTCTGAAGAAAATGAAAACACTAATAGGAAAAGCTATATACACCCATATGTTCACTCAAGCATTATTTACCATAGCCAAGATGTCAACACAACATAGGTGTCCATCCATTCATGAATGGATAAAGATGTGATACACACACAATGATATTACTCAGCAATAAGAAAGAAGGGCATCTTGCCATTTGCAACAACA
Organism: Rhinolophus ferrumequinum; assembly: GCF_004115265.2. Taxonomy (NCBI): domain Eukaryota; kingdom Metazoa; phylum Chordata; class Mammalia; order Chiroptera; family Rhinolophidae; genus Rhinolophus; species Rhinolophus ferrumequinum. The sequence continues at coordinate 94,203,504 of NC_046287.1, forward strand.
TGGATGGATCTAGAAGGTATTATGCCGAGTGAAATAAGTCAGACAGAGAAAGGCAAATACCTTACCATTTCACTTATGTATGAAAACCAAATAAATAAAACCAAACAAATAAAACAAGAAAACAGACTCATAGAAACAGAGTCTAAACTGGTGGTTGAGGGTGGTGGGGTGGAGGGATAGGAAAAAAGGTGTAGGGGAATACAGTCAATGATACTGTGGTAAGTTTTCACGATGACAGAAGATTACTAGACTTAGTGTGGTGATCACAGTGTAAGATATTTAAGTGCTGAATCACTGTATTGTACACCTGAAAAATATAAGATTGTATTCCAATTATACTTAAGTAAATAAAAAAAAAGTCAGCCCAAAATTCTATTCCTAGCCAAAAATATCTTTCAAAAATTAAGGTAAAATAACTTTTTCAGGGGGCGGCCGGATGGCTCAGTTGGTTAAAGCATGAGCTCCGAACAACAGGGTTGCCAGTTCGATTCCCACATGGGCTAGTGAGTTGCGCTCTCCACAAGTAGATTGAAGACAATGAGCTGCCGCTGAGTGGCCGGATGGCTCAGCTGGTTAGAGCAGGAGCTCTCAACAACAAGGTTGCCAGTTCAATTCCCACATGGGATGGAGGGCTGCGCCCCCTGCAACTAAGATTGAAAACGGTGACTGGAGTTGGAGCTGAGCTGCGCCCTCCACAAGGAGAATGAAGGACAACGAGTTGGAGCTGATGGGCCCTGGAGAAAGACACTGTTCCCCCATATTCCCCAATAAAATTTAAAAGAATAAATAACATTTTTAGACAAACAAAAACTGAGATATTTCATATAGTTGACTTCTAATAAAAGAACTTTCAATGGAAGTTCTTCAAGTATAAGAACTATGATACCTGACAAATTTATATTTATACAATAAATTAAGAGTGATGAAAATAGTAAAAGACAGTAAATATACGAGTCATTTATTTTTAATTGCTGTATAGGTAATGGACAATCCAGAGTGATGACTGTTTCTTCATGTGAAAGTAAAATATATGACACTACTAACAAAAAGGATGAGAAAGAATATTTAAGCGTAAACCCTTATAAGAGTCTTATACTACATATGAAACAGTAAAATACTATTAAATATTGTGATAATTTTTAAAGATTTACAGTGTTAAAGCAACCTCAAAAATGTTTAAAAAATAAACAATAAGCCAATATTAGAAAGAAAGGAATAATTTAAACAAATACTCCATTAACCTAAGAGAAGGCATAGTAAGAAGAAACACAAAATAAGACTGATGGAAAACACCAGTTTTTAGAAAACAAGTTGATAGATATTAATTTAACCACATCAGTAATTATAGTAAATATAAATTATGTAAAAATATCAATTAAGATATAGGATTAAACTGTCGAACTGATTAAAACAAAAAAAGCAGGGTCCATTGATACGCTAAGAACAACCTGCTTTAAAAATAAAAATATAGAAGAGCTTCCTTCTGGTCAAGATGGCAGAGTAACTAAACCCTGTGCTCACCACCTCCCAAAACCACACATCAAAATTACAACTAAATTACGGAACAGCCATCACTGAGAATCAACTGAAGTCTAGTTCAACAGAAGTCCTATAACTAAGGATATACAGAAGAAGCCATGTTAAGACTGGCAGGAGGGGCCAAGATGCAGAATGGGCTGGTCCCACACCCACGTGTGGCAGTTGAAAATTGGGAAGGATATCTTGGCTGCAGAGGTTGCCCCTGAGGAGTGAGGAGTACAACCCCACACCAGGCACTGCAGCCCACAGCTCCAATTCCAGGAAGAGAAGTCCTATAATTTCTGGTTGTGAAAACCAGTGGATATTGTTTGTGGCTGAGTGAGACAGAGGGCTGTTGAAGTCACAGGTGTTCCACTAAAAGGGCCTGCACATGGACTTACTCACTAATAGACACACACTCTGAGCTCCAGCACTGAGGCAGCTGCTTGAAAGGAGCCAGGGACATATGAAAAAAAAATATAAAAAAGAATTGCCTGGCTTAGGTCGAGGGCTAGAGAGGCAGCTTTCACCTACACAGAAGTGCTGGCAGAAGCCATTGTTCCTATGTTGGCCTCTCCCTCTACCCTGCCTGCAGATGCAGGTGGGCACCATATCTGAGTATCCACCAATATGGCTAACACCACTGGCCTCACCCTGGTGATTCCCTGAGACCTTACCACACAACATGCAGACCCATCCAAACTGCCTCCAGTGGCTTTTGCATACAAAGAGTCTGACTTGGCTCATGCTATAGTCTTTCCTAAAAATCTCTCAAAGGTTCACAAACACCAAACAAGCAGAATATGGCCTCAGCATGCCCTGTAACTCTTACAGAGTAAGCCCAAGCCCAACATTAGTGGCAGCCAGCCTCAGTTCAGAGCTTGGCCTCTTGAGGCACCTCCAAGCCCAGCACAAGTTGAAACCATCTGAAGATGGCTTTGTAGTTCATATCAAGTGGCCCCAGGCAAGGCACAGGCACTGGCTGACCCTGGCCTATTACCAGATCTCCTCCTAAGAGGCCCCACAACCGACAAACCTGGTGGCCTGCTTCAGACTACACCAGAGCTCAACCCAACCACCTCTAGAGATGACACATCCAAAGGACAGACTCAGCAGGCACCAGAGCCCTGACAAAGGGAATCCTGCTCCGTAAGGACAGCCCCTGAACAACAGCTCCTTCACTGTAGTCAGGGCTAGTCCTCACAACCAATCAGCCTGAGGGTCAATTGTTCCCATTGATGTACCAATCAACCAAGGCTCAACTACAACAGGAGGTCACACATGACCCACACTAGGGACACACATGGAGCAACTGGCTCAGGTGACTAGGGAGACTGTGCCACTGGGTCTCACAGTACATCGACTAGAGTAGGCCACTCTACAAAACTGGGAAACATAGCAGCTATACCTAATACATAAAACAAACACAGGGAGGCAGCCAAAATGGGCAGACAAACAAATATACCCCAAATGAAAGAACAGAAGAAAAGGTCCAGAAAAATAACTAAACAAAATATAGATAATCAATCTATCAGATGCAGAATTCAAAAGACTGGTTATAAAAATGATCAGTGATCTCAGGGAAAACTTCAACAAAGATAAGAAACACAAAAATGGAGATAGAAAACATGAAAAAAAAGTCAGAAATGAAGAATAACTGAAATAAAGAAAACATTATAGGGAATCAACAGATTAGATGAAGCAGAGGATCAAATCCGCAATTTGGAAGATAAGGTAGCAGAAAACACCCAATGAGAATAGCAAAAGAAAAAAAAAAAGAATCCAAAAATAAAATGAGGATAGTTGAAGGAGCCTCTGGGACAAAATCAAGCATACCAACATTCACATCATAGGGGTACCAGAGGAGAAGAGAGAGAGCAAGGTATTGAAAACCTATTTGAAGAAATAATGATGGTAAACTTCCCTAACCTGGTGAAGGAAATAGACATACAAGCCAGGAAGTACAGAGGTTCCCAAACAAGATAAACCCAAAGAGGCCAACATCAAGACACATCATAATTAAATACCAAAGGTTAAACACAAAGACAGAATCTTAAAAAGCAGCAAGAAATGCAGGTAGTTATCTACAAGGGAGCTCCCATTAAGACTGTCAGTTGGTTTCTCCACAGAAATTTTGCAGGAAACTCCACAGCATTTCCTGCAGGATTGGCAGGAAATACTCAAAGTGATGAAAAGCAAGGACCTATAACCAAGATTTCTCTACCCAGCAAAGCTATCATTTAGAATAGAAGGGCAGATAAAGAGCTTTGCAGACAAGAAAAAGTTAAAGGAGTTCATCCCCACTAAACCATTATTATAAAAATGTTGAAGGGACATCTTTAAGAAGAAAAAAATAAAGATAAAAAATATGAATGATAAATGACAATAACTACATATCTATCAAGAATTACTTTCAGTGTAAATGGATTAAATGTTCCAATCAAAAGACATAATGTGCCAGAATGCTTAACGAGACTTTTATATATGCCGCCTACCAGAAACTCACGTTAGATAAAAAAACCCACACAGACTGAATGTAAAAAGAAGTAAAGAGATATTTTATGAAAATAGAAACAAACTAAAATATGGTGGTGTATCAATACTTATCCCAGACAAAATAGATTCATAACAAGAGACAGAGAAGGACTGAGTAATCCCACTTTTGGGTTTTTTTTTTTTTTTTTAAGAAACCAAAAACACTATTTTTGAAGAAACCAAAAACACTACTTTGAAGGGACATGTACATCTATATGTTTATTGCAGCATTATTTACCATAGCCTGGAAGCAACCTGGGTGTTCATCAATGGATTAATAGATAAAGAATAGTTGGTACATACATAAAATGGTCTATTATTCAGACATAAAAAAAGAATGAAATCTTGCCATTTGCTGCAACGTGGATGGACCTAGAGAGTATTGTGATGAGTGGAGCAAGTCAGATAGAGAAAGACAAATGCCGTATTTCACTTATGTGTGGAATGTAAAGAACAAAATAAATGAGCAAACTCCTAGGTACAGATAACATTTTGATGGTTGCCAGATTAATGGGTGGTTGGGGGGATGGGTGAAAAACAGAAAGGATTAAAAAGTACATATTGGTAGTTACAAAATAGTCATGGGAATGTAGTCAATAATATTGTGATAACTATATATGGTGTCAGACTGATACTAGATTTATCGAGATGATCACTTCGTAAGTTACATAAATGTCTAATCACTATGTTGTACACCTGAAACTAATACAATAGTGTATGTTAACTGTAATCAAAAAAATAAAAAATATTAAAAATTATAAAAATACAGATAAATTTAAAGTATATGAATGAAAAATAATTACCATTAAAAGCCTAATATAAAGAAAGCCAGAGTAAGGAGTTCAAAAGTTTTAATTGAATGAGATATTAGAACTTACATCATACTTGTCAAATTTTTTTATCAGTTGAAAATTATAAGAAAATTTAATTTTTGCATGATGTAATTGATAGAGTGAAGCGATCTAACATAAACCAATTGAAAGAAGCGACTAAAGAAAACTAAACCATGTAAGGCTTACACTTAATCTGGTTTAAAATAATAAACAAAGTAGCTATATAAAAATAATCTGGACTTCTCCTTTTGTAACAGTTGGATAACCCTGCAGGGAACAACTAAGAAATCTGGACAAAAATCAAGCCAAAAGAAAATCTTTGAGGCCAATGAGAAGTTAAAGTAGGGACCCGTGAGTTGACCATGATGCTTTAAAAAAGAAAAGAAAGAAAAAAAAAAAGAAACCAAAAAAAAATTACAAAAGATGTAATTTTGGTATTTGTCCACTTTTGTCATATGGACGTTTTTGGAAGAAGCTGTCCAACAGCTTAGCAGTTGAACAAAATTTTTAACAAACTGAATGGGGAAGAACTAAAGTTCATAGCCCACCAAAAGGGAAGAAAAAAAACCTATGATTCTAGGTGGTATTATATAGAATTGCACGCTAGAGTAGTGGTGAACCAAAAAATGACTAGCCCTCTCACCTTGACTGCATTATGTCATGTAGGATTGCTAGTGCCAACCAGAAGCAAATGTATTTTGTTTTCTGCAATTGAAATACCATTTTTTGCCTTCCTATAATCTCTTTACAATCTTTCATATACTAGGTTCTTCATAATATAATAAAAACAAAAGATATTAAAGTAGACAAGAAGATATTACTGAATACCAAGAGAAACACAAAATCATAGAGATAGTTCCAGGAGAAGCCAAATAATGAAACAAAGACTTTATAGTATTCCTCATATATGCATGAATTAAAGACATAGACAATTGGAAGAAAATATTAAACTATAAAATATAAAATGGGAATTCTAGTACTTATAAAAATTAAAAGTAAGAGAGCATAAGATTGGAAACAGTTAAAACGAGAATTAGTAAAGTGCGCTAAGGTTCAAAGAAAAAACTCATAATAATGGAGAGTGGGAAGGAGAGAATGAGAATATAGACAGGAAAGAAATAAAGAATATGTCTAATATACTATGAAGTGTGATAAAAAAATATGCTGAATGCTTAAATTTTAAAAATATGTTACCGTAAAAGACACATTGCCATTAATCCCCCTCAAAATACTCTCCCTCGCTTTAAACTCACTTATCCCATCATTCTTGCCACTTTCTGAAGCAGTTCTGGAAGTCGTATTTCCTGAATGTCTTTAGTTGCGCTGTCGTGGCTGCCTCGATGTCCTGAAAAATTCAAAACATTTACCTTTCATTTTGACTTTGGGGCAGAGCCAGAAGTCGCATAGTGCCAGATCTGGTGAATACGGTGGATGAGGACACCATAATGCTTTTATTTTACAGAAATTGCCATGCCAGAAGTGATGTGTAACATGGAAACTAGCCATAGTGATCAAAACATATGGTGACTACTGCTGCTGAGTGCCTTCCAACCGAAAGACAGGAATCTTCAATACAGGAAATGACGTGTTGAACCTTAGTAACAGAGTGTAACAAGTTTCAAATTATTGAGTGCAGTCAGTCAGTTGGGTGTGAGCTACGGTTGAGAGGTGGTTTTTAAAGTATGCCATAAATCATCCTCCACCATGACAACGCTCCGTGTCATACATTGCTTCTGGTGTGGCAATTTCTGTCAAATGAAAACACTACGGTGTGTCCTCATCCACCTTACTCATCAGACCTGGCATGGCATGACTTCTGGCTCTTCCCCAAAGTCAAAATGATTCAGGACATCGAGGCAGCCATGACCGCAACTAAAAACACTCACTTAAGAGGACGTCAGAACTGCTTCAGAAAGTGGCAAGAATGATGGGGTAAGTGAGTTCGAAGCAAGGGAGAGTATTTTGAAGGGGATTAAATGCAATGTATCTTTTATTGTAATAATTTTTTATACACTTACCATGTTGTTTGATCACACCTCATATGTATAATTCAAGTCCCAGATAAAGAATAGAATGAATCGGATGTATATTTGAAAAAGTAATGGCTAAGAATTTTCCACCCAATGATGAAAGTCACCAAATTTCAGATTTGAGGAGCTCTACAAGTTCCAAGCTGGATAAATACAAGGAAAACCCACAAAGCTTGAGTACATCATAATGATACTGCTAAATACTAAAGACAGAAAATCATAAAAGCAGGCTGTAGGGGTGGGGAAGAGAAAAAAGGGGAGCACAGAAATAGCAGTGAGACTGGAAATTACCTAAAAAATTAAAAAAGGAAATAAAACACATACAAGAAATGAAAACCAAAAGAGAATTGAATATGTTCAAAACACTAAACAAACAAAACCCCACCAACGTAGAATCTATATTGGTTCAAAATATCCTTAAGAAAATAGAGGTGAATCTCAAAGATTTTTAGTCTAATACGAACCGAGAGAATTCACGAGTGGCAGGATTGCACTAAATGAAATACTAAAGGGTGTTCTTTAAGAAGAACGAAAATGATGCCATATGGAAGTCAGACATCTAGAAAGAAATGAGAAACAACAAAAAATGATAAACATTTGGGTAAATCTAAACAGATGCTGACCAATAAAATATAATTATACTGTCTTGTAGGGTTTAAATTTTACATGCACACACATGTAGAAGTGTGTTTGCAAAATTGGGGGTAAATGAAATTAAACTGTACTAAGATCTTTGCATTGTCAGAGAAGAGGACTTAGACAAATCAAGAATTAACATAATTAATCTTGAGATGATCACTTAAAACATTGTTTCTCAATGTGTGTTCTTAGAGCAGCATGAAGAGCATTTAGTGTAATGGCTAACTTTGTGTGTCAACTTGGCTGGTCCACATTTCATCAAATACAGAGGGTGCCAATAAAAAATGTATACACATTTTAAGAAAGGAAAGAAAAAAGTATTAAAATTGCAATACTCAATATATACAGATAACAAAGGATGAACACAAGGCATGTGTATACTTTTTTTTCCACACCACTGGTATTATTCCATGTGTATCTGTGAGGGTGTTTCTAGAAGAGATTAACATTCTAATGGGTAGAATGAGTAAACAGATTGTTCTCCCTCATGTGGATGGGCTGCATCCATTCAATTGAAAGACATGAATAGAACAAAAAGGCTGAGTAAGAGGGAATTCCTTCTACCTACCAGTTGGAGCTGGGACATTAAGTCTTTTCTGGCCATTGGACTGGGAGTGAAAAATTGGCTCTTCTTGGGTCTTAAGCCTGCCAACTTTTAGACTTTATACCAAGGCTTTCCTTAGTCACCAGCTTGCTGACTGAAGTTACTGGAACTTCTTGGACTCTGGAGATGTACTGAAAACTCTGGTGGTTGGACCCGGCAATCTGTTTTAATAAGCCTGCCGTGTGACACTGTTGCCGGCTGATGTTTGAGAATCACTGTACTAAGGAAAAAAATACTACTATATAACCCTCTACCGAACAGTTTCTTATTACTTCACTCTTAGTGAATGTTGGTTTCTTTGGCAATATGAATAAAATTGATTAATCACTGAAAAGAGGAAGGAAAGAAGGACGGACGGAAGGAGGGAAGGAGAGAGGGAGGGAGAAAGGAAGGGAAGGAGACATAAATAATAACTATCATAAATCAAAAGGAGGAACTTTCTCAGAGTATATGAATGGAAAAGAAGAATAAGACAACATGATGAACTACTTTATGCCAATAAAACCTACCAAAACTGATACAAGGTGAAATAAAAATCGGGGGAAAACTATAACTATTAAATTGAAATTTTAATTTAAAAACCTTCCCAGATCAGAAGTCTTTCTAAAGTATACCAAATATTTTAGAAAAACAAACAACAACACCAGTCTTATATAGACTCTTCAAAAGATAAAACGGATTTTACATCACAAAGAAATTGGATTCTTTCCTGGAATTCAAGATTTGTTTAGCATTTAAACAATAAAGCAATAATAAATCATGTTAGCTAAAAAAGGAGAAAAACTACATCTCAATCCAAGTGTATGCAAAAATGAAATGATAAGATAAAATTCAGTGGAGAAAATGATAGCAACTCTTGGTTAATTATAAACACAAGACAATTCTTATATTTGATAAAAATGTATCTACTATAAATAGAGAGGAAACATCAAAATAAATGATGAAAGGTTCAAAGCTTTCCATCTGAGATGAAGGAAAAATTGCCCACTCTAACCAGTTCTATAGAAAATTGCACTGGAGGTACTAGACTTTACTATAAGCTAAGCAAAAGAAAAAAGGCGTAAGGATTTTAAGTAGGAATAAGACTGCCAGTCTTTACAGACGAAATGACTGTGTACATACATATTTATTTAGAATTATAAATAAATAATTAGAAATAATAAATAATCAAATTAGTTCAATACACTATAGCGGATTATACCGGGGTACCAAAAAATTGTATACACATGACTTGTGTTTATCTTTTGTCATTGGTATATATTTAGTATTACAATTTTAATACAGTTTTTTCTTTTCTTAAAATGTGTATACATTTTTTGGCACCCTCTGCATGTACCAACAAACAATTAAATAAAATTTATTAAAAAAATAATTTACAACATAAATATCAGATTCTACTTTCGAAAGAATTAGATGGTCTAGAATTACTTCCCATGCTAACAACTAGAAAACTGTACAAAATACAGAGAACAAGTATTTTCAGACAAAACAGGAAGCACAAAACCATTAAACCCTGAGGAAAGAGAAACAAATGAAGTGAGTCCCACCATCATCCAGGTTACCTGCATGGGGGCATTTCCCTTATTAGAGCAAATACAGAATCCAGCAACCTCTCTGAGTTGACAAGACTAAAATTGTTCAGAGAGGCCAAGGTGAATAGAATTTGGAGGACAGAGTATCCAACAGGCAGGAGTTATAAAGAGAAACAATTCCCGTAATCCGAGTTTTTGACTGAATAACAATCTATGTATGCGACACCTGAAAGTTCTCAAGGTTAGAAAAGGAACAACTTGTGAGGAATGAAAAATTATGAAGGAGCTGTAAGACAAAAATCTCCTACAGCTCACACAGGGACGAGAAGTAGATGTTCTCACAGGGACGAGAAGTAGATGTCTTCTAGAAAGGAGACACCTTATTAAATACACTGAGCATTCAGGAGAAATTCCAGCACACTTTTTAAGTGTGGCAAAATTAGCCCAGGATTAAAGGTCATGCTAGCCATGACTTAAACGATCCTAAAAACATGTCTCATGAGGAAGAATAGCCTTTTGAACAAATGCTGCTGGAGCAATTCACATTCATAGGCAAAAATATGAAACTTGACATAAACCTCATACCTCACATAAAAATGCACTCAAAATGGATCACGGATTCAAAATGAAAACTATTTATGAAACTTTAAAAATATATGGAAAACATATGAGAAAATATTCAGGACTTAGGGCTAAATTGAAGAGTTCTTAGACATAACACCATAAGATAGACTACAACAAAAATGCAAAGTTTTCCTCTGCCAAAAACCCTATTAAAAGAATGAAACAATTATCGTCTGTGAGAAAATACTTGAAACCACATTCCTGAAAAAAAAATTTGTAACTAAAATATAAAAGACCTCTGAAAGATCAAAAGTGAAAAAACAATCCAACTATTAAGTGGGCAAAAGACATGAACAGACATTCCACTGAAGAGGACATGCTAATGGGAAATGATCACATGAGAAGATGTTCAAATCATCCATTGGAAAATGCAAATTAAGATCACAATGAGGTTTCACTACATACCTAACAATGTGACTTAAAATAAAAAAGCCAACACCAAATGCTGGTCAAAATGAGGATAAACTGGATAACAGTGCATTGCTGGTGAGGGTTTTTTAATAAAACTAATCCGGTACTTACCCTATAAACTTAATAACCTCACTTTTGAGTACTTATCTCAGAGAAATGAAAACTTACGTTCACATAAAAACAAATGTTCACTGCAGCTTTTTTCATAATAGCCCCAAACTGTAAAAACCTAAATGTCCTTTAGTGGGTGAATGGTTAAACAAACTGTGTTAAATTCATACCATGAATACTACTCAGAAATACAAACAAACGATCTATTAATACACAAAACAACTTGGATGATCTCATGGCATTCTGTTGAGTGAGAAAAAGCATCTATGACACTTATGTAAGTCCAAGAAGAAATCATAGGGAAACTCAGAAAAAAATATTGAATGTAAATTGAAAAAACATAATGAAATTTGTGAAACAGAGATAAACCCAAGCCTAGAGGAAAAGTTATAACTTTAAATGATCAGATTACAAAAGATAAAAGACCTAAAATCAAAAGATCTAAGCAAGGGGTCAGCAAATGTTTTTTGTAAACGGTAAGACAGTAAATATTCTAAGTTTTTAGGCCATACTTATCTCTGTTTTAACTACTTAACTGCCACAGCAAAGTGAAAGCAGACAAAGGCAATATATATACAAGTGATGTGACTATATTCTAATAAAATATATTTACAAACTCTGATGGCAGGCAGATTTGGTTCACGGGCTATAGTTTGTAGACTCCTGATCTAAGTTTCTGCCCTGAGCATCCAGAGAGAAAACAGCAACTAAACCTCAAATAATTAAAAGAAAATAATAAGAGAAGAATTCAAAGTAATAGAAAATTTTTTTAAAAATTAATGAATCTAACAGCTAATTTCGGGGAGGAAATCATAATATTGAAAAATCAATACCTATTCCAATAATGATAAAATGATAAAAGACATAAATTAACAAAATCAGGAATGAAAGAGGGAACATCATTAGAAATCCTGCAAGTATTTAAAAGTAAAATAATTTTTAAAATTATGAAACACTTTATGGCAACACATCCAACGATTTAGATAAAATGGCTAAATTCCTGAAAGTCTCACATACTCAAAACTAACGCACAAAAAAACAAATACAAAAAGGAAAAAAAAAATCTGAAGAGTTACTTATCCATTAAACAAATTGAATTTGTTATTTAAAATTTTCTGGAAGGAAATTTCAAGGCAGAGATGGCTGATCTGGTGAATGCTCAAACACTGGATATAAATACAAATAATACTAAAACTACAGGTGACATTATCTTACATATAGAAAAAAATAAGGAAACTATAGATAGTATTAGAACTATTAAATTAGTTGAGAAAAGTCTAAACAATCTACCAAAGGGTACTAAAATTCAGTCGATTAGACAAAGTTGCAGGAAACAAAGTCAATATACAAAGAAAAGAACTGTCTTTCTACATATGACCAACACACAATTAAAATCTTTCTTTTTTTTTTTTCAACTCTATTGATGTATAATGGACACAGGCAATCATCGATTTGCTCTGTTTAGATAGATTTATTTGCATTTTATATAAGTAGAAACATACAGTATTTACTCATTTTTGTTTGGTTTCTAACTCAAAAATTGGAAGTTTAAAGTAAAAAAATTTAATTTAAAATATCATCAAAGATATAAGAAACAATTAAAAGACAAAATTAAAGTATAAGGCCTTTACAATAAAAAACTACAATAAGTTGCTGAGAGAAATTAAAAATCTCAAATAATGGAGTTACAGACAATGTTCATAGATTGAAAGACTCGATATTAAGATATCAATTCTTCCTAAATTTAATTAAAGATTTAAAAAATCCTAATTAAAATTTCAGCAGAATTTTTTTTGGCACTTGGCAAGCCAATTCTAAAATTTACATGAAAATGCAAATAACCTAAAAAGTCAAAGCAACTGTAAATAAAAACCAGAAGATTTACACCACCTGATTTCAAGATTTATTATAAAGCTGCAATAATGAAGAAAGTAGGGTACTGGCATAAGGATTGACATATAGATCATGAAACAATAAGTCCAGAAATAGATCCAGACATAAGCAGTCCATTGATTTTTAACAATGTGCCAACGTAATTTAATGGTACTGAAACATTGATATACATATGGATAAAAAAAGAAAAGCCAAACTTTAATTTGTCACACACACAAAAATTAGTGAAAATGGATCATGGACCTTAATCATAAAAGCTACAATAACAAAACTTTATAAAAATATATAGGAGAATAGCTTCATGACTTTGGAGTAGGTAAAATTTTCTTAGGATCTAAAGACACACAAACCATAAACAATGTTTTGAAACAATGCACTTTATCAAAATCAGAAACTTAACTTTCTTAACTCTTCTAACAAAATGAAAATATAAGCCACAGGATGGATAAACATTGTTTTATAATGCCTATATCTGACAAATGACATACTCGTATATTCAGAATATATAAAGAACTGGTACATTTCAATCAGAAAAACAACCCAATCTGCAAAAAACGGCAAAAGATAGCAACGGGCCATAGGAACGTGGAAAAAAAATTCATTAATTATCAGGAAAATGGAAAATAAAACCAAATAAGATATGTCTACCCAGCCATCAGACACTCTTAAAATTACGAAGATTGGCAATACCAAGTGTTGATAAGAATATGGAGCAAATGGAACTTTTATACATTGTTGACAGAAATATAAAATGATACAACCACAATGCAAAACGACTCAGCTGTTTCTTATAAAGACAAGCATATACAGACCGTCCTCTATTTATGATCGGGTTACACCCCGATAAACTCAAGTTGAAGATATCTTAAGTCAAAAATGCATTTCATACACCTAACCTACCACATATCAAAGCTTAGCCTGGCCTACCTTAAATGTGCTCAGAACATGTACATTTGTCTATAGTTGGGTAAAATCATCTAATACAAAGCCTATTTTATAATAAAGTTTTGAATATTTCATATACTTTATTATGCATATCGCTTTCTCACCATCATCAAGTCAAAAAATCCCTAAGTCTAATCATCTTAAGTCCAGGACACTTACTATTCAACCAGCAATATTACTGTTATTTATCCAAGAACATATGTCTGTGACAAGACTTATACTCAAACGTCCCAGAGACCTTTATTTGTAACAGCCCCAAACTATAAAAACAAGACAAAACAAAAACAAAGATGTCTACTAACAAGTGAACAGATGAATTGTGGGATAACAATATAACAGAACAATACTCAGTAATGAAAAGGAATGGACTACTCATGTAAACAAAAAGATATGGATGAGTGTCAAAATCTCAAAAGCTGAGTGAAGGAAGGCAGAAACAAAAATGTATATTCTGTATGATTCCACCTATGTGATGCCCTAGAAAAGACAAATTTAAGTTTCAATACTAAAAAGCACGCTTTTGCCTGGGGCAGGGACGGGTTGAATTACATATAGGGCGTAAGAGAACTAGCTGGGGCGAAGAATATATTCTATATCTTGATTGTGGTGGAGGTTATATGGATATGTAAACTCATCAAAACTCATTAAAATGTACAATCAAAATTAGTATTTTATTGCATTTAAACATTATAAACAAATGCTGTCAATAAAGTTGATTTGAAAACTAACTACAGAAAAAAGATACAAATACAAAATATTAAAATCCTCAGAATAAATAAAGTAAGAAATATGTAGGACTTCTATAGAGAAAACTAAAAACGGTTACTGGGGAAATTTTAAGATAAACTAAATAAAGAAATGGAAGGAATGAATGCTGTTCACAGTTTGGAAGTCACAATAATGCCAGTTGCAATACATCTCTACTTTGCATTCCTTGCCAAAACCCAGCAAGTTGTTTTTAATTTGGAGACTGTCAAACTAATTCTAAAATACAAATGAAAATGCAAAGCATCAAGAATAGCTTAGACTTTCTTGGAAAAAGGACAATGTGGGAAGACCTAACTCAACAAGATACCGACCTTTATTAAAACACTAAAGCTAATTATGACAGTATCATACAAGGATATACAAAGAGACAAATGGGGCAGAACTGATTGCCAAACCAGAATCCAGTATGTAGGGACATCTGATTTGGGACAAAAGTAACAGAGCATTGGGAAAGAAGAGTTTTTCAAATAAATGATGCTGGGTCATCTTGACATCCACATTACTCCCCACCTCATTAAATTCACAAAAATTCAATTCCAGATGGGTGCTACTTTTAAATGTAAAAAGCAAAGAATAAAAAGCAGCCAGAAGCTAAGTTATGGAAAATGTAGGCAAAGATATCATCTATAACAGAAAAAGCACTAACAAACAAAACTTGATAAACTGAGTTCCATTAAAACTTACAACTTCTGTTGATCAAAACAAACCATCTAGATAATAAGAAAAGCCACAGAATGGGAGAAGGAAAATTTATATATATCTAAGGGCTCATTTTCAAAATGCATAAAGAACCTTCATAAATTAATAAGAAGACAAACAACTCAAGTTTCTCTTTTTTTCCTAAATGGGAAGAAGTTTTTCAACAAACAAATCACAAAAGAGGAAAGCCAAAAGACTAATAAATATATAACAAGGTGCTCAACTTCATTAATCATCAAAGAAATGCAACTGAAAATAAAAAAATGGCTAATATGTAAGAGTGACAATACTAAGCATTGTTAAAGAAATCAAGAATAGTAACAGTCATATGCTGCTACGGTGTTAGTAGACTTACATAACCACTTTGGAAAACCCATTATCTAGTCCAATTGAACTTGCACAAACACTATGAATCAGCAATTCTAGTCTAAGGTATTTACCCAACAGATATGCATACGAATGTGCAGTAAATCCAAGAGTAATATACAGGCTGCATTTCTATGTAAAAGGCAGCATTATTTGTAATAGCTCCAAACAGGAAAATTCCAATGATCATCGTCAGTAAGACATATTAATAAATTGTAATGTACACCCACAAAGGAATAAAAATAAATTATTGCTACATACATGCAATGTGGATGTATTGCATAAACATAATATTGAACAAAAGAAGCCAGAGACAAAAAATAATACATACTGTGCAATTCCATTTATATAAAATTCAAAAAAATAATACTAACCTACTATTAAAAGTCAGGGTGGTGAATTGAAGAGAAGCAAGAATAGTAATAGGAAAAGGAGCACAGTGTGGAGGCTTCTTGGGTACTTGTACCATTCTACCTCTTGACTTGGGTGAGGCTACCATGACCCAATGTTAGCATTGTTCGGTTGCTCATTGAGCTTTTATACACTGCATTTGTGTGATACTTAAATTAAAAATGTAAATACACCCACAACAATGTGTAAAAACCTTTTTGGTAATAAACAGTTGTCTGTTATTTACCTATACAAAAATGTGAATACCTACAAGTACATGTGTGTGCATATGTGTATGTGCAATTTAACTCCAAAAATATGGCCCAGTCTCTTCTAGGAATGCTCTTTGATATGCTAACTAAAAACCATTTTTAACTATTAATCACAATAAAAAAGAGAATGTTTGGTTATTCAAGTTCCAATTATATATGTTATATATAACATAAAAGATTTATTTTGAAAGTCTATATTTTAAACTTTTCAATACCACCCCAAAGACGCCAATTTTTTTTTTACTTTTATTGGGGAATATTGGGGAACAGTGTGTTTCTCCAGGGCCGACTGGCTCCAAGTTGTTGTCCTTCAATCGAGTTGTAGAGGGCACAGCTCAGCTCCAAGTCCCGTCACTGTTTTCAATCTTTAGTTGCAGGGAGCGCAGCCCACCATCCCATACGGGAATTGAACCCACAACCTTGTTGTTGACAGCTCAAGCTCTAAGGAACTGAGCCATCCAGCCGCCCCTCCTGTGGCTCAGCGGCAGCTCTTTGTCTTCAATATAGTTGTGGAGGGCGCAGCTAACTGGCCCATATGGGAATCGAACCAGCAAACCTGTTGTTCAGAGCTCACGCCCTAACCAACTGAGCCATCCGGTTGTTCCCAAAGATGCTCAATTTTATCATGTTACCATTTGTGCATGTTTTTACTTTATTGGAAACAGTAACGTGCTATATGACAGTGGATTATAAATTCAGCAGAGTCAATGTTTGAAAGTCATTCAAGATCTCTGGAGTCTGAAATACAATACCAGATTTTTATATAATGAATAACTAACTAAAAATATTAAAACAATACAATTATGAAATGTAATCATAAAACACCTATTTAACCATTCTCAAGAATTCTTAACTACACCTTTGTGTTCACTGTATACCGTTTCACTACATATGAGAGGGCAGGAGGGAGAGAAATGAGTAAAAAACAAAACAAATAGCACTGTATACCTCATGTTTTCAGCCGAGTCTTCTGGCATCGGAGCAACAGTTTGTACAGCTGGAAGGTTTTTGCTAGTAGCACCATTCACAAAACTAGAAGAGGAGGAAGAGGAGGAGGACCCTGAATCCACTGCACCTGTGTCCAAAATAACAATTTTTAGCCTTAAACATAAATTTATTGAACAAGGTAATTTTCAGTACATCATTACTATCTGATTTTGAAGAATTGCTTATCTGAATTTCAAAACAGAATTTCATAATTAAAAAATCACTTGGCCATTAGAACACTAATAACTGTATAATTATAAATAATAAGTGTTGCATAAAATCCAGTTGATTTACTTATATTAATCTAACAAAACTACATATTACAAATGGGGTATAAATAAAAGACATCAACAAATGAAAATAACTTTAGATAAAATGAGGCTGATAAAACAATGCAAATTTAGATGTGAAAAATTTGTTTTATTCTTATGCCGTAATATTTTTAGTTTTCAACATTTAAGACATAATTTACAATAAACTGAGCATAAATTTGTGGCAGTGAAGCGTCAAAAGCTTATTTTGATAAAATGATTGCTTAAGAAAGGCTATAATGAGTATAATTGTACCTGATTTAAAAATAATGAGCTCTCCTCAACGATATGAAGGTTCCATTTTAGAACAGACTTTTCTATAACCATGTAAGTATACGAAATAGCTGTGGAGTTGAGAGACATCTAGTGTTCCTAAATATTATCTTATCTTACACTAATTCCCATAAAACTGAGTTGCTTACTAGGATTTCCACTCTAACACTTATATAGTCTAGGTGCCAAAATATAAACTGGTCAATGGGCCCAATTTAGATGTTGGCCCACAAAATATGTGTGTATGTGTGTGTGTGTGTGTGTGTGTGTGTTTCTAAGAAGGAGGTTTATTACTTACATTTTTTTTTCATTGTAATGTTATATACTTTATACTATCTCTAGACTTCTTGCTATCATTGCTTTCTATGTCTATTATTAATTCATGAAATAGAAATTAGAAGAAAATAACTTGTTTTATATAAAAAGAGGTGGCTTAGTTTTTCATTTACCTATATTTTAAAAATAAGGACTTATTTAAAAAAATACCAAATGCAGATTTTTTTCTACTGCATTGGCATATTTCCAAAATCTTAACATTTTTTTTCTGGTATACATTTTGGTAAAAGAAAAACATTTTTATGCATATTTCTAGAAAGCAAAATGAGTATAACGAGTAAGATTGTAAACTGAATACAAAAACTTTATATAAAGTCTTCAGAAAAGCCAGATATAAATATTTATTTATAATATAGATAAATCAAAGATGTCATGTTCCTTAACACAATGCCATAAGTGATGTTTATTTGCTCATATAAATGTGCTTGGTAAGAGCACATTCTACTTACTACAACCCCATAAATGTGTTTTTCATGATTATGTCAGACTCAGGTGGTATGATAAACAAGATATATACAGAAAGCACGAAGAAGAGCTATGAAATTAATAAAAAAAAGTGGGAGGAATCTAAGTAATGATAATAGATGGAAAAAGTTCAAGGCTATACAGTTTGGAGAAGAGAAGGCTACTATAGTCAGGGAAGAAAAGTCAGGGATCATCTTGCGTTGTATAAATACCTAAAATGGAATCACAAAGATTTGGGTAAGGATTTATTTAGCTATTAATCAACAGGAACATTTCTGGAAATTTACCAAAAAAAAAAAAAAAAAGAATAAGAGGCAATTTTAGGCAGGCTTTTAAAATTTGTAGTGATTTGGAATTTTCTGTTCCTAGAATCATTAGGAAAATGTTGGACAATGAATTGGATACAAGTATATAAATTAATTCAATGTCAAACAATGGTTCTTATTCACATGCATTTTTTTATCAAGTTGAAGCTCTTGCTTATCATCAAGTTTCTTAGGGGAGCTCTGCCTTCCCTTAAGACAATTTAGCAAAAAAAATACATTAAGATTCAAAGTCAATAAATCTGTTTTCTGTCACTAACATATTTAACACATCTTGTTATTCTTGATACACTTTACTATTACATATCAAACTTCAGCATTCCAGTTATCTTTGGTTTTGCTCCCCAAATACCTTTCAGCAATCTGACTTCACTCTGAAAGTAAATAGCACTACGTTTTGAGAAGACTCAAAACCAAAACAAATAGCGTCCTCTAAGATGACCACTAAGAAACACAACCTAGAACTACAGACACATTCTGAAAGGTTAGTAACAAAGTATAACCTTCTTAAAGACTACGGTAACCTTAAATGATCAGGGTATTTTATTCTTAAGGCCAACTAAGCAGAAAAATGAAGATATAAAAAACAGAAATAAAAAGATGAAGTATCACAAAAATATATAAGGACAATACCTGTTGTATTAATCATACTTTTTGGTGTAGCTCCAGTAGCAGCAAATATGTTAGAGGTGCTGCCTGCTGGCAGCCCACTTCCAGCAGCAGTGGCTCCCACCGTGGTGACAGCTAAACTACCTGGAGGTGGCTTCTTCACAGGCACCACGACACTCCTGTGACGAAAGGAATGATGGAAAATAATAATCAACACAAGGTTCAAGATGAATTCTAATCCTACCATGGCAGATACACATAGTCAACAGAATTGTCTTGTCTCCTTCCTCTTTAAACTCCTGAGCAAACTTCATTGGTGAAAACAATATGGATATTAAGGATACATTGTAAAGTGTGTTGACCACTAGAATTCATGTGGCAAACATTTATGTAAGATTTCGAGTTTGCAAACCTTTCTCAAGATGGCATGTGGGCTATAATCATGAATTTGGGAAAACTAGAAAAATATGTGTTCAAGTTAGAATATTTTGCATATGCACATGGGGCTCTCTTTGCAAAATATACGTAATATGTCTATCTCACCTACATTACATTCTCCATGTGTAAAATAGCCAGAACTTTTAAAGCTTCTTCATAACAAATAAAAAAAAGAAAGGACCACTGATAACATATAATGGCATAATAAGGTTATATTTTATTTTTTTAAACAAAATTGAGTTGTTTTTCAGAGTAGGAATGTCATTATAATAAAAAAGAATTAAGGTGATACACTAGACATTTGGTGAAAAATCTATTTTGCTATTTTAAGCTTTGACTTTTTGAACACAGGAGTTGAGTATTATCTCCTGTATTTTTAGCATATTTAAATGAATTTCATAACAAAAATCTGAAGATTACATTGTGTTAACTTTAAATTGTAAATGAATATGAATATTCGTCAATTTAAAAGCTAAATATCTTCATTTCTCTACAGGGAAGCTTCATTCTTCCCAAAGTTTACAGCACTGCAATATCATTTAACACATACTTTTAAGCTCTACTCAACCGTCATTGAACTTATTTATCTTAGAAAGCAGATGATGAGATGTTTTAAGCTCAAATGTAATGCTTGAGAACTGGCGACTGACAGTACAAAACTATCCAACCTAAACTAGGTCTTCAAATGTATCTGTGTTTTATGATTTTCCCATTAAAAAGCTCTACTTAAAGGAATCCATATCAATGGCTTGTTCTCAAATAAGTCTAAAGTTTAAACCTCCTTAATACTGTTATTTTTTTCAAAGAAACACTTTTGTTTATGTCTCCAATGACTTCAATGACAAAAATCTAACTTTGTAAGAATTATTATTCTCAATTTTAAGAGTTCTTAGAATTTTTTTGTAACCAAAGGTATTATAACCTTAAATAATTTTACAAGTTTCAATAATTTTTTTTTCATTATCTCTGGGTACTTTCTTCTTTTCTCTTTATGGATACACTCAAATTCATTAGACTCAACCGTGAATTCTCAACTATCTTACTAAATCACCAAAAGCACACATTATGTTTTCAGCAATCTGACTTCCTTATTAGCCATTCCTGATCTAATGACTTCATTTATCTCACTGAGAGGCAGTGTGACATTATGGACAGAATACAGGATGTGGACTTAGAAGACTAAGTCACGAGAACTAAATCCTTCTCAAGCTGTACGATCTTAAGTTAACTTCTCACTATAAAAATGGCAAGGTGAATGCCCTTTATTGCACATATAAGTGGGGAGAATATATGAGACTGTATTTAAAAGGACTTTGTCAGTTATGAGATGTCTTATAAATGTTAGCAATTGTCACCACTGTCTAAAGTGAAATAATGCTCTGCCTATAAGTTATAAAGTATCTAGTCATAATGATCTATCCAAAGAGAAATTTAAAGAACAAACTATAATTTTGGGTTTATCATCAAAATTCTTCTCTAAACCTCTAAAATAATGTTGAGATGCACTATTTCATTGGCTGTCTAGCATAAGAAAACAAAATGATCAATTCTTGACTTGAAGAGAAGTCATCAGTGAAACTATAATACTTTTTCTACATCTGTCATTAAAATCCTTATGGGTAAAATAAAGAAACACAGCTGATTGGCAGTGCTGTGAGATAAATTTGAAGGTGGTAGAAGAACTATTACCAAAGATTCCTGATTAGTATTTCATTGCCAACTATGTGCAAAAGCTCTCTGTAAGACCATTACAGGTATTTTGCCAAGTGCTATGGCTAAGTAGTATATTATGAAAAATTAATTATATGGATGAGAGAAAGAAAAGTTTAATGTCAATAACCTGTAACGATGGCTTGTAAATAAATGCAAAGATTATATGCCTGTCTCCAAAAATCTGAAAGTGTCTGATTGAATAATAATTGATGTGAAAGCCTCCAGACACTTCATTGACTGTAAACTCAGCAGAGTCTGAAAGTGTGACATGGCATATAAATACAGTAACACGATGGCTAAAAGCCCAGCTATTAATGTCAGGCAGACCTGAGTTAGAATTCTACCTCCAACAATTACCAGATGTGTGGTATTAGGCAAGCCAAAGTCTCTAAGTTCTATTTTCCTTACCTTTAAAATTAGACTCAATAGCTTGTACCTCATTAGCTTGTGATAAAGATAAAAGGGCATAATGCATATAAAGTGCTTAGCACTTTACCTTAGCTATTATTAATATTTTTATAGCTCCCAAAAGTGCTGTTGCAATCTGAGTCTACATCAGCAACAGTACTCAGATGGAAAGAAGCAATAAACCTGATACGCTTTGTGATTGTCAGACTTCATAAACAAAATCCTATGTGTGGTTTTAGGCACCATATTTCAAGAATAATGACAACGAGCATCACGTCCATAAGCAACAATTATGATGACAGTAGATCTGCAGAACAAGCCATGTGAGGAAAGGATAAGAGATCAAAATATAAAAAAAAATTACACCAATTTTTAAAAATCTGAAGGTATATGATAAGGAAACAAAAGGAAACTAACATTGGATCTCCAAATATCAAATTGGGAACAAGGGGAAGAAATTGTTAGTAACTTTTATGAGCTCCATGTTCAACTGGCTAGGATGATCACGTCACAAGGGTTGAGTGGAGAGAGGGGCAGCTGGATTTGACTGATTTCTCAGATTCTTTCTCAGTCTACAACTTTATTCATTTATAAGAACTACTATTTCCCCTTTGATTATTATGGCCAAATTGTTCTTCTGGATCAGAGGACTGTATATTCTTATCCTTAATACCAATTTCTTCACCAACACTATCTATTCCCTAACACCTCAAACCATTCTGTGTCCTAAGCAATCTATTTACAAATAATTTGAAAGTTTACACTTATCGTTATCTTTTGGAATGTTATTTTGTATTTTCGACTACTTATACATGAAAATGTATAAGTAAAAAGAAAATCCACTCTTACAAAATCTTCCATCAGATTGTCATCCAACTTTCCCCTTGGTTACTTAGTCCACCTATTCCAAAGGCTTACGTAGGAGTCTATGTACTCACTTGAGGTGCACAAATACCCTGAAATACACACAACTTTCTGGAATACATATACTTTTTCTAGGGTGAGCATATAATTTTTATATATATTTCAAAAATATAGCCACACAAAAGGTATGTCCCTCTAATCTAAACTACTAACATATTCCACTCTTCTTGTAGATCAGGTAATCCTAGACTCCTCTACACTACACACAATTTACCAATTACATTCATCTATCTTAAGAATATCCTTCCCATGTTTTCCCACCCAATTTTATACTTCTGTCCCACATCTTTAAGACAGTAAACTAAAGAGTGGATAATTCCCTTATATACATATAACCTTCACACACTCCAAGATGGTTAAATGTTATCAAAATAGCACAAGCCAGGTAGTTACGCTTTCTAATTCACTTCAATAAAATGTTCCACTGAGTGATTAATTACATGTTTTGTAATACATTGAGTGAAGCATAAAACATACAAGCACAAATACTTCCACTACTGAATTTATCCTATCTCTAAGCCAGACAGTCGGGGTCTGATCTAAAATTCATTCATTCATTTAACAAACATTTATTGAGCACTAGGATATGTGAGAGACTATTCTCGGTTTTTATATATAGCCATGTATAAAACAGATAAAACTCTCTGCCCTCATGGAATTTGCATTCCAATAGGAAGAGACATAGATACAAGTGCTATGAGAAAAATAAAGCATAAGGCATGGTATTGGAAGGATGGCTGAAAGGTGGTACTTGAGGAAACACTGAAGGGAGTGAAGTAACAAGCCATGAGGATATTATCTAAGGAAGAGTCTCACAGGCAGAGGGAACAGGGAGAAGGTTGGTTTGACTTGAGAAGATTGATTAACGTGGCAAGTTTTAAGAGATGAGACGAGGGAATAGGGGCGCAGATCATAGGTCCTTGTACTCCACTGGTTTTTTCCTCAGATGGGATCAGAAGCCATTATTAATAGTTTATGAACAGGAAGGAATGTGATCTTTGGCTACAATAGGATCACTCTGGCTGTTGTGTGAAGGAATGAATGAAGGGGGGAAATGTAATGGGCGGGGGGGGGGGGGGCGATTGGAAACACACAATAATCCAAACAAGAAATGATGGTCGTTTGGATTGGAATGGCAAAGTGAAAGTGGTGAAAAGTGGGTCAAATTTTGACTATATTAAGAAGGCAGAGCAAATAGGATTTGCAAAAGAATGGATGTGGGTGTGAGAAAAGTCGAAGATGGTGTAAAGATTTTCCCCTTAAGCAACTGAAAGAGCAGAGCTGCCATTAACTAAGATCGGGATAACTGGGACTGGAGTGGGGTTTTTAAAAATAACTGTTAAATTATTAATCATGCAAGTAGTGATGCTGAATAAGCAGTTGGATAGATGAATATCTAGTACAGGAGAGAGGTTTGGGCTGAGACGTTAATTTGTGAATCATCAGCCTATATGCTATTTAATGCTAGGATCATAGATGAAATCACCAAAGAAGTGAGTGAAAATGGTAGAAGTGGTCCAAGGACAGAATCTTGGGGGTCTCCATTAACTAGTTCTGTGACTTTGTAAAAAGGATACTACCTTAACTGTATACCTCAAAGATTTGTCCTAAGTATAAACTGAGATACTGAAGGTAAGAAAGGGCTTTTCAATAGTGACTCATTAAAGCAACTGAGTTTCCTAATTATTCATAGCACTGTGTAAGAATCCCTTTCTTCTTTCTGTTCCCTCCCTCTTTTCTGTAACACTTATTGAACACTGACAGGTTAATGGAACACAAAGACAATTAAGACATTACCCATGCCTTAGAGATACTTGAAGGAAATACAAGAGACAACCAAATCAACTGTGCAATATATTTCAATAACTGTTCTGATCAGAGTTATGCACAAGCACTTAAGAGTGAGCTGGATCTAAAAGGATCAACAGAAATCAGGCAAGAGGAGAAAAGTTCAATAGTAAAACTTAGGCAAAGAGATGACAAAACATAGCAGACTGAAGAAACTGCAAATAGATCCTTAAAACGGGTGAAAGGCGAGGACTTTCCATTGCAAACGAACAAGTTCATTCTTTATTGTGTAATAACAAGAAATTATTTCAGGATCTTCATCAGTTTTGTATTGAAGAAAAATGTCTCTGGCATAAATGCAGAATATACATTTGGGGAAGAAAGCATATGTAAATATGAGGATAGTTAGGAAGTTACAGGAGAAATCCATTTGAGAGATGCCGATGTCTAAAGTAGCTTTCAGAATGGACATGTCATATTTTTGTGGGATTCAAGTCTTTCTATTTTTCTTCTCTTCTCTTCTCTCTCTCTCTCTCTCTCTCTCTTTTTAACTTTTTAAAATGTTTTTATTATATAGGCAGAATATAGGTCTTTCAATCAAGTTTAAAAACAGCCATCGATTACTTTTTTGAGACTAATTACAAGACCATTTCATTTATCATAGAATTTTGAAATTTTATGGGACTTGGTAGAAATGCATTATTCTGAATGTTGGGAATCTGAGTCTGAGAGCCCAAGAACTAGACAAAGGTCACACAACTAATTACAAAGAGACCCATTATTAGTAGCCAGATCTCCTAATTTCCGGGTTATCACCCCCTTCCCCCCCTTCC
The DNA here is from genome assembly GCF_004115265.2 of Rhinolophus ferrumequinum. Lineage (NCBI taxonomy): Eukaryota > Metazoa > Chordata > Mammalia > Chiroptera > Rhinolophidae > Rhinolophus > Rhinolophus ferrumequinum. The sequence continues at coordinate 94,229,082 of NC_046287.1, forward strand.
CAGCAAGGCTTATAGATGTAAAACATTTATCTTAAGAAAAAATTGGAACTTTGGAGAAAAACAATCTGTTACTGATTTTAGGGTGACATTTCAATTTACTGAAGCTCATGAGAAATCACAAGATTACTGCCATGATGTTTTCATGTTTCATGAGTCCCAATTTTTATAAAATATTTAGAACAACAATAGAAAAAATACATATAAGAAATAATTATGTATTTTATCAACCTGCCCTTTAAACAGAGATACTGTTTCAGCTCACTGACTATCTGTAAATGTCAAGAGAGACAAAGGCAACAAAATTGGGAAAATTAAGATACCACCAAAACTGCACCTTCTAGTAATTAGCCTTAAAATACTATACCCAGGGCGTATGAAGTATTATAAAAGCTGGGTTTTCAGTGGCTAGATATCAGAGAAATTTTGAAATGTGGCAGATTTTTCATCAATTTGGCTTACATTTACTTGTTTGTCCTTTAAATAATATAATCAAAACACTTTTTTAAAAAATTAGAAACTACAAGAACAGAAATTGAACTCCTCAGCAGTAATTATAATTTTTGATAATCTTATTTAATTCTAAGTTTAAAGAAGTCACTGTACGAGGATTCCATCAAATCTATGAAACATTTCTTTATTATGTACTATAAATTGTCATCCTCAACATTAATGTAAAAAATGTTAATGTCAAAAACCTAGAGAAAAAATATCTAACCTAAGCTTGCACTTTAAGTTTAATAATATGAAGGCTATCTACATTGCTTTTTTAGTCCTATCATATTTTTAAAATATATTTTATTTTAAGAGATTTTCTTTCTCAGAGAGTGAAACACTTGGAAGCAAGAATATTAACGTTTGAGGGGAAAAAAATTCAGACTACTTTGCCTGAACATATCAAACCCAGGAATTCGAATGTAAACAGGTTTGCAAAATCCTAAGGGATGAAGTATAAATCCTGTAAGATCCATGTTTGTTAGCCAGAGAAGCTTTTTGTGATAGCTTAGATTTAAAATAATTTTCTAAACAAAGTAACAGTTAAAATGTATGGAGAAACACAATGCCCCTTGCTTTTTTTTTTGGCTTTTTTTTTTTTTTTTTTTTAAATCTTTTGTCCAAACTAAAGGGGAAATCTCAAGAATCCCTGGGGAATTATGACTGAGCTAAATCATACCAAATTCTCAAATGATTAAAAATATGTGAATATATAGGATTAAATTTTAGTATAAAAGATAAGGTAAAGCTTAATTGATGGTTTAGGAGAACAGCATTACCCTAACCTAAAAGTTACAAGGTTACTAATACATAAAAAATACAGTACAGCCAGAATATTTTATGAGCCATAGATCTATGTAGAAATCTACCAAAAGAGATAGTATTTTGAGATACCTTGCAACTTAATTTATGAGTTCCATGGTGAGATTATTAAGTGCTTCTGTTAGAAATAAAACCAAAGTATTTCTCTTTGCTTTACAGTGACAGAACATTAGAAAAACTGTTATAGTTTTATATTGTAGTTGCTAGATACATACAGTGTTTTCTCACTCTATAATAATAATAGAGGACCTCTAGCATTTTCACTGCTGTACAAAATCCATAAATATACAAACATAAATTTTAAAAATACAAATAAAAAATAAAAATTTGTTAGGGCCACTCAGTGTAATCAATGACATATACTTAAATCTGCACAGATGATGAGGAAGGAAATGGGGGTAAAAAAGAATCAGTACTTTCCATATATGTAGGTAAGAATATTTATATATTTTGTAATACAACCTGATGAAAGATTTAATACTAAAATAAAAAAATGTTTATTTTAGTTAATTCTGCTTCTAAAATTTGCCATTGCAGTTTACCTAACAAAAATTAACTTCAAAAAATAAGAAACAAACTTCAAAGCACTGAAATTCATCATGGCTCCATTCTAAGCAGTGAGAAACACCCTACGGAGAACCTAAGTTTAACATAACTCAAATCACATAAGTTGTTTTAGAAAGTTATTTCCAAACTTACAATCTAGAATAAGTATAAACAAAACATTGTTAGCATGTTTGCAATAGAACTAATAAACTACTGGCTAAAGTGAAACCCTAGTGGTTTCCATGGGGGTTTTATAATATTGTGAGAAAGAACGATTTAGTTATAAAGAAATGAGCAACTGAGTTCATAGCTATTTTTCAACTAAAGATAAAAATGATAAGTACATTATTGGTGAAGTAAGGCCCATGATACTTCTGTGTTTGAAACTGGTAGTATTCAGGACTTTTATTCTAAAGACTGTCATCTTGGATCCACTTTCAAGGAACTCAATCTGATGTTAAAAGACATGTCATAACTTGGGTTTCAGGCTTTAGTGCTTCAGAAATATGTTTATATACTTCATAATGTAATTATAGCTACCTTAAAACAGATAAGGCAAATGGTAGCAATATTTTGGAAATATAATTGAAAAATGCAGTTGTCCAGAAACACTTGGGGGATGATGTCTCGGAAAAGCTGCTCAAAAGCTCCAGAGTTTGAAGTTAAATTTTTGATGTTGTCACTCTCAATCTATTGAATGGCTGACAGACAATCAAACCCGTCTGGCTGGCTGGCAGCTCATTTTGCTGGCAGGTGGCAAACAATTAGACACACCAATTTGTGCCTCCTGATGACATTAAAGCATGAAACTAAGTTGTATGCAGGGCCTAGTGATTTGTGTGAAAGCATTTCAAAAATAATACTCTTTGCCTTGGCAACTCATTTCAGACTGCCACCTCCCATTATGGCTTTGAGCAGTGAAGACGACAGACTTGAGTTACGTGCAGTGCAAGGCCGCTTCTGTTCAATCCGTCATCAGCGCCCCCTGAGACCTCAATCCCCTCTTTTCATCAATATCACCTCATCATTTACATTTGATAGTACTTGAGCTACTGCATATATTAACTACACTGGAGTCCTTTTCCTAAAAAGAATTGAAATACGCTTTGTGTACCTCGATTTCATTTCTACGTATGCAATTTAGAATAATGATTTCACTCCCATTGCATTTTGCACAAACGCTACCAGTAACAACAACAACAACAAAAAGTTCTATTTTTTTTTAAACTAATATTCTCAAAAGTGTAATAAATTTTGAGTAGCTAAGAATATTGGGACTCAGGTGATTAAGTTTTAATGAAAAAAACTGTTCTAACAATAATCCAAATTAAAACAAAAATGTTTGACTTAATCTTTATTTCATTGGATTCTCCTATGAAAATCAAAATAGTTCTTTGCATTTATTGTTCTGTATTTTAACAAAAATTAGATAATTTAAAATTAAATGGAACATAAAACTTCCATAACCATAAATTCAATTATTGTAAAATTTATTTACATATATAGATTTATAGAGCTATATAATTAGAGATACTTACATGCATATATTTACATACACTCAAACACACAGATAACCTGAGACCATAAACCAAACTGGTGAGATAGAGGAACATCAATATTAAATGGCATAAGGAATGTCCGAGGAACTGAATGAATGAACATCTAAATATATTATTAACACAAACCATTAAAAAAAAGAAATATTTTCCTATATTTACAGACCCTATTATTTTTAGTTTTTAAAATTTATGACACTTAACACGGTTTATCTTATATGACAATTATTTGCAAACATTTTACTTCCTTTTGCTACTCTTAGTTCATAGAAGAAAAAACTAATTTGATTCATCTTTATATCCAACATGATGACTAATGCCATTTGTATTTACAGAATACATTTTCAAGAAATATGTGTAAGACACTGGTCAAAATGTGCATATGCAAAGTTTAAATTATATTTATATATAAAAAATATAATACATCCTTACTGAAGATGACTTTAGTGCCACACTTCTACCCCTAAACACTAAAAAATTACTGTCGCTAGAGGATTCAAAATGGCAGAGTAGATAAACGTTGTGCTTGCCTCGTCCTATGACCATATTAGAATTAAAACTAAATTATAGTACATCAACCTGGAGAACCATCTGAAGTGTAGATGAAAAGAAATCCTATAACTAAGGATATAAAGAAGCCACGTTGAGATTGGTGGTGGGGGCAAAGACATAGAACAGGACTGCCCCACACCACGTGGTGGTTGAGAATCAGGAGGAATATCTTAGCCATGCAGGTCTTCCCCACCCCTAAGGAGTGAGGGACGCCATCCTCCCCACCCCAAAGCACTGATGCTGGGAAGAGGAGCCCCCACAACATTTATCTGTGAAAAACAGTGGTGATTCCAACCCCCTTCCAGGTGGGAAGGGAAGGAAAGCTGCAGAAAATCCAGATATCCTCTTAAAGGGTCTGCATATAGACTCACTCACTGCAGGCACTAACTCTAGGCTCGGACAGAGGGATGGTGATATGGGAGGAGTCAGAGACATATAGGGAGAGACTGAATTGTGTGGCTTCAGGGCAAGGACTGGAGGGACACTTGCCATTTTCCCTGTGTAGCATCTTCCTCCCATGCAGCTGGCAGGTGGGTGACATCTTTCCCGTGTGGAGCCCTCCCCGACATGAACAAATCTGAATCTGCACTGGCGTGGTGAGCTCTGCACGCTCCACCCTGGTAACACCCTGGGAACCCTGTCCCACTGAACTAGCGTAACGCCAGAGGCATTTTATTGATGAGCAGCCACCCTTGCTTGCATGGCACTCTTTCTTGGACAACTCTCGGGGGGTCCACGGGCACTGCACAGGTGGTGGGTGACCCTGGTGTGCTTTGAGACTTTTACTGAATAGATCCAGTCTTAGCACTGGCACCAAACCAAAATCTTCATCAAGCTGATGAATATCACTCGTCCCACCCCACCTCACCCAATTTATATACGAACAGAGGCTCTAGCAGCAGCTGAGCCGTATGGGAACCAGCAGGTGGCAGCAGGCCTCAGGGTGCCCTGGGATTTTTGTAGAGCTTCCCGAGGCCGGTATGGGTGGCAATCATCCTTGGTTCACAGTGTCATCTCTCTCACGTGCCTCCAGGGCCAGCACAAGCAATGACCAACTGTGAATTACTTTGTAGCTCCTACCAGGTAGTCAATGGCCAGTCACAGGCAGTGGCTGACCAGGGCCTGCACTGTGGCCCATACCAACAGGTGTAAGAACCAACATACTTGGAGGTTGGTTTCAGATCACAACAGAGGACCACCAAATTAGCCCCAAAAGCAGCACACCCAAAGGGCAGTCTTAGCAGGCACCAAAGGCCACTGGGGCAAATCTTGCTCCATGTGGTAGACACCCCTCACAGCAGCCCATAGGCTGTGGACATAGCCAGCCACACACCACAGTCTGTCAGCCTGAGGGTCAATCCCACCTACCAACATGCCAACAGCAATCAAGACTCAACTATAACAGGAGAAAACACACAATCCATACAAGGGATACTCCTGGATACCTGGCACAGGTGACCAGGGAGACTGTGCAACTGGGTCCAACAGGGCAACTACTACTATTCCATAAGGTCATCTGGCCAAGACTGGTGACATAGCAGATGTACCTAACACATCGGAATAAGAGAGGCAGCCAGAATGAGGTAACAAAGAAACATGTCCCCCAAAAACCAGGACAGAACTCCAGAAAAAGAACTAAATGAAATGGAGGCAACCAACCTCCAAGAGACCAAGTTTAAAACATTGGTTATAAGGATATTCAATGATCTCAGGGAGAACTTCAACAAAGAGATAGTAAGCATAAAAACAGACGTAGAAACCATAAAAAAGAACCACTCAGAAATAAAGAATACATAACTAAAATGAAGAATTCATTTGAGGGAATCAGCAGTAGATCAGATGAAGCAGAGGACTGAATAGGTGATTTCAAAGATAAGACTGTCGGCTGATTTCTCTATAGAAATTTTGCAGGCAAGAAGGGACTGGCAAGAAGAGAATGGAACGAAATACTCAAAGTGATATAAAGCAGGGACATGTTACTAATACTACTCTACAAAGCAAGACTATCATGTAAAATTGAAGGAGAGATAAAAAAGCTTCCCAGACAGGAAAAATCTCATCACTACCAAAACCAATATTACCAGAAAAGTTAAAGGGACTTCTTTACAAAGAAGAAGGGGGAAAATAAATAAATAAATACATAAACACATAAATAAACACACAACACACACACACACACACACACACACATGTGAATAACAAAATGGCAGTAACTATGTATCTATCAATAATCACTTTAAATGTAAACAGATTAAAATTCTAATTGAAAGACACAGGGTAGCTGAATGGATAAGAAAACAAAACTCATATATATGCTGTACACAAGAGATATAAGTGATCTCCTTCAAATTGAAAGACATACACAGACTTTATACACACAGTAAAGGGATGGAAAAAGTTATTTCATGCTATGGAAATGAAAAAAAAGCTGAGGTAGCAATACTTATAACAAATAAAAGTCACTTTAAAAACAAAAGCTATAATAAGAGACAAAGAGGGCATTACATGATGATAAAGGGATCAATCCAACAAGAGGATATAACCTTAGTAAACATCTATGCATTCACACAGGAGCACCTGAATATTATATATAAAGCAAATATTGAGTGACATAAAGGGAGACATCGACAGTAATACAATCATAGCAGGGGATTTTAATACCCCATTAACACCAATGGACGGATCTTACAGACAGAAAATCAACAAGGAAACAGTGGCGTGTAACGATACACTAGATCAGATGGATTTAATTCATATTTTTAGAGCATTGCATCCCAAAGCAGTGAATATACATACGTTCTTTTCAAGTGCACATGGAACATTTTCCAAGATAGACCACATATTATGCAACAAAACTAGTCTTTGCAAATTCAAGAAGATTAAAATCATATCAAGTATCCTCTCCAACCATATGGTATAAAACTAGAAATTAATTACAAAACAAACAAAAACACATGGAGACTCAATAATATGTTACTTAAACAATGCCTGGTTAATAATGACATCAAGAAAGAAATTAAAATATCTGAGACAAATGAAATAAAAACACAACAATCCAAAATGTATGGGACCAGCAAAAGCAATCCTAAGAAGGAAAGTCATAGCAATGCAGGCCTACCTCAAGAACCAAGAAAAATCTCAAATAAACACTATAACTTTACACCTAAGGGAACTGGAAAGAGAACAGCAAACAAAGCCCAAAGTGAGCGCAAGGAATGAAATAATAAAGATCAGCGTGGAAATAAATGAAATAGAGGATTAAAAAAAAAAGCAAAAGATCATTGAAATCAAGTGCTATTTTTTTCAAAAGATCAACAAAGTTGACAAACCATTAACCAGACTCATCAAGAAAAATAGAGAGAGGACCCAAATAAATAGAATCAGAAATGAAAGAGGAGAAGCGACAATGGACACAAAAGAAATAGAAAAAACTATAAATAATTATAGGCCAACAAATTGAACAATCTGGAAGAAATGGATAAATTCCTAGAAGCATATAACCTTCTAAGACTGAATCAAGAAAAAACAGAAAATCTGAACCAACCAACTACTACTACTAATGAAATTGAATCATTAATCAACAAATGCCCAACAAACAGAAGTACTGGACCTGACAGCTTCACAGTGAATTTTACCAAACATTCAAAAAAGAATTAACATGTATTCTTCTCAAACTATTCCAAAAAATTCAAGAGGAGAAAAAGCTCCCAAACTCATTTTATGAGGGCACCATAGTCTGATTTCAAAATCAGACAAAGACATTACAAAAAAAGAAAATCGTAGGCTGATATCTCTTGATGAACATAGATGCAAAAATTTTCCACAAAGTATTAGCAAACCAAATTCACCAATAAATTAAGAGAATCATACAGCATGATCAAGTGGAATTTATTTCTGGTATGCAAGGTTAGTTCAATATGTGCAAGTCAGTTAATGTGATATATCACATTAACAAAATCAAAGATAAAAATCATACAACCATATCAACAGATGCAGAGAAAGCATTTGACAAAACCCAGCATCAATTTACGGTAAAACTCTCAGCTAAGTGGGAATAGAGGAAACATACCTCAACATAATAAAGGCCATATATGACAAACCTACAGCTAACATCATACTCAATAGGGAAAAGCTAAAAGTATTCTTCTTAAGATCAGGAACAAGATAAGGATGCCACTTTCATGACTTTTACTCAGTATTGGAATGCCTAGTCACAGCAATCAGACAAGAAAAATAAATAAAAGGCATCCAGATTGGAAAGGAAGAAGTAAGTGGCATTATTTGCAGATTACATGATACCTAAAGATTCCACAAAAAAGCTTTTAGAATATAAATGAATTCAGTAAAGTAGCAGGATATAAAATTAATATTCAGAAATTGGTTGCATTTTATACACCAATAATGAATTGTCAGAAAGAAAAATGAAAAAAAAAAATCTCATTTACAACTGCATCCAAAAAAGTAAAATAAAATACCTAGAAATAAATTTAACTAAGGAGGTGAGATACCAGTACTCAGAACACTGTAAGACACTGAAGAAAGAAATTGGAGAAAATACATATAAATGGAAGCATATACTGTGCTCATGGGTAGGAAGAATTAACATCGTTAAAATGTCCATACCACCCAAAGAAATCTACATATTCAATGCAATCCCTATCAAAATACGAATGGCATTTTTCATTGAACTAGAACAAATAATCTTAAAATTTATGTGGATCTACAATAGATCCCAAATAGCCACAGGAATTGTAAGAAGAACAAAATTGGAGGTATCACACAACCTGACATCAAGCTATACTGTCTCTAATTTGGACAAAGCAGTTTGACAATTTTAGAAAAAGCAATATAGAATAGATATTATATTACAAGGCTATACTAATCAAAACAGCATGGGACTGGCATAAAAACAGACACATAGATCACTTTCACAGAACAGAGAGCCCAGAAATAAACCCATGTGTATGCGGTCATTTTATCTGTGACAAAGGAAGCAGAAATACACAGTGGGGTAAAGACAGTCTACTCAATAGATGGTGTTGGGAAAACTGGACAGATACATGCAGAAAAATGAAATTGGACCTCCTTTTAACACCATATACAAAAACAAATTCAAAATGGATTAAAGATTTAAATGTAAGACCCCAAACCATAAACTCCTAGAAGAAAACATAGGCAATAAACTCCGTGACACTGCACTTAGTAGTATTTTTTTCTGATCTCTCTCCTTGGGCATGGGAAACAAAAGAAAAATGAAACAAATGGGACTACATCAAACTAAAAAGTTTTTGCACAGCAAAGGAAACCAGCAACAAAATGAAAAGGCAGCCAACTGAATGGGAGACGATATTCACCAATGATATATCTGATAAGGGGTTAATATCCAGAATTTACAAAGAACTCAAACAACTCAACATCAAAAATACAAACAATCCCGTTAAAAAAATGGACAGAGGACCTGAAAAGGCATTTCTCCAAAGAGGACATACATATGGTCAACAGACGTATGAAAACATGTTTAATGTTACTAATCATCAGAAAAATGCAAATCAAAACCACAATAAGATATCACCTCATACCTGTCAGAATGGCTATCATCAATAAATAAATGAACAAGTGTTGGTGAGTATGTGGAAAAAAGGGAACCCTCGTGCACTGTCGGTGGGATTGCAAATTGGTGCAGCCACTATGGAAAACGGTTCAAACAATTAAAAATAGACCTAACTTATGACCCAGCAATTCCACTTGTGGGTATTTATCTGAATAAATCCAAAACACTAATTCTAAAAGATATGTGCACCCCTGTGTTCACTGCAGCACTGTTTACAATAGTCAAGATATGGAAGCAACCCAAGTGCTCATCAATAGATGACTGTATAAAGAAATTGTGATTGAGTAATACTCGACCACAATTAAAAGAATGAAATCTTATCATTTGGGACAACATGGATAGTCCCCGAGGGCATTATGCTAAGTGAAATAAGTCATACTCAGAAAGATAGATACCTATGATCTCTCTTACGTGTAGAATCTAAAGAACAAAATTAACGAACAAACAAAACAGAAACAGAATCACAGATACCGAAAATAAACTGATGGTTGCCACAAGGGTTGGGAGCCTGGGGAGCAGAGTGAAAAAGGTGATGAGATTAAGAAATAAGAATTGGTAGTTAAGAAATAGTCAAGGGGATTTAAACTACAGCATAGAGAATATAATCAATGGTGTTGGCAACAATGATGCATAGTGCCAGGTAGGTACTAGGCTAATTGGTGGGGGCTGGGGGCATCACAGCATCAACTACATAAATGTCTAACCACTATGCTGCATACCTGAAACTAACATAAAATAATACTGACTGTCAACTATAACTGAAAAAAATACGTAATTAAAAAAATTACTGTCTCTAATTTGGACAAAGCAGTTTGACGATTTTAGAAAAAGCAATATAGAATAGATATTATACTTTGACTATATATATTTTTTGACATTTCAGTTTAAGAAACATTTGATTTCCTAACTTGATCTTTTCTCTGTAAAACAAAAACACAATTGCTTGCTAATCACCACACACATACATATACATTATTTTTGTAGGAAAAATTGTTTTAAACATTCCGAAGGTGAAAAACACAAACTAAAGAGTTTATATGTTAATATGTAAATATAATTCGAAAACCGCATCAATCCCAGTATCAAAGTTAAGTACTGTTGTTAGTAATTAGTGACTACCTAAAATATTTTTCTAACGCTGCGCATGCTTTTAAATAATAGAATATATTACATGCACTTGTTCTTTGGTTCTAAACTATTCATTCACTATCATTTTTATGGCATATATATTGGAACAGAACAAAGAATTCTTGGTTCTCAACTAAAAGTTCCTTGCTTGATTAACATCTGAATGTAGATATACGGGCCACATTATAAATCATTAGAACACTAAAATGTATGCCAGTAATATTTACTTTTGAATACATGTCTCAAAATACAGCTTTTATACTGATAATCAAAATTCCATAAGGAAGATGATCACACATTTAAAAAATTCTTTTCCATATACTTGGATTTAAAACACAAATTTGAATTTTATCACTTAAAACAGGCTATTGAATCTAGAACAATTATTATAGTTTTCAATAATATTACAATAGAATTTCAAAGCCAGACTAGACCTTGCAGAAATTTGGCCTGTCTCCGCCCCCACTTTACCCATGACACAATTTATGTCCAAAAAGATAAACTGACTTCACCAAGGTAGTGTTGTCGCTTGATGATAGATTACAATCAGAACTGAGTTTCTCTATTTCCAGGTCAATGTGCTATCCACCCCATCATATTGAAACCCCTTTCTTGAGATGTATTATTAAAATGCTGTGCTCTAAGATCAATCAGTTTGGCCTGTCATCTTAGATATTCTTTGTAGTAAGGATCTACTTAATAAGAATTTTTTCAAGACTCCCCGTTTTTAGATTAACGGACTCAAATTCCCTTCCAAGTAGAGAGCATTGTAAACAATCAGTACAGTACCCACCTGTCAAAGGAATGAAACTGCATAGGAAGAATAGCTTGCGCCTCTCTCTTCAATGCTGGATCTGGGTATGGAACAGGTTCAGGGCCACATTCTGCAATTTCAACTGGGGCAGCCACAAGACTTTTCAGTATTTCCTTGACATTGATGCCTTTGGTTTGACTAATGCTAGATATGGATGGTGCAGGTTTCAACATTTCACTGGGGTTCTCGGTTAAGCTTTCTTGTGATTTTTTCACTTCGGATGACAACGTGGATAACAGTTCACTCATGGCATCAGGGCCTGTGCTAGGCTCTAATTCTGCCCCATTCAAGATGCTAGCCATGTGCTCCTCTCCAATTCCTGAATCTGTATGAGGAATGGAACTTTCTAGCTGGATATCTTCAGCAGGGGTTGGTGTTTCTTTTTCCTTTATAGTGTCTGGGAATGCAGCAGGTGTTTCTGTAGTAAAAAAAAATGATTTAAATAAAAAGCTTAACAATGGAAACCCAGTATTATTAATGAAATATTCTCACATATTAGAATAAAGGAAATAAAACCTGTAAAAATAAAAAATTTGCTAACTAGATGTGTAGGACAACACAACTGGGTTAAAACATATCCATACATACCTGTCATTGTGTTCAGTAACCATCAAAAGAACCCCATTTATTTTATAAATAATCTGGCATTTCAAAACTGATGCTTTTAAAAACATGGAGAAATATTTCCTATAAAATTTTTACAGCAGCTCATAAATGATTATTATATGAAGTTCCCTTTTTCATTATTAGCTAAAATCATATAAGAGAAATTTTATACTACTCTAATACTGCCCTTAAAATTATGTCATTTTTATACCTTTTATGGTACTTCAATAACCAATAATGTCTAACTGAAATATTGAAACTATTTGAAGATATCATTTTAAAGGTACATGCACATAAAACATAAAACTCTGAAGAGTAAATTCCAAGAAACATGTCAAATGATTAGCTCAAATTGATAAATAATTTAACAAGAGAATAATGTTTCTCAAGAATTTAAGTCTATATGTGCCTTTCTTAACGAATATTTATTTTAGCATACTCATTTTTAGTGAATAAATATAAATTTCAATTTATGAAAACTTAGAAAAATATATATAGGTATGAAATACTCATATTACCAATTAAAATAGATAAAAAGTAAAACATCTTTAAAATGGTAAATTCATATCAAATCTAATTATACAAAGGTTAATATAATAAATTTCTCCACATCATAAAATGTTATCAAATTCTGAGTGATGACCTTAAAAAGTTTATGTAATCTATGGTATAATGGGGGATAATAATAGCTCTTAATAAAGTCATGTTGAAGAAGAAAATAAGATACTATATATAAACAATTTGCAGTTCCTGCATAAAGTAGACACTTAGTAAATGTTAGCTATTTAGAAATAAATAACATCTTCATATTTAATATTCCTAATATACAATATTTAAATTGACTAACAATATACATTTCTTATAATTCAATGTTATATTGTAGTTTTCCTCATATTTATTGAATAATTTAGTTTTGCTTGTTTGTTTGGATATTAGAATTGAAAGAAGAAAAGATTAATTAGTATAACACAATAATATTCAAACATTGGATGACTAACATGAAAAATAAGGTAGATCTATTTTTCGTTGATCCCAAGATTGAAAATTAAAATGACTGCATGAAAGTTTTGAGAACACAATTAATTTCAACAATACTACTGGCGAAGCACTACAGAAGGAAAAAGAGGTAAAGATAACAGTTTAGCTTTTTTGTGTGAGAGATTAAAACTTAGAATAATACCAGTAGGAATAACAGTTAGGGAAAGAATAAAGATGCTTCTGGAATATGTAGCTTAAGAAATAATAAGAACGGTACTATGCCACTAACTGAGGAAGCAAAAGAGGAGTGTGTTTGTTTAGGAAAATAATGGATTAAATTTTGAATCAATTATGTCTGCAGAATCTCTGAGATATTGATATTTGTAGGTCAAGATAAGCATAGCCATTTATTTTGGGAGTCATTTAAACTGAAGTGATTACCAAAACTTTGGAAGTTTCAAAATAACCTTAGGAATATAAAATGAGAAGATGAGATGACTAAGGCAGTTATTTCCATTATTAGAGATACCACTGAATTTATTCAATACAGGAGTGCATCTGTAGATTATATATTTTTGGAGAGAAAACAATTGTGGCAGAAAAATCAGGAGAGACTAAATTGCAGTAGTAATATTTCTGCAACAATAGGACAGAAAATGTAAATGCAGAAACAAAATAAGAACTCTAACATCAAGGAAAAAAATCAGTGTCATGGTTACTAGCACGGACTAACTTTTCTTACAGAGTTTAATTAGCAAAAGGCATATAGCCAAGTCCAGCACTTAGTCTGAATTTAGCTGATTTATAGATTTGGCCTAGAGTTTGGCTTTACCCTAGTATGATGTCTCAGTATCTTTATTTATGGTGTGTTTTACATCAAGAACTACACGAAAAATGTACTTTTCAAGTTATGTAAGCATCTGAAATAAGCATTTTGCTAGCAAACAAAATATCAAAGAAAATAAAATCTTTCATTTAGTATCCACAGGTACCATATAAAAATATTTTTCCACGAAGAACATAATTTTTTTTGTTTTTCTGTTCATTTGACTCTCAATGAACAATTAAAATCTAAAACTCATTAACTAGATACTTGGATCTCCAATATAAATGTTAACTTCTCAATTATAAAACATAATAAAAAGTTTATTAAAATTGAACATTAGAAAATTTTCAAATGATTCATCAAAATATTTACACAGTAATAAAAATCTTAGTTTTATTTTTACTGTGATAAAAGAATGATTCCAAAAATGAAGCATTAAATTTGATATTTCAATAAGAACTCCATTCAAATACATGAGTTTTGTACATAAAGCATATCTTGAGATCATGTTACATAGAAATAAACATCAATGAAAAATTTAATAATAGTAATTGCAAGTAAAAAATAGAGCAATAGCCAAAAAGCCTACTTTAATTACTTTAAAGTTAATTTAAAGTTAATTTAATATTTATTAATAGATTAATATCTTAATAGATTAATAGATTAAGATTAATATCTATTTTACAGAATATGCTCTCAGTTGATGGTATAAATGTCAGCTTAGATAACGTCTATGTGTCTTGTGACACTAAAGTACTTTGAGGATTTAACCCAAGTAACTTCAATAGGAAGCTAAGCATGATCAGCAGAAAAAGTATAAATGACTGCATCTGTGCAGGTTCTCTGAATGACAGTAGACTTGTAATTTTCCTACAGCTCTCATCAGTTTCTGTAGTAATAGGCCACGTCAGTACACAAAGCAGAAACATTACTAGTCTGAGTGATCTTAACTTTGTCAGAAACAGGCAGTTGGATGCCAGATGCCTCTTTTTCTTACTGTGTTTCATTGAACCTAATGAGTTCATCTAATAAATTTTGGAAAAATTATTGGGCTAAGTTCAGCAAATGACATGGTTTCTATATGGTTACCTCATTTATCACATTCCTTCCTCCAAAAATCTTGTTTTACAGTGATTTATGAAGTGTTTCAATATGTCTTACGTACTAAATTATTCAAATTGCTATATTCCAAACTATCTAAGTAAAGAGTAACATGAAAGGAACATATATTTGTCTAGTAAGTCCAACAGCTCCTTGTTTGTAGAGCACTAAAATTATATTAAGATTAATTATTTGCTTTTCAAATAGTAATACTAAGCAAACTAAATCACCTCAGTGATTTAAAATAAAACATAAAAATCCATATATAACTACAATGTATATTGTGTTTATATTAAATCCCAAAATGTAACCTGAACTCCCATAAGGAGTTCCCATAAGAAGTAACCTGAACTCCAAAGAATAAAAAAAAAAAAAAAATACATGAAAAGATTTAAAAATCATTATTAAAATTAATTTTACACAACAAAAGACTGCAGTGCACTGAATAATTACTTGCAATTGTTTATATATGATTCTATTTTTTGTTTGCTATACTAAATGTATGAAAAGAATACAACTTTAGGAATTCAATATTATCAAAAATATGCCCCTAATAGACAAAATTATAATTTAGGAGAAATAATGAAGATCCAAGAATGTACTTTCAATTGATGTTTTGGCTATGATTTGTGTGTCTGTTTTGAGTTTATTCTACTTAAAGCACATTGGAATGTGCATAGTAATAACTTTCATCAAATTTGGGAAGTTTTCAGGTCAATATTTCATCAAATATTCTTCTCTCTGCCATTTTCTCTCTCCTGTCCTCTGGGACTCCTTGTATGTATATTGGTTCACTTCTCGGTGTTACACAGGTCTCTCAGGCTCTCTTCACTTTTCTTCATTCCTATTTTCAATCTGTACCTCAGAATCAGATAACCGCAATTGACTTTTCTTCAAGTATGCCTATTCTTTCTTCTACCAACACAAATCTTCTGTGGAGCCCTCTAATAAATTTTACACTTTCAACTCCACAATTTATATTTGATTCTTTTCTACAATATTTCTTTACTTATATTCTCTTTTATAAGACATCACCCTCATACTTTTAAATCTTTACAAAAGGTTTCCTTTAATTATTTGAGCTGATGCATCATAGCTAGTTTAAAGCATTTGTCTATTAAGTCCAACATCAGGACTTCCTCAGGGGCAGTTGACTGATTTCTCCCCCCATGTATGTTAGTTATACTTTCCTGTTATTTTGCATCTTTCATATTTTTGTTGAAGACTAGACAATTAAAATATATGATGTGCCAATCCTGGAAATCCAACCTCTCCTATGGAGTTCACGGTTGTTCTGTTTGTTTATTGACTCTTCTGAATTAATTCTGTAAACCTATATTCTCTGTCACTTAAGCCACAGAAGTCTCTGCTCAGTTAGCCCAATAGTCAGCTGATAATTGGACAGAGAATGCCCTAAATGTCTTGAACCAGTAAGTCTTTTACTCATTGTCAGAGGCTTTGGGTGTGTGTCACAACATGCTTTTAACACTTACGCTGTCTATGACTCTCCCTTACCCTTCATTTCCTGGTTGCACAGGGCCTAAAGACAAGCCAGAGCTGAGTGACTAGGGCCTTCTCAGGTCTTTCCTGGACCTGAGTACAGCCCCAGGAATATGGACATCTCATTCTCAGATCTTCCTTTTAAGCTTTTTCGGTAAAGCTGTTGTTTGCTACGACGGATATTGCCCCCTCAGGCAGCTGCAATGTTAAAAAAAAGTGTTGACGATTATTTCGACAAACACTTTGGAAATAGGGCTTTACCTAATAAGCAAGCTCTAATCAGATCAAATAACAACCCTAGTGAATGAAGCTTTACCAGAGGGAGCTGCCAGATATGTCAAATAGTAACAAGGCTCTAAAAGGGAACTTTTTAAAAGCTCTAAACCTAATGGGCGTCCTTCCAGTGGTTACTAGACTGCTGGTTTTCACAGCTGCCATGGTTATCTGGCTGCTGGTTTTCAAGGTGACTGCAGAATTGGGAGAAGTAGATGGCAATAGGGCAAGTTAAGTTACCACAAAACTTGATATTCTCATGAAGATTCTGCAGTTTTGCTTGATTTAATAATCTTTGGACTCTTGAAAGCCTTTAATTACTTCCCAGAGAACTGAAAAAGTGATTTTGGTTATTTTTGTCAGTTGCTTTTCTGGAGGAACAGTTTTTTGGAGATCTTCACTCAACTCTTGCAGAAGCTCCCCCACCAACTGATGTTTAAGATACAAATTTTAGTATAGTTCCAATCTATACATTTTAAATAAAATATCAAATAGAAATTATAAAATATTCATATTTATATAGTTTGCTTTTCTCTTGCCTACGCTCGTTTATACTGTTTTTCCCTTTTCTTCTCAAAGAAAAAAAAAAACCTTTTCCTGTTGAAATACATCATGACTTTCTGTAATATAATGGAAGCAATCATTAATACTAACGATACAATGTCAACATATATACCTAAAACTTTTCTTAAGTTGCAGAAAAACAAAAACAACCAAACATTAATTAGATAAGCCACAAATTGCATATTTTATATGGTTAAGAGTTCAGGCTTTGAAATTTAGACTGAATTTCAATCAGGACTTATTCATGCTTTGTGATGTAGGATAAGCCATTTAACTTTTCTCAGCCTCATTCTTTCATCTGTCAAATGAGTGCAATAACAGTACATACATTATATAGTTGTGATGATTAAAGAACAAAATTCATGAATAGTGCCCAGAATAAAGGAATCTCACTATATTTTTGTACCTGCTGCTACCATGAGGGATTTGACTATTATCACCGTTACCATCATCATCACCACGATCATATCCTATAAGGAAATACAGAGCCCAACCACTCTATCAGTTATTCTCTCTACTAATCTTCAATTTATGTCTCTCTTCCTTACCTTTGGCCCCTTTATCTGCACACCAATACATCCTATCCTAAAAGAACCACCTCTCACTCCCCCACCCCTTACACTAGCCCTTATACTACTACTGTTCAATAAGCAACTTTATGATTACTTTAAACTCTTTATCAGATAAATGACTTATCTCCATTTCATTCAGTATTTTTTCCAGTGGTTTTATTTTATTTTTTCATTTGAAACATATTCCTCCCTTTCTTCATTTTGTTTGATTCTCTGTGTTGGCTTCTATACAGATAACACAACCACTTCTCTCGGTCTTGAAGGAGTAACCTCATGTAGGAGATACATCTTGTCCTTTAATCCTGTCTCAGCTCTTTGTCATTTCTCAAAACTCCGTGCTTGCCCAAGCAGCCTGTTATATTTTTAATAGCTTCCAGTTGTTGAGGTTGTGCCAAGACTTGTCACCCCCATCTCCACTTACAACTTTTGACCTTAAGCTATTTGGGGTGTTTCTCCTTCCTTACCTGAAGGGAATATGTCATGATAGAAGGATCATGTGAATGTAATCAAATAGATCAAAGTTCCAATTCTGGTTCCACAACTTGTGGATCCTAGGGGTAGGATCTAAGCATCTAAATTCAGGCAAATTGGAAGCCAGAATCTTGGCAGCAGCTTTTAAAGTGTGGGACCACAAGCATAAGCCATGCTGGCCACTATATCCAGACAATCTGTTGGTGTCCCCGGGGCAGAAGTCACAAAAATCAGGGCTCCAGTCAAGTGTGTAAGCTCTTTCGGGGAGATTCCAGTGAGCTGGAGAAAGGCAGAGGGATAGTGCCAAGATGGCATCCACACCTGTGCTCTTAGAGAGCAGTACTATAGGCCACTATATGTGTGCCAAACCTAAAGCTGGCCTCTCAGGCCAAAGCACCAGGACAAACAAAGAGGCCTCCTGCACAGAAACCTTGGGAGTTGTGCCTCAGTCTGCTGTCTATACAGTGCCCTGGGGATCGTAGCCTGCCAAGAACTCTCTCTCCAATTGCCACAGTCCTGTGGGTCCCAGGAACGCAAGCCCCCCTGGCAACCCGAGCCAGGTAATCAAGGTGCATCCCCTAGGCATCAGCCAAAATAAATGTGGCAGTGGATATAAAAACAGGGCTGCCAGACATGTGTAGAGCTTCCCTCCAGGAGACACTGGCAATCTGGAGAATGGCAGAGGGAGAGCTAGAAGTCAGTGCCACCCTAGGAGGTCCTGGAAAAAATTACAGTTAGCTCCTAAATGCATGTTTAATTAGAAGTCTGTCCCTCAGGCCACAGCCATGATGATTAGCTAACAGGCCTCCTTCACAGAAAGACAGAACTTCTGGGTCTGTTTCCTTTTACTATGCCCTGGGGGTGGTATCTGTTTAAGAACTCTTTCTCCATTAGTTACAGTCCTATGGGACCCACAGGCATAAGCCCTCCTGGCCATAAGAGCCAGGAGATGTAGAGGCATCCATTGGGCAGCAGCCACAAAAATCAGGGCACCACACATATGTGGACATATTTCTCCAATTAAAAAAGACATAGGGTGACTGAATGGATAATAAAACAAAATTTATCTATACGCTGCCTACAGGAGACTCACTTTCAATGTAAAAACACACACAGACGGAAAGTAAAAGGGTAGAAAAAGTTATTCCATGAAAATAGGAAGCAAAAGAAAGTTGGAGAGTAGTTCTACTTACATGACACAAATAGACTTTAAAACAAAGAGTGTAATAAAAGACAAAGAAGGGCATTATATAACGATAAGGGGGTCAATCCAAAAAAGGATATAAAATTTGTAAATATATATGCACCCAAATAAAAGCACCCAATATATAAAGCAAATATTAACAGACCTAAATGGAGAAATAGACAGCAACACAATCACAGTAGGGGATTTTAATACGTATTCCACTTACAGAAATGGGTAGATCACCTAGACAGAAAAATCAATAAGGAAACAGGCACGAAATTACACTTTAGATTAGACAGACTTAACAGATATATACACAACATTCCATTCAAAGGGAACACAGTACACATTTTTCTCAAGTGCACCTGGAACTTTTTTTCCAGGACAGATTATATGTTAGACCACAAAAAAGTTAAGATATTTAAGAGGACCAAATCCTTTTCAAACTCTTCAAAAAAATATAGAAGGAGGAACCACTTCCAAAATTATCTTATGAGGCCAGCATTAGTTCTGAAACCAAAACGAGACAAGAATGTCTCAAAAAGAAAAAAAAATTTACAGGCCAATATCCCTGATAAACATAGATACAAAATATTAGCACATTAAATTCCACTATACATTAATAGGATCATGCACCATGACCAAGTGGGATTCATTCTAGGGATGCACGGATGGTTCAACATCCACAAACCAGTCAATATGATAAACCACATTAACAAAATAAAGAATAAAAATCATATGATCATCTCAATAGATGCAGAAAAACCAGCTCAGCTAAAAAAAAAAATCCATTTATGATAAAAACTCTCAAGAAAGAGGGTACAGAGGAAACGTTTAACTCAGTATAATAAAGGCCATATATGACAAGTCCACACCTAACATCACACTCAATGGGGAAAAGCTGAAGCTTTTCATTTAAGATGAAGAAGAGGATTAGGAGGCCACTCTCACCACTTTCATTCAAAGTAGTATAGGAAGTCCTAGCCAGAGTAATCAGGCAAGAAAAAGAAATAAAAAGCATCCAAATTGGAAAGGAAGATGTAAATATATATATGGAAGAAAACCCTAAAGACTCCATCGAAAATCTTTTAGAATAAACAAATTCAGTATAGTTGCAAGATACGAAATCAACACACAAAAATCTGTTTGTTTCGATACACTAATGAACTATCACAAAGAGAATTTAAAAAACAACTCCATTTTCAATGGCATCAAAAAAATAACAATTAAAAAAAGCCTAGAAACACGTTTAATCAAGGAGGTGAAAGACCTGTATAATGAAAACTATCAGACATTAATGAAAGAAATTGAAGGCACAAGTAAATGCAAAGATATTGCATGCTCATGGATTAGAAGAATCAATATTGTTCAAGTGTCCATACTACCCAAAGCAATCTACACACTCAATGCAATCCCTATAAAAAAAAATCCAATAGCGTTTTTCACAGAAATAAAATGAATAACCCTAAACCTTATATAGAAGCAAAAATGACCCTGAAGAGACAAAGCAATCTTGAGAAAGAACAACAAAGCTGGAGGCATCATGCCATCTAATTTAAAACTGTATTACAAAGCTTTAGTTAAAATAGCATAGCATTGTCCTATAAACAAACACATAGATCAATGGAACAGAAAAGAAAGTTCAGAAATAAACCCACACATATATGGTCAATTGATTTCTGACCAAAGAGCCAAGAATATACATTGAGGAAAGGACAGTGTCTTCAATAAATTGTGTTGGGAAAACTGAACAGCCACATACAAAAGAATGAAACTTGCCCACTCTCTTACACCATCCACAAAAGTCAACTCGAAATGAATTAAAGATCTGAACATACGACTGAAACATTAAAAATTTTAGAAAATAAATAAACATAGATGGTAAGCTCCTTGGCATAGGTCTTGGCAATACTTTTTAAAAAATCAGACACTAAAAGTAAAAGCAATAAAAGGAAAAATAAACAAGTGAGACTACATCAAATTAAAACAAAATAAAACTTTTGCAGAGCAAAGGAAACCTTCAACAAAATGAAAAGACATCCCACTAAATGGGAGAAAATATCTGCAAATCACATATCTGATGAGGGGCTAATATTCAAAATATATAAAAACTCATACTATTCAGTAGAATAAACAAACAATCCAATTACATAAGGGGCAGCAGATCTGAGTAGACATTTGTCCAATGAAGACATATATATATGTCCATCGAGTATATGAAAAGATGTTCAATTTCATTAATAATCAGGGAAATGCACATCAAAATCACAATAAGGTATCACCTCACACCTGTTAGAATGGCTATCATCTAAAAGACAAGAGATAACAAGTGTTGGCAAGAACATGGAGAAAACGGAGTCCTGTGGGAATGTAGATTGGTGCTAGAACTATACTATGATCCAGTAATTCCATTTCTGGGTACTTATCCAAAGAAAAGAAAAACACAGATTCAAAAAGATATCTGCACCCACTTTGTTCACCGAAGCATTATACACAATAGCCAAGATATGGAAACAACCTAAGGGTGCATCAGTGAATGAATGGATAGAGAAATAAAGAAATGGTGGTATACATCTTAGACTAAACAAATAAAATCAGGTATTGTGCAAATAAAATCAGGTATTGTGCTTCTAGGTCAGGGAGGGTGACCAGGAAAATTATGGTAACAAGAATTGTTTAGTAAGGTCTGTTATGCAGATTCTAATCAGTACTTTCTACATTGATGAAGAGTTGTTAAGAAGGTTTTCTCTTCCTTGTACTGGAGAGGAAGGTACCTCTACAAATGGAAATTTCCTTTATAAATGTAAACTTCTTTACAAACGGAAAACCTGTGCTCTGTTTTAGACCTTTTGCTGCATCTGCTTCTTCTCAATGTTCTTTCACTCAAAATAATCCATATGCCCAAGAGTTATATTTTGGGGTGGTGTATTCTGTTATCCCTGAACACCATCAGCATGTAAGTTCCACATACCAAGAGAGTTTTATGCTGATTTATAATTTACAGTTACAAAAAGAAACAGCATGTGTTGCTCACTGCCTTAACAATAAATTGTCCTAATGACATTACAAAAAAAAGAAAAAAGAAATGGTGGTATATATGTATTACACAATGGAATATTATTCAGCCATAAATAAGAAATCGTGCTATTTGTGAAGCATGGATGCACCTTAACAGCATTATGTTAAGTGAAATAAGTCAACAGAGCAAAACAAATACCATACGATCTCTTTTATAGGTGAAATCTGAAAACAAAACAAAATAAACACACACAAAAACCAAGCTCATAGTTAGAGAGAAGACATTGGTAGTTGCCAGACGTGGCGGCGGTGGAGGGGTGGTAGGAGGTGGGAGAAATGCATGAAGGTCGTTGAAAGGTAAAAGGAATAAAAAGACAACACATCTAAAATGGAAGTCTTGGTCATTCTCTTCCTCCATACTTGCTTACTTTGATAAAGAGCCATTTCATCATCTCAGTTTTTCACAGCAGCTAGCAAGCTGTCATCTTTGAAAACTTTGCATATCCACATTACCCACATCCAATCTTTACCACATCCTCTCAACTTTATCTCCAAAGTCTTTACCTTTCTCATCGATCTCTACTGCCAACACACCTCAGTCCTAAGCAACAGCATCTCTACCTAGAAAGCAACAGACTCCAGTTGGTTTATCTAGCTCCCCGTGAAGCCCCCGCTAATCTATTTCCTCATTGTACCCAGAATACACCTTTAAAATTGTAAACCAGGTTATGATTCTTGTTGTAGGAAGAAAAATGCCCCCCAAAGATGTCTGTATCCTAATTCCCAAAACCTATGAATTCTACCTTAAATGGCAAAAAAGACATTAAACGTAAGGGCTCTGATGGAGGTGGGGTGGGGAACTATCCCGGATTATCCAGGTGGCCTCAACTTACCTCATGTATCCTTAGAAGCAGAAAACCTTTCTAACATCGCTCAGAGGAGGACGTGACACAAAAGAATACTCTGAGAGATGCACTGTTCCTGGTTTTAAAGATGGAGGAAGGAGGCAGAAGGCCCCAAGCCAAGGAATATGGGTTGCCTTTAGAAGCAGAACAGGAAAATGGATTCTCCTTAAGAGCTTCTAGAAAGGAATGCAGCTTTGACGATGCCTTCATTTCAGTGTGGCAAAATCCATGTTAGACTTCTGTTCCACGGAGAACTGTGAGATACTCACTGCATGTTGTTTAGGCCAGTAAGTTTGTGGTAATTTGATATGGCAGCAGAACACTAATACTCCTCTGCTTGGTTTAAAAACCTGATCTTTAATCGTTTATAGGTCCCATGTGATTTGCTTCCTGCCTAACTCATGGAATGCTTCACTTTTCCTTCATTCTTTTGTTCACCCACATATGTTCCCAAAATATGCCAAGGATTTTCTCAGGACATGTGGCTACCTTTTCAGGAATGTGCTTCTACTGTCCCCATTTTTTCCCCCAAATTAACTGAATTCATCCTTTAGTGCCCAACTTAAATGTCATTTTCATGATGTCTTTTCCAACTCCAAATTAAGTTAGGTTTCTTCTTTTGTATGTTCTCAAAATAACCTGCAATTTTATTTCTTAGAATGCAACATAACGTGGGTTCTAAAAGAGTATCTTCCTAGATGGAATGTTAACTTCATAAGGGCAGAGACCTTTTCCTCACTGTTATATATCCCCAATACTTAGAATGTAATAGGAAACCATTCACTAATTCAGTAAATATATAATGAAAGAATCGTAAAATAAATTGAAAGATAAAATTAGAAGACGGATGGAAGGAAGGAAGGAAGGAAAGAAGGAAAAGAAAGAGAGAAAGCTTTTACTGTTACCTTTACTAATACTAAAAACAGAATTTAAATGAGTTAAAGTTTTTGAAAATATTTGATAGGAATAACTGGGCATGATTTTTACCTGTAAGTAAATGAAATATATAATATATTCAACATCACTATCCAATAATTTTATGAATATTATATAGTGGTTTAGAGTACTTGTAAAATAAATTATAATACATCCACATAATAGATTACAAAAGATCCATTAAAAATGATTTCAAAAGCAAGAGAAAATAACAAATTTGCTATATTGAAAACCTTAGTTTTAGATTATATGCATGTAACAATTATTTAATAAATATTAACTTAACATTTTCAAACACATTTTCAAATGTATAAAATAAAAATTGAACAGTAAAGATATATATAAATTATTGGCATATAATTGTTTCCTTAATATACAATTATAAAAGTAAAATTACTAGATCAGGGTTATGGATATTTTTATGCTATGTAAAGTACACATATTTACATTCTCGATTTTCAAAATTTTGCCCAATCTGCAAATTATGCTACATTTTTCTTTGAATATAAATTTATTTATTAGATCTAAATAAAATTTCCTTATTTTTACTGTATATTGCCTTTCTTTTGTCAGCTGTTTGGAATTTTCTACATTTTTCCATTACTGTGATATGTTATTTTAATTGATCTATAAGAGCTTTTTATTCATTAAGGTTATTAACTTTTACTATACAAATGTATAATGTTGCCTGTTTGCATTTGTCTTTTAATTTTGTTAATATATTCAGATATGCAGATATATAAAACTTTTATTTAGTCATTTATAACTTCAGCCTTTGATGTTATGATTTAAACATCTTTTCTTATACTATATAAATATTAATTTTCATGAATTATGTTAGTTTCATTTTTAATCTTTAAATTTTAATATATGCAAAATTTATTTGGCATGATATAAGACAAGGAAATAAATTTTTTCAAATTGTTACCCCATGTGGTAATCCTCATATCATTTGCCAAATTATACTTTCTCTTCCATTTGATTAGATAAGTTATATTTATAATATACGAAATGTTCATGCAAATTCCAGCCTATTTATAGACTGTTTATGCCATATTCTATTCTTGTAACAGTACCACATTCTCTTAATTTTGTATTTCCTGTGTTAGTTCTTTTCCGTTTATAAACTGTTAGAGGAAAACTAATATAACATATTTTTAAGTTCACCTACATAGTAACTTCTTTTTAAGCCTAAAGTGAAATAATTAACATAAAGCTTCTATAACTTTCAGATAAGTTATCCACAAAAATTTTTTATTTCTGGTTTTACCATGTTTATTAATGAAACGCATTTTATGGTTACCATCAATACTCAGCTTTTTAAAAACTTGTTCAACTTTCTCACTAGCTTATTCATTTACATAACAAATATTTACTGTATTTACTTCTCAGTGCCAGGCAAAGTGTCAGGGACTACATTTTTGAAGTACACATTCTAATAAACAAGCAAACAAACAAACAATTAAATTGTATAAGTGCAAAAAGAGAAATGAAGAGGATGCCATGATAGAGAATAGAGTGATTAGGGAGAGAGTGACTTAGCTCTCTCCGAAAATAAGACCTAGCCGGACCATCAGCTCTAATGCGTCTTTTGGAGTAAATCTTAATATAAGACCCAGTATTATATTATTATATTATAAACATTATATTTTATTATATTATACCCGGTCTTATATTTATTAAAATAAGCCTGGGTCTTATATTACTTTTTGCTCCAAAAGACGCATTAGAGCTGATGGTCCAGCTAGGTCTTATTTTGGGGGAATCACTGTACAGTAGTCAAGGAAGACATCTGTGAGGAGATGACCTTTAAGCAAACACCTGAAAAATGAGTAAGCTCCAATCTTATAAAAACTAGGGAAAAGAGAGTCACAAACCAGAAACAAGATACAAAGATCATAAGGCACGAGAGTGCTTAGAATGATTTTGAACTAAAAGGTAGTCTGTAGCATAGTGAGCAAATGGAAAAATAACATAAGATAAAGTTGGAATGGTAGTCAACAGTCAGATTATCCAGGACCCATGTAATATTTTTCCTTTAAATGCTACTAGAAAAAATTTAGTCAAAATGGGGCACAATCTCATTTATATTTTAAAACAAATTGCAGCAAAACTATAAAAAATAGAATAAAGATCAGTAAAAGGTGAGAAAACCACTTTGGAGGCAATTGAAGTATTCCAGGTAAATTAGAACTAGAGTAGTCTTGCCACCCATTATAAATTTAGACACCGTAACTTTGTCCCCAAAATGATAGAAAGCCCTTAGAATTTTTTAGAAAGAAAAATTACTTTATTATACTTGTTATATTCTGAAACATTGTGTGAATGTATTTTATTAAATATAAATTCTACTTAGTTGCATTGTTTTTTATATTATATATTAGCATTATTTTAAAATTTTTTGTCAGTAATAGACTAAATGACTAGAGACAAGAAACCCAATGAGGGATAAGACCTTGAACTGAAGGACTATCAAAGATTATGAAGAAGAGAGAGAGTTAGGTCAGAAATTTTTAAAAGCCTCAATGAACTGAAAGAAGGGAGTGAACAAAATCAAGTTCATTCTTAAAGATCAAATTCAGTGATAATTATTGTTAAATAAAGAAACATGTCATAGAAACTATGTCCTTCCAAGATCCTTTTATTTTTGTCCTTTGATATAAATAAGAAAACTTATTTTGATCCTTCTGTGTTTAGAACTACTACGTTCACTAAAAATACTTTACATGTGTGACAAAGAAGCCAGTCTCATTAGTCTTTAAAGAGTGGAATCCAACTGGTTTCTTACCCTGTGAAAACACTAAGAGTTGACTTTACAGTTTCAAAATCAACAGAATTTTCCTCTCAATAACCAAAACACACCACAGCATGCAATAACAGTTACTTATGATCAGCTCTCATGCTATCACATAATAAAGAGAATAATAGTAAATGTATCACATCAGCCTTAAAGTAATTCAAAATTTTATTATACCACTAAGACCATTGTGTAGTTCAGTAAAATTGTTTTCATAACCAAACTTCCTTGATAAAGAAAATAGTGCACCAATAATCTGCTCCAGCAGATTATTTCCCATCACTACATGTAAGCCTTTGGAATATGTTTCTACACAACACGAATTGCAGAGGACATTTAATCTAATATAATTTAATCCTTCTTAGTTTAAACAGTGTAGAGCTGAAGGTGTTTCTGAGGAAGAAAGCTAAAAAGAAAAATTTCCTTCATTTCATCATGATATTCAAAGGTTGCATATTTGTAAAAAAAAATCTGTGAATTCATGAAGTTGTAACAAAAAATACTTTGCTGCTTTATTTGTCCTATAATTGATCTTCCGTATCGTCAAGCGAATGTATTGAGTGCAGTGAACTGTGGTATCATCTGGGGCTCAGGGTCCCCTCCAAACTCACTCCAGTTATTGGCCAAACTCAGTTCCCTGCTGTTGTAAGCTAAAGTCCCCTACTCTCTCAACGACTGTTAGCCGGGTAGTGCTCTCAGCTCCTACCAAATGATGTCAGGTCTCTGTCCAGGGCCCATCTCCATCTCAGCAATGTCAAATCCTTCTCGCAACTTGAGTCTCTCTGACTTTGTTCTACAACCAGACAGAGAAAACTCTCTGCCTTTACAGGGCTCCTGTGTTTATGTCAGGGCTCCTGTGTTTACATCAGGGCTCCCAAGATAATCGCTGTTTCTTAAAAGCAATTATTCTACAGAACATAAAATAGTTCATCATACTCAGTGCCCTAGGAACTATCCAGGATGTGCACATAGGAGAACCCTGCAAAGGTGGCAAGTGGGGGTGCTGATTTGGCCCACTACAACCCGTCGTTCTGCAGCAACTACCCTCACGTTAATCCTCCCCAGAGACACCATTTCAGCCATTTAATTTTTCACCTCTAAAACTTCCAATAGATTCTTTTTTAAAAATCTTCCAGTTTTCTCTTCATTAGGTTCACTTTTTCTTTTAGATTGAAAACATCTTGTACATACTTGTAATAGCTGTTTGAATGTGCTTCTCTGATAATTCTGCCATCTCTGTCCCTTCTGAATCTGTTCCTATTGACTATTTTTTTCCTCCTGTTTATACATCACATTTTCCTGCTTAAAAAAATTTTATTGGATGTTTAATGTTGAATTTTATGTTGTGTGGTGAAGAATTGTTTTGTACTACTTTAAAGAGAGTTGGGACATAGTTCTGACAGAAAGTTAAGCAACATATAGATCGGTTTGATGCTGTCAGGCCTTGTTTTTTAAGCTTTTTTCTTAACAGTCTGAAATAGCCTTTGTTTTAGGGCTAATTTAGTCTCACTACTAAAGTGTAACTCATTTGCAATTTCTAGTGAATGCCGCATTGTGCATATTAGTATACATTTAATTAGGTATCTTTAATTTGCAGATGATAGTTAAAGAAATGTGATGGAAAATAAATATAAAAGCTATATTTTGCTCTTATTAGCCAGGCATAAATACAGCATATCATATCTCCATGAAACCTGAGGCAGATACTTGTTTATTAACAACAGCTTTATGGATCTCTATTGTATAACATGATGAAATAAGAATACCCAAACAGGTCAGGAGATGAGGTCAGTATTACCTTTGTAAAATGAGTGGGCAAAGCTCTGCTCAGGAATTAACTTGGCAAGGAATCCATGGTTCAAACTTGGATGAGGGATAGATGGTATGACCACAACTGTGGAGAAAATCATGGGATCAAATTTGAGCCAGCATGTAACAACCTGCAACATGGTCCACTGAGATACATGACAATTCTATACTACTGCAACATGCAAACAGTACTAGCAATAAAGACTGAACCTATGGGGGAAGGAAAGCGGCTATAATTAAGACAAAGGAAATAATATACTTGTTAAGTCATTATAGCAACATACACAGAGTCATACAAACACACAAGAAAATCAGAACTGGTTTTAGTGAAATGGCAATTCACTAAAATAATACTCATTTTATACATTTATGACTGAAATGAATGCACTAAAAGAAAAAGTTGATTAAAATAATAAAAATCTTAGTGCCATTTTATAAATGGTCAAAGACATAAAGGGGAATGGTAAAATAATGTTCAATCTGAAGAATAAAATTGAAAGTAAAAGTATACTCCAAAGAAATATCATATTTATGTGTTTAAAGTAAATATAACATGCAACAGCCAAGTATTATAGCTAAAACATAATCCATATTTCCACAACAGCAATAAAAGCTAAATGAGGTATGACATGCTTATGGACAACAAAATGCAGAGATTTGACCACTAATTTCTACTCACTTTTTAAAATATCCATTTTATTTATATACCATATGCATTTATTTAGGAAAGACAATTTCAACTACACTTTAATCCAGTGGTACGTGAAATAACCACGGGGTGATCTAGTTTACAAAGCAAAAAGCAAAGCAAACAACCTTCATATAAACACCTGGCAGGAAATGTAATTGAGAGAAGGCACCCCATTACTTTAAAATATTAGTTGCCAGAAAACGTGTTCATCATTTTCAAGCAGAGTAGACAAAGCTAATACAAGAACTCCTACAACATGAGCATCTTCTGAAGAGGAGAAAGACATGACCCAGGATGGTTCACTGTGGTCTATAAATCTTTGATTTTAGTTGAAGCAACTTTGATATAAAGTTTAGAATGTGTGTTTGCTTACTATGAATCTCTGATAGAATACTGATATTGAATATTAAAATAAAATATTTTGAATATAGAATATGTTGAATATAAAATACTGATTGTTAGATACTGAAATAACTACAGTGAAAGAAAGAAAGAGGGGAGGGAGAGGAGGAGAAGTAAAAAGGAGTGCTATCTGCGAACCTGGTTATAAAGATTTATATGTTTTATATATTTACATATTTATTATATGTTGGCTTCAACTACTCTATTTGAACTACTCTATAAAGACCTCCTAATTTCACGTTTATATAGGTTGAAAAGCAATACATTTAAAATATCAGTTGTTTGCATATTAAATAGTAGTATAAATGATTTGTATTAATAAATGGAAAACATCAAAAACAAAATTGCACTGATAAAATGAGGATATAGCAAATATTATAGAAATATCATTCACACATTTTTGAGGAATTAAAGAATATTAAATTGTCACTTATATACCACGTACTTGTAAATATTTGAGGTGATTATGAATAGGACCAGTTTAAATCTGGATGTAAAAATGAAATAAAAAGGAAGTAAATGATGGAAATTCAAATAATGTAAAAATATTCAGTACCTGTACTTGTTGGAGAATTTATTTCTTGTCTGATGTTTCTACCTGGTTGGCTTCCAGTTCTTGCAGTCTCTCGCTGGGGTTCTAATATATCGCGATACTTGGAAACCATCAGAACCGAAATGAAGTAAACAACAGCGAGAGCTAAGAACTGTGCCTGCTTGCTATCATCCTGTGTAAAACAAAAAGGCAGTTTTGACACTCGAAATTTTTGAAGTGAAAGTTCTTAGAGTACAAATAACTATTCCTATTTCATTTTTTTATGGGAGCCAAATGTGATATTTGACTTTTATTAAAACATGTTAAATATATATTGATAATCGATAAGTATCGTTTAAGTATAAATGCAAAACCCCAGGAATACATTATCTGAGTTATAGGTTGAAATGCAATTTCAGAAAAGGAGAAGGTTAAAGTTTTGCTGCCATGCCACAAAATTTTATTCTTTGTCTTCTACACCATTAGGATCCATTACTTCCATAACTCAGTATGTATATTTATACACTATGCACATGGCACGGGTTAAAAAGAATAATTTTATGCATCTATTATAAAAACAAAGAATTTTAAATGTTAGTAACGAAAAGTTAATAGAATAAAATTACAGTTGGAATACATATACGATTCTAACATATTAGTATCTGAGCAGGACTCTATATAATATAGAGAATTAAGCAACTTATAGATTGATTTGATGCTGTCAAGGCTTGTTTTTTAAGCTTTTTTCTTATCAGTCTGGAATAGCCTTTATTTTAGGGCTAATTTAGTCCCACTACTAAATTGTCACTCCTCTGCAATTTCTAGTAATGTCACACTGTGCATATTAGTATACATTTAATTAGGTATCTTTAATTTGCAGATGATACTTAAAGAAATGTGATGGAAAATAAATTTAAATATTAAATATAAAATATATTTTGCTTTTATATAATATAGAGGGCAAAGCAGGGGAAATATAAACAATGGGAAAGCATAAAACATAATTTTATACCAGCTTGATATGAGCTAGAAGGGTGACCTGACAGCTTAAGAAAAAACTAATGCAATCTTTGTACAACCAGATTGAGAAGTGCCAAGTCCCAATATTCCGCACTGGAAAAATAACCACTAAAAAAAACACTGCCAATATTTGAGGCTCCTAATTTCAAAAGCTCAATGACAAATGGGGTTCTTCCAGAGGAGAAGAGCAAAGTGGTAAAAGGTCTGGAAGGGATTAGTCTAGTTAGTAAAGAGAGGTAATACCGTGTTTCCCCAAAAATAAGACCTAGCCGGACCATCAGCTCTAATGCGTCTTTTGGAACAAAAACTAATATAAGACCCAGTCTTATTTTAATATAAGACCGTTTCATAATATAACATATAATATAATATAAGTCCAGGTCTTATATTATATTATGTAACATAATATAATATAATACAATACCAGGTATAATATAACATAATATATAACACCAGGTCTTATATAACATAATATGATATAATATAATATAATGCTGGGTCTTATATTAATTTTTGCTCCAAAAGATGCATTAGAGCTGATGGTTCAGCTAGGTCTTATTTTCGGGGAAACATGGTAACTGTCTGATACACACTATGAACTCGATGAACACAAGTTATGTTGCTTTGATAATGTTTCGTAAGATACATCTGGGAACACTTAATTCCTTTCAGGAAGAAAGTGAAGCACTACTGCTTGGTTATCAAGATTTTTCTATAAATCTTAGAAAAATTATCATAATCTACCATAACAACCTAATGCAGACTTTACTATCAATTTAAACATACTGTCACACTTAACATAAACTCTTTATGTTAGGTCTGATTGTGCCTCTTGGAGATAAAGACACGCTCCATGTTTTTAATCATTCTTCATTAAAAAAAAA
Source organism: Rhinolophus ferrumequinum (assembly GCF_004115265.2). Taxonomy (NCBI): domain Eukaryota; kingdom Metazoa; phylum Chordata; class Mammalia; order Chiroptera; family Rhinolophidae; genus Rhinolophus; species Rhinolophus ferrumequinum. The sequence goes on from NC_046287.1 coordinate 94,261,674, forward strand.
AATTCTTTCCATAACACATTTTTTCAGAATGAATAACTCCCATTTCTAAGTGGTTAAATTGTTAGTAATTTTTTTTTCCCAAGTCTAAATTACAGATCAGATTATGGTAAGAGTTTTACATCATGGTTTTCATACTTGTGTTTTATCTATTTAAAAATTTTCTTTATTATTTATTAATTATACAAGCAGCACGGGATTATAGAAAATTGGAAAATAAAAAAAAGTACAAAAGATTAAAGCACAAAACAAAAACTATTACCGAGAGATAATCATCGGTAGTATTCTGGTATGTTTTTTCTAGTTTTTGTTTTTTATAAAGGTGCACATGTGCACGTACATACACTCAGCATACAGATGTAATATTTGTGTAATATAAGTACTTCTGTATACTGCTGCTTTCCCTTAAAATATATCATGAGTGTTTTTCCATGTCACTAAATTTCCCTCAAAACTATGTTGTAATGGCTGCATAGTTTCCCACTGAATGAACATACTATGATTTATTGGGCTGAAACTATATTGTTGGATACTGATAACGTTGCTAATTTCCCTGTAGGCATCTCTGATGAGCACATGAGGTTAAATACTTTCTGAGCAGGGACAATGGATAACAGAGCATCAATATTTATACGTTTTAACACCTACTGGTAAAGAGCTATTCCAAAAGTTTATCCAATTTCTTATACTTGCCAGTAACACATGACTGAGTATATTTCAACGTACCCTTGCAATGCTAGGTATTTAATAGTAATTTTTAGTTTATTTAATAGTAAATATACCTCACTTTTGCTTTAATTTGTAATTTTGACTGCTGGTAAACCTGAATTTTTATCATATGTTTATTACCTTATATTTCATATTTTATGTCCACTGCCTATTTTTGTGTTGGTACGTTTATAATTATCCCAGTGATTTATAAGAACCGATATATATAATATATATATATATATATATATATATTATATATATATTAGTGATCATTTTTCTATTGTATATTCCTACCGCACAGTATTATGCTATACGACTCAAGTAGACTTTAACCACTTTCTAAAGTACAAAGTACTCCATCCAATTTATTGTTAAATGTTAATTTAAAACATAAACTTTCTTCTGTTTCATAAATCATTAATTAAAATAAGAAAAACAGAATCTAAAGTGGCTGGTAAATAATAACTATATTAAGAAGTACTGCCAATATTGAATCTGCTGTGAAATACTGTATGTTTCTATGCAGTATGTGGAAAAGCCAATCTTATTTTTACTTACCTTGAGTAACTTATCATATAATTGGAGTATTCCATGAAACCCCTTAAACTATCCTTTCCTTAAGCTTTATTAAGCTAGCTTTCTAACTCAAATTCCCAACCGTATTTTTAAAATGCAGATTCTTTTTTGAAAAAAAAGTAATTGCCAGTAACACTATAATGAATTAATCCCTGTTATCCATAACACAAGTAACATTAATGATAATAAATTATTTAGTACCTAGATATGGAGCAAGGAATAAAAAAAGAGAGGAGTAGGTGATTCAAGATAAAACGAATTATAATTTTTCAAGGTTCTCCCTATTCTTTGTATACATATAACTTAAATCAAAATTTCACATAATTTAAAAAAACAACGTACCGATAAGCTTTCAAAGAAAGCTAAGACTAAACCATTTTACAATCAGAAGTATGTTATAAACCCCACAATTCCTGACATTGGGATGTTCCGCTGTAATATGGAGCTTTCTTATAAAATTTAAATTATTTTACACAAATGACAGTAGAAGGTCTTTTCCTGGGAAATCAAGTAGGTATAACTTACCACATCCCGAAAGACAACAGCACGGAGGCGATTGATATCAACATCCTGAAGAAGTCTATCAGGATCCTTAATAGGAGAAAGGTTACCTGGAACACTTTCTAATGGAGTCTTTAAAAAGATAGAAAATTGTTAAAAAAAAAAAATACCATAATACATGAACTTATATAGTAATATAATTCCTAATACCTCTAATTTCATCATTGAACTGGCCACATTCTTTACCTGCTTATCACTGGATAACATTTATGACTACAGTACTCTATTGTAAGACACTTTTTCTGTTGTCCTCTATTCTTCTCACAGTTTCCCTTGTTCTTTATCACCACGGCTACCAGTACAGACTCAGAAAGTCAGGTGAGACTGTGGTAGAAAAAAGGCTAATCTTGGACCTCAGAAAATTCGGGTTCAAATCTCTGCTGTGTGACCTTGGGTTTATTACTAAAATTTTCTGATCCTCACTTTCCATTTCTCTAATTAATAAATCTCTTTGAGTTACTAAATTTCATTTATCCATCATGCATTTATAGTATATGAGATTATTGTATTACATTAGTCTAAATTATATGTATAAGCATCTCATCATCTACAATATATCAGAAAAGGTAAACTTAAAAAAATTCAGTCATAGCCCTAATAATTAAAGCTAAAATACATTAAAGATCGTTACCATCAAAATTATTTTTATAACTGTAGATACAAAAATCCACAAATTTTATGCAGTGTGTCTATAGCAAACTAATAAGAGAGTCAGGTTCCCTGAAACTTAATCTAGTATTTTTCACCTACACAACATGTTAAGAATTGTGTGGACATAATATGTTAAGAATTACATGAATTAAATTAAATAATATATGTGAAGTACCAGATACAATTCCTGCATATAGAATAACTTGCTGGTACTCTAAGTAATTAAAAATAAATAGGCCTCCTTCTAATTCTCTATAGACCTCAATTATCATATTTCACTCCTAAATTAAGATGCTTGATTCCTTTGATAGTTATTTAGTTTTCATTACAATTCCAAAATTTGCCAGCAATATGATCTTAGGTGAAATACTTCACCCTCCATGAACCTCAGTTATATCATCTAAATAATACGCTAATAATATTTATCACAGGACAATTAAAGAAAATAACATTATTTACAGCATTGATGAAAAGTACGTAACTTATAGCATCAATGAAAAAAAATTATTTTAATGTATATACCCTTTTACAAAGTGTTTCTGTACCCATAGTGGAATTTGATCCTTATAAAGATTTCTTTATTTGAAAAGCTTATATCATTGCTCCTTTTTAGAAAGTATAAAACATGAGACCCAATGAAGATGCATGACTAATGCAAGTCCACACAGGTTATTACCACACCTAAATTAACTATGGTTTACTCACTAAAGTGGCACATGACGAACAATGCATAAACACAGGGAGTAAAAAACAAAAAACTCACCAACCAGGTCCATCGATTCTGTCCTGAAATGTGTTATCTTTTTCCCCTAATATTTCTATATTCATCACTTATTATCCATTTTTCATTGCCAAGGTTCTTGTTAGAGACACTAACTAGCTCAACTAACTACTATAAGTTTCTTTCTCATTGGACTTTTCTGTCCATATTCTACAATTAGAGTAATACTTGGTTGGCTTGACAGTCTTGAAAAACTCCTTATTACCTCCTGAATTAAGTACAGCCACCTGTATGATCAAAGCTCTCAAAAATGCTAATATTTATTCATTTCATGACTTCATATAATGAGTGGGTAACTGCTAGAGAGAGAGGGGAACTAGCATTAATTGAATGCTCACTGCATGTCAGGAATTATTAAGTACTTTAATACATTACTGCTTTTCATGTCATACAAACACCTTGTAAGTTACGCTGGGGCATAGGAGAGTAAGGAATCTGTCTTAGGTCACAAAACCAGTAAGTGGTATAGCCAGGATACAAACTCAGAACTGTCTGACTCCAGAGTTTGTGCTCTTTTGACACAGTACTCACGGTGCCATACAAGCTCTGGAATTGCGAAGTATACAAGATACAAAATGCCCTCAAATGACGTATAGCCGACTATGGCCACAGAAATAACAGAAGGCATTACTGCTGATGTGTTTATATTTACTTTTTAAGCAACGGAGAGCCCTGTGGAGACTTGTGAGCAGTAAAATAATATATGATCTAATTATTTTAGGAATGTTTCTCTGACAGTAGTGAAAAAGAAAGAGGCTCTAATACAGATATGCTAAATATGTGTTTGTTCCATCTGAAAACTGCAGAAGCTTGAAGCCAGAGAACTTTTTAAATGAATTAAACCTCTACTTCATGCCTTCATTGTTGAGCAAAAAAATCATTGTGTTAATATCAAACATCTAATTACAAGTGTAGCAAGTGATAAGAACAGGCAGGGTTTTATGAAAACATCAAACAGAAGAACCTATCCTAGACTGGGGGGGGGAGAGGGGTGCGCAGTGAGGGTATCTGAAAACATTTCCCTCAGAATAGCACTTAAGCTACAGCCAAGAGTTGAATAGATTTTAGCTGGGTGAAAATAAGGATGGAAACTTCAAGGAAAAGGAACTCATGCAAATGTCTGAAATAAAAAAAAAAAAAAGATTCTAGTGATGAAATGAATGAAGTCTATAGTGTGTCTAAAACGGTAATAGCAAAGCGTCAGTAAAACATATGATAGAGCTAATTTAGAATGAGAATTATCGGTACATCCCAAAATACTCTACGCTGTTTATTCATTTCGTGGGCATTCAACATATTTTTGCTGAATATTATGGGAATGTCTATCACCAAAATCACATCCATTTAAAAAGATTATTACTCACTCATTCAATATATATTGCTTTATTCATTCATTATTATTCATTCATTAGTCAATATATGTTGAGCTCTGTGAAAATACATGTAAGTATTAAAAATAGTGATAACTAGGAACTTTTCAGAGCTATGTACTGTTATAATCCTTCTAAGAATCCTATGGTGTAGAAATTATTAGTATCTCCATTTAAAACCAAAAATGTGAGTCTCAGAGAGATTCAGTAATCTTGGTAACACAATCATGAAGAGAAGAAGCCAGCATGGATGGAGCCTACAGCCAGCCATCTGATTACCAAACCCTTGCTCTTTCATTAAGCAGTACTATGAAATTTGTTCTCATAAACTGATGTGATTATATTTACTTTTTAAGCAACGGAGAGCCCTGTGGAGACTTATAAGTAAGGCAAATTATATTTAACGTAGAAAATATTTAGTTACCTTTGAAGCTGCTGTGGCAGTAATACTTTGGGGAGCTTCTTGAGATTTACTGCTTCCATGGGAAGATTTGTTCCCCCTGTCTCTCTGTCTCTGCCGACATTCTAAACAGTTTCTCACAGCAACACAACAAACTATTGAAAAAACCAAAAGCATATTACTAATATAAATTATTGACTTTGACATGCTGAAAAAGTTGCGAGGTTCTTTTTTTCTGTCTTTCTCTCTGCTTGCTCTATCCCATTATTATTTTTAAAGTCAATTAGATCAATAAATATTTTTTAAAATTATGAAATACAGTAATGAAAAGTACATATAAAAGATATATATAGTTAAAAAATAAAAACAAAATAGTCATGTACTACCAGCCAGCTGAAGAAACAGAATATTACCAAGGCCTCTGAAGCTCTCAACATACCCTTCCTTATTCTATCCTCTCCATCATTTAAATTCTGAATTTTAAGAATAAAAATTTTTAGAAACCTAATATTCATGTCTGATAAATTCTTTTGAATAATAAGACTTCCTATTCTATAATCTGACTCCCTTGGAGACTGTACTGAGCACCAGTCCCATTTCAGGCAATTGGAGTACGTTAACCTGGTCAAGCCCACCTTTCTTCACGGTGGGAAAGTCTACAGCCTTTGTCAATAAGCATTCAATAAGTACAAGCTTTTGTTTATCTGCTCATGTTAAGAAGCAGTAAAGTATGGCACCAAGCAGTACTCATTTTGGAGTCAGACCATGTGAGTTTGAATCCTGGCTCTGCCACTTATGAGTCATAATCTTGAGCCCATAATCTTGAGCCTCCTAAACTGTCTCTGCATCCTTTTCCTCAGATGTAAAATGAGTATAAACATACTTCCTTAGAGGACCGTTGTGAGGATTAATTAAATTAATACATGTAAAGTGCTTAGAACAGTAAACAGCACATATTGATATATAATTGTTTACTTCATTATTGTTCACATATAAAACATTCCTACGGATAATAAAAACCGATCTGCCAGGAATTATTAGGATAAAAATAAAATCAGCAGTAAAGCCTTGGAATACATTCAGAAACAAAAGCTCAGAGTAACTAAATAAATGATGGTTTCACGATATTAAGGCATTTAAAAATGATTTCTCTTTCTCACAATGTTCAGTCTATCAGTTGTTGTTAAACATCCATGGCAACGACCACGACGGCCCACAGTAAATTACCGCACAGCTCTTGTCAGAGAGATCTCTGTGTGGTCGTGCTCTCTTATAATGGATATGGAATGATTCCTCTCATCTTGGGCTTTAAAAAGTACCAAACAAAAAAACGTAGGTTTCATTCCGTCATTCTTAAAGTAAGTTCTTATTCCTTCCTTAGATCAGAAACAACTTCTCCCCTGAAGGTACATATGTGTAGATTTTTACATAATTTCAAAAATTATGGGTAAAAAGAGCACACTCAGGAATTTCCTCCCTATCTAATGTCTTGCTTTCTTACACCTTGCTCATGTTCTAAGGCACTTATGTAAACAGTAACTTTCTGGCCCCTTGCAAAGTCTATAAATAGTATAAATAAATGTCCCCTTACAGAAAGGTTAAGAGAAATATGGATGGCTTCTGCCTAAAGAACTGATCTAAATAGTAATTACTAAGAGTTGTCAGTGCTGAGTTTTCTTTACAACACAAGATAGTAGGTGAACAACATAGGTTCAGTAATGTTTATTAGAGTTAAATGTTCACTCTGAAAAACACAGTGAAACGGGCACAATTTATCTTTGAGCATTATGTGTATAAAACTATGCCCTGAATTTTCTGATACCGTATGTGTGTGGGCCCAGGAAAATTACTTTCTGTTACTAGTTTACCAAAAAGGAATTCATAAATGGATTTACATTAAAATCACTTCAATGAAAAATGTTATAGTTCTATTGATTTTGAAACAATTCAAAGTACATTAGACTCTATTTCAAATTATAACCCATTCAAGATGATCAATTCTATAAATCTCCACTGTGAAGATACTATAATTTTCTATAATTATCTCTACATTACATAATCATCAACTTGTATCATTAATACTTTATACTTTCTGTACCACAGAGTGCCAAAATACGAACCGATAGGTAATTATATATTCTTTATTCTTAACAGACTTACCTAGCCTTAGGCACTGTCGCATTAAACCTCCAGAAGACATATTTTTTTCAGCTTCAATCTCACTAAAATTTAGAGAGCTGGCAAATACAAGCACATCAACCATAGCCATCAGTCGGCTGAGGAAAGTTACCGCTGTCTCAGCTGACATGCCTTGTGTCACTTCAATGTTTTCCAACTCCGTCTTTAAAAAGGAAAAGATTTAAGTCTTTTTTAAATTTGAAAATGTAATACATGTACATACATACTATAGGTAAATAGTAGTTTTGTACATTTAGTATATTTTGCAAACAGAATAAATTATAATCTAATTCCATATATCATAAGAGCTGGTTATCAGTTTAATTAGTTTACCTATGAATTATCCTTGAATAAAGGAAAAGTCTATTTTTAAAATCAGTGTTAGATTTAAATGTCATTACTTGCAAAAACTCATTCCAAACTAAAGATCATGTCTCAAAGATTTTTAAAAATAATAGCACATACATATACCCTAGTTTTATTTCTTTTACTTTATTAGTCAACAAAGATATAAAATTGATCTTTCCTAAAATCCTCTCTCTTGTTTATAAAAAAAAAATAGCTGTTAATTTTTCTTTCCTATAAATGTATGATGAATAATAGAAAAGATATATGGCACTATCATTTGGCATCAAAATGAGATAACTGTCAAGTTAGAATGTATAACAATTTCTTATCCACTTGAGAATTTACTAAAACCATTAGGGATCTCATATGTACAAATATGTTTAAATTTTCTGAGAATAGGCATACTAGCTATATTGATTAACTTCTTCACCAAATGATAAAATAAAATACAAAGTAATAGGTATCTGCAACAATTTAATGTTTCATTTTGACATTGCTTATACCAATCATTCTACTTAAACACATTTCTGCTCACATTAGCATGGAAATGTCAGCAGGAAACAATGATTAAAAAAAAACCCAAAAAGCGAAAAAAACCCTCTAAAACACTTATTGGTACAAGATGGGTATTAAAAATGATAGGTGACTACTGAAAGCACTATATACTCAATTGTAAATGGAGAATAAAATTTAACAACATTTCTTCCTTCCATTTAACATCAAAACAGTGGTAAAACCATTGTTTCTAAAATGAGCTTGAAAATACGAAAAAAATTGTTTTCAATTATTGATTTACAATATTATGCCAATTCAGTACCTATGGCCTAAAGAAATTAGATTAATTCACTACTTGGATTTTTAAAATGCAGATTCCTTATTTCCTAGCATCTCACTGATACACAGAATCATTTCCTAGCATGAGTTAAAAATCTGTAACCACAACACAAGTTTATGGGGAAAAGCAAAAAACTGATTTTATATAGAACCTCTTTAAATCTCAGTTATCAAAATAAGATTTATAATAGGATGGAAGATCTGGACATTGCTTTCATCTAGTAATATTCTGGATAATTTTTCAAAATATTACAATTTTAGGTTATCTATACACATCCTCAAATAAATTCATCATTTCGAATTCCTTAAATTATTAGAAATCTAATTCACTTTATTAGGTAATGTTCTTATTTTTAAGTGTTTTGGGGTGCAGAAAACCTAATCTTCAAAATATGCTTTCATTTTTAAATGAGTGAATTACATACAGAAATTACAACATAACTATTAATTGTCCATATACTTTGCCAAAATGCTACTTTTGGTTAAACAAAATAAAATCTTAAAATAAAAAGCATCCTTAACAATAACCTACAATGGAGTTCTTATTATATTCTACATAAAAGTAATTTATAATTTTGATGAAATGTTATATAAACATAACATAGGTTTAAAAATAAAGATCACTCACATACGATTATGACTAAATCTTAAAATAACATATATTCCATCCAATTTCCTTTCATTGGAACCATTTAACATCTGATTGTACATATGATTGAAATATTGTTTTCATTATATTACAAAAGTTTAGTCTAAAGATTATTGTGGATAGTAAGATATTCATCAATACACTAAAAAATAATCCTTTTAATGAATCTTTTAAATATAGCGAAGATATGCCTAATGTTAAAGATGATATGGAAACTCAAAATATAACCAAGTCAAAAATTTCATAAATAAGCAAAAAGAAAATTTAAAACTGAAAACCTGAAAATTACTGAAGTAATACTAACCTTAGAACCCTGGACATGCATTAGACAAAACAGACAACAGATCAAAAAAGTACAAGAAAAAGAAATTATTAAAATTAAATGAAAATACAATGTAAAATTGAAACACAAAATAATATTTAAAAATTATATTTAATTATTTTATTAAAAGCAAAAATTCTCAGAAGAGATATTTTATAAATTACAATGATTAAAATATCAAATATTTAGACTTCTATTTATTTTTTCATTAGAGTAACTCTTACCAAATAAAATATAATATATGTAAATATAGTTAATATATTAGAAATTATGCATATTCTATTTTACAAAATAAATATCTTTTCCTAGCAGATAACTAAGGAAACATTTTTAAAATTAAACTAATATAATGTTTCTGTAAAAGCCTTAGCTCAGGACTAGTTTAGGTCGAAACGATTTAGGAAAATAAACTATTTATACCAAACTTCCAGAATTTTCATTAATGAAACATGTTATAATTTGTTTCCTACAGTATTTGGAGCTCTTCCTATAGATCAACCTCCCATAAGTAAATGAAAGAATAGAATATTCAAATGATTAAAACTTAAAAATCACTTTTCTTTGCTAGAAAAAAATTATATTGATACACTAAATGAGGTCTGCATGTGAACTAAGCTAATACATAGATATTGCACTCAGTTTCAGAATCTTAAGAATTATATTCAATATATTCAAAAATTTTAATAGAATTAAGTTCACAATAAAAGTCAACAAATCCTATTCTCTGATTTTTGACAATAAATATACGTAAGCATAAATTTCAAAACACACTTTTTTCATGGTATATTTTATGGGAAAACATAAAAGCATCCTGTGAATATTAAAATATGATCAGTGGTATGAGACAAAACAAAAAAATAATATTTTTTCCAAATCTATTAACTACATATTGTGACAAGGCAAGAAAACACAAAATACAATTAAGACCTTGTCATCATTTTTTTAACAACAATGTTGCTCTTCTTTCTTATGATCATGAAACTATTAGGAAAGTCAGAAACATCAGTCTCTACTATTTTTCTGTAACAGAAAATTAAACCATATATGACAATGAATTAATTCTAAACATTCAGTATTCTGGATGGTTGACCACAATGGTCAACTTAAAATCATTAAATGATTATGCAATTCGTAGTTGATCCATATTCATTGCTTCTCCTCATTTTTTTTCTCTAATTCCTTGCTTTCATTGATGACCAACTTGAACAATGTATAGAGAACAAATGAAAGGATTCAACTAACTGGTCATGGAAACAGCAACTCCAAAAAAGTCAAAACAAAAACAATGCTCCTTCCTACAATCAACGATCAGTCAAATTACACCCGAAGGGGTCTAATTCCCAACCCCAGCCCCAAGTACTAAAATTAAAACTGTTAATAACTAAATTGTCTCAAGTATCCTATTTTAAACTTCAGACTTCTGAATACGACAGGCTTATTTTATAAATGGGAAAATTTTTCTATCATTATACAATTCTGAATAAACAGTACCGAAAGAACTAAAGAGCCTTCTTCATCTAGAGCGCTTTACATATATTAGTTAACAATTTTCACAAACTCCCTAAAGGATAAGTATAATTAACACTATTTAATAATGAAGAAATTGAAGTTGAGGTCATATCTAGTAAGTTGTAGAAAATAGGTTAAAATACAAGATTTATCTCATACTAAAACCCATATACCTTATACTAAATTTAACTTCAAAAAGATCATATCTGAGTCTCACTGATAACAGGAAATATGTCTGTTTTTTATTATAAGGAGTAAATTATCTGAAATCCACATTTATACTGGGAAATGCGAAAGACATATTCCTGGGTTGAGCTTTGTGCCATGTTCTTTTTAAATAAGAATCTATAGAGTATTTAGCATTCTACTTACCCTCTCAAAATTAAATACAATTTCAACATTAGATATGTCAAATGCTAAAAATAATGAATATGGCTGAGAGTGAAAAGTTACATATCTCCTAATAGAACATAATGACTGCAACATTCAATGAAATTGTTTTTAAAAATTAAACTTCAATAAATATTCAGTAAGTCAAATTCACATTCTTGTTTAATAGGAAAGAATGGATTTTATCTTATGCTCTAACTCGAATTTTCAATGGTCAGTAATAATAAAGTTTTCACACTAAAACATTATCCAGGTACTCTGATATTTGTGTTATTTGAAGATTATGCTCCAAGTTAGTGGTCAGCAAACTGTGACCCACACGTCAAATCTGCCCCACTGCCTGTTTTTATAAATAAAGTTTTATTGAAGCACATCCATACCTGTTCCTTTATGTAACTGTCTACGGCTGCTTTTATATACAATAGCATATTTTTTCATTAAATGCATATCTGTATGTAATGCATGCATATTTTTAAAAAGTCCACAAACTTAAACAAAATTACCAGATCACTGAAACATTAATTTCAAACGTTTCTATCTCTCTTTATATATCTAGGCTTAAAATTCTAGTGGCATCTACATGACAATGTTTCCCTTTGGTAATCTGTATATCATCAATGTTTCCCTTTTGGACTTATTCCTTCCAAAATTCTCTTTTGGTTTTTCGTATTTTAAAACTAAGTCAAAGAGCTCCATATCTTCCAAATTACATTATCTTGTAATTTGCTTCTTTATCCACCTTCCTCCTTCCTAACTTTTTTCCCTCTGCTATATTACAATCTTTAACAAGAATATTATACAACCAATGAACAGAAAACAACACCTCGCAGTCAGCACCAATCATGTTTCTACCAGTATAAAGTGAGAGAAGGTTCTGATTGTTTCTTTTAAGGGAGCAATTTAATCAAAGAACATATAATCAGCTATGTTGTATAACCAGCAATAGACACAATCAGCTAATGGATCAAAATAATAGAAACATAGAGACAGAGAAAATGAAGAAAAGTGTCTACAACTGAATGAATTCCCAAGTCTATAGAAAACCGTCTAGACAATAATTGGTTTCAAATTCCAAACTGTAGTGGTCAAAACTGCACAGGTAATAAGTACCTCAAAATGTCACTATCTTTACTGTACATTCGTTATAAAATAAAAACTAAGCAAACATGGAAAGTGAAATAGTATATTACTCATAATGTTAATTGATAATATACTTTATTAATTGAATATGTTCTCTATCTTGATAGAGACATTTTAGCTTTAAAATTTGGAAGACTATTTGGTAATGTGAGTATGTCAAACCTATACAAATTTTAATACCTACTACTAAATTCACATAAAGACCACTTTCTGCCCTGCACAAAATTTTAAAATAATAATATATTTAAAGTGAATTCCAATACAACCTTTTAAAAGTTTTGGACAACAAGTAATAATTTATTTATAAGAACTAAAACAAAATTTATATGAAGAAAAAAATACCAGGAGGAAAACTTTTGATTTACTCAGTTTTTAATGTACAGAAGGGGCAAAAATTCTCCCTGCCCCATTTTTTAAAATCATACACAATTCTCAATTTATTGGCATCTGGTACAAATCACCAGAGGAAATCAGAGATTGAAGAGAAGGGAAGTTACACCAATCTCACAGGATAACTGCACTATGCGGACACCATCAACCATTTTTCTTCCTGGCTCCATTTCCTTGCATCAGTAAGTCAAATTCAAGTTCAATGTATAATAGGACAGAATGAATTTATCTTAAGCTCTAAACTGAATTTTCAACGGTAATAAGTACTAAAGTTGCACACTACAATATTATACTATGATACTAATATTTATTCCTAATTCCATAAAATAACTTCATGAAAGCCCCCATAACGACCTGTCCTGCTGCCCTTGCTCCTGAACTAGCCTGCTTGCCTTTGTAGACTTTGAGAAAGTTATAGATGAAACTGAACTATATGTGCCTGTGAGGAAAAGGACTATTGAGAATACAATCTTTTGCTGCTAATACTTAAGTTTCAAAGATGATTTGGGGGTGGTGGCATTGACAAAAGAATAGTGAAAGAAAAAGAATCATGTGGAAAAAGCTTGTAAATGATGAAATAAAGCCAGAGATCAATTTGGAAACACTATCTCACCAAGTAAAATACATCTTAAAAAAACAGCAGGTTTCCCTCTAGAGAAAGCATATTTTAGGGGCTTAAAGATGAGTTTCCAATACAGTAGCAAGAACACAGGTATATGGGAAGCACAGTTCTCTATTCTTTCTCATCTCAGCAAGTAGCTATACAGTCGAGTTTTCTGATATATACAGATCAGAGATATTTTTTAAAGTGACAACTAAAATATAAAGTTAGCACTGACCTATCGTATTTTAAATGACATATATAATTAACATTAAATGCCTTTCAAACTATGATAGTGCAACAGCACCACACAAATGTTATCCTTACAATGGATTACTGTGTTTTATAAACACTTCAATGTTTTATATAGAAAGAGAGCCAAAGCTGTATTTTTAAAAATAAATATTGAACCAGTAAATAAAATCGGATAAAAATGCTATTAGAGGCCATGTGACTAACATCAAGTTTTCTGAGGCTTTTAAGGATTATAAAATTTTTTAAAATAGCATATAAATGGTATGCTTTTTACACTCTTTCTATCTGAGATGCCCAAGTTTTAAATAAGAAACACTCTAAGAACAATTACTTTGGTTCCCTTTTGGAAGAAAATTGCTGGCTTTTAGAGCAATCTCAGAGAACTGGAAGGTAAAACTCCTATATATAGTTTAAAATAATATTAAGTTTAAGAATAACATTTCAAGTAATTTATGAGACTTTGCATATCTAATAATGACTTTTTCTAAATTTAGATTCATGACTCTAATTCGTATACAATAAATATATACTTGTATTTAGAACTTCAGGATTTACAGAACAAGAATTTTAATAATTTATTATATTTGAAGGGATAAACAATATATAGAAAATAAAGTTAAATCATTGACAGTTACGGCTCTTCCTAAGAAGTATTCATCAGAATTATCAGAGAAATATTTTCATAAATACACGTCTGAACCCAACACTGACAAATAAAAGAAGCAGAAATATAAATGTAACTATATATTTATAAATATAATTTCATGTGGCTAAAAGTTTCCTTAGATGAACTTGTCTTGTTAAAATCCATCTGTTTTACAATACAGAAAACGACTGGCATGCGCTAGTCTTGTAATTATACAATATAACCACTAGATGGAGGCAAAGTACTTACAGTTGGTGATGTAGCCGCAGAGAGCAAAGGTAAAATTCCTCCACAAGCAATGATGATGTTGTCTACCATTTGGGAAATGAGGTGAATTGTGTTATGTACAAAAATGATATTTTCATTGCTATTGACAAAATCCATTACAGACTTTGTGGAATGGCTGAAAAATAGCAGAAAAACAAAACACATGAACAGTTTCTTGGCTTAAGAATGAGAAGTTTAGACAGTGTATTTATAATAACATTTTTAAAGTGAAAAATAGTGAAAAGCTAGGCAAATTTAAAATAAAGTTATTAGAAAAAAAATTTACAACTGAGATGTAATGTTACCAAAATTTAGCTACACAGGGTTATTTTGTGTCTAAGTGTATTACCTCATTATTTTGTTTCCGATATAAAAACACAATGTAATAGCCAGATTCAAAGACATGTGACTAGATCAATGACATTTGGCTAAAAAAATTTATTTTTGCCAAAGCTTTTTGTTCTGTGGTGAAAGGCAGAACAACTGGATAGTTAAGTGAACGTTTTACTGCCTTTTAAGCAGTTTAAGTTTGTTACATCAACAGCCTGCAGCCCCTACCTCTGACCAGCCATAATGAGAAAATGTGTACTGCTAGTCACAGAAGTGACATGATAGAGGGTACAAATTAGTAAAAATTCAAGGACTTATTGAATAAAAAAGAGAAAAGCCCTCAAAGATCAGCAGTGGAGCTTTCCCATACAAAACATGCTATGCAGATATTCAGAGAACTATACTACTTTAGTTTGGTATTAGTCAAGAATATGAACTACTAATATTTTCTAATGGGGAAAAACAGAAATTACTCCACGATCAAATTTAAGTCAATGATTGTCACCTCTTTAGAATTGTAAAATATCACCTATTATATCTTAGATCTCAAGACGTTTTCCCTTGTCCTAAATACAAAGTGCAATCTTTTTAAAATTTTAAATTAGATAAAAAATGTGTTTGGGGAATTTTATAAGAGCCCTTGAAAGAAAAAAAAAAGACATACAATATGTTAATGGAAGGAAAATGGAGTATCACTCACTTGGGGTCTACTAATATTGTAATTAGTAAATTACACTATATATTTCCACACATTGATATTCGTTTTAACAGTGATGTATTTCATGTTTTCCAGTTTCCTTATTTACCATACGTAGGTAATTTGGCATATAACAACACTAGCAATAAAAAGACCTTTGTTTTTATACATGAGTAGACTTAAGGACAAATTGATCAAATAAAATCAGAAGTACCAACTTTCCATGGCAGACATTGGCTGCTTCCACAATAGTTATTCTTTCCTTCCTGCTAACATCATCTAGATTTTGTTCTGTTATTGAACTAGGTCAGGTATAGGACAGGTTGGCTTCACCCCAGATAACTAGTGTTGCTTTGTATGGGTCAGCCATTCTAATCCCAATCCTTTGGCTGGTGATTGACTTAGAGGAGAGCATATGATCCTGCTGGCACATGAGACATGGGGGGAGGGGGAGGATTTCTTGAGAGGCTTCTTTTAGGAGGAGGAAGAGAAAGAGGAGGAGGAGGAGGAGGAGGAGGAGGAGAAAAAAAAGAAGAGAGAGAGGAGAATATAAGGAGAAAAACAAAGGGAAGAAGGAAATGGAGCAGGAAGATGAGCCCCTGCCCTCTAGCTTGGGAAAGTGTCCTACATGGATTTGGTGCTGAAAGCTGAAGCAGCCCCCTTGAATCTTGCAAGGAAAACTGTGAGAAGCAGAGTGGCTATTTCTGTCCTGAGAATAACATGCCACTGACTGTCGTTGATGGTGGGGAACTCTGTTACTTAGAGCCATCAACTACCTAATTTATATGTTGGCACATATAAATAACATACTCTCATAATTGATTAATTTGTCATGTATTTGCTATTAAAAATGAAATTGAAAGTGAGGCAAAGTAATGATTTAAATTATGTAGATTTCACTTTTTTTTAAGTGATTATATTTGAACTGATAACTACCAACCACCTAAATGGTTCAGGCTCTAAAAACAGACATCATAAGGTGATTTTAAATTTTAACAGTACATATACATTATAATCTTATTAGCAAAACTAAAGTTAGTATGCGGTATTAATTTCAATAGGAAAAGAAAAAAATGTGGAAATTTCTTTGAACCAAAACTGAATTTTTGTTGTTGTTAAAACTCTATTTCATATAGAACAGGCAATGCCAGATTTCAAAATTGTCTTAAGCTTAAGTTCTTGGATACCTTTTGATAATGAGCCCTAGGCCTTATAACCTTTATGAAAATATTTACGTTTCTATAAAAAATTTCAGTTTGATTATTTTTAATGAATTTAATTTTAAGATTTATTCAATGATATAATTCACTTATGAATTAGTTCATGCCAGTAATTTAAAATACTCATTTTCTTAAGTGACAGAGACTTATTTATAGAAAAGAAATTTTCTACCTCCTCCAAACATGTACATCTGTTTCTAATGCAAACAGCAAATCGGTGAGAAGTCGCTGGTGCATTGGAGACCATTTGAACTCTGGAATACGAAACATTGTGGTGCGTGGACCTGGGCTGAACTGACGCCGCTGCTCCTCAGTCATGGGCATTCCTCGAAATCCTAAATCAACACGGAGATCTCTGTCTTGCTGTGTGACAGACCGGCCCTGAACAGCCTAGAGAGAGAAAAGGTGAACATTTGTCAAGTACAAATGAAATACTTTCCAAAACAAAAACATAAGTGTGGTAAAGTGAGTCAGTAAAGCTTTTGCATAAGACTTTAGTAGGTTAGTATATTTTACATACACTATTCACCTGCAGATTCCCTGCACAGGAATCTTTTAGAGCTGAAAAGCCTATAATCATTACTTTTATTTTGCAGTTTCAGAAGCTAAGCAAGGAAATCAAATACCTAAGTTTAACACCAAAATACACATTAAAAACCAAGTCCTCTTTACCCGTTTATGGAGTTTTTACATTAGACCACATTTCTGCCTTATGAAAGTGAGCACATACGCACAGAGAAATATACTGGCCTGTCATCCAATAATCATAATTAAAAACACAAGATTAAAAGAAATGTTTCTTGAACTGATTCAAGTTAACTTCAAAGTCAATTTCACTCACAATCTTTCAATTTAGAAAAACGTATGCATTTGAGAAGTTAGAAAACCAGAAAAATGCTTATGAACTCTGAACGAAAACCAGACAAGCCTAGTGATTATTATGCTCAATAAACAATGCAGCATACTTTCCTTTATTTAAATCTGTATCTAATTCAATATTGCCATCCCCTGGCAATTTATCACTGTAGTACAACTGCAACAAAAATGGAAATTGGCAGTTAACAGAGAAAAAATAAAGATACGTTTTTCACACAGTATATATTATTAAGGATTCTTATTAGAGTACAAAGACACCAGTTAGGTATGATTTACTCTTTATAACAGAACATGTTAATTTTCTATGACATTAAAAGGTAAGTGGAAAACCCAGAGAACAATAACAAAAAAAATAATTAAGGGTAAAAGTTTTCTTCAACTCTTAACTATAAGGTAGTTGTTAGTTAGCCTAGAAAAAAGGAAGTAGTCTTAAAACTCAAGCTCAACAATTAAAATCCATCTCTGAAAACATCACCCATTTTTATCTTTACTCAGGTGTGGCCAAAGTGCAGCACTAACACTTTCCTACCACCAGGCCTAAGAGTCTTTAATTTTCTCATAACAAATTCCTATCCATGTGGTTGTAAGGCAAATACTCACTGCTAATAATTCCAAATTCTCTCAACCATATTACCTACCTCACAGGGTTGTTGTGAGGATTAAATCTGAAAACATATAGCACAGTGCCTGGAACATAGTAGGCACTTGATAAATAACAGTTCCCTTTTCCCTTCCCCTTCATTTCATTTATCAGTTCAATCTGGGCTCCAAGTCCTCCTTTCTATAATCCACAGAACAGGGTTGGGCCTGAAGCTTAAAAGGTTAAAATTAATCAAGTATTCAGAATGAAGATCTCGAATACAAAACGTGTAAATGTACTCACAGTCATAAAATGTTAGAACTGGCAGAGCCCCTAACGGCCATACATTAATCTATCTAGTACAACCTGTTGGACTGTGTAAGAAAATCCAGGCCCAGAGAGGTTGAGCGAAGTTACACAGACAGAATATGGCCGAGTTGGAAATACAATTCAGATATTTTAAATTTCTTTTATATGTACTACCATACTACTCAATTACATAAATTACTAGTATATCACAATTAAACATAAACATAGCCTAACTGGTAAGAAATTACTCTGCTTTGGCGCTAACAACTCAGTTTCTATTCAATGTATTTTTAGAACTCATGTATGATAACTTACTTGTGTTGTAGTAGTGGTCTGGATTTTTCGGATTTCCTTTCCTAATTCTTTGCCATCGTCAGATCTCTCAGTATCCGAAATTATACTTCCTGCATCAATGTTTGGTACAGTTTTGCTACCAGAAGACTCAGTTTCCAGAGTTGTAGCAGTCATTTCAGCATACTCTAACCCTTTAGATGATGACGCTAAGTCTCTTTCAGGAATACTGCTCATTCCATCTGAAGTTGTGTGGATTTTGAACTCTTTTTCTTCTATTATACTTGATGTACAAGTTAGGTCTACACTACCAGTCATGTGAGCAAGCAACCCAAGGTCATCACTCACGCCCAGATGTACTTGTGTGTCCTGAATATTTGGAATAATGTGATTGCTAGAAAGTTCAGGAAGGAGTTTCTCCTCCTGTTTGGGCATTTTATCAAACAGAAATGATGTACTACTATTGGGAAGTTCGTCTTTCTCATCTGCTAATGTTATCAATGGACCATTATCCTTTTCTTCATTTTTTTTAATGATACCAACACTTCCATGTACATTGTTCTGGAGTTTCTCAACAGCAGCACTGTATACATTATCCAACAACGATTCAACCTCCACCAGGGCACCATTCTCTCCACCTACTAGAGTCTCTGGTGATAAATCCATATCATCCAGCTTTACTTCTGTTGCTTCCACTTTCTCTGCTTTTATATCAACTAGAAGGTCATGCACTTCCACATGTACACCACCTCCTGGTCTGTCTGAATTTCCAAGAATATCATCTGACACTTTTGTTGACATGAGCAAGTCTCTAGTGTCTGTGCTGACCGGGTAATCTGTCTCACTTTCTGGGCTCTGGCTTTGTGAAAGGTCTTCTATCTCTCGGATTTCCATTCCACCTTTTGCTCCTGTTGTCTGTGACGAAAGACCAGAGATGGTGCTCACATTCCCTTTCTTTCCCTTTTTAATGTTTTCCTCCTCTTGTCTTTGATATTCTTCATACATTTTGGCCAGGTATTCCTTATGGGCTTCATAAGTGACCTTAGGAATAAGTGAAAAAGCATTAGGCATTTTATATATATGAAGAAGAAAGAAAAAAATAAAATTATGGTAATAATAACAAAATGGTGCTAAGAATTTTAAGATTTCATACACAACACATATTAATCCTAAGACAAGTGCTTTGTTTTATCAAGTAATTGCAAATAATCATCAAAAATAGTTATATCTGACTTATGTGTTCAAAGACACAGAGGTAAACTAACAATATTAAAGTTTTAAACAAGTGGTCTTTTCTTTTAGGTTAACATTTCAATGTTACCCTTACTTACTATGCCAGCTGAGCTCCTATATATTTGAGGTATTTGAGCTAGAACAGAGAATTGGCTAATAATATACAGTATACAGAGTACTATGACTGGATGACTTTTCACCATCTATTACTCATATGTGTACCTATTTCAACAACTGAAGTTAAAAAAAAAATCACATGTATCTATAAATATACATATATTTATAAACTGTTAAAACATCATAATTTTATCTTTATATAGGCTACTTTAATTTGTTACTTTATATAGGCTTGTTCAGGAATAATCAGGATATATGTAAATAAAGTGTGATTAAAACATTCATGTTTTGAATGTTTAAATAAAAAAAATTACAGTAAGACACATTGCTATTAATCTCCCTCAAAATACTCCCCCTCACTTCACACACACTTATCCCATCATTCTTGCCACTTTCTGAAGCAGTTCTGGAAGTCCTCTTTCGCAAATGTCTTAAGTTACACTGTCATGGCTGCCTTGATGTCCTGAATCGATTCAAAACGTTTACCTCTCATGCTCATATTGACTTTGGGGAAAAGCCAGAAGTCTCACGGTGCCAAAGCCAGTACAAAAGGTGGATGAGGACACACCGTAATGTTTTTATTTGACAAAAATTGCCATACCAGAAGCGATGTGTAACACAGCGTCTTTTCATTGTGATCACAAAATATGGTGAATGCTGCTGCTGAGTGCCATCTAATGGAAAGGCAGGGATCTTCAATACGGGAAGCGGGGCATCGAACCTTAGTAACAGTGTGTGACAAGTTTCACTGTGTTTGGTGCAGTCAGTTGGGTGTGAGCTACAGTTGAGAGACGATGTGTTTTAAAGTGTGCTGTAAATCATCCTCCATCATGACAACGCTCCATGTCACACACTATTTCCAGTTCGGCAATTTCTGTCAAATGAAAACATTACAGTGTGTTCCCATCCACCTTATTCACTGGATCTGGCACCATGCAACTTCTTGCTCTTCCCCAAAGTGAAAATGATTCAGGGCATTGAGGCAGCCATAACAGTGCAACTAAAGACACTCACTTAAGAGGACTTCCAGAACTGCTTCAGGAAGTGGCTAGAAGTATAGGATAACCATGGTCAAAGTGAGGGGGAGTATTTTAAGGGAGATTAATGGCAATGTTCTTTTACAATAATAATTTTTTTCTAATTTAAACACTCACTGTATTGTTTAATCATACCTCTCATATATGTTACATTAAAATGCAATGTCTTTTCCTATAAAATACTATTTTCAAATTTGTTAATGCAATAATAAAAGTAAGGTGCCAATATATTACAAATTTTTTTAACAGAAATAAAAGCTCTTCTAAAATTACAAAAAAACCCCACACAAGTTTAAAATATTTTCTTATAGGCACATATGGTAATTAATTTATACTTAAATGATAGGATGACAAAATTTTAGGTTGAAAGGGACTTCCTTTAGAGATTATCTTGATATAAAAACCCCCTTCATTTTACAGAAGATGAAATCAAGTCCCAATAGCAGGGATTAGCAAACTATGTCCTCCTTTTACCAAAGATTAGATAGTATTTAAAGCATAGATTTTTAGGATTAAAGATAAAGAAAAGATAATGCACTAAAAATACCATTAAACTTAAATACTTTAAATGTATTTATTGAAAATAAAAATGATTTCTGACTATATTTTATAAGTCTTAAAAAGCATACATCAAAGTTTATATCATGAAATATTCTTATAGGAAACAGCAGGTATGTTTTAGTTTTGAAAAGAACAATTGGCTCAGACTCAAGTTCTCAAATCTGCTATAAAACCTGTGGGGTCACTTTTGCAGTCTAAAATTCCGTATTTATAAACTTGGAGTTTTAATTAAATGATCTGCAAAACACTTCAAGATCTAACAAGTGTATGAACAGAGGGGGAAAAACCAAGAACAGAAAACTGGGATAAAGGAGTTGGCGATAATGGAAGATGCCCACAAGATGGCACCAGAAGAATGTTTGCAACCATTCACTCCACAGCTGAAACCCTGAGGCTATCAAATGCTAATTCCCGTTACCTTGGAATGGGCTATGGAGAGTGTATCCACCCAGACTCTCCAGCCTCCCCATTCATATTTTATTGCGTGATACAAAAGAATCCGGAAGATATTATAGACCATCTCAGTAATCTTCTGTTCTTCAGAATTTTTTGGATTGATATAGCCAAGAGAAAACATCCAATCCTGCCACACTGAACACTGCAATAAACACCTAGTGGGAAAAAAATAAACTCATTAAAAATACCTAAATTATATTATAATTAACTATTTTTAAATTTAGAGAAGAGTGAAAACATGACCTGACCTATGAAAAACACAGTGCGCAATGATTGTGTACAATCATTGTGCACATTCTATACTCCATACCTGGAATGAGGTTCCCCCATTGTTCTGCCTGGAAAAATCCAAATTATCATTTAAAATTGCTTTCCTAAGTCTCCCGGTCAAATTTACTTATTATTTCTCTACTCCTTCATCACATGTAGCATTCACAGCACACTTAATAAGGTAACCATTGCTTTATGGGTGTCTTTCCCACTAAGTTGTACTAAGAAAACCTGTGCAGCAAGGTGCTTTATACACATCAGACGATCAATCAATATTTGTTAAATTAAAGACTCAGCCAGCAACCATGGCTCAGACTGTACCCGATGTCCTAGATAACAATCACTTACCAGACAAACTCAGGAAAAGCATGGCTGAATATGAGCAATTCCAACACAATTACAATAAAAGTACTGTTGGTGATAGCACTAAAAGGAATAATGCATTTTAAATAATAGTTTGTTGATATCTATAATATATTCTACTAAAATATAATATCTATAAAATTAAATAACAACATAAAAATAAATAGAAGCATAATACGCAGATTACTTCAAAGAAACATATAATGTCTTTTCTAACAATTAAAAGTATTTAGCAATATGGGAAAGATTTGAAATATTTTTCATTGAAAGAGATGAAAAAGGAAAAAAAATAAGATTAATATGTAATAAAGTTTTGTTATTGTATTCAAATTTTTTACCTTCTATTTTCACGGCTGTTACTGAAAAGTTTTATCATGTCAGATAAAAATAAACGACGAACTTCCATCAGTTCTGCACTTGGTGTAGAGTTTTTCAACAAAGTTGCCACCACCTTAAGAATCACTGTGAAGAACGAAAAGAAGTTCTAGTATAGATTTATAACCACATCATATCTTCCACTCAAAAAGTATTTACTGACTTTCAAGTACAGCTTAGCACTATTGTAAGTGAGTGTAAGTGTCATGAACTAGGTAAACACCATAATGATTTAGGTGATTGGAAAAAGTTTTGATTTAGTCTCCCGTGTTTCTACTGCATTACAATAAAGAATTGCTATTTGCTCACTTGGATTCTGAATTTTCACTGTAGAATCTGGCTCTGGATGTGGTTTGTGCACAACTTGAGTACATACTTGCTCTGTCAATATCTGAAAAACAAAGAATTTGAATTTCACTTAGAAAATAATTCAAAACACAATTGAAATTATATATTTATACACAATCAATTTGCAAAAGATGTCAATTCTGTTCAAAAGAAATATCTCTTCTAAAGGGTCATCTAGTGAATTTCACATACGTCTAAACTCTGGAATCTTCAAATTTTGTTTATTATACATAAAGACAAAACCAGGACCAACATCTATAAAAGGAAAGATTAATCAGGAAGTCCAAAAATTTATTCTGTTTCAAATACCTTTTCAGTGTACATTCTTAATATACCTATGTTGTAAATTGTAAACATTTGACCCTTTCTGCCTTCATTAATTTTAAAAACTTAGAAAATAAGTAAATAAAAAAATAAGTTCTGAAGTCTGGGTCCCAATTCAAAACAAAATGTGGTAAGGGAAAAATCTTACAAAAAATGTGGCTCATCACCTCTTACTAATGAGTTTTTTAAAAACTTGTGTCAAAGAACAAAAAATAACAAAAGTTGACCAAATAAAGACAATTCTAAAACATTTACTAATTTTTCCACTAAAACACAATCTCTATAAGTGCAGGATTCTTTTACATCTTTTTCACTCTTATATTCCTAGAAATTAGCACAATGCCTCACACACTGCCAATACTCAATAAATATTTGTTAGTTAAAAATGTATAACTAAATTCTATATAAATAATGGATACATGACCGTTTACTGTATTTTAGGCTTTAGCCTGTGTTTACCTCTATTCTTGCATATATAAAAAAAATCTAATTAGACTATACTAAATAAAGATAACTTATATTAGTGACTTAATTTCCTGTTTTGCTTAATATCCTAAGTTCTGAATGAACCTTTTAAAATAATTCAACCTATATTAAGGTACAAAAACTGTACGGAAACTAAAAAAGTTAGGTGAAAACCTAGTTCTACATAGCTGTATTGTAAACATTGGGCATGAAGAAAGTAAATTAATCAAGAGACACGAATGGTTTGTTCTGATTAGAAAAAGATCATGCATGACATCCTGAAGTAGCATTTTTCTTACCTTCTGCTCAGACTTAAAAAAAGAGATGAGAAAGATAGCAAATTTACTTAGTTATATCAGGAATATATATCAAAAAGGTATTACTAAATTGATAAACAGAGGGCATATGTACCCCTGCCCTTCACTCCCATACTTCTGTTGAAACTAAACACCTTACTATTAAAACTAAACAGTGTGTCACAATTTTCTCAACAGAGCACTCCAGATCTGCACTACTAATCAAACGGAGCTGACACATGGGATAAAACTCTCTTTGAAAACCCTATACCACAGAACATTCAGTACATGGTATATACTTAGGATAGGGTTTCCAGGTGGGAATTCCCGCCCGTTCTCAGGAATTTCTTTCGCTGTCCCGGTCTCCACAATGAATCGTTTCCATGAAGTGACGGCCAATACTGCCAACTACCTGGTTCAAGGAGCCGATTTTCCCAATTTCCCCACCAACTTTTCTCAGGATTTGTGAACGGAAAAGCGAAAAAAAAATTCCCAAGAACGGGCGGGAAGAAACCTTAGCGATAAATAGGAAAAATGTCTAAGAGATACATTGTGAGTAGTATGTTTATTTCCCATTGTGGGTATTACTGGTTCAAGGAGCCGATTTTCCCGATTTCCCAACCAACTTTTCTCAGGATTCAGGAATGGGAAAGCGAAAAAAATTCCTGAGAACGGGCGGGAATTCCTGCCTAGAAACCCTAGCTTAGGAGTTCTCATACAGATCTGCCCCAAAAGCCCTGGTGTGAACCTGCAGCCCAGTGGACAAGATCTGGAGAATTCTGGTTACAAAGAGATTCAAAATAACTGCAGACAAGCTTGAAAAAGACTAGGCCATACTCTTCCATTATAGAGAATACTCAAAACATTCTCACCCCCAAAAGAAAATCTTATTGAACAGAAAACAAAATACATCTCAAAGAATCTCCAGTTTTATGTGGTCCT
This sequence comes from Rhinolophus ferrumequinum, assembly GCF_004115265.2. NCBI lineage: Eukaryota > Metazoa > Chordata > Mammalia > Chiroptera > Rhinolophidae > Rhinolophus > Rhinolophus ferrumequinum. Next base: position 94,287,340 of record NC_046287.1, read on the forward strand.
TTTTCAGTCCCTATTTGATAATTTAACAAGGAGGATAATAATAGCATTGCCTGTCTAATAAAGCTGCTGGGAAGATCAACTAAGGCTGCACATGTGAGAGTGCTTTGAAAACTATAACATAGTCTAAGAGTTTTTAATGATAAAAATATATTGATAAAACTCAATTCAGCATTTACTTATGAAGAACACTCTGCTACACGTTTGGGATGGGAAACACAGTTCCTAAGTGGAACTATACATTTAGAATCAAGTACTTAATTGACATTCTGGAAACAGGCATAAATCCATGTCCCTGATATACAATAAAACATGGTAGACTGTCATTAAGAATCTATGTGAATTTTAAAAGGGGGGAAGGAAATAATAAGACATTAAAAAGAGAGATGAATGTAGATACAGACGTTTTAATGAAAGATTAGGGCTCAGGATGGACCATGGGTTTGACGGGAGTTGGTTAGAGCTGTGCAGAGGCAGTTCACCCCTGCTCCCACCAAACAAAACAGTGTGGAGGGTCAGAGCCCATGTGGACATAAAATCCACTGTGTGTTAAACACTCACAGCACATCTCAATTCACACCAGCCACATTTTAGGTGTTTAATAGCTACTACATGTGAATAGCAGATATCATATCGGAGAGGGCTGGGAAATGAATTATAAGAACTGAGGTAACCCAATGTTTTTACTATGTATAGACATAGATCTGAGCCCAGCATTGTACATTTAAATTTTATTTTATAAGTGGAATTACCTCGCAATTCATGGGTCACAGAGACGGAAGATTTAAGCAAGAGCTATTGGAGCTTCTCTGACATACGCACTTCCCAGCCTCATCATGCAGAAATCATTTTGGACTAGTAGCCTCAGCTTTTGTGACAGGAGTAGTACTAGTTCATTTCTTAAAATGGGAAACTATTAACCCGACCGTCACATCAAACTGCCACTGAAGGTATGTGGCAGTCAGAGAACCTTTGTACCTTTGCAGTTTGGATAAGCTATGTTACTTTTTTGACTCTTAGTTTCTTTATCTGTAAAAAGGATACTTAATATTTAATATATTGCCCCCTCTGAGACTGTATACTTTTGGGAAAGAGGTTTTATTATGAGGTACTAAAAAGTTTTAAATTTGATTATCATCTTGTAAAAAAAATTGTGCCCAGAAAATGTTATACCTCTGTAGAAAAAGATAAAGTACTAAAAAATAAACATTAAAAAAAAATCAGTTCATTATTTCTATAATAAACTGAGCTCTTCAGATGACAAGATCCCATACCTAGCTGCCTCTGCAATAAGTGTTTAACTGAATTATAGAAATAGTAAGTAAAGAGAACTAGCTAACCCAAACATATAAAGTGATATTAATATCACAATATTTAATAATATGAATCATTAGTATTGTTGAGATCAAGTATAAACAGAAAAATCTAGTTTTGTCTTTAGAACACATATTCTAAAACCTAACAAATAATTCTTAAGTGTATTAGAGCTACAAAACATTAAGAAAATATGATTATGTATAATTGAGATGGAGTGAAAAGTAAATATAAAGTGTATGAAATTTAAGATACAACTTTCACAAATACTACAATTCTCAAAAAATACAGAGGGTGCAAAAAAAATGTACACACATTTAAAAAAGGAAAAAACTGTATTAATTGTAATACTCAATGTATACCGATAACAAAAGATGAATACAAGTCACGTCTGATTTCTGCAATTACGAGAGGTGCTCAAAGTGGTTACCATCAGCGTTCAGGCACTTCTGATTACGGCGAACTACTGCTTAAAATATGTATACATTTTTTTGGCACCTCTGGTATTTATATACAAAATAGATTTGAGTAATTGCAAAGAGGAGGCTATTAAAGCCAACTTACTTTTAGTATACGAATCAATTCACCTCAGTAATGGGATGAGAGGGATGGATATTTTATTAATAATTTTAAAAAATTAGAATAATAAAGGTAGATTTGTGCATCTACATAACTTATGCAATGTTTTATGATATCTTGTAAAAAGTCTAACTCATATTGTCCTTTAATATTTGTTGTTTATTCCATTACAGGCATTGTATCAGACTTAGAATTTTAAAGATTATAGTGACATAGTCTTTATCCTAACTGGACTTCCAAACATTTTGTGAAAACCACGTATTCTAAGATATCATTATCAACACCATAGGTTTTTTACAGTTCTTTATCTTTTCTGTGCTTTTTTTTATACCTCCCTACAGTTTCAGTTATATTTATTCTGATACAGTGATTGAAGGTAGTTTCCCCAAATTAAAAACAAAGAGAGAGAGATAAAACAAGCTTTCAAACTCTAGATTATCAACAAACTGATTCTTGCTAGGGGTATAGGCCCTGTTTGGGTTTCACAAGGTGAATCAAACCCAGCTGCAGGTTTTGAGGCCGAGTTTTCTTTTTTTTTTAATTTCACTTATTATATTAATGAGAATTCAGGTATAAACCTATCATGTTTTATTTTTTGGTAATAGATGCCAACCTCCAAAATGATACAACCTTTAAACTTTGGTGGTCCAGAATTAGTCACCCACCATCCTGTCAATCTGATAATACAATTCGATTTGTTAGTTGTATTATTAGCTTATGTGAAGACCTTTCTACTTTTAGTGAGATCAACAGTACTAACCAATCATATCATAACTGTCTCTTTTGGGGCTTTTTGTACACCTACATTAACTTTCCTTTTCAGAATATCAATTACCTAAAAGTCCTTTGTTCCAATTAACCATGGCTATTATTCTACTTTAAAGCATGTATTATTGCTAAACTGGTCAGACAGAGGCCCTGTGAGGCAGTTACTTTACCATTTCAGAACCTCTGTATCAGACACTATCCACTATCAGACTTAAACTTATCCTGGCTTTTTCTACCTCCATCATGGAATCAGCAACAATCTGGCTTCTTTCAGTGTAGAATATCATTAGAGACCAAAGGCTGGATACTAAAAGAGTACGTATGGGTATAGCTGGTATAGGTAAAAATGCTGCTGCACTTGCTGTTGAGCCACTTCTCAGGAAGGCTAACAGAAGTATGTGTGTGTGTACACAGACACAGGACATTTTCTTATTTTATGGTTAGGAGTACACAGTGATTTTTCAAATTCAACGTATTATATTTCATAATATAAGGTTTCATGGACTACAAAGACTTTCTACTCTACTGACACTATAGAGGCCCAAACAAGCAGAAGGTCAGAAATTCGTGTAGTCTATATATATAGTCTATACATATAAAACATTTGTAGGCATCAACCAAAGCAAGTAGTAGGTAAGAAAGCCAAGACAGAAATGTGCATTAATCAATATTAGACACTAGCATTCAGAACCTTGATATTGTAGGAAGGTTTTGACTCAGAGGAAGGCTTCAATGCTGTCAGCTGAAGGTAGAGTCTGACATTTTTTGCCTTACGCACATATACTATAGAAACTGCCTATTGTATGGCCATTTATTAGTGATAGGACATAGAGCAAATTATTTAATTATGGGTTTCAGTTTGTCTGTTTAAAAAAGCAGTAAAAAAACAAGTTTCATGGGGTTGTTGTAAGGATCCTAAGAGAATGTATGTAGAGTGCTAGCCGAAGTCACTGTCACAGGAAGCACCCAAAAAAGATATTATTATGGTTAGGAAAATATAATATCAGAATCAAGATGCTCTGCATTGCATACATTTGTCTGTTAGTGCTAATTCAGTTCTGTAGGCCAAATACTGTAGCAATAACAAAAGAAAACTGTAATTATAAATGACAGCGCTCTGGAGAGTAGAGTTTACAAATCAGATAATGTGAGGAACGACTGACACAAAGTTGGAATATTAAGCTTAGAAACAAATAAAAAAACAACAGAGTAGCCAAGAGTTTTCTTCATTTATCTAAAGGGTAGTCATTACTAAATTTACTGATGAGAAAATGGGAAAAAAGATTAAATAAAACAGCTAAAGTTAATGTTTTTGTAAATACAGTGTTATTGGACAGCCACCCCACTGAGTTCATATCGCTACTACTTCCGAGCCACAACTGCAGAGCTGTTAAATCACCATATCTCCTGCTGCTATAGACTGAACGTCTGTACCCCACCCCCAAATTCTCATGTTAGAACCTAACCCCAGTATGGTTGCATTAGGAGGTAGGGCCTTTGGGAGGTGATGAGGGTTGCAGTGGCCTCCTGTGAAGGGGAGTAGTGCCTATATAAGAGACCCAGGAAAAGGTCCCCTGTCCTCTGCCATGTGAGAACAGAGAAAAGGCAGTTTATGAATCGCTAAATAAGTGAGAACAAGACACCAAATTTGCCAGTGCCTTGATCTTGGACTTTATAATCTCCAAAACGGTGAGATACAGATTTCTGTTGTTTATCAGCCACCCAGTTTATGGTATTCTGTTATAGCAGCACAAATGGACTAAGATAACCACAAAACCTAGTTTGCCCTCCCCAACTAAGGTGAACATTTTGTAATAAAAGTATTTGCAGTATATTGCTAAGTGAAAAAATCAAGACATAAAACTATGGCTGAACGGTATTTCATAAGGGTGTGTGTGTGTGTGTGTGTGTGTGTGTGCGTGAGCATTTGTGTATACATGTATATGAGTTAAGATTTCATATATACCTTTAACCTAAGTATTAATGAAGATACTCGGATAAATTTTATTATGGTGATTTTCTGTGTTTTCCAATTTCTATAATGAATGTATATTAATTCTGATACCAGATTAAAATGTAACTTTACAAAAACAACAGAAGGGAAACATATTTCTCTGTGTTGCAGTAGAGAGAGAATTTTAACTTTGCAGCAAAGTTTTTACAGAAAGGTCAGACAGTAAATATTTTAGGATTTGTGGGTCATATGACCTCTCTCACAACTATTCAACTCTGTCATTACAGTAGGAAGTCACCCATAGACTATACTTAAATGAAAAAAACATGGCTGTGATCCAGTAAGACTTCATTTATGGACACTATAATTTGAATTTCATAAAATTTCACATGCCACAAAATATTCTTTTCCCCCGATCCCACAATTTAAAAATGTAAAAACCATCCCCTACTTCTGGGCCATTCAAAAACTAGACTTGAGCAATATCTGGCCTGTGTCTTAAAAAAAAAAAAAAAAAAAAATGTGTTGGAGGAGTTTGAATTTGTCCCATATTAATTTAAAATTGTAGTACAATTCCATTCAGAATCTCAGCATCTTCCCTCCTCAATGTCTTTCATTTTATTTTTGTAAAACATCTGCAACGATGAGATATTGTTTTCTATTTTCTGACCATTGTTTTTCTGAGTTAGGAATATTATTATGAGTGTTTAATCTAGTAATGCCCGTGTATATTGTGTTAGCATTACTTGTGTCATAGACACAATGTTTTACCATCTAAATCTATACCAAAATATCCACAGCCCACTGTATTTTAAAAGGGTAAGATCTGAAGTCCACTTTTCTCTTCTTGTTTTGACATGGCAAATATACGCTGGTATTAAAAAATAAATGTTAGGTTCAGCATTATATGCGTTACGTTATTGCATCACTGTGATCTGTAGAGCAGCAGTGCAAAGTGATGAGAGCGTGACAAACACTCTCTGTTGCAACTACGCAAGTCTGTCACTGTAACACAAAAGCAACCACAGGCAATTTGTAAAGAAACAAGTGTGATTGTGTTCCAACAAAACTATTTATGGACCCGAATTTGAATTTCATATAATTTTTACATATCATACATTATTTTTCTTTGGATTATTTTCAACCATTTCAAAATATAAACACTCCTTAGCTCGTGGCCATACACAGATGGGTGTTGGTAATTTGCTAATCTTTGTACTAGAGAAAAGAACTTAGTGCTACCGAGGATCAGTTTCAGGAAAGTAGAAGTGAGGTTAACATAAGGGAACATTCCTAATATTTAAAAATAAAAACAGCTACTTTGAGAGGTAGCACATGCATTACAGAAAATCCTGAATCCCAGCTGTAGGGCCATCTGTTAGAAATTATAAAAAAGGGATTTCTGAATTGAAATGAGATCTAAAGTTTCTTCTAGATATCATTTTTACCAATAATTCTTACCTAAAATTTATCCCAGAATCAATTCTAGGTTAATGTTGGTAACTGCTACATACTAGAGAGAGAGAGAGAGAGAGCGAGAGCAAGAGAGAGAACTGATATATAATACATAATAGGTGTGGTATATGCAAAAAATTAAAACTGTGTAAAGCCAATCAGCCAACCTATACTCAAAGAAAAGCCTCTGGACCAACATTAAACAAAAACAAAAACAAATTTAAAAAAGTCAAATAAGAGTATGTAGATATGTGTGCAAATACAATTTTAAATTTATTTGTTTTTAATTTTACTGGCTTTTTAGATTTTAGCAATTTAGATTACTGACCAACTACTGATCCCAATTCCATAGAGGGTTTACACTACAAACATTTAAAATTGTCATCACCCACTTTTAATTTTTTACCTCATAAAGTGTGTTGTACGTGGTGACAGTCACAGTGTTTGTATGCAACATCAGCCTTTCTCCAAGAAGAGTGAAAAGACTATGAGTATGCATAATTTCAACTTTTCTCCTGGAGAAAAAGAGGGAGAAAAAATAGCACAAAATACTATGAAATACACTGGATTTTCTATTCTCATGACTTTGAGATAAGAAAGTACAATCTATAAGCAGATACAGAATCATGTAATTATTTTTACTAACTTTCATCTACAAAAGAAATGACAGTATATACATAGCATAGCTATCTTCCTAAGTTCCAAAAATACCATTTAAACACTTACCAAATAAAATATCTGTGCAAACTAAAGTGTGAAATATACAAATTATAAAACATTATATAAATGTTGACAGCTATTATTTTCAAATTTCTAATAACTATTTAGTTTATTAGGTTAACATTACTAGTTTCCAAAGGGTGGCCATTTGGCTCAGTTGGTTAGCGTGCGGTACTCGTAACACCAACGCCACAGGTTCGATTCCCACATGGGCCAGCGAGCTCCGCCCTCCACAACTAGATTGAAACCAATGACTTGACTTGAAGCTGATGGGTCCTGGGAAAACACACTGTTCCCCAATATTCTCCAATAAAAATTTAAAAAGAAAAAGATTATCGGTTTCCCCACAGAATTTTTAAATGCTTTCTTTCCAAATTTAAAGTCTATAACATAATCCATAAAACACTTGAATATCAATAATTTAAAATTGTGATTCAAAGTGAGGATTCTAGCTTGATGCCGGGATTACACAGCAAAATAATTTGACAGAAGTACAGGGCAATCATTATTGCTTGTATTTGTAGTCTGCCATTGGATTTAAAACCAAAATAAATAAATAAATAAATAAATAAATAAATAAATAAATAAATAAATAAATAAACAACTTTCTATGTTGTTGCTGTTAGCTCATTTAACTGCCCCCCCCAACCTAATCTATAATTAAGATAGAAGGTCCTATTAAGGACCTCCTAGAACACTTAGCTCTAGCTTAGGGAATTATTACATGCCTCTCACTTGTGTCACTCTTAAAAATCAAAATCTGGATCTTCTTGGGTCCAATCCAAGGTATTTCATTTCTTACCTTGCTTTTCTTATGATTCTTTGTTCAAACATGGCAACTATGGCGTAAACTATGTAACTGCCAAACTCTTGTTCCTTTCTTCTAGAGTCCACAGTTATACTAGGATATAATTTCAGCCTATATTACAGCTAGGTGTGTCCATTTGGCTAAGTTATAGCCAATGGAATGTGAGCAGGAAAATTGTGAACGAATTTTAGGCCTTGTCCATAGAAAAAGCACTCAGGCATATCTTCAGTGCTCTTTCCTCAAGGCAGAAACACCAGGGCCATATGATAGAGACACAGAGACACAAGATGAAAGTTGAAGCCTGGGTCTCTAGATCAGAGCTTGGGTAAAACGGCCTCCTGAAAAACATCCATTTGGATTTTATGTGAATAAGAAAGAAATTACTTGTTTTGATTAAGTGACTACAATTTCACCATTTATCTGTCAAAATAGCTTGTTGTTACCTTAATTTAAAGGCCAAAATCAAAAATATGAACCATTTTTCCAGGTACCACTCACCTAGAAATCCTCTCTTCTAAACATCAGCCTCCAAGCTCCACATTACACAACAAAAGACACAAGACAGATGTTTCCCTCACCCAATCCTCCTTAGTCCAAGGAGGGAAAAAGCAAAATTACCTAAACCCAAGAGAAGTTTGGGCGTTTGTCTTGTGGTTGTGTTTGTAAAACACTTAAATAAGATTGAAAAAGGTCAACTGGTCATTAAAAAGGAAAACAAAAAAAAATCAGGACTAATGGATATTAAGGGGTTCTGTAGGGCAAGGCTTTAGGGACTTCCAAGTCAAGCCACACTCCAAACAAAGGAGGCCTGAAACTTTCACTTGCTCTTAATAGGGAAAGAACAAATGCCAAAGCATATCCTTTGATGTATATCTCTCAAATACACAGGGCTGGTAAAAATTGCCAAAATCTGGCTATCTGGAATTTAGAGTAATCTCTTAGCTGTGCCACTACAATTTCAGCTACTAAAGAAATTCCCTCCCTGCTGCTTATCTCCTACAGTGTATAAATGTTTATAGAACAGCTTAATTCTGGCCTTTTAGAGGGGCTTCAAGGATGCTATGCATGCACCAGAGAAAAGATGGGTCAGCTTCCTCCCACAGTTTGCTTTAAAACAATGTTTGCCCCATAAAGTTTGCTGCAAAGGAGTCAAGAGTAATTGAAAACACCTTCATCTCTATCAGGCAGAGTGGCTACATGGGTCCTGTCCATCACATGTTTGACTGCCCATGGACCCGCTAAGCAAAGACCCAGCTCTATGCATCAGGACAGGGTGGCTCCACTGGGCCAGATATGTGAGTGCCTATCTGCTTTACCTTTGTAATTTTACAGGATTTATGTCCTCTTGGATTAAGAGTATGGTCTGTTTTTCAAATAGTAACCTTTATGCCCCTACAAATTATACTATTAGGTTACTAAACATTCTATTGAAAACATACTCTAATTTCCTTCACACAACGAATAAGACTTTTTTTGGTGGCCAAAGAAATACTGTTTGTAACAAATTCAGCAAATATGTTAAAACATGAAAAACAAGAACCTCTAATTCTATAACTCAGATAATCACTTTAAATACCAGTTTATGTTCTTCCAGAGTAATTGCTATGCATATAAATCTGACAAATAAATATAGGTGATATAAATACAATGAAAACAATTATGTATACGGTAATCTGTAACGTTATCTCCAATAAATCAACAATATATTGTGTCCTGAATTTTCATTTTCATTATATATATAATTGATAATAAGAATGTAAAATAATTTGTCCATTCACTACTGTTGGCCATTTTTGTTATTTCTAATTTTTTTGCACCAAAAACTTTGTGCCTTTAGGTAAATCTTTGGGCATATCCACGATTATTTCCTTAGGACAAATTCTTGTAACTGAAATGATGTGGTTAAAAGCTTTTATATTTAATTTTATTTTGTGAGACTTTACAGTTTATGATCTCCAAAAATACATATATTTTAAACTTCCATTTTACCAGCAGCTTCAACAAACTTATGTAATATAATAATTATAAAAGTAGTCAATATGATTTACAAAAATAGATCGTATTTTAATTTACAAGAAATGCTAATAAATGTTCACAAGTCTTTTGACCATTTACATTACTTCCAAGTACTGTCTGATGCCATCTCTGATCATTTTTTCTCTGTATGGCCACCTTTTTCCTACTGATTGCAAGAAACCTAATAATGTTAAGGACATTATCCCTTTATAAAAAATTGACAAATATTTTCCATGTTTTGAATTTCAAGGATTTTTTTTTGGTTTTTGTTTTGTTTTGTTTTTGACATAGAGGTGGTTTTTCATTTTCTTGAATAAAATCTATGAAGCTTTAACCTTGCCATTTCTTCACTTGGAGCTAACGTTGGAAAGACCATCTCAATCTAGTAATCATTTAATATTCCATATTCTTTATCCTATACCAATTTTTATTTTAATTCATTTTCATAACTATTTCATTGGCTTTATTAAATGATACACAACATAGACATGGAAGCAGTGCAGGGAAATACAAAGTTTCTTTGCATTTCTCTGATAATCAGTGATGTTAAAACATCTTTATGTGTACCTAAAGTATTTAGTATTAGTATTAGCATTTCTTTGAAAAAATATCTATTCAGATCCTCTACCTATTTTTGAACTGGACTGTGTCGGTGCTGAGTTATGTGCATTCTTTATATATTTTGGATGTTAACCCATTATTGGATGTATGATTTACAAATATTTTATCCCATGCTATATATATAGGTTGCCTTTTCCATTTGTTGATGGTTTCCTTTGCTGTGCAGAAAATTTTTGTTTGGTGTAGTCTCACTTATTTTTTCCTTTTGTTGCCTTTGTTTTGGGAGTCAAATCCAAAAAAATTATTGCCAAGACCAAGGTTTAGGCGCTTACTCCCTATGTGTTCCTCCAGGAGTGTTTTAGTTTGTTTTATGTTCATTCAACTCTGTAATCCATTTTAAATTGATTTTAGTGTATGGTGTAATACAGAAGTCCAGATTTAATTTTGCATGTGGACATCCAGTTTTTCCAACACCATTTATTGAAGGGACTATCCTTTCCTCATCGTATATTCTTGGTCCCTGTGTCATAAAATAATTGACCATATACACATGGGTTGTTTCTGGACTCTGTTCTGTTCCCATGATCTGTGTCTGTCTGTTTTTATGCCAATACCACACTGATTACTATAGCTTTTTAATATAGTTTGAAATCAGGAAGTGTGAAGGTTTTAGCTCTGTTCTTTCTCAGAATGCTTTGGTTATTCAGGATCTTTTGTAATTGCAAACAAAATGTTGGGATTGTTTGTTCTATTTCTTTGCAAAATTACATTGCAATTTTGATGGAGATTGCATTAAATCTGTGGATCACTTTAAGTGTTACGGACATTTTAACAATATCAGTTCAGCTATCTATGAGAACAGAACACCTTTCCACTTATTTGTGACCTCTTCAATAATTTTTCATCAATGTTTGATAGTTTTCAGTGTACAGATCATTCACCTCCTTGATTAAATTTATTTTATTTTATTCTATGAAAACATTCATTCTTTCTCCATATCTCTCAACTTCCTTTCCTATTTGTCATCTTTTTCTCTTGGTGCTACATTCCAGGTAATTTCATCATTTCTATCTTCCAGTTCACCAATGCTTTCTTAAATTTTATTAAACTGTTTAATATGTCTATTAAGTTTTAAATTTTAATCATTACCTATGATTTTCAGCTGTGGGTTTGTCATATATGGCCTTTATTATGTTGAGGTATTTTCACTCCATCCCCACAATTCTGAGAGTTTTTATCACAAAAAGACGTTGGATTTTGTTGTTTTTTTCTGTATCTATTGTCATGATCATACGATTTTTATACTTCATTTTGTTTATGTGATATATCACATTGATTTGTGGATACTAAACCAACCGTGCATCCTGGGAATAAAACCCACTTGACCGTGGTGTATAATCTTTTTAACGTATTGCTGAATTTGGATTGCTATTATTTTGATGACAATTTTTACATGTACATTCACACAGGATATTGCCCTATAATTTCTTTACTTTTTTTTTGTCTTTCTTTTTTTTTTTTTGGCACTGTTTTTGTCTAGTTTTGGAATCAGGGTAGTGCTGACCTTGTGAAATGAGTTAGGGAGCATTCCTTCCTCTTCAATTTTTTGAATAGTTTTAGAAGGACAGGTATTAATTCTTTGAATGGTAAAATTTCCTTCTGTTTGTTGGGAATTTTTTGATTACTAATTCAATTTTGTTAGTACTTACCAATCTGTTCAGATTTTGTTTCTTCCTGATTCAGCATTGGAAAATTGCATGTTTCTAGGAATTAATCCATTTCTTCCAAGTCATCCAATTTACTGGCATATAATTCTTCGTAGCATTTCCTTATGACCCTTTGTATTTCTCTGGTATCAGTTGTCACTTCTCTTTCATTTCTGATTTTATTTATTTGGACTATTTCCTGATGAGTCTGGATAAGAGATTATCAATTTTATCTTTTTAAGAACCAGGTCTTACCTTCACTGACCTTTTCTACTGTTTTTTGTGGTTTTTTTTTTTTACTCTGTTTTATGCTTTGACCTTTACTATTTCTTTCCTTCTACTCACTTTGCACATTGTTCTTTATTTTCTAGTTTCATTAGTCGTGAGGTTAGATTATTTATTTGAAATTTTTCTTGTTTCTTGTTTCTTGAGGTAGGACAGTATTGCTATAAATTTCCGTTAGAACCATTTGACTTCCCTCATAGATTTTGGTTCATTGTGTTTTCATTTTCATTTTTCTCATTGTATCTTTAATTTCTTCCTTGATATCACTGTTAACCATTCATTGTTTAGTTAACTTATTAATTAACCTCCTTAACTTTGTATGTTTTGCAGTTTTCTTCTTGTAATTTATTTCTAGTTTCACACCATTGTGATCACAGAAGATCACTGATATGATTTGAATCTTTTTAAATGTATTGAGATTTTGCCACCCAACATGTGGTCTATCCTGGAAAAACGTTCCATGTATACTTCAGAAGAAAGTAGACTGTGCTGCTTTAGGGTTAAATATCCTAAAAGATACCAATTAAGTCCAACGATTCCAATGTGTACTTTAAGGCCTCTGTTTCCTTTTTGATTTTCTTACTGGATGATCTATCCACTGATGACAATGGGGTAATAAATTCCTGTAATGTGACTGTATTACTGCCGCTCTCTCCCTTTATGTCAGTTAATATTTGCTGTATATATTTAGGAGCTCCTATGCTGGGTGCATAAATGTTCACAAGAGTTACATGCTCTTGTAGGAATTATCCCTTTATCACTACAAAATGATCTTAGCCTCTTCTAAAAGCCCTTGTTTTTAGTCTATTTTGTCTGATATAAGGATTGCTAGTCCAGCTTTATTTTCATTTACATTTGGATGAAGTATCTCTTTCCATCTCTTTACTTTCAGTTTGTGTTCAGTTTTTTATTTTAAGTGAGTCTCCTGTAGTCAGCACATGCACAAGTTTTTTTAACCCATTCACCTACCCTATGTCTTTTGATTGGAGCATTTAGTCCATTCACATTTAAAGTAATTATTGATAGGTATGTAGTTATTGTCATTTTATTAAGTGTTTTCTCATGTTTTTGTAGTTCTCTGTGCCTTATTCTTTTGCTCTCTTCTCTTGTATGTTGATGACTTTCCATAGTTTTATGTTTGTATTTATTTTTCTTTGTTTCTTGTGTATCTTTCATTAGTTTTTGGTTTGTGGTCACCATGTGCTTCATGTATACCAAGCTATGTTTTTAGTACTCTGTTTCAAGTTGATGTTCGCTTAAATTCAAACACATTCTAAAATCACTACAATTTTTACTCACCCCTCCATATTTGTTTTTGTCATTTTTTTAATATCTTTTCTATGTGTTTGCTTGTGTATAACCATTAAATTTTGTAATTATACATGGTATCCCTACTTTTGTCTTTTAACCTTTCTACTTTATAGTTGGCTACTTCACTGCTTTTATTAAGTACTTCCTTTGTCAGTGAGAATTGCTTTTCCTTCTATATATTCTTACTCATATTTTGGACCTTTCCTACTTAATGAAGTCCCTTTAATCTTTCTTGTAATACTGGTTTAGTAGTAAAGAACTTCTTTAGCTTTTTCTTTTCTGGGAAACTATCTCATCTTCAATTCTAAATGATAGCTTTGCTTGGTAGAATAATCTTGGTTGTAGGTCCTGATTTTCATCACTTTGAATATTTCCTGCCAATCCCTTCTGGCTTGCAAAATTTCTGTTGTGGAACCAGCTGACAGTCTTATGAGAACTCCTTTGTACGTAACTAACTACTTTCCTCTTGTTACTTTTAAGATTCTCTGCCTTTAACCTTTGTATTTTTACTATGATGTGTCTTTGGGTTCATATTATTTGGGACTCTGAGCTTCCTGCACTTGTACGAGGAAAATTAAGTTCACGAACTCATCTTAGAAAAAGTGCTACACACCTAATTGCTGAATATCATTTTGGTCACCTTCAAAGTTCTCCCCTTGGGAAGCTATGCACTAATGCCAGCACCTAGTCCACCCTTCAAAGCAATTTTGGAACTCTTTCTGGAATGATCATCAGAGCTGTCGTTGTATTACCCTTGATGTCCTGAATGTTATTAGAATGTCTTCCTTTCAATATTTCCTTAACCTTCGGGTAAAGAAAGAAGTCACTGGGGGCCAGATTAGGTGAGTAAGGAGGGTGTTCCAATACAGTTATTTGTTTACTGGCTAAAAACTCCCTCACAGATAGTGCTTTGTGAGCTGGTGCATTGCAATGATGCAAGAGCCATGGATTGTTGGCGAAAAGCTCAGGTCATTTTCATCTAACCTTTTCATGCAGCCTTTTCAGCACTTCCAAACAGTAAACTTGGTTTACTGCTTTCCCAGTTGGTACAAATTCATAAATAATAATCCCTCTGATATCACAAAAATTTAGCAACATCGTTGAAACAAGTTTGTGAACTTAATTGTCTGACCACATATGTCTATTTCCTTTTCCAGGTTAGGGAAGCTTTCAGTCATTATTTCTTCAAACACGTTTCTGATCCCTTGTTCTCTCTCTTCCTTATAGTATCCCATGATGTGAATACTAATATGCTTGATGTCCCAGACATCTCTTAAACTATCCTCATTTTTGAAATTCTTTTGCTTTTCACTTTTCTAATTCAGTGTTTTCCACTACCCTGTCTACCAGATTGTTGATTTGATCCTCTGCTTCATTTAATCTGCTGTTGTTTTCTTCTAATGTATTCTTCGTTACAGTTATAGTATTCTTCATTTCTAACTGGTTATTTTTCATGGTTTCTATTTCTTTTTTTAAGTTGTCACTGATTCCAACTATCTTTACAACCAGTGTTTTGAACTCTGCATTTGGTAGATTGCTTACCTCTATTTTGTTTAGATCTTTTTCTTGCGTTTTGTCCTGTTCTTGCATTTGGGATGTGTTTCTCCGTCTCCTGATTTTGGCTGCCTCCCTGTGTTTGTTTCTATGTTAGGTAGACCTCTTACATCTCCCAGTCTTGGCAGGGTGGCCTTATATTGTAGGTATCCTGTAGGGCCCATTGGCACAGTCTCCCTCACTACTTAAGATGGGTGCTCCAGGGGTGTCACTTGTGTGGGTTTTGGGTGCCCTCCTATTGTAGTTGAGCCTGGATTACTGTTGACATGTCAGTGGAAGAGAAAGACACTCAGGCTGACTGGCTGTGAGGACTAGCCATGACTACAGCGGACGAGCTGTTGTGCAGGGGCTGACCTTACAGAGCAAGAGTCACTTTAGCAGGGTTCTCATGCCAGCCACATACATCCTTCAGATGTGTTACTGTGGAGCTGTTTGGTGGTCCTCTGCTGTGGTCTGATGCCAGCCACTGAGTGTATTTGTTGTAAAGCCTCTGGGTGAGGCTCCAGTACAGGCCAAGGTCAGCCACCACTTGTGCCCAGATTGCTGCCACTTGGTGGGAGCTCCAAAGTAATCTGTGGTTAGTTGCCACTTGTGCTGGGCTTGGAGGTGCTTCTGAGAGGCTATGGTGTTAACCAAGGCTGGCTGTCACCCGTGTGGGGCTAGGGCCCTTTGGTGAATACCACAATGTGAGCTGAGGCTAGCCACCACTTCTGCTGGGCTTGTCACAGCTTATTTGAAACTACATTCCAAGCCAAGACTTGCTGCCGCATATGCCAGGCTTGAGGCCACCATGCAATTTGAGACCAGTTTCTAACTATGGCAGGCTTGGGGCCACTTAGTAAGAAGTACAGGAAGGCAGTGTGGAGGCTCCTCAAAAAATTAAGAATAGAATTACCATATGACCCAGCAATCCCTCTCCTGGGTATATACAACAACAACAAAAAAAAAAATTGAAAACATTTATCCGTAAAGATATATGTGCTCCAATGTTCATGCAGCTTTATTTACGGTGGCCAAGACATGGACACAACCAACATGTCCTAGATGATGGGATAAAAAGATCTGGTATATATACACAATGGAATACAACTCTGCCATAAGAAATGATGAAATAGTGCCATTTGTGACAATATGGATGTATCTTGACATTATTATGCTAAACGAAATAAGTCAGACAGAAAAAGTCGAGAACCATGACTTCACTGATATGTGGGATATAAAACGGAAAGCAACAAAGGAAAAAGATAAACAATAAAGAAACAAAAACTCATAGACACAGACAATAGTTTAGTGGCTACCAGAGGGTAAGGGGGTGGGTGGTAGAAGAAGGTAAATGGGGTCAAATGGGGTGATGGAAGAACTGGGTGGCGAACATACAATGTGATATAGATGATATAGAAATGTACACTTGAAACCTATGTAGTTTTACCAACCATTGTCACCCCAATAAATTTTAATTTTGAAAAAAGAGGTATAGGGCAGGCAAAGGGCAGCTGCTGCTTCTTTGTGATTTCTGAACCTGTGAGCGATCTTGGCAAATTACGCAGCATGAGCGGAGGCAGGCAGCTTGTGTGGACATGTTGTTGTAAAAGGTTTGGGCAGGGCCCACAAGTTGGGTGAGGTGAGGTCTCTGAGACTTATCAGGGCAAGTCGAACTGTGTTAACCAGGTTAATGGAGAGCTCAGATTTGGTGCCTGTCTGAACCTGCCAGCTGGGTGGGAGGAGAGTTCAACAAAGTAATAATGGCACCTGCCAGTGCTTCTGTCCCCAGAGACAGCTGCCCCGACCCTGTTCCTCCAGCCTTCTCTCTGAAGTTAGTTAATTTAGTTCTTCTCCGTGTGTCTCTGGCACTTTTGGAGCTAGACCTTAGAGTGAGAAAATCTGTGATTGACCTAGATGGTGCGTGGGCCCCTCAAGAGGAGCATTCTGATCTCATCTCTAGCAACTCTCCATCTCATCTGGATGCAATCCCCATGGGTTTTCAGTGAGATGTTATGGGTACTCTTCTTCCCAATATTTGGTGTCCTGGGTTGGGGAGCCCTATGTTGGGGTCGACTCCTAAAGGGAGACCTCCGCAAGATGATATCCCTCCTGATTTTTAACTTCCACATGTGAGTGTGGGACCAGACCATTCGTCCCCTCCTCCCCTCCTACCAGTCTCAAGGCATTTTTTTCTTTATGTCCTTAGTTATAGGAATTCTATTCACCTAGTCCTCAAGTGGGTCTAAGTGACTGTTGTTCTATAATTTAGTTGTAATTTTGATATGATTGTGGGAGGAGGTGAGCAAAGAGTTTACCTACTGCTCTATTTTGACCAGAAGTCCCCTTTAGCATTTAGGTATTTTGATCATCTATTTGAACCACTTGTTAGAATTCTGTTTTGAGGATAACTGCAATCAGGCCATCTACCTGAAATAATAATTTGATTTTCTATTCAAGCATATATTCAAGTTAGATTTTTCAATTTTATATAACTTTATTTTAGAAACTGTTAGGATTTATTTTTAAAAAAGATTTATAGAAAAGTTGAAAAAGTATTACAGAAATTTCCTAGATAGAATCCATCCAGCTTCCCCATATGTTCACATCTTATCTAATCATGATACATATGTCAAAACTAAGAAATCAACATAGGTATAATATTACTACCTGAACTATAGACAATTCATATTTCACCAGTTTTTTTATCATGTGCTTTTTCTGTTTAGGATCCAATCCAGGATATCACCTTTCATCTACTCCTATCTGCTTAGACTCCTTTGATCTGTAGCAGATTCCCCTTGTTTGGTTTTCATGCACTTTGACAGGTTTGAGGAGTATTCATCAAATGTTTTATAAAATATACCTCAATGTGGGAACGTATGATGCTTTCTCTGGATGAGACTAGGGCTATTTTTTTATGAAAATACCACAGAGGTGAACTTCCCTTCTCATCACATCAAATCAGGGAGTACAAGGTATCAACATGACATGTGAGTGCTGATGTTAGCCTTAATCATTAGTGAAAACTGCTGCCAGGTTTCTTTGGAAAGGAGCCAGTAAGTCCATCCCATGCTCCAGGAGAGGAGATTTAAGTTCCATCTTCAGGCAGAAGGAGCAGCTGCATATATTTTGGGAACAAATTTCTCAATTTTAATGATAGATGTCAAACCTATCTCTAGTTCAGCTAACAATTAAAGTGTAGGGATTATCTTGCACATTGTATTCCAGCTACTTGACAAAAATTATAAACTAGGTGTTAAAAGGAAACAAACCCACCCACACGTCAGTTTAGTTTTACCTTTGGACCCCAGTCAGATTCACTGCCAGACTAACACAAATAAGATGCTGAGTTTAAGTAATATTTTTTAACATACTATTACTAAGTAATATTTTTCAAAGATGATTCTCTTAGGTTTTTAGGTATATAATCAAACCTTCTATAATAATGATACCCATTTCCTTTTCTCTAATAATTGCATTTTATTTCTGTTTCAAATCTTGAACAAGTAATAATTAGATTTTCGTAGAAATATTTCTCTCAATGCTGATCTGAATGCTGCTAGTATTTCATATTTATATTTGATGTCCGCTTTTAAAGATAAATATCATACTGAAGAAATGTTCTCATTTCATCAAAATTGTATATTAAATTGTACTTATTACCTTTTTGCTAACTATTCAAATTATCACGTCAATATACTGTGATTAACCACTTTAGATCTACTTATCATTTATCCTAAAAACTCAATGAGGGAAGCAGTATGGTTTTATTTATTTATACGGTAGAGTAAAAATTGAGACTCAAGGATGTTTCCAAGACCACTGAGAAAATATTACCTAAGCCAGGATCCAAACCTAAACAGTCCAACTTGACAGCCAGTGAACAACATGTATTTTATTAACCATTATCTCTATTAACTATCAAGCTGTTCATGCTTAAAGTGTTATTTTTTACTATTATATTTAATGTTACAATCAATCGTATTGACAGGAAGCATTTAGACTTAATTTTTTGTGTAGCTAAGTAGTTAAGAAAACAGTTTCAGTGTTACCTAAGTCCTTTTACTCCACGATTGCTCTAATCAAGAACTCTTCATTTTAACTCATCAGTCATTGATTTTATTCAATCCAACTCCATTAATAATATAATTAGTAAAAATTCTTCCAAGATTTTAAGTTTCTTGTTGTTTTTAGTATATGTATTTTAAACAATGTTATTATTAAAAAATTGCTTCAACTGGTAACTTTCACATGGTTGAAAAATTTAAATGATCCATATCTACTTTTGTTTCCACCAACTTCCCATTAGGAGCCACTGTTCTTAATTTGTTGTTTCTTATGTATTCTACTAGATTTTGTTACTGTAAATACAGGAAGTATTATATTCTTATGTTCTCTTTTTTATACATAAATAGCACTCAATACATACCCATCTATTTGTTTTTTAATCATTTAACAATATAGTTGTGGTATTATTATATAATTTCTCAGTTTTTTAATAACTGCATAGCATTCTATTTAATGAATGAACCATAATTAATTTAACAATTCCTGTATTAAGAGAAACTTAAGATTTCTCCTAACCTTTATGATTCTAAACAACAAAATGAATAACTCTGAATAGCCATTATTTCACATGCACACAAGTGATGAATCACTGGGTTAAAAAGTGTATGTATTTGTATTTTTCATAGAGATTGATCAAAATCAATAAACTGTCCTTACACACGGTATTATACTAAATCATGCTCCAGTTAGCAATGTGTGAGAGTATGTGCTTCCTCCACATCCTTGCTAATAAAGATGGATGTTGAATTTTGAGACTCTGTCAATCTAATATGTGAAAAATGGTATCTTTAGTTTAAGATTATATTTCCCTTATCACAAGTAGGATTTAGCTCTTTTCAAATGTGTATGTGCCATATGTATTTTCCTCTATATGCTGACCATTCATATCCTTTGCCTATTTTCCTACAGGATTGTCTTACCAATTTCTAGGGAAAGCTGTGCAGTTACCATGTAAGACTTCTTTAATTTCCTGTTTCTATATTAATTATGGAAATTGTCATTTATTTATTTTGTATGTTCACATTTTTGCTCTTTCTTGAATTGCTTAATGATGATTTATACATTTCTATAATGATTTTTAAGTATCAGGTTTTAAATTATTTTCTGTCCTCTGAATTTAATTCCTCCTTTTCTGTTTATTAATTACTTCCATTTATTTGGGTATACTTTTCCCAACTTTTACATTTTAATTACTTTTTTCTGTATTTCTTTTCTACTGCTCTATGGCTATGGATATTTCTTTAAGCACGTTTTAAGCTATATACTATAGGATTTTTTTAAGCTTTCTAAAAATTCTACACTTTCAGTGTGCACTTTCTCTTTGACACAAAAATGGTTCAATAAATTTTAAATTTCTAGGTAGAAGAATCTTTGGTTTCTGACTTTGTTCCTATTTTCTAATTTTATTGCATATTAACTAGAGAATCTTCTCTGTTTTGTTTCTACATTTTGGAATTTTTCTTTGATGTCTATTACACCATATCAAATCTTTATAAATGTTCCTTGGGCACTTGAAATTATATTCTTTATTAACAAGGTAAAGAGGTCAAATTATATTAGTCAGATTTATCTTATTATTTAAATTACTTTCCCCTTTGATTTTTTATGAACTGAGATCAGTGAATTAAAGTTTGTTTCAATGCTTTATACTATTAGTGATTGCCTATTTCTCCTATACTTTCTGTTTCATGGTTTCACACTCTGATATTAGAAAGTATCCTTCTTTATATTGTTTACTGGTTTTTGTTTTCAGTTTTAATGTGTCCAATATCAATGTGTCCTGCTTTTTTTCATTTGTATTTATGTGGTATACCCTTTACCCATCCTTGTAATTCCAGCCTTTCTAATTCACTTCGGATGTTTCTTGAATATAGAATTGTGATTTTTTTTTCTTTACAGTAGACTTACAAAAACTCTTAACATTTATTAACATAGCAGATATGTTTGGTGTTAGGTATGTCATAATTTATGTTATACTTCCTGACTTTTATAAAATTTTTATAGAGTTCTATCACATGTATAGTTCTGTTTTATTTGTACATTCTTTAATATTTTGAAAGCATCACAATTTTGTTAAATTGCTTATCTTTGTAACTACAAAGGAATAAAAAGTCTATACATTTAGAAAGTGTATTTCTCTAATATAAGCATATTTACGCTTAGTTTTTCCTCTCTCCTACCATCAAATTTTAGTCAATTGGCCTATAATTCCAACATTTCATTTGTCAGCTTACATGGATATCATTTGACTCTGGACTTACTCCACTTTCCACCTTCTTCAGTCCTTTCCCCATTCATTATAATTGTAGCATTTCTACATTAGGGTATATAAAAAGCAAGTTCCAGAATGGCACTGTAATTCAAACATTTGTCTTAGTAATAGTTTTACTGTTAAATTAATTCAGAGTTCTCCAGTATTCCTTAAACTCTATCCAGTCATCCTACTTGGCTGAACTTCATTCTCCAGCAATATTCTCAATAATTATTCAGAAAAAAAATTCTTTGTATGGTTAAAAGTTGTTTGGCAGCACCCTTTTCACTTAAAGGATACTTTGTCTCCCATTTTCTTCATTTCAGCATCTTATAGTTGGTGCTCTTCATTTTCTATATTGAAGGTTGTTGTAGAGAAGTCTAAGGCCAGACTCAATATTTTTCTGTAATCCTTCTAAAGGCTTACATTTTCATCTACACATATTATTGTTTCCAATTTTATTGTCTAGGTATCTTACTATGCTATCCACACAGTTAATCTTCCTTTGAGCTTCTTCAGATTCTATTTTTATTTATTTGTTTGAAACTTTTTATCCTTCGATTTATTTACCAAATTTTGTTAGCTTGTGATTTAACACTTCCATGTTATCTTACCATTTCTTCTAACTTCTTGAAATTCTGTTTAAGTAGTTGTCCTTCTTCAGAAGCAATTCATTTATTTCTTTTTTTTTAATTTATGGTTAAAGTTTTAATCACAATTATGTAATTGATAGCAAGTTTTCCAGTGAGTATCCTTATCTTCCAGTTAGTTTTGTTTATCTCTGCCACCTTTCAATATTTTTAAATGTGTGTGTTTGACAATTTTAAGAGGTTGCAATAGGCTAGAATCCTTTATTAATATCTCCTGATCAATTTATTTTAATTGACCAAAGATAAATGAGTAATCCTTACCTCTTAATAGAAGTAGATGTTTCTCACTCTCAGTATTCTCTCAACTAGTACACCTACAGTTCCTCATACATGCATAACTTTTTTCTACAATCCTGACTATGTTGAATTATTCCCTATATCTATAATATACCTATTCTCTCTTACGTCACTATTCATTTGGCACCAAAATGGAAATAGTATCTATTCTGCTAGAATATTTAGCATATTAGAGATGTTTTATGTGGACTTTGTGTAGTTTTCATCCATGTTGTCAATAAACACTAGGCAAATTTAAAAACCAAAAAAGAATTGAGGTTCTGAGAGGAACCCCACCCAGTAGTTATTAATACTTCAGTGACAGGACTATTTTCTTGGGCTCATTGGTATATACAATAGAGTTTAAAAAGAATAATCACGCGCTGCACAACACAATAGGAAAACCACTCATTTTATCAGCAGGTGATTTTTTAAAGTATCTGACTTCTGAACTTTGGGGTAAAAAGAGATACTTTAGCATTTTAAAATTACAAACCTAATCAATAAGACCCAATGTTAGAAGAGAATACAAATAATAAAACACAGACTCAGTGTAAGCAAAAGAACAGCTCTAAAGGAGACTTCAGTATACACGGTATTCCTTGTGTCAAGAAAGTTTTCATTGAAATCATATCCATATGTGCTTTACTTTATTTGATGAAATATTTTATTATACCCGTAAAATGAACAGTATTTTATTTTCAGCAAGCAAATAGGAAAAAACTGAAACTGTGATTTTGTTCTATAATCTACTACTAATAAACAACTTTTATAAAATATTTTTACAACTTCTACCACAGGAAGCTATTATTTTCCACTGTAAGATTTTTGCAGTCAAATTTCATGTTACATTAGATACAAAACTAGTAAAAATACAATTTCAGAAGACATTCCTACAATTCATTAACAAAAAAAAATCAACTTACTTGTGACCTAAATGCTTCAGAAAGTATCCCAGAACCTTCAGAGCTTGAACCCAAATACTTTCACTTTTAGAAGCCAATAGTTTGTAGATTACCCTAAAAATATAGAAATAAATTAAGTGATTTTTTAAACTCCTACAAATGTTAAAAATATAGGTACTGTATACGTTAAAAATTGTATACACATAAGGCATAAAATACCTCTCAGGAATTTAAATTCTTTGGATAAATGAAAAATTAACATATTTTATGAATTTTTCTTAACTTGCCCTTCAAATAATATGCTAAAAAGGGCAATGTGGTTGGTCGTTCATAAGCACTAACTCCCAGCACACTCAATAACAATTTTCTATTTTAAGATACATGCTTAGTGAAGCCATGTTTCCTCTTGGATTTGGAATTGCCCGATATTTGTACTTGATGACCTTTGGACCACAGACCTGCCCAATTATTTCCCTCTTCTTAGAATTCAGAATGAGGTCTGAGAAATAATATCTAGTCTTTGTTGTTCTCTTGAATTAGGAAATGATTTAAAACAGATACTATAGGTCATCCTTGCTATGTTAACAGATCCGAGTCTATATACAGAAGAATAAAGCAGTCACATAAGAAACACCAGAGGAAGCTAACTTATTTCCTTATCGCTATCCAATTCCTGGTTCCTATAGTAATCCTAATGAGATTACTATGACAAACACATTATTCTGTTTACTTAAATCAGTTTGAGGAGTTTTCCATTACTTGGAGCAAAATGTCTCTAGTACCATGCAACGGAACCGAACCGATACAGCCACTTCAATAATATATAAGACCAGGGTCATTTCCATTACAATATTTGCAAGGTCTTTAGAAATTTCATCCCATATTTTTTTTCAAAAAATAAAAATATTTTTTCTAAAAGGTAAAGGGGGAAATAACAACTATATTCTTTCGCAACTCATTCTAGAATTTAAGAAGGCTCTTTGAGGGTGGCAGTGGTGACACTATAAAAAATAGGATGTGCTTTATTATATTAAATATCTTTTTTAAAAAATAAAATGTTATATAGATGCAGACGTGAACAAAAACCATATCCATTTTTTGTGTCCTTTCATGCTGTGACCTTTTACCAACCTCACTGTCCTTGTAAGCATCGCAAAGCCTTCTAGTTAATGATTATCTGTGTTCCTTAAAAAGATAACCATAAATCGTTTTATACGGAAAGGCTAGGATGACATCCCAGATGAATATCAAACTGCTGACAATATGGACCACCTGGAGGTCTGGCCCCTGGCACGACAGCATTCGTTGTCTCTTTGCCTTGTCAATCATTAGTACCTGAGTATACTTTTTTTTTAAGATTTATTTTTATTATTTTTTTTTAAGGACGGGGCAGCTCACAGTGGCCCATGCAGGGATCAAACCGGCAACCTTGGTGTTATCAGCACCATGCTCTCAACAACTGAGCTAACTGGCCACCCCTAAGATATACAATATTTAAAAGAGTACAGTAACAGGAGTTTTTAGCATAGAATAATCTGCGCAGAATTGCTGGGCTGTCTCTTCCACTCAGACCCAATCTTTCCGTACATAAATTACCCTATAATAAATTATTACACTGTATGGAGTTGCCTGCTTCATTTGTTGGTCTTAAGACACATTCTCGTTACATTGACCATATTGACCATTACAACTTTGCCCCACTGTTGGACAAATGTCACTCTATAATTTGAAGTTGAAATAATCTAGCCTAAACAAAAAGCTGGTAATAGAAGATGCACTGTAATTTTCATATCATGTCAGTAACATTAACAAAGGGGAACAAAAACTTAAAGTTAGTGACACCTATTTTATGTTTCACATTAACTTATACTATTAAAAAAGAAAGTAACATATTTCTTGTTTTATTTTGTTTTTGCATTTACTGAAGAACAGACTATGAGTAAAAATAAACTCTAGAGTGATTATTTCCCTTGGAAGATGATTTCTTTCAAAAACGTCAAGTTCTTAAATGAATATATATTTACACTGAAATCTATTTTCAGCACTGGTAAAAATCAAGATCAGTCATGAAAAAAGACAAATATGAGAATAGAAAAGTTATACATCTCAAATAAGAAATATTCAGGAAATCATAAGAAAAAATATTCAACCGCAAAAACAATCTGGAAATCCAAATTAAAAGCTATACTCAGATACAGAATCAGAAACCCAACCGAATTCCTATTTTCTAGGAATAGCTTTGCGTTAGAGGAAAAAAAGGTATAAGATCTACCCTGGATAAACAGAAATTATGATTAACATCTGAAATATGAAAACATCTAGAGTAGTCAAACAGCTACACTACACAGGATTTTCTTCACAACTACCCAAGTGTTTCTTACAAAACGAGATAGACATAGGATTGCAACACCGTATGAATGGGAAATTTACTGACAGATCAGTTCATAAATGTTTACTTGTAATATACTAAAATAGATGAATCCTAATTCATATGCCTGAGCTGTTGATATTATTGACGTTGATATATTATTTCCAACCTGTGGAAGTTCATTGAGTTGCACATGGAATAACTGAGATTTCTTCTTCATTCCAACAACTCAGACTACAGAAAAATAAAAAGGGAGAATCCCTAAAGGGCTAGGTTATAGGTTTAAGTTCCAAAGAATACTATCAAGAAACTATGCTTCACCTGTTTACATAATTAATACAATCTTCATAATTAAACTAAGTCTTCAAATTCTTCAGGTTTGGTCCTCTTGTCCTAAAACTGTCTTTTATCAGTATTATTGCCATTGCACTGACACTGCTCTAGTTCATCATCCCTCAAACTGACGAATAAAATAATCTCTCTATTGATCTCGCAACATCAGCTTTGTCCCTCTCCAACTCATTTTCCACACAGCTGACTGTACATCTAACAAAATGGAAATCTGACAAACTCAATTCCTCATTAAAAATTATATAATTTTCATCACCTACAGGGTGAAATCTAAACTTTTTATCAATCTATACTTTCCAAACCTGGCCGGCCACTATCTAGCTCTGGAGTCTAAACTCATAATTTTCATGCGCTCTCTTTTGTTGAAATATACCACGCTCTCTCTACTGCAAAAAAAATTTGCTCTTCCCTCTCTTAAAATGTCTTTACTATAGCAATGTTTTACTTTTCTTGAGACCCATTTTCTATACACTTCTTCTGTATTGAGTATTAGAGGATTAACATCAGCTTTCACCATTTATTCCATTTTTATGTGTAAGATTTTGCTACATTTATTCCAAAATTCAAGTAACAAAGGTTATTCTTGGAAGCACAACTATACTCAATTAAAGTCTATTAAAATTATTGATATAATCATACCTTATTCCGTTTCTTTGATCAAATGCTGGTATCATTGAGGCTGGGTGTTCTGACATTAAAGCCACTAGTAACTGTAACACATCATGAATATTTTCATCCTGCATAATAAGAATCACCAATATTTCTTTAGTTAAAATTTTATTCTAATGCTTTGAATGAAATAATTAAAATGGAATACCCAAACTGTGTCCTACCTCATGCATTGTAAGTAGGTAATTTAATATACTCTGAAGTTCATCTTCCTTGACCCCTCGATCCTTTAAAAAAAAGAATCATTACTTAATTGAAAACTAAAATTAAAACTTTCATTTAAAACAGAGATCAAAATAATCTCATTTTAAAAGACAATAAAAACAACTTCAAAATAGTAATGTTTTAATTTAAATATCTAGATACTTCATAATTCATATAGTATATTATTGCAAGTTAATAGAAAATATTTAGAAATTTATATCTATTCTTCAAAGTTGCTTACATTTGATTGACCATCATTATAAAAACTTAGTGTATTTTGAACATGTAACTGTATTATTACTATTTTCTAACCATGCATTATTTTCTTCAAATAATGCAAAGCACTGCCAAATTTTACAATATTAATTGTGTATTTTACCTTTACTTTCCATGTTTTTAATCTTACTCTTTTAAAAATCCTACTGGGATAAAATACATAATGTAAACTTTCTCAAACAGGAACACAGGCAAATTTCTGGAATCAAAACGCAATGCGTGTTTGTTATTCATATATGTTCCTTGTCCATTTCTGCCATATCTCTTAGTATGGAGGGTCTCAAAAACTATTAAAAAAAAAGTGAAGTTCAACAAAAACTAATACTAAGATTTACTTAAAGCAATTTATGCATTAAACATAGCTTGTGCTAATTTTACAATTAGCATAGTTTGTGCTAATTTTACATTTACAATTAGCATAGTTTGTGCTACTTTTACAATAATGATTTTAAACTATGCCAAATATTCCTTTTTACCTAATATACTGCCATTCTGCAATTACATAAAATTACCTTTAGTATGAGCTGTTTCAGAAAAAGTAGCATAAACGCCCGTAGTGATATAATTTCTTTTTGTGATGGCCGGGGACCATCTAGAATAAAACAGAAAAAAAAAAAAAAAAAAAAAAAAAAAGAACCCATGATATTAAATAAGCTTAATGCAATGTTAGGATACTATGGAATTTGTTTAGTAGTTATATTTATTATAATTAAATATTTATTACTATTAATGCTATATAATTTCAATTATATCAGAATCTAAATGTTAATTTTCAGATTTTTGGCAATTACAAATTATTCACCACACGTCAAATTTGGGGGAATTACTTTTTAAAAATTATAATACATTAGTATCCATTGATAAATGTATAATCATCAAGGTTACATGGATACTTTTTCCTACTCTTATTACATGAATAGGGTTCCTTTTCCGGAACTTCAAGTCTAAGTTTTCCCAATATTTCTTTCAACCCTCCAATTTGTCTTCATTTAAAGACCATCTCCATTTTTATCCCACTCATTATATAACAAAGCATAGAAAAAGTGACACTGCATTGTAACTATTTTGCAGATTTTGTCTTCCATGTTATTTGTATATACCAAATACATATTACATTGGACACGCAATAAATTTTTATGAGTCAATAAATGAAAATGAACAAGAACAATTAAAATATACCTATCAGCCTTTCTTAATACAACCAGGATTTGTACAGCTTCTTTATAAGTTTTTAAACTACAATCGCTTTATGTGTAAATTCTAACATCTCTTTTCACTCACCAAATATTTCCATGTAGATTATTATATCTCAAAGCAAATGATCCCTCAAACAGCCCATTTCATCTACTCCTGAGAATGAAATCTCTTTTCCATTTCCCCGACTGCCCTCTACATTTTTTGAGCTACTCCTGCCAATAGTACAAAGTACCCTTTTCCTCCTTACCAACACTTTGGTTTACTTTTACTTAAAACATTTTTCATGGTGAAATGTAGCACACATACAGAATATATAAATGTGGAATTTCACGAATTATTGTAAAATGAACACCTGTATAACCACTTTTTAGGTGAAGAAACTAAAACTGAATCCTGGCAGGGAAACTCATTAAGCAATGGCTTACAGATGAAGAGACTGCACAGAGTTCAGGGATGAGGTCCTGATTTATAGCAGATTTCTGATGTCTGCTGTGTAAATACTCCCACCATGACTGACTTCAAGTTCAAGCTACCAATGGTTTAACTATCAGCTCATAAAATCCCGGAATATTTAATCATTGCCTGTGGCACCAGCATAATGGAGCCCGCACTCCCCTCAGCCCTCAGCTCTGAGACACACTGCCCTCCTGAACACACCCCCCTCCATCCCAGTAAAAACAGCCATTATCCTAGTCATAACTATCTTATTTCATTTATAATTTTGCTACCACTTAATGAAATTGGACAAATTTTATATTATCTTTGTGCATCATTTTTGTTGTTGTTGTTAGGTTGAGAATGATAATGGGCTTATATCATGCAATAATTTGTGAAGATTAAATAGATCAATATAAGTAAAGAAATCAGAAGAGGAAAAAATTAGAATAGTAAAGGAATTAAAATAAAATTATTTTAATTGTAAGCACTCAGTAATATTAGATAAAATTACTATTGTCACATATTACACATTGTAAAGAGCAAGTTGCAGAGAAATATAGAGATGTGTGAATTTTGTGCATGTGATATGAATTCGTATTTTACAAAATAAAATATAAATAAATGTACTTTACAAATATAAAACTGAATGAGAAAACAAATCACAAATGATACAATTTATGAATAATACAGAATCATTTAGGAATATATACATAAGTAGTAAAAAGGAATAAAGGATAGTTAAAAATAATGAGAGCTCAAATAAAGAAAAGGCATAAGGAACATAAAATTGAAAACGGGTTATCTCTATGGCTGGAAATGGAAGGAAGATATACCCTCGTTATAATGTTCTATTTTTTAAGCATGGCAATACTTCTATGAGGTTCATTTTATGTTTACATATATAACACTATGTTGTTTACGATGTATTCAAAATAAATCTTTGAAACACCTATCATTTAAAGCACCTATGTATATGCATGTGTAAGTCTGTATATGAGCAGAAAAAAAGTAGCAGAAGGATATATAAGACTGGTGATACCGGCTCCTTGGGAGAGTATTAACTTTTATTCATAAATCTTTGTATTATTTCACTTGCTACCAAGTTCATGCATTACTATGATATTTGTAATGTCAATAAATGTTTTACAGTGAACCATGTACAATAATAATTTAAGAGACAAAAGTGCTAAATCAATCAAAACAAAAAATATCCTACTTTTCAAACTGAATACCTACACGTGAAGAGTTCTATGAAAAGCAAGAGCAGTACAAATTATCTTTAGAGTGTCCTTAAAAGAAAGCATTTTAGTTCAAAATGGTATTTGAAAAAGTTATTTAGAAAACGATAAGTGTCAAATCAGAACTTTACATTCCACTATATAATAAAATTAATTTCAGATGGATTAGAAAAGAATAAATAAAAGCATAGATCAAAAAGAATAAATTAAACTATAAAGAAAAAGGAATGTCCTTCCACTTTCTTGTCACTTTTCTTTAAAATATATTTATTTGTTTTCTTCCCTCCCTTCTCTTTAGGCAGGAGCCAGCAGGGCCTAAGAGCCCAGGGACCTAAGAGCCCAGGAGACAACAGAAGCCAAGGAGACACCAGAGGCTGGAACAGACAAGGAGGCAAACCCTTCTGGGTCAGGGTGAGGAGACAATAAGGGCCAGTGGGGTGCTGTGGCAAAGAAACAACTGGGGTTAAGAGGTGGCAAGGATCATCAAGAGCTAGGGTTGAGGATCTGGCCAGAGTTGCCTGGTACGTCAAAGCTGAGACGGCGATGGTGCACGTGTCCGAACACTGATTCCATGAATGGAATAAGCAAATACGTAAATATATTAAAGATAATGGGAGTAAGATTTCTCACTATTGAAGGAAAAAAGCTGTAAATATAGTAACTTTGAGGCTAAATTGAACCATGTGGTTTTGGACTAGAGTTGAAGGTACTGGTATAAACTCCTGGTTTTTAATACAAATACATTAGTTTAGATGTATGCATGTGTGTGTGTGTGTGTGTGTGTGTGTGTGTACACACATATATATAACATATATATATATATATATATATATATATTTGTATTTCCTAGATCCTTTCCAATAAGAACGCCTAGAAGCAATGACATCCAAAGAGTAATCACCATAACAAGCACACTGAACATCTAGGTCCTGATTTCTAAAAACCATATTCACCACAACAATCCAGGGCTTCTTGAAGAAATGGCTGATTCCAGGACAGGGATGAGGAAAGTGTAAGATGAATCAAGAACATCTTGTGCAAGAAGGCAAAGAAATACTAAAAAATTATGGACATTTTTCATAAAAACCCAAAAATGCATGCAAACGGGCTCCTACTGGCTAAATCTGAGACAACTTGAACATAAAAATACATACCGATCCAATTCAGGAGATAGTCTTTGGGCTACATCCATCAAGCCAATTTTAAGTTTCATGAACCACCCCACACACATTCAGTAACAAACTGTCTGTGGTTTTTTTGTTTGTTTTTTGTTTGTTTGTTTTTGAAACACAACGACTGCTTTCAACAGAAATCTTAAGGCTCCCTAAAGCCTAAAATATTTGTGTCTGGCCCTTCCCAGAGAAAACCCATCAACTACATACTAAATAAAACAGGAACCCATGAAATTTATACTGATATAAAAAATGAACAAATAAATAAATGGAGGAGAAATTCAAGTTTTTCCTACAGTAGAATTCAAAATAATAAATGCCTTAAAAAATATGGTCATTTGGCAGTAAAGCTCTATTCTGACAGGAGTCATCAATGAACTAAAACCAGTTAAGTGAAGATTGTTGAAAAACAGTATATTTGCATATCCCAATGTATTTCTCCACCAAATACTTACTATTAGAAAAGAGATAGTAGTGATTTTACAATGAAGAACCCTGGTAGACGCCACCTTAATCAAATAATCAATGTTAACATCATTACTACTAAGACAACTCAACATCATGTGCCTTTTGACAAGATACAGTGAGACAGAACTGGTATGACCTCCGTGTGATACTTTCCAAAAATGAAAAACCTAAATCTTCATCAGCAAATATCGAACAGACCCCAAATAAGGGACATTCTAAAAGGTAATTTAACTGTTCAAAAATGTCAAGGATATGGACAACAAGGAAATACTACAAAAAATTATTCTGCATTGAAGAATATTAAAATGACAAGGCAACTAAAAGCAATAAAAGATCCTGAACTGGGATTTAGGGGAAACATTATTTGTTTCCTAGAAAGAATATTATTGAATAACTGGTAAAATTTCAGCAAGATATTTAGATTAAATGATAGTATTATATTAAGGTTAATTACCTGATTTTATGGTTGCCCTTGGTTACCTAAGAGAGTACCTTTATCTCTTAGGAAATAAACAGTAGAATATTTAGGACAATAGGATATCACATCTACAATTTATTCTCAAATAATTGACAAAAACATGCATATGTTTATGCGTGTGTTTGTATTTACATAAGAGTAGAAAGTGATAAAATCTATGTGGTTAAATGTAAAATACTGGGAAATATGGTGGAGGTATATGAGAATTTCCTGTACAATTCTTACACCTTTTCTGTAAATTGTAAATCATTTTTTTTGAAGAAATAAATACATATGAATATATGATTTGCCTAAAATAAACCCTATCAACCCTATCAGAGGTAGTATTTAAAAACAAGAGCTCGGAGTCAGATAAACATGATTCAAATTTTAGTTCTGTCACGTTGTACCAACTTTCATTTCCTAATCTGCAAAGTGGGAGTGATATTAACAAAATATGTATGTATAAGTAAATTCCTATGTGTATGTGTACATATCTATTTATATATAATTATATTACATATAAATGATTAAACAAAATTAACATGTAGAATGGTTAGCATGTAGAATGGTTAGATTCCAACCCATGGTGAGCATTCAGTAAATTTTAGGCATTATTCATTTAAAAACAATAGCAACAGCTATAAATGCAAAATAATAGATCTAAGTACAAATACGCAATTTTTAAAGTCCCATCAATGAAAGACATAAAAGTAAGCTAATAAATATTAAAGTAGTGAAATGCTATTTTCCCTATCAAAAAAATTTTTATAAAATGATAATTTGCAATACTATTGTGAATATGCTTAGAAAAGCACTCTAACATACTATTGGTGAAATTGTAAACTGGTACAATATTTCTAAAAAAAAAATTGACAACATTTATGATGAGACTCTCAGTAATTCTAAACAAATCAAAGATATAGGCAAATGATTATACACAATGGATTCAATCACTGCATTATTGAGAGATTTGATTATTCATACAATCAAAACTTTAATGGTACATGCTGTTAAATTACTATGTAGAGCCAAGAAAAAAAAATCAAGAAAATCTCAATTCTGTAAAAGTTTAACTATTTCACATATTTATGCAATGAGAAATAGTGGAAGAACACATACCACACTTGTATCAGTATTCCTGAGGTTTGGGTTATGAATAATTTTTCTCTTCTATATTATTTTATTTCTATGAGTATGTATTTTTATATAACTAGTTAAACTGGAAATAAACTTGAAACAACACAATGCAAAGCAGAATTAGTTTCTACTACACTTGGAAGAAAGGGTGAAGTTTGGGGAAAAATATAAAGAAAAGCAACAATCTCAAAATGTTGAAACAGCTGTATTACAACTCACTAACCATGACCAATATGATTCATCCGTTTTTAATATTATGAATATATCTTCATGAATCACAACAAGCATATAAGCTAAAAGGTAGACTATTACTTCTTTTTACCTGCCTTTATTCCAAAAATAATTTAATACTGCAAAGCTATAAATTTCTTCTTTACCACAAAGAATTCTCAATATACCAGTTTACTACGTAAATGGTATTTTCATAACCGTGCATATCTGCTCACTATAACAGCAGATACAGAACAATTATAGTACAGTGTAATGTCCTGGTAGACTTGTACTTACCTAATCCTTTAGGTGTAATGCCACTGCTGTCAGCAGGATTAATGACCCAGTAGTAATATTTTAATGTGTGCATTAGCTGTAATACTGTTCCTACCCTGCGTATGGTGGTGTAAATGGTAGCAGTTCCAATAAATTCAGCAGACAAATAAGTATATAGGGAAAGCTGAACCTAAGACAGAAAATTAACAGAGCATTAAAATGAATTTAAAATGTCTCAAGTGTGTAAATTATAAATACACATTCTATTCTTATTTAAATGCAAATTAGCAAAGGCCAAGAAAAGACCATTTATTATTATGAGGTTAAAAATAATTACTTATTAAATATTATTTGTATTTTAAAAAGAAAAAAATCTGAAATCAACACATTCTAATAATATTTCTCTTAATAGAGTAATGTAATAGCTATTAAAAATGAAATAATTTTTAATGATTCAGTAATTCCATTTAAAGTATCTGATAGAATGATCAATTATTTAAAAAGTCAACTAGACTAAAGCTCTTAATCAAACTATATTTCAGCACTTAAAGAAACAGAATTAACATCAGTCAGTTACATCATATTTGGAAAAAATGCATTGTCATATATCCTAAAAGTTTGTGTAATTTCAAAATTTAACCCATTGTCATAGTATTAGAATCTAAACAATATAAATAGAGAAATGACAAGCCAAACACCTTTGTTGAGAGAGGGAACAAACTTCAGGTTTTAGTTAGCACTCTAACAGCATAAACTGTAAAAAAACAGTCAGAACTTAAACAGTATTTAAACAAAGTTACGTGGGAGATTTGAAAATTGTAAAAGGCAGCTCAAATTTATTAAAAATGTCCCTCATTATTGACTTCCACTAGAATATAACAGGACTAAGTTAAGGTATACAAAACACTAAAACTTTTATGTTGATCTCTAGAAAAAAATTTATGTGTATGTTTATTTTAAAACAAACAGTATTTACATATCATGATATAAATTGTATATTCACAACCCAAGCAATTTTTCAATTATAATGATCACGATTATCATGATATAGTCACCTGTTATTTTCTCTTTTCTTAGTCTTTTAATAATCAGGGTACCAAATTCTCTTTCTTGGAAAAGTATAAAACACTTCTAATGACTTCAGAATGTAGTTATTACATGAAGGTTAATTTAACAATAGTTTCATTTATTTTAACATTTACATACTTAATGTTTTGATATCTGATACTGCCTAATACAACTGCTTCATATTAACTAAAAACTAAGCTGAAAACGCCAAATGCTTTATATCAGATAGTCTAGATCCCATAACTATTATTTATAACATTACACGAAAATAAAATAAGCGAGAATACAGTTTTACCTTTGCAGGTGTATGTATCCAGATAGCTGGGTTGAATAAAATGTGATCACAAAGCTGCTTCAGCAAAGGTGCTCCGTGAGATAAACCATCAAGATATTTTGCAAAGGTTAAAAATTGCTCCAGGACAGCTCTAGTTATATGAACTCTTGATGACTAAAGAAAGAAAACAGAAATTTAAGCTAAAACTATGCAGAATACCAAAGTGTAAGATTACTGATTTAAAATAAGTACACATAAATTTTTCATAAGTCTCCCTTAATACTTTAAATATAAAATTGAAAACTTATATTTCCTTGGCTATTGAAAATTTAATTATATTTAGAAAGCTAAAATTTTAAGCTAATTTTCTGACAGTTAGTTATCTGAAGCCCTTTCCAGCACAACTGAAGATAAATACCTCAGGTTAAATAATGCCACTCTTAACTCCAGCTAAAGAAATAAAAGAAGTTATGCATGAAAATGATTTTATTCCATTGTTATAGCAGTTGATGAACAAGAGATCTTAGACAAACAAAATTAAAATGAAGTAAAATTCATATCATGGTAATACACGCACACATACACGCACACATACACACACACACACAAACATACAGACGCCAAAAAAAGACATTGGGAAAGAAAAGTGCATTCACTAGCTCCAAACCAAAGGAAAAATAAATCGACCCTACTATTCTACTGAATCTTTTCTTCAAAAAGTTACAAATGAGTTGCACGTCGACAAATGCAAGACATCTTGCTTAGCAATAAACCTTTCTAACCTATCCATAGTATTTAAAAAAAGCAGATCTCATTTTCCTGAAAATATTGTCCTTCTTTGGCTTTCAGGACCCTCAGCGTTATTCCTCAATGACTTTTATTTAAAAGATGGAACTGCTCAAGATTATTTATTTGGTCCCTTTTCTCCATGCATATCCTCTCGCTGAATGATGTTTTATGCTTTCACAGCTTTATATAGTAACATTATTTCTATGCTGAGTACTCCCATCAAGAATTTTCAATTGCCATCACCAATACATAACTTATTTCCACAAATGACAGATCTTCCAAAATTAAAACCAAACCTTAAAGCTGCACTGCCCACTGCAATAGCCACTAGTCATATATGGCTACTGAGCTCTTGAAATATGATTGTGCTCAGTGAATTGTGCTGTAAGTATGTACAATCTGGGTTTTGAAGGTTCAGAATGAAAAACTAACGTAAAATATCTATTATTATTACTAATTGAGTATATTTTGAAATGATATTTTAGATATACTAGGTTAAATAAAATAATTACTAAAATTAATTTAATATTTTGCTTTCTACTGGAAAATTTTAAATAGAATATGAAGCTTGCATTATACTTTAATTGAACAATACTACCCTAGAATATAACTTCAGATGAAAACATTAGAGAGAAAAAGCTGTTTATGAAACTTGAATGTCAAAAAATATATACCCTACACAAATTTCTTCTTCCTCTAGTGATCATTTCTGCAGTATCACCATCCTCTCTAGGGTAAATAATCACCAACCATGCAACCCTAAAGCACAGGTCACATTATACCTTTATCTCCATTATCCACTGATTGAAGTCCAAGTATCAATATAGGATTATTTGGGTCCAATATTACCTACAATCATCATGCTCGCACCAAGGATAACTTGATAAATCTGACCTAAGCATGCCACACATTTTCATACCTCTACGTAAGGGGTCACAAACCCCAATGATTACAATACACAAGTAGCAAGAATGTATGAACTAGGATAGGAGACAATAAAGAGTGGTGATGACTCCTCTTCAGGTTCAAGATACCTAAAGGAAATAAAGTTCAAAACTACAATCTTTCCATTGAGCCAAACAAAATATTTCTTTGGGCCAATTACATGTATAAAACACGTTTGTTTCATCTGTTTTCTCCATCGTGAAACCCTTGCAGCCATTTCCTTTACCTTAATGGTAGAGAGCAATACTTTTCATGTAGTTATTTGGAAAATATACATGTTGCATATTTACTATTTTCCAGATATTTTCCTTGGCACAGCAGAAAGAACAGTTAACAAAACTGGAAGAAAAAAAACCTGCCCTCATAAAACTTACATTCTAAGGAACAAGAAAGTGGGGATATACAATAAACAAAATGGTAAAATATGTAACATGTTAGGATTTAATAAGTGTATCAAAAAAACATGGGGTGGATTAGAAATTTGTAAAAGGGTAGTTAAAAGAAGGTATTACTGAGAAGGTGGCATTTAATTAGTTTGAAGTATGACAAGGCTAGCAATGATTTTGTATTAGTAGGCTTGTGTGTTTGACCAAACACCAATGGTGAGCAGATAAGCAATAGTCCTACAAAATTCAAACCAAGCTTTAGAACATAACTTTACATGAAAATTTTATAAGAAGATGTAGGAAATGATTCCAAGAAATAGCTAAATAATTAATGTGAGGAAGGCGAACAAAAACAGATAAATATTTGAGTAAAAAAAACAAAACAAAACAAAGATTGGGCACTCATTTTAAAGGAACTTTAATGAAAAGAATACAATACTTTTAAATTCTAAACTATTTTATTCATGGATAGGAAAAGTAGATAAGAGATCAATGGTTGTTTCAAGCTCCAGCCAGCTCCTTCATTAGTTACAATTTCAGATGGCTTATCTTATACATTCTATTTTTATTCAGTAATAATGGTTTCAAGAACATTATCTGATAAATTCTACTTTTATGTTTTCAACTCTGAAATAGAACCTTGAGATCCTGTTCCTAGATAAGCATTCTCAGAGATCAGATCTTATCCGATAAAAATTATCATGTTTTTATAAAGAACAGTAAAGGAATATAAAATCAGATTGACCATTATGAAACTATTGATTTGAGGAAGTAATTCATAATTTGAAAACAAGTTTTCAACTTGTTCCACGTTATAAGTTATGTTAGAAGCATCACAGGATGCCTTCCACATTACTAAAAAAAAATGTGTCCGTTTTGTTTCATAGCAATTAATGTCATTGGGTAGTAATTTTTACTTCTAAAATTGATCTTTAGGAAATATTTTTCTAAAATTGTGCTTTGTAATTAGCCCACTTAAACTCCTACTCAACAAAAAATTAATGTTCTCTTTAACGTCATGTTCTATTTACCTGTAAGTAGTACATATTCCTTCTGCCTTGTGTTGCTGTTACTTATTCACACATCTTTGTTGCCTGATATAAAAATGGATACTATCTTATTCATCTTTATCTGTCTGGTGCCTGCCATAATTCTTCAGTAAATGTTTAACTAAATGCATGGCAAATTAAAAAATACAGTAAGACTAGAACAGATAAAGCAAAACTGATTAGAAGAGGAAAGGATGAAAGACATCCAACTCTGTTTTAATGTGTTCAGTTTGATTGATTTCTTTAAAATATTTTTTTTAATTTTATATTTGCTTTCATTTTCTCAAGTAAAGCTATTTTTAAAAGAAATTCATACTTGGATACTTTAGTTATAAATCTGTAAAATGCAAGCTCTGTAATGTACACTATATGACATTACTTGTGTGTGGTAACTGAATACATATTTTGTAAGAAGTACTATATGAGATGCGACTAAATATATTTGGAAGTAGAATGTGAGAAACTAGAAAGAAATTATAACTAAATCAAATAGGAGCAACAGATGTAACAGAGAAATTACTACTCAGTTAAGACATCTTTCCCACATTTAGAGCAGCCCACGACAGAATGGATTGCCAGAAATGTTCATTTGTACTGCGGAAACAATTCTATATATACAGAACATGCATTATATGTTAATTAAATTATGGAAATGATTTTAATTAGTAGAGGTACATCATAAAGTAGTTGATATTCAATATCCATTTCACTCCTCCTGGGACACCAAGATTGAGCTCCAA
The DNA here is from genome assembly GCF_004115265.2 of Rhinolophus ferrumequinum. Lineage (NCBI taxonomy): Eukaryota > Metazoa > Chordata > Mammalia > Chiroptera > Rhinolophidae > Rhinolophus > Rhinolophus ferrumequinum. The sequence continues at coordinate 94,326,215 of NC_046287.1, forward strand.
ATATACTATATGAATATCCTATATGAATCACTTGTATGTTGTTAACAGGGGCAGGAAATGATTGGTTCAGAGACCCAGCATCAAAATTTTCATGGCAACGATTAGTTCAAAGTAGGCCAAGACCTAGGCTGATTAATCAAACTGGAGGGGAGGCTCTTGTTCAGGAATTGGGAGAAAGGCACTCTCTCTCCCTCCACCAAGGTGGGAAGGCCTAGAGCACCAAGTGCACCTGGCAATCTTATTATCACCTGGATAGCAGCTCTAGCATAAATCATTACAGATGGCAGAGCAGAGATACAGAAAAAACCTGGGTCTTTCATGACGTAACCGAGACTCAGATAACCAAACCCTGAAGCTCCATTTACTGCATGCATGTTTTGCTGGCTATACTGATCTCTCCAATCTTCCCCTTGGTAGGTTCTATTTCTCCTTGGTAGGTTCCCTCGCCTATTGGCTTCCAGTTGGGTTTGACTAGCTTGAGACACCAGCAGGAAATTAAAGGATGGGAAAAACTGAATTGCGGTATTTATTTCCCTGGCTTCACCCCTTCAGCTCAATACATTATATTCCCCTTTTGAAGGCCATACTCCAATCAGGTACATTTCTCCTATAGCTGCAATAACTTACTCTGAGTTATGCTAAACGCTCATCCCTCATCTCTTCAAACCATGCTGATTCCCCCTAACAATACTCACAGCTTTCTAGCGAGCCTTGCATTAAACTCTTCTCAACAGTACTGACAGGCCACCAATCACCAGACTAAGTTACATTAGCAAACATACTTCTTTGTTTAAGTCACTTTGAATAAAAATTTTTATTAACCACAACCAAAAATATTGATTATATAATATAGACTCTAAATTTTCTAAAAACTCACACTTTGGCAAAATACAACAAAACAAAAATACCTTAAAAGTTTTTCATGGAACAGTATAAATGTGATTAATAAGAAGTTCTCTTATTAGACTACCTTCCTTTATAACTAACAACTTCTAAGACAAAGAGATAAAGCTAAGACAGTTAACCATTAACTTGTTATTCACTGATGACAAAATAAAAATTGAACCTTTATTTACACGACACATGACAGCTGATGCTTAAAAATAAAATAGTGTAAACATTCATCTGATAGTTGAAAAGGCTATTCTTTTTAAGCAATCAAACAAGCATACAAGTGTTTTTCATTTATGTAATTCAATAAGTATTTATTGAGGCAGGCACGCTTTTATGTGTTCAAGATACAGCAATAAGGTGTGAAAAAAATATATTGTCCCTGCTTTCATGAAGTTATGTTCTAGTGAAAGGAGGCAGAAAATAAACAAGTGAAAAAAAAAATGTCAGAATGGTGCTGTAAAAAATTAGCAGAGTAGAGAGTGATGGTTATAGAAGCGGTACTATTCTACTATTCTATTTAGAGTGATCAGGGAAGATGTCTTTGATAAGGTGTCTGTCATAAGCAATATCCTAAATGAAGTGTAGAATCAAGCAAGCCATGTGGTTTATCTATGGGAAAAAGCAATGAGAAAACAATGCAAAAAGCCCTGAGATGGACACATTTTAGTTTTTACAAGGAAGGCAAAGAGCCTTTTGTATGGTCAGTGCGGCTGCAACAGAGAAAGCAAGGAGAATATTAAGACACGTAGAAGTGAGACTTGGGACTTTTTTACTCCAAGAAGGTTGAAGTAGTTAAGCTCTGGCATATTTTAGAGCACTAGTCTGACTACAAGTGAATAAGATAGGGAAACCCACTATTAGAACTTCGATTCAACACCATACTGAAAGTCTTAGATAGTACAATAAGGCAAGAGAAAAAAAATAAAAAAGACTAATTAGAAAGAAAAATACTGTCATTCTAAGACACATGATTCTCTACAAAGAAAATTTTTTGGAGAAATCTACAAAGTACTAGATTTTGAATAGCAAGATCAGTATATAAAAGGTCAATATAAACACCAAGTATATTTCTATATACCAATGACAAAAAACAAAAATTTAAAGCATCAAATATAAGAAAAAATCAGAAAGTTTTCCACTCAGAAAACTTCCAAAGCGACCTAAATAAATAGAAAAATATACTAAGTATATGAACTAGAAGATTCAACATAAAAATAACAATATAATACAATGAAAATCCTAGCATGTATTGGTGAACACTGACAAGCTGATGTATATGCTAATGCAAAGACCCAATAATAACCAAGGCAATTCTGAAGAATAAACTAGATGACATACTATGAGTTATGAAGATGTACTAAAAAGCTATACAAATTAAGACAGTGTTATACTCCCTGAAAAATAGAAAAATAAATACAACAGATAAGACCCCGGAATTAATCCCATTTCTATATGGTCAGCTGATTTATTGCAAAGATTAGATTGCAATGCAGTCGAAAATTGTCTTTCCAATAAACAGCACTGGACCAGTTAGATATAGAGGTGTGTGTGTGTGTGTGTGTATATATATATATATATATATATATATATATATATATATATATATATATAGGGGGGGATTGAGAGAGAGAGAAAACTGTAACCCTTATACCTCATGCCATACAGAAAATTTAACTCCAAATGGATTGGAAATATAAATGTGAAAAAATAAAAAACCCACAATTTTTGAGTCCCATGGCTTTGAAATACATATGGATCTAAAATAGGCTAATCATAAAAGAAAGTGAAAATTTGACACATATTAAAATTAAGGACTGTTTTTCATCAAAAACATCACTAAGAGAATGAAAAGGCAGCCACAGAGGACAAGACATTTCCCATACATACTCAACAAAGGACTCAAACCCGGGACATATACAGAATTTCCACAAATCAATAAGAAAATGACAGACAATCCAAATGAAAGCGGCTAAGGGTAAACACATTGAACAGGTGTTTAACAAAAGAGGATAACGAAAAAGACAAACATATGAAAATGCTCAACTTACTTTGTCATCAGGGAAATGCAAATTGAAACCACAATGTGATATACACGTAAATGGAAGACTATCTTTGTAAATCATATACCTAATAAAAGATTAGTATATAGAATAAAAACCTCCCACAACTCACTAATAAAAAGATAAATACCACAATAAATAAATAAATAATCTAAAAAATATTTTAAAAGACAAATACCCATTTTTTAAAAATAAAGTACTGAATAGACATTCCACACACACACACAAATAGGCAATGAACACATGAAAAGGTTCTCAATATCCTGAGACATCACAGAAATGCAAATAAAAAATGATATATTTCAAAACCCCGAGGAAGGCTAAAGTAAAAAACATGAACAATTACAAGTATTGACAAGGATGTGAAAAAATTGAAAACCTCATACAGTGCTAATGGGAATTTAAAGTGGTGGAAATTCGGAAAATAGTCTGGTAGTTTCTCAAATGGTTAAACTTAATGTTACCATAGGACCCAGCAAATCAATTCATAGGTATCTACCTAAGAGAAATAAAAACATATGAGTACACACAAACTTATATTTGAACATTCATAGCATCATTATTCATAGTAGCCAAAAGATAGAAACAACACAAATATCCATACACACACACACACACACACACACACACACACACACACACACAATGCGATATCATCCAGTCATAAAAAGGAGTGAAATTCTGATATATACTACAAAATAGATGAATCTTATAAGCAATATCCTAAGTGAAAAAACACAGATACAAAAGAACAAATATATGATTCCACATTATATGAAATACCTAGAATAGGCAAAATCAGAGAGACAAAAAGTAGATTATAGGTTGCCTTGGAATAGGGGGTCTTAGAGGGAGTAGGAAAAATTGACAAAAGCCATGAATACCTCATACACAGAAAAAATGGATGTCCAATAAATATATATATAAATATGTCCAATCTTATTCAAAATCTTTTAAAATGCAAATTAAAACCACAATGACATAACATTTATATTCACTAAATTGACAATATATTTTTAAGATTATTAATTCTGAGAAAGAGGAAGAACTACGTCTATATATTTAATTTAAAGTCTTTTCACAATATTTCGAACTTTAAGCTAAGTGTTAATTGTAAAAACAAAAAAGGCTCACTTTAGAATTATGCTGATAAACCCTGAGTAAATACGAAAACTGTATTTAAGGAGCAGTTCCTGACAGGGATCTTGTCAGGAACTTTGTAACCGTCGTGTTACAAAGACATTTCATTACATAGCATTCATATAAAATGAAATTTAACATAAATCTTCTAAGCACTTCTTAATATTAATACTCTGAATATAGGAAAATAGTTTTCCATGATTAAAAAACAACTGTAACAGTCTTAATGAAAATCTTAATAATGTTACATAAATAATTATCTCAATAAAGAAATTCTGTCAGTGATCGATCTACCACTCCTCGGTCACCACTCCTTCCAGTAAGGAGAGTCCTGTGTCAAAGAAATGACAGATTACAAAGATTTCAAATGTAGAATAATCTGAGGTGAAAAAACTATCTCCAAAAGTCTTCTCGATTTTATTTCCCAAGAGAAAAATAAGTTTGTTCTTTTTAGTGAAGGTTTCATCTTGATTATTTCTCAAAAGTTCCATTTTCAGAGCAGCTAAATGTTAGAGTTAACTAATAACAAGAGGTCTGAGAGAGCTAATGGGGTAATAAATATTTCTTTAGGAAAACAAACATACTTTCATTCATGAAATTCCATTTTAATTTTTAAAGGAAATCACACAATACCAGCAAACTCCTGTAAGACCATTATCAGAAATTCAGCAATCATTATATAATAGCATAGGTATGACTAAAGCAAAGGTCATAAAACCAGGACATAAATGACACAAGACAGGAAAAATTAAACCCATCTAATTTGTATTGTTTATACTATGTACTGATTAGAGAAAAGATACTTTAAATATTCAAATACATTAAAAGCAGTAACAAAGCACAACATACTATTTCTGTTGTTAAAAAATAAAGATTTGTTACCTTATAATTGAAAAATAAAGCTAAAATAACAAAGTAAATCAAATAAAGCAAAGTTGATAAAATCTCTTAGAAACTTAGTTTGAATAAAAATAGCAAAGAAACTAGAAAAAAAATATTTAAGAGAGAAAACCTGGAAACTTTGAATAGAAGTAAACAAAAGAATTTTCCTTTAGTTTCTATTTTCGTTCAAAATTTCTTAATTATACAGTATTCTAACACCCAGTTTAGTTCAATGTCTACACCACTATGTCTAAGCGCATAATATAAAAATGTGAATTAGCCCAAAAGATGGCCTCTGCACAGTCAATAGAAAAGGAAACTATAGAAAAAATATAATTAGTGATTGCCAGCTGTCTATCTGTGAAAGCTACACAATAAAACCATCATTACAAATCACTTACCTTTTCAAGTAAGTAGCCAATGACTAAAAAGCCTTTTCCACCCAGCATCTGTTCTTGCATGGCTACTGAACTTTTAAGTAGTTCAACCAGGAATGCCAAAAGAGTAGCACTGCATGTAAAGTACAGATAATTTTATTATGAAATCATCAAATGTTGATTATAAACATAGTGTTCAAATTCAGTATTTATTATGCCAAAAGATAACAACCATATGCAAATCTAATCTCTATTTTGCTAACAATGATAATCATACCTTGTATTATGCAGCAATATATTTTCTCACAAGCAAGAGAAAAGTAGTTTTATCACTTTAAAATTAAATAGCATAAATTGACACATAACTGTGTAGTTTTTTTTTACATTCCAAAGCAAAATATCAAAATTTACCTACACACATATATATTCTCTGCTTCTAGTAAATCTAACAAAAGAAACACACCCACAAATATGTCACTTGTCCATAACAAAGACTTTATTATAATATTCTTTGGAAGTACATGCTATCTTAGAGAATTTTATATATGTACACAAGATTGCTTTGGAAAAACATGCCTATATTTTAAATAAACATTTCATTTAGACCTATTTTTCATAAACAACTTATATTTTCCAAAAAACATCTAGGGAAATAGGCAATGTTACTTATGTCCACATATGACCTCAGGAAAAGTTCATGAGAGCAGAGAAAATGATTTATGTAATATTAAAATGAAAAGTGACAGTATACACAACACCTAAAAGCACACGAAGATATGTACAGGACAAACATAAAGCACTTAAGGTGTCTGTTGAATGAGGAAGAAACAAAAGAAAAATAAATGATTGCATTGAATTAAGTTTTAATAATGTATTACTTCACACAGTTACATAGAACAATTTGCAACGAGCAGCACTGATAGAAGATAGCATTCCTAATTATATGCTTACCGTAGTTTATAGCAATAAGTGACTATAAAACAGACTTTATCAGCAATTAAAATATTATCTATTTACAGTGCTTTACAAAGTATCCTAAACTGCCTTTTTATATTCGCAAGAATGGGTAAAATCACACACTACTAAATTTATTTCAAAAGCACAAGTACTCATTCCTACAAGAAATTAAGAAAATTTGGTAATGAGGAAAATTTGAAAATTATCAAGGCCCAAAAGGAATCTAAAGTTATTCTATCCTCTGAAGTCATTCCAGCTCTTCTGATTTCAATAGAAATGACAACACAGTTCTCTGATAATTGCCTATTCTTGTTCAAATAAGAAATAGTCTCATAAAAATAATTAATGGCAAAATTATCATTATCATTATTATAAAAAGCAGTAGTTTAATGGATTACATTTCCGCTAGAAAAAAATATAGTATATCTGGAAATAAAGTACTTCATTACAGGAAATTAAAATTCAATTACATTATCTAGCCCTGTATCTTTAAACCACAAAAAAAAGTAAACTAGTAATACAAATCAATTATATTCTTTCACTTTTTCCTAAAGTCAAAGGTAGACATTTACAAGAAAAATACAACTATCAACGAATTCCTTGGGATTTTTTAAATGTTTCCGTAAAGCAAAACAACTATTAAAATGGACTAGATTGTTTTAATAGTCAGACACTTCACAAATAATTGCTCAGATACTATTATACATGATACTTCTGCCTAAATGTTTAAAAAGAATGATGACAATTACTGCATAGAGATTACACAATTTCCTAATCATCTCATGAAATTCTTACCTACACCTGAGTTAGTGATTTAGAGAGAAAGATGACTAGGATTCCTACACATCACCACTGCCAAAAAGAAAGACTGGAAATGCATCACTATGGTCCCTGTGGTCCATGAAAAAAATGCAAAAAGCATTGCTTACAATAAAATCACTCTACTCTGTAGAACCATATAAAATTATAAGGATGCCATGGATTTTTATTTTCTTTTATGTCAGAAGTCAAAGGTAGACAGCTCTTGCTCACAAACATCTAATGAATTAACTCAGACTTCTAAACACAGTAGAGCTCCATTACAAAATCAGAAATATTAATTTCATCATTCCAAAATCTTAATACATGACTATGCTATCCACATGTTAATTTCACTTCAATTTTAACTATGACAAGTGAAAAGTCAAATGCATTCACTAACAAAGGTATTTTTAATTTACACCTAAAACCCAATGCAATAGCAATACCACATCTTTTCAAAAAATCTTTAAAATAGGTATATTTGACATGGTGGACGTAATAGTAAATAGATGACCATCTTCGAAGAGGTACATTTTCAAACATAATTTAACAAACTTACCAGTAACTAAAATGCATCGGATTGCTGCAGGGCTCACAATAAACTTGCAAAATTCTGTGTACTGCCATACAAAATTTCTCTCCATTCTTGCCTATTTCCAACTCCCCTAGATACAAAGGCAAATATAAAGGATACTTCAGCCCATTCCTATATCTCCTACATACCACTTCCTGTCTAGACACATCAGTTCTTCTGTGGGGGATCTAAATATAAAGGATAAATCAAAAGCAGGTATCTGTGTCAGCCAAAACTAGTATATAAAACATGGAACATTCTCTTGAAAAGTATAGCAATACCTAGAAACGATGTTCACGATATTTTACTTGGTAGACAAAAAGTGTTCTGATTTTTAAAGTAAAACTGCTAAACTTTTCAACAGACATTGTAACATATGTTCTGTAAGTAGAAATTCTACTTCAGAAATGGTTAAGGGTTTTTATTTCTGTCTCCTTTAAGGAAAATGACACTAATAATCTATAGAGTTATTTCTTAAAAATAATTACCATCTTCCAATTCTTTATAAGCTTCAATTAAGTTAGGAAATAATATGTATTTCAAGTGTCATACTTATAAATGGCTAGACCTTAGGAAAAAGGAAGGAAACAGTATAATAATACCTTTAATGGCTTAGTATATTTATTAATATCTCCAGAGCTTTCTAGTCCATATTATTAAAGAAACCAAAACAGTCTTGGCCCACAAATACCCAAGAATATTTAATAACTATGTATGAACATAACTAAATTCTGTTTTTAATGAAAAAGCACACTGTATTTAGGTTCCATTAAAATTTATATAAATACAGGTTTTTTACTTGGTTTTAAAATTACTTTATCCATTATTTATTTTTCAAAATAACTAATGTAGATAACTCATGTAATTTGAACCCAAAAGTTTTATTATTTGACGTGTCTTATTAATTAAAGATGAAATATATCATAAAGATAGACCTAATTTATAACTGAAATGATTAATGTTGAATATATAACCCAAGTGTCAATCAAAGGTAGTTCTTAGAATACAGAAACTGGCTTTTCCATTTACTTTGTACTGAAACAAGCAAAGTACCTCAGCTAGATGGTGTTTAAATATATTAAGAAGAGTGGAATTAATAATGTTAAAATTAAAGATTCCCCCTGAGATTTAACACCTCTTCTCTTTATGAAAGGATGTTTTTAATCTCTTAAGAAACACTACAGAGGAAAAGTAATTGTCAGAATAAATTCAGAAGCAGATTAAGTTCCAATAAGATTTAAGGTACCAGTCAGTGGGTAAAATCATTTGACTTTTTCATAAAGTTTCATCTCTTAGCCTAATTTAGTATTGACATACATTGAAATCTTGCAAAAGATAATGAAAATTATATAAAATATTTAATACCATAGTTTTTCTGCTATTTTGTACACTACAAAACTCTTCCAAGACAAGAGTAATCATAGCAGGAATAAACTGTAAAAGAAATCAACTCAAGTCCATCCCCAAGATAATTTCATACTCAATGCAATTAATTTCCATCAACACAAAAAAATCTCACAATAAGTTAGTCAAGTTAAATTCCTCCATAATTCAAAATTAGAAAGGTCTAAACCAAAAGTTTCTAACTCCACGTACATTTAATAGTCACTTTTAGACAATGTATTCCTGAAGATGCTATCTCAAAGACCACTGCCTACCTGCCTACATACATAAAGAATCCTAATACACAAACTGTCACATTCATCAGTTCAGACTCAAGTGGAGATATATGCCAAAATGAGTAGAATATATTTATCTGCAGAATCAAATAAGGAAAACAGTGAAATGCACACAGTAAAATGTAAGGACAGATGGAATACACTGGGTAGTACATGAAATCACTATGCCTGCCCTTAGCCATGAAATCTCTACTCAGTAATTTCTACATTTTCTTTCAGCCCCACAAGGAAACAGGCAGCCTTCTGAACTGAATTGCTACCTCTGTCATGGCTATTTAAGAGCATTCTTTAAAGGCTCTATTAGAAGGTAGTCAAGCTATTACACATTCTTACCTTCCTTTAGTAACAAATTTTGATTTTATATTCCATCAGCCTATTTTATTTCTGACAAAATATATTATAACCAAAAAAATCAGTGTTTATAAAAGTGTCATTGAAAAGTGTCACAATTTGTCTTACAAAGGAACAGAATTTAAAAATTCGTAGATGTAAATGAATTAATTCTAAACCTCTTATGACACAGTTATAGTAGTATATGGTATCTACCACTATTTATACTAGTGCTTTGTCTAAAAACAAAACAGTGTTTTGATCAGCTCCATTCATAATTCTCTATAAATAGTCGATAGATATTCACTAAAAAGGCTCCAATGTAAAAGAAGTAAGTCTCAAAGCGCAACAGTTTGCAATTTAACCCCTACCAACAAAGAACCACTCACAACGCTCTAAATGCCCTAGTCCCTTGATGAAAACTTCCTGGACATGTTACAAGTGGCAGCACCATTTTAGGAACAACACATAATCCAGAGTACATGAATACTTTACAAATTTAATGTAACTTCCTAACACCTAAGAAATTCAAAATTTCAAAGAAAAAACAGAAACAGGTTAGAATACACACGTGTGATCTTAACAACATATGAGTACTCTAATGCCCTTTGAGATTAAAACGTGCCACAGTAGGAAGACCAAATGGTGCTGGCTCCACTTTCAACCAAGCCCCAGCCTATTTAACAGAAGCAGGAGTAAAAATGTACCCTACAAGTGATGAAATTACCAAAGAAAGAAAATAATTGTTAAAACAGCTGACTACACACAAAGCTAAAATAATTATTTGATATTTAGGTTTTATATACTTGTATGCCCAGGAATTTTCTAATCTTGTTATAACTAATTTTATTTTTTAAATGATCTATGCAGGTAAACTGACTTCTTTGTTTCTTTTCTTTGTGTGTGTGTATACAATTCTGAGAACATTAGATACATAAATTTATAGAACCCCACCACAAGCAAGAAACAGACCAGTTCCATAACACCAAAACATTTATTTATCCTATCTCTCTACACTTTTGCAGTCACATTCTCCCAGCACTCATAACCTTGGGTAACTACTTCTCTCTTATCCATCACTCTAGTTTTGCCTTTTCATGAATATCATGTAAATGGAATCATATAGAATGTAATCTTCTGAATATCTCCTTGGCCTCAACATACTACCTTTGAGATTCATCCAAGTAATTGCATGTATCAAAAGTGTATTCCTTACAATTGCTGAATAGTATTCCATTGCTTGGTTAGATTAAAACAGTTGGTGTATACTTGATATATATATGTTTGACAGTAGTTATGAATAGGACTATATAAATGTTCATATAAGGGTTTTTACATGAACAACCCCCCAGAAATAGAAAGATTAATATGACAGGTGTATGTTTCACTTTATAAGAAACTACCGAACTGCCCGAGTGGCTGTACCACTGGGTCCCAGTTGCTCTTCATACTTGTGCCAGCACTTGACACCATGAGTATATTTTACTTTGTCCTAGGTGTACAGTTGTTATCTCATAGTGGTTTTAATATGCATTTCCCTGTTCGTTAGTGACGTGGGAGATCTTTTCATGTGCTATTCTGGCATCTTCATATTTCTCTGGTGAAGTGTCTGTTCAAGTCTTCTGCCAATTTTTAAAAATTGGATTATTGGATTTTATGTTTTCTTACTGAGGTTTGAAAGATTTAAAAATATATATTCTTGATATAAATCCTTCATAAAATAAGTGATTTTTCCATCATCTTCCTCCAGTCTGTGGCATGTCTTTTCATTGCATCTTTGGCAGAATAAAAGGTTTTAACTTTGATGAAGTCAAAATCAAATTTACCAATTATTTTCTTTTAATGCATCACGCTTTTGGTGTCATGTCTAAAACAACTTTGCCTAGCCTAGATTCCAAAGCTATTTCTCTTATGTTTTCACTAAAACTTCTACAGGTTTATATTTTACATTTAGAGTTAATTTTTTATAAGGTGTGAGGTTTATGTCGAGGCTCATTGTTTGGCATATGACTGTCCTTCCTCCCTTAGACTGCTTTTGCTCCTCTGCCAAAAATCAATTGTCCATATTTGTGCGGGACTGTTTCTGAACTCTATGCTGTTCCACTAATGCGTATGTCTGTCACTTTGCTAATACTACGCTGTCTGCATTATTATAGCTTCATAGTGAATTTTGGAGCCAAATAAGTATGATTCTCTCACTTTATTCTTTATCAAAATCATTTTAGCTACCCTAATTACTTTGACTTTCCATATAAATTTTAGAATCACCTTGCCTATATCAACAAACAAATCCAGCCAGGATTTTAATTGGTATTGTGTTAAATCTATACATCAATTTAATGACACCTTTACTACGTTGAATCTTCCTATATATGAATACAACACACCTCAATTTTTATTTTGGACTTTGATTTATTTCATCAGCAATTTGTAGATTTTAGCACATAAATCCTACACGTTTTGGACACATTTAAAATATTTAAAACTTTGAACCTCTGTTAAAGATATTTTAAATTTGGTTTCCTACTACACATTGTCAATACAGAGAAATATAAATTATTTTTATGAGAGAACCCTGTATCTAGCACTTGCTTACTAGTGCTAGAATTTTGTGTGCAAATTCATTAAGAATTTTTCTGTAGACAATTATGTCATCTGTGAAAAAGCATAGTTCTATTCTTTCCTTTCCAATATGCATGACTTTTACTTTTTATCTTGTCTTATTCAATGGCTAGAACCTCTAGTCTGGAACATATCCACACATGTACAGCTTAGGGCCAAGTTGATACATAATTTTATAGAGTAACGTTCACACACTCTTCCCTTTCAGTGATTTCCCTGATAATTTCTGGTTCTAGAGTCCCTCTTCTTAGTTCTGCTGTCAAAATGCTAGAACTTCAGTATCCTCACTGTGCTGTACACATCTACAACTCTGCCAATATCCAGGGCAAACCAGCTGTAAGAGGAAGAACGATTAAAAACAAGTAATAGAGAGGTTTTTAGTTCTGAAGGTAAGGAGCCTGGAAGCCACCACTCCATCCTCTCAAATAAAAAGCTGAACAGACTTAAAGTTCAACATTCTAGGATCCAAAAAGAGAGAGAGGAACAGGACGATTCGCTGCCCACAGATCGGAGAGATACACAGAGAATGATGGAAACCAGAGCAAGGACGCACATGTGGAAACCACCAAGGGAACCAATGCCCAGGTAGGAAAACCTGAACTGTAATTGATAAATTGCTGGAAGATGAATGCTACAACTTCCGTAGTCAGAGAGGCATCCACACTTATTGTGAGATTTATCTCCAGGAGCTAAACCAGGTTTCCATAGTCAATGTGAGAGGAAAATCTTCTCGGGCTTCCAGCAGGGGAAAGAAAAGGAACCATCGTGAAATACACCAGAGCACTTTGTTCTTAAAAAGGCCTGCCCTCAGGAGAAATTAGTTCAATAAACCTAACCAGCTAAGGTATTATTGGAGCCTAACAGACCTGGGGAAAGAAAATATCCAACGATAGCCAGGTCTAGTCATCTTCTCCTACCTAACAGGGTTGGAAAAGCTGAAAAACACTTCTGCAGTTCACATTCCGCAGGCACAGAATCATGGAAAGACCACGACCTAGTCACAGGACTGCAGACTGCTGCCTCACCCACACCTCGCCACCACACTTGTAAAGGCCTATTAACAGCAGCTCCTTTTTACCGGGACATCCCATCTCACTATCCACGAAAAAGACAAATAAAAAATAAGATCCAGATATGACTGGGATGTTGGAATTACCAGACTGGGAATTTAAAACAACTATGATTAATATGCTAATGGCTCTAGTGGACAAAATAGACAGCATGAAAGAACAAATGGGAAATGTAATCAGCCAGATGGAAATCCTAAGAAAGAAACAAAAAGAAATGCTAGCAATAACATACACTGCAACAGAAATGAAGAAGATCTTTGATGGGCTTATTAGTAGACTGAACACAACTGAGAAAAGAATCTCGAAGCTGGAAAATATATTAATAGAATACTCAGAAACTCAAAACCTCAGAGAACAAAAACTGAAAAAAAACGAACAGAATACCAAGAACTGAGTGAGGGGCAACTATAAAATGTGTAACATGTGAATAATGGGAATACCAGAAGGAGAAGAAAGATAGAAAGTAACGGGAGACATTTTTGAACGATAATAACTGCAAATTTCTTCAACAATTAGTGTCAAAAACTGAACCACACATAACAAAGCTCAGAAAACACCAAGCAGGATAAATGTCAAAACAACAACAAAATCTACACTTAGGGATACCACTTTCAAATTGCAGAAAGTCAAAGATAAAGAAAAATTCCTGAAAGAAGCCAGAAGGAAAAACATCTTACTTATAGCAGAAATAAGATAAAAAGGATATCCAACTTCTCCTCAGCAACCATGCAGGCAAGAAGAGAATGGAGTGAAATATATTAAAGCCTTGAGAAAAAAAAAAAAAAGAAACACCATCCTCAAAATCTGTACCCTGAAAAATTATCCTTCAAAAGTGAAGGAGAAATAATGACTCTGAGAAAACAAAAATTGAGGAAATTTGTTGCCAGTAGAATTGTCTTGCCAAAAATGTTCATAGAAATTCTTTAGAGAGAAGGAAAATATTACAGGTCAGAAACTTGGATCTACATAAAGACAGAGAACTGAATCAGAAGAAAGTGAAGGTAAAATAAAAACTTATTTTTTAATCTAAAGTGTTCTAACAGGTAATAGCTTGTTCAAAATAATAACATTGTATTTCATTATATATGGTCACGTGTATATATACATACAGACACACACAGAATTGACATGCTTATGTATGCTGATATATAAGTGAAATGAACGCAGCAAGGATACCAGGGGCAAGATAAAAGAATTAAGATTGTTTTGTTATTATAATGTATTCAAACTACTCATAAAATGGCATGGTGATATTTAGTAGTAGACTTGAATTAGTTGCAAACTCTATGACAATCACTAGAAAAAGTTTAAAAATTAAGTATAAGTGATATGCTAAAAAAAAAAAGGAGAGAAAATTTAATTACATAAAATGCTCAATTAACATCACAACAACAAATGAAGAGCAGAACACAAAATTAGGAACAAAAAGCAAGGCAACAAATAGAAAACAGTAACAAATATGGTAAATATTAATCCAACAATATCAGTAATCAATTTGAATGTCAATGTCTAAATATACCAATTAAAAGGCAGAAATTTTCAGAGTGAACTAAAAACCATAACCCACCTATATGTTGTCTATAACAAACCCACTTTAACTATAAAGACATATATGGATTGAAAGTAAATGGATGGAGAAAAATATACCACGGTAACATGAATCAAAAGAAAGCAGGAGTATCTATGTTATTTTCAGCAGTCTTCAAATCAAGGAAAGCCATCAAAGAGTAAGACGGGCATGACACAGTTACAACGGGGTCGATTTTCCAAAAAGACGTCACAGTTCTTAAGGTGCGCATGCTTAACAGCAGAGCATCAAACTACATGATGCAAAATCTGCTATAACTGCAAGGAGAAGGAGATGCATCCACTATGATAGCTACAGACTTCAACACCCCTCTCTCAGAAATGGACAAATACAGAAGGAAGAAAATCAGGACATAGTTGAACTCAACACTAACAAATTACTGGAGATAACTGGCATCTATACACTACCTTATCCAACAGCAGCAAAATACACATTCTTCTCAAGCTCAAATATAACATTCACTAAGGTAGACCAAATCTAGGGTAATAAACCACATCTTACAAGTTTAAAAAATAGAACTCATACAATACCTATCCTTAGATCAGAATGAAATTAACTAGAAATGAGTAACACAAAGATCTAGAAAATGCTACAATATGTGGAAGTTAAACATTATACTTTTAAATAACACATGGGTAAAAAAAAAAAAAATCACAAGAGATACTAAAAATATTTTGAATGAGAAAATGAAAACACAACTTCCCGAATTTGTGGAATGAAATTATTGCAGTGCATACAGGGAAATTTATAACATCTCATGTTGTGATATATTGTGATTTATAAAAAATATATATTTGTTTTTCATCCCCATTTCTGGCACAGAGTTCCTAAAGTCCTTGAAAATTTCTAAGTTAGGAGAGGAATAAAGGTGCTTTTTGTTATGTTAAGGAGGTAACTTTTGGAACTCACCTAAGAATGGGAGCTAGTTGCTGATTGGAGCAAACCATGTGATCAGTGGGTTGGAACTTTCAGTCCCACACCACCACTCCAAACCTCCAGTGAAGGGAAAGGCTCTGGATCTGAGTTGCATCACCGATAGGCAATAATGTAATCAATCAAGCCTCCAGAAAAACCCAAAAGGACAGGGTTCAGAGAGATTACGGGTGGTGAGCACGTGGAGGTGATGGCAGAGTGGCAGGTCTGGAGAGGGTATAGCAGCTCTACTGCCTTTCCCCACACCTCGCCCTATACATCTCTTCCATCTGCGTATGCATCTGTATCCTTTATCATATACTTTATGATAAATTAGTAATCCAGTAAGAAAAATGTTTCTCTGAGCTCTGTGAGCCAATCTAGCAAATTAATCAAACACCTGATTTATAGCCATTTAATCAGAATTACAGGTAACAACCTGAACTTGCTTCTGTCCTGTGAAGTCTGAGAGAGTTGTTGGAACCCCGCATCTATAGTCAGTTAGTCAGAAGCACAGCTGATAAACAGGACTTACAACTGGTGTCTGAAGGGTGTGTGTGTGTGTGTGTGTGTTGTGTGTGTGCGCACGCCCGTGCTGCGGAGAGGAGGTCATTCTTGTGTGATTGAGCCCTTAACTTGTGAGATCTGATGCCATCTCATCTCTGGTTGATAGTATCAGAATTGAGTTAAATTATAGGACAACAAGCTGGTGTCACAGAGAACTGCTTGGTGGTATGGGGGATAACTATCCCCCCATAGATTAGAATTGTGTGCTCAGACCTCCAAACTGCATATATATAGAAAAGATGAAAGGTTTAAAATCAATAATCTACGTTTCCACCTTAGAAAACTAGAAAAACAAAAGTAAAATCAATCCAAAGTAAACAACAAGAAAAGAAATCATAAAAATTAGAGTACAAAGAAATTTAAAAGAGAAAAATCAATAGAAAAAACTAAGGGGGCCAAAAGCTGGTTCTTTAAAAAGAACAGTAAAATTGATAAGCCTCTAGCCAGGCTAAGAAAAATAGAAAGCACACACAACATACTAATACCAAAAAATGAAAGAATGGATATAACTACAGATCCCATGGAAGTTAAAGAATAATATAGGTATAGTATGAACAATTCTATGGCCATAGATTTGGCAACATAGATGAAAGGACCAATTCCATTAAAAACACAATCTGCCAAAACTCACATAAAAAGAAACAGATTTTTCTGAGTAGACCTGTATCTTTTACAGAAATTGAATCAATAATCAATAATGTTTCTAAACAGAAAGCACCAGGGCTAGACTGGCTCACTGGTGAATTCTACCAAATACTTAAAGAAGAAATTATGGCAAGTCTCTACAATCTCTTTAAGAGCATAGAAGCAGAGGACTATTTCCTAACTCATTTTACAAGGCCAATGTCACTCTAAAACCAAAACCAGACAAAAACATTGTAAGAAAAAAACTATAGACTAATATCTTCCATGAACATACATGCTAAGATCCTCAACAAAATATTAGCAAATTGAATCAAAGAAAGTATAAACAGAATTAAACCAAGTGGGATATATCCAAGGTATGCAAGGCTGTCTCAAGATTCAAAAGTCAATTGATTCAATCCATCACATCAACAGGCTAAAAAAATCCATCACATTAACATGCTCATATCAGCAGGTGCAGAAAAAGCATTTGACCCAATCCAGCAAACATTCATGGAAAAAACTCTCAGTAAACTAAGAACAGAGAGAAACTTTCTCTACAGCTAACATCATCCTTGATGAAAAACTCCAAGCTTTACCACTACAATCTGATACAAGGCAAGGATGTCCCCTCTCACCACTCCTTTATGACACTGTACTAAAAAGAAGTCCTCGCTAAATCAGTACGACAAGAAAAAGAAACAAAACATCTATCTACAGATTGGATAAGAAGACATAAGATTCTTTGTTTACAGATGACACAATTGTCTATGTAGAAAATCTGAAAGAATCAATGAAAAGCTCCTGGAACTAAATATTTTATAGCAAGTTTACAGGTACAAGGTTAATATAAAACACTCAATTGCTTTCTTATATACCAACAATGGACAAGTGGAATTTGAAGTTAAAACACAATACTAATTACATTAAGCACACCAAAAATGAAATACTTAGTTAAAAATCTAACAAAATATACGCAAGACCTATGAGGAGAACTACAAAACCCTCAATAATGAAATCAAAGATGAACTAAATAAATGAAGAGATATTCCATGTTCATGGATAGTAGGGTTAAATATTGTCAAGATGTCAGTTCTTCCCAACATGATCTATAGATTTGTTGCAATACCAATCAAATCCCAGTAAGTTATTTTATCAGCATTGACAAACTGATTCTAAAGTTTAACGGAGATGCAAAAACCTCAGAATAGCCAACACAATATTGAAGGAGAACTAAGCTGGATGACTGATGCTATCAACTTCAAAAACTATTATAAAGTTATAGTAACCAAGATAGTGTGGTATTGGTGAAAGAATAGACAGATCAATGGAACAGAATAGAAAGCCTAGAAATAAACACTTATAAATATAGTCAACTGATCTTTGACAAATGAACAAAGACAGTTAATGGAGCAAAGATAGTCTCTTCAACAAATGGTGCTGGAACAAATGGACAACCATATAAAAAAGTGAATCTAGAAACAGTACATAGACTCTTTACAAAAACTTACTCAAAATGAATCACAGACCTACATGTAAATGCAAAACTAAAAACTAGAAGATAACAAGAGAAAACCTACATGACTTTGACTATAGCGAAGACTTTTTAGATACAACACCAAAAACATGATATATAAAATAATTGGTAAGCTAGACTTCATTAAAATTAAAAAGTAATGATCTGAGAAAGACAATACCAAGAGGCTTAAAGGGTAAGCTACAGACTGGGAGAAAATATTTGCAAAAGATACATCTGATAAAGAACTGTTATATAAAATATACAAAGAATTCTTAAAACTCAACAATAAGAAAACAAATACCCCAACTAAAAAATGCACCACATGTACCACAGACATTAACAAAAAAGATATACAGATGACAAGTAAGGATATGAAAAAGTATCTTACGTTTTATGTCATCATTAAAATGAAAATTAAAATGATAAACAACGACACACCCACTAGAATGAACAAATTCCAGAACACTGACAAAACCAAATGCTAGTGAGGATGTTGAGAAACAGGAATTCTCATTAATCTTTGGTGAGAATGCAAAATAGTACAGACACTTTGGAAGACAGTGTGAAGGTTTCTTGCAAAACTAAACATCTTTCACCATATGATCTAGCAATCATGCTCCCTCGTATGTACCCAAAGGAGCTGAAAACTTACGTGTACATCCACACAAAACCTGCATACAAATGTTTACAGCAGCTTTATTCCTAACTACCCAAACCTGGAAGCAACCAAGATGTCCTTCAGTAGGTTAGTGGATAAATAAACTGCGGTACATCCAACAATGGAATGTTACTCAGTGCTAAATAGAAATGAGCTATGAAGACATGAAAAGACATGAAAGAATCTTAATTGCATATTACTAAGTGAAAGAAGCCAATCTGAAAAGGTCACACACTGTATGATTTCAACTATATGACATTCTGGAAAAGGCAAAGATATGGGAACAACACAAACATCAGTAATTCGGGGGTCTGGGGTGCAGAGGAAAGCACAGCGGATTTTTAGGGTAGTGAAAATATTTGCTATTGTAATGATCAGTACATATAATTAGACTTTTGTTCAAACCCACAGAATGTACAACAAGAGTGAACTCTAGGATAAACTATGGACTTTGGGTGACTATGATGTATCAATTTAGATGTATCCTTTGTAAAACAAACCAAAAAAAAGTACAACTCTGGTGAGTGATAACGGGGAGTGTATGTATGTGTGGGAAGAGGGAGAATATGGAAAATCTCTGTAAATTTTTATTGTAAACATGAAACTGCTCTAAAAAATAAAGTTTTTTAACGAAAATAAAAATAATTTTTAAATTGAAAAATAAAAAGAATGTTTAAAACAACAGAAACTGTGCAGAGGAGGATAAGTTACACATGATTTGGGTATATAAGCCTAACTAGAAGGCAGCGAGTGAAAAAGCTTTGGAAGTTGTCAGCCTAGCTAATAAAACCATGCTCCTAGAAACAAATTAAAAGCCAATAAAATTGTAACACTAAATTAACTAGAATCTCCTGATGACGCTCTATGAATTCTTTTCTTAAAGGTTTCACTTGCTGCGCATACTGGTCGTCACATCCAGAAGAGAGAAAGGGAAAAGAGCCTAAACATTTCAGAACTCTTAGTATCACACTCACATTCCATCAGAAATATCCTGAGCTTTTGAGGATGAATTGTAAATATTCAGGCATATGACACTATTCCTTGTAAAAGTAAATAATGTTAATTTTATTTTTATACTATGACTACCATAAAATCAGTATAAATGAAACAATTTACCATAATTATTTTCAAAAGGAACGTAAAGGTATAGAAAAGTTAAAATAAATGCTATTCCATGAATAAAATAACAATACCCTCGGTTTCAAGATATGGTGGAAATATTGAAGGACAAGCAGATGTGGAGATGCAAACTAGAAGAAAATTAAGGCAAGTTTGTTAAAGATGTGTCCCTTTTCTTCCTTTTTTTGGTCAAAGATAAACCAGAAGTGTTTAAGGGGCAAAATTATGTGTAGTAACCTGAAACAGCACAAAGTAATGTAGCATTAAAATTGGATTTCACTAAATTTAAAGGAAACGTTTTATGGAAGAATTACTGTAGAAAAGCAAAAGCAATTGCCTATTATGAAAAACACTTAAAATTGCTAGATGTATTATAAACTTTATTACTAGATATCTTTGTGCAGGTAGGCTCCTTTGAGTAAAAAGGATTTACCTGCCAACGAAGAAAAAATCAGTAGAACATCACATTAAAATTTCCCTGTTTCAGGCAGAATAGTTAATGTCTTTTATTTTATACACCTTACAAATTAATTTGCACAGTGAATTCAATATAAGTTCCATTTTACTCTCATTAAATTTCACTATACATATTATAATTTGGTTTTTCTCCTCTAATATAGTAGTAGTATATGTATTGCTAAAGCACTTTTTGTGTCTGTTTCACTTCAAAGAATATTTTCATTACTAATTTAATAATCTTTACAAAAAAGGCAGACTGGCAAATATAGATATAGAGAAGTAACAGATGTGTATTTTTGAAAAATATGAAGAAAATAAAAGTAATGATTCTACAAGTACATATTCAAATATATTGAGATACTTTTGGAAAATGAAATAATAATTCTATTCTATATATATGAACAACAATTTACCCAAGAGAGACAATCATTATAAACAAGTATTGATTTCACTTCTTTTGCCAATTGAAAATAATCACGTTTCATTTCTTTTACGTCAGTTGAGTTAAAAATATTAACAAAATTGTAACATTATATGTACAATAGGCACTTTTCCTTGAACAAAAAATTAGGAAACAAGGTCAGACAAAGGATTTTATGTCACTTTGAAGTACAGGAAGAAATCTGGTCTAAGTAATTAGACACTGAAAGGCTAAAATTTCCAGGTAATTTTGTTGGTTTACATATGACAGCATTGCTAATCAGAACTTTACAATGAAACTTTTAATTATTAAGAAAGCCGCTTTATTATTAAGGGGCCTAAAAAATTCAAGGTAATTACTGTAATAACTGGTTAGCTAGATTGTTTTTAAGAAAAAAATCTTGGTTTAAGTTCACTAAACAAATTAATGAATCATAAATATTCATAGCACAAGAGGATTCTTAATAGAATCATTGACATAAATGTTTTATGGGGTTCTCTAATTTTTTATACCTTATATTTTATCAGACAGTCTAGCAAACGACCTGCATCATAATTTAAAAAAAAGAACACTTTCTGAGAAAAATATTTATGTGCTTACAAGGATTCATTGTAATTATCACTTGAAATTCATATTTATCAACGTTATAATAGCATTAAAATAAATTTTAGTAATACAAAATTGCATCACATCAATAGATTAGCAATAATTACTGAGGAAAGAAAAAAAAAACTCATTAAAATCCCTACTATGTACCAGACACTATGACACTTTACATATACAATCTTATTTTAATGCATATACAATCAAATAAAATTGGCATGATTAAAATCATTCCACAGCTGGCAAAATTAATTCTCAGAGCTGTCCACAGTGGTTTCCAGTGAGGGCTCTGGAGTCAGGCTTTCAGGATTAGAACCTTGGTTCTAATCCGTTACTTAAGTCTCTGTGATCTTGAACGAGTTACTTCATTTTTCTGACCCTCATCAGCAGAACATGATTAGATGAGATAATACAATTATCAACAGTGACTGGCACATAGTAAGTACTCAGTAAACACCACGTGCTACTACTACACACCCTTGGACATCCCCAGATAGTACGTGATAGAACACAAGTTCCAGTTAAATATGAAACCCAAAGAAGGCCTGCTTATCACATCACACTCTCTAATGAGAACTATTCTTCATGTATTTTTAATTGTTTGACATACAAAAGCCTATTTATACATTGTGCCAGGAAACATGTATTTTTTTAAAGCAAATTTCTTCCAAAGTCACACAATAAGGAAGATATATTTTGTTTTGTTATCACCCATAGTATTTAATAACTTATGTTCTTAAAAAGAACATTTCTTTAGTAGGCCAAATTAGAGGAGGACATGTCATTTACAGTCAAGGTATATGATCGTCCAAATCAAAGGAAAATGAAATTTCTAATTTACTGAGTCATTCCTAGACACAAAATACAAAACACATGATTACTTCAAGATGGAAGTTATACTTCTTGAAATAATTTAATAATATTTGCTCATTCTTTTAGTCATTAAATAAATATTTATTAAATATCTAGTCAAAGGCAATTTGTGTAGTTATTCCTCTCAATATTCACTGGATTAAGTGGAATTGACCAGTCCATTATAAATAGTACTAGCCCCCGAGAAATGAAAAAAATATCCAAATAGCTTTGATCACTTGTTAGAATTACTCAAGGTGATTCCCTGCTTGAGAATCATGTACAAAATAAAATCACAACGATAACTACATATTGGCCTAATTTATTTACTCAATAGACCATATCAAGAGTACTGTATGTGTTGCCACAAGCTACTTATCTCAGTTTAATAATATTTATCTGATCCTCTGTTGGTTAATTTTTTGTGCCATGATAGAATACATGTTATAAACCAAGAGGGGAAGTAATTGTTATTTCGAGATTTATAGTAAGGGGGCAGCTATACAAAATCCAAAAACCAGCTAAAGAAAAATCATCTTAAACCCATCTAAGCTTGTTTGATTTGGTTTTGTTTGTTTGACTTGGTTCAAAACTTGAGTTTAACACATTCCTCAATTTTAAGCCTCTCTATGTAGAAAATGGACAAATATTTCTACAACTGAAAATCTAAGTCCTACTTACTTAAGTAATCCTCAGTTATAAGTAACATCATTGGTTAAAAGAAATTCAAATATAAAGTAATATGGTCCCTATTATAACAATCAATTCCTAAGATTGATAACTGTAATATTTTAGTATAAAACTATAGTATCAGTGATAACATTGTAGATCACCTAGCACATTGTCATCATAATAACAAAAACAACAGGTACTGAGTGCTTACTATGTCAATCTATTTTATTGCATTTAATCTAAATAATCCTGTAAACTATTATTATTCCTACTTTATAACGGTGGAAACTGAAGCACAAAAAAGTTAACACACTCAGAGTTGCACTAATAATAAATAGTAAACTTGGGATTGGAACCCATCTGCCCACATATAAACAACTGCAATACATAGCCTTCATGATAAACAAAGGCACAAAAATTCTCTTGCACAAATAAAGTCTATTTTTAAAGCCTCCAGAAAATAAGATTATTCCTTCAACAAATTATTTTAATATTAAGCCCCCTATATACAGTAAAACTCATCAAGGTTTATAGCAATGTATGATAGTACCAACAGAAGTTAAGTATTACAGAAACAGCAAAAAGTTTCATAGAAAGAGACTACTGAGGGCAGCGAAGTACATGGAAATTAACATGCTTCGGCTGAAACACAGAAGGCAGAGAAGTAATTTATTTTAGAGCTTAGATCAATTTCTCCAAAAATTAATTAAGAATTAGATAAACTGCAATTTTGGCATATATTTATTATGCAAACAGATCTTCAAAAAACAATAAATCAAATTTGGAAAATTTAGAAACTTCAAATAGATTCTCACTCCTCTAGAACAACTTACTACAGACTAAAAATAAGATGACATATCCTATTTCAAGGTCTCATTCATCTATGTGAATTTATGATACACCCAGAAAACAAGAAATTCTATCAATCCTTGCCCTGTAGCTAACTAAGAATCTGTGTTCTTCAAACAGAGGGAGCAATACCATTTAACAACTTGTCTTTAACATTTTAAAAACCAAAAGACCATCACTGATGTACACACTTGTCTCCAATATTCCCTACAAATCTTTAAACAAAAGAGTGTATTACTGATACAATTGTCCACTAACAAGTGAACCTCAGACATAAAGGGCTTTGACACAATTAATGAAAAAGTCGTAAATAATTCAAAATAGCATGTAACTGAATCACAAGGTGGCTTAGAATTGGGTGTGTAGTATCATGAAAGAAGAGAGTGATACCTTTTTTATTATATGTTTTCTATTGGCTATATGCTAAGAACTTATATATCACTGAAAAAGTTGAAGTTATTTAATACAGGAAAATTAAGATGAATGATATAACAGAACTAAAAACAAATTAAAATGAAAATCAGAATGCTGACCCCTGAACACTGTCTTTTATCACAATAAAATAAATACAAGTTAAATACCAAAATATGATATAAACACTAAAATGAATTTTGAAAACAGGCAATGAAAAATAACCATGTGCCTTGGATGAATGGACCAGATAACCTGTTAAATATAATTTTAGCACTAAGATTTCATAATAACTATTCATGATGATATAAATTATTGTGGATAATTTTAGTTATAACATTTCAAACTACATAATCTTTCTAATTTTTTTCACAAAGCAAAAAATTCCATTTCAGGTTAAAATAATTATGGACTTAATGTTACTTCATAAGGAATCTTTAAATTACACATGGGGTTTTCTACTGGATACTTCATATCCAACTTCTTTTCATAGCACTTACTAGGTTTTTAATTACTCATCATAATATGTACTGGGTCATGTAGATGATAAAGACAAAACAATTTTAATTTAAATTCAGAAATGGAATTTAAAGTTTCATTTTTCCAATAGGCTGATCTATCAATGACATTATTTGGTATCTCATAGCAAAGTAGTATCACAGCAGGTCATGATCTCAGGATTCCGTTTCACTTCAAAACTTTTCACTTTAAAACTTCAAACTTTATACTATATTTACATGAAATAAAGCATGACCCATGGATGGGAACTGAAATTTGTAAATGTATCGGTCACATTTATATTTCATATAAAGACAGTCCCAATATAGGGGAATATTAATAGCAATACTAAAATAGAATTTTGTTAATAACTAATTTAGATAATATGAGAAAATCATGTTACATTTCAATGGACTTTAATTTTTTCCCATCTTAGCTTTATTCACTAGTTTTTTCATCAATTCAAAATTGGATGACCATGAAGGAGCTCATAGATATGTGATCATAATAAAGAAAAATTCCTGAATTATTTTTGATGTAGAAATTAATGTTTATCTATATAACTTTTCTTTTAAATTCTCCAAACATAGCAATAGACAGTCAAAATAGCTGTTAAATTCACATTTAACTTCTTACATTTATGATTCTAAGATATAAAATTAAATCAGTTTGATGCATGAGATCTTTTTAATAAAAAGGAGGGAACCTACAAAAATTGCACATGAAATCAATCTAATTAGAAGATAGTGAATTTTTATATAAACACAGATATGCTACTATTTAGCTCTGGGTTCTCAATCATGAACCGTATATAAAGAAAAGCTAATGTCAATTAATATTGTGCTAGTCTATTATAATAACATTACAAAAAATATCGATATTTAAGATATAAATGATGTAACTGATATTAAATATTATTCTTCAGAATAAACGCTATCCTAGTAATGCTGTTTAACCTGACAGGATTTCATGGACAATTTAAACCATGAGCATTTGCAAAGGATAAGGTCAGGGCTAAGATTTCTCCTCAAATTCATATTAAATCACTATACTACATTTGGTAAGGGATTTTTTATGTATTATTAAAGAAGTTACTCCTTTATGGTTATAAGAATCTCAGTGTCAGGTTTGTTTATATTGTGTAAATACAATCTGCCCTGATCCCAAAGAAACTTTTATTAGCACTTGAAGAATAAAAAACAAATACTATAATACATTTACACAGCACCAAGTATATAAGGCATAAACTAAGCATGTAAAAAATACATGAAAATACACAAAGAAAACTTACCAGACACTTGTTTCCACTTGACTGTCGTTGAGCTGCCGATTGTCCAGTTGGGCAAAAAGTGGGAAAAGCACTTGAATCCCTCCAATTGAATGAATTGCACTATGAATTGAATGTGTCACTATAGCTTTCACATCCTATGTTCAAAAACAAAAATGTTTGTTACATATCTAAGTGTAATGTTATCACTGTTTCCTTGCTACAAATAACTTTGTAGAACAATTAAATAACATTAGACATTTTAAAAACCCTCAATTATACAATTTTTGATACACCTATAAAATAAAAATTTCAAATTTGAAACCTTAAGTTGAAAGATTTTTATACTGACAATATGAAGCTACAGATCAGAAAGATATTTTAAAATAAGAAATACCTCTAATGGATTTAAAGATACCCAGGTAATTTTATGTTACGGAGTTATACTAATAGGTTCTTCAACCAAAGTATGTTTCTACATCAACAACTAATTCAGCTAATTAGTTGATTTTATTTCAAAGGCTATAGAATATACAAGAAAACAGAAATGACAGAAATCCTACTAAGGAGACAAGTCAATGGTAAAGTACACGGCCCAAAAAAAGGTAGAACGCAGTAAACATCAAAGAACTAACAACCAAGAAAACAAACAAACAAACAAACCCAGCAACTGTGGATTTATAAAGGAGCAATGTTTAATAGGTAAATTAAAGATACTGTTAATGCTGATGAGAACATGAACACTAAGCTACTATTCACCCACCTGAAGCATCAGAGCATGTGGGGAATGCACGAAAATCGATGCGTTTTCCTTTGGTGAGGATTCCAGGCACAGCTGAGCATCAGTGGCCTTGGCGTTGTATGTAAATGCAATACTACTTGCAAGTTTTCCATCATACAGAACCTGTTTATGATGTTCTGCCAAATGAATGTCACTCTCAGATTTAAACTTGAAGGTGCTCTGAAAAAATAAAACATAATTAAAGACTCAATTTAAATGTGACACAATAAGTTTTAAAGCAGAGAAAAATTTAACATACCGTGTTTCCCCGAAAATAAGACCTAACCGGAAAACAAGCGCTAGCAGATTTTTCAGGATGACATCTCCTGAACATAAGCCCTAATATGTCTTTGGGAGCAAAAATTAATATAAGACCCGGTCTTATTTTCGGGGAAACACGGTAATAAAAACTTGTGACCCTTCTATGTGTCAGACATTAATTGTTTTATTATATTATTTGTTACTGTCATTTCAGTTCTATGAGAGTTAAATTTTATTATGCTAATAAATACTTAGATCTTTGTATTTGCATTTTTATTGTTTTCGATTATTTACAAAATGATTTTATTAGAAATACATAAGGGCAGATGATATTAAATGTAAATCAAATTTTACTTTAATAGTCGAGAAAGTAAGTTTTTCTTGTTAATACTTTCAAAAGTGTGCGCACACACACACAGTCTGGCACATGAATTAATTATATATAAAAATGACTATTATTGAGACTATGAAAAATGTTTATATGCAAAAATATGTTTTTACTAAAGAAAGTAATCAACATACTGAATACCAATGGGACTCCACAAAAGTATCACAATAGCCATGTTAAACCCAAATAAGTTTATTAAAACACGTCACCACTTTAAATAAAAGTAAAGTTGTACCAGTCGTAATAAGAAAGCTATTGTTAGAAATGTTTAAAATTTCTCTGCAGATAAGAACCTGACAATAACAAATTATATGTAACCTTTTCAAAAATCATACAATATTAATATTATTATTTTCAACTTGCAACTATGCAAATCAAATGTTAGACAGTAAGAGCCAGGAGGGATGGAGCCAGGACAAAATGCCAAGCCTTCTAGTTTATAGTCAGTGTTAATGGATTGACAGTGAAGTGACCTGGATTATACCGGTAATCTAGGTTCTGCCACTAATTATCTCATGACACTTAGTTAAGGTTAAAGAAATAATTTACCTGATGTGGCTCCATTTGCTTACTCTAATGTTATAATAATATTAAACCAAATATTCCAAACTCCAGTTCTTACTGGAGGAAAATAGATATACCTACAAGTGAAGTGTGCCAGGTGGGAACGTCTTCAAACTAGAGCGTGCATGTCTTGTCTAAAAGTGAACCCTGCTGCTCAGTTCAAGTCAATTCCTGTTGGCAGTTCTTTCATAATTTTCAAGAGAAACATCAAATCTGGATTTTTATGTAAAGTCATCTAATTTCTAATTCAATCAAACATTTAAAAACACTGTGCAGACCAAACATGTCAGGCTGAATTTAGCCAGTTTTCTACTTCTGGATGAGTATCTAGAGAGCCTCTCTAACTTGAACCTGATGCAAACCATTAGTCATAAGGCATGTGCCAAGACAAGAGCAGCATGGATTAATTAAAAATGTGTATATATGTGGCTTTGGATGGTACTTCCTATCTTTGAAATGTAAGTATGTTTACATACTTCAATATTACAAATTAACTAACAATTGAACTACCTTGGATCAGACCTTTCGCTCTTCTCTCAAATGCAATCTAGAACATTTATCTCTCACCTTCAAATTTCAAACTTTCATATTTTCTTAACTCACAGATTCACACATCCCAAGCTAGAAGTCAGTTCAAAATATGTCCTCATTTAAAATGAAAATTTTATTTCATTCGCTAATGTACTAAGGAATAGATGATAATTACAATGAAAAATTGAAAACAAAAGACTTTTTAAAAATATGTATTTAAATAAAATTATGACTTAAATATACTAGGTAGTAACACTGGCGATACAAAACTCAACTAATTGCCTTCTTCACTGGTTGCTTTGGTACTGTACAATAAATATGTATTTATTTCAGTAAAATCGATCACAAATGTATTTTGACAGATTTCAGTAAGATCATCAATGCTCAAAATGTACAGTATTTGTGCTTCTAACCCAATGATTTTAAAAGCAAAATTTCACAAAAATGTTAGATTTGTGACTTATGTTGCGAAGCATTGATGAAAAGCAGAATTATTTTGATGAAGTAAAACATATGAATTAATTTGTAGAAATAAAAGTATACAACTGAGGGATTTGGGGAAGAGAATACAGGACATTGAGACACTGGAAAAACAGACCAAATAAGGAAGAGAAAAAAGGAGTTGGAGCCACGGGCAAGTTGGAGTTTAATCAAGAATATGTGAGTTGCCTTCTTAAGAGTATGTTGATGGCACTATACTAGGAGAAGCAATGTGTAAATGATGGGACTAAAAACTGGAGGAAGAGCAATGCATGCTCTAGATACAGGATTAAGGATTTAATTTAGAGCAATGCATCTATCATAAATTAAGGATTTTTTTGGGGGGACTGGGGATTCGAAATCAAAAGCAAAGGCAACAACAAAAGCAAAAATAAACAAGGCTACATCAAACTAAAAAGCTTTTGCACGCAGCAAAAGAAATCAACAAAATGAAATGGTAACCTACTGAGTAGGAGAAAATATTTGCAAATAGTGTATTTGATAAGGGATTAATAGCCAAAATATATTTTAAAAAACTCATACAATTCAGTTGCCAAAAAAACCAAACAATCTATCTGCAAAATGGGCAGGGGATCTTAATAGACATGTTTTCAAAGAAGACATACAAATAGCCAGCAGGTACATGAAAAGGTGCTTAATATCACTAGTCATCAGGGAAACGCAAATTAAAACCACAATGAAATATCAACTCAGACTTATTAGAATGGCTATTAGAAAAAGACAAGAAATAACACGTGTTGGGGAGAATGTGAAGAAAAGGGAAGCCTTGTGCACTGTTTGGTGGGAATGTAAATTGGTATAGCCACAATGGGAACTAGTATGACGGTTCCTCAAAAAATTAAAAACAGAACTACCATATGATCCAGCAATTCCACTTCTGAGTACTTACCAGAAGAAAATGAAAACACAAATGAGAAAAGACACTCGTACATGCACCCCTCTGTTCACTGTAGCACTATTTTCAATAGCCAAAATATAGAAACAACCTAAGTGTCCATGAACAAATAAGATAAAGACAATGTGGTGTACAAACGTACACACACACACACACACACACACACACAAAATGGTATATTACTCAGCCATAAAAAAGAATGAAAGCTTGCCATTTGCAACAATATGGATGGACATCGAAGGCATTATGCTAAGTGAAATATGTCATGCAGAGAAAGACAAATGTCTTATGATCTCACTAAGTGTGGACTCAAAACAAACAAACAAACTAAAACCCAAACGCACAGAAACAGACCACAGATTGGGGTTTGCCAGGGGTAGGGGTGGAGGGTATGCAAAATGGGTGATGGTGGTCAAAGATCAGAAACTTACAGTGAAAACAAGTTCTGGGGATACAATGTACAGCATATTGATGACAGTTAACAATACTGTATTAATATTTGAAAATTGCTAAAACAGTAGATTTTAACAGTTCTCAAACACACTAAATTATAACTGTGAGGTGATGGATGAGTTAACTAACCTTATTGTGGTAATCATTTCATAATAGATACATTTACTGAATCACTAGATCTTGTATTCCTTTAACTAATACAATGTTATGTGTAATTATATCTCAGTAAAACTAGAAAAATGCATTAAAAAAAAAACTATGGCATTGTCAGTTCTGTACAGTACAATAGTTAAAAGCCTTAACTGTAAAACAAGTTAGACTTGAGTATTAACCCCAAATCTATGACCTAGATGTGTACCAATCTACAAGTTATTTATTTCTCATCTGTTATACAACTAACACATAATATAAATAAAGCACTTTGAACAATACCTGGTTCTTTAAAAGCTACTCAAAATGGTAGCTGCTATTATTACAGCTTCCTTTTCTAGTTAATATTACACATTTTCCCATGTTAAAATTTTTTCATAAATGTTACTCATAAAACATTTACCCTAAATTTTATGGTAATGGCATATTGCACTTATGATAGTGGAATGCAGATATCTGTGAAGAAAGTTAAAGCATTGTTAACTAGAATGCTAATCACCAAAAAAGCGGTTTATCTAATTGCTACAAGAGCAAAAGCATGTTATTTTCTAATCCTAATGTCTGAAAACGACACCAGTGTCAAAAACATAGCCATTTTCCCACTGAATTTGTGTAATAACATATACATGACAATACCTATTGCTCTCCCCAGAATCACTATGTGACAAGTGTTACTGATATTAAAATGGTAATGACACTGCAATATCCAATGAATCATATTGCCTGATATATAATTAAAAGAATGTTGCCACCTGAACACTGTACATTTTTCCTTCAAAATGATTAAATAATCCATCTCAGCTCATTAAAAAAGCCATTCAGACCTAACATCTACATTTCCAAACTTTTCTAGAAATCTAAATACATAAAATCAACCAATTCTCCTTCTGCAAATTTTTTGATAATTCCACATAAATGCAAAATCCAAACTATTATTTTGATATTCAAAACCTTCAATAACTTAGTTTTAACCTGTCATAATCATCCTCGCATTCCACCATAAACCACTTTTCCGACTCTGTACTCTTACCATATGGCCAGGCCTGACAGTGGGTCAATCCATACACACATCTGTACTCGCCGGCTTCTATCCTTGCTGTCACGATCTCTGTCTCACATTCTATCAAGTCCTGTACACCCTCTAAAATTTACTTATTTTTCAAGCACCCTAAGAAATTTCCCTTCTCTGCGAAAAGTTCCTAAATTCTCTGTAGCTGGAATTAAACATCCTCTCACAAAATGTAACAGTATTTGCATTATATTTCCTTTTTGGTATACATATTAACTTTAAATTATAAACATTTAGGGATATAATTATCCTCATAAAGAGAGCATAAGCTGAATCACTTTTACTTCCCAAAGCTTAGAACAGTTCCTTGAATATAATAAATATTTGGTATATTGTTGAATTTTATTCAGTCACATGCCCTGCAATCATTATTAGCACCCTTAATAAGTAAGAATGTAGAAGAAAAGATTATAGTCACAAGCTTACCAACAAATGGCAAATGGATTAGCATAGAAAATTTCAATGCATGAAGTCAGTACTTCAACAGAGAGAAAAATCATTCACCCAATCTTACCTTAAAAACTTACTGTAATGGCATATATCAAATTAACAGAAGTGCCAAGTACCAGTACTATACTCATTGCAATATTTCACATATTGAAACAAGAGAAACACGTCACTGGTACAAACCAATTCCAAGAGAAATATTTAACATAATGATACTAAGAACTACTTATACCAAATTAAGCAATTATTTGCCAGTGTCAAGCAATTTCATGTAATTTATTTTTCTGATACAAGTAAACATTTTAAACCTGCATGTAGTTAATTTTACAGGGGAATATTTTGGTAGGTCAGAACTTCTTAAAATTAAATTGCAATCAATATTATCTAATGATAAAATATACACTTTATAGAAATGATTTGATTAAAATATGTGAATAATTATAATCGGGTAGAGACAAACCCTGAAATTTCTATACCACTGCTGTCATTCATTTGTACAATAATTACTGAACACCTGTGATGCGGGTGTAAACCTTCTCTCACTGGGCCAACACTCGAAAGTCTCAGACAACTGTGTAACGTCTCTTCTGCTACTGGTAACACCTGCTTTCTGCTAGGGCTCATGGAGTCTGACACTGCACATATGCAGCTCTGCCCTTGGCAGATGACCCACAGGGAACCCTCACAAAGACTACTGTCCCTACCCCAAGAGTTGCTCCTTTTCAGGACCATGTCCCACAAATTCCAGCTGTTTCAGCAGTTCTGAATTCTGATCTCAACCTCCTTGGCTCAGCAGGACCACTGTGATATGCCCGGCCCCCACCTCCTTTGTGCCTCAACAAAAATATTGATCACAGCCAGAGTAATGAGATGAATATTAGCTTTTTTTTTATTTTTTAAGTTTCAGGTGTACAAAACAATGTAACAGTTAGACATTTATACCTCTCACAAAGTGATAATCCCACTCCCCCAATCTACTACCCCTCTGACATCATACACAGCTGCTATAGTTCCACTAACTCTATTCCTTATGCTGTACTCCACATCCTGTGACCATACACACACATACACACACACACACACACACACACACACACACACACACAAAATTATATTTGACATTCATTATTATTCAGTTTCAGCTTCACCTGTACAGTGCAGTGATCAGGCATCTACATAATCCCTGAGGTGGTCTCCCTAATAACATAAGTGTCCATCAGATACCCTACGAAATCTTTGAGCTCATCTTAAATGTTTTCCTACTCTCAAGGATGCCAGGCCTGTGCTATATGTGTAATGACAAACGTCTGAACAAATGTGTTTGTTTATTTCGCCCATTTTTATAGTTACTTACAGTGACAGGGTACATCCAGCACCAGCTACTCCATCATAGACAAAATCAGAAGTCAGGTTGAATGTTTTTAAATTAACTAATTAAGCAAAAAATTTTGTAATAGGATAGCAGGTTTTAAAGATTTTTGCAAATTCTAATTATCATCCTCATAGGAAAAAGAAACCAGTGAAATAGTACCAAATGGATCCAAAAAGAAAAATCATAGCATTTTTGGATGGATGAATTCATGAGAGGTATTTGAGGGAGGCAGACTGTTCCCTACCAAAAGAAACAAAAATAATTTAATCTTTATGAACTTCAGACTAATTTTAGTGTCATGTGCCTGGCTGAACTGGTTTTAAAGCTATTTTCTCTATGAATCATTTCCCAGTTCCTACAATCAGAATCTTTCTCCATGATCCCGTAAGAATATAGTGTTCAAAAATTGTATCATGATTAAAGCTCAATCAAGATTATTTTTCAGGTTTTCCTATGTCTCCCTCCCTCCTTGGTTATAAGGTACTCAAAGGTAATTTACAGTTTTGCATATTCCATAATGCCTATAAAAGTGTCCTGTGTATAGAATGCAATAATAAATGTTCTCTGAATTATAAAGTTGTACGATGAAATTCACCCTCATAGAATCTTTTTATTGTTTTTCCTCTACTCATTTTAAACTACTTTTAAATGATTCTTCCTTATTCAGGAATTCAAAAGTTAGAGTAAATTAATTCCTAATTCTTAAGATTAAAAAATATACTACTTATTTCATCTTCCTTGATTTGGGTCTTCCTTCTGGCCTCAATTCAATCATAAAACTACTGTTTTCTACTATTGCCCACACTTACCACTTTCTGGTTTTTCTCTATTTAAATATTTTTCTTTAGTTCTTTTCATAGAGTCCTGCACCTTTTTCCTTTATTATTTTGTATCTATGAAAGAGTTGGTTGTTTTAAAAAACACAGCAACCTTAAGTATAAATATGAAAGCACCAGTATTCTTTGCTCAACACTGAACTTGTAAACAATAAAACTTTTTTGAGCTGCATGTCTTATACTAATAATTACTGATATAATTTATTTTTATATTCATCAATGAATTTAAGTCCAGCAAAACACTAAAGATATCACTTTGACTCATGGTTACTATCCTTTAAAAACAAAGTCTGAAGTAGTTTATTGATTCTTCTTATCCTTTTTTGTTTTTGTTTTGGATAGAGTATCATTACAATTATGATGCTTAAGAAAGAACTCAGTATACCTGCTTTCTAAAAATAATGATTGAAATAAAACACTATAAAATGTGTTGTAAAACACTGCAATTAGCTTTTCCACATCTGCCTTAACACTGCTGAAACTTATGTATATTTCATTGCCTGGGAAAAAACGTTTACTTTCATTTTGTTCATTCTCCTTACAATGGAATCGACAAAGTTCAATATATTGTATTGGAAGTTATAAAGTCTCTTTGGGCAAATATGATGTTTAAAATGTCCAATAAAACCTCTTCTTATACAGAACAAAATTGGTCTTTAGTTTTTCAGTTTCATGATACAAAATCCTGAATCCCCTACTTTGGCTTGTTGAAACAAAACAACCTCGTCTTGTAATTAATTAAGTCTAATACTTTTAGATTTAAAAAAATTATAATGCAATTTAAATAACTATAACGATTATATAAATATAATAATGTTCTTATCTTTACCCCATTTGTGATATTTAGATTACTTCTAGGTTTTCAAAATTATATATTAAAGTATAACAAGCATATTTGTAAATATCAATCTCCATTGGGTTGTTCCTTTAAGAAGGATTTTCAGAAGGAAAACTGTTATACAAAATGGTATGAGTTAGACAGGGATGGGAATGAGGAGTGACTGCCGATACGCATGTGGGATGCTTCTGGGATGATAGAAATGTTCTAAAATTGGAGTGTGGTGATGTTTGCATAACTCTGTAAGTTTACTTAAAATAATTTACTTGACACTTAAAATAAGTGAATTGTATGATATGCAAATTATAGTTCAATAAAGTTTTATAATTTTTTTAAAGAAAATATGACCATATTTGGAGTGGGGGGGAAACAGGCAACAGAACTGCTAGTGAGAGCAACCAGATGAGAGATTCAACAAAAAAGACTTCAAGGTGATCATTAAAAATATGTTTAAAGAAGTAAAATAAACCATAATTAGAGAAATAAATGCAGGTATGATGACGTCATATTAAATGCACAAATCAATTAAGAGAGAGGTTCTATAAAAATAATCCAAATGGAAATTCTGGAGTTAGAAAAGTATAATTGCACCGTAAAATTCTCTAGAGGGACCCAACAGATTTGAACAAGCAAAGGAAATTAGCAAACATGAAGATAAATCATAGTAAAAATGCTGAAAGCGAACAACAACAAAAAAATCTGAAAGTGCTAAGAAAAACGACTATTCACTTTTGTTCAATATTATACTGTATGCTCTAGTGAGGATAACTAGGCAAGAAAAAGAAACAAAAAGAATTCACATTGAAAAGAAAAAGTAAAATTATCTCCATTTGCAGATGACATAATCTTACGTATAGAAAATCTTAATGAATCCACACACACACACAAAAAAAAAACTATTACTGTTAATATATTCAACAAGACTGCAGGATACAGAATCAATACAGAAAAATCAATTGTATTTTTACTACCATGTTTCCCCGAAAATAAGACCTAGCAGGAAAATCACCTCTAATTTGTCTTCTGGAGCAAAAATTAATATAAGACCCGGTAAATATATAACACCGGGTATAATATAATATAATATAATATAATATAATATAATATATAATATAATTTAATACCTGGTTTTATTTTATTATAAGACCGGGTCTTATATAGTATATTATAGTATAAGACCGGGTCTTATATTAATTTTTGCTCCAAAAGACACATTAGAGCTGTTTGTCCAGTTAGGTCTTATTTTCAGGGAAACACAGCAGCAAGTAAAATCTGAACATGAAATGTAAAAATACATTCACAAAAGTATCAAAATAATAAAACACTAGAGAATAAATTTAACAAAAGAAGTCCAAGAATTCTGCCATTTTGCTTATGGCAAAAAGCACAAAATACCATTGAAAGAAATTATGAAGACCTTTACATTATGAAGAAACTGTAAAGTCTTCCCATGTTCATGGATTAGAAGACATAATATTAAGATGGCAATATTCCCCAAATTGCTCTATAGATTCAACACAATATCGATCAAAATCCAAGGTGGGTTATTTGTTGATGTTGTGTTTGTTTGTTTGGCAAAAATTGACAAGCTGATCCTAAATTTCATGTGGAAATTAAAAGGACCCAGCATAGATCAAAAAATAAAAAATTGAAAAAGAACAAATCTGAAAATCTCACATTTCCAAATTTCAGAATTTATATGAAATATCCAAAATAGGTAAATCTATAGAGACAGAAAGTAGATTTGTGATTATTTATTTTAATATAAGATCGGGTCTTATATAAATTTTTGCTCCAAAAGATGCATTAGAGCTGATTGTCCGACTAGGTCTTATTTTCGGGGAAACAAGGTAGGACTGCTGTAGGGGGAGGGATAACACAAAGGTGAGAGCTAAAGGGTACAGTGTTTCTTTTCTGAGGTGATGAAATGTTCTAAAATTCACTGCATTGATAGTTGCACATATTTGTGAATATACCAAAAACCATTGGGTTTTATACTTTAAATGGATGAATTCAGTATGTGTGAATTGTATCTCAATAAAGCTGTTAAACAAACAAACAAAAAGACATGAAGCTCTTTTCCTCTTCCTACTCTCTTCCTGAAAATTCACAGAATACCAGGTATGACTAAGCAAGGCTGGTGCCCCCCCGAAGGGGTAGAGGGAAGGCGGTGCAGTGGCCAATAGGGTGGAAGAGCCCTGAACTGAGTGAGAAGCACGTACATGCCTAGGGGGACTACCCAGCATGGGGTGTCACAGAGTTCCAGGGAGAGGGCATGGCATCTGAACAAGAGGGTTGTCCGGCAGCAGATGAAGAAGACAAGAGCTCAAGAAAGATGGGTGGAGGGCAGAAGGGAGGGGATCAGCTTGCGAGCCTGGCCAGTGTGGTGAAATGGAACAGAGAAAGGATTAAGAGGGCCTCCATGAGGGCCTGGGAGGTGGCCAGCAACGGACATCAAAGCCTGCTTCAGGTGAAGAGGGCATCCAGAGGGAAAATGAAGGAAAGACTGAGAAACGGCTCCATTGAACAGACCAAAGAAATATTATAATGTAAATGCAGTGAACTGGATCTTTTTCTTATAAAGAACATTACAGACAATTAGCTAGGTTTTAATGGGATCTGAGAATTAGATGGTAGTAACACACTGGTGTTAATAATTATGTAAGAAAATATTCTTACTTGTAGGAATATAACATTCATGGATGATGGAACATCCTGTCATCATTTATTCTCAAATAGTTATGGTAAAAATTGCTCACTACTGTGCTTGTAACTTTTCTGTAAGTTTCACTTTATTTGTAAATTTTAAAATGAGAGAGAAATAAAGAAGATAAAGATTCAAAAGAAAGTAATAAATATTAAAGATAAGAAAAGTAAACCAAACATGTACAGTCAACTCTCTTAAGAAAACCAAAGCAAGGAAATAAAACAAATACTAAATAGTGTAAGAACAATTGTTTGAAATACAAAAACATGCAAAAATTAAGCACTGAAAGTGCACGCCACTTATGCGGAAATCAACTCAAGATAACCATGACATATCTAGCAAAATTGTTGGATTTAGAGAAAAAAGAAAAAAAAAAAAAATTCCGTAAATGCGTAGGCAAAAAACAGCAAGCGCCTCATAATAGAATGTTAGGCTGTCATCAGACTTTCAACAAAAATACTTCAAGCCAGAAGAAAATCAGTAACATATTTAAGATGTTCAAAGGAAGGTTATTCAAGGGCTTTATAGCTAGGCAAATGACTTTCGAGTGCAAAGGCCCCTGAGCCAT
Source organism: Rhinolophus ferrumequinum (assembly GCF_004115265.2). Taxonomy (NCBI): domain Eukaryota; kingdom Metazoa; phylum Chordata; class Mammalia; order Chiroptera; family Rhinolophidae; genus Rhinolophus; species Rhinolophus ferrumequinum. Next base: position 94,364,981 of record NC_046287.1, read on the forward strand.
TCCTGAGGAATCCCGTGTTTCCCCGAAAATAAGACCTAGCCGGACTATCAGCTCTAATTGCGTCTTTTGGAGCAAAAATTAATATAAGACCCGGTATAATATAATATAATATCATATAACATAATATCATATAATACCAGGTATAATATAACATAACATAACATAACATAATACTACATCTTATATAAGACCAGGTCTTATAATATAACATAACATAACATAATGCCGGGTTTCATATTAATTTTGCTCCAAAAGATGCATTAGAACTGATGGTCCGGCTAGGTCTTATTTTTGGGGAAACACAGTATACTATAGAATGAGCTTTAGATAGCCAACCACAGCAATGTAAGAAATGTGATGAATCTTAAATATACAGGTACTTACAGAACTATAACTAAATAAGAGTGAAAAGAATAGAGAATAGTCTGTAGTAACTATGTGCACTCACTATGTAGATATTACCTTGTATTCGTTTGCTAGGACTGCCATACAAAGCACCAGAGTCTGATTAGTTCCAACAACTGAAATTTATTTTCTCAGAATAGGAGGCTAGAATTACAAGATCAAGGTGACAGCAGGATTGATGTCTTCTGAAGTCTCTCTCCTAGGCTTGCAGATGACGGACTTATCCGCCCTTTATCTTCACATGATCTTTCCTCTGTGCAGGTCTGTGTCCTAATTACTTCTTTTTATAAGGACACCATTCCTATTGGACCCACACTAATGACCTCACTTAAGATCAATTACCTCGTTAAAGACCCTATCTCCAAATACAATCATATTCTGAGCTACTGGGAATTAGGATGTCAACATGAATTTGGGGGGAACACAATTCAGCCCATAACATACCTCAACTATACAAATGGCAAGGGGAATGGAGAGAGCATATGTAAAACAAATTAACTTTTCAGTAATTATATCAGTAGGTTAGTATTCATATCGTTGTCCTGAGACTTGTATGTGTCATCATAGGCTTTTATAATTCTATCATTCTCTGTGCACTTGACAACTAGCATTCTCAACATGGAAGAAAGAAAACACAGATATAAGTTAGAGGAGATGAAGTTAAAACACAGCAAGTCCTCGATTTCCCACTAATAGAGACTAGGGAGTCTTGGACTAATGGCTGATTCCAAGACTGAAACAATGAAATGTTTAGGATGAACCTGAAACGCTGTTTGGGAAATGGCAAGGAAGCAATCAAAGATTACGAAGTCATGCAAAAGGGACCAACTAGAAGAGACACCCATGGCCCAAACGTGGGACAATTTGAATTTTATAAAGGATGAACAGTAACTGATAAAGTCTGAAACATCTCAAATACATTTAAATCCATCAGTTTATAATGATATTTTAAAAATAGTAATTGGAGATCTTTCAATAATGAGGCAATGCATTAGATTATACCATTTCTCCTCAATGGTCATTAGGTGGCATCAGTAGTCTGCGGTGGTGGAGGAAACATTTTTTAGCATATACTAATGTACATTAACTGAATAAACCCCCAATAGGATTTACCGATTTAAAGAACAATGGGCAAAAGTTATCTGAATATGGGTGATAAAATAACTGTTGCTTAAGGCATTGCATTGGGGTAAAAATTAGAACTCTGGAAAAATAGAACCGTTTTCCTACCATTCACTGAAATTCTAGTATTCTAAATATAGTATAGCTATAAGACAATATGTCTGATATTTTAAAGCAAATACTACTGAACAAATATTAAATTAGTGCTGTATTCAGTGAAAGGTTCACCTTAGAAATACTTAGACATATATTCTACTATTTAAAGCATTCTTGATATTTTGATTTTTAAAAACCTATTTTCAGAATCTACAGCATGTTTTAAAGACCTTTATTAACAGATGCTTGTAGTTTGTTGACTTTCTTGAAAATAGTAACTTATAAACTTTTACTGGAAATTAAAAATGAGGTTCTTAAAAAATCTCAACTTGACTAGGTATGAAACAATTTAAAATCCTTCAAAGGTGTACTGAGAAAAACTAGGCTTTAAGAAAAATCATGTTTGTCATTATCAAAGAGACATCCGTAGGCTACATAAATAGTGAAGATAGTTCTAGTTATCTGGTCGGGGCAAAAAGTAACCCCTTAAGGTCTTTAGCTCCAATCTTCTGTTCATTTCTCATTGCTGGAACTTCATTTCCTCTTCTTAGATGACAAAACCAGATAATGGTGGAGATGGTAAGTCGTCATTTACTGTAGCCCACCCTGCTCAGCCTCAGCTTCAGTGCAGCACAATTCTCGGCTGGTGGATTGACTGCTCTGTCTCTTTGCCATCTTGTGGTGTGGGGTTTTGTGGACGGCGGCATCAGTAATTGAAGTTGCAGAGGTACCAGTGTTAAGGCGGCTGCTGACCTGGGCTCTCAGCTCCTGGATTTTCTTTGTCTTCTTCATTGCCGTCCTCTGACAACTAACTTTGGCGAGGAGGGCCTGTGTGGAATGGTTGTACAGCTGTAACCCTGATACTGGTCGACCTTGTTCTGTCTCACTGGTCGACCTTGCTCTCCTGCACCTTGGTTGTCAGCACCTTCCAGCACTTCTCCCCGCACAAAAGGCTTGGAATACTGTGGGAGACACTAGCAGATACAGTCTCCACAAGCAGTAAGGTGTCCGTGGTGGCCTGACATAGGCCCGGCACTGTTGGCCTTGCCTTTGGGGCAGTCTGATCTTCATTCTTTTCCCCATTGTCACTATTATGGTAATTCTGCTGATAAGTGCATGGAGGACACCTGGAACGTGGATAGTGTCTATAATGGTTACGGTCTGCTGTGTATTTACTGCCTCACACTAGAACTCCACCAGGGCCTGTAACATTTGCTGCCTCTGTATCCTTTTCTCCTTAAGCAATATCAGACTCCACAGTCTTTCCATCTCCTACACTGTGAGGCTACTTCTTTGGCCCATTCTTTTTTATGGTGTCTGGTGGACAAATACATCTTCCTTGGTGTCATTCCTGTCGATGAAACCATTTGTGCTTCTTACACTGAGCCATTATCTTCCCTGTGACCACGTTCTTGTCCCTGTTAGGCATTGCTGATGTCAGGCAGCCCGGGCCGCTGCTCCCTGCGCCACTGCCACTGGTGCCCAGTTGGGTCTCGGCCTGGGTGCTAATGATTCCTGGGGCCATGATGGTGACTGGAGCCAGCTGCAGTACTGATGGGATTCTATAGCATTTTAAGTTATGTTTTTGAAAACAAATTGTCATCCTCAAGAAATGGATTGAATTTTGGATAAAGAAAATTATTTGAAGCCATGCTTGTTGAATTAACAGGTGTCATAAAACCATCTTTTATAAAAAATACAGTGTAGCTCTAATGATAACTGCTTCCTTGTGTCACTTAAATACTGACCCTTCAAGTAATTCCAAAAGAACTGTAACTAACTTTAAAAATGATAGCAGAGTTTGAATATGTACATATCTTCCAAAAGATACTGGCTAAAATGAAAAACCATTTAAATACGATCATTTAAAAATAAAGCTTTACTATTTTGCAGAGAAAGTTTACATAACCATATTTCATCTGCACATAAGTACATACTACTCAGAGGATTTTGGTTCTATAAAATTTTATTTGGAAATATACTAAACATAAATACATATAAAATACACTAACGGCATATAATCCGGAAACCAGAAAAAAATCAACTATATATAAACAGTTTCTGAAAAGGAAAAAAAGATGGCAACAGAGTGAAGGAATATCACAAAGGAAGAGACAATGTCTTGGTATATGAAATGTACTCAAATGAAACAAGCAAAACTAAACTATATTTTCAATCATAATTTACCATTTCTATTTATTCTGAAAGGATACTGCTGTCTTTGTTAAATGGAAGATTTTCCCCCCATTTCAACTAATTGTAAAGTGTGATAATAAAGATCACCCATGATCTTCATGCTGAGAAACCCAACCGCCATTTCTCAGTCCTCAGTTTACTCAAGCTGTCAGCAGCATTTGACAGTTATTTCTTCTTTAGACACTTCTAGAGCACCATGATCTCCTGCTTTTGCCCCCTACTCTCTTGTTCTTCTTTGAATCTTCCTTTTTGCTGGTCCTCCTCATCTCCACAACCTCCAAACCGGCTTTCCCAAGGACTAATTACTGTCATCTTTTACATCTGAACTCCCTTCATTGGTGCCTAAATCCGGTCTTGTGGCTTAAACTCCTCTCTATAACCTGTCAATGCTAAATTTCTATCCCCAACGTAGACTTCTGGCCTAAACCCCAGACTTACTTCACTTCTCTATTTGGCTGTCTAATAGACATCTCAAACTTAATATGTCTAAAGCTAAACTCTTGGCCAAAACTTTGTCCTTCCAAGCCTTACCCATCTCAGTCAATGACAATTCAGTACTTCAGTTTAAAATAAATTGAGTCACTTTTGAATCCTCTCTTATTCATTTACCCCACATTCACAATGACAGAAAATCCTACGGGAAAGTTATCCAAAATATATCTAAAAGCTGACCTCTTAAAGAGTTTTATTTTTGGTATGCTTTATCAAAAGTCCAACCAAGTCCCATTATTTTCCACTGGTATCAGCCTTGTTGAAACTACCACCAGGCTTAACTTGAATAGTTTCAATAGCGTCCTGGCTGGTCTCCTGTTTCTACCTCAGTCCCCTATTTAACAAAGCAGCCAGAGTGATCCAGAAGAGATATTTTAATTTACTCATATATTTATCATTCATACCACTCTTCGTATTCCCAACAATCTAAGTTTCTTTCTTCAGTCTGTAGAGTACATCTGGTGCCAACAATTAGTCTTAATTTTCTTTATAAAACAAACAGTATTTTCACTAGATGAAGAATTCTGGGTTGACAAGTTTTGCTCGACGGCTTCCCTGATATCTGATGAAAGTGTGCTGTTATTCAAATCATTCTTTCTTTTATTTATATTCAGTTTTGCTTTCAAGATTTTTTTCTTTCCTTTGGTTTTATGCACTTTTACTATAATATGCATACTGTGGTTGTCTTTGATTTTATTTTGCTGAGTTTCCTGAGTTCCATCAATGTATAAATGTGAGTTTTTATGAAATTTGGGAAGTTTCTACCATTATTTCTTCCAATATTTTTTTCTGACCCTTTCTATTATTCTTTGCATATTAGATTTCAAAATTGCCCCATACATCACTGTGGTTTTGTTCTTTTTCCTCTAATGTTTTCTATCTTTCTTCTCATGTTTCTATCAATCTATATTTAAGTTCATTAATTTCTCTATCATATCCATTCTGCTAATATGCCCATAAAACAGATGTTTCTTACTTCAGATATATGTTTCAGTTCTAAAATTTCCATTTGATTTTTTAAAATATTGTGGCCAATTCCCATCTTTTGATTCATTACAATCATTTTCTTTTTCTTTTTTTAACCTCGCTAGTTACAATAGCTCCCTAAAGGTCCTCGTGTAATAATTCCATGATTTGGAGTTATTCTGGAGTTGGTATATGCCCATTTTCTCTTTCATTGAGAATAAGTCACATTTTCCTGGCTTTTCATAGTATGAGTACTTTTGGATTATATGCTTAATATTGTGAATATTATTTTGTGGAGACTGTATTGTACTGAAAGTACTGATGTTTTTGTTTAGAGGGGGTCATTTTCTTGTGTAGATACAATTATAGACCGCCATGACTCTTATGTGTGGTGTCTCAAATGTGGTGTTCAGGTCTTGAAGGCTTATTTATAATCTATTATCAGTTTGTCATGATCATAGATGGTTTCAGGGATCAGCCAGAGATTTATGTTTAAATTTTTTAAATGTAAAATTTAGATCCTTTACTGTCTGTCTCTTTTCTGGGGTAGCCCATTTATTTCCATGTGGTGTTGGTGGCCCTAGTGATTTTTACCGATATTTATGGCCAGAGAGTTTTTTCTCAGAGTGAAAAATGGGGAACTCAACCCATGCTGGCAACATGTTCCACATTTTGATACGCCTCTAAAACCTACCTGCTTTTTTATTCAGTCTCCAGAGCGCTCAGATAGATATTTTCTGTATTATGTCCAGAGTCTTAAGTAGGAAGATTACTTTGTTAGGAGTTTGCCCTTCCAATAAGAACTGGAAACCCTCCAAAGTAATTTTTAATGTTGGGGGTTATTTTATACATGTTCTCTTATCAGTTAGGCCTTTGACATAATATGATAGACTGTAAAAATCATTATAATATCATTTTCTTGAATAGAAAGAACACCAAGCTAAAGATTAAAATATCTACCAGTGGAGACTAATTACTTGCCACGTGAGGATATATAACAATTAGGAAATTTCCAATAACAATTATAAAGTATTAAAACTTTGTGAAAATCTCTTTTGCCAACTACCATGTTTACCCGAAAATAAGACCTAACCAGACAATCAGCTCTAATGCATCTTTTGGAGCAAAAATTAATATAAGACCCAGTATTATTGCATTATATTATATTATATTATATTATATTATATTATACCCAGTCTTTATTATAGTAAAATAAGACCCGGTATTATATTATGCTATATTATATTCTATCCGGTCATATAATAAAATAAACATGGCTGGTCTTATAGAAAGATAAGACCAGGTCTTATATTAATTTTTGCTCCAAAAGACACATTAGAGCTGATTGTCCGGCTAGGTCTTATTTTCAGGGAAACACGGTATGTCAAAAGGCCACCTTATACATAAGAATCCATAAACTTGTGGACATTGGATAACCACAATCAAATGGAGTTCTACAATAAAATTAACTCACAGTAAATTCTATATTATACAAAGTTACAGTGAGAAATTCTGGATTTCACAAATTACTTCCAAACCTAATAATCTTTTTAATTGATTAATGATACCCTTCTTTATTTACTGTTAACTGAAAATGACCAGGTAAAAAATATTCACTGATAAGCTACCCTGCTCAAAACCAGGCATTCCCCAGAAAGAAAATAACCTAGCACTCTGATGACCAACAGGTCCAAATCACTTGAGACAGGCTCCACAGTACATACAGTTGGATGACTCGGGTGGAGGTGTAGATTTAATTTATTTTATTTCCTTTACTTCCCAGATGTTGGCATACTGTGTACATTCAGCTCAGAGAACACTGTCTGACCATTACAAGTATAGAACCCTCCATATAACTTGAGGCAACAAATAAATTTTTTTTTATTACACAACAATTAACAATTTAAGCTTCATATATGATTTAAACCAAATGTCAACTAATTTTATATCCTACACACCTTAAAAATTCCACAGCAACCTCTACCTCTTCACTCAGGAAGTGACTGTGCCTCCTACTTCACCAAGAAAATTGGAGTACAGTGAGTCACCTACGCTTTTTTTCCCTGTGCCAACACAATCTTTTCATTTGCATCATTTCCTCTTTCTCTTCATTCTCTGAATTTCTAGAAAATCTTTCCAAGGTCAAAAAGTTTTGCAGATATCTTCCCTGATAGTAATTATACTTTTACTATTTACAAATTGAGAAAATACATATGCATCCATGGATTTACAGTCAACTTCCACTAACAAGTTGAAAGGCTGGGAACTTTCAAAATTTAATAGTTTTTCATGTGATATCCAAAATTTCAAGGCATTTTCTTTCAAAAGTTCTGACTTTGATATAGGTACTCTATTATCTACGTTAGGATGGTAGGCATACATTCTGTGTATCCCATGAGCACTTGTGTATAGAACATAGTGGCACAGGGTTAATACTCATTTTCACTTGGTATAAAAGAATGTGATAAGAAAGAGCCATATGACAAATTATTAAGATTGCAAAGGGGTTCAGGACATTTTTTGTACCTTTCTGAATGGGAAAATTACATAACTGTTTATATTTACCCCTTTTCCTTTTTGCTGCCAGGAAACTCACATCAATTCTGAAATTTCACTATAGCAATTATAGTTGGATTTATGGTTTTCATATCTGTATTTATTTCATTTTTCTACCTTTATTTATGTTTCACTGATTCGATTGTCACTCTACTCAATATCACTCTGTTGTTGAAGAAAGCCACTTCAAATTTTATGGAACAAGGCAAAGAAGCACGCAAGGGAGGCAGGCTGCAGAGCACCCCAAATTCTGAATTACACAAACATTCAGATGCAAAGCCAACACATGGTACAACTAGGACTCACACCTAGCAAAAGGGCCAATGAAAGAAAAAAGTAACTAAGTACAAATTCATTTCTAAGGATACTAAAACAAATAGAATGATACAGAATAAGGGTAGAAAATATTGCTACCTTGACATAAAAATGACAGCATTATTGTCACTCAACACTATTATGATTATTAAAATCACTGAAAACAAGAATGTCTGTTCATAAGGGCAAATTCAAACTGTCATTTATATGTCCAGCATGGACCATAAAATAAAAACAGAAATAATGAAAAAATACAAAGGCAAAAAAAAATACTTTAATGTTTAGTAATTCTTTTCTGTAATACAATCTTCACACTAATTATTTAAATATTAGGTTTATAAAAAAAAAACAAAACAGCTCTTCCACACACAACATCTACTTCTTCAAAATTACAAACACTTTGAAGTACGCTGTATAATTTTTTCTCAGCTCCAAACAGTTGGGGATGTCGCTACTCCCAATGTGCTTTTAATAAAAAGTCTTATATGAAAGGTCAGACAATTAAGTTTACGAACTTTCTACCGTGTGCTTACAAGTTGGAAAGTTCACAAACGTAATTGTGTAATTACATTCACAAACATAATTTCCCTAGCCAGGTGTACTGCACATGAAAACTAATTCATATATGTTAATGCAATATCTTGCCCAAATAAGTCTTTGTTTTAAAAGTTAAAAAGCAGGAAGAATGTGACAAATCATCATAGATAACTGATTTTGCAAAATTAGGATACTCATTACTGTACCCACTTCTTCACCTATTGCAAAGGACAAGCAAAAGTAGAAGCTAAAACTGAATAATGTCAGGCACATGTAATATTTTATACCATTTTCCTTCTAAATCTTTATTCTTTCCAAGTTATCTCTAATTTGAAACAGTTATTTGATCTGTTTCAGTATATAATTTTAAAATCTGAGATTTCGAATACTACATTAAGCAATGTGGCTTTATAAAATTTATAATTTCAAAATTATGTCAACAAAAGCCATGGCTTCAACAGTAGAAAACATACTAAAGAATTTTAATAGTTCAGGAAAGGAAAATAGTTAAAAAGAGAACAAGTACCTGTGAAACAAAGTAAACATTATAAAAACAGCTGAGTTCCAAACCATACAGATGAGTTTTAACCACATTGAAGACTCTCACTATACATCATATTATATCACAGTTCACATAGAATTTACATAAAACTTTCCATAGAATTTATAATAAGATAAATTATCTTGTAAGATAAGTTCTCACTACCTTATATCCAGGTCCTAACTGATGAATTGCAAATATCTGTGCAGGGTTGAGTGCTTCACTGAATACATACACGGCACCAAGTTGACCACAGAAAACCCTGTTTGCATCAGCAGTTTCAGAAGATCCAAGAAAGCACTTGTCATAGCTCTATTTTTAAAGTCATAAAAAAAAAGCAAATATTATTTTGTAATGACAAAATATTTAAAGATTGCTGCTTTCATTGTCATGATTACCTTAAAGCATAACAATAATAACAGAAAAATGCATCAATTAAGACTTTATGGACTATTTAAATAATAAAAGCCAGCTAAAGATTTTTAGGAAAGATAAATCAGTTGAATGTTTTATATTATGGGCAAGCAAAACAAACAATAACCATTTACTCAATAATCACTTGACTACTTTCCAAATTTTATAGTTAAGGCAAAAGCGCTTATAATTATTTATTTAAAATAGTAAAACTAATTTTAGAACTAATGATTTATAATTGTGCATATATAAAGAGATTCATTTTAATCAGAAAACTATTCTAAATTTTAATAAAAAACACATAGGGCCCAATTTTTAATATTCGACCTAATTTCTCCACTGTTTCTCCCTCTATTTCACCACACTAAGTCAAGGACACAAAGAAAATCACTTCCCTCTCTTACACGAGTAGGCGCAATACAGAATCAAATAAACAAAGATCACCAAAGTCCACTGCCTAAAAGAGATAGTACAGTGCTCTCCATCTGCAGAGTTCAGCACCAAAGAGCCACTCAACCCTTAATTAAAAATACAGGAACTTAAGAACTGACTGCATAATGTATGTGTGTATATGTGTGTACATGTGTTATTGTCAGGCCTCTCCATTTCTTGGAGCACTATAGCAAATAATTCAAAAATCAAAGTACGTTCTTCCTTTTTTAAAAAATACAACTGTAGAGTTAATGACAGTCAACAAGATCAACAGGGTTTCTTCCACTCTATAATAAAAAATACTGTCCCAATTGGAGGGCAGATATGAAGAAGAATTTTATCTGTGTATTCTATTCTGTCAAAATCATGCTCATAAATATTTACTGAGTATGGCCCAGCTATGAGTTTCTAGGGCAGAAAATGTAAACTTTTACTATAAAGGAACATATAATAAATATTTTAAATTTTGCAAGTCACATTTGGATTCTGTCACATAATCTTCTATCATTTTGTTGTTGTTGTTGTTGTTGTTGTTGTTTGGGTCTTTTAAAGAAAACCTTTAAAAATGTAAAAACCAAGATTCTTAGTTCCTAGGTCATACAAAAACAGGTTTCGGGTTAGATTTGGCCCATAGGGTATCATCTTCCAACCCCTGACCTAGGGAACAAACTCCAGACTATGCAAACAGTGCTCCTGAGGAGAATACAAGACAAAACAAGAGCCAATCCCTGCACCTCAGAGGATTCAAGTCTATGTAAATTTTGTAAATTTCAAGTATATGTAAATTTTGCTTAAAAAGGTAGTTTTTATAAAACCAGGTATCCTGGAATTATACTTTTAGCATTAGAATACATCTTTTGCTTTAGCTCTAAAGCAAAAAATCAGGATGGGAACAAGAGAAGGCCTAAAATAGAGAAATAAGAGCTCTTGAGGTTTTAAATCTAGATATCCTCTATCAAGAATCCACCGGCGTTACCTCCTCCACTTGCTAACATGCTGGTCGAAATATCTCTTTATTATCGCAATAAGTCATTTAACTGATCTCCCTGCTTCTGTCATTGTTCCCCTTCAGAATATTCCCAATACTGCAGCCTGATTGACATGTCTAAAATATGTGTCAACATCACATCACTCGCCTGCTCAATCCCTTCCAAATACTGTTACTCTGGGTAAGATGGAAAAAGGCCCTGGCACTGTGTTTGCAAATGAGGCCCTGCATGAGTTGTCCACCTACTATCTGCCTAACGTCATCTCTTAACATTGTTCTTCCTCCCTCTGCTCCAGATACACTGGCTGCTTTATTAGTCAAGGAACTTTCCAGTTTTTCCTCAAAGCCTTTGCACTCACTGTTCCCACTGAATGGGCTCTTTCCCCAAACAACCTCATGGCTTGTTCCCTCAACTCCTCACTAAGATCATCTCTGCACAGATAGTGTATCTGGCTTCTCCCTTCTCTACACCTATACTTTCTATACCTTAATTTTTCTCCATAGCATTTATCACCATTTATCTAATAAATAATGGTGACTACATGTCACACTTACTCATTCTGTTTAAAGTCTTCCTTTCACATCCAAATAAGGGAAATAACACATTTTTTAATGCTGGAAATTCTGGAGAGAACAGAATACTGACTGCATCGATGTTTTTGACCTAATACTTAAAAAGTTAGCCAAACAATTTTCCTTTTTTGTACCACTATCATGTCTTTTAGGAATGGAATTATATTAAATTTAAGACTTAAAAATTCACTTAATAGAAAAAAAATTTCCAAAAACTATTGTTTCTACCAAACTATTTTATTATTCAATTCATATTATAAACAATGATATATCACATGCTGAAATATATTAAAACGCAGATTTTTAAAAACACTTACATCATTTGTGTTAACATGCCACGCCATATCCCCATAAGATACGAGCTGTCCATTAACGTAACACCGAATTTCACTGTTCCTCCATCGATTGTAAATGTGGACAATGCTGATCATGTACCACTGAAATGAAACAAAATTAGAGCTATGAACATTTAATGTTTAGTTTTCATTGTATAATAAGCAATCATAACATTCATAATACACTATAAAAATGCTTAAAGGAATATTAACAGCCATCCACTACCATTTCAAGTTTCCTCTCCCATTTCTCATTTTGCAATTGAAAGAGGTCACTCATAAAGAGTAAATCTGTGATAGAGACAGAGCTAGAACTCTTTGAATCCTAGTACTCCTCCCATTAAATCAAGCTCCAAAAATTGTAGAAATGTGTTCATTCGTTTTATAACATTATATTTGTGCTCGTGCATTTAATAACATTTACATTGTGCCAGGCACTACAAATATCCAGATCTTAAAAAACTGACCATCAGCCCAGCCCTCTTGAAATTTATGGTGTAGTGAAACAGACATACATTAGACAAGTAAACAAATATGGAATTACAAACCAGGATGATTACTGCGAAGAAAAAAGAATGGTGTACATGAGAAAGAATAACCTAGATTCTACTTTGGATTGCATGGTCAGGAACGACCTATCAAAGAAACATCATTTTAACATTTATAATAGATTTAGGTGGTTTCACTTCCACAATTTAGACTTATTAAATCCAAAATTAATTACATATTTTAACTTAATAATGTGTGATTAATAATAAAGAAATAAGTTTATATTGAGTTCTGTTTTACTAAAGTCAACAAAAAGCATTTTTAGTGTTTATTTGATATGGGAATGAATAAGTTCTCTAATAATTTGTGGATCCAAATCTTAGTCTCTTTGAAGTTAATACCTACCTGTTGCAAATAATACATAAATAGTTTTCCTAAAGCACAAAAAAATACAAATGATTTATACATACTTGAACAAGTATACCTTCAGCAGTTAAGGGCCAGGGAAATTAGACTAGTTTCTCCAAAAAACATAAAATATAAACTTTGTTCTCCAGATTACTTACAAGCACTATTCAATTATTTCATATATGTTTGCAAAGTATACATCATTAATAGAACTTCTCAACCACTAAAATATTAGTTATTTCAAGGTGTCTGAAATACTTGAAGAAAATTCAATTTCATGTATTTTGACTTATAAAACTGAAAAACTCATAGAAAGCAGTAAACACAACATTGTTTCTCAATTATAAAAATAAAACTGTCAGGTCAAGCAATTTAACTCCTAAAACAAATGTCTTTTTTTTTAAGTTGTTTCTTTCCAAGTAACATTTAACACTAATTTTTTTTTTTTGCAAACTGAGTCTTTCCCTGAATCAGAAAGCAACATATGTGTTAGTCCTGATTAAAATCAGAAGAAGAAAATCTTTAAAATTAGTCATTTAAAATCTCATGTTTCTAAATATTACAAAATTATCTAGAAGATGCCATAAAAATTGAGCATCAAATAATTTTTTTAAAATATTATAGAAGTTTACATATATAAGAATCAAAATTTACCTATTTTACTTTGAATGAGTTTAATTTTTTTCAACCAGAATGTCCTCTAAGTAACACAGAAGATACACTCTTTACATTTTTTAGTAAAATTTAAAAAAAATTTTAATTTCTAAATAGAATCAACACAAATGTTTTTAAAGAAAAAAGGATTTTCTGCTGCCAAAGATTTTTAAGATAAATAATATTAGATGTATTATTATACTTATTGACATACCTCATTTAGAAAAGCACTCATTCAACAAATATGTATTGAGTTCTTACTACTATGACCAGATAATTTAGTGTACTGGGCAGGATGCACTTTATTTTTATTATTTTTTTTTTAATTTATTGGGGTGACAATTGTTAGTAAAATTACATAGATTTCAGGTGTACAATTCTGTATCACAGGATGCACTTTAAATTCATTTGGACATAAACTGAATTCCCAAGTTACTAGCACTATGACTTCTAGCAAATTATTTAGTCTCTCTGAACTTATTTCCATCTGTAATAAAGGGGGAATAATAATGCCTATTTTGTGGAATGACTGCAAATATTATATATATATATATATACACACACACACACACACACACATATATGTATATATGTGTATATATATGTAATATATGTGTATATATGTATATGTATACACATATGTATGTGTATACATATACATATATATTATATACATATACTTGTGTGTGTGTGTGTGTGTGTGTGTGTGTATATATATATATAAATAAAAAATAGACAATGTATGAAAACTACGAAGAACAGTTACCAGTACATATTCAAACAGCCTCAAGGAGGTTTCACTAGAGAAACAAACATGAAAACTATTAAAAAACAATGGAGAATGCCCAAAATACAGATGGGAAGCAAAAGAAGTAATGACAAATTGAGGTTAGAGGAAAAAGAAAAGATAAATAGAGAAGGAAGGCTAACAGAAGAATTCAACTAAAAGGGTAAAAGGAAATATAAGACTAAGCTTGAAGGATGAATATGAACTGTTGAGTAAACAAGGGGAAAGAGGTATCTTACTGAATATGGCACACACAGCACAGAGTCTTGACAAAACTTTTCCCAGTATTTAGGTTTAGCAGGAAAAACAGACAAAGACCAGATTGTAAAGAAACCTGTTGGACAACTTCCGTAATCAGCCTTTGTTTTTTGCATAATGTCGCATCACTAAAGAATTCTGATCAGGAAGTGAAATGATCATTTCCATAGTTTAAGAAAATAACTAACAAGAGTGAGGAAATGGATTAGGCAAATACGGATAAAGACAAACTTGAAAACGACTGCAAAGGTAAGAAGACCAAAAGAACTCCAGCTAAGAAGGAGTCGTTGGTAACTGAAAGAGGGGCAAATGGGGCCTAATTAATTAACAGAGCTAGTTGGAAGTGTTAATACTGAAAAAGGGAGGCTAAGATGGTTTCCGATTTTTCCAGCTAATTAACCAGCTAAACAGGTTTGCAGTTACAAACTAATAAAAAGTTTGTTTTTAGTCATAACACTAATATATGATAAAATTAAATAAATGAATATGATATAAATATATAAATATATGATAAAATTAAATAAACGAATAAGTGAATTACAGTGGAATGAATGAAGTGATCTCAGTGAAGGTCATAGAATTTACAAAAAAAACTAATTTTCCTATTCTCTTTTCTTGGTACAACAACCTATACTCTACAAAAAATAGACAAGTGACTTTTTCAATCACAAAAGCCCAGCTTTTGACTTGATATTTTTTGACTAAAAGAAAAGGGAGTAAACTTGGAAACAATGTATACATACTATCTATGTATGTATACTAAGGTCTGCATTTAGTTTGAGAGCCAAAAATAGATCTATAAAAAAAGGATACCAATAGGAACTACAACAAAACAAGACCTGTACTAAGAATCGGTAAGAAAAATATAACATATTTATTTAAAGTATCAATAGTAGCTAACATGTTATTAAGCACTTACTACATAATAGGTAATATGTTAATGGTTTACATCTATATTTAAAAGGTAAGACATCTGGTAGGTGGTACAGCTAGGAAAGTAATAATTGTAATATAAAGATTTCTTTTTGAAAGTCCATTTAAACCCCTTTTTAGAAGGGATAGGGCTAAGCTAGGGCATCTTTGGGAAAACTAAAGAAATGAAAATAAATAAATAAATAAATAAATAAATAAATAAGAATGAATTTATCTCAAATAATTAAACAGTAAATTCAAACACTTGGAATTTTCAAGGCTTATCAGAATCTTTACTGAAGACTGTAAAACCCAAATCACTCCCAGCTCTGCTCCTACCAAGACCTCTTAGAATACACAGAACTTTTACAAATGGAAATGTATTTCTCATAGGGAAATAGTATAAAGACAGGAGAGAGAAAGAGAGAGAGAGAGAGAGAGAGAGAGAACACACAAATTGGTTAAATTGCTTTTGGTTAATGACAATTTTATTTGGTTCTTCACTCTAATTTTTCTTACATAAACTCTTTAAACCACTATTTTCTAAACTTGTCTGATGAGAAAAATCACCTAGAGCATTTGTTTAAAACACATATTCCTAACATAAAAATTATAATTCCAAAAATTTGTATTTCTAACACATTCCATGAAATTCAAAATAATTTGACACATTTGGCAAACTCCACTTGGGTGTCATCCAATTTCTAGTGGAGAGGCAATGGGATTCCCAGAAAATAACTGGAATTTGTATCAAGAAAAAAATAACACCCATTCTAATGTATAAATTTATTCAGAATCATTGCTTTTTAAGCTATTTTCCAATAACACATTAACGATTGTTAAATTGATATTATTTAATAGAATAATTATTACTATTCCTTAACCATAAAGCAAACGTTTTTATAAGTTCATTTAATACACACACACACACACACACTCACACACACACACACAAACACACAGGGTGCCAAAAAAATGTATACACATTTTGAGAAAGGAAAAAACTGTATTAAAATTGTAATACTCAAAATATACCAATAACAAAAGATGAATGGAAGTCACGTTTGACTTTTGAAAATCCCGTCTAAAATAATATTTTCTTCAGTATGTGGCAAAAAATACATGGGATCACAAACAAACAACAAAAAAAAAATGAAACAAAGAACAAGAAAGGAAAGCTTTCCCTCTATCCTACGTGGAGAAATCATACGTATGGTTGTTCTTGTGCATAAATATAACTGTGCACAAGAAGTAGTACATGCCCTGGACAATTTCACTGTGATATATGCAAGAAAGATCATTGAACGTGGAAGGCAGACCAGGCGTTAAACACGTGGGAATGGGCATTCCTATACTTCTGTCCCTTATTTATTTTTAGATTCGGAACTTTCAAATGTTTGGTTACTCTGACACAAAGACGGAGTCCAGTAAATAGGCAGGAACATTTTTCTATGAAACCCCGGCTGATGATGAGTGAATTATATCTTATAAATCTAATTATATATTTGCACATTTCTCTGCATTTTCTCTTGTTATTCTTTATCTTTAGAGCAGACTTTTAAAAATATGTTTCAACCTGTTCTCTGAATGGTCATATTCCAGTGGATATTAAGCAAAGGTATATTTCATGGCCAAAACATTAACAATAGAGCAACATTCCTCTCCTAAAAGCCATCTTTATTGACGAAACAGAAATTATTGAAACCTTCAATCTCAGGAAATAAGATTCAGCACTACTGGGATTAGCTGAATCTCCTTAAAGAAAAGTCTCTGTGGGGCGGCCAGATGGCTCAGTTGGTTAGAGCGCAAGCTCTCAACAAGTTTGCTGGTGCAATTCCTGCATGGGATAGTCGGCTGTGCCCCCTGCAACTAAAGATTGAAAACGGCTTCTGGACTTTGAGTTGAGTTGCGCCCTCCACAACTAGATTGAAGGATAACGATTTGGAGCTGATGGGCCTTGGTAAAACACACTGTTCCCCAATATTCCCCAATAAAATTAAAAAAAAAGAAAGAAAAGTCTCTCTGTATTACCAACACTGAAGGTTTCATTTTTGTCTTATAAAAAGAGCTTATTATTCATAAATCCATAATGCACGCTATACACACACATATACAACCAAACTACTCTGAAGTCTGAACCTCCAGTCTTAAAACTGGTTCTACTATCCAAACAAAATAAGGTTAGAGGAAGAAGGGGAAAGAATAAGAAAAGGGGGAAGATGAGAAAAGGGAAAGAAGAGGAAGATAAAAAGAATGAGCAAAAGAGAACGAGTAGGCAATGGAGGCATGAGAGAAATATGGAGGAGGAAGAAAAGGAAGGAAAGGGGGAAAAGAACTGTAATTAAAGTAACATTTCTGCAAATGTTCTTCAAACATAATTCCTTAGAACTATAATTAAAGTACCAAAGTTCATATAAGAGTTTGCCTTGAAAGAATCTTTGAATAATCGTTAAAATACTTTAGTGGTTTCATAGATGTGAAGAAAATTGAAGACACTGCATAATTTATATATATTGTATAGCAAATTTATATTATATATAAGTATTACATATATATACATATATATAAAATAAATAAATTATATATAATATATACCAAATTTATCCAAATTTGGTAAGGATCCAAATGAAGATATAAGAATTTGTCACCTACTGGTGTTCTAATTCTGTTTTCCATTAAACCTGTGTAACATAGTTTCTCAAAAAGTATAAAATCTCTCTAAACGCTCATGCATAATGCTCTATAGAATTTTCTACAATTTCAAAAATTAACTTAGCTTTGCATTATTGTGCTGAAAGAACAGCACAATATTATGCATTATTGTGCTGAAACAACAGTAAAAAGAGTTAGTAAGCTTTAGATTTTAAATGTGGATCACAGCAACGACCTAAATTAGTTGGCCTTTACTGCCATGACTACCTTGCTTCTCACTGCCACACAGAAAAGGTTTTACCTACAAAGATGCACTGACCACTAGGTCCACACCTTCTGTCCCACTTTATCAATAATAATACCTCATTTATTTCATACTACTGGGAAATAAATTGCCCAGTATAAATTAGCTGTACAGATCAATGTAATTTATTCCTTCAGGAAACAAAAGAGCTTTTTTTGATTGTTAAAGTCATATTTTATTTATCAACTATATGTTATTGATAGTCTAAGTTCAATACTCTGTGGTATTGAAAGAATACACAATTAAATCCAGCACATATCTTAGTCTCAATAGTTAATAAAAGTGAACACATAAATGAATAAGGATTTAAAAGAAATAATTGCCACAAGAAATACTTAAATAATGTGCTATAAAAGACATTATATGTGGAGAGCAAGGAAAGTTAGGAAAAGATTCCAGGAAAATGGTGTTATATGAAATGGAACATAACAATAGGGTTGATTTTAAGACCTAGAGCTGTGATCGAGGAGTGGCAAGTAAATGTATTTCATGCCAGAGACTGAACATTTGGAAAGGAAAAGATAAAAGAGTGAAACATGTATATTAGCTCAGTTTTGCCAAAATATAGGGTATAAGTAAAAAGCTGAAAATAAAATCCAAATCATGAAAAACTAAGCTAAATATTTTATTCTGTAGTTAGTGAGATGCAAACGATTGGCTTGTTGGCTTGAGCGGTAAAATAATATGAGCAGGAATGTAAATCAGATATTAGTGTGTAAAACAGCTTATAAGAGGAAGAGACAAAGGATCCAAGGTAAGGGGACAGCAACATGAAAAATTTAAGTGGCAAGTAAATAATTTTTTTTAAAAAGATATATTACAGAGCTACAAAATATATGATATGAAAATTGAACTGATATAAAGATCAAAAAGGGGATGAAGAACAAATGGGATATGGAGAACAGCATAGGAAATAGAGTCAATGGAATTGTAACTATATACGATGTCAGAGAGGTAAAAGATTGGAGGAAGAAGGGTTATCAGTCTGTGAGGGATGTAAATATCTAATCATTATGCTGTTTTGTATACCTGAAACTAATATAAAAAAACAGAGAGATATAATAAACTCCAAAAAAATAAATAAATAAAACTATGGGTTTTAATAGAAAAAGAAGAAAAAAGTTGACTTCAGTCTCCACTATTATGAAGATGGTAGGCCTCTTAACCAAAACAGGGGGTTTAAGAACAAGAATGTATATATATGGAACTGGAAGTGGTAAATTCAATGTTACATATTCTGAGGTTGACTGACCCAAAAGATATCCACATAGCAATATATCATAGGTAGATGAGAAATAAGAATAAAAGCTCTGGAGATAAGAATAAGAGTGGAAAGCTGTCATGAAACTGAATAAAAATTACTAAAAAATTTAAAAACTCCACAAAAGCACAGATACCTGTTTTGCTCAGTATCGCATCTCAGTGCCCACTACTGAGTCTGGTACTCAGTAAATACACAATACACTAGTCCCCCTTACAGAGAGGGATATGTTCCAAGACCCCAGTAAATACCTGAAACCTCAGATAGTACCAAAGTACATATACTATGTGTTTCCAATCCATGTTTTCATGTATACATATATATCTATGATAAAGTTTAACTTATAAATTAGACACAGTAGAGGTGAACAATAATTACTACTAATAGAACAATTATAACAATGCACTCTAATAAATTTGGGGGGATGTGGTCTATGTCTTTCTCTCTCTCTTTCTCTCTCTCTCTCTCTCTCATAATCAATCAGATAACCAACAACCAAGATGGCTACTAAGTGACTAAAGAGGTAGCCTACACAGCACAGATATCCTGGACAAACAGATGATTCTCTTCTCGGGTGGGATGGAGCAGGAAAACTCAAGATTTGATCACACTACTCAGAATAGTGCACAATTTAAAACTTATGGAATTGTTTATTTCTGGAATTTTTCATTTAGTATTTTGGGACCACCGTTAACTATGGGTAACTGAAACCTCAAAAGGAGAAACTGTGGATCAGGGGGATCTACTTACTATAAGTATTTACTGAAAGAATGCCACAGAATATATCACAGCGAGAGAGAGAGAAAGAAAGAGAGATAGAGAGAGAGAGAGAGCCTGATCTTTTTTATGTCAAAAGTTAGACATAAAAGTAGAAAAAGGATGCAGGTAAGAATCAGAGAAAAGCTTTAGGTGTCATCAGAAAATGAATAAAAGAGACTACTCCAGCAGTCATAATAGGTGAGTTTTAAGACAGTGCAAATGGTGAATTGTGTCATTCTCAACAGGAATATTTACTTATACCTACCTTGCGTGGTTGAAAATCGTATTTCACACAGTGCTGAAAACCTTTTCCTTTGGACTTCAGTGATGTGACTATAAGACAGTTGCCAACAAAATGGGCAGAATAGCCAACTCCTTTGCTAGTACGAAAACTATAAAGAAAACTGAAAATAGTATAATATCCTCTGATACCAAGAACTATATATCTAAAGATTATTATATAAATAACATAAAACATTATTATAAAAATAAAACTCATTCCCTATAGGGGGCTATTACATGTACCAAATAAAGACTAAAGCATAAAAGATTTATAGAACGAAATGGAATTTAAATTGGGAAAACAGAAGACTTTAGAACCTTTTAAAATTTCAATTTAAAATACTACAAATACATTAAAACAAACTAATGGCCCATTTTATATCTACCTTTAAGGATTATCTGAAATTAGCAAATACAAAAATCATTTACACAGTTAATGTTTTCAAAAACAACTCATTCTCTAATTCTAGTATATTTTTGAAAATAGCTTACAAATTATAAATAATGTCAGAGACAACTTTGAAAAATAATACAGATAATCCAGCAAAGGAGTACACTTTTATTTTTAGTTAAAAAAAAATATGTAACTATGAAATATAGTTATTTTCTTCTAGAGAAAAACTCCTCCTAGCTATGAATTCAATCACAGTATTAAAAACATTATAAATGCTTTGAAAAATAACAGTATTATTTAAATAAATATATGCTCTCCTACAGTGACCATTCTGAAGTTCAACCCCATTTGTTTGGAAGTTCATGTTTGTTTAAAACTCCCTCTCACTACTATCCATACATTTATAATAAGCTTACAAGCTATAAATAGATCACATTTTTGCACTTATTTCAGTCAGTCATTGTACAAAAAGCACATTCAATATCATTGTTTCATTAAACCCTATGTGATAGGTATTACTATTATCTTCATTTTACAGTCAAAGACACTGTAAAGCACAGGATAAACAGTAAATAGTGAAGACAGGAGTTAAATTCAGGTAGTCTTATTTCAGAGTATTACAAGTATTAAATGAGTTAATACATGTAAGTACTTGCGATACCTAGTATATAGTAAGGCAATCAATGAAGTTTACGTTCCTATTGTACATTATGGGTAAACTGAAATTACCAAGCTCCTTACAGGTCAACCCATTGTTGGGTTGAGAAACACACTCTGATAGTTACCTATCAAACAATCTTATCCGATTATAATTTCTTACATGGTTATTATTATTAATATTTTAAAGCATATCTTAATTATGCTCACAAAACAAAGTAAAAAGGCAGAGTGAATGAAATCGAACAGAAGATTAGTGTTTTTCTCTCCAAGATCAGTAACCAGCATCTTCACTAAGAATTGATCTATACTGATACACTAGACAAAGAAGGTCTGCAACCCTTCACGCTTAAACTGAAATTGGAAAACATAAAACAAACTGTAATTGGAAAACTACTTAGACAACAGCAAAAAATAAGTAAAATAAACTCACTTAACTGTATATTTATAAAATTAACATACATATTTTAACATATGTATTAATGTTATATTTCATTTAATATGTTGCCTTGGTATCTATATATTTACAAAATTGAAATACTTAAGTCAAAGTGCTAAAATTAAATATATTACTTACCAATAAAGATAAGGTTTATCCTTATCAACATTAATGTTATTTAATGGATCCATACGAAACCAAGTGTTGAGGGTGAAGCCATTCTGATAAGGCCACTTTGCAATAGGAGGCAATGCAATTGCCTACAAGGCAATGAAAAAAGATACAAAAGTATCAGTTAAAGAAAACGTGACAGTAACTATAGTCAAATATGGATTTTACAGAGTAAATAGTGAAGGCATAAATATCAGAAAATTATGGACAAATATAAAAATAGGAGTTATTATCTTATTAATAGTCTACAAATATTACTTATTGACTATATTGCATTTTTAATTACTCAATGAACAATGTTTCATGTCTATGTTACACAGGTTTCAGACTATACTCCAGGAAGTCCTCCTCCAGTTTCACCAACATGTCCCTTACACGTATCAGAAATTTCAGCTTTCTATGATTTATGTTAGGTTTTCAGTAATACTTCATTTTATTAAAGGAGGTTGAATCTTTAAATCCAAGAACAATTAGGTGAGAGAATATTAATGGGAGCAACAATAAACAAATATAAATATTAAGAGATAATGCTCAGAATACTGCAATGAAGGAGGAGAAAGAATGAGCTTTATTATACAGAAACTTAACAGAAATTGATGACCAGAAAGGATTCAGATCCACTCATAAGGTAAGAAAGGAATAATAGAGTACTCAAGTGATACTAGCAATTAAAAAAAAAAAATCTAGCCATTGTAAGGAAAAAATGAGAAACTGGCTGAATGCTTGACTTGATGTCAACAAACATCTCAGTGGATTTATTAATCTTCCTATGAGGTACCCAAATTTCCATGACATAAAAGGTAATTATCCATTATGATTTGATAACTGTTCCGGCTCCCCCAAACAGATCCTTCATATTGCTGAAAGGATAGTAACCTTTCTCAAATATAAATAGTTCCATATTAAAAATTCTCTGCATTTAAAATAAAGCTTAAATTTCTTCAGGTTATACAAGACTCTTCACACACCCTATGGCTCCAGCAAACCCTTTTGATCTTATGCACTTCTACTATCTATTCCACATTGCAAAATATACCTAAATATGTCAGCTGTCCCACCTGTTCTGTTACAACTCCCCTTTTTTGTATATGATGTTGCTTCTGTCCATAAGACTTCTTCCATCAAAATCCCAATCATCCCTCAATACCAGGCTAATATGTCCCTCTTTGTAAAGCTTTCCTGGACATCATCACTCCAGCTTAGTTTCTCTTTTCATTGTGCTCCCATAGTACTTAGCACCTAAATCTACACTAGTTTATTATAAAAAGCTCTTTTTGCATCTGTCTACTCATAAGAGTTCCTCAAGAGTAAGGAAAATAATTTAGACTCCCAGCATGTGACATAAGACATAGAAAATATTCAATATGTGGTCAATGGAAAAATCTCAAAGTGGCAAAGTTTATAAGTGCTTTTTGTTTTAAAAATAAAAACAAAACAGAAATATACACAGATACACATATACAATTTCAAATAAAGATTCAAACCCTAAAATTGAATTAAAATTTCCCATACAGTGTTCTTTCAGATTTTAATGTTAAATTAATTAGTTCAAGCAGTTTAATAGTCAATAAGCCTTCCTTAACTTTTTACAAAGGGAAAGATTTAAATTTCATTTATTTTTATTTGTTTGCTAGTAAAATGCAATTCTTGCCAAGTTTTCTACTGGTTAATACCATGTTTCCCCGAAAGTAAGACCTAGCTGGACAATCAGCCCTAATGCATCTTTTGGAGCAAAGATTAATATAAGACCAGGTCTTATATAACATTGTTATATTATATTATATTATGTATTATATTATATTATATATTATATAAGACCCGGTATTATATTATATTATATTATATTATATTATATTATATTATATTATATTATATTATTCTCAATAACATATTATATTATATTATATTACATTATATAAGACCCGGTCTTATACTAATAAAATAAGACCGGTCTTACGTTAATTTTTGCTCCAAAAGATGCATTAGAGCTGATTGTCTAGCTAGGTCTTATTTTGGGGGAAACACAGTACCTTTGTAAGTTTCACTACACCAGCATTCACTTACTATTGTAGCTTCAGAGTACCAAGGTAAACAGGAGAAATATTTATTGAGGACACTGGAATAGTAAAGTGAAGCTATAGAATTGTATAAACTACTTAACATGTATGTTAATTTGTTCTTAATGCCTGTGAAACACAACTGGCCTGGTGTTAGATTCAGTATTTTCAACCCTTTGCCAAGACCAGCATACTCAACTGCACTTTCACATCAGCAACAGAGGCTCACTACAGCACTCTCACTGGAGCAATGAAAAGCATTTAGGAGTACAGTCTATAGCTTCCTTTTCCCCCATTACTCCACATACCCATGCAATCTCTTATCCCCAACCAATAGCCTACCACTTTTTACATCATTGGTCTCATCACTCAGTCTACTGGGCCCTACATTTGAAGTTAAACACTGAACTAAACTAAGAGGTACAGGTAAGAATTTGAGACAAGCTGCCCGTCGAGTTTTCCAGACCTACTCTTCCATCAAGAAAAATATACGTGGTCCAAAAGATCATTTGTTATTTCCCCATGGTAGGACTGAGAGAATCCTAAACATATACAGTGGCAAACACTAGTGAACCAAAACACAACAAAAAAGAAAGAAAAATGTTACAACAGAAAAATCTAAGCTTGAATGATAATGAAATAATAATAGTCTTTGGTCTTGGTATAATTGGTACCAAAAGCCTGACAGCCTGTAGAATAAATGCATTTTCCTCAGTCTCATTGTGGACTTCCAATAATCCCATGGATAAATAAAGATCGTTATCATAGCCTATCTCTTCAACAAGACAGGCACCTTTAGTTAGAGACATTCTCTTAAATTTAATGCATAATAGCCAGAATAAATGTTTTAGGGACCTGAAATCTCTCATTTCTAGAAGGTATTCATCAACTTCTTGGTCTTATGTACCAACCAAAGCTTCTATACGATGCCTGATCACTGTGCTATACACCTGAAGCTAAAGGAGACTAATATTGAATGTCAACCAGAATTAAGTGACTATAATTGACCATATATATATATATATATATATATATATATATATATATATATAGTCACGGGATGTGGAATATACAGCAAAAGGAATATAGTCAATGGTATGGTAACACCTATATACGATGTCAGAGGGGTACTACATGGGGGGGGCGGTTATCACTTTGTGAGGGGTATAAATGTCTATTATGTTGCTTTGTACACCTGAAACTAATAAATAAATAAATAAATAAATAATAAAATCACTGGGAGAAAAAGAAATACATAGGTATAAACCTAACATGTATAAGACTATTATTGTTTTGTACACTTGAAATTAAGAAAAACTAAAATAAAATAAAAAAATAAAACTACTGTGGAGGAAAGTACCCATTAAAAAAAAGAATTATATGTTGTGCATTACAAAACACTGATGAAAGAAATTAAAGATGTAAATAAGCAGACAGATATATCATGTTCATAAATTGGAGGACCCAACGTAGTAAAGATAATGTAAATTCTTCCCAAATTGATACTGGATTCAAGCAATTCCTATCAAAAATCTAGCAATATTTTTTTGTAGATATAGACAGAATTATTCTGAAATTTAGATGGAAAGGGAAATGAAATAGAATAGCTAAAATAATTCTGGGGGACAAAAAGTGGGAGGAATTTCTCTATTTGATTTCAAGCTATAGTAATCAAAACTTTACATTATAGGCAGAGAGATGGATACATAGATTAATGGAACAGGATAGGGAACACAGGTAGTGTCACACAGTATAGCCAACAAATTTTTCATTACAAAGGTGTACAATCTATTCAATGAAGGACATATAAGTTTTTTTTAAACAAATGTTGCTGGACCATTTGAATATCCATCAGGAAAAAAAATGAACCTTAATCCAAATATTATACCTACTACAGAACTTAAAATGGATTATAGATTTAAATGTAAAATGTAAAACTAGAAAACTTTTAGAAGAAAACAGTTGAAATTTTTTGGGACCTAGGACTTAGACATGCCACGAAAAGTACAATCCATAAAAAAAAATTTTTTAAAAATCTTTTGATAAATTGGACTTCATCAACGTTCAAAACCTTTGTTCTATATGTGACCCTGTAAAGAGGATGAAAAGACAAGCAACAAACTAGAAAATATATGCAAACTACGTATCTGACAAAGGATCTGTACCTAGAATACATAAAGAACTCAGTAAAAAAATAAAAATACTCAATTAGAAAATGGAAAAAGGCATAAAGGGAACTTTCCTGAATATAAGGATGAAAAAAAGCACATGAAACAATGTTTAACATCACTAGCCACTAGGGACACGCAAATTAAGACCACAGTAAGATATCCATTCTTACGTGCCTATCAGAATGGCTAAAATGAAAAAAATAGTGACAACACCAGATGCTGCCAAGGATGCAGAGACACTGGATCTCCCATACATTGCTGGTGTCAAATCATATAGCCACTCTGGGAAATATTTTGGCCATTACTTAAAATTAATCATACATTTACCATACTACCCAACAATTGCACTGCTGGGCATTTATGCCAGAAAAATGAAAACATATCCACACAAAAACCTGCACATAAATGCTCTTATTAGCTTTATTTGTAATAGCTAAAAACCAGAAATGACAAAAATGCCATTAAAGAGGTAAATTGTTAAACAAAGTGGTGCATCCATACAATGGCTTACTACTCAGCAATAAAAATCAATAAACTATTAATGCATACAGCAACTCGGATGGATCTCAAGGGTATTATGCTGAGTGGGGGAAGAAAGGCACTTTCAAAAGGCCACATACTGTATGATTCAACTTATACAACACTCTCAAAATGACAAAATTACAGGAATGGAGAACATAACACTGGTTGCCAAGCATCGGGGGATCACAGCGAAGAAGGAGTCAGTGTGATTATAAAGGGGTAGAATGAGAATTTTGTAATGATGGTATAGTTCTGTATTGCAGCGGTGGTTAGACATTCTACACTTGTGTTAAAATGATACAAAACTATATGTACACATTACACCCATGTAAATTTTTGGTTTTGATATTTAAGATGTAACCATCGGGGGAAGAAACAAGGTGAAAGGTATATGGCACATCTCTGTACTATAACTTTGCAATATCCTGTGTATATATAATTACCTCAAAATAAGCTGTTAAAGTTTGTTTAAATATTAACAGAATTTATTGCTACATGAGATTATGGCTTATTAATGATTTGTCCTTCAAAATTTTGCTGTATTTTCTCAAAATAGTCATATTATTTTTATAATAAAAAGAAAATGAATCAAAACTGAAAATAAAAAAAGCTTCTCTACAGTGTATATTGCATCCCTAGCCTTTTGCGACCCTTTTTAACTAATGCATACATCCTCCCTTAATCAATGCACAAAAGCTAACTTCGGATAGCACTGCCTGATATGGAACCCAGGCCTATTTACTTCCAAACCATTTGCACCTGATCTTATCACCCATTTCGCAGATTCCTTATATTTCCTTTGATTCCCAGGGTGCTAATGGCATGTCCTTTGAACCACCTTTGCGATTTTGGACTTACGCTGCCTGTGCATGCCCTCCATATTTCCTTCTACAATATTTTGGGACCCACAGGGGGTGTCCCTCGTTGTGCCCAGTGAGTCCACAGAACCTCACACCTATATCCCTCACTGTTTCCTGGTCTAGCTGACTCCAAAATCTATGTTCTTATCTCTGGTGATAGGCAAAAAAAAAAAAAATTATTCTGAGGTTCAGATGGGGTGCTTTCAGCAAACTGTTTCAGTGAATAGAAAAGTACACTATTTCCTAAATTAAGCAGATTAATGAAATAGATCACAGTCATGAATGGCAAATCTAAATAATATATCCACAACAGTCACAGGGCATATAAAATTCTATCTTACATTTCATTTACCTTTATAGAAATCAATGTAGAGTGTAAATTACTCTATGAATGAATAAACGTTACCAAATTGCTTATATGGAGGCAGCACAGCTCATAGACAGGCATCTCCACAATACAAAATACAATTCAGAAGGCCTAGTACACATGGTTATTTGAGGTAATCAGTGTCATAATTTTAGTGATCTGAAACCACTTCTCCCAGCAGTGATCCAAACAGTATGTACCCTCTTGTTACTAAGATACCACTGATTCATGTTCATCCAGAAGCAGATTAACAGAAACACTGTAATAGCATGGATTTTAAAATTAACTCCTATCTGAATTTTTCAGCAGTTCAATAGCAGAAGTAATATGTCTGGAAATTAGCCAATCTGTTATTAAATAAAACAGTGGACTTAAGGTCAGGCAAATTTTGGTTCAGGTCGTGGTTCTGCTTTACAATCCTAAACAATGTTACATCATTGAGGCTCAGTTTCTGAACTGATGTAACAAAGATAGTCCCATTACCTTACATAGCTTGTATGACTCAAATGAAATAATAGCCATAAAAGTTCTTGTTCCCTCTCCATTTCCTCCTCTCCATAGAATACATTTTTGACAAAATTCAACACTGATATCAACAGACTAATGATTAAATATACCCCCAGTAAATAGGAATAGAAAGCAATTTCCTCTTCCTGATAAAGGAGATTTCTTAAAACCTATAATCAACAGCATACTTAGGGTGAAACATTTAATGCTTTCCCTAAGACTGCGAATAAGTAAAAAATGTTACTGTTACTCAGCATTACACTAGAGGTCCTAATACAATAAAAAGGCATAGTAAGTATAAAGTATGCTTTATTCACAGATAAAATTATTATCTTTGTAAATAATCCTAAAGCATTTACTAAAAAACTGCTTGGACTAGTAAGTGAGTTTAGCAGTCTCAGAATATAAGGTTAATATACAAAAACACCTACTGCATTTCTATATACCAGCCACAAGCCATATAGAATATTTGTGAGTAAATGTAACAAAAGATTTTTAAGACCTGTGTGCTGAAAGCTTTGTATGCTGAAAACTACAAAACATTGAAAAAAATCAAAGAAAATCAAATAAAGATATACACTGTGTTTATGAACTGGAAGATTCAACATTGTTAAAATATCTATTATCTCTAAATTGTTCTATAGTTTAATACAATCAAAATCACAGCGGGCTTTTCATAAATTTGACAAGTTATTCACAAGTACATGGAAATACAAACAATCTAGAATAGCCAAAATTATTTTTAAAATGAAGAACAAATTTGGAGTACTTATACTACAAAGAACTATTATACAGCTACTATTGAGACATTGGCATAAGAATAGATGCATAGGACAAAAGTGAAAATAGAAAGTTCAGAAATAGATCCACACAAACATGGCCAGGTAGTCTTCAAGAAAGGCTTCAAGGTAATCAAATGTGAAAAAAAATTGTCTCTTCAACAAATGGTTATGAAGTAATTCAATATCCATATACAAAACAAATAATCAAAGCTTAACCTCCAACCTTTCCTCACACAACATTAAAAATTCAGTTACAACATAGTCCAGGGGATGTAAAGTACAGCACAGGGAATATAGTCAATAATACTGTAATAACTATGTGTAGTGCCAGGTGGGTACTAGACTTATCAGGGGATCACTTCATTAATTATATAAATGTCTAACCACTATGCTGTGCATTTGAAACTAATATAAAATAATACTGAATGTCAAGTGTAACTGAAAACTAAAAATAATTTTTAAAAATTCACACAAAAGGATCACTAACCTAAATATAAGAGCTGAAGCAACATAGCTTTTAGTAGAAAAAGTGAAAAAATGTTGTGACTTGTTTATACTGATTTCTTAGATTACAAAAGCATTGCCATAAGAGAAAGATTTTAATTGAACTTCATAAAATTAAAACCTTTTATACTTCAAAAAATACTGTTAAGAAAATAAAAAGGAATGCCACAGATTGGAAGAAACCATTTGACAAATACATATCTGAAAAATTAACTTATACCCCAAATATACAATAATCTCTTAGGATAATAAAATAAAACAACCAAATTTTTAAAAATGAACAGAAGATTTGAACACAAACATCACAAAAGAAGATGAAAGAATGGCCAATAAACACATGAAAAAAATGCTCCACTTCGTCAGACATGAGGTGATACAAAATTAAAACCACCATGCGGTACCACTACATAATCATTTCGATGACTCAAATTAAAAAGATGGACAATGACCAGGATGCAGATCAATCATGATTCTCATACACTGCGGATGGAAATGCAAAATTTTCCACTATGGAAAGCAATCTGCCTTCTCATGAAAAAAAACACACACTTACCATAAATCCCAGCAATCTCTTTCGTATGTACTTATTACTCAAGAGGTAAGAACAGATGCCCACAGAAGATCTATGTTCAAATGTTCCCTGCAGTTTTATTTACAATATCCAAAAACTAAAAACCCAGCTGTCACTCAACTAGTCAATGGATAAAGTGTGGCATATCCATAAAATGTAATACTACTCAAAACATAAAGGAACAGAATAAGCTACTGGTAAGCTACAACATGGATAATATCAAAAGCATTATGGTAAGTGAAAGAAGCCTGACAAAAAGGCTACATACTGTGTGATTTTACTTATATGAAATTCTGGAAAAAGCAAAATTAAACCACAAAATAAATCAGAGGTTGCAAGAGAAAGGAGCTGGGGAGAGGAGATTGGCTTCAAACAGAAACAAGCGAATTTGGGGGAGTGATGGAATTGTTCTAAATCATGATTGTGGTGGTGGTTACCAGACTATTACAAACTCATCAAACCAGACTTTTTAAATGGTGAATTTTATTGTATGTAAATTATACCTTCATAGAGCTGACTTAAAAATATATAAATAAAAATAAACATATGTATTTTAAACTTACCGCAGCACTACAACCAGGGAAATTGAAAAAAGTATCAGGACCATGTCTTTGTGGCATCTGATTAAGAACCGATAATAATTTTACTGCATGTCTTGGCTGAGGAAACAAGAAAAAGAAATGTCATTGTACAGATTTAGCAAAAATACCTAATATATCACGTTAGCCACTGAACTGCTTTCTAACTAGAGAAAATTAATCTCAAATCATTTGCTTAACTCTTTAAGAGGAACAATTTCCATTACAAATTCAAGTTTACAGCTCTCTAGAGACAAATTGTTGAACATTAAGTATTAATGCACTGATACTGAATACTTCTCCCTCTGACCACAGCTTACCCAGATTCCACTTTCTCCTCGAAGCATGCTGAACAAAAGCTTCAACTCCTTCACAGTGATGCTGTAGCTGGCAAGAACCCCCAACATATCAACTAGAAGATCTTCAAAGGAAAATAAAGTTATTCTGAACTCTAGTCATGAGCTGCCATCTGTCAAGGTAATACACTTTTTTAAAGAACAGAAGTTATCAACTGTCATTTTACATATATATGTATATCTAATATAGCTAAACATCCTCATGAATAATCATTCTAATTAGTTAAGCTAAAAGAAAACCAAAAAATTAAATTTAAGTTTTAGGACTTTTTTCCCCAACAGATTTCCATCTCCATTAACTTTTCTTAGCAAATATACGCACTTTTATGAGTTACCAGAATAAACATACACATACACACACCTGGCTGCATTCAAGGAAAGGTAGGCAAAAATATGCAAAGATACAAGGACTGAACATTTTAAATTAGTGACCATATTTTCTTTTAGAACATGTTTCTGAAATACTCTTTGGCACATTAATAATTCTGAGCATTTACTCCTTGCCTGGCACGATTCCAAGTGGTTTACATGTATTAACGTCACAAATACTCACAACAAGCTTATGAGATAAGTACTATTACCATAACCCTGCTAAAAATTAGGAAAGTGAGGCTTAGATCACTTAGTTACATTGAGTAAGAACACACTCCAGTAAGGGGTAAAGTTAGAATTTGAAAAGAGGCAGTATGGCTCAAGAGCCCTCATTCACACCCTAAATGGAAATATCATTTAAATGTATCACTAGTGATATCCATTACCCTAATGTATTTATGTGCATATAACAGACACACCAGCTCCCCAAATAATAAAAAATATATACATTTAATCTCATGTCCTTAATTACTTTCTCATCTCTAAACATTGTGAGCCATACTTCTATCAATTTTTCTTTGCAAGAAATTAAACATCTAAATACTTTCACCTCATTTTCTTTTTTCTAAGCACTTCCTAAGAATTAAAGATACTACACAAGTTATTACAATCAATACACATATACATTCTAAACAATTTATCATCAATTAATAAATAATCAAGTTAGGATAACTTGAAATAATTAGTTATTGATATATAATATATATTATCCAATATCATAGGTTAATAGCTGGAATTTGAGACTTTAAAAATATTACGTTTCAAAATTGAAATGTAATATGATTATTTTCATCAATAAATAGCTGACTGATTTCACTTAATGTCACAAGAATAAACAATCTCTATGATAAAATTGTGACTATGGATATGTCATTTTTGAGACAGATCTTTTAATGAAACAAAATGTTCAACCATTCAAGTAACAAAAACATTCAGTTTCTACATATTAGTCAGAAGATCTGTTTCTAAGAGAGAATT
The DNA here is from genome assembly GCF_004115265.2 of Rhinolophus ferrumequinum. Lineage (NCBI taxonomy): Eukaryota > Metazoa > Chordata > Mammalia > Chiroptera > Rhinolophidae > Rhinolophus > Rhinolophus ferrumequinum. The sequence goes on from NC_046287.1 coordinate 94,398,001, forward strand.
CTAGATAAAAATCAAACATCTTAAAACCCTAAGTTAATATGAAGTATTTTTAAGCAATTAGCTTCAATGGCAATCTTCATAGAAGATATCTTAAAGGTTCACCTACAAATACTTTTTAAAAAAAACTAAGATCTATTTACAAACCTTTATCTTATCTCCTATGTATATCACAAAAAAAGTGATCTATTAAATTTGTGTTTAATGATATAATTATTAAAATTTCTTATTTATTGTGCATGTAACATAACCAAACAGCTCAGTTAAATTTTATAACAGGTCATCTTTTCTGAACAAGATTTTTTTAAAGGAAAAATATACTAAAACTATGAAATTCTCTTACCAATTTGCTATGAATATTAAGTTTAACCACCTTCTAGTGTTACTTTCACATCATTAAATGAAAAGTACCTCTTTGAACTTAACATACTACAAAAATTCAGAGGAAAAACTTAGTGTTTTGGTGATTAGTTAGTACCATGTTTCCCCAAAAATAAGACCAGGTCTTATATTAATTTTTGCTCCAAAAGACTTATTAGGGGTTATGTTCATGGGATGTCATCCTGAAAAATCAGGCTAGGGCTTATTTTCCGATTAGGTCTTATTTTCGGGGAAACACGGTATGGCATCTCTACTAAGGCAGAGGTACTTTCAATGCTTAAAATAACAAAATGTAAAAGTTTTGTTGTCAGTATTACTGAGAACAAAAGGTAAGAGAATTAAGAAGCTTTATATAATACAAAATGTAAAAACATGAACTTCTGTGGTACTATCACTTTTACTATCACCTCACATCTCAATGCTCATGAATTATGTACCAGTTTATCTACAAAGCACGTTACTTGTGGCTCATTTTGTAAAATGCACTCTAAAAAGTGGTAATCAATTTATTACTTACCAAAAATAAAAAATAAAAAATAAGGGCTTAAACTCAGATAAAGGATTCAAAGATCATATGACCATCTATAAAACATGTGTACATACATGCTTATACAAATTCCTGTTAAACAATGCTAGAATTTACAGAAATGGTACATCTACATTAAAAAGATGTTTTAAGTTTGAATCATATTTTTCTTCAAGTGAACCATTAGCAACCAATATAGACAATGCTAAATCTTTCTAAATAGAGATAGATGCCACTATGAAAGCAATTAGAAATTATTTTTAATATATAAGAATAAAAAAAAAATTTTAATATTGTTTAAATTTAAAAAGCATTCATCTTTAACCTGTTCCTCATTCCATTCTTTACTGATTAATGTTTTGCTCTACTAATATTAAAGCATAAGGCAAAATATCATAGTGGGTTCTCTAGTGTCTAAACTATATTTAAGGATTAGATATGATACTGAAAGGAGTCACATTAGCACTTTTAGAATTATTAAAACCCTCTCATGTCAGAAGAAACTTATGCTTAAGATTCATGGCTGAAGAGAATCTACATTTTGAACTCTAAACTTCTTTTCTGGGAATGACTGTTGTTCTAGAACCATCTTTCAAAACATTTCTACTGAACTACATCTAACCACAGAAGAAAATGAACTTGAAGAAGGTAAAGGTCTGGTGGGAAGAACCATAGATTTGAAAGTTATTCTTTGAAATAACACATAACAAGCACAAAATTTAAAAATTTTATCGTAAATTTCATGCAAATTTTATATTCTATTACATAATATATGTGTTTATTTTCATACAAAAGTTTCTCCAAAAAACTTTCAAAGTAAAATGGACACTTCAAAAAAATACAACATGCTGAATTATCCTAAGACTTTTAGTTCCTCTTGTCATAGTTCCATATAGGCCAGATTAAAGAGCATGGATGGAGCTCTGAGAATTTGTTAACTGCTCATTACACAGAAATATAATATGTATTGTGATATTTTAATTGTGTGCAGGTTTAATTAAATATTACATAGAAAGGTATTGCTTATTTTTCTAAAAGATTTCATAGCACCTGTTTCACATTATTGAGATTTTTTTCTAAAACCTGGGAAAGCAAAATTAGTGATTACGTTTGTATAATACAGAAGAAATTATCTGCTATTTGTCAGGTTTTCTCTTAATATAAAAGGCAAATTTTCCATCCATTTCTATTCGTCTATTTTAAATCAAGGTAGCTTCAACAAATCCATATTACTAACAGAATATAAAGAGAAGTACATGAATCTTTATAAACATTGAAATTATACTTTCCTGTCAGATAACCTCATACCTGCTATCATGTCATCTACAGCACTCATTTTCAGCAATACTTGTTCAATTAGCCCAACTTCTGTGCTAGTCTGTAAATTCCGAACACTTTTTCGTAGAATGGCTGTAAACATGCTCCATATTTCTGCTTGACATGTTACATCACAGTGCTCCAAAAGCTCAGTCATGCATGTTATACTCTCAGCATCCTGGATAATAAAATTCATCTCCAAGTCAAATTCTCCACCAACCAGCTGAAAATAAACAAAAAGGAACAATAAGTAATGATAAGGTGGGAGGTTATTTGTAACAACAAAATAATACCAAATATTCAACTAGCAAAAAAGTATAGTTAGTCTAAAAAATTTCATGTCTTCTAGTCTAAAACTAATTTTGATAAAAATGTATAAGCTACAAAAAACTGAAATCATGCTATAAGACTGCAAATTAGCAAAGAGAAATGCAATTTTTTTTTTTTTAATGGACAAAGGTGATTTCACATCTAGAAGAACAGAGTAAAACAGCATATGACTACTGAGTGGGATTCAGGACAAATTCCTATAAAAAGGAGTTTGACTCTTAAAAGTGATAAACACTAGAAGATGCAGAGTTCACTAAGGATAAACGTTAAGTAATAATATGAAAATGTTGAAATAATAGAATCAATGTTTAAAAAGAAGTTTAACAGAGAAATACCTAATATTTTGTAATACTTTTTAAAGAACTGTGAAATGATAAAGGTGAGTTAACAGCAGTATGTTTGACTTGTGGCATTATGCCAAATAAGTCAAAAGTATTACTCTCCCTTTCAAATGCAACTTTAAGTAGAGTGACAAATACACACAGAATAATAGATATAATATAATGACACACTATTCTCTACTGATCAATACTACATGAATTATTTATTATATACAGTTATTCTTAACATTAACAAACTGGATGTCTTCTTGGTCTAGAGAATGGAAAATTTAGGAAGACAATAATAGCCATATACAAAATACCTGATAATTTTGAAGTTATTCATTCATTCGTTCAACAAAAATTTTATTAAAAACTAGGACTTACTGTTCTAGGAACTAGGGACATATCCATGGACCGAAAAAAAATAAATAAATAAAACCAGCCCGTGCGTTAATACTACTAAATTCCAAGAATAAAGATGTACATATGTATATAGTATGCATACTCTATCTAAAAAAAGATTGAAGTTGGCTTACAAGTACATAAAGCATAAAAGAAAACATAAATTGTGAGGAGTTGGCAAAGAGGAAACAAAGGAAAAGTAAGATTAGGGCAGACAGGGACTAGAAATTAAATTCAAAAAGTAGAATTAATTTTCCATCAATGAAAGGGGTTCATTACTATAGATGAATGACCACATGGTATGATAAAAATGGGATAAATAATATAATAACAATACTACCACCTAGCCGTACATTTAGACTATTCTAAGTGCTTTACACATATTTTATGATTTAACTCTGACTACAATTTATGAGAAAGACAGTATTATTACCTTCATTTTACAGATAAGGAATCATAGGCAAAGAAAGTTTAACTAAGTTGCAAAAGATCACAGAACTAATAGGTAGAGGATCCAGAATCAAAACCCAGTAAGTCTGTCTTCACACAATCCATACAAGCAATAAAATCTCATTTAAGAATATTTTTAAAGTCTTCTAAAATTTAAGAATTTAAAAACAAAATATTCTCAAATTTCATAATAAACTCTATACACATTTTTCTCTGTAACAACTGCAAAATTCAACTTTATAAGAAACTAGCCTTCATGATGTCTTCTGACCTGTTTTACTATGGTTAACGTCTGTGGTTAACGGCTGGTTTTCACTTCTATGTATGAAACGACTTCAACTCCTCCTACTACTTCTGGTTTGTTAACAATAACCACTACAAGGGCGGTTGACTCTGAATTTAGACTTCCTGGATTCAAGTTTTCAAGCTGCACAACTCACTTGTGGTGTGACCTTAACGACGCTACTTCTCTAAGCCTCAGTTACTTCATCAACAACATGGGAATAAAAGTTCTTATGTAATCTGGTTTTTATAAGGATGAAATAAAGTAACTGGGTCATAAGCACTTAGGAACAAAGTTAGGCCATATACTTACAATTTAGTTAAGGTTAGCTAGTATCAGTTATCTTATAAACCCAGCTTTGAGTTAAAGGATGTAGTCACCTGATCACATACATCGAAAGTACATGAAATGGCCAGCTTAAGCCTTAAATTTCCATCAAATGCTAAACTATTATGGATTAGGTACTCTCTTAGCTATTACTTGTAGATCTATGAAAACCAACAACATTTTCACTATGCCATAGCTTTACCAAAGAACTGCTTGCTTATTCATTATTACAAGTGCAATAGATTTGTGTGACAACTATGAACCTTGTAGACCAGTGATTAGTAACTCAGAAGATGCTCTCTAGAAGTGAATCATATAGAGAAATAAATAGGTTGGAAAAGCAGTGATGTGGGCACTTACTAATTGAACTATTAGAAGCAGATTCCAAGGTTAAAGCCTATCAGCCTCTGAATAAACCTGTTAAAAATTAGTATTCACTAAAGTAGAGGAACACTGAAGAATTTTTTCAGACTAATCTAAACGAGTTCTAAGTGCTTTAGCATAACCTGGTATAACCAAGAACCATGATAAAATGTGGTTATAAAACGCTACTAACACAAAAACACTAATTCAAAAGATACTTGTACGTACACCACTATGTTCACTGCAGCATTATTTACAACAGCCAAGATATGGAAGCAACCTAGGTGTCCATCCATAGGTGAATGAATAAAAAAGATATGGTACATACACACACACATACACACAATAAAATATTAGTCAGTAATAAAAAAGGATGAAATCTTTCCATTTGCAACAACATGGATAGACCTAGAGGGTATTATGCTAAGTGAAATAAGTCTGACAGAGAAAGACAAATACCATATGATTTTACTTATATGTGAAATCTACACAGAAACAAAACAAACGAGCAAACAAAACAAAAAACAGATCCACAGATATGGAGAACAAATCGATGGGTTTCCAGAGGGAAGGGGGGTAATGGATGAAAAAGATGAAGTTGAGAACAGGTACAAATTTCCAGTTATAAAATAAATCAGCCACAGGGATGTAATGTACAGCATCATAAAAAAATAGTCAATAATATCTAATAACTTTGCACAGTGACAGATAGTTACTAGACATATCTTATTGATCACGTTATAAGATATATAAATTGAATCACCATGTTGTACACCTAAAACTAATATAATATTGTATGCCAACTATACTTAATTTTTTTAATTACTGTACAAAAATTTGGATATAAAATGTTGACGTGGAAATATCTTCTGAAAGTATTAAGTTTTATAATTATTAGCAGTTTAAATATCTTGTTTATTTTTTTAAATATAGAGTCTTGGAATATCTCTGTTTTGAACCTTATATTATTAGGATCATATGGGGTAATTCGGTGTTCATTGATTAGATCAAATTGAACAATTATTAACCAGTTGGATTTCTTTGCAACTTACTCTGCTGAACAAACTCCACACTAGACAACATTGCTTCTAACGTCCCAATTTGACACCCTAGATCCAGCTTCCTCGATTTCTCATTCCCTACCTACTGTCATAAAGAACATTTCTGCAATGCCATCTCTCACTTCATCTAAAACTCTTCAGATGCGTTACTAACAATGCGTGGCACAGGGTTCTCTCCCACCTCTTAAATTTGTTAACTTCCATTAAACCTCCAATTATCAGTTTAGAGATCACTTAATCCAGAAAGCTTCCCCAGTAACCACAAAGATGACCTTTCTCTGAACTCACATTATGATCCATGCACACCACAGCTATCATTGCATGACGTCATAGGTGTTTACAGCTTTCTCTCTATGTCCCATATTACAATAAGCTTTGTAGGGGTAAGGACCATTTCTATCTAACTACCGACTATTTCTACACACTAGCACCCTATCAAGCCCAGTAAATTATTCAGTATTTAACATGGAATGGGTAGATGGTAGGATGGGAGAACAGAAGGGAGGAGAACAGACCCGCGGAAGGCTTCACTAACGCATAGTCAGTCACCAAGCTGGAAGCCAGACTTTCCACTGACCTCGACTCCTCCTTCAGCAATGAATTGCTCCTATTGCCATATAACTTATTTAATGTTCCAAAATGATCACAAAGCCAAAAAAGATGTTTTCTCATTCCTCTTTATACCCCTCAATGGCATTACATTTTTTTCTATCAATACATGGAAAATACGTAAGGTTTCACAGGTAAAATTCAGGAGATTTGTATTATTGACTAAGATGATAAATATACTACATACAATTGTTAAAATCAGTCTTAAATATATCTCCACTACCAATTTCTAATTATTTTAAAGTGAAACTACTTTACAACATCTTTCTTTGAAAAAGAATTGTAGGAGTGACATCACCAAAAAATGGCAGAGAGGGCAACCCCAGGGTTCTGTCTTCCTTAAAAAACTAATGAGCTGGCAAAAACTATCAGACTGAACTTCTAAAGAATTCTGGAATCAAGTCAAAAACATAACGACCACCATCGGAAGACTTGGTGAAGAAGCAGCCACTGTTTTGTGATAAAAAGCATTGTTCCACCTGGAATGGCCCACACCCCAGACTAAAAACAGTCATGACAACAACAGTCTACACTGTAGTGAGGGCAGCTATTCCCACAGGGAGCCGCAGGGAACTTGTTCTCAAAACTTGTTGTGGTGGGTCTCAGCTATCTGACGCTCCCGTAGGACACATACAAAGAGTTCCTTTTGTTTCAACCAACTCAGAACATCCCCAGGGCGGGGAAGCTTTTGTGGACAGCATTCAACAGCCCAGGTATTAGCTGCATCAGTCTGGGATAAGAGATAATAGTTGGGACAAGCAATAGATAAACCTGGAAGCCTGGGAAGGAAGAAGTGGGGAAAGGAAATACATGTGGGTAAAAGGTCTTTTAAAAGCTCTCATGTACACAGAAGAATTGAGAAAGCCACATTCATGCTCACAGCAAATTGCATATTCCAAAAATGTCTTAAAAGACCCTAAGCTTTCACCTATAGGAAGTAAAAGCTAAGGCAGAGTTGTAAACAGCCTGACTAAGAACTGAAGGAATATCCCAACACATAGCAAGTCTGCAAAGATGGAGGGAGTATTTTCTTCTATTTGCCTTTCTTTGGCTCCAGGCACTTAAGGTAAAACTGTCAAAATACTCGCCCGCTCACCACCAAACTAAACAGAACACAGACTTCAGCGGCACACATGACAGAGAATACAGACCTTCGGAATACAGTTTAGAAAAGTCACTAACCAAACAACCGACAACAGCAAGAACAAACACAAGAAAGAAGTGAGAAGAATCTGATTTCCAGAGTTTCCAAATTACAATATTCAAAACGTCCAGTTTACAACACAAAAATCATGAGAGAGATGCAAAGAAACAAGAAAAGATGTCCCCTCTAAAAAACAGATTAATGTAATGTTCAAAATTCGGTAACTACATTTATCTTGATTATCTTCTCCCTCTATTCTGTTTTTCCTCTTTTTTTCTTAGTGAACAGATGTCTTTTTACTGTAAGTCAATCAAAATACTTGTATAAACAGATATAACCTAAATAACAAAGCTCTTGAACTATGAATTTCTAAAGAATATATCTTCAAAATAAAGCAATATTTATATGAAATTTCACAAAAATGAAAATGTGGAAACATAATAAAAACTGTCATTTTGTGAACATTTATTATGTGCTGAGTAATTTATGTACATGGATAGCCTCCTTAATTCTCACAACTTTGTGAGATGAGTATCTCAAACAAGAAAATTGAAGTTGGCATAAATAACTTGCCTAAGGTCCCAAAGCTAATGTCAGCCGCAAAATTTGTTTTAACTTGTCAATGTCATAAAGAATTAAGAAGTGTATCTATACCAGAGAGACCACCCCCAGGACATAAATATGTACCTCCACCAGTCATCTAACCTTCAAGATCTGCTGTTAAACATTAGCCTAAAAATTAAGGACTTTTAGATAAGTGTTTAGTAAATAACAGGAAAATATAATTTGGTTGTGAACATAGTAACAGTTAATGATCCTAAACCCAGCTGACAAACTAAGTAAAAAAAAAAAAGTACTTGTTTGTTTCCTATCTCTTTCACACCAGTCCTCTCTACAAAGTAATATCTATTGGCAATCTTTCTGTGGTATAAAAATAACTATACTCAAGAGTATAACAAATGCTGTTACAAATACAATCCAAAAAACTCTAGGGAAGGGAGGAGAAAACAAAGGGAGTGACTATCATACAATAAGTGACTTATTTAAAATATATTTTAAACAACATACAGTTGATTAAAAGCAGTAAAACTACCTTTACAATTGCATAATATGACTATAACGAACACATACAGTACACTTGGCTGCTTACATGTATCCAACTGACATGTAAGATGAAGTAAAAATTAGAAGTGTTAATTAAATTACCAAACCATATGATATTAAATTCTAACTGCTAGCCTAACACTGAAAACCCTAAGAAATCCATTTCATAAATAAAAACAAAATAAAGACTTCTACAGACAAATGAAAGCTGAGACAACTCATGGCCTGAAGGCTTTACTACAAGGAATGTTAAAGTAACTTCTTCCAGCAGAAGGAAAATGATACCAGATGGAAATTTCAAATGCCACAAGAAATTGACTAGTGCCAGAATTGTTAAGTCTGTTGTTAAATACAAAAGACTTTTTTCATTTTGAAAAACACTTTAAAAGATACCTATTTGAAGCAAAAAATAAGCACAGTATATAAGGGATTTATGACACATTTAGAAGGAAAAACAACGATAGCAAGTGCACAAAAGACAGGAAAGGAGAAAGAAATATAAGTGTACTTTTAAAAGGTTCTTATCCCATAGTTGAAGTGGAATATCATTTGAAGGCAGAAGGCAGTAAGTTAATAATGCATATTGTAAACTCTAAGGAAAAAAAAGCACTAAATGTAAAAAAAGAAATACTAAAGACCTTAACAGACACCTTATTGAAGAAGATACACAAATTGCAAATAAGATTATGAGAAAATGCTCTCTCCGTATTACATGTCATCAGGGAAATGCCAATTAAAACAATGAGATATCACTACACACCTTTTAGAGTGACCGAAAACACTGACAACACCAAACGCAAAAGTGGAGCAACAGGAACTCTCATTCATTGCAGTTCAGAATACAAAATGGTATAGCTACTGTGAAAGACAGTTTGGTGGTTTCTTACAAAACTAAATATATTCTTACCATAAAATCTAGCATTATGCTCCATGGTATTTACTCAAAGGAGCTGAAAACTTGTGTCCACACAAAAATATACAAACAGATGTTTATAGCAACTTTATTCATAACTACTACCAAAACTGGAAAGCAACCAAGATGTCCTTCAGTGGGTTAATGGTACATACAAACAATAGAATATCATTTAGCACTAAAAAAATAAGCACTATCAAGCCATGACAAGACATGGCGGAATCTTAATTACACATTACTAAGTGAAAGAAGCCAGTCTGAAAACACTATATACTGTATAATTCCAACTCTATGACATTCTGGAAAAGGCAAATTATGGAGACAATAAAAAGAGCAGTGGTTGCCAGGGGTTCATGAAGAAAGGGATGATGAATAGGTGGAGCACGAGGATTTTTAGAGCAATGAAAATATTCTGTATGATACTATAATGGTGAATACATGTCATCATATGTTTGTCCAATCCACAGGATGGATAACACCAAGAGTGAACCATAAGGTAAACTATGGACTTAGGGTGATTATGATGTAATCCTTTAGGTTCGTTGACTATGACAAATGTACCACTCTGGTGGGGGGTGTTGATAACGGGGGAGATGCTATACATGTGTGGAGGCAGGGGGTATATGGGTAATCTCTGCAGCTTCCCTTCCATTTTGCTGTGAACCTAAAAAAAAAAAATTGAAGAAACCAATATGTATAGTTAATAAATCAATAGATATAAAACATCATAACAAATATTCAATTAAAACAGGACATGAAAAAGGAAGTGAAACAAAAAGAAAGATATGATAATAGAAAATAAATAGCAAAGGTAGCCAACTGAAATGTGGCCATATGAATTACACTGATGTAAATAATCTAAAATCATCACTTAAAAGGCAGAGATTGCAACAATGTATAAAATATATATAGCAAGCTCCAACAGTATTCTATACACCCCACCCCTTCCCAAAAAAAACTTGTAGAGGTCAGAAAACTTTTTCTTAAAGGGCCAGACAGTAAAACTTTTAGACTTCCAAGCCATATGGTTTCTATTCTAACTACACAGTTCTGCATTTGTAACTTGTAACCAGCCACATACGATATGTAAATAAATGATAAGGTGTGGCTGTGTTCCAGCACTCCTTAATTATAAAGTTTATAAGTAAACTTTATTTATAAAGCCAGGCAGCTAGCACATAAGCAAGAGTTTGGGGATAATGGAGAAAATAAAATAAGCATTTTCTAAGACAGGCACTTATAGAGAGACTCTTAAGGAAGTGGGGCCTATGCACATCCTCTGCATCAGTTCTGAGTTACTGTTCAGTTGCCAATCTGTTGCTAACTCAGCTCAAGGCTGAGTCATGAACATCCTAGAGAAACTGCTGCATGAACACACACGGACTTGACCTCCTCCTTGAAGTTTCTGCCCCCTCCTTTACAAATTGGAACTAAACCACCCCTGTTAACCTAGCCAGCAATCCTCCATTTGCATGGAAGAACTGCACAAGTGGTTTTGTCTTTATAAACCGTGCCTTTCTCTGTTCTCTCTGGAGCACAATCTAGGTTGCTACCTGAATCTGTATCTCCCAGGTTGCAACTCTTTTTCCTCAAATAAATGCTTTTTGTTCTTTTTTACAGGGTGAACCTCTACTGTGGTTAACATTGCCAACCCCCAGAATTAAAGAATAAAGAAACAGGTTAAAAGCAAAAGGATGGAAAAAGACACACTATAAAACACAATTGAAAATGGTGTAGCTATACTAATAAAAGACAAAGTAGACTTTATAAAAGAAATAACCAGGGATTTTCTATAAGGAGAAACGGCTTGATTCATCAAAATGACATAGCAATCCTAAGTATGAATGCATCTAATAATTGTAGAATGCACCTACTTCAAAAAGTAGGAAGCAAAGTCTAACACAAATGAAAAGAGAAACAGACAAATCGACAATTTAGTTGGCAATTTCAATACTTCTCTCTATGTAACTAGTCGATTTAGTAGACCAACAAACAATTTCTTAAATAAATCATTAAGGATATAGAAGACTTAACGAACATTATCAACCAACTTGAATTGTTATACAGGCATATAAAACACTCCATCCAACAACAGTAAAACATATACTTTTCAAGTGCACATCAAGTATTCACCAAGATAAGAATATCCTGGGATGTCAATAAAAGACATCTTAATGAAATTCAAAATTCTGGTCACAGTAGAATTAGCATAACAATCAGTAAAATTATACATCAGGGAAAAAAAAACCAAAGTATCTGGAAACTTATTCTAAATAACCTCTCGGTCAAAGAAGGAGTAACCAGGAATTCTCTTTTTAATTTAACTAAATGAAAATGAAAACACAATGTATCAAAATTTATGGGATGGAGATAAAATAGTGCTTCAGAAAAATTTATAGCATTAAATACTTATATTTCTAAAGAAGAAAGATTTCAAATCAATCATCTCAGTTTCCACATTTAGACTAGAACAAAAAGAGCAAATTATACCCAAAGTAAAACAGGAAAAGACAATTAAAATGAGACGAATCAAAGATATAAAAAGAGCAAAACAATAGAGGAAAATGATGAAACCAAATGCCGGTTCTTCAATTTATCTAGCCAGATGAATCAAAGTGTGTGTGTGGCAGGGATACAAATTAGCACAAAGGAGTCATCACTATAGAGCCTACATACAGTAAAAGGATAAGAAGTGATCCTGCTAAATAACTCTACCTATAAATTTGAGAACTTAAATGAAAAACACAAATCATTTCAATGATATAAACTACCAAAGTATGCTTAAGAAATAGAAAACTTAACTAGTCCTATGTTAATTATAACAATTAAATTCGTAGTTAACAAAACTTCTCACCAACAAAACACAAGATCCATATGATTTCACAGATGAATTCTGCTGATTACTTAAAAAAAAATAATTACTATCAATTCTACACAATCTTTTCCCAAAATTTTAAAAAGAACACTTCCAAACTCATTGTGGTCCAACAATACCATGATAATAAATCTAGAAAAGCCTATCAGAGGGGGGAAAATAAAAAACTAAAACCAAACAACCTCATGAACACAGACACACACACACACATCCACAGAAAAATTAACAAAATATAAAGCAAATGAAATCCAGCAACACATTAAGAAAACAAGGAATTATACATCATGACCAAGTACATTCATCCCAGGAATGCAGGTTTATATTACTAATCAGCATATCAAACAATGTAATTCACCCTGTCAACAGACTAAAAACAAAAGCCATAAAATCATTTCAAAAGACACAGAAATGTCATTTGAAAAGATTCAAAACAATTTATTAGGAAAACCAGGAATATAAAGAAACTTCCACACCATGATGAAAGGCAGCTATGAAAAACCTACCACAACATTATACTTAATGGTAAATGACGGTATTCTCCTCAGGAATGAGGCAAGGATGTCTTCTCCAACCACTTATATTCAGCATTATGCTGAATACATTTGTAAGATATGTAAGCTTTATAAAATTGAGATTATTTTCAAAAAAGAGAGAAAATAAAACTAAAACCTAAACATGTAAAACTGTTATCATCTGCAAGGACTGGAAGATGTCAATTCCACCCAAATTTTTACACATTCCTAATCAAAACTGTGGCTGTCTTTTTATTAGAAATTCACAAGCTGATTCTAGAATGCATATGGAAATTAAAAGGGCGTATATTAGCCAAAACAAATCTGAAATAGAACAAACTTGAGATGCCCCAAACTACCACATTTTATGACTATTAAAGCCACTTGAATCAAGACAACATAGTACTGCTTGCTATAAGACTGAACATATACATTAATAGAACATAACAGAAAGTCCAGAAAAAGACCCAAACAAATTTTAAAAAATCAATAGATCAATTATAGACAAAGGTATCAAATAATGGGGAAAGAACAGTATATACAAATAGTGAGAAACAACTAGACATCCATATGTCAATAAATGAACTTTGACTCTTACTTTATACCATTCACAAATGTGAGAGTTAAATTTATAAAACATCCTTGAAAAAAAATTTTTGACTTTGGATTAGGCAAATATTTTTTAAACAGGCCCCAAAAAACAAAACTACATTAAAAAATGATAACTGGACACTTCTGCAAAATTAATATACTATTACAAAAATGAAAAGACAAACCACAGCTTGAGAAGAAATATTTGGAAATCATGTATCTAATAAAGGACTTGTCTCCAGAATATATAAAAAGCTCTCACATCTTGATAATAAAACGACAAATAATCCAATTTTTAGAAAAATGGGCAAAAGATCTAAACATATTTCAAAAAAAGATGTAAGAATGTGCTATAAGCACATGAAAAGATGCTTAATATCATTTGTCATTAAGAAACACAAATTAAAACCACAAGTAAGCTACGTTACATACCCACTAGATTCACATAAAAAACACTGACAATACCAAGTGTTGAAAAAGATATGAAACATTTGGAACTTTCACACATTTCTAGTGTGAATACAAAATGACACAGTCACTTTGGAAAACAATTTGGCAATATTCTTATTATGTTAAACATACATTTACCCATACATCCCAGTAATTCTTCTCTTAGATATTTACCCAAGGGAAATGAAAACATAGATCCATGCATTTTTACCATAATGTTCTACAAATGGAAACAACCCTACTGGAAACAACTAGAAACAAGACTCTCTTAAGTCTAGTTCCATCACTTTATTTAGTAATTTAAAAAAAAAGAACAGTGTAGCTTGTGAACAGCAAAGCCCTACAGCAGATCTCTACTTCCTTTGCCTCTGCCCTTTCCACCACAGCTGGATGACTTTTTTAAAACACAAATGTCACTCCTCGAGCTTAAAGCCCGTCAGTGGCTTCCCACCACTCCTATAACAGAATATAAGCTCTTTCCCACAGTCTGTAAAACCAGAATAAATCTTCATGTCTACCTCACCAATTTCATCTCGGGTTGCTCCCCACTGTTCCCCTTTGCTAATTAGAGACTCCAATCAGTCAGATTCTGATCCCAGGCCTTTTGCTCACTATTGCCTCTGTATGCAGTGTTCTTTCACTGGTTCTTTGAATGATGTGAAAAGTTGACAAAAGCGGAGCCATTTTAAACAGAGCTAGAGCAGTCATTCCAGAGGAACTCTATTACATGTCTTACTCCTTAAAACCTTGGAATGTTTGAACTGGGCAAAAAGCCTTAGCGCTAGGTCAACATTGTCTTATAAACAACTCTTTATAAAGCTAACAGGAAAGCAGACATCCTGACCATAAGAACTGATGATTATGGACGTTCTTTAGAATCAGTAGCCAGCCAGGTATAGTTAAGAATAACCTAGCTTCTTAGCACCAACAGAAAATCCTTTCTTCTGTGCATGTAATTATTTCCCTTCCTTTTCTCATAAAAACCTCTTGCCTTCACTCCATAATCTGGACATAATTTGGGAATCTGGTTGAATCTATGGCCCCAATTGCAATTATTTTTTTATCTCAAATAAACACTTGTTGCCTCTCACTTTGGTGTTTAATTTTTAAGGTTAACAATGACCAGCTCTTTCTGATATTTCAGGTCTCAGTCTCAACTGCCATCTCTTCAAAGAGGCATTCACTGACTGCTCTACCTAACGCATGTCTCCATTAGTCTATATCAGAATATATTATTTTATTCATAACACTAATTACAATCTAGACTTGATTTTGTGTTTATCACCTGTTTTCCACAAAAAAACATAAGCCCCTAACGGACAGAGTCCTAGTCTTACTCTCCATTATATATCCTAATGCCATTATATATCCCCAGTGACTGGGTCATGCAAGAGGACCAAGAAATCCAAGTAGCTAATGAATCAATTACAGTCATGCACTACTTAACAACTGGGGCATGTTCTGAGAAATGCACTGTCAGGCAATTTCATCATTGTGCAAACATCACTGCATGTACTTACACAAACTGGATGCTACAGCCTCCTGCACACCCAGGCTGTATGGTACAGCCTATTGCTCCCAGACGACAAACCTGCACAGCTGTTACTCTACTGGATAATGTAGGCAACTGTAACACAATGGTAAGTACTGGTGTACCTAAAAATATCTCATCATGGAAAAGGTACAGTAAAAATACAGTATAATAGATTTAAAAAAAAAAAAAAACGGTACCCCTGCATAGGGCACTTACCATGAGTGGAGCTTGCAGGACTGGAAGTTGCTGTGGTGAGTCAGTGAGTGAGTGGGGAGTGAATGTGAAGGCCTAGGGGAAAGGACTGTATGTATATACTGCAGACAATAAACACTGTACCCTTAGGCTACACTAAATTTATTTTAAAATTTCTTTCTTCAATAAAGCAACCTTAGCTTATTGTAACTTTATAAACTTTAAATTTGTTAACTTTTCTACTCTTTTGTCATGACACTTAAGCTTAAAATAAAAACACATTATACAGCTGCACAAATTTTTTTTCTTTATATCCTATTCTATACGCTTTCTATTTATAAAAATTTTTTTCACTTTTTAAATTTTTTTGTTAAAAACTAAGACACAAACCCACACATCAGCTGAGGCCTACACAAGGTCAAGATCATCAACGGTCTCCCACCTCCGCCTCTGGTCCCACTGGAAAGTTTTCAGGGGCAGTACCACCAGGGAGCTGTCATCCCCTATGGGAACAATGCTTTCTTCTGGACGGCCTCCTCAAGGACCTGCCTGAGGCTCTTCTTAAGGACTTGTCACTCTTTTCACAAAGATGTCCATGCTAATTTGCTTGGTTTTTTGTTTTTGTTTTTTCCATCAGAGATTTGCTTATAAGCAGATAATGCACCTCGAACATTCCTCTCTATTACTGAAAACCTTTTGGTGTTGGGGGTCCATGTTTTCAAACTTTTTAAGGATTGTGAGTCTGCAAAAGCTTCTGCTAAACCCTTCACTGTTAATTTTCTTGGGTGTTCTTTCTCTTCTGCAGTTTCAGCTGTATGTTCCAGTTCGGTTCCAACAACAACACATCAGTCACTTCTTCAGGAACCCCGTCTGAGAGCTCTTCTATGTCACCTTCATCCACACCCAGGGCAAAGTCATTTGCCATCTCAACCACAGCCTTGTTGATTTTTGCGACCTCCTCACCCTAGGCCAAACCTTTAAGTCATAGGTGGGCTGTGATGTCACTAGGTGATGAGAACTTTTCAGCTCCATTATTATCTTATTGGACCACTCATATATTGTTGGTCAAAACAACGTTACGCAGCACATAACTGTATTAAGCATATCTCCCA
Source organism: Rhinolophus ferrumequinum (assembly GCF_004115265.2). Taxonomy (NCBI): domain Eukaryota; kingdom Metazoa; phylum Chordata; class Mammalia; order Chiroptera; family Rhinolophidae; genus Rhinolophus; species Rhinolophus ferrumequinum. The sequence goes on from NC_046287.1 coordinate 94,414,797, forward strand.
TTAGATTAATACTCATATTCTAACACAAATGAACTCCACTTTTCATCATAAAACCTTAAATCCCTTCACTAATAATCTTCGTTATATATTTTAGTGTGTGCATATGTATACACACACCCAGAGAGAGAGAGAGAGAGAGAGAGAGGTCTGACAATTAAGGTCGTGAACTCATCCTAGAAAAAGTGCTACATACCTCACTGCTGAATATCATTATGGTCACCTTCGAAGTACTCCCCTTGGGAAGCTATGCGGTGACACCAGCGCCTAGTCCACCCTTCAAAGCAACTGTGGAACTCTTTCTGGAATGGCCACCAGAGCTATCGTCGTATTATGCTTGATGTCCTAAATGCCATCTAAGTATCTTCCTTTCAATATTTCCTTGATCTTCGGCTAAAGAAAGAAGTCATTGGGGGCCAGATCAGGTGAATAGGGAGGGTGTTCCAATAGTTACTTGTTTACTGGCTAAAAACTCCCTCACAGACAGTGCCGTGTGAGCTGGTGCATTGTTGTGATGCAAGAGCCAGGAATGGTTGGTGAAAAGTTCAGGTCGTCTAACTTTCACGCAGCACTTTCAGCACTTCCAAATAGTAAACTTGGTTAACTGTTTGTCCAGTTGGTACAAATTCATAATGAATAATCCTTCTGATATCAAAAAAGGTTAGCAACATCGTTGCAACAAGTTCACGAACTTAATTATCTGACCTCATATACACATAGGGCAGCGTCTATACACAAAGAAATTGTATGGAATCAATCACATCAAAGTCTAACTCAAAAAAGTTATATGAGTTAAATATGCATTTGATTTCTAACCTTTGAAATTCTAATTGTAAATAATACTTTAATATCTGAGGTTTTTAAGAGTTGACTGCTTTGATATAAAAATATAACTTTACTTATTTCCTTCAATTTAAATGTAACTGTGTAACAAATTTTAAATGTATGAATACTTTTAAATGTATGAATAAAAGATGACCAAAGATTGTATATTTAAATCTAATATCTACATCCCATCCTTTTATCTAAATCTCAAAATTCAGTCACAAATATACCTGTGCTCTGTGACAAGAAAATTAAATCTGCACACATGAATCACTGTTATACATACTATTACTCAAATAAAGTTATTATGTAAGTTCTCTAATAGATCACACAGAATTTTTATAATATGGGTCTTACTCGTATATATGGAAGTCTTAAAATAAATAACTTAAATTCTAAAATATTTTTGCAACTATAATTATTCTTAATCTTCATAATGTTGTTGAGGCTTTTTTCTCATGATTTTGTTTTTTTCAGGCCACATGACTTGAATTAAGTAACAGTATTATATCAGTTAACATGACATTAGTTATATAAAGTAATATGCTTTAGTTCACATAAAAGAAAAAATGAATATTGAAAAAAGAGTGAAAAGTAGTTATATACACTGTGAGTTGGTTTTTGGTATTTATTTTTTAAGGATACCTGGGATCAAATACAGAACCCAATAAATTTCATAAAGAGCTGGAATCATATTACAAAATAAAAATCTACATTTTTGAAGTAAATTTTGTTCATGTATGGGATGAATGCAACAAGGCTTTAGTTTATGAAAGGAAAATAAAAACATCTAAATAAAAAGAAGTAGGAAGTAATCATTTTTATTTTATGTTTTATCACTTTGTTATTCATGTCTTACATGATTAAATTATCTTAGAATTCTAGCACCCACATATTTTAAAAATTCACTAATTACATTCACAACTGGGTTCATTTTATAAAAATAAACAATTATAAAAGTGTATTAATCCGAGTCATGGGTTATCAGTAGTCATATACTACCCAAAATACCTTTAATAACACAATCGTGCTGAACTATTCAAGGTTTTAACAAGTCTTACCACCCCCATGCCTGTCTTTACAATTTGCTTCCCATCAAAATAACACAATCTATATTATGGGTGAAAAGTTTAAAAATGCAAGAACAAAAAAAGTTCTAACTAAACCTAGGAGCTGACTTTTAGCAGTAAGAATGCATGTGTGTGTGTGTGTGTGTGTGTGTGTGTGTGTCATATATACATATATATGATATATACCCCTCAAAACTTCATCTTCTTGGAAAAGAACAATCATCCTGAAGGGGTTCGGAAGAGGCCTCCCCAAAATGTGCTATTTTGGCATGGGGATTGTTTTGACCTGAAGTGAGCTCAAGAGAAACTTTCACCTCTCCCATAAAGAATTTAAATTGGGGCCTTGCCCATAATAAGAACTATTACCAGAGGTAACATTTTTATGACCTATCTATAGGGAAGGGAAAACTAATTACTGAACATCTGCTCTTCTCATTGTCCTGCGAATTGCCCTTCTCCCCTCCAGAGTCCCAGGCGCAGGCACGATACCTCATTCTTTGGCTCAGTGTGTCCCACACACCTCATTTTACCTTTCTGTCTCTGAACCTCCAATATATATGGGGTCTCTAACTCTCTAGTGTATGTGGAGTTCCTGTACATATGCATGTCATTAAATATGGTTATTTTTCCTGTTAATCTATATCATGTCAATTTAATTATTAGACCAGTCAAAATAACCTACCATGGTAGAAGAAACTTTCTTCCTTCCCCAAAATCCATCTGTGACACATTGTGAATTTAAAAAAATAAAATAAAACTATGTCCCTAAACTAAAATCTTTTTCATAATTACTCTCTTCACCCCATAAGAACGACGCCTTCACTTTACCTGATTCTTCTGCTTTTTTCTCGTTTCTAATTGTAAAGCCCTAATATTTCTTCCTTCCTCACCAATCTCAGACGCAAACCTTTTCATTTTCCCTAGCTACCACTCTGAGCAGTTTCAAAATCCCTCTTTTTTGCCTCCTCACAATAACTTCTCACTTCAAGTCACCACTGAATATCACAACCAAATTCATCTTCCTAAACCAGCACTTACATCATAATACTCATTTTCTCAACAACCTTTTTACTAAATTAATGTTTATGTATTATCTGAATTTATTGTCTGAAATCCTACGATAGCTTCTCACAGAATTACTGACCCGGCCCAAGGGGTAATACGGAAAGAGCCAGACCCCTGCTTAAACTATGGACAGCTGTGCATTCATTTAATATGCGAGGTCCATCAGTGTATTTCTCCGGAGCCCCCGTTTCCACATTGTGATTATGATCTCTGAGATCTTCTGGTTCTAGGAAGCAACGTACTATCATCGTTACCGAGCAGACAACTGTGATGTATCCAATAACTGTGATATCACAGAACGTGAATTTAGAATCTCAAGATCCAAAGGCGGTAAAAATAACTTTTATTTCCAGATGAGGTAACGGCAAAAGAGAAGATTCGCTGATTTCAGGCTTCCATCTGAGAGAAATGAAGTATGTGTGACCAGAACAAAGGCTGACCCTCCAACTGGCAGGAGCTGCTTAGGATGAAGTGTTTTAGTGACAACCACCAGGACAGCAATGCGACTTCCTAGAGGACTGTTCAAAGCCTCAGGAGAAGGCATTCCTACTTGAAAAGGCTTTCATTAAGAAGCAAAAAGTAATAGAAGTAAATCAAGCATTTAACTCAAAAGTTGGGAAACTTTTTAAAATATAAGCCCGAGTAAATTATCACAAAAGTAATTATAAATGTTAAAGCAGAATTTCATGGTTGGAAAACAGAAAAAAAAAATTGTAAATTTAGTCAATAAATCCATAAATGTGATTCCTAGGAGAAAAAAAGAATAACATATAAAACCTTCAGACAAAAAATAGGAAAGACTCTCAAAATTAAAAGTAAGATACAGTAAATAAGTAGACTTCTCATAAGACGTGTTTAATTTGTATTAATATAGAGAGAAAAAGAACTGAATCAAATGTTTCTCAAAGTGTATCTCTTTTGAGTTGTGGGCTTATAAATCTTCTCTTTTTATCTTTACATATTTTCCAATTCTATAAATTTTCTAAGAGAATCTTTTACTTTTATAATCAGAAAAAATATGTTGCTCTCAGTATCAGGGGTTGTATATAAACACTGGACTTATAATGTCCTTGAAAAGAGGACCCAAATTTATCGTATGAACAATCTATAAGCAGCACCTATAGAGCATGCACTGAAATATTTGAAACTATTTTATATCTATTAAATAAGTATTTAATATAGTTTTGATGATATCAGTATATTCAAAAGCAAGTTTTAAGTAATATTTTTACATTTTTAGAGTTTTCAATTTTATAGCCCTGTAACCTATTTGATAAAATAATTCATGCCAATTCTTCCACAAAAATAACCTATCCCTTAGGTACAGAATCAGGAGCAAACCTAATGCCATTCAACTTTTCCACCTTTAGTTCTACTCCATAATATCCTAAGTGTCCCTACCTTATACAAGTTCTCCTCTTTATGTATCACAGAAATTTATCAAGTTTCCAATCAGAAATTAAAATAAAAGCTAATTAAAGGAATGTGACAGAGTCCAGGAAGATAACTGATTAAGGGTGACACTTACCAAGAAGAAAAGGAACAATTCACTAGCAACAGGCTAAATAACCACTGTTTTATTTTTAAATGCTATGTAAAGAGTAGTTTTTACTGACACACAATTGATCACAACACAAATCTTTGCAGTCAGGCTAACATGGGACCAAATCCCAACACTGCCACTTACTAAATTCATGACTTGGCAAGTAACTTCTCAGTATAACACCAGCTGTCTCACAGGGAAGTTGATGATTAAAGCTTTTTCATGTAAAGTCCCCAACAGTGACCAGCTTAGACTAGATGCTCAATAAATGTTAAGTTCCCTTATTTTTCCAGTATGAGACGGGCAGTCAGAAAAAAAAATAAGAAGGAAAACTCACTGCTTCACATGGGACTAATACCCATGACTTTAATTTCATTAGCACTATGTGCTGATCAAGAGATCTAAATAACAAGTGTTTGATATTATTAAATATCAGAACAGTATTTTTTTTAAATACCCAAAAGTTTAAGGGAGCTAGTAAAAAAATGACAAAGAAAGTGTTGTTCTGGATTTTTAGAATAAACACAAACATACATTTCATATATTGGCATAAAAATAGTAGTTTCCTTTATGAATGTAGTATTATAACTGTAAATGATTAAGCCTAATGAAACATCATCTAGTCTAAAATAAATAATCCCTGAAATGAAGACACATACCTAACCTCAGCTTCCATAAATATTTCTTTAAAATCCTTGGGTGTATTAAGATCAGTACGTAGTTTATACAGAATTCCCAACTATGGACAATTCAGTTTTCCTTGATCTGTAGCGTAAACTATGTGCAGAAACCAGCACCAAAACAACTTTTACTAGAAATAAAGTTTCCATTTTTAGTTAATTTGTATCAACAGCTATGGGCAATTACTTCAGCTTTCCTTGATCTGTAGCTTAAGTTATGTGCAGAAATCAGTAACAAAACGATTTTTACTAGAAAGAAAGTTTTTGATTTTTATTTCATTTATATCAACAATTATGGGCGATTATTTCAGTTTTCCTTGATCTGTAGCTTAAACCATTTACAAAAACCAATATCAAAACAACTTTTACTAGAAATAAAGTTTCCATTTTTATGTCATTTATATCAATTAACAATATATATACATATTTATATTTAATTCAGTTTACTATCATATCTATAGCAAAGAGTTGTTTCTACTTCTTGAAAATTATGTCACAGCAAACAATAGCAATAATCTATATAGCATTCAGGGTGTGGTAATCAGTTATTTATTCATACTGAATAGGATGAGGCTATCCCACCCCAAAATATACCACTTTGGCATTAGGATTATTTTAAACTGAAGGTAATTAAGAATCAACTTGTATAGGAAGAGTTCTCTGCCCACCCCTTACCTGTCTAAAAGCAGGGCATAAATTTAGCTTTCTCGGAAAGTGACATAAATATCCTATCTCTCCTGTACTAGGATGAGAAGAACAACACTTACAATGGAGATGGAGAGCCAGCACCAAAGTGAGTCTGCATAAACAAACTTAATTAAAATAACCCTTATCTTGCATTAGTTCTCCTAAATATTTCTTAGTCACTACCCATGTGGAGTCTCTTGGAGCCAAATCACTCTCTCCCTTGTTAAGAAGGGTATGTAAGTTCCTTGAGTTTCACTTCTGTTCTGTGAACTTCCATGCATGTAAAAGTATTAACAAATATGTATTCCTTTCCTCGTATTAATCTCTTGTCAGTTAATTTCACAAGCCCCAAGTCACTGAAGCTAAGAGGATAGAGGAAAAGTTTTTCCTTCCCAACAATACAATAAAATAATAAAAAGTTTAGAGATGGATCTCTAACTCAATTTACATATAAGAAAGTAAAGTCATCTCCGGTTCCTCTACGATCCTACATTTCCTTAGTCTACCATTTGCAGGCACTTTCCAGTATGACTATTTACTATTTACAGCTTCTCTTCTCCGTTTAAACTTCCAAGACCTCCTGCCACATCCTTACTCTAGTGATGGTGGCTTCCTTTGCACTAATAAAATAAAAGCAATTAGAAAATAACTGTCATCTTCTATCACATTAACCCTGCAGGTGTACCCATAATATCCACCTTTCCACCTCTTCATATGGATGAACTATCCAGGTTCCCGTATAAAGCCAACTTTTCCACTTATGTTTTCTATATTCCATACCCTTTCTTTCCCCTCCTCAAGAAAACAGCTCCAAGAATTGTTCCCAAAGTCTGTGTCCCTGCATCTTCAGAGGCTGAGTCATTCCCTCAACTGAATCATTCCCATCAGCACACAAACACACTAAAGTCCATCCCAGCTTTAAAAGAAAAATAATCATTGACTCTGCCTCACCCCACTCAGCTACTAGCTCATTTTTCTACTCTTCTTTATGGAATCCTCTTCATCTCCAACATTTAACAAAATGTGAATTGCCCCTGGTCCCAGTACTTGTGTCTCTTCTCTGCCCATACTCACTCCTAGATGACTTCAATCAATAGCATGGTTTTTAATATCAACTAGATACTGACTCACAAATGTGTATCTTCAGATCTTACCAATTGCAGCCTTGTATATCCGATTTCTTGTCTCTTCTTATGTGGATAATAGACATCTAAAAGTTAAACTCGTAATCTGCTTCCCATCCCATGTCCATATTAGATCCTCTAGCAAACTGCCCAGTTTCAGTCGATGGCAAACTCTCCATCTTTCTAGTTAGTGGCCAAAAGTTTCAGGATCGGATCAATCCTTGACTCCTCGCTTTCTCAAGCGCCCCCATCCAATGGCCAGCAAATCCAATTAGCTGTGCCTTCAAATTATATCTAGAATCTGATCAAGTCTTACTACTTGTACTGCTGCCTCTGAGATCTGAAATAGTATCTCTTGTCTGAGTTACTGAAAGAACCTCCTCAATGGTTTCTTTGGATCTACCCTCACCACCTAGGGTTTATTCTCTACCGGGTTTTAACAAACTGATGTACTAAGCAGATCATGTTCTCTCCCCTGCTGGAAACACTCCAGTGGCTTCCCAAATCAGTTCCCATAAAATCCAAACTCATACAGCAATCAGCATGACCTGCCCCAGCTTCTACCTGTCAGGTCTAACTTACCATCCTCATTTCTGCTCCAGACACACTGTGCCTGTGACACTTTCCACTCGTTCCTGTTCCCTCCACCTGCCAAGGTCTTCCCTCAATACCTACATGGCTCTCTCCCTTCAGATGTCACCTTATCAAAGAGACTATCCCTAAACTACTTTACTTAAAACAGTTACCACTCAGAACTCATTCTATCCTTCTTTCCCACCTTATATTCTCCATACAAACTTTCCATTCTGACATAATATGTATTTTAGGTTCTATGTTTATTTTATACCTCTGTACCTAGAAGGTCATTTTCATGAGAGCAGAGACTTTAGTCTATTTTGTACAGTTTTACCTCTAGCATCTGGCACATATTTGCCATTCAAAAACCACTGGCTGAATAAATGAATTTAGTCCTTTAACAAAATTTACAGAGCCCAATTCCATTGTGCTGCCACCCAGAATTATGAAAGATATACAAAATATGAAAACAATATTTGATGACATCAAGAGCTATCAAGACAAGGAGGAAATGCAAAGCCACATCCCGAGAGGAAGAAAGGTCAGAGAAGTAAGCCCAGTATTGAAGCTATCTTTCCCCTCAAGGCAAATGGCCACTGCAAAAGCGACAGTTGAAAGGCTGAGAACCTGAACATGAATTTTAACAAACCCAAGGAAATAGTGAGACAAAAACTATCGTTCAGAGACTTACGAGGGAAAGGCCCTTACGAACATGCTTCCTGCTTGCTGCACTGAAGAGCCACTTGCCCGGAGTAAGGGGGTGGGGGGTGAACAGTCCAAACATGAGAAGCCAATCACAAATGACCACGGTCTGCATGATTCTGTGTAGAACAGGCCAATCCAGGTGGACAAGTAGTAGATTAGTGACGGCCCACAGTGGAGGGATGAGGGCTGGGAGGTACAGATACTCATTTGGGGGTGATGCAAATAGTCTGGAATTAAGATAGTAGTGACGATTGTACAATATAAATATGCTAAAGGCAACTGAATTGTACCCTTTAAAAAGGTTATGACAGTAAATTATATGTAATGGGAATTTTATATCAATGGAAAGAAAAATAGACAAGCCCTGGCAGAGACCAAGCACAAGTTCAAATCAATTCTTAATTGGATTGTAACAGTCTGAGGGTGCTAGTGTCTCAAGCCTCGGTGCCACCCTGAACCAAATGATGGTTATGAAGAAATGGGACGGGGTTCCACACAGCACGGCGGAGTAGGTAACCAGTGTACTCACCTCCTCCTACGATCACATCAAAAAACAACTAAATTATGGGGCAATCAACCTGGAGAATCATCAAAAGACTAGCTGAATAAAAGTCTTATAACTAAGGATATAAAGAAGAAGCCACGATGGGAGTGGAAGGTGGGGAAGAATGTGAAACCCGATGGCCCCAGGTGTGTCGGGTGAGGATGAGGGCTACCTCAGCGGCAGAGGACCGCCTGAGGACCAGTGCTAGGAAGAGGAGCCCCCACAACAGCTGGCTGTGAAAAGCAGTGGGGATTTGGGTCTCGGGGTGAGACAAAGGCTGCAGGAAACCCAAACACCCTCTTACTTGGCCTGCACAGACTCCTTCATTCACAGGCACTCACCAGCGAAGGGGTGGAGGCTCGGGCAGCACAAGAAGACACAGGAAGAAAATAAGTTGTGTGGCTTCAGTGGAGGCCTGAGGAACACCTGCCATTGTCCACATGTTGCGCCCTCCTCCCCCAGGGCCAGTGGGTGGGTACCATCTTTCTTGTGTTGATCCCTCCCCAACTCCCCCCGCAACACACACACACACACACACACACACTCTCTCTCTCTCACACACGCAGCCAAATCTGAATCTGCATTAATCTGAATACCACTCACATCACCTAGAGATCCTGCTTCACCCAACTCATGCACCATGAGAGGCTCTTTCAACAGCAGGTAGGCAGGCCCTCTCAGCAGAGGGCAGTCAGCCTTTGCCAACACACCACCAGAGGCTCTTTTGCGGGGTGGGGAGAGCCTTGGTCCACACTGCTGCTTATCCTAACACCTCTCAAAGGTCCACAGGCCCCAGGCAGGTGGCAGCTAGCCTCGGAGTGCCGTGTGCCTCTTATTGAATGTCTCCAGGCTTAGAAATGGCACCAAAAGTGAATCTGCATTAAGCGGGTAAACACCACTCTCCCCAGCCTGGTGACTCGCTGACACCCTGCCTCACCCAACTCATGTACCACCCAAGCCTCTCTTAGCAGATGACCCTTATGGATAGCTGGCAGGTGACAGCAGGCCTGAGGGTGTACAGCACACAGGGCCTTTAGGTGAGTGATCCCAGGCCTGGTACTGATGGCAGCTGGCCTTGGCTCCCAGTGTGGCCTCTCCCACATGCCTCCAGGCACAGCACAGGAAGCTATCAACCTTCAAACACTTTGTAGCTTCTACCAGGTAGACCTGGGCCAGACAAAGAAAGCAGATGAACTTGGACTGGACGAGAGACCGTCCCAAAGGGCCCCAGAATCAACATACCCAGTGGCCAGCCTCAGATCACAACAGAGTGCCACCTGATTGGCTCCACAAGAAGCATACCCAAAGGATGGTCTTGGCAGGCACCCTAGCTCACTAAAGCAAATACCGCTCTGTGGGTGGTCTCAGCCCCCACACAGCAGCTCAAACTCTGTGGTCCTGGCCAGTCCTCACAGCCAGTCAGCTGGAGGGTCAATTTCACTCACTGATGTGCTAACAGCAATCAAAGCTCAACTAAAATAGGGCACACACAACCCACACAAGGGACACACCTAGAGCACCCAGTTCAGGTTACCAAGGAAACTGGGCCACTGGGCACCACATGACATTTACGACATAAGGTCACCTTGCCAAGACTGGGAGACATAGCAGATCTACCTAATACTTAGAAACAAACACAGAGAGGCAGCCAAAATGGGGAGACAAAGAAACATGTCCCAAATGAAAGAACAGGAGAAAACTCCAGAAAAAGAATGACACAAAACGGAGTCAAGTATTCTAAAAGATACAAGTTCAAAACACTAGTTATAAGAATGCTCAAGGAACTTAGAAAGAACTTCAACAAAAAGATACTAAGCATAAAGGAGGATACAGAAACCATATGAAAGGAACAGTCAGAAATGAAGAATACTTAACTGACGTGAGAAATACACTAAAAGGAATCAACAGCAGATTAGATGGAAGCAAAGGATCAAAATAGTGAATTGGAAGACAAAGTAGCAGAAAAGACCCAATCAGATTAGAAAAAAGGAAAAACAATTTTTAAAACGGAGGATAGCTTAAGGGACCTTTGGGACAACATCAACCATAACAACATTCACATCATAGAGATACCAAGAGAAGAGAGAGAGAGAGCAAGCAATTGAAAACCTATTTGAAGAAATAATGATAGAAAACTCCGCTAACCTGGCAAAGGAAATAGACAAACAAGGCCAGGAAGTGCAGAGAGTCCCAAACAAGATGAACTCAAAGAGGCCACACCAAGACACATAATTAAAATGCCAAAGGTTAAAGACAAAGAGAGAATCCTAAAAGCAGTGAGAGAAAAGCAATTAGTTACCTACAAGAAAGCTCCCATAAGACTGTCAGCTGCTTTCTCAAGAGAAACTGTGCAGGCCAGAAGGGATTGGAAAGAAATATTCAATGTGATGAAAAGTAAGAATCTACAACCAAGACTACTTTACCCACAAGGCTGTCATTTAAAATGTAAGGAGAGATAAAAAGTTTCCCAGACAAAAAAAAAAAAGAAAAAGCTAAAGGAATTCATCACCACCAAACCAGCACTACATGAAATGTTAAAGAGACTTCTTAACGAAGAAGGAGTGGGGGGGTGAGGGGAGAGCATAAATGTGAATAAAAAAGCAGTAACTATGTATCCATCAATAATCACTGAAAATATAAATGGTTAAATGTGACAATCAAAAGACATAGGGTAGGTGAGTGGATAACAAAACAAGACCCATATATATGCTGTCTACAAGAGACCCACTTCAGATAGAAGGACACTCAGAGACTGAAAGTAAAGGGATGAAAAAAGATATTTCATGCTAATGTAAACAAACAAACAAAAAAAGTGGGGGGTAGCAATACGTGTATCAGACTAAACAGACTTTATAACACTCTGGAATAAAAGAGCTTTCATAACAATAAAGGGACTAATCCAACAAGAGGCTTATAACCCTTGCAAACATTTATACACCCAACACAGAAGTACCTGAATATATAAAGCAAATATTGACGACGGTCATAAAGGGAGAGATCAACAGCAATACAGTCATAGTAGGGGACTTTAGCAGAAAATTGACACAATGGTTATATCTTCCAGACAGAAAATCAAGAAGGAAACAGTGGCCTTGAGCAAAAAATTATACCAGATGTAATTAAATACTTATGGAGCATTTCACCCCCAAGAAGCAGAATATACATTCTTTTCAAGTACACATGGAACATTTCCCAGGACAGACCACATGTTAGGCCACAGAACAAGTCTCAATAAATTTAAGAAGACTAAAATCATGTCAACCATCTTCTCCAACTACAATTATATGAAACTATTATAGAAATCATTTACAAGAAAAAAACTAAAAATCACACAAACACATGGAGGGTAAATAGCATGCTACTGAACAATGCATGGGTTAACAATGATTTCAAAGGAAGAAATCAAAAGATACCTTGAAACAAATGAAAATTAAAACACAATGACTTAAAATCTATGGTCACAGCAAAAGCTTCTACTGCAGTCCTACCTCAAGAAACAAAAAAGTTTCAATCTAACTTATACTTAAAGGAACTAGAAAAAGAAAAACAAAGCTCAAAGTGAATAGAAGAGGAAATAATAAGGATCCCAGTGTAAATAAATAAAACAGGGTCTAACAAAAACAAACAAACAAACAAACAAAACACAATACAAAAGAGCAATGAAACCAAGAGCTGGTTCTTTGACAAGATAAATAAAATTGATAAAACTTAACCAAACTCATCAAGAAAAAAGAGAGAGGACCAAAATAAATAAAATCAGAAAGAAAATTGACAACTGACACCAGATAAATACAAAGGATTATAAAAAAAAATACTATGAACAATTATATGCCAACAAATTGGACAATCTGGAAGAAATGGATATATTCCTAGAAACACACAATCTCCCAAAATTAAGTCAAAAACAAACAAAAAATCTGAAAGCACTGATTACTACAACAAAATTGAATCAGTAATCAAGAAACTCACAACAAACAAGAGTCCTGGACCAGATGGCTTCACAGGTGAGTTTGATCAAATATTCAAAGAAAAATTAACACCTGTTCTGAAATATTCCAAAAAATTCAAGAGGAGGGAAGGTTTACAAGCTCCTTTTATGAAGCCAGCATTACCCTGATTCAAAAACCAGATAAAGACAGTACTAATAAAGAAAATTATAAGCTGATATCCCTTACGAACATAGATGTAAAAATCCTCAACAAAACATTAGCAAACCAAAGGCATACACCATGATCAAGTAGGATCTATTCCTGGGATGCAAGGTTGATTCAATATATACAAATTAATTAATGTAATATACCACATAAACAAAATAAAGGATTAAAATCATATGATCATTATCAACAGATGCAGAAAAAGCATTTGACAAAATCCAGCATACATTTATGATAAACTTTCAGCAAAGTGGGAACAGAGGAAACATACCTCAACATATATGACAAACCATATGACAAACCATATATGACAAACCCACAGCTAGCATCATACTCAAGGGTGAAAAGCTTTTTCCAAAGATCAGAAACAAGACAAGGATGTCTACTTTTACCAGTTTTATTCAACAGAGTATTGGAAATCCTAGTCAAAGCAAAGTCCTAGTCCAAGAAAAAGAAAAAAGGCATCCAAATTGGAAAGGAAGAAGTAAAACTGTCATTACTTGCAGATGACATGATACTGTATAGACACCCCAAAAATTCCACCAAAAAAACTATTAGAAGTGATAAATGAATTCAGTACAGAAGCAGGATACAAAAGTAATATTCAAAAATTAGTTGCATTTTTATACACAAATATCCAACTATCAAAAAGAGAAATTAAGTAAATAATCCCATTTACAGATGCATCAAAAAATACATATATATACATATATATATACACACACATATATATGTATATATATGTATATATATGAATAAATTTAACCAAGGAAATAAAAGACATGTACACAGAAAATTATAAGACTCTGAAGAAAGAAACTGAAGAAGATATGAATAACTGGAAGCATATACCATTCTCATGGACAGGAAGAATTAACATTGTTAAAATGGCCCAAAGAAATCTATATATTCAATTCAATCAATAACAAAATACCAACGGTATTCTTCACGGCACTAAAAAAATAATCCTAAAATTTATAAGGAACCACAAAAGACCCCAAAACTCCACAGCAATTTTGAGAAAGAACAACAAAGCTGGACGTATCACACTACCTGATGTCAAACTATACTACAAGCCTACAGTAATCAAAACGGCATGTTACTGACATAGAAAGAGACACATAGATCAATGGAACAGAATAGATAGACCAGAAATAAACTCAGGACTATATGGTCAATTAATCTATAACGATGGAGGCAACAATACACAATGGGGAAAAGTAAGTGGTGTTGAAAAAAACTGAACAGATACACGCAAAAAAATGAAACCAGACCACCACCTTACATGATATACAAGAATAAACTCAAAATAGAGTAAAGACTAAAATGTAAGGCCCAAAATTACCAAAACTCCTAGAAGAAAACACAGGCAGTAAACTCTCTGATATTGATGACTGTTAGTAATATTTTTCTAATATATCTCTTCAGGTGAAGGAACTACATCAAACTAAAAAGTTTTTGCACAGCAAAGGAAACCATTAAAACGAAAAGACAACCTACTAAAGGGAGAAGGTATTTTCACCAAAGATACATCCAGTAAGGGATTAATATCCAAAGTTTACAAAGGACTCATAACAACACCCCCCAAAAAAATCCAATTAAAACATGGACAGAAGACCTGAATAGGAATTTCTCTAAAGAGGACATCCAGATTGCCAACAGTACATGAAAAGATGCTCAAAATCACTAATCATCAGGGAAACAAAAATTAACACTACAGTGAGATATCCCGTAACACCTGGCATAATGGCCATCAACAATAAATCAACAAACAATAAGTTGGCTGGGATGCGAAGAAAAGAGAACCTTGGTGCACTGTTGGTGGGACTATAAACTAGTGCAGCCACTATGGAAAACAGTATGGAGGGGCCTCATAAAAATTGAAAAAAGAACTACTATACGACCCAGAAATCCCACTTCGGGTATTTATCCGAAGAAATCCAAAACACTACTTTGAAAGGTCTATGCACCCTATGTTCATTTCAGCATTACTTACAATAGTGAAGATATATTATAGAAGCAAGTTAAGTGTCCACTGATAGACAAATGGATAAAGAGGTGGTACATATATACAATGGAATATTACTTGGCAAAAAAAAATGAGCTCTTTCCACTTGCGACAACATAAATGGACCTAGAGGTTATTAGGCTAAGTGAAATCAGTCAGATAGAGAAAGACAAATACCATATGATTTCAATTATATGTGGAATCTAAGGAACAAAATAAATGAACAAACCAAAACAGAAACAGACTCACAGATACAGAGAAGAAACTGACGGTTGCCAGATGAGAGGGGACCTGGGGGACTGAGTGGAAAAGGTGAAGGGAGTAAGAAGTATGAATCAATAGTTACAAAATAGTCACAGGGATGTAAAGTACAGCATAGGGACTATGGTCAATATATTTTATTGACCCCATGCTGCTCCCACAACATTAAAAGGCCCCAAACAAATCCACCCTGTTTACCTTAGTTTGGAAAAGTTTTAAAATGAGAAACCTGACCTGAAATGCCTTGGGACAGTTGTTAGGCAGATTAGTCAAACTAAATATTGACATAAGGACAGGGTCCCTTGGCTCAATTCCTCAGTGGGGACCCAAAGCCTTTTGCACCAGGGTGGATAAAATAAGGGGGTGGAAAAGAGAAGTTTCGGGGATTCCTTTATATAGGAGTCCCATGAACTGTGACACCAAAACCCATTCGTGAAGCTCTGACTTGAGCTACAATTAGAGTGAGAGATCATAAAAATATAATGGATAGCATATGATATAAAAGTTGGGATGTTTAAGGTATTATGTAAAGAAGTTGTATCAACTTCACCTGAATATTTATCAGAATGGATATTATTTCTGACTGGGGAAAACTGTCCCCTACCCAGTATTATAAAATCCAAACCCGTGGATGAAGCCCTAGTAGAAGCTCCAGTCACGTAGGACTATAGGAATAGAAGAGTTGATGGAACTAAGGTAAAGGTTTGTAGAACTGGTACATTGGATCAGGCTTTATGTGAAGGACTTGAGTCTCTCTTATCTGGTTGTCTTATGGGGATGGACACTGTATCTGACTGGGAAACATTTCCCCTACGTAGTATTGTACAAGAGAAGGCATGTAAATCGCCCTCCAAATAAGAGTAATTGGACTTGCCAAACAGGAGCCAGTAAGACTGCGCCCACACACATGGAATAGAAGCCGGGGGGCTGGAGGGACAAATTCTCTGTGCGACAGACAGACAGCCCTGTGTGTAGCACAGACTGGGGCTTCTGGGGGCTTCTGGCGAGAGGCGGAGGGAGTGCCTCCCAGCAAAGCCTACTGGAACTTGGGACTGAAGAGTTCACATCTGAGGGGCACTTCCTACCTTGCTACTGGACACCACTAATTGAAGCTGCCCCTGTGACTGAAGGACAGAAAATTATCCCGAAACCTGAAATAGCCATCATGTCTAGGATGGTGTCAGAGAAACCCTCTACTGGGGGATGGCAGTGCCCAGAAGTCACGTAAGAAAAGGGATGTGGTTGACACAGGATCCCGCTGCCTGGGGAACACAGGAGGAGACCTGGGGACCGGGGAGCCTCTTCACCGAGCACTCACTCTGGAACGGGGTGAGGAGCTGCGGGACTATACTGCCACCTGGACAGCGCCCTACAAACAGGCCCTCGCTGACCAACAGAGCTGCTCAGTTTGTGGACGGCAGTCCCAAGGTGAACAGACAACACTGTTTGCAAGGCCATCACTCTGATCAAACTAAAGAAGGTAATAGCTCAGCTTGGTGTGCGACATTGCGTGCTGGTTCCCTAGCTCAATAGAAGCATTAAACAGTGGGAAAAGCCCCTACGTTTGGGGTTTTACTGACTCAAGAGCAGTGGCCAATGGCCTGGCCCTCTAGTAAGTGTCCCTATACGGACCACAAACCTATAGAAATCACTACAGGAATTTGAGGGGTGCCTCAGGGTAGGTCATGTTGTCCATCAGAACTCTCAAGATTCCGAAGTGACTGGAACCAGCAAGCAGATATCCTCATGTCTCACCTAAGGTGGTCATCTAAGCCCAGGAAGTCAGCAGACATGGGGCACTGCAGCAAAGCAGGGACGGGCTGAATCTAGACCAGTTCCTCTTGTAGCCTGTGAGGCACAAAGTGCCAGTGAGAACTGTTGGCCAACACGACATGCAGACACTGCAGATGGCCATGTGGCAAACTGCCTAATGGGAAGGCCCTGATCATAGCTGGCAAACGCCTTGGTGCTAGCGGCCCTGCAGGCTACAAATGAGTCTTACAGGAATAGACACTGACTCTGAGCTGCAGCAGGCGCTCAGCTCAGAGGGCTGTGATATACTAACCACAACAGACAATGCTGCACCACAGACAGCTGACGCTCATTTCTTCAGACCAAGAAATGTATTTCACAGCCTCATATCCAACAATGGGAAGAGAGAGATGCTCCTAGGAGTAAGAGTCTGATAGGGGATTGGAACGCACAAATAAAGCACTGGTTTTCTGAAATGGAGGGAAATAAAATCAGGAAGAGCTTGCTTAAACACCTTCACAAGTGTGTGCTAATACTAAAGATAGGTAGGAAGGTAGGAAGGTAGATAGATAGTAGTTATATAGACAGACACATCTTATAATCCATGTAACACGTTCACAACGTACCTAATACTTAGTAGACTATAGACGGCATTATTGTTGGTAGTTACTTATTTCCTAGGCAAATCTAACGTTAGCGAGTGTATCTAACGATCCCTCTCCCAAACAGGACCAGAACCATCGCTTACTATTTTGTTCTCCTCTACACTTCTTTCTCTCCCAACTCCTATGCAATTTTTAAAATTACATTTACATTTCACAACATGTTTCCAACATGTTTTACTACCTCCTGTATCCCAGTATTTTATCTTGGTTCACTGCTCTTCCTGCTAGAGTACACATACCATTAGTAGTACTTTCAGCAATGATCAACAGAGAACAGGTTCTGAGTCCGTGGATGCCTGACAGTGTATTTATTTGTATCTTATTCTAAAATGTTAATTTGTCTGGATAGGACATTTCTAGATTTAAGGTTATTTTCCCCTAGTCACTGGAATCTGATGGTGCCGATAAGAAATGTGCTGTCCATCTGATTCTCAGTCCTCTGCAGATAAACTGGTGGTATTTTAAATACACAGAGAGAGAGAGCGATAGAGAGAGAGCGATAGAGAGAGAGAGAGAGAGAGAGAGAGAGAGAGAGAGAGAGAGGATAGATATAGACATACCCATGGATGGCAGGCATCGTAGTTTAATTTGCACTTCCCTGGTTACTGAAGAATGTGAACACTGTATAATGATTAAGAGTCTGGACTTTGAGATAGACTGCCTGTTAAAATCTAGACACTGACACCTACTGACAAGTTACTTAAACATGCATCTGTGCTGAGCTTCCACATCTGTAGAGAGAGTATATTAATAGTACTGATCTCACAGTGTTGCTGTGAGGTTTAAGAAAGATAGTCAAATGAATTCAACCCCATGATGTTGAATAAAAATTAAAAAAACACTGAAAAATTCATATATAAGCTTCCAGTTCATAAATCGTTTTTTAAAATCATAAATAAATAGTAACAAACAGTTGAAGTACACCTGTATTTTTTTAAATGTGAAAAGGAAGAGAATGATAAATATAATATTCATAAAATCAGTTACTCTAAGGAAGATGAGGAAAATGGGACTGGAAAATAACAGAGACAGCTTCAATAAAATTGGTATTATTCTAGATCACAAGTTGAACGGTGGGTTTATAGGCATTTTATTATTGACAATGAAGACTGAATGAGGAATAGAAGATTATTATATAATGTTTCCCAAATACATAATATCTGAATTTATCTTCTCACAGCACACATGATCACAAGTCTTCACATGCATTGGAAAAATTCTGAGAGCAGATACACTAAAATTAAAAATATTAAAAAATATATCAATATACTCTCAGAAGCCAGAGAAGATTGAAGAACATGAGTTTCTAATTACCCAATCAAAATGATTATGTGATTTTTACCCGCAGGACTGCCAGGAAGACATACAGCTAGTATAGAAAACATACATGTATATGTTTTCATAAGATTATCAAAAAATAAGACTGCCAAGGTCAAACAAGCCAAAGACTCTCACGTGTACATAACTGAAATAGTATTCAACTGGATCTGAATTTGGCAGAAAAGAGATTTAAGAAACTGGATGTCTCAATGAGCACACGTCAGGTTGCTGGGAACGCAGCACAGCAACATATGCTGATATCAGAATAGGTAATTATAACATTCAAAAAGTTTAAACCAACAGTTCTGGTGATTCCAAAGCTCAATGTCTGCCCATATATGCTGGTTGCTAAAGTAGCATGAAAACACAAATTGTTGGAGCAGGGATGAACTGAGAGGCCTGTTATGCAGGGGACATTTACCTGTGAGATGAAATTATCCACGATGCTTAGGAGAAGGATAGGCTACAAAGGAAAATAGTGAGCCAGGTGATAACAGTCCTTCAGGGATACCCTACAGGTTAATAAATAATGGCAATAAGGATAGGAACAAGTATGATAAAGCAGATATGGCATAGATTTCAAAGTGGGAGAAATTACTGAAAGAAGATGCTTTTAAAAAGTGATCTGGGTGGAAGCAAAATATCTAGAGAATGCCAAGTGCTATGCTCATCTTGAGGTACCCTGAACTTGAGAGCATGAAAAAGCACTTAGATTTCAAGAAAGGAGGTAAAAGAGAATACTGAAGGGAAAAGGTAGGAATAAAAGAAACTTTTTTTTTTGATGAAAAAGGAGATAATGATGAAGAAACAGGACAAAGAAAGAAAAGGCCATGTTTTCTCACATCTCTAAGCTTTCACACATGCTTGAAATGCCCTTTTTAATTCCAATGATCTGGCTGACAGGATTCAGCTCAGGAGTTATTTCTTACAGGAAAGTCTTTTATAGCCCACATTCCTAATTTAGTGCTATTTCCTAAGCACATACATCTTGTGCCTATCTTTATGAAAGCAATTATCAATGTGTGATTATTATTGTTTCATTATCTGCCTACTAGATTAATGTGAACTGAGTAAAAACCAGGTATTTAATTGCTTCGACCCATCACAGTGCCTGGCAAATAAGTACTCAACACACGGTGAGCACATGCTGAATCACTGCACAAGTTTATGGAGAGGAAATGTGTTCGCAGGGGTTTGCATCTGGGCAATGCCCACGGAAGAATAACATGCAGAAATGGGAGAGGTGAGAACATGGCTTAGCATTAACCTCAAGAGATCTACTTGAACAGTAAAAGAGCATTTCCGTCAAAATGAATAAGACTCATTTTAACTACTGAGTGTATTTTAATTCACAAATCTGTATTCACTTTTTTAAACTTGAGCTTAACAAAAACTAAAGTAATACGAGTGTTAAAGTATTAAAGTATTACTTATTTTATTATTAAAGTATTAATTAAAATTACTAAAATAGCAAACAATTTCTATCCCACTTCACATATAGCTTTGTCATCCCTAAGTCAGTGAGGGAGCACGAACAATGGATTAAATACCTCTCGTTGATCAAAAAACATTTTTAAATGTTACTCTAATAAAGAAATTATTGAAGAATAAATGCAGGACTAAATTTTACTCAAGTTTTACTTGTTTTCTGTCAGAATAGGCATTTACAATATTTCACTAATTCTATATTAAGGTAAAAGATGTGCTGTTTTAGATCCATGACTTCAAGTCTACACGTAAAAAATATCTCAGCATGAAGCTAGAGTGTGTCTATATAAAGAGGAGTAAAAATAAGCCAAATGGCACTCTGAGAAAGGTACCATGACGCATCTCATCGGTTTCATTATAATAAGGTCAGTTGGAACCGACACTAAGCAGGAAACTATACAACTGTGGGGATACTAGGGAACCTGTCCTCAGTGCTGACCACTGTCGGTACAGCACACAAGCTCTGACAGTAGAGATAGATGAATCCTCCTCGTATGCTGCCAGCAATTACAATAATGAATGCAACTTGGAATAACAACTTCATAGTACTCAGCCTCAAAAGTAAGATCCTTAGAAGGTAAAAAGATTTTTTGATAACAGCTTTGATATTTTGTTGTAGAAGGTTGGTAAAAGTATAAAGAATAACTACTTAGTTTTTCATAAAATGGATCATTAGGCAAAAAAATTAAGTTTAAAGGATATCGTGTCTATAACTCATAAATAATGTACGTTATATAGCACAACTATATTAAAATAGCTATATTCATATACAAGAGTTTTTGATATATTAGCTTGCTGGTTTGGAAAGCAAAATAATTACCATTTGGGAAATAATATTAGGGAAGAATGTCAGCATTTTAAACCTGAAAAGTATTTTATTATAGACTATCTATTCCAATCGCTCCCTTCATGGAAATGCTATGCCTTTACAGAGTCAAATGGGTAACGCTCAACCTACTCTCATACTCCGAAAAGTCTAAAATACCATATTACCCAGAATTGAAACTGTATATGCTGTCCTAACCATCATCTCCCTTTGTTCATTAAGTATAGATAAATTCAGTGTTGTTAAACCATTTACCTCACTGGAAATCAAATTTTATTATTTAATAAAAATAATTTAGTAGAAAATGGGAGAGAAGGGAGGGTAAGGAAAGAGATCCTTCATGATTTAAAAAAAAAAAAAAAAGTTGAAAATCATGAAACCTCTACAACCGAGGTCTACTACTACAGCAATGGACAGGCCAATATGCAGGTTTCCTGACTTGTGGTGTGGTGGCCTTGCTCCCAACCACTTTGAATACAGAACATAAATAATGGCATTAACAAATACCAAAGTATTTACAGTCATTGCTATGGAGTGAGGAGATTACCGGTAATTTTTAATTTCTTCTTTACGTATAGTTGCAAAAAAATCTGCAATAAGCATATATAATATAATCAGAAAACACACGACTGTATGCCCACACACACAAATAAGAGTAACCTTTCCTAAAACCAAATCTGTTAAACACACAAATCATGTTCAAAACTATGAGCTTCAAATATGCCCCTATCATTCCATTCTTATAACCTATTCCATTATTCCATAACCTATGCATATGTTTCCTCATTTATAAAATAAGGATAATAATAGTTGGTTCCCACTTTTATGTTTGACTAATTATCACGATGACAACTCAAAAGAGCAATTGCAAAATAAGTCTACTAGCTCATTTCTAAAACCTAGTGAATTTTCCCTACAGTATAAATCTCATCATAGTCAAGATTACACAGGTATGCAACTTTTTGAAAGGCCCACTTCCTCTGACTATCATTTCTGGTATCAGTATTCATTCAACAAACATGCTTGAACCCCAGTGTTGCTACAAGTTCAATATAATGTGGCAAGTTAATTACCATGGGATGAAAATAAAAGTAAAATAAATA
Organism: Rhinolophus ferrumequinum; assembly: GCF_004115265.2. Lineage (NCBI taxonomy): Eukaryota > Metazoa > Chordata > Mammalia > Chiroptera > Rhinolophidae > Rhinolophus > Rhinolophus ferrumequinum. Next base: position 94,437,190 of record NC_046287.1, read on the forward strand.
AAACCACACCAATTTTTTATTGCATATTAATTTTACATTTATATAATGTCAAGATTCATCTAGTTATTCAAGAATGTTTCTTCAAGTAGCAAGTTTTTTTTTTAGATTTTATAGCAATAATCACACTTTGTGAAGTAACTCTGAGGTTGTATTCATTTTAACATTCAAGACCATTATACAACTGTAAATAGCTGGAAGCACTAGATTAGAAGTGAACATAGGACCCAGATCCATATTCTAACAGCAGCTCAAATTAATAACGTGATCTGTGCAAGTCACTTAACGCATCTGCTTTTCCAAATTCCCAGATACAGGTAAAGGCTCAGGCTCGAAGCTAACTCTGATCAGGCCTAGCAGAGCAATAAGGACCCAAGTCCCAGTAGCAGGTAGGATTGAGAATCAGTCTTTCTGCTTTGTGCTATAAATCAGATATTCGTGGGTTGGGGTGTAAACTTTTGACCCCTAATGCTCACTGGGTTTACCTAGTTTTGGAAAATGGATTCTGTGTTTGTTCCCTGAGCTAATTCTAGTTCCCCTGCCAGAAAGTCAAGGGCAGAGAAAACCTAAAGCTGAGGTCCCAACCACCTAATATTCTCCCAATAGTCCTTATCACCAGATTTTGCATTCATCTCCAGTGACTGACTAACTCAACATAGAGTAATTCTTCTGTGTAACCATTAAGTGAATAACTACTCAAAAACATAAACATCATCATTTGCCCATTCTACGCACCATGTCAAACACCTGGGGTAGCAGAGCCAATCTAAAACCAACTCAAATGCACCAGAATCCTAGATATGTGATTTGAACTTCTAGAGTCAAAATTACCACCTTATACCTTTCAGCTGAATTCTCTACTGTACAAGGTCCCTTCCTATGCCAACTCATCAGTGAGTCAAGACTTACAGGCATAATTATAAAGAACCTCTTTTTCTCACATATAACAAAACAGCAAAGGGAGAGAATATTCTCCCAATTTAAGAGATGAAAACATTAAGGATACAAATATAGTAAGCGGCAGCTGAAAAATAACTATTAAAACTAATTACACATACCAAAATATATATCAATAAGTACAGCAAATTTGGTTCCAAATTGGAATATGTAAGAAATAATTTCTTTGAAAATTGTACAAATCATTTTGCAAAGAAAATTTTAATATGTATCAAGAGTCTTAAAAAAGATTCCATTATTTTAACCTAGAAGTCCCACTTTTTGAAATCAAGCTCCAAAAAATAATCCTAATGATAGAAACATATTTATGCACAGAAGTGTTCTCTACAGCATGTTGGTCATAGTCAACAATTTCTGTAATACATGAACTAAAAAAAATTTAGATTTATATGGATAAATACATACATTATTATAATTACACAAATAAATAAGTTTTCTGCATTAGGTAAACATCTAAAGGAAAAACAACAAAAATATTAGCAGCCGTAGTGTTTCAGTGGTGGGACAATGAATCACCTTGTTTTCTTGTTATCCTAATATCCCTGTGATATGGTTATATTGATTTCCAAATAAAAATTCTAATGACATAATCAAAATACACAAGTTCATGTATATGTGAATATTAGACTCCAAGAACATAAAATAACCATTCAGCTAAAAAGTCTAAAATTGAATACTTTCTTCCTAATTCTGTATTGTATATAGTCTTGCTTCTACATAACATTTTTTTTTCCACCAAAAGCATCACCATTTGCATCATATAAACATCTTTTATATCTTATGTGCTATACTACAGGGAAGGGAAAGATAAATACAAACCAGACTTCAAAAAATTTACAATTTCGTTGGATATACCCAACATAGGCATGAACCAAATACAAGAAAAGTTTAAAAAGCAAGACATGAAATAATTATAAAATTGCTATAAGGCAACATACCATATGTATTAGTTTCCTAGGGCTGTGTTAACAAAATACCACAACAAACAAGATGGTTTACACAACAGATATTTCTATCATCTCACAGTTCACAGTTTCAGAGGCTAGAAATCTGAAATGAACGTCTCATTCCGAGGGCTGTGAAGAAAGGATCTGCTGAAGGCCTCTCTCTCCTCGGCACATAGATGACCATTTTCTCCCTGTGTCTCTTCACATCGTCTAACCTCTATGCATGTCTTGGTGTTCCAATCTCCCCTTTTCATAGGAGCATCAGTCATATAGGATTAGGGCCCACCCTAATGACTGCTTTTTAACTGGATTATCTCTATAAGGACCCTCTCTCCAAACAAGGTCACATTCTGTTACTAAAGGTTAAGACTCTGACAAATCTACCCCAGTGGAGAGGAGGGGAGGGTCAGAATTCAACCCCTGCCACCAATGACAGCATTTACTGACTCGCAGTGGCAGCATTATGAGCATTATGAGTGACTATTATTACTTCCTAATACCCGGAATTTTTAACTAAAGGAAAATATTATTAAAATAGAAAATTGTTTAATTAAAAAATATTGGGTCTTTATTGGTCTCTGACTCCAATCAATTGCTAATTACGAATATCCTCTGGCAGAGGCCTCTATTTTAAGAACTGAAGTCTCAAAGGCATGGGAGTCTCTCTGTTACCATGACGCTCTAAGGAGAATACAAATCAAGTGAAAGTTTTTAAAAATTTCAGGTAAAATGAAGTAAGTTTTATCCCAAATTCCAAATAAGGTCAAATCTCACTTTTAAAAGTAAATCTTATCTTTGAAAAGGAACCCCCCTTATACCACGCACTATAACAAAAGAGGAAAAAGCAAGTGAAACATTCGTACACATGCACAAACACACATATCTGCTCTGGGAGCTTAAAATAAGGATATATACTAAGAAAATAAAATGAGTGAGCAAATAATTCTATTCAACACATGTGAAACTAGTAAGTACATTAAATAAAACAAGGCAATCACATAATCATAACTGGAACTAGCTGAGAGGTCTTAACCATGCCACTTGTCTTCCCTCGACGAGATAAATAATTATACAGCTAATATTTTACTATTTTCTTCCTAAAAGGTTTTCCAGGATGGATTGTCAACATGCTCACTTCTGAGAATATTCCTATCTGTTTCACTCTTAACCTGCAAAATGTTTTTCCTTTCATCATAAATAAATTTTTCCTGTTGAAAGTTATATATTTCTGTTCTGAAAGCTTCATTAAAGTTGATAATTAAAGATTGGTGGAAACCCCTTTCACATCATTGAAATTTAATATTGGCACCTGTCTGAATTACTTCAAAGAAGCCATCAAACTTCATTCAATGTATTTTTCATAACTTTAACTATGTGACCTTTTACCGCTTTCTACATATCTTTTCAAAAGAACCATTACCAAAATTGGGCTCCAACACCGAAAAAAAATCTAATATTCTAAAATTCAACTAATGTAGAATGTAGAGAAAAATGACAATACTTCTTCCATATGAACATCTTTGTAACAGACTGAGCTAAAGTCAGACATAATATTATTCACTTCAGTTCAGTTCAGTATATGCACTGGGCACCATTAACATAGTAAGAACTACAGCCTGGTCCACAGTATTCATCATGTTGTAACCAAGGATTATACTCAAACAATGAGGCAATAAATCTCTAAAAGCAGTTGTTATATACCCTGGTTAGTTAGATCTAAATGATGAGCTACAGTATTACTTTGAGAGAACTATCTAGTATTAGAAAAGAAATGGCTCTCATTGACCTAAGGTTTCACTTTATGAAGGTAAAGGAAGAAGAACAAAGCAAGTAGAAGGAAGGAAGTAAGGAGCACAAATCAATGAAATAAAGACAAACAACAGAATTAACAAAGTCAAATTTGATTATTCAAAATGATTCATAAAATTGATAAACTACTAGCTCAACTAAATGAGAGAAAGAAAAGTACAAATTATTAATATCTGGAATGGATTATCAGCACAACTCTTACAGACTTTAAAAGTATGCTACAGAAATATTTATGAACAATGTTATGCCGACAAATTCAACTACTTAGGTAAACCAACAAATCCTTTGAAAAACACAACTTTCCAAATAGACAAAGATGAATGAAAATCCAAATAGCCTGTATTTATTAAAAAAGTTAATCCATTATCAAAAATCCCTCAACACAGAAAAGGGCCAGATGCTTTTAGTGGTAAATTCTGTAAAACTCATTCATAAAACAGAGGAGGGAAGAACACTTTCAAAGCCATTTTAAGATAACCCTAATAGTAAAACCTGACAAGGTCATTACAAGAAAATGAAATTACAGACCAAAATCTCTCATGAATACATAGACACAAAAATCTTTAAAAAGTGTTAAGTAAACCAAATCCAGCAATATATATGATGAAAACTGCATCATAGGGTTATCCTAAGAATGCAAAGCTGTTTTAAGACTCAGAAATCAATTTAAGATCGCCAATGGGAATGGAACATTGGTACAATCACTCTGGAAAACAATTTGGCAGCTTCTTAACAGATGCACCACATGATCGAGAATTCCCCTCTTCTGTATCTATGAATATATATGTCCATACATCCTCACATGCAAATGTTCATAAAAGCATTATTAATAGAAGCCAAAAAGTGGAAACAATTCAAATGTCCCTTAACTGGTAAGTGGATAATCAAAATGTGGTGTATCCACACATGGAATACTATTTGACAACAAAAACAAACATGGATGAGCCTAATCCATGAGAACATAATGCTAAATGACAGAAGTCGGACGTGAAAGACCATACATTGTGTGACTCCATTTATATGAAATATCCAGAAGAGACAAATATAGAGATTAAATTAGTGATTACCTGAAGCTGGAAAAGTGACTACAAGTGGATATGAGCTTCCTTTTGGGGAAAGGGTGGAGTTGGAAATGTTCCAAAAGTACATTATGATTATAGTTGAATGACTATATAAAAACACTAAAACTCATTGACTTGTATGTTAAAAACAGGTGACCTTTATGGTATGTAGATAATACCCTAATAAAGCTGTTTTTAAAAACATGACTATTATCATATTAATGCAACAAAAGAGAAAAACATAGCCAGCACACAAGTTCAAATTAATACCACAATGAGACACTTATACAGCCATCAGAATGGCTTTAAGAACTGACCACATAAAATGCTGGTGAGATCTCTCAAACATTGCTGGAAATATTAATATAAAATGGAAAAACTCAAGAGAGAGTGCCTGTGGGGATTTGGGGCTGGGATTAACCGGAAAGGTAAGAGGGAACTTCTGAAGTGACCGTAATGTTCTGTATCTTGATAGGGCTTTAGGTTAATCAGATAAATATATACATTTGTCAAAACTCCCTGAATATTATACTAAGATTGATGTTGTCATTGTATATAACCTTAAATGAAGGGAGTTGTGGGGAAACCATAGCAAATATTGAATCTGACGTAACAGATATGCATGGCTACAACCTAGTTTGAAATGTATCCCCAAAAAACAGCAATACCCAAAGAAAGCCAAGATGCATAGGTATGTAATTAAAGCAAATGTAGTGAACTGTAAACTATAGAATCTAGGTCGTGGGTACATGTGTTCACTGTAAAGCTTTTTCAATTCTTCCTACGAGTAAATATTATCAGAGACCCTGTGAGCCAGCACTAATACTTACATTAACAAATATGACCAATTCAGAGTCTTTCCGGTATTTCCCAAACTCAGTGTGACTCAGTTTTTGATGAGCATTGCTAGAAGAAGCCCAACAATCGTTATAAGATTGGTTAAAGAACAACTTTAAATTAAAAGTGTATCCTTCTACACTTCCCTCTGTCCTCCCACAGTGACTGAAGACACAATGTATGACAGACACAGGAACTGTGAACAAAGTCCTGAGCTTCGTGAACCTTGTCTGGAAAGAAAAATGACTCCAATTTTCGAGATGACACACATTTCTTTAAAGTACTGATTATGTTAAGCATCTATCATGTTTAAGATACGTAGGTACAATCTACATCCATATATACTTACACTTAAATACATAAGCACTGCCATGCAGACGAGGGGAACAAGTGAGAAGTCCTCTAGAAGCAAAGTACAACTACCAAGCCTCAAAAGGCTGGAGGTTTTTCCTAGAGAAAACAGCAGCATGGAATAGTTTGCAATAGGCCACAAGGAGTAAATGGTTCAGATTATGACAGGTAACTCTTCATTTGTGACCAAATATTGAATGCCCTCCATGCTCACGCTTCACCTTGTATTTTATAGTGCATACCTCTCCTTTATGAAGCTGTCCCTGACACTCTGCTCCCCAATCAAGATGTTATCTACCCCTCCTCAGAAAGTTCAAATTCTTTGTATTTCTCTTATAAAACTTAGGATATTTGTGTCTATTAGGTAGAAAATTGTTAAAAGGCTTGGGTATCAAGCAACCAACGCTACCTTCCTGACCTAAGTTACTTAATCTTGTTTCCTCATATGTAAACTGTGGATAGATAACAGGACTTTATGTCACAAGGTTACTGTGGATTATTATGCTTAGCTTCCTGCACGAACCATTGGATAAAAGTTAGTATTATTCTATTATTATCTCTATCTGAACCTAACTCACTACCAACATTTAATAGATAATTCAATTAAAAAAATCTTTCAATTGAAAGAGAAAGTGAAAAGTTATTAGTGTGTTGTTGATAGAATATTGCTGTGGCCCATACATATAAACATATTTAAGTACTTGCCCTTTATACTTAAAGATGATACTATTAACTTAACATATTTTGCCATATACAGTGCACACTTTTTTTGCACAAATTTGTGAGTGAAAAATAAGAAGGTGCATTATACATGGGTAAGTACTAATACCATATCTATATAAATGTTTTTAATCTTTTCATTTATGCTTATGAGTCAAAAGTGTAACTCTAGAAATCAATAACGATATCTGTATGCAAAATAGTACCCTGGAAAACGATAATCGGTTTTGCTGACCTTACAATGAACTTGCAACGATGAAGAGTTTTTGACCTTCTATGATGTGTCAATACATAAGATTTCTTGTACCTTGTATCTGTTCGTGTATTTTGTAATTATTTGTTACATAAAATTTCTTGTACCATAATGTTAAAAAATAAATGCCAAAATTCCTTTATAATACAAAAAAAGTACCTAAATGTAACAAATAAAAATTAAAAATTAAAACAAAAGACAAATATATGGTGATGGAAGAAGAACTGACTCTGGGTGGTGAACACACAATGGGATTTATAGATGATGTAATACAGAATTGTACACCTGAAATCTACGTAATTTTACTAACAATTGTCACCCCAATAAATTTAAAAAAAAATTAAATCAAAAGATATTATTTCCCTGAAAGTTTGGGCCAAAAATGTGGGTGCGCATTATACACGGCAAAATACGGTATCTGTGGTTACTGGCAAAAACAACTGAGCTCCACTTTGGTCCTTCTGAATTTTGCTTTTATTTTTTCCCTAAAATACTAGATTATTTTTCCATTTTCACCATCATTTCTGCATGCACTCCAGGCCAACACTCCTCATTCCTTACCCTAAGCTTGCAGCCACAAGTTTGGATAAGACTGAACCCAAACGCTCCCCATCCCTGTTAAAATAGTTCTGGTGACTCCCAATTTTAGAGGTCCACTCTTTGTTTAGAGGCTGTACAAATGTTCATGTTTATGCATGTTTGCAACTTCATATATATTAAGACATAAAATTAACAAGATAAATGGATACACTGTTATCAGCATGATTATTCATTCCATTGTGAAATCTCTAGTCAAAAATGGCAGACAATTCATACTCCTCCGGCACAAAGGAAAAATGAAAGGCCGAAACCAAAAGTTTTTAAATGTGTATGCCTTGAACCCCATTACACAGCAATGAGTGCCATATTTCTATTCTTTCATTAGATAGCTCTTACAATGTGGAACCTGCTTAATCACAGGCTCCCTTAGTCAAAGGGATAAAACTCAAACCCAAGGCTCAAATTCTTTTTACTAGGAACTAGGACTCAAAATAAAAGTGAAAGAAGGAAACAACATTCTAGTGGCAACAAATTAGATAAAACATCAATAATCAAGAAATATGACCAAAAATCATGGTCACTCAGCAGACTAACAGCTACCAGTTGTTATCTGGTAGGTAATATTCAAGTCTTGCTAATCATAGGAGCTAAGAGGAGTTATTGTCTGAGAACCAAAGTCTTTCACAGTTGATATTAAAACACACTAGTAAGCAGGGCACCTGTGATTGGTCACTCACCAAACAACTTAAAAAAAAAAATCATTCTATGGGTCATACTACTGAAATACAGAAATTTTCCCTAAAATTACATCATTAACATTGTAACATATCACTTTTTAAATTATGTAAAATAGTATAAAACAAAAAATTGTAAAGAAATAGAAAATACAGTTCAAATGTCATCTTCTTGGAGACTCTTTTCCCATTTCTCTAGAGTCAAGGGTCTACAACTACTGCTTACAGGTAATTCTAGCTTGCCTCCTTATTTTGAATAAGTTTATGGGAACACAGCCATGCCTGTTCATTTACATATTGCTTGTATGTCTACAGTATAATTTAAAATATATATTCAGTTTTTGGCCCAGTTCCTAGCAGAGGATGGCAAAAATCCTTAGAATTTCACAAGTGGTTATTCACAATCAGCCCCTTTTGATCATACCTAAGGTTATGCTAATAAGGTGACTGACTCATGGTCAGCCATTAGATAGTTTTAAGAGAGGGACTGGCCAGTAAAGACCAAGCATGTGACTAACGGGCTGGAGACTGAATCCAATTATATGGCCGATGATTCTATCAACCATGACTACAGAAAGAAAGCTACAGCACAACTCTGAACCGTGAGGTTCAGGGAGCTTCCGAATTGGTGAACACATCTACATCCTGGGAGGGTGCCCAGAAAGTGTGTGGAAGCTCTGTGTGCCCAGCCCACCACCTCCCATACCGTGTCCTATACATCTGTTCCATCTGGCTGTTCTTGAGTTGTGGCCTTTATAAGTAATTTTAAGTATTGTGCTTTCCTGAGTTCTGTGAGCCATTTTAGCAAGCTATCAAACATGAGGGTGGGGTTGCAGTCAAGACGGGCAGAATGCAGTAGCCCCACCTGCAGCTGACATTTCAGTGGAGGCAGTCTTGAGGGACTGAGCCCTTAAACTGCGTAGTGTCAGAAATGAACTGAATTCCAGGTCACCTACTTGGTGTGCCAGAGAATTAGTGTTATTTAAATACTGGTTATGGCTGCCTTGTAGTGACAACTGCAGTTGAGTAACAGATACCATATGGCCCACAAAACCTAAAATACCTGCATCTTTATAGAAAAAGTGTGCTTACTGATGTTCTAGAGAATTAGTTTCTCACAGCCTCCGTTTCAACATTTTGGTCCACATTACTAACATATCACCTATTATGTTTATGTATTGGCATATGTATATTACATTTAAATGTTTATCTCCCCAAGGAGATTATCACTTATGAACAAAAAAACAGTTATAACTTTAGGACCAACTTCTTGGCATTTAGTTGACATAAGCTTTAAAAAAATTTTATCTCCCCCACCCTCCCCAAAAAAGCTTCATAAAGCATGTTTCTATCCCACTGTATCTTATCATCTACTTTAATGTCAGCCTATGTTCCGGTTCTAAAAAAGAAAGAGAGAGAGAGAGAGAGAGGGGAGAGAGAGGGGAGGGGAGAGAGAGAGAGGAGAGAGGGAGAGGGAAGGGAGGAGGGAGGGTAGGGAGTGGAGTGAGGGGAGGAGGTGGCCTGGGGAAGAAGGAGGAAAAGAAAGTCTATTTAAATATCATACCATTTCCCCAAAAATAAGACCTAGCTGGACAATCAGCTCTAATGCATCTTTTGGAGCAAAAATTAATATAAGACCCGGTCTTATTTTACTATAAGACCGGGTCTTATATAATATAATATAATATAATATAATATAATATAATATAATATAATATATATAATATAACATAACATAACATAACATAATACCGGGTCTTATATTACTTTTTGTTCCAAAAGACGCATTAGAGCTGATTGTCCAGCTAGGTCTTATTTTTGGGAAAACACGGTAGATTATTCGCATGTCAAAGCCTGAAAGGACCACAGACATCCTCTAACCCAATCTTTATTTTCAGTCAGGCAAAATAAGATCTAGATGACTTTATTACTTGCCCAATTAATTAGCAGCAAGGACAAGATTAGAATCCAAGTCCAAAATCAGTATTTTCACTAACAAAAGCAAATCATTCTAGCACCACAAATGAAAAGAAAAATAACAAAACTAAGTTTTTGTTAAGCTTAGTTAACAAAATGTACCCCCAAAGTACTCTCTATTCATGCTACTCAGAGTACCAGCCAATGAGGAGAGGGAATTACAACATGAATCAACACACTGTTTCCTTCATCAAGAAAGTCTTGTTGGGAGGACAGAGGGGAAGGAGGGGCACAAGACTTTATTTGAAATAAAAAGTGTGCTAATTGACAAAGTTGATTTACATTCTGGCACAAGCTCCTTATCTCATCTCAAACCAACAAACATTTCACTAATATGCAACCCTGATCTTTGGGCCACATTTTGAATAGCAATGTACTGAATGAACATTCAGTATAGCAGCAGAGCCTGTTAATAATATAATGCTCTGTCATATATGTATAATTCATATACATAGGTCCCATTTGAGAGGAATTAAAGGAAAAATAGCATCCTTTATTTTTATACATGTATACATATGAATATATATATATATTCATACATATATGGAGACAGAGATAGATAGATAAAGATAGACAGAGACAGACAGAGATTGATAAGAGATACAAAGTGAGAGAAACAGAGGCTCACAGAGATGTAATATTTGGATCAAGGTCACGAAGCAAAGAAAAGGCAGAGCCAGAATTTGAATTCGATTAGTCCATGCAACAAGGCCAAGCTCTTTACAGAAAATCAGGATACAAAACAGATTTGACTCAAATAGCATTTACACATTAATTCGTAAGTCTAAATATAGACTCAGGTACATCAGTTCATAGTCACAAAGAACTCAAAGGAGCAGGAACAAGCTGGAGCTGCAGAAAGACCCACTAACTATATACACTTCACTGCTGAACAGGCTTGTCCTCTCTGCCAACCCCGCTGTTTCAGGAGAGAAACACAAGAAATACCGGAAGAGTGAGAGCACACTCGTCCGCCTGATGAGACAATGTACATGGAGTGAACCTACCGCTTGGCTCATGCCCGCTCTGGCCCAGACGTCCTGCCCCACACTGCCCAACGTCCTTAGCTTCTAATGAGCCCAGCTTCACTTTTCTCCGTGTACATGGAGTTATGTCATTGAGAATATTGTACTTCCTTTAGTGTAAGACGATTTTTCACATTTTAGTATTTCTGAAATGAAGTTGTAACTCATAATTGGTGTGTACACTTATTCTCTCCCCACCAAGAGCTCTTATGAAATCAGTAAGAGTCACCAGCCTGGCAGCATACCTAACAAAAACTTCCAACTATTGCCATGACTTTATTATACGAGTATTGGGTGCAAACAAGCAACAGGTGATTCTGGTTTGCTTTAGAAACAACTCTTCCTCCCAGAACTTATCTCGATGTGCTTATATATAAATATATACATGTTTAATGCACTGTTTTCATTGCTCCTCTCCCTACTCGTCTAGAGACCTTGATTTTGCCAATTGCAGTTTTGCCAACCACAAACATTACCTTTCAAGAACGTGACTCCTGAGGTTGTTGAGAGATTCACCTGCTACAAGGTGGTAATGAAATGCAAAATACTTACCTGCCTCAAAACTCTCTCTGAGTTACAGAAAGATCCAGAGTAGAGATAGAAGCTTAAGCTAAATCCCTACGGATGGGTCCCAATTTGCTGGGAGAGAAAAAACACTCCTGGAAAGAAGGAACTACTTTAAACACACTGCATTGATTGGAATTTCCAGATGTGGAATGCCCTTGTTCCATCCTGTCTACTCAACAAACTCCTATTCACCCTTCAAAGCCAACCTCAAGAGACTCCCCAACTAAAAGTCTTTCCCTGCAAATAGTTCAGCACTTTCTCCTCTGTAATATTGTATTCTAACACATATTTTCACTCAAATCGCAAGAGAAAGAAAAGGCAGAGCCAGGATTTGAATGCAGATTAGTCTAAGCATAAAGGCCTGATCACTTGACTTAGTATTTTTTTTAATGTACACACTGGTCTCTTATTAGAATTTGAAGTCCTTGGGAAAGAATCCTCTTTCCAATCCCATTCTGTCCCAGGTTTCAGCACACTACCCGTAGGTTTGGGCACTTCAGCTCCCAACCCCCACCTAGAAATAAACGTATATTTCAATTAACCACCTTCTCCTCTCCATCAGGTATTTAGAAATCTTTCAGAGTTTAAGATCATCCCAGAATGTTGCTGAAGTATATGCTAAACTCTTCACAGACCACAACACAAACCACCAACTCTCAAAAATTAGACAACTCTCCACATGTGCAGTGCCAGCTTCCTGGGCAAGTCACCCCCAGAACATGCTGTGACGAGTCCTCTACTGTGGAGCCTCCAGAAGCTACTCGCCACAGTCCTTAGCCCTGGTCCACTGTTCCTGCCACCTGCAGTCCCAGTATTACCTTGATCCAGGTGCAGGAAGTGTCTGCCTACTGATCCCCTGGAAACCTAGAAAACCGTCTTCCCCTGCTCCTCCTTCACGGCCCCGCATCTCTCCTCTTGCCTCCCCCTCCTTTTAAGGTACTGGTGGCTGGTGCAAATAGGTATTTACAGATGCTCTTTAAGGCAGCGCACATCAGCCTGTGAAAACCTCCTTTTTGTCCTTAAGCACTCATTATCTGTTGGGCCCCATTAGGACTCTCAATATGCAGAGACAAAAACAAACATACCTCGGATAGCGTCTCAATAGGCGATCAATATTTCCTAAATAGAAATAAAGAATATGCACACCACCACGGAGCCATGAAAATACGTTCAATTCCTGAAACTAAAAAGAGTAGTTGATTATGACTGAAGAATGGAGAAATCGTAGGTTCCCACCAGAAAGAGAGCCGGGGCAGCCCATGACATGCAATATGTAGCATGCTACTGAACTTGGTACTCATGTGCCAAGTAGAGAAGAGATGCTGAATGACTGCCTGGGTATGTAAACAGATTTTTGAGGGCTTAAGAATCAAAACTTCAACATATTTAAACATCCAAAGTTAAGTGCACTGGGTGCTTTGTCATAGGTACCACAAAGGCTGTGAACATATGATGCTATTTCCATATCTTAATTTCAGTGAGACTATAGTTAAGATTTGAGACAGCAGCAAATTAAATTCTTAAGAATTCTAAAAAAAGAGGCAGTGAACATAGCAAGTACTGACTCTGTCTGCAACCTAACAATGCTTATTACCTATAAAATATTGAAAACCTTATTTATATATTTAACCCTCAGTCTCCTCCTCACCACCTAACCTCAAAGGGCCCTCCTGAGATTTAATGCATGTGAAGCACTTAGCACCCTCCTGGTACTTAATATAAGCTCAACAGAGGTTCATATTGCTATTAGAGGCGGAGAGTGAAGACCTCAATTTTCTACAAACATTGCGGTGGATATAAAAATAATACTTGTAATTAGCTGAAGAGTCCAAACTATTTGAGCTTGAAGTGACACCAGTAATAAGTAATGCCTTTGGATGCACAAAGGCATATGAGAATAAAAACACGAAGGAGAAAAGAAAGACAAAGTAGAAGACAAAGACTAAAATAATTCAAAATAAGAAAGTAAGGGGTTTGTATAATGAAAAATAGTGTAATTTTTAAAGGGAATTTATATAAAACATTACAAATAAAAGACCTTATATTTCTATCACCATCACTTATTTTATCCTTATTTTCACTTCAGACCAGCTGCTATGGGTTGAATTATGTACCTCCAAAATTCATACGCTTAAATCGTAACCCTCAGAACCTCAGAAAGTAACTGTATTTGGAAACACGACCTTTAAAGAGGTGGTTAAGGTAAAATGAGGTCATCTGGATGAGCCCTAATCCAATATGACTGTTGTCATTGTAAGAAGAGAAAATTAGGACACAGACACACAGAAGAAAGACCATATGAAGACACAGGGAGAAAATGGGCATTTGCAAGCCCAGGAGAGAGGTTCAGAAGAAACCAATTCTGTGGACGCCTTGATCTTGGACCTCTCGTCACCAGAACTGTGAGAAAATAAATTTCTGTTGTTCAAACCACCCAGTCTGTGGTATTTGTTACAGCAGCCTGTAGCCAAACCCAAGAAACTCAGGTTAATATAACAGAAGGGATAACTGCTGGACTAGAAATTCAGAGACCTGAAACATAGCCCTACAGTATAACCACTTAAAAACCGAGTAGTGCAGATTAAATGAGTAACTTCTCCATATTCTAGTATTCAATTCAGTCATGTTTAAAATATGGTACTCCTCCTGATTAATACTAAAATTAGCAATCTAAATATAATAGGGAACTCTTATTCTGATGAATCAAGTAAATCTTCACCAAGTATATATCCTGTTTTCCAGGTAAAGGTAAAGTTACTTCTCAATTTCTGGGTTTGGTAAATAGGGCATACGTGGATTTCCAGAAAGCGTATTTTTACATCCATTTTTTTAAAAGTAACTCACAAAAAGCAGTTGTTTATTTCATTAAGAAACAATCTAGCAAATAATATAAGCAAAACACATTAGAAATAACTACTTTTATCCAACTCCTACAAAACAAACTCCCACATTTTACTGTAATTGTTTCTTCAACTCTTGTGGCAATGTTTACCATTTGCCTTCCAAAGTATTTGCTGACAATAAATGCATTTAATTTGCTGCCATATTGATTTTCATGAATTATTTAGGCATTTTTTACCACAGCAGGGAGAACAAATTTTTCCCCAATGATATGTGGTTTTTAAATCGTTGGTATTAAGTCAATGCATTAGTTATGATGAGGTTTACTGACACATAACAGGTAACCCCAAAATATGAGTGGTTCAAATAATAAAGATTGTATAAATGTGTCTATATGTATAATATACTGCATATTTATATGCATATATACACACATATATGCACGGATATAAAAAAGAGAGCATGTTAAAATATCTATTAGTTTCTTTCTATGGTTCATCTACTTTGGAGTTGTCACCTCTAAACCCACACTGCCCAATAAAAATATAATGCATGCCACATATGTAATTTTAAATTTTCTTTAGCCACATTAAAGGAAAAATATAAAAGGAAACAGGAGAAATTAATTTATATTTTATTTAACCCAATAGATATAAAATACCCTTTCAACATGTAATAAATATTTTAATTAATGAGATCTTTTATATTTTTATACCGAGTCTTCCAAATTACATGTACATTTTATGCTTTCAGAACATTTAAGTGCTCACTAGCCGCCTGTGGCTTGTGGTTACCACTCCGCAACACAGCCCTAGGCAGATCTAGCTATCTTTCAAACCTCAATGAAGCCTTCCCGGACTCCGTTGGTACATTTCTCCCTTCAGTGTGGCCCACTATACTCTAATTTATTTCTATCACAGAATTTATACAATTCATTGCTGTATTTGTCCTCCCCCGCAGCACTATAAACTCCAGGGCAAGGACTTATCTTGATCACTGTATCCTCAGTGCTTAGCACTACATATCATGTGTATTCAATAAATATTTGTTCAATATAATGGATTATGTGGTCAGATATGTAGCTAGGATGAAAATGAGTACACATATTCAGACCCAAAAGATGGATATCTAAAAGGGGCAGGGGATCCATAAGGAGAAGTAGCCATGAACAAAGAACTAAACTTGCAAATTAAATATAGTAATCTATTTTGAATAATTAAATCAATTAGAAAATAAGTCAACTATAGAATGATATAATTCAACAATAGTATATATTCAACATTAATATCTGACTATCATAATATAAAGCAAAACTTTTATAAGATCTCTGATTTTTCTTCAAGGATAAACTACAGTAATAGAGTCACTCTTTAAAAACTAGTAACATACACCACAAATGTGCTACATCTAATTGTTAAATTATAATATCATAAATTATCTCCCCATTTTATATATCTTAATTCCTTTTACATATAAAAATAAATTAAGGCTCTAAGATACAGAATGCATATGTCATATCGATTCAAAACCCCAACCACTCTCACTGAAACTGTAATCTCTATTGTAAATGTCTGTATTCCATATTTCTTAAGCAGGTCATCTTCAATTTATTTCAGAGTTTGGCAGCATGATTTTTCAATTTTTCAGTTGAATCCAGCTTCCATTCTGAATGACAGTGCATCATGCAGTACTAAAATACATTAGTTTACCTTTCAGAGTGCAGATCACTAATCAGGTTAAACATTATTTCTAGAATAATAAAGCCCAATATAATTAATGGGGGGAAAAAAATCAACCAATCTGAAAAAAATCTATTTGTTCGACGTATTTCCTATAAAAGTATCTAAATGAGTATTTTCGGAAAGAAAAATGCTTCTTCACAGCTACTCCACGTACCCTTAAAATCAGTAAGGCAGTGTTCCTAAGAATGAATGATTTTGATCCTAAGGCCTGGATGGGAAAATGTGAATGGTTCAAAACAATTTTATGACCATTAAGGCAATCTTGTAGAACTGTGACCAATTAGTTCAGTTAGTCCCTATGTGGTACTAATGAGACTGAGGAAATGGGTTACATTTCCATTTGAATCTTAACTTAGTCTAGTAAGTGGTAAAAACACTACCTACAATCAGGGGGAGGACTTCAAAAATAATAGCAATGAAACAAGCCTGTGAACAGATTAACATCTAAGGAAAAAACCATTCCTTAGCATATTTTATTCATCAGAAAAGATACTCCAAAGAAACTTACAATGTGAAATGTCACACTTTGGTAAAGATGAATCATTAAATCTCAATTCTTAAAAACCATACATGCAAATATACTACTTTGTAAATAGTCGCTGCATTATTTAATAGATATAATATTATTTGACCTAGCTTCTAACAATTCTCTCAATGTTGTAATGCTGGTAAATGAAAAACTATAATTTTATTGGCAGAAAGGTAAAGCCAGTGTTCTTTAGGAGGTGGGAGGGGACAGGAATCCTTTCAGAGGATGAAGTTTTAGAAAATGGTACTAATAGGAGACCTCTTAAGGAAACAAGCTTATTCATGGTGATCTTGATACTGTATCAAGACCAGCTTGAATTTTCTTCTAGATTTTAGAAAACTATTAACTCTACTTTGATAAAATGTTACAATTATTAGATTTTATGAGACTGACAAAATTAGAAACAATTTCCAACACCCTATGTTCCCTTCCTTTCATCTCTTCCTCCACCTTTTCTGTTTTTAAAATTTATTGGGGTGACAATGGTTAGTAACCTCTACCTTTACTCTTATTCATGAACCACAAATGCCCACAGAGACCTAACTCCTATCATCACATGTAATAAGAGGACAGGCACTGAAAACCATGCCTACCTCCCCTCTCCTCAGGGCTCAAATTTACATACACACACACACACACACACACACACACACACACACACACACACATACATGCTTCAACTACAACTCCACTCAACAAGGACAGGTGTCATATACCCTATCATCACTACCTTTTCAAATCTCAACCTACAATTTTTTTTAATTAATATTCATTGAGTGCTTACTATGTATCAGGCCCATCACCAGGCATCAGGAATCTCTTCCCATTGTCCGTTCCCCCATCCACAATTTAAAAACTTGAATCTGTCATCCCCTTACTGATGAACATCCTCTTATTTCAATGTAAGAACTAATGTTTCTTTTTCTCCAAAGATAAAGGGTAAATGACTATATGATAATTTAGAAAATCATGCAAATTATGATTTGGTTCCCAAAGTTTTCAATACCAGACCTAATAACTAAGTTAGTTGTAGACCAAAAATAAAAGAAATATAATATGAGCCACACATACAACTTAAAATTTACTTATAGCCATATTAAAAGAAGTAAAAGTAAACAGGTGAGGTGCATATTAATACATATATCCTATTTATAATAAAATAACTCAAGAAGCAATGCAAGCAAGACATCATTTCAACATGTAACCAATATAAAACTTATTAATGAGATATTTTGCATTTTTTTTTCAAACTAAGTCTTGAAACTCAGTATGTATCTCATACTTAAAGCACATCTCAGTTCCTACTAGCCATAATTACAAGTGCTCAACAGCCACAAAACGCACTGGTTTCTACATTGTATAGTACAGCTACACATAAAAAGAAGTGGTTGTCTAGAACAAGCAGTAAATATGTAAAAAGACAAACCTTTAATGAGACAAAGCTTTGAACAGACTTACATGGGTCATAAATATAGCCACAACTGATAAATCTTTAATAAGTTATTTAAGATAATCTAGGACTATATTACCATGACATAAAAGGTGATAAATTATGTTATTTCTTAAAAGTACAAAAATAAAGTGTTAAAACTACAGTGTCATCTTCAAAAGCTGTGTATTACATAAAATGAGTTCAAACAGATTCAGGCAAGCTTATTACGAGGTAGGGAAGATGAAAGACAAATTTTAGATAAAAGGGTTTTTTAATTTTAAAACACAGTTCATTTAATGCAAGCATATTAACAACCTCTTAAGTAAAAGTAAATTAGGTTTTTTTGGTGTGTGCATGTTTTGTGTGTGTGTGTGTTTTTTTTAAGGAAGGAGGAGTTGAAGTAAAATCACCACTGAATATTCCATAAGAAATTGAAATCAGTGTGTCAAATTAGTTGCTGTCTTCCATAAATAATTAATTTTTTAAGTGACAAGACAAAAATTATGCATGTATGAGCATTCCTGATCTTTCCCTGTGCCTACTCAAGAGAATTTTCTTCCCTTTCCCCACCCTCTGACACTGTCTTGCCAGTCTACATAGGGATTATTTGGGGTCACATAACAGAGAGAGAAGAAGGAGAAGTACTAGGAATTTACAGGGCTAAAGCTAGGTACTGAGTTTTTTCATGAAGTTTTAGGATAAGAAAATCAAGAGCAGCTATACTATGTGAACAACGCAAATGAGAAAAAAAATGTAAATATTTAAAGAAATATTACAATGGTCTGCAAATCTCTATTCCTCATAATATCCAAGACATAGGAGTGAAGAACCTGAGTCATACAAAAATTACTTTTGCTTTTTGGAGACTGTTCTTTTGGTTCCATCAACACAGAGACTAGTTCATGTGGATCACAAGTTTATAAGTGTAACATATAAATATAGTCTCAGAGTTTCTCATCTGTGTTGCCAATGGAGACTGTCTTACTATTTGAAGACAAAAGCTCAGTGAAATAAGCCAGACAGAAAAGGACAATCCCACTGCATGATCCCACTGATATGAGGGACTGAGAGTAGACAAGCTCACAGAGACAGGAAGGACAACAGTTGTCACCAGGAGCTGGGGAGGGGTCTGGGGAGTTATGTTTATCAGGCACAGAGTTCCATTTCGGAACATGAAAAACTTCTGGAGATGGACGGTGGTGATGGTTACACAACAGTGGTAATACACTTAATTACAGCCATGTAAAAATGGTTAAACTGGTAAATTTTATGTTATGTATAATTTACTATAATAAAAAAGACCTAAGGACTTTGAACAAGCTGGGCTAGCTTGGAAATAAAGCTAGCAGTAATGACATTTGAAAAAAAAAAAATAAAACACTCTTACTGATTCTACAGCCACATTTACCACCAACATTAAAAACATAGTTTATTAAAATACTCATGCCTATTTGCTGAAAGTATTTATTTTCAACGATATATGTGCTAGACATATAACATTATTTAAAAAAAAACTGACATGCTAATGTAGTAGCTAAATTGATATAGCATATTGAAAATAGTCTTTAAATGTTACTATCTATGTGATGATTCATTTGGAGACATTCACTTCTCAGTGACAACACTTATATCCATTCTTGGTTGGATATAGTAAAGAACAACATTTTAAAATGTCATAGCTTCATAAGAATACTGTATTAATCTACATGGTGCTTATGTGACTTTTCAGAGATTAGTAGAGGAACAGAGCAATTCAGAGATAACATGAACAAAGGGCTTCACAAAATGCTTGGTAACACCATACCTTATGTCTACTCTAGTATCCTAGTCTCAGAACCTCCAAGTACTAAGACAAAATGCTTTTGTACATGCCCAGTGAGAATCTTGACTGGCAATAGAACACTAAGTTAGGGTTACTCAGTACTTCATTTAACTATGACTTTTAGTATTCTGAGCCTGCCTGAATTTCAAAAATTAAAAGAAAAAGGTGGGCATGTTTTTATATTAGAGCTATTATATGTTTCATATATAATGTTTTATGTTAGAAACTATGACATCAAATGAGCTAACACAAAGTGGAACTACAGGCACCAAGATGAAGCGCGACAGCACTGGACCCAGAATCCGGGGAACTAGGCGTTAATTCCATCAAACCACTGGAGGATCGTTAGCCTCCCAGCTTCTCTTTCCTCACTTATGCAAGTGATAGAGTGCGGCCACTCACCAGATCTAAGGATGCTAACTCCTTACTCATTCCAAGTATCCAGAAAAACTTTCTTTTAAACATACACCTTGCATATATATATACACCGAAATATCTACATCCTCCTCCCTCAAAAAGATAGAAACAAATGTTAAAACGAGGCAAACACTGAAATGAAAAGAACAAGAATAGCTAGAAAAGACAAGATTTGTACCCAAGTCAGAAGTAACCAAGCCAAGCAAACTATATCAAAAATGAAAATAAATAAATAAACAATAATCCCCATTCAAAATGAGTTCACTAAACAGCACAAAATTCCAATTCTATGTTAAGTACTCATAATAACAAGGCAAATAAGATAATGTTCTGATCTCAAAGGATTTAGTCTCTAGGGTAGTCTGACAAGGAAACAAACAATTAAAATAGAATGTGCAAGTGCTAAATTTGAGTATGTACAAAATGTTATGGGAGAACACAGGATGGAGACAGAGCTTTTAGGAGTATATCAGAGAGGGTGGCATTTAAGTAAGCAGTGACAAGAGCTAAATCTTCAAAAACAAGCAGGGATTCTTTAGATTAAAAAGTGGAAGAACATCGGGACTTGAGAAATGCAATCATTATTTAGCATGTAATAGCCAGTACAGCATAATAAAAGTAACATTCTTCTATTGATGACTCACATCTCATAAAATGTTAAAATAATTTAAATACTTAATTTAAATTCAAGAACTTTGAAAGGGTAATCAAGTCACAGAGAATGAGTACAAACCACGTAAAATAATTCCATGACATTTCATAATAAAATATTGCTTATATAATTAGAGCTGAAAACACTTCTCTATTAAGATACCAGACTTAGTTTAACTTAGAAAGACAATGACTATTTTTATTTCATTGACGATTTAATATTCCAGGTCAAGATGATAAAATAAGAAAATGCACGTCAGATGTTTACCATAGTGCTTGGCAAGTAAGGATTCAGTAAGGACAAGCCGCTACCATGGTCGTCATCACCATCATCACCATCATCATCATCAAGGTATATTTAAAGAGCAACAAATTTGGAACATCTAGCTTTGATTCTCATTTCCGCAACTACACTGCTTTTGCAACCCTGCACAAGCCTCTTAACTTCAGCCATAGCTCACTCATTAAAGTAAACCCACATTTACTTCAAAGGGGTTGGGAGAGAATATTAAAAACATAAGGTATGAAACCAAACCCCATTGATAAAAGCCAATTCCCTACCTACATCGGAAAAGTTTTTTAAATAACAGTAGAAGTACATATACACCATTTTTCACATTGGCTGCAGTTCATTTCTCCAGAAAATGAAAGTATTTGCTAAAGAGAAAGCAATCTAGACATTTACACTTCCATAAAATTTGCTTTTAATCAATGTTTGCTCTACTTCAGTAAACTGAGAGAGTAATCACAATTATTTAGAAATTATATTACCAAAACTATATTACCAATTATATTACCAAATTATATTACCAAGATTCTAATATTACCAATTCCATGTATAATTTATTTGTCTTATCCAAGCAAAAATGGTATATGTGGTGGTTCATATAAATAACACTTATAACAAATCTACTTTTTCTATATAAAATAATATATTAATGCCTACTATTATTCTGGCTCACAATAATGTCTAAAGTACCTACCTTTTGCCTCATGAAAAGGTATACAATTCAAAGCTAGTTACCATTTATAATACCATACAACCAATTATTCCCAAACACTCAAAAATTAATGGTTTACAATATCGTTCTTGCTAAATCGCTTCTGTGTACAAATTCATCAAATTGTCCATTTCCTTCCTGAGTCCTCCATGGACAGCATTCCCCGCGACGGAACCAACTCAGGGGCGCTGTCCGGCCCCTCCCCTCCTAAAATCATCTCTTCAGATAATCCTGGCTTTGGGGATAATTTCTAAGTAGCTACATTTCGATTAAGAATAGAAAAAATACATACAGCTTTTGAATCTGAAGGCCTGAGTCCCAGCTCTGCTGCTTACTACCTAGATAACCTTGTCTAACTACTTCACACGTTCTGCAGCCATAGTTTCCACATCTGTAGAGTACAAACGGTATCTGAAAAGGGGTTACTCTCAGGATTGTTAATGCAGTGCAATTTCACAAGTGTACAGTAAATTGTAAGAGCTATTAAAATATGGGCTAATATTTTCTTAATATTAGTTTTTAATTCTCTAACTTGCCCCTCAGGCTTGTTACTCAAGCAGTCTTCTCAATATTTACGTTAACACTCCCAGAGGAAGGCATTATTTACCTAGGATCACCACTCATGTCCAACTACATCTACATGTGAAATTCAGCCACGTGAGGGAAAGAAGAGATGGAAGGGATTCCAGCCCAAGGAACTTGTGTAACTTCATGCCTATTCTTCCCGTTTTCCATCTACCTCCCTCAAATAGAAAAGTAGGAAAAACCACTCCAGGCACTATTAAAGACTATCCAAGATTCAGGAGCCCAAACCCCGTAATCCATCAGATCATGATCTGTGGGTACCTGAGCTCCCTTCTCTGACAGGTTCACCAGACTCAAGAACCCAAGCTAAACCAGAACGGCTCAGGTTCAGTTAGACAATTTTTTTCTTATGATCAGATTAACCTCAGGCTCAGGATAAGAATAAAAATAACAATAGTAACGTATCTTAGCTTTGTACCAAGCACTTTACAGATATTAATTCATTAATCTATACAACAACCTTAAGGTAAATACCCGCTTTTACCACACAAGGAAACTGGGGCACATAAAGTTTTAATGACTGTATGATATTCCACAACATGGATGTAAATAATTTTATTTAACCTTTCCTACTGTTGAACATTTAAGTTATTGCCATTTCTTTTATATCATTTAACTCTCATACTGGTCCACAGATCATTTTTCCTTAGCCTAAAGAACTAAGATTAATCAAAAAAAACTCTTTAAATTTCCCAATACATATTTGTTAAAATGTCATTCAGAACAGCTGTAGCATTTAACATCATTTAAGATTATTTTAGCATGCCTAGGAATGATGTAATTTTCTCTTTAATGGTAATTTTCTCTTATTCATAGTATCTCACTGTTTAGTGAAGATTAATTTTTATATTAGCAATAAATATTTCTTCTTTCTTGAATATATCAAGTCCTTTGCCAAATTAATATTGTTCTTACAATTTGTCCTATAATACTTAGTACCCAAGATTTTATTTATTTATTTTTTAATTTAGAGTATTAGTCAGGAATTGTTAAGGTTGAAATGGATAGTGACCCAACTAATACAGGCGTAAGCAAAACAGAAAACGCATTAGCACAATGCACTGAAAACCTGACTTGAAAGGCTACAAGGAAGCCATCGGTAATCTATCTCCTGGTTCTAGGTGTTTCTGTGATAGCTCCATTCTCAAGCATACTCTGCCTTCATGGTGGCATATTGCCAGTCAAATCAAACTTATATTCGAACATCTTAGCAACTCCAGTGATGAGCCTCGTTTTCTCTCTGCAGCAGAATGGAAGAATTATCAAGCTGTCTCAGATGTGTACGTAGGTTCTTAACCAATATCTATTATTGATCCAGTTTCTGTTTCAGGCCTAGGAAAGCAGAAAGTAGTCCAGGGAAACCCCAAACCACATAAACAAATAAGAAGGAATAACTCCCAAAGAAGTATCAATGAATCTAAAACTGTTAGCAGAAAGCATGGATTTTATGCAGCTAAAACCAACAGAAGTCTGTACCACTCTAGCCCTTGGCTGCCCATCTGCCTTGTAAACTCACCTCTTTCCATATATATACTCTTTTAAATACCCATGTATAAACAATATTACTATCTTAGCCACAACAGAAAACACACTCAGCATCTCACCATGGGAAAGAAAGGGAGACAATGTCAAGTTATTGCATCCAGCTAGAAATCTGAAATCTTTGTGCCGTGAACAATATTCTTGGTCAGGTCCAAATGTGAATTCTCTTCGGAAGTACCGTCATAATCTCACAATATAGCTACATAATAAATTTAACTATCCTCTTTATAATTAATATATAAAGGTGAAAGAACATAGTAATAGTAACTCCCACTTAGAAGATTGGACACTAATTCAAAGCACAGACCATACACTACTGGTCAGAGTAGCAAGAAATCCTTGTCCTGGCCATGGAGGCCGTTGGTCAGCCAATTTTGATCTACTCATTAGTACTATCTCAGAAGACCTCACTTGTCTACTACCCTCCATGGCCTTAGATTTTCCTTCTAGCATCTGTACTGCTTTAGCAGCCCACATCCTCTTACTGAGAACTGCCTGTGAAGTAAAATGCAAGCCTTTGTTTGCCAGGCTTAAGGTTACCCTGAAAGTAGTTTCCTTAAAAGCTTAGTAAGCTTTTGGTCAGTGAACATCAGTCACCTGGGTGAATTAGCAACCAAAGCCAGAGATCTTGTCAAGACAAAGTATGCTAATCTAGATTTCCACCTTTTCAGTTTCATAGCAATATTCAGTCTCCTAGCAATGGGTCTTCACAGTACTCATCCCCTTAACCCTCAGTGGAATGACTTTCCCTGAAGCAATGCGAACTACAAGCTGCGGAAGGAGGCACTTGTACCTTGGTTGCATCCTCTTCTAAATCTCTTTAGTAAGGGGGTCGTTGTTACTTTGATCAAGAGTCTAGGAACATAATGCATGAGGTGCTTGGAAGAAGCTTATAAAACAAAATTCTACCTGGTTCTAATTTAAACTCCTATCTTTCCTCCTACCAACTTTAGTGGGGTGAAAAAAAGAGGGGGGTTGCTTTTCAACGTTTAAGCTTCTTGGTATGTATTCTGATTCTCTGCTCTCTTGGATGGTAACTATGAGCAGAAAGAGCTTCTCTTACTTGGAAAGACAATATTTTCTTCCCTCTATGATTTCAAGCATGCCAGCCTGGACCAAAGCTGATTCCTCCCTTATCAGACACTATCAAAGGCCCCAAGAAGTGACCAAAACACTCTAGTATCACTAAAGTTCCAGCCTCAGTAATTCCATGGGCAAAGATAACACAGGTGAAAATTAAAGACAGCTGGTCTGTAATTTCTTAAAAGGAGTTGCTAGGAAAAGCAAACCCCTCACTGCCTTCCACTCCATTTTAACATTTAAGGTCTGTTCCTTACAATGTCCCATTTCCAGTTACTAACATCTATGCTAGGAAGGATACTTTCCATTTACAAGTGACAAAAACCCCATTTAAACTGACTTGAAACTAATAACAATAATAATAAGCTTTAAAAGAGAGAATTTAATGGTTAGAAGATAATCACAATAGGCACAGAGAACTCCAGGTACTCAAGCAGACTCACAAATACATTTCTCGCTCTTGGATTCATATTTGGTCAAATTCTAACATAGTCACACACAGCTATAGGATGCGTCACCAGTTCAGCATCCCAACAGAAGGAGTTCCAGCACAAGTCCTGAGATTGACCTTGCAGTTTCCCTTGGGTCAAATGTCCATCCCTGAACCAATCACAGTAATTCAGGATGTGCCTGAGTTATAAGCCCCACCCACCTAAAACCACCTAAACCAACTGATGAGTGGTTCATCAAAGACAACTGAAGTACCATTACCAAAAAGGGAAATTTTTGCTAAACAGACAAAAACAAGAGATTTCCACTATTCCTGGTAACATGACAAATGTTAACAATATTTTTTTAATTTCTATTAATGCATTATATATATTCTTTGTAAATAACACGATCTTCGTTATGTGTTCATATATCTGACATACACATAGGTTTACTTACTGAAAAGAAAAAATTTTAATCAGAATCTTGTGTATTGCAAAATGCCACTTTAACATAACATTTACATATGTAATAACACCTACATAAATAACATCATACATATTCAACACTCATTTCTAGTTACAGGAACAGGCAATACATTAACTTTACATGAGTCTAATTTCTTTCAGGATCTTGGTCTGTCCCCTACTGATGAACAGAATTTCAGAAACTGGTCTTATTTCTAATAATGGTATCCTGCATACTGCAAATGTACTTAACTTAGGCAAGAGCCTGACAGACAAAAAATAAATATACATGAAACAAGCTCCTGCCCTCATGGAGTTAACAGCATAGGAGGGGACCCATGTATAAACCATAATACTAGATGGTGACAAGTGTATCTTTGTATAAGGAGATAATGCTGACAATGCATAAAGTATGAGAAGTAGAGGTAAGGAATAAAATAACCTATGAAATTTATGCGAAATAATATTAAATACATAGTCAAAATATGGATGATTGAATTTTATAATACTGCTACATTGGTGAATCAATATGGAGGTTGGGTCTGCTAGAATCGATGAATTTCCTTACACTGTGTTTGGAGGAAAACATAGCAAAGAGAGAGATCCTTGAGATACATTTAATTAACAGTATAGTATTGCCAAAAGCTGACTAGGAATATACAAAATACTTATTTAAAATTAATATAACTAGATCATAGGCTGACTATAGAATATTGATGCTTTAGTGTCATTATATGACTAAATTAATATTCTTGTGGAAAACCTCAGAACTCAAGGTACTGCAATTTCCAGTATTTACATATGCATTTTAATTTAATTTCAACACCCAATAGCAAGAATAAAATATAATTAAGTTAACATGAAAAGACTTATATGTCAACATAAATTAAAATGCAAGACATTTTCTTTTAATATAAATACATATGGTTTTATTAATATTAAGGACTTCCATGATTCCAAGATACAATTGCTTATTTTAAAATAAATGTAGTTCAAATGAAGAACACCTTTTGTTTGTAAAATTCTAAATATCCTTAAATTGAAACTTACTCTGATTATCAAGCTGCAAATGAAAAAAACTCTAAGGAAAAAAGTTCCTCTCACATTCAAGTACAGATGAATAACCTTAAAATTTCCTTTTTAACAAAAATACTATGATCAATATGCAGGAGAGAGGAACTTAACCCACAAAATCCCCTCATTTTGTTATGCTTTCAATACAGTATACAATGTGCCACTTAAATGTGAAAAATAAGAAAAGAGGAAGTATCATTTTCTACAACTAAAGATACTCTGATGTATATCACACAGTAATTCGTGGGGGGAAAAAAAATCTACAAATTAAATGCTATAGAATTATATTACCTAAGACAGCTACTTAAAAAAAAAACCCTATTGTGAATTCTTTCATTAAATAAGTATTAATTCTCTATTTTATCTTTCCTAAAATGTTTATATTAAAAGTTTGATAAAAAGAAACTTTCATGTTATAAACAAAGAACATATGATATTTACATAGCATTTACCTCAAGCATTTACCTCAAACATGTTAAGGAAGCAATGGATTAAGTAGTACACCTGTTTTATAACTGAAACAGCCAATAAAATTCCTTTTCTATAATCAAATGCTCTTATATTGCCACATTAAATAATTCCTCCCTTTGATCAGTTTCTTTCATTGGTAAAGCTACACTGCAAATCCTTCACAATATACTCTCATTTTAACATTATTTACAAACTAAGTTATTCACCTTCCTGATGTTATCCACCCCATATTTGAATGTTTTAAGTCAATGATAATATCATTATACAAAATACATCCATCTACAATGTAAATTATTCACTTTATTTCTTGTTACATTGGTGATTCTTCAACACACTCCCACAATCCACCTGAGTAACAGAAACAGATCCCTACCTTTGGCAAACAAATCGGAAAAATTACAGCCATGGCTGTATTAAAGAAGTCCTATAATTTTACTGCATGCTTAAACTTTACTCTGCAAAACTTTTAATTCTTTGGGCAAGCCATGTGAGAAATAGCAGCTAAAAGCAAGTATTAGTATTCTCATATTTGATAGAAAGAATGTACTGAAAAAAAATAGAGAAAGGTGGCTGAGACAGGGTATTATTTAAGATAGTAACTGTTTTGTTTTGAAGTTTCATTAGTTCTTCTCTTTTCTGTTATAAATAGCACTGTGATACATATTTCACTATTTCATCAACTTTTGTATTTAACGTTTTAAATTAAGATTGAAAATTGAAAACTCATTTTAGAGTTGTTAGAGGTTGAAAACTGAGTGCCTTAAATGGATTTTACTGATTTACTTATTAAGTAAACAGAATTAAGTTTTGATAATTAGTTTTTAAATTCCTAAGATTTCTAAATAGTTTCAGAGACAGCTTAAGTTTTCACAAGACATTTTCATCACGAGTATATTGGAAAGATAAAGCCCTCAACCTACAATTCAAGAAATAAATGACACTTCGAATGGCCAATTCTTAGTCCACAATCAATGTAATTAACTTAGTAAAGAGCTCCTTTTGGCAATTATTCTTTTCTCCAAAAGTTTCCATTTAAAAGATTTACTCCATTCTTTAAATATGCACAAAGAAATTTTAAACCTAACTTTTTGATTCCAAAATCAATGCAGTTACAAGGTGTTAAGTAGGTCTGTGGATATACCATTTCAGTGTTACCTTATTTCTGATTAACTAAGCTTAAGAGTAAAGTTAATCTCTACAATGTTTGCATACTGAGATTTCTTGCCAGATTTTCACTGTACTGAAGAGAGTGAAATTGCTTTTTTATCTCAAAAGAAATATTTCACTTCCTTTCTTATCCTCCTGTGTATCTATAGAAGCCCATCTGTTAAGGACTGATCCAGCAGACATCGCTACTGCTGCAGACTCCAAACCAGCTACCCATTCAAATCAGTTTCCAGCTTGTGAGAGCTCTATTGCCTCATATCGCATTAAAATGTGTTAAGTAAGCATACAAATACCTATTCAAATAACCTAATACCACATCTTCTAAAGTAAAATTGATATTGGTTAGGTGAAAACTGGAAAAAAATACTTTAAATGTGTTTTAAATTTACAGAAATACAGTACATGCTAACATACTAACATATTTTGAGATCTCATCGTCTTCCTTTAAAAAGAGAAAAGCGGGGGGCAAGTATTAACCTCCTACTTGCAGCTGGTTAAATTAAAATCCCAACAATATTTCTATTAGTGTTTTGAAAACAATTTGGTTTTATCAACGTGGTAACATTACCCCAAACTTACACTGACTTTTGTGGTGATTTATTTGAAGGGCACAGAAAAGAAGAAAGATGTGTTTTGCATTTAAACAGTAATAAATATAACAAAGCAAGGACAGATACTCTCCTAGCTTTGGCTTGAACACTAGCAAAAAGAAAAAACAGCTTTAACTTTTCTGTGAATTTCAGAGGTTCAGAAACCGTGCATTATCTATTTCATGTCTCAGGGCACTACCGCTGTAGCTGCAGCTTCCTTTCAGTTTTCCAATAGATCAAATAAAAATAACAGCTTGGCTGAAAAATCAGACTACATGGGTGTTATAAAATCTCCTGGCAAGCATTTTTTTATATCCCTGTGACTCCACACCAAATACAATAGTCAACTGATTGCTCCTGATTTAAGCCGTGCTTTCCAAAACCCAACCTTACTGTATGTCAAAGACTATCGCAAAGGAAACTGTTGAAAAAGCTTTGCTGCAGCAAAAACTGCATTTACAAAACATTAAAAATGAACTACTCTTAATGATGTGTAATTTATGATTCTCCTCTCTTTATTTCTTCCCCTGACATCTTGAACGCTTCTTAGCCTCTCTGTAGATAGAGCAAAACATTAAGTCATACACAGTTCTGCAGTAACTCTTTCTTATCATGAAAGAAACCAAAACCTCGGGCTGCATCTAACACCTTTCCTTTAGTCTTTATCCATATGGCACGCTCTCTGAAGGCAACCATAGAAACCAACCTGTATGATTTGGTGCCCTCACATTTTAACCCCCTGTGGGCACAAAAAAATGACTAAGAGGTCAGCATATTCAGGGAAATTTTACAAAGAAAGAAAGGCTGCCTAAAAAGAGATGGGGCGGTGGGGGGGCGGGGGAGGGAGGACACAGCCACACACTCTCCATCACATCACAGCCTCCGAATACATTTAAAGGCAAATGCAAAACTGCATCATTTTCCTCCTCATTCGAAAACATCACACCCCAGCTGCTCAAGTTGGAGTTAATGCGCTTCTCACATTTCAGTAGCACCGGGGAATTTAGGCTCCAGGGGGCAAGGCTTTCATCCTCCGAGAGCGACAGCACGGGCAATTAAGTGTGGGAGAAAGAAGCCCCAGAGGAAAGGAGGCCTCGTCTCCCTCCAACTAAACTCTCAAGTCGACCCAAAACCAGCACGGCAAGGAGTGACATACTACTCATGGTCGTGAGGAGTGATAACAAGCGATATTAAGTTGGGCACTGAGCTCAGGTAGCAGGAGGGGACCAGAGGAGAGCAGGGAGGTGGCGTGGCTCGGGCAGCGCGCAGGCAGGTCAACCGCTGGCAAAACAGGCTGGACGATCTGTGCTCCGGGGACGCGCTGCGCGGTGACCCTGGGGGTGAGGGCGGCTATGGGGGCTGGGAGGCAGGCGCACCGCACGCCCTTTCCCTTACCAGGTTGAGCACGGTCTCCACGATGTCCCTGTTGCTGACCTCTCCGACCTGTATGAGTCCGATCAACACTGCGAATTTCATCCGGATGTTGCGGATCGGCACCGAAGGGTTAATCATCCCCGCGGGCAGCACCACGGAGCCGGAGCCGGACGCCCCTCTCGACTCCCCCATCCCGCTGGCCCCGCTGCCGCCACCGCCGCTGCCCCCGCCGCCTCCGCCTCCGGCCCCGACGGCGATGAGCCCCACGGGCTGAGGCTCGAGCCCCGGGCCCGGGCCCGGCTTCTCGCTCGCCATTTCCCCCCCTCCTGAGCAGAAGGGCAGAGCAGAGGCGCTGCCTCCGCCGGTACCGTTATACCTGCCGCGGCCCCCGCCCCCCGGCCGTCGCCTCGGAGCCCCAGCATCCACCAGCGCCGCGGCGCCGGGCCCGCTCCCCGCCTGCGCCTGAGCCCGGCCCGCTCCGCGCCCTCCCCGGCGGAGGCGGTGGGTTATTCGCTGGCTTATTCCCGGCGGTGGCGGCGCCGCTAACCGCTGCCCGGCGAGCGGCAGTGTCCGCCCAGCAGCTGTGCCGCTGCCTCCTCGCTCTCCCCCTCCCGGTCCGTCCGGCCCGGCCCGCCCCCCGCGGAGATGCTGCCGCCGATCCGAAAAGCTCTGGGGCGCGAGCAGCTGCTCACGGCGCTGGCCGGTGCTGAAGCTCCGGCTGTGGCCGACGCTACTGACGCCGTCGCCGCCGCTGCTACGGGCGCCACTGTTGTTGTGAAGCCCCGACGCCGCCGCTCACTCCGCCATGTTGCCGCCCCCTGCCTGCGGTAGCGGCCACTGCGCCTGCGCCGTGCCTCCGGGGGGCGGAGCCCTTGGTGCGCCCCCTCTTTTGCCCTGCCCTCCTTCTCTTTCCATCCACCCACCCCGACACCCCTCGTCCCTCCCCCCAACCACCCTGAACGGATAGACAGGTGAGCAGGTGCATGGGGACCGCTGCCAGACACGGGCGAGCTGGCAGAGGCGGGGCGGGTGGTGGCTTCCTTGTAGTTTTTCCCCTGAGGTTGGATTCTCCCTGCGGGGAAGGACACAGTGAGTGTGTGTCTTGCTTTCGCTGCCACCTCCTCCTTCCCTCAATATCCTCTTGTTAGGAGGAGGTTCATCATCTTAGTCTTCAGTGTTGCACCCAGCAGCTGCGACTGCCAGTGCCACGTGCCGTGGAAGGTAGGGGAGTGGCAGACCACCCCTTTCTGCCCCTCTTCGCCCTTCTTCGCCGTCCTGCCCGCCTGTCCCCCCTGGAATTTCCCAAAGAAAAAGTGGCCGGCAAAGCAGAAACAAACGCTCCCTGGGGAACGAACGGTCCTGCATTGTCGGGGGAAGATACAGATGGAGTGTCCTGGGTGTTTTTCTACAGCCATGAAAGAGGCTGACACCTGCACACGCAGGCACGACTTAAAATAGAACTTGTCAAACAGTGATCCGCTCTGGATGGAGCTCCGAACAACAAACGGCTCTTGAACTCACCTCGCAGCCTAGAAAGGCTGCACTGTGTGACACTGTGGGGTAGTTTGGTGGAGGCTACCAATCCCGCACACTATTAAAAGTCCCTAAGGATCCTCCTCCGGTGTGATGCCGATTAATGATGACGCCTCCCTTTTTCTTGAGCATGTACAGTTCAGAGGATTTTGACATTATCTAAAAATATAGGTACGTCTCACTGCCAGCCTTGATCTGTGTATGCACAAATGTATATAAAAAAAAACTTTTAGTTTAAAAAATTAAAATATACACAGTAATCTTGCATTAGTATTGAATTCAAACTAAATAGGCGTGACTGCCTTTTTCTTCCTCGAAATGAAGGATGTGATTTTCTTTAATATTTCATGAGGCATGCCCTTTTTAATAAAGATATATTAAAAGGCACCAGAAATATTAGCTAGCTTGAGATATATTGAAATCATTTTAATTGTCTTCTCAAATGAGAAGAGTCAACCTACAAATCTGCCATAATTTGGTTTGTTACTGTACATAGTTAATTGAACTGGCTAGTCAAGTTAACTCCCAGGATACTGGAACATGGTAAAATTTTAAAGTACTGTGGTTCATATATAACAGAGTTCCTTAAAACCAGTGCTTAGGATTAGTTTTTGTTTGTGTATGTGTTTGTTTAAATTTCCACTGGAGAGATTGCATTATCAAAATAAGCAAAAATTTCTGAAAAAAAGTGGTAAATTGGTATGCCCATTAAAATTAAATCGCAATTAAATTATAAAATGCTAGAATGATTGAAAATGTATGGAAAATTTACAAAACCAAAAACTTTTAATGGTGTGATTTAGATATGCTATAATTGAAAAATCTTGTAACATATATCCACCTTTAGCACTTGTCTGTCCCAAACGTGTATCATCTGCTTTTACTAGCGCTATTTTCATTTGCAAATTTAAAATGATATATCTATCTTACATATATAAATCCATATTGTAAGGTCATCACACTAACTTTTTTTCACTCCACCTTGGTTATATGTAGTATGACATAAGTTTCTATTTTTAGACTTCTTGCATGAGTGCTTTGAGAGACTGACAACTTGAACTTTCTATTTTCTTTTTGAATGAATAGCTTAAAATCATTTTACATTTTTGCTTTAATTTTTTCTGTTGTGTCTTAAGCAGAGTGTGTGTGTGTGTGGTTTTGTTTTCCTTCTTTATTCATTTGCCTTTAGTGGAGATGAAGAGTGTGTAGAAAGGATATCACTATTTCAAAGTAGGAAAAACCCACTTCTGTTATATACTGAATTGAACATCAGAGATAGTTAAAAGAGCTCACCAATTAAAACGTGTTCTCCACTACACTGCCTGCTCCTGGCAGGCGATGTGGTGCTGTGGAAAAAGCATGAGTTTTGAATCACACTTACTACTTAACTACCTGTGCAGTCAAGTTACTGAGCTCTCCTCACTCACTAACAGGAATGAGAATTGAAATAATTTCAACTCAGCAGCCAGCATACGTACATTAAATGTGCCCTTGTACCCTTAATATGCATGACCTATAAACACATGTAAGACCAATTATAACCACATACAAGTCTTTAATTGAACAGTTATATGTTTTAATACTATTCCCAAAACATAAAGTTTAGAAGAGACAGCAGGTCTGTTACCTTTTAGTCTACAAAGCCTATTTACCTGCAAATGTACAATTAATTTAGTGTTTGCATTAACAATATAATGAAATAAAAAATAGCTATAGAATAGTAGAAGCTACTTAAACTGTTCATTTTTAAATCTCCAGATTTAATAGAATTTATGTGGTGCATATTAATTTTGTATACGTTTTTGCTTTAGTAAATGCATACCCATACTTGCAAAGGACAATCCTTCAAAGATAAAAGTCCGTGAATCTGAGTTTCAAGAGACAATATTGTATAGTGGTTGAGAACACATGCTCCAGAGTCACTGGAACCTGGGTTTGGATTTCAGTTCCACCACCCACTTCCCTGTGTGATCTTGGACAAATGACTTCTTTTCAAAGCGTTAATTTACCCACCCCAATGTAGAGATTCATGGGATTGCAGGATGAAAGGAGCTAATACATTTAAGGTACTTAATATAGTATCAAGTATCAGTAAACAATGTTTCCCTTCCTTGGCTGTGGGAAAAGACAACAGTGAGGTTACTTTTGTGTTTTCAGCACCTACCATACCTGGCTAGTAATTGACATTTAATAAACATGTTCAAAATGAATGAATGAAAACAGCACTTTTCCAGGCTAAGTTCCCAGTTCCCTTTACCTGTACTTTAAAAAGCAGGTTTCTTGCTTTCTTCTACATGTAATCTGAACAGAATACTCCAAATTCTAGGTAGGTTCAGGCCAGTAAAACAGTGGGAAACTACTACCTGAACCTCAACCTTTGGAAAAATAACTCCTGTTAAAGTAACTGCAAATCAAATTAGTTCAGGGTGGTTTGGTTTGGTTCAAGGTTTTTCAGCAGTATGACATAATGATTCAATGTCTAGCATGTAGTAGGTTCTCAGATAATTTTGGTTCTATTTCCATCTCATGTTAAAAGTATTATCAACTGAAACATCAAGGATTTTGTTTTATTGTTATTGTTTTGTTTTGTTTCTAGACATGCTACTGCTTAGCAGCACGCCTCCAGTATGTAGCTTATAAGTAGATTTTGAGATATAAAGTGCAGAAGTGGACATATCTATTTAATTTATTTTTATTCAAATTTTCTATTTAATTTTAAGCTGCTAATAATTTCTTCATCCTGATTATATTATGCAAAAAAAATTGTGCCATTCTTCTTATCTTATTATCTGCAAATTTGAGAACAATTCTGCTACATCTTCATCCAAATATTTGATGGAACAGGATAAAAACAACTCTGTAGTCACTAAAAACATTCTGATTAAAATCAATTCTCATTTTCAAACTGTGAGTCCCAACCCATTAATGAGTCATGAAATAGACTTACTAAGTTGCAACAAACAGGTTTTTTTAATGAAATAGAATAGAAAAACATAGAATGGAAAATATCAATGTACACCCATTATTGAAATTATACATACACACATATATATATATACATACATATGTGCATATATACTTACCAGGTAATGATATAAAATTTATTTCTTAGTGTAATTAGTAGTGAAAACCATTGATTTAAATAGTTTACAAGTACATGCTTGGTATAATCTTTCAACTATTAAATAGCTACAATTCTATGCTAGCAACTAGCCCATATTTCTCTAACTTGTCCAACAGATTATCATAAAGGAACTTCACAACTATTTAGTTGAAGTCTGGAAACACTGTCACTGTATCTAAGCAAATGAAAGTGCAAACATACATAGAGAGATGTGAGATGTGAATTACCAAATTTTCCAATAACTCTATCACAAACAAGAAAATGTTTTTTAATCTGATAACACAATTTACTGCTTCCTTTCTAATGAATGAAACTTTCTGTAATCTCACCTAGTGGTGATATTAAGCTAATTGCTGTGGGGTTTTGAGAATTTATCTCCTCCTCCCTTTGGCAGCTTAATCGCCTGTCACTTCTTCTTCTCTATGATTCCTCAAAGACCACCGAGAGTCGTTCAGTGATCTAATTTTCAGATTCTTTCAGGATCAATGGAAATCATTTGTCCTGTCGTGACGACTTGAAATGGTTTAGACTAGCTTGGTGCCTATTTACAATTTCTTCACCAAACTTTAACTTCAGTTTCCTCCAACTACTATTAGTTCTATCTTTTTTCTCTGCACTACTTACTTTTTCTCCTGAACATAAAACACAGACACAACATAGAAATTCAATATGTGTTAACAAATTTGACCCAGTTTTGGAATAGCTAAAACATTGATGTTTACCAAGCAAGAAATATTTGAGTGCCTATTGCGTGTAAGAATGTAGACTAGTCAAAAATCAATGATTTAAAATTTTCCATTTAGGGACATATTGTATTCGTATGTGGAAAGTGAATCAACAAGTCAATATATTAAAAATATCATATGAATGGTACAGAAATAATAAGTACTGTTGAATTTCAAAAGAACTAGGCACCATATGAACACCCTAATGCACAGATGTACCCACAAACATCCACATCAGTGTACATACAAATGTACCACACGCACATACATACTCATCAGATTGATCACACTTCTGCCCCTTCTTGCTTGGTAATATGTCTAGCATGGGTTTCATTCTTTTCATTCTCACTCTCATCATCCAGTGAGATCCTGCTAACTTCATACCTGGTCTCCTCTCCACATTCACTCTTTCCCAGTCTACCCTGTACCTGGGTAATTTTCCTAAAGCTTCACCTTGATAGATAGACTTTGGTTCAGAATTTCTGCTTCATTAATCACAATAGCTTCTACATGCATACATGTTATATGCTCAAAGAATCACAAGTAATTCCCTTTGCCTAACAAATTAAACCTAGAGTTGTTATGTACCAAAAGCCCTCCATACTTTACTTTAGTACTTTAGCTTAACATCTAGTCATTCTATTCCTGGCAGGAACTCTACACCAATGGCTCCCTACCTTTTTGATGTGTACAACTCTTTTCCTCATTGTTTAAAAAATGTGTACTCCCAGACTCCTACCTGAGAGATTTATTCTTTTAATATTCATCAATTGAGAAAAATAGAGTAATAAAAAGTTATTTTCAATTTAATAGTGTTATTTAAATAATTTTTTACTTTTTAAAAAATTACCTTTACATATATTTCTCTCTCTCTCTCTCTCTCTCTCTCTCTCTCTCTCTCACACACACACACACACACACACACACACACACACACTATTGTCGGTTAAATTGTGTCCCCTAAAAAGATATGTTCAAGTGCTACCCAGAGTACCTGGGAATGTGACCTGTTTGGAAACAAGGCCTTTGTCGGTATAATCAAGTAGAGATTATACTGGAATTAGGTAGGCCCTTAAATGAATATGACTGGTGTTCTTACAGTAAGAGGAAAAGGGGTACACAGACAAACATGCACACAGAAGGAAGATGATAGGAAGACAGACACGTGGGAAGAAGGCCACATGAAGACAGAGGCAGAGACTGAAGTTACGCAGCTGTGAGCCGAGGAAAGCTGGGGATTGCTGGCAACCACCAGAAGCTAGGAGAAGGCAAGGAAGGATTCTCTAGAGCCTTCAGAAAAAGCATGGCCCCTGCTAATACCTTGCTTTTGGCCTCCTAGACTCCAGAACTGTGAGAGAATAAATTTCTGTTGTTTAAAGCCACCTACTTCATAGTACTTTGTTACAGCAGCCCTAGGAAACTAATATACATGCATGCAACATAAATGTGTTTGGTATTTCTTCTGCCCACAAAAAAATGCTTGATGTATATAAATATTCATGGATCACTTTCAGTAATTCTGAGGTCCCCTGGTTGGGCAACAGTGCTTTAGCCAGTTTGAATTACTCCGTTCCCCATTCCCACATTGTGGTTTCCTGCTTTGGTACTTTACTCCTGCTCTTCCTTCTATCCACAGCACTATCTTCCTCATGTCCTCTCCTGAAATCCCTGTCAGAGTAAATGCCACCTTCATGAATACATGCAGCATCCCATCGAGATGAAAGTGATCAGAAACCTTGTACCCATTGCCAGCATTTGAAAAAAAAGATTCTTGCTTTTTTTTTTCAGGTAGCATAGGCTGACAAATTTTCACTTACATAAATTGGTAGTTGTCGTCTTCTTTGCTTCATTTCCCAAGAGTAAGAAATTCACAAGACAATATGCCTACACATATATAGTCACTTACACTCCCTTCACTGAAATTAAAAATAAAAGAATATATATAATTGTTTTCATACTAACAAACATTGACCAGTAATTTTGTTTTGCACGACATCCATTGCACTGTAGTTGCCATTCTGTTTGGTATACATACATGTGGTAGAGAAAGATAAATATGTTAAAGAATGGAGTTTATGGTTGATTATTGTTAACCAATATAGCTATCATATACTGTTCATCTTTTACATGCCATTTCTTGTGCATGTATTATTTCTAACCCTTGCTACAGTCCTTCACTAAGATATTATTGTTCCCATTTTTCAAGTGAGGAAACAAATATGAAGAGCTATACTTTATATGTTCTTCATATATAACATGAAGTCCTATACTTTAGGACGTGACAAAATGAGAATTTAATCGTAGTTATGGCTGGCCAAGGCCTCAGGTTATTTCACTAATCCACATGCCCTACATTGGGACCTAGACAGAGGCCATTATTTCCTTTCTACCAAAGATACCAAATTAAAGATAATGATACTGGGAAAAGTCATTTAAAAATAAAAAACTCAACATGATTTTGCATGTTTTGGTGAAAACTGCCAACCAAGAGGTAATCACTAGAGTCAATCTGATTTTGTATCACTATGCCTATAAAGGTTCAGAAAATTCTGTGAGCCTTTTTGTTTCCTGGGAATCATTTTAATTGTAGATAAAAATTACTTGGAATAAATAAATTATTTTCAATTATATTCATTAAGATTAACCAACATTTAATTTCATAGTCCCATTAAGGAGTCCCATATCACTCCTTACTATACGTTTCTGGCCAAGATTTTGTTATGTGTCTAACTAACCATCCCCCTCGCCCCTGTTGAAAGCATTATCATTATATGTCTATACAATTATAATAAAAAATACATAGTCTGGGTCAAAGAAGGAAAAGAATGCTATGAGGAAATGGCAAGAGTTCTTTGGAATAGTTATCGCCTCAAAGTAGGAGAAAACATCTTTACCAAACTTTAGTCCAACTAAGAAAGTGTGTACAGAATCAATCTGAGCCCAATGCTGGTACATAAAGCCTTGGAATCCAGCCTTTCTCTAATGGTGCCCACAGCCATGATTCACCAGTGGGAGAATGGCTTGAAATAACTACCTCACTGATCAATTAGCAAGTTGTACATGGAGACAATCTGCAGTTTATTCTTTGTTTTCCTGGGGCTATGGTATATCTCTTATAACAGGCAGAAGTGTCAGGATCAGAAAAGAGAGGTAAAGGGAAAGTAGAAGAGAGTATCTGGGCTGTACCTGCTACCTGAGAGTTTAATCTAATGCATGTCGAGGTACGCATTACACATAGCCTCTTTGTTGTTAATGTGAAAACAAATCGTAAACAGCACAGATAGCGCAAATAATCCTAACGTTAAAGGATATCTTAAGGGATCAAGATGCTTAACCATACTTAGTGTTTGGGTATCTGTCAAATATGCATAACTGTGTACATAAAACTTCATTTCTGTTTGGATCATCTAAGTTTGTGAGAAGTAGGTGGAATCTCACATATTGGCCACAGCTTCATCACTAGGTTCCCTTGTTTACATTAAAACAAGCTCAGCGTGATTTCTTTTGCAGTGGCGAGAACACATAACATGGCAGTTTCAGGGCTATTTGCATTCAGTGAAGCATATTAAGGTGGTGACCACATGATTTGGCATCATAATTCATGCTACAGTGTTTTCTTTCATAAGCACAACAGAAATCTCACATGGTTACGTTATAAAATAAAATATTCCTCCCAAACGTTGCATTGTTTTTGTTTTACCATTCCCATCCTAATCCCAAATAATCTTTTGAAGTATGATATAGTGGCTGAAAGAATGGTTTTGAAATCAGATAGATTAGGTTCAAGTCCAGACAAATTGGCATTGAACCTGTCTCCACACCTGTAAAATATAATAACCTAATTAAAAGAGATAAAAAAAATATAAAGCATTTACAACAATGCCTGTGATAAATACTCACTAGATGACAGAAAATGTGATTATACTTTAACACAAAAAGACTTAGAATTTTGTGACTTTTCAAATTATATAATTAAGCATACTACTATCCACTTGTTTTCTCTTCATTCATTGACCTGACTTTCCCTTCTTCAAAGAGCACAAAGGATAGCATTGTTTCCTTCAGTTTTTTTCTTAAATAAGTAGCCCTATATATACATATGTATATATACATATATATTCTATATTTGTTTACCTTACAAGAATTTTAACAATTTCCTTTCCTATCTCAAACTTAAATGTTTTATCTCGGTTAAGTATATAATACCAAGTTAGCAATATATCTTTTCTTTGTTTATCCCAAGTCATAGGGAGAGAAGGTGTATTAGGAACTCTTTTCTGAGGCTTTATGAAAATAAAATAGCCAAAAGAATAAGCAAGTAATAATAATAAAATTGTCCTTCATAACTTACTGCCCATAGAAGTAAACTGTCTACCAAAATTATGTAAGGGTTTAAATGAGACTTTTGTCCTGTTGTTTCAATATCTGACTGTTTCTCTACTTTACATTTTCATTAGACTTTTTGTTATTGCTTTATTTGTAAATAAAGTTCAGTATTTTAAGTTTATGCTAAGACAGGAATTTTTCCCTGATTTTCTTTTTTTAAAGGGACAATAGGACTTCATGGTATTTACTTTTCTAAATTGTTTCTTAGGTGTGTGTGTTTCATGTTGACATTGACTGTCAGGACCCCAATACACTAATGGCATCACTCATATGCCATCGGTTAAACTTCCTAGCTATTGATAAGGTTATTCGTATAGCTTTCAGTTATCAAAATCTGAGTTAACAATGGATAATTTTGTACCTCTACTTTTTCCTATGTATTAGTTCTTTGGAATTGTCCTAACCCAGAATATAAAATTCATAATGTCTCATTGTCTCAATACCTGTACTCATGCCTACACTAAAAATAAATGTCTTAAATCACTGTAAAACATACATTCACTTTTCCTGTAAATAGTACTGTTAATTATTTTGAACTAGAGAGACTTGGTCTCAGTGTTCCAGAATTATAAAATGTAATCTATTTGATGATAACTAAGGAAAATGCCAAAATAAATATAATCACATATAACACAGAACAGTAAGAGCCAGAGATACAGTGGAACGTGGAATACAGTAACTATAAACATAAAATGGTCAATGTAATTGAAACATCAATCCTTTGGGCTTTGTATCCATCTATTATTATTAAGCATTAACTGAAAATGAAATTTCATATAGATTAATAAATTAATATGCACTTATTCCTCCAATACTATTATTAATACATAAATAAGTAGCAACTCTGTAATATTACAGATTTGTCAGAAAGCAGACTAGTCTCAAATAATGAAACCATGAAATAGGACAACTTTAAAGGAACAATATATACTTCTAACAGTACATATTTTTGTTAAATAAATGAAAGAAATTCTACATTTAAAACATTATATGTCTATTAAATAATATAACACAAATGGCCTGTTTGATAAGAGTAGAAAACTTGAAAAAAAAGTTCAACTTAAAAGAACCAAAACTTTAAAAGAAATACGTTGAATTCATGTATCTAATAAGTAGTCTTCACTTGCTGGAAACATAATAAGACTAATTGGCATTAAAAAGCCTAAAAGAAAATGAACATCTTCTTTCTCACTACACGTATCTGTTGAGTGTATTCTGAAAGCCATGTATTGTCCCAAGGCACAGGAAATAACGCGAGGAAAGCGACTTCTCATGGCGCTTACCTTCTAATAAGGACACACAATTTGTAAAAGTTAAGTAAATAATACGATTTCAGAAGGTGGTAGTTTTATATTGTAATTATTTTGATGGAAAAAAAATACAGTGGTGAAGTCATTTGTCAAGTGTTTTTTCCTCACTAGATTGGCAGCTACGTGAAGGCAGGGATTATGTCTTTCTTATAAATAAAATCTTCAGCAATATGCTGTGATTGTTGACTGCTACATGGTAAGTACTCAGCAAATGTTTGGGTGAATGAAAAAAAGAGGAAAGACATGAAAAGAGAGATTTTAATTGTTCAGTAAATTCAACAATTTGATGCAAATACATTTGCTTGTTTCAACAATTAAAGAAAGAAGAACAGAGACTTTATAAATCAGAATGGAATCATTCCTCTAAAGGACTATTAAATTCCTTAAAACATGAATTTTGAGGAAGTTAAATTCCTCAAAACTAGCTTTCAAATGATTGAATCTTCACTGTTTAGTACTAATAAATTATTTGACCTCTTTGAGTCTCAGTTTTCTTACCAATAAATGAGAATGAGCAACTCATTGTATAATGAGATTGTTATAAGCACAAATGAGATCAATTGTGGTGGTGCTTTGAAAAGTACAGAGTGGCACAGAGAAAACAATAGCGTGAATTCTGGCAGCCATCTGGGATGAATGCTACTCTCTCATTTCTGGAAATGCAGGCAGCAATGAGTCACGACTATACACTCAGAGCAGGAAACTGTTTTTGATAAACAGTGTGACAAGTTATGAGAAATTGTTAAAAGGAGGATAGAAAGGTTCAACACCCAGAGCTAAGTAGCCAGGAATCAAATGGTCAGGAATCCAAACTGCTGAGACAGGCGCTAGTGGGGACACCCTTGAAAAGGAGGTGAAACAAACACAGATCCTCAAGAACAGAGCAAGAAAGCAACCTTGGGCAAACAGCCAAGAATTTGGACACATGAGGAACACAAA
Source organism: Rhinolophus ferrumequinum (assembly GCF_004115265.2). Taxonomy (NCBI): domain Eukaryota; kingdom Metazoa; phylum Chordata; class Mammalia; order Chiroptera; family Rhinolophidae; genus Rhinolophus; species Rhinolophus ferrumequinum. The sequence goes on from NC_046287.1 coordinate 94,480,196, forward strand.
GAGAAACATGAGACCAAATTGGAGAGCCTCAAAAGAATTCAAGGCAACTTATATACCTCAGTTTCAGTGCATTTGTATGGTTCCTTCGGAGGAAAGCATCAATCCCTCAGGGACAGATGCTCAGGAGAACATGGTTGAGGTACAGGAATATAGGTGTACCCAAACAGCCAGTTTCTCTCACAAAGATTCTGGCGATAAATATCTTAGTCAAGTTTTAGAAGAATCTTTCCCATAACCCGTTTTACAACCGGACAGCAAAGTAAAGCTTTGTCAAATCTCTAGACAAATTTCCCTTGGGATTTACATCATGTTTCCATGATACTACAAAATATTTTGAAAGGGAAAAAAATTATAAATCAATGATTTATGCACTCATTATTAGATACTCAGTTATGATTTCAGCTGGGATTGAAATTGCTGACTCCACTCTTGTTTTCCATGTCCTGGGTTTACTAACTTAATGACTAAAGTTATTTGATAGATAAATTATACTGTAGCACTGTCCATGTGAATACTAGGCAAAACCCTCAACCTTGTGGATGGGAACAAATAGTAACATCAGGTACCTGCTACTTTCTATCTCTACATTCAATAGTGACTAACCAATGTCGCCAGCTAGACATTTGCAGGGATCACCAGTGAACCTCAGGCCAGGCTTGCTGAGGATTGGTTCTCTCCAGGATGGAAGAATGGCACGCCAGTAAGGGGTCTGGCCTCAGCATCAAGTTGTTTTTTCTGCAAGTATTATGTACCTCTTCTTCAAAAACTTTTCACCCCTCAGTTCGTGGCAACTGTTATAGGCTGTTCAGTTAATGAATTGGTTTACATACCTGTATGTTTACTGAATTTTGGTCATTCCACTGTGCATTCCTAGGAGTCAGGTTTTTGAGTACGAGTTTTCCAGGTCCAGCACCACACTTAGATGCCTATTAACTATAAATTAGCATAATAATCATGATATGCCAGCATAGAGATGAATCCACCCAATAAAAATATGTTGGGTATCGGTGGCCTCAAAAATCTGTATATTTGTTGTTGATATATAAACAAATAAATGGTCATATACAAAATTGTGCAGAACCCAGATCATCTAGTTTCTAATGAAAAATATGTATCAATTCAAATATATCTACTTACATATTAATGGTCTATTTCAAATTGCCCACCTTTTTTAGAAGAACTGTTCTTTAAAAATTGAAATGTAAGGAAATTCTAACGCATGCATTTCATTTTGGGGTTAGTCAGTCACACTTTTTGGTAAATTTCTGTAAATTACTGAATATATTTTCATTTCCTACAGCTTTTGATGTCCTTTATTTCACCTTCAATCAAAAGTACACACAATATTAAACAAGGTATTACAGTTGGTCAACAGTTCATTAATTGTTTTGTTTTTCAAAGCATGCAGGAAAAATACACCAGTGAAAATCCCTATGAAAAACTGTAATACAAAGGAATCCTGTGGTTATGTTTTCAAAAGATAATTTTTCTTTTAAATTTTGTGCTTTTTGCTTTTTTACTTTTGCAATGCACTTCAATTCATAAGTTTTATGTTTTTCGTCTATTTTGCTAATATTGAAACATGGTGGTCCATTGTGCTATATTTTAACTTAATATGTATAAAATAAGGAATATTAATTATGGACATTAACTTTGCACATGTTGTGGATGTCAGTGACTAAGGAGAAATATAACTATCTTTTTATCACATCAACTTTCACATATAACAAGAATAATAGCGAGAGCAACAACAACAAAACATTTATTGAATGTCTCCCTTGTGTCTGTGCTCTTAGCTATCATGTTATTCTCACTCATAAAACCTAGCAATTAATACGGAGTTCGACACGTAGCATTAACCCATCCATACTATGACATTCACTATGATCCAGGAAGTTTACTATCCCTGGTGCTGAAATTGCTCTGTGTAGCTTTTGTGGTTGAAGAATGAACAGTTTCTCTTAGACATATAACCTTTCTTTGAAATTATGAATTGGATAAACATTTATACCTTACAAGAAGTATTAAATTTCATACATTAACATCTTGATTAATTATTCTGAGATCACAATTTCATATGCTGCTTATTCTTTCTATCTTTATTATTGGACTTTTTTTTCTAGAGGATAATTAACAGTTCAAAAAATTTCTAGTACACAGGACATGGAGAAGCCTATAAACACTCTGGATATAAAAACTGAAACTTATTTGTCAAAAAGTTAACTCTGTTCATGTTCACTAGCATTTGATTTAATGTGTCAGAATTAAAGGATCTCTTTCAAAAATAAATACTGGCAATCAAATTCCCTAATCGTATTGTACCCCACTCGGTTACAGATATTTAGCACTTATTCAATGCTTATAATGACCTAGAATTGTAATGAAATGGGACCCCCCCCAGAAGAATTTCTTTGTTGCTCTGAAGTGGAGGGTCACAAACCAGGAGATAGCTCCACTTTCCTGTATTCCCATAATTAGAGGTACTGTATATAAAGTGTTGGTGTAAGTTCTTCTTAGATAAGTAAGCCCAAAGCAAACACTGGTCATTAGCACAGCAAGAGTAGAACGTTATAGATCTAGTGACACCCTATTGTGTTCTTACAGTGTCATCTGCTTTTATGTGCCCACTTGGGGACTTTGAGAGCCCAGGGACTCTATGCTGGGATGTGCAGCATCTGTCCCTGCTTCATGGAGCCACCCAACTTTGCATTCTTGACTAATAAAATCATAAATCTAATCTAACCTCTGTGTGTGTTCTCTTTTTGTAAATTTATTCCTTACCTAAAAGTATTGTGTGTGTGTGTGTGTGTGTGTTATATACATAAAAATTGAATGTGAACGATATTAAACCAGTTACTAATTTTATCCAATAAAATGTTAATTTAAGTGATTTTTTTTCTCTGACTAAATTACTTGATAACAAGAAACTTCTTTATTTTTAACTTTAAACTTCAAGCATATATCTCTGGGTCACTCAAACTGAATAGTACCTCTACTTTACAACTGAATAGATTCATTTACTGTTTTAACAAGACATGACTTTACTATATAAGTAAACACCTTTTTCAAAGCCTGCCTCTTCTCCTATGTTCTCTCTCTCTACGATTGGTACCATCAACCTCTCTAGCCTACCTCTGCTCTCTTCTAACCAGGCCCTACTGACACTACTTCATAAATAAGTTCCAGGCCTGTCCTTCATCACCTCTGACTCAGTTCATGTTCAGCTCCTTATGGTACTGTCCCTGGATTATTGCAATATTCAGAGAGTTGGTCTCTTTGATTCAGAGCTTCCTTTTTATTATTATTATTTTGTTCTTCACACTCACATCACAAAGATGTTTTTGAATGAACTAGCACTAATTTTATTTTTAAAAAATTACATACACACTTAAACACATTTTAAATCCTTCAATGATGTTCCCAAGTATATAGAGTTAGGAGGCACGTCATAATCTGGCCTTGACTTGTCAATCCAAACTTGTCTCCTGTCACTATTCCCTGCATACATTATATTCCAACTATTTCAGGATAATAATATGTAACATTCACAGAACTCTCCTTGGGTTCCAGCCATGGTGTGAAGTATTTTACATATATTATGTCATTTAATCCTCAACGATTTTATTAGGTAGGTCCTATTATGATCCATATTTTATAGGTAAGAAAAGAGAGGTTAAAGAAGCCAAAGTTACACATCTAAGAAGCTGCAGCACTGGGATTTTAATGTCCGTAGCCTGCCTCAAGAATCCACAGTGGCTTTTCTGTGCTGAAGTTTTTGCAGCTCCCTAAACGTGACAATTCTCGCAAGCCCTGTGTCTTTCCCCATCATGTTTACCTTTAAGCCTCATGCTCACCCACAAGCCTTGATTCCACCTGTCCCCATTTTTGTGAAATGTTATGACTCCTTAGGGATAAAATCTTGGCTCCTGTGGCCCCTTGTATAGATCAGGGAGGCTCCTGGGTACAGTGGAGCGAGTGCAGTTGTGATGTGAGACGGGCATGATTTGGATTTCTGGTTCCATCTCATGATGGTTTTGTGACTTCGAAAAGTCATTCAATCTCTCTGAATTTTAGTGTCTTTTGGAATTAACAATAATAATCTTTTTCCGGGATTCATCCTAAAGATTAAATGAGTAAATGGGAGTCACGTCTACCACAATGATTAGAATATAACAAGAATCCATTAGCTCCCTCACCAGCCCCTTTACTGCAGATCCTGGAGCTTCATTGGTAGCTGTTCATCTCCTGCTGGCCCGTGAGCTGCTTTTCTTTTCCGTGTCTCCACAGTGCCTCGTAAGCACCAGTAAAATGTATGACATGAATGAATGAATGAATGAATGAATGAATGAATGAATGAATGTTTAATATCTAACAACAATTAAATAAATCCTTTTGTTCATTTTATGGTCTGCAAATCAGAACAATGAAGAAATAACAACTGGCAAAGAAGAGGAACTCCAGCTATACTTTGTCCTTTCCTCACATAAAATCTCAAACCTTTTCCCTCTAATTAAACAAATCATAACCAAAGATGATACCTTTGATTAGGACTCAAATTTTATGTAAATAAAACAAGTTATCGCAGACCAGTGTCACATTAAAGGGTGGTGATTTTTAAAAATCAGTTCCTATAGATGCATCTTCAAGTATGTTGAAGCTCCTGCAACTTTTCTGGGGCTATTTATCGTTTCATTTTTTTTAGGTATCTGGTATAGCTTGACGTGTTGGATCTAGGTTTTACGATTGGGAGAAGAAATGTTCCAGAGACAACTCCGCAGAGTATTAAATGATGAGATATGAAAATAAAACGAAAGAAAGCAACCTATGTGGAATGTTTGAAAATGTGGTGTGTAAATGTTTCTTGTATCAACTTATAACCTCACTTTTTCATACTTATTTAATATGTATTTCAAGCACTGTGTTTATTGGTAGGCTTTTGAACCCAAACCATCTAACATTAGAAGATACCACAGATGAAAAGGCATAGAAAGTCATTCTAAATGCGTGAACAAGTTAGAGATATACAAAATTGGAGATCATCATAGCTACAGCCCGGACAGACTTAATTGCTTTTCACAGGAATTAAACCATAAAAAACCATGTGACAGGTTGGAACTGATCATGATTTCTAAAAATAACTTTATGTAAATTACCTATGTAAATACATTAAAATATGAATTATTTGAAAATTGAATAGCAGGCTCTCAGAATAGCCATATATGTAAGTATATTGTAAGGGCATGGGTTCAGAGGAAAATTCTTATGAAGCTGCCTATCGTGGTTTCTTCAGTAAGATTCTGCTGTTCTGTGTTCTGAAACTATTACATTCTGATTATAGACCTTGTACTAAGTTAAAGAAAGTCTCTTCTGTTTTTTCCCTGTAGTCCCTTTTCTCCAGTCCTAGGAGGTGAAAAATAGTCAGAAAATCTCATCTTTGATTCTATAACAGTTGGGTGCAGAGCCAAGGCCGGCTGTGAATGTGATAATCCGAGCTCCCTTCTACTGATAGAGTCCCATTATCCTTTCTCATGTACATGCACCGACAAAAATAAAAGATGACAAAGTATGCACCGAGGTAACTCTTTAAGTGTCAAAGGTCATTGAGTTAAGAGAAGAATCGCAAAGTACCGACCAAAACAAAAATACACAATCTCAGGTCTCAAAGAGTTTGTGCTCTAGTATTAGCTCAATCTCAAATATAATGTGCTTATCATTTTGTGAATCTTATGTAAGGGCAATGTACAGCTTGAGGGATTGGTTTTGGCTAGAAAACTGAGAGACATTAAATTCAATACAGGGAATTGGTGAAATAGCTTTTCATGGAAGTGTTTAAATGAAAATTATCCATGGTATCTTAAATGCTGGATTGCCCAGAGACAGAGGGAAGAACTACGTAACATACAAGGTTTTTGTTTTTTGTTTTTATCCTGTTTAGGAAAGTGTTTTGAAATAGTTTGGAAATGAAGTCAAATCCAGAGCTTCTTATCCTGCTAACCTCTGCTCATCTCTGTCAGGATGAAACTCCCTCAAAGATTAGGGTCACACGGATGGAACAGAAAGCATTCTGTAATTTTATTCATTTGTTTATTTTTTTCTTTACTATTTTATTTACTATTCCAAATTACATAATTATAAGTTAAAAATGAAAATTTAAGAGCTATCATGTGTAATTCTCAACATGTGAGCACATGAGTGTGACTGACTGGGCTACTTTCTAACCCCACCCTTTTCTGCCTATCCAGAATGCATTGTGTGCTCCCCAGCCACCCTTGCAGCTAACTTCTCAATAACCATGGGGCCAAGTGTGGTGACTGGTATGTGAACGTCAGTGAAGTGGATTCTTTTCTCTTATCCTCTGGCTAGCATGCATATGTGGTGGTGACTCCTTTTGGACCACAGAAGTCACACTTTAGTGATGGCATGAAAACAAAGTAGAAAGAGCCTGAGTACTAGCAACCATGTAAGGCTGCTCTGTGTTACCAGCTTGTTCTGTCACATAACAGGGAAATTGTCTTCTTTTGTTTGTTTGTTTAAATTACTCTTATTTTGAACATCTATCACAGCTGCCAAACCTATATTACAACTAATACAAAAACTTGGAAGAGGGCATGAACAGAACAGAATCGGAAATGTATGGCATTCACTTGGAGTCCCCCAACAGATGGTAGTGATACAACTGATGATTCTTACTAGGTCATGGGGAAATACGTGGCAAAATTATTGCCTGTGATGTCGTAGAGGACAGATCACATGCTGTCTGAGCCTATAACTCCAAAGGAAGTGGATAGAAACATTTCAGATCTTTGGTTGGCTGCTTCGTGCCACTTTCAGCAAAGCCTCTAAAAGAGAGAGGAACTTTGGCGACAGCTAGCCAAACTGAAGTGGAGCAGGAAAGGATTACAATTACACCAAGAAGGCTCTCTGTCCGTTGTTTGTCATTTAAGTTGACTGAAAGCCTGGGAGGAGCCTCACAGCCACTCTGGCAACACTTCTGTACCCTAAAGCCATTATTAAATGTGGTTCTTAAGAGGCAGCCTTAGAAAGAGGTAAAATTGAAACCCCAAAATGTGGCGCCACACAGTGAGGTCCATCTCAGAGGTCAACAACTAGATGGAGAGCGTTTCCTGTACACCCAAGACAATTGTTTCACCCCACCTCAAGCTGCTGCTATTAATTTGAGAGGTAGGGTAAGAGAGGGACAGAGTCCAAAGCCCAGTAAATAAGGAGTCCTTAAGCTTAAAAATCTTACCTAAATAAGCTCTTTCGTTGGATCTACTTGCTTAGAAAAACTGACGAAAAGCAAATACGATGGGAGTGTAGTACAATTTTGAGAGAATTACATTCCCAAAGAAATGACAAACCTGCCTTCAAAAGTTATATCGATAGTTAGCAAAACCTGGACCCCAAACGTGCACTTTCTGCAGACAGCAGCCACAAAAGCTGGGCACACTCTCCCCACCCCCCACCCCCTTTCCCTGTTCAAGGATCTATATTCCCTGTGCCTATTCAGATAAGGCCGTGATGGGTAATGGGCCCCGAAAGTCCATTATAATCATTTTCCTCTGAAAGTGAAATCAGGCATCATGGAGGACAACAGATAAGTCAGTTCCTCCAGAGAACATATCTAGAGGCTCAACAGAGAACTCTACTACATTGCTAGATCAGGAAGTTGGAGGATTTGATCATTTCCAGGATTTTATAACTAATAAAAACCAGAGGTGTCTGTGTGTTTTCCAGTCTTTCCTTTCCCAAAGGGAGAAAGCACAGGTGTCTTACTTGTACTGTATGATTATTATATACAGTTGGATATGGAGGCTGATCACTTTTCCTTTACTCTATAAAAGAACTGCCTCTGGACTTTATAGAAGTATTATGTCACCGTGAAAGGCACACATGTATCCTATGTTTAGAAAGACGGGTGGCTATGAATGAGTGGCTCAAGAGGTGGTGTGACAGGTAGCTAAGTGACAACATCTGTTCTCCCCGTTCTTGATAGTAATAGAACCCCAATGTTTAGATGGGTTCCTGGCTATTCGGAGCAAAAATTGCACTTCTTAGTCTCCTTGTGATTATTATGCTAAGAGACTATTAGACAATTCAATGTGAACAGAAATGAGGTGTTGAACTTCTAAGACACGCCTAAAAGGCAAGCCCCTTCTCTCTTTCCCATTGTTTGGTGCTTATCGTGGCAAGTAATGGTAAACCACGCAGATGATGGCAACACCACAGCCACAGAGGAAAAATAAGGAGCTGGTCCTCTGGGAAATTTATGCCACAGAACCACAATGCTAGTTTGGACTATGAAAGTGAAGAAGAAACAAACTTCCAGGTTGAGAATTTACTGTTAATTTAGATATTTGACATATCAGCCACAGCCATATCTTAACTAATATGACTGGCTTAATTAAGCATTCTATTAAAAGTGACAGGAGTCACCAGAAACACTGTCACAAAGCGGATTCCTCTCGCATTAAACTTCTTATTGTTCGGGGGGAGGAAGTATTCTTCTGGATTTAGGGAAAACTAGGAAATTGAGAACACATAATCATGTACCTCCCAGTTTACAAACACATTTATAAAAAAAAAAAACGACTTTGTATCTATTTGTTATGGAAGTATGTATATATATATATACACACATTTACATTTACTAAGCTTGATAAAATAAAGACAACATCCTAGTCTTCCTTAATCTCATGTACGTTCAGGAGTGAAGAACTCAGAATAGGAATAGCCTTTTCATGTTGTATATTTTTGTATTCTTTTTCTGGGAGTGACCCAAGATTTGTATAGAATTGAGGCGTGGTCCCCTACGGGGTAATATTGAGAAAGACTGTAACATTTTGAATAATTTATGGCTTTTTTCTTTTCTAACATGATGTTATCTAAACTCCTCATATAGAAATACTGGTTTCTAAGAAGTGGTCATGGGTTATGGCTCCCAATTGATTCTTTAACATTTATTGAGCACCTAAAGTATACAGGACACTATGCTGGGGGTTGGAGCTTCAAAGTTGAGTAACCCAGCCCTTAGCATCAAGTTTATAGTCTAATGGGGGAAACAGAATATAAATAACTACAAAACTGTGCGTGATTAACAGTATAATATAGTATGATGGAAACACGCATACACTTACAGGAGCATAAATAAGGAGACCTAGTCAGACCAAAGTGGACACAGGTAGGAAATCTTCTTAAAGAAAAATGACTGAACTGTGTCTTGAAGAATGAGGAGATATTGTCCATGTGATGAAAAGTCTTGGGCGAAGGCATTGTCTTGAGAGGATATGACATAGTTGATTAACTACAAGTAGCTAGAGCAGCTTGAGAACAGAGCATCACGAGAGATAACTGAGATGTGAAGGTGGAGAAGGATGAAAAACTCAGGCTATGAATAGTCTGTATAGCTTATTGAAGAAAGAGAATTTTGTCCTAATTTCAACAGAGAACTACTGAATTAGTTTTTGCAGGAATTAGCGTGCTCAGATATGCATTTTAGAAAATATCCTTCTGATAGCAGTGAGGAGTAGATTGGGCGATGCATGCCTGGATGTGGGCAGATCAGTTAGGAGACTATGAACAGGTTTGAGAGCGAGCAGGATGACTCCGAGGAAAGAGATTGTAATGGGGATAGTGTTGCCAAAGTCAAGAAAAAAAACGGTTTTAAGAGAAAGTGATCAACATTGTAATGCTGCAGAAAAGTCACACAAAAAAAGACATTGGAATGTCACCAGTCACCACTGAACTTAGCAAAGGAACTAGCATCTCTTTTAAAGAATGAAAAGTGTGAAAACCAGAAATGGATTCAGGAGCGAATGGGTGATGATCAATGGAAAGAACAAGCATCTTAAAGCTAGTTTGACTATGAAAGGAAGAAAGGTAGTGGGTAAAACTTAGAGGTGGACCTGTGGTTAAGTAATTTGTATTAAGATGGGAGAGAGTTGAGCCTATTTATATACGAGGTCTGACAATTAAGCTTGTGAACTTGTTGCAACGATGTTGCTAAACTTTTTTGGTATCAGAGGGATTATTCATTATGAATTTGTACCAACTGGACAAACAGTTAACCAGGTTTACTACTTGGAAGTGCTGAAAAGGCTGCTTGAAAAAGTTAGACGACCTGAACTTTTCTCCAACAATTCATGGCTCTTGCATCACGACAATGCACCAGTTCACATGGCACTGTCTGTGAGGGAGTTTTTAGCTAGCAAACAAATAACAGTATTGGAACAGCCTCCCTACTCACTTGATCTGGCCCCCAGTGACTTCTTTCTTTGCCCGAAGATAAAGGAAAAATAAAAGGAAGACATTTTGTTGACATTCAGGACATCAAGAGCAATACGACAACAGCTCTGATGGCCATTCCAAGAAAAGAGTTCCAAAATTGCTTTGAAGAGTGGACTAGGCACTGGTGACGGTGCACAGTTTCCCAAGGGGAGTACTTCGAAGGTGACCGTAGTGATATTCAGCAAAGAGGCATGTAGCACTTTTTCTAGGATGAGTTCGTGAACTTAATAGTCAGACCTGATATGTTAAAGGGAAGGATCCAGAGAAAAGAGTAAGGTTGAAGTATCAAAAAAAGAGAAGCAACCAAAAAATGTGGCAGGCAGAAATGGTATCCAAAGCACAGGAAAAAGACTAGCCTTAGTCAGGAGGTGGGATACAGTTCCACTCTAATAGGTAAGAAGTAAGAGAGAACCAGATAAGATACATGTGTTGTAGAGATGGGTAGCAAGTAACTGAAAGAAGTTGTGTTTCAATGTTTGGGTGCATGTTTTTCTGAAGTCTTTGACTTTTACCCGAAGGTGAAAGTTCAGGTGGTCTGCTGAGAATAAAGAATCATATGCTGGAGTAGGAATCTTGAACAGTGTTAAATGTGCGAATAGGGAATGTGAGAGGAAGCAAAATAGCATCACATAGAAGGATTATCATCATTTCTGAGGATACTGCTGAGATCAGAGCTTGCACATATGTAGTAGCACCAGCCTCTTGGTTGCTGGGTTTTCTCCAGCAGCATTCAGCAGCCTGGGTATAGAAATGAAGAAGTCAACAATGGAACTAATGCAGGATTAGGACTTTTCTGGGCATTCATGTCAGTTGATAAAGAAAGTTAAAAATATTAGTTTGAATGCAGTTGTATCATGTGTTGCATTACATCATATACCATGTGATTTAGTCAAATGAGAAAGTTAAGGTAGGAACAACTGATAAATTTGGAAAATAAGAGATCTCGATCATTCTGAAGTCAGGGAAAAGAAAATAGAAATAAGGAATAAGACATTTTGAACAATCAAAATAAGAATCAGAGAATAAGGATATTGAAGCTTTTTGATTTTTGATTTGGAACACTTGGGGCTGGCTGTTAAAGATGTCTAGGATATAGGCCAGGTTATATGGGAGGTTGAATACAAGAAGAAGTACAGGTTGTCGAAGCTGAGGAATGTAAGATCTTAGAGGTTAGATGTTAGCTGGGTCAACCAAATGGGCATGGAAGTGAAGCCAAGCAAGGCAATGATGAAACTTGGGTGGAGAGAAAGTTCTGGCAATTAATTTGGTGGTGTTTGTTAGAAGGTGATATAGCTGACTGAAAAGATGCTTAAAGAAGGAGTTTTGATTTGCATTAGGTAATGTGGAGCTAAAAACATACAAACCCACTTCTAAATCCTGTGATCACCTAGCCTTAGGAAAAAAGACTATCCTCCACATACTTGAGTGGATTTCAAGGGAAACAATGTCTCCATAAGAAAGTTGAATTTTAATGAAAGCAACGAAGTGGGGTGAGAACCTGTGATGAGGTTTCCAGAAGTCACAGTGGAAAACTTCCTTCACAGGGAAGGAAGTTTGATTCACAAGTCAGGCACAGAGAAGTATGGAGATGAGAAAATGGAGAGCGTAAGTGACTGAAGGTGTCCAAAAAATGAACAAAAATATTTTGTACGTGCCTACTGTCTTCCCTGGCAGTTCTTAAGGAGATACAACTAAAGGGCCTCCAAAGAAATAATTATAGGAACTCCAAAGAAATCCTAATCTTTGTCCATGGAATACAGAATAAGTTCATTTCTAAGATGCCTTCTTACAAGAATTAATTCTTTGATTAGGGCAGGAGACTGAATGCAAATAACAGCAAAATTATATCTGATGTTATTGTAAGGGATAAAATAATTTCACTTTGTAAATAGCATCTTTTCTACAGACAGGACTGACCCAATGTCAATTTGAAGGTTAGTCTTAAAATTCAGAAATGCCTTTCCCATATCACATAACTGTGCCTTTTTCAGAGAAAATAAAGTGCTGCCTTCAGGAAGCACACCTCCCAAGGGACCAGTAAAATCAATGAGAAATCCAATGTCTGTGTGTCAGGAAAGTCATGTGAAGTTTGATGGGTCTTTTGGGACTGAACCACTAGTTAAAGATTCTAAAGCAAAATTAAGTGGAGCATAGATGCCAAAAATCTCAAGAGATCTTTGAGGAATGTAATGTGAATGATGGAGACAAACTCAGAGAACTACTGCTGGCATAGACCTGAACTTCCAGAAGAAGATGGGAATGGAACATCATACAAAGAAGGAAAAAAATATTAACACTCTATTGTAAAAAAGAATATGAAAAAATTTTGAAGAAGGCCCTTTACAAATATGTAAATGAATGCAGTTTGAAAGAATTTTCCTTTTGGCATTTTTAAACATCAGTTTTTAATAGCTACTGCCACGATTGCCAAACCCATTGACAAGTACTAATTTCAAAAATTGTTATTATTGTTGTTAAAGAAAGGTAAATATTTAAACTCATTTAAATTAGGAGAAAATATTTTCAAATTTTTAAATTTAGTTTTATTAAGTGTACAACTCTACTTCTGAATATGTCTTCATGATTCAAGATTGGTGTTTCTAAGCTCCATCATCATGATTTCTTTACACAGCTTCCCAACACCTGCTATGTGCTGCAACGCACATGTACTCACAGTGGCTCCTCTTAAAATTCAATATGCCTCAGAGTCCCCTTTTTCTCGTCCATAGGTAATAAACTATAGTCCTCTTTTATTAGAATCGTTAAAGAAGAAATATTGCTTACTTAAAGTAAAAGACCAACTGAAAGGTAATCCTTTTGTCACAGTAAATGGGCTCACTCTAGCAACTCTGAAGGATTAAGAAATTTAACGCAGTTTAAAAGTGGGTAACACAGTTTGAGTCCAGACTTAACTAGGCAATTTACAAACTGTGCATTCAGGGTGTCACAGAGTCTTGGTCACATCTTTCTGGAGGCAGCAACAATCGTACTGCATATGGTTCTTTCAGATGTTCTATCGGTTTTCCTGTCATTGAAGAGGTGATCCTTGAACCTGCAATAATGGCATACCTATTTCTTGCCCATATACATGAGCAGCACCCAATAAGATAAAGTCGCCAACAAAGAGATTCTAGAAAGAATCCAGTCTATCATCCCTGAAGTTGTAATCACAGCAAGTCAGCTCTGAAAATAAAGGACAGTGGGATTTTTGAGTCTTTGCCTCAGGATACGCTAAAATGAGAAAACTGCAGATGGAGAGAAAAAAACGTGAAGATGTGGTAACTCACCACATTAATCTGCATTTCTCAATATGCAAATCCAAATTAGAGCAAATTGAAAGATTTTTGCCAATGTTCATTGCAACATCTTCTCTGTCCCTTAGCACAGACCTGCTTCATTTATTCAGTCAATAAATATTCATCAAGGGCCTACTAGTTCTAGGCATTTGGGACCTACCAATACATAAGACAGAGGAGTTCTTCATGCTCATGGACCTAAAATTCTATGGGAGCAGACAGACAATAAGCAAATAAATATATCAGGCAGTGATATGTGTGATGAAGAAAACAAAACAGGGCGGTAAGACAGAGGGTTCTGGGTGAGATGGCACTCCTATGATTGGAGTCTCTCTCTGAAGAGGTCATATGAAAATAAGGAATAACAACAGAACTGTCGTAAATAAGGAATAACAATAGAACTGTCAGTAACAACTTTCCAGGCAGAGGGAACAGTTAGTGCCAAGATCTAAAACAGATGTCAGTTTGACTTGTTCAAGGAACATAAAAAGACTGTCATGCAGGGTGGCAGGCCGGGGCTCAGCTCCCGCTCCCCACATAAGAACGCAGGATATGGTGAGATCACCCACAGAGCCATAGATGGGGTAGTCATACCACTATATTCTCGCTGGTGGCTGGGTTGGAGACACAGGAAGCAGGAGCCACAGGATCTGCAACCTGCCGCCCGCTTCTCTGCCAACCAACTAACCCCACTTGCTAGCTGCAATCCACTCTGCTAACTGCAATTCAAGCTTGCTGGCTCAGCCACCATCTTCTTGCTAGCCCTCCATTTGCTGCTAGCGTAGCCACAGCAGTTAAATTAGTGGCCAATGGCTCACTGGTTACACTACTAGCCACAGCCGATGGCCATCCAATTACAGTTGATGGCCATTTACTACCTGAGCCAGCACCTTTCCACGTGAGGCCGAGAGCCTGGAAACTGCACTCCTGGCTCTGTCCCCCAAAGACCAAAGATTGTATTAATTAGTTACTAACCTACCAACTGCCTTAAGTATTATACATATTAGCAATTTCCCCAGAACCGTCTATTAACTATTTAATGACATATTTATTAATTTTAATTCAATAAACATTATTTAGGTTGTGCAAAGTACTGGGGATGTAAAGATAATCAGTCATGATGTAGGCCTTCCTGTATAAAGAAAAGAATTAGGAACAACAAAATATGATAAATGCTTTGTCAGAAGTGGTATAAAGTGTGCTGGGAACGACAATGACGTGGAATTCTGCCCTTGTGGGTTGGTAAAAGCAAGCATTTGAATTGGGCCTTGAAGAATAAGTAGTTTATTGTCAGACAAGGAAATAAATGGTCTAGACTTCGTACTGAGTACCTGACCCATCTACCGACAGGCTCCTGAATGTCTTCATCGGAATATCCCACCTCATCTAGATTTAACATGATACCAAAAAGAAATTTTCTTGCCCCAAACAGGTTCCTCATCCTGTATTCTGCATTTTAGTGAACAGACCCACTTTGAAAACCGGTAATCAACTTGACTCCTTCCTCTCCCCAGTTTCCACATCCGCTTCTTAACCAAATGTTGCCAATTCTATCCCCAGATATCCAGTCAACCTTTCTCTTCTTCACTATGCCCATCTCTCATAATTTTTCATATGGATTTACCTGTCTTTCTGGAATACATCTTATATTTCCAAGCCAAATTTCAATGTAAAACATGCTACAACACTATTTATGGTCATCTGTGATCAAAAAGCACAAAAAGGCTTAAGATGTAGGGCATGAGAGTCCTTCCAGTCATCTTCCAACTCCTGTTCTGCCAACGTTCTTGTTTCTCCATCTCCCGGAAGGAAGACAGGAAATGAAGCATCAGAGACAAAGGCATTCTTTAGAACCCAGCTTTCTACTGAGCAGGATTACTACAGCATTAGGAGGCCCTGTACTTACAGTTAGGAAGCTCAGCCTTATTCATCCCCTTGTACATTCTATCTCTTGTATCTCTCTGTCGTGCGGGGCGTCAGGCGGGGTCTCTGGTCCCGCTCCCCACACAAAAACGCAGGATATGGCTAGGCCAAAAAGGAACACCCACGGAGCCATAAGTAGGGGAGTCATATCTCTATATTCTCGCTGGTGGCTGGGTTGGAGACACAGGAAGCAGGAGCCACATAATTCTCAACCCTCACTGTGCCGCTTGCAGGCTCAGCCACCATCTTCTTGCTAGCCCCCATTTCTGCTAGCGTAGACACGACAGTTATATTAGTGCCCAATGACTCACTGGTTACAGCTGACGGCCAACTAGCCACAGCTGATGGCCATTTGATCACAGTCGATGGCCATTTACTACCTGAGCCAGCACCTTTCTATGTGAGGCCGAGAGCCTGGAAACTGCTTTTTGGGGCTCTGTCCCCACACTCTCTCTCTAGGATGTAGCTGGCTAGGACCTGCCTCTTTGGGGGAGCACAGTCAGATTTATTTCTTTTTCCATTTCTGATTCCTTCTATACCAGGGGTGCCAAAAACATGTATACGAGTGGACACTTTGGTCAACGTTGCTCAAACAGTAGTTCTCCATAATCAGAAGTGTCTGGGCGCTGATGGTAACCACTTTGAGCACCTCTTGTAATTGCAGAACTCAAACCTGACTTGTATTCATTTTTGTCATCGGTATGTATTGAGTATTACAATTTTAATACCGTTTTCCTTTCTTAAAATATGTATACATTTTTTTGGCCCTCTGTATTTGTCTCGGGCTGATAAATGAGACCAAGTTAATAAATTAAACTAAGATTTATCCCAGCTACATAGCCAATATCTTTCTTCCACAATTCAGCCACTTGGAAAGTTGTGTCTGTGTGTATGGAGGTGGAGATGTAAGCTGAGTAGGAGTAGAAAGCTCAACATAGGCAACTTCAAATAAACCTTAGTCTCTAATCTAAACTTTTAATAAACCTTCTGCTTGATGTATTTGTTCAGTCATAATGAAGTGATATTTTGACCCCATTTTGCTATGGTTCTTTCGACGCAGAACTGTTTCTGCAGCCTCATAGGGTGGACCCAGGGAGGGAGCGGGCTGATGATGGATAAAGACAATTGCAAAATGCCTGTGAAGCTCTTGAGAGGAAAAACAGCATGCTAAGTAGGCAGCAATTAATCTGAGGATCTACATCTGGATTTCTGCCTTCCTGGGACCAGCAATAAATCCATTATTATATCAACCATCTCCTGTCAATTCCTCATTAAAAAGATATATACATAAGGCATGATGCTAGATTGTTAGGGGAAATGATTTTGGTCCATTCTGCTGAAGTGCATGGGCCTATTTAATAAATCTACAGATAAAGACATCAAATGAAGCACCGTTTCTCAATGAAGAGGACTATTAACACGTTTCTTTAAGATTTTTATTAAAATATAGCTAACATACATTATTATATTACTTTCAGGTTACATCATAGCTATTCAACAGTACCCACCTGGCACTATATATAGTTATTACCATATTATTAAGTATATTCCCTATGCTAAAGAAATGATCGCCATGATAAGTCCAGCAACCATCTGACACCGTCCCATGCTATCACAAATTAATTGACTATATTTCCTATGCTGTACATTACATTCCGATAACTTGCTTGATTTATACCTGGAACTTTGAACCTCTTATTCCCCTTTATCTTCTCCCCCATTTTTAAATTTTTAAATTATGGTTGACATTCAATATTATTTTATATTAATTTCAGGTGTACTGCACAGTGATTAGACATTTACATAATATACGAAATGATCCTCCTGATTAGTCTAGTTCCCACCTGACACTATATATAGTTATTGCCATATTATTGATTATATTCCCTATACCTTACATCTCCATGACTATTTTATAACTACCAATTTGTATTTGTTGAGCCCTTCACCTTTTTCACCCTACCCCCAAACCCTTTCCCATCTATCACCCCAATAGATCTAGTACCCATCTGACATCATACAATGCTATTACAATATTATTTACTGTATTCCTCAAGCTATACTTTACGTCCCCATGACTACCGTGTAACAACCAATTTGTACTTTTTAATCCTTTCCCCTTTTTCACCCACTCTGAAACCCCCTCCCATCTGGCAACCATCAAAATGTTCTGTGTATTTATGAATTTGTTTCTGTTTTGTTCGTGTTTTCATTTTGTTCTTTAGATTCCAATTGTAAGTGAAATCATATGACATTTGTCTTTCACTGTCTGACTTAGTACACTTAGTACAACACAGCCAGCCATGTTGTTGCCGATGGCAAGACTTTATTTATGTATTTATTTTTTACTGCTGAGTAGTGTTCCATCGTATGTATGTAACACCTGTTTGTTATCCATTCATTCATTCAGGGACACAGGTTACCTTCATATCTTGGTTATTGTAAATAATGCTGCAATGAACATATAGATGAGCACATCGCCTCGAAGGCGCGTTTTGCTTTTCTTCGGATAAAAACTAGTTCCTTCTTTGTCTCTTGTTATAGACTTCTTTGAAAGTCTATTTTGTCTGGTATAGGTATTGCTACCTCAGCTTTTTTGTGTGTTTATTTTCATTTTCATAAACTACCTTTTTCTATCCCTTTACTTTCAGTCTGTGTGTGTGTTTTGATCTGAAGTGAGTCTCTTGTAGGCAGCATATGTAAGGGTCTTGTTTTCTTATCCATTCAGCACCCCTATCTTTTGATTGGAGCATTTAATCTATTTACATTTAAGGTAATTGTTGACAGGTATGTAGTTATTACCATTTTATTATTCATATTTCTGAGTTTTTCTTTTCTTTTTTCTTTTTTTTTGTCTTAAGGAAGTCCCTCTAATATTCCGTATAATACTCATTTGGTGGTGAAGAACTCCTTTGCTTTCTCCTGTCTGGGAAGCTCTTTATCTGTCCTTTGATTCTAAATGATAGCTTTGCTGAGTACAGGAATCTCGGTTGTAGGTTCTTGCTTTTCAAAAAAATTCAAAATATTCACTTTGAATATTTTTTGCCAATCCCTTCTGGCCTGCAAAGTTTCTGTTGAGAAATAAGCTGGCAGTCTTATAAGAAAGATCTCCCTTGTGGGTAACTAACTGCTTTTCTCTTGCTGCTCTTGAGATTCTCTCTTTGTCTTTAACCTTTGGCATTTTAATTATGATGTGTCTTGGTGTGGGCCTCTTGGGGTTCATCTTGTTTGAGAAGCTCTGCGCTTTCTGGGCTTATATGTCTATTTTCCTTGCCAGGTTAGGGAAACTTTTCATCATTTTTTTCTTCAAATGTGTTTCCAATTCCTTGCTCTATCTCTTCTTCTGGTACCCCTATGAAGTGAATGTTGGTGGGTTTGCTGTTATTCCAGAGGCCCCTTAAATTATGCTTATTTGTTTGGATTTATTTTCTGTTCCAATTGGGTATTTTCTACTACCTTATATTCTGAATTGCTGATTCAATCCTCTGCTTCATGTAATCTACTGTTGATTCCCTCTAACGTATTCTTCATTTAGTTATTATGTTTTTTTGTTTCTGTCTGGTTCTTTTTCATGTTTTCTATCTCCATTTTTATGTTTCTGACTTTTTGTTGAAGTTCTCTCTGAGATCACTGAGAATCCTTTTAACCAGTGTTTGGAACTCTGCATCTGGTAGATTGCTTATCTCCATTTTGTTTAGTTCTTTTCCTGGAGCTTTGTTCTGTTCTTTCATTTAGGACATGTTTCTTTGTCTTCTCATTTTGGCTGCTTCCGTGTGTATGTTTCTATGCATTACGTAGGGCTGCTATGTCTCCCAGTCTTAGAGTGGCCTTATGTAGTATTTGTGCTGTGGGTCCAAGTCACACAGTCTTCCTGGTCACCTGAGCTGCACACTCCAGATGTGACTCCTGTATGGATTGTGTGTGCTCCCCTATTGTTGTTAAGCCTTGGTTCTGTTTGCACCCTCAGGCTGATTGGTTGTGAGGACTGGCCGTGACTACAGTGGAGGAGCTGTTGTGCAGGGGCTGACCCTACAGAGCAGGATTGCTCTAGCAGGGCTCTGGTGCCTGCCCAGTTTGCCCTTCGGGTGTGTCATCCTCAGAGGCAGCCAGATGATGCTCCAGCTTGGTCTTAAGCTTGCCTCTGGGCATGCTGGTTTCCAGGGCCTCTTGGGAGGGGCCCCACTGCAAGCAAAGTTCAGTCACAGCCAGTGCCCTGTCCTGGGCCACCTTGAATGTACGACAAAACAGTCACAGATGGCTGCCACTTGTGCTGGGCTTCGAGGTGCCTCAAGAGGCCCAGCCATGAACTGAGACTGGCTGTGGCTAGTGCGGGGCTTATGACTGCTCAGCAAGAGGTAGGAGACATGCCAAAGCCAGATGCGGCTTGTTTGGGTTTTGTGAATCTTTGAGAGATTTTAGGAAAGTCTGCACCGTGAACTCAGACAAGCCTTTTGTATGGAAAATCTTTTTCTGCTTTCAGACTCCAACTGAAATGTTGGCCATTCTTGGATCTTGAGTCTGTGGGCTTTTAAACTGAAATTCACACCATCACCTCTACGGGGTGAGACTTCTCAACTTCCATAATCATCTGTGCCAATTTCTGATAATAAATCATATATATATATATATATACACACACACACACACACACACACATCAAGGGTGACAAAAAATGTATACATTTTAAGAGATGTTATCTATGTATTACTTTTTGAAGTTGAATTGAATTACAGTAGCAATGTGTTGTATGACATTCTCTCAAAAGATGGCAATCAAATGAATGCTAGCGTCATTCACTGTATTACAATTTTAATACAGTTTTTTCCTTTCTTAAAATGTGTATACATTTTTTGGCACCGTATATTATATATATAATCATATGTCATCACACATTTATATATACATATATATTATTTTTTTCATGTTACTTCTGTATCTCTAAAGAACCTCAACTAATGCAGGTTTTGGTACTGAGAGGTGTGGTGCTCCTGTAACAAATACCTAAAAAATGTGGAAGTGGCTTTGGAACTGGGTAGTGGGTAGAGGCTGGGAGAGTTTTGAGGTGCATGCTAGGAAAAGCCTAGATTGTCATGAACAGAATATTGATAGACATATGGACATAAAAGGTCATTCTGAACACTGGGATGACTGTATACTTTCAGTTTTATTGCGATATAGTTGATATACAACATTGTATTAGTTTTAGTTGTACAACATAATGATTTCATATATGTGCATATTGCAAAATGATTACCATGCATTCAGTGAATATTCATCACCTCATATAGATTTTTTTGTGTGATGAGAACTTTTAAGATCTACTCTCTTAACAGCTTTCAAATACTGTATACAATACAGTATTGTTAGCTATAGTAACCAAGCTGTGTATTATATCACCAGGACCTATTTATCTTATAACTGGAAATTTGTACCTTTTGACCATCTTTACCATTTTGCCCAACCCCCGTGCTTCACCTCTGATAATTACCAATCTGCTCTCCATATCTGAGTTTGGTTTTCATAGATTCCACATATAAGTGAGATCATCCAGTATTTGTCTTTCTGTCTGACTTATTTCACTTAGCGTAGGGCCCTCAAGTTCCATCAGTGATGTCACAAACAGAAAGATTTCCTTCCTTTTTATGGCTGAATGATATTCTGTTGAATATGTATACCACATATTCTTTATCTACTCATCTGGTGATGGACACTTAGGTTGTTTCCATATCTTGGCTATTGTAACTCATGCTGCAATAAGCATGGGAATGCAGATATCTTTTCATTTCTTTTGGATACATACTCAGAAGTGGAATTGCTGGATTGTATGGTAGCTCTATTTTTAATTTTTTGAGGCATCTCTGTACTGTTTTCCACAGTGACTGCACCGATTTACATTCCCACCAACAATGCACAAAGATCCCCTTTTCTCCACATCCTCAACACTTGTTATCTCTTGTCATTTTGATGATAAGCCATATGAGGTAATAATGACTGTGTACTTTTATAGACAGTATGAGACATTATATTCTGAGATTGTGGTATAATTACTGCTAACATGTGGTACATTTAATCTCTTCAAGTTTCTTGCTGAAGATAGCTGGTTTTCAAAGTATCCTCTCAAACACAAAAAAGTTGAGAGACATAGTTTCACACCGTGGACATTCAATAAATATTCGTTCATTTATTTATTGACTTCTCAACTTTGCATTATCCAAGAGGTTTTGAGAAAGAGATTACAATTCAAACATCAGTATGTTTTTTCTGTTATCTAAGGAATGTTTCAATTTATGCTTTGGTACAATTGACATTTATAGTGAACAATAATAACAAGTTATGTCACTATGAAAAATTAAAATAAATATAAAATATTGTTAATTACAGCATATCAGTGGCATCAGAGTGTATAGTTAAAATGTCCATCTTAAAACTAGAACTAATATTCCATAGGAACACTTGAATTTAACTTAAAAAATTGTAGGTTTTTATTTTTACTGAATGAACTAAATTAAGCATTATAATAAAAATAACTTAAAGAAAATTGAAGTTAAACAAAAACACCAACTAACTGACAATTGTAGTTTTTAGAGCCTATGAATGAGTAGTTGTAGTACAGCAGGAGACTTCTGGAAACTGGAAGAAAAGAAATGTAAAAATGTTTTATATAAGGTATTAAAATGGCTGGCTACATAATCCTTCATATTTAGAAAATGTGATTTTATTTGTGGACACTCTAATAGTAATAATAAATAATGCAGGCTATTCTTTCCTACCGCTAATATTTTTTTGGTGTATCACCTTTTTTCTTATACATTTTTATTGCAATATAATTCACATACCATAAAATTGACCTGTCTAAAGTATAAAATCCAGTGACTTTTAGTACAATCTCTGAGTTTCAGTTGTGCACCCAGGACCAGTGTCTAATTCTAGAACATTTTTATCAGCTCAAGAAGAAACCTGGACTCATTAGAATCTATTGCCCAGGCCTCCAGCCCCCAGCAACCACTAATCTTTTTGTCTTTATGGATTTGTCTATTCTGGACATTTCATATAAACAGAATTATATAATATATTGCTTTTAGTATCTGGCCTCTTTCACTTAGTGTGTTGTAGCATGTATCAGGATCTTATTTCTTTATATGATCATATTGCTTTTTTTATTACTGATATTACTCAGGTATCTCAGCAACTAACTTAATTATGAAAAGTATCTTGATGCTTTCTTAGTTGAATGCCTCATACAGAAGCGCTCAGCCTTACGTACTTATGGACACTGGGTACCTGCTTCATGTTATTTGAACAGTGCTAAGAACTTTATCTTCCCCACTTTATCACTCTATACCCACTCCTCCTGCTGTATTTCTTTAAATCCCACCATTAAAAATCCATTCCATTGTCTTAATAAGTGCTTTGAAAATACAAATATTCTTCAGAAGTATGTTGAACTGTAATTAATTATCAGTTAATTCGCTCAGTTTCATTCCTGAAATTAAGCGAATAGTGCTGCTCAGAAATTGGGATTTTTAATAGAGGAATAAATGAGATAAGAATAATTTTGGAGCAAGGTGCTTTTCTGAAGCAAAGAATGCCTGGAGTCTCTGAGCACCTAATGAAAAGAAATAACTAATTTTTTAATTCACCCAACAATCATTTATTGAACCCATAGTCCAACAGTGTCCAGCCTTCCTCACTCGTAGTCTGTCTTTATAGGAGACAAGCATATAATGAAGTCTAATGCAAGGTATTGAGTGCTGGGGTAAATGTATCTGTAAGGGGCTATGAAAGCATAGGGGAATTTAAGTCAAACTGAGTGGAAAGGTCAGGGAAGACTTCCTGAAGGAAATGACGTGAAAAGCCTTTTTAAAACTAAGTACGTGTGAAATAAATAAAGAACAGGGGAAAGGGTAACAAGTAGAGGAAGCGACGTGGTAAAAAGGAAAAGCCCGCGTGGATGAAATCATAGACGTTTTTCTGGAATGTCAAGTAGGCCAGTATGGCCAAAGGGAAGGGAAGTGAAAGGTGGTAATAATGGTAGCTACCATCAAAAATGACGTTTTATTACATGCTAGGCACTGCTGTAAGTGCTTTACGTGCCTCGTTTCATTCAGTGCCGATCAGTCTTACCACAGAAGTGCTATTCACGTCTCTATTTTCAGATGGAGGAAACTGAGGCACAGAAAGGTCTAGTATGTGGAGTAGAACGCCGGAGTATTAACCTCTCTGCCATCAGATCATGATGGGCCTTGTGGGGTAGGCTGAGGAATTTGGCCTTTGTCCTGAAAATGATGGAAGCCTGAGGATTTTAAGCAAGAAAGTGACCTGACGTGAGCAGATTTACAGTTTTAGCAAAATCCGTCTGGAGATTGGGTAGGAGACAGGATTCTAAAAGCAGAGAGAACAATAATCCAGACAAAAAGCAATGAGGTCCTATGATCATGGCAGTGAAAACAGGAGAGGAGAAGAGAGCCCACCATATATTTAGGAAGTAAAATCAGACTCTTAGAGAGATGGGGACAAAAGGGGCAGAGTTTAGAATGACTGGAACCCTTGGGCATTGTGAGTCAATGATGACCCTTCAGCTAGGGGAAAACAGAAGGAATAAGGGATTTTAATTTGTATTGATCATGATGTGATTAGGCAGCTTCCTGATAGAAATGTCAAATACAGAACAGACTCTGTGGGTCCAGACCCCAGCAGTGATGTCTGAGCTGAGTATCAGGGGTTGGAGGCACTGGGTCATAAGTGGTTGTTGAAGGAAAGCAGAGACTTAAACATGGTCACCCACGAGAACATATGTGGTCAGAAAAGCACAGAACAAAGAATCAGGCCCTGAGCAGTGGTGGTAGCATCATTGAGGCAAGACTGGAAAACGATCAGAGAAGGACGTGGAGAGTGTGGCAAGAGTGGCATCACTAATACTGAAGTGAGTTTGAAGGAGAGTGGACAGCAGTGTCAGTTGACACAGTGAGATCAAATAAGACCAGAGCATAAACCGCCACTGAGTTTGACAACTTGAAGACAAATTATGATGTCATGGAGAGGAGTTTCAGGGACAAGAATTAGATTGCCACAAAAAATGAATATGTGGAGTGGAAGAAAGTGAGCATATAGAACCACTAGTTGTGAAGCATGGCTTTAAGGGAAGGAAAGCTGGGGGAGGTAGGAAAAAAGAGAAAAAGGGCATTTGAATGAGCAGATTTGTTTAGGCCACATCTCTCCACCTGGGGAACCTATTCCAAGCCACCATTTCTAGAGCTTGCTGAGCAAAAGATTCTGCAGAACTCTCTGTGGCCTTGGGGGCATGCGGAGATGGTATTGTGAAGCAGCAGAAAGAGCACCTTCAGCTTCCCCTGTGGCCAAGGTCAGCTTGGGGAAATTTGCACGTTTCCTGTAAGCTTGGAATCAACTAGGCAAGGTGGCTGCTGTCTTGGCTGGCTTCCCAGCCACTCTGCAACAGAAGGCTGCTTTCCAGTGGGGACAGGGCCTCGTGTACCACGCCTGTGGGGTAGACCACTCACTGCGGGTTCACCTTACAGGATTGCCTACCCAGAAAGCTGCCCCAACAACTGGCTAAGCTGCTATAGACCATTTAAAGAATCACTCCAAAAAATTGGCCATGATAAAACACCAGCGTTAGTGACCGACTAAGGACTCTTGCAGCCAGATGTTGCTGAAGAAACCTGCCCATGCCCGGGATCCAGCTCACCACGTAACTGACATCTCCATTCCTCCCCTGCTGCTGCTGCCGCTGGGTGTTTTAATCACCTCTTGTTTACCCTGATGGTGAGAGAGGGATTGGGGCTCTAGAGTTACAGGGATGGCCAAACAGTCACCAGGCACGGGATAGATAAGATGACAGCATTGATTAGTTACACATACTCACTACCCAGGCGAGGGGCACACAGCACAGCATGCAACGTGGGGTTGCACTCGGAAACAGAGTAAACAACCACGGGTGCTGGGAGGCAGCTCTTGTGGTATCAACAGGGAGAGGAGGACCCCTGGTTCTTGTGGGAGGATGTGACTGACTCGTTTGTATCATTCTGTGGTCAGACATGGAGCTGGGATAGGCAGCACGGGCTTGGTCCCCTTGGTAAGGAGGGTCGATTGGACCTTATCCGCAGAGCAGAGTAAGGAGGAGAATTTGGGATCAGGCCATGTGAGGCCCTCCCAATTAATCAGATGGCAAAGCAACACTTACAATTGGGACCTAGATAGACAGGGGCCGTCTTAGTCCATTCAGGCTGCCATAAACAAATACCACAGACTGGGTGGCTTCAACTACAGGAATGGCTTTTTCACAGTTCTGGAGGCTGGAAGTCCAACATCAAGGCACTGGTGGATTTGTGTCTGGAGAGAACCTGCTTCCTGGCTCAAAGTTGACCGTCCTCTCACTGTGTTCTCACATGGAAGAAGGGGGCTAGGGAGCTCTCCGGGGTCCCTTGTATAAGGGCACTAATTTCATTGAAGATCTCCTTCCTCGTGACCTAATCACCTCCCAATGGCCCCACCTTTTTCCATCATTACATTGGGGGTTACGATTACAACATATGCGTTTCGAGGACACGCAGATATTCAGTCTATCACAGAAGTGAGGATTGTAGGCAGACGGCAGGCTCTGACCGAGACAGTGACAGTTAATAATAATACGCGCATTTGATTGAATATCTACCTGAGAGATACTCAATTTTATATCAGAAGCAGATGGAAAATTTACTGGTCTGGACTGTTTCCGGGTTGAACCAAATTTAGTTTTTCTGCTGCTGAGCAATAACAGGGCTTGTTGAAGAAAAGTATGTGTCATCACAAAAATAAAATGGGTTTTATGTTTCCACTGAGCTGATTACTGACATCCAATTCATACTCACCATGCCCATTATTAAAAGTAGCAAACAGGCTATTGCGTAGGTTAGGGTGCCTCCAGAAGAAGGCAAAAAAGACTGTCAAGAAGCCTCATAGGTGACATGGCTTTTGGTGAATTTAGCAAGGACCCCAGCTGGCCCTCAGCCCTGTCAATTTCCCAGAGCTAAAAAGGAATCTCAGGAAAGATGATTCATGGCCAAAAGGCCTAAATAATTTACAGTGCGAGATATTCTATTCTAGTTGCTGGAATTAGGGCACTCAGGAAGATACACTAATAATTGGAGTGTTGGTTAGTGAGTAGGGGAAAGATTTCATTTGTCTGTGGCAAGGCCTGATCAATCATCTCTACTCCACTTACAGAGATACTTTTCCAGTGACTAGAAAGTTCATCTTGGCCAGGTTTGGTGTTTCTGGGTTGTGCTGAATAAACACTGCTCAGTTCCCCCTTAACCCTTTATTTCTTTAAGCTCCTCACTGATCCCAGGATACCTTTTGTGCTCTCCCTTACCGTGCACTGACCATGTACAGATCAGAGTGTATTATAATTATCTGTTTGCTAGTATGTCTTCGTCATGACTGTAAAACCTTTAGGGCAGGAGAATAGGTCTGGCATCTTGTTTATCCTGCGTCCATTGTTGATTCCAGACTATTCAACTTGCATGCAAAAGTCCGTCTTCCATTTCCTGCATCAAGCTTCAAGTTCCTCTCCCACATTCCTTGGAACTCTCTGGCCTCTGGTTCTAGATCTTCCTGTTCACCTCTAGTCCTACTTTATTCTGGGAACTTCAATTGCTCTGCGACTGATCAGTGATAGGTCTTCACCTCCAGGTGTATCCCACATCACTTCAACTCTCTTTCTTCACCACACCATGGACTTCCCCATCATCTGGAATTGCTCGTAGCAGGGCTGAGGTTGAAGGGACCAACGGTTAAGTGGAATTGGAAGGCAGATTTACTGAAGGAGGAATTAAGCATGACAGCCTGGGGCGTTGGGACACTCACCCAGTTCACATTGATGTTACACTGGAGAAATTCTTTGAGAACTTAGAACATGTGCTTGGACTGGGGTGGTAGATGCTGGAGAGGTGACTTTATTCTTGGACGGCCTTTAAAAGGGCTCTTCAAAAATGGGAATCCCACTGGAGCCTTTGGTCTGACATATGAATGTGTTCGTTTGCTAGGGCTGCCATTTCAAAGTACCACACAGACTAGATGCATAAATAATAGAAATTTATTTCTTACAGATCTGGAGGTTGCATATCCAAAATCAAGGTGTCATCAGGATTGGTTTTCTCTGAGGGCACTGAAAAAAGGATCTGTTCCAGGTCTCTTTGCTTGGCTTGCAGATACCCCTTACCTTTCTGCCTCTTCACGTGGTCGTTTCTCTGTGCATATGAACCCTGATGTTTCTTCTTCATCTTATGACACCAGTCATTGTGGACTAGGGTCCCTCCCTATCAGTCTAATTTAACTGAATCACTTCTTTAAAGACCTTAACTCTCCATATGGTTACATTATGAGGTACTGAGTTTTGTAACTTCAACATATGATTCGCTGGGAGGAAGGCATAATTCAACCTATAACAATGAACAACCACTAGACCAGAGCAAGTGCTCAATAATTATTTGCTGAATGATTTTTTCACAAGTTGTTTCTATTCTTTGTTACTTTTTCTAAATTATGAAGTAAAAGAAGATTTTATAAAACAGAGTGGGAATCTGCTCAGTTGTGAATATATTCTTTGGAAACAAATTTCTCAATGAAAGTTTTCACAAGATAAAATAAAATCACAAAAATATTATTCAGGGTCAAAGCTTTAAATTTTTATAAATATGGGTATTTATATTGCATATAAAGAATTACATTTACATTGATCTAATAGGTAAGTACTTTAAAACAATTTTAAAAATAGGAGAAGTCATCACTCCCTTACAGATATAAAATAAACACGTGTTAAATATCTAACCTAACTCAATGATCAACGATCTTATAAAAAATTCAAAAAGAAATCCAAAAGAACAGACAGACTTCTAGATCAGGATTATGGAAATAAATTTACAAATGGAAACAAAATTGTTTTTTCCACATGTCAAAGTTCACTAGAATGTCTACATACAAGAATTATTTTGCAGAGCTGTCATTTACCTTCTACTTACAGCAGTGGGAAAAAAATCTCCCATAGAGTCAGAATCAAACATGTGGAAGAACTCGCTACAGACAATGCATATTTTTCTATGGAAGCACAAGGTTTTCCTTGTAGTCTCAAAGACACTGACATTTTGATACTCCAAGTTAAATGATATTGTAATAATGAATTTTTACAATACATTCAGAAGGATTCTGATTAATGAATTTTAGGCATCAACATAATGTTGATGGAAAGAGATTTTGGGGTTGTGGAAAGAAGTTTTCTTACATCAAACTCCTTCGTTATCTGGGGTATAAAATCACATAAAGGCCATCTACCACCTACTCAATTTACTCAAGGAGTTCCCTTTAGTACTGAGTTAGCAATTATTGAAAACTTGGAACCTGTAGCTCTCTTATTTTGAATAGAATTTTGGTAGGGGATTTATTAGATGGAAAATAGTGAATTAACAGACAAGAACCTATCTGATATGTTTGCTATTCTTCTTCAATAAAGAAATTCCTCCGGAGTTCAACATAAATGAATGCATGTTCAAAATACATATTTCTAAACACCCAAATGCCCTTCCCTCAAAGATATCTTTGTGGAGGACAATATTTTTCAATTACTTTCCTGGTTTTTGTTTTCCGATCAAGAATTAAAACACTACGAATAATTGTCTTTTAGGTTGCTTTCCAGTATTGGTTTTTATTGTTTCTCTTTAAAGTAAAATACCTGTACTTTGTATTCAAGAGCATTTTAATTGTAAAGTGCAACTCACTTTGATAAATTAAAATAAGCTAGAATATCAACACATTAAAATATTTAATGTTCTGATACCTGATTGGTCTATAGTAGTGAAACTCATCCAAGTGGCTCATTTACATGGTGGACTTTGCACCCTCCTTCCTTGTTG
Source organism: Rhinolophus ferrumequinum (assembly GCF_004115265.2). Taxonomy (NCBI): domain Eukaryota; kingdom Metazoa; phylum Chordata; class Mammalia; order Chiroptera; family Rhinolophidae; genus Rhinolophus; species Rhinolophus ferrumequinum. The sequence continues at coordinate 94,509,609 of NC_046287.1, forward strand.
TACTGTGACTCTAAGTCCCCTCGGTCCTTCACTGTTTGATATTATGGAAAATTCATGCTGGAAAGTTCCCGACGCGGGATGTGCAGGTCTCTGTGGTGCTAAGGCAACTTCAGGGGTGAGGAATGAGAGTGACAGGAACTCCTGTCCGGTATCTTCTTCCCCAGTGATTTAGGCTGTCAAAGTAGGGCACACAGGGGTGGCCGGTTAGCTCAGTTGGTTAATAACACCAAGGTTGCCGGTTTGATCCCCATGGGCCACAGTGAGCTGCCCCCCTCCTTAAAAAAAAAAAAAAGTGCAATAAGTATCAAGAAAACTTAAGAAAACGAGCCGCCTTATACTTTCATCTTATACCATATTTTTCTTAATTTGAGGAAAATATTAGTCAGGGAGATCTAAGTGCTGCAGTTTCTTTGGCCACCTTGCCATTCTTTGAACACTCCAAGCATGTTTACTTAATCTTAAGGTCTATAATTTGTCTGCAATTCTTTCTTAATTTAGGGCTTTTCAGGATGTCTTAGTTATGGCCACCCCGACCTCCCCATCACCCTTTCCTCCTTGATTTTAATTCCTTGTGCTTACAGCTATCTAACACATATGTTTAGCTTCCTCATTTTGCTTAGGATAGGTGTTCTTTCCACCAGCTGGATGAGGGGAGCAGGTTTTGTCTTTGTTGTTTCCTGATGTATCCCAGACAGAGACAGGTACATAGTAAGCACTCTACAAATATTTGTTGATTGGGGCGAAAACTACTTGGATGCAGTAAATACATAGCACCAGGTCTCACAGACTATAAGAATGTGTGTCAGGTTTCCCAGAACCCATGAACTTTGAACAAAGCTGGCGTTAGAGAATGACAGAGTGTAATATCCCCAGTTTCTCAAATTTCATTACTTAAAAACTGCAAGAAGTTTTTATTAGGTGGAAGATGAAAATGCTAATACAGCTTCCAGGCAAACTGTTTCTTTATTATGAAGACAGACACCTTTAAGTTATGCAAATGTAAAGAAAAGACCTCTTGAAATGGAGATGTGGGTCAAAAGAGCTTATATAGCTTTGGGGAGGAGATTGGGAAGGGCAGGATGATCCACTTTCTCTGCTTAAAGGAGAAAGAGGCAGACAAAATAAAATATAAAATAAATCAAACTATGGGTGTGTTTTGATTTGTTCTAACCTCTGGAGTAGGGTCTATATTTTATAGTAACTCCAACTGGCTCAAAGCCAGACAGTGACAAAACAAAAGATATTATAACCCTTCTGCTTCCATGGCCAGGGAGCTGAGGGTTGAAGATGCATGATTGGTAAGATAAAAGGTGAACTCTAAGTCGTTCAGAAATGTCACTTAACTTCAGTAACTGCAGCTCCCAGCATCAAGGCAAGGGGTTACAGTGATACTGTGCTCCAGCTAAGAAAAATTGCTAGGTTAGAAAAGATTGCCTCTAATTTACTCAGAAATCCTACTTGGAGAGATCTCTCAACATGAATTATTGTATATTATAGCTCATTATCATTTAGTGTCCAAACCTTAAGTACCAGGCCACTTGGAGGACTGAAAAATATTTTTAAAATGACATGTCCATCTATTTTAATACACTGCGCAGTGTTCATCATAAGAGGTTAACGAGAAAAAAAATCAAGAGTGACTATAAAAACAAATTACTGTATTTGGTGGTACAAACCTATGACATTCTGGAAGGATGATACAGAGGAGGAAGTAACATCATAGCATCAGATTATCCCTTATTTCCATATACAGCAAACAAAAAAAGTGTCAGCTAAAAAGGGAAAATAACAGAATCCAACAATTTAAGTCTGAAAAACAATGAGGCATATTCAAACCCCACACCCAGTGAACAGGTATTGAAATATCAAAGAGAATAAGAGAGTCCACCTGGAGAAGAAACCTGCGATGCCTGAAATAACCAGTGAACACTGACCTGTACGGATAAATGAGCTAATACTCATTATTCTTGAAAAGAAATAAAAGGGAGAAACAAAGATTGCAGAAAAGCAATTAGCTATAACAATGAAAGACAAGTTCTAAACCAGTTAACACTACAGATGAACTAAACGTGTTACTGAAGGCTGTGAAGAGAAGTAATAAACCAACTAAGAAGAGCTAACCGGAACAGCAGGTCTTGTGGATAAAACACAGGAAGTTTAGCCTACAAATATTACAGATAACCAAAGAAATTTTTTAAAATTCTGTGATATAGAAAGTCTCATTTTAAAGATAATTAAGCTTGAACTGGAAGAGCATCACATCAAAAGAGTACCCAGACCTCTTGAAAATATCAAAGAGAAAAAAACGTATTTGGCTATATTTACTGAAATATAATAAAATAAGTATTAAAAGACTGACAGAAACTTACAGTGTGGTTCATATAATTGAGACAGGATTATTACTTAAAAAATTATTTTTCTGCTAGTTTTATTTTATTTTTCAGATTTTTATTAAAATACAACTAACATACAATATTATATTAGTTTCAGGTGTACACCATAGTTATTCAACATTTATATACCTAAAGAAGTGATCACCATGATGAGTCCAGCACCTATCTGACGCTGTACCATGCTATAACAATATTATTGATCATATTCCCTATGTTGTACATTAAATCCTCATGATTTATTTGTTTTATATCTGGAAATTTGGACCTCTTATTCCCCTTCACCTTTACCTGACTCCCTTTTAAATTTTTCAATCACAATTAACATTCAATATTCTTTTATATTAATTTCAGGTGTATAGTACAGTGGTTAGACATTTATACAATTTAAGAAATTGTACTCTGACTAGTATGCACCTGGCACTGTGCATCGTTATTACCATATTGACTATATTCCCTGTGCTTTATTTATATCCCTATGACTATTTTGTAACTACTAGTTTGTATTTCTTAATCCGTTCACGTTTTCACCCTGACCCAACCCCCTCTCATCTATCACCCCAATAAATCTAGTACCCATCTGACACTATACATAGTTATTACAGTATTATTAACTATAATCCTTCTGCTATACTTTACATTCCTATGACTATTGTATAACAACCAATTTGTACTTCTCAATCCCTTCCCCTTTTTCACTCACCACCAACCCACCTCCCATCTGGCAACTATTAATATGTTCTCTGTATCTATGAATTTGTTTCTGTTTTGTTTATTTATTTTGTTCTTTCGATTCCATATATAAGCAAATTCACACTGCATCTGATTTTCTCTGTCTGACATACTTCACTCAGTACAATGCCCTCCAGGCCCATCCATGGTCCCTGCAGATAGCTAGAACCCATTCCATTGCCTGGCCAAGCAATATTCCATTGTATATATGTACCACCTCCTCTTTATCCATTTTTCCATCAATGGACACCCAGGCTGCCTCCACATCTTGGCCATTGTAAACGATGCTGCAATGAACATATGGATGCACACTTCCCCTTGAAGCAGTGTTTGGATTTCTTTAGATAAGTACCCTGAAGTGGGATTACTGGGTCCTTTTTTGTCTCTTGTTATAGCCTTTGTTTTCAAGTTTATTTTGTGTGGTATAAGTATTGCTCCTCCAGTTTTCTTTTTGCTTCCATTTTCGTGAAATATCATTTTCTATCCCTTTACTTTCCATCTGTGTGTGTCTTTCAATCTAAAGTGAGTCTCTTGTAGGCTCTGTATGTAAAGCCTTTGTTTTCTTATCCGTTCTGCCCTCCTCTGTCTTTTGAGTGGAGCATTAGTCCATTTACATTGAAAGTAATTGTTGATAGATATGTAGCTATTGCCATTTTGTTATTCATAATTTTTATCTTTTTTTTCCATCTTAAAGAAGGCCCTCTAATATTCCTTGCAGTACTGGTTTGGTGGTGATGAATTCCTTTAGTTTTTTATTCTCTGGTAATCTCTCTATCTGTTCTTCAATTCTAAATGATAGCATTGCTGGGTAGAGTAATCTTGGTTGTAGTTCCTTGTTTTTAATCACTTTGTGTATTTTGTGCCAATCCCTTGTGGCCTGTAAAGTTTCTGGTGAGAAATCAGCTGACAATTTTATGGGAGCTCCCTTATAAGTTACTAGTTGCATTTCTCTTGCTGCTTTTAGGATTCTCTCTTTATCTTTAACCTTTCCATTCTAATTGTAATGTGTCTTGGTGTGGGCCTGTTTGTGTTCATCTTGTTTGAGACTCTCTGTGCTTCCTGGACTTGTATGCCTACTTTCTTTACCAGGTTAGGGAAGTTTTCATTCATTATTTCTTCAAATATGTTCTCAATCCCTTGCTTTCACTCTTCTCCTTCTGGTACCCCTATAATGCAAATGTTGTTACACTTGATGTTGTCCCAGAGGTCTCTTAAACTATCCTTATTTGTTTGGATTCCTTTTTTCTTTCACTGATTGGGTGTGTTCTGTGACTTTGTCTTCCAAGTCGGTGATCGGTCCTCTGCTTCTCTAGTCTTCTGGTAATTTCTTCTAGTGCATTCTTCATTTTAGTTATTGTATTCTTTACTTCTGACTTCTTTAGTATGGTTTCTAAGTCCTTTTATATGTTTACTATCTCTTCGTTGAAGTTCTCATTAAGTTTCTGAGCATCCTTATAACCATTGTTTTGAACTCTGTATCTGGTAGGTTGTTTGCCTCCTTTTTGTTTTGTTCTTTTTCTGGAGTTTTCTTCTGTTCTTTCATTTGGGATGTATTTCTTCATTTTGGCTGCCTTTCTGGGTGTTTTTTTTATGTATTAGGTAGATCTGCTATGTCTCCCAATCTTGCCTGGTTGCCTTATGTAGTAGGTGCCCTGTGGGGCCTTGGCACAGTCTCCCTGGTCACCTGCACTATGTGCTCCAGGAGTGTCCCTTCTGTGGATTGTGTGGCTCTTCTGTTATAGTTGAGCCTTGATTATTATTGGCATGTCAGTGAGTAGGATTTACCCACAGGATAATTGACTGAGGGGTTTGTTCATTCACAGCTTATGGGCTGCTCTGCAGAAGGCTTACCCCACTGAGTGGTATTTGCTCCAGTGGGCTCTGGTGCCTATGGAGACCATCCTTTGTGTGTGCCACTTGTGGCCTAATTGGGTAGTTCTCTACTCTGGTCTGAAGCCAACCTCCAAGTAAGTTTGTTCTGGGACCTCTTGCGAAGGGCTCCAGTGCAGGCCCAGGTCAGCCACTGCCTGTGATTCTCCAGGGACTACGTGGTAGAAACTGCACAGTGATCCACAGTTGTTTGTTGCCTGTGCAAACCCTGGAGGCACGTGGGAGTGCTCTTGCTGCAAACTGAGGATGGCTGTCATCAATACCAGGCCCAGGGTAGCTGCAAAAATCCAGGACACCTGAGACCTGCTGCAACCTGCCAGCTGCCTTGATGTTTTGTCCCTGATAAAGCCTCGTGTGGTACATGAGATGGGTGAGGCAGGGCCTCAGGGAGTAATGAGAGTGGGAAGAGTTGTGGTCAACAGGTTAATGTAGACTCTAGTTTGGTGTCAGTGCTGAGCCAGGAGCTACTCAGCAAAAGTTTCAGAGCACGTGGAGGCCAGCTGCCACCTGCCTGGGTTCTAAGGACTCTGATAGTTTTTCCAGAAGAAGTGCAATGCAGGCAGTGCTGGCTGCTCTCAGAGAAAGTCCCTCTGGTGTTGGACAAGTTGGTTGTGATGGGGAGTCAGGGAGTCAGCAGGGTGGAGCAGCAAATCTCACCAGGTCAGTCATATTTACATTTTGGCCCCTAAGGGTAGGCTCAACACAGAAAAGATAGCACCTGCCTACTGACTATATGGGCGAAAGACTTCACACTGGGAAAATGGCAACCGTCCTCCAGCCCTCTCTCTGAAGCCACACACTTCAGTCTGCCCCCAGCATGTCCCCAACTCTCCCTGAGGTACTGTCCCTCTGTCAGAGCCCAAGGTGAGTGCCTACTAGTGAAAGTCTGTTCATGAGCCATTTAAGAGGATGTCTGAGTTTCCTGCAGCCTTTGGTCCCATCCAGATGGTTGGAATCCCCACTGTTTTTTACAACCAGATGTTGTGGGGGCTCCTCTTCCCAGCACCAGTACTCTGGGCTGGTGAGGCCAGAGTGGGACTGGAGTCTCTTGCTTCTCTGGGGTGACCTCTGTGGCCCAGATATCCTTCCCAGTTTTCAGCTGTCACACAGAGGTTTAGAGCCATCCTGGTTCACGTCTCCGCCCCTCCTACCAGTCTTGACATAGCTTTTTCTTTATATCCTTAGTTCTAAAACTTCTGTTCAACCAGACTTCAGATGGCTCTCCAAGTTGATTGTTCTATACTTTAGTTGTGATTTTAATGTGATCATGGAAGGATGCAGGCACAGTCGGGGGTTTTCTTATTGTCAGCTATTTCAGAGTCTTAGTGCTTGAATTCTTTTTCTGCCAGTTTTATATGTGATGTTATGAATACTCAGAATCTATGTGAGAAATTGTCAAGAGGGGAAAGTGATTTTACAATCTTAATTTCCAAGAGTAATGGTATGCTACCTTTTGTGTATGGGCAGACACCAGAAACCCAAAATGGGAGGAGAGGAAAAGTTTAGGGCAAAAGATATTTCAAAATAGTCATGAAGCATTCTTTCCTGCAGTTTAATGATCATGGTGTGCTGTGAGGGAAAGTTTTGATCACAATGGATTATGTTTATAAATGGTGTGCAGCCAGACTACCCCCACCAAAAAAAAAGAAAAGTAAAAAAGAAAAAGAATATCTGATTTTGACACAAGAAAAAATAAGCATTAAGTAATTATTAAAAGTACACACTTTGCAAACTATTAATATATAAAGTTTTAAATATAATTTAATTGGCAGTATAAATTATGTATAGTTCATTCTTTTAAAAGCATATGCATATATAGATTAATAATAATCAGAAGCATACAGCAACATGAAAATGTAATTTAATTACATATAGGTTTTTAATTCATATATGTGTATGCAGATTCATCTGTGTGGATACAAACACAAACACACACACATACACACATAAACAGAGAGATATTTTCTGATTAGAAAAATAAGTAATTATCAATCCTTTAGCAACATTTTAAATTCTACTCAAGTAATATTTATTTTTCCTTGGCACTTTTTTCCCCGTTTTTTATGTATCAAGTATAATCCTGAAAATGATACTACAGAAAAAGAGGACAATGAATAGTGATGAAACATCACAGAGCGCTAAAATAACTCTAGAACTGTTTGGGCTGTGCCATACTGGCTGGACTTCAGAACACGTGTCCTTGAGGCAAGTGTCCCTGAAATGCTCCGGGAAGAACTCTTGAGATAGTCATATCCTTGAAATTGACTCTAATTATGAATTTGATCTTTTCTCAGAGAACATGCTTATGAAGGGATTTTATAGGTGGTAACAGATTTGGAAACTTTTTAGTGATAAAGCAATAATCCATCCAAATTTTAGTTTTTGAATTCTAAATGATGACAAATTTGGAGAGAGGGGAATTGTAAATCAAAATGGAATGAAATAGTTTCATATATTATACTAGATCTCATAGAGAGGACCCAATAAATGGAAGAGATATGGGCCATTTTGACGAATTCCTACTTACTGTTCTGACGGTATCTATTGAATGTCTCCAGATTTGAGTTCATCATTCACTTCGTGAATTTAATTTTTGCAAAAGGTCTCCCAATAGTTTTATTAGAGTTTGACTGAGGGAATTAGCTACCCATTTTGCATCACTTCGTTGCAAAAAATATTATTATTCTTTATGAATTTATTTGTGTCACTTACACAGAATACAGCTAAGGTACCATTTTTTAAAAATAAGAAGAAATAATAGGTAACATTACAATAGAAAAAATTAGAAAAATATGTCCTTAAAATGATAATAGATATTGTTACTAAAAAAATAAAACAGTGTACAAATATTTCTAAACAAAACAATGATTCATAATGATCCAAAAAATATACCTGCTATACTTTAATACAACTTTGATTCTGTTTTGCGTCTTTCCTTGAACTTGGAATGAAGATGCTTCACAGGTAGGAGAGATACTTAGACAATGAAAAAAAGGACAAAAAAAACTTTCTGCAAATATTGTGGGATGAAACAAACTGAAAGGGAAATATTAAGTTGCCAAAGAACAACAAAGTATGCTCACCATGCTGAGGAAAAGATTTATAGTTGCAGATTACATTTTTGAATTTAAAAGAGCTAATCTAAACTTAGTGAAAATATAAAAATTTTAGTCCAAAGAGATTTAAAAGGAAATGTTGAGTCATAAAAAACACAGAGGAGATTCATAAAGAAAGACAGGTACTATCAAATCATAAGATGAAATTTGTCTATACTGTCAACACACACTTGCTCAATAAGGTCACTTTAGAATTTTATGGAATATGCAAATTATACTGGAATTTAAAAACTAAAAAAGTTAAAGTTGAAATAATTTACAAAAAGAAAAGCCAGTGTGAACTGTTGTGTGGTATGAGTCTTTGTTTTTGCACCAAATTAGCTTCAAATTCACTATCATTTATAGCTTGCATTGGTAGTGTTTTGGGCAAAGTAACATGATCTTCTCAAAGTCTAGGGAGCTTGTATTGGAATCCAAGGTCTCAGGTCTCTGCCATTAGCTAAGCCATGATTGTGGCTTCTGTGAATTTGTTTTAAAGCTATAAAATGATTTGTAAGTTTCTTCTTGGGTGTGAGTCCATGTGTCTTGTTCATAGTTTACTTGACTAAAGTTAAATAAACATGTCCATCTTTATTTAAGATTAGTTAAGGAGAACTGATGTGGACATTCTGGAATTTGCTCATGAAACCACTAAAAGTACACTCAAAAAGAAGGCTTGTAATACGTTTGGAGTCAATAATGGTTGAAATATTTTAAATCATAGACTACGGTTGATATAATCACAGAGATAAATTATGGGTATTCTACATGGCACAGTACTTAACACAACCATCTAGATTGTTGAATTGTAAACTTTTTCACCCCCAGCTGCTTAAATCTTTCAAATTGGTAAGCATATTTAGTCTTTCCTGGTATAGCTCTAAGGTTCAATCTCTTGGTATTTAAAAATGAAAACTGTACACTTTGCAGCCACCTGAACATAAATTGAATTCTTTGCATAGATCCTAAACCAAAACACTATAGTTTTTTTCATCATTCAGAACTTTTAAGCTGTGTCAAGTTTCATAAGAAGCTTCTTTCTTCTCCTCTTGACTCTTGAAGTTCTGTCAAACTCCTCTATTCTTGTTGTCTTACTGTCACCCCTAAATTTGAATTGATTTGTTTTTGCTTGTCTTAAGGCTACACTCCTTGGATATCCTCTCCAACTCACTTAAAGTAAGCCTGTTAACCTCATTGTTCTATTGCAACAACTTCAAAAATCTTCCTGTTCTCATAGTCTTATCCTCCTCCACTCTCGATGGCCTTATTTTGTCATCACAACAAGATTTTAAGAAGGCAGTTCAAATGCAAATATAGAACTTAGGGTTTAATTATCACAAAACTTGGACTACAAATTTAACTCTAATCTTAATGGTAGCCAAAATTATGTGCTTATCAGTGTACAGAAGGGAGAATCCTATTAGATCTTCAGAGAAATAATTTTTTCTGTCATTGGGTTCTGAGTGAAATGTCTTGAGTGTGATTATCACACAGAACAATTTGGGTCCATTATCCCTTCAGTATAAGTTAAGGACATAGAGTTCAAGTGGAACTCAGAGTGAGAATTTCTGGGGAGCAAGACAAATACAAGCATATGAAGTTGTCTGTGGTTCGATATGGCCTAATCGACAGAGAAAGAGAAAGACTATTCTTCAAATAGTCTTCTGTATCACTTTTCTCAACTAGGGTTCTGATATAAATTGGGCACCAAACTAAATTTAAAAATGTCTATGCTTGTGATTCTCAAATATTATGAAGTGGAGACATCACTTCTTTTTCTTCATCTACTTTCTCCCATACTGCAAGGGCTGTGAGACCTATTTCAAAGTCTTCCTGAAAAACTCGTTTCCCGGCTTTAGTATGTGTACCTCTGCTCCATCTATTCTTTCCTCTTTTCTGATTCTACACCATCAGATTCTAAATAATGGACCTGGCAAAGGCAGAGTCATCCTTGGAAGGCAGGAAAGTGGAAGAAAATGAAATAGAAAGACAAGATATTTTTAGCAAGGTGGTTAGTGTCCAAAAATAATCCTCTGTTATTAATTTTTATCCTATCACACATACATTATTTTTGTTAAATTTCACAATAATTCTGTGTGAGAGTTATTTTTTTTTTTCACTTTATAAGCAGGAAAGTAAGGTTCAGAGAGTTATGAAATTTGCTCAGGGTTTGATAGCTCAGAAATGGTTCAGCTGGAATTGCGAATCCCTGTCTTGCTAGAGCCCAGAGGGCAAATTTTCTGTGGGACTGATTAAGGCTAGATCCATACACTGTAAAGACTGGATGAGCCAATGGTAATGTTGAAATTTTTTATCAAAATGAAGGGGACTGACTCAGACTTTCACCAGTTTCACACATGGGCCTTTGAACCTTTCACACACATATCACACCTAAACCAATATAGTGTACATCAGAGCAGGGTACAATGATTACACATGAACTCGATGGAGAAGTTATTAATCACAATTTTACATTTTTCATTCATGTATACTTGCACAAAAGGTTATGTGGTTAGGGGGTCCCCAAGTTCACCCTGAGGTTCAATGATTTTCTAGAAGGGTTCATACAACTCAGAAAAGCTGGTATACTCATAGTTACTGTTTATTACAGCCAAAAGATACAAAGTAAAATCAGCAAAGACAAAAGGAGTCCAGGAAAAACCAGGCATAAACTTCTTGTTTTCCTTTTCCAGAAGTGTCATATGAGCAGCGCTAAATTCTCCCAGCAATGATGAGTAACAACACATACAGAGTATTACCAACCAGGAAAGCTCACTCAAGCCTCAGTGTCCAGGGTTTTTATTGGAGGTTACACACATAGGCATAATGTGCCCATTTGACGGACCTTAGTTACTCAGGCTTCAGCCCCTTCAGAGATCAAACTCTTACAGCAAGGCCAAGGCTCCCCACCAAAAACCACAAGGTTAGCTTCAACTATCTGGCATGGCCAAGGCCCCCAGGAGACAAAGATAGTTTTTTCAGGCAGGATATTTCAAGGGATTAGAGGAGACCTCTTAGAAGCTGGTCCAGAGCCAGTCTTTGTTTGGAAGATGCAAAGTTTGAATATTCCAAGTCTGCTAAATTAACCCTTTACTGCACAGTTAAGGTAAACTTAAGAGGTATCTGTAGAAATTATATGAAATAAAATTAGCAACCTAAGATAATGTAGTTTCTTAGAGCAATTTTAATCCCTTATGTAGTGACAATTTTGAGGAGCACACAATTTGAATTTCCAATAAAAAAGCTTTACTCAACATAGCAATTGAGACAAAATATAATCTTTTAGAATATTTTATATTTCTAATAAAAATCATTCAAAGCCAGAGTTTACATAGACCAGTGGATTAAAGATTATGATTTAAGGTTTCTGAGGCCCTATTCGAGCTGTGAGTTTCGAAAGAGGAATTGATGGCTAAATGGACAAGTTTTTAGGCTGCCTACTTTTCTTTCAACCAGAGTAGCTCTGATTTAGTCTGTTTTCCTGATTTACACTTCTCAGTAAAAGTAAATCTGAAGAAATGGTTACAAATCCAAACTGAAAAACAACTGTTATGAATTGAATTGTACCTCTTAAAAACATATTGAAGTCCAGACCCCCAATATTTCAGAATATGACTTTATTTGAAGATAGGGTGATTGCAGCTTTAATTAGTGAAGTCAAGATGAGGTCAGACTGCAGTGGGTCCTTAATCCAATATAACTGGTGTCCCTATAAGAAGAGGAGAGAGACACACAGGGAGAAGACAGTCATGTGAAGACATAGGCAGAGATTAAAGGACTGTAGCTTCAAGCCAAAGAACACCAAGGAATGTCAGGAAACAGGAAAAGCTAGAACAGGCAAGGAAGAATTCTCCTCTACAAGTTTCAGAGGGAGCATGGTTTTGCTGATTTAGTACTTCTAACCCTCTCTACTGTGAGGCAATAAATTTTTGTTGTTGTAAGCCACCCAGTTTGTGGCACTATGTTATGGCAGCCCTAGAAAACTAATACACAAATTAGACTAACTTCATTCCTCTCCTCAAAAACTGAGACCAAAAAGGTTGGGCAAATTTCTGAAGACTGAGAATACCAATGAAATTAAGGATCTACTGAATGTCTGTTCAAAAAGTTTATTTTGTTGTTGTTTTTTTTTAGTTCTGTGTTTTACATGGATCACATTATTTAGTTAACAAGAAAATATATGTTTATAGATTCAGCTCTTAAGAAAAAGTCTTTATCAAATCATGTACATCTTAAAAATACATTTTGTCAATTCTACCTCAATAAATCTGGGGAAAAAAGAAATGACCTGGCTGATAAAGTTGCTGAAAACAGTGCAAAGTTTTGTGACTGCTAATAAGGAATGAGTTTACATAGCAATGTTGCTGGACTATATCAAAAATAAACAGGCAAGTAGGTTCTTAATCCACTCAAGTGCTCATTCATTACTATTTTCACTGGGAGAAAAAAGGAACAGGGGTGGGGATAGTGAAAAATATTTTTAGTAGCTGACTTAAATTTTTAATGGAATAGGCAAAGCACATGCAGAAAACAAATCACAGTCCTGTATTGGAATGTTAATATCTGCGGAATTTACCTAATGATAAATTTAACCTTTGAATCAATTAGCTATTGCTGTAAAACAACCCATCCTATAACTCAGTGACTTAACAAAAATAACTTATTGTTGCTTGTTGCCTTCAGGTCAGCTGGAGGTTGTGTTTGGCTGAAGTGGCTCTGCTTCAAGTATCTTTCATTCTCCTTAGATTAGCAGGATAGCTTTACTGCATAGTCTTCTTATATCAATGGAAGAGATGTAAGAGGGCAAATGGAAAAGTGTGAAGTTTCTTAAGGCCTAGGCTGGGGACTGGCACTCTGCTACTTCCAGCCATGCGTCATTGGGAGAAGTGAGTCACAGGGTGTATTAGTTTCCTAGGGCTGCTGTAACAAAGTACCACAGGCTAGGTGATTTAAAACAATGGAAACATTGTCTCACAGTTGTGGGGACTAGACTTCCAAAATCAAAATACTGGCAGGATTGATGGCTTCTAAAGTGTGTGAGGTAAGGATCTGTCTCAGGCCTCTCTCCTTTGCTCATAAATGGCCACCTTTATACTCATATAGTGTTTGTTCTCCCTATACCTGTCGATTTTCAAATTTCCCCTTTTTATAAGGATACCAATCAGAATGGAGTAGGGCTTACCCTAATTACTTCATTTTAACTTGATTACCTCTGTAAAGATCCTATCAACAAATAAAGTCACCTCTGAGGTACATAAATATTTGTTGAGGGGAGGGACACAATTCAACCCATAATACACGTTCAAGCCCAAAGTAAAGGGGTTATGAACAGTACTCCAAATGAAGACATGGCAGGAGTGGGTAAAAAATGGAGCCCTTAATAGTTTAAACTTTAGATCAAGCACAGGACTTGGCAAACCTTGGCAAACCCAGGGCAAAACCCCTGGGCCAAACCTGACCTGCTATCTATTTTTATAAATAAAATTTTATTGGAACACAGGCATGTCCATTTTTTAATGTATTGTCTATATCAGTTTTTATGTTACAATGGCAGGGTTGAGTGCCTGTGACAAGTGGCTGTTTGGCCTGACAAGGCTAATACAATTATCTGGTGCTCTAAAAGTTTACTGATCCCTGATCTTGCCAGAGCAGCAAGGCCTACAGATAAAGATTTGTATACTTTTCCTGAACCCATGTAACTGTCCTAGTGGAGCAATGGGAAAAACACCATTTGGGGAGTGGGAAGTTTTGTCTTATGACATCGGTTTTGCCATTAGCTAGTTCTGTGACCTTGAGCAAGACGTTTAGCTTCATTGTCTCTGTTTCTCATTTAGGAAAACAGAGAATTGGTCATATTACTTTCCTAACTTTGCTTTTTTAAATCATAGTCAGATAGTAAACCTTTAGTAATGAAAAACTACTGCCTGGAGCTACTCAACAAAGAAGGTGGCATAGTTATAGAAAAATATAATTTTCCCTGTAGGCCTCAAACTACTATTTTAATGAAATGAAAGTGTGGGTTTTTTGTTGTTGTTTTTTTTTTCTTCCCTGAATCAGCAGCCCTCTGCTTACAATAAAATTAAATGATATTTAAAGTCCTTTCTTTTCTAAAATCTATTTTTATTATTTGTTTAGAATTTGCATGCTGGCTGGATCCAGAAAGCATATGATGTAGCCTATAAAATTAAATGCATATAAAACAGAACAATTAAGCACAAATATAAACAGGATGAAACCAATTCAAAGCAGTGGAGACTGTGACTTTAAACTAATATATGCTAGTTATAATAAACCCTAATTATACATTTAAAAATATTTTTATTAAAATATAGCTAACACAATATTATATTAATTTCAGGTATACACAGTAGTTATTCAACATATATATACTGAAAGAAGTGATTACTATGATAAGTCCAGCAACCATCTGACACCATACTATGCTATCACAATATTATTGACTATATTCCCTATGCTGTACATTATATCCCCATGACTTATTTGTTTTGTACCTGGAAATTTGAACCTGTTATTTCCCTTTAACTTCCCCCGCTTTTTTAAATGTTTCAATTGCACTTGACATTCAATATTATTTTATATTAATTTCAGGTGTACAGCATAGTGGTTAGACATTTCTATAATTTAAGAAGTGACTGCTTTGACTAGTCTAGCACCCATCTGGCACTATACATAGCTATTACCATATTATTGATTATATTCCCTATGCTTTACTTTACATGCCCATGACTATTTTGTAACTACCAATTCCTATTTCTTAATCCTTTCACCTTTGGTACCGTGCCCTCCAAGCCCCAACAAATCTAATGCCCATCTGATACCATACACAGTTATTACATTTACTATATTCCTTATGCTATACCCTCCATTCCCTGACTAATTTGCAACAACCAATTTGTACTTCTTAATCCCTTACCAGTTTTTGCCCACCCTTCCAACCCCTCTCCCATCTGGCAACCATCAAAATGTTCTGTTATCTATGAGTTTGTTTCTGTTTTGTATGTTTCTTCATTTTGTTCTTTAGATTCCACATATAAGTGAATTCACATTTCATCTGTCTTTCTCTGTCTGACACTCCACTAAGCACAGTACTCCCCAGGTCCATCCATGCTGCTGCAGATGGCAAGATCCCATTCCCTTCCATGGTCAAGCAATATTCCATTTTATATGCATATGCATATGTATGCATTCCCTCCTTATCCTCATTACATCCTCATCAGAGGACACCCAGGCTGCCTCTGTGTTTCGGGTTTCTTTAGACAAATAATCCAGAAATGGGGTTATTGGGTCCTTCTTTGTCTCTTATTATAAAGTCTATTTTGTGTGGTATAAGTATTGCTACCTTAGTTTTGTGTTTGCTTGTTTCCACTTTCATGAAATATCTTTTTCCATCCATTTACTTTCAGTCTCTGTGTGACTTGATCTGAAGTGAATCTCTTGAAGGCAGGATATGTAAGAGTCCTGTTTTCTTATCCCTTAAGCCACCCTATCTTTTGATTGGAGCAGTTAATCCCTTTACATTTAAAGTAATTGTTGATAGATATGTAGTTGTGGTCATTTTATTACTCATATTTTTTATTTTGTTTTGGGTTTTTTTGGTCTTAAAAAGTCCCTCTAAGATTTCTTGTAATAATGGTTTGGTGAGGATGAATTCTTTTTGCTTTCTCTTGTCTGGGAAGATCTTTATGTGTCCCTTGATTCAAATGATAGTTTTGCTGGGTAGAATAATCTGGTTGTAGGTCCTTGCTTTTCATCACTTTGAATATTTCTTGCCAATCTCTTCTAGTCTGCAAAGTTTCTGTTGAGAAATCATTTGATGGTCTCATGGGAGCTCCTTTGTAGGCAACTAACTGCCTTTCTTTCGCTGCTTTTAGGATTCTCTCTTTGTCTTTAACATTTGCATTTTAATTATGATGTGTCTTGGTGTGGGTTTCTTTGGATTTATCATTTTTGGGACACTGTGCTCCCTGGTCTTGTATGTCTATTTCCTGCACCAAGTTAGGGAAGTTTTCCATCATTATTTCCTCAAGTAGATTTTCACTTCCTTCTTCTAGCTCTTCACCTTCTGGCACCTCTATGATGCAAATGTTGGTGTGCTTGAGGTTGTCCCAAGGTCTCCTAAAGTATCCTCATTTTTTTGCTTTTCTGATTGGGTGTTTTTTGCTACCTTATCTTCTCAATTGCTGATTCTATCCTCTTCATGTAATCTACTGTTGATTCACTCTAATGCATCCTTCATTTAGTTATTGTATTCTTTATTTCTGACTGATTCTTTTTTATGTTTTCTATCTCCATTTTTATGTTTCCTATCTCTTTGATGAAGTTCTCCCTGAGATCATTGAGCATCGTTATAACTAGTGTTTTGTACTTTGCTTCTGGTAGATTGCTTGCCTCCATTTTGTTCAGTTCTTTTTCTGGAGCTTTGTTCTGTTCTTTTATATGGGATATGTTTCTTTGTCTCCTCACTTTTGCTGCCTCCCTGTGTTTGTTTCTCTGTATTAAGTAGGGCTGTTATGCCTCCCAATCTTAGTAGATTGGCCTTATAGGTGTCTTGGTGGACCTAGTGGTGCAGTCTCCCTAGTCACCAGAGCCAGGTGCTCCACATGTGTCCCTTGTGTAGGTTGTATGTGCCCTCCTGTTGTAGTTGAGGCCTGGTTGCTCTTTGCAGATTAATAGGAGGGATTGACCTTCAGTCTTATTGGTTGTGAGGAGTGGCCATAGCTGCAGTAGAGGAGCTGTTGTGCAGGGGCTGAACCTATAGAGCAGGATTCACTTTAGCAGGGCTCTGGTGCCTGCCCAGTCTGCCCTTTGGGTGTGTCATTTTTGGAGGTGGCCAGGTGATGTTCCAGCTTGGTCTGGATCTGAAGCTTTCCACTGGGTGTGCCTGCCCCAGGAAAGGCCCCACTGCAGGCCAAGTTCAGCCACAGCCTATGCCCTGCCAGGGGCCACCTGGAATGAGCCACAAAGCAATCCACAGATGGCTGTCACTTGCACAGGATTTGTTGGTGCCTCCACATCTGAGATAACCCTCCCCATTTTTAATGGTCACATACAAGTGTGGGACCAGCCCATTTCATGTCTCTGCCCCTCCTACCTGTATAGAGGTGGCTTCTTCTGTATGTCCTTAGTTATAGTTCTTCTGTTTAACTAGACTTCAGGCAGTTCTCAATGATGATTGTTCTATAGTTAAGTTGTAATTTGGAGGTGGTCATGAGAGGAGATAAGCATAGTGTTTGCGTATTCTGCTCTCTTGACCAGACATTGGTCCTTTCTTCTTTTTAATATTAGGATTCTATAATATTAAACATGGAGGAGAGTGAATATGTATGATAAATCCATTTTTAGACAGAAATAAGCTTCATTGGGACAGAATTTTATTATAACAAACTTTTATCCATTTTGGCCACTCTAGTTTCTAGAATCTTAAAATGTGTTAGAGAGGCCATCTGGTCCAGCTACCCATACATAATATTTAAAAGGCCTTAATTAAAAATTTTATGAAAAAGCAGAAGAATGTGTTAAATAACACAACTCAACAATGAGTAATCAATTGGAAAGCATGCCCCAATATTTTGTAGAGCCTCCCGCCAAGGCTTTTTTTCTATCCCTTGAATCTTGCTTTGACCTGCAGAATGTGGGTGAGGTGATGTTGTGCAAGTTCTGGACCTTAGGCCTCAATGGCCTTAGCTTTGGTCTTTGCTGTCTTAGAATGTTCCCTGAGATCATCATGTAAAGAAACTGGTCTAGGACACTGGAGGATGAGAGGCTAAGTAGAGGAGAATCAGGTTGCCCAGGTGACAACCAGTACCACTACCAGTCATGAGAATGTGGCAAGGAAATCATTCTGGAGCAATCTGTATCTCCTTTTGAGTGCCCCATATTTCTCTAGTCTCCTACCAGCCACTCCAAAATATCTGCTTCAGCCTTTATTTTATATAAATCGTAAATATATAAATTTTCTATTAATAGAAAGTTTTTACTATCCCCTTTTGCAGTCACTCAAATTACAACCTTTAATTATAGAAATTTTCATGAATTGATTTCGGTGGGCATCTCTGCTCTCTTTCAATATGTTTTGTGAAATTCTGACTACTTGCTTTGGGGAAGATGTGGCTGGTTTCAGTTCTCTGCATCTCTAACATGAGCACGGTTCTGTTTCCTTTGCAAAATCAGTACACTCTTCAGTGTGGTGATGGGAAGGGCATTCGTACCTTTGGACAGAAGAATAATTTCCTGCTTGTTGTCTGAGCTGGAAGAACATCTCCTATTGTGCTAAGAATGTCACATAGATTTCATCTAGTAGACTAATTTTGGTTTCTGGTGACTGCCTCCTGCAATATTAAGGAATATTTCAAGACCACATGCAGGCTTTGTTATAACTTATTGGCAATGTCTTTCCTGGAAGGAAAGTGGCCCTTTATATACCAAATATTTTTTACCATTGACCATGGTACTTTCTATGAAAACAATTAAACAGCTCCTTTCCTTTAGTAGTAGTAGCACTAGGAAATTTGTATTTAATCACTTTGTACCCAGTAGGCATAGCTTATAAATTTATATTAGCTAGGCTAGGTAAAGTTCAGTGAAATTCACTAATAACCAACATCATTAGAGATGATAACTTAACCAAAAGTGCAGAGGTTATTATTTTGGTCATTCTCATTTATGCAATTTCTTTAATAATCATGTATATTAGCTACTTAGTTATTTATTTATTATTTATTTATTTATTATTTATTCCATGGCAATATTGTTACAGTAAATAATATTTTTCACTATAAAATAGAATTGGGAGTTGATGCACTGCAGGGGTTGGCAAACTACAGTCAGCTGCCGGGCCACATTTAACCTGCCATCTGTTTTTGTAAATAAAGTTTTATTGGAACAGAGCCAGCCCCATATGTTTCATATTGTCTATGGTTGCTTTGCACTACAATGACAGGGTTGAGTAGTGGCAACAGAGACTAGCAGAGTTGAGTAGTTGTGACAGAGATCTTACAGCCTGCAGAACCTGAGATATTTACTATCTGACCTGTAACAGAAAAAGTTGCCAATCCCTGATGGATTGAAATAGTTAAGGCTTTAACATTTATTGACTATGTTCCATTTTCAGGCAAATGTAATAGATGTTGATAGCCCTTTGAAGGGCTTTTTCCTCTCTAATAAAAGGCTTTATACAGAGCAGTTGTTTTTAATCCTGTCTAAACATTAAAATCAACTGGGTAGAGTTAAAATTACTAATACTGGGACATGACCTGTGTAAGATATGGGTATTGCATGTTTTTGAAAGCTACTCAGGTGACTCTAAAGTGCATTAAGGTTATGAAGCATCGATCAGTGTTATTATTTGCTCTTCTACAGGTTATATTGTGTGGCTATCCAGTTTGACTTATATTGACTCAAATCTGATATAAAGTAAATCTGAAATAGCTTAACAAAATAATAAAAAAATAAAAAATTCAAGGAAAAGTGGGTTTTAGTTCAGACTGGGTGGGACCTCTTAATTCAAGTCCCAAGCCCCTGGAATTTTTGCTGGTCCAATTTCCTTGTATGTCAAGTATCATTGTTTCCTCCACGAATCTCCAGATTTAAAACTAATTGTAAAGCTAACAAAAAAGTCATTTAAGTCTATTTTTTTGTGTTCTTATCACGCATGAATCATCTACTTTAAAAAATAAAACCCCATATAGTTACTGCCGTTAGAAATTTTTTTCATATTGCAAAACTTAGAAAGTATTTGGGAAATAGGGTAAAATATAAGAAGCTTAAACTTTGGTAAGCTAAAGACAAATCATTTTTTCTAGTTCAACATGTAGCCAATTATCCCAGAAACGATGAATCAGGAAGCTTTTTCATAGATTTAGTTTTAAGTATTGCAAGGATATATACTCTCGTCCTATGTAGTGCACCGTTAACTTTTATGGACTTAAATAATAATTTGTGTAAGTCATATACCAAAATTTTCCATAGGCATCTTACACATAGGCAGAAGTTATTTATAGATGGAGAAACTCACACTTAAGGAGATTTATCCCAAAGATCTATCTTGAGAACTTCCCAGGCAGGTTTGCACACCAATAGTAAAAATTATGCATTTATAATTTAATATTTTACCAGCCCAACAGCTAGTTCAAGCATATGCAGAAATTAAAATTTCTATCCATTTTGTCCAAATCACACTTCTTCAATTTGCAAGATTTGTCTTTGCTCCACCCACTTTTTTCTGGTGCCAATACTTTTCCTTAGCTACTGTCTTCTCTAAGCCTGAAATTTCTTCTCCCATCAAACTAGGAAAACTTGGAAATCTCTCTGCTAGAGATACTCTTACAGATCCCTAAAAAATGCAGTTTGGACAGAGAATATAATGATGAGAAGAATGCATCATATTTATTAAAAAAAATGATTCTTTATATTCTCTTTATACTCTTCAGCTCTTATTTTCCATAGAATTGGCAACACCACTATAAAAGCCATTTTGCTCATCATGGTCCATGAATACCTGTTTTCTGCTGAGACTAGTTTTTCTTTAAATGATGAATAATACTTTTTCCTTTGTAAAATACTTCACAGTCCTGGGTCTGCTTTCCTGAGTCATCCTTATCATAGAGCAGGACCCCAGACTTACCAGAAGCAACATTCTCCACAGTGAGATATGTATATGTTTTCTGACATACTCTTGTTCTCGTTTTTAGAGAGAAAGTCCTAAGAAGCACAATATAAATAAGTAGGGAAGAAGCCAATATTTATTAATATTTAGTATTTAATGTATGCAAGTCACTGACAAGCACTTCATCTCTGTTATTTAGTCATCATAAGAACCATCATGTTTCTCCTTTTTACAGATGAGGAGTAGGTGAATTTCTTAAGGTTACACAGCTAGTAAACGATCTGTTTTTTACATTCCTACATAGCTAACAAGTGGTCGATCAACATTACTTAAAAAGAAGTGGATTATTATTTAATGGGTTTTTGCTCATTAAATTTGGAAATCACTTTTAATTTCTATATAAATGTCTCATAATACATCAGAGGCATTTAAGGATGGGTAATTTCTATTTCCGTATGAGGGATGTAGGTAACTTTCCAAAAATATTTGCCCGCAGAGAGTAGCTTCCTACCACTTCCTGAGAGTAAGTTAGGTGTCTTTGTGTTGTCAACCCTCTGAAGCTAATCCCTTTTTCTTTAGTTGAAGGGCACAACTTTGAAAATTATTGCAGTTTGACGTCTTACAACTCATTGCAGTTCTTTGCAAGTTCAGACATTTTCTGAGTGAATGGAGAGTACAAATGTAGCTAAGTGTTAATTAAAAAGAACATCTTGAGTGTAAACATTAAAAATTGATCACCTTCTGTGAGCAATTTAATTTATGAGCATGAACATATTCGAAGCTGATGTCTTGAATTTTACTAGAACATCTCTTAGTGCATAATGAAGGGGAAGAAGGAAAAACCGTTAACATGAACGTATTTAAATTTCTCTTTTCTCAGTCACTGTAGGTGTGAAAATTCTAGGGCCAGAGAGGCACCTACTCCAGTATCGCTCTAACAGCAGCAGCTGCAAGAGCAGCAGCATCCCCAGCTTCCTCGGCCCCCCACAGGTGGGTTCACACCATCAGTTCTGCACCACTGTAATCGTTTTTGGCAAAGTGGGAGACCTGTGGAGTGGCTCCGGCAGCTTTCCTTTCTTTTGGGGTTATAGGAAATCATTAATGAATGCATTTATTTATTGAATTTTCAGCTTGTTCAGTAAGGTGTAGCAGAGTGTGCATATGAAAGAATGGCAAGAGGAATAAATTAAATTTCATTGCCCAAGTCAGCCGACTATCTCCGTGAGCTTAATTAAGGGAATAATTCTTCCCCCTTAGTTCCAGGGGTGTGTTTTCAATGCCCTGATACTGATATTACATTTTGAAATGCTATTAAATAGAATTAGTGCTGTCTGAAAGGTAAAGTCGGTGAATTTTTTTGTGGGTTTCTCCTCTTTAGATCCTTTCTAACTCCCTACCCTTTATTTAGTCCCTTCCCTACTCCCAGGAGTCTGGTGGCCCAGGGCGTCCCTGATCCTCCCTGGCTGCGCAAAGCTCCATGCAGTCACCTGGGGTTGTCTTCTTGTCTCTCCTCTACTCTTCTACTAAAACTCATTGATTCTCTGTTCTATTCCTTTAATGTCTCACTGTAATAAGAAATCTGATTTGTTAATCTGAGGCAGGTTATTAGCAGTTGAAAATGACACTTAAGGAGGTACAAAGGTCTCTGCTCTAAGACAATATTAAGTGATTTCAAATTTGAGAGACAGGGAATCTTCAAAATCATATTGCATAGACAGACTGTGTACAGAATTGAGTCTGCTGTGTCTGATTATTATTATTTCATGCTTAATTTTTATGTAGGCGGGATGGAAATAAATTCAGAAAAATTCTTAAATAGATTTACATATATTATAATAACAAAAGAAGGGTTTCAGAATGGGCTTGGAAAATAATTTTTAGATATGTTTTCCTTTTGCTTAATATACTACATGGGGTAATATTTTAATGAAGAAATTGTGGTTCACATACACAAACACAAAGATTTATTAAATGACTTCAGTCTACATAATGTGTAACAAATGACAATATTTTTTATTTTAAAATAAAGCTTTAACTAATAGCACATCAAAGTAAAAGTGTGTTGAGTGGTGATGGCCTCTGGCTCATTCCAGCAGGTGACTTAGCAGAGGGTTTGCAAGTGCATAATTGTTGGTGTCAATCTTGAAGAACTGACACAAAAATAAGATATTTTCCAAATGGAATTCTAAGGGACTAAAAACAGTGTAATGGAGTTTGAAAGAGAAAGTTTGGTTTTATTTGATTGTCAAGAAAATAAAGTGCAGTGATTTATTTTAACATAAATTCAATCATCAGTGAAATTTTAAAATAAATACCGGTAGTATTTTAAATGTTCCAGTTTAAATTTAATGTTTTTGGAATGTTTTAGAGTAATAGAACAAAAGATTATTTCTGTCTCCCAAATACACAGCTTTAAGGACCAATCTCATAGTATAGGAAATTTTTCATTAAAAAAAAAAAGTTGCAGTTTTCTGTGTTTTATTTTTTGCTCCTGTATATTTAAGAGAAAAAGAATCTGGATAAAAATGATCTGTCCATCATCTATATGCAATTTTTGTGTGATTATACCTATGTACGATTATTGCTGTAAGTATTTCTAGATTTTTTTTGCTAAGTTTAAAAAAAATACATTTATCTACCGCATTAAAAAAATAACTTGGCATGGTTTAAGTTTCTCAAAAACTCTAATTGTACTATTAATTTGTCAAAAATTTACATATGAAAATTGAACTCTTGCTGGTAATAAAATTTATGTTGATTTTAATTCCTAAAAAAAAAAAAGATAATTAAATAGATTCATAATTTTCCAGTGGGCATTTTTCAGTTGGCACTCCAAGGGACTAGAGTTGGACCTGGAGGCTGATTATGGTCGTGCTGGAATTGGGGGAACTAGATTCAAGGGGAGCAGGAATCGAAGATGTGAATCAATTTCAGAATGACATTCCAAGTACTAAATCAATCACTTTGTATTTAATCAACCTTAGAGCACCACTGCAAAATGGGGATAATGATATCCAAGTCACATAAATGGCAGGAGGAACATAGGAAACTGGGAGGAGCTTTGCATAAAGTATTATACAAATGAGTTATCACAACCTGGGAAAGAGTAGGGAAAGATAAGGCAAGTCAATTTTGTCTTCCTCATCCCACCACCCCACTAAACTATCTTGGTCAGAAATTATCTGTGCATGGAACAGAAATTTATTTTTGGAATAGCTGTATGAGGATACTTTTAGTTATGGCTAAAAGTAACTCATTTAACTTAGGAGAAAAAATGAATTTATTGTCTCATGTAACTAGAAAGCATTAGAGATGCTTAAAAAAGACATTATCAGGAATCTTCCATCTTTTTCAGAGTCTTTGGCTCTGCCATCCTCTGTGCTTAATGCTTAGGCAAATCCTTTCCAAGTGGTGGCAAGGATGGTCCCAACAGCTCCAACCTCAAAAGGTCCTTTGGGCTAGAGATCTCAGAAGGACAGAGATTGTTTCAATTATATCAGTTCCCACAAAAAGATTCTGAGTCACCCCGGGTAGTTGGTGTGCAACTCCTCACCCCCACCAGGAAGAGAAGGGACAGCTCTTGTAAATGACAACATCTAAAAAGATGCTGGGCAGACAAAATGCATCAGATACCTAATATGCTGGTTCAAGTGGAAAAAAAAAACTTATTCTTGAGGGGATGAAGAGGAATCTCATAGGTATCAAAGGACAGGAAATAAAATACAACTGGGCCACAAAGGGATTGGAACTGGAAAGTCTATATCAAGAATAGACCAGGCTGGATCACCCAGTTTTATGTTACCATAGCATCCTGAAGTTTCCCTATGATAACAATGGTGACGCGTCATAATAATCAGTTCCTATCAGTTCTTTTGATAGGACTTCAAGCCCTGTGAAGGCAGGCAGTTTTATTGTCCCATTTGCTGTTGAAGCCACAGCACCTATGGCATTGTTAGGACGCTAGTAGGTTCAACAAATATTTGAATGGATGGATACGAGTAGATAAATGAGGCTGCTCTCTTCATCTCTCGTGGTACTAGGTAAATCATTGTCCTTGACTCTCCGACATGCATGGGCTCCTCTCTTCGCTGGAGATACGCTTCTCATAGCAGACTTTGTTTTGCTATAGCAATGGTTTGGCCCTGATTTTGTATGTTCTTCTGGCTCCAGTCTCTCAGTTTCCCAATTTCAAATTAATAAAGGGAATAAAATTAGGTGTCTATGCTTTATCAAAGCAACTGCAGATGGGAGTGGGACTGTGTGGTCATCGCTACGTCGGGTATGTAAACCCATAGCTTCAGCAAAAGCCCTAGTTACAAGTACATTCACCACTCAAGTGATCTACAGAGGAAAAGTACTGTCAATTTGTCTCCAGTCAGACGTAAGTAAATAAAACATGTCCCAAGCATTCTGTTCACTGGCTCCTATTCCCTTATCGCCATACGTGGCCTAGCATCTTGAATATTATTTAGGTCTACTCTAGGAAGTGGTTAGATCTTTCTTGTACCATAACGATGATACTTCCTGTCATCTTGTCACGTATTAACTCATTAAATGGTTCCTGCTGGAACTGTTTAAAGACCCTAGACTCCACTCTCCAGGAGTGGAGAAAGACACACATGAAGTAAATGATGTTGAGTATGTCCATGAGAACCTTCCAAGGGAATCATTCATTTATTCAACCAATATTAATTGAGCTTTGTGCCCCTCGTATATGTTAGGAGCTATGCAAGAAGCTGGGGGTGAACAAGGCACTCCCTGTTTGCACAGAGCATAATTTAGTGGGAAAGAAAAGCCATTGCGATATTATTATAACATATCATAAAGTTGTGATAGAGGGAGAAGATGTAAAGAAGCAAATAAGAAGGGATGAGGGAAGCCTTCCCTGAGGAGGAAAGTGACCTGAAGGTGAGCATGGGAAACAGGATTAGGACATGATAAAAAGAAGGATTCGTAGGGGAAAGTATTCCACCAGGGACTCTCGTGTGCAAAGGCCTAGAGGAACTAAAGAAAAACATATCCACCTCTCTCCACCCCTGCACACACACACAAAGTATATAGTAACCAGGGTTTTAAGAGAGTCATTTTCATTTTAAGAAAATGATATCCAATTATATCACACATTTCTCATTTAACTAGACAATATGGAAATCCCTCCAAAAGAACTGGTAATACCCAATTCGTTCTTTTAATGACTGCGTATTATTGCATGTTGTGAAAGTACTTCAAATTATTCAACTATTCCTGAATGCATGGGGCTTTCTTGTTTCCATCTTTCGCCACCGAAACAATGTTGCATAAACATCATATTCTTATATATATTGAAAAGCTTTGTTTTCTAGGAGTGTTGTTGCCGGGTCTAAGATGTGTATTTTAAATTCTAATAGATATACCAATTAGATATCATCAACATTTTAAACTATAATTAATTGTTACTTTATTTGTATTTCCTTGACTTATTTGGAGGTTAAACCTCCTATGCATTCTAGTGCTTTGAATTTGCCTATCTATGAATTGTCTAGTCACATCCCTTCCCATTATGTTTTCATGAATTTCTATGAGCTCTATGTTTAATGAAGATATGAATGTCATATACCATATGTACAAATTTTTTTTTAAATGATTCATCCATTTATTGACGTGTTTTATATATTTTTTGCTTTGCAAAGGTTTAAAATTTTTACTTAGTATATTAGTCAGTGTTCTCCAGTGAAACAGAATCAATGGGCTATAAATAGACACATATAAAAGAAGATTTGTTATAGGAATTGGCGCGCACTGTTATGGAGGCTGAGAAGTCCTGTGATCTGCTGTCTGCAGGGGAGCCAGTGGTATAATTCAGTCCCAGCCTGAAGGCCAGCAGCCAGTGTCCAAGGGCAGTAGAAGATGGATGTCCCAGCTAAAGAAAAAAGAAAGAGAATTTGCCCTTCCTGTGACTTTTTGTTCTATTCAGGCCCTCAAGTGTTGGATGACCCCTGCCCACATTGGTGAGAGTGATCTTTACTTAGTCTACTGATTCAAATGCTAATCTTTTCCGGAAACATCTTCACAGAAATACACAGAAGCAATGTTTTATCAACTATCTGGGAATCCCTTAGCCCAGTCAATTTGACATACAAAATACAACCAATACACTTAGTTAAATGTATTTATCTTTATTTTAGAGCTTTAGGCTTTCTACTTGGTTTAAAAAGTCTTCCCAACCCCTGATTTGTACATGTAAACCAAATTTCCTTTTATAAAATAGTTGTTATATTATTTTCTACATTTAAGTCTTTTATCCATTTAGAATTTAGTTTTAGGATTGTGAGATAAGGATCTTAGTTTATTCCTTGCAGATGAATAATCAATGTCCCAACATTATTAATTATTTAAACTATACTTATTCCAGAGAATTGGAATGCTATCTTTATAATAAGTTAAATTCTCCTATATATATTTCAAGGGCTTTTCTTGAATTCCATTGATCTATTTGTCCATTTCTATGTCAACACTGTAGTGTTTAATTATCGTGGCTTTATGATACATTTTAATATCCAGTTAGGCAAACCCTCCTCTTCATTACCCTTAAAATGCATTTTTTATTATTCTTGGACATGAATTCATCCATTTTAATTTTTTTTTAATTTTATTTTTTAAATTTATTGGGGTGACAATTGTTAGTAAAATTACATAGATTTCAGGTGTACAATTCTGTATCACATCATCCATAAATTACACTGTGTGTTCACCACCCAGAGTCAGTTCCCCTTCCATCACCATATATTTGATCCCCCTTACCCTCATCTCCCACCCCCCAACCCCCTTACCCTCTGGTAACCACTAAATTACGTTCCCCAGGTTAATTTTCAAACCCGTGGCCATCCTGTGGTCACCGACTGCCCTCC
This sequence comes from Rhinolophus ferrumequinum, assembly GCF_004115265.2. Lineage (NCBI taxonomy): Eukaryota > Metazoa > Chordata > Mammalia > Chiroptera > Rhinolophidae > Rhinolophus > Rhinolophus ferrumequinum. The sequence goes on from NC_046287.1 coordinate 94,537,228, forward strand.
AATCCCCCATTTTAATTTTAATATTATGTTTTCCAAACTCTTCATTCTTTCATAATTGGAATTATAATTCGAATGAAATTTTCTGTATATATTAATTTGAAGAAATTTGACATTTTAATGATATTTAGTGTTGCTCTCCAAGGATATAAAATCACTTAGAAGTCTATGTCATTCAATAACATTTTACAGTTTTCTTTATGCCGGCCCTATGTTCTTGTTACATTTACTTCTAAATGTTTTATTTATTTGTTTACAACATCATTGTGAATGGACTATTTCTAGTGATTGCTAATGTAGGAAGAAAGCAATTGCCTTTGGTAATTTATTATGCATTCAGATATCTTACTAAATGTCTTAGCAAATTCTAGTAGTTTTCCTAGGGTCTCTTGGATTCTTTAGGTATACCATAATGTCAACAGCAAATATAAACTAAGTTTTAATTTCTTCTTTTCCAGTTTATACTGATCATTTCGTTTCCTTGCCTTACTTTATTTTCTAGAATGTTAAAACAGTGTTGAATAGTAATGGTGATTATCAAACACTTCTGTCACCCCACTTCCTCACTTTTGTTGAGAGATTTTTTTTACTTTCCAAACTATTAGGTTTTCATTTGTAGCATAACTGTTTTATTCCAAGAATCCTTATATAGGATATATGTTAAACACTCCCAGTTATTAGCCATTTAAATTTAAATATGCTTGTTGCAAGGTTAAATTATCACTGCTGCTGCCTTTCATCTTCTTATTACTTTGCTGTGTGTTTGTAGTTATATATCCACTACTCTTTTCAATGGAAGATATCTGAATTCCTGCTTTTGGCAAATATCTTTCCTTTAACCTGGCTAGTACACTTATCTTCATGGGCTTTAGAATTCTTTGGCTGCTGTCCTTTACTCTCTATATCAGTTAATAGTATTCTATCATTTTGCTGGGTTCCTCTGTCATATATATATATATATATATATATATATATATATATATATATATATATATATATATATAAGAAGCCAGGTTTTCCTGATGTTTTGTTTTGAACTTGTTCTTTCTTTCAGAAAAAATTTCTTATAAGGGTTTTTCATATTTTTCTTAAGTTCAGAAATTGAAATTGGATAGACTATATGTGTGTCCTGCTTGGAACTTAGTGAGCCCTTCAAATCTATTATCTTTCGTCGATTCAGGTGTATTATTTTTCTTCTATGTACATAGTTACTCTCTCTTCAATCCGTAATGTTTATCCTGGATTTTCTCTCATTCTCATGTTATGTGTCCTGGATCTGTCTACCAAGTTTCATGTTTTCTCTCAAAATTTCTGGCCCTTTATAATTTTATTCCCAGAAATTTCTTCCATTTGATCTTGCCTTTTAGTTTGAAAATCATAAATTCCACTCCCAAATGTCTTTTGTTTTATTTATTTGTTTGTTTGTTTGTTTGTTTAGGTATATGGTGAAATTGAATTCTTCCCTGTACTGCTATTACTGTTGAAGTTGTTAGTAGTACTAGTAATACATGTAGCATTTTGGTTTGGGTTGATAATCTGTCTTCTTTTGCAATTCAGTTGTGCTAAAAAGTCTTTCTTCTGGATGTTTTAACCAAGCTTCCTCTCCCCGTTTGGTGTGTCTCACTTGGATGCGTTTCTTGTTCTCTTTGCCAACTCACTGGCCTCAGGTTCTGCTGCTGGGGTACCAGGACCAGACTTCTCTGTTCCCAGGTATCCTTCACTTTAAAGGAAAACATTTGGTCAGTTTCAGAGGCAAGGAGGATTCAATACTAGTGAATAGTTTTAGGAATGATATTAAATTATGCTGAATGAAACTTAAACTAATGCATTCATTTCTGAAAATTCAAGTATAAGTACAAAATAATTTCCCACTTAACATTATTCTAGATGTGCTACTGAGACTGCAATTAGCAATTATCTGCATTTTATGGGCTCCTAAACAAAGTACTGAACTCCAGAGACCAGTTCTAGTCCAGCCTGCTCCGCCAACAACCTAAGATGGGCTGTTCCCTAACCTCCACCCGCCCCAGTTTCTGTATCTTTAACAAGGGAGAAGAATGCTTGTCCTACTTCCCTCCTAGAGTTGAGAGACTAAACTGAAACAACAGAAGAAATTTAAAGTGGTGTCAAATAGAAGGCATTGATGTTATAGAACATGAACTTAGTGCATTTTAAGTATGAAAATTCTTTTTTATGTGAGGCTTTTATATTTTGTGTATATACTACTATTAAAGTTTTCTTGCTACTTTGTTTTAACCTGAGAAAGAAGAAAAAACAAACAACAAATGGCAGATAACTTTTTCCAAGATGACAAGTACACCTGTGTAAGATTAACTCTAAAAAGTAAGGGTTTATTCCCATGTTACAGATAAGAAAACTTTAGTCACTGCCAGAGCAAGAATTTGAACTCAATGCTCCTGACTTCCGTGATATATTGGTACCTGTTTTGCAGTCACCCAAGCCCACAAAAATTGCTCCCTTCCTCGGATTCCTGTGTACCCCACTGTTACTGGTCTGTTCCATGTTTGTTCACATGTTTGCATGGCTGCCTTAGAATTGTTCTCTGATTAGTGTTATGTCTCTGTGGGGACAGAGCCCCAGAGAGCAGTTTCCAGGCTCTTGGCCTCACGTGGAAAGGTGCTCACTCAGGTAGTAAATGGCCATCAACTGTGATTGGATGGCTATCAGCTGTAACCAGTGAGCCATTGGTCACTAATATAACTGCTGTGGCTACGCTAGCAGCAAATGGGGGCTAGCAAGAAGATGGGGGCTGAGCTAGCAAGCGTGGATTGCGAGAGGCGGATGCCGCCAGCGAGAATATAGTGGTATGACTCCCCCATCTATGGCTCTGTGGGTGTTCCTTTTTGGCCTCACCATGTCCTGCGTTCTTATGTGAGGAGCGGGACCAGAGACCCTGCCTGACACCCTGCATGACAGTCTCATTTTCTCATTATACCTTATCTTCATTACATGCCCCTCTCCACCTACTCTTTCTCTCTTCTCTCCTTCACAGGCAAACTTTGTGAATAAATTTCTGTACTTGGTCTCTCCTTTTCACTCTTTCTCCACAAGGCACTGCCATTTGTTTTCCGCTCTTACTGCTTCATTCAAATTGCTCTCTTCAAGGTCCACAGCAGCCTCCAGGTCCTTAAAACTAATGAACACCTTTCGGTGATTATTCTCTTTTCAGCAGTATTTTATAGCATGAACAACACTATTTCTTGTACATTTCTATGAATTTTACTCTCCTGATTTGTCTGCTCTCACCAAGAGAATTTCCTAGTCTTCTCCAAAGGCTCCTTTTCTTCTCTAGTTTTTTAAAACACATAGGTGTCATGCCGGATGGTATGTGGGGTCTCTGGTCCTACTCCCCACAGAAGAACGCAGGATACGGTGAGGCCACCCACAGAGCCATAGATAGGTGAGTCATACGACTATGTTCTCGATGGTAGCTGGGTTGGAGACACAGGAAGCAGGAGCCACAGGATCTGCAACCTGCCGCCCGCTTCTCTGCCAACCAACCAACCCCACTTGCTAGCTGCAATCCTCCGTGCTAAATGCAATCCGCTCTTGCTAGCTCAGCCACCATCTTCTTGCTAGCCCCTCCATTTGCTGCTAGCCTAGCCACAGCAGTTATATTAGTGGCCAATGGCGCACTGGTTACAGCTGACGGCCAACTAGCCACAGCTGATGGCCATCCAATCACAGTTGATGGCCATTTACTACCTGAGCCAGCACCTTTCTATGTGAGGCTGAGAGCCTGGAAACTGCACTCCAGGCTCTGTCCCCACACTATTGTGGGGACAATCTTACTCTGGTTCTGGTTATTTGTGCTCAACTAATCCTCCCAGGGAGATCCTAGTATTGTTATCTATATGTGTATGATACCAGGATCATTTTATCTGGTCCAAATTTTTCTCCTGACCTGAAAATAGGAATGTCCAAACTACTGGACATCTCCACTTAGAGGCTTCATGGATGTCTCAACTTCACAAGGTCTACAATTGAACTTCCTTTGTCTTATGTCCTCTAGCTCAATAAATGGAACCACCACTTACCTAATTGCTTAGATCAAAACCCTGGAAGTTTTCCCTGACTTTTCCCTTTCCCTCATCATTTTCAATCAACCCCTCTGTGGGGACAGAGTCCCAGAGAGCAGTTTCCAGGCTCTCGGCCTCATGTGGAAAGTTGCTGGCTCGGGTAGTAGATGGCTGTCAGCTGTGACTGTTTGGCCATCAGCTGTAACCAGTTAGCCAGTAGTCACTAATATAACTGCCGTGGCTATACTGGGGGTTGGTTGGTTGGCAGAGAAGCAGACAGCAGATTGCAGATCGTGTGGCTCCTGCTTCCTGTGTCTCCAGCCCAACCACCAGTGAGAATATAGTGGTATGAACCCTCCATCCATGGCTCCATTGGTGTTCCTTTTTGGCCTCACCATATCCTGCATTCTTGTGTGGGGAGCGAGACCAGAAACCCTGCATGACACCCTCAAAGTCTGATAAATAGCTCTCAAATCTCTGTTTTTCTCTTCATCACTGTAGCTACCATCGAGTACAGACAACGATTGTCTGTTTACTGCTTTTGTTTCTCTTGAATTCATTGTCCATTCAGTATCCACAATGAGCTTCCTAAACTACAGATCTAGAAAAGACTAGCAAGCAGGTGGGACCTAGTTTGTTCTCTCAGGTCCAGATGGAGAGAGTTAACACAGGACATCCTTCTATTTGGGCATATAAGGCTGGAGCCAAGGTGGGGAGATCAGAACACAATAACCGGGGATACCTGAGGGCAGGGGCATGGCACACTGTGAGACTGTTTCTGAAAGGATCTGATCTTTACTCTGGTCCCTGGAGAAATTATAGGGAAGCTGAACAGGTAGTTTGAATCTTCCTGGCCTCTGAGACTGGTCAAATGTAAGCCTTTGCAGCTAAGGAGATCTGGGAACAGAGATTTAGTCCTGGTACCCCAACAGCAGGACCTGAGACCCTGTGATAGAAGACTAATGTCGTGCGGGAGACCCTGCTCACTGCGCCATTTGTCGTGCAAGGCGGCCTGCGAGGTCTCTGCTCCCGCTCCCCCCATAAGAACGCAGGACATGGTAAGGCCGAAAAGGAAAACTCACGGAGCCATAGATAGGGGAGTCATACCACCATAGGCTCACTGGAGGCTCCAGCCTCCACTATAGGCTCCAGCCACATGATCTGCAACCTGTGGTCTGCTGCTTTGCCTGCCAACCGACCGACTCACTAACCAACGCAGCCCCAGCTGTTATACCAGTGGCTAATTGGCTAACTGGTTACAGCTGACGGCCAACTAGCCACAGCTGACGGCCAGCTACTACCCGAGCCAGCACCTTTCCACGTGAGGCCAGCCGAGAGCCTGGAAACTGCTCTCTGGGACTCTGTCCCCAAAACTAACTTGCATAAAGTGAGTTTTTCTGTCTCCTTTCTATTTCTTTTCCTTCAACGTCAGAATTTACTGCTACATTGATTTCCAGTTCAAGCCATGGTGATAGGTTTTGGTTCCAGGAAAAAGGCATAATTTCTGATTGGATGCAATGCAATAAATGCTTTTCCATATGTATTGCACCGTCACCTCCTCTCTTCTCTTCTCTCCTTATGAAGGCTGCTTCCCAGCCTCTCTAGTCCATTGCTCTTTTACTCTGAACCCCATATAGCACTCAGCTTGTGTATAACACATTTTGGAACTTAAAGATCTAATGCTTTTTCTTTTGAGGTCAGCTTTTCTATAGTCTAAAGTCATTTCAGGCCACCAGTATGTTCCATGGGAATTTTAACCATTGCCTGCTTAACTAGCTTCTTAGTCTATGCCTCATTCAATCTATCCCTCTTTTTGCCTTCAGACACTCATTTTAATCTGCAGATTGGCTCTTTGTTTACTACCTCGACAGCTACCCTTTATTTATAGAAAGAAGTTCAAAGTCGTAGATTAGCAGACAAAACCTTCCACCACCTCTTCTGCCCGCACTGCACTCTATCCTCCATGCTGATCTACTTGCAGTCCCTGAGTACATCATTTGGCTCCATTCATCTGCATCTATGAACATGCCTTTCTCTCTACCTAGCGTTTCCTTCATCCTCATCTTCAAAGTACACTCTGTTCAACTTAAAGACTCAGCTCAAAGATCCCTCCGAGGAGCCTTCACAAACCTCTTCGTTAGGTCTGATCACTCCTTTCTTGGTGTGTTTTCTTGTATCTTGTTATTACCGCTAATGTTGCACTCATCACACACTTTGAAAATACATCTTTTTAACATGTCTACCTCTTCTACTAAATCAAAGTCCTTTCAGATTTGGCTAGGACCTAATACATAATGGATGCTCAATAAATGCTTGTTTGGATTCAGGGGTGCCAAAAAACGTATATAAGTGGACACTTTGGTCAATGTTGCTCAAGCAGTGGTTCGCCATAATCAGAAGTGTCTGGACGCTGATGGTCACCACTTTGGGCCCCTCTTGTAATTTCAGAAGTCAAATGTGACTTATATTCATCTTTTGTTATTGGTACATATTGAGTATTACAATTTTAATAGTTTTTTCCTTTCTCAAAATATGCATACATGTGTTTTGGTTCTCTATCTATCTATCTATCTATCTATCTATCTATCTATCTATCTACCTTTTAATATATGATGCACCTTCTATTGTTCTTCCATTTTTCTTTCATTGGTTTTAGACAGATTTGATAAATAAAGGAATAATGTGTGACTTGTCCCTATACTGTCCTAAAAGACTCACATTCAGCTTATTTCCTAAATCATTGACTATATTTTCTAAATTTGAAAAACAAAAGTTTAGTCTGGTACTTACATAATAATGCTTAAATCTACCTTTGTATTCACCCAGACAATTTGGGCTTGATCAGAGAAAGAAATGGAACAGAAAGCAGAGGAGAAGGGGAGGAGCGAGAGGAAGTCCCGTAATCTGCCTTCCTGGTGTCCCTGTTATAAAGGCTTCCGTTGTGGTAGATTGGGGCCCCGGAAAGGCCATATTACCATGCAGGGTAAAGAAGCCTATCTCCATAGCTTTATGAAGTATCCAGGGTATTGCACACTGTCCCACTTTACCTAAGATGATGCTAGGCCAAGGTGGGATGAAAGTTTCCACCAGTCAAACCATTCCATAAAGAATCCATGCCCAGAAGCCCTCTTTCAGCCTCATACCTGTCTGCATCTGGACCTTCCTGTCTTTCTGCTGTTTGTCTCATTTATGTCCCCGATGGGAGTTTGCACTCCTGTGCCTTCTGGGCACTCAGAGGCCTGCTGCCAATTACACTTATCTCCCCATTGTCCCATTGAGCTTAACTGGAGCCTCCTTGGCAGCAGTTTCAGGGTCACCTGGGCTTGGGTTTAACTCCTTGCTTGGTTGGCCTTACACAGGGTCACCCACCTCATTGCAAGTATGGAAACATATCACAGCGATGAATACAGTGTGACCAGTGTAAGTCAAACATCTCTGAATCACTTGTGACTTGGTCTTAAGCTGATTGAAGGTTGGGCTCTGCCCCCCGCCCCCCCCCAAAAATTATTGTAATATTGAGGAGCTAAGTGAAAAAAATAAGGGTAAATTCAGGTTTTACTATTTCGAGAATGAAGAATGGTGCCCACTGGTTGAAAATTACACAACTGGGAAAATATCACTACTGTCAAACAAAGTATTATAAAAATCTAATAAATCAATTTTAGTGGAAATATTTTATTTTTTTCAGACACATACGCAGACAATGTTTATGCATTTTATAAGGTTCTTTACTTTGTATAAGCTTCTTTTCAATGCTCCATGATGAGATTATTAAACTTTAGTCACCAATAAATAGTTGTCTTTTGAACTGAGATTCAACTCTCAGCAATATTTTTATTTTTACATAACACGCCTTATGCTGTGCTTTCATGTATATATTTTTGGTGGGTATTCATATTAAAATTTAAAAATTTCTCCCCCTAAAAACTTCCTGCCTAATAAGGAGAAAAAAGAATGACATTTTAACCAGATTACATTTTTATATATAATGCAAAAATTTTACATGTAATGCTTATACATTTCATCAAAAATTTAAACAAATGCAAAGTAATGCTTTTCACGCTTTGGGTTATTTGAGCTTAGGTAACTAAAAAAAAAAGTCTACAATTTGGAAATGTAAATACTTCTGAAAGTGCTATAACACAGCCCGCGACAGATAACTCTTGTCATGTTGCTCTTTTGTCCGTCCATGAATAGGGGGGTGTAGCACAGTGACTTCCCAGGTAAAGCATTTGATAAACCTGCCAGTAATATAGGAAGGATACAGCAAAGGAAGGAAAAATGAAAGGAGTTATGCAGTGAAATAATGGAGGTCCTGATTTATATTGGGGGTATCCTTGGCATATTTACATTTTCCCCATGAAGACATTAATTATAATGTCTTCTTTTGGATAGACTCTATCCAATAACTAGTTCTCAAAGACTATTCCCACTTTTGGTACTAGTGGTTAATTTTACCCTAACAGGTATCTAGGCATCCCTAGGAACACAAAATGCATATTGAAGGAACAGAGGAATGCAGCATCAGCTGTGAGTAAGGTGACAAACTCATTGAGTTCTGATAGAATGTGAATTAATAAAAGGCAATGTATGATTGTCTTTAGTGACTTTAGCTTTGAAAGAACTGGGTGAGACTGCAGGAGACAATAACTGGACATCCTCTCCAGGTTCCCTGAGGTCAGCACTGGCTTTGTTGACACTGTCCACTTCTGAAATTTGGGACAATCGCGCTTAATTTACTTTTATGGAACTCAAATATCACTGAGTCCTTAACTGGTAGTTAACGTCTTAATTAGCAGTTGACACCTTAGAGGGAGACAGACCCCGTAGGAAGACAGACCCAGTAGGAAGACAGACCCAGTAGGAAGGATGGCCTCCCGTCAGCTTAGACATCTTGCATCTTTTACTCAATTTCATCTCAATATAGCATGCCCTGGAGGACACTAACAGTATGTTTGCACATTACAAATGTGGAAATTCTGAAAGGGAACAGAGAAAATGACTTGTCCCATGTCACAGAGCTAATTAAAGGGAGAGCTATATCTGAGTCTTTGTCTCTGACTCTCCGAAGCTTCTACGAGTAAGACTGGCATTTTCAAATATGGTCTTATTAGTTCCAGGCCCTTTGGCTATTTATTATGACAAAAGCTGATTCTTTTTTTAGTTTATTCACAAGTGGGGATCCAGAACCAGTCACTCCAAAGTGTGCATAGTGGCATGCAGATGGTTTTGAGCTAAAGGCAACTTTAAGCTGCAGGCTCAAGCAAAACTTCTGCCTCATCCCCACCCCCATAACTACCTAGAAGAATTTGAGTTAGAGGCCTTGCCCATAAGAGATTATCAAAGATAATTTCTTTTGGCCCACCTATAGGATAGAGCAGGGCAAAATTCTATTTACTAAAGGTCTGATCTTCTTATCATCCTGCAATGACACTTGGAAGCCCCCAAGGTACCTAACCTCATCCCTAGCTCAGAAGGTCCTTCCCCCCCCCCCCCAGGGTCCATCAGCTCTAAGTCAAGTCATTGTCCTTCAATCTAGTTGTGGAGGGCGCAGCTCAGCTCCAAGTCCAGTCACAGTTTTCAATCTAGTTGCAGGGGGTGCAGCCCAGCACCATCCCATGTGGGAATCGAACCAGCAACCTTGTTTTTAAGAGCACATGCTCTAACCGACAGAGCTAGCTGGCCGCCCCGAGAATGTCTTATATACTCATGTTTCCTTTCTATCTCTGAATCTCTTGTGCATGAGGGTCTCTGATCTCACGTATACGGGGTTCCCATAAATATGTATGTATTCAATTTGGCTATTTTCCTTGCTGATCTGTCTCATGTCTATTTGATTATTAGACCAGCCGGAGGTACCTTGAGGCTAGAGGAAAGTTTGTTCCTCCCCCATACACAGAAATCTTTCAAGTACTTGGATTTCCATAGGAGACAAAAGGTCACATTCTTATTCATAATGAAATGTGAAGAGATTTAGAGCTAACCTGTCCTAGGAAAGATATTCCTAACTCTAATAATACATTTACCTCCTGCAATAGGAAGGGAAAACCCCTACAAAATCTCTTTAAAATGTATGTGCCTGTGTTTTTAGCTCCCAATCCCTGCCAGCTTCTCCAGAGCAAATGTAATATTCTAGTTTAAAAATCACTTGAACAATTTGAAGATCTAAAAACAAAAAATCAATACAAAACGAATATGTGCTCAACGTAGAGAATTTCGAAAATACTGAACTATTTTTAAAAACCCCAAATCACCCTATTATCAAAATCTGAAGATAACCAGTGTTACCATGTTGTGATTTCACACACACACACACACACACACACACACACACACACACGCACATGGCACACATATATGCTATCAGTGATTGGGCCTATAGTGCATATCCTACTAGGGATGGCAGGTAATTTACATGTGTGCTGCTCCACCCCCACCCAGCCTTTGTGCCCATGGCAGATATTAGTGATACAGCCTTCTTTCCTGCTGAGTCCAGATGCTCTTTCAGAATATCCTTCCAGACAGTCACTACCAAAATATTTCAAAAGGTATCCCTAATTAATCCTGTTTTGTATCTTGATATTTTCGTGTGTTTTTTTTTTTTGATTTTTCCAAATCATTAAGTGCTTGAAATTTCTGTATGACTACATGTTATTTGTAAAAATATACAAAAGTCTATTTAATCCTTAATGTTGAGTATATGTTTTTCTCTACATTTTGCTATTATACATAAAACCTTAGTAAACACCTATGTACTTCAACTTTTGACTGAAACTCTGATTATTTCCTTGGGAAATTTTCCAAGTTTCCTTAGAAGTGGGCTCAGTTTTCAAGGATTGAAAACATTTTTATGACTTCTCATTTATTTGGCCAAATTGCTTTCCAGAAAATTTGGACCATTTTCATGAGAAGGTAATAAGAATCCTGGTCATAATGAACCTTCACCAACAAAAAATGTTGACATATTTCAAAATCTTTGCTAATTAGCTAAGAGGAAAAAGGGCATATAGTATAAATTTGTAATTCCTTTTTAACTAAGGAAATTTATATTTGTGTATATAAATATTGTGTATATTTGTAGACCTTATTTCTATTGGGATACTAGAGTATTGTTTCTTGAGTTGTATGAATTATTTCAATATTATGAATATAAATGCTTTGTGGATGATATTATTTCCGTTTTAATTTAGCTTATGATGTTTCCTAATATATGGAAGCTTTCAAAATAGTCAGGGTTTTTTTTTTTTTCTTCCCAAAGATTTTATTGGGGAAGGGGAACAGGACTTTTATTGGGGAACAGGGTGTACTTCCAGGACTTTTTTCCAAGTCAAGTTGCTGTCCTTTCAATCTTAGTTGTGGAAGGTGCCGTTTAGCTTCAAGTTGTTGTCCTTTTAGTCTTAGTTGTGGAGGGCGCAGCTCAGCTAAGCTCCAGGTCCAGTTGATGTTGCAGGGGGCGCAGCCCAGCATCCCTTGTGGGAGTCGAACCGGCAACCTTGTGGTTGAGAGGACGTTCTCCAACCAACTGAGCCATCCGGGAGCTCAGCAGCAGCTCAGCTCAAGGTGCCGTGTTCAAACTTAATTGCAGGAGTGCTGCCCACCATCCCTTGTGGGACTCGAGGAATTGAACTGGCAGCCTTGTGGTTGAGAGCCCACTGGCCCATGTGGAAATCGAACTGGCAGCCTTCGGAGTTAGGAGCATGGAGCTCTAACCGCCTGAGCCACCGGGCCGCCCCGTCAAGGTTTTTATATAGTCAAATCTGTATACTTTTACTTTGTGATTCCTTTATTTCTTCATGCTTAGAAAATTCTTCCCCATCCAGAGAAAAGGAAAATATTTACCTAAATCTTCTTTCAGTATTTTCTAGTTATAAGAATGAAACACATCATGCATAAGCAATGATTGTTAAAGAAAGCTATGTCTATGCCTTGTAAAATTTGTGATCAATAGGCCAGACTTGGGAGAGAGTATCTCCAGTATGCTGTGATTTAACTGAACTGAGAAGATCTTGCTTCAAAATGGCAATTTCCTCATCTATCATGACTTATCTATAATTTTATTCTGTGGGTTTCTAAAGGTTCTTTGTTTTTTAAAAATCCTTCTTTACGACTGAAAGTTATCATCTCAGAGTTATTAACTAACATATTCATTACTGATTAGTATTCCAAAGTCTTGGTTACCCATCTGGGGATGGGCCCTAGAACCTACATGTGGGCACCAAGGGAAGATGGAGGAGTAGATGCCGGAGGCTGGGAAATGACACAAGACATGCTGCGAGATTCACAACAGTTAGGATCTGACACGAAGAGGATGGTGGCCAAAATCTATGATGATTTAGTGTAGTTCTTACTCCAGCTTCAGAGCATATGTGAACAGACTTTCAGGAATCTCTTTGATTCTATTGTCGCCCTTTTGATAGCACATACTCCCTTAGCGTTTGATCAGTGCCAAGCTAAGACACCGTGTACTGCTCTCACCCGACCCCTATGTGCAAATTCTATTTTATTGGAGTAAAACTTGCTTACTTGTGCTTTCTGTCCCTGGTAGTATCCTGTTTCTTCATCATCATCATCATCATCATCATCATCATGATAAATAACAAAAATAATAATTATAATAGCTGACATTTATTGAACACTTACTGCTTATCTATTATTTACTCCTAAAAATCACTTGATGTGATTGATATTGTTATTCTGGTTTTGTAAATGAAATTCTAATTCTCAAGTGGTGAAAAACCTCTCGAAGGGGACATAACATTTCATAAGATATTTACAGAGTGACTTCTCAGGGCCAGGCAGTGTTTTAAGAGCATTAACTAGTTTAATAACCACAACAATCTTCTCAGGCCATTCTAGGAACGGAGAAATAGAGGCTTTCACAGGTTAAGTATCTTGCTTCAGATCACACACAGCTAGCAGGTGGTAGAACTGGGATTTAATCCCAGTCACACAAACTTGTGTTAATGTGTGAGCCGCAGTGGTGAGGTTCACAGCCAGCTCTCCTGATTCCAAAGCCTGTGCTCTTGAACAAAGAGGCGCCAGAGATGGTGAGTAAGCAGTGCAGTTTTACCATCACCTGTGACCTGTGTTGCATCACATTAATAACTAAAGCTAATCATTAAAGCATGAAAGTTGGTGAATTATGTGCGTTCGTAATCAATTGGAGGGAGTTAAAAATTTCTTATAATTCCCTTTTCCTCATTTCCATTCTAATGCTCTTCTTGAATGGGAAAAGGTGGAGTGATTCTGTCCATAGATTCTGTGGGCCAGGCACCCAGACAGGGCACAGCAGGAATGGTTAGTCTCTGCTCTGCGATGTTGGGGTATCACCAGTGGCTGATGGCTCGAATCATTTACAGCAGTGATTTTGAAAGTGTGGGTCTCCAGAACACTGGGAAATTAGAAAAGGAAATTATCTGGTCCCACCACGGATCTGTGAAATCACACATTTTAGCAGTGGGGCTCAGTGCTGTTTTAACAAGCCCTCAGGTGACTCTGATGCATGCTAAAATTTGAGAACCACTGATCTGCTGGCTTCTTTCACATACATGCATCCAAGTTGGGGTGACTCAAAAGCAGGTGTCACCTGCGGGCTGTCACTGAGAGGCCCTGTGCCTGCCTCTCCATGGGCATGGGCTTCTTTCAACATGGCACCAGTGATCCCAGAAAGTTTCCTGAAAAGACACACTGGGAGAGCAAGAATTCAAAGGAAAACCAGGTGAAAATAGTCTGGCCTTTTCTGAAGTAGCCTCCGAAGTTATTCAGTGTCACTCTCCCTCTATTCTATTGATTGAAGGAGTCCCTAGCCTGCCCAGATTCATGGGGCAGGGACGAAGACTCCACTTCTTTGTTTTTTTAATTAAAGTTTATTGGGGTGGCAATTGTTAGTAAAGTTCCATAGGTTTCAAATGTACAATTCTGAAATACATCATCTGTTTATCATATTGTATGTTCACCACCCAGAGTTCTCCTTCCATCATCATATATTTTCTCCCTTTTACCCTCGTCTACCACCTCCCTGCCCCCCTAACCCTCTGGTAACCATTACACTATTTGAGGACCCCACTTCTTGACATGAGACATGTCAAAAGAAATTGGAGCCAAGATTTTAAAGCCTCCAAGTTCTGTCCTCTATCCCTTTGACCCACCTGCCATATGCAAAATACACTTATCCAGAGGTCTTACTACATTTCGCATCAGGTCCAGGCCTAATGCCACAGGCATGTGATGTGACTACTTCACATTGAATATTCTGTGGTTGAAAATAGGTTGAGAACCAGTTCTGTGAACCATTCAATTATACTTCCCTTAGGAGGATATTTTAAGATTTTTTTCAAATTCAGAACTCTGACACATGTGACTTCTAAAAAATAAATATGTAGTATAAAAATATAAGATATGTAACAGTACATATAGTGTGACCTCACTGAGTTATTATTGGAGTTTTAAAATTTAATATCTGAAACTTTGCTCTGTATTTCATGACATATTTACATGTACTTTAGTGTAATGTTCATTCTTCGTTTATCTGTATGAAACATACCTTAATAAAGCACAAATCTATGAATCATAAGAAAACATGATCTAGAGAAACTATTATCCTGGCTATCTCAGAAAACTATTTTCTTATACATAATTTTCACTTCCAGCCAAGGGAGGCAGTGGTTACTGAAGTCTGGGAGAGTAGAATTTGGTGAGCTCTCGACTGGCTCATTTAAGCTTCCATGAAAAAACTACACAAGTGCTTTGTAGTCACATTTTCTAAATTCTAATTAACAATTTAAATATGTCTCCTCTAGGGCTCATACATGAATTTTCAGGGGTACAGTTTTCATACCAGTTGTCAGTTTGATTTTATGATACAATCTAAACGAGGAGGTTTAAGAATGTTTACCAAGATCTCATTCCAAGTGCAGGAGTTAACCTGGAGCCTTGTTTTGATAATGATTTTTATTTTCTAGTCAATGGTTTTGTGAGCATGGTTTTGACTTCTAGTGAATGGGTCTGAATTAGAACAAAATGTTGGTGGATCATTCCTTTGGCTTCCTTTCCATACTCTGAGATCCAGCATCTCTATTTTCCCCTCAAATTAACTAGTATATGGCTTGACAAATGCAAGGACGGACAAATAAGTTCGTGAACATGTTGCAACAATGTTGATAATGTCTTTTGATATCAGAGGGATTATTCATTATGAATTTGTACCAACTAAGTTTACTATTTGGAAGTGCTGAAAAGGCTGTGTGAAAAAGACGAAAACGACCTGAACTTTTCGCCAACTATACATGGCTCTTGCATCACAACAATGCACCAGCTCACATACCACTATCTGTGAGGGAGTTTTTAGCCAGTAGACAAATAACTGTATTGTAACACCCTCCCTATTCACCTGATTTGGCCCCCAGTGACTTCTTTCTTTACCTGAAGATTAAAGAAATATTGAAAGGAAGACATTTTTATGACATTCAGAACATGAGGGGTAATATGATGAAAGCTCTGATGGCATTCCAGAAAAAGAGTTCCAAAATTGCTTTGAAGAGTGGACTAAGCACTGGTGTTGGTGCATAGCTTCCCAAGGGGAGTAATTTGAAGGTGACTGTAATGATATTCAGCAATGAGATATGAAGCACTTTTTCTAGGATGAGTTCGTGAACTTAATTGTCAGAACTCATATAAATTATTAAGTTTGAATTATTAAGTTTTCTGGAAAACATATAAAAGATATTTAGTTGTGTAAGGCTAAGAATTAGCATAAATCGTACAGCTCAAGTTTTAGCATGTTTACGTGCATGAGCAGTGAAAGAACATGCAATGGCATTGAAAAATATTTTAAACAGTCTGTTGAAGGAAAGACAATTATATAAGGATTAGATTTTAATTCCAGGTATTCTGCATCAAGGCACAAGACTTTTTTGAGAGGCTGATGTGCAGTAACCCTGTCCAGGCTACCAGTGATTTCTACAGTAACTACACATGCACAGCGATTGTTGTTTATAGCACAGTTCAAGCTAGTCAGTGCTCGTGCAAGGAAAATGCTCAAGAATTAAAACATTGCCACCATCTGTAATGTGATGTTGTGCGTTTGTGCATGTGTATACACATATGTGAACAAGTTATAAGTGAAGGAGAAGGAGGCTCAATCAGGAGAGCAAACAGCCTCCTGAAATGCTTCCTATTAGTTGGTTATATTGGGTCTGAACTCAAATTTTTCTTGGTTGTCAACAGTTTCCGTTAACTTTCCAATTTTGTTTCTTTTATCCTTGTCCTTCAGCTTCAAATAAATGAAGGTGTTTCTGTAAATCAATCCATTTAATTGTTCATTCATTCACTTATTTATTCCTGCACTCATTTATACCACCAATAGCAGCAAATAGGAGGTGTCATGCAGGACGGCCTGCAGGGTCTCTGGTCCCGCTCCCCACACAAGAACGCAAGATATGGCTAGGCCAAAAAGGAACACCCACGGAGCCATAGGTAGGGGAGTCACACCACTATACTCTCGCTGGCGGCTGGGTTGGAGACACAGGAACCAGGAGCCACACAATTCCCAACCCTCACTGCGCTGCTTGCAGACTCAGCCACCATCTTCTTGCTAGCTCCCCCTTTTTTTGCTAGCCTCGCCACGGCAGTTATACTCATGGCTAATGGCTCACTGGTTACAGCTGACGGCCAACTAGCCACAGCTGATGGCCATTTGATCACAGTCGATGGCCATTTACTACCTGAGCCAGCACCTTTCTATGTGAGGCCGAGAGCCTGGAAACTGCTTTTTGGGGCTCTGTCCCCACAGAAGGCTAAGGATACAAAGGTGAATAAGGCATGGTTTCTGTTTTCCAGGAACCCACCTATAGAGGTAAGTAAACAAATATCTATTAAGATATGACAAGACCTACAACAGTGATAGAAGCAAGAGACCGGGCTGGGATTGGATATGTATGGTACACCCTACCCAGGTGGAGGAGATAAGGAAAAGCTTCACTGATAGATAAGACAGCTGAGTTGGGTAAGAGTTGGAGAGAATGTTGAGTTAGGCTAGAAGTATGGGGCATTCCTATCATTCTTTAGGAAAAACATTTTGAATTTTGATTCTGTCATCTAGCATATTAGTTACCTCTCTCTGCTCAGTCATCTACATATTTTATGTCTTCTTTATATTTATTCACTGCTGACAAAAATATGCAACAGTCTATTTGTTGTTGCCGACAAATATTCAGGAGAAGCTCAAGGCAGAATCAATTCAGACACTACTGAAGAGTTTCTTCAATTGCTTAATCATCTATTAACCTACCAAATTAAATTATCCTAAAATCCACATTTCTTCATCAAATCCACAGGGAGATTACAGGAGACTTCTCAAATGCTTTGCTGTGATAAATATATGTTCTATGCCTTTGGCTACAAATAATAGAAAATCTCAACTCATTTGCCTTGAACAGAGAAAAATATGTATTATCTTACATAGTAAATTCAGTGGTAAAGCAGCTCCAGTTGGTTAATCTGGCAGCTCAGTGACGTGAAGGATCTGAATTCCTCCCATTTTTACAGTCTTCTCTTCTTAGTATACTGGCTCCTCTTTAGGACAGCGTCCTTGCACACAAGATAGCTGCAGTAGTTCCAGGCATCACATCCAGACAAAACACTGTCTAATATAACAGGTCATCTTTTCTCTGTGTCTTTTTTTTTTTTGTTCTTTAAATCACTGAAGAAGGCTCCATAGAAGGCTCCTCTATCCTATGTTTCATTGATCAGAATTATACCACATGCCCCTTTCACTGGCAGGGGGTTACTATGATTGGCACAGACTAATTAGCATTTACTCCTCAGGTAAGAATTAGAATATCCTTCCTAAGCACTTGGCCGCAGGAAGTAGCATAGACAAGAGAATGAATACAAAACAGGGATCTTCCTGGCAGGAAAAAGTTTAGGGACCAATGGATTCTGGGGAGATAAGTAATAGGGCTTGCTGTGCCTAAGACATTGCTTGTTCTCAAACATGAACAAATGATACACCTCCTCTATAACATGATGTGTTTTGCACAACATATGTCACATCATTACTTCCCAGGAACAACAATCTTTCTAGTAGAAAATAGGATGTTTCTGCCAGGTCTCTAAATGTGAAAAGCAATAAATATAAAAATTTTTAAGAGATCGTATTTCTGAATTTTTCCACTATTATTTCTTTACTTGTTGCATTGTCTGCTAGTGATTGGTGACAGATGACTGGCTATGGCTAGCACAGTTTTTTCTAAGTAGAGCTGGTGAGATTATGTCCATAGATTTAATTTTTTATGACTTTAGCATTAATTTCTTTTGGTATTATGGAGCAGTACAGGCCCATTGCATTTTAGTAGCAGTAGCTACTAAACTGAGATATTTATATATATACTATCTATTATTTGTCAGTTTCTGCTTCTTTTTATTAGTACAGTTTTAACACATGTCCAGCATTTAATTTGGCATTTAATATAAGCCACATGTCCAGCATTTAATATAAGCCGAAGGGCTTATAGTTGGGACACAAGTGTGCATATTGGAATATTTGTAATGATAAAATTTGGGACCATAAAGACAAACATAAAAAACAAGAACAAAACAAAACAAATAACCCCAGACAAAAACAAAAACAAACAAAAAAATCCAAAGACACCTTCTTAGTGTGGAATTTCAGATATCAGTGAGTAGAGATGAGGTTGGTCTCGAACCGTCAAAATTTATGCCACGTAGGAAACTTCTTCCTTCACTCACCAGGTAAGGACAACTTTGTTGAGTGTAATTACACACTGGCCAAGAAAGTCCAAGATTGTCGAGGGAACACCGGGGCCCCACTTCAGTGTCTCCTCCAAAGTTTGAAAAAATAATTCTACATTTAGAAAGTCAATTTCTTTTGTTTTTATTTTTGTGGTAATGGAAATGAAAAAAGTCAGCATCCAAGTGATTTCGACCCTCTCATTGGAACTTGAATACTTGCTGATGGCTGTGAGCTGAATTCTATTTTATTTACCTGGCATTACTGGTGTTACTAGGAAACCATGCTCCGTAGTTTAGTATTTTATTGTGAAAAATAAAATGTCCAATTATTGCAAAGGTATCTTGATGTGATTTAGCCTTTTACATTTAAAGCCTCTGCATGTTTTCCTGAAAGTTATTTTATGATGAATTAAGTGACACGTATAATTTTCTTTTCAAAATTATTTGTGTCAGCCTATCTGAAACTGATTTATATTTTACATCTTAGCCAATTTATCTGTTATTTTCAAAATTTTGCAAAACCGTCCCAGAATTGAGGAACTTCTCTAGTGAGTCCATGGATGGTGTTAAGGTCATTGTTATATTTCTGTCTACTTGCTACTTTGAAGCTGTTTAGTTTGAGCCCTAAGCGAATTTCTTTGATCAAAACTGTGTGGACCCTGAAACATTCACTGTGTTAAGTGCAAAATTTTATCTGCTTTGTAGTGATTTATTATTCTTACAATACAGTATACCTTTGGGAAACTACATTATAAGTAATGTATGGATTTTCAAATCTCTGTTGAAATTTCTTATCATATAGCAGATGAATTTATTTCTCATATTCCAAATCTACTCTTCAGAGTGTTTGGAGGATAAAACTACTGGTACAATAACGACAATGACTGTGATATCTTAGATTTACATTTGTTCTTTCCAATGAGTTATCTCACTTGATGTTGTACTTAAAATAACACTACATGATATGTGATGAGACGCTATTACTCCCGTTTTCATACATAAGAAAATGGATATTCAGAGAAGTTAAGTGAACTATGCAACATAAGACAGCTGGTTAAGTGGTTGTACTGGGACTTGAACTTAGTTTTTCTGACTCTAAATCTATTGCTGCTGTCTGTCTACTTACGTAAAACTATTACTGTGTGTTTAATGTATGTACTTGCTTCTCTGTATTCTCTGAATTGTGGGGAAAATGTTTCTTGTTGCACAGATTTTATTTGAAATGTTTGTTTCCAAACAGTGACAACTGAAATAGATTCAATTCAAATGTTTATTGGAATTAGGTGCCTATAACATGTTGGGTTCTGTATTAGGCTCTTGAATTAATTAATATAGGTGAATTAACATTTCACCTATATTATCTCATTTAGTACTCTTAAAGGATCTTCCTGTTTCATTCTTATTCAAGGATTGCTTAATTATTGAGTGTCTGTTACATGAAAGACAAATGTTTGTAGAGACTCTAACTTCTCCAGATGATGAAGTCAGCAGAATAGTGTTTATTCTGCTTAAAAGTTAGGCCTGTTGCTCTAAATTTTATAATTTAAATGATCTCTGAAGAATTCTATTAGGATTTATAGAAAGAGTTTGTTTTTTTGTTTTTTGTTTTTTTATAAACTTGCATTAGCAATTTCTTGATTTGCAGTTTTTAGTTTCTGTGTTTGGAATTTTATCAACCATTTAAAAACAATCTGTTTGCAATGGAAGTTCACAGTGGTATTGAACACTTAGGTATCAGTCTATGAATACAGATCTGGAATCAGGGCTTGATTTGGTTATCGGGCTTTTGTTTGTCTATTTATATTGAAAGAGGTATTGATTTTCAAAATGTAAACAAGGGTAGTGGCTTTCCCAAAGGGTTATGGTGATTGTTTGTGATTAAGACCACTTTTTCAGCCTATCAGCATACGTCAGATATGGAAACATACTAAAATCTGGCAGGTGTATTAAAAATTTGAATTTGATTCCTTGCTGTTTGGCTACTGAGGCACGAAGAACAGGGTCAGGGATTCAGAACCTTTAGCATCAGGAAAGGTAGCCAGCAGGAATGAAAACGTTAAAGGATATTTTTTCAACAGTAGTAGTAAGAAGCTATTGACTCACCATAAGTGGTCCCATTAGCTATCTGAAAAGGGTTGCTCTTACAATCCTCTGCCAGTTCAGGTGTGTGTGTGTGTGTGTGTGTGTGTGTGTGTGTAGGGAATGGATTGCAAATATTATGATTTTTCTCTCAGTAAGTAGATCCCATAGGAAACCATTATCTCTCCATTCGCAGCATTGTAGTTGCAGATACATTGACCCTGAGAAAGCAACTCAAACAACAGAAAGAAGGGAGTGATAGATCAAGAGTATGCTAATCACAGTTGCAATGTTTTCTCAGGAAATGGGATTGAGAAGACTTCAATAAATAGGTATTGAACTCCTGTAATTTATTTAATTCGTTCGACAAGTATTTCTAAGTACTTCTTGGCTACCAGTCACTCGACTTGGGGAAAACAATAACAAATAATAAATGTCTTCTGATCTCAAGGAGCTTTTAGTTTGGTATGGGAAAGACAGACACATAAAATAAAATAAAATATAAATAAATATAGTACAATATTTAAAAATATCACCATTACCAAGTCAGGTTATTCCAGGAATGAAAGGAAGATACAGCTGCTGGAAATATTTTATGCAAGAGATCAATCTATCAAAAGACAAAAATCATATGATCATCTTCACTGATGCTAAAAAGGCATTTGATAAAAATTCAAAATTTATTCTTGATAAAATATCTTCATAAAATAATTAGATGGATACTTCTTTAACATCATAAAACACACATATGTTGATGTGAATTCCATTATTATGCTTAATTGCAAACGTTAGAAGCATTCTCATTAAAGTCAGGAATAAACTAAGAATCTTCACAATCATCATTATTATACATCATTGTTCTGGGTGGTTCCACCAATGCAATATGGCAAGACAGAATCTGGGGGAAAGGATACTATGACAGTTTCCAGGCCCACGCCTGAAACAACTAGCAGCTTCTTCTTCTCTCTCTCTCTCTCTCTCTCTCTCTCTCTCTCTCTCTCAAGCTCACTCTCGGCCCCTAGCCAGGAGGAAGCCTCAGCCTACTACCGGGAGGCATACATGGACAGGCCCGCAGCCCCAGATGAGCCCTGAGCCGACGGCCAGCACCAACCTGCTATCTTGAAAGCGGGCCCTTCCGGTTCCAGTCAAGCAGCCCCAAATGATGCTGTAGAGTAAAAATGAGCTCTCTTCTGAGCTCTGTCCCAGCTGAAAATTTGTGAGCAGAACTAATGTTTGCTGTTGTTTTAAGCCACCAAGTTTCAGAGTGGTTTATTAAGGTCACGAGGGATAATTGGAACAGGTTTGGGCACCTAGAAGTGGGGTGCTGTGGTAACAAAACCCTAAAACGTGGTATTGGCTTTGGAACAGGGCTGCAGTCAGAAGCTGAAAGGACCTTGAGGGAATTGTCAGTAAAATCCTCATGTGTGTCAAGGAAAGTGTCAGCCGAAGTCTAAGGGGCCGGGTGGGATGGTGGTGAGAGAATACATCACAGGAATAACATTCTTTATATTCTCAAATTGCTTATATTCAAGAAAGAAAAATTCCTTAGATGAAGGCCTCTCTTCAGTGGCTAAGAGCATAAACAATGTTACTCTTCAGGTTCTGAGCAAAAGTATCCTACCTTTACTTCATTTCTGATTTTGCATAGCCATGCTTAGCTTTCCAAATACTTAGAATAAACTTAAAATGTTTTATTGCCCTTCAGTGCATTTTGGCAAATGCCACTGACTTAAATCATTGAATAACGCGAGGCTTAGGGGTGTCAACGCCTGGCACAGTCAAACATCCACGTATAACTTCTGACTCTCCAAAACCTTAACTAGTGATAGTTGACAATGAAAACTTAACTACTGTTGACTGGAGACCTTACTGCTAACATAAACAGTTGATTAACACATATTTTTTTTATGTCATCGTATTCATTATATATTGTATTCATACAATAGAGTAAGCTAGAGAAAAGGACATGTTATTAAAATCAGAAGGAAGAGAAAATACATTCACAGTACTTATTGCAAAAAACCCATGTATAAATGGACCCATGTTGATCGAGGGTCAAATGTACTGTCACTTATAAGATCCTATTGTATACCTTAAAAAAACCTACTAAAGTAAGCAGGTCAGCTATTGCTGTATGATCCCATTTTGAGATAAGTAGATCAGGAGGCTAAACGCCAGGCACAAGTTGCACAATTATCTAAGGGCAGAGGCAGCGATTTTTTGACTCTCTTTTGTCCTGACTCCACAGAGACGGGCCTCACAGTGGGCGGTAAGTCAGCACTTGCTGCCTTTGCACAGAGGCAGCCAGTCTGAAGGGCCATTGCCTGCCTTGGTATTTCTCTTCCAGAACACACATTCTGGGAGAAAGAACATGGTGGTAGTATTGACCTGTTTCCCTTCCCTGTCCTCCCTCTTTACATTCTGAGTGCCATTCCAAATAAATGTTTCAGGTCTGGAGGGCTTGGATTTTGCTCCAAGAACTTCAATATTTAATAAGTTTGAACACTGAGAAGCTGATAAGAAACACATTCCATTGTTGCTGTTAGATTGCTCTTACATTGTTTGCCTAACATTTGTACTTAAAAGTGAATCCTGGATACAATTCACTGGTCCAATCACTTGTATGGATTTTAAAGAAGTTATCCTGCACAGACAGGGCAGCTGTCTCTTTAAGAGAGCTGCAGGAAGACAACAGTCTACTTTCTTTCACCTCGGAGATGACATAAATATGGTAATAATTAGTCAAGATTTTTCCCCATAGTGGAAGATATTGAGAAATTTGAAATAATGAAGGGTAAGAGGTAACCTCTTGAGCTTTGGATAATCAGGAAACAACAAGAATGTTTCTGAACTCTATTAATCTCTCCAATTTTCTCTTTTACTTGAGGATTGGGCCGCTGCTTCTCCAGCCCCCTGACTTCCTAGAGTGTGCCCATCCTGTGGAGTGTTTTCCTCCAGTAAACGCGGGGGTCACCTATGGAGTTACTTTTTTATCATTTAAAAAAATCAAAATCGAATCATGAAGCACGTGGTTGGCAGCCTTCTATCTTAAAGAAGCAGCACCAGCCTATCTGAGGCCTGGGTGAGCAGAGCTCTGGTCTCAGGATAATGAAGATACAGCAGAAATAGAAACACTAGACCTTGGAAGAGAGGCCTATGCCATGTACGCAGCCACCACAGACTAACACATGAAATAATGGTGTCCATGTGAGAGCATGTTGTGAACTACAAATAGGTCTCAATAAGGCTCTCTGTACCAACTCTTACATATGCTGGTATTGCAATACAGATTGAATATGAAGACCAATCACGTCAGTGATGTCAACTAGATTAAATGATTTAAGTCAGTGGCGTTTGCCAAAAGGCACTGAAGGGCAATAAACCATTCTAAGTTTATTTATTCAAGTAAAAAGTCTATAAAGAACCTCAATCCCAAGAAAAATGTGTGAAACAGATTTCTTGTCCATATTTTGCAGAGAAGATGAGATGAAGAAAGTATGCTGAAGATTTTAGTTCCTGCTGCCTGGTCCCTTAGGACGGACCCACTGCCTGTGGGACCACGTTCCCCTGGCTACAAGTATTGGTCCAACGTGAACACCTGGCTCAGAATTGGTCCACTCATTGCTTTCCAGTGACCCAACACTCCATTGGATGGCCTGACCAGAAAAGGTGTGCTATGACAATCTGATATTCCCTCTCTCTTAGGAACCAAAAAATTCAGCAGTAAGTTCCAAAGTTAAGGATCAATAGGACTAATGAGGCTGCTATTTACAGTCATGTTTAAGAAGGGTAAGTAGAGGAAACAGAATACTAAAAAGGAAAATGGCAGAAGCATTCTAAAAAGCACAGAAGTGGTGAGAGAAATGGAGACTAGAAAGTGACTGCTCCCCAGAGTTACCTTGGATTCTACCCAGCCTTTGGCTTGGGGGCTTTTTCTTGGTTTTTC
The DNA here is from genome assembly GCF_004115265.2 of Rhinolophus ferrumequinum. Taxonomy (NCBI): domain Eukaryota; kingdom Metazoa; phylum Chordata; class Mammalia; order Chiroptera; family Rhinolophidae; genus Rhinolophus; species Rhinolophus ferrumequinum. Next base: position 94,562,041 of record NC_046287.1, read on the forward strand.
TGTGATAACTTCACTGAATTTAAAATACATTCTCTTTTTTCTTAAGAAAGTTTGATTTTCTTTTTAATGAGTAAGAGACTTAAATGGAAGAGAGAATTTATTACTAGAGAGTATACAGCTAATAATTGAGGCAAAAATCAGACATACATGAACTTTAGGATCTCTCCCAAAGTTCTTTAGGATCTCTAAGCTCAGTCTTTTCTCCCATGGGATGTTTTTCATATTTACTAGGATCCTCCTGAAAGGCTCAAAAAATGGGTCAGATTTTGTGGATTCCAAGCAACATGGCACTCCATTGAAAGAGAGAGCTTGAGGCAACTTTGACATTAAGCCAAGTAGTCAGCCACATACTTCGTTAATGAGCTGTTTTAAGGTAAGTATAATTTAGATCAATGCCTTGAAGAAACATTGTAAATTATCACTTGGAGAGCTTTACTTTCTCTTTCCATGGCCCCTATCTTTATTGTAACAACTGCTTTTTCTAGAAATACTATGCCTGCAGTAACTATTCATGTATAACATCATAGGCACCTGTATCACTTTTGTTGTAATGTAATCCAGTTCATGTTTATTCTATTTTACAATTAACTTGGGGAAACAAGGAGCAGTTGAACCACTGGAACGAATTAAATCTATAAGATATTTTTCATCTTCAAAAAATTTATCTGAAGTTCATTTCTTTAGATTTCTGATATATTTGAATCAAAGATTTGAGAATACTAAAGTCACTGCCAGTTATTGCCAGGGAATGTGTTTAGGAATATTTCTCAATTTGATGATCACAAAGGAGGCTTGACATACATTTAAATACTGTCAGTTTATCATTTTGTCGTTATCACCAAGGATAAAATACATCGTATTTTTCAATGGCAGAGTGTGTTATAAAAATCAATTTTGTAATTGTCTTTTGGGTATTACAAATACAAAGACCATATTAAAGTCGAGGATTTATATAATCTTTTAAAAGAATTCTGGGATAAACCAGATATGTGAAATTGTATGACACGTACATCAGATATGCGACAATGGGGTTTTGTGACGAATGGTAGAATCATTCTAATGTCTAATCGCCTCTCACATCTTTCCACTTATTATTTTGAAAATGGTGTGGACAATAACTGTAATCTGTTGTGCAAAAATGGCTGTAAGCATTACAGTAACTACATTCTCCAGTGTGCACACAGGAAGTTTATTCACAGATGTTTAAAAGCATTAAATTAAAATTCAATATGTTACATGGAATTATACTGGAATTTAAAAAAAAAAGAAAAAGAAACGGAAGTAAAACTTAAAAATTTTCTCTATTTCTGGCAAATGTTTCCTCTTTTTTCCTAACAAGTGCTACTGTTCCCTCAGAAATTCTTCTGTTCTCTGGTCCAGGATAAAGGACTAACCATTCCTTGATTCATACATCTCACTAACTTCAAAGGAGATGCTACCCAAAATGTGTAAAAGGAATAGAGTCATTACAGGGAATAAAGAAGGTAATGTAGGCTGCGGCAGCAATAAACCAGGCAATTTGGTGAAGAATTTCTGGAAGATTGAAAAGAGATGGGATTATACTGAGGAATAAACTCGACTGGAGAGCACTTCATCTCATGTATGCACAGAAGTGGAGAATTATCACAGGGAAGAATGGTTCCTCACTCGGAGCCTTGGAGACAGCATCTAGATAAAACAAAGGTGCAAGAAGGGACCACTGAAATGACAAAATGAAGGGACATCTTCAGAACAGATGTGCTAGTCTTGCCTCCTCCACTTTCCTTCCTGATTTCCTCCATCATCAATATACAGAGTTCCTGGCCTCATGTGTTTATCCTCAGACTAAACTCAGATGACAGCCCTTTAAGGAAATTAACTGCTCTGTTGAGGTGTGGGATTGGTGTAAGCACATAGGAGATAGCTCGTCGTTTTATCCTGATGCCGGCTGGGGTGGGTGTGGTGTGGTCCAAGTATGAATGTCTGCTGTGTGTCTCGAAGCACCTCCATGGGGGACTTGCTTGCAGGCAACCCTCCCATTAGGGAAAACAGACCTTTGTACTTGCACAGGATGCTATCCCAGCTGCCTTCATTCATAAATATGAAGGGATATCTCAAGATGGTCAGATATTGGAGCAAGTGGCACAAGGGAGAAGCAGCAAAAACAAGTGCCCCCTGCCAAAAAAACACAAATTTTGGACAATGAATAATTTAAAAACTCATTTATTCAATAGTCATTCAGTAAGTGTTTGCTAAATATTCCATGTGTTCTCAGTACTGTTGTAGGCAGTTGGGCATGTCAGTGATTAAAACAATGGCCTGCTTCATGGAGCTTACATGCTAGTAGGAGAGACAGACAACAAATAAATAATAAACATAATAAACATGGAATTTATGTAAGATGAAAATAGAACACATAAAACAGTATAAAAAGAATAAAAGTGTCGGACTGGGATCTAATGAATTCTAGTTTTAAATAGAGTAGTCAGGGCAGGTATTATGGAGAAAATGCCATTTGAAGAAAGAATTGAATCTAGTGATGGAGTTAGCTAAGCTGAAAGACCTTTCCGGGAAGAGGGAACAGCCAGTGCAAAGACCTAACATGGGAGCATTCTAGCACCTTCAGATAAGCAAAGGATGAATCATTCTGGTTGCCACAGAGGACTGAGGCAGAGTTACAGGAGAGGAGGGAAAAAGACCCAGGCCAGGTCTTGTAAGTCTTTGTAGGGCATTGTAAGATCTTTGGTTTTTACTCGAAGTGAAATGGGGAGCCCTTGCAGAAAAAGATGCAGAGAAATAACATGACCCGCTTTCAAATGTAAAAGGATCACTGTGGCTGCTGTGTGGGGGGGGGCAGGCAAATGTGGGCGCTGGAGGTCAGATCAGAGACTATGGCTGAAATCCAGGTGAGACATGAGGATAAACTGGACTAGGATATTAGCAGTGGGGATGGTGAGAAGTGGTTGCATTTAGAGTCTTAGAGGTGGAGTGGCAAAAAAATTATGCATGCACCCTTCTTAAGAGGCTACAGTGACCTGATGGAGGAAATCCAAGCTCAGCAACCAGGTGACATGAGCTAACATAAAACTGAAAAGAAAATCTTTATCAAAAAAATTATGAGAAGCTTCAAAGCAATGCAATAGATCATAGAAAATGCCTTTCTGGAAATAGGAAACTTTCATAATTTCCAAAATTAAAAACTTACTAGATGAACTGAAATAGAGACTATTCATTGCTGATCTATCTGGAAGATAAATGAAAGCCATACCTTACTTACTATGTGGAGAAAAAACACAGAGATAGATTAGGAGAGAAATATGTAGACTTGGAAGTTAGGTTCAGGGAGCCAAAATTGTGAATAACAGGACTTCCAAATGGTGGAAAATTTATTCATGTGGTGGAGGTGGGGGAGTAAAATTAAATAAGTTCTTAGAAGAAAATTTCCCTAAGCTTATAAAAAAGTGAAAAAAAGATGGAATCATATCTTAAAAAGATTTACAAGACCCAGGCTTAGTTAAAAAAAAAAAAAAGTCACACACCTAAACATATCCTGATAAAATTTCTGAATTCTAAGAATCATCAGAAAATCTTTTACATTTCTAGATTCAGAGAAAGGAAGAATCACATCATATTTTCATTTGCTACAGTGAGTTCTGAAAGGCAGTGTTTTGAGAGAAATGGACTGCTTTATATTCACTGATAATATATTGTAGGACGAAAGGAAGGTATTCCTTTCATGTACATGCTTTGAAGAAAATTATTGAAAAAAAAAGTGCCAGAAAGAAAAACAGAGTAGATTCTATTCAATGGATTGTGAGATTAAGAAAAACTGGAAGATATTAGTGATATAGCAAAGGAGGTAAATATTTCTTCTCTTAACCAGAAAAAAAGGTCAAATAACTTCCTTCATTCCTTCCTCCTTCTTTCCTCCCTCCCTCCCTCCCTCCCTGCCTCCTCCCTCACTCCCTTCCTCCCTTCCTCCCTGACTCCCTTTCTCCCTTCCTTCCCTCCTTCCTTCCTGTTTTGTCATCTATCCTATCTTTTCTCTCTATCTCCTCCACCCTGCCACCACAAGCTATCTAACTCACTGGATGATGTTAATATTACAGGAAAATGATAGACCAAGTACTAAGTAAACCTCAGAACAGAAGAGACATATAAAGAAAAACTAACTGAAAGCCTAGAGCTGAAATTCTAAACTCTCTTAGCAAAATCCTGGAAGTTGAGGGCACGACTAAGGAAAGGGGGTCCAGTTGGGAAGTGAAATCTCAAGTTTCATTTGCCGAGTTGGGGGAATGTTGGAAAATAAAATATCTTGATGGAGGTAATGGTTATTACATTTTTTATGTCATAAGCTAATTTGAAAAGCACAGAATTTCCTAATTAAAGTTGGCAGGGAGAAGGGAGGGAATTTAAAAAATTTGAAAGGACCCAGACAACAAAAGTAACAAAGTGGATGAAAGGAAATCACCAGTAAAAATATGGAGCGAATGGACAGTAAAATGAACTATATAACTTTTAAAGATAATTGTGCACAAACTGAATTTACCTACCTAAAGGTGATATCACAGCTATATATTTTCAATCCACCTAAATCAAAGTAACAAAAAAAGGTTAAATATAAAATTTGATTTTTTTTTAAATGATGCAATCTTTTAGTGTACCAGAGACCGCCCAGTTGTGTTTAATAGAATTCTTATGAGCAGTTCAAGATACCCCAGCAATAATTTCCATTTGAAGAGGGGTCCTGGGTACTAAAGCCTCCATGGGAACTCTGAGCATTTCATCTGATCAGAGGGCACAGGGACTGACCTGATAATTCGCCAGGGTTCCTATAGGTGAGAATAGCAAAGGGGAGTTAAACTTATCCCATTTTGTGGGGAGCTTCTCTAGTAGTAGAACACACTAATGGAAAGGACTCTGCCCTGGGTTACCTACCTCCATAGATTTTTCATTATACTGTGTTTCCCTGAAAATAAGACCTAACCAGACAATCAGCTCTAATGCATCTTTTGGAGCAAAAATTATATAAGACCTGGTCTTATTTTACCATAATATAAGACCAGGTCTTATAATATAATATAATGTAATATCATATCATATCATATCATATCATATCATATCATATCATATCATATCATATCATATCATATCATACTGGGTCTTATATTAATTTTTGCTCCAAAAGATGCATCAGAGCTGATTGTCTGGCTAGGTCTTATTTTTGGGGAAACACGGTAATTACATTCAGATGAGATCTTGGATTTTATAATTTTCATAAACTCCCTAGTGTTTCAGGAATGCAGCTGGGTTCAGACTCGATTCCTCTTAGCCTAGTTGTAGCCTGTATTAGGAGTGTCCAATACTAACTAAGTGAATATCGACAGAAACAGCACAGCCTGAACTATCTAGAAGTAATCGTGACAATCCCACAATATGCCCTTGGTTTAGGCATACACAAAGACATATCTCCGGCTTCAGCCTGCATCACTGGCAGCACTGATGCCAGCAGGATCAGGTAGCACTTAAGGTTAGAAAACCTACTTCTGCTTCCTAAAGGTTGGTATTCAAAATAAACAGGTGACCACTGTTAGCAAGTAGAAAATCTCTAGCCCATGTTGATGAAATTAATTGTTGTTTGCCCAGCAACAAAAATCTAGAGACAGGAAATACATGTCACAGTTCATTTTTGCTATCTACGCTAGCCATGTGAATGCTGACATCACTTTCTCTATTTAAGGAGTCATTGGCTCCTTCTCAGTAGGCTCCCTGACATGCTATATAAAATGCATTTTAATTGTTTCTTTCTCTGGCCTTTGCCCTCCCAGCCTTTTTACAAAAAGCAGCAGGAGGCTTTACAGACATTTGATGTTATTTTTAAGATTCCAGTCCAAGAACTAGTTGGTTTGACAGCATGGAGTAGTATTACAAAATTATACTTAGCCTTGTCCGGGGGCCTTGTCTTCGGTCTGGCAGTCATTCAATTTCAGGCATAAGATAAGAATGAAAGGGGATAAAATAAAGTATCACTTCCTCCTATTCTCCACAATTTCCCCCATACTGAAGTCCTGGACTTCTAACAATAACTGTAAAACTCCCTCCGCCTTGTGACTCCTTCAAAGTCAAAAATTTTGTAACCTGCTGAAACAACAGGTTTTCTACCTTTTGTGTTTGCCTCGTACTTCTGATTTCTGGATTTCTTTTCTTTCTCTTTTTTTTTTTTTTTTTTTTTTTTTTTGGACACAGCGAAGGGATTTGCATATTCAAAATGGGCTATTTGCAAGGTATTACCCTGGTTATTTATTGTTCTCATGGAGATCGACCTCAGCATCCAAAATAGTGGGACAACAAGACATGTGTGCCTCCTGATGTGATGCAGTATGAAATTCACATCCTTGCCTACATAGTATTCTTGCCAAAAATGCTTAATTGAAACGAATCAAGCTTTTAGCTCCAACTTCCAGCTTACAGAAGATACAGGGAAAAGGAAAAAAGAGGTGAATGACAATATTTCCTCGCTCACCATAGCCGCTCACTATAACATTCCTGTCTTTCCCCACTCCCTCAAATCCCTCCATCTTATCTCTCTTCATTGCACTTGCCTCGCAAAACCCCACTTTGGTTAAATCCAATGTTCCATCCTCTGGGCCAACTACACACCTGCCTCTGAGCAGCTGCTTACTGCTGGTAGAAAGCACACAACTGTGCTGGCTGGTATCACTTTGAATCTCTGACCACAAACCTCAAGTGAGCCCTTGGGACTCCTTGGCAACGCTACTCTCCTCAGACCTCCAAAACCACTTTCCTCTTCCTCACTCAGCTGATCAGCTCGCTTTTCATTTCCTTTTTCATGAGTCAAATTTCACCATAAATTGGATAAGCGTCAAGAAGGCTGTAAGACCTCTTAGCCCTTAATTGTGATGCTGTGCTCCACATTACAGCAAAAAGCCTCGTCTCAGTCCAATGTATCAACTTCCTAACTTCCTGTTTTTCTTCCTTTACCCCTCCCAAATAAAGAGAATAATATAGTGAGTGTCTATGTCCCCGCTACCCAGCTTCGGAAATGAAATATTACAGACACAAAGAGCTCTTTTCTATCTCCCCTGGATCACATCTTCCTCCCTTATCCTCTAGCCCAGAGACAGCTAATGTGGCACTCATGAAAACCGGGCCATGCAGATCCCCTGCTCAGGGAAGCTTGGTTGAAGATGGTTCCAGATACCCTCCTCCCAATCTCCCACTGTATTTTCTTGCCCCTGGCTGCTCCCAGCAATGACTAAGTATGGTGGGGATATATTAGGTTCAGGCCCATTTCTGTGTGATGCAGAAGTTCTCTAATAGGTGGCTTTGGCTTAAGGACTCCTTATTGGTTTGGCCAAAACTTTCTTCGAAGGCTGCTCCAGTCTGAGTTTCTTCTCATGAGTCTTTCTTCTTTCCCTATCTCCTTTCACAGGCGTCACCCTTGACGGTCATGTGAAGGTTTTTCTGCTTACTCCTGCTTCTTTCCCTCTAGCCCTCACAGCCACTTTCCCTAAAACTTTCTTGCCATCTAATCCCATCTTGGTGTCTGCTACTTGGAGCACCAAAGGAACACAGAAACTAACCGGACTTTGGTGTTTTTCACATTTTCATATCTCTCTGTCTTTCATATATTCATATATTATTTTTATGTTTCTATTTTTTAAGATTTTGATTAAAAATATAGTTAGCATAGAATATTATGTTAATTTTACATGTTCACAATAGTTATACAACATCTATACACCTAAAGAAGTGATCACCATGCTACAAGGTCGGACAATTAAGTTCATGAACTTGTTGCAATGATGTTGCTAACCCTTTTTTGATCTCAGAGGGATTATCCGTTATAAATTTGTACCAATTGGACAAACAGTTAACTAAATTTACTATCCAGAAGTGCTGAAAAGTCTGCGAGAAAAAGTTAGATGAAAATGACCTGAACATTTCGCCAACAATTCATGGCTCTTGCATCACGACAATGCACCAGCTCACATGGCACTGTCTATGAGGGAGTTTTTAGCCAGTAAACAAATAAATGTATTGGAACACCCTCCCTACTCACCTGATCTGGCCTCCAATGACTTCCTTCTTTACCCAAAGATAAAGGAAATACTTAAAGGAAGACATTTTGATGACATTCAGGACATCAAGGGTAATATGATGACAGCTCTGATGCCCATTCTAGAAAAAGAGTTCCAAAATTGCTTTGAAGGATGGTCTAGGCACTGGCGTTGGTGCATAGCTTCCCAAGGGGAGTACTTCAGAGGTAACTGTGATGATATTCAGCAATGAGGTATGTAGCACTTATTCTAGGATAAGGATAAGTTCGTGAACTTAATTGTCAGACCTCATAAGTCCAGCAACCATCTGACACTGCACCACGCTATCACAATATTACTGACTATATTCCCCATGCTGTACATTACGTCACCAGAACTTACTTGTTTTATATCAGGAAACTTGAACTGCTTATTCCCCTTTACCTCCCCCCTTTTAAATTTTTCAGTTATAGTTGACATTCAATATTATTTGACATTAATTTCAGGTGTATAGCATAGTGGTTAGACATTTGTATAATTTAAGAAGTGATCCCCCTGACTAGTCTAGTACTCACCCGACACTGTACATAGTTATTACCACAGTATTGGCCATATTCCCTATGCTTTACATCCTCATGACTGTTTTGTAATTACCACTTTGTACATCATAATCCCCTCAGTTTATTCACCATGCCCCCAACCCCCCTCCCACCTATCACCCCAACAAACCTAGTACCTAGCTGATACCATAGATAGTTATTACAATATTATGGACTATAATCCTTATGCTATACCCTATATCCCCATGACTACTTTGTGACAACCAATTTATACTTCTTAATCCTTTCCCCTTTTTTAACCCATAACAAACCCCCCTACCATCTGGCAACCATCAAAATTCTCTGTATCTATGAGTCTGTTACTGGTTTGTTTGTTTATTTTGTTCTTTAGATTCCACATATAAGTGAAATCATATTGCATCTGTGTTTCACTGTCTGACATACTCCACTGAGCACAGTACCCTCCAGGTCCATCCATGCCACCACAGATGGCAAGAGCACATTCCCTTCTATGGCTGAGCAATATTCCATTGTATATATGTACCACCTCCTCTTTATCCATTGTCCCATAGACAGGCACATAGGTTGCCTCCACATCTTAGCCATTGTAAACAAGGATGCAATGAACATGTGGATGCACATGTCCCTTCGAAGTAGCATTTGGGGTTTTTTTTTTGATTAATACCCAGAAGTGGAGAAGTGGTGTTACTGGGTCCTTCTTTGTCTCTTGTTATAGCCTTTGTTTGCTTCTTTGTGTTAGGTAGATCTCCTATGTCTCTCAGTCTTGCCTGGTGGCCTTATATAGTAGGTGATCTGTGGGACCCAGTGGCAGTCTCCCTGGTCACCTGAGCTGGGTGCTTCAGAGTGTCCCTTGTGTGTGTTGTGTGTACCCTCCTGTTATAGTTGAACCTTGATTATTGTTGGGTGGGATTGCCCCACAGGCTGACTGGCTGTGGGGTTTGGCCATGTCCACAGCTTATGGGATGCTGTGTGGGGGTTTTGCCCCACAGAGGGGATTCCTCCCAGTGGGCTCTGGTGCCTGTTGAAACCGCCCTTTGTGTATATTGCTGTGGGGCTAATTGGGTGGTACTCTGCTGCAGTCTGAAGTCAACCTTTAAGTATGTTGGTTATGAGGTCTCTTGGCAGGGACTCCAGACCAAGCCCAGGTCAGTCTCTGTCTGTGATGGCCAGGGAATATCTGGTAAAAGCTACAACACAATCCACAGTTGGCCACTGCCTGTGCTGTACCTGGAGGTGCGTGGGAGAGGCCACGCTTTGAACCAAGATGACTGCCACCAGTGTCAGGTCTGCGGTAGCTCCACAAAAAGCCAGGGCACTCTGAGGCCTGCTGCCACCTGTTGGCTTCCATAAGGTTCAGCTGTTGATAAAGCCTCCTGTGGTATTCAGGTTGGGTGAGTCAGCAGAGTGGAGCATCGGAGCTCACCAGCCAATCAGATTCAGATTTAGCCTGTGGGGGTGGGTTCAAAAAGGGAAAGATGGCGCCAGCCTGCTGACTACACCAGGAGGAGAGCCCCACACAGAAAAAAATGGGGACTGTCTCTCGAGTCCTTGCCCTGAAGCTATACAACTCAGTCTGTCCTCATATGTCTCTGACATCAGCAGAGTCACTGTCCCTTCGCTGGAGACCTGGGTGAGTGCCTGCATGGGCCTTTTAAGAGGATGTTTGGGTTTCCCACGGCCTTCCATCCCACCTGGAGGGTTGGAATTCCCACTGTTTTTCACAGCCACATGTTATGGGGGCTCCTTTTCTTGGTACTAGTACTCTAGGCTCAGGAGCCTGGTGTGGGGGCTGAGGTTCCTCACTCTTTCATGGGGCTCCTCTGTGGCTGAGATATCTCTCCTGATTTTAACCACCACACACGGGTGTGGGACCAGCCTGTTTCGCATCTCCACCCTTTCTACCAGTCTTAATGTGGCTTCTTCTTTATATTGTTAGTTATAAAACTTCTGTTCTGCTAGACTTCAGATGGTTTTCTAGGTTGATTGTTCTATAATTTAGTTGTAATTTTGATGTGTTCATGGAATGAAGCAAGCACAGCATTTATCTACTCCACCCTCTTGGATCTCCCATATCCAGAGAATAATAAAAGAATAATAACATATTATTCTTTTATGTTATTAAATTTTGTACATAGCCTTCTGCAACTTGCTCATAGTTTGCACAATATCTAAGATTTATCTATGTTGAATTATGTAACTCATAATTCACATTTCCTGCTATATTAATACCTTACATAAATATACTATAATTTATTTATTTATTATCCTGTTAAGGCACATCTGTGTTGCTCCAACTTTTTGCTATTATAATGTTGCAGTGAACATTCTTTTATCTGTCTTCAATGCACAATCCTTTGAGAGTTTATAGGAGTTAAATGCTGAGTCATAGTGTATATGCATCTTTGACTTGACAAATATTTTCAAATTGCTCTCCAAAGTGGTTGTTTCAATTTGCACTCCTACTAGTAGTGAATGAAATGTACTTGCTTCTCTGTATTCTTGTCATCTCTTGATAATGTCAGAGTTTTTGCTAATATGATGTTCCAAAAGTATCCTAGGTTTTAATGTCCACTTCCCTGATTACTAGTGAGATAGAGCATCCTGTTATATGTTTATTGACCCTTTGGTTGGTCTCTTCTGTGAAATATTTTTTTAAAGCTTTTGTCCATTTTTTTACTATGCTATTTTTCTTATTGACATTGGAATTCTTTATATGTTCTGGATATTAATGTTTTGTCAGTTATATTCATTGCAAATGTATTCTTTCAGGCTGTGGCATGTCTTTTCACTTTGTTTATGACATCTTTTGAATCACAGAAATTTAAAATTTTAATGTAGTAACATATTTCAATCTTTATGGTTCTCTCTCTCCTTTCTTTTCATGTGCCTAGTTTCAGAAATTTTACTCCATCTTGAGATCATAAGTATATTCTCACAATTTATTCTAAAGGATTTAAATTTTGTCTTTCACATTTGGATTTCAGTGTATCCAGAATTGATTTTTGTGTATAGTTAGGTAACAATTCAATTCATTTTCTTTCGATTTGAATAACTAATTGACTCAGCATCACGTGAAAAGTAGTTTATTTGTTTTTTACTGATCAGTAATACCATATATCAAGTATCTATATATGTGCATCGATTTACAAACTATTTTTTTCTATTTTATTGATCTATTTGTCTATTCCAGCACCATTATCACATCTTTTTAAAATTATTACAGTTTTATAAGATTTGCCATCTGTTGTTCTTTTCCAAAACTGTCTTGGCACTTCTTGATTTTTGCATGTCCATATAAGTCTAAAATCGACTTGTCATATTCCACAAGTAAACCTGCTGATAATTTGATTGGAATTGCATCGAAATATCCAACTAATATGGGAAAGTGAACATTTTTACAAAACTGACCCTCTATACATGAAGATGGTTTATGTTTTATTTGTTTTTTCATGTTTAATTTCTTTCTATAAAGTTTTAAAATTTTATTCACAAATGCCTTACATATTTTTATCCCTATTGCAAATAGCATTTTAAAATATTTACTTTCTGTTCTTTTTGTATATAGTAACTCTATTGATTTTTGTATATTGATGCTATATCTATTAGTAATGATGAACTCTCTCACTGATTAAAATACTTTGACTATATATTCTATGGTTTTTCTATGTGGACAATTATATCATCTGAATAAAGACAGTTTTATTTCTCTTTCTAATCCTTATGCTCTCACACCTCTAGTATTAATCACAATTTAATCCTGCTTTTATTCTCATCAATCCACTGAAACTTTTTATCAGAGTCACAAATAACTTTCATGTTGCCAAATCCAATGGTTACATCTCAATTGTTAGCTTACTCAACTTCTTAGCATCATTCAAAAACTATGACTTATGCCCTCTTTTCTGAAAGATTCTCTTCACTTATCTTGTGGGACAACATCATCTCTTTGTTTCCTCCTACATCCTGTCTACTTATTGCTCCCTTCTCATTTCCAGATCAGTCAATTTGGAATGACCCAGTTCTTGGTCCTTCAACCTCTGTCCTGTCCTATTTGCCCTCACTCTTTAGGTGATCTCATTCAGCCACATTTGTTGATAACTCAAATTTATATCTCTAGTGCCAGACTATCTAGAACTCTACACCCTTTTATCCAGTAGTCAACTCGACATCTCTACTTGGAAGTCTAATAGATATCTCAAGCTAAACAAATCAGAAACACACATTTCTCCTCTATCTTGACCTTTCCTGAGTATTCTCCATTTTGGTAAATATCACTACCATTTATCTTTTGCTGGGGCCAAAACAAAAGAGTCAATTTGGATTTTTTTCTCTCTCACATCCAACATTCAACTTATTCACAAGTCCTATTGGCTCCTTCTCAAAAATGTATTACAGATCTGACCACTTCTCATCACTTCTGTTGCCACTACCTTGGGCTGAGTGACCATTATTTTTCCTGAACTACTGCAATAACCACCTACCTGGTCTCCCTGTTTCCACCTTGTCCCACTACACTCTATTTTCCAAACTATTTAAAAAACAAACAAAAATAACAACAACAAAATAGAGATACTACCTGGTCATTTCCTTGTTCAAAAGTTTTTTGATGGCTTCCTGTCACACTTAGAATATAATTCAATATCTTAGTTGGCCTAAAAGATCAAATATGAACTGACCCTTGGTGATTTCTGACTTCATCTTTTAGTACCCCTTCGTTTAGTCCTTTCAAGCCAAATTGACCCATTAGTTATTCTTCAAACATACCAAAGTCATGTCTACCTCAGGGCCTTTGTACTTACTATTTCCCCTGCGTGGAAATCTTCTTTTTCTTTTACATCTTTGCATGAATCTCTTCCTCACTTAATTTAGATCTCAAATATTAACTTATTAGAGAGGACTTCCCTGACCACTCTATATAAAATTCCTGCCCCACCTCCTATTTCCTCTTACCTTGCTTTGTTTTGAGTTTTCTTCATAGTACTCACCACTCTCTGACCTATATTTTGTATGGTTGTTTATTGTTTTCTCAACCAGAACATAAATTTCTTGAGGGAATGTGATTTCTATATCTATACTGCTCTGCTGCATTGCTAGTGCCTACGGAAGTATCTGGAACATATAGTAAGGACTCAATAAATGTTTTCTTAATGAATGAATGAGCAATGTCTTTTGGGATTTATAAAAATATGTACACTTTTCTTTCTTTGAAATGGTTTTCCTTTTGGCTCTATGTCACAATTTGAGTAGAACAATTTCCTGTCCCATATATATTCATAGCAAAATTCTCACCTGTTTTAGGAAATACACAATCTTCCTTTAGAAGTGATTGGATAATTATTATTTCTTTATTCACAGCAAGTTTTACCTGTGTAGCCCAATCTGTTGCATCACAATCCCTTTAACTCATTTTATTTTTTATTAAGCACTTTGACTAGGGAAAACAAAATGTTTCCACAGTGTTCAAATTTGATGGCACACATATGAAAGGTTGGCTGTCTGGAATGTGATCTTGGAGAAATATTATCTATGGTAAAGCTTCATTTCTAAGAGTGTTAAGAGCACAGAATTGAGAATGAATGTTTTATAACCTAAAACCATGCTGCGGGAAAGCAGTGAGGAGGTGTTCATTTTTGGCTCTGACTTAGTTGTCTGAGGCCAATTATCTCTGCTGATAGAAGGAAAATTACAGGTGGCCTCTTAGTTTCATGGAGAGTCATACCCTCAGCGATGGCTGTGTTTGTAATCATATTGTAGTTGGCCTGCATATGCATTCACTACCACTGAAGCGTGCAAAGAAAATGTGATTTGGTTGCTAAACACTTTACTTCCTAAAATATATTTAATCATCATCATGAGTCTATGTTGCAGAGAATGTCTTTAACTTACCGTGGATTCTATCTCAGTGTCTTTAACACGATATTGTGTATAGAATGGAAGCTCTGTGTGTGGAGCATGAGTTATTTTAATTATGGATGTTTTGTTAAACATTTGTTATTAATTTCTTTCTATAAATGGTTGAAAAGGCTGCCACATGTAGAAAAAGTTTAGATTCTGTCCCTCTGTGTGAATGTCTTTATGGTGGCTCTGTGTATAGGTCTTTTTATTTTATCCTCTGGGTCCCTGCTCACGTGTGTCATGATGGTGTCGCTTGTTTGTTTCCCTGGCCACTCTTATCTCCTGGGGCATCAAAAGACCACCTCCTGGTGTCTTTTCCCAGGCTGAGTGGCCGCTCTTTGCTGATGGGCCGCATCTGAGTTTCACGGCCTCATAGGCCTCTCTGGGGATGATATCACTTTGTTCTATGTGCAGCAACTTCCTCTAGGAAGTTTCATGGTCCTATTCTCAGCCACATTGCTCAACAACCTAGAGGCATGCAGGGACTTCTGTGTCTTTTCCACACAACCTGGAAGCCTAGTGCAGCTCAGAAGTGTTAACTCAGAATTTCTCCTTCACTATGCTGCAGGACAATGCCCATTTCTTGGGCTGCCTCCAGAAGGCGAATGGTGAGGACATCTGGAAATGTAGTCTCTTTTCTAAAGCTACAAATGTAGCATGGGAAAAATAATCTCTGTGCTTTTGGCTTCCCCTTCCAGATCTCACTGTGTTCACTGGGTCGTTGACTCAGGCTGGGGATGCGGAAATGTGAGGGGAATTTTGAAAGAGAACTCCTGACACATACATGACTGTTTTCCTCTCTCTCCATCTCTTTCTTCCCCTTTCCACATTCCACTTGGACTTCCTGTCTTCTTCCTTTCAGACAGTGAGGTTCCTATAACATAGCCTCTGCTTCCTTGAGGTGGATTTACCCTTTATCTGCGTTTGGGCCATAATGCTCGCTAGAATTCAGAAAGAGAAGCCAGATTTCTGATTATAGAAGATCCAAACGTCTTACCCATATTAGAGTTGAAAAAAAAATAATATTAAAAGTATTTAATTGTATTTTATTAAGTTCCATGCTATGTGTCTTGAAGATTTAGCCTCTACTCTATATAATGTGGGGCTAAGAAAACGGCATCAAAGTGCTGTTGTGAGAGTTCAAATGCAAAGATCAGTGTGAAAGCCGAGGAGAAGGCCTGGCTCATGGAAGTTGGCTCAGAACTGGCTCATTGCCTCTCCCTCTCCCTGGGAGAGTAATGGGATGTTATCCTTTTTCCTAGAGCATGAATTGTTTTAATTATGGATGTTTTTAAAATGTTTGTTATTAATTCCTTTCTGTCAATGATTAAAAACGCTGCCTCTCCTCTCCATGCACTTAGTTAAAAGCTTTTCATTTTTAATGTAGGCTCTACCAAAGAAAATGTTTGAAAGAGGAATCATGCGCAGGAGATGTCAAGGAGCTATTACCAGTTAAGTAAACCGATACTCAGTGTCATTAAAATCCACAAGTGCTTATGGCCTTCATCTCAACAATTGCCACAATTCTTTATCAGTTAAAAAAGAAAATGCCTTACTTTCAATATGAAAAAGCTGAGAGAGAAGTTATGTGCTTCCCCCCAAATCGTAGCAAATTAAGTATTAGAACAGCCTGTCTTCACTGATTTATAATCTGGTCCTCTTGTACTTTGCTTCTATCGGAAGAATATTGAATTTGGCCCATGTTGAAACTGAATAGGAAAGTGAATCATTTTAATTATTTTACAACTTAAGGGCTGGTTAATGCTTATTTTGATTTTGATATTCATCAGCAGCGAAGAAAATTTGTAACTATCACGAGGAAGTGGTGCTACACACAATTTCCAGGGTTTGTACTCATCCACTTCCTCAGGCACTCAGTTAAAAGCATTTCAAACTTAATGCAGGCTACAGAAGAAAATGTTGGAAAGAGGAATTGTGTGCAGGAGAGGCCATAAAGTTGTTAATAAGGAATGGCTTCAAGGAAATTGAAAACAGCCTTCTAGACATTATAGAGTTTGGGAGAAGCTGTGAATGCATTTTGCCCTCTTAGTTGGACACAGTCAGTCAAAGCTAGACACTGAGATTCCCTACGTGATCTGATTTTTTTCTGCTCAAAGGGAGTCAATAAGAAGTGGAGACAATTGTGGTGCCTCGCTAATTTCGTGGGGAAAGAATACTTAACTCTTTATTTTAACGGTAGGGCAGACCTTGAGAGAAAGATTCAGTGTTATTGCCTCATGCAGCATGGAGCAGAGACTGAATTCCAATGACTGAATTCCAGTGGGTCACTGTTTGAATAATTCCATATTTATTCATTAGTCAATCATGTGTTCATTCCTTCAACAGACACCATGCTAAGTGGTGAGGATATCAAATAAGCTATAAGCTTTTCTTCTGGGGATGAGTTTCTGGGTGTTAAACGATTATCTGGAAAGAGTGTGTGTGTGTGTGGGGGGGTGTTAGGACATTGAAAAAGGACTTTCTAATCTGTAATCTTGTAGCAACAACTGTGGCCTCGGGTTGTATACATAAGATTTTTGATAATTTAGGAGAAAAATCTTTGACCAGTCTCAGCTGTATAGTAGGCGCCCTCATTGTCCAAAACAGAATACCTCCTTGTTGAAGAGGTTGAATCAGGTAAGCAGAGGACAACAAGACTAGCCATGTGACCTGAATTCACACTGCAATTGGAGGAACTTCTTGGAGAAAAGACTAGAAGATATCCTGGAGTGCCCACGCTAAAAGACTTCTCACTCATGGAAGAACTTAGTATTAAAATATCCCTCATATTAAGCCAGTAAGTGATAAAGAACACTTATTATGGAACATTGGGGACCATGAGGTGGTTTTAAGTATCTACAGATAATATATAATGTTTATTTCATGTTTTGTTCCAGTAAAAACATCCTTCTGAGGTTTCCTTTGGTTTCTGAGTAGCAGCTTGGTCAAAAGCCAAGTATGACACTACTATACATGTGTGACAGAATTCTGTGAGAAAAAATCATGAACATGGACTATACATAAAATGTCATAAATTCCTTATTTATCCATTCATCTATCTGGCATCAATTCATTCATAAATTGTTTATTAATCATCTCCTCCACTTCAGGTTTTTTTGCTTACCACTGCAGTGAATAACATAGACACATCCTATTTTAAGAAGAGTATAGTGTTGCTTCCTTGGCTATTTAATTTGGCAGGATTGAAGAAAAACATTATGGAATCCCCTCGCTCTCTAAGTCTATCTACTGTGGTCGTCATAGAAGTAGGACTATTATTCATAAAAGATTGTTTCTCTTTGCCCTGCCCCTGCTTGCTTTGTGCAAACTCACAGTCTGCTTTAAGCAAACTCTTAGTCTCGCTAAGAGTTCTGCACAACCTCAGGGGTCTCTTACATCTTCTGCTTCATATGGAATTTACAATTTCCCCCTCTTCTCCAGATGACAGTGATAGAATCTTCTATTTCTGCTAAAGTTAATAGTAACATTTCTGTTGCCTGCAATTTTCCTATACCTTCCACAACTACCCACTCTTCTCTCTCCCATAATTTTCTTCTTATTCCTCTGAGAAATGAGAAGCCATAATAAGAGAACTCCATCATCTTTCCAAAAGCAAATCTACTGGTCTCTTTGCACTGTTATAATGAATTGACTTGCCTTGTTCTTATTTAAGGCCAAATCCTCCATTTGAGCTCTGGAGCCCATCCTCCCATCCCTTTCCATCTACTCAGGGACTTGGCTCCAGTAATCATCCCTTCCCTCTTCTGCATTTATCCCTCTCTCCTAGATCATTCCCACTACTATGAAATCATAATGCATTTAGAGAGCCCAGGGCAGAGACTATGCACCAGAAAGGCTCAATATACATTGGCTATTACTATTGTTACGACCATTATCATTATCTTCTTTGCGATCTCGTGTTGAGCTTCGTCATAATGATAAGTATCAGGCCTTCCATATTTAAGCCTTGAAAAAATTCACACTAAAGATTGTTGCCAGGACCAACATTTAAGCATTCAAGGACGATAAGAATAAAATAAAAACCAGGCTGTGAGTATTGTCTGCCTTTATGTGCACAGAGAGAGGGAGACAGAATGAGCTGACACCACAAGATA
The DNA here is from genome assembly GCF_004115265.2 of Rhinolophus ferrumequinum. Classification (NCBI taxonomy): domain Eukaryota; kingdom Metazoa; phylum Chordata; class Mammalia; order Chiroptera; family Rhinolophidae; genus Rhinolophus; species Rhinolophus ferrumequinum. The sequence goes on from NC_046287.1 coordinate 94,580,671, forward strand.
TCTATGCTCACGTGATGGTTATTGGGGAGAGCCCAACAGAAAAGATGCAATTTTAAGTGTTGCACTCATGAAAAATTATTTTGAAGAATCTCAAAAATGCAAGTAGGAAAACAGTTCAAACCTTGTTAGCTCAATAAGAAGAGGGATTCTTACTCATTATTTTGATTAACTATTGAATATTGGGATAGGCATAGGGCATCCCTTTTCTCTCAAGGAGTTTCCCTAAATGATAAGAGCATATATATATGTATATGTATGATTTATTAGTGGGGTATCATTGTTATTTATATGGCTAGTCCTAAAATTGTGCCATTCTGAAGAAAGGTATTTTCTCATTTATGATTTATACTTAATTTTTATTTGAGAGATTTATCTTCCAAGACTCCTGGTGCTCCCATGTTGAGAACTTTGGAACCCATGGACACGGTTAGAAGGCATGCTCAAACTTTGCACAGGCAAGTTCAGAGAAGGGTACAGAGTAGGAACCCACAAGACTGGGACTCTGAGGACACACCCATCATCAGACTGTCTCCTACAAGACATTTCATTTTCCAGCACCGTGTCTATTCTCTCTTCTTGTGGTAACAGCATCCCACTTGTGTTTTGGAGAATCTCTTCTCTTCCATTGGATACAGTCAACAGTGGTCACTGTCTTCCTCTGGCCAATGGGTGGGCAAATGGCCTAAGCTTGGCCAACCTGATACCTTCTCCCCAGGAGAAGTCTTGGGGAATGTGTTCCAAGTAGAGTCATCCCTGTGGTGTCCTCCTGAAGCAATGAGCCTTCATTTCTCCTGCCTCAGTGCCCAGAACAGCTCTGGTTTCTGGCTTTTCTGAACTTTGGTTTTCTTAGATTTTCCTTTAGTTTCATGAGCTATTCAGCTTCTTTCCAACGTGTTTTTTCTCTTCTGTTAAAGAAGCTCAAAATGATTTGTGTTGTTTGCAACCAAAGAACACTTACTGATATATATCCCCACCCAAGTGAGGGAATATGTAGCAGTGCCTGCTTTGCCATAGTGTTCGTGGGGATGTGACTACTTCCTCATCAAACAACAATTATTTTCTGGGGTCCAGTTGGAGAGGTGAGACTAGAGTCAATTCTTATGACTTCTGTCTGCGTTGGAGCATGAACAGATCTCATAACGGAAGTTACCAGGAACTGGACCCTTTGATCCCAGGAAGGGTGGGAATGAGGGTGGGGTAATTTGACAAGAGCTAGGCAGAGAGTCAGGGTCCTGGACAAATCAGTTGAGGTTCAGGAGTGTGCTCCAGTCTTACTAGAAATTGAAGCTCACTGCTAAGGACAATGCAACAAAAAATTAAGAGGAAACACTACAGCTGGGAGGCACAATGCCTAGGAGCCCTTCAGGGTCATTGAGTAATGGATTTAAGGAAGCAAGACCAACTCAGAATTGAACCAGTTGGGGATGATGGAGTATCTAGTAGTAGAGGAGCCACATAGAACTGGATTCAAAAACTGGGTTCAAAATCTGGGTTCCTGCCCTGGTAATGATAAGACTTTGAGGATGTTCTGACAAGGTGAGATAAATGTGTCTTCCTCTGGGATTTCCTTTCCATTTCTCCTTTGGTTTTGATGTTCCTACTATGTGCCCCAATGGTAACCTCTACTTTCTCTATCATAGTGCTTGTAAACTTCTTGTTATTTGCTCGTCTCTGCAACCCGATTGTCATTTTCACAAAATAGCAATCTTATCTTTCTGGTTCATCTTTGGATCCTTAATGTCAAGAACAGCGCCTGACACTTCATAAAATGATGTTGAATATTGCACAAGGAAAACGGGGGGGCTGAGGAGTTTAACATGAGAGGTAAAAGGAGATTCTGTGAAAAGCAAGACAATGGAAGATCCCTTTTACATCTTGTAGTTTTACATTAAGTAATGTGTTTATGAAGTACTACATCTGAAGTCAATTCTAAATGATAAAAATAAGAGGTCTTCTGGGAGTATTTATGGGCTTTTAAGTAATAAGGGAAAACTTTTCTAAAGCATGTTAAATCATTCCACACAGGGTATTTTTTATTATTCCAGACCAATCAGCTAATATATGTAGGAAAATGTTTCACTTCACAATGACATATAAGAATTTTAAAAACACCTATTAAAGGGCTTTACACATAATAGTTGTTTAGCAACTATTTGTTGATGAAGGAAATATACTCAGCAAAATTGGCTTCTTCTTCTTCTTCTTCTTTTTTTTTTTGTCTCTCAAAGAGTTTAATAAAGCACAGTTTTGATATAACAAAGTATCACAGAGCAAGAAATAGGATTGGCATTAAAGGAGGCAGGTAAAACTGAGGGTGGTCTCATGGTGAACCGCTTCCCGAGTCCACACCACTCAGCTTCTTCACCACCACCTTCTGCTGTCTTTCATCCAGTTTACACAACCACCGTCTGGCTCCTGGCTCTCTGCCTCCCTGGCTAGCCATCTGCCCTTAAGGCCACCACCAGTCTCTCTCTTGCTTTTTTCACATTCTGGGTCTGTCTCTGGATACCTCCAGGTGTTACCAGCTATCTGCAGAGAAGCTGTAGGAGACAGAAACCCACTCCTGGGATCACTTCTGCCCAGTCTGAAGACCATACAGTGGTGGGCTCAGGGCTGGTATGTAAAGACCCAGCACCAGCACGGCCCAGAGAGTCACTTGTGCTGCCCAATGCAATTATGTTAACAGTATTTGTGATATCCAAAAGACTTAAAAGTTCTCCTTCATTGCTGCAGGCTGGGAGTCCCAGCAATCTCCTATATGTACAAACTTGCTGGAGCTTCTCCAAGTTCTCCTCCGGTCACCTGTGCCGGACCTCAGTGCCAGGATGGGAAATAATCCTTGTAAGCGGCCTCTTGAAAATGCAGCTGGTCACTCTTATAGGAAGTGCACGATGTCTCCACTTGGTCTTGGTTAAATGGGCTTGTCTTTTCCTCTCTGAAGTCTGCGGCATCACATGTCTTTTGAGCTTCCTCAGAAAAGGCTGCCGTAAAGAACAAGTGGATGCATGTTCCCCCAGGGCTGCAGAATTGTCCTGTTGATCCACTCCTGAGATGCGACAGCCTGTGGCTTGCTGGAAAATGCCAAAATTGGCCCTTTTTTTTTTTTTTTTTTTTTTATAAAACAACCTTTAAGACAAAGAATGTTGACTCACTATTTAATTCTACAATAGTTCACTTTGCAGCAAAAGATTAAATGAGAATATAAAAGAACATATCTTATATTTTTTCCTGATATAAACTTTGTATCATAACTTATTCTTGTTCTTTCAACCAATAAGCTTTGGATTTTGAACTGGATTGCAGCAATCTTGTCACCTGACACATTCTTTCATAAAGAACCTTTGATAAATCTTAACTGTACACATTAACTGCATTAAGGTCTTAATCCTACATGAAAGAATATCTCTACTACCCAGTGAGGAAAGGTCTCTTTCTTCCTCTTGCTAGAAAATAAGAGCTTGTAGTATTTGAAAAGGTAGACTCTGTCAATGAACTTCTGTCTCTATAAATCATCATAGACAGTGATTCCTTGCAAAACAGGTTTCATGTAATATTTATGTAAGCTGCACATGACCTTGAATGAAAGCAAGGGTTAGAAGAAACACTGTTCTTATTGTTACACAGAATGCTTCTCTGTTTTATCAAATATTACTTACTCAGGTCAAATGTGATTTTTATTTTTTTGAATGGAATAGATTTTTTTTTTTTAATTTTAGATCTAAGTTACAGGGAAGGATGACATTTCTTTTTATAGTCAATGTTATTTTATCTTGTACTTGTAGAAAATCTCTTTAAATAAACGAAGAAGAATACCAGCAGCCAAGCTGGGTAGAGAACGAATGTGGGTAAAGTAGAACATTAAAATTGTCCTCTTTCAATTCATAAAGTTGATTCTCAAGAGAATCATGAAAGCAGATGAAAAAGATCAGATATTGGACAGGTACAACACGGGTTGCTGTGTTTGATAAACATGTGCCCTTATCCAACTTTACAGCTCCAAAGAAAATCTGTGTAGTAAGGATAGGCTGTGATACTGGGTTCTAGCCTGGCCTGTAGAATTTATTAACTGTGTGACCTTAGGCTATTAACTTCTCTGAACATTTCATTGTCCATAAAATGAAATACAATGTCCTCACATGGGTTACCTAAATTATAAGTCTCCTACTACCTTTTTTGCTTACCATTCCCTTCCTAGCACTATAAGTTCCAGTCATATTCCACTCCATGTCACCTCCTTTATTTTCTTTATACACCTATCTGAAATGATGTTGCTCCTCTGTTTGTTTTCCTTCACCAGAATGTAAGTTTCATGACAGAAGGGATCTTGGGTATTGTTCTTACCAGGTACAAAACACTAGAACAATGCCAGGAAATTAACTGGTACAAAATATTATCTGTGAATGACATCTGGGTACATATACCTAAAAGAATTGAACGTAGCAACTCAAACAGATTCTTGTACACCATGTTCATAGCAATATGATTCACACTAGCCCAAAAGTGACAGCAGCCTAAGCGGCCATTGATGAACAAATGGATAAACAACATGTAGTATATACATACAATTAGATATTCTTAAACCTTTGAAAGTTAGGAAATCTGACACATGCTACACTGTGGATGAATCTTGAGGACATCGTGCTCAGTGAAATAAACTAGATACAAAAGAATAAATACTATGATTCCACTCATATGAGATTCCTGGAGTAGCCAAATTCATAGAGACAGAAAGTGGAATGGTGGTTGCCAGGAGCTTAAGGGAGGGGTAAACGAGTAGTTGTCATTTAATGGATACACAGTTATAGTTTAAGAAGATGAAAATATTCCAGAGATGGATGGTAGTGATGGTTGCACAACAATGTGAAAGTACTTAATGCCACTGAATTGCCCACTTAAAAGTGGGCATGTTACATGTATTTTATGACAATAAAAATGAAAATTGGTTAATCAGTCAGTATGGAGGTCCTTCACATAAGTGGTTCTTATTCGCTGGAACACTGTCTTCTGTCATTCCACCATGACCCTTGCCATATTCTTCCCTTATCCCTCCACCTAGCCAGCTTAGATCAAGGTGTTTCAACTGTAGCACTGTTGACATTTTGGACTAAATGATTCTTTTTCTACAGGGGGCTGTCCTATGGGTGAGACTTGAAAAAAATCTAGCAGCATCCCTGGCTTCTATGCACTAGAGGCCAGTAGCGTGTCTTCCCCATCCCCTTGACCTAATTATGACAATCAAAGATGTCTGCAGACATTGGGACGTGTCCCAGAGGTGAGAGCTGGGGGCAAAATTGCCACTGGTTGAGAACCACTGGTTTAGATGTTATTTTTACTTTCACTGGAAATCCAGGCTGCTTTTTGCATCTTTTTTACCCTAGTGCTTCCATTCTGTTTTATGCTTTCTCATCATGGTACTTATTAAACACTAATTATGCTATGTCTACCATTAGATTGGTAACTATCGCACCTAACACAGTACCTGGCATCTTATAGGTGATATAGTTTGTTTGTTTTATTGATTTAAATTCAGTTTCCTCGTCTTTGAAATGAATAATACCTGATTGTTTTCCAGAAATGTTACAAACATCACTTATTAAGAGAAACACTTTTAAAACATCATGAGGCATTATATAAAAATAAATTCATATCATTATTGTTGTAATAAAATCCTCACTTGGCTCTAATCTACCAAAGTTTTACTCTCCTAACGTTTCACACTTCCCATATCTTACATAGTTCACCTGTATCACTCAATAAGTCAGTGGCTGAGTTGGGAACGAGTACGTATTATCGCTAAGCCGAATTTTATCTTTGGAAACTCAATATGGAACCTAAAAGCCATGAGTTAGAAATGCACTAGAAGATTGCTAATTTGGGGCTTGATCTTTGGGACACGCAAACTAAGACACAGGTAAAAAATGAATTTATTTATGCTTATGCATTTTTACAACAGTTCTATACCCAGTATGCCTAAAATATATAGCTTAATTATTTTCATTAATGTGTTATAATAATACCAAGTACAGAAAGAGAAATCAAAATTATTTTCATTTTGTCTGTTCTGATAGAAACAACTTAGAATTATGGTTTCATATTTGAAAGTATTTTTGTTGCTTTTGTCAGAGTCAATGTGTGTTATAATCACAAGGTTCATATTCCTACACAACTAGAAAGCAATGTAATATATTTCAAATCACAAGTTAAACTGGAAGAAACATGTAGATAGTATAAGAATTTGAAAATTTAGAAGCAGATAAAGTTCTAAAGACAGAGCAAAGGAAACAATTGCCAGAAAAGAAGAAAAATAAATGATGTTTTTGAAGGAATAATGGTACATTTTGTTAATTAAAAGCTAAATTTGAATTATTGTATTTAGCAGAATTTGGAGGAAAGATGGTTATTATAACCTTTATATTTCATTTTTCTGTCTGTTCATTCCCTCCTTCTCCTCACTTATTAGATATTTATGTGAAAGGAACAGTAATGTGGTTGATTCATCACCACTCCAGCCCTCTTTAGCATGGCTTTCTGAACTATTGAGGAAGATTAAAATGACATTTCTCAGACTCCTTTGCAGCTAGGATTTCACACATGAGCTATGTTTCCTCAAGTACATACAATCTTTGTGGAGTGCCTCAGAATATGTTTTACAGGCTCTGCATGATGTGATGGCACTGCCTAGTTGTGCAGAGTATCACCAAGGTGAGAATTGGAAGGAACAAGTGAGTAAGAGTGGTTGGTATAAATATGAAGGGAGACAGAATATTTTGACAAGTGTGATCGTGCAATGTTTGGTTCTTCTGGGAAGCTTTGACAAAGGAACTACTGGTCATAGCAGTGACCTGGGGTGATGTTTGAGCTATAACAGTTCCTTACAGGAACTGAGTGTTCTACTACTAATTGAGAGTTTTTTGTTCGGTAACATCTAAGTTACACAACATGCCTCTCCTAAAAATGTTGTGAGCTGCCTTATGTCTTACAATAATTCCCTTTTTGCATAAACTAGCTAAATTGTATTATTTCCAGAAAATATGGAATCTGAAAAACATCTGTGATAGGTACATTAGAAAAATGGATTTATGCCAACTTCTTCATTCTTGCTCACTAATATTCATCTTGAAAGGCTTTTCAGCCTTCTAGAAAGGGGCAACAATAGGCGTGTAAACAAACAATAACAGTAAAATTGAATAGATGCTGTTACAGAGATGAAATCCAGAGTGAAACAGAAGCACAAAAATGGAACAATGGCTTGGAGGATAATTGGCAAGAAGTATCATTAGACCAGGAAAGATTTCATAGAAAGGGTATCAATTGCTTTGAATTCTTAAGAATGAACAGAATTCTCTCAGGTGGAACAAGTGGGAAGGATATTTCAAGAAGGAGGAATAGAGTGTTCAAAGTTATGGAGTGATGAAACAGCATGGGGGTATTCAGCATAGTCAAAGGGTTTTGCTGTATAAATTGGATATCGAATTGATGTCAGGGAAATGAACCTGGGAAACAAGGTGTGACTTGTATGACAGACTTAGAGTCTGGCTTTGAGGATTTTGAGCAGGGGAATAACATATGTTTTAGGAAGATTACTTGGGCAGCCATGTGTGGAATAGATAGAGGGGACACTATTGGAGGCAGGATGCAGGGAAGATTTAAGAGGCTACTGCCATAATCTAAGGGAGAAATATTGAGGTGGCACAAGAAAAGGAGAGGAACAGATGGATTGGTTGCTGGCTCATGGCAGGAACCGCAGAAACAGTAGCTGAGTGGGATTCAATGGGGGAAAGTGGAACATAACTGAAAAGTTCTTGGCTTGGGTGAATAGGAGGAAAGGGAGCACACTTTTCAGTAAATATTTGGAGAGTGTGCCAGTCATGCCTTGTGTCTACCTTTATTTGAAAGCAGGAAAAAAACTTGATAATCTCATTCTAATATATTCATTCACTTTTGTCCATCCATTCACACATTTCATTCAACAAGTACGGCATTTATGTGGAATATACTGAGCTAAGCATGTGGAGTCAGTACATTAGCCAGTCTAAGTGGGATAGCAGACATAAAACAAACAAACAAAAAGATAAACTAATTGATTACGGACAGGATGAGTGCCCTGAAGGTCAAATCCAGGGCATTACATAATAGGGAAGGTGTAGGGATATGTGAGCCAGAAAGAGAGAGATGTTGTGGAATAGTGAGCACTACTGGTGTGTAAGACTAAAACTTGTTTTCCCAAAAAGGGTTGTGTTTTTGAAAATGTTTTCTGTTATCCAGATTTCGTACAGTCCATTGTTCTTATATCTTTATGACATTATGCTATGGTGTCATTGTTGGAAATCTTTCTTTATGCGGGGCAAATATACATGCTCATTTTCCCTTCTGCCACTATTAGGAGAAACTCTGCTTATCAATTCTTAACTAGCAAAACTATCTCTAGAACAAAACACTAAGTGGTAACAATTAATGAAGATGAATTTGAGGTTCAGTTTACATTTCTTGAGCAAAGGAAGCTGGACTACGTTGACAATCAGTCCCATTAATCACTTTCTGTTAGATTTACCATGTGATTTAGTTTGTTTTCTTAGTGGGGATTCTTTTCTCCATTTGAAAATAGATACTTTCTGTAGATAAAAGAAATGCCTATAAGACGTACAGTGACACCAACCATACTAATTTATAGAGAAAGTCTGCGTGAGTGACTAGGAAGAACACTTATTGGTTGGTAGACCAATATAAGTCATATATTAGTCTTGGCTATAACTTCATAAATGACACAATCTGTCTCCAGTGGATCAAATTAATTGAGAAACCTGAAGTAAGTACAAGGTTTAATTGGTTTAGAGCAGTGTTTTTCAAACTATAGATTGCAACTCATTACTAGCTTGTGAAATTAGTTTAGTGGATTGGGATAAGCATTTTTTAAAAAGAACAAATAGAATAGAAAAAGTGAAGAAAATAGCAGAAAATATTGCATATGAAAGAATAAGTAATGTTTTTTATATTTTGTTTCACATATATGCACATATTATACACACACACGCATATATATGTGTGTGTATATATATATATACACACACATATATATAATATTATATATATACACACATATATATTTTATATATATATATATATAATATGCAATGTTTATATACAGAGGATGCCAAAAAACATATACACATTTTAAGGAAGAAAAAAACGATATTAATTGTAATACTCAATATATACTAATAAGAAAAGATGAATACAAGTCACATTTGACTTCTGAAATTACAAGAGATGCTCAAAGTGGTTACCATCAGTGTTTAGACACTTATGATTGCAGCAAACTACTGCTTGAGCATAGATAACATCTTTTTCAATGTGTACACATTTTTTGGAAACCCCCGGTATGTATATAAACTTATTTATTTATATATATTGTAGGTAAGTATATAAAGTTTCAAAGACATTTCAAAGCCATAGTTCTGGAAAGAGAGTTCTAGGAAAAGCTCCCTTCAGTTAGATCTTCCATTAATACACCAACCCCAAGCTAATTCTTATTGTTGCTTAAAGTACATCGGAAACCATTTAAATTATTGAGATGGAGAATTATTTTTAAAATTTTAGTTCTGAATGAATGCTGAGTAAAACAAAGTAATGGTCCTCTTGGTTTGGTAAGTATATACTTGATATACTAAATAAAAGTGTTTTAAACCCTCAAATTTTGCTAATTTTGTACTTTATAAAGAATTCTATTTTTTTTTACATTTAAGGAAATCTGTATCAAATATGTGAGAGGAATTGACTTGTTTTATGAGTACATTAAATGTAGTCATCCAGAAGAGATTAGAGCGTCAGATTTGAGTTCTGTTTTTATATTTGACAAAAGATTGGTTTGTGATCTGTGAATATTCATTATGAAGGCTTTTTTCCTGACCCATGATTAATCATTTATAGGTACAAATGCTATTATTTTATTTATGATATTTTATAAATACTAATTTCTTTAACATAACATATTGAAATGACAGTTTTTAGGGTGTAACTATTGGCATTATTTTACATTTCTACCATATGTAAAAGACAAAGCTGTGATTAATGTCCTGCTCCAAACAAACGCTATGCGTGTTTTCCCATCAATGGCACTATAGCCGTTCTCCAGAGACTTCTACTTTTGATTTCTTCTAGAAATTTATTACATTACTTTGTAACATCAGTCTCATCATTTTTACTCTTCACTGCCTGGTCTCAAATTTAGACTTCCATAATAACAATTAATCCTGATAAACAAGTGACTCTTTCTATATAAATCTGCAGGGTTTATTCTAGTTCACAGTATATACAGATGCTGACCCTTTCATGCCTTCCTATAACCCCATTTTATAAATCTTGCCTCACACGTAATACAGAAAAGGCAACGTTATTACATATGATTCTGCCCCTTGACCAAGAGCTGACTGGAAAGGGGTGGAGGCTTTACCCAAGCTGGGCCAATCAGAATGGAGGCACTCTTGAGTCCTGAAATAACTAGTCTTTTAGAGCTACAGTGGGAATCTGTACCATGGGGAACCAGAGCCTTCTACTTGTCAATGATTCAGGAAAAAAGAAATAACTGTTTTGAAGCAAAAGTTAGAAAACTAGAGGCCAGAGCAGAGAAGCAGAACTGAGAAAAACCATGTGGCTTTGACAGATGGAGAGCACTCTTGGTGCCCATCTTACATTCTGACTCCCAGCCCTGTGTAACTGGGCTGTACTTCATTTTATTCCCTAGAACTTGTGAGGTCTCTTTTTATTTAATCTACCTTGAGTAGATTTACATTTTAAAATGTGCTGTGATTAAGACATTTCCCTTTGTTTTAGTTCACTTTGTTACTCCCCCAAACCAGTCTCTTCATGCCATTGAACTCTCATCCTTTCTGTAGAATTCACAATCATCTTATGTATTCTGTTGACTTGTAATTTGTTTCTTTTTAGTCCTAGACATATTAGCAATGACAGGAAACCATAATAAAAGAAGAGAAAAAACCGGATTATGTTATTTTAGTCAAAGTTGAACTAAAATGTGTTTAAATTTTGAATTAAAAAAGAAAAAGGTCCAAGATGGCAGCACCATAAGAGGATGCTGAACCCACCCCCTTCCATGAGCAAACTCAAATATACACATATATAGATAGCAGTTACTCCTGTGAGACAACTGAAGGCTGAATAAATAACTTCTGATCAACAAACAATAGAAAGAGATTGAACAGAGAAGGTCAGGAAGCCACAGGAGCTCTCTAGAAGTTGCAGAAACTCTCAGGACTGGAGGATCCAGTGAGCACCATTGTTTATGTCCACCTCCGCTTTGATAGGTTGTGTGGGAGCTCTATTAGGGTGCTTTGGCCTACCCGCAAGATCACTGCAGCACATGCGTTTCCAACTACACTACTCCGAGCCTTTTGTCTCTGAACCAAGGGAGCAAGCAGGAACAACAGGGTTTCACCAGACACACCTGGGCTCCCTGCTGGGAGCTGCTCCAGCTAGGTAGGCCAGTGCCCTGGATGCCTTAGTCACACGCTTGACTCCTACTGCCCTGTCAACACCATCTGACACAAATAGCCTACACAGAAGCTTCTACATAAGGCCATAGTTTCAAAACTGGGAGAGATAATAATTTTGTTTAATTCACAGTAACAAACATGGAAAAGCAAACAAAAGGAAAACACAGAAGAATATCTCTTAAATGAAGGAATAAGAAAAAGACCCTAAGGAAACAAAGATAACTACTATGACTGATAAAGAATTAAAAGAAATGGTCATAAGGATGCTCACCAAACTTGACAGTGGAATAAAGGAACTTAAGGAGAACTTTAACAAAGAGTTAGAAAGTATAATGAAGAACCAAGCAAACTTGAAGACCACAATAACTAAAATGAAAAATGCATTAGAAGGAATCAATAGCAAATTACCTGAAACATAAAAAAAGGATCAGTAACATCAAAGATGTGATAGTGGGAATCAATCAATCAGAACAACAAAAAGAAAAAAGAATTTAAAAATGAGGATCGTTTAAGAGACTTCTGGGACAACATCAAGTGTTCAAACATTCATATTATAGGGATCCCAGAAGGAGAAGTAAGAGAGAAAAGAAAAGAAACTTTATTTAAATAAATAATGGCTGAAAACTTTCCTAACCAGAGAAAGGAAACAGACATCCAGATCTAGGAAGCACAAAGATTTTCAAACAAGGTGAACCTAAAGAGACCCACACTAAGATGTATTACATTTAAAATGGCAAAAGTTAAACATAAAGAGACAATCTTGAAGGAAGCAAGAGAAAACGATGAGTTGCATAAGAAGGGAAACCCCACAAAGTTACCAGCTGATTTCTCAGCAACAGCTTTACAGGCCAGAAGGGAATGTCATGACATCTTTAAAGTGCTGAAAGAAAGAAAACCACAACCTAGGTTGATCTACTTGGCAAAGTTACCATTCAGAATTGAAGAAGAGATGAAGAGTTTTCCAGATAAGCAATAACTGAAGGAGTTCATCACCATTAAAAGTGCTCTACAAGAAGTGTTAAAGGGTCTTCTTTAAACAGAAAAGGAAAGGCCATAATCAGAAATAAGAAAATATGAGAAAGGAAAAAAAATCTCACAGGTAAAGCCAAATATTTAATAAATGCAGTGAATCAGACATTTCAAAAGCTACTATGAAGGTCAAAAGAAACAAGTATCAAACTCAACTCAAGCTATAATAAGTAGTTAGGAGATACACAACACAAAAATATCTAAAACATGACATCAATAACATAAAGCATGAAGTTGGGAATAAAAATGTAGTCCTTATAGAATATATTCAAACTTAAATGCCTATCAGCTTAACATAGAGTGCTATTGATGTAGAATAATATACATAAACCTCATGGTAACCATCAATCAAAAACATACAAAAGATATACAAAGAATAAAGAGAAAGGAACTCAAACAAAACATCAAAGAAAATCAGCAAACCACAAAGGAAGAGACCAAGAGAAGAAGAAAGGATCAGAGGAGAATTATAAAAACACATACAAAAAATTAACAAAATGGCAATAAGTGTATGCTTACAAATATTTACTTTAAATGTAAATGGATTAAATGCAACAATAAAATACACAGGGTGGCAAAATGAATTAAAATACATGATCCACTTACACCCTGCTTAGAAGAGACACACTTCAAATTAAAAGACACATACAGATGGAAAGTGAAGGGATGAAAAAGGATATTCCATACAAATAGAAATGAAAAGGAAGCTGGGGTAGCAATACTCGTATCAGAAAAAAAAAAAAAAGAATTTAAAACACAAAATCTAAAAAAAGGCAAAGAAGGACATCATATAATTTTAAGGTGTTGCTCCTAGAAGAAGATAACAATCATAAGTATGTACACACCCATCATAGGAGCACCTAAATATATATAAAACAATTATTAATGGACATAAAGGGAGAAATCTACAGTAATGAAATAATAGTAGGGAATTTTAACACCCCACTCACATCAATAGATCACCCAGACAGAAAATTAATAAGGAAATAATGGCCTTAAATGTCTCATTAGACCAGATCGACTTAATAGATATTTAGGGAACATTTCATCCCCAAACTGCAGAATGCATTTTTTTCCCCCAAGGGCACATGGAACATTTTCCAGGATAATTCACATATTAGGCCACAAAACAAGCTTCAGTGAATTCAAGAAGATTGAAATCATATCAAGTATCTTTTCTGACCACAATAGCATGGAACTAGAAATCAACAACAATAAAAAACTGGAAACAACACAAATATATGCAGACTAAACACCATGCTACTAAACAACAAAGAATCAAAGAGGAAATTAAACAAGAAATCAAAAACTGTCATGAAACAATTGAAAATAAAAACACAACTTTTCAAAATTTATAGGATGCAACAAAAGCAGTTCTAAGAGGGCAGGTCATAGCTATACTGGCCTACCTCCACAAACAAACAAAAAGTCCCAAGTAAACAATCTAACTGTACACCTAAAGGAACTAGAAAAAAAAACAAAACCCAAAGTAAATAGAAGGAAGGAAACAGATAATATCACAGTGTAACGAAGTAGAACTTTTAAAAGGAAAATTATAGAAAAGTCCAAAAAAAGTAAGAGCTGCTTCTTTGAAAAGATAAAGAATTCAAAGAAATTGAGAAACTTTTAGTCAAACTTCAAGAAAAAAAGAGAAAGCCCAAATGAATAAAATCATAAATGAAAGAAAAGTTACAACCAACACATCAGAAATACAAAGAATCATTAAAAAGTACTACAAACAATTATATGCCAACAAATTTGGCAATCTAGAAGAAATGGATAAGTTTCTAGAGCTATATAAAATCCCAAGAACCAGAAAGAAATACAAAATCTAAACAGACTGATTACTAGCAATGCAATTGTAACAGTAATCAAGAAACTCCCAACAAATAAAAATGCAGAACCACATGACTTCACAGGTGAATTCTGCCAAGTATTTAAAGAATAGTTACCTATCCATGTTAAACTATTTCAAAAAACTGAAGAGGAAGGAACACTACTAAACTCATTCGATGTAGCCAGAATTAGCCTGATACGAAAACCAGACAGACATTACACACACAAAAATTATAGGCCAATATCCTTAATGAACATATATGTAAAAATTCTCAACAAAATATTAGAAAACTGGCTTCAACAATATATTAAAGACTTAAATGTAAGACCTGAAACCATAAAACTCCTAGAAGCAAAACATAATCAGTAAACCCTTTGATATAGCTCTTAGCAAAATTTTATTTTTTTTGTATAGGTCTACTTGGGCCAGGGTAATAAAAGAATAAATAAACAAATGGCACTATATGAAATTAAAAATTTTTTGCACGGTGAAGGAAGCTATCAACAAATCAAAAACACATCCTACTGAATGGGAGAAGACATTTGCCAATGATACATCCAATGAGGGGTTAATATGTAACATATATAAGGAACTCATACAACACCAAAAAAGCCCCAACAATCCAATTTAAAAATGGGCAGAGGATCTGAATAGACATTTCTCCAGAGATGTCTGGAGAAGACGTCAGAGAGGACGTACAAGTGGCCAACATCATAAGAAAAGATACTCAACATCATTAATCATCAAGGAAATGCAAATTAAAACCAAAATGAGATATCACTTCACACATGTCAGAATGACTATCAACAAATAACAAGTGTTGCCAAGGATGTGGAGAAAAGGGAACCCTTGTACACTATTGGTAGGATTGTAAATTAGTCCAGCCATCATGGAAAACAGTATAGAAAGTCCTCAAAAAATTGACCCAGTAATTTCACTTCTGGGTAATTATTCAAAGAATACAAAGACACTAATTAAATGTCTTTACATATGCATGCCTATGTTCACTGCAGCGTTACTAGTGATAGCCAAGATATGGAAGCAACTTAGATCTCCATCAATATATGAATGGATAAAGAAGATGTGTTATTTATATAGAATGAATATTGCTCAGCACTAAAAAGAATGATATCTTGCCATTTGCAACAACATGGATGGACCTAGAGAATATTATGCTAAGTGAAATAAGTCAGAACAAATATTATATAATTTCACTTATAAATAAAATCTGAAAAACAAACACCAAAACAAATTAATAAACAGAATAGAAACAGACTCCTAGACATAGAGACCAGGTAAATGATTGTCAAATGGGAAGGGGTGGTGGGATGGGAATAAAAAAACCCCACAGCACAGGCTTTTTTATATACAAAGAAGAAACCTAAGCCTTTCTCTGAGAATGGCTTTGTGGTTGCACAGGAGGGGAATTTCACGACACTCAGATGGGAAGGGATTGTGACTATCCTGGAAGCAGAAATCCCATGATACCTTGTAGAAAGAAAAGAAAGAAGGAAGGAAGGAAGGAAGGAAGGAAGGAAGGAAGGAAGGAAGGAAGGAAGGAAGGAAGGAAGGAAGGAAGGAAGGAAGGAAAGGAAGGAAGGAAAAAAGAAAGAAACATATTACTACATTGTTTCAAAGGCTGCAAAGCTGTATGTTAAAACCTATTAACTTATAGATGTTCTTCTGGTTCAAAAGAAAATCTTATAATTATTTTTTCTGAACCAACCAATGCCCCCTCCCACATACACACTTACACTATAATTTAGTTGTCTAAAGAACATACATCATTAATCTAAAGTACAGACTAGATCAATAGTTTTCATCTATTGTGATTCAGAAACTCCTTTGAGAAACTGAAAAATGCTATGGATTTCTAGAAAAAGAAAAAAAAAAGGCCAAGCCCGCCACATATTCAGTATATATAATAGCCAACCCCATCTTGTGTTTCTTTTTGCTTCTGGTATTTATCCCAAGTCTCCCATAATCACGTGGTTTTCCAACCCACCTATAAACCTGAAAATGTATTCTCTACAAAACAAGATTGTGTGGAGGAATACAGTTTTCAATTGGGGTTTATTTCTCTCTCGAGTTTAAAATCACAGTGGCTTTGAACAAGACTTTGCCTTAAGCAGGGAGTTGATTTCATACCACAATTAAATGGTCAGTATCTTAAAATAGGTTTTCTTCCTGGATAAACAATTAGCCTCTAAGAAATTTGATTTCCAATAGCTCCATTGGTTGATAGTTACTAAAGTAATTATAAATATTAGCTTTATGTAAGTTTTGCTTTATTGATCAAATATATACTTATTCTAATTACTGTCAAAATTTTTTAAAATTGAATATTTTAGTGGTTTTTGTGTCCTGGTAAACATTGAGATAACTTTATTTGTAAGTCTCCATCTTTTGTCTTAGCATTTAAGAATGATTAATAATGCTCAATAAAAACTGCATATAACCAAATTACAGTAATGATACAAAGAGAACAGAACTTTTAATCCATTCACCAGATTCTCAACTATGTCAGAGATCTTAAGCAAATTATGCCATTAATTATTCTATTCAGACCATTTGGTGAGGAATATAGAAACAAACGATTCTGGGGCAAGATAATGATAAGACATTTACAAAATACACATTTCCACTAAGTGTCCTCATTCTATGACTTCATTGGCCAAGAGTTCCATGTGCTACACCTGCATTTATGAGAAGAACACACTTTATAAATTCTGAATTCAGATTTCAGCTGTGTCACCAACCTTATATGTAGTCAAAGATATTTTTCTCTTCGTATCTCTGTTTATTCTTCTATCAAGTGAGTAAAACTAAAATCTATTTCTCTCACGTGATAGAAGGTGCTCTTATAATAAGAAACATGAGATACATGTTAAATATTTGCATTGGGTTATAAAAGTGGGGGAAGATGTGATTTACTGTTGTTTGCATGCTGAAAAGAAATGTTTGCATTTCTCCTGTGTGGAGCAAAACTAATATACTGACAGGAGTTAGCTGGGATTAAAAGCAATAGAAACACAGCTAGGCATTCCTTAAGGAAGTTGGCTATTGGCAGCTTATTGTGCATAAACAGTCATTGTGTGATCTACTGAGCTACTTTTATGTATTTTCTCTGCGTAGGCCCTGATTGGGAATGAGGTTGCAAAACCAGACCGCTGTTCCCTTTTGAGTGTCGCTGGTAAAAGTGGCTGAAATTTAACTCCAGAGGATCCTCTGAGTATAGTGGGTCCTAGATCCACATTGAAATGAGCTTTGTGAATGGAGTCCATTACATCAGCATATTTAAAATAATTATCCCCCTTTTAAGAACACATTTCTGAAGAACTAGGCTGATACATACCAAAGAGACAGAAATGGGGGGCTAGGGGGGGGCGTCTCTCCTAGTTCATTTGTATCCATTGCCAAAATCTGGCCATCATTATAGAACATTCCTTTAATCCAAAGAAAAGAGATGTTATCACTGCCCCTTCCGTTCTATTTATAAGCACACCATCCTGGATTGCCTCTCCGTTCATCATACAACCTATAGTCCTCCTATCTTTAAGGAGAATACTGCATCCATTTATAAGTTTTAGGAAATATTTAATGTACGCTATTATATAGACCCACCCTGTGTGTATGTGTATGTGTGTGTGTGTGTGTGTGTGTGTGTGTGTGTGTGTGTATACTTTTTTTTTTCCTGGTAAATGTTGGCATCTAGAGGGCAGAAGTGAACATTCTGCACAACTAGTACAGCTGACCCTTAGTAGGCACTTGAAGAACAATAATGATGGAAGCTGATTTGTGCGGATTTACAAAGATGCTTTGGGAAAGAAATTTCTAGATTGGATTCCTGACTTTAAGATTACCTTTATTTATGTATTTATTTTTGTTTATTTGTTTGCTTTAAAATAACTAAAATGGCTATATTTGTCAGAGACAAAGTCCTGTGAACTACAGCCTTTTTCATATGAAGGAGAGAAAATGCATTTGCTTTGCTTGTTTAAATCGAGAGCTGTGAGCTTGCCAAAGGACAAGACTGGAATTCCCCTGAAGCGATAAATATTGCAGTGGATTAAAGAAAGAAACATTTCTGTTCTCAAAGTGCACTCTTTATAAATGGGAAGCAGATGCATTAATAGAAGAGTGAGATATTACTCTTTCTGAGAAGAGGAGCTCAGTTGGAAGCTGCGAAACATCAGAATCCAGAGATTAAGGCAGAAAAAGGGTCAATGTGGTTAGAGATCATTTTTTGACAAGACATATTCACATTAGTCAGTAGGCTCAGCTCAGTTTGCATGAAAAACATTTAAAAGAATATTTATGTTCCCACTAGTAGGCATATTGTCTTCCTATGAGTTACAGAAGAGAACTCATTGCCTGGTCACCTTTGTGCAGACACTTCAGTTTGTTCCCAGGCTCAGACAAGGAGTGCTTTACAATGGCTGTGAACTGAAAGTACTTTCTGGTAACCAACATGCAAATGAGCACCCCAAACATTCCTCCCGGGTGCAGAATTCAGTGTGGGTTGCCTGGAGTGCTTATTTGCATGTCAATCCCTGTGACTTCC